>NC_087106.1:5045000-7545000 GCF_963855985.1 Ostrinia nubilalis
TTGATGTGCCGTCGTCCTATGGCCTGTAATTACAGGAAAGTTCGGCCATTAACCCATGACGTTGAACTTATGCTAATTATTTAGTGAACTAGGCGAAACATTTCAAATGTCACGCGAATTACTTCCATAGAACTATGCCTGTGGACATATTTCGACATGCAATGTGATTTCAACCATGTTATCATTTAAATTTGAACATAGACAAACCATTGTTTTATCTATTGTTTCGTTATGGTGAAATTTGGATTTCACTATGAATGAGGCGTTAATAATATCTTATGGGTTCATCATGACGTCGAGTTAATATCATTTTTGAGAAATATTTTATGACAAATTCAGGTCACATTTAGAATAAACATTGAGCTTGTAAGTTCAGAAGTAAAATAAAAAGTATGATAGATGTTCTGAAACTGTCATAAAAGATTGAGGGAATATGGGAATAAGGACTTAAGGAGTTTCTACATAGCGAGGCAAACTCATTTTCAGCATACAGGTTATTAAAGGGACATTGAAGTCACCTATACAATATCTTATGCCTTGTTTAAATAATATGCCAGGTTGTTTAACGAGCGGTCTACACGTGTACGCCGTTTAATCACCACATTGAAAACATTAATGACGTCATAGTGTTTTTCAGCCGTTCTCGGATTCTTTTCAGTGTCCAATCTTTGCATCGGTTTATTTGAATTGGTTTGAATAACAAAGGCTGGCGTCATGGCTCCATTTGTGCAAACTCGGGCGCAAGATAACATCTGCAATGTTCTGAATTGAAAAGATAATTTAACTTATCAACAAGCAAAATGTAATGCTCACTAAGGTTCTTTCTAGCTATGCCTCGTCTCGATTTAAGAAGAAGAAATATCAAATGATAATACGATTTGATCTAAACATCTAAGCAAAGTAAATGAAACAACCCAGGGACTTTTGCTTAGTGACATTCTTCTTTATCAATGCGCAACGTTCTAGACTTGTGGATGCTCTATTAGACGTTTTCATCCCGGATTCTGTCCCAACATTCCACTAAAAACGACCTTTATTTATCACAAAAGCAATCCATTAGCGTTTACTACATCTGGCCCAGAGCAGCGCAGTCATAACCGAGCGCGGCTGTATAGCGCGGACGCCACAATTCGCAGTAAAGTTAACGCCGGTCGCAAACTACCCGTTTAATTGTACCTCCGAGACGTTAACTACTCAAGAGCCCATATAAATTGGTATGTTCGAGCCAAAAATCAGGTCGGCTAGTATAATACCAGCGGAATGGGCAGGACTACCAAGTTGCCTATGACAGTACGTCGCGTAACTCGTTGGTTTATTACAATGCATAGCGACTCGCAGATGACTGCGAGTTTTGCGTTGCGATGTGAGATGTGCGCAGTCACTAGTTAAATGTTACACTCAAATTGAACACTTAATATGCAATAAAAAAAATGAATTTGAATTATTAGGAGAAATTCTACACTTCTATCGGACTGGCGTTTATTAGTGCATTCCTGAATAACACACAAACTTTAGTAGGTAGATTCTCTTTCACTCAATCGCGTACACTATTTACCAGATGTGTAACCTGCTAGTATCAAAAATAAAGTGAAGAATCGCGGAAATGCTATAATGAAATGCCAAGATTGTGTTCGCACTTCATTGCATTTTTCCTCTCGAAGAAAACTATTTCTGATATTAAAGCAGCAGCGTAAATAAATTCTCTACATTTTAATATGCATTCTATTTCTAAGATTTATTTTAGAGGCATAGTCATATTCCAGTCGTCAATATAAATTGATTTGACGTGAAAGTTTGAGTGTTTGTTTATTCGGATAGCTGTTGGCGTTGACTGTATAAATATAAGATAGAGTGGATTGTTGGGTTTTATAAAGGTCTAGCCGGCGAGTGACGGCACTCCAGAAGGTAAACACAAACGTTGGAGCCGCGCCAACGGCCGATAATGGATCGAGCTAACTGCTTCTGGGAACCACTCCGAGGAACTAACCTGCCTTTCATTAATTACTAAATATACCTTTTCTGTATCAAATCTGGCAACGGAACAAGACCTTTTGGGTAATAGAAATAGCGCTAACTCAGTCAGTACCTGAGAAATAGGAACGGGAGGGGTAACATTGACATACTATAACATGACAGAGCATACAAATCTGAAGCATATCTGAAATCACAAAATAAATAATAATAAATCCTTGGACATTTTACACTGCGCTTCTAGTCCCAAACTGAGCAAAGCTTGTACTATGGGTACTAGACAACGGATATAAACATACTTAAATACTTTTTTTTGTAAATACATACATATTATACATAGAAAACACCCTCTTGTGCCGCTCCCATGCCTCAGACAATGACTGAGTAAAGCGCTAGGGCCTATACTACCACCCAAAAGGCTTCGAACAACTATAAATACATTTCCAGCAAGTAATTGTATTTTGCTTATCAGAATTGTATTGTAAGAAGAAAGTAAGAACCAATGGCACCAATCCCTTTTAAATAAATGAATAGAAAGTAGCCCTATAAATAGGCACGACACAAATAGGAACGTTCTGGCACCAGTACAAATGTTTGTTGTAATCTGGACTGGATCATAACTCAGTAGTCATAACTTTTATTTATTACAGTACAACATAATTACTTTTACATGATTTGCTCAGGCCGTCTGACAAATTAATTTTAGTACAGTGGTGGTAAATTATTATTTTGGATTATAATTGCAATGACCGGTCAATTTCGTAATTGACAGCATTAATTTCTTTAACTTTTCATTGTCCTTTGTTATTTACTTAGCAAAGAATAGCCACACATACTAAGTTTACACGCGCGAATGACGCAACATAGTGGGTCATGATGATAAGAACTAAAATCTTTTTTGATCCAGCTAGAGTATAATCAGCTATTATGCTGAAAAATTGCGTGTCTCTTAAACTGAATAAAACATAACTAGATCGATTGTTCGAAATCAAATTTCCGAGTCAAATATTGAACAGCATGATCCTGGCGCGGCCTTGTTTACGCCGTATTTATAGGAACGTCAACAAGGATAAAAGCTACTGCGTACTGCGCATTAATTCAAATTAATTTATAAATTCAGAACGTGGAACCGGGTCAGATATAGAGTTGTAAGAAAATCGAATCTTTTAAGTCTTCATTTCGAGACTTGAGTCTATTTTCAAGACTAGGACACATGAGTCCGAATCCTTTGAGGCTTCTAAGTCCTCTCGAGTCTTTTAATTTCTTTTTATTTGCTTCCAACTACAGGCTTGTATTTAGAGGACTCGGTGTTTGGGTTCTTTTTGGCAGGGCTCAAGTGTTTTTACAAAAGTCTAAAAATTCTGAATGACTTGGGCTCTAAGCTTTATTTATAAGACTCGTAATCGAATCGAATAAGTTTTATTAAATAAGACTTCAAGACTTGAGTTTCTTACGACACTATAGTCTTTTTCACGTAAGATGATCCGTATGACACTTCAAGGTTATCCATATTACGCATACTACATATGCAGAATATTTTTGAAAAAATATTTGTATTTTATTAGCAATATAATAAAAAAAAATTAACTACTTGTCTTGAAATATATAGTAAAATCTGAGTCTATTAATTATATTTTAATTAAATACGATGTAAGAATATTTTTAATTTAATGTACGCAATGTGTGAAACGGAATAGATTTAGTGCTGGGGTATTTCTTGTATAATAAAATCGATTATTTCCGCGGTTCATTAATCGATTGCAGTGAATACTTAGTTATTAAAAACATCACAAAAATCAACTATGTTTTTCGATTATTGACTTTAAAAACACATTGAAAATAAATTAATAGTTTTTAATTTAAAGAAACATAACCAGTACTTTTTAGGAATCGTTTTTTTGAACACGAACCATGAAATTTGAATATTATCAATAAAAAATTGTTACAATAATATTTGTAACTAAAAAAACATGTTTTTTTGTTAAATAACACCTATACAAAATATTTCTCTAAAAGTAGGTTTTACTAACTCTTCGAAAAAAATCGATAGATAAATCGCTATGGTTTAGTTATGTGACATCTCTAAATCTTTCAAACTCGAAACGTCATACGGATCATCTTAGGTGAAAAAGACTAAGTCAGATACGATCCTGAAAACGGAGGTCGTCTTCGTAAGGTAAGAGACGTACGTTATGACCACCTTGGTATCCAGTGTTGCTAGAAACTTCCACAGAATGTATCGTTAATAGAAAATGAGGTAGGTATAGCTTGGAAATGTAGTCTGCACTGAGGAGGTTTGAATAAAATATTATGTTGATTCTTTAACATTTGAATCTCTGTTGAGAATAATAGATCATATTAAGAGTTCATGCCTACTTCGTACATTGTTAAAACTTTGAATTTTAGTAAATAAATCAGTATGAAACGTTCAAATTACATTAAGACAGCAAGATCTACTAAAACTTGGTAGAGACAGTCAGTGATGGCTCCCGACTTTAATTAACTCTATATTTTTAGGTAAAAGCAATTTAAAATCACGCGCGTGTCTTGGAGTAACATAATTTTAATGAGTTTAGTAATTTGTTCCAAGCAATTATACGCCCATATTCACAAACATTACTATGAGGTCTCACAGTGCACGTGGACGCACAGGTACACACACGAACCAATCACAGAACTCTAGTCAACGCTGTGCGTTCGATTTGCTGCTTCACTTAAGCAAGCATCGTTTGTGAATACGGGTAGTCTCTGAAAATATACACAACTATTATTTCGTTTACCTATTTCATGGTCAATTATTATTTTTATGAAAAGGAAGTCCTTTAAGATCATGTTTATTATTCGTACAGACATCAATAGGTGTCATCAGAATTTCATTTTGGTAATAAAATCGAAAAACTGACAGCTGAAATTCATTTTACCGATTTGAATAAGAAACTCGATAATATCACTATAGAGACGTCTGTATTCGTGAAAATATTTTGAATATTTATGTTTTAGCCAGAAATAATAACGTGTTTTCAACAAGTATTACTAATGAACCAATTAACTGTGGTGTCAATTTTTAAGTTATATAACATTTATTATGATCTGTAATTAATTTTATACTGGAAAACAAGAGCCTGAGTGGCGAAAGAAATGGTGAACAATTTGCTGAATTAGACTTGATGTTCTATAGAATTAAATTGAAAAACGGTGGTCTGCGCCTAGGCTAAGGAGTTAGTTCCAGTCCTGACCTCGTATCCTAGGTTTTAAAATAACTTGAAAAAAGATGATATGACGCGACACTTAATGCTAGAAACCAGTGAAAGGAGGACTCACCTCAATCTGCCCCTGGCGAGCATAGCTGGGGTGGTTCTTGAGGATCTTGATGGCGACTATCTCATTGGTGCCCTTCTTCCAGCATTTCACCACCTGCCCGAAGGTGCCTCGCCCGAGGAACTCCAACACCTCGTACCTGGAATACCAGGCGTTATGTTTATAGTATAAGTCAAGATAAAAAAGTACAAACATTTGTTTTTTTTTCGCACGCAAAAGTAGTCCAGTGGCGACAGCATTTTGGTGATAATCACCATCAAAATACGCTACAACACTTGATGATGATGACCGGGTGAAGCATCTCCGTGCGTGAAAACTTCCAAACACTACAAATTACTAATTACTCATTTTTTTAAGTATGCTAATTTTGATAAGCGGCCAATCGGGAGCTTATTTTGAATCGCCTATTGGACGAGGTGTTAAGCACCTCGTACTACACAATTATGAGATGATTGTAGCTCAGTGGCCGCCCATGTCTTCGTGGCATCCTGTGGCTGAAAAGATGATGATTACTTTTTATGGCGAGAGTGAATAGGCACTTACAGGACAAATATGTACCATAGTTATTTAATTTTTAGCGTTATCGTGGGTTCAATTCCCGCCTTAGGCAGTTCGATTTTTTCAAGTTATTTATAATTTTCAAAATATGTACCATCCTAGATTGCATCTTACTTAACATCAGGTACGATTGCGGTCAAATACCTGACTTGTCCTGCATAAAAAAAAAAGATATTTTCACTCACCGATTGGACGAGCTGTAAAGCACCTCGTGCTGCACCAACTGGTAGTCGCCATCGCCACCGCAACCGGATCCTGCTCGGCCAACGAGTGGAAGTGGATTGTCGCAGCAGCGCAGGACGAGGCCGCCACCGCATGTACAGGGCATACGAAATTTCGATAGTTAGATACTGTATAAATTAATGGTAAGGGGACACGTGCAAGCAAACGATTGAGAGAGATGTAACTGAGTTATTTTTTTTTGTTTATTAATTTAAATTATGAAAATCGGTACAAGAAACTTGCATCTTAGCAACTTTTTTTAACTCTATGCTGAATGCTATACGTAATGTTGCTAATTAGATACATACAGTACAAATAAATTACAAAGGGATATGAAATGCAAACGACTGAGAGAGAGCACGTTGACCAATCAAAATCAAAATCAAAAGTATTTATTCAGTTTAGACCACAAGTGGCACTTATGAACGTCAAAATTATTATAGAAAATAATAAATAACTAATATTGACTGTTACTACGAATATGAAGTTACATGCTAATTTTTAAGATTTTATTCGTATTTTTATGTCTCAAAACACGTCCCAAAAATATCTCGCTACTACTTCTGGACAAAAATATCGGCTGACGCTGAGAAGACATAGAATTTGGAAACTAAACATCCGGATTTAAACAACAAACACTTACCCCCTTACTAATAAAAAGTTACACAGTTGTTGATCAATGTTTTAAAATGACATTTCCATACTAAACGTCACTTTAAAACACTGTTCAACGAGCGTGTAAGTTTTATTAGTAAGGGGGTTAAAAATTTACTCAATTATAATACGAGGTCAGTAGCATTTTGAGCATTAACAAACAAGGCAATATACAAGTAAATGTGCGCAGTTTCGCATATTTCATACTGTTAGCGGTAGGCCGCGGACTGTCGCTCAGTCGTTTGCTTTGACCCCAAACATACTAATTAATGGTTCAATTAAAATTTCAAATAGCTATGACAACTACATCGGAGAATTGAAGTCAAGCATTCATTCTTAAGAGGAGGGGAGACAGTATAAGAAGTTTAGAAGTCTAGATGTATGGGTATTGTGTATGTTCATTATAAAACATGTTTCAAAAATAAAGTACATACTGTGAATTTAACCAAATCTTACAGGGGCATGAACCAGCTCACGTAGTTAAGACTGACTTAAAGAGATTTAAGAGTTTAATGAACATACACATACAAGAATTTAAAGGAAATATTTCGTGAAGGAGTCGTCTAGCTAGATTTTCGGCAATCGAGTATACACAAACAACACGAATGACGTCATTAATTAAGCTAAACCTGGCGCAGAACGGGAAAGTGGAAGAGTTACTAAATCGGGAGACGACCCCGAACAGTACCACAGCCAAATATAGCATAGGCAAGTTTAGCAACTCTATTTCACGTTCAGGTGGATAGATTTAAAATTTATAATCGTTGAGCTTCGTGTGTACTCGAGTGCCGAGATGTGCATCGGACAAAAGGCGGTGCATGAAAGTTCAAACAAACTACAGGTTCGGTTCTCAAAACACCCACGCCGCTCGCATTGTTACCTCCTGTCGGTTGGTTGAATTTTTATACAACATTCCGGTATTCCGGTACAGAGCCAGACAATCGTAAGGAAGCGTGTATAGTCAGCGGCGATAGACTTGGGCAATCTTGCACTTTATGACCGACAAAGACTGACGCCAAACTTTCTATGGTCCTAGTAAATCAAGTTAATGTATTTATGATTACAAAGGGAATAAAGTTGAGATTACTATGACAGTTCAGTTGATTTTTATCATAATTTTATGTACAAAATTGCTAATGTTTATTGACGACGCTGACTATACGGGTTCGCTTTTAACTTCAGAGTAATCGTAGACTATTCAAACAACAAATACAAATAATATAAACCCCTACCAGTTATTATAAACTATTCAAAGAGTTTGTAATAGCTTAACTTTCATACAAGTTTAATAACTCTACAATTATGTATGTGTTTGAATAAACCACGATTACCTGAAGTATTGAAACGCAAATGAAACGTTTGCGCTTACAACTGGCAAGCTCTATTATTATTTATGCACTCTAAATAACTAAGACATAAATAGTTTTATTGTTATGAGTGCGATATTATACAGGGTGTTAGGTAAATGGGTATATGAGCCGACACTAGCCCATGTTAACATGGTCATATAAATGGTATGGTGAAGTCAGAAATTTGATATCATCATTTTATTTTTTTTAATTTTCATACAAAATAAATTTTATAAAATCGGATTTGTATGAAAATTAAAATAATTAAAATGAAGATATCAATTTTCTGACTTCACCATACCATTTATATGACCATGTTAACATGGGCTAGTGTCGGCTCATATACCCATTTACCTAACACCCTGTATAAGCATGTTTAGTGTAACAATGTTCAGAGTGCCTGGTTTTACTAAGTACGATGAGTTATTTATACATTTAACAACTAAATAAATTGCATATTACCAATAAGAGTTATCGCTAAATCAACTTTTTGATGTGATTATTTATTATTGCAAATTTAGTTTAATTAATAGCGCAATAATTTTTAATGCACTAGGTCAATCAACTATTTATTTAAATGGCCTGTGTTATACTTTAAAATAAATAATATGCCAAGACTCAGGAGCAGAGTTTGTGAATGTGATTGATAGAGCTGATTTATGTTGAGTAACGTAAAATTAGTTGAATTAACCTACAATTTGGGCGCGAATGAAACCCAACCAAGGCGTTTCGTCGAGAGTTAGTGTTGGAGTTAGGTGTTTGCGAAGTGTAGTGTTGGTTTGGTAGATATTTGTAGAGTGTAGCGTTAGCGTAAAGGAGGTAACAATAATTGGTTGACATTACGTTTGTGGTTACCTTGCGGCTGGGGCGGGTGGTTGGCCCCGCCCGCCGCCAGCTGCTTGCGTTAGTGTTGGAGTTAGGTGTTTGCGAAGTGTAGTGTTGGTAAATATTTGTAGAGTGTAGCGTTAGCGTAAAGGAGGTAACAATAATTGGTTGACATTACGTTTGTGGTTACCTTGCGGCTGGGGCGGGTGGTTGGCCCCGCCCGCCGCCAGCTGCTTGCGTTAGTGTTGGAGTTAGGTGTTTGCGAAGTGTAGTGTTGGTAAATATTTGTAGAGTGTAGCGTTAGCGTAAAGGAGGTAACAATAATTGGTTGACATTACGTTTGTGGTTACCTTGCGGCTGGGGCGGGTGGTTGGCCCCGCCCGCCGCCAGCTGCTTGCGTTAGTGTTGGAGTTAGGTGTTTGCGAAGTGTAGTGTTGGTTTGTTAGATATTTGTAGAGTGTAGCGTTAGCGTAAAGGAGGTAACAATAATTGGTTGACATTACGTTTGTGGTTACCTTGCGGCTGGGGCGGGTGGTTGGCCCCGCCCGCCGCCAGCTGCTTGCTGTGGGCCGTCGTCGTTGCGGCCTGGGGAGCCGTCTTGTGTCGCGCGCCCGCCGCGCCACTCGGGATTTGGGCGCGCACCTGCTCGCTGCTATCTCCGACACTGTGGACAGACGACGCTAATTAGGGGTGGTAATTAATTGGGGTAGGACGATGTGCGTCAGATAACCCCGTGAACGCTAGTAATTTTATCTGGCAGCGGTGAGGGACACAGCTCATGTAAACCCCGTTAGAGTTCACATAGCACTTGTATTTTATGAGAGTACCATTGTAACTTAGACCAGTGCTGCCCCCGATAGTCGAAAAGGCGCATATAACTTTTTTCGGACATGAATTAAGAGCGTTTACGCCGTTTGGCGCAAAAACAGTACTTTTTCAACTCGTTACAATCATTAACCAGTAATACTACAAATATGCTATAGGCATAAATAGTTAGGCAATTTCGTCGTCTAAATAGTTAATTGAGAAAATATTGCGATTAGTTTAGTATTTAAGAATTCTATCAAGATAAGTCCACACAGGTTTTGTAAATTTCCACTTTAGCGTCAGTTTACAAGCTGAAATTTTTATAAAAATACTGTGAAAACGATTTAACAAACATTTATATCCTATAGCATAGATCCTTGGGCAAATAGTTATCTGAGAAAATTTTTAGATTTAAGCATTTTACAATAAGAAATCACAAATTAAAAGAACGTGAAATATCCAAAAATCAAAGTGATTTTTTCACCAATATTCTTTCTTTATTCAACATAAAAATAGCTTAATATAATAAAACAACATCTTCTTTAAAATATTTACTTTGAAACGATATTTAATTCATTGTTATTGTTTTGCTATAAACATTTGAAAACTATTAAAAAACGCCGCGCGCGAATCATTTCCAATGATGCCCCTTGAAACGCCGCGCTTCGCGTAAACGCTCTTAAACTCAAGGACAGCTAAGAATTACCATTTAAATTATTTGAAACTTTTTTATCTCCGTTTTGATTAGATGTTAGATGCGCCCTTTCAACTATCGGGGGCAGTGTGTGCACGGCTCTTTCTGCGGTTATTTACTTAAATTTCTAGTAAGTAATTGCCTGATAGTCATAACTAAGCTCGCTAAATGGCTGTATTTAGCTTTCTCTACTCCCTACAGTAAAATATTACTATCCTTCCGTGGACTTGAAGAGATGTTAGCGCAAGCCCAGTCGTGAAGTGTCTTTGGAAGTTTCCCATGACCTCGTCTCCACCGACGAAATGGTAATTATCTTCCCTTAATAGCTTATTGAGCTGTAAGGACTTCTAGGGTGAAGTGGAGGTCACCTCACTACGCAGTTGGGTGTGTGCTCGGCGACGTATAAAAATAATGAACATTGTTGGAATAAATAACAATATTAGAATGATTAAAGAGCCTGATATTTGTCCATGCTGGATTTTTCCAATAAAAGTTCCTTGTAAATAATTTTATAACATGAAAGGAACATTTAATATCTGTTTACAAACGGCCATTGCAAAAACGAGATTCTGATTCAGAGCTGTTTATCACTTTTATAGGATGTATGTCGATAACACAGTCACCTAGTTAGGTGGGCTCAGTTATCGACTAAATGCGTCAAGTATCAAGATATTTATTTTTACTGTCATCAAGACCAATGACGTCATTGGATCGGATTTAGACGATGTTTCTGTTATAGGTTTATTATAGTTATAGGTTTATTATAGTTATAGGTTTAATATAATCGAGACTCAAAAACACTTTTTAAACTAGGTACCTATAATTAGGCCACGTTGCTAATTTCCTATTAAATAATGTTAGCGAAAAAAAAAACTAGCTCAAGCTGCAATAAAGCTGCCTAGTAAGATTTACTTAATTTTTACAATATGCAGTAGGTAGAGATGATTTATATCACGTTTTAATTAGCAAAAAGTTAATTTTATTCCGAGCCCACTATTTCATAAGACAATTTATTTGCCACACGACAAATCTCGTGTAAATATCAATTAACCTTAATGAAGCCTGGTAGATAAGATAGTTTGTAGAAATGTAGGTAAGTTCGTTGACCCCGTTAGCCCTATTAGAGCCGGCGATATAAGACCACACCGACGACAAAAATAAACATACAACTACATGTGCCTGTCAGCATCCAATTACATGTAGATTTCCTGGTAAAACAGCAGGCAACAGAAAAATAAGCCATTATCTATATGGAATTATACTCGTATCTAGTCATAATAAAATCATACTAAAATCAGAAACGGTGGAACTAACGTCGGTCACAATTGAAGATTTTGTGCACAGATTTACGGTTATGGTTTTCCATTCCTATAACTCGGGTATACTTTAAAAGTCACTAGAATATCGACTAAGAAAGAATTTTCCGAAATAAGATGGCTAATTTGTATGAAAATTCCCTTATCTACTACATAATAACCCCACGCGAGAGCAACACCTGGTATTTTTATAAAAGTTTATTGTTTTCAACATACAATTGGATTAAAATCCTAAAAATAGAAGAAGATAACAAGGATAGTCTAGCTAGACAATGAATGTCACCTACTCGTCTAAAAGTAAACAATAGATTCACTATCGCAGACACTACGCACGAATTTGACGTTGAAGTTTGAAAGCAAAAGGGGTGCTTGTAGACAATGCTCTAAGTGCAAAAGAAAAGATAAAAAGGATTTGCTAGCAAATAAAGCTTTTTCGAGACACTTATAAAAGTTTGTTAGCATCAATGGTTAATAATACCTAGTAGATTTTAGAAAATGTTTAAAACTTTTATAGCATCCCCGGCATTACAAGAGAAATCCCGCACTTGCGAGTGTTGTACAGATTATTTCTGTTGCAAAATAGCCACTATTAGAATTACATAAGATGCTATTTTGTGCCGTGGTGGACAAAAAATTTGCTGGCAGCCCCGTGCACGGTGCACACCTGTTTCGAATTATTACTAAAGAAAAAAGATTACAATAAAAATTTTGGATTTTATTCATTCAAAATGCCATGATTTGAAAAATATTACTTTAGGTGCTTTAAAAAAAGAAATTAGGGTTTGTCCAATAACAATATGTACGAATTTTCTAGTTCGATATAGTCAGTTGATGTATATCTTTTTGTGGCAACTTGAAAATGTAATATGACATGATAAGTTGATAATATTTTGTCGTTTTAAATAAACATAATAAATGTCAGATAACACACCAATCGTAGAAGTCTCCATATCAACCAGCACACACCCAAAAGTAACGTAGAAAAATATATTTTTTATGTCTTAAACAAAATAACATCAATAATATTTTCATTAGACTTTTAATCTTTAAAATAATATCTGTATTAAGAAATTAATTTATAGATGAATCAACGTTCAAAAATAGATTCAAGCTTACGATGGGTAAATATGTACTGATTGATATTCTAATTCAATACAGGCCTAAGTTTCAATTGAGTTTTGACTGCGTTTCAAAATTCACTGCTTGGGTTCCAAGAGAAAACTCCAAGTTCAATGTTCCAATGAAACTCAAGCATATAATAAATTCTGTCCTGTGATTGATTAAAATATTGAACATCAACCAATCAAAGGCTTGAATCTATGTTTAAGATTAAATCGAGTTAGACAAAATACATAATGCAATTTCAAGAAGGTTTTTGATTTAACTTACACATCGGCAAGCAGATCAAAATCGTCGTCCTCATAATCGTCGTCGCTCTCGAATTTAAGCCTAGGTATGGACAGATCCATTTTAACTACAAACTGTACACTCACAACACCGAATATACACTATATTACACTGTACAAGCACTTATCATAAATCGTCTAGGATCACTGTATAGAGTTTTAATCTGCATTTGGAGTTTTTAGTGCGTACGCTGCGTGTGCGCATCCTCAGGGGTTGAGGGTACACTGAGCGACCCGGCCGCGTCACGGGGAGGGGTCGCAGGTAGCCGAAGGCTTAATGACAACGAATGAGTAATAGAAGCGATAGCGAATCAGAAAACACCACGCGTGTTGTGGCAAAAATTTGACATTAACCGGCGTAATGATTTTTGGCCTTGTGATTTTTTAAGCAGAGGATACAATTTTGATTGATTAGATTTGTTCACGTAATGAAAGTTCGGCACTTTTCTTTCCATGAAATAAAATGTTACGTTCAATTTCAATATGCTGGCCTGAGCTACGGTCAACATTCAGATTTACATTAAATGCAGTATTTTTAATTTTAATTAAGTCATTTATTAAAAAAAGAAACTCCGAATGTGCAACTAAACACAATTTATTCAATGTATTACTTATTTTAAGCAATATACAAATTAGAAAAATAACATGGACGACAGAGTTATTCCGTATTCGACCCATGACAACTCAACCCATTTCTTCACTCATCCCAAATTAGTATTCCTAGCTCGACCCATTACATAATTTCGTTATTCTACCCAAATGCATTCCTTACTCAACCAGCAAGGCATTAGAAGCTAAGGGGGCTGACAATATAAGTCGGAATTTGGCGGGGCTAGAGTTTCCCTTCTACGCTTATCGTTGTTCTCATGCCGAGGGGCGCACACCCCAAATTCCCCGTATTGTGCGCGAACCATTGAGAGTTACAAAAAACGCTGCGTGCGCGCATGTCCTCGACCACGTTTGTTTGCGTTCTGTGGGAGCGCACCGCTACTTGCTCGGTGTTATGGTATTTGTTTGCTTGTTTTAGAAATTTAGGTTTAAAGCAAATACTGTGGTACGGTTGAGCTGAAGGTTTATGAAGGTAACCTTTACCTGCACTAAGGCTAAGATGTTCATTGCATCTTAAATCTTATGTAGTTTTAGCAGGTGTTATTATGCAATAAAAACGTCACTTTTGTGCGAACTACTGTATTAATTTTCTAAATTAAATCTGCAGCTCTTTTTCCTATCTAACACATACCAGCTACAGAATTAAATCTAAAGGCGATTCTAACCAATAACGACACAGGTGTAATAGTCATGACTTTTTATTTCTCAAACGGGATGAGAGAGGTCTTACTTAATGGTACAATAGAATTGCCACATTGCGTAATGTTCATTTGTTTATAAAAATAAACTTTTATCATCTCCCGCGATACGTTTCATTAAAGAAATATTGTTTAGTTAAACATTAATGTGGATAACATTTTTACTGCGCAGTAGTTTATGTGCTTACCTACTAGGTATATGTATAGGTATGTATGTAGCCGACCTAGCTCAACGAACATTACATTAGTGACACTTGAGCCAGCCGTCCGATTGGTCAAGTGGCAGTGGCGAGGGAAACCATGACAACAAACAAACAATTATTTCTAATATGGACTGATTTTCAAGCATTTAAGATAGAAAGGATGCGTTTACTCGCAGATACAATTCTCTTCTTCTCTAATAAAGCTATTTCATCTTCTATTGTAATGGTCAAATACCAAATACCCCTCTACATTTTAACCAAAGCAAAGATTTTAAGGGCAAAACTATTTTAAGCCAAGTAAAGTAGTCTGGAGAAAGAACATTAACACTTTATTCCAGCTACGGCCAAGGCCAACACCTACTCTGGTTCACACGGTCTAGCCACAGCGGTAAAAGCGAATAGTAATACATCTTCTTACAAAAGCCGATACACTTCATAATCTATCATAATCAGGTTCTCAAGGATCATGAAGGATCCAAGGACCTAATAGACCAATTTCCTCCCATTAAAAAAAGGCAGATGAAACAAGCTGAAGATGGGGTAAAATGACGCATATTAGGGGAGACCTATGTCCAGCAAAAGATTGCTAGTAGCTGATGATGATGAAAATAGTTCCCCAAAGAGTAGTAGAAGGCCAAATTCTACATTTGTCTCTGTTAAACTCGAAAGGGTCGTGAGGGGCCTGATATTATAATGATATTGATGATGATGATGATGATGATGATAAAGATGATGAGGATGATGTTAATAATGATGAAGATGATGTTGATAATGATGTTAATATTGATGATAATGATGAGGATGATGTTGATAATGATGATGATGATGAGGACGATAATGATGATGATGACGAAGATAATGATGATGATGAAGCCACTCACGTCGCGTCGCGGCAGCAGGGTCTCGCACAGTGCACGGGCGGAGCGGGCGGGGGCGCGGGCGGCGGGGACCGCTCCGCATCGCACGCGCGACTCGGCACGGCGGGCGCGCCGCAGCAGACCGCCCCGGCGCCTGACCAACACTTGCTCTGTGAACAACCAACAAAATCTATATAAATATAAGGTCACTGACTGACTGAGTGACTCAATCACTCATCACGAAATCTCAGAAAATACAAATGCAGGAGCAGCTAGGAGTCTCAAATTTTGCATGGGGGTTCCTTTTAGAACGTAGGTGCTCACTAAGACGGGATTTTGCAAAATTCAATCCCTAAGGGAGTAAAACGGGATCCACGCATACGAAGTCGAAAGTCACAAAAAGTCATTTACTGCAAAAAGGCTTTGACACGTCCCAGAATTACTTTAAACCTACCACTGCTTTGTATGGGCAGTAAACGGGCCAGTGCTGAGAAGAAGCAGCGCAAGAAAGCTTTTATAAATCACTTATAGACAATCTCTATGATACCCAAAGATAATACAATATTTGGGCAACTTTCAATGCCACTTCTATATTCTACCGCGCACTAAATTACAGGCAACGCCATCTCTCGGTAGCAAGGGGAAAGCGAACATTTGAATAGAATGAACCACCGTGTCTTACACAGTTTCTAAAGCGTTTTGGGGAGCAGTTCAAATTCCTATCTGTGTGTGCATAGAAGTTAAAAAAAAATGAAACTGTTTTCTGTCTTGGAAAAAATACAGCAACAAGTTTATGTCACATATCCGCCAGTAATCATATAAAGTTAACTGGATCCTTAATTAAGGGAAACTGACTTTACCGTTCGGAATCTACATATTCAAACTATGTACTGATATACATAATATTATGTACATGGATGTGGCAATAGCCAAGACAGACGCGTCCGGTACAGCCAGTCAAGCAGCTACGGCAGTATATAGATCTGGACCAGTATATTAGATCTAGACTAGACTTCTAAGAATAGACATAATGGATGTGAGGACTGTCTAGTCAACAGCCATTATAGATGTGTTCTTGATAGTTGTAAATCATTTCATCATCATAATCAAACGAAGACGCGAAATCTACCAAATATAATAACACTCGGGAGTCCGTGCATGGATGACATAAACCAATAGTGAGTATTTGTTGATGTAGTTATGGTTTAGTACATTAGGACAGCAAGCTAAACACTGGCTTATTATGATTGTAATAGAGGCGAGTTTGGAGTGCTGTTGTCTCTACAAAACCCAAGAATATACCTATTTGAGTTATTTGTGAGTGACACTCATCGCCTTGGAGAGCGTGGCCAAAAACAAACTTGTTTACTAAACAGAAATCGTTACGAACTTCAAAAACACAAAGGCCTCATTAACAGTGGGAAATAATGAGAATTTTACACAAATAACAATGTATTAATTATCCGGCTTTGCAACGTCCCAACGGGCAGGACGTCCTAAATGATTACAATTATAATTTTTTAAAGAATAGCATTGTTGGACTACTTTTCGTAAAATTATGGACTACTCAAGCCAAAAAGTAAACACTGTGGCATCTTTATGCTGTTAATAGGTGAAATTTTACAACACAACTACTGATAAGCTCTGCATTGTAGAGCTTTGAAAGCTTGGAAAAATATATAAAGCATCTAATTTTTTGAGGCACCAATTAATATGAATGGCATTAAGTTTGCTATTATTCTATTTTTTTACTCCTTAATGTATAAATAAACATTTGGTTAGAAAGTACTTAAAATGAACATTAAGAACCCTTTTAAGTAGGTATATTTTCTGAGTCATTAACCGTAAGGTATTAAGTTGTGATGACTTGTCACAATACTAATTTATTAATGAGGTGGCATTGTCACAGAAATTCTCAGGTAATCAATTGACTAGTAAGTAGGTACTTTAATGTTAGCTTAGTCATGTGGAATTGTGGACACATCACAGAAAAAGAGGAAAATTAACCTGTCCTCAAAAAGCGTAGTCCTCAAAAGTACATAAATAAGTGACCAAAAAAATCGTTAAAGTTGTTCATTACTAAGAAGTTTACATTATTATATTCGACAAACCAATTTATTTGTACACTGCAAAGTTAACACGTTCCCAGGACCCAGTCAGCACGGCCATTTGAAACGTACAAGCCGTTTAGGAACGCCTCTGTTATTAACTAATTAGTGTGAGAAGGTTTCTATTTTAGTAATCTGCAGTTAGCAATCAATGAGGTTATTTTCATTAATTATACACTGGTTATTGTAACTCAGCACGCGAGTCCGTTCTCAAACTGTTAGAATATAACAATACAATTTACTCGTGTACTACAATGGTTTATAACGGTCGGTGTTAAACTGTTGATATATTTATTTTTTTCCTCTACTTATTTCATAGTGTAAAAACCAGTCGCGACTGTGCGATATGGCTTGGCAAACGGAAGTAAAAATAGTCTGAGAGAGCAGAAAATATTTATTTCTGTTTCTCTCGGAAAATAAGATTCTCGTCGTATTGCAGATTTTAAAATGCATTTTAATAGGTATTAGTAGTCCTTCACACTCCGTTCCAGGTTTTCACACTTGTGAAGGAATTTTTCTGATTAATTTTGTTGCGGGTCCAATGACAGTAGGTACTATCTTTCCCGAGGGACAAACTTGACCTACACAGGTTGGGTTTTATTGGCAGTCAAGCTGTAGATCCTGGCTACACAGGAGTTGCAGCATTGGGAACGAGATGTGGGAATAGTCCCGTTAAAGTGTCAAGGAATCAATTACAAAAACCTGTTCAAATTCTAGACTAAAACATAGGGTGAAAATGGCAATTCAACTCGATTGTTTGCGAACAAGATCTCCAGTAATTGTCAGCCGATTCTCTCCAATCGATGTGTTTGACCAGTGTCAATCGATTCGTTGATTGCAGTTGCATTATAGATGGGCGGCCGATGACGCGGGGCGCACCTGGCCGGCAGACGGTTAAATGAATAGCTTCTATTAACAATTCAGCCGCGGCAATTTGCGTCAGGCTGCCTGTTAGCATCGTATGACACGGCAATGGCATACTTTCGTTCATAACTTATGATCAAAGGATCTTTTAAACTGGAGTTAATGTCAATCAACCGAAAGCCTTCCTTCCTATAAGTATTCTTTCGAACTTTTGCAGGTGTGATAAATAAATATACCTAACTGTTATTCAGATAAAGCCACTGGGCTAAGAACGAAAAAAAAATCGCCATTTTATTTTAGAGAAACAAAGGCACGGCATTTTCCATAGTTTGCTTCGGAACAAAGACATCAAACAATCGTGATCATCTAATAAAATGTTTAGCAAATGTTTGTATAAACTACTTTGTTGAAAATAAGAAAACAACGGTGAATATTGGACGCAAATAATAGCTACAAAGCCAAGCCAGTTCTGGATGTAGTTTGCGCGCGAGTGTTTTACAAATTAGCATAAACAAATATCTTGTATGTTGAAAAGAGTACTTGACGTGAATACTGAAAGTATTGAACTCAAATTGCTTCGCCGGAAAAATGCGCAATGATTCGATAAACATCGCATAAATATTTATTTATAATTCAGTGAGCAGATTAAAAATAAGGTAGGCCAGAGGCCTTAAAGCACTTAAAATTAAATATAGCTCACTATATTTAAAGCATACTGTATCTTGATGCTCGATTGATTGATGGAATGACGCTCCAGGCATTTTATGCGAAAAAGCAAAAAAAAAAACATTGAAAACAAACAGTGCGGAGTGTTAAATATTGTGGGTGCAAAAAGCATGCGTAACGAGTACAGTTGACAGCACATGGTGGGACTCACAGCACATTTTGGTTGCAAACTCGCTCTTATTACAAGCATACATAAGATATTTGTCCTGAAGCCACCACATGTGAACGCACTGATGCGCACACGCACGGGTGACTCTCAGTTTTGCTGTAGCGTCTTAGGAATCTGCCCAATGCGATGGTCGCTATGGACAGCTAGTAATGACGCAAAGATCACACGGCGATGGATAAGTATCGATACCTCCCTTTCAACTGAAATGACGGTTGACATGTTTTTTTTTTTCAAGTCCGAGTTGGCTACAGCGTCATTTGTTGCAGAGGTAGGAGGCATTGATGCTTCCCCATCCCCATCAATAAATAAATACTAAATCTACATAAAAAACAAAAATGTTTTATTTACTACTATCCAAATAATCGCAAAGCATTAAGCAGGGAAGCATCAATTTTAGACTTGAAAGTTTAAAATAACAAGTGCCATTATATTATTTAGCTTGAAGTTTTGTTTTCCATACATATGATACGCTATTAGAAACTACTGAAACTTTAAACAGTTAACAAGTTCATAATGTCGACAATTTTCGTCGACAAGGTAAACACTAAACACATCCACGCAAACATTATCTTGTCATGTTCGTTTCCTTCTACAAGGTGATGTTATTATTTCTGTTTTTGTCAAGATTTAGGTTATTGTAACACATACATTTATGTATCAATTACATTACTTGTATAACATAAAACAATTCTGATATTATTAACATCAAGTTATGTCATGACCATGACCCGCCAATGGTCAGATGACATATCCCATTGAACTGCACGGATTAGTATTATCGGAAAATTGGGTAATACAAGATAGATAAGAAAAATATAAATAGAAAATCTTTAAAGACTCTCATATCTTTACAATGTCAAGGGTGCTTTGGCGGACGCTTGAGAGAGCATCTCAAGATCGGCCGATCCAATCTGCGTTCACAAGCTAAGATCGTGTCCAATCTCTTTGGACATCGGCAAACCTGCCTGAGTAGCAGAGGCTAGAATAAGTTCGCCTTAATTTCGTGGAGCAAATCGTTTGCTGTAGCACTGAACATTTGTATTACTTCTTCTCATTTGTTTGTAAAAAATAATCATAATAATGTTACTACTAACTGTACTAACTGTTATAAGGAACAGACTACAGAATGGAATCGAATTAAAATGATTGCGGACTATAGAACATAAATTAAAAGTTGAAATGAAAGCGCATTCATTTATCAAAATGTGACCAAAAAATTTTCCTCTACAATTTCTTTCGGCGATGGGTCCGATGATGTAGCGCGTAATAAATTATATTGTGTATGTGGCGCGTGCGGTGTCAGTGGACAGACGAGTGTTCACCTTAGGGTAAGCTCATAGAAAGAACTATACATTCTCGTGCTGAATATAACATAGGCAGTACATTTAAGTACTAGGTACTCAACCTAGCTTTTCCACTGAATAACTAAGCGATTTGAGTCAGACCAAATGGATACCGGCTAGTACCTTAAGCGTACCTTACATCGTTCCTTATTCCTATAAAAATAAGGTTCTAACTTAGTTGTTAACTGTAACAATATTAAATATTACGTAGCCCATACTGACTCACCGACACACGAAAACTTATCATTAAGCCGTCAAAATAACGTAACTGTGAGTCTAGTTTGTCATATAACAGCGAATTTACATTATCATACTGTAGGGAATGACTCAGTGACCTTCAGTACCTACTTACGCATAAAATTGTTTATTGTCAAGCTAACTTTTATAAGTAGGATATCTTTTCTTTCTGATTTTGCTTCTAATACACTTTCAAGTAATTTTACTTAGTACACTTTGGTATCCACTAAATATTTTAATGTTTAATAAATGACGAAGATAGTAATATCATTAGTGAAGATTCTTTACTGAAAAATAAGTCGTAGTCTGGGAAATTTACAAGCGCTGATTATTAGTACTGTGCATTGATCTCAATTTATTACTTCATTAGCAAGTGATGCTTAAAATTTAATTACTCCACGTTTCTCGTCTATGATTGAGATTTATTTACAGCTACAGTGGCCAGAAAAAATAATACTATGTCAGCCCACTGGCTGACATAGTATTATTTTTTCGTGGCACATTCAGTATTTTATATTTTATCCTACTATTACTATCCTATTCCTACAAATTTTATGAAAGTTTGAGAGGATAGAAGGATGTTTATTAGTCTTTAATGTTAAAACCATTGAGCCGGTTTAGACGTTGGTTTGGTACATGATAATGAAATAGCGATAATTTGAGACTCAAAGGAAAACATAGGATATTAGTTTTTATTCCGGTTTTTGGACGGCATAAGACACACGGCCTTAAAGACTTTTTCTGACTCATTAACAGATCGAAAATCACACGGGAGAAGCCGCAGGCAAAAGTCTAGTACCAAACCAAGTATAGTTAGCAAAAAGCCTTCAAAAACTGTACAGCGGGATCCCAGGTCGTTTCTGAAATGAGCTACTTGAGAGCACGCTCCCATTCTAGGTGGCTGGGATGCAATAGTTTGCAAGTGGAACTGTGTCAAGGATCGCTGGTGTCGCCGCCTGCTTGAACACTCTCTTATTTACGAGGAGTCTCCACACGAGCAAAAAAATGAGAATACTGTGCAATTTATTGCAATGCAAATAAAGTTAAAATTCCAATGAAAGTTTACGGTTGTCCGTGACTGTACATCTCCTATAGAGTTTTGAGGTCGTCCCTGAAAACTTCTTTTCAGTTCAGCTGAAAATGTTTGGTACTACGACTTTATATCACGCCATTATTTCGAGAAAATAAAACACCACGTGCAACAACTAGCCAGTATAAATAACGTTTTATTTACAGAGAATCCTTATGCCTCAATTGATTTACAGTAAATAATGTATGTGACACTAAAAATACACTCACCGTATTCTCACAAATCTATTAAAAGAAAAGTCCGTGAACATTAAACGCCTACTCGTGCACAATTTAAAAACAAATTGCCAATCAAATAGACAGCAATATGTTTGCGTAACGAGAACTAACAATAGCCGAATCGCGTTTGCCCGTGGGAGTAGCTTTTTTGACAACCACTAACAAATAGGTACAAAACAGCACATCAGACTATACATTTTTGTAGCAAAACCACCCTTATTGCAACCACATAAGATACCACAATGTTCAGCTTGATGTGATCTGTACAAGTGTACAATCGGACATGCAAAAAGTACGCGATTGTATGACTGACCTTGCGGTTACACATTACAATTTTAAGTTATAACATGAGCATGTGAAAAACTAATCTGATTGTGTGACATGTTTGGTTTGGTCACACACAGGAAATATTGGTCGAATTCACATATCACTTGATACAGTTACCAGTTAGTGCCATTAACAAGCTATTGTGTAGGTATTTATTGATATGGAATTTTTGAGCGGAGGAAAAATAATAATATTTTTAGAATAAAAGTACCTATACTAATTATTTTTAAGCATGTAAGCGCAAGTATTGTGAATTTACCACATCGGAAAATATATTTTCATTTAATTTTCTTTTAGGATCGAAATAAGCAATTTGGCAGTGCCTACCTGAAGAACGTTGTTTTATTTATGCAAGGGCAGAACGTAGGCACACGAAGCACGTGTGCCTGTGCCCTTAGACTCAGAACTATTTATGTTAGAGTTCACTTTCAATAGAGTTATCGTGAAAGTTCAAAAGCAATCTAAACGGCATAATTTTCCAGACCGCGGTCGAGGCGGTTTCAGTGGGTGCACCTTTTCAAAGGACGGTGGTTTGCTTAGGGCTTAAAGTGCTTGCTTAGGTCGGATATAAGCACTGAGTGAGCTAGAAGCTCCTTGAACGATCCATCCATATTATAAATGCGAAAGTAATGCCTGTTTTCACCATCAACCCCTAATTTTTAGTGACCTTTATGAAAACAAAATTCCTGTTACAATAGGGGTCACTTAAAAATTAGGGATTGATGGTGAAAACGGGCATAACTCTTTCTATTATTTTCTTACGCTTAAAACAGTGAACCAATATTTAAGATGTTTTGAGACCTAAGGAAAAAACAAAGGATAGTTTTTAGTGTTTTTACTCCAGTTTATGGAAGGGGGAGATGCTATAAAATGTTTCTTTGTCAGAATAAAATTCACCAACGCGAAGCAGCTGGCAAAAGCTAGAGCTAGATAATTATAATAGTTCGATCGTCGTAAGAACCATTATAAGAACAATGATTGGCACCATAATTAGTCTGTCGCTGTCATAAAGTTTTTCATTGACGTCTCCATTTTTTCTTTTGTGAAAGTAGTTTTATTTTCGTTAAATAGAGCAGACCGCAGTCGCGCATGAATAAAACCATAACTTATATGTTTAATATTTAAATTAGATAAAACTGTTGTAAGATTTTAAGTTTAATATGAACTATGTTTAATCCTTCAAGGCCCGCGAATCTAGACACAATAGATAATCAATTGTTATGACATTAATGAATGCCGTCTGGGACTCAAGCGGTTAAAGATATTTTGAATCCAATTTGCCTCCAAAATTAAAACCAATTTGAAAATTTCTCGCCTTTAAAATTCTCTGAGACCAAAATTCATTACGTATCATTCTTCATCCTCAGCGACTTCAGTTTCAATTTCCGAGCAAGTTTTGTTGACCTCTTACTACTCTCTGAAAATTTTCATATTGATATAATTTTGTTCTGGCATAGAAATTCAACTGTATCCGTAGTCAGAAATAAAATAATACCTAGAGAATTGCGAGAATTTAGTCATTTCAGTATCTCTATTAGTTCATCCGAAAATCCAATAAGTTTGTTAATTTCAATAGTTTAGGCGCTACTAAATAGAGTTCGAAATTCCAACCTCTAGATCTCTGGAGTCTGGTAATGTCGAGATAGTTTATACCCAGTGGAGTGTAAACGTTTCTATTCCAGCAGTTTCCAGGCAATTCCAGGGACGGAGAGGGCGCGTCCGACCGACCTTTTCACGTCAGTCATGCACAAGGATAACAAAAACACGAGTCTGGATGTTACAATATTATTATCTGTGCTTCTATAGTCGCGTCACCGGCACTCTCGCGAGTGTGACCATCATGCAGGATAAACTAAGGACGTCGTTTTTCTGCAAATATTCATATTTTCACGGTTATAGTTATAAGTTGACTTTGGTTTGGCTTGTCACAATGACAAAAATAACGGCTTCCTTTGGAAACGGGACTATACCCACCTCACGTTCCCACCGCTGCTTGCAACTCCTTGTGTAGCCAGGATCTACAGCTTGACAGCCATAAAAACCCAACCAATGAAGGTCAAGTTTGGGAATAGTTTGTACATTCAGAGTGAAGAAAAAGATAGAGAGATTACACACAGCAAGCAATTTGGTCAACGAAGCCAATTGAAGTATGTATGACTTCGCTTTGTAGAGCCAGTCACCAATGTATTATTATAGTTTTTCGCTAACAATAACCAGAACAATTTCTATTTCCAAATCATAACAGAGTTTTACCCAAACACTAGTACTAGGTAAAAATGATTCATCCTTACCAAGATAGAAGATCTGGTTATCCTACTCACAGGTCTGTCTGATAAATAATAGGCACCAGATTATGTAAGAAATGTTCGATAAAAAGCTACACGTGTCATTTTCACATAATATGATATGGATGTGAGTCGCGATGACTGGGTTTGACAATTTTATATTACTACCTCGAAAACGGAGCTCCTGGGATTTGAGATGTTATTGATATAGGTTTTCGATTTGTATTCAGTGTGTTGATCGACTGTATTTCGTGCCTTGTTCATAAAAAGCTGGCACAATTTTCTTCGCCCACGTTTCTATAAAAAAAACCTACCAGGTATATTATGTTATTTTGTCAAGGTAAAGAAGCATCAAAATCCGTATACAGTAGTTTTTAACATAGAAGGAGTAAAAGACCAACCATCCTTTCAAACCATCGCGTTTATAATCTAAGTATAGCTTTAACAGGGTTCTAATATGTGACCGGATATCTTTTATGGGAAAATGTAACAATATTTTCCTTTTAGCCTTATCCTATACCCAGGTCCGTTCAACAATGGGCTCTGAAGTAAGAGTGACATCAATGTGATAAGGGGATCGCAGGTAAGGGCGGAAAAATTGTCATAAATGTTTATTTTTTCAGTATATTTCAGCGTGTAGAGCTCGTCACGTTCGCGCCTCGTGCTGTGATAAAAATGGCCGATTCATAGGCTTTTGAAGGTTAATTTCATTGTTTGTGTCTCACAAACACATAAAACGCGATTACTATTAGCTCTATTACGACTTCAAAGTACATTAATAATTTTGGCCGAAGTGGTTTCGTAATCAAGTGGGCGCAAACTCGACAATTTGATATTGCACGAAGTATCGAGGTGTATGTACTTTTGACTTTTCATGACTTTAATCGACTTAAAACGCCTATTTTAGTCATCATCATCAGATCATTCAGTCTCCTACAGCAGAACGACAACCATCTCTAATTTACCAAAGGGTAGTTAGGTCTAAATAAGTTTTCATTTGGCCTTCTCCATTCCATTTCAATCGAATCAAAGGGGACCAAAAATACCATATTTACAGCTTCGAATTTAGCCCCATAAAGTTTCCACGTACCGCAATCTAGAGCGGTAAACAATAACAGTAGGAGCCCGTCCCGGTCGCCTTGACGTCAGCCGCGGCCCACATAGCGGCGTTACACCGCACACATAGTTACGCACACGCATTCAAGGATAAGCACTTTCGGTCGGCTATGTTGTAAGCAATGAAACGACCTTTTAAAGATCTTTGAACATCAGCAAATAGCTGGTGAGAAAATAAATACAATATTATTGCGCGTGAAAAGAACAAATGGTTGATTTTTCTACCCTAAAGGATTTAAATGTCACTCTGGAGGCGGTCTGCGGTAGGTCAAAATGTCAATATGACAGTGAATGCAACCCGCTTAATGTAAGACCACTTTGATCTGATAGCAGACCGCATCCAGTGTGGCAAATCCATGAAGGTTTGACACCCTACTTCACCCTAGTATTGACTGTCATTTGTTTGATTTGTTTGGCATGTCTCTTCCTCCTGCAAGAGTCTCGAGACATAAACGTAACAACAAAATAAAAGGGAAAACATTATCGTATTACTATTCCCATACACGTACAATATCGCGGATCGTTAGTCTTAGTCATTCTGACGCTTACAACATAAGGGCACCGTTCCAAAAACGTCCGCCCAGGGGTTATATTTAAACAAGGAATCATTTTATTTGTTTCGACCGTAACATGTCCAAAACGAGAAGCACCACGTTCATTAAATAATGTGATAATGAGCGTATTGGGCGAGCAAACAGCATGGAACTGTCTATCAATTTACACATAAATAAAAACGTGTTCCTCTGATGTTTTCTGTTGTCCCTACAGTTTCGACATCCTACCACAAAATGTACATTATCTCCAATGGGTTTTTAACTTTAGATTATTTTATTTATCAGGTTTAAAACCACAGTTTGTACTTTATTGTACTACCCAGTAATATTACAATAAGGGTTCGCTAACTTTTAGATTTGATCTGGCTGTTCTATTTGACAGCAAGTGCGTGACTCATGCATGATGTCCTGTGGCTATGGCACTTAAACAGAAATCGGTATTATATTAGTCTTACGTCAGCCTTGTAGGAAGTATGCAGCTAGCGGACAGTAACCTTTTGGCAATCAAGGACTATATCTGCCAATTGGCGTTTATTTATGGAATCTACTTTAGGATATTCGGACTGCGGCGTAGGCAGATGTGATTAAGGCGAGTCCTGCAGCAGAGAAACGTTTGGATTGGTGCTAGGTTCGTCTTGCGTCACCGCTGTGGGAAGGCAAACGATGCCCACACATGCACCGAACAATGACCCTTTATCTACAAGAACTTCCTATTCAACAATTGACAGTCATTCTTATCTCTATTTTCAGAAAGACAGTCATAACTTCTTGTTACGTTAAATAAAACGGGTTCGTTTTAATTTGTTTCATTCTATTCATTTTCTAGTACAATTGACTGTTATTAGTCCGTCGAATTTTAACGACGAAAAAGGTAATCAGTCTGAATTTAATTTCAATATAACTTAAGAAAAGGAATTTCGGGGAAGTTTCAATTACGCCAAATTCAATATCGTTACGTTTGGTTCAATTTTACTTCGTAAAACTTAGCTTTATTAGGGACGAGTAAAGTTCAACTTGAGAATAATTATTCATTAATGAACTTGTTACAAAGGATGGCGTGTTTTGTTCAAATCTACAATTTGGTTCGCAGTTTCATTTACATTTAATTGGGAGAAATATAACTACTGAGAATCGAGAAAGTATCCGTCGTTCGAGACGTCATGCTATTAAGGATTCAGTTCAGTATATCACACAGAAGTACTAAAATGTATAAAAGTAAAACAGCGATTAAATTAATGTCTTTGTTTTAGTAAGTCGCCTTAAGTCCCCTATCCAAAAATGAGTCAGGCAAGGGAGGCACATAGTGACGTCACTATAAACACCATGCCAAGAGCTAGTGTCAGGCAATAAGTCAAGCTTTGTTTCAAAGATAATAAAAGGATTTGCTTAATCTTTTCTAAGCTAGCGAGACCGCTACCCACGTGATGTTTTTTAGAATTACCTTTATCAAAAGAAAGTAAACAAGGATTACAAGGATCACAAGAATGAGCAAGTAGGTAATGATATTGAACCAAAACAATTAAATCTAAGGACAAATGCTAACTCCCCGTGTAGCCATTGATTGGCAATGGGATTGACTAGACAGCCGCAGTTTCTCACTGCATAATAGAGTACGTTAGGTAGGTATACCGCCTTTTATGATCTGAGGAGTATACCATAAGTCCTAAATATCAATCCCCGCGGTCTGCGCTGCGATTACGTAACTCGAAACGCAAGTTTCAGACGATAAGAAAACGTGCTGTGATATATGGGACCAAAAGGTTATATCCAGCGATTAAAACGTCTGGGACTTCGCTAAGTCCCCAGCTAGGTGACTCAGGCGAGGGAAGCCCCGGGGTGACGTCACCGACCAACACGTAGAGCTTTTACGATCTCCGCGCATTCGCCGCTAACGATAATAATGATGTAATGTGATTCGTGTTATGTAGTACTATTTATATGGGTTATATTATATGTTGTGTGATTCTGTTGAATACGTAACTCAAGATTTGGGGTAGATTTTACTTCTACTATTAAATCATGATACTGAAGCTTCTTCTTTAGGCGCATTCAACACCGTCATTAATTTTAAGACTAAAACATGTAGATGTTGACCACAACATAAACAAACAATACTAAGTTCTACATGTTTTTGTTTTAAGAAACCCTTTCTTAGCTTTTTGCTGAAACATACATGTCATATTTAGTTTAAAATGTAAGTAAATGTTCGAATATGCTCATGTTGATTGAATTATCCGAAGCAAACATCAGAGAGGTTATATTTTCGAGCTGACATTTGAATGCACGTCGTTGTAGTTATGCTCTCGTCTCATTGCGCAAGCACACCCGTAATAACCTCAGATCGGGGTTACTCCGAAAAACGTTAACTGAAGTTTCACATGCTGACATCTCTCTCACGCAAAGCAAAATGCCAGCATGAGGGACGGTGACAGATAGATTTGCAACTACGTAACAGCGTTTCGGAGTAGGCCTGTTCGCTTCACGCATCGCGAGTTCTCAAGCATCATCCTTTCCTGCGATCAACTTGTTAGGACGGACTCGGAAGGCGGATCATTATCCTTCACGGTGGAAACTGTATTTCTGTACAGGGTCGGCTCGAGTGGCGAAGTTAGGCCTAGACCCACTTCACGGGCCGTGATCGACAAGGAGCCACGTGAATAATGTATGAGCCTGGAATGGAGTTTGGGTTGTTTGCTTTCGCCAACGACTTAGGTTGACGTCGTGATAATTCGAACGACTCAATTTCGTGGGTTATTTTTGGATCCAATACGCAGAAGGCGTGGTGTAATCCCGGTATTGTAAAATAATACGAATAAATCGTAACAAGTAAATTGATTACAATCTCATTTTCTCGTTAAACTGAACTGAATGCAGTTACCTAAGCAATCCCCATTGCGCAATACAGTATTGTATTAGCACCTATAGGGTATTATGTACTGCAAGGTCGCCAAAGGTTGTAGGTACGTTGTACTGATGTTACATAAAGCTTTAGGTAAAATAAACAGCAAAATGTGAACTAAAAGCTTGTAGGTACATGGTTATAATTACTCAGGATTAATGACTGCCAAATACATAGCTAATTAAATGTCGACATAATAAATTGTGTTTGCGTTTATATCGGACAATCCAACGTTTATCTGAACAGTGTGTTATTTTAGTGTTATAAAATATGCTTCTGGCAGAGCATCAAAGACTTGTATAGGTAACTGAAAATGTTAGTTTCTTAACTATTTTATAGCTTAGTAACACCAGGGGACAAATGGTTTCGCAAGATTTCGCAATGATTTCATTGGCCAACGCTTCAATAATAGTAACTGACATGTGTGGGAGTCTAATATTTGATATTAAATGAGTATATTGCAATTTATAGACTGTAAGTAATTTAATACTACCGTTGGGTTTGGAAACTGACCAGTTTTGACCATATCTGTTTTAAGCAAAGCTTGATCGAAGGTTTTCTATCCTGCAATGCGCAATGTGACAAAATAGACATGAAATCTCTTATCTTATTATTTCCTTCGGTTTTCCTCACATACAAGCCAGTTCTCGGTTCTCGCCACTCGTAGTGGCATCAACACCAAATTACTTCATTTAACTTCTAAGTGCATTGTTGGGTCCAAGTTCCCTGGAGAAATAGAGTTTATTTAGCGCTTAATCAGTTGCATAGTTGGTCAAAGTGAGCTCTGTTACCCCTCAACCACGAACGTTTATCACTTCAAAAACGAAAATAGATATTGAAAAGCACGATTGCCGCCAAGAAATGTCACATGTCCTTCGGACCTTAACGCCTGTGTGACAGAATTATTTCTACTGTAAATCTGTAATGGACTCAATATAAAAGAATACAGTGAGCAAAATCTAAATGGCGAATTTAATTTATTGCCAAAAGCATACTCTGATAGTCAACAATGGCTACCAGTTTGACGTATTCAATGCATATTTGGACCAAATTGGCAGTGCTGCATTACAGCAGGACAGTCCAGGCTGCCGCTGCATATCCGCACAAACAAGCGGCCGACGATTCGCGAGGTTTAATTAGCGTGACGTTGATTGAATTTCAGTCACTATTGCACAGCTGGGACTGACAAGCCTCTAAAATACAACTGAAGTAGCCATACTAGTCGATGAAATTCACATCATGTCACATGCATTTACGATAATATTAATTACCCAGAAAAAACGCAAGTCAACACACAGTGTTCAAAAACTTGTGAATTTTTAGTGGTAGAATATAAAAGGAGTGTCGTGAAATTCGCGGTAAAAGGTTTTTTGAAATATAACCCAAAATTGACATACCAATGTTTATGTAAACTATTATTTTCATCACCAATATCAGAGTAACTTCATCATTCGTAACAGTTCATCAATACGAATAAACGTTTAATTAACCAAGTATAATCAAGTAAATGATGCATTTTCCTATTCAACTAGATTTCTGCTTACAATACTAATTCATTCAATAATGGCAAGTACGCCACAATTTGCGTTCGTTGTTTACCCAAGATGTTTCCTTATTATGGCCTGGTAAGACCAGAAATACGTTGAATCCTGTGTACCACGAAAGAGGATAAGTTCAACATTTTACTAGGATCGAATACATAAGCCGTTCTTACGATACAATGAGCAAATACAAGGCCTGTGGAGCCAGTTACGTTGCCCTGGCACGTTTTCTAATTGGCGTCGCTGTCTCGGACATATTAACATGTTTTTGGAGTTCCATCGTTCAATGCAAACTACAGCTTAAACATATTTCTATCTAAAATGTAAATAATGTAAGTAAGTTATAAGTATATGAATTGTGGTAATAAATAAAATCATATTAAATGCACCTTGCTCTTTAGTTGCAAATTTGATAGCTGAACTTGAAATAACTAGGCAGTCCAAGAGATTTTACTCTTCGAAAAAGATCGCAACATGTGTCAGAATTTCAGTCCCTGTTCCACAGCTGTCAGACATCGCTACGGAACCTTGGTATCCATGCCCCAGCACGCAGCCATCTGGTTTTTTATCTGTGAGAAAGCCAGTCATTATCGGCGGGCCCGTTGCTCGGCCCGACCTCGCGAGTTTCTACCACTGCGCCGGCGCCGCCATAGCGATCGGTATCGTGTAAACACTGCAAGCTTGTAATCTGAATGGTAATTACTCGGAGACGCGCTATCTCACCTCGGGATTGTATGCTGAGAACGATCACACCTTTCTTTACTGTTTCCAACTTGATCTCCGTTTTCTTTTACTGTATTTTTCGCAGCTAATTCAAAAATCCGCTAGTTCTATCATCTATGTCACGTGTATTGCTTTTTGCTTGTAGGTCTTTCCAGAATAGTGTAGACATGCGGGTCAATATCTACGACATACGTTTCAATGCCCTCATGCGCATTTATTACGTACTTAGCGCCATTAAAGTTATTTATGTCGATGACTGGTTTTATGTGGGGACCATTGGATACCAGTCATGTTTGTGCGTTTGCCTATCAATATGTATCAGCTAATCTTATCTTATTTAATCAATAAAGATATCTTTGTATGTGATGTTACTATCAGTCACACAGTTCTACATAACCCTCACCCTCATAAACGGTTAAACTGACAGAAGTTAGCTGCCCATTGAAATTGTAGCAACATTTCTTGTGACAAAAATATCACTTTCTTATATCTCCGTAATCTACCCGCTTGAAGGGCGTTTGTTAGGCCCCACCGAACAGTTAAAGGCAACAAATCACTCTGCCGACTCGTAAACCCCCCTGTTTACCTCCGGGAGTGCGTCACTCGCAAACTCACTCCGTATACCACTCAAATGGCAAAGGTACGGCCGTTTGAGACTCCAATGAACTTTGCAGGGTTTGCTCGACCTGACTTCTTGGGCAATAACGATACATATTTGCTGTTCTCAATTACTTGTTTATGTTTTGGTTTCGTTTGTGCTATAATAGCTCGTGGTATAGGTACTATTGAAGGCAGTATATCAAGAAAATTAATAACTATACTCTAAACTTAATAGCAGTAAGACGAGATTAATCTTAGGCGACAACATGATAGATGTCCAAATTCATTCATAGCAAGAATGCAATGATATTCATCAGTGTAATAATTGAATTGAACCGTTATCAGAGCTATATTGGATGTTATTGAGATCAATCCGGTGTGACTCAAGTGCACCACTTCCATGCAAGTGTTTGCCCCAGTTCCGTCATTTTCTTAATCTCCATTTATATCTGCCCAGGGCGTATGGTTGTGAATAAATTGATTCGGCCCATTGAGTACAGTCAACGTCAATTAGTTTCTTGACACCCAAAGTGGCCAAAAAATTGATAACACAACCTTATTTCAAATGTAACAAAAACGTCTTGCAAACTTATTGGCTACTTTGGGTGTCACGCTCACGGCCTATTTGACGCTGACTGTACGAGCCACATCCAAGGCATCCAAGTCTCTCGCTCAAACGTGATTTCACAGAGACGAAACGTGACTGCCAGTGTTATTCTCGAGGAAATTATTCAAAGCAAAAACACGACGATATTAGTTCATAATGGCGAGAACATGGCAATTGCCACATTTTACATCTTTCCTGGTAGAGCCAGCCACTTAGCCTGTGCTTAGCCCTTCGTAGAAAAGGTAAAAATATCCGGCGATTTTTCGGTTCGAAACGTCTCTATTATTCGCGCCTTTGTACTAAACCGAACAAACATTTCGTGGAAAGTAATTTTCTTTTGAAAGACCACAGACATCTTCGAGTCGTATCGTAAACGATATAATCTAAGGTAGATAATTATGAAAATCAAATATAAATATAGCCAAGGAAAGAATAACGTTAATTCTGATAATTTTCTAGCGATATTGAAGCAAAATATATCGTGACCGCGTTCCCAGCCGTAGAAAAACGCTTCACTATCGAACACGGAAATATTGACCACGTCCACCACTAGGAAGCCGCTGGTAAAAACATTTGAATTTGATGAAAAACTGACAACTGCGATCAAGGAATCTATTACTGCGAGTTCAAAGATATGTAGGCTAGTTTATGTATTGCATTGCAAGATCAGGATATAATGTTAGTTGTTAATATGCGTTATAAAATTAAGGAAGTCAATATCAGATATATGAAAAACGAAACGTGATAGCCTTTACTTTTCTGGTCCAATTCTTGAGTTGAACAATCGTGTACATTTGTGGAAATATTATTCACACGAACTTCAATATAAAATACAAATGTGGGCAGATAAGGATCAAATACAAATAAAAAAAAATTTTTTATTAAAGGCTAAATAAATCTCCCTCTATCTACAGTCTGAAACAGTGAGTCAAAATGAAATGGAATTTATTTAAAGAATTATCCACACTATAACCGATTCCGGCTGTAAGAAGACACTGCTTGAAGCTCCAAATCTGAGTCAGGAAGCCAGAATTAACCGTCTTTTGTAATGTGGCGCCCACTTAATGAATCATCCAATTACTCATGTTATTATTAAATTAGATTGCGATATTATGTAGGCTGTTCGGTATGGGCGTTTGGAATTGCTTCATCAGATCCGTTTAAAGTGTAAATTCAGTCTAAATTACAGAATTAAATTTAGATTTTGTACGCATGATAAATTTGCAAAAAGACGAGCAAAGTATGAAGGTATTGATGGCAAAATTAGTTTTTTTAGAATCGTTCAGTTTTTTTTATTACGCCGAGGCGTGAACAACGCGCATGCGCATCCACCGGCAAAATACAGTTTAATGCTTAATCAAACTGTTACCGGAACACGAACGCACCGGAGGAACATGTAGGTAGGGTTGTCACGATATAAATACCACAGTCAATTCACCATTGAAAGCCAAAAATATTTCTGGGACACCTCATCTTGACGTTTTGATATAACCTAAACTGTCAAGCAAAAAGAAAATGCTGAAAATTATATTTAACAGCATTGTTGTGTTCCGGCAGTTGGAGGTAAGACAGCCCGTTCTTCTGTGGTTGATGATTCCGAGTGAAGCTCGCTTCCACCTTCGGCCTGATCACCACTTTCCATCAAGTGATATGCAGGCCAAGAGTTACCTCGTTGAGGATTAAAAAAAAAACATTACCCTGGGGTATAGCAGTTCTGCTGACCGATATTTGAATAAATTTTGTAAAGGAAACAAATTAGCCCAAAAAATAATGATAGGTGTCAGCCCTATAAAAGTGCGCACGCGACGCGCGAATCGAACGCGAGTGGCGAACGAACGGGGTCGTATTGTGAAAGTAACGGACCCGGGAACCGCCGTTTGGCAATGCGCATCAAAGTTTGGCAGGCGCCCGCGCTTTCGAAACAGCGCATTCTCGCTCGCACCGACATTAGGCCTTGTCCAACTGCTCCCTTCAGGCAGAAGGGGGAGAGTGGCTCATAGGGACAATAGAATATGAACAAACAACTTGTAGAGAGTCAAGAACTGCACGCGGTGGAGAGCCAACTGCCTAGCAGACGCAATATCCGCGTGCTTCTCACGATTGGTCACAATAACCGCGAGGCATTCTAACTTCAAAATTAACAGAAGACAAGAATATCTTTCCTTGAATGTAACTGCAAGTCTGCTGGAGCTTGGAAGTCGAACTTTAACTTCGAACTCCTATGTTTTTCTGATTAATTTCATTGCTGGTCCAATGAAAGTTTAACTTTCCCCCGGGACAAACTTGACCTTCACTGGTTAGCTTTTTATTGACGGTCAAGCTGTAGATCCTGGCTGCACAGGAGTTGCAGCGGTGAGAACGAGAGGTGGGACGAGTCCCGTTTTGGAACTTGTAAAGCGGTTAGTAGAGAGTACACTATTTACTGGAGGAGCCATTTAATTAGAAATCTATATGTCGCTGATGCTGGCATTACGTTTAATTTAGAGGGATGAATAGTTCCGAAACTTTTTCCAGAAGTACGGAATATCTCAACCGAATAAAACTGTTCGTTGCTCACTTAGCATTTATTATTTCCCGCTGCGAAAATACTAGAAGTAATCTGACGCTCTAATCAGTAAAAGAATCCGATCTCTATTCGTCTCACATATTGGATTGCCTATCTTATCGTCATCGCTACACGAAAATCGAGAACAATTTGATATATCGCTGATGCTATCTATTGTTTTCTTCTAATGAGAATGGACAGTGTAACTGAGTCTTTAGGTGCGGTGCCTGACTCATGCAGTCGCTGCGAGCATCTGACATTCCGCATGCATAAATCCTTATCTCCACCTTTAATGTTATATTTAAACCGTTACGCTTCACTGAAATATACTGCATGTGCGCACGCACGCGATACTAATTATGCGCTTAAAAATAGCTGCCTGTCATAACCCGCTCACTTTTTGGTAGGTCAATATTACATACGTAATTATATCAATAGGTCCAATATCAAATTATTAATTAACGATACAAAAGTTGCAATTAACCTACCATTGTCATTTTAGTTCAGTGTCAGTCAGTCGTAAAAATGTTACTATTATTGGCACATTTCAAGGGTTGATTTGTTCTAAGTGACCGAATAACAAACAATGTTATCAGCATGTGAATTAGAATTTTGAAACAGTATCAATAACGACGCTACCACGCTACTACGTGGGCGACTAATGAAAACCACGATATGAAAATGAATGAAACAACTGCAAAAAACGATAACATGGCGACGTGCTGCCGCATTCGCAACAACACAAGGAAATGGCGTAATTAGCTTCGGTATCTTCAAATAGACGACAACATAATAATATCTTCCTTGAATCCTATGTGAACTGGGCCGCATATTTACTATACCAATAAAAACAATGTATTAAGTATACATGCCCAAACTCCACCCTCATAGATATTAGCGTCGTAATGGAACAGGATTCACAAGCGTTGGGAACAAAATTACAGGGACATGTTCAGATTGCGATGTAACGTCGTTAGGCAAATGTATGAGCCCGAGCCGTGTGATTTGGATTAGGTTCCGCACGGGGTAAAAGTTGCTATTAAACCGGGCCACGCTACGCTTGCATATAAAATTACAGTAATACACCCCGCACCTCGCGAGGTACACGATTTCCTCCCATTCATTTATCAAGTTTCTCTCACCTGTAGCAAATACTAGTTATTTGCTTGATGCAAGCGATATTGAATTGCGAGCATTAGCTGTAGAGTTCCAGGGTTAGAAATGTTACAAAGTAAGATTATAATAATTTTAGAGTTAAATTGTTCCAACCTGCTTGTTCATCTTCTTTAAATACTTCTGAAACCAGGGTTGTTACAGCCGAAAAGTTAGCAGAAAAAATGCTATATTGGCCGAAAAGTCGTGCAAAGACGAAAAAGAAGCGGATTGGACGCAAACATTTGAATAAATCACATCACGTCACTCAAAATCGCGTTCCAAAAGCAATCGGCGCCGGCGTGAAAAGCATTTTTGCCGCGAGCAGACGGGCAGAAGCCGCGTCGGTAATTACGCAGCGCCGGCGCGAGATTGCCTGCCGATTGAGTTACGCGGGAAACATGGCCGCAGCCAGGCCGGGATCGATGGGAGCTCGCTGCCCACGCAGGGCTGGGTTGGGGGCTCAATTTTTCATAGACACAACTGGTGTCACAGGAATCATTTCAGCTTGAGATCGTCTAACTGAAGGAAGGATTCTCCTCCATCAGCTTCCAACAAGAACTAATGGCTTATTCAACATCATCATCCCGTGAATGAGATAATTCTTGTAATTTGCGAAGCGTTTTCTGCATCATCCAGCCAACAGTAGATACTAGAGACTAAACTAAACTCATTCACTATTCATAAAACCCGTATTCAGAGACCACATTCAAAGAAAGTCAAGAAAGAGCTTAGGCGTATTAACATCTTCCTAGAACCTTAAGCAATTTATTGACAAAAACAATAGAAGAGAAACCTACGAAATGCAGCCCTAGGTAGCCTAGACTAGACTGGGTTTTTTTTTTCAAATTCTAGCAACCCTGCTTGCAAATGGACCCTGCCGTCTACATGGCTTTCCCGAATATGACATGTCAGGTGTCAGCTTTCGGCGTCAGAGATCTTTCAGCGTCCAATTTTTCCGATATTGGATTTCTGAATCGAAAAAGCTCTGGAAAAAGAAATCTAACTAACCTTCAACATACTACTAAATACGTAGGTACTTAAAACCTACATATTTTGACTCTAATCTGTGTGAAGATACCAGAAAAACGAAGTTGGTACTTGGTAAGTTGTAATGAACAAACTTTCTTGGTAATGTTGACATAGCTCAATGACTACTCAATAATTTAATGAAGTTACTAAACTAAGCATATTATTGAACTATGGTCTCCAAACAAACATGCTATGAAATTTTTCCATCCATATCTACAAGTATCCGTACTTCTGTAGTGGGCGCCGTAGGACATCCGAGCGGAAATGACGAGGGGTCCTCCCTCCTCGGAGGGATTAGCTCAAAGATACACGAAAGCCACTGTTACTGTGTGATATTTGGCAGACATATTATTATGAGATAAGATAGCATATTGGGTGCCTTCGTAAGTGACAATCTTAGTCCAATGAAGTGATGACAAAATATTCTATGCTGACTGATCCAATTCAATTTATTAGTATTGAAATGCTAAATAAATGCTTCTTACTACTAAATATGCTGCATAATACTGTAAAAAAACTAACTGATTGCGTATAATTTATTACACAATCGTCATTACTGATTTCTAAGTTCAAATTAAAATAAAAGATTTGTCTTTCTGTTTTTTTAATTAACTTCTGTAATTGGTTGACTCCAATCTAATCAACCAATAAAAACGATCCCAAAGAAACCCAATTAAAATGTACAATGACAATGTAAGGCAAACAATTTGGGTTATTTTTTATACAAATAGGAAAAAAACACTCAAGGGCAATGAGGGCACAAATGTTTATTATAACGACAACCCAACTTCAAGTTTTATTTACAATAATATTGTATAAAAATATGAATCAAGATTTGAATAAAAAACAAACATGACGCAACTTGCTCTGTTCACACAATATCCGTGTGTATTGTTTTAAACATACTTTCACCTATCTTACTCCATAAACATTACTACGAAGTCTTATTTTCCCAAGAATGAATATTTAATAGCAAAATTAACGCAGTGCCAGCACATAAATGTATTATCAATACTGTAGTAGCATTAAAGAGGTATATTAGCAATTCTAATAGAGCAAGCATTTCACGCATCATTTGCATCTTCTCTCAGCACGAATCGCGTCAAATTATTAACAATGTTTGCTTTGAATTTTAATTATCAAAGAGCGAAAACTGATTTAAAAGAATGCGCCAAAATGATGATCATACATTATGAGCATTTGCAATGATAAGGCAAGCTGATGCAAAAGTGGCACAACATCATACTTCATTTCATAATATTGAATGAGAATAGTGAATTTTGTTTCACGAGAATTTCGTTGGATTCCTCAACATAAATCGTCATTGTCATTGTCATTCAAATCTGTCATTGGCTATACTATCAGTCTAAATCTTATAAAGAACTAACATTTTCAATGTATCGCTGTTGGTTTCTATAAATAAATAAATAAATAAAATCGGACTGCAACCAAAAGATTACAGTCTACTGCCAGTAGCTGATGATTCAGTGCTTGGTCTACCGTAAGTTTAAGTGAGAATAAATGAAAATTCGAAGGATGTGATACAAGTACCATGTATGTTCACTTGCCTAAAAAAGCTTGTGCTTTAATTAGTGGATCCGTCAAAGTATATTCAACTATGATTGATTAGCAAACCTCATCAACGAATATGGCAATTACCAACCCAACAAGCTGTTTCGACCTTCGACTGCCCAGCTCAGACCGGGAGTATAAGACGAGACATAATATTAGTAACGCTTGTAATTAAACTGGGCGTTACATACAAACAACAATACGTAAGTGAAAATAGGTATAATAGTTTGAGACATCATACAAACACTAAAGATCTTATGTAGTTTTAATAGTTTTTTTATCCACTACGAGAAAGCTCTTGGCCTGTATGATGGTAAGTGACGATAAGGCCGAAGGTGGAATAGTATACATAACAGACGACAGCACGTCAATGGTATCTTAAGCAATTGTTAATAGGTGCTATTTTCCAAAATTGTATAGTCCGATGTGCTACTGCATATAGTAATGGGAACGAGCAAACATGTTTATTAGTGTCGGCCCGGGCACGGGGCCCGGTTAATAACCGAACCTGTAATTGGCCGCTGGACTGGAGCGGGATATATCGGAACATCCTGCATTGGCGATTCGTTGTTTGTGTTCGATAGCACGATACACACTCGCCTCGCTATTAGCTATACAAGGGTATTTGAGGTTGCTGTAAGTATGTAGAGATAACTGTACAATCAAACGACAAGTTTAACAGTTACTTGGTGATAAAAATTTACATATTTTGTGGTCCTGCAATTCCTGCATGGAGTGCAATGCACCAACGAAAAAGGTTGATTCCTAACAAACCTAACACCGAAATCTTTAAAAAAAATTGAAATGGGGAATTAAAAGTTGCTTGTATTTGAACTATTAAGAATTTAATCCGCCTTTATGCCTCAGATCAAGATCAGAATAATATACCTACAAGGATACAATGTAACCTAATCTAGTTAATTTTTTTAGTCACGAGCTTGCCGTTACAAGAATTATTTATACCTGACGACCCACGTTTGGTTGTCTTTATTTGAAATAAAGTACCGCTAAATGGCCAGCATGTTTTACTAGCTCGTTGCCAAGTCATTTGTAAACACAGAGCATTCTCAAAACTGGGCGTTTGATGTTTAGACTAATGTATATCGATGATTAATCGACTCGAAACCCCTCTGCATGAAAGATCTGAACGTTTCGGTAGCGAGAACACTGAACATAAGTACTGAATACTCGGTATGGTTAGTTGGATTAGATATACTTCGACGATTGGTGAGTCATCATCATCATCATTTCAGCCACAGGACGTCCACTGCTGAACATAGGCCTCCCCCAATGACTTCCACATCGCACGGTTGGTAGCGGCCTGCATCCAGCGCCTTCCCGCTACCTTTATCAGGTCGTCGGTCCACCTTGTGGGTGGACGTCCCACGCTGCGTTTTCCGGTACGTGGCCTCCATTCCAGAGCATTCCATTGGTGAGTGAGAGTACGTAATAACAAACCACTACTGCTAAATTCCGTCAAAACTAAAAGAAACAATTGTTACGAAACCATAACGATAATTTGGTACATTTAAAACGTCCAAACTTCTATTTGAAGCCCGTAAAAGTAAAAATATAGCCATAGACTCCAGTTTGTTTCGAACATAAAAATACTTGCAGTTTCAAAAGCGAAAAGTGCTTCTGAAAATAAAATTTTATTACTTAAAAACAATGCTAAAAGTAAGCAAGGGAATTTGCCAAGATGTCAGAAATTCACAAAGAAGTTTCGCAGGCGGGAGGCAACGAAGTCATACAACCCGAAAACGGAGGGTTTAAAGTTATGAGCAAACGAGGGCCACCAAATTGTAATTGCAAAAGAAAGCTTATATTACTTCGCGATTGTGAATTTGGCAATGGCGACCGACACGGGGACGTTTCTCAGTGTTCCAAATTAAAACCGAGGGGCTCTTTTATGTTTTCTGTTGCGTGAATTATCGAAAAATAAAAACCTCCCCGAGGTTGTAACGAAACAAGCGTCAGCCGGGCGAAATTCAATTTATTTATAAGCCGCCGATAATTTATATTCAACGCAATACACGTCGAACAATTTCGTGATTACGTTTGAAATACTACCATTTCGGTTATGGCAAACGGGATTTAAAATATATTTTTATCGTCCACTGAAGGCAATAAATACTACCGAAAATTTGAATATTATCTGCGCCGGTTTCGTTTGGTCTAGCTGGACTAGACCGCTCACCGTTTTTATCGTTTATGATAATAATGATAACAGTTCTGTTATACAATTTGATGTGATTAAAAAGTAATGACCTGAGCACGTGACGATAACAAATCGCCAGATTCAAACCTCAAGGGCAGATACTAAAATGACACATCGCCTTGATATCAAACGATTAAACCGTCCAAATTTTAATGTGGTCAAAGAGGAAAACCCTGGAGAGTACAAAGAATCTAAGCACGTTTTACATGTCTAGCAAAAACCGATATACGCAGCAATGTTCCAACGAGTGGAAAGGCGGTAATTTTCGCAGGCGATGCACGAACAATAGGTATCGATGCTTTATTCTTTATCGACACCATCAATCTTCTATTCCAAGAGAGCGGCTATCTAAATATCTAAAGCGTTTCGCCCGCGTCGAGATTCCGCAACTACATTGTATAACGAGAGCGTTACGTATTGAAAATTTCGTTTCAAATGTCGATCAGCGTTGTGTGAAATTGGAAACGGTTGCTGTACGACTTTAAACTGCATTAAAGAAATTAAATCAACTACTTATCGGATGACAAAAACAGTTTTTTTATGTTTAAGAACACTTCGTTCAAGGAGAAACGTATTTGATAGACAGCTTGCGATATGATAAATAAAAATCTAAAAATAAGAAGTCTAGTTTAAATTGCGCTTAAATTAAAAATCTCTTGTTTTGCTAATGATTAAACTATAATAAGTAAAATTTACATATTATTACGTAAGTAGAGTTTTGAGTTTCGTCACTTGTATTTTAACAAAGACTGCCATATTTCTGCGCAATTCGATCTTAAAATTGTTGAGCGCATAATTTTAAAACGATTATACAGCAACAGCTGCGGCATATGCGCGGCAGGATGTAGAAATACCCTTATTCGCCGGTCAACTTTAATTCGGCACTAGTCATTAAGGGCAAAGGGGCAAATATAACCCTTGCCCAAGGCGCAGCAGGCAAATTAAGTTCTGAATAAGGGCAAAAATTTCACATGACCTCAACTATAACAAAATTTGACCTTCAAATAATAACGGTTATAATATTATATCAATATTATGAGTCATTCGATAATGATGTTTGCTAAAATAACGTTACGTGCTATTTTGCAACTAAACAAAAAAAAGTTTTTTGCACAGCATGTTCCTGGTGGAACAGCTGTTATGACGCATTGTCAAATAACATTCCTGAATTGACGAAAGACGAGGTGGACGATCCGTATGATCGTGAAATTATTGTTTGTATGCGAATAGTTCGGTATCCTTCCGTTTGGCCAAATTACTTTTCGCCAAATTTCACTTCGCAAACAACTTATCGCCAAAGTTTCATTTCCCAAATGAACTTTTAGCAACTGTTCTTTTCGCAACTATTTCATTTGGTCAAATTATCATTTGGTAAAATTTTACTTGGCAAATGTTTATATAGCAAATGTTTTATTTTGCCAAATATTATATCCCAAATAATTTGTTTGGTTAAATTGACACTTCACATAACTACCCACCGTTACCCACAAATCAAAGCATAAGGCACATGATCATGGTTTTCACAAGAATTTTATGTAACACAAAGAGATTTCAGAAAATAGTATGGTTGCAAAAAGTAGGTATTGCAGAAAATAGTAGGTTAGGTTAGGTTAGAACAGTGACCCTTAATGCGCGAAGGCGAGCGAAGCGTGCCGCGGCAGCGGCCGCCGAGCGCTAGAATCACCTCTATTGTGAATGAATCATTTGGAAATTTCGATAAAGAGAATGAAATAAGAAAATTAATTAAGAACAAATTTTATATTAACTACCCACTAAATAAAATAATAACCACAAGCTAATTTGTATGCATTCTATGCACCAATCAAATTATTTTGTAAATAGTTTATCGTGAAATATTTTTGCCAAATGAAACATTTGGCAAAACATACTTTGCCAAACAATAATTTGCTAAACAATAATATGCCAAAAACGACATTTGCGAATTAAAAGTTTGCAATAAGTTGTTTTGCCAAATGAGAATTTGCCAAATAAAAATTTGCGAAACGTTGTTTGCGATGTGATAATTTGGGAAACGTTTTTTGGCCAAACATTAGTAATCCGAATAGTTCGTTCGTTTCAGCCAAATGACGTCCATAGTAATAAAATGAAAATATTCTACTTTAGAATTCAATGTATCAAATTAGCAACTACATAATTGATAAATTATTAATCAAGAATTGGGTATCAATACCTTGCCTGCAGTAATATACTCGTGACGTGCAAACAATATACACTTAAATATTAATGGCTTTAACAAAATTGAATCAGCAACTATAGTTAATAATTTTATTGAAGCTTGGAATCAATATTACAAGTTAATAACATAGTAAGTAATACTACGAACTTTGAAATTGTGTGTGGGCGTGTACGCGTTATTACTTTACTGTTATAACGAACGCGAAAGGGCTCGAAGATCGACCGTACGTACGCCCACGCGCCCAATAATTGATTAAATTCCTCCGTTTCCAGACGTCCTTCGATTTCCCTCGACGGCTTCTATCGGTTATTCAATCAGATTTTCGAAACCATGAGACATCACTATTTCTTAGTCAAAGTATTAGTATAGCTTGCACTACCGCCACTTCGGGACAACAATACAACATGGGCTGATGCTAAGAAGAAGTGGCGGAAGAAACTTAAGTCACCTTTCTCATCCTCTTTTTCAACACCTTGCCGCGTTGGACGCCTCACGCCACGCGGCTCACCGGTGAGCCTCGAACAATAAAATTTATTTGTGTCTAGTGTCTGAGCTATCAATGACTTAATAAATACAGGATTGATAGATACTTACATACATACTTTAATTAGATACTTACGTAAAAAATTTTAAAATCATGTATTTTGATATATGATTGATCGATTTCGTAAACATAAGTACCGATAGCGAGTTAATCGAGCGCGACAGCTGCATCTAAATCAGCATGCAAATAAATATTCCACTCATTAATAAACCTAGAATGTCATGGTGTCCTTTAATTATGTTATTGTTATGCAACTCGTCGACAAAAACCAACCGTTTTCACAAAAATAATTAATTAATGTTTTATTTTAGGCGTTGTGAAACCAAAATGTCCTTAGTTTTCCAAGTGGTTGACGGACAGACGCCCACGTCGACTATGTATGTTCCGATTAATTAATGACCTCCAACAAGTATCTTATTGGGCAAACAGTTGGGCAATACGTTACACAATGTGCCCGCCCGACTACAAAACGAGTGGACACTTATTGCTATGGACATAAGGCAAAAAATAACGAGCTGATAAACTCTTGACTGTAACGAGCGTTATGGGTCGCAAAGCCGAGATTAAACAGCATTACTTTAAAGTTGTTTTTCTGCGATAGATGTAGTCATTACTGCTCATTAAAGAACTCGGTATTGGGGACCGTGATGTCATACTAGCTCGTCTTCACAAAAGCTTACGACTGACATTGACGTCTATAAAATTCTTTAAGCTTTCAAGATTTATTTTTAGCCTGCTCAACCACCCAGCAAATATAAGTTTCGCTAATTACAAATTATTACATAATTGCACCCCTTTTGAAGAGGAATACAGTATTATAGCACTTTTTAACAGAACCGACCAATATCAGCAGCTAAACCCGTATACCATCTGCTATGAACTAAGAAGAGTCTGTGAACGCCATGGCATGAACGATCTGGCGCGCCAGATCGTTCACTGGCTCTTGCTCTAATACGGTTGTCTAGCGTCGAAAAATATTGTCTAAGCAGCAGTCCGAGTCTAATCATAGTATTTTGTCATAGCATCATAAGCCAATTTGGGCATTGTTTAACATTCAAGCACCGCGGACAGGCCCAGGGGACGAAGCCTAACCACGTCCCAGTGATTAATAGTGAACACCAACCATTTGTCAGCTAAAGTGAGCCGAAAGTGCTCAGTTGTGAATTTAATTGGGATCATTAATTACAACAATATTGACTATCCGTGCCGGAAGGCAAGACAAAACACAGTTAGGGTGCAAAATGAAGCGTTTTGCAAATAGCACCCACTGTCTGTGAACATTAAAGCCACTTTTGCAACTATGAATTTAAGAGCTGCTTTTGGTAGATTAAATCATTTTTTATTCACTTCATGTCCCAAACTTTCTGGCTAAGCCGCCAAAATGTTACTAATTTACCGAAACCCTCAGTTGCCAAAATGTAAGAAAGATGAAAGTGGAAGAAGAAATATGTGGACGACGCCGTAATTAAAAGTGAGCAGGACAAAAGAGAATAGCCCGTTGTTCTGCGAATAGATTAATTAAAACCTTACACAATGGACGTTAAGGATGTGCATGTGAAAGTTGCAAGAAAGAGATGAAAATACGGACTGAGAAACAAAACGTGGAACAGACCCGAGGCTGGGAATAATAGTGTCTCGGTTCTCGAGTGGACTAGAGAATGCATATCAACAGCACATCCGAGACTATAATATGTATTTTTTGTTGCAAAATCGCATATATTACAACTGCATAAGATGCCACAGTGTTTGTGTTGATGTGCTGATGTCTGCACTCGTGAGAAATTACACAAGGATTAAAAGTTCATTTTAACTCTTGGAAAATTAAGTCGAGTTAAACACAAAGTATTTTTAATTAAAGCCAAGATTAAGAGTTAAAGTAATAAAACAGTCAAAAGACAACAAAAAATTAGAAATTAAGAAGATAATATGGCATTTAAATAGTAGGCATGCCTCATAAAAAGTGGATTAAAAATGGCCTCTAACATTCTGAAGTTAGAAGAAGAGGCAACACTTTTTGAACTAAAATTGTGTTTTATAGCACCGGCTTTAGAAACATAATTAAATGTTCGTGTTTTCGTACAACATATTAGATTAGCATCGCCATGACTGGCTCGTCTTGTTATGGTGATTAGCATGTCAATGTTTGTTAGCCAACTTGAAGACAAGCGATTTGAGTATCATAAAAATTTACCTCTCATAAAAATCCCAGTTTCTTTTCAATATAGTTGAAGAGTCTTCATTACCTGGAAATAGAGAAAACGAAAGGTTAATTTTACAGAATAACAATAAAAATATGTTTAATAATTAGTTTCAAACTTAATAAGTAAAAAACCTACGGGTAACATCTAATTTAAAAAGATGATGTTATGGATCATGGACTGTTTTGAGACTTTATTGATCTCCAAAATGAGTAACTGCCTAGTTGTGAGAAAAAATCCAATAACAAAGACAAACGATACCCTAATCATAAATTAGGTTACGGCGGCACTTTAAAAACTATGAACATGATTTAGCGGGCACGTAGAGTTGGCAAGTGCAATGGCAAAGTTATATGCGGGTAATAACTCCCATTTAACTAATGGATAGCTCGTTAACATTATTGCACCCAGCACATTCGTTCTTAACAGGACCACTTAAGCGAATTACGAACCACTATACTAATCTAGTTGGTGTACATTTGATATACGGGAGCGACGCTACCTTCACGAATTTGACATAATAGTACAGGCAGCATAAAATAGTTCATGACATCCAAAATTGGTTGGTGGTAGCGTGGTAGGGCTTATTCTAAGTCCACCTAGCTAGCTACCACCATCTTACCTAAGTCTGTCGCCATAACAACAATGTTAACAGTATTATTGTGTTCCGGCAGTTAGAGGTAAGATAGCCAGTTCCTCCGTGGTTGAGGATTCCGGGTGAAGCTCGCTTCCACCTTCGGCCTGATCGTCACTTATAATCAGGTGAGATACAGGTCAAGAGCATCCTCGTTGTGGATTAAAAAGACGACTGTATATCAAGCTAGCACTTTGGCGTCCTATTTAGTTGTAATAAGTGCGATTTTGCAATAAAAATGTATAGTCTGATATACCATCGACTGTATATTGTTACTTAATGGGTCGAGCTTAACATGTTGCATATTATCGATAATTTGACGTAATGTTATTGCAGCAAATGTCAACTTTGACCGCAGTAGATTAAGAGCTGAATTAGATTAGCCTTTACAACTAGAAATGATCAGTTAAGACCTTGAACTTTGAATAAAATAAATAAAAAACCTTCCGCAATGCCACACACAATATTTAAATGCTGAATTTAAAATCATTAATGATTATAACGATCATAGAGTGCTAAATCCAAACAGCATTCAAGACAATAAAGTTACAAATCTAAAAAACTAGTCGGGTGTACTTATTAACCAAAAATGTTGCTGAAAAAACGCGCAACAAAAAAGTTGATTAAACCAACTGAGCAACCTTCATAATGCCTTTCACTGTGCGTATAAAGCAAAGGATATAATAAAATTTACATACAATAAAACTTCGGACGATCAAATAATTTCGGCAAGCGGTCTCGCCGTAATGGTAATGACCTCTTTCGTGATGACTGAGCTGCGGGGTTACTCTGAAAAACATTTCGAGTGTTGCTGTTCCTCTCACGCAAAGCGATATAGCAGCATGAGCGACGGTGACAGATAGACCCGAAACTACGTGAAGAGAGTTTCGGAGTAGCCCCGCTGAACACGAAATAGGCAAAAACCGTTCCGTGCATGATAAGGCTGGCACTACGCCTACGACGCCAGTGCCAAATTAGGGCCGCGGCTTGCTCATAACGACTAAGGAAACATGAAAGTTACGAATATAAAATAAAAATAACTTTTAGTACAGGCGACAGCACATCAACGTAAACACTTTTCAAATTGTAGTAGGTGCCACATAAAGTCATACATGTGAGAGTGGCAACAGGGATCCAATTAAATCTAACAGACATCTACTAAATAAGAAACTTTAAGGGTTACAGTACTTACAGTACTCATAGCGATTGTAGCTTATTTTCCCATGCAAATCCAAGCGGGAATTTTAATCGGAATTGGTAAACCAATCAAATGAAAATTCCAAATTTGGTCATTCCAAAAACACTATGCGGAAAGTATAACGGCATTAATTTTGCGCTACCCCGCAATAGCGTCACTATCACAACTACACGGTATCAAAAGGTTTTCCCCTCGATAACATAATCGACGTGTACGTCACATGGCAGCCTTGACCTTATCATATCGAGCATTAAAACGTGTCCCAAGGCCGAGCTGACACGAACCATTGTGCCCAAGAATATATCACGGTTGGCAAAGGAATGTCCTTCCAATGTGCAGTTTCTACGTTGCTGAAGTGTTAATAAATTTTAATTGGTAACTTCATTTTTAGTATCTTGCGTGTCTCGTACAAAGTTCGAACGCTATAAGAATCGTACTGCGTGGTAGTCCACGTTTAGTCTCCATCCATGGATTGGCTTGGGATCGGCTAAATACTTTAGGAAATTAATTAAAGATACTGGCAATGAGATTTGTAAAGAAAGACACATCATATACCTAGGTACACATGTTTGTAATGTTGCTGAATACTTATGATTACTAACATGGCAGTGAAAGCATATGACCAAAACAATCTTTCAATAGAAACACGTAACAATTCATAGACCACATTATTTCTCAATTTTATAGACCTAGGTCAGTCAGTTACTAAACTAATGTATTCTACTAATACATAATCACCATTCACATTGGCAAGAAGGTAAAAAACGTGATTCTATACACGATCGTTGAATTGTTTATTGTGCTCGATGAGCCAGCATAAAGGTCGACCGATGACCATCAGAATCAGATGTAAAGCAGTATTGTGTGTGCACTTCAAGCCACACATCATGTGAACTTTAACACAGTTCCAATAGGTTCCATTTTACAACAAAAATGTATAGTCTGATAAGCTGGTGACTGTACAATTCACATGTATGTGTACAAATTACCTAATAAAAGTAAAGGCGCCTTGATCTTTATGTTTAGTTCACTTTAGTATCGAATAAGATTATTCTAGTTTGGCCGAGACAGATAAAACGTAAGAACGGTTTTATTTCAGCAGGGTTTACTGTAGCAGAATTGAAGATACAATTGTATTTTCTTTATACGTTGTAGGTTTAGAGGGCTTTGCAAAGTAGTTTTCTTTTTCTTTTGCTAAAGTAATAGTAAAAGTGCTATCTAGAATATTTTTAGCAGATATAGTATTTGAATTCATTGAACGTTTTTCTCTCTGCATTGAATTTGTGACTATTGTATTATCGTCATCAACTCATCAACAAACAATTCGATTGAATATCAATCGTTATCCTATCCTCGTTCGAGGAACGATCTAGTGGTATCTGACGTCAACGCGATACAAATCACTTTGCACGAAGTCAGAAACAATCAGTGTCATTATAAGCAAGTGGTCTCTGTGTGCGCAGGCGACGATCGAGTTTCCAGCAACCGCCACGTGACTGGACTCAGAGCGATTGAAAGCTAATCAGAAGAGTTGGTCATTACATGGACAAACACGATCAAGTGTGCGAGGGACACGTGTCTCTAAACATCAAGTCCAGGAGTTCTATTAAATCAATGGGGGCGCCAATCACGTAGTAACTTCCAATAAAGTATTACATCCGTGAGAATTTCTGCGGGAATATTATGATTTTGGGATGGTACAGGCAGGTAGATTAACACAGCCCCTTATGTAGGAGTATAAATACATATTAATCCTCCGATCGACACGTGAATCATTTCGGAGAAATTGATCGAATCAAGGCCCTTGGTTACCATAGCGACGAATCGAGCAGGCTGTTCCCATTAGGCTGCGGTTCCACCGAGCCGACCTATCGAAAATAGACCGGGAAGCCAAATAAGAGAGCATAACGGAGCGCTAGAATGCAGACACGAATACACCGACGACATTACGTTCTACTGCTGGATTCATAACGCACGAACTCAATTTTACCACGTCTTGCTTTGCGAATATTGGATCTTCACAATTTAATACTACATGCCGCCGCGTCCGCATTTTTCATCATCGGTGTTTGTGAAATTTTTAAACGATTGATCTTATTTTAAAAGCCTAGTTTCACGCAACGGTACTTTACACTTCAATCGTTTTGTTGACTGACCTCGATGCAGTCCACAGTGCAGTACCTACTTAAATCAGAATATCAGTCAGAATTGATTTAAATGATCGGGTCGTATGATAGATAAATGATTGACAAGCATTGAAAAGCAGGTCACTTCATAACGTTGTATTTGTAGACTGAAATTTAAAACATAGTTTTCTATCATCAGTCAGATATTTGGCATACTGCCCTTTTCCACATTGTCATTGGTGATTAGACCATGACGACTGAATTCAAGGTCACGACACCATGATTGTTCTTTATGTCTTTGTCTTAGAGAACAAGTTTAAATGAAAAGGCATCATCATTGAATTGCACTTAAAGGCCGTTGCAACTGATAGCAATTCATTAGTGCACGAGATTTATGGCGCCACAATAGTCAATAGCGAGGAGTTCATAGATCAGGCACATGTGTCAATTACTATCAAGCGATCCATGATGGTCAAATCTATAAAATGAAGACAGTAAACTGTAAGTAAATAATGTAACCTTTGGAGTTGACTTTGGAGGAGTGAGTCGACTTGAAATTCCTGTTTGTCAATAAGCAATCGTCGTCCCACGCAGCCGAAATGTTCGTTAAAATTTTGAAAACAGACGCATATCCCCCCAGCGATGCACCGCCCGCATGCACGCAAGTGCGTGATGTCCCGACAGGGACCAGCGTTAGCTGACACCTCGGCGCATAACTCCGGGTTATTTTTCAAAACGAAAAGAAGCAAATGTATGGGATTTCAGGGGAAGCGGTGGGTCTCGCAACGCTGGCGGCGGACCAACCTCCGTGCAACCGGTTCCAGGCCTGACCGAGCAAGACTGGCGATAAAATCCAGATAACTCTTGATGTTTGAATTTTGAACTGGGGAACGGGAAGAGCAGAGTACATTACTACTGGACTTTAAACTGACTCTGATACTAACAAGTAAACAATCTTTAGCTTGTGTATAAAAAACTCATTTGAATACTGTTTTGACTGCTGCCACTTGATATCAAAAACAAAACTTAACGAAGCAGAAAAAACAGTAAGTACAAAATAAGTGGTTAAAAATACGTAAATATGTATAGAAGTTGTAGATCACTGGGACGAATACGAAAGGTTTTCATTTTTATCTATTCGGGTAAAACCTCAGATCATAGAAAGAGAATAGATATGAAGTCGCGCGTAACTACAACGAGAACCAGTGTCCCCACATTTCCCCCACCACAGCTCCCACACACACATTCAACTGTGTAAAAACAAAGCGACTGAGAGTCTACGACAACATGTGCAACCGGCTTAAAAGTGCTGTGATTGGCCAGAAGGCGTGCCTTATGGCCAATCAATGGCCGCGTGACGTGACGCACACTTTGAAAACTAGTGAGAGAACAAAGATAAAATGAAGTCTACAAGATATCGATACTTTAAATCGCTAGGGGCAAGGCTCAAAACTGGTTTCACAAAATGCTTATGTATGAAAACCTTTTTATTATTATACGTTATTATTAACTACTATCACGCATTTACTTTTTAACCGCTTGAGTCCCAGACGGCATTAATTAATGTCATAACAATTGATTATCTATTGTGTCTAGATTCGCGGGCCTTGAAGGATTAATTATGGCGATCTGCGTACCGCATATGTTTATCAAAAATAATGCCTATATTAGGCTTTCAACTAGCTCTTATAGAAATTACATAGTTGACAGTTACTAATTACTTCTACTGTTATTATTTTTTTTGTAAAATCTTATAATCGCAAGTAACACATAATTTTTTTTATTTAAAATTACATAATAGAAAATTATAATTTACTTCTATTTATCGATAATAGGAAACCGCATTAGAACACGAGCACGGCACTATGTTACGACCGGCACATGCGGCCGTACTGTGTATTTTCACACGACAGTGGATATCGGAAGAAATTAAATACATCGCGCAGTAGTTGAGCATGACATAAAGTGGCTGCTAACTAAATCGTCAATGTACAAGTGTGTTAGAATTTTTATCACCACTGATTTCGATATCGCAGTAACTGTTACGGCACTGAATTCGTTCGTAAAAATGTTAAGTTTTTTTTATTTATAACCAAAATACCAATGGATTTGCAATACTTACATGTAGTAAATGACTCCATTGTTCCTGTAGTTCTTCGTTTCACTTATTTTATTGCACGTAACGACGCATTATCCAAAAAATTCGGAGAACATTTCCTTAGTACGACTGAATCGCGACTAACCTAGCTACGCGGCCGATGTTCGTTTCTGGGCATATCGCGGAGACATGCGCCACGCCCCCGTTTCACATCTATTTCCTTCTATGATCTGAGGGTAAAACCGAGCAAAAATAAATCTTTTGGGTATTGACATCTCTGGTAAATAAATCAAGAGGGAGAACGTAATCTTTCAGGCATACTCAAGCAAGCGGCAATAATTTCATGTGAATGAACAAACACATAGACGAGTTATAGATCGGAGCATGTTTCAGAATAATTTTGACTGGTCATAAATAATATTCGGTGGTGTCTTATTCTCTTGGCGCAAAAACTGTTTGTGGAAGAGAGCAGCACATCAAGCTAAACGGTGTGGTATCTTATGTGGTTCAAATAAGTTCTATTTTGCAACAAATATTCGATGCGTTAGCTACTGTACATGTTCATAAGTGACACGCCAATATTAGTGCGCGCACACACGAACCTATTTGTGTGGTTTAGTTACGTGAATACCACGTGTTCCGAGCGAGTGGAGGTGCGCACAAAAACTCATCTCTGTTGCTACATACATAGTAACTCGTGTTTTATTTATTACTCAACATATTTTAGACGACAAGACGCGTGTTCAAAACTCCTACAAAATGTCTCCTCGATTAATTTAGTTTGAAGTCCATTGGAAAACTAAAATTTCACGTTACCACCAGAAGGTCGGTGCCAAAATACGTTTAACCTATCCACTCGACAGGTTACACAAAATGCGTATGATTGATAATAATCACGTAGATTTATGGCTATAGTAAAGAAGTTTTCATCTTACTGCTTGGTTTCTACTGCTTTTGCTCTAAAGCTCTGCAGCCAAGAATTTATTACAACACTCTGAAACATACGTCTGGCACGGCATTGGATTACGAAATATTTTATCGTCTATCGTAAAAATGCAACTTTGTGTGGATTACTCAGAATCTGCATCTGTCTTGAAATTGTCATGTAAAAACTGCTCTATCATACCTTAGGATATCCATTATTTTTAGCATCTCCGATGCGCTGCCCGCCTTTCTTTTCACAGTCATACACACAATCGCCACTCCAAATTTTTTTCGAAAGTATATTGGTTAAGGTACATTTCACAAAATTCAAATTGTTTAACACTTTCATTTAACTTTTCAATAGTTTACACATGGTTATGAATGTCGTTCCGTATAAGGAGTTGAGGTTGGAATGAGTCAAGAGATGAGTTGATATGAAATTCTGAACCCCCACACGTAGTTGGTGAAGCTATAAGCTACCCGATGCGCGGGCGGCTATAATTAGCATCAGAATGTATTCTAAGCGGCCTCCAACAAAGATGTGGCTAATCTATTTTAGTTTGGACACCTCGCGTGATCACGTTTACGTTTAAAGAATAAGATGGGGAATAAAAAAATACTTCATAAAACACTGAAAAGTGGCCTGAGTTACTCAGCCGTCGAGCACAATCGTTTCGATTAAACTTTTTTACGACTGCATTTCAATTGGATCTTATTAATCTTTTTAATGGGGTAAAATTAACATCGCTGGCAAAGCTGAGAATTTAAAATAATTGTTAAAACAGGAAAATGAGAGCTCTCTACATAATTTATCAAATCAGGAACTGTCAGAGTCAACTACAATCATTTTTATTGGTAACAATATTTCTACGAAAACGTGCCGCTAAATTGACTCATGCGCCGACTAGCTGTGACGTCACAGCAGCAAGCGAGTTTTCTAAAGCAAACAAACTGCCTTGGGTGCAATTTCATTACAACATTAACTGCCTAAAACGTTTCAATTACGGAAAATGTGGGTCAAGACACTTTTGTGCAGTAAACAGCACATAAATAAGCATACCGACATAACTATAATAAATCCTCGTATACATTTATAATCGCAGCAATGTGTTTCATCATTCATGGGAGCTGGTTAATTTATGCATAACCAATAGGTAGAGCGTTGGTAAAAAAACGAATCAAAAACAAAATGTGAGAGAAAGCACAACACTGGCAAGACTATTACAACTATACAAGATACCACAGTGATATGCTTAATTTGCTGCCATAGGAAATCCTCAGTAAATCAAGGAGGAATCTGGAATACACTAAGATCCATTTACGCAAGAGGACGGAGCTGCGGTTGAGGACTTATATTAACCCATTATAGACTAGCGGTCCCATATGGTACCACTTTTTTGTGTGTTTTAATTTGGCTCTATACATTAACACGTGAAAAGATGCAGTGCTCTGCTTGATGCAAGTCGTAGCCAATAGATATGGTCTATGCTTCTAGGAATAAAAATTGTCAGTTATTCTTTTCAGTTGTGTGTAATAAATGATTGAAGTGAGCACATCAAAATTTTCTCTTAAAAATTGACGTGCTATTCAAGTAAGTGATCATATTTTTTTTGTGTGATAGGGAAATACTGATTTTGTTACAATCTTGTATTCTCCATAAGTGCTCTTATTGTGAAATGGTGTAAAATTACGTCGATAGGTAATAATAATTGGAAATATTGTATGTTAAAATTACTGGTACCGTACGGTACCGCTAGCCGCTTACCGTGTCTTTTTAATTATTTTAAGATTTTTAGTTTTTACTGTATTTATTGAGAAGTATGTGATATATTCAATGGTATATAAGGTATACAGGAACATAAAGTAAAATAGTTTCCTATACTTTACAAAACCATGGGTTTTTGTTTATTTTAGATGTAACTTACGCGAAACATTGGCAGTTTTGGAGGACGATGAAGGTCCCAAGACGAGGCAGATATTTATAGAATGAACTCGAGATAATTGCAACTCTCGAACAATATTAGAGTATAGGAAATGTTACGTGGGGCTAAGTGCAGCGTGCAATGCCAAGCTCCATTCCAAATTTTTGAATATTCAAAGATAAAAATGAATATTCCTTACCCAACATACAGTTTTTTCACATTTAATATCACTTCTGTTATTTGCTTGTATATTAATACATATAATAATAATAATAAAATAAGTAATTTACCCTATTTTTATAAAGTCCATGATAAAGTTATGTTTTAACCGACTGACACGGTAAGAGGCTAGCGGTACCATATGGTACCAGCATTTTTTTTCTAGATTACAGGTCGGATCTTTTTTTCAATGCTTGTATAGCATTATGTAGACCAAGATTATAAACATATTTCAAAAAAACAAAAATCTGACACTTTAAGAAAACTCAGTCTATAATGGGTTAAAAGATTCCAAACTAAGAAAGCGCAAGTCAGTGCTTTAGAATTTTTGTACAATCAGGTTTACAAACAATACATATTCATAACCTGTGAATGAATAATTATCATAACGTATATGATAAATTTTCTTTGACTTTGATAGTATAATTTTTATCTTAACCTTAGATTAATAAAACCTAGATAGATAGTCAGTGCACGAAAGGTGAGGCAGATTTTAGTGAGCCTGAATGGCTCACTCTTAAATGTCACATGAACTGTCAAAGTGAAAAATTGGTAAACACGTCCGACGACTTTTAATTAATTAAGACGGTTTGTGCTGTGAAAGGGTGTCTAAATACATCAGAAAAACGAAAGAAAGTGACCAGTGTTACATTTCATAAGTAAGTACTACGATTCGACGCGTATTTTGCTTGAATTTGGCTTTCAAAAATTAAATACGGGAATGATACCAGTAACAAGAAAATTTATTTCCCAATTGTTCGCCGTACAAGTACACTTCCTTTTTTTATGAAATCGAGACTTTTAAGTCGATTTATCTTATTGTAATTAGGTAGGTACTTTGAATTCAATAAATAAGTAAGTACATGATGCGTTTTGTTTTTGTAAATTATAAAATAATTAAAAATTTCCCTACTTTCGGGAAAATCGCCTTCACTGTCTACATTCCCCAACAAAATTGACACTAATGACATAAGATTTTTGCCTCACTCTTGACGAAGCGTTTGTATGAAGACTATCCATCTAGGTTTTATTAATCTAAGATCTTAACTATTTGTATTTAAGCCAAGATAAGAAGCACAAGTGATATATTGCTTCAAACATTTTAATCAGGGCAGGGCATCGCAGCTGGTCACTTGGCTTGTGTAAAATATTTTTATTTATTTTATAACAGCAGTTAAAAATGTTAACGACATGGAATGGTGTCTTGAATTCATAATTTGATGGAAATATACCATGGTATCTCTAGGTAAGTATCGAAGAAAAAGCTTTTTATAAGATTTTATGGCTTTTGAAAATTTAAATGGATTTTTTTCATTTGAATCAAGTTACGATAGAAATATTGCGTTACATACCTTATTATAATACATTTTGTAACATTTATAACACAGTATGTACAGAACAGTAAACATTTCAATCACTACATTTTTTATTATTTATTTATTATTTACATGGCGTAGTCTGGAAGGCGTGCCATTCGCGATACCACTATCGAAATATTGCAAAACGTTTGTTATCTTCGAAACGAAGAAAGCGATAATCGACTGTAAAATTATGTATGATAATTCGCAACTTTGAAAAGAACATTTCAAAGTGTACTTTCACGTGAAAGTTTGTTGGAATACTCTATCAGTTTTATTAACGTTTAAGATTATTCTAGCTCTCGGTGAATTCTCTTTAAATCTAGATATTAAAATACACAGCTTATACACGCTTACCTATGAATATTCTTTATTCGCGATGCCGATAACTATTCTTAGAAATATAGTCTACATAATACACGTAACGAATTAAAATAAAATCAACATACACCGTTTCTAAATACATAGCGAATTTCTTCTTACTTCTTTGTTTCATTCGAAGAGACAGAACAAAGAAAAAATGTGCGCACGTTAGCACATCTTATGTTGTTGTACTAGATTCTATTTTGCAATAAAAATGTATTATAGTATGATGTGCCGTCGACTGTACAAAACACCTTTTAGATAATTTTACGTCTACGCCTACGCAGTGCGGTAAACGAGTGAATAATGAGAGGCGAACCCGAGCGTAGCGTGTTTTTACTGTAAAGCACGTCAAGCTACCACAAAATGATGAATTTCCCAATAGAATCCCTGATTATAAATTTGGGAAAACATGAAAAAATTAAAAGGAAATGCCATTTTTGCAATTGAAAACCTGAAGTTGGAGAAAGACTTATAAGTCAAAATGAAAATACACAGTTTAGAATATACAGATACTAGTGTGCAGCTTTTACCAGCAGTTTTGAGTTAAACTTTAGAGCAGCTTCATCCCCTTATGTGATGAATTTTGGAAAATCCTTCCTTAGAGCTAATGTCTACTACGTCATAATAACTGCGCACCAAATCTCAGCGCAACCCGTTCAGTGTTTTGAACTGCGTATTGACACTGACAGATCAGTATGTAACGGTTGCTTAGTTAAATGTGAACACAAACCCAATATTTTCGCGTACATGTTCACATCCAAAACATATATTTTCCATATAAAAGGAATGGCTGGCGAAAATCAATTTGGGCTGGTGCGTGGCTCCTCGCCGGGCCGGGGTACCGAGAGTCACGGCCAAGGTCGGTCGCGCAGCCGCCCGCCCGCCCCGCCCGCCCGAGTCGATAGCACGCGCTCATTGAGCACCCACACAGACAGGCGCGGTACAGTGTTGCCACTTCAGATTTTTTTTTTACCCCGATGTTTGGTAAATTTACCCTAAATTAGGCACATTTATATTTTTTACTTTTTTTAAATAAAAACCAATCAATTTATGTCTATTCTCAGAGGAAGACGTATTCAATCAATCAAAAATTTGTTTGTAAGGAGTGTTATACATTCTCTAAAATTTTCCTGTATATTTATTTTACCCTAAAAGTAAGTAATTTGCTACCGTAAAAATACCCTAAATTTAGGGTAAAATACCCTAAGGTGGGGACACTGGCGCGGTATTTAGCCGGGACCGGGACTCGGGACACACCTAGCGATTCATGAAAGCCTCGCTAGGCTAAAATAAGAGATTGTTTTGAGTCAATATTAGGGCGGAGCCTGGCTGTTTTCATTTCATATTTTAAGGTAAAATTATTCAAGTGTTCCAAGAATATGATCTCAGAATAATTTTCAAGAGAAAAGTATACATAACTAGGCAGATATGTACCACCTAGCTAGACTGCATAATATCTACATTTGATTTCATGTTTTAAAGTAAAATTATTCAAGTGTTCCAAGAATATGATCTCAGAATAATTTTCAAGAGAAGACATAATAGGTATCTACATTTGATACCACCATGTCGCGTTAGTCAAATAGCTTTTTGTGGTTTTTGGGATATCAAAGAGTGGTGTCAACAATAAGGTGTTACTTCAATTAAAGGTTCACATAGAACCAAATATAACTATGCAAAACGTGAATAAAACAGAAAACCAATATCCCATAGTACTTGCACGAGAGATAATGCTATCACAAGTGTATACTATTCAGACATATCGGGCGAACGATAAGAGATAAAAACAGTTTGTTTGCGAACGGTGCGCGAATGTGGTGTGCTCTGTATGATAACGAGTATGAGCATAGTGTGCTAAGCCAACAATAAATGGAAGACTGAAGTTGAACCACATAACATGATAGGTATACTATTGCCTTTTCGCTATGCAGTTAGCCTAGGCGCAGACCACCGACTTTTAGTCGGCCGATAGTTAGACCCGATTTTAATTTGTATGAAGAATCGGCCGATTCGCAAATCGGTGTAATGTGCGCAATTTCATACATGTCCATACTGATTAACAGCCCGACCCAACTATCGGCCAACTAAAAGTCGATGTCGACTAGACTAAAAGGGTTGTAAAGATATACATCCATGCATATACGGATCCATAGAAAAGGATAAGTATCTTATTTTGGAAAAGGAAAAAAAGACAAATGTATTATGTAAGAACGTAAGAAGGAGAATAATAAAACAAAAACTGACGCAACGGACAAACATAACACAATTTGAACATTACCTTTCTTTAGAGATAATTTCCGTTTACCAGGAGCACGTTTGGGAAATTCGCTTTTACTAGTAAAGGGCCTGACTATAACTCGTTTAGGAGCTAAGGCTTTTAAAGGGTGTTAAGACAACACCTATAACGCGGTACAGGTCGAACGGAAGCATTAGTTGGGCAATGCCTACTGGCCAGCCATCTAGCTGAGGCGGCACGATCAGTTTCACCTCTAGATCAATGCCTAGCTGAGGCAAATATAAATTTTCACAAGAACACATTTTTCAGAGTGGACAGACAAGAATAAATCGATAGCATAAAGGTCAGTCGCAAGTATAACTTTAGATCAGGACTTTGATCAGATATTATATCGACTCGTTTTGCAAAGCTACATGCCTACATGTGTTAATTTGAATAGAAATCGATTTAAAGTAGTTGCTCCATAAAACATTCATGCGAGCGGAGCTAAAACATGGCAAATGGTGGTAAAAAATAGACGGGTCAGCATTAATATTAATCCTGAATGACGCACTTTGCCAACTTCACCAGTCACCTCGTTGTATACATTAATGTTTTCCGAAACATATTTTCCATGCGGCCTAGGGGATTATCATCTTTTTTCAAGAAATTCAGAGAACAAAAGTTTCATAATCGGAAACACTAAAAATATCAGTTTCAATGTACCACCAAAATCAAAGTGAGTACGTAAAACAAAACGAACAACATACGGACTTGTCTAATTTTTTATTATGCAAAAAATAACACTAGATTTCGCCTGTCGCTTGGGCTGATGTTTTTTTTTAATTCATTCCGCGAGGAGGTTGAGGCCGCAGGCTAAGGTCATATACCAATACAGTCTATTATTGAATGGAATCCTGATTAGCTTTTAGTATATGACCGTGGAAGACGTAGCGAGGGCAGGCCTCCTACTAGGTGGACCGACGATCTGGTAAAGGTCGCGGGAGCCTGGATGCGGGCAGCGCAGGACCGTTCATTGTGGAAAACCTTGGGGGAGGCCTTTGTCCAGCAGTGGACGTCATTTGGCTGAAACGAACGATATGACCGTGACAAAAAGAAAAAGAAAACTACTAGGCACCAAAGAGCCACCGCCCTGGTGTAAACAAACCTGGACGTCCCTATAACGTTAATTGACTCTTCCTTCCTTATTAAAATGTTGTACAATTACATAATCTAGCACCGAGAGCCTTTGTTCTCTACCGTCTCAAAAGCTTTTAATGAAAAAACCCACCAAATAAACGAAAGCAATCCCGAATATTGATCTTGGTAACAAACAGATAGTAAGCGTATCATTATCCAAGTTCGATCATCAGGCGCCATTTCAAGTCGTTAGAAGCACTGCCGGTAATCCTATCGTTTTCAAAGAGTCGTTTGCTGGGGGTACAGTCAGGGTACAGACTACTTTGGTGCAAAAGGGGCTCTATTACCACTACATAAGATACTACAGTTGAGCTTAATGTACCGTCTGTACACCGCCACCCCGTCTATGGGGCGCGGTCGCCATTGAGAAACCTGGATAGCTATTTTTGTTCAGCTACGTGAAATGAAAAGCAATTTTAACTGCTGTATAAAAGGGTATTTATAAAGGATGTCTAGGATCAAAGGACTAATGGTCGTTTGAATGTAGCTACTAAAAGTATGAATCAATTGGACTCAACTAAATCAAGTTTTCTCTCAATAGTTATTACTTTCAAAGAGGGTGAAGCCGCTAGCTGTTTCAGATTCACTATACATATTATGCATGTTTTTGGCATCCACTTCATTATCCTGAATGGAATGTAATATCTAGGTAGTTGGTAATATTTATCTAGCGATAACACCGCCCACATTCCATAATCTGTGTTTTGTAACACCTGAGGTTCATTAAGCTTCAGCCAACGCAACTAAACTATATTTCCCAAACATGATACATAGAGCTGTACGTAGAGTTCCATTTAAAACACCGTAACTTCGTCTCATATAAGACTGCTTCTTAGCTCAAACTTTAAATTCAACTCCAGACATTTCCACAGAGAATTAAGTAGCAGAACGGGAAGGCAGATTTATTACTGGCAAAGGTTGCGCCAACTCCTCAGACAATAAAAAGGAAAGCGCATCGTGTTGTAAAAAAATCAGAACTTATCGCATTCCCGTCTACATAACGATAAAAAGCGTTATTTGGGCTCTCCCTCCTGCAGCCATTTCACCAGACTCCTATTAAGCGTAGTTAGGCCCTGCGCTCACTAACAACACAGTGGAATTTTAGCCCTGGGTTGCACCATTTTACTTTTACTATAACAAACGTCAAGTCAGTCAAACTACATACAAAAACACCCGTTAAGCTGATGCAACTCATCCTAAGTGACGAAACTGCGATGATTATTACTTCGAACCTGCGGAAAGTTTTCGTATAAAATCCACTCCATGACTATTACAATTAAAACATGAACAATATCATAACTTTTAAGGCACTATGCTACTCTACTTGTCCTTAAAATAGTAAGTTCAATTTGCGCCAGGCCTTACAGTTCATTCTGCAGGCCGGGTTGGGGCCCTGCGGGGGCCACCCCGGGCCTCCATTGAGCGGGTCCCGGGCTCAAGCGTCTATTTTTAGGGCCCGGGTGGCCCGGGTTGACGTCACGCCCTACCCTCGCCCCCCAGCGGCATATCACAAGGATGACTGCGAATGTTCAGCTGCTCCTCGCTCGTTGATGGAATGGAAAAATTGGTATTGCGTGTAATTGCCGTGTTTCGTTGGTGATACCATGTTTTTTCCATCTGACGGCGTCGAGCGCACGCGCTAAGCACACAGTGTGTTATGGCGCTATTTGCGAAGCGCGTGTAAATTGGAAATTTTACGGATATCTACGTATATTGCGTTCCTGTACTTTCATGCTGGTATTCATGATAGCATATCAGTTTTGAAGGGTAAGTTTTATGGTTTTCAACCGACTTCAAAAAAGGAGGAGGTTCTCAATTCGACCCGTATGTTTTTTTTTTTTTTGTATGTTTGTTACGCGATAACTCCGCCAATTATGAACCGATTTGAACAAATCTTTTTTCGGCGTATAGGTGATACCTCAAGGGTGGTCCCATTTAAATTTAATAATAAAAAAAACAACCCCCAAGGGTGGAAAATTGGGGATGAACTTTTTTATACGCAATATCTCCGCCGATTATAAACCAATTTGAACGATTATTTTTTTGTTGAATAGGTATTATCAAAAGGGTGGTTTCATGCGAATTTGAAGAAAATATTTCACCCCCAAGGGTGGAAAATTGGGGATGAACTTTTTTATACGCAATTTCTCCGCCGATTATGAACCAATTTTTTTTGGTCTCAGTGTACTGCCTACCTTCAGTGGTAACATCAAGGTAATAATTAGTTAACTAAAAAGCAAGAAATAAGTAAAATTTTATAAAAAAAATATAACCGACTCCAAAAAACCTACACTAAAACGTAGAAAAACAATTACTAATTACCTACTTATTTATTAGGACGAATTATTAATATTTATGTAGGTATACCATGATTGATACTTTTGGAGTCGGTGCAGGCAAACTTTACATGTTTCATAATCTTGGCACCGACTCCAGAAGTATCAATCATGGTATACCTACATAAATATTAATAATTCGTCCTAATAAATAAGTAGGTAATTAGTAATTATTTTTCTACGTTTTAGTGTAGGTTTTTTGGAGTCGGTTTTATTTTTTTCTATTGATTAATACTGATATTTAGCCGCTCGGTGTTCTGGGGAAAAAAAAATTAAGAAGCATTTTGTCGATTTCAATAGTTTTTGATTATCATTTTCTTTAAAAACCTAACAATAACACCTTGTTAACCTCCGAGCAATAAAGCGTAATCGACCGATGTTTGTCTTTCAAGTAAATATTGAACAGTGTTCATGTTGATAGTAGTATCACATCGTCAACGTATTTACGTCACTATAGTATTATTGTTTGCAGACTTTATGTACTTATATGTATCATACATACATGTATACATTATAGTGTAGATATCAGAAAATAAAATTTTATGTGCCACTTAATGGACAAATGAGATAATATGGTTGCATGGAAATCACATGATCAATTTAAAAATACAATAAATTAATAAAACTAACAAAACGATATTTACTGTTAATTATGAAAAATCTAAAACGTTAAAATAACGGTATCGTTGTGGCTAATGAGATGCTGTCATAGTGACATTGACGATACGTCAATGTCACGCTAGCATCAAACGTCAGAATAGAGGGACGCGCGGAGACGACTCCGCGCGCTTTTGTACTAAGTGATGAATTGTATCTAAAATAAGGCAATATACTGTGAAAGTTAAGTATCCAGTGTTTTATTTATGAGAATAGATCTACCGGCCTCTAATAGTTCAGAAGTGAGATCTGAAACCTATGATAGTAACGTGATTTCAAAGTGTTCCAGGTGACCAATGTTTCGTGTTATTTGTCACGAATGTTAACACAAAACGCCCACGATTCTATGATTATAATTGAATATGATGAAGAGAGAATATCAAGGAAACCACGCTGACAAATGTGTGAGATGCAGAAAAGTATTTAAGTACGAGAAATGATGGACGCAAATTATGAAGATACTCCCTCCGTAACTTGGCTTGTGGTCACGTAAGTGGTGAACAATTTGACTAACGATGGCCCCAGAGCAGGTACGATTTATTATTATTATCGATTATTCCAACAGCAACAATATTAACACATTTCCTTTTTGAGTAAAATAATGCATGGAAGTGAATTATGCAACAAATGTTATAGGTATTGTCAGCCTTTACTGATAATGCCAGGAATGTGTGTGAAAGCTATGGTATGTGCTCACTTTAATTGCAATGCCTAATAAACTATTTTAGTAAAGTAAATTTAATTGAACGGTGTTCATTTGTTCATGTTTACATTCTGCGAAGAATAACCTGTTGAGATTTAAAATCTTTAAAGAATAGAAAGAATATGGTCAGATTAATTAAAATAAGTTTGGTAATCATGCCCGAGTAACCTCTTGGCATTATTTTGGAGAAGAATTAATAATTAGTTTTATTCAAGTAAATTGAAGCTAAGGTCTGTGTTGTGTAAACCAGTTTTAGTATCATGATGTTTCTTTCTTGATGTTGAGCACTATAAGATGAGATAAAATCTATTAATTAGCTTAATTTGTAAATTGAAATTAAGTAAAGCAGCCAGTTATGCCGTTGAACATGTGGTGTATTTTTGGTACTCTTATAGTGATTGATACTTCAATTATTGGGAAACATAATTATTATTATGTTACATGATGCCATATTTTGAGTAAAGACAATGTTAATATTGAACTTTTCCAACTTATCAATTAATTTCTGCTGCCAGTAGTGATTTGGGTTGTATCACTAAAATTTAAAATTAGTGTGAGTGACCAAAATTTATCCAATTATGATATTACATAAAAGATATAGAATGTGGTACATTTAACTTAAAGGGTATTCTTGTGTACCAGTCATTATTGTTGGTTATTCTCACATGGTGAAAATGATTTTAATCTTGAGGTTATTTGTTAGCTGGTTAATAAAAAGGTTATTGGTTGTAGCATGTTGTGTGTGCATATTTTTAGATTTGACTTGAGTTTTAGATGTGGTGACTTATCTGTCTGCGGGTTGGCCCTGTGGTGAGCAAATCAGTCAAGCACAATACCAGAGTGAAGCTTAACACTGAGCAAGGGTACTCCACATAAGTGATTTGGAGTTGGACAGAAGGTAATGCAATACAAAAGGCATCAGCTGTGATATTTGGTGAGTGAAAATGCAATACAGAAGGAATCAGCTGTGATATGTGGTGAGTTGAACTAATGTTTTATTGCAAGGGTTGGGCTGAGACTAGCAGTGCCACTGCGGCTTGGTTGTTTAACTGTGCTTATTCTTGTCATTGGCATGAAATTGCATACAAATAACTTGAGTGTGAACAGATTTGAATAATTAATTAGCTACAGTCTACTGCTAGACTTTAGAACTTCCCAACTGCCGCTAGCAGCCTTAAACAAAAAGTTATTTAAAGTACTTGGGTATTTCTTGTGAATGCTTTGAGGATGGTAACTTCATTGAAGTATTTGCAATTGTGCTGTTACCTAAGATAATAACAAGAAGTTTATTTTGATAAAGTTGCACTTGTGTGGAGCAACTTGGTGTTCACCCAAACACAATGTTAAGCATCAATATGTTTCACTTGCATTGTTTTGTTGTCAGTGATGATATAAGTAGTTGTGTTATTCATCTTAATATTTTGATAATGTGGTTATGGGAATGGTTTGAAAATAATAATAATAATGTATATGATGTACTTGTTGATCATACACTAGTGGACATTGTCATGAAGCTGGGCGGACATTGTCATTCTGCGTGAGATGTCCTGATATCTGTGTGAGGAGAACATGTGGCATGACATGACAAACTATGTGGAATGGCCTAATCTGTGTTGGTTTAAAGTGAAAATGTTCAAAGAACCCTAACTAATCCCATAAATCATTTAGGATGATGACATTAGATGTACTGTATGATGGTGTATAGATGTACTGTATGATGATTTCTTGTGTCAGCAGAGCCGAAAGTAGTCAGCGTGCAAAGGTGCGTGGAGTGCAGCGCGCCTAGCGGCGCCAGCTGCAGGTGCCCGCGCGTGGGCGGCGGTGGCGGCTCAAGCGCGGCGGGCCGCAGCGGCGCGACAGCCAGCTCGGTGCAGAGCGGCGTGGCGCGCGGCGCGGCCGGCACGCGGCTGCTCCTGCGGCGTGTCCAGCGGGTGCCACAAGCTGTGTGGTGTGGGACATGTCGTGACAGGCTGGTTGCGACATGTCGTGACAATCTGTGTGGAACATGTCAAGCTGTGTGGAACATGTCAAGCTGTGTGGAACAAGTCATAATAATCTGTGTGGGACATGTCGTGACAAGCTGGTTGCGACATGTCGTGATAATCTGTGTGGGACATGTCGTGACAAGCTGGTTGCGACATGTCGTGATAATCTGTGTGGGACATGTCGTGACAGGCTGGTTGCGACATGTCGTGACAATCTGTGTGGAACATGTCATGACAAGTTGTGGTCATGATGAGTAACGGCGTCAACGGCTCGAGCGCGGAGGGCCGCAGGCCGCAGCAGCGCGTTCTGCGCGCGCGCTTCGGGCAGCAGCGCGGTCAGCGCTGGTGCTTCGCGCAGCAGCGCGTACAGCGCGGGCGCTTCGGGCAGCAGCGCGTTCTGCGCGCGTGCATCGGGCAGCAGCAGCGCGGTCAGCGCGCGTGCATCGGGCAGCAGCAGCGCGGTCAGCGCGCGTGCTTCGGGCAGCAGCAGCGCGGTAAGCGCCAGCAACGGCTCGCGCTCGGCGCGCAGCAGGTCGCGCGCCAGCGAGTGCGCGGGCAGGCGGTGCAGCCGGGCGAGTCGGCGCGTCACGAGCGGCGCAGGCGCGGCGAGCGCTGCGTGGTGCGCGGCGCGCATGAGCCAGGGCACGTTGTGGGCGCCTATGAGCGCGTTCACGGTGGTGCGAATGGTGGTGGAGATGGCAGAGTGGACCTAGCAAGATGCACAGCTGGATCCCAATACGAGGCGTCAAGTGTGCTATGAGTAGAGTAGACCTTCGAGGGCGAAGGAAATGTAGGATGGCCGAACTGTTAATTATGAAAAATCTAAAACGTTAAAATAACGGTATCGTTGTGGCTAATGAGATGCTGTCATAGTGACATTGACGATACGTCAATGTCACGCTAGCATCAAACGTCAGAATAGAGGGACGCGCGGAGACGACTCCGCGCGCTTTTGTACTAAGTGATGAATTGTATCTAGGGTTTCTGATTTCTCGACCTATTTTTTTTCTCGAGTTTCGGGAATTCTCGAGGCCAAAGTCTCGAGTTTTCTCGGGTCTCGAGTCGTTTAATTAAAATTTTTGAAATCGATTGAAATTTGCTACAAACACAGGTTTTTTTAAATCTAATATACAAAAAAACAAAAACCCAACTACGTAAAAATGAACTGAAAAGATAGGAACAAGACAAAGTGTTCACAAATGCAGTCGGAGGCATCAATGACTATTTTTTGTTTGTTGGTGATAAGTAGTGGGTGATAAGCCATGTGGTGACGGCAGAATAGAATACATTTGTCACCAACCCCTACTCTTCCCGCGGAGGAGGCTCATAGTCCAGCAGTGGACTGTAAATGGCTGTTGATGATGATGATGATAAGTGTTTGATGCTTCCGACTGCATTTGTGAACACTGTCTTGTTTTTATCTTCTCAGTTCATTTTTAACCTGTTGGGGGTTTTTTTTTTCAATAATATTTTTTTTTAAATCTTTTAGTTAAAGAACATACATTTTGCAAGCTATTTTTTAAAAACCCTTTATTTTGATACCCCACTCGATAGGTTTTGAGATATTTTTTTAATACATATTATAGCACCAAAAATCGGCCATGTTAATTTATTTACAGTTAAAACAAATCTAACGATAGTCTTTAGTGACACTCGCCGGACTGAGAGGAATCGATTGACGTGCGAATCATAAAAATCGACCCAGGAGTTTGGTCTCTATAGTGCTTCAAAAAACATACATAGGCTGTTAAACACATTATCACTCCTTTGCGTCAAGCAGTCGGGTAAAAAAGTAAGACTAGACCAGTCTAAAAGCAACGTTAACCTATTAAATAATTAAAATCTTACTTTTGTCTAAGAAATTAGGCTTTCAAGAATATTAAAAAGCTTCAAATTCGAGACTCGAGAATTCTCGAGCTCCGGTAATTTTTTTCTCGTCTCGAATGAAGCCAAATTTCTCGAGTTTTCTCGAGTTCGAGAAAGCTCGAGCAGAAACCCTAATTGTATCTAAAATAAGGCAATATACTGTGAAAGTTAAGTATCCAGTGTTTTATTTATGAGAATAGATCTACCGGCCTCTAATATTACTTACATAAAGTTATACATATTATAAACAAAGTATAACAGATACAATAAAATATTATTGGCAATAACATTATTTTGATTAGATATACTAGTCACAATATCCTCGTATCAAATTGACGTAAGTACATACATAATATTGCAAAGATCTTAAACAACATAACGATGAGATCTGCTCTTACACATTTTTAAATTCGACCGCAAGTCGAAAGTTCATGGAATCGTTATGAAAGCGGCTTCAAAAACCGTGAGAACCTTATCCCTTCGACATAAGAACTATTTGCTTGTCTCCAATTAACTTAACTAGTAAAATAATGGGTCTGACTCGTTTTAGCGTAGGCGGATATTCAGGCAAAGCTACAGAATAAACAGCTTCATAAGCGCTAAGAAATGGTGCTTTGTTACCATCGTATTTGGTGGTTATTAATTATCCTCCCTTTCAATGGAGAAAACGACCGTCTAATATTTGCGTAGGTGGTATATTTCCGTAGTCAGAGCGAAAGCAATGAGAAAAGCAAGATACTGAGAGTTGAGACTAACTTTGAAAACATTCTAGGAACGAGTCGATCCTTAAGAAAAATCTTAATTATTTTCTAGTCCAGCCATCATAAATAATAAACTTCTTCGAGAAACAGGCAAGATTGTACAGGCGGCGGCACATAAAGTTAAATACTTCGAATCTTATGTAGTTTACAATAGGGGCTGTTTTGCAACAGAAAATATGTAATGCGATATGCTGTAAGTACCTAAGTCGTCTTATTTCCCCGAGACGTTTATTACGGTACCGTCAATTTTTATAAAGTTCAATATTCGGTATCGCGTAAGTGTTCAATTTATCAAACGTGTCGGAAGCTTGGGAGTGTAGCGAAAAAGTGCGCACTCACTCGCACAGTGATGGATCAATCACAAATAACATCAGTACGTTTAGCGATCGGGTTAAGTGTTGGAAAATAAATTATAAATAACCTAATACTTTTATTATTATACAGGACAAATAACCAACCCAAAATATTAAAGGACACACGTATTATGTATGAGAATGCAAATAAGAAAATTCAAAGATGAAGAAATTATTTTTACTTGAAAACTAGCTTAACTAGAGAGACACCACCCACATAGTTGAACAAATTACAAGATGTAAGAAAGAGTTAAATCGTTGAAGAGAGACAGTATTGAAAAAATAACAGCCACGTCAGCGACTCTATGTCGACCAACAGCCTGTGAGGGTTCCTCCCAATAAATAGAGTCAGTATGTGTTAGAGAGAATGCAGAGAAGGGTCTTGAACGTGTAGGTAAATGGCTGCAATGTAATCTCCTTACGCTCAACACGGCCAAATGCTGCTATATATGCTTTAGCATTTATAACAATGCTCAGCCAGATCAAGATTATGCGGTGAGAATACATCAGTGCCTAACCACAACGGACAAACAGAACTGCAATTGCCCAACGATACAAAAAGTAGCTGAGGCTAAATACCTGGGTGTGTGGTTGGATCAGAGACTTACTTGGTATCCTCAGCTTGAAAGGGTTACTCAAAGAATTAGGAATCTCACGTGGATTTTTAAGATGTTGAGACATGCAGTGCCTAGGACGGATCTGGAAGCGGGAAATAGGGATGGGTGTCTCATAAGGGATATATATGTATCTCTGGTGCAGTCTGTCATTACCTACTGCTTGCCCGTATGGGGGGGCGCAGCCAAGACTCGATTTCTTGAGGTAGAAAGGGCTCAGCGTGGTTTGATAAAGGTCATGTACTTTAAAAAACAAAGGTTTTCGACAGATAGACTTTATCAAACTACCCAAATCTCGTCAATTAGAAAGCTTTATGTTTTACAGACGATACTTAGAAAACATAGAACCCTGGAATTTGACGCCACTAATGCTGCAAGAAGGCGACAAAAGCTAGTTACCCTTAAATGTAATTCTGTGTTTGCTACTAGACAATATATGGCTCGTTCGGCCTACCTCTACAAAATTCTGAATAGAAACCTAAACTTATATCCTAAAACATATCGCGAGTGTAAAAGGTGCTTACAGATATATTTGGAAGATAAAACCTATGATGATCTAGAGGCATTATTAGTGAAAACTCAATAGTAACGAAAACATATTATACACACTAACACACACCCACTCACACATGCACACACACATACACACACACACACACACACACACACACACACACACACACACACACACACACACACACACACAATACACTACATACAAGCCACGCTAGAAAGTGTTAAAATTATTGTTAAAAATAGGATAATAGACCTGTTAGCTGATGTGTTAATTCTTTAAATTTATAATTTAGCTTCTTTTTATATTAGAGTAACTGCTTATGATTCTTATAGTGTAACTTTAAAATTAAACTTAAAAAAACTTTAAAAAAAACAAGTTAATATGTTCAGAATAATATTATTTTATAACTGTACATCCTCTACTATAGTATGAATAAATTAATGGAAGAGCGTTTGCTCCCTGATACAGGCTCATTAGCTTAAAAGGGAGCTACGGTCACTAACATTGTAATGTACCCATTGTTATGAAATAAATTGTTTATTATTGTTTATTATTATTGTTTATTATTGTGTCGCTCCCACGAGTCCGTTATGGCATAGTTCCACCGAGTTACGGATAGCCAACTCGTATGCAATTAGCGCTCGCGGTGTGTTGTTTACCTTATTAGAGCAGTTCCATTGTCCCACTAGTCACTAGTTGAACCGCTAATTGTCAATGTAGCTCATTGATATAAATATTTCTATCTAACAATAACTCATTCTAGCGAATCGCATTTCATTTGTTTGTAAATTTCAAACGCATTTGTGTTTAGACGGTAAATAGAATTATTTGATACATAATACCATATTTTCCTGTTTATAGTAATGTAAAGTACCTTGAGGCACATTTATAAGTCGCATATGAGTCAAGCTTGTGATTAAGACTTGATTGTAGATTCTAACTTGAGTCTTATCTCATGCTACAGTTCTTAATACATGAAAGACGTCTTCTGACTGCAGGAAAATTTGAGCGTAAAATACGTTAACAATTTCAGTTTTAAAATTGTGTTCTGCTACGCAGCCACCGCTGCTATTTGCGTTCTGTGGCGAGAACGCCATCGGTTCATCTAAATTAAAACGATACATTTGGACAACGACGTAAAAAAACTAATCAGTTTCGTCACAAGATGTTTTTGATGCCGTTCCGGCGTCGTGATTTTAAATATTGTTATACGAAATAGCTAACTTTCGAACGGAAGGCGCGGCCTCGCATTTTTTATTGGAAACACTAGTTTTGTCCGCTAGCGCCGCCCGTAGAAAATAAATGACAACAATATTTTAGAAGAAGAAAAAGACGATGATATCCCCGAGATAAGATAAACGTTAGATATTCTCAGAATCATTTCATTCAGAGAGAAACTATCGACATCATTATGATCTCAGACTTATAATTATACCTAACTATTAACCATCGCACAAACTTTTTATACCCGAATAATAAAACCGAGCACGACAAACAAAGTGGCACAACTTCTTGTCGATTTTAATTATCAAGAAACGTTAATTTAGTCGAAAGCTGTCGATTTGTTGTTGTTTACTCACCGACCTCGATTCCGTCTCTGAATTAATGGTCAAGATGTTTGTTTACCTGGAAAAAAACAAATGATGTTATAAAAGAGAATAATTTTAAAATAATTTATAGACAAGATCAAGTAAAAATGTCTAAAATATAATAATAACCGTTATGGCGACGTAATGTAATTTGAACGCTCAGATAAACGCACGTAAAACAACAAATTGCGCAGTTGGGTTTCAATCATTACGCTACCAATTAGGTAATTAGTTGATAAAGTATGCAAATTGCGTTGGTCACGTTGTTTAAAGCAGTACCAAGAGACTTAACTCTGAATTTCTATATTAAAAATATCCTATTCGAAAACGTATTCAGAAATGATTGACAATTTAGTCTTAGTTGTGTTAAATGTAAAAATAATGACAAAGAACTGAATACAGAGATGGTTCTCATCTATTCTAATTTATAAATCTAGGATACACGGATATTTTTATCATGATTCACAGCAGAGAGTTCACAGTTTAAAGTTCTAACTGGTACTCACCACTACAAATTACAGAATTTACAGTTCGCCCGTAGCCTTTATTCAAATATTAATGTCTAGTTTCGAACTCAGCTTGTTGGTTACCACCACTACTTAGAATACTTAGATCAAACTGTAGATACTGTAGATTAAACTTTTGTCTCTCCATGTAAAATTTCCAACCGAGTACCAGTAGTTAAAGTCAGAAATTCAGCCAATGCATAATAATGTAGTATCGATAAAAATCCAATCCGGGTTACGAGCCGGGCTCACGCGACACTTTCCGTACCAAAATTGGGATTATACGCTGGGGGATTGGCCCTTATTATAATGGATGGAAAACTCGGGCTCCGCTTCGGGCGAATTCGTCAACTTTAGGGTATCCGATGAAGTTGTACCCGTAAATGTTTGATTGGTTCATTAAAACACGTAGAAAGTTAATCGCTCGTGGGCGTTGATGTAATTACCGTTCTGATTATGCTACGGTTTAGTGAAATTCGTTGATTGGAAAATAATAAGTATATCAAACGATATGTTCTAGAAACTAACGAGCGAACGACGTGAGAGAACATCGATCTGACTTGCGGTGGTGGAATAGACCTCGATTCGTGATCCATTTTTCTACATGAGCGTGTTTTTCGATCAGTATAGCGCTGGTATGCGTCCGCGCTGACAATACACTCGTTATGCAACCTGAGAATAATGCAAGTTAACACTGATATCAGTATTCAGAGTCGTTTTATCAACACTCGAGGCTAAAAATATTTTTTTATCCGTCACTCGCTGATATTTCATGTAATAAACAATCTCGTGGTTTCAGGCAAGTGGTTCATATACTCGAACGAGTTTCGATACTGCGCAATACCCCGAAAAATGTAAATCATGTTCAGAAAGTTGGTTGGTTCAGCGAAGGGGTGGATAAACATCACACTATAAACGGTATCGACTAATGGTGCGAATGATTGCCAATTCATTTTACGCGACCCTATCTGTACTGTTTTACCATTTTTCCAGAAAATCATGTTACACAATATTGATTTTCAACCGACTTCAAAAAAGGAGGAGGTTCTCAATTCGACCCGTATGTTTTTTTTTTCTATGTTTGTTACGCGATAACTTCGCCAATTATGAACCGATTTGAACAAATCTTTTTTCGGCGTATAGGTAATACCTCAAGGGTGGTCCCATTTAAATTTAATAATAGAAAAAATAACCCCCAAGGGTGGAAAATTGGGGATGAACTTTTTTATACGCAATATCTCTGCCGATTATAAATCAATTTGAACGATTATTTTTTTGTTGAATAGGTATTATCAAAAGGGTGGTTTCATGCGAATTTGAAGAAAATATTTCACCCCCAAGGGTGGAAAATTGGGGATGAACTTTTTTATACGCAATATTTTTAATTTTTATTTTTTTTTGTGTTCACGCATTTGAAGTCGGTTTTATTTTTTTTTAAAAGTTATTTTAAGTTAATGTTTTGAAATTATTGAAGCATTGATTGAATAGTACGTAAAGGTGTATATGGTAAATACAGCGAAGGCTCTTAACTTCTGTCAGTTTGAAAGATGATTTAAGTAAATTGGGAGACGTCATCGTGATGAGAATTTATATAATTTTACATCTATGTCGTATTTCAGTTCTAATTTGAAATAGCTAGATTTATCACTGCTCCCAAGTATTGTAAGACTGAGATACACACAGGCAGGGCAAAGGCCAGTTAGTCAAAAGGCAGCGAGTCGGAATTGTGGAAATCAGTCGATTTACAAGCTGGCGCGGCGAACAATGGACTCCCGACAATTGTTATCTGGCTAGCACTGTAGCACATAGGCAAACACTAGGTGCATTGCACTCCGGTGCCGTAGTCTCGCGTTCGCTACTCTCGTATGTCACATTGATGAAAATTCTGTTGAAGTATTCACTAAAGTGATGTATGAAGATCGCTTCTTTCTAGTTTTGTTACTTATGGAAAGAGGCAGAATTTAGCATAGATACCCGTTGTAATGGACTCCCGACAATTGTTATCTGGCTAGCACTGTAGCACATAGGCAAACACTAGGTGCATTGCACTCCGGTGCCGTAGCCTCGCGTTCGCTACTCTCGTATGTCACATTAATGGAAATTCTGTTGAAGTATTCACCAATGAGGTATGAAGATCGCTTCTTTCTAGTTACTTATGAAAAAAGGCAGAATTTAGAATAGATAGCCGTTGTAATGGACTCCCGACAATGGACAACACGCATAAGTTGTAATATTAAGTTAAATTATGACTTAATTTAAAGTTTAGATCACACACATTACACTAGTTTTTATTTCACCTCAATCCATCCAGTATTACCGAAGATAGAGCCTCGAGAAATTTACGGACTTTTTAAAATTTTCAAAAATTTCCAATATTCGCGCGTGACGTCACAACATGATTTTGCAGCCCCCGCACGTTAACCCATTTACCACTTTTTGTCTTTTTCCAATTAAAATAAAATTTTACCTAACTGACAACTGTTGTTAGTTGTCATCGTTCAATCACATTTCAAACTAGGCGCTAAAAAGTAACCATTATTATGCCACCTATTGCCAATTTTGTGCAATATGAAGCCATTTTTACATTTATGCACTTAAATATAAATTTTCTAGAAAAATAATTAAGTTTGTGTCTCTGTGCTCAATAACGAGTAAATAGTCCAGTTATTTGTTAATTTTACTTGGAAAGTTTTCCGGAATTTTTGAAAATTGTTGAATAAATAGATTTCGCTATGTTCTTTCCGAATTTTGTGACCTCGTTTATAGCAGCGCGCGCGCCCGCCTTATTGAAAAAATCCGCCTTAAAAAGGTTTTTGACAACTACTTTTTTCATTTGACAACTAATTTTATAATTTTTGGGACATAGACAAGCTAAGAAGCTTTGATAAATGTGATAAATTTCATGTAATGTAACTTAAATAGATTTAGAGTTGTGAAACAGTCAAATTAATGTACCTGCTAAATTGCGAGTTCTTTTTTCTTTGATCATGGCAGGACACGCTGCCGGGTGTCCTAAATATGCTGAAGTATAAAAAAATTCGCGTTGCTGAAGTATAATTTTTTTTTGTCTTGTTTGTTTCAACATTACATAATTGTATCCTACTAATATTATAGGTAAATGCGAAAGTTTGGATGTCTGGAAGTTTAAAATAAAGTAAAGTAATGTTTATTTCTCACCAACATAACAGATAATATTATGATAACAAACAATCAGGAAAAACAAAAAGTAAGAATGTTGGTGGGTTGATACCTGAACTAGGAAGATTCCTGTGTCTCAGGTTTGTTACTCTTTCACGCAAAAAGTATTCAACGGATTTTGTTGAAACTGTACAATATTATTGTTTGTCATCATCATCATCATCATCAGCCCTTTACAGTCCACTGCTGGACTATGAGCCTCCTCCACTATAGTGGAGGGTTTTGCCATAATCTCCACGCTAGGCAGGCGGGTTGGAGATCGCAGTTTAAAAGATTGATGTTTTTCAGAGAGCGCTGCTGCCCATTCTCTGTTTGATGTGTAGTCCCTAAGTCGCCTCTTACGACACCCGCGGGAAGAGTAGGGGTTGGTGACAAATGTATTCTACTCTGCCGTCACCACACGGCTTATTATTGTTTGTAACCCAGATTAACATATAGGCTATAATTTATGCCGATCTGTGACACTAAATTTCACGCGGGTGAAGCCGCAGGCAAAAGCCAGTCGTGAAATAAATAGGAAAGTTTAAGGTTCTGAAACGTGGTCGCTTACTATGGGCCTTATAAGAAGGCTCAAGGTCAGCCAAAGGGTGATGGAGCGGGCTATGCTCGGGGTTTCCCTGCGTGATCGAATCAGAAATGAGGAGATCCGCAGGAGAACCAAAGTGACGGACATAGCACGCAGAATTGCTAAAATCAAGTGGCAGTGGGCGGGACACATAGCTCGTAGAGACGATGGCCATTGGGGCAAAAATTTCTTGAGTGGCGACCACGGGCTGGAAGACGTAGCGTGGGCAGGCCTCCTACTAGGTGGACCGACGATCTGGTAAAGGTCGCGGGAAGAACCTGAATGCGGGCAGCGCAGGACTGTTCATTATGAAAAACCTATGGAAAACCCAAAGGATTCTCGCCTTTGTCCAGCAGTGAACGTCATTTGGCTGTAACGACGAAATAGGAAATAATGTAACTATCAAAAATCTTCTCTAAGGCAGCATTTTTCCAATTTCGCAACGAGCGCGGCAATCACACTTAACTAACAGACTAACAGAGAGCATAGCGAAATCTATTTTAATCACCAATTTTCAAAACTCCCGGAAGACTTTCCAGGTAACCACGTTAATTTGTACCAAACGACTGGACTATAATTAAATTGATATATAAAAATTTGGGTACATCTTCTCAAAAACAAAAGAACTGGTGCTAAAAGGGTTAAGTGACGTTTTGACATTTGTAGAGGGCCTTGTAGAAGGGAGGCTATGGTGCTGAATGTGGATTAACTCGAGTGTCATAGTAACTTATTAGACTGCTAAGCTTGATGATAAAAAGAAAAATATTTTATTCAATGTACATAGTCTGGTCATAAGTTATGTCATATGATAATAACTTTTGAATTTTGAATGAAGGTTTCAAAAACATTTTTTACTGAATTAGAATTAAAAAGAAAAAATGTGCGATAGTTCGAATTTTATTGTATGTGTAGTGGACGCATAAAGAAGTCCGAACTGCAGTTGTCACGTTGCATTGCTACGCGCCAAAGCTGATTTACGTTGTGCTGAAAAAATTTAGTTTATCTTTTCATTAAATGATAGGTATAGGTGTACCAGAATCTCATGGCAACCAAAAATATTGGAAAAGTGTGTCTTTCATATGGCAAATGTCTATGGATTTATTGTCACCTGTCAAAGTAAATCAAGTGAACTGTCAGTCGCTGCAGAAATTTTGTAATATCTTCATGCCTATTTGTTATTTTTGTGAAAAAGTTTAAAAAGCTCAAGCAAGTCATATTGTTTTCAATGTGTATTGTAAAATAAGGCATAATTTAAAGTCAATCTTTGATTTTAAAGCGCGTCGTTGAGTTGACAGTAAGTTGGAGTGAAATTTGATACATTTAGTTTATTACCTATAACTGCGTCAGAAGGGTTTTTTTAAATATTATTCTTATAATAGCTGCTTTATCGGGGGTTTCAGGTGTACCTCACAAATTGGTGCAGAGGAATGGTGAAAATGTTATGACCATGTAAATAAAATTGAAAAAGATTTCATCAAGTAAGATGTAAGATAGAATAATTGAAATGGTAGAAGAGCAATTTATAATAAATACCTCTTTATCTTGAACATCTATTGAAGAAAAGTGGAATCCTTGGAATCGTTTTCTAGTTCTGAATGAAGTGATTAGTTATAAGTATGATACATAATAAAATTAGTTACATAAAGTAATATACGATTTACTTATTTTTCAAGACATTTTCCTATTATTATTACTGACGGGATTACTACCATGTACCTTAGTTTTGAGTTTCCAATATTTCGGCACTGTTGCAAGCGCCATGGTCACGGAGTAACTGAAGAAATTAAAACCAGACATCGTTCAGATGTGCGTTTAAAAGACCTGAGATTTAAAAACAATCCCACGTTTTGTTTTACAGTAAGCGAAAAAAAAGTGACTTGAAAATGGAATACAAAATGATAAGGTATGGTAAATGATAAGTCTTTATCAATGAAGAAGCAGAAGTTCAATTTCATGTGTCCTCCATCTAGGCTAGTTTCCATCGTCACTCAAAGTTTGGCTGCGGTCTCAAATTCGGGCTTAATCGAGGTATTTTTTGGGTGAGAGGCATAAGAACTAATGCCGTTTTATATAAAAAACAAAGTATTTCCTTGTATGTTAGTCTGCCACTCTTTAGTAAGTCCCGAAATCCCCGCTTCGGCTCCCCTACTAACCATTCTAATCATTGTACACAGATAATATCTTACATGCAGCTTTTCATGTTACTACGTCACATTTTCAAAATCCGCGCGGAAAATCGCTCCTAGCGGAAGAGCGCACTTTGAGCTTGAATATTTCAGTCATTTTTAAAGATATCAAAAAAGTAAAAATACAGTATTCATTCAAATTTTTTGTAGTTTTTTTTGGCATCTTCAACAAAAATTGTGCGCCATGTCCATTGTTATCTGGCTAGCACTGTAGCACATAGGCAAACACTAGGTGCATTGCACTCCAGTGCCGAGGCCTCGCGCTCGCTACTCTCGTATGTCACATTGATGGAAATTCTGTTGAAGTGTTCACTAGTGAGGTATGAAGTTCGCTCATTTCTAGTTGGGTGGGTGGTACTAAGTTTTAGTTTAGATGGAACAACAAGCGAATCGTCTATGTATATTTCAATAAACCACATTAATAAATAAGTTTGTTGGGCTTGGGATTCACCTCATGCACTTGCCCATAAGGTGGACTATTAACTCTACTTCATGCCGGTATGACAGGTACCCTTTACTGTCCTTACAAACCTGCCTTAGTCACCGGCAAGCTCAAATGGTGCCTAGCATAGTCCATAGACAAACACTAGGAGCAATGCACTCGCTCAATGCCGCCATTACTTTGCGCGTCATACTAGTACGGACGACAGCACATCAAGCTCTACACTGTGTCTTAACTCTTTGTAATACTGGCTACTTTCTAACAAATGTAATAGTCTGTGCTGTACACTCGCTACTCTCTTATTAAAAATCTAATTTGCAGTTGCACGTTTTTTGACAAAATATATCATTTTAATTTAACATGCTGCCACTACATTTTAAGGGCTACTTTACTTGGATAATTTAAGGATTTCTGTTCTTTCCCAACCAAATCCAAATTGTAGAAACAACTATAAAAACAACAATTCAACATTTATTTCTATCAACTGTCATCTGAACTGATGCGGTAGGTAGTATGTTCAAGAAAATACGTTTTAATGAGTAGGTAATTTAGCACCTTAGTAACAGCGATTATAATGAAAACTAAATATAATTTTGTTGAAAATTAGTTTCCGAATATAAATTTTTTGTTTTTTTAATTTTGTTTGATGTGTCAAAAATGTGAAATGTTGTCAATGACACGACTAAAGCAGCTCTATAAATTGATAACGTCGAAATTGAGACAGCATTTAATTTACAAAAAGCGTGTTCACAACCAATAAGAAGAAAAGCCTGAAGACTTAAGAGTTACGACTTCGCTCCGAAACTGGAAGTCACTTTAACGAACCCAAAGTCCAGCAAAGGCAAACCTATCTTAAGGTATCCCGATAAGTTTTATTGAGGAAACCAATTACACCGAGGCTAATGGTACGAATGTGTCCGACGAAATCGATTCCGGCACTGTATTCGGTCTTATTGACATTTCAACCGATTTAATTTTCGCTTTTAAATCGATATCTATAACTAGATCGTCCAACGAGCGACAATAGCGGAAAGGTGAAGGTGTCGGACCGGCCAACTCGAGATCCGAGGAACGCTGGTTCACAAAACTCGATCATATTTAGCTTAGTACGAAGGATTAAGGACATAGCACATTTATCAACCCGGAAAGGGATCTTAACCGTATCAACTCGAAGCGGTCAGTATTCTTTGTATGAAACTCCACTTAACTGCACCGTATCGTAAACCCCTTGCGAAAGGCGATACGGTGTCGATTCCTTTCCGAGTTGATATATGATAAGTCTGCTACGCTACTACTTTAGCAGGTCATAAAGGACTCTTTGGAGTGATTTTGGACAATATCCGCGATGCTTTCACCACAGCATATAGGCAGCAGCATATCAATGTAACAGTCTACATTTACACAATAACACAACTAGCAACTCCGCACAGCATACAAATGAACAACAACGGGCCCCTGACGCTGTGACGCGGCATACTTCGCACAATGTGATGGTACACCCGTAGTAAATAAATCGTTGCTATATTCAATTCTATCGTGACAGCCATTGACAGCGAAAAATGGGTTCGTTGTATGACTATAGTACCGCTGAAAATCATAGTCCTCATCGTCAATAAATTGAAATGAGACTAGATTTTGCCTTTCAATTCAAGGCCCAATTTCTTCATTTCAGTCATAATACACAATTAGCATTCAATGACTAACTTGCTTTAGAATCGATCATTGTGTCAGTAAAGTTGGCGAACAAGTGACGTGAAAGGTTCAAATGCTGTACAAATCTGATGACTCGCGAATAGTGGCGTCAACTCCAAAAGCAATCCAATAATGAAAATCAATGAGTCATGGTTTGCACGACAATTACTCTTAAATTATAGTTACGATCGTATCGGTCGTAAAATTAAGTCACAAATGTCAAATGGTTACCATTTTAATTCTGATCGACATTTATAAAAATAATATCAAGGTTGTCCAGGCTCGGGTGACAATGGTTCAGTTCTGGCTCTACGTGATTCGTACCGCGATTTCTCTATTTTCGTCACCTTGAAACCGGCGATATTACACAGCTAGTCTACAATTTTTTGCATCCAAATTAAACGTTGGCACATGCTGGTAAGACCTAGATGCCCAAGTCCACGAGAATGTCCTAATACAGTAACTCAGTAACTAGTACATGACACCAATAATAGCGAGTTGCAAGTTGTCTCTAGCTATCTACCTGTGATGATAAACACCAATGAACGTGAGAATGACGCTGTGAGATTCTAGCGTGAAAGATTATCCATTAAAAATTTAAAACATAACAATAGAATTGATAGCTTGGGATTTTTTTAGATCAGTATGGACTGGAGACAACTGAATAATTTATTTAATAAGGGCAGAATTGTAGAGGAAAATCCTTCATGAAAGACACGTAGGGTGTTCAAAATGTTGCACAGTATTTCACTTACAGCATATGGACAGTAGAAGGTCAGCGCTCTTGCAGTCTATAAACTGGATGGAAAGAACTTGTAAAATCTGTCACGTAGCATCCAGTACCGAGTATTCACGCGGCGCCATAAACAGAAGAAGATGGATAAGAATCGCTAATCACAACGAGCAAGAAAACACTATCAGGACCACTTAATCAAGGGACCGGTTGGAAACAAAACGAGTCCACAATAAAACGCATCTTTGTCGTGTCTGACATTTAATTGTGAAATAAAAACAACGCGCCTTTAGAAGTCCAAATGACGAGCTTGACATTGAAACAATATGGATATTTTGGAACTAAATTAAACGTTTTTAACTCAATTTAACGAAATTCGCAGCATCTATATTCTATTCTGTTTATGTTATAGTTTACAGCTGGCTACGGCCAAATGATTTAATATACACTAACGCTGTAGTAAACTGTTTCTGTAGGATGTTTACGAGTTATCAAGAGTTCTCAACATGTTCCCGTGCGTTCCTGAATTGTATAACATCCTGGATCGATTTACATTATCAAATGATTATGTTTTCAAGGAGCCATCAAATACCAGACGATTCTATTATGATTCCAACAAAGACGCGATTGTGAATTGTAAATTGCTTTGAGAAACTAGAAGCTGAGAATATTTAGTGATGTTGAATATAGTCATTATAAGAGAATTAAGATTACTACTTGTCTAGCCATAGAAATGATAAGGTGGAAAACGCTTGTTTGTCTTAAACAATATTCTATTATCATTCAATGTAATAACTTTAACAGCATGTATTTACGAATTAGTCATTTGACATTTCATTTTATAATACATATCTTAAAGCTGATCGGAATTTTGAAACGATACGATAGTTTAACATCTACCTTGTCTCGGTGAATAAATGATCTTTTTAATCTTTTAGTAGAAGTCAGTCAAGCCCCGAAAATATTTTCTAGTAGATATGCAAGTATATTTACATAGTTATTTCAACCATCGTCCACCACGGTCCGTCAAAATTCGTCACGAAGCTTCACAGCTCCGACGGCGACTCCGAACGGTTATCTTAGGCGATGAGGTTATTGCCTGCTGATAAAAACTGCTGTCAGCCAGTTGAGGTTACTTCACGTCCGATGCATTTTAACGCCAAACTTAAATTTTACGAGAAAACCATCGCACCAGACCAGCTACTAGCTTAGGAAGTCGTAAAACTTGCAGTTCCATTACAGGTTACAGGGCTGCTATGACCAAAATAAATCCGAAAAAGGAATTTAATGAGCATATAAAATTGTTTGATCATCATTTTCATAAATTAACACAAATCAGTGAGTTTATCCTGCTTCCTTAATAGCTCTTCAAAGGCCATAAGGGTTAGGCAACCGAATATTACACAGTCTGCCTCATTCCGTTAATTGCCTTTACAATTATCCACCTTTGAAGGTGAATTGAGGCTTGATTTGAGATTGTGTTATTCCACATTTCAAATTTTATATATTCATCGAAAGAGATATGAATATAAATATCTTGAACGAATCAAATGACTATGACATTTTCAATGACCGGTAGGTAATTGCCGTCCGGGAATAGCACGAGAATGCACAAGATGAGAATATAATGAGAAATAATGTTTGTACGCCAACTCTATTTCTAGATGGGGTCGATGCATCTGAAATCTAATGTAGACAAAAACAGCATACACAAAGACTCTTTTGTTCCAGTTATTTGAGAAAACAAAGACTTAATTGCCTTTGGATTCTGAACATCTGAACAAACTAAAGTGCGAAAATTATGAATGTAAGTTTCATTGGCATCAAAACATAAGCACTAGAGGGGATAAATTATAGATGTGGGAACATCGCCTCGTCTCATAAACCCACAACAAGCTATTAGTTTTAGCAACATTGCAATCACGCTGCTCCATACAATAACGACCTTTATGCCTCATCACTTAAAGATCTTGGCGAAACGCACCATCAAGTTGGCCAACTTGCGTACTTAGTATTAAGAGCAAGTATGTAACTGAGCGACACGACTCGAGTCATATTAGTCGAAGCAGGCCTGACGGCACACTTCGGGGCCAGTCGTGAACTCGTGTTAGTGTATCGACTATCGACTGACATCGATAGAAACGAAGCCGGGTCGGTGTCGACAAGTCTTGGGAAAGAGCCCGGCAACGCAAGAACACATCCCTACTTCGAGACGTTACGAGAACACACGTGTAATGCACGTCGAGTCAAATTGATGGCTCCCATTTTGTCGGGGGTCAAACAAATGAGCACAAAGCGATATCGGTAACACTGTGAAAGTTCAACGCGAGCCGGAGGTACAATATCCTATAGTGCATAGAGGTGAAAGTTTGTGACACTGACTAATCGCTACGGTTACCAAACCAGCTGCTTTTTGTCTGTTTTCTGGTTCGACGCTTCGCTAAACTTTGGAGATGAAAAAACAGTAAATGTTTCTAGCAGGAAAGTTGTCGGTGAGCCATTAGGTAAGACCTGATTGCGGCATGATAAGAAGACACTAGGAGCAAATAATCAGTGAAGAGCTCGACTTTGGCAGTGTCGCTGTCAGTGTGGCAACAGCGCAGTTACGTAATTCACGGGACGAGAGGTGCGGGGGGCGGGCAGGCGTCGGGTTAGTGACCTGTATTGGACCGCCAGTGCCAATTCGCCCATCACATCACATCACGAAATCTCCATTGCACAAACACGATGCAACGTGGAGTGCTGAACCATACAAATTAAACAAAACAATCCTTCGCATCGAATGATGTCAAGGCATGTTGTCAGCCCACTTATTTCATTACAAACAACAGTCCATTCTGAGCTTCACATTGAACAACTTTGAGTTGGTGATAATTTTATTGAAACCTCGAAACTGGGGGGTAATTAACTTAATTGTAAGTGTTATCTCTACGTTGAAATGGTTGGAATGGTTCCTTATTCTTAGCGCGAGCGGACCTATATGGCGGACAGATAATGCACCTTGGCTTTTCCACTTAACGAGAGCAAGCAGGAAATATGAAACGAACCGCGTTCAGCACCGGTACAGTAACGACATCCGGGAGCCGGTGTCCTTCGCTGTTTTTTCCCGTAATTGAAATTTGATGCGCAAGAGCAGTTTTTGGTGCAACGATCCGCAAAATCGTCGCTGTGTAGAAAGAAATTTCAGCGAACCGGCAACGTCGCGTCCACGATCTTCGGTGAATGTTCTTTCTCACATTTAAGAATTTCGAAACGTGATATTTCCTTTTCGCAAGATCAAAATTTCTCGGTCAAGCCGTTTCGGAAACAGCTGCGTTTGGAAATTTTAAAAAGTTCAAGCAGTTTTTGCATGAAATAAAGCCAGTTTCTTAATAACTCTATAGACAACAATAGATTGATAAATTAATCGTGGACCGTGGTAGTGAAATTACCGAAATCATAATCAAGGTTGTGTTATTTTATAGAGACACTGGAGAACAATGAATAGTTTCAAGGATTGTTATTATTTCTGAATTCTGAGATGAAATCACAAGGCATCAGGAGTTGTAGAGCCAAAACATTACAAAGAATATGGACGAAACCAAGCGCTTATCCGATGCGAGCAGTCTCCTGTGGCTGTTGACATGCCGAAACGAGATTCGGATACAGCGACTTGATACTCGTTACTGGCAAAAACTGGTCTTGTCAATGCGTACCTCGGCAACCATCAACGCCGGGCCAAATTTGGAACAGCGAGACTTGGCAACGTCGTGCGCGAGCGCGAATGCACGTACCCACTTCGCTCCACGTAAACAAACACTATTGCGTCACTGCAGCGATACACGCCAATTTAAACCTAAACACAATCAGTGTAAGACACGTTTCAGAAACAGCAACAACCACGCTGATTAAATTGTTATTCACGAATTTTTCGCACGAGAATAATTTGGACTCTACCAAATGTTGTCGACTGAATTTTCTAACTAAGTTTTATGTTTTGAATAATTCAGTGACACTTTACTCTTGTTGGAATCTACGAAGAGTTAGTATAAATTATCCATTTTTTATTACCCACTTTTTTGTTTTTCCAAAAGCGTCATGGCGTGAAAGAATCTATTCATTCTAATCTACCTAAAGTTGTAATTTCCGGCAAAATTTTAGAGTCCAACCAATCAGGTTTATCAATTTATCACTTGCACAAACAAACAGCACCTGCGAAAAACATTATCCTTAGGTCAAAATGTTATCAGCGTGTTTAGCAAGCAATGAGAATGACTTTGTTATCATCCCGCTGCGATTTATTTGTCTCCAATGTCAAGCTCATTACTTTTCATTAATCTGAGCGGGCGGGCGTCTGGGTTTATCGACGGGCACCTTATTCCTTTCGTCGTTGATAGGTGACACAGTACAGAGTACAGACTATACATTTTTGTTGCAAAAAGGCCCTTATCAAAACTATACATAAGAGGTCACAGTTGTTAGATTGACGTGTGACGGCTTTTAATAAAATGGAAAGCAATATCGCACTATCAACGATATTAAATACCCTAGGATTAGGGCTTCCCAAACTGTGCATCGTGAGGCTCTGGGGACTGGGGCGTCAACGCATTATCCCAAGCCAAGGGTATCGTGAGAGACGACCAAAAATAAATGTAAAGGAAGAGATGAGAGTGGCAATTTGAAAAGCTATGCTCAGAAAAGCATGCAGATGTGTAACAGATTTTTTCGCACATCGTCATATAGCATCCTCACAAAATGCCCGTTCGTTCACAATCATCAACGCACAGCTCCTTCCTCCCTCTCTTTAATTTGTGGTCTGGTAACTTATTCCCGGCGCGCGTCACTGCCCGCTCCCGCTCACGTTGGCACGTCACGCGGCTACCGGCCGCCGCCACGTGCTCACCCACTGGCCACTTGTACAAACATTTATTTCTCACCTCACCTCCCCAGTTACGAAATCCCCTTTAAAATCGCTGACGAAACCCCCAGCCTATCAATGTTGCGATTTCACTCACGCAAATTGAATTGCGGCTTTGCCGAGCGCATCGTTAATAAGACTTGACAAGTCGTAGGATACCTGGCGTGTTAAACACGGGGAAAACGGAGAAACGTGACTACTGGAGATGTGTCTGCGCAACATTCAAATTGATTTTAAATAAGCAGCAGCAGCAGTAACCTAAGCTAAACCGACTACTTACTGATGATAACCGGACCGTATTTATTGTTCGAATATTGAAAATAACGAGGACTGTCCCCAATAACAAAGTAACGAGTGCGCCGAGCTCATAAAATAATAAGAGCCAGTCCTTGAGCCAAGTCCAATTATAGGAACGCAACGAAAACCGATATCCGGAAGCAAAAGTCCGACAATAAAGGACTGCAATCCAATTTCGGTTGCGTCGCGAGGCGAGCGCGCGACGGGGATACTTTCAAAAGTGCCCCAGATGCTGGTAACGGTAAAGAGACCATCTCGCGACTCGCGACAGATGCCGGCATTGCACATTGTGAATTGCGATACCTTGCTATACAATAACAAAAGAATTACAACGTCAAATATAATGACTAGACATCGGATTATATGCACTATCAAAATGCCAAAATATGCATGCAAATATGCACTAAAAAAGGGCGAAATATGCACAAAATATGCACAATCAAAAAAACATTATTAGAATTAACTTTATTTTCACAATACATAATTATATAGGTACTTATTGGTTGTAATTCTTGTGACAATATACAATAACATATTTTTCAAGGTTTTCTGGCGCAAATTTGTGACGTTTGTCACTTAAAACTAATTTATATGCTGAAAATGACCTTTCAACGTCCACTGACGTTACCGGACAGAACTTAAAATTTGGCGCCATTTCTGCCGAGACCTCTTCAGGCAGAATTTGACTGGTGCCGTTGATAAATGCGTTAACTTTTTTTATTTCTTCGAGACACGGATTTTTATACAAAACAGCATTTAATTTGCCACGAACTTTTTCTGAAAGTGAATTCGGAAGTGCGTTACTCTGTTCAATATTTTTTTCCAATATTTCCAAGGACTTGCACAGAGGAAGGTTTTTAGTTTCTAGTATCTCAATGGCATCGGGTATATTGCTGAAATGTGTTGCAATAAGAGCAATATTTTGTTTAATTGAAGGATTCTCAAATGCCCGCTGGCTTGATTTGATTGCAATGGCTTCTGAACTGTCAAATTGTCCAACTACTTCTTTTATGGCTTCAAAATTCTCAGCATAAAACAATACAGCTTTCAACCAAGTTCCCCAACGTGTTAATATTGGTTCTGGAGGTAGTGCTAGGTTTGGCAGTCGCTCCTTATACGCTTGTACTCGCGACGGTGCTTTTAAAAACACTTTTTTTGTAGAAGAAATCAATTTATTGACAATCCCGAATTCTTTTCTGATCTCTTCCGCAACTCGATGTAGGCCGTGGGCTAGACAGGTGATATGAAGCAATTTTGGGTAGAATACTTTCAGAGCTTGACCAGCTTTCACCATATAAGGAGCAGCATCAGAAACAAAAACACATATTTTTTCGTCCATAGCAGAATCGGAAAAAAGGGACCTGATGGAATCATTTATGAACCGGGCAATAGTTGAATGGTTTGTTTTTTCTAGGACCTTGCAAGCAACCAAATGGGGAGTAGAGGGATCTTTGGATAATTTCCCAACAATCAGATTCGCCATATATCGTCCACATGTATCTGTCGTTTCATCAGCTGATATCCATAATAGATTGTTCGAAAGATCGGCGCGTATTTCACTTAGTACTTCTTCGTAGATAGCAGATAGGTAGTTTTTACGAATTGTGGATTCTTCAGGAATTATCTGATTAGTACAATACTTCTTCAGGAATTTTCGGCATATTTCGTTATTTAATTGATGAAAAGGAATATTGCAAGCAACAAATAATTCACATAGATCTTTGTTGAATTCTATTTTCTGTTTAGTATCTGAATTAGAAGTTGAAATATTAGGTAGTAATTGTTGTCGACTTAACGTAGGTTTTTGTCTTGCAGCTAAATGGGAAGCAGTATTAACATGTTGATCGATCTGATATTTTTTGGATGATGGTATTCGCTTTTCACAAACCTTGCAGAAAATCACAGTGCCATCAGTCGTAAATTGACCTGGGTAACATTTTATCCAAGATTCCATTAAAGTCTGGGTATTTTTTTTCACTGGCGGCATTATTTCAACACAAAATCGCAAATAAATACAGCGCGGCCGGCGAAACGAAAACAATTGAATTGCGTGAGGCGCGTGAGTGAAGTAAACAACGAGTGCTGTCCGCCCCTTCCCCGCGCGTCACCTCATCCCGCTTTCGCCTAGCGCTAGAGAGTCGAGTACGGATCGCTCTCAATGCGCTCTCGCAGTGCGTGCGAGGGCGATGTGTTGATGTTTGGTGTGGGGACGGCGGCGAAGTACAACACGTCTAACACGTATAAATACTAAAATAAGCACTGTCAATGAAAAAGTACCAAAATATGCAATAACGCTATAAAAATAGCATTATATGCGTTTGCATATGCAATAATGCAAATGCATATAATCCGATGTCTAATAATGACCCTTTGCAACTGCTCCCGTATCCATGTATGATTTTTAAGCATACCTAAAATTACGATATGCGCAATTTTTGGGCTATTTTCGTCTGATCTCATCAAAAACGTTAGTTTATTGATAAGAAGACAGTTGCATTGTCAGCATGGAACACCAATGAGCAAATTGACCTTGTTACATGTGGATATGTAGTAAATTTCACATTTATCTACTTAATCAAAGTCAAATAAGCGGTTTTTTCAAACCCGCTTAACCTGATATGGATATAATATGAACTTACTATCTGAGAAGACAATTTCTACTCGTAAAACGAAGCCATAAACAGAAACAAGTTAACAAACTGTATAACCAATACTGGAATGGTTGAACTTGAACCAATATCCAGCGATTTGCTTTGAGAGTTGAATCAACAATGCCACAACTATACGGCGATTAGCTCCTGGGAAATCAGGCATGTGTTCCAATAAAACTTCGTTGTACACAAAATTAAAAGAACTGCAGTGGAAATCAAGTGAGAAAACATTTTGACCAAACTCAATATCGAAAATGTTCAATGAAGAATCTGATAAAGTGAGAAAACACCTTTGCACAATTTTATCGAAAATGTTCAATAAAGAATCCGAAATTCTAAATGAAGGCAACTTATTCAAATGTGATTCAATACGAACGATTCCTTGAGCAAAGGAAACTAAAACAAAATTGCGTCGCTCACCAGCAATTGGATCACCGTACAATTTATTCGCCGAGTAGATCTGTCAGTGAAAATCTTGGGATCACTGATTCGCGAAGATCTAAATGGCGATTTATATGAAAATATACGCTTTGGTTGGCATCAAGCTGTGGCACCCCTCGTTACTAGCGAGTGTTGACGCGATTACATATTCATCAGCCGCCGTGATCGTCTGCGCGTCACGCAGAATTAACTCTAAATGTCACATTGCCGATGAGCAAAAAACATGTAAATCCCTCATATCTGTCCAACACCTGATAAGTGATAACCAATATAAGATGTATCACCTAAAACTATCATAAAATAAAAGATAAGCCTTTCAATAAATAGAACTTCACGATTGGAAGTTTGGAATATCGTGGTCGAGAGACAACCACCAAAACTGATTATTGTAACAGCTTTTAACAAGTATTTTTTCATATTTTACGGCACATACATTATGAAGGGGTTAATACAGTTTTATCGGACGTGACCACCTTTCTCAAAGCTGAGTAAATAAACGTAATTTTTCCTGAATCGAGTTTCACACGTCAATGCATGAAACAACTTAATTTGCATTACGATATATTATGTATTTTATAGTGCCATTTATGTGACATGTCTTATTGAATAGGGGTTCAAATGAAATGGCCCTAGAACTTAATATGAAAGCTTGTCTTAAAAGGGGGTTCACAACAAAAACAATTTTTTTGTGTAACTAGCGGCGGAGTGGTTCGACGAACTACCGAACCTCAGTAAGTCCAGCCAGAACGGCAGTTCAGGCACCAATGGGCTATTGTCGCCATGTGTTAGTGTGGGCTCACCTTGTAGCCGGCGGGGTCCGGTAGCGTCTGCTGTGGTGTGTGGTGGGCGCTGGGACTCAGCACGCGGCGCTTCTTGGCTGGCTGGCGCGCCGGCGACACGGCCACTGGTACTCTGGCTGCGTACTCTGGGCTGGCTGCTGCGATATTGTCGCCGTGTGTTAGTGTAGGCTCACCTTGTAGCCGGCGGGGTCCGGTAGCGTCTGCTGTGGTGTGTGGTGGGCGCTGGGACTCAGCACGCGGCGCTTCTTGGCTGGCTGGCGCGCCGGCGACACGGCCGGCTGGTATTCTGGCTGCGTGCTCTGGGGCTGACTGCTGCGATATTGCGCCGGCGGCTCCGTGTACATGACATGCATTCCCTGGAGACAAGCGTTTGACATTACTTATGAGGGTCGCTTTATCAATCAATAATTAGACATGAAATTGGGAGTTTGGCACGACTGGGAGGTTATTGTCAATTTGCCACTAAGTCGATTCGTTAATTCGCCATAAGTATGCGTCAAACTGACAAGAAATATATGAGCTGTGAAGACTTTACACGTGCTTTTATCTGTGACGAGTCGACTGTAACAAATCAACAGGAACCCAAGACTCTCGCCTTGTGACGATTGCGAAATGAAAAGCAAGTCATTTAGCGAAAAGACAGATGCAAGTAATGTATATTATCAAAAATTGCGAAATTATTTCGAATTTCTGGGTCAGGGCAAGCAGTCGTCCCGACATCGTTCAGATTATTTACGAACAGGATTAAAGAACGTTCGGATGACGACTAAAATTAAACGTAGCTGAATTTTTTATATTTTTTGGCTTTCGCAGTTAAGTAGGCAATTTGAGGGAGAGCCTCATAAAAATTGAGTTTTCATTCGCTAAGAGCTACCATTGCATGTTTGCGTTCCGTGAATTCGGATCGTAAAGAAGTCATGGCGCGAGGTGGGAGACTTTCGCACAAACACACCTCATTCTAAAGCAATTTCCTACTGATATAATGGCTTTCTGTATTCTAGAACAATTGTTTTACATCAGGCTTATTAAAAACGGGAATATGATAGCGCCGCGACTTCAAGGTATTCAACAAAGTATCTTATCCGAAATAGGAGAAAAACAAGTGTACATATCACTGATATTGTAAGGCTAAAGAAACACGAGTTGAGCAAAACAATCTAGACTTACAACGAAACCCGACTCGCCTTGAACGCCCGAGACAGACTTCGGCCGGGCCGAACGTAAAATCCGCTTATTATAATAAAATCTGAAACCAACTCTTACAAGGTTTCACCGAGTACCGTATGGAATTGTATACGCAATAAAATACTTGAGCCAAATTACTGATAATATACGTCAAACTTTCTCTATAAAAAGCGTTTTTCATTTTTGTTTCCATCATCAGTACTTAACTCAATACTCAATTATTTATTGCATACATAATTTTAATAATGTCTTTTGTAAAATAACAATAAAAATGAGCATGATGTTTATGAAGAAAATCAAATCAAACCAAAAATATTTTAGCTGCAGACATGTGACTATATTTTACCTTATTATTTATTTTACTTAAATAAGATTCATAACTAGTACAGTTCAATAAGCGAGACAGAATTTCGGCAAAGCCCAGCTCGCCTGTAGACAAGCAGTAGGTAGGTGTCCTCATTATTTCAAGTTCGTTAACTAAATCAAAAATTTTATTATCCAAGAGACGATACGCTTGAATGAACCTCATGAGAATTTCCATCGTATACGACCTAAACAAAGAAAATGATAGAAATGAGACTGTTAATCAGAAAAGAACTGGCCATAAACAAAATTACGAAAAGTGTTTACAAGAAAATATTTTTCTACTGCAGCCTCGGGTTCCTGGTTGCAAGCATGAAGAAAAAAAAATGCTACAATACTGCTGCTAACAGAGAATGGAACAATTTAACAGAGCCAACTATACGTCTCAGGATTACGAACTTTAACACCCAGGGGACTTGCAAACTATCAGTACACTACATGTGCCGAACTTGAACCGTGCCTAATAAGGGGCACGATTGTCTGCAACGCCCGATTGTTCGGAACTCCAGTTTAAACCAAAGCTGGTGTTAACTACTGGGTAATAACTAGCAGTTTGATTTAACGTTTGACGATACTAAAGCCCTGGTTTAGAGTTCAGTCAAATAGTTCGTGACACTCGTTCGTGAGTGTAGCCAAAAAGTCCGCCACATGTCTTTGGCCTTTTTTGGCCACTTTGGATGTCACGAACTACTTGGCGCTGACTGTACATTTGCGTCAAAAAAGCGCCTCACTCATAGCCAATGAAAATCACCCAGAATCCGCTCGATTATAGCGCGTGTCTTAAAGAGGGCCTATTAGACAATAATTAATAAATTAATTATTTTGCTAAAGCCTTAGGGCTGATTTTTCAAACGTCAAATAACTTTTATCTGAAGAATAAACTTATCATTTTGACATATTTCCCATACAGAAACTGTCAGTGTGACAAACTTATTCTTCAGTTAAAAGTTATCCGACGATTGAAAAATCAGCCCTTAATTAAAGATTTATTCATATCGATTCATATGTCAGTTATCTATCACCATAATCGACATCTAAAGCACACGTATATCGGTGGTATCCTGTAATACCATTGTATGGAGAACAATAGTTCCGAAACTTACCATCACCAGAGCTGTTTACTTTCTAGTTTCTGAGGCGTAAAGCGTAATGTGTGTGGGTGGACGCAGCCAACACGTTACTAATGGCTGTTATTAAGGCAAGATACATTTCCAGTATGGCTTATGTTATGGAAGTAAAAGCCGTGTGTTTACGTGACATAATCCATTATTGAAAACCCTACAAGAAAACGGATCTATCAGAACTGTTTTTGTCGTCATTTAATCCAACCGAGAGAAAATAAAAAACAATCACATCGTTTCAGCCTTTAAATGTGTAACACGGACAGAATGCAAACAGTAATTATTGAAAACAACGGGCAATTACGCGAACAAATGTCGTAAATCGCACGCGTTATGGCGAAAACGTGAGTTCGGAGTGAGACGGGACAGAAAGAGTAATAATAGACCATTATCATCATGACGAATCTCTGGTCGAAATGCTTTCTCGAGTCTGAGGAAGTGTAATCACGGTATCGAATGCTGAAGAGTGAGGCAGTTCGTATAGTATGGTAATTTTTGAATCCAAGTAAGAAAATCTCATCAGAATCAAAGCAGGAAAGCACTGGATGCACCAGGGCCGTCTATAAACTACTAGGGGCCCTGGGCACTTGAGGATCAAGGGGGGCCCTTATCATCTGGAAAAAGGTTTTTTGAGCAGACGGGGCCCCCTCGGTCGCGGGGCCCTGGGCACGTTCCCAAAGTGCCCAGTGGGAAAGAGGGGCCTGCTGCAGCCGATGCAGGCCGCTACCAACCGGACATTATGGAAATCTGCGGGGAGGCCTATGTTCAGCAGTGGACGTCCTATGGCTGCAATGATGAAGAAAATCTACGAAAGATGATGACAAATGATAACAGTAACAAGTACCTATGCCGCCTATGCCTATGTTTTGAAAAACAAAAATGATACTTGCATATTAAGCCAATATTCGTAACAAATGCGTAGCGTTCAATCAAATACAATTATTCAATTGTCTTCAATTCTTAGCAGAGACCAAGCTCCAAGCCAGAATCTTTCAAAAGCGAATTAAAATTAAAATTACGAGTTATTTTCAAGAAATCCGCTAACATGACTTGGTATAATGAGGACCGCTACAGCAATCTCGTGCTTTGCGATCGCAGCGCTGAAATTGGCCTAAACAGCCGACAACAATGGTCTTCCCGCCTAGTGACAGCTGCGCCGGCGCATCGAATACAATGCCTCGGATGCCGTTATGCGTTTCGGTTTTCGCGCAACTAAATCTTAAAAATAGGTTTCATTTCTAGACAGAATATTTCCCAGAAAAGATCTTTGTAGTTTAAGAAATAACTTTAAATTAAAGACAGTCAAATACTTAACTTTATTTACCTATGAGTCTATTACGTATTTACTTTGCGACAAGGACACAGTAGCAAAATATACAAAACATTTACGACATTCATCACAAAATGTCTCTTGTAAAAATAAGTTACAGTTATCATAGAGGTCAAGCCATTATCTAAATAGACCTGTATAATATTTCACATCTAGGTTATTTTATTTAAAATGATCACCAACAAGTTTACACTAAACTAGATATGAACAACAACAATATTGGTACCTTTCTTATCATCTTTGTCATTTTTATAATTCCTTCTGTCATACAAAAGATGGCAAAGCACTTTGTAATTAACTTGTAATTATTATCTTTGCCATCTTATTATAATCAGTAGGTAAGTTTATCTTATATGACCAAAGTTCAACTGAAAGAAACCTTGTGTTTATCCAGTTTTGGTTCACTGAAGTTTATTATTATAGTCCACCCTGTCTTTGCTATCTATGAATTAATATATTGTGTCAGATAATTTGTCAAACTAGACCAAAAAGAAACTCAAAGTAAGTCTGTCTCTCTGTGGTAATTTTGTCCACAATATTACATAATAAACTAAATTATATAATGTTTTATTTTATGCCCTAACTTTAACTAAAGAACCATTTAAACTACTTAATGCCTAAAAAGTCAAACATGCCTAATTGAAATAGATGCTGCAGAATTAAAAATATGATTGGGTTCAAGCTGCTAATTTAATTATTTTAAAATATATTGTAACTAGCTTTCCGCCCGCGGCTTCGCCCGCGTGGAATTTTGTCTGTCACAGAAAAACTTTATCGCGCGCGTCCCTGTTTCAAAAACCGGGATAAAAACTATCCTATGTTCTTTCCCGGGACTCAAACTATCTCTATGCCAAATTTCATCAAAATCGGTTGCGAGGTTTAAGCGGGAAAGCGTAACAGACAGACAGACAGACAGACAGACAGACAGACAGTTACTTTCGCATTTATAATATTAGTTGGGATTTACAAACAGCTGCATTACTTGCCCATTAACATTGACTATGGTATGGACAACAACAATGTCAATGTGACCCCCCTAATAAAATTAATGTTTTTGATCTGTTACATTGATTATAATTTTTTTCTACTAAATTTTAGTTGATGCTTGATGAAAGCAAGAAATAAATAAAATTTTTGGAACTTCTTACATTACATTCTAATATAATGAGGAAGATGAGTGTAATTATTTTATAATGTAAAAAGATGAAACATAAAATATAAAAAATATTAGTGAAAGAATTTTTTCGATATCTCAAAAACTGAATTTTCTATGGGCATTCAAAGTTGGATGTTTTAAAAATCAACTCGCACTTGACCGTTTAGCGCGTGACGTCACACCGCCCGTTACCTCCGCCGGGATGGCATTGCTCCTTCGCGCGCTCATAGACTCGTACAGTCATTTCGAGTTTTATAGAATTATGGAGTAAAAAATACCATGCAGATATTGTATAGTAACCCTTTTATACTAATACAATGGTTAGTGCCCCAGAAAATTACTTTTAAAGCTAAGAAAAGCTGATAAATACATAAATGGTGTAAGTTAACGAAAAGGGAGAAAGCGTTATCTACAAAAACCAGTCGATATTATTGCAAAGATCATTTTAATGCGAGTACCTACCTAAAGACTAAACACCTACCATTGTATATTTTTCATTACAATTTTTTTATAAAGTATTTTAGTGACATTTTATTTGAAACAGTAGACAAAAAATTGAGAAACAAAACACGAGGCACGCACGCAGATGGGTTACTTAAAAAGTAAATTGAATCCTTTGAAACTTTAAAGACAATAAGACAATACTAAAAACTCTCTACCTACTTTAGCCCTTGTTATTGACTATGTTTTATGGTGGTAAAATAATGTTGTCGCTTCTTTGAGTTATCGATAAAAATCTATACAAACAAAATGTATTAACACATACTTTTCATTCTTGTGACAATCCGCCTGTAGAAGTCAAAGAGATAATAATACTCTAGAATAGAGTTATCGTCATCATCATCGTCATCTCAGCCACAGGACGTCCACTGCTGAACATAAGCCACAAGCCTCCTTCAATAACTTCCACATAATATCGCACAGTTGGTAGAGGCCTGCATCCAGCGCCTCCCTGCTATCTTTATCAGGTCGTCGGTCCACCTTGTGGGTGGACGTCCTACGCTGTGTTTTTCGGTACGTGGCCTCCACTCCAGAACCTTTCTGCCTGGGGCAGAGCTGCGGCAGGTTATACAGAAAACTAAGGAAGGAGTATAACTTGCCACTCTGCTTGACATTCGTGGAATATGAGAAGAAGGCCTTCGATTCGATCGAAACTTGGGCAGTGCTGCAGTCTCTCCAGCGGTGCCATATTAATTATCGCTACCGTTGCTGACGATATTGTGGTCATGGCACTCATGGCAGAGTTGCTGGAAGACCTCGGCACAATGCTCAAAGTCCTTAATCGAATATATCGGAACAGGTAGGCATTCGGATGAATACGAACAAAATGAAGCTTATGTCGAACTGCGCCCTACTCAGTTTCGTTTCGGAGCTTGATTCTCGAGATTGTTGACAAGTATTGTCTACCTTAGACAAACGATTAATAGCCCGACGGACTAGCAAGCTGAAATGGCAATGGGCAGCTAGGGCACGTAGCGTAGTACGCCGTATAGAGTTATCTGCAATAGAAATAAAGACGAGAGATACGAAGATTCAAGTAGAACAGAAAAAGAAAGACGTAACAGACTCAAACTATAAAAATCAGGAAAAACGTTGACGACCCTCGATAGAGTTAGAAACCAGTTTTAACTGTGACAAAACAGACTGTACCTTACTTCCGATTCATGATCGTACACTGATTCCATAGAAAGTTACAAAGTGTATACTAATAACTTTTTAATGTGAACAAAAATAATCATCAAGCCCGATGGACTGATCTTTGTGTCAGATGGTTATGGTGGTAGTACTACTGACACATATATTTTTGATACTGCCTTGTATAGTTCACAGCTTTGACTTTAATAAATTTTAGCTGAGATCCAACTTGCACAACAGTTTTGGTTTCCTCCAATAGCACGCTACTTCGGTACAAGCGGGATCTTCACTACGTCTATATGTTATAGTCAAACCTCGAAGCTCAGGCGCTCCTAGGTTTGACTAGTCAATCCTCAGGTCTGACTAGAAGTCTTAGTCAAAGCCCAAACATTTCGGCCTTTGACTAAAGAATGTTAGTCAAACCTAGGTGAGACTAATTTGGTCAGTCAAACGTCGAAACTGAATTTAATGAAATCGGGGTTTGACTAGTCAAACCTCAATTAAGACTAAACTAAACTACACTTCATTTTGATATTGAACTTATTACATAGACTTTACCGATCGGTTCTCTCTTTAGGTGAAGGTACGAGTATGAATAACTAAACTTGTTTATTGCGGTAGTTTGTCAGTGTGTCTAAACCGATCTTGAAATTATTTCTTTTAGGGTTCTGTACCTTAAAGGATTAAGGGTAAAAACGGAACCCTATTACTATGACTTCGCTGTTTGTCTGTCACCAGGCTGTATATCTCATGCCTTTCCCAAAATATTTAGTTTTATAGTCACTTTAAAAATCATCCCCATTCGCCATATAACAATAAAAGAGTCGTACGGAACCCGTACGAGAATCCGATTCGAACTTGGTCGGTTTTCTACAATTGCTGCCGGCCTCTGTAACGCTGCGTCTACTTTTGACCACGTCTGCCAGTCGTTTTAGGATTGACTAGGCAAAGCCCGAAACAGATTACTTTAGTTTCGACGTTTGACTGAACAGTTTAGGCACTTCTAGGTTTGACTTAGTCAAAGGCCGAATTAATAAGAATTCACTTCGGGGTTGGCCTGAAGGCTTTGGTCAAACCTAGGATAGACCAGTCATTCCGCGAAGAGACTGCATATCGACCTTTGACTATGACATATACATATAACCTTAAAACCAATTAATGCCATTGTATGTTTGCATTCTTCATTGCTTGCTGCACAAACTCCGCATTCCAGATTTTCCAATTTATTCGTTATCTTCAGCACAAACAAATGTACAATGATATGCCGTAGCTCTAACTTTGTGTTCAGGTGTAGTAACTCTTGTTTTTACTGTACACTGCGGATATAGTCTTTTCAAATGAACTTACCCTACGAGTATTACATTATGTCCATAATTCGATAGTTGGATAGTTAGTCTATAACACGACTGGACGTGATCGTCCAACTCTGTAAAAATAAAATATTAAGACATAACGTTGCTAAATTATTGATGGGTATTATTTTTTATCGATAACCCACAGCAATCTGACTGACAGCACTAGTACTTTTACTTTTAAACTAGATAGAACTTTTATAATCTACCTCAAATACTACAAAAAGCGTAAATACTAAATACTCAATTATTTATTGCATCCATAATAATAGGTTCACTTACCTTGCAAGTTTTAGCACTTGGATTTCTGCAATAATATAGGTACTTTGCATGTTTTCTGAAAGTATCCGCAACCATAAGTAAATCTACTTTCGGAAGATTATTTGGTTGGCATCAGATACGGTTAATATAAATAAAAAATGTATCGAAATGAACGAAAATAAGTTTACAGAGCGCAGCTAGCACCCGCGCCGCCCGTCCGTCGTTGCCCAACGAGCGGTGTGACGTCATCGCCCGTATTCCAGGGGTGCTATCAGTTTTCGCGCGTTCCCATATTGATTTGCTTATAAAATATTCAATTTTCGTGATATCAACAAAATTTTTTCACAGTTAGTCTTATTTTAGCCTAAAGTTTTTGTTAGGGCTGAAAAAGGGGAATAAATTTTGATTTACATCTTCCTCATTGGAAATTTTGAAAATATTATACAAGGGATACTAGGTAATCTGGATTTATAATTGATAAATAAAAATATTTTTTGAAGAAAAGTCACTATTATTTTGTATGTTAGGTTAAAAGAGACTTATGCCCGTTTTCACCATTAATTCCTACTTTTTAAGTGACCCCTATGGTAACAAATAACAGGAATTTTGTTGTCATAGGGGTCACTTAAAAATTAGGGATTGATGGTGAAAACGAGCATTATTGACTGATAATAATTATTATTTCAGACTGATTATTATGGAAAAAGAATAAATTTTACATTCATTTATTTACTGTAAGTTATAGGAACAACATTCAACAGCATGTATGAATACACAAAAGTAGGTATATTAGGTAGGTACTTATACCTACCACATTTTGTTGATAAACAGAAGAGAAATAGGTAAGTACATCTATTTCCAATATGTTAATCTAGCTTGATGTTCATTAGGGGCTCTCGTTTAGAATTTGGACTACCAGATATCCAATAGGAAACTAATCCCAATACGATTTTAGTGAGTTCTTCTATAAATAACCAGTGTTTACTTCACCATATGACAGTCAAGAACTGAGAGTAACGCCAGGAAATCAACACCAAGCTAAAATTATATCAGTCGTGAGCGGCCAGCCCACGTACGTGCCACAAACACTTTATTAGTTACCCAAGAAAATAAAAAGGTTATTAGAAACTCACACGTTGCAAGCTAGCGTTTGGTATCGCTTGCGTAGAAAGCAACCGACCGCCACCGCACTACGGCGGGAACCAGTACTTTTCCACTCCACGTATCTACACCAGGACCACTAAATCTTATTAGGTATCTCCCTCACCTCTCGAAGTCAAAATTCTGACAGTACGATCCCACTATCATGCTGAAAGAAGAACACGAAAGCGGACAAAGGGTCCTTCAAAACACAGCCATTTTGAAACTGTTCATACGAAATGTTACGTGTACCACTATCTTAGTGTTTTATGGACTGAATATAGAAACCGGGGCTATCCGTTCGCACTCATTTTGAATTACTTAGCACAAAATTAACTAACACTAAACATTTCACACACTTTTTGTACGATTTCACTTCATACTTTCGCACACACCCGCTTACGTCGCACAAAGTCCGTCGAACGGAAGCGACGAACTCACCCGAATGAAACAACATGAAATGGTGCGATGGAAAACATCAGTGTTGTCAGTTTAGAAATCAAAATACTACTATTACATAAAATTGTTTTTTTTACTCTAGTTTTAAATTTAAAACAAAACTTGAACAAACAACAGTTTTTAATATTACTTGTTTACCTACCCACAGATCATTATTCGTTTTTTAAAGCAATACGAGAACTTGCAAATTACACTAAAGGGCTAATTTTTCTATCATCGAATAACTTTTAACTGAAGAATTAAATTTTCCTATTAACAGTTTCTGTATGGGAAATATGTCAAAAAGGTTCATGAAATTAAACCGCTTGCACCGGTATCTAAATACCTAATCCGTGATTTACATTGTTAGGAAATAGCGCTTTGTTATTTCTTAGTTTTGTTATAATGAAGTGATGTTTATTAATTAAGGTAGAAAAGACAGAGGGAATATATATTGCACAACGTGCACTATGATTACACAAATAACTAGGCGTTTTTATTACTTTTCAAACTACTAAAATATTAGAGCTTTTAAATTTTCTAGAATAGTAGCTTGAATTATACTGGCAACACTACAATATTCAGACCATAGACAAAACTGTGCACAGATAAAAATGACATCAATTTTGACAGGTAGGTGGAATATACAACGCCATCTATTACAGTTAATTTAAAACTAAAGTTTAAGTATGCCAAAAGAAGCTTTTAATTTACGTAATTTACCTTATTGATTTGCTTTTATATGCACTTTTCTAGAAAACGTATATACTATTTCTAAATGTAACAAACCAGTATTAATAAATAAAATTACTTCTTGATTAAATTTTAATCTATGGAATGGTAGGTAAGTAGGGTGGGGTTACAGTCATAGCGACAAACGATCGTAATTCTTAATTTCCTACTTATCATATTTAATACAGTAAACTTGCTTCTTTTGTAAATACATACATTACATTATACATAGAAACACCCAGACCAATAATAACGGATGTTCATGCACACAAATATTTGCACCGTGTAAGCGAATAACAAACCCGCGACCTCTGGCATATTAGTCCTACACTCAAAACATTAGGCTAAGTGATCGTCAAATAAATAAATAAAATAAGTAATGCTGCATCATGATTCATCATCATCATTTCATTATTGTTTTGTTTGAGTCAGTTAGCCTGCGCCGTCCTCGCTGAAAGTGAAGCTCCAACTTTATGAACAAAATGGCGGATCGGCGCATTGCGCGCGTAATTCAATGTGTGGTCGCGTAGCAACGCAACAAACAATCTCAAACTACCAAACGCACAGTAGTTATACCTCGATTTTGGTAGGCGGATGGTGCTTTTTGCCAAGGGTGCCATAGAATTCGGTTTTCTGTGTAATTTAGTGCTCAATTTAATGTTTTTAACAAATATATTTTCTAAAATGCCTGTCCAACTTTACAAGTAGCAGTGTTATAAAGAGCGACGATATACAAAGCAAAGATATTATGTTGAAAAGTAAAATACTTTTTAATTTATTTTGTATGAGTATTATTTATGATGTTTATGCAGACGACTACGAAAATGACGACAAGAGTAAGTTTTTATTTACTTATTTTAGCACATCTAAAAGAAATTCAAAGCCTGTAGAAGAAAGTTATTCATCACTTATTAGATTAATAGATCATCTTAATTAAAAACCTAAACCTGTCATTGATATTTTTATGATTATGACGATAATGGGGATTAAATTTAATCCCTAATGTGTTTAATTACTAAGTACAGTATTGTCAGTATTCCCTCTATGAAACCAAAGCCTTTTTATTCCTTAAATTTAATTTAATTATACGCTTATTTTGACTAATTTATTTTAAAAAGAAATCGGCAATTTAGGTACCTACCTAACGGATGGCATGGATACCAATCAGCATTTAATATCCTAATTTCTTTCCTAATATTTGATTAAGTAGGTATAGCTAAGGTGGATATTTGAACAAATGAAACGTTTGGGTACAAGTAGGTAACTTTAGAAAATATTTTTTAACTTATCAAATTTTCTGTGCCATACCATAACCATAACTCACATCCTGAACAATTACTATATCAATCAACAGCAGAGGTCATCATTACGGTTGGCTGCACAGCCACAGATCAGAGATCATCATGTCCAGGTGATTTGTTATTTTCGACCTTATCAGTACCGGAATAAGGAGATAAAAATCTTCTGGTCACTAAACTCACATCCGGGCAACACAAAGGGTGCGCCGGCGCACGGCCCGCGTGAAACCGCGGCATTACAGCACTATTATATGCCTTTTTGTGCGTTTGTATGTTGAAATCGAGCTCTATGTTTACGTAATGATTTTATCCTTATTGGTTTACATACTGGTTCCCTTTTTACGAATTCTGCGATAACTTCCAATATTTAAATTCAAAAGAAAATCGGGAAAACCAATAAAATGTTGAATGAACTGAATGAAATTAGCGAAACGATATGCTTGGGATCTGCATACTTCAATAAACATTTAAGTGCTGTCAACCAGACTGTCAGTTGTTAATTTTAGTTGCTCGAACAAAACAAGCTTCACAAAATAAAGCACTGCATTCTTTCGACTTTTTATACTTTTCGGATGGTTGCATTTTGTCTGGAATTTTTCTATGAAACATTGTGTCCTACCATTTCCCATTTTCACAATTAGTTAATTTTAGAACCTAGGATTCGTAGGTTTCAATCAAATCAATAAATAAACCGGTATCGTGTTGTTTATATAAAATACATCATTCTATGTATTACAGTAGATAAGTCGAATATTACAGGCAGGAAATGCGTTTCTTTACTACAGGCCTCCGTGGTTGGCACGGGGTGGCGCAAAAGTACATCCCTGTGGAACGCCTAAGCGCAATCGATAAGAATAAGCGTTTTAACTCTAAGAACTTGAAGAAGATGAAAGTTCATACAGATAAAAGATAACTGAACAACTCTCTCTGTGTGCGATTTATTTTGTGCCTGATTGATACTACACTCTAGACAAACTAAATCTAAAGCTTATGAACTTCCTTGGATTGTTATTGCAATAGATGTGGACAACGACACATCAAATCAAGCTACAATTGGTTTTAATCTTAATTTTTCCAATTACTTACAGGAAGCACATTATACCTAGTTTGATAAAATTACCAGACTTTTTTGGCATAAAAGTTAGTTACAACTATAAGACTTGATTAATTTGATCGTTTATCCGATCTTTTTTCCTAATGTTACCCAGAATCACGAAAATCTTAAGTGCGGATTTTGTAACTTGAGTGAAGGTTTTCCTAATTATTATCAAAGTTCTGAAAGAAGAGTTTTCCTCAGTCCGATTTCAGCTTGTCCCACACGCCTTGTTATGAAACTGTAGTTACTGGAAGTTACAGGAGGGCTAATAAACCATTTTATTCTGAAGATCACGCGATTCGGGAAATGTTTATCGACCTGTCATGGACGACGATTGACGTGAAATAATTGCCGTTGTCTTTAGTTGTCTTTTTGCTGCAGTCGCTATTTGAACGGAGCCGAGCTTTACCCCCTTTGAAGCCGAATGGCATGCTTAGACCAGCTAATTTAATGAATGAATATTAATGTTACCTAGGTAGGTAGGTAGGGGAGACCTAGGAGAGTTGTGACAATTTTTACTTTAGGGGCCATATCTCGCTCAAAAAACATTCCACAGCTATGAATCATACAAATTAATGTAGCGCCATTCCTTCTGTTTTCAAAACAATCACCAAAGTTAACTAAAGTATTAGGGTTTCTAAGAAAATCACCAAAATCTTAGACCACTCCCTCTGTCACAACTCTCCTAGCACCGAGGTAAGTTGTGACAGGTACCGAGGTGAGTTGTGACAGCATTGTATTTCATCTATTAGATATAAAAAATACCATAATACTCAATCAAAGATGATTTTTTAGCAAAAAAGTACTTTAATCATCCTTTAGTACCTACCAGTTAAAACAAATAGTTATAGGATGTCGTTACACAGTCACAGATTGAGCCACATTTCTCCAGCTTTCATTTTTCTCCCACGACCCTGGATTTTTTTAATTATATTTTTTAGCTAATATTATAGTCACTTAATACCTATAGTATTTTCTTTCTCTTCTATAAAAATAAAATAGTCGCGGTGGTAGGTATAATCCATAGACGGAGCTTCGCCTTCTGGGTTTACTTGATAAGCCTCTTTCTTCTTAATATATCTTGACAAGTTTAGATTGTAAGAGGTCGCAGCATATCTTAAACTTTAACCCTTTAACCTAATCACTTCATAAGCTAGGTTCTAGATTCCGACTTTAACAAGCAGTTCCTCTATATGGCTTTCATGTATAGTTATTAGGCGTTCTGAATAAAAAAAGTAACAGCATGCAATTATAAAAATTATGAACCTACTAACACACAAAAAAACATCTAAAAACATCGTGGAAATGGCCCATCAGAAAAATGAAGTAAGCTAGGAGAGTTGTGACAGGCTGTCACAACTCTCCTAGGTGTTTAAAATGACGACTTGGTTCGAATAATAATTTTTATTTTCTAAACACGATGCGCACACAAAAGATCAGTGCTACATTTTAAGACCTGAATAACCATGCAACTTGAGAAAAAATAACACAATAGTGCACATATACTAAAACATGATATAAATTGAAATAAAATTTTGAAGAAAAACTTACTTTTCGCATTTTTTTGTACACAGACGTCATATTTACGTAACCGTGTCTCGTGCGCCGCCCGCAGGTACTTAGTCAAGAAGAGCGTCTAAGGCCTCAGCCTCGAACTTAGCGGGCAGCGGGGCGGCGGCGGCGGCGGCGCGGGAGCGGGGCGGGCAACGCACACCCGTTCTCGAAACCAGCGGGCAGCTCGCGCGGCGCTTTAGCGGCGAAGTGTTGTGTTCGGGGTTGTGTTGTCGAGATATTTGTTTTTATTCGCGAACGAAATGTCTGAACAACGGCGACAATTTTATTTCGATTCAAATCTATTCCTTACGCTCGATTTATTGTTGTCAAAAGAAGGAGTGCGCTGCCCGCTCGTTGCCCGCTCCCTCGCCGCTGCCCGCTCGTTGCCCGCTCCGGCGCCGCTGCCGCGCCGCTGTGTTCGAGAACCGGTCTATTTGATTTTACGCATAAGATCCTGCCGCTCCCGCCCCGCCGCCGCTCCCGCGCCGCTGCCCGCTAAGTTCGAGGCTGAGGCCTTAAAAGCGACAAACAAGCGTTTTTACCACCTTCCTAACTACATTAAGTAAGGAGAAATCGCCCTTGTCACAACTCACCTCTGTCACAACTCTCCTAGGTCTCCCCTACAGTTTAAACCAAAATATAAATAGTGCCCTTATTACTATTGCCCTCTCAAAAACATGTAAATCACATGCCTACCTCTTCTTCTTAACCCTTTAACTTTTTCTAACATACCTAATAGTTTGAATCCCTTCCATGATCTGAGTTTAGAATCGAGATAAAAAGCTCGTCACTAAACTGCTAAATACTATCTAGAACAGAAATATCTAGTTTAATACAAAAAACAAAGGGAGAAAAAGCATAAAAGAAAGTTCTCATATAATGATACCACGGGTAGAACAATAGTTTTATACTTCTCAACATTTGCCTTACTTACGGTCTATCTATATTTCCTTGCTCCAGTATACATGCTCGTATCCCGAGACCAGCACGAGCGCACCCCGCGCCTGGAAGACTTCTTCTGGACAGGCTCAGGAGACGGTCCACCACCACCTCCAGACCCGCCCTTACCAACGCCAGCTAAGCCGACGTCACCGTATGTCCACACCACTACCGTACTTGCCACTGTGTACTTGGATTCTTACCCGCCACAGGTAAATAGGTCGACTATTGAATAAGAAACTTCGCTACGAAAACTGTCTGCTGAAAAGCATTGTGCTTTTCAGCAGACAGTTTTCGTAGCGAACTACTTACTTTCAGTAAGAACTGATTCTAGGCCTCGGAGAGAACGATCTGCTTTCAGCTCTTAAAATCCACAATTTCACACGATGTGTAGGATCGTTGAACTTGGGAACACAATTTAAGCCCACATGTTTTTGTATGCAAATTCCTTATTGATTTTAATTTTGTTTAACTACTGCTGTTTCAAACTGTACAGTCAAATTGCAATGATTCAGTCTTTTAGATCGATGTAATAACAGAAATTTACTCAGGCGGTGACAGATAAGACCACAGGAGAATGTGTCCTCAACTGTGGTGAACCAGGAGTACCCGACAGCTTGGAGCCAGAAATACCAGAGGACCGTCGCTACTGGCTCCTAACAGTCATCCAGGGGTCCACGCCTGACAGCTTACAACTGAGACTAGCCAGGTTGTACCAAAAAGCCTTTTTAAGGTAAGCAACTACCCAGTAATCTCTTTTATTTCCTCTTTATAACTAATCAACTAAATTTTTTCTTCTTTTAAAACTATACCAACTGCTATTCCATTGCAGACAGCAAGAAAGACACCTTGGCATCATAAAATCACTAGACGCACCTACCTCAAGAAAGAAACATGATGTTCATTCATTCGTTGTAAACAAAGACAGCAATGTTAACCAAGTAGCATACAGCGCAGAAACACCATACCGATACCACGATCTGCATAGTTCTGTGGCAGACCCTGTAGAGTCATTAAGTAGTCTTACTAAAGTAGTAGAAAAATCATTTCCTTCTTCCATAAATTCGTCAAAAATGATGTTACGAGTATACCCTGATGATCATTTAACTTTAATCGATAATGTAGACCCAACGTCAGTCATATCTGAAATAAAAGCAACAAGAATAAGTGAAGTAGAATCGTGGATACTGGCAACTCCTACAGTAGTGTTGAGGAAAAGGGAGATAAGAGATCGTGAAGAGTTAGAAGATGTTAAGGAGGATTTGATTGATTTGCCGCTGGAGACAGATACGAGTAATGAGACGTTGTTGTTCAAACGAGAGATAATAAAACCAGAACAGCAGCCACCTGTGCAAGTGCACATACAGAATATTACTGAAGTAAGACTCCCCGGTTTAAGTTAGTCATTTTCACCTCTCATGAGTAGACAATTGAAGTTAATTTCTTGATTTTAGTCGCCAGAAACCGGTAGCGTTCAAATAGTATACGTGGTCCTTGTTGGTGGTCGGGCAGTGCCTGCTGCAGTAGCAGCAAGAGACATGCGCCTCGTGAGAGACGCAGAAGTGGCAAGGGAGCTGGGAGCAGTTGTCACTACTAAGGCTGAGCGTAAGTTTGACAAGAATTTCCCTTATGACATAATACCTATGCCTGGTTCCAAAACTATAAACTAAGATGGGTGACCAATATCGCCAGCAGCGTACCTGAAGGCAGCCGAAGGTCTGGAGGGTGAGGCGGAGACAGGAGGCGTCCACGGAACCGAGCTTTGGGCCCTCGCAGTGGGAGCCGTCGTGGCAGTACTACTGCTGCTAGTCCTCTTGGCTTTGCTGTGTCTGGCACATAGGTATCTATTTCTTCAGTTTTGTCTTCTTGTTCATTCTTTTATGATGATGTTACTTCATAATAATGTGTTGAAAAATAAATTGAAGAATTTAAAAAATAATTAAGTTACCTTTGATCTATTCCCATTGAGCAGGAGGAAAGCAATCAAATCAGCAGCTTCTCTACGAGCGTACAGGAACGAGATGTTACGAGAAGCGGAACGCAATCAGTTGAAACAAGTTCATGAAGAAAAGGATGGGCGAGTACGTATCATCCAGCATCATTTACCAGTTTGTTGATACATACTTGATATAAAATATTGATTGATTGATTTCAGTTGATCAGCGTAGTTTCTCCAAGCAGGACAAGACCTAGCAGTACCTTACTACCAATTTACAGAGCTGGTAGTGCTTCAAGGTATACCCTTCTTTAATATCTATTAATAAGAGGATATCAATCAACCCAAACTAATTACCAATTTGTTGATCTAGTTCCTCAACAACCTCGTCTGGAGTATCAGAAGTAGCAGCAGCTATACGCCGAAGACAGAAGAAGCCCCATGCATTACGAATGCCTCAAAAGAAAAGAGGTAAGTTTCCAGCTCACTGAAAAAAGGTTCAATACATTTAGGTTTATACCGGCAGGTGTGGGTCATAAAAAAATGTTTTCCTTTCAGTGGGCACTACAGACAGTTTGCTGGAAGCAGCAGGTGTTGATAGCTCGGATAGTCAGGCATCAGCGCCGCACACACCTACCTCATATCTTTCGATGCCATCAGTCAACTCCTTCCCAAGGTAAAAAAAAAACACTTTTCTAGCTACTTTACTTCGATAAACAGCTATAGATCGTTTCATCCACGAAGACGAGCCCCACAAATTTTTGGTGCAGGGAGTTTTATCAGAGTAATCCGAGCGTCATTATTGTAGTGTGCGTGTGCACTCATGGATAATTTAGCGTGTACCGATAACCCTCAAACATTAGCGGAAGAATGGTGGGGCGCGACTTCGTGGATGAAACGAACTATAAACACTGAATGGCTACGATAATCCATGACCCACATGACACTACAAAGTTATGGTTTTTTCAGGGGCAATATCGTTGAGCCACTATCCCGTATCCTGGAACCAGTATCGGTGCGTCATCTGGACATAGATTCGCCGTTGTCCAGTCCAAAGCAAAAGACTGACCGGGCCCAGGACAAAACCAAGGATGTGGTGCAAAGGCGACAGATGCCTTCACAACTGGTGCGGCTCGGAAGCATAGATAAGGACCCAGGAGTCATCGGGCCTTTGGTATGGGATCTCCACTGCCAGAGGATCAAAGATGGTAAGAATACCTAAGAATCTTTCAACTTTAGTGTAAAGATTTTGTCCATTTGATCTATTCGAGGTAGGTATAGGAAGTGATTCATATAAATACCTACCTCAGCTGCAATCAAAAGTTGGGCGAGGCTAGGCGACTAGGCGAGGTATCTCTAAGCGAACCATACTATCTACATTGGCCAACTTCGCGAGTAGTGTAGTTGAGGTATTAAATTACCAATTTCCAAAAGATAATCGTCCATTTTTAACCTATGACTGAAAAAATTATGACGATTGCAATAAAGCCGAGTACAATGGTCAAAATTCGACAGCATCAAAGCCATCCAGTCCCACCAAGTCTGGAGGCAAGCCCGTCCCGTCCCGCATGAGGCAGCGTTTCAACGAGCTTATGGATGACGCGTTTACGCTGTTTGGAAGTGCCTCGGGACAGTCTCGGGACACGCCAGGCGAATCTGAGAGGGACAGCGGAGACAAGCTTAAGAAGTCAGGTAAGATGAAATGATCTTGTCATGACACTACTAACATGGTTGTTCCACAACCTGAAATGTTTGCTACTGGTTCCCGGGACAAACTTGACCTTCACTGGTAGGGTTTTTTTGGCGATCAAGCTGTAGATACTGGCAAGTGGCAACACAGAAGTTGCAGCGGTGGGAACGAGAGGTGGGAATAGTCCCGTAATTGTTGCAAACAGAATCTTAATGACATGAGTCTGCCTTAAAATCTTAGTCTACCCTATTTTATTTTTCAGATACAGAGCAACTAGCCCAGGCAAGGAACGACAACGTGCGCCTTCCGGGCTCTCCTTACACGGCCCTTGACACTGTGAGGGGACGATCAGCTGGCAGTGGGTAAGTGGACTGTGGGTACATAGTCGTAAAATCTAACTACATTGACCTCGGGTCATATCATAGGTACACGTATTTAGTTTACCATAATTACTCGTCGTTATACGGTATGTTGAACTTCATGCATTTATTTGTGCAATATAATGTTGGCGCCCAACGTGTTGCCAAGTGAAAAAGTGGCCAGTAGTAAAATGAAGCTAGAAGTTATAAAAAAAAGTAAGAATAATAATAATAAATCTGAAAACACCTTCTAGGCCAGTAGAATTAAACACAAAAATGAATTAAATCGGAAATAATTCCTACTAAAGATTTTAGTGCTTTAATGGCTTCATTAGTTGCCCATAAAGACTCTCCTAGGTTTTCGACTTCGACGGAGTTGTGCTTAAGTGGTGGGGGCCCCCGAAAGAGGCGCTTTTTCGGTTTTACGGTTATACCGCGTAAAGGACTTACCCTATCGAAAAGTGGTCCTTCTGACGGTTGAAGGGCATTTAATCTTGCATTAAATAAGACCAAATTCATATGTTTTGAACAAACCGTTCTCGTGCAAATGTTCGGCAAAGTAGAAAATATGTGTATAATTAATGACCCTCTCCACGTCCAATGGCTCGTTACCCGCAGGCTTCCAAGTCTTGAAAAGGAGCGCCTCAACTAGTGTAACCCTATCAAGGCTTGCTGGATGCGCCTATCCTTGTTCGTCCCAGCCGTTCCTTAACTGCGGTTGCTGCACCTCTTCCTGGCACTCACCTGAACGACTCTGTGTTACCTACTGTGGCTGCCCCTCTTCCTTATATCCTCCTGCACGACTACATTGCCTAGCCGTATGCCTGGTCTAAGGTTCGACGCCAAAAATCAACAACAACAAGTTCATATTAAAACACTGAAGAGTTTTTTGTTTGTTTGTTTGAACGCGCTAATCTAAAGAATTACTAGTTTGATTGAAATATTTTTTTTTGTGTTGAATAGCTCATACATTGAGAAAGGCTATAGGATATATACAATCACTCTACGACTAATAGAGGCAAAGCAGTAAAGAAAAATGTTGTAAGCACGGAAAATAATATTTAAACTATTTTCACGCATACGAAGTTGATTTTGTGGCGTCGAACCTTGGACCAGGTATAGGGCTAAGCAATGCAATCGTACAGGAGGGTACAAGGAAGAGGGGCAGCCACATTAGGTAATACAGAGTCGTTCAGGAGAGTGCCAGGAAGAGGTGCAGCAACCGCAGGTAAGGAACGGCTGGGACGAACAAGGATAAGCAAATCCAACTCGTGAGCCTTGACAGGGATACGCTGGTTAAGGCGACCCTTTACAAGGCTTGGGAGCCTACGGGTGACGTGCTATTGGACGTGGAGAGGGTCATTAATTATACACATATTTTCTACTTTGCCGAACATTTGCACGATAACGGTTTGTCCAAAACATATGAATTTGGTCTTATTTAATGCAGGATTAAATGCCCTTCAACCGTCAGGAAAACCACTTTTCGATAGGGTAAGTCCTTTACGCGGTATAACCGGAAAACCGAAAAAGCGCCCCCTTCGGGGGCCCCCACCACTTAAGCACAACTCCGTCGAAGTCGAAAACATAGGAGAGTCTTAATGGGCAACCAATGAAGCCATTAAAGCAATGAAATCTTTTGTAGGAATTATTTCCGATTTAAAATCTAATTCTACTGGCCTATTCAAGAATTAAGTCAAATTATCTTACCGCGCAGAAGAGGTGGCACTCAACCAGCAGAGGCGACCGCTAGCGTGCGCCCACGCACATCGTTCACGCGGCCGGTAGCCGAGCGTAGGGCTCCGCCCCCCGCCAGGGCTTGGGGGCCCACGCCGCCACACGTGAGTTCCTGAAGAACTTAGAATTGATATTTATTAATCTGTAAGAAGCTGGATTTTACCATTAACTAGACTAGATGATCTATGAAGCAGCCATCCTGCAACACCTAACACATTTTGTTATACTCTGTAGGTAGAATTGAATTATACAAAAAATACATTTGGGATGGTGATATTTCATCTCAAATGTATTTTTTGCTAATGGCTAGATGTGAATGTAGCCATATTGCTTTGTATATCTACTTACACTTCAGGGCTCCTCTTTGCACCGTTTTATTGTTTGTTTGTAACAGGCATGAATAAATTGATAAAAATCTTGCACGTACCAATTTTGGGCGTTTTGCAGTCGCTGACCGGAGTGGCAGGTCGCGTCCCCGCAGTCAACCCTTCCTTGGTCCTGTCTGAAGGCCGCCTCGCACCGGAGGACCCTGCTATCCCGCTCATCTCCGCAATAAAGAGCGAGATACAACGCATCAGGGAACACGCACATAAACCTGACACGTAACTTGTAATCCGAAAGCGTCAAGTGATCCTGGTGGCCATTTTCAAACTTCAACATTTCTGTTCATCAAAATCATAAATGGGTTTTGTCTAAATACAGTCTTATATAGAGATTGAGGGGTAGTTGGTTTTTTAATTATATTTATACATTTTTTTTCATTAGTACTTCCACACCACAACTGCAGTGGAAATCTAACCTCAGGATCTATGAGGAACCTCATAATAATTTAAGTAATATTAATTGTAAGAATCTCTATTAGATAATGATGTATGGATAAGACAAACATAGGTGGTTAATTTCAATGTTTTTGTTAAATATATTTGATGTTTTGATATTATTTATCAGTTGTTTATATTCATTATTTAATTTTGTATTGAATATTTGAAAGGAATATTATGTTTGTTGAACTTCTTTGTAAATACTAATCGTTTTGATATAATATGTACCTATGTAGAGAATAAGAAGGTAGTAGAACAGTAGTTTCACAATTAGAATTTGATGCCAACTCTACTTATACAAGTACTAGATCTTTTTTGGAAATCATGTTTATGAATTTTTGGAATAAAATTGTTCAAAATAAATATGTTTGCTGAGTTTTAATTTTATAAAAGAAAACCAATATTTTTATGTGCAATTTTTATTTTGTACTTAGCTAATTTACTTGCAATACAAAAGTTCTACACCCCTACTCAGTCCTATCATCATATTTACACAATTTACAAAGAATTTAATAATAACATTAAATTAATATTTTAGCATCACATCACGACCGAATTTTTAAACCATAATTTGGGCTCAACTTCATGATTGCAAATCTATACATAAAATTAGGAATATCATTATTGCTTTATAAAGCAAACTACTCAATAAGTTAAAAGAAAACTAAATAAAAAATATGCAACATAAAACATCTTATCCATAATCAAGTAACATGTTACTAAAATGTTATTTAGTAAGAAAAATAGTTTCACAAATCCATCATCTTTCTGGCAATGGCCTATGTTCTACATTGGGAAGAATAGATAATATCTCCATCTGTCCTAACAGGCCAACCATGAAAAATATAAACAACAAAATTATTGCTTTCGTGCATGTGAAATCGTTAAGCTTTATCACATAATCAGCTAGTTTCCCATACTATTTGAAGCATGAAGTCCTCCATTTATTTGGCATAAACACCTAAACCTTTAAATAACAATAATTATGGAATAAAGTTTACAAGAAAGGAAAACAACTTAGAATGAATGTCCAGCTAAGTCTGCATAAATATAGAGAACTTTTTACAAAATCTGTCTTAATGTTTTTAAAAAGTGATAAACTGATATAATTCAGAACAGAGTGTCAAGTAAGTCACTCCCTTAGGCAAAAAAACAATTTAAACCCTGATTACGAAAAAAAGGGTTAAGTAGGTGCTGAAATCGGTGAATTCACACAAAAATAATCATTTCAAATCACCTGGATCTGTGTTGATAGGTATTAATGATGTTGACTCCAACACGAGTCATCTTGTAAATATCACAAGTCCACAAATTTTCACAATCACACCAGCACTAGTAAAGAGACTGCTGCATCACACTTAATTAGGAAGGCCAGTGGTCACACTCGTAGACATTCCGAGTTTGCTCTTCAGTGAACGAGCAAGCAGCTTTTCCGGGGACTTCACACTTAACACTTCTGGCCGTTTCATGTTATTTTTTGTCAGCGAGCTATCACTTGGCCAGTAGATCACTTGATACGAGTCTCTGGTACACTGGTGGAAGGCCTCTGTTGTTCATTCGGACTCGCTGGAGTCGAGCGGGTCCCTCGAGGCAGGGACGGGCCTGCGCTACGCAGACTGAAGTGAGGTGTGTGGTGCCAGTCGCCTCCACTGGTTTTGCTGGCGGTCTTGCGTTTCTTCGTCCTGTAAAATAAACATAAACTTGAGGTAGGATATTAGGTTTAGAAAAAAAACATTTTTTTTCTTTCAATCTGCAATCAGCCCCAAGACAATGATTAAATCTGTTCTGTGATGCTGCCATGTGGAGTGACTTCCTATTGGAACTTTTTTTTTATGGATAACAGGGCAGATATTTGACCACAATCGCACCAGATGTTAAGTAGGATGCAGTTAACATCAGGTGAATTAACTCATTAGCTGCTCTGAGCTACTGCCGGTCCTCTAACTTAAGAATAGGATGATGTTACAGGTGTCTCACATACTAGTCCATGGTGAGTTGGAGAGCAAGTTCGTTAGGATGATGGATTTGATATGACTTTCTAATTACCTAGGTAACATTGTAATCTCATTTTAGTAATTTAGGATACTTTGCTGTGTAAAAAGTAAAACAAATCTAGTTTAACTTTTAAAAAATAAGCAAATCTACAAACCTGTATAATTGTGATAGATACAGTGTCAGGTTTCATGTCTTCAAGTTGTTTGAGGTCTTCTGAAATATCTGCATTTTCCATATCTCTGAAAAGATTAGACAATAACAATCAATATCAGTGACACTGCTGTAAGCATCTGAAGATAAGCATCCTACTATAATATTATAAATGCGAAAGTTTGGATGTTTGCTACTCTTTCACGCAAAAAATACTACACGGATTTTGATGAAACTTTACAGTATTATGGTTTATAAGCCATAATAACACATAGGCTATAATTTATGACGATATATGACAAACTAAATTTCACGCGGGTGAAGCCGCGGGCAAAAGCTAGTCTAAAATAGTTAAAAGTCTTACTTTTTACTGCCCGAGTGGAATCTTCCCCCTTCGCCTCGTATCCTGTTCATGGCGTGCCTGTGTCTTGATTCGTGAAGATATTTCTGAAATTAAATATTTAGTTTCATTAGTTTTTTATTACAACTGAATTGTTAGAATCTGAAATTCTGCCAGATGAAATTCAGACTGTAGAGAAATTGCTCAGGAAAACCATGATCGTCATAGCTGGAGAATTGCTAAACTCAAGTGGCAATGGGCGTGGCACATAGCTCGTAGAGCTAATAGGCGTTGGGACAGAAAAGTTCTTGTGTGAACAGCTAAAAACTAATAAGATTCAGACTAAAAACATCTCTGTCTGATGAGAACTTCTCCGTTATGCTTAAATTACTGCTTTTTCTATTTATTTATATTAACCGGCAGACTGTGGTGACTGAGTTTGTTGCAGCGCTTCTTCTCAGCACTTGCCAAATGTTGGTCTCGAAGCGCTGGTAGGGTAAAAAGATATGAGACATGTAAAGGCTCCTTAAGAGCAAAATATTTGACGATTTGTAAGTACTATTTATTAGTCTAAACCAGTGTTTTTCAACCTGTGGGTTAGGTAAAAACTACCTCAGTTAAAAAAATCAGTAAAGTTTTAAAGATATATTTATCAGAAATCTAATTATGAAAATGCGTAAATGTTGTATGGATTGAAGTATTCGGTCTCTACAACATCTTTGTAACATTATAAAATGCATGAAAAAAAAAAGCTAGCGGTCGGGGGGTCGCGAAATATTTTTTCATGCTAGGGGGGTCGTATCGTATCATGAAAAAGGTTGAAAAACACTGGTCTAAACAAATAAAAAAACTTTTTCGTCGTCACTCACCGGGCGTTCCTTAGGGATCTTGCCGAGCTCGTGCAGCTTAGCACGCGCCGCACGCCGCTTGAGGATGCGCTTGTACTGGCGCGCGTTGACGTACAGCAGCGGCTCCTCGTCTTCGCCGGAGCACGCGGGAGCCGGCGACGCCGCGCCGCCTCCGCTGCTGGCTCCGCTGTTACCGTTCACCATCTGGAGAAATTTTAATTTACTTAGTAATATACAGGGTGCCCCAAAATTAGCACGTCACACTGACATTGGAGGTAGATGAGGCTATGACGTATGAAACAAGTTTATTAAGTCCATTTTAAGCCTGACAGGCTGTCGATTTCAAGGCCTTTAAAGATGAAAGAAATTGAAGTGAACTAAATATGTATGCCCAGAAATAAATTTAATTGATATTAAAATATTTAATTTTCATGATATTTCATGAAAATTAAATATTTTAATATCAATTAAATTTTCGTGTACGTACGACGTAATTACAGTTAGTGTACGATGGATCCAACACATAATATTAATCGTATTCGGTATGCAGCCAATTTTGTATGATAAAGTGTGACTTTTAACAACTTGCATAGTGGATAGCCAATCACCAATAAAATTGGGAATTCCCAGAGCAAAAACTAGAGGTAGTCACATGTTAGGCATACTAACAGCTTTCTGCAATATATTTTTGATAATACAAGGCTTGTAATACTAAACTCACCATAACAATGTTGGGTTGATTCACAATCTGTTGCGGCTGAACTGCATTGCTGACTCCTGCTACGTGCACGAGGTTCCCATTAAGGTTTATAACTAAAAAAATAGAAATAATTCAAGTTTATAAAACAATATTTTCCAAAAATAGCTAATTCGAACAGTGTCATACACACACAATATTAAAATTATGTTCATTTAATGTTGAAGACATGATGGTATCATGAAACAGTTTGTGCCAGTATAGGCCAGTAGAATTAAACACAAAAATTGATTAAATCGGAAATAATTCCTACAAAAGATTTTTTTGCTTTAATGGCTTCATTGGTTGCCCATTAAGACTCTCCTAAGTTTTCGACTTCGACGGAGTTGTGCTTAAGTGGTGGGGGCCCCCGAAAGGGGCGTTTTTTCGGTTTTCCGGTTATACCGCGTAAAGGACTTACCCTATCGAAAAGTGGTCTTCATGACGGTTAAAGGGCACTTAATCCTGCATTGAATAAGACCAAATTCATATGTTTTGGACAAACCGTTCTCGCGCTAAAGTTCGGCAAAATAGAAAATATACGTATAATTCAGTGGCGGCGTAGCATGGGTTGGTACCCGGGGCGATCACCCCCCCCCCCCCCCCGTCGCAAGTCCTATGGCACCCCCTGGTACCCCCCAGGATTTTGGTCGATTCGAAGATTGAAAGACAATCACACCCCCCACCCCCCCCGTATCATGACATAGACCGCAGATTTGCCATGCAGATATGCCAGTGAGTACTAATCTGCGCGACTTGTGTCACCCCCTGATGTTTGGCACCCGGGGCGGACCGCCCCCCCCCTTACGCCGCTACTGGTATAATTAATGACCCTCTCCACGTCCAATGGCTTGTTACCCACATGCTTCCAAGCCTTGTAAAGGGTCGCCTTAAGAGCGTTGTCACATTTTTCATGCAGAAATCGAGAATTTGGCAGATTTCGAAATGATTTTAGTCATATAATTTATTGTTATAGCTTCTTTTGACTTATATCATCGTAATTATCATACGTTTTTACGGAATGTCTATTGACAAAATCTCGTTTAAATTGGATTTTTGCCGACGAAAACAGCGAATTTCGAAAGCCCGATTTCTAGGTAACTCGCGAAGGCACAACTTTGAACTAATATTACAACAAATTTATTTCAAAGTAAGAAGATAGAATGTATTCATTAGAATAAGCATACCCTGAAGAAGAAAGTGTATTGAGAAAATTTTGATGTTTAATTCATTAAAATGCATTTTTATCATGTCTAAGATAGTCAAAATTCGAGAAAATTACTGCAAGAAAACAGGTCACATCTCATAATCTAAAAGTCATTTGGCAACATAAACTACTTTATACTTAAGAAGAAACATAGTACTATTATTGTGTGAAAAAGAAAAAATATCTATCTTCAATCTTCAAATGAAAAATTAATTTGAAAATACTATAAAATCGGGTGCATCAAATGGCATAAATCAGTCGTGCTTTGGCACTCGTAGACGCCGGGTCTATGTCAGTTGACTGCCCACTGACGTATATGCGTCACGCGTGATTTTTTCGTATATTGTAGTATGATTGAGTACTTTTGATCCGCAAGTATTTTTAATTTATTTGTTTAGGTAAATCGGACTTGTAATTTCTTTTTTTTTTTCAAACTTTTTATTATTTTACTTCCAGAATATGGGTAGAATAGATAAAAGATATTATTATGGTATCTGTTTGGTCAGGAAAAAATAAATGACTAATAAAAATTTTAACACGGTGTCAAAACATTAGTCTATGCTGTTGTGTTTCTACCAACATAAAATATACTCTTCCTTACTAATAAAAGTTGAATAGCGTCTGTATGGTCACACAACGCTTCGTCATGTTTTTCCGAAAGTTCAGTTACTGACGACTGAATGAAAGAAATTGGTGCGTAACTATTCATCTGATATTAAACGTTTAGTAATAAAGGGGTAGGTCAGGTAAATGGCAAATCCACCAGCGGTCGCTCGATGACACTTAGACAAATAGTTTTATAAAACGTTATTTGTATTGTAGATACTTATACACTACTACTTTTTTATCACCGGAAAATTTTTAACAGGTTATGTAGAAATGTGTGAAAATTATAAAGTAAAAAAAAAAAATTAAATTTTTATAAAGTTAATTTTTTTATTAAATTTTCTTTAGTCCCTATTTTACGCGTCACAGCTGGGCCACTCCGCTGCTCGTTCATTCAGTAGAGTAGTCGTACGCGCTCGCACATTGATCTGTCTGTCTCGCTCACGCCTTGACCACGCTTCCAGTGTTATTATTACTAATTTAGACCATTACAATGCAACATTTCAACTAATTTCAAGTAATTTTGAGTTGTAATAAGTGTTTCATTACACTTACGTACTTCTTTACGTGGTATTCTGACTGTTAACACTAATTGTAAGTTAATAATACAATGAAATACCTACCTACTGTGAATACGTTACGAATACACACCAATGTGTCGTTACGAGGCTACTACGACTTTAAAAGAAATATGTAATTCAAAGATCTGCCAAAACAGCGGCTTTCAGTGTTATCATCACAGAATAATAATAATGTATTACTTAGCTACCTATCTTAGGCTATTTTTATTGCAACATTTCAAGTAGGTAATTAGAATTGTAATTGAACGCAGGGCAAAGGACGAAAACAGTAATTTAGTAATTACGTAATACGTCACGTTGTATTTCTGTGAGTTTTTAACACTAGTTAATAATAATACCTACTGTGTAACTCCAATTGAGATCGCGCGTCGTTCGTAGTTCGTGAATTTAAGATCCGCCATAAGTTATGGCTCTCAGCTGTTATGGCCCATAACAGCTGAGTGGTGCGAACAGTTTTAGATGGTGGTTTTAGTAGGCAGGCGCTTAGGTAAAATAATAAAAATAATTCAACTTTCCCTTCATACTTACCCGGGCTTAGGATCGGCCTTAGGACCGGCAAAATTCAATGCTTTGATAAGCACCCTGCATCGTGCTGAAGTGTGGCTGTCCCGGTACAGTCGCAAAACTGCACTACACAATTTCTCCGGCCAAGAATAATAATGCACGTATCATTAACACGTATTCACGTGAGGTGAATTGGTAAGACAACGTAATAATTGCACGACACTATTGACTTGATTGATACAATGTTAACAAGACACTTCACCACGACCGATAAAGAGCTCGCGCGCGCGCAACTGACCGACCGCGGCCGGCGGCCGGAAGAGCGAGAGGGCGGCGCGGGCCGCGGCCCCGCGCCGCCCTCTCGCTCGTGGCTCGCGGGTGATAATGGCCGCACAAAAAACGTACACCGCCGCCTTTAGGAAGCGTCGGGCCGGCAACGTCGCATCTCTCTCCATAGTAACGGGCGGCCTTGCGTTGAGCGTAAATAGTGCTAGCGACGCGTGTGTCCAAATATTACCAATTTTGGGATGAAATTTTGAGTAGCTTTATTTAACTTTTTTTTTTGCATAAATAGGATCAGTATCAATAACTCATTACCCAGATTTTTTTTTTCCGGTGATAAAAATGTAGTGGTGTATACAAATGAACGTATAAAATGAGTTTATTTTTAAAAGTATAGGTACAGGGTGGAAACGATAAGTGATTTCACTTGATTTTTAATTATACAAGATATCGAGAAACTGTTTACTGTTCCTGTAAGTGCTTCATGAGCTCTTTAAAACAATACAATAAATAGGTCAAAGAATAAACTGGATCTATGCGAAAATTCAATGTTTCTAAATTTCATACTAAATGTATGCCGCCAGCCATACCTACCATATTAGAAGTGTTAATTTTTTTAATTTAATTTTTTAATTGAGTAATATACAGTGTGTCCGGGCTTGTAGTGATCAAACTTTAAGGGCAAAATCTAGGGACAATTTTATCGATAAAAATACTTCAAATTTGGGGCCTGACCCATTTCTCGAAAAATTACATTGATTTAAGTTTTTAATTTTTAGTTTACACCTCTTCTTTAAAAAACAAGTGAAAACGTGAGTAGCTTAACATTAATAGGCAAATATTTTATATCATGCGATAGCCAATAAAATTATCTATTAGCAGAAGTAGAAAACAGATACAAGTTTCATACATTTTAAGGGAGTAAGAATGGATTTAATTAGAAAAAAACATGACTTTTTTCACTTCTTTTTCAGTTATTTTCCAACACAAGAAAAACCAGGTCGTTAAGGTATGTTTTATTTGCATTGTGTTATTAGTATTTGAGCTATTCTACAAAACGAATGTAAATTTATAAGTCTACGTCTATTAGTTTCGACGTAATTGTTGAACAAAGATACCCCTTCCCAGCGGTTTCCATAGTAATCGGAATAGGTTGTGTGATTCTTTCAGGCAGTGCATTTTCGCATGTCGCGTGCGCTATGGAAACCGCTGGGAAGGGGTATCTTTGTTCAACAATTACGTCGAAACTAATAGACGTAGACTAATAAATTTACATTCGTTTTGTAGGATAGCTCAAATACTAATAATACAATGCAAATAAAACATACCTTAACGACCTGGTTTTTCTTGTGTTGGAAAATAACTGAAAAAGAAGTGAAAAAAGTAATGTATTTTCCTAATTCAATCCATTCTTACTCCCATAAAATGTATGAAATTTGTGTCTGTTTTCTTCTTCTACTAATAGATAATTTTATTGGCTATCGCATGATATAAAATATTTGCCTATTAATGTTAAGCTACCCACGCTTTCACTTGTTTTTTAAAGAAGAGGTGTAAAGTAAAAATTAAAAACTTAAATCGATGTAATTTTTCGAGAAATGGGTCAAGTCCCAAATTTGAAGTATTTTCATCGATAAAATTGTTCATAGATTACGCCTTTAAAGTTTGATCACTACATGCCCGGACACACTGTATAATAATCAAACAACAAACTCGTAAATTGCATTCTTATTTAAATTATTTACGGAAAACATGATTTTAGGTTTAACTTGCTACAATATCATCAAGAGATACTAATTAATAAATACTAAATAAACAGATAAAGGGGACGGCATTAAGGCACTCAGAATTCTCAGAAACCATTGATTTCGTGTTTGTTTGTAACTGTATTAAATGTATGAAAGCTGGAAATATAGGTTTTTTGAATAGATTCAGTTCGTTCTTAAACATATTATTGATGCCGTTTGCTAGGTCTCATGAAGCACTTTTTCAGTAAGTAACCTATTGTTCGACATCTTGTATACCTACTATAAGAAATATTCGAGTGAGATCACTTATCGATTATTTTCGTCATCCTTATTTGTATTAAATTTAATTAAAATACACTTAAAGGCTGAGATGCACCACCTAACTTTGACCCTAACTGACAATAACCGGTGTTTTATGTTTGACAGATTTTTGACATCCAAAATTTTGATGTCAATGTTAAAGTAAGACGGTGCAACACGGCCTAACAAATGTATCGTAGACAGTACTTTTTATTTTCTTCATAAATCTTTCTTTTCTTTGTAAAGCTATCTACAAGCTTTTATTTTCTTTGACATCTGGAGTTGTAAAATCTTGCAACTTAAAATTTACTTCCCGTTTTCTCATTGAGCTGAAATTTTGCATGTCTAAACAGGCATGCAAAATTTCGTTTCATTTCGCACTAAATAATTTAATTTACACGTGTTTTCATGCGATGGCCAAGTCAATATATTTATGTAAAACGTTAATGATTTCCTGGACTGGACTTGGTATTACATGGATCTCACAACTTTTTACCGTAGAACAACTGAGTAGTGAGACTTGGTTTTTTGACAAGTATTGTTTTTGATGGGTTTGTATTACACAATGCATGTGTACCTAATGGGATAGCTGTTTAAAAACACGATTAGATAAATTTTGCTCTGTGGATAAAAATCTTAAAGTTACCTCTGATTTTTTAGCATTATACGACCGTGGTTTATAATAATAAATTCTATAAAATCACAATGATATCAGTATTTACCTATTTGATTTCCTGACTTGTTTAGATTTACAAAAACTAAATATTTATTATTAACTTTTAGTTAATAATTTGAATGGCGCTTACGATGTTTAGTTACGAGCTCTTTGATGGACACAGATATTATAGATAACGTTTAAAAAATGGCACGCTCGTTTTCATACATTTCATTCTATTTATTTAACCTATCCATATTTGTGTGCGGAAACGTCACAAAATCAGAATAAATTTTAATTTTTCTATCCCGCATCATAAAAACTAAAAAGTCAAAAGTAAAATTTAAATAGTAAATATTTTTCATAAACAAGCTTTTGATGCTGTAAAAAGAATAAAATAAAACATAAATTCTTTCAAACCCATCATCTTATTACTTTACTCAATTCAAAGATTAAAAACTTGTCGCGGGATTTACTAGTGTAAAAAATACATTAATTACGTAACTTGATTTTGCTAAAAGTCTAATCTGAGAAAAAATCAAATAGATAAATTATACATTATTTCTTTATTATTATGTATGATGACTGTCTTAGGTACGATACAACTACGGATTAAGATCGTTTAGTCGACGCAGCGTTGAAATTGTACAGATAAATGCAGTTTGCGCACTCACTACGCGACGTCAAGCAATAAAAACCTAAAATTCGAACGCCAACTTTTTGCGACAACGCTCTTAACCAGTGTAACCCTAACAAGGCTCACGAGTTTGATTCGCTTATCCTTGTTGGTCCCAGCCGTTCCTTAACTGCGGTTGCTGCACCTCTTCCTGGCACTCTCCTGAACGACTCTGTGTTACCTAATGTGGCTGCCCCTCTTCCTTGTACCCTCCTGTACGATTTCATTGCTTAGCCATATGCCTGGTCCACGGTTCGACGCCACAAAACCAACTTCGTACGAGTGAAAATAGTTTAAATACTATTTCCCGTGCTTGCAACATTTTTCTTTACTGCTTCGCCTCTATTAGTCGTAGAGTGATTGTATAAATCCTATAGCCTTCCTCAATGTATGAGCTATTCAACACAAAAATAATGATTTCAATCAAACTAGTAATTCTTAAGATTAGCGCGTTCAAACAAACAAACAAAAAATTCTTCAGCGTTTTAATATGAACTTGTTGTTGTTGATTTTTGGCGTCGAACCTTAGACCAGGCATACGGCTAGGCAACGTGGTCATGCAGGAGGATACAAGGAAGAGGGGCAGCCACAGTAGGTAACACAGAGTCGTTCAGGTGAGTGCCAGGAAGAGGTGCAGCAACCGCAGTTAAGGAACGGCTGGGACGAACAAGGATAGGCGCATCAAGCTCGTAAGCCTTGATAGGGTTACACTGGTTGAGGTGGCCCTTTTCAAGACTTCGAAGCCTGTGGGTAACAAACCATTGGACGTGGAGAGGGTCATTAATTATACGTATATTTTCTACTTTGCCGAACTTTAGCGCGAGAACGGTTTGTCCAAAACATATGAATTTGGTCTTATTCAATGCAGGATTAAGTGCCCTTCAACCGTCATGAAGACCACTTTTTGATAGGGTAAGTCCTTTACGCGGTATAACCGGAAAACCGAAAAAATGCCCCTTTCGGGGGCCCCCACCACTTAAGCACAACTCCGTCGAAGTCGAAAACTTAGGAGAGTCTTAATGGGCAACCAATGAAGCCATTAAAACAATAAAATCTTTTGGAGGAATTATTTCCGATTTAAAAGCTAATTCTACTGGACTAGTATGTCTCAAATAGGAAATATTTTGTATGTCTTTACCAGACATAATAAATTGGACTTCTAAAATTAATATTTCCACTATTATTACTTGTATGATTTCCTTTAGATATCCTGATCCAACAAAAGTCATATATTTACTACTTTAAGCCTGTCAAGAAATATGTCTAGAAGTAAAAACACATAAAATGTTCAAATACCTTCAACACACTTACCAGTAGGCTGGTGTATAATTTGGTGCTGATCTATAGTGGGCTGTGTGTTAGCGTTGGGCTGGTAGAGGAACGTCTGTCCGTCCGGAGTCTGAACCAGTTGCATCGGCTGCATGTTACTGCTAGCCCCTGGAATGATAAGTAGTTTTATTTATAACAATTTGTATCAATATTAGTAAGAAAGAAAGAATGAAAAAGTAATTTGATGCAAGTACAAAATAAAATAACAACTAAACAACAAAGTACAAGCACCAAAACGGCATCTACATAAGAAAATTAACTATAACAATGTTTACCTTGCAAACTGGATATTGGCAACACTTGCAATTGTTGTAATTGTTGGCCATTCGCAACCTGTCAATAGAAAAAAAACACTTGTTCAAAGGCTATCAAATTATGTCATGTAACTTTTTAAGTTTTTTTTTTTCAAACCGCAAAAGGCTCCCCAGGGATTGCATTGCCTGGGTCTCTACTTGGTTCTTCTTCTTATTTTCTTTAAGGTCTCTACTTGGTTAATCCAGCCTTAAATACAACACTTGTTGTCGTCACATACTAGATTCTGTGATTTTGCTCAGATTATGTTTAGTTTAGATAAAACAACTATTCTTGCAGTAATTTTGATCTGATGTTAAGGTTAATTGGTTCTGATACTACTACCTGGATTTGAGGTGTCCCAATCTGATTGCATGTACAAATACAACAGTCCGTTAGATATTAGACAATTTTAATATCAATTTGAAGAAATATTATCCTTATAACTTTTCATTACCTGTATAGCAGGGCCTGTGGATGGTATTGTATGGACCACTATCTGCTGTCCATTGGGTCCCTGTATCATGTGAGGGGTGTTGTTCATTTGCAACACTTGCAGCTGCTGTCCGTTGATGGTCATCACTTGGGTGCCATCTGAACTCTGTATTTGTGCATGCTCCATTATTTACCACTGAAAGACAGATAAGTAACTTATACTAATAATACAAAAAAGTTTTAAGTTGCACAGAGTAACAAACTAATTATTTAATTAACAAAAGTATTTAAATTAAGCACAGTAGGTAGAGAACTAATTAAAATCCCATCATAATTAGGTTATACAAGTAACTAAGCTAGGTAAATATTTAAAAAAATACGCAAGGGTGGGTTATACCTGCCTGGTCAAGTACATATTACTAAAAATTCAGAGGAACAAGTATCGTTTAGTTTAATTAACTTTGTAGCAGTGTTTTCACTTGACAAGAAGATATGGGAGCTTGTGGCCCGTGTAGTTAATTTACCTGGTATTTATTTAATCACATGTAAGCCATAGAAAGTTTAACTTCACTAACTTCATCATTCTAGCTATAGTTCCAAAATACTGAACTGTCCTATCGATGACATTGACAGCGGGGCGCCACCGTCAATACCGAATCGCTGGTTCCGATTTTTGCCATGTTGGAAACCATAAAGTTGAACGATGGTAGCGCCCCCCTGTCATTGAGTTTGGCGGGACAGTTCAGCGTGGGTCATCTATAGATAAATATGCAACACGTCATTATTACGAGGCCAAAGGTAAGCCAACGTAACCAAAATGGCTGCTTCTCAAGTAATTTCGCCAAACATATTGTAGATAGAATTCCCACAAAGAGCCGACATTTACTTTAATAAATAAAACTTATTTGCGAGACTCGCAAAAGGAAAATTCGGCGAAAATCCAAACTTACATTGAGGTCCTCTCACTGGTTTTTCAATGATTGGTTGACAAAGGATAGACCAATGGCCGAAGTCAATGATCGCAGGAACGCAGTAGATTGGTTCGGCGCATTACCACTCCCAAAGAAGCGCGGTTACCCCGCTATCCAATCGTTCACGTAATTAATGTTTTGTCTATGGTTTATTTTGAGATGCCCAGTGAGGCTGCCTTATTGATCGAAAATTCAACCAGTCAACATCTAGATTTGTTTTTAGAAATGGAATGGGGTTGGGTAGGGGAATATAAAACTTTATTTTACTAGTAGGGGAACTGGTGTAAGCCGTAGTTTATTTTATTAAATTAATTCTATTTACATTAAGATTACACCGGTCAACAAAAAAAAATTTTTTTTTTGCGCATGGATTTTACTTATTATATTCTGATTATATAAGCAATTTATATAAAAAAGTGCGATTACAAATCGAAAATATTTGCTTTTTAAGAAGTTATAGCGATTTGAATTTTTCATCTTCATAGTAGAATGTCTCTAAAGTTGCACGTCACATTCTCATTGGGATATATTTATAGATAATTATGGGGGCTTATTCGCAAGAACAAGGGGCACGCTTTCATCAAAATATAGTGGGATTTGAGAGACGACGTTACTAAGGCCAGTATACTGAAAGCATGATAGGGTTAGATTTTTATACGAAAAATCTTCTATGGAACAAGACAGGAAATTGGAACTTTTCATTTTTAATAAATATTTGGACTCTATTTTAAATTTTCTCTTGTGAGAATGAATCTTAAATGGATGTTTGGTATGTTTTAATAATTAGAAAGAATGAAAGAAAGAAAGAAAAAAATATATTTGGCAACAAATTAAATCATCTCTATGTTCATGTTTCATACATTCATTGATATGAATTTTTCTATTTTTTACACATAAAAGCAAATTCAGAACAATTTTTTGTTGTTATTCTTATTTCTAGGTTATAAAGCAATAAAAATAAGCTATGCATTACCCGTGCGCAAAAATGCTGTAGACAGTTGTTATCTATCTATTGTTAGCGTCTGAGGCAGAATGTGCACATCACAAAATGCACAGATGAGAGAGTAAAGACAAAATGAGCACTAGAGTCAAAATACGATTTTCGTTTGCGTGCTTTTCTTAATTTGTGCTCTGTGTTTATAGGGTTTTTAATGACGCTTAATGGACTGAAAGGTACACCCATGTCCAATCATTCTAAAAAGTCGGGTCTCCAGCGCGTGTTTTGCCCTACACAATCAACAAAAACATCTCAAGATTCAACAAAATTTCTTACAAAAAATATTAATGTTGACATGGTTTTTTTTTTAATTGTAGGGTAATTTTTTTTTGTAGTGGGCATCCCATTTTGTTTATGGATAGAGGGAGTGAGCCGTTGTCTATGGAAAGTTTGGCGTTTTATTTTTGACAGTTTCTCAAGATACAACAAAAGTTTAGCGTTTTTTCTAAAAAACGTTGAAAACATTTAATTTTATTTATTTACCAAAATTATAGACATTATTCGCGAATGCTGATATAAAAGGCATCCGTACAATGAATTCGACAATATCTGAAGATTTATCTAGGGAACATTTGGCATTGGAAGTAGCGAAGTGTACTCGTAGGTTATGTTTTAAATTTCGAATTATTGTTATTTCATTTGTTTGTTGTCATGTAAATATTGACGTTTTTTAATTTATATTTCAGAAAACATATTCTCAAACAATCGTAATTTGGTTTCATTGCACCAGGAGTTATTGGAAATAAACTTATCTGTTGGTGCATATATTGAGGAAAGCAAGCGTCGACTGGCAGGCCTAAGGTTGGACTTGGCTCACGCGGCAAAAGATTCATACAGTGTTGTGGACGTGCTCTCTGAGAAATGTAAGTTCAGTACATGAGAGTTCATCCCAGTGCAGTGTAATATCATTACAATTCTCTGATCGATCTGTATCTGTTTCAGAAATCACTATGTCCTATTCATCACCAACTCAGCGCAAACACAACACTAGATCAGTATCTTTAAATTTACAAGAAGACAAAAACAAAAGTAATGACCGTTTACGGGCCAGATCATTTACATCATGGTACAAGAATATGGTAGATCATGATCGGCAGAATTTAACGTTATACATGTCAGATGATGTTATCTTAGAATGGTTTGGAAGAACAATAAAAACTAGAAAAAAAGTTTGTTCATTTTTAAAACATGACATGCAATGCTCAAGACATGATTTTCTTACGGTTCAAAGTGTAGATAAAATACAGAATCGTCAGGAAAGATCTCCAAGGTGTGTATTATAGTATTGTAACAGCTTTACTTTAATAAACATGTAATTTTGTACTTACACATTAGTTTTTTTTTAAGCCTTTCCCAATATTATACCTAATAAAATATCTGAATTATTATTTAATTCAATTATTACCATAAAAAATCATGAGTAAAATAGATTTATAAACAATTGGCACAGGACATGCTCAAAATACTGAATTATTAACTATTTTATAGTTATAGGAAAAACCATCTAATAGTTAAACAATTCAGTTTCAGAAAGGAGAAAGATGCTGGCTGTATGCATAACTCTCCAGAACTAAGTATTAATAAGACAGAAAGAAAGCGACGATTATTAAGATCAAATTGTAGCAGTCCAGAGTGGGCTGAGGGTTGCCAGCCTCTCGACGAAGTAAAAGACACTGGTAATAAAAGATTAAAGGGAAGCAACGTTACTGCAGAACATGAATGCAAAAATGGAGATGTTACTCAGAAAAATGGAGTTAAGAGGGGATATGAGTCTGAAGAAAGCATAGATGTTAACAGTACAGGAGATGGAGTTATACGGAGGCGTGTGAAACGCAAATTAGTGCCGGTCACACCACCGAATCGTGAGTTGGGTCAAGGAGACTGTCTTCCATCAACAAGTGCAGATTCAGATAAGTCTCATGACGCTCTGAATGCTCAATTGCCGAAGCTGTTTGTGGAATGTAATGGTTACATTGAGTTCAGCCGAACAAAAAACAACCGTGATGTTGATTCAATGAAGTGGGAAAGGAAATGTAAAATACAGATCAGCTATTCTGAAGACCCATTGAATGTTGGGGAGTATATTATCTGGGCTGTGCACTACACCGATGAAACCAAATGCCGTAGGAATCTCTTGCCAGCGTTCGAGGAGGTCGCAAAAGAAGAGGAATTAAAAAACAAAGGTTAGCCAAAATTACAGGGTTATTAAACTCCAACACTCAAATGATATTATTGATTTATTTTATTTTAGAACTTCATACTTTAAAATATTCTTTTCTGATAAAATATTAAGGTCACAAAATTAAATTGCATTTCCTTTTTTTCCCTATTTTTGAAGTGTTTAATGATCCTGTAATAAAATAACAGAATGTTTTTGTGTTTAAATTGTTCAACAATGTAATGATTTTTATGGTTTACCAAATTCTGAAATTTATGTTGATATGAAATTCAATGCCTGGTTTTGGAAACACTCAGTTTATTTTGTATTTACATAAAAAAAAACAATATGTCTGCAATTTTACTATTTGATAGATGATGTGATATAAAGATTGTATTTTTGTATAATATAGCATTTATTTTATACTGTTTTATAATGTGGAAGTATGTTTATACTACACTGTGACAATGCTTTAGCCTTATATGAATTATTAAAACTGCATAGTTAAATATTCTAATAGCTGTGTGCTCTCATACATGTTATCTGATATAAGTTGTGTATAAAAAATATTCAAATTCCATTTGATTCCTATATCTTGTGCCATTCCAATGTTGATTTTCAACTTGTATAAATGGTTTTCATTTCATCCAATTATGTATACATAAATAATGGCTTGACGTTCGTTGCAGGCCAAGGAACATCTTTTAGATCACATTTTAAGTACATACTTTACTTGTATTTAACAAAAAATGCCACCAGGTGGCGCCACCTTTACCCGTATAAAAATTCTCGTTCTATTGCAATTAATTAGATACTTAAAAAGCGTGTTCAAAAGTTCGCATTAGCTTCGTTAACTAATTTTTTTAAAATCTGTCAATAATAACATCAAGTTATTCTTATTTCGCCATCTGAATAAGTATTCCCACTTCTCCGTAATTTTTACATTGCGATTTCCTATGAACCATTCTATTTCTATGTACCACCGACTAGTTGCTTACTCACTAGATATAATTTTTAGATTAGTCTGACTAAAAAGTCATAGGTATAGAAACCTAGGATAGGAATCCAAATAATGTTGAGAAAGTTTGTATTGTAATACGACAGATGAAGATTGTTATAATTATGTAGTTATATTCCCATATTAAACTACAATGCCTTTCGACATTGTTCAATAGCTTTATCTAATGGTAGATTTAATTTGAAAAATGTTATTGTAATCCTTGAGGGTATGTTATTTTCATAAATAGTTTACGAAATACTATTCTATAGTTAAGCCTCGCGTAGAGCACTAATTGCGATAATGTATTATTTTAGTTTATTTTGGACTTATCCCATTTGTAAACTGCTGGTACAGTCGCGTCAAATAGTGACACCCAAAGTAGCCTAAAAATTCGCAACACGTCTTTGGTAAGGTGTTAAATCTTTTTGCTACTTTGGGTGCCACGAACTACTTGACGCTGACCGTACATACTGCCTTCCCTGGAGGCTTAAAATGTCAATGTGGTAAACATACTATACAACATTGCAATGTGGTAGCAGCCACTGTTTGTATCTTTTCCTGCTTTGGGTGACCTCTAGCACGAAACACTTTCGACTTCGAATCTTATGTGTATTTAAATGGTAGCACGAAACTAATATTGGCAATCGAGATCGTCACGTTATCGTTGAAATTTTGTCGAATACGCAAACGAGTTTTTCGTGCTAGAAGAGGTACAGATTTCAGCTACTCCGGCAATTCTGTTACATTTAAAATATACCGTTATAACTTTATACCTAATGTAAAACATATTATCTGCCAAAATATTAGCAATACAGAGTGTTTATTATTGAAATTGTTCATGTATTGTGAATGAGATTTGCAAGTAACAAAATGTATGTCTATTTTTAAGTTTTATGTTGTTGTAGTCATTACTTGTGAAGTAATGGGAATGGATAGATTTTTGTTTGATTATGCTAGAAATGTATAAGACGAAAATAAAGTTTGTTTAGATTATATTCTTTGTTTTACTCACTTTTTTATAAACTGAATCTTCGATTGCAACTTCATTAAAAAAGACATGGTCGTGATAAATATTTTTTTTTGTAAATACATAATATACATATAGAAAACACCCAGACTCGTCACAGAAACTAAAATTCATCATTCCAATTTCTGCCCGGCCGGGACCTCTCGGCATAGTAGTCCGTTCAACACCCCACTACACCAAGCCACGACCAAGCGGCCGACGATAGAGTATTTGCACTCGAGTAAAGCTTAGATTAGGTTTTATTAATCTAAGGAGTACTGTCGCGGCACTCGGCCGGCAGTGGCGCCAATTGGTGAGCGCAAATATGGAAACCCTCGCGATTTAGGTTTTCACTCGCTTTCACTGAAATAACACCGGGATGTAATTGATTCTTATTGGTGAGGATCTAGTTAAACTACTCACTGGGGGGGTGCAGATGCGATGTGTAATGGAGAGCGAGCTTTGATGCCTATTATTCACTCTTGCTTTAAAGGCCGTGTTGTACTTAATTTTAGGGAACACATGCTGGGCTGGCAGGGAATTTAACAATGAAATAAAATACAAAGATTATAAAGTACACTTAATTTAATTTTCATATAAATAACAACTCTAGCTGAGTTGGTAATATCAATAATTCCATAATAACTTGTAAAAATTGAAATAGTGACTACATAATGTAGAAAAGATCACAGGTTAAATCTAGAAAATCGTCATATTAATGATGCCGTTTCCTTGACTTATAATTCAGGATTTTTTTAATTAACTTGAAACCGCGCGCAGATCCATCGTTCCTTCTACGAAATTGCTACGCATTAAGCAGGTTATTTTTATATGCATCATAAATCAATAAAGATAAAAACTGATAAGACGACTAGCGCACGTTTCGCGCGGAACACGCTCCTCGATCGATCAAGGACGTAAATTAATTATTATGAAAGTTTACATGAGTAAAACTCTCTCAACCGGAATTCGTATGAAATTATAGCCAACCGAAGGTCGTCTTACTTCCTAATTTTAATTTGTGCGTCACAGAACAAAGTGGCGAAACGAGACATTTCACTCTCATAACTTTCACAAAAAATATCATTCAAATGACTATGAAACGGCATCAGTGCAGCCCATCAGCATAAATACGTATAATTTTAAATGCATACTGGCACACGTTTCTTAGCCATATTACATAAAATGAGTGGAAGATATACTGGTGGGTGGTACTTATAATATCATAATGAGAGACTAATTTACAATTTCGTGTATAAATGGTTATATGATACAGATATGAATATAAGACTTAATATTCGTATTGATTACAATCAGATCTAATTTTAAACATCTACTTGTGTGGCACCATAATGGCAATTAACTTAAAATAATTGTACCCTGCCTTGACTTGGCTATTTTGTATACAGAGGTCTATTATAATAAAAATATAATAATATCCAAGCCATGAAGATAAAAAGCATTTGTTTCTCTATAAATCAAGTGTCTGGACCACACTTTTAGTGGTGACAAATACATTATTTAGAAATACAAATAAGTATAATATTTAATCCAAATCATAGTAGGTACATATAATAATGAGTGCTCCCAAATATGGTGTGAATATTGCACCTAAATATACCTATGTATTCATCAATGTAAAAGTAAACAATTTTAGTTAACACATTAGGCAAACAATGCAAAACATAAACACATTACAAATTGATTAGTAACAGCTATTGTTTCATATCAAAGAGTTCCACCTCATAAACTTAAACAACTGTATATAACGTTCAAGCATTTAACCATTGGTATCGCCATAATTTTTGTATCAGGGGCTGTCACACATGCCTAGTATATCACAAATAACTACAAAATCAATTTAGAAAAGGAATACTTTGATTATTTAATGAGTATAAAAAGTTTTTACTTTATTAGTCCAGCCTCTGGCTTTTAGGATAAAAATGACACGAAGTGTATTATTATGCAAATGAATAAAATGGTGTTAGGTTTCATTGAACATAAACAGTTTTTGTAACACAGTAAAAAAATTAACACCTAATAGTTCTTATTACATAAAAATAAATTCAATTACAGGGATCATTCATAAATTACATCATGCATTTAGGAGGACGGAGGGTGAGATAATGTAGGACTGTGCAAATGGTGTATTTTTATCTAAAAAAACTAGTGATCATAGGCTTAATATCAAAAATACATGAACAGTAATTCATGGCCAGTCCTCGAGTCAAAAATAACATAAATCTACGTATAGTATACATTGCATATTGTAAAAAACTCCTAGAATCAAACATGAATTGATGTGATTATGGATTTCATATTCTATTCTTAAATGGGCAGAAATACTTAGTTTACTGTAACTGTGCATCAAAATCATTCCCATCATTTAGGCCATTGGCATCCTCCAATTCTTCTTTAGCATCATTATCTAGGACTGGTTCATTGATAGGATTGTGCACATTTAGAGCCGGGCTGAGCTTGGGAGGCTCGGCAGCTGGGGTGATCTTCGAAGGCACTGCTGCGGCACTCTTAGTAGTGAGAGAAGATTTTAACTTCTGTATTTCCTTTTCTAAATCTGCAATTTTTTGCTTCTTCTCAGACAATTGAGCAGTCAGTGTGTCTTTTTCCAGTCGCAAAGTATCCAAAGTAGCAGTCGTACTTAGTTGCAAACTTTGTAAGGATTGCAATTCAGTCTTGCACATCTCCATATCAATTATAGAATGATTCGCTTGGATTTCGGATTTCGCTAACTTATTTTTGTACAAAGAAAGTTCTTCGCTAACTTTAACTTTTTGTTTTTCGATGTCATTTACCTTCGACACATACCCATCTCTTTGCTCAAGGAGAGTGAGCGATTCCTCCATGCATGAGGTCTGTTGTTTTGAGCATTCCTGAAGTTGCGTGCTTATTTCAGCAACTCTGTTTCGCAATTCTGTCTCTAAACTCCAACTATTGAACAGTGAAAGTATTAGTAAAATGCACACGGCGAACACAATGTACATAGGCCAACGACGCATGTTTTCAATACCCATATCTCGTCGGTGCGAAAAGAAATGAATGAGAACAGATGGAGAAATAATAACACTTTATGTCTAACACTATTTCACTGTGTTATTAAGCATAAAACTATAGAAAATACATAATTTTTAGCGTCGACCTATCAATTTCGTAAATTATTTGACAGTAACAGACTGACGTTTAAATGACAGTTTGAAGAAACCATAAATTATAGACGAATTGAATGATAGACCGAATGAACTAAAAGACATTTTATGCATTTACGAAGATAGTTTAGATTAAATTCTTCTACTCTCAAACCAAATTCAGCTTCACAGAGTAAATTAATTTATAGATGCTTGCAGAAATCCATAGTTGCTGAAAGAATTTCACACAAAACAGCCTCGTGGGCAGGCTTGATAATTTTTGCATTTTTACTTGTCATAATCTGGCAACACAGTCTTGTCGGTCACGTGACCATTTTTAGAGAATCATAGACAACAATTCTTCATCGACTTCTTTGGTTTATAGCCACGAGGTTTTTAGAAATATTTCAATTTATTAGTGAAATAATACAAAGATTAATTTCATTTGAACAAAATGCCACCCAGTAATCCTTTGCCGCCTAAAGAAAATGCTCTTTTTAAAAGAATTTTGGTAAGTACTGTGGTAAACACACAGTTTCGTTTTGTATACCTTGTCACTTCAATGCGATTAACTCGGTTTATTACCGCATTTCATTGCCGAAGTTAAAATTATTTGATTGGATAATTAGCTAATAAATAACCTGCATGTATTTAATGATTTTAACTGTCTTACAATTAATTACTATCACTCGACAAAATAATCTGTGCCATTCATCGCCCTTTGAGTACAATCTAATAATAAATAGAGGTTAGCACTTTGTGATGATAATTTTGGGTGTTTTTTCAGCGTTGTTACGAACACAAACAATACAAAAATGGCTTGAAATTTGCCAAGCAAATATTGTCCAATCCCAAGTTTGCAGAGCATGGAGGTAAGGCATCAAGATTGAATTTGAATTCAATTTTTGAAACATAAATGTAAATTTCATTGATGCTTGGCATTAATTTTTATTGAAATCAATAACTAGCTTTGTTATAAATTTGGTTTAATTAATATTTTAAATCTACATAAAATCAGCTGTACGTTTAAGTTTCACATTCTGTCAAAGTCCACTTTTGCATGCCGTGGCAGCCTGTAATTAAGATAGCACCTAGTCCTAAGACAAAATTATGTATGTAAACCCCTTTGCTTGAATTTGTGTCTGTCTTGTTGGTTGTCCTAATTAAATAAATAAATACATAAACACTAGTAAGTAATTTATTTTTGTATTACAGAAACCTTGGCTATGAAAGGGTTAACACTGAACTGCTTAGGTCGAAAAGAAGAAGCATATGAGTATGTGCGCCGTGGCCTCCGCAACGATCTAAAGTCGCCTGTGTGCTGGCACGTGTACGGTCTCCTCCAACGATCGGACAAAAAGTATGATGAGGCGATTAAATGTTACCGCAATGCCCTCAAGTGGGAAAAGGAGAATATACAAATCCTTAGAGACTTATCATTGCTTCAAATCCAAATGCGCGATTTGGAAGGTTACAAAGTGAGTGATAATATTCAATAATTACCTACTTTGATAATTTTGTACATACCTACTCATTTTATGTGTCTTTAAGATTATTAATTACAGTAGTTTTAAATGAACTTGTGATTATATCAAAGGAAGATAGCCTTCACCACAGTTGTGGAATATTCCTTCAATATTCCACAATCCTAGTTATTGCAATATATTTACAGTTCATATTTCCATTTCCAGGACACCAGATACCAGCTTTTCATGCTGAGACCGACACAAAGAGCTTCATGGATAGGATTCGCAATGAGTTATCACTTACTAGGTGATTATGAAATGGCAAATAGCATTCTAGACGCCTTCCGGACTAACCAGATGAAGGGGCCGTATGACTACGAACATTCGGAACTGCTTTTATACCAGAACATGGTGTTGGCAGAGTCTGGCCAGTACGAGAGAGCCTTGCAACATTTACATAAATTCCAAAGCCAAATTCTCGATAAGTTATCTATCAAAGAAACCTCCGGAGAATATTATTTGAAACTAAAGAGGTCAGTATCGGAGCCTTATGAATTAATCATTGATGTTTATGTAAATGTCAATACAGACATGAATGCAGTTAGTATTATGCACGGATCATTTCACGAGATAATGATTGTAATCGTGTGTAATGAGTCAGTAACAGACGTGTTATTCATGTTGTTGTTAAAAGATTTTAATTCTTTATGAATTTTTAATTATTTTGGAATTATTGCTAAAATTTATGAGAATATAGTTATTATTTAGTTTTTTTTCTGATGTTTATGAATTAATTTTTAGGTTCAAAGAAGCTGAGGGTGTTTACGAAGATCTGTTAAAGAGAAATCCTGAAAATGTGATGTATTATCAGAAACTTATAGAAGCTAAACAACTTAGTGATCCTGATGAAAAAGTGGCCTTCTTTGATGTTTATAAGTGAGTGAATTTTATATTAATGAAGTCAGTTATAAGCAGGCATATTTTATGCCCAAAAGGGAAATCCAATTGTGGTTAAATGTTGATAATGATGATGATAAAAGAGTCAAAAATATTTTTAAAATTCTCTGTAAAGATATATTTGTCAGTTTATTTGCTTGTTATAATAATACGGTGTTGACTATGTGTGTGTAGATTTTGTAAAATGTACTTGTTTAATTTTGAATGTCTACAAATGAATTCTAGGATTTTATCACATTTCAAGTTAAAAATCAGTTAACAAACTAGTTTAATTTAAGCACAAATGAATATGTGGATATCAAGGTTGGGTTTACAAAATTATTAGACCTAAAGCAGTGCAATTGTTAAACGAAACAAGACCTTTCACAGTGGTGTTAAGAAGCATTTTCGTTTGTATTCCAGAAGCGAATCTTATTAGCCCGAAAGCAGTGGCATTAAGAAGCCAAATTAGACCTTTTACAGTGGTGTTTCGAAGCAATATCGTTTGTATTCCATAAGCGGATCTTACTAGCTCTAAAGCAGTGGCATTAAGAAGCCAAACTAGACCTTTCACAGTGGTGTTAAGAAGCATTTTCGTTTGTATTCCAGTAGCGAATCTTATTAGCCCTAAAGCAGTGCCATTAAGAAGTCAAACTAGACCTTTCACAGTGGTGTTAAGAAGCATTTTCGTTTGTATTCCATAAGCGAATCTTACTAGCCCTAAAGCAGAGGCATTAAGAAACCAAACTAGACCTTTCACAGTGGTGTTAAGAAGCATTTTAGTTTGTATTCCATAAGCGAATCTTATTAGCCCTAAAGCAGTGGCATTAAGAAGCCAAATTAGACCTTTCACAGTGGTGTTAAGAAGCATTATCGTTTGTTTTCCAGGAGTGAGTACCCGCGTGCGATCGCGCCGCGTCGCCTGCAGTTGACCGAGGCTCCCGCGAGCGTGTTCGAGCGGCTGGCTGACGAATACCTTCGTCGAGGCCTCCACAAGGGCATCCCGCCGCTCTTTGTGGACTTAAGGTCGGTTTTATGTTGGATAATATATAATATACAGAGTTATTCTGGGTAAAATCAGATCTGTAACAAAAAAGTTGCCATTGATGTAGCTTGATACCACCAAGAAGTTGGTTTTCCTTTCGTGTTGTGGATAAAAAAGACAGCTCTGTATGACAGTCTGGGAGTCTTATTAAAGCGCTAAGACGCATAACAGCGTCACTTGCGCTTATCGTTCATTCGTTTCAGCCGATAGACGTCCACTGCTGGACAAAGGCCTCCCCCAAGGTTTTCCACAAAGACCAGTCCTGCGCCGCCCGTATCCAGGCACCTCCCGCGACCTTCAACAGATCGTCGGTCTACCTGGTGGGAGGCCTGCCCACGCTACGTCTTCCGGCTCGTGGTTACCACTCAAGAACTTTTCTGCCCCAGCGACCATCAGCTCTACGAGCTATGTGCCCCGCCCACTGCCACTTTATATTAGCGATTCTGCAGGAGAACCAAAGTGACTGACACTTGGCTTATATGCCTAGATTTTTAATTCTATTCTAATATTTCCGCAATTAATAAATCCAAATTTAATTCCAGATCACTATACGCAGACCAAAGCAAAGCAGACACGATAGAGAAACTAATCTTACAGTACATAGACAACTTAACCAAACTGGGCACGTTTAGTTCCGACCCAAGCGAGGGCAAGCAACCGGCCAGTGCGTTGCTATGGGCTTACTACTACGCGGCGCAGCACTTCGACTATAAGAAAGATACGGACCGGGCGCTGCATTATATCGATGCGGCGATAGAACACACGCCTACGTTAATAGAACTGTTCATAGTCAAAGGAAGAATATACAAGGTATTTATTTGTACAGTTCTTGCAACTCACAAAGCGAATGAGCTTTACTTGTTTGTGTACATGCACATAACGTTCGTGTAATGTCCATCAAAACTTATGAAAAAAGAATTGTAGCGAGCCACCACACATGTAAAGCTCATTCGTCTTCGTGAATTGCAACAGCTATAAGGCTGATAAGGCCCAGTCGCTCTAAGCTATAAAGCCCAGTTTTTAATGGTTCGTAATATGTGTGCGAACTCTTAACAGCTTGAGCAGTTAACCAGAGCCAGAAGCTGTGGATACTAGCTGCTTCAAACTGTTCGTGTATCGTAGGCCTAAATGACGGGACTATTCCCACCTCTTGTTCCCACCGCTGCAACTCCTGTGTATGTAGCCAGGATCTACTGCTTGATCGCCAATAAAAACCCAACCAGTAAAAGTAAAGTTTGTCCCAGAGAAAATTTAAACTGTCGTTGGAAATGAAACAAAATTAATTATGTTATTGTTTTTTGTTTCTCAGCACGCTGGCGACCCAGTGCTAGCTTACCAGTGGCTGGAAGAAGCTCAGGCGATGGACACAGCAGACCGTTACGTCAACAGCAAGTGCGCGCGCTACATGCTGCGCGCCGAGCACGTCAAGCGCGCCGAGGACATGTGCGCCAAGTTCACGAGGGAGGGTGAGTGCACGGAGATGTGTTAGGACACTAGGGGAGTGCATGGAGATGTGCTAGGGTCACTAGGGGAGTGCATGGAGATATGTTAGGGTCACTAGGGGAGTGCATGGAGATGTGTTAGGGTCACTAGGGGAGTGCATGGAGATGTGTTAGGGTCACTAGGGGAGTGCATGGAGATGTGTTAGGGTCACTAGGGGAGTGCATGGAGATGTGTTAGGGTCACTAGGGGAGTGCATGGAGATGTGTTAGGGTCACTAGGGGAGTGCATGGAGATGTGTTAGGGTCACTAGGGGAGTGCATGGAGATGTGTTAGGGTCACTAGGGGAGTACACGGAGATGTGTTAGGGTCACTAGGGGAGTACACGGAGATGTGTTAGGGTCACTACAGTCTAATTTTTTAGAAATCAGCAGAAATGTCATCAAAAATGGCGAACTGACAAAAATATTTTTAGTCTGTGAACTAGTGATGTGACAAAACCTCTCGTTAATCGCGAAGTGAAATTATTGTAGTACTTGCGTATCATCGCCGGGTGATCGTCAAAATACTAAAAATATGCAACAAAGTCGTAACATTGAATGTGAACTGATTATGAAATTTTCGAGAACAGGAAACAAACTGTATGCACAGATGTAATCAAAAAACACACTGGACAGTAAAACAATCAATGATATCCGTAAAGTTATTAAACTTCAAATAGTTGCAAAAAGTTCTGTTTGACAGTGTTGCTTCTAGCGACATCTCGCTCGCTCAGTTCTTTGTTGGTCTATTCCGCTAGGGAGGTAATTTAAGATGCTATCAGTTGAAAGAAGATTTTAATTTTCTTTTATTTTATTTACTTATATAGGAAAATAAGCAATGGAACAATACGTAAGCATAATGCATAAAAAAGTAAAATAATTTCGTTTAAATAAAACCGACTAAAATTAAACTGACTCCGAAAAAAGTATACACTAAAAGTAGAAAAATAATTTTACGTTATCTCCAATATTGTCGAAGTTATCACCGGAAAACTAAACAAAGTATCGTATATTTTTTATTTAAAATTAATCAGTAATCGGAATAAGTGAATACTTTAAATAATATCGATTAAATTTACAGATTATTGTCTATGACTCACAGGTTACAGCACTGATGTGTCAGAGACAAGTCATAGACAATATGGAGATAACACATGATTTTAAACGTCAAGTCAATTTGACAAGTCTCACAAATTTTCATCGTCCACGTATTTTGCTAAAATATTTTTTTTCAAAGATTGATTTCAAACTTGTTTATACGTGAAAATAAAGTTGGTTTCATGGGCTTGTTAAATAATGTGTATGATATTATGAACACGTAAGTGATTATGGTGTAATTGTGTATGAAAGTGTTTGTTTACATCTCTGCTGGATTCTAAAAAATCAAGGTATAGGGGAGTGCATGGAGATATGTTAGGGTCACTAGGGGAGTGCATGGAGATGTGTTAGGGTCACTAGGGGAGTGCATGGAGATATGTTAGGGTCACTAGGGGAGTGCATGGAGATATGTTAGGGTCAGTAGGGGAGTGCATGAAGATATGAATAACTCGCGGCTCCGTGTCAATGGCCCCGGAGGCTGGGAGAGTCCCATATAATCCACTGACCACAAAAAAGGGGACAAAATGTCCCATGCAACTCAGATTCTACTTGTTGCAGCAACGTTCCCAAAACTGCCCCGAACTGTGCCTCAGTGTTTTGCGTAAGATTCTACATCACCTGGGACATTTTTCGTGTTAACGCTCTGCGAGCAAAAATACGTGTACCAAATGTAGACGTGTGCGCAACTTTTTCAAAACATGACGGTAGCATTAATCAAGACAACCTATTCGGGCAACATCCCTGCAACTACTGATTAGTCTGGGACTTTTCAGTCCCGCAACATTGTCCCTGGGAACAACACGTAGTTGGTTAGCGACATGGTCCGCAATATGCTGCTTCAATTGTCCTAGTAGTGTATCCGTGGCTTAAGGCTCATCAGGGAGGATGAGTGCATGGAGATATACAGGGTGGGCTAAAATTTTTGCAAAAAGCAACGCTTGATTTCTCGAAAACGGTTCGAGGTAGGGACGCGTGGGTGATGGGAAACTATGCATAATTTCATGTAGTTTTAGTCACTGTTATGTTTACGTTTGTTCTTCACAGGAGTGCCGGCGACAGAGAACCTGAACGAGATGCAGTGCATGTGGTTCCAGACAGAGGCGGCGGCGGCGTACCAGCGCACGCAGCAGTGGGGCGAAGCCCTGAAGAAGGCGCACGAGGTGGACCGGGTGAGTTGCGTATAAAGAACGTAGCGTATTTATCAAAGGGATTGTAACTAGGGATGTTATGGATATGTAGTTTCGGTTATTGATACGGTTCGTTCGTTCGTTCGTTTCAGCCAAATGACGTCCACTGCTGGACAAAGGCCTCCTCCAAGGTTTTCCACAATGAACGGTCCTGCGCTGCCCGCATCCAGGCTCTTCCCGCGACCTTTACGAGTCGATGGATACGGTTACGGATATAGGAATAAATTATACCGGTTTCGGTTACGGATATTTTTTTATTTCGGATATCCGAAAGTTTCGGTTACGGTTACGGATATCCATAACATCCCTGATTGTAACCGTGTCAACTCAAGACGATTATTCTTTGTATGAAACTCCATACTGCAACGCACACTTATCGAAACTACAAATACAGCGCGCGAAAGATCTCTTTCCCAGTAGATAAATCTGCTGTGAGCTGTCTATTGTCCAAAATTATTTGTATTTATTTATTTACTATGGGCCTCATAAGAAGGCTCAAGGTCACCCAACGGGCGATGTAGCGTGCTATGCTCGGAGTTTGTCTGTGTAATCGAATCAGAAATGAGGACATCCGCAGGAGAACCAAGTGACCGACATAGCCCTCTGATCTGAATTGCTAAAATCAAGTGGCAGTGGGCGGGGCACATAGCTCGCAGAGCTGATGGCCGCTAGGGTAGAAAAGTTCTCGAGTGGCGACTATGGGACGGTCCCCATTAGGTGGACCGACGATATGGTGAGGGTAGCGGGAGGTGCCTGGATGCGAGCGACGCATTTACTTATTCATTCCAACTTTATTTTTCAGCATTTCTCCGAGATAATGGAGGACCAGTTCGACTTCCACTCGTACTGTATGCGGAAGATGACGCTGCGCTCGTACGTTGGTCTCCTCCGGCTAGAAGACGTGCTGCGGTCACATCCCTTCTACTTCAGGTAAGAACCGCATCGGAATCGGTTCATCTGCTTATGAGCTACAAATAAACAAATAGATAGCGACGTGTAACTTATAACACCCCTCTTTTTGAATAGGGGGTTGAAACCAGTGTTTTATACGTTGTAAAACATCGCCGTTTATTTATTTGGCGACCCTGTCGTCCCAAAGTTCCTAAGAAAGAGAGAAAATCAACGTCATGGCATGGGAATGGTAATGTCACGATTTGAAACAGAATTTTAGAGATCACGTATCGTTTCCACCCACCCTATAATATAAAAACAAATAATACGTTTTTGAGAATCTCCGACCCGAAGCAACTGGACATCACGCGATATATTTATACACCACTACATTTTTATCACCGAAAAAAATTTAACAGGTTATGTAGAAATGTGTGAAAAATTTAAAGTAAAAGAAAAACTTTCATAAAGTTAATTTTTTTATTAAATTTTCTTTAGTCCGTATTTTACGCGTCACAGCTGGGGCACTCCGCTGCTCGCTAGAGTAGTCGTACGCGCTCGCACATTGCCCTGATATGTCTGTCTCGCTCACGCCTCGACCACGCTTCCAGTGTTATTATTTACTTACTTAGCTAACTTAGAAAATTTTGAGTTCTAATAAGTGTTACATTATCTTACGTAAATAGTGCTAGCGACGCGTGTGTCCATAAATTACCAATTTTGAGTAACTTTATTTAACTTTTTTTTGCCTAAATAGGATCAGTATCGATAACTCATTACACAGAATTTTTTTTTTCGGTGATAAAAATGTAGTGGTGTATATTTCTGTCTCTTACCCGCCAGGTGCGCACGAGTGGCCATCCAGGTGTACTTGCGGCTCTACGCGCAGCCGCTACAGGACGCGCCGCAGACCACAGAGCCGGATACAGGTCAGTGGAACTTTAGTACTTATGTAGTACTAGTACTTATGTCTTTGCGATAGGGGCTAAATTGCAACTGATCTAATATGCTTTTAGAGTAGGCGCACACCGTTGATTTTTCGTCGGCCGATAGTTTAGTCGGGCAGTTGATCAGTATGGGCATGTATGGGAGTGCGCACACTACGCCGATTCGATTTGGCCGATTCTTCATACAATTTAAAATCGGGCACAACTATCGGCCAACTAAAAATCGATGAAAAACGGTGTGCGCCTACTCTTAACTGTACAGATTCTATTATTATGTATTTTGTGAGTGCCATTAAGGCGGGTTTTAGAATTAGATTCTAAAACCAGCATTACGCCGGGTTGCACCATCTTACTTTAACTTTGACAAACGTCAAAAATCTGTCAAACTCCATACAAAAAAACAGGTTATAGTTACGGTCAAAGTTAGGTGGTGCAACTCAGCGTTAGACTTTTCTATGACTTAATCCCATTTCATTTGGGTCGGCCGTTCTAAGACAAGCTGTCTATGGTTGTGGTTGTAGATTATATCATAGTAAAACTAAAACAGTATAGACGATAGCACATCAAGCTGTTTTGTATCGTATCTCGTGGAAATAAGGTCTATTGCCCTTAAAATGTGTGGCCGCATGTAACCTTGTTTGAATGAAATTCTGACTTCTGTTTTGTATTATTTTTATTATTTGATTGAGATGATATTGTAATTATTTAGGTGCGCTTTATGTGTAAGAAATACTTACATAACAAGTAAAAGACGCCATCTAGCGAAACTTTAGTATGTGATTCTTCAACAGTTAGAATAATTTTGGCCACCATACAAAGTGACATGGAAGCGTAAACTAATTGAATATCGCTGGCGATTTTTCATATTTAGTCCCAAGTATTTAGTTAAAAAACTCTTTTACCTGTTATTTCACGTATTATCCCTATTTAGATCTGTAAACTTTATCTTTGGATATAGCCTCGGTTAATTTGAGTAAAATATATTTTCTTGTTAAATCATAATCAAATCAAATTGCGTAAGGTACGTCCATATTATAGCACCGTATTTAACGGAACAGAATTCGCCTTTTAAATGAGTCCAATTGATCAGCCTCTATTTCGAACATAATGGCTGTGCCGTGTTAGCACGTGTTCTTGACTTTAAAAACTTCATTTGTTTTAAGAATTAATGTCAGTGTCACTCGTTACGCCCTCAATTTCATTTCCTTGTCAATCGTGTAAGCTTGCATTTGCATTGTCACCTTGTTTTGTGCGGACCGTGACACTTGTGACCGCAGGTGCTCGCCGCAAATAGACTATTATTATATTGAACCAGAGCGGGGACAAAACTACTGTTTGGTTAACTGGATATGATCTAATCTTTCATAAGGTGTTAGAAAATTACTATTTGCAACGCTATTTTGGGGTACTAAGGACTAAAAAATAAAAATGAACGCAATAAATTGTTTAAAATTTTATTTTACATTTCTTTGTTTAATAAAATACAAAATCACAATGATTAATTTGTTATAAATAACAATATAGTAACACAAGTTACTGTATTCATTACAACAATGCTCACAATCATTTCACATACATATATCACATCACATCATCCCTGAGAGTTCATCGAGAATACTGACAAATAAATTAACTATAATTATGCATGCACCACAGTCTCTTAAAAAATAATTTAATAAATAATTCATCGATCGCAGAGCGTCCATTTTTGTATATCAACAAACTCGCTAACAACTAAATTAGAAAAGTTGCGTTTTTAAATATTATGGCAATGCGGGCGACCCGCTAGTCTTTCGTAATTCCTTACACTACTTAGGACACTTAGAACATCACATTTGCGCTTTATTTACACGGGGCGTCGCGTGCGCGGCGTCGACAGTTCAGACTAGAGCTTTGGTTTCACCGGCCGTAGCCGGGCGGCCGCTGGCGCTCGCGCACCGCCTGCGCCTGCGCCGCCTGCGGCGTCACGAAGTACACGTGCGCGCCCTCGCCCGGCAGCCGGTACGATACAAACGAGCCCGGCCGGCCCTCGCCCGCCGCGTTCGCGCTCCCGATCCATTCCGCGTCCGGGTTCACCGGCGGCAGAGGCCGCTTGTAGTTCACCAGCGTATCACCCGCCAGCGACGGCCCGTTCAGATCATACTGCTCCCCCGCAAACTGCGGCCGCTGCGCCTGCTTCCTGTACTGCGCCGGCCGGCCCGGGTTCGGGATCGGGATGAACTCGCTGTCCGGGTTGATCGGCGGCCGCGGCAGCCGGTCGTTCACCGCCGTGTCGTGAAGCAGCGACGGCGGGTTCGGCCGCTCCAGCTGCCTCTGGTTCTGATGCTGGATCGGAACCGGAACGGGCTCGCTGTCGGGATTGATAGGCGGGCGCGGCAGGCGGTCGTTGACCAGGGTGTCTCTGTCCAGCGACGGAGGGTTCTCCTGCCTCCTCGCGTCCTCGATGATCTCGTATGCGTACTGCAGATTGATGTTGTTGTCGATGGGAGTCTTCACTGTTTCCAGGGGCGCAGTAACGGCCAAACCGTTTACGTCGTGCGTGTTGTCCTCTATCTTCTTACCGAATATGTCGAATGAGTTCTTTGTGATGTCGTCGAGGTACCTTTCGTCTTGTTTAGTGTAGTACCCGTGGCTGATTGGGTTCGGGGTCGTGTTCGGGTACCTGTTCACTTGATGCACCGCGGGCTTCTCGCTTTGGATGGGTATGAGATTCCTGTTGCCTTTCGGCCGGACACCTTTGCTAATCGGAGCGTCGTCGTAGTCCTCGTCGCGTATTTTCTTAGGGTAGAATCTAGTCGATGTGGGTGTTTCGGTCGTGACCTGCACGTTTTCGATCAAGTACTGCTGATAACCAGGCTGAATCGAAGGGGTGATTGCGTTGAAATCGTTCCCCAGATTGAATGGCTTGCTGTAGCTCACCATTGGCCGGAAAGGTTCCGGATCCAGTTTCGGTGCACGGAATGATATTTGCTCAGGCCTAGGCTTAGACTGGTAGCTGAACTGGTAGACCGGTCGCGATGTGATAGCTTTGGGCTTGTGTGCGTGCGGTCTATGTGAGTAAGAATTTGGCCTCTTTGTAGTGAACAGCTCTATCGTCTGTTGAATGTCAGCAATTTGCTGATAGAACGTTTCTGGTCGTTGTTTCGGTTGCTGAACATAAACAGGTTGCGGTCTCGGCCTTTGGATACTGAAGTACTCCTGAGTCAAAGTGCGTGGACCTTGTTTCTGTGGCCATAAGAACAACGCATCCGCTTGATCTATTGATCCATAAGCGACGTCTACATTCGGTGCGAAACCAGACTGAGGATTTATGTTCTGTTGCTGAGAGTATTGTGGGCGGCTTGAGGGCACAGTTTTGTAATAGTTGCGGCCATCGAAGTAAGTCGCAGGAGTAGGTGACGACTTCGGTTGCTCGTCGTAGAAGTAGAAAGAAGCAAGAGCGTTGTCATTTGGTTTTCCTCGATACACTGGTTGTAGTTTTGTTGTGGGTATGTTATTTTGAGCATTTGAATAATACGCTCTCAATGGCACTGGAGTTGAGGTTACTACATCATCGATAACATTTGGTGTTTTATCAGGTACGTCGTACAAGATGTAAGGATTCTCCGATGTTGTCGGTGTTTTCGGTGTATATTCAGGCTCTGGGTAATCATAGATGACAGACACGGAAATTGGTTTTGATGTGACCTTTGTCCTCGTTTTGTAAACTGGTTTTTCCGTTTTCGGTCTTGTTGTGATATCATCGGGAAGATTGTGTACGCGAACTGGGTTTCTGGATGGTATGCGCTGTGGTTTTCTTACATTTGTGGTTACAATTTCAACTGGTGGCGGGGTTGTAATCGTTGTAGGTGTTTCGGTGGTTCGAGGATATTCGGTAGTAGTTGTCGGTCTCTTCATGTATTTGCGGTACGACGATGTCGTCGTTTTCACGGTTGGCTTATGCCTTGTATATGTCGGGACCGTTGTTGGTCTCGTCGTCGTTCTAACAGTCTCAGTGGTTGTTTTCTCTTCCATCGGAGCAAAGAAATCTGGTGGCGGCGGCAGTATTATTCCTGGCACAAGAGGTCCTGCTGGCACGCTGTTATTGTAGTCCGCGCGGTAGGAAAAATTGTATGGCGGCGGATAGTAGATCGAAGGGTCGTCTTCGTCGTAGAGGTCGGTCTGGTTGCTGGGTGGTAGTAGAAACGCTGCGCCCGGAGGAAAGCCTTCTGGAAAAGAGCCGTTCATGGATCCAGGGAAGGGGAATGGCCCTTCGCTCGCATTCCCGGGTAGGAATGGGAACGGAGGAATTGGCAACGGCGATCCCCCGGAAGTAGCGTTTCCCTGATAGTCACCCGGGGCGTAGGGCGCTCCCGGCGCGAAGGGGAATGGCGCAAAAGGTAGAGGGCCTTCGCCCTCTCCCGTAGGGAAGGGTGGGAATAGGGCCGCAGGGACACTGCCGTTTGGCGTGAGGAAGACGAGCGGTCCGTTGTCGGCGAGTCGTACTGGAAAGGGCGGTGGCACTCTAGGTTTCTGCGGTAACTTTACTTGCCTTCTAGGCGCCTCGTAATCGTCGATGGGTGGCCACGGCCTGTCGCTCTCCTTCGTCCGCTCGGGGAAGGAGCCTCCTTTAAGAACCAGTAAATGGTCTTCAGCGAGCCATATTTCGTCTTTTTTCAAACCCCCAAGGGTCTGAAGGTTATCTTTATTTTTAGTTTCCGAGTTCGGCTCGTAGCTGACGATGCCTGGTCGTTCAGGCTTCTTGGAGAATATCTCATCCTGTATCAGGCCGTACTTTCCCTCAGCCACTTGGTCGGAGAGCGTTTTCCTTTCTTCGTCGTCCTCCTTCTTGACCGCCTCCTTCCCCTCGCCCGCGCTCGACATGAGCATGCCATCGTCCCAGATGCCCTGGTTCCAGCCTACGGTGCCGCCCGACTGGTCCGGCGCGAGCACACCATTGAACTTGCCGCTCGACGGCTTCTCTTCGAAATCGATCGAGTTTTTCGCGGTCCCGTACTCTTTGTCGGGCTTAATTTTCATGTGTCCGCCGATGAGACGCTTGATCGTGCGCTGGGACTCAGCGGGATCGGAGTCTGGCGCGCCGAGGCTGCGCTGGTCGCGCACGAACGAGTCAGGCGGCAGCACGTAGGTGGGCACGAGCACGCTGGCGCGCGCCTTGCACGCGACGGCCAGCGCCAGCACCAGCGCCAACGCCGCCCCTCTCACCATCTGAAAGTTTAGAAAACAAACTATTATTAATTATTTCATTTGACGAACGATCAGCACACATGTTGTCGGAACACTTATCTAAGTAGGGCCGTCTTTGTTACTGAAACTCGCGCGGGCGGCATGAGCGAAGTGAAAGGTCCGCGGAGACAAAAGCGGCGGGCAGTAATTCTGGCACTGGCGAGCCGCGCGCCACCACCCGCCTTTTATCAAGTTTTACTGCGCGACCACCTCCGACCCGATGGCATTGAGAATCAACCGTTTAATTGGAAATTGAATGGCGAATAATGCCAGCGACACAGGAAGGCCGCGAAGCCTAAATACGAAAAAATCGAGCTGTCATGCCGAATTTAAAAATTAAGTCTCATTCCGCTAGAATGTTCATCGGGCTTGATTGCAGCGACTAATGAAATGTATTTGGAAATGATTATATTTTTCAGTTTCAATCAGCACGAGGCGACGCAACGTAATCTTCCGCGCGGAGTCACGAAACAACGTTCTTATTATAAACGGTTATTGAGCGTGCATAATCGCGTCTGTATACAATGTTGTCGAGTTTAGGTGTCGCAAGCTTGTAGGTGGGATGTGACAAACCTGCCGTGTGAAATTGAATTGACGTTATAAATTATGATTACGGCTAAATAGGTCATCTACGAACAGCCGTAGGAAAGCGCTGCGAAACCGTCTAACTTACTAACCACAATGGTTGTTGCAGAACATTAGGGCAGTGAAGGCAAAGTCACCGGTGTCCGCTGGGCGTGCCAGGGCTCCGTGAAAGGCACGGTCACCTAACTAGTTCGATTTGCTTTCGATAAGCCTCGCCGAGCTTTGTAATTGGGCTCAACTATGCACCGAAAGTGTACCGACCCGGGCGCTGCGCACGCGCCGCTCTGCACTCCAGCGACGTTTTAATTGGCCGCTGTCACGTTGACCGACTCCGATTGCCAATAGATCGTAAACGTGGTTTCGTCCACTACAGTTACAGTTGTCGGGGGAGGCAGATCTCTTTGTCACGTGCTCCATAATGAATGACCTTGATTTAGTTAATAAACGTTTGTGTACAGCGTCGCGGGCGGTGCGTTGCGCAACTGTTGCGAAACGCCCACCAGTTGTTTGCTTTTCCAAACCATTAACAGTTTATTCTACAATATATCAATACCCCGTTGCATTATTTTGCAATGCTCGCCCGCACCGCTCGAACCTTAAGATCGGCGCTAATCGACATTTGCGCATCCTCTCGTTCTCCAGTTAGTACTAGTTAGCCTTCGTAAAAATTGTGTCGCGATTGTCTCGATCCGACAACGTTATAAAGTCGCCAGCATTGTTTTTGTAATTATCCGACATGAGCGATTGAAACTAAGACAAGACTGCGACCTTGCAGCGGCAAGGTGCCCGATTTTTTTGCGGTCAGTACAAAACGTGAAGTGATTAACAAACCACTGGTTTGCTGGGAGTGTCGCGGTCTCGCTTACAACAATGCTGGCCGCGATTCAAAAATACGATAAAACAAAATTCATTCATCTAACAACGTGGGCTAATGTAAACGATGGAACATAAGTTTAACATATCGAAAGGTTATGTATCCTAAATGTCAAATATTCCGCAAGCGACATCATCTGCCCTTCAGTATGCGCAGCCATTTGCACTCTCAATCTTCCTTTTAACTTAACTACAGTTGAAGCTTTCTTTTGGCTTCGTTAAAACAGTGTTGGGAAACGTTCAAGTGATGCATTGTTGACGATTTGTATTCAATGCTCGTTCGGCGAGTGACTTTCCATCGGCCTTTGTCTGCCAACAAATTCAAGCACCAGGATATGCTCGTTTCACTGAGTTTCACGCTTTCCAAAAAACAGTGGTCACAAAGAGTTAACAGAGCAATCAAATTGAACGAAAGTATATGCTTTGCACATAGAAATTAACCATTTCGCTATTTTACTTTAACCGATATGTTTCTAGTATTCATCAACAAACGAGAGCTAGATAATTATCGTAATTGCACAAAATAAGGCCTATGCAGCTAGCAAGTAATTGCATGCATTGATCTCCTTGAGTTTGCGGAACGACGGAAACCTAGCTATGTATATTTATTACGGCCTACCGCTAGTTATAACCTGTGGCAAGCGTTTGTTGGCCACTCCTTAATGCCGGGGCGCACTTGTCCGCCAGACATAAACGACAAACTTGCGCAATCAATAAGAATGAGTTCAGCCGATAATCAATAAATACTAACCCTACGCTGCATGCCAATGTGACCTCTATATTCGACAGCGTAAGACCAAAAACACGTGTGTTATTAGGCTAGTTAGTTTGTCGCCATATTCGTGGTCTTTCGCAAGTGTAACGAATCGCCAAGTGTGGCATTGGAACCCCCAAGCGTTACAAATTGTACCATTATGCTCCGTCCTTACATGGCGAGTATATTAAAAGTGTAATACGACTATCATCGCATAACGGGCGCGTGCCACGAACATTTGTTATATTAAAAAGCCTTAGAACCGCAGCGGAGGTAACCAGATCGAATGGTAATAGAGTTTGCGCGCACGCATCATTAGCACCATTAGGGCTGAAGCGTGACTGGCTTATTTGTCGTCATGTCTAGTTTTATGTGTATTGTTTTTGAATGGCATGCCTATGTTAATTGCAATATTAAATTATTTAAAGTATTTCACGTCATTGCAAGTTTTCAAACAGTTATGAACTTTGATGTCTTCAGATTAAAATTGCGAGTTGATAACCCTGCAGATGCATTCGGCGCGTGCCGTCCTGATTGATGTACGACCTCAATGCTATTTATCTGTATCGTGCGTACCCAACTTTTGTTTAAACCCAAAATTAATGGTCCCACATTGTTTCTGTTCCAAGTTTATTGTTATTCTTAAATCGATCAACATTTCGCAACTAACCCTGTTATTAATGATCACAGCTGTTATGAATAAACGTTAATGAAATGATCGCCTAGAGCTAGTAGAATGGATTGATCAGAAAATTACATGCGACTTAATGTATCGGTTACGAGGAATGTTGTATCGGAAAATGGTTGGTAAGACATCTAGGATGCATCTACGTAAAAGGTTAGACGCTATAAATGTCGAGTTGATGCCATTTGTGCTATAGAATCTCAGAAATGCTAATAGTGTCATGGTTTGGTGCATACGTTAGCTCGAGGCCAAGGCGACCCCATCCCAGCACTGCAGGTTGCTGCAACCAGTTTAAGGTCTGTAGGGTCATCGTCTAGTTGCGTTATGTCATCAATGCAGTTCTCTCGCGAGCCTCCATAGTCTCGAAGCGGCCTTGCATGTTAATGTGGGAAATCTTTTATAACGTCTACAACTTGTTAGCTCTAATTTGTATTATCAGATTTAAAATATACGAATGTTTTAGTAATTTTACGCTTTGTTATTATCTCTCATTAGACTGCAGTTGCAATAATGTAACGTACGATTTCGCAAAGATGCTTAATCTTTTTAACTGTTTTCCGAGTCTATGACTGTTCTTGTTTAAACGTTATTTAAATTCGTTGTTTAGATCAATCTTCCTCTTACATTTTCTTTAAAAGTGTTCTCTCCGTATTTTTCTAACAATATCTGGTAGCTAATAGTATTGTTACTGGTATTCTAAGGTCACCTCGTAAAAATCGATCTGATTCCTCGAGTCGTGACTGGCTGCGGTCGTGGCTGCGCACGCGCCGTCTCGGGGCCGCTCGAGAAATATTTTCAACTATTCCCTCTACGCCACTGTCATATGCTCCATTGTTGTCGGCACCGTGATTTATAAGGCATAACACCGTATCGTACCAATTCCAAGGCAAATTGAGCAAGCTTTGCTGTCTTGTTTGGTGATACAAGCTAAGTCGAACTATGGAAACACCTTACAAAAACACAAAAAAATCTCACCCTTGAAGCCTTTACAACCTTCTGGCCAATTAGTAAACATTTCCGCGTGTTGATCTCAAATTTTATCACACACGTTTTATCTGTGATACAAATATTTCAAAAAAAGTCGTTACTGTCTGCGTAAGTGCAGCTTAATATGGAATTTAACGGCCCTTAAGATAAAGGAAGTGGTCTAGTTATTACTAGAGCAAGCCATAAAAGCAGTTTCGACGTAAATGGCAGACAACCGAGCCGGTTGATACCTTCGAACCGTTCTCAAGATTCTAAAAATGCAGATGCGTTTTTTGTTAAAGACATGCCGCGTGATACGCTTTGTTATGAGCGCGCTTTCGTTTCTTTGTCAGTTTACAACTTTCTTGTTTCTTTGTTTCGTAATTTCACAAACTGGTCCTATCCAGTGTTATTGTATCCACGTAATCTTCCGTGTAATGGCCGCTGTTAGTTCTCATGTCATCTGTTCGTAATTGCTATTACCGCATCTTGAAATTTTACTTTTCGCATGACATTTTTCGTGCGTACGTGTCGCTGTGTGCTTGTTAACATTTTGAACTCGTACGTTGCGTTCTGGTGTAACGAATGCGACGTGTTTTGGATAGCTGTAATTAACCTTTTCTTTCTTTTGTTCCAGGTAAGATACTTGTAAGTGACTAGCTAACTGGGCGAGGCCCGAACCGAAAGGTTTTCGATCGGATCGCGGCGGTGGGCGGTGCGCTCCCGATGAGGTAAACATCAATTAGCTGATTTTAGATAGATAATCGTCGCTATTAGTTAGTTCTGTATTGTTTAATATGAACGTGTCTTGTGCAACGAGTTTCAAAATTTTTCCGCTGTTCTGGTGTTACCTTTTGGTGGTTTTCGGAGCGTATCGGATAATAGGCAACCTTAGATTGCGCCCGAGTCCTTCGCTCGGAGTCGTGCGAGGAAAAGCTGCATATTTTAATAGCGCATTTTGTAATTTTTGGGCAATTACCCTAACGGTCGTTTAGATATCTGATCATTGCTCGAAGCAATTATATTCAAGGTGAAATAATATTATTCGCTAAATGAGTGCACACGTCGTTAGTTTGCGACAAAGGGTGGTTATTACCGTCGGTCGCGGTGATTAGCGCCGGGAGATGCGCGCGCGACTGATGGCAGCGATCGCCTATTGTTTAGCTTCGGCGTGACAGTTGCCACACGCCAAAACATAACTGTCATTACAATTGTTCGCGGCTCTCTACGTTATCGGAATAGTCGAGATCACTATTAATCTTAGTGCTAGCTAGTGCCTACTCCTTTTTGCTATTCCTCGGCCAGCACGAGCCGGATACGGTTTTTTGTCGACGGACGCTGTGACCGCTGACGTAAGCCCGTGTTTATCATCGTCGCATGTAAATCATCTTGATTTCAAAGATAAATGGAGTGAATGTTTTCAAACAATTTACACGACTACCGTCAACGCGTGCTGCTGAGTGATGCCGCTCTAAAATAAGCCATATTTGTTGACTTCAGAGTTGGAGTTGGACAACTATTCTGATATTACGATGTTATTTGACAAGTAATTTATCAGATACGCAAGCTCGGAATTAATTTTAGCTTTCCTCCTTTTAGCATTGTGATTCACGATAAGTGGACAGTTGAGCATCGTTATGGCGAGGGTTATAGAAGGTGAGCAGCATTCAAGTCGCGGTGTGTCATAGTGTGTTTATAGTGAATTCGATTATAATCGTAGCTGCATCGATGCCTTTTTTATTTCAAATTCATTGTTCATTACGATTATAGCGATCGCGAGCCTTGATCTTTGATGCCTGTCAATAAAACAAGCATCAAGTTGAATTTATTTAACATGCTCAATTCAACTACATACAATCGTAAACTCGATACTATGTATGTTAAAAGCTTATCGCAATAAACATTTGATATTGTTCTCTGTATTGAATTAGCAATGAGATTTAATTTTGAGATCAGTTGTTTCATCTACGATATACAAAAAGATATAATAATTGTAGCAGGATTTACGTCATCGTATTATTTTTTATATTTTTTTTAGAATCAAATTCAAATCATTTGCATAACGTGTGTGAATCTAAAACTAAATGACACATCATTACCGTTTGCTTATTCAAATCGGAATGTTAATGATGTTTCCATCTAGATCAAAGGTTAAGAGATCACGTTTGATAATAATTTCACGGGCAGACATTATTTATCACGGACTCCATCAACACAATGGTGGTGATAACATTTTTTACTGCCGTCGGGTTTTACTCACGGATATACAAAAAATACCATCAAATTTATTTGCCACATCCGTGTTTTATAATTGCTGGTTGTTTTCTCACGACTTATGAAAAACCGAAGTACAGTCGCCGTCAAATAGTTCGTGACACCCGAGGCCAAATAAGTAGTTGATAACTCTCATAAAAACTCATAAAATTCATTTATTTTTGCAAGTAGCATTTAAGCATTTTTACACGTCCCAGTATTAACCCTACCACTGCTTCGGGACAATGGGCCAGTGCTGAGAAGAAGCAGCGCAAGAAACTCAGTCACACAACCTTTGGCTACGTTAGGTGTTACGAATTATTCGACGCTGACTCTACATCGTCATTGACTGTTTGTTGAACTCTCGAAAGCTTAGAAGTCTAGAGCACACATCAGGAACTAACGAGATGATTGCCAGTGCATGTTTACAGTGTTATGTCACGTTGGACTTACGAAGGCTCCACCACCGGCTTCTATTCCGAACCAGAGACTATCGGAAGGGGGCAATTTATGGTCTTACATGACGCAATATGCAGCACCAATAACTGCGGATATCATTTCCCACTGACACTTTATTCTAGACTCGATGGGTCTGGCTTTCTCTTTGAGAATTAATTTGCTGTGACTGTTTATTAGCAGTGGCATTGCATGAGTAAAATCTGTACCTATTTAAAGAATATTTTACGAAGATATTTCACTATTTGAAAGGCATATTATTCTAGATAAACACATACTGTTGTTGTGTAAATTTACAAGGGCGAAGCCGTGGGCAGAAGCTAGTTAAGCATAAATACAAAGCCGCAACGGCGGTGTTTAAAGTAACAAAATTATTAGCTTCTGATGTCCTTGCTGAGTCAGTGTTTAACAATTCATTCAAATGTAAATTCTCGTTTTTCCCATAATTCACTTGTAAGATTACGTAGTTGCTAAGTACTAATTAAAAAGTCAATCGGTCGTACGTGATATAATCGGAGTAGAGCCGGCTCGGTCAACGGAATTCGCATCGGTCACGTAAATTGTTGACAGAATGTATTAATTAACATGTCATCCACGTACGTCTGCGTTTGTTGTTCCGTTATCCGAGTGACATGGTCGAATATTTTTAATAGATTACGCACATGATCGGTATTTTTCACACTACCGTATAGGATTTACGGTTTTCCCCGAAGATCACACGTTTGAAGGAATCACTGTATCATGAGAACAATTACAAATAATACCTGCGGTGACTAATGCCTCAAAACGCGGTGTTGCAATTCAATTAGGAAGGGAATTGTTAGACTCTACATAGAGCGTGCCTAATTCTGATCGAGACCATGTTATGTTATATACTTTGTTCTAGAATTGTTATGATTGTTGATACCAACGCGATATTACTTACGTGCTACTACTATTTTGAGCAATAAAATTGGGATTTGAACTGGTTTTATCGTTCGTATGTTACTAAACCAATTTTTATTGTTTTTGTGTCGTATTTACCTATATTATAATACGCGTTAGTTGTGAAAAAGACTACTAATGAATAGGAAGCTGACTTGTTATAATGTAATGAATTTTCTTCCGTCTGTTAATAAATACAAAGTAAAGTTTTTGTCCCGATTTCTCTTGTTATTGTTGCTAGAGGCTGTTGCGTTATTTTCTAGTGCCGAGATACATGCGGTTAGCTTTTACCGATTAGCATGAATGAGATGTCACCGTCTTATTTCAACGCTATTACTAACGCCTATCGTTCATTCATAAAAACCTACGCGAGGTTTTCGGAAACATAAAAATAATACGTCTGAGCAATTACGCGTGGGCTTGTAATAGTGCAATTATTACTGTTAATCAAAACAATTGATGTTTGTTTTTGCCAAATGTTCTGAGAATTATAAAGTAAAATTTAATTGTATTTTGTTGTGTTTAAACAACGATTCAAGGAATGGAAATTGTAAAGACACCGCTGAAACTTTTGTTATCGTGTTCTCACAGGTGTTTCTGCGCGTCATTGAGTTTCGCGTCGAAGGCTGGTCTCTGTGAAACTTTGATTCTAATATTGTGTCGCGACTCGAGCTGCATTGTTTCTGGAGTCGCGTAGGCATTGTGCCGCGTGAGATCTGGGTCGGGGACCGCGGGATCCATGATTGGCGTCGCACCATGTAAGACTAGAATCACGCACATAATTCTAAAACACTCTTACATTTTCGGTTAAACGGCTGAGGCTGCGGCTGTAAACACTTTGTAGACACTCTTCAGTCGCACATCACACGTCGTGCTGGTTATGCTTCCGAGTCACTTCACTTGAGTTTTGTCACTGTTCGATCACTGGCACATAGTGGGGACCGTTCGTGGCGTCGCTTGGAGTCGTAATGGTGGTTCCCGAGGGTCACCGCGCCGGTCAGTGGTGGGGTGCACGTGTGATCGGCAGGTCGCGCGGCGCATGAGTGGCGGCGGTGGTAGGGGGCGCCGGTGTAAATACGCCGGCGTAGCGCGTGCGCGCCGCCCACGCACACCGCTCTGCGCCCGCGCACACATGCGTACTAAGCGGCGTAGATACACAGCGTGACGTGCGACAACCGATGCTCGATTAAACACTTAAATAATATTGATGGGAGATCCCTGATGCACGCGGATGTCGTAGGCCAACTCGATCAAGGTATGCGCTTGAATTATGCATCGGGTGTAAGGGTTTCGACGCGGATATCTCATATTAACTCGCAATTCGGTCACGTATACCGGATTCTGTAATAAGAATTCCTGGAACTATTTGAACACAAAATACATTTAAATACCTCATTATTTTGGCGTTATGTAAGATGTTGCCTGAATGCAATTGTGATTATTCATAAAGATACCTTGATGAAAACACAGTCTTGTTTACAGATTTGTTTATATCTTTTCAAGTAAAATTTCTCTCCATTTTAATTTAATACAACATACGCTAACACCATAGATATAATATATCAGCGTCAAATGTTAGGCTAGGTAGGTGAATTAATTAACCATGGGAAATCCGTTTTTTTTAATGTTTAAAATCCGTTGGAAAATACCTGAACCGTAGGTCATGTTTGTCTTTTACAATCACGTTTCGCGTGGATGAAACGTGTTATAAGTACCATGTATACTGATTGGCAGTTATTAACCATCATACCATCAATTTTTCGCGCATGCACTTCCCCTAAACCACGGTCACCGGATTGTTAGGGTTGCTACACACATAAGCGGGCCGGCATTTATCGGCAAAGAGCCGCTACTAAAAGTCAAATGTAGATAGATGGATGTTCGGGAAAAAGCCGCTCGGCTTTGCCGCACATAATACTCTATCCACTGAGCTGAAAAAGTGTAATAATAATCCCTTATTACTACACTTTTTCAGCGATTATTCTATTGCCGTGTTCCAATGATACGCAGTCCCCGAGCTACTGGTGCCTTAAACGTGTGAATACAACAAAACTATTAATAAACGTCATTTAGAACCCTTAACAAAATGTTGATACAGGGCCCTTCTAAGGAATGCTACGTCACTGGTACTAATGTAGTAAGTTTCCTCAGTTCGTCTTATGCCCGTTTTCACCATCAATCCCTAATTTTTAAGTGACTAAACAAAATTCCTGTTATTTGTTACCATAGGGGTCACTTAAAAATTAGGGATTGATGGTGAAAACGGGCATTAGTTTTTCAAAACCGACGATGCCTGCCCGCATAAGTGTGTAGCACCCTAGCCGCGATGTGGCTGCGCCAGCGCCGAGTCATCGACACCGCGGCGTCCTCGGAAGGTCGCTTGGCCATCATCGGTGCCCAATTTGCATATATTATCTCCGTTTTTTTTTCCTTATCAACATGTTATTGAATTATGTTTATCAACCCGGATCTATTTTTATTGGTGCCATTAGATTTTTTCACTGAAATTCCTTGCATGCGTCAATAATTGGAAATTTGGAATATTTGATTTAGTGATATAAATTTTTTGAGCTAATCCTATATTTTTATTTATGGTGTTACTTTTTGAACTTAAAATTTTAACATAATTATTCCGTATTTGAGCTGCTTTAAGTATTCTATGGTTTGTTGCAATCTTACTCTTACTCTATGTAATCTCTCATTTTGTTTTCAAGAATCACCATTTGTCAGCAAGCCAAGCGCCCATTGCAGTCTCGATTGTTTAGTTAGGCATATAACATTCTTGGAAAATTCGTAGTCATCTATGTGACATTGGCATTGTGTTAGGAAAATACAACATTATATAATTTTGACATTTGACTTTGTTGTGACTGCAGTAAATATTTGGAATTTCCTTTTTCTTACTGTAGTTTTAGTGCATTGGACGTTTTCCGACTAAGAAGAAAAGGCGAAGGTAATACGAATAATATTTGAATTTTTCTAAGAGGCATTAGGGGTAAGGGTAGCAGATTAAGTCCCAGTTAATTTCCATATTCAACTGTTTATATCATCCGCCATTTTAAATTAAAAGGTCAGACAAGGTCAGTTAAGGTCATAAATTGCTCCAGTAAGCCTCTGTCGATTTTTATTTCTTCTTTCCCCGAACCGTGTTTGGGTGGTGCGCATTCCGCGCCAGAGCGGCGCGCGCGCATCGCCATAACGCGATGGCACTGCGCATTTTGAGGTTACGAGGTGAGGTATTCAGTGTCTGGTTTTACCGAATATTATGGCGTCTAGAGTCTAGACAATTAATAATCACTGATAATATGGTGAAGAATGTTTAATCAATTTCTTAATTTTTGCTTCAAAAACAAGTCATAATTTTGGTTTTCAAAAGCTTTCAAAAACTTCTACAGCAGCCGAAAGTCATAGATTTGCAAAAAACCAAAATTGACCTATTCAAACAAAACTTTATTAATTTTATATGGCTGTTAGGTTATGGAATCTAAAAAATGTCACATGAGTCAAAGAGTTGACCTCTGGGTCATAGGTCAGTTAGGATTTAATCATGCGAATGACTGTGGTGTATTATGAAGGTCGTAAAATTGTTTTAAGGTCAGGATTTGGACTAGGTCAAAAAGGCAATTATTATTTTGGTAATAAATTCCTATCTCTTAATTTCTTTGAGTTATAGAAGTAAGGATTGTCCAAACAATGCCTTATTTGTACAGTACAGTAAGATGTGCACGCATGTATTCAATGATACGACCATAACGATGCGGGGGTATTTCAGATTTTGAGGTTAGGAGGTTGGGGTATTAAATATCTGGTGCATCAAGTATTTTCGTCTTTGGACAAGTAATGAAGTATTTCATAAAAATATTTCTGTATTTTTCTGCTCTAAGTCATTTTAAAAGAGTTATGGTCATATTAGTGAAGATGGGACCTTTCTTACATTTTTTCTCTTATAAGGCTTTGGCTAGGAAGTACAGATGACTAAGACGTGGCTTAACAAAAACTTATTAGCAAAACATAGTAACTAGATGGTTTTCAGTGATAACAATGTTTAAAAATATGCACGTTTATACGATCTATTAACAAGAAATGTCGCTAATAAACACTGTTGATATTTTTGTCTTGCGAGTGTGACGCACGCACAGATCCATTTGCATTAAATTCATGATTAAATAAATTTATAAGCAGATTTAAGGTTCACGGTAAAACCGCATAACATCCGCGCAGGCGCCGGTCGGCGTCGTCTGTCCACTTAAATTACGTAATCGAATATTCATGACGCCTTTTGGGTGCATTGCTTATTTTTATACGATCTTATCATTACCCCGCGGATTCGGCGCGGCCTTATCGATATTTAGAATCGGTTTCGCGGTTATATCTTCGATTGCTCTCGTTACTTTTAACCCACATACCTTTTTTGGGTCTAAAATCGGACAATATGAGCGTTTCCGGATTATTTTTACCGCAAAACTTTACGATTGTGTATTGAGTAATCGTTATCTTATTGTTGCACGAGACGTCGTAAGTTTAGATAATACCCCATCCAGTTTTCATATCTTTTTTTGCCCTAAACCTTTGCCCGATGGAATTCGTACACATTGTTTCTTTGTTTCCTGGTTTCCATTTTAGGTCACAGTCGCCAGCAGTATCTCGATTCGAATGATTAATCGACGATTACACTTCTGCAGATCGATTTGCCTTTTTAGTAATTACTGCGACATCAATTAATTGTGTTGTCACACTTCATTTGTTGAAATGTATTTTATTTTTCTTTTAATCTTGTCATTGTAACATCAAGGCTTCTTGATTATTTATATGTTTGTTGTAGTTGTTTGAGACGTCATCTTTTTATTTCTTTTGAAAACAATTTCCGCTATTAGCACCTCAGTAGAACGCATGTTAATTATAGGATAATTTCGATTTACGGCCGTTTACTTAATAATTCGATTCGATTCTCACGATTAGAATAGCGAGTTTTTTGTCCGACTTCTCATTACTATTCGATCTTGTTATTGTTTATCATTGGAAGCTTTATTTTTCATCGTTAAAAACCTAATCTACATTCGAGACGTCTATAAAATTATTCAGTGACGTCTGTCGCGATGCTCTATTAGTTTTGAAACGGATTTGTTGTTTTTTGTTGTAAATAACTCACATATTATTCTAGGTGTGTAAGATTCTTGAAATTCCGATATTTTGACGCAAATAAGCGCCGGTATACTTGATTTGCTTGCGAACTGGTTTAATTATTAACTTCCATAAATCTTGTGACAAAGCACTATGGTGCATTCCTCGAAATTGGTATTAACGATTTTGTGGATGTTATTCTGATTAGTGTAAAATTAATATAGAAATATTTGATTTATTTAATACTTTATTGGCACGTTTAATGGCATATGCCGCACTTTTATCAGCGAACTAATCCATATTACGACTTTATTAACCTCGGTACTCTATTTAACTGTGCATACAACTGAAATTTAGGCAGCGATAAACGGTATAGTTATTAATTGTAACAACTTATCACGCATTCCATGGACATCGCCGCACTAACTGCATTGCGAAACTGACGTTTTATTGTTTACATTTCGACTCCTCTTACTATTTTAATATACAAGCATTGTTAGTGTTGCAACACGAAAAAACAGCCTTTTTGGTATATACTTATTAACGAGCAACAATGGAATGCGTGGTTTAGAATTTTGTCCAATTACTTGAAATAAAAAATGGTACGTCTGACCAGCAACATTCTTCAGTGATTTTAATTCAATTGTTCAACAGTTTTCGTGGTTCCCATGTGGTGTTGAAATCAGGGACCTCGTTCTAATTAGTGTTGGGTATTTTAGCACATCTCGATGCGTTAGCGCCTCCTGCATAGTTTGTGCAACGCGAATTATCACGTGCAAACAATATAACGGGGCCTTTAAATTCTAAAGGGTACCAATTCCAACGTGTTTCGTGACTTGTGAAAGTTTTTACAAAAGGATTATTTTAATGTTGGGTTATACATTATTGTTTTGTGAAGTGATGTTTTGTGTGCTTTTCTTTAAATTTTGAATGCTCTGATTCGATTTAGCATCGTAATGAAATACGAGTTGATTAGACTGGGCCATTTCAGAAGCAGCGGCCCATAATCTCTGATATCAGGGTTCAGACCCTATTACCTACTACACTGAACATAAAAATATAATATTATGATATATTAGTAATATTTTCATCCTGAAAACTCGTGATAGTGAATAAGTAAAAGTTGATTTTGCGAAACGCATTTTTGTCGAGTCAACAAACAGAATGTTGTAAGTGCTAAATGCTTGGTTGATTTCTTGCCCAATACTCGAGAAATGCAGTAAATAATATTTAATTTAAGCGAACGTTTGCTATCATAGTATAATTCAAACGTAATATCCTTATGGTAGTTCTGAAATTGAACGTTATTGGCCTTACAAAGTGTGCTGAGTGTTGTAATATAAGCAATGTCAAATTATTGTGAAATATAATAAAAATATACACGTTTTATGAGGCTAGCTATATTATTTACTAGCGACCCCGGCTTTGCACGTCCCGACTGAGCTTTTAATAGTATTATCATACTACAAACCCTATAAAAATCCGTATAGCAGTTTAACTTGATTAGGCGAAATAAATAAATAAATAAAACTTTATTTCCGAAAGGTACACAACAAACACAATTCAATTTTATAATTATTATTTTTTTAATTATAAGGTAGGTAAATCCTGATTTTACCTTAAGAAACTAAGCAGTGTGGATATAAATGTTGGGAAAAAACCGTACCGTTGCATTAGATTCGGATCCGGGGAAAACCTATGGAAAGAATATTTGTTTGGTCTTTTATTTTTTACTTTACTTTTTTTTAGATGTTTTTTTGCGAATTAGGGCAAAATATGTAATTTAAAAAATTTAACAGATCAACTAGTGTGCAAAGAGACAACGTTGTAATTAAGTTACATGTAGAGTTTGGAAGAGCCCTCGGTATCAAGTTCAACCGTTTAACTGATTAGGATTAAACTGTTATCGAAGAAAACAGTTCTTTTTATAGTCTGTCAATATTATTGTACAAATGACAGCACTTCAATACTGGGGTCCTTATTAAATGTTAATAGCGGTGGTTTATCTATGATTAACATATAATTAGAGACAATAAACTCATGTTTGTATCAAAGGCAGTTGTCCCAAGGTCATCGGGACCGTGTCCACTGGCCGTGTGGGTGTGGATACCCCATAATTCATAACGGCCCGCGGACAAGGTCGTCGCACTGCCGAGATTGCGGATTTCGCCGGCTTTGGCTCAGGGATGGCAAATGCATCTTGAGTTGTTGTAAAAATTGCATTCTACTTACTAGGTATTAAGCTTGGAAAGTAATAATTTTGACATGTTTTTTAATCGCAATATTTACCTTTTGAGCACACTTTTTTTAAGTGTATGACTCACCTTGTCAAGGCAAGGGATACTTGGCACGTATCTAAAACATCTTACATTTATTCACATTTAATTTTAATTTTATATGAGATTTGGTTGCAAGTTGCTAAGCTCTATGCTCATTTTTGTCGCATTGTGATCCTTAAGTTTGCTATTTTATAATTATTGAATCAAACATAAGATATTTTCCTTAATGTACTTTGCTTGTACTTGTCTGTCTTGTTGGTTATCCTAAAAAAAAATGTGTGTCTGTACATATCGTTTCAGCCAAATGACGTCCACTGTTGGACAAAGGCCTCCCCCAAGGTTTTCCACAATGAACAATGGGTGATGGAGCGGGCTATGCTCGGAGTTTCCCTGCGTGATCGAATCAGAAATGAGGAGATCCGCAGGAGAACCAAAGTAAACGACATAGCACATAGAATTGCTAAAATCAAGTGTCCATATGCCTGTTGCCTAATAAAGTTAACTAAAAAATAAATGAGGAAAATAATAATATTTAAAAAAAGCCATATGGCTACTGCCATCCCTGATCCACATCGCGAAGAAAATATACCAAACGAGTGTACCATGTCGAATGAAAAAATGCAAACGAGCGGGATGTACGCGGATCCTGCCGGCGCCGGCGCACGCACCTCTGTGGGGTTCCCGGGGCACACACGAAAACATGCACTTCAATATCTTTCTAGTAATAATTAGTAAACAATAAATATCCTTGGGAATAACACTGCGCCATCTAGTCCCAAACTAAGCAAAGCTTTTACTATGGGTATGAGACAAAATACTTATTTTTAATACATATCTACTAAAACACTTTGAAAAGAAATCTTCTGGCGCAGTCGGGTAAAGAGAAACATAGCAGGAATTGAGAACCTCCTCCACTTTTTGAAGTCAGTCAAAAAGAGGGTATTATGTTATTTTTAAGCGACGTTCTATGAATGCTACACCGTATTTTGGCCTACACCAATTTTAATATTTTTGGCATCATTTCCTGGTCATCATTTAGCTATTTAGCTGATCGCCACGGAGCTCATCAAGAATATAATTATCCCTACATAGCATTTGGTAGAGTCGCAGATTCATACACTTACCTATAATCCAGACTTTCAATCAGAGGGGTATAATTTTTTCTGTTACCACGTAAAGAATTTATTCATTAAAGTATCACTTTTGATACATAATCAAAGTGATAACTATTGAAGAACGGAACCTTCTATAGTTGTGAGGTTGTGACACATTATAAATTCGGATTCGTTTTATGTGTACCAATTTATGGGTACCCACGCGAGCTGCCAGTATTACGCGTGTCAGAACTTAACTCCGCAGTTTATGTATCATCCGGAACGATTAAGCCTAGGTGCAGACCAACGACTTTTAGTTGGCCGATGGTTGGGTCGGGCTGTTAATCAGTATGGACATGTATGAAAGTGCGCACACTACACCGATTTGGTATCAACCGATTCTTCATACAAATTAGGTTCGGGCCCCACTATCGGCCAACTAAAAGTCGGTGGTCTGCGCCTAGGCTTAGTTATTGTGATTAGGTGCGTAGAACTTTCTGGAAACCAGATCTAGATGTAAATATACGTATACTGGTTTTGATCTTGACGTAGATTAGTTTGATACATTTCTTGTGATTCTTTATTTGTTGGTGACTGACCTTGATACATATGTTTTTACGAATTTTAATATCCTTTGAATTCCTATTTAGCTGTTTATCTATTTGGTCATAATAATAACGTTAAGTTAGTATCTCAACTAACTGGGTTTTGTTGTTGATCAACTAAACAACAACGCTCGAATTTGAAACAATTTGTGTCTTGAACGCATCCTGAACAGAAGTATAGTCTACAGCACATCTGAATATACATTTCTATTGCGATATAGCCAATAACAACTCGTTAAGTAACCAATTTAGCTTGATCACCGTCGCCTGAACATGGAATCTGCGTCGCAGACTGCAGCAACAAATAATTTCAAGTTTTTTTGGTTTGCCGCCAAATATTGTCGTCTGCCAAGGACACCTGTGTCCGCCCTGAGATTTATGGTCCCTCCACGAGATAATCAGATAGCGCACAATAATGGCCGCTTGTTTGCCATTCTGTCAAGGTACCAGGATACGAGACCTAAGGAGTTACGATGAAATCGTTAAAATCTTAAGAATGACGCGAAGAATGCTAAAAAGTTGTGGAGGACTTACTTGAAAGCGGATCATGTGAAATCCGGGGACTCTGCCAAGAGTGCAATCAGCAAATAAGGTTGGTCAAAGGTTTAGAATTCAGAACATGATCACTGTAGCAAGATGCTACCCTGAGCCACTTCTCCAGTTTTGAAAGTTCTCACCATGTGTAGTATTTCAAAAGCATCAAGTATGTTTGATTGGTGTCTAGTCTATAGGTCGGTGTCACGAATCAAGTTTCAATATTTGGAATCTATGCTCGAGTTTGAATCGAACTTTGGGCGTCGTTTCAGAATACGGTCCTTGACATGGAACAAATAAGGCCAACCTTGCCAAATGCTACCGCGATTACGGAATCTAGAAATTGCTGAATAACTTGATAAATATGATAAAATTAACACTTTTTTATTTGCTCATTTAGGACTTTCACTGAAACTAAATTTTTTACAGCTGTGACTAAGCAGAGCATAACTTCATGGTTTGATTCATTTATAAATAGGTATCATAACAATTTAATAAAAACACCAGCAAAATTTCTAAGCATTAAAGGCAAGACAAGATTACAGAGCCATTCTGCAATGCCGGTATTTTCTACAAAGGAAATTCTTTGCAAGGCCCATAATTTCTACAAGTTTCTACAGTCCGTATTTATAAGCAGACCCTGCAAGCTCTAATATTTTAAACACTAGAATATTTATTAGGACGGTCACAGAAAATCCTGGAGGCAAAAATAAAAATCACCAACAAATCTTAGATTTAATGAACACAGATCAGGGAGATAACTGCCGATTAATGTTAATTAATTATAGTTTAGTTCTCTAAATTAGTCTCTTTGCCTTGAAGATCGCGTGAGACGTCGGCGGCTCACACGCTTTTCGAATTAATTATATCACAGTTTAATCTACATTTTCTCCTTTACCAGTATAGATAAAAAAAAAACTAAAAATAATAAGAACAAGTTTTAACAAAAACAGATTCAAGGTTGCTGTCATGTTGACATATTAAAAAAGCTTAAACTAATTAATGAAACGTTTCATCCGCCTGTATACGACACTAATGCGAGCTTAAGCTGTGTAGCAAGCAACTAAACACTTTTCTTTTATCTCTATTAAAGCATTTAGCTGCATAGCGGTTACGCAAGCCTGTTCCCGCGAACGGTAGCGATAGAAAGTCTCCGGGATGTAGAAACCCGATCTATTTCAATGCTGGCCGAGCGAAAGGGTTCGGGTCTAGCTGAACAGGTTACTAAGGGCTCTTACACATCCACTATACGACGTCGCGTCGTTTCACTATCATCATCTTTTCAGCCACAGAACGTCCACCGCTGAACATAGCGTAGAATCATTGGGGGAGAATGATTTCCATATCGCGCTCCACTATCCGACGTCGAATCGTAGACACTCACGGCGCCCTCCTTCGATCGCACTGTGATTCGTGTAGAACAAGCTAGCTGGACAAAAGTCATTGTTGAATTTCTGATTATCGTTTATAAAAAACGATAAACAACATCCCAGACATTAAGGATTCCACAATTTTTTACTTTGTTAATTACCTAGTCGTGAGTAATTAACATGGTAAGTGAGGATATGAGGATAGTGTAATTTTTAATTCCTAATTTTGCTCGACTTTCGACAACACCTGACATTATTTTTTACTATGGTGACCAAATATTTGTGTGATGGATTTTGAAGATAAGGGTAAGTACTTTTTATTTTCTGTACAATAAGGTGCATAATAATGCTCATAGTTTTAAAAAGTATGGCGAAATGTTGACCTTTATATTTTTCTCGAAATTGTATGTTTGGAAGACTAGAAGTTGTATGCCCCCGCTTGACCCCAGTCTGGAATTTATATATACTCAACATCAAATAAACCGCACCTTCCGCGACGCGAACTTTAACGATTTTCTTCTGACACAATCATGGTGCCCCAACAATATTGGTGTTATTTGAAAGCCCAATAAATATCCTTAAAGAAAAATACATATAATTTCTTAATAAATGATTAACATATACCATAAATGTGACTTGAAAAAATACCTCACTTTGGGCCCACCTATGGGATCAATTAGACCAATTTTTATGGTTATAAAACCAAATAATGATCTCACGTGTCCTCTTTAACAGATGGATAGCGATTAATCCCAACTTAACAGTTTTATAGCCATAAAATTTGGCTCTAGCGTAACTACCTATTTTTTTAAGAAGTGACTTTGGATCCTTCTAAAGACACATTTTTGGGGTAAAAACCTTTCCTTTAATGAAATGAAGGTTAGAACTAGGCTTTCAAATGGTACGAATATTGGTGGGAAGTGGGGAAGCATACGTTTGAAAATGCTTGTCGCGGGAGGTGCGATTTATTTGATGTCGAGTGTATATTGTAGCTGTAACCCTCTAGTATTCAAATATACCAGTTTCAGTTTGCACACTTTTGCACAACAATTTTATTTTTTCAGATTAATAAAAAATCAAGTTTTTTGATTAATGATTAAAACATTGAAAAAGTGACCAGAATAGCATGATTTTTAATTTATATTCTCAAAATGTGATGTATTGGGATCACGAAAATTCGCTGAGAGAGTTGAAGAATAGCATCAGTCGCATTTCAATTTCATTTCAATGGACGAAATACGGCAAAACAGGGAACGCTTCATGAAAAACAAAACTGAGTGGATTTCCGGAGCCATAGTGTTACATGTTTCTGTTCATAAAGTTCAGTCTTCCACGTCGAAAGATTCTACACCTGGACGACCACTCCAAGAGTTCGACGAGTCCAGCAAAAAGACGAAAAGAAGAAGACTTTTAGACCTCATTTCCTCAAGAAGTACTTGAGAACTGATATTGGCTGCTGAAGCTGCAGCGCAAATGTCTGCTGGCCACAGCAACTTGGCAAGTCATTAATGTTGTCCCAGTCTACCCACTAAATTAAAAAAAACTGAGATTCTTTGTTCCATATAAATCGCAAAAATGTTTATATCGAAAAATTGATTTTCATTAAATTCTCCATAAAAAACGGGAATTTCATACTTTAACACCTAATACATCATAAGACCAATTATTATTATACTGTAAAGTTAGTTTCTTCTTTCCTTTTTAGTCTGTTTCTCTTGATTTTAGGAAATAAATATTTTATTACCAAAAAAAATTTTTTTTTCAAACCTACCTATAATAATTATAATAACAAGCCTAATTAATCTTAAATTGCACAAAAAAGTAAGTAATGCGTGTATTAAACACATTAAAGTAAAAAAATAATATTGTCCAGCTAGCTTGTTCTACTCGAATCACTGTGGATCGACCTGTCATGCTTTTTCAATATTCAAAGATGATAGACAATATTGAGGTGGCACGTTGCGATGTCGTATAGTTCCACTATACGAATCGTCGCACTATGTTTATGTGTAAGAGCCTTAACTCCCAGCTGGACTTAATTGCTCCGATATAAAGGCATTGTAAATATAAATTACTCGTACATTTCTAGAGAGAATTCGATTTACAATCTTTTAATGGGTTCAGTCATAGAAATGAGGTTTGCGTATCCTTAAGATTATTGTTAGGGAAAGCGCAGTTTGTGGGAGAGTATTGAGTATTTATTGCAGGTACTTAAGTGTATAAATGATTACCCTAAAATAAATTAATATTAATTGCTTTGGCGCTACTTTATTTACTAAGCAAACCTATAGTTGTACCTTTAATTAAATGCTTTTCGATACTGAATCATTATCACATAAGAATGCTTTGTTTGTCTGTTAGTCCTGGAAAGTTTTATCACTGTTCAAATAGGCCCTTGTCCCTATTAGCTATAATTGTATTGACCTCTGTGCTGGTGATAGCGCAAGTGATGCTTCGTTTACTGACGGGTGTGAATAACCGAATTATGTAAGGCAATAATTAAGTAAGAGATTCGAATACAGCAGGGCTGCTACCAAATTCATTCATTGAATTCTTCACGGACAGATTCTGAAACGAAAAATTTGACGGAAGAAAGTTTATACAGGGTTTCCCAAAAAGTAGTGTTAAGTCGAAGCCCAAAGGTAAAGCATCACTAGGGCTACCCGAATCACTGCGACTTTTGATAGTTTTCGAGTTATGATTTTTTTTACAACATACAGGAATTTTAACTTTTTTAATTTACATTCGTGTTATGGATTACTGTTATGGATGCAACGAATACGAATATTCGTATTCGCCGAATAGTAGACATTTACCGAATATTCGGTGAAATAATAATTACGAATACGAATACTTACCTACTTGTACCCTGCTTAATATAGCTTCATATCAACTTCACGCCACGTCACAAATCTTCACGCCACTTCACAAATTCGTGGACACTGGACAATAGGCCTTAAACTCAATATATGCCAGCATCATTGCACGGATTGCACCACATTACTTTTTTCAATTAATAACGTGTTGCGCCATTTTGTCGTGTCAAATAGAGCGGAATTATTTAAACGCATGTCCATCAACGCGGATCTGAGAAGAATCTTTAAATAATAATTGAAGAAAAACAAATAATTATAAATTGAATCTTTCAATATCAGTAAATCCTGCTGCTTCAATAACACTTAAAAGGCAACGGTCTAAAAATACATTAAATAAATTAATCTATCGGAAGGAATTTTTATTTAGTTTATTTGTTAAAATAACTCTCAAAGTATTTTCTTTGATGGAAATAGCCTGACAGCAGCCGTGGAAGGTTCGAGTCTTTTGTATCTTTTCCTATTAGTAAACAAAGTAACGTTTCTTGCAACAAGTCAATCGTCATTCGTCGTAAATAGCTCTTAGACTTGCATTTCTCATATTTAATTACGTTTATTCAATGTAATTATAATGTATAATTTTGCTCAAACTTAATTACAATTTGAACAGCGGCATAACTCGGAATGTAACAGCTTTATGAGGTTTCGGCCGTGTAAACCTTTCCAGCCCTCGAATTGACTATATCCGTCCGTAAGTTGGTCATATAAGGTAATAAATAAATACGTTAATTACAGGGAACATTAACGCCCTACATTTTCAAATAACCACAAGACCTTTAGAGTGGTGGTGGAGTGTGGACCTCTATTTCATCATCATTTCAGCAACATGACATCCCCAACTGTCCTCCCCCAATGACTTCCAGATTGGCCGGTAGGTCATCTTTCAACCTTTAGAGTGGACGTCTCACGCTGCGCTTATCCTCTTCTATTTCTCTCTGGTGAATTAGAGAGGGTCGTGCTGCTGCAGTTGAGACTGAATGACCTGATGATGCTGATAGTGATGAGATTGGTAGTGGAATGCGTTTGCCCAGCATTGGAACAACAATTGCATATGTCAGCGGTCCCGACCTTAGACGACTGGCTGACAGATAGGCCATTCTGATCACGCGATCCGATCTGATCGAAAACGTGCTGCTATCTTGAAATGAACTCACGTGTGTGTGCGACATTAATCAGAAAATAAAAATGTATTAAAATCAGCATAATAATATACATTGACGTCAAAAGGTTGGCTCTCTTGGAGACAAATCCAATTATTACCACTATATTTTTAATAACCTTTGAACTATTATAAAATCGACGAAGTTTTCTTAGAGAATCATCAGTTTATGATACCTGGAATTGAATGGATGTGTGTTTTTATGTCAAGGCTGTACTTTACATGTTTTATTTTTAATTTTGCATGTGTGATGTGCTATCGTCTACGTAAAAAGTTTAGATACCGACGTAGTATTTAAAATTTATTCGTAGTATATTGTTGAAATAAGTAATGATTTATTATGACATTGCACAGGTATTATGATAATTCTATGCTGGTAAATTATGTGCATTTTTTTACCAATAGGCATTATGTAAGTCCGTGTATGAAACAAACAGTCAAACTAGTTTGTCAGCAGTAAAAACTATTTAAAGCTGACCTTGCGAGTGTGCATGCAGAATATCGATCCTAATATGATTGATCGTTACAGACATGACTCCACGTTACAAATTACTATTCTGACCTGCAAAGCTAAGTATGTAGCCAACTACACTTTTAAAATGTATATTTTTTTTAACTACTTATAAAATTTTGAGATAAAATACAAAACGTTTTCTAGCAAACTACCAGCTTTCTATGAAGCTTTTAAATATAGTGAATTATTTTCAAGTCCATTTCCTTTCGGAAGCAAATCTTGTGTAATTAAAAAGTTATATCAATCTTAAAAGTATATTTAGTTTTGCAGACCAGTGTAGTTTGGTTTCTTTTAGTTTTGTATGCTTTAACTTCACAAAACATGTTTTGAGCTGTGCGAAAATAACTATTGCGTTTTAAGTTACACTTGTCAAACTAGCGGTAAAAATAGATTACTTTAAGCAGATGAGCGAATGTTCTAATTTTAATAATTTGTTTTTAAGTTTAGTGGATCTATTTGCTAATAAGCGCCGCAAGATACCGGCATTGACATTGACTAACGATCACTACGATTTTTTTCGAGATTTGACTGAGGCATACAGTTTTTTCCAAATTGCCGTGCCAAGTTAAAAGCTTAGAATTGACCTCATTAAAGTGGGATTTACTGTCAGATTTTTATTTTTATTCCAGTTTCTGATGTACAAGATTTTACGGGATAGGAGTTAGGACAGTATCATAAATGGATCGAGTGTTTGATTGCTCCAAAAGGAAAACCGATAATTGATAGTCACTCACTCATTACAGGCAAAAATAATTGGTTTCTATCGTGATTAGTATCAGTCAAACGCTTGTAAAGTTTATCATAATCATACATAGCTTTCTACGAAAATAAAACGGCTGTCATAGTTTGCATAAACATAAGCACCATGTCCTTATTTAAAGACGAGAACACGTCCTGCTTTTAACATGATTTTTTGCTGTGATTTTATTATCGTCGTGCCCGTCCATCATGCGACCTCACATCACACCATCACACGATGAATACCTTGTGGTCATGCCGAATTTGGCCTGACCATATTAAGTTTATGGTCTTTTGTTTTGTTTTCAAGGTTACTGTTTCCATTTAAATTACAGCCATTTTTAGAAAAATTAACGCTCTATGTTTAGACTTTAGTCACATTACTTGTTGTTTTATAAAAAAAGCGGACAGAAAAAGTACCAATCTAAATACTTTTCCCACAAAATAAAATACGAGTTTCTTTTTTGTCTTCAAAAGTCCACCAATATATCGTTTTCTGTCAGCGATATACGCCGACCATTAATTTTGGAAAAGCTCTTGTGATTTATGGCCCATAAACGAATTATCATCTAAAATCGGTGGCAGACGGGAAATATTCGGTATTAGTATAAGTTTTTTGGGAATTCGCTTAGGCGACTGTTTTGGCTCGTTAAATACCAGATAATGGGGATTTTACAACATAATTCCGACTCTATAATTTTATTGTGATGGCATAAAATTTATATGTCAGAAAATATTGAAAAAGAAACAACATACAATTAAAATTAATGACTTCTGTATAAGGTTTGACTGTGTGACTTTTTTCTGTGATTTGGCTGTTGTATTGAATGATTGCTATTATAATTTTATGAGCAAGCTATATAGTTGCATTTATTTGTATAGTGAATATCACGAGCCAGACTGCTGATCTAGTGTAGGTATACTTACACTATCACATTATTACATCAGTTACCATTTTACCTTCATAATTTCTTTGGCCCATTGTCACGGTTAGAGCTTTAGGAGCTGTGACATGATTGAATTTAGATTAATAGTTAGAGAAATAAAAGATAATTTAGGTTAACAAGTATAATTTATTAAGAATTAAGTAGCAAGAGACCTTAAGGGTGTGGGTTACGAGCAAACTATCGTATCGCACGAGATTCGTCACCGGTGGTAGTATATTCAAACCACTGTCCTCGCTAGCATTGATGGTGATGTGGGTTGGTTCTTCGAGTTGGTAGGCCCGCAGAGTCGTCGACGCGCCAGACGGCTAGGGCCGTACGCACTGTGGTGTAGGGCCACTTAGAGTGTGCGCACGGGCCGTCCGACACGGCAGGCAGCTCTGCCGGGTTGAAGAGCCAGGTGGTAGGTTCGGCAGTGGTGACCATGCATGGTGTAGTAGGTAGGCGTAGAAGATGTAGGTGAACGTGAACCCTGCGAATCAAAGCGGACACTAAAGCAGTTGCTAGCTTTTGTCCGTTTGACTGCGACATCAAAATACTAGCGAAGCAGATGGAATGATTTTGGTAATAAATGGTGATGTAATGATGTGGCAGTCAAACAGAATTACAGTAGTGAAAGGTGAAGTGAAGTAGGCAGAATATTAAATTATGTAGGTAGAAAATAATTTAGCATATCATCTATGTAGGCAATTAATTTATAGAACAATATAGGTAGGCAATAATTTAGAATAATTAGAACAGTAGAATTAAATCAGAATAGTTCAATTTAGCAAATTAAATAGAATTTGGAATGAGTGTCGTTACAGTACGAACAAGGTCATACAAAGGTCATGACGTGTCGATGTCATTTCGTAAAATCGATTCATTTAATATTTTATTATGTAATAAGATGTAAAATATTACGAGTAACAATTGTAGCAACAGTTAAAATTACGAAATGACATCGTCCAGATACACTGAGCACATGGATTGCACATTTCAAGAACAAAATGGCGGCTAGGTACTTACATTTAGCACAAGTATAAAATCTAGACATTAAAAATACTTTTGCAACACTCACCCGGTAGCGGGGTTCACGAATACGCGATTACATTTTGGAGTTTTATAAAGTTACGTACATCGCGGGTCCGGCGGTGACGGACAGCGATACGTCCGTGCTCATTAACGCTCTGGCTCGGACTAGGAGACGCGGCGGGAGCATCGCGGCCGTAGGCGCGTCGCTTGCGCATGCATAAAAACAGCCCGCCCGCTCGACAGAGAACAAAAGAAATATTTAACAACTTGTTTCGCGCGGGTTTGCTTGTAGATTCATTATTTTATTTAATTTATTAGTGTAGAACAATATAAATTATTTAATTAAGTTATTTAGTTAGGTAGTTTACGTAGATTTAGATATATTATTATTAAAGTTTATTTATTTAGGTAGATAATAGTAATTAAATTAGAATTTAGATCTAAGATAACGTCAGCGGTAACGCTAACCGTTACATATCCCCCTTTTTACGGTAGGATTTTACCTAAGGAAAATCCGCTATCTTAACTGTACTAGCTAATCTTGAGTCTGACTAACAAAATAAACATTTTAGGTCTGTTTACTTGCAACCTGACGTACAGAGTATATGATTTTTAGTAGATCTCATAATACTCACAAGATTTATTAAGTTAAGATTTAGAGAAAGTCATAAGATAACCATTATTTAATGAAGAGGTCGGAATATTATCTGTAGGGTAGACTACAGCTAATTACAAGTATGCGCAGTTGTTTAGCAACTGCTGCACCCAACAACTTCCTATCTTAAGTCCTAAGCAATGCAAAGAGGTACTAAGTAGAGTGTACCTTGCAATCCATTTTAGATGGTGCGTCAGACAAGACAGTTAAAAATAGTTTTAGACTTTTTAATTAAGGTAGATTTTCAATTATAGGTTTAAGAGATACCAGTAGGTAAGATACGAGTAGGTATAATAAATTGTTTATTTTTAGTAGTATTTACAATTTATAATTTAATTTAATAGTTTATTTAGAAGTAACGTTTTCAGTTACAAGTTAAATATATATTTTAGATTAGAATTACCGAGTACGTAATATAAAAAAATACTAGGTAGGCACGCGGGTGTGTGTTGCAATTTACACAATAAGACAATAAGCATTACAATTTAGTTTAACAAAAGTAAAATCTATGTGTGGTAGGTAGTAGTAAAAGTTAAATTATATTACCAAAGGTAGGTAGAATTTAGTTAATATTTTAAAATGTAGGTAGATACATTTTATATTTTAGAAAATTATAGTAGGTAGAATAGTGTAGCTATTCTCCACAAAAAATTACAAGTTTAGTACTACCACACAGAGATTACAATATTAGTTACAATCTTATAACTAAGTTATTTGAATGCCAACACCAAGAATAACCATTTATTACAAGTAAAACTCACTGGTAACGTCTCAAGTGCGATAGAATAGACCGGTATGGGCGCCAATGTCACGGTTAGAGCTTTAGGAGCTGTGACATGATTGAATTTAGATTAATAGTTAGAGAAATAAAAGATAATTTAGGTTAACAAGTATAATTTATTAAGAATTAAGTAGCAAGAGACCTTAAGGGTGTGGGTTACGAGCAAACTATCGTATCGCACGAGATTCGTCACCGGTGGTAGTATATTCAAACCACTGTCCTCGCTAGCATTGATGGTGATGTGGGTTGGTTCTTCGAGTTGGTAGGCCCGCAGAGTCGTCGACGCGCCAGACGGCTAGGGCCGTACGCACTGTGGTGTAGGGCCACTTAGAGTGTGCGCACGGGCCGTCCGACACGGCAGGAAGCTCTGCCGGGTTGAAGAGCCAGGTGGTAGGTTCGGCAGTGGTGACCATGCATGGTGTAGTAGGTAGGCGTAGAAGATGTAGGTGAACGTGAACCCTGCGAATCAAAGCGGACACTAAAGCAGTTGCTAGCTTTTGTCCGTTTGACTGCGACATCAAAATACTAGCGAAGCAGATGGAATGATTTTGGTAATAAATGGTGATGTAATGATGTGGCAGTCAAACAGAATTACAGTAGTGAAAGGTGAAGTGAAGTAGGCAGAATATTAAATTATGTAGGTAGAAAATAATTTAGCATATCATCTATGTAGGCAATTAATTTATAGAACAATATAGGTAGGCAATAATTTAGAATAATTAGAACAGTAGAATTAAATCAGAATAGTTCAATTTAGCAAATTAAATAGAATTTGGAATGAGTGTCGTTACAGTACGAACAAGGTCATACAAAGGTCATGACGTGTCGATGTCATTTCGTAAAATCGATTCATTTAATATTTTATTATGTAATAAGATGTAAAATATTACGAGTAACAATTGTAGCAACAGTTAAAATTACGAAATGACATCGTCCAGATACACTGAGCACATGGATTGCACATTTCAAGAACAAAATGGCGGCTAGGTACTTACATTTAGCACAAGTATAAAATCTAGACATTAAAAATACTTTTGCAACACTCACCCGGTAGCGGGGTTCACGAATACGCGATTACATTTTGGAGTTTTATAAAGTTACGTACATCGCGGGTCCGGCGGTGACGGACAGCGATACGTCCGTGCTCATTAACGCTCTGGCTCGGACTAGGAGACGCGGCGGGAGCATCGCGGCCGTAGGCGCGTCGCTTGCGCATGCATAAAAACAGCCCGCCCGCTCGACAGAGAACAAAAGAAATATTTAACAACTTGTTTCGCGCGGGTTTGCTTGTAGATTCATTATTTTATTTAATTTATTAGTGTAGAACAATATAAATTATTTAATTAAGTTATTTAGTTAGGTAGTTTACGTAGATTTAGATATATTATTATTAAAGTTTATTTATTTAGGTAGATAATAGTAATTAAATTAGAATTTAGATCTAAGATAACGTCAGCGGTAACGCTAACCGTTACACCATATCGTGAAGAAAAGTTCCCTAATCACAGTCAAAAGCAAGTTAAAAAATTGCATAGTTAAGAAATGACCCGATATGCTAATGATAAAGCTTAAGTGTCATCACTTTAGTTAGACTATTATGGGCTAATTCAAGCATATATTCCCTTTGATTGATTGAGTCCCAATATTTAGATTTTAGACCAATTACTGACGGACATGTTCTATTCACGAGTGTACTTATACCTATTCATAATAAGACTATGAGCTATGAGTTATTGCCAACCCATCTGTCTACTTCTTTTCTCGTAACTATCCTGTATTCAATTTTAGAGTGATATACTTTGAATAAAATACATAATGTTCAATGTTGTAGCCATTTTAAACTTTCAATCCTCATGCAGTTATTGTAGTACACTCCCGGCCAAGGTAATAGTAACAATCGACATGTAAATGATCGATTCTGTTAACGTCTCGCAGTGATACAGAAATTATGTTCCACGTTACAAACCTTGTTTAGTGGATACCTGTAATTTGGCCCGCTTGTAGCAGAAAGCAAGACAAGCAAACATTGCAAAACATAATACAGGTAATGGCGATTGCTCTTTGATAGATAACCGTTATTTATTGAGAAACAACATTGCCTGTTTTGTTGGATACATTGTTTTCTTTAATAATATTCCGGATGACAGACAGGTATGAAATAAAATAGTTGTCTCTCACGACTTGTCATAAATATACGTTACAAATCAATGCTTTACAGTATATCTTAGAATGTACAGTTCGCGACAAATGTATATTTGTCGCGAACTGTACATTCTAAGATATTTGTCGCGATAATACATCTATACTTAAACTGAGCTGTATAGCTCAGACCTGAAGCTTTGACTTGATTTACTCAAGGCGTCTATATGATCTAAGTCTGTAAGTCATTTTTCCTATGTACCAAAATCAATTTTGATGGTTACATTTACATAAATAGCTTCGCAGGAAAAATAACCTAAAAAAGACACGCTGTAGAGTCCAGTTTGTTTTAATCCATGTTCTAAATGATCAGTAAACAGTGGAAATCCAATAACCACGGGAAAGGCAAATAAAGTGAACCGTCATAAAAAGCAATGAATCAACATGCAAGTTCACTCTCGATAGAGCATTGTCGATGGAGCCCAGTTTTTGTGGCCGATCGCTAATCGTAATAAAACTTGAGAAGTGGATGCGCAGAGAAATGCCCGGCTTTACATGGAACTAAACGCGGAATAACTGGAAAGAATTCAGCCTTTTGTAATAATAATAATTCATGTGGTTCAAACTTGAAGTGCAAGTGTGGTTGTGTTGTACAGTCGATGAAGCACATGATGTCGTGCCCTCCGTGCCCAAACAACTGCACACAGGAAGATTTAATGAATGCTACTGACAACGCCACTTTTGTAGCGGAGTTTTGGGCTGACACTGTGTACGTTTGTTGTCGACACGACAAGAAGAAGATGTAAGTAAAATTCTTAATAAATTGTCATAGTTAAGCGTTTTGTACTAGCTCAAGCTTTTTTTGATTCATCGCGTCAGTTAATATAAACAAATGTTTATAATAAAATAAAGCCTCTTCCACTCGCCACAAGATCGTGGTACAATTTTCACACGGGAAGCTCGCGGTCTGAGACAATGACAGTCTCGACACTGACAATGAGATGATAACCCGACCACTTTCCACTTTCCCGCCTCTTCCCACAAACATGGCCGCGAAAAGCAATTGCAAATGGCGGAAAATTCGCGCCATTCCATCTTAGATTGCAGCGATTCTATTCTTTAGAAGGATAGGAAACAAAGATAAACTGGATTGAGTTGAGCTTGTGACTAATTTCGTAATTTCTAAGAGAAATTGATTCTCTTATCAGATACTAAAACAATATGTTGATGATTTCACACATTTTAGTTACTGTTGTTATTTTTATCAGCGTAAAATTAAGTAAATTCAAACTGTTTTACCAAATCCAGCTGTGGAACTAATCAATTTGACAGTGACAATATTCATGAAGCCATGCACTTTAAATTCAAAAGAGAACCTTCAATATGCACTCGTATAATAATAAAACGATTATCACGAATTGACAGCTATCTTAAAAGTTGATGTATCATTCAGAACTTAAAATTACTTTAGTTATTTTCCGTGGTCTCACTAAGAATAGCGAGATGAAACTGCTTCGTCATCTACATTTGAAGTTAAACTGGTTATTATTATAAATTATTTTACAAAGAATGTGCAGTAATAAAAAGTAAAATTGTTGTAATTCAGTGCTTAACTAATAGCCATTAAAAAGTTTCAAAAAGGAGTTTAATAGATTTAAAACTTACTATAAAGTAGTTTTCAAGCTTTCGTTAGATTGCTTTCTAAATTACATGATGAAATTATTAATCCAATAAATGTATGGTGCATGTAACTACCACACAAAAATTTTGCATTCCGCGCATTTCTAGTAAAGGGTAGGTAATTCTTATGGTTACATTTTGAAGAGGGGTTCAAAGGTTGGTGTTTTGGGGCTTCGATATTGGGAATCCCTGTCACAAACGAGTTTTCTATTCGTAATTCCCGTATTTGCGTATTTATGCGCATAGTTTTTATTCTTGCGCTTGCATTTCAACATGTAATCACGGGGCAGCAACTGCTCCATTTCCCGATGTTACATTACCGTCTAATGCCTCGCTATCTGCAATATAAGGTTTGTAAGACATTTGTGTAACCGCCGATAGCCGCATGTGTGGGTATGGAAGTTGCCGAAAATTCTTATATGATTATTGGTAGTGGAGGGAAGTCGAATCTTAACATGGAACTCCTCCTATGTTCTTCTGATTAATTTCGTTGCAGGTCCAATGACAGTTTAACTTTCCCCCGGGACAAACTTGAGCTTCACTGGTTGGGTTTTTATTGGCGGTCAAGCTGTAGATCCTCCTGGCTACTCAGGAGTTGCAGCGGTGGGAACGATAGGTGGCAATAGTCCCGTTATATGATTCTTTCAATGTTTAGACTGTGTACCATTTAATACTTTAAGAGTTAAGGTAGTAAGTAATGCAGCCCATGAAACGAACCTAAACTTAACATTGTGAATATCGTATTGGCTACTCTAGTACCTACATTAAATTAATACCTATATTTTTCTTCGGAAAAACCTACATATCGTCACGTATATATGACATTCCTCATTATGATTATTAATTTGGCTTCATTAGCGAACACTCAAAATAACTTCAGTATGTTTTATTGTATTATCATTAGTGGAATGTAGTAATTTATCATGGTATAAATATGTACACTGAACATGTAGTTTTTGTGGCTCTGGCTATGGGGAAAAACCACGATTTTATTGTAATTGGTTTTTTGTAACTGCGAACTTTTGGCGCGGCGTTCGTGACTCTTGTCTGCGCGTCTGCTTTGATTGTTTTTATAGTTAATCTTCATGTTGCTGACCAGTGATTAGATGACATTCAACGTTTTATGGCTGCTATTCACTTCTAGGAATACTGTTTCTTTTTCTATTTATCTTATACTTTAAATCAAGGTCTTTTGCGGTTACGTCAAGCTGGCGACTTCGTATGCGTGAAAATTATTTTTCGACCAATTTCTCTCATTTATAGGTATCTGTTTTACATTTATCAAACGCACCAAGCTAAAATAGTCGTTAAGTTTTCTGAAATTCTAAATTTTTGTGCCATATCTATACTTATAATAAATCTGTAGAGAGGTCAATTCTGTACATGAAATATATCTTGAAAATAACTATCAGGGGGTGATTAGTGATCGATACTGATGCCAAAAATGCAATCAGTAAAATTTTTGTCTGTCTGTCTGTATGTTCCTTATAGAAACAAAAACTACTCGACGGATTTGAACGATACTTGGTACAATTATTTTTCATACTCCTGGGCAGGTTATAGTATACTTAGGAATTCCCACGGGAACGGGAGTTAGCGGGAAAATCCTTTAGTATGAAAAATCTAAACCGCTTAAGTTAGACGCTTGAAATTTGGCATGCAGGTACCTTAGTAAACTTAAAGCTTAGTTACAACAGGATATTGCAAAATTCCCACGGGAACGGGAGTTAGCGGGAAAAAACATTTGTATGAAAAAATCTAAACCGCGTAATGACGCGATGAAGGGGGTAAAACGGGATCCACGCGTACGAAGTCGCGGGCGGCCACTAGTTCTTAAATATGATGGATGAAATGACTGGACCTCTTAATAAGATTGCTAGCAGGCTGGATAAAAAGACTGTTCTTTGGTGTTCCTTGGGAGCTTAATAACGCCCTACAGAGGACTACCGATTTATGATAAACTGGAAAATACTTCTCTAATGTTAACATACTAAAATCTATTGTTACTTGGTAAAAAATATGCAAGGTCATGCATTGTATAACATTTATCGGGGCTTACCTAATGGGTCGCAGCACGGAACTGTGCGCGTTACTTACGGTATGTGCAAAGTGTGATTAGATTATAAGTACCTTAAAGAAATCAGTCAATGTCAGTGATTGTATCTGTCTTACCGTTGAGGGTTAACGACTTAAGAATAACAATACATACATTGTGTTTACTATCTATCTTTACTAATATTTTAAATGAGAAAGTATCTATGATTCTATCTGTTTCTTACGTTTTTTTCTCTTAAACCGTTGTCCCATATTTTTAATGAGTATGCGTTTAAAATCGAGACAGTAAATTGGCTTCCTTGCCTAGGGATACTAGATTGGCTACTAAATAATTAAGGGACTTGAAATAGAGTAAAAGTGTGTGAGGGTTCCATCATTTCTAAATAAATTCGCGAATATTTGTGATTCTTTTCTCACTCCTTCACGCAATAAGGACTGGAGAGATGAAGTATAAACTTTACAATATTATAGCTTGTCCCATAATAACACACATCCAGACATTTTATCAAAATCTACGCGGGCGATTTCGCGTGCGAAAACTAGGATCCAATAAATTTCTATACGCACCTTGGTAGCCCTATTGCCCATGATCTAATACACCAAATAGAGTGTGACGCCCGAGGTCAATGCCATACGTTACATGCTCGCCTGATCCGACCCGAACAATGCTTTGGGCAATTGACATCGACTCGATAGTCATTTACATGCTACATGTCAACTACTTGCTTTGAAAATAGCGGTTGTCAAAATCAAAGAAAAAACAATTGCAAATGGCTTTTTTCTTTTTTGTTTTAAAAGGATAACAGTTACTGGCTACTTATTTCTTTTTTTTTGGGATATATAGGACTTGGATTTAAGTATAAAATAATTCAAAATAAACTTTCTTTTATCCTTAACTTTCAATGGCAAAATACTAGACTTGTCGCTTTTTCTTATTTTAACCATAACTTATGTTTTTTTTTCTTTTTCTTTGCCTGGCGTTGTAACAGAAAGATACATAGGTTATTGTTTTCAGTTGTTTTCTCATTGTTTTTAAATATAGATTAAATTAACAGCATTCGCAAGTTTGGGAACCTTAGCCTTTGCCTCGTAACACAATCTTGACGACTCTTCCTTACCAAATAGGGTCAGGAGCGCTTGTTTAAGCATATTATGTTATGTTAATATGTTAATTGCGGCCGTCTATATTATGTTAATAGGTTATTGTTTTATGGCGTGTTTTATTAGGTCGATTGGTGGTTTTGTGTTACAATAACATTTGAATAAAACGTAGACCTGAACTTTGATTTTATTTAAGTTTGTTTTTGATTTACGAATGATATGGTCAGTATATTGCGCTTAATTTTGAAATGTCAGGTTATGCGATTTGATATTAAACATACTAAAACTTACAGTACTTTGACGTAGAGCAATATTTTTTCAATTTGGTATTTAATTTGCTTTCTAAAATAACGTAAAAATATTTTATTTTGAATAATTTATATCTAATAAAATATGCGTATTTATGTTACCTCACATATGCTGTTATATAATTTTAACTCAACATTGTTGCCCTGATATATTACTAACAGTAGTTGTAAGTTAACAGGCTTTATAACTATATTATAATGCAGGCATTTGTGTTATGTAATAATCATTATAACTCTACAGGTTCCAATAATTATTCATTCACACAATATTTAAAAGTATGTGTGCCAGAATGTGTAAAAAATCGTATTGGTTTCTTTAGTATGTCTAGAAAGATAAATTGATTTTGTATACAGATTCGTAGAAAGTGTGTTATTATAACAAGGTAGGTAAGTCATTAAAATAAAGTAATCTTTTATTTTATATCGCTAATGGAATGCCGTTTAAAAATGGATAATCTTCATGAAACGTATATTAATGTAAATAAAGAGCCAAGCTTGGCACAAACGATGTCCAACTCGGTCCTATAAAAAGTTGAATTCTCTGACGGGTGTCTAAGTTAAATAGCATTATTCTTTTTATCGCAGACGCAGTGTACGCTCTTCAATTAATTTAAAAGACGGTTCCATACGTCCATTCATATTGTAAACTTATTACCTGTTTGCTCTAAACGTAGATGCTAGTTATAAATAAGACATTTTATACAGAAAATACTTAATTGCAAGTCATCTGATTATACTCCCATCTTATTACTTATATCAAATTATGCAATGCGAAAGTTTAAAAATGATTATTTCCAAATTTGGATCTTGGCCCATACACTACCGTGCGTCTAGCTTGATAAAACACTCGTGTGACACCTTCAAAAACGAGGAAACCAGGACAACACGATATGGAGGTCGAATGACGACCCGGGTCACTGTGCGAACTTGACCCGGGGCGAGTGATAGTGACCTTCTTTATCCCGCGATAGCCATTTGTGAATTCACGTAAACTCTATTTTGAAAAGATGATCCGCGTATTTATTAAAAATATGATTCATAGTATAATTTAAAAAAAAAAGGTAAGAATCAATATTTTTTTAGGAATTTTACCTTAGGTATACATATTTTAAGGAAAAGTATGTATGAAATAGTATAAATATTTTTATGATTCAAATCGTTTTTTTAGCAAGTTTACGTAATATTGCGTGTGTCAGCGATTGAAAAGTTACTTGAATATAAAACAAAACCATCGACGAATAAATCTTTTGTTACTTAGCATTCAAAAGTAAAACAATTGATACCATTGAATTATTTAGACCCTGAACTTGACTCCGACCCGCGATGGTCGAGATGACCCGCGATGGCCTGAGATGACCCAAGAGATTTATCGGCTAACTTTCGTGCACGTAACGTGCGTGTTGTAACCATCGGGTTCGGGTCAATTGGACTGTTCCAAGGTCGAGAGATTAATGACGGTGGGTGTGTTTATGGTATTCTCCCCAATTAAAGAAAGAAAGAAAGATTTATATTACAATGGACATCGCACAAAGACAATATATGCTATATGTTTTACATCCTGTGGGCTTAGGATGTGTTTCCCAGGTGTAAGTTATGCTTGCGCATTTTGGTCTTACTCAGTCCTATGATTTGTTTAGAGCATTTTCGTTCATAGCTTTTAAGTATAAGAGCTTTGGAGTGAGTTTGTCCTGGCATGTCTGACCATGTCTTATAGGATTGTTTTGGTAATGTTCTTCAGGGTTATTCGAGCGAGACTTGGGAATACCACAAAAGGGTTCTGGACCATTTCCACGGTTCTCGCTCTGACCGGTTCGTCGACATTTTCATTACCCGATTCCTTACCGTACATTCCGGTTCATATTCGTGCTTCCTCACACCGTTGACAAGAACTTTAAGTCATAGATAAGTATCGTGACCCGTTGTGCTTCGAACTATCAAGCATGCAACCGATTTAGTAATCAATATAATATAAGAATATTCATATTAGAATAATTATTCATGTATTCAAAAAAGTATGATTTGTTTACAAATTGTGAAACTATGCTAATATTACCCCCTAAAATGACTCACACCGTACCGTGTGCAAGTGCAACATTCCATGCATATTCATTAGCACTGACATTGCCAATTTGTCATACCAGTTTTATGGAGCATGCTCTAATTTGGCATGTTTTGTAATTTACGTGCGACTCTTACGGACATATCAAGTTTTTGTGCTGTTTTTGTGTTTATCTTTGTTTTGAAGTTTAAAATATTGGACAGGTTTCCTTATAACTTGGTTCTAATCGTAAAAATGTTTACTGTGCTAAATGCTTGATAAATATTAAACAGACAATTCTATTGACATTAGTAAATCGTTCGAATAAAAATACAACAGACCTAATTAATTTGTTGAACGTTCATAAAGGAAAAAAATGTTATTTGGCACAAATAATTAACAAAAATATACAAAAAATATATTTACTTCATTGTTAATAATATATTCTGCCAGTACAAGTGCGAGGATAAGCGGTCGCACGAGACCGCGGTAACGATTGATTTCTATTGTGTCTCAATTCGCTGGTACTACTAAATACGAATTTACACAATGAATACAATTTAGGAAAGACAACACCCAAAGGAATAACATTAACCACGTGGAATCTATTTCAAATAAGTGTTAAAACATGAATGAAACTACAATCCACAGATATGAATCTAATGTACCTATCTCTATCGCGGCGATCCGAAGGGGATTGCCCAATCGGATGCGCCCTGAACTTGACCGATGCGCGAGCGCCGGTCAGCCTTCCGCGCGGCCGCGTCTGCCGCGAGCGGTCAATGCGCTTGCTCTTAACGGCTTCTTGCGCAATAGTCAACAGCGCATCTTAGGCTTCTTAGGGCTTGTTCCCACGGAGATCCCTTTAATTGCAGGATTACGTTTAGTTACGGGACTATTCCCACCTCTCGTTCCCAACGCTGCAACTCCTGTGTGGCCAGGATCTATAGCTTGACCGCCAGTAAAAACCCAACCAATGAAAGTCAAGTTTGTCCCATGGGAAAGTTAAACTGTCATTGAACTGTTTAGTTCATCAAAATTTCAGCCATAACACGTTCACTGCTAAACGTAACGGGCCTCCCCCAACGAATTTCATAATGACCGTTTGATAGCATCCAGCGCCTGCTACCTTTATACTCAATACTCAATGATTATGAGGTCGTCTTGTGAGTGGACGTCGCATGCTTCGCTTTCCGGTAAGTGGCCTCTACTCCAGAACCTTGCTGCCCCATCGGCCGTTTAGTTATAGCCATTTGCAGTGTAACTTGTCACAAATAAGTATTGGTGAATTTATTCAGAGAACAGGAAAACAAAATAATGCAAATAAAAACAAAAATCTAGATATCACCGCTACATTTAGTAATAGGATGAAGATGTCTTTGGAAATTCCGTACCTTGTTACATTATGCATTACGATACCACAGCACCGTTACTATTGCCAAATGTGGTCAGATTACGCTGATTGTTCAGTCTTACTTAAATCCACGTGCTGAAGTCAAGTGACACCATTGAGTCACGACTGTACGCTATGGATTCATATAGCTGCCTCCATTAACATTGGCCGTAGCCATATTTTTGGCATCAGATAATTATCATTATCAATTTTGCGACATCATCTATTTTTGTAATGTTTAAGCATCTTGATCACCTTGGACAACTTGTGCCATATTAAAATTATCGTAGGCTCTATAATTCGTTCAGTATTAACCAAAATAGATACTTAGGCGCTAAGATTATTCACAAAATAGTCAATTCTCAAATGGTAAATATAATTTCGGAAAGTTTTTTGGCCATTAGTTTTTTCCCCACATATTTTTTATAATTTTTCCGTTTTTAAGAATTTAGGACAATTCCCATCCCACCCCACTCTACATAAAGTCTAACCGTGAGCAGACTTAAATGGCTTTTAGTGACTTTGTTGGAGAATTAAGACGTGTGCAATGCACACTGTGCATTCTTATACTAATTCTGCTGTATTCCTAATCCGTTTTAAGATGTTTACGATCTTGCGAGAGCGCACGAGCGTGAAACCCGTCGTCAATTTGGCGCTGAATGGGCCGTGCGACAGGCGACAAGTCGCACCTGTCGGCGGTGACAGACGACAAATGCCGACAACGCAACGAGATTGATGGAGACGCACTCACGGCAGCTGGCGTCTTTTGGCACGCTCTACAATTACATGGAAGATGAATTTTAACCCTTAGCGAGGCACCAGAAAAAAGAGTGACTAAAAGCCTGTTTGCACAAAATAAATTACTTTCATGACTTTTATGACTCGCTACGCGCACTAGCCTAATATTGCCCCAAAGCAGGTTAGGGTTAATGCAAAAAATATTGGGACGTCTAAAAGTGCTCTTCTAAAGCCTACTTGCAAAAACAAATGCATTAAAAATTTCTACCAATGGTTGTCAATATGTCAGGAATCTCCTGCATGCCTGCCTTGTCCTCAAGTCCAAGTGTCACTCCATGAAGCGTGGAAGGGTTAAGTAAAGCTTCAATTTGTACCAGTGATACAAAATGTACATTTGGAATGTATGTAATCTACAGCCAAAAAGAATTTACGCTTCCAAACCTCGCCAACTAACGGAGAGATAAACAAATTAATTATCATGCTCTTATTATTTGAATTGGTATTTTGATCTTATAACAGTGTATTAACTTTAAGCAATAGCAATCAGTGTTAGATCCGTCCTAATTTATACGGTAACGGCATTCCTTGATTTCATTAAACTGGTTTGAACGGTAAAGATACAGAAACAGATACAAGAACAATTCCTATCCCCGTTGGGACCACACTTGCGAATTACTATTATAGTTACCTTTATTATACTGATTTTATTTAGATAAAGCGTTTGCCCGCGGCTTCGCCCACGTTAAATTTTGTCTGTCACCGAAAAACATGATTGCGCGCGTCCCTACTTCAAAAATCGGGATAAAACTAAATGTACCGGGATCAAAAGAACTTCCAGCGTGCTGTAATGAATAGACAAAGCCTAGGTATTAACAATAGAGAGTCGTGTATTATGTACATTAACTCTACATTTATTGCTATTAATATGACAAGAAAACTAACGTGAGTGACACGCGTTCGAAAGTCACATGCGAGTATGTGACAGAAGAGCTATTGTGACAGTGAAAGTGAATTTCACTTTTATTCATGAACCACCCTTTGGAGACGTCTCTGTGAACAATATCGGTATTGTATATTAGCTCTGCCTGTAGCTTAGAATGTTGATAGTGATAAAAAGTGGATACAATAGGCTTTCAACTCAAAACACGTCCAATAATTTGGCGATTTGCTTCACGTTTGTTAGGCACTTCATGTGTGTCACACCTGTAACAAACATTCACCCCAATTTTCACAGAACAGGGTTCGCGTGTATTAAAATTTCCAACTATTCTTAAAAAGCGTGTAAATTGGTTGGTGGTGTCACTCAACTACGCTCAATCCGGGCTGTTCTAGAGGCCTAAAAGATAACTGGAAGAAATCATAAGCAAAAGATCCATTGTGTGCCGAGGCCGAGGATTTACTTGTATTACGAGTAATACAAGTAAATTGTGTTGTTACAAATACATACGCAATCTGAAAGGTTAACCATAAAGAACAAAAAGCGTATTATTATTTATAATAGCGTAATAGTCATAGGAATGACAAGAATTGCCAAAGGAAATATGAAACCCCTTCACTGTGCACTGTCTCGGTGACCCTGACTGATACCGTTCGAGTCCGCTCACACCGCGCCGCACCATGCGGTTGATATAAAGTTTGGATTAAATTTCAATAGCGGATTTCAAAGTGTACAGATTATTATTAGTATACCATAGAACCACATGATTTGATTAAACTATACAGCTGTGTCGTGCTATGTCCCAAAATCTATAATCTTAGGCAGAAATGCAGGATTGATTTGAGATGGTTCCTCATGTACTCGTACATACTTTTTTGCGCGTTTAAAATACTTACGTTCTCATGTGTTAATGCTCTAAGAAATCTTGGGTATGAATCATCCCACGTATTTTAATTGGGAGCTATAAGCCAATTAATTAGTGATGTTAGCTCTTGTAATTAAGATCGAAGTTCACTAGAGTGTATCTGCTCTTTGAAGGCAAAGAATTTTAACTCAATGAGTGCTCACGTTACATCTCCCTGCGTCACCGTTTGGCTGCATATTTCTCCGAAGAATTCCTTACCCGTGCCTTATATGGGACGTCCATGATGTAAGCTCCACCTGAGAAATAGGCCAGATCTGGTACGTGAGCTAAAGTCGAAATATTTTCCACAATTCAAGGTTCCACAAGTCGTTGACACAGTAAACGGAGTTAGAAGTCGTGACATGTGCAGCCACAACATTACGGTATATCTTTTACTGGCCCGTAATTATTTCGGCGGTAGCCGATTTGGGTTACAAATAAGATCCAGTTTTAAGACGATTTGTTGTCAGTTTTGCGCAAGATTGCCCAAAACGCACGTTGAGACAGTAATTTGTGCGATGTGGTCGGAATATGCAGTCGCTGAATTGAATATGATTCCGAGACATTGCGAGTCGTGTATGATCGTGAGTTTGAAATTAGCGAATGCAAATATGGCACAGCTCCAAAACACGGCGTTTCTTAACACACGACAAGTCCAAAGCATTTGCATATTGTACCTATTGAGGTAAAAGCAGTGAATTTGCTTTGATTTGAATACATAGAAACTGTTTTATCCCGGTTTTCTTATGTGGTGCCTTCTTTCCTTCTACCTTTGTGTTTTTGGTAACTTAGATCAAACTGGTGTGTTTTCCAAATCCTGGACTTTACGGTTAAAGTTCTGAAACTTTTGCAATGTGCCTAACATTTTAGCCAGCCGAGTATGTCGGCTTGAGATTAGCCGGCGAGCTATGTGAGTGCCGGGCCATGAATCAGCGGGCGCAAGGTTACGAAAGCCCGGCCTTTGTCGTGCTACGGCGCCTTTATTAGTCCTCCACTTGGTTCTTATTGTTTCTAACTTACTTACTCGTAATGACACAATGAGATTTCACTGTGCGGTTTTTCTTTGAATTACTTTTGGATCCGCGCTTTGGTGAACACCGATGCAATGTTGCGTTCGTAGTAACGGTAAAAATAGATTTGGTTATTTGGTTAAGACATGATAGAAATAAATACGTTTCTAGTCAAGTTTCTGTCATTCAGTTCTGGTGTCCGGAGCAATAGATAGAGAACTTTTTTATTTGTTGTGAAAACATTTCGTATTCGAGTAGCGATCCACAACAGACAGTGTCCTATATACTTCTGTATAACTGTCTTGATTGACTGTACCGTTCGGTAGAGTTAGTTCTAATATTTCAATCAATATAATATTTCGCACTCACTTTCAGATCAGCGATTTGCCAAGGATATCAGAAACCGAGGTATACATGAGTCACATAGCCCAGCTTTAGAACAAAGTAAATCTTTCATAGATCCACTTTTGAGCAAGGTTGTGGTATTATAGAGCATGCACATGTTAATGCCTTGGGTGTGGCCCGACTTCCTAGTGTGCAACACGATTCGGCATTGTTCTCAACTTATAAGCTATTTGGAAATTCGCAAGCTTTGTTCACGACTGCGCGGGCGCCGGCAATAGGTTGTTGATTAACGAATTGTTTCGATACGTCGAAATATGTACAGTCAACAGCACAGACTACATTTTTGTTGCAAAATAGCCTGTATTACAACGAGATACGACACGTTTAGCTTGATGTGCTGTCGTCTGTACTTCGGTATTGTGGCGCTTAGATCGTTTTTCGCCGAAATAGTAACTTTTACGCTAAAATAATGATGCTCACATTGCCTTACTCACTCAAAGCACTCACAGACATAGTGAACGGTTCTATACTGCAAGGGATCTTTCCAGACTGTTGGAAGGTGGCAGTCGTAAGGCCACTACCAAAAACTGGTCATCCTGCTTCAGTTCAGGACTTGAGGCCTATCAGCATCCTACCATGTTTGTCCAAAATCCTCGAGCGTATAGTTTGTGATCAATTAACTAAATACCTTGAGGAGCAGGGGCTGCTCCCGCGCCGTCAATCGGGATTCCGCAAGGGTTTTGGGACGGCTACTGCTCTTTCGGATGTGATTGATGACCTTCTGGCTGCTCAGGATGGGGGCTTGGTTTCGACGCTGGTGCTGCTGGACTTCTCGCGCGCCTTCGACTCCATTAATATTCCTCTGCTTCTCTCCAAGTTGCGTTATTATGGTCTTGATGATTCCTCCATACGATGGTTTCATAGCTATCTCTCTCTGAGACAGCAGTACGTGGAGCTGAAAGGGGTGGATGGGTCGGCATTATTGTCAGAACAAAAACCAGTAACTCGCGGAGTTCCTCAGGGATCCATATTGGGTCCAATACTGTACATTTTGTACAGTGCTGACATAATCAACTGTATCAAGGACTGTCAATACCACCTATATGCCGATGATCTACAATTATATACATCATTCCCTCCATCTGATCATGAAAATGCAATAATGAAGATCAACAACCAACTAGGCAGAATTTTTGACTGGTGTACTGCCAATTGCCTTGTTCTCAACCCAAGAAAATCAAAGTTCATGCTAACCGGAACACGTAGAGGCTTGGAAACTCTTAAAAGCATACAACTCAACGTTGAAATAAATGGAGAACCTTTAGAAAGAGTGGCTGAGGCGAGAAACCTGGGAATGGTCATTGATGGAAACCTCAAGTTCGAAAGCCATATACTCGAGTGCACTAAGAACTGTTTTTACCGCTTAAAGATTCTATACAACTTGAGGCCCTATTTAAGCGAAAGCCTTAGAATATCTTTATGTGAATCACTTGTATTAAGCAAACTTAACTACTGTGATACAGTGTATGGCCCGTGCTTGCTGGGTAAATCGTCACGTCTCATTCAAAGGGTACAAAACGCATGCGCCCGTTTTTGTTTTACTGTGCCTCCGAGATCACACATCACGCCATTCCTGAACTCATCAAACATGTTAAAGATGGCTGCTCGGCGAAGATTGTACCTGGCCACCATGTTGTTTGGCATACTGGATAGTGCGAGGCCTAAGTATCTGTTCAGCAAACTGGAATGGGCCCAAGCTCAGAGTAGATATCCAAAGAGGCTATGCACTCACATATTTGCTACACCCAAACATCGCACAGCAGCTTTTCGCGGATCATTCAGATTTGCGGCGTCCCGGTGCTGGAACGACCTGCCTCCCCCTCTGCGCGCCCTGAAAACAAAATTTACTTTTAAACATCACCTAAGAAAATATTTAATAGAATTGCAAAAGACTGACAATGATGGGTTACTTACCAGCGGGTCATGCGCGGCAAGCGTAGGAGACCTATCGGGGCTTCCTGGCACCGGTATGCCGCAGTAAAATGATGGACGGAGGCCATGATCATGAAGCGCTGGGTTCATACAAAGTTGCCACCGTTCCCATTCCCATTCCAATTCCCCATTTTCATTCTCGGGGCCCTCCCTGCGCATGAGTGCATCCTATAGGGAAAGTAAAGTAGTATTTATCTTTATTAAATTGTATAATGTATCGAACTAAACAGTAAATGGATAACTTTCTCACCAAGTTACTTGCACTTCATGCCAAAAAACCAAGGCAATGGGTGGGAATCAAAACGCCAAGCACTCCGTTTAGCGTCGTCTTGGGCCTGCTTTACTTTATTGTTCTCTGGCTTGACCTTTGTGATGTGTGGCTATACTAAATCACTTTTTTCAATCAAAATCAGGAATCAAAATGGTGAAATCCAACTCCAAAGATGAAATCACGTTTTTATTGCGTGGCAGCACGCGGTCTTCAATGCACAGATTAGAGTTTTGTTCTTTTTTTTAATTTTATTTTTAAAAATAGCTTATTGTCACAGATATTGATAGATGCAGTATGTGAAAAAATTTGTATGAAGTTTAAACGTCATTAGTGTCATTTTAGTGATTGTCGAAACGTAATTAATCGTATCATCGTACTGCAATCGCAAAGTAATCGAGTGATGTCGTGTGACTCGATTCGATAATTAATTAATTCCGATAAAACTGATATTTTGATAAATTTATAGCTAGTCGGAATGTGGATCGAAATAATTTTGTAGCGGTAAACGTCATTCTTGATTTTCTTATTAATTTGCAAATAATATTTTTATTGTGCATTTATCAAAGTAATGATCGTTATTCCATTGTGCTAAATAGTACTAGTGGCGCCCTCTTTGTCAATGTTTAGTCTTTGTCAATGTTCTGTTTTTGTTTTGTTTTGTTTTTAATGTTATTTTTTTATTTTTATTTATAATGTTGGTTGGAGAGGCGCCCGCTGAAAACCAGCGTCGGGGCACGCGTGCATGCACGCGTGGCTCGATTAATGCTGAGCGGGCGCCTTTTTGGCACAAAAATATGCGTGTATAGTTTTAAGTCCCTTTGTTCTGTTTTTTTATTTTTTTCCTTTTTTGTGTCAAATAAAGTTTTTCTTATTCTTATTCTTATTCTTAAAATAATATACCAGTTGCATTTATACTACACTCGCGAGCAAAACTATGGAATCACTTACATGAAGTTGTTTTCCGGCGATCTTGTGTACTAACGAATTTGTTAGCAACAAAAAAAGTGGCACCTTTTAAAGATTAAACTTTTAACTTTAAATTGATATCAAATTAATTTAAATCACACTAGTATTTAAAAAGATATCCCGGCTGACGTGAAGAAGTAACGAAAAAAACATGTATCAACTGTTTGATACGTCGCGAGTTGCGGCCTATTTACCCCCTATAAAAGGACGTGTTTTCGGATTTTTGCTTTCACACGTTGATCCATACACATCTCCGCTTCTTTTGACACTTTACCTGGGATTCTACACCTTCAGAAGCAGCACAAATCGTTGCACTATTGCAAGAAGGGCTCAGCCAGCGGGCTGTCGCACGTCAGCTCCACATAAGCCAGTCCTGGGTTTCGAAAGTTTTAAGACGCTTTCTGGAGACTGGTGGCTTTATCCCGAGACTAAGTTCTGAACAGCGCCGGTGCACATCGCAGAGGGATGACCGTTTTTTCATGTCAACCTCTCTATGAAATCGTCATTTGACTGGTATCGACGTCCAGCAAGAGCTCAGAAATGTTCGTAGGATAGCTGTTAGCGAGTGGACAGTTCGTCTTAGATATAAGCAATATAATTTGACTCCAAATAGGCCTGCCACAGGCTCGAAACTGACGGCAGGTCACCGACAAGCACGCTTTCAATTAGCTCGCACTTATTTTGATGGGAAGGTGAGTAATGGAGGCGAGTTTTGTTCTCCGATGAATGCAGACTGTGTTTGAAGTGCAGCAGTCGAAGAGGTCGGGTCTATAGGCGGCCTGGGGAGCGATTTGTGCACTGCTGGTTCGCTGAAACAGTGGCTTATGGGGGTGGCTTGCTCGACTTCCCATCGAGATGTATACGAGCAAATTGAAAGCGTGCTTATCGGTGACCTGCCGTCAGTGTCGAGCCTGTGGAAGGCCTTTTTGGAGTCAAATTCTATTGCTTATATCTTAGACGAACTGTCTACTCGCTAACAGCTATCCTACGAACATTTCTGAGCTCTTGCTGGACGTCGATACCAGTCAAATGACGATTTCATAGAGAGGTTGACATGAAATGAAAGTAATAAAAAGCTTGTAAAAACGGTCATCCCTCTGCGATGTGCACCGGCGCTGTTCAGAACTTGGTCTCGGGATAAAGCCACCAGTCTCCAGAAAGCGTCTTAAAACTTTCGAAACCCAGGACTGGCTTATGTGGAGCTGACGTGCGACAGCCCGCTGGCTGAGCCCTTCTGGCAATAGTGCAACGATTTGTGCTGCTTCTGAAGGTGTAGAATCCCAGGTAAATTGTCAAAAGAAGCGGAGATGTGTATGGATCAACGTGTGAAAGCAAAAATCCGAAAACACGTCCTTTTAAAGGGGGTAAATAGGCCGCAACTCGCGACGTATCAAACAGTTGTTACATGTTTTTTTCGTTACTTCTTCACGTCAGCCGGGATATCTTTTTAAATACTGGTGTGATTTAAATGAATTTGGTATCAATTTAAAGTTAAAAGTTTAATCTTTAAAATGGTGCCACTTTTTTGTTGCTAACAAATTCGTTAGTACACAAGATCGCGTGGAAACAACTTCATGTAAGTGATTCCATACTTTTGCTCGCGAGTGTATTAGTTGCTGCAACTCAATCATAACAACACTTCGCAAGTTTTCCTGCTAATTCAGCATTTTATTAGTGCATTGCGCAACGTACTAAGCAGTTCACACGTACATAAGAGTATGTGTCACGTACTAACATTCTACGAGATTCGACCCGGTAATGTTATACTAAATTAGCTTCCCAATGACATTATCTGAACACTGACTAACAAGAAACAGTGTCCATAAACATACATTCAATTACCGACTTCGTTTCCGTTTCGGAAGTAAATAATGCCGTAGTAATGAGCGTTATAAATAGTCCAGTACCACCAAAAGGAAACCTTGGAGCAATATGATTCATTGACGATTGAGACAAATATATTTCTGATTGTCGTGCTGATTAAAGTGGAGACACGGCTGAGCGAACGCAGTGTAATTACACCTCAAGATGGGGCGACGATAAACGCAAAGGTTGTTATTGTTCGTATATTCTTGTGTATTTGTGATGTCCAAAACGAATTAATCTTAAGATCGAGTTCGATACTGTGAGTCTATCAGTACCTGAATAGGCGCAGTGTCAAGATCATCATGATGAAGATTTTAAAGAAGTTAGTGCACTGGTTCTTACCATATCTGGATGGTGGCCTGAATTATGTATGACACAGTACTATCTCTTTCCTCCAATTTGGCATGTAATGAAGGCTGAGTAGTCCCAAGAAATAGCTTACTGTCCTGGAACCCTTATCAAAATGTAACCAGAGTAATATAGGAGGATGTCCAAATATAATATCGAGATCCCTCTGTTGCAAAGCGGGAGACAGTTGACTGAAAAAGTTCAATACCTCCTGTATGCTAATGATTAAAGTGACTTGTTTGAAAGTTCAAGGTTTCTCTGAGTGCTACGACATTCCGATACACATACCTTAATGTTAGAGCCAGACAATGGCCGCGTTGGGCAACCGTGAGGCGTGAACTGACGAGTGCCTACTCGTGCGCAGTTTGTGACAGGGTAGCAAAACGAGTCTGTGGCACCGGCTTAGGCTTTTGTGGCGGCTGGGGGCCAGTTCCCCCTGGGTATTGGGTATGCAATTAAAAGAAAAAAAGAAAAAAGATAGCAAACGAGTAACTTTGTATCTGATACAGGTCTAATTCAAGTCCAGATAAAAGCCACATTGTACCTATTTTTATCCCGACGTTAAAGCAAGAAAGGCAGCTTTAAAAAAAACTAATAATATCTATTACCATTTTCACTCTCAATCTGAGTTTGTGTTGCTTGAAATTTCATTATTTTCAGATGTACTTGAAACGCACATTATGTTAAAGTACCATTTATTCGAGATTACAATAATTTTAACATTAAACAGAAAAAAACCTTTGACATTTCTACTTATTTTATTTCATTTAAACAACAATAAAAACGAATGAGGTTGAATCCACCAACTAAGGAGACTACCTGTTTACAATTCAGTGAATATCGTATATTCTGCTTACAAAGTATACATATTTCTCGAAGCAGGTGATTCCGATGCTCTGTTTAACATCAAAAGGCGATTTGCGAAAAAAATTCAGTATAAATTGCAATACTTAAGTAACTGACAAAAAGAAAATGATGCAAGTAAATAAGGCAAGATGAGCAGAACTAACTGGTTGGTTGGCATTTAGAGGCGTAAAGGTTCGGCCAAACCAACGCGTGGAGCCCGCGTGCACTATGGCGATGGCGATCAGTGGCCTAACCTAATTCACGTATTTTGACAGTCAAGATCTCGCTGACGTTCAGAAGTCGTCCCATTGAAAAACAGTTCTAAATCCGTATTCACAAGGGTCATTTTGATAGAACGATTACTGGATAGGATCGCAACTCAGTGTTTTGTTGTCGTTGAAGTTTTGTTACGTGAATAAGGCTACAGATGATGTGTATGAATTTGTAGCGATGAGTTCACATAAACGCGTCCTGTCATTGGTCGCATCTATGCACGCGCAGTGATCATCATCGCCATCGCGGCATCGCCGACGCAAGCTGCACGCGTTGGTTTGGCTGAAACTTAAGTGCAGCGGACCGTTGCGCGACCTTGCAAGGTCGCCGCTCGGACGCGTCGTGCTCGCGTGCGATGCGCGCGCAAGCATCGCTGGCTATTGTTTTGGTGAAGCTGCGCAAGAACAAAGTCTTGTTGTTTCATGATCTTGGATTTAGAATAAGTTTGGAAGTCTTAGTGACCATTTTACTATGAGTAGACACAATTTGCAAAGTGCATAGCTGCATGGCATGCATAGCAATAAAGTAGCATAATGGTGTCTGACGACAAACGTCAATTCGATCATCATCACTGCTGGGCCATAGTGGTAAGCCACTCTAAACGCAATCATTAAAGATGGGGAATTTGTCGTAAATAAACTTTCCTTAAAATCAACGGATGATACCTATAATAATATGCAATTTGCATACATACCATTATTTTTCTCAAAAATAAACTAGTAGGTTACTAAAACAATGAACTCTGTAATTGTAGAAATAAACCAACACTTATAGCATTAAAAGGGGCAATTAGCCATAAATAACTATTGCCTAATTAGTTAAGTGGCTAGTTTGGCAAGTGCCGGACGTGTGTACGGAACACATTTTGAAACGTACAGTTTTCTATGACCTCACTGTTGGTGTTACAGATTGAAGTTACGCGCTTTTGTAGTGTTATTCTTGTAGTAGAGACGCTTTTTACTGCGTCATTAGATCATAACTAACATACTCATGGAACTTCACAATGTTATGGCTATACGTCGGAATAGCACAGGTTTAATTTTTAACGAAAAGTCGCGGGCAAATGCTAGTGACTACATAATTCATCATGCATTACGTCTTTCGCTGATTGAATTTGATCATATGACGTAACAATTTTGATTACTTGTTACGTTACTTAATCAACGACAAGATCTAGTTCGTGAATTTACTCCAAATGTTATCAACTTTACATTATAAACATTCCCAAATTTGGCTTACGAAGAGCTATAAATTATGGCATGTTCAAGTACTAGTCATCCAGCAATTAGATAATATAATAGCTATCATGAACAGAGAGTTGTTTTGGACAAGTCGGTTACATGGCAGAACACATGGTCTCGACTCGTGTGGTCGTAACAGTGCGTGTCTCGGACCAGTTCGAGACCATTTTAATAGGACAATCTGTAACAGAGTTCACGTAAATGTTTGAAGACAATAGAATTCATCGATTGGCGTGATCAGATAGATTACATAAGTCTTGGTACGTAGTACTAAGTTTATTTGCTTAGAAATTGAAGAAAGTAAAGGGAATATTACGTTAAAACTGAGACAATTCAGCTGTGCATAACATTTTTGTAACGTATTGCATTTTCAAACTAACTTTCCCCCGGGACAAACTTGACCTTCACTGGTTGGGTTGTTTTTATTGGCGGTCAAGCTGTAGATCCTGACTACACAGGAGTTGCAGCGGTGGGAATAGTCTAGTATTTTCAAAGACAACAAATTTTCAGGGCATCTATACTTGCACCTTCAAGGAATGTCTTACTGTATGAATATTACGTGCTGTCACAGTGGAGACTAAATGACCTGATAAATGATTACATAGATATGTTGGCATGGCATCAACCCTTAAACATTTAAATCACAAGCAGCAGGCAGGATATTGGCAACCGTGCGACGCGTACTCAGCGGATAGCGCGGTTTATCTCCACAATCAGAACACTGAGAAGTTGGTAGGGGCAACGATCAATCTCAAATATTGCGAAATCATTACACTATCTGTAGGTACCGCTATTTGGTTACCTAGATTTCTCAATTTTGAATACCAAATTTTACGTTTATAAAGGCCAGGTTTCATCGACCGCTGGAAAAGTCTATGATACCTTAAGCCGCGTAGTCATTTGGGGACATGTCACCGGGACATATCGCCCGACTTCCACGTTTTATGTCTCTCTGTTTACTTTCTGTCTCTCGACATTTCCATTGGTCACACGTACAGTCCCATCCGGGGTTCCCCAAGGGTCTGTTTTAGGACCTCTGCTATGGAACCTCGGATATAATGTAAATGGTCGCCTGCTATGTAAAATATTGTCCCCTGCGACGTCTCCCGACACGTAGAATTCGTGTCGAGCGACAGAGTTGCGTGACAAATGTCCTGTAATGAAAATGAGGCTATAGGAACTTATCTGTCAGATAAACTTACAAGTCGTTAATTGGTCTTGCTATACATTTACCTATAATAATTATATAACAGTTTGACGAGCCTGCAGTTGAACCTGGCTTCTTTATAATTTGTTTTTAATGGCTCCAATTATGCAGTGGCTATGAGATAATTTGCTCGCGTGTCGAATTTGTGGCTAACTGTACACTAATGGCGGATTTAATGCCAGTCAGTCTGCGCGGGAGTTGTTGATTCTATTTATATTGCATCTTATCTTGTTAATCATATTTTACGAGTGAATATTATCAATTTGCTGGATTTATAATGAATGTTTACATATTAGTTCATATTACGTAGGTGGAACTTTTGAATTGCCAAAGTAAGCGACTGCAAAATGATATAAGATTTGAGACTTCGCGTTTCATTACATTTGAAAGTTCTGAAACAGAGTGCAACGGGATTCAAATTCAGTCACGACGCGATACATAAAAATTTCGTCTTTGCGACGTCCTATCGATATCGTTCGTTTCAGCCAAATGACGCCCACTGCTAGACCAGGCCCTTCCCCAAGGATTTTCATAATGACCGGTCCTGCGCTGCCCGCATCCAGCTTCTTCACGCGACCTTTGCCAGATCGTTGGTCCACCTAGTGAGGGGCCTGCCCTATACAATACCGACCTATCGATATAAAATGCCGCTAAAAATATAATTACTTTTACCAATCAATTACTACTTTTATTACTCAATTAACACTAATTAACCGTGTAAACGCGGTAAATTTTGTATAGCATTAGGAAACTATAACGTCACTCATTCGGTTTCTTGATTGATATCAATTTATAAACTGTAAATCTAACAAAGTTAATTTAGAAAACAATTTAATTAAACCTAAATACAACTGTTAAACGGCAAAACGTTGTTTTTAGAGTTAACAATTAGCAGTGTGTACTGTTTGTAGTCAATTAATTAAAAACAACACATTAAGCCCAAAATAATGCAACGCAAAACTGTTTAATTACGAGTACAGAGAAAAAAATTAACAATAGCACCTCATTTGGTTCAGTCGTTTAAAAGCAATCGCCGCGATTGACGACATTTAACTTGAAACAATAGAACTATTACACAGTAAGATTTGGGGTTCTACTCGGCGAAACGATCTCGACATAGTCCGTCTCGCTTAATCGTGGCAGTTTGTTAAGAGAGTAACAGAGAGGGGTAGTAGTGGTTTGGAATGGTTTCGCAGAGTGGGACCTCTGGACCTGGGCCGGCTTCTCACGCTCAAACTAAACGGCTAGGTGATTAGTGATGGGATACGGTTTAACAATTTAAAAAGTCCGTCACTCAGTTGAATAGTTATTGAACTTTAAACTGTATGCTGCTGCTGTAAAGATACGGCTGAAAAAGAAAACTGTTTTTCCCTAAACCTGGTTAAGGTAAGGCCTGTTTTATTAAAGCATTTTACTACGAGTATACTCTGAAGTATTTCAATGTGTGCTTATCGAGTCTTCTTCTTTATTTAGACCTTGATAAACATGTTATTGAGTCCGTATACCCAGAGGAACGAGAACTTGGAATTTAAAAAAAGGGTATAAATTGTCTACGCAGGGATCCGGTATTTTATTCTCAGTTCAATTGCTCTAAAAATAGGATTAATATAAATTGAAACTTCATTCGATACGTTATGTGGAGTTATTAACGTAGGATTTTCTTATAGTTTTATTTTGAGAAAGAACATATGAATACATCGTCAAAAACATCGCGGGTAGGCGCGAAACCGAAAAGACGTAAATTTTTGGCTCTGTTCAAATTAATTAATATTTATTTTATTTATAAAGTAAATACAGTCTATATGTGTTGATACAACCGAATATACCTACCAGCAAATCCACGTTGATAAATCCTTCAGTTCCTGAGTACACAAGACCACTGACAACACTGTAACTATGGAGTCACTGCAACAGGCTATTGTCAACATGCAAACTTCATTTGTAACTCAGATGGCAGACTTCCAGAAGAGCCTGCAGCAGGCTACTCCATCAACCACGGTGGCAGCCCTGGCAGCGGAGTTTACGGCGTTCAAGAAATTCACTCTGGCTTCACTATCCAATCTGCAGCAACAGACCGACCTCATCCAGCGGGAGTGTGATAGATTGGAGATGTGTGGTCGGCGCAAGATTTTGTTGCTGCATGGGGTTCCTGAGGTGCAGGGTGAGGAGCCTTCAGCATTGGTGGCAAAACTTGTCGGTGAGCGCTTACATCTTACGCTACCTAATAACGCCATGAGTGGCTGTCGTCGCATGGGCAAGATGTCCAAGAACAAGACCAGGCCCATCCTGGTCAGATTTCGGGATGTGGCCGACAGGGACAGGGTATGGTTTGCCAAGACAGCTCTGAAGGGCACCGGGATCACAATCTCAGAGTTCCTGACCAAGTCGCGACACGATACATTCATGGAGGCCCGGAAGCGTGTCGGTATCTCAAAGTGTTGGACCCGGAGCGGCACCATTGTCATCGTGGCAGCGGATGGCGCACAGCACCGCATCACGACGCTGGGGGAGTTGGACAGGGTTATCCCGGCGTCCGCATCTACAGCCCCCCAGGCCCCGAGCACAGGGGTGCTCGCCGGCGCGACGCAGGCCCGGGATGCAGCCAACGCCAGGACCAAACGTAGGAAATAATCCATGTCAAATCATAATGTCCCATGCCTAGGTTTGCTTGCATGTGTTTTTTTTTTTTGGTTCATTGTCCACATACTTCGCTGTTGTTTGTTTTTATGTACGATTTTTACCCTCATATTAATATCCAATTTTGATTAGACTAATTTTTGTAACGGCTTTGTACTTTACGTTTTTTACCTCACTTCTTTGCTTTAAATATAAATGTCACTTTTCTGGTAAAACTAAAAACCGGTCTTTTGTACGACGTATGTATGACAGCTTGACAGCTGACTGACGACTATTATTTGAACGATCGATTGTCACTGTCAATGTAATAACGTTCCGTTTCACACTCTAATGTGTCAAAAATATTTAATTTTTATTGTATTTTTTTTTCTCTCTTTTTCTCTTTCATACTCATTCTTCTTTGTAAAAGCATCTCTTTCAGACTGCTGGTGGGTTGAGGTACAGGTTGGTGTGTTTCAAGCACTAACTTGTGGTTAACCTTACGTATTATTTTACAAATTTAATTTTTTTTTTTTTTATTTTTTTTTTTATTTTTTAATTTGTACCTAATATGAATGCAATCGATGCGAATGATAGCCAACAATCTGATCACTTTCACTCTTTCTCCTCTTGTTCAGTAAATGATGACAGCTTCCACTCTACTTTACTGCCTCTCTCTGATGTACTCCACACTGCGTTTTCGGATGTGCCAAAAAATTTTAATGTTGTCCACATTAATGCACAAAGCATTCCAGCACACTACCCTGATATGCTGGCTGCTTTTGATACGAAACATTTGCACGCAGTTCTTGTCTCGGAGACATGGTTAAAACCAAATCTTCCTTCTACTTCCTACTCACTTCCTGGTTTCCAACTAGTCCGGAACGACCGTATTCTCAGAACTGGGGGCGGCATTGCCATTTATATTCGTTCACATCTCTCATACTCGATCATTGACGCGTCATCTCCCTCCTCATCTTCTGAACTAGCACAACACCTTTTCCTTGAAATAAACTTGTCCCATACAAAATTTCTTCTCGGTGTCTTCTATAGTCCTTCCTTAAGAGTAGACTACTTTTCTGCTCTTGAGAAAATCTTGGAAGACCTGACTCCTCTATACTCTCACACAATACTAATGGGAGACTTTAACACGTGTCTCATCAAATCCGACTCCCGTGCCCATCGTCTTAGGTCCATTATAGACTCATGCAATCTGAACATTCTCCCTCTTAACGCTACTCACTTCTTTCCCAATTGTGCCCCATCATTGCTTGACCTAATGATTGTCACCTCTCTTGATCATGTAGCCAAGCATGGTCAGTGCAGTGCCGACGCCTTTTCATTTCACGACCTTGTGTATCTCTCATACAAACTCCGTCCTCCTAAACCCAAGACTAAATTCCTCTTGCAACGCAATTTTGGTGGCATAGACATGGATGCACTTAAACTCGATGCTGTGAATGCTGAATGGTATAAAATTGGGGATACCGAGGATGTGAACGAAAAGGTCTCTCTTTTTAATCAGATTCTACTTGAATTATATGATAAGCACGCTCCTATTCGACCTGTCAGAATTAAACATGTTCCTGCACCTTGGTTAACGGATGAATTAAAATCCTTCCGCAACAAGAAAAACGCTGCTAAATTAAGGTTTAAACTGGACCCGTCCGATATTAACCGCGAAAAATATAAAAATCTGCGAAATCGCTGCAATACTATGTGTAGAGACGCTCAAAGACGCCATATCCACAAGTCTGTAGAAAATGGAGATCCAGCTAAAGTCTGGAAATTCTTAAAGTCTATTGGAATTGGAAAAATACGTAACGATAGTACTCCCAAAGACATTAACTTCGACCTTTTGAATAAACACTTCTCAACTTCTGGTGCTCTTGATGACACAGTTAAAAATAAAACCCTAAATCAACTTTCAGTGCTTCCAACTCCAGACTATTCAGCTTTTACTTTTAGCCCAGTATCTGATTGTGATGTTAAGAAGAACGTATTGTCCATTGCTTCGAATGCCGTCGGAAATGATAACATAAGCCGGAACATGATCGTTCCATTGCTTGACATCCTTTCCCCTATTATTACCCATATCCTGAACCATTCTCTCTCCACAAGTATCTTTCCTGCAATATGGAAAGATGCTCAAGTGACTCCTCTCCCTAAAAAGTCAAATCCTACATCTTACACCGACTACCGTCCTATATCCATACTTCCTTTTATATCTAAAGTAATGGAACGAATCGTTCATTACCAGCTCAGTACTTTCTTGGTCGGAAACCAACTCCTTAACCCTTTCCAGTCTGGTTTCAGACCTGGGCATAGTACGACTACTGCATTGGTTAAAATCATGGACGACATTAGACTCGGCATGGACTCGAAGCAACTTACTGTGCTAGCGTTGCTAGATTTTAGCAATGCTTTTAATACAGTCGATTTTGACATACTAATTGGGATACTCCGTTCTCTTAACATATCTCCGACAGTTCTGGGCTGGTTTTACAGTTACCTGCACGGTCGCCGACAACGCATTCGCGCGGGGGACTGTCTCTCAGCGTGGTGTGACATCAGTGCCGGTGTGCCGCAAGGTGGTGTGCTGTCTCCTCTCCTATTCGCAGTCTTCATTAACTCCATTTCTATCAACCTTAGATCCTCTTTCCACTTGTATGCAGACGATCTCCAGATTTATTCACAGGCGGGCCTTGGAGACCTTTCGAGTGCTGTGGAAGTCGTGAACAGCGATCTCGAAATAATCCTGGACTGGAGCAGGGCTCATGGGCTTAAGGTCAACCCCACCAAAACGCAGGTTATCGTGTTGGGTGGTTCCAGGCAGATTTCCCAGATTAACTGGAGTGCCCTTCCACCCATCATGTTTGACGGTGTCCAGATACCTTTTAGCAAAGTCGTGAAGAACCTCGGCATTCACATCGATAGTGCTCTCACATGGACAACCCAGATTGGGGAGGTCAGCAGGAAGGTGTTTGCGGCTGCAGCGTCAATAAATAGGTTGCGAAACTTTTTACCCATACCCACCAAAATTGCTCTTGTTCAAGCTTTACTCTTTCCTATTCTCGACTACGCCGACTGTTGCTATCCTGACCTTAACGAAACCCATTTGGCTAAGCTCGAGCGCCTCCAAAATTTTTGCATTCGTATAATCTACGGCCTGCGAAAGTATGACCATGTTTCTGAGTACCGAGCCCAGCTAAAATGGTTACCGATCAGACGTCGGCGTGACTGTCACATCCTATCCCTTCTTTTCTCTATCCTCTTTAACTCAAAGTCTCCACCATACTTGAAGGAGCGTTTTCAATTTATGCAGTCGGCTCTGGGTCACGAAATGCGGTCGTCAAAAAAACTCCATCTTAATTTTCCTTCTCACACCTCACATTCCTATACGCGATCTTTCACTGTTCAAGCTATCCGTCTATGGAACGCCTTGCCGATGTCTATTCGGCAATCTGAGTCACTTCCTATTTTTAAGAAAAGACTCAAGTCTCACTTCCTCACGTTGCTACCTTAATTTCCCTACATCTCTATTCCTTTTAGCTTCTTAAAATTCCTATCTATTTTCTGTTGGCTATCTAGTTCTATCTTTGGTTCGTATCAAGAATTGTATGTGTATGTATATATTATATGTTATATGTATATGTATGTATATATTAATATATTTTATGTTATTTGTATGTATTATTTTGGGTTAAATTTTACACTTTTGTTTATTATTATTTATTTCATTAGTGTCGACACCGCCTTCCCCTTCATCTGTTTTAAGTAACTGTCCTCTCTATAGGTTGTCTGGAAGAGATCGCTTCATAGCGATAAGACCGCCTAATTGTACCTTATGTGTTCCTTTTCTTTCTGTTTCTTTTTACAATGTGGTGTGCAATAAAGAGTATTTATTATTATTATTATTATTATTATTATTATCGTCGCTAATATCGACTTGTATTTTTTTATTTTACTTACACAATATTTACATGAAGGTCAACGACCGTATTAAAAGTATGCGACCGAATTGATAACCTCTTCCTTTTTAAAGTCGGATAAAAATATAAGTATATATGTTACGGTCAAAGTGATAAATGTGAAAATTATGAATAATCGCCGGTTATTATGAATAATTACCGCATGATTTGGTAAATGTGATTAATATGAGGTCATTTAAGTGTGTATAAAACTAAATAGGCGGCTTAGGGGTGGCCCAAGGGCCACCCCCGCCGCACCTTAACCTATTTTTCACTTTAAATCAAAACATTATGTTATGGGCATCATAGAAAAGTAATATTATGCAAGAAACATTCCAAACTCATTATGCCAAATTATATTAATATATGATATCAAAACGTTCAAAAGTTTGGTTGTACACGAGCACGTACACAAGATGTTGTTCTCTTTTATGAAATTTGTTACCTACTAAGATTGAATTATTAAATAATCACTGTTAAATGTGATTAATTTATCACTTTTACCGCGACTGTCGGTAATTATTCATAATAACCGGTTATTATTAATAATTTTCAATTTATCACATTAACCGTAACATATACATTACTCATTTCAGACGTGTCTTGGGGTAGGTCTGGCCATTATCACGTCAAGTGAGACTTGTTTCACGGAAAACTCGATAATTGACGGTTTTTATATCATTTACCTACGTCTAACTGACGCAGTCATCAGTCTTACGTATAAGAGTTGTTTGACGCGTAAGAGCAACAGGTAGAGTTTTTATTCTTCTTTTTATCCTCCCTAACCCAATTTTGAGCATAAAATAAAATTCTAGTGCAAAAAATAATAAGCACCAAGTAAGTATGTGCTTTAAGAAAAGTATATGATGGATCGCCTGTCAGATATAAGCTTTTACTGCTGTGGGAAAACCATAAGTTTAAATAATGAACAGGCACCACAACAAGCTTAACATTGCATCGTACATAATACAAAAAAAAGCTTGTAAAAAAATCTGTTGCAGGTACTGTCGACTTTTTATTAGATCATTGAATCAGATGCAGGATATTGCTAAGTGGAGGCCAAGATTAGGAAAACAGATTCTATATGATCTAGTCGTTAAGAAAATATTATTTTGTATTTTTTCTTCTACTCGTATTACCGTAACAATATTAATATTAATTACTTATGCCGAAAAGTTTCAGCGCTATATGCTGTTACACAATATCAAGCACCATAGTAAACAAATAAAGATGACGCAGCCTGCACAAAAAATATTTTACCAAACGATTCTTTTAAGTCGTTTTCACGATGACTTCTCCATTCAAATGCATATTATAAACACATTAATTTTAACAGCTTTTCACGGTGCTGTTACATGTGTGACACAGTTAACGAATGTTTGTATAACAAAGAGTAAGCGGAAAGAGATTTGCAAGTGTTTCATATTTTTCACACTTTCACATTACTTCAACATGGGAATTTTCCCTGGTCTTTACACTAAAACAAACTTAATTATCGTTTAGTGCCTATAGTGACGTAACGCTATATTTGTCCCACCGTTAAAAGAGTCAATTTAATGAATGCACCGTCATAATTGAATTACCTAACCTATTTTTATAATACCATTATGTCATTGTCATAAAAATTCTTCACCTTAAAAAGTTTTCCGCGGTTTTATTTTCCTTATTTATCTTACTTAGGTATTTTGGAATAATGCCTCCGATGTGATGATTATTATTCTGCCCCTGTTAGATAAAGGGAGCATCTAAGATTTTTTTCAGAAATGTGTTAAAATCAAGGACAACGAAGAATACCCATTTAAATTAATTGAAACTTTTTTATCTCCGATTTGACTTGGCGTTATAATATGCCCCCTTTTAACTATCGGGGGCAGTATTGAAGTAACCTTGTGTTAGTAAGTTATGCAGAATGTTATGTAACAAAGTAGTATCATTATTGCGTATGCGTAATAATCCGACGATAATAAGGCTCATGTAATTATCACGTACGCACCATACATATTAAGTTCCCTAATAAGAATTTAATTACGCTCGTTTGTTCGATGCATTTGCATCTTCAGATAATCTAAAACGTATGATTTTTTGTTCCAGGTATATACGATTGAAAAGAGTTAACTATTATTATGCGAGTCGACGGAATAGTAAGTATAACATCGTATTGTCTTAATTACATTGAATTTTTGTTGCCATTCAAATCAAAATGATAACCAAACGGACCCAGGACCCAATTTTTTACTCAGGAAACATTCCTATGTTTCCTGGGTAAAAAAGCCAGTTTGCATTAGTCCGTCGGTTAACTTATAAAAAAATACTTGACACGTATTTTTGACTTTTTCAAACTAATAAAAATTGAAAGATGTAAAGTGCGCTAAAGTTCAAAATAAGAGGCCTGTGACGTCAAGGCGTGCTTAAAACTGTAGTACTTTGTGACGTCACGCGGAACTTCAACGAATCACAACTTCGTAATTACTTGTTTGATTGACAAATAAAAATATACGCGTCCCATATTTTTTGATAATGTAATTGACGGACTACAAGTTTTTTTAGGAAACTAGCCTCAAGCTACTTATGTTTGAGTTTGAATTGAGTTTTAAGTGTCGTTTCATAATAGAGGTCCTAATATGGTCCACTTTTTCTAAATCAAGACTACAGGTCCTTCGGACGCGTTCTTGACATAACGTTGCGTGGTATCGCACCACTAATTGATCGTTGTGCAACCCCAGATAACGTTGTATACAGCGTGTTACCTAATTCAACGTGTATTGTTTTAAATGTGAAATGCGATAGAAATATTTGTCCGTTAAGAACAATAGAGCACGAAAGATTCCGTTTCAAGATACACGTTTCGGCCGTTATTATTTTTGGTCGAAAATAAATTAGAGAAAGGAGATAATTACAACACTAATGTTGCCAACCTATCATCTTTTGCGTCATACTGTGTTTGAGATTCAAATCTTTCAGACTGCAAACACTTGGGGTCTAATTATGGAAAGTTAAAGAATTTAACAATCCAACCGGGGACTCTTCTAAGTACAACCAGCGTCAAATAGTGCCAAAGTAGCCAAAAAGTTCGCGCCGTGTCTTTGATTCAATCGGAATAGGGTTGTGTTGTCAACTTTTTGGCCATTTTATAGAATGTCAATGTCGTCGGTCTATCGAGCCGCCTATAACCAGTATTACGAGTATCATCGTGTAATCTATTCAATACTTTCTGCCTTGTAGAGACCAAAGACTTGGCAGTAGTTGTGCATATTCAACGATTTATTTACAAATCTAGAAGGCCTATTTATAGACACTAGCATTATCCTAGATCTTATCTAGCTTCTGGTACTAGATAGCGATCAATTTCAAATTAGTAATACACGTACACACCTCATATCTATGCAGACGACGCCATAGCAAACTATAGTTGAATATTATCGCTGTAAATCAAATAATTGCAGTAGAATGTGGAACATTCGTGCGAAGTTTTTTTCGTGGGAGACTTTCTTTGGCTTTGTCTTTTTAATTCTAATTAAGTGCAAAAACGTTTTCTCATACTCAAAAGGAAAAGGTTATTTGTTTCCATAGCAAACAAGGCGTTAATTGATTAGCTAAACCGTATTGTTGTTCGTTTGAGAAGTTTTGGTTAATAGTTTTTACTTAATGATTACGGATTATAAGTAAATCATTACTTTTTTCCGTTGACAGAGTAATTATTTTTAATCTTTTGGCAGGGTTGAAACCAATCTTGATATGTGTGTGTGTATGTTCGTATTCTCATTCAGTCGTTTTTGCAATACTATTAGCGATGTTTAAGTAATTCTTTCTTCTTTATAATATCTAAACGCGATCAAAATGCTAGTACTAAATATCTCCTGTCGATTTCTCATCAAATTCTATATCAAGCGAATAATTAAGGCATTCTCTAAAGAGCACAGTGACTATTCAATTATCGGATTTTAACGAGTGAGTAATTGATGCGTGAAACGTAATCAACACGCATCAGTTCCTTTTGTCTCTCTAATTGTACTCAACAAATATGTACTTCTAATTACAACTATTAATTTATTAATATGCTTAAGAGCCACAGCACACATGCTACTGCATCGGCGATTTAGCCGCTTTTTAGAAGCTGAATGCAGCGACCGCACATTCCACATCGCACACTTAAAACCCCAAATGCGGCGATTGAGTCGCTTTTCGGAAGCTTTACGCAACGATAGCAGTCGCAAAAACGCTCGACTCCAATACAGCCTCCGAACGCATGAAGTAGCGAAATCGCCATACTGCATCGATAGAGTCGCTAAAACGCGCGATTCCGATACCACGATCGAACGTATGAAGTCGCGAAATCGCCATGCTGTATCGATAGAGTCGCAAAATCGCCGATCGCCGATGCTCAAAGTAGCATGTGTGCTTTCAGTGGCTCTGAAGCCTAGGCGCAGACCACCGACTTTTAGTTGGCCAATAGTTGGGCCCGATTCTAATTTGTATTTGGAATCGGCTGATACCAAATCGGTGTAGTGCGCACTTTCATATTGACTGATTAATAGCCCGACCCAACTATCGGCCAACTAAAAGTTGGTGGTGTGCGATGGTCCGATTGAATTGTTAATATGAACAATGGACGAACATCATGCAAATTAATTATGTACTGCTATTGAAATGAGACCTGTTTTTTACTATAATTAAATTATGATCGTTATAATTAAAGTTTGCCGTGATAAAAAACGTTGTCAGCTGTAGATGCTACAAAATGATTTGCATACAAACAATAGTCTTTTTTCGTACTGTTTTAGTACTTGCTTACCCTACTTTTGTCAAAAAAGCGTGGCTACTAAAGGTCGTAAAGTAGTTCCTTGCTTGCTAATTTTTAGAATGAAAGACTAATGTTGGGTAAGAAAGGCTCTCGATTGGTAATCATGGACTGGAAGCAGCGTGGTTAGGCTTAGCACCCGTTGAACATGATTTGTGCGTGAACGTGAAGCCGCTGCAATGTATTAAAACGAATAATATTAAGAAAATAGAAGAAGATAAAGATCTGAGCGTTACATTTTTCTTTATTTTTACAAGCTTTATATTGACTTCGCTTGTTAGGAAAGTAGAAGAGCCACACTCCTAAGCATTAGAGCTCGTAGAGTGTTGTCTCTTGTACCCACGTGCCATCTTGGGCACTGTTTAAAACGATTAAAACAACAAACGAGCCATTATAATTAACATAGCTATCATGACAATACATTAAGTGAACATTGCCAAGTCGCATTGTTGTCCGCATCGCATGTCAACCGCCGATGTTATCTAAATATGCAGTTGGACGTGTGTAAAACCTAACAACTGTAAATTATAAATGATGATGCAAATATTTGTAAAAAGTTATAGAATAGTCTTTCTTTTCTCTTTGCCACTTGAAATTGGCCTTTGATGGCGGTCCCTGTAGATCCTGCTGGCCATACAAGAGAATGAGAGAAAATGAATTCAATGCTATGGCTAAATAATTAACTTTTTTAAAAAATAAAACCGACTTCAAATGCGTGAACACAAAAAAAAACTAAAAATTAAAAATATTGCGTATAAAAAAGTTCATCCCCAATTTTCCACCCTTGGGGGTGAAATATTTTCTTCAAATTCGCATGAAACCACCCTTTTAATAATACCTATTCAACAAAAAAAGAATCGTTCAAATCGATTTATAATCGGCGGAGATATTGCGTATAAAAAAGTTCATCCCCAATTTTCCACCCTTGGGCGTTGTTTTTTCTATTATTAAATTTAAATGGGACCACCCTTGAAGTATTACCTATACGCCGAAAAAAGATTTTTTCAAATCGGTTCATAATTGGCGGAGTTATCGCGTAACAAACATAGAAAAAAAAAAAAAAATCATACGGGTCGAATTGAGAACCTCCTCCTTTTTTGAAGTCTGTTGAGAAATAAAGTTTAGAAAACGCAACATCTTTGCAAACTTAATCTTAACTTGTAAGTAGGTCTGCATTTGGCAGATCTTGGTAGAATTGAGTTTCCTTCTCTAGCTACCTTCGTTCCTTGATTTTCATGATGTCATTTAGCCTCAATTGCAAGAGCACAACCATGCAAGAGCATGTGCCATGCCGGCTAAACAGGTTGTTTATACATTTTTTTATAACGTATAATAAGTCTTGTGGGATTGTATTAATATTTTACAGACAATTTTACATCAGACTATTTTTGTTTCAAAATAGTAGCTCTCTATTACAACTACGTAAAGTGCTGCAGTGTTTACCTTGTTCACTCAAAAACTCGTGTGTCGTGCCCATTCTGCGCCTGCGCATAGCTTTGTATTGTAATAGGCAATGGCTGGCGAGATCGTGACGGGGCGCGCACTTGGCCTGTCCACTGGTCTAATGTCCGAGAATGTAATAAAATGGAAAATAATTTATTTTCTAACCGAGTGCACGATCTAGTAGCGCAGTAAGAACCTGTTTCTTTTTTGTTTGATTTATTGCACAATGCATACGGAACTTTTTCATTTACGGGGTATCTCGTAGGTGGCATTTGATGTGTCAGCTTGTCTTACAATCAATATAAATAACATAAGTTAAACACAATCATAATTATAATCAGACATCAACAACACACGTCCTTGGGGTTTTATTATTGGTCGCCATCTTCGTAATTATTATTGCCCGTGTGTATGTTTGTTACGTGATAATTAATGCCCTGTCGGATATCCCGTTTGACGGCGATCTGCCGAGATTCAATTAGCAAGATGTCCGGAAAGTGTCCGGCAAAATTCTCCAATAATTTCTTGTCTATATCCGGATATTCGGCCACAATCCAATTCTGACCCATACAAGTTTCAGTTTCTTTATAAAAAAAAAGAAAATACTCCAATTATTAGGTACGAGTGAGTAGTAGCAGTAGTTGCGGATTCAAACTAATGTATAATCTACTGGCAGTCTATTTTTATTTTATTCCATAAAATATTAATCTAGATAGTTAATAATTGTCCATCGCGCACGTGTAACTTTATATAAAATAAATTATTATCTTTATTCTAAGAATTTAATAAAATTATTGTAAAAAAATACTAATACCGGGTTTTTAAACCACGTGCCGGATACTTTCCGGACATCGCCTGTACTTATTAAATTGTGACTTAAGTGTATTATAAAATAATTGAATAACATGTTTCATATGTAAAGAGACAATAATAGTCTTCTAATTGGTTAAGATAAATATATTTCTATGGAAATTATTGAATATGAATGATCGAACAGGAATTTCTAGTTCCGTATTGCACAACATCTAATTGAACATTGTTGTATTCATAGATTTGATTTATTTATACTATGCCATTGGAATTGAACTAGAGGTATTGATTTCCGTCAATGTAGCTTTACTTCATCATCATCATCATCATTTCAACCACAGGACGTCCACTGCTGAACATAGGCTTCCCCCAATGATTTCCACATCGCCCGGTTGGTAGCGGCCTGCATCCAGCGCCTTCCTTTATGAGGTAGCTTTACTTCGTTAAAATGTTGGTGCCAGAAACTTCTTCCGAAAGGTTCTCTTTGTGAATTAAATAATAGACCTAACTAGGCTACTAGCTGACCTGTCGAACATCGTACGGGGAGCACGTCGAATATATTTTAAGCTTGTTCTATCTATTTTATTTAGTGTTTAAATCTTTTCAAAGTGTTTGATTATAACGCCGTGTATAATTAACCACTCGTACTCATATTGGAAGTAACATGTAATTAATGATTAATTCTGTTTGTCTACCTGCATCATTAGACTGACAGGCAATTGAAGACAGATTTCTTTCCAGTCCAGCGTGGGTCGCCGAAGCTTAATGGCCGGCTTTGACAAGGCCGCGGCGAAGAACCGCGTAACTATAATTAAATACGTGTTTTGACACGTGCACGTCGCTGCACCTTATTGTTTTACGTGTAGGAAGTTGAGATCAGTTTAATTGTCTTGATACATCCTGGTTTCGTGTTTTATGGATTTAGCGCTGAATTGTATTTAACATTTAAAAATAGTAATTAATTTGTAGGTAATTTACGGACTTGAGATTTTTAGCACGTGATAGTCCATGACCTGGTTCAACATAACATGTAATAAAATATGCTTACTGAAGGATGATCAGAAGATGGAAGTAATAAATACAAGTTTAAACTTCTGCTTTAAAAATGTTAGGTGCTTTAGAAATTTTGCTCTCTTGCCTCTTTTGGTTAAAATAATTTAAGGATGGTATTATGCTATATTTAAGCTTAGGTGTTAATAGAACCGTGCCGGAAATTGTACACCACATGGTAACTGTAAGAGTAGTTTAAAAAAAGTGATTTGCATTTTTCTTCATATTTTTACTTAGTAAAATATGATTATCACAATAATTTCACCACATATGAAAGTGCTTTTCTCAGCTCAACCACGCTAAAGTCGCATGCACCTACTGAACCCGATTTCTCGTCGTTACGTGTGACACCGCACTGCTCTATTTCGCGGGTAGTCGAGCCGTTCTTTACAGGGAAAGTGTTAATTTACCGTCAAATTGCCATGACTATTGACATGTTCTGTACAAACAGGCGTCACGTCAGAAGAATATGACATGTAGATTCAATACTGACCGTGTGTGTGAAATCTTAAGCTGAAATTCATTGTCCAGTGTCAGTTTTTTTGAATATACGTCACTTCAACTGATTATTTTAACTGGCTGTGAATGTCTAGCTTTAGTCTTATCGAAATTTCAATAAAAAATACATAGGTAAGAACTCCCAATGTAATTAACTTTGTCCCCGAATACTTATTTAAAACCCAAACGATGCCTACGTTACGCCCATATTTAAAAAATATTAATGATACAAGTTTTAAATAACTTTTATTGTTTTACCTATTAAAAAGGTCATTCATTTAATACGTAGGAAGTCACCTTCGGCCATCAAAAAGCAGTAAGTACATAAGTATTTTATCAATGGGGGCGTTTGGCGGAAAAAGCCCTTGGAAGCGCTTATAAACAAAATAGCTATCGCTAAGTAGTAAGTGCTGTCACTGCTAAAAATGAATGAAATAGGTACGCCACTATGTAATGTTTATACGTTTGCCTATTTTACACGTGTGTGCCAGCGCCACTAATGATTAACTAAAGTATGAACTAATTGCAGTCGTGTGGGCGATTGGAACACTAAACTCCTAATAAGGACCCAATCGCTATCTGATTCATTTTGTCTTCATCATTAATTAAAATGATAACGTAGGTGGATAAAAATAACAGAAAATGAGTAAAATTCTAAGAAGCTTACGCTAACACGTGGATAAATAGCATTTTCGATGTAACGAATGTCCCCCTGTATTTTTTTTTATTACTATGTCATAATATCTTTTTCATCTATTCATAACGGTGTTCAACGAGGAAATACATTTCCAATAACAAGACTTGGTTACAGATTATTAATTGTAAAATGCAAATCATGAAACTGTTTTCCGATTATGATAAAAATAGTTAAACAGAATAGATAGTTCCGTTCAAAGATTTCTTTTGTAATAGGTGCAAATAGACTAGACAAGCTGTTCTGAATGAAAATTCAACAATCAATCTCGTAAACAAAATGATCATAAAATTAATGAAAAAGTTTCAGATTGACTATGCACAGTCAGCGTCAAATATGTAGGTAGTTCGTTCGTGACACCCAAAGTAGCCAAAAAATTCGCAACACGTCTTTGTTATTGGTTGTGTGGTCAACTTTTTGGTCACTGAGTGTCACGAACTAAGTATTTGGCGCTGACGTTACTACACCTCCGCCCACAAGGTGGACCGACGACCTCATAAAGCAGAAATACGCTGCTTATGGAAATCATTGGGGGAGTTCAGTTGTTCAGCAGTGGAAATCCTATGGCTGAAATGATGATGATGATGAACTACTCAGACCACCTAACCCCAGTTTAAGGACAGTCTGTCTAGTAGCCAGTAGTGCATAGTCTTTGGTTCCGGCAGAAGTAAACAACGATTACTAATCGAGACTAAAGGAATGCCTTCCTGGTGCGGACGGCGTCCTGCGGCCGACCGGAAGGCACTGGCGCCTGTTGTCAGTTGGTGGTACGGTCAGCAATGGACTTCATACTAATATTACTAAGAGGAAGAAGTTGTATGTTTGTAACGAATTAACTCACAAACTACTGGACCATTTTTTAAAGATTCTTTCACCAAGAGAATGCTACATTATCCCTGACACATAAGCTATATCAGAAACAAATTCAGGACCGAAACCGCGGGCAAAAGCAAATGAAACACTTTATTTAGGGCCAAATTCAAATATCTTTTCATATCATTGAAATGTGAAATTATTAGTTCGCCATTTAAACTTTCATTGTATTTCAACTTGATTTAATTTTCAGGGCAGAGCTTACCGTACGGTTTAATCCGTCCGTCTGTACACTAGATTTGATGATGACGATGATTGAAGATGATATGTTTGACGTATAAAGTAGTACATCAATTTGCTGTCCTTACCAATCTCATCTGCACAGTGTATGCAGGCGTAATAAAATAATGGGTGACGCTTATGCAACCAGCGGCCGTTTCCGTGTTTACCCTACGTCGGAATGGATAGGCGTTCAGATTCATCGAGATTGTCATTCTAAGTGCTTACATTAATTAGAAATTAGAAAATCTTCAATATCTTCAAAAATCCGTAGTTTTACCAGTATGTTTTGTTTTTCATTCATCAATATAGGTCAGGTACTTTACTTTTACCATTTTTTTTCGGTCCAACTAAGTATATCAATACTGAGAAATCTTAAATCTTTCTTTTCCTATCCAACGGAGAAACTCTTGGCCTGCATCTCATCGATTGTAAGTGATGACCAGACCGAAGTTGGATGCCAGCTTCATCCATAATCCTAAATTATAGGGAATCTGGCTATCTGGCTCCAAAGCCCAAACAACAGTGCTGTGAACATTGTTGTCACTGCGATAGACTTTAAATAAGATGATGGTAGCTATCCAGGCGAACTTAGAACAAGCCCTAGTAATTCCCCCCACTGGAAATCGAACCCAGAAATGGTTTAACAATCACAAAACAAAACATTGCCTTATAGGCTTATATCATAGGGTGTAAAGCGAAGTGACGATAATAATTCTATCATTAATTAAACGTTTTAACAACACAGTCATGTAGGAACACGGAAACACCATGTGTCTCACGGACGACCCCTAACACCGCACCATCAATATGCCATGCTCATGCAAATGTTCTCTGGAAAAACCCTAGAGCAGGGGATTCTGTGATGGCGGGCAGTCTGCCAACGTTGATCGACTGACAGACATTCAAGGTTTGGTACTAATAACTTGGGACTACAAGTTGCAATAGGCACAATTCGGACCAATGATATTTGGATCTTTTTCGCGAATTAGAAACTTTTTACAGTAAGGATGGAAGGAATGTAGTTGTCTAAATAATTTTACATAGTGTTGCAAACATTCTAAAGGAATTGTCATATTATAGGATGCGGTCTGCGATCAGTTCAAAGCAGATCATTATGCGGGTTGCATTAACTTCGACCTAATCGTTGACCGCATCTAGTGGAATAAATCCTTAAATGTGTACTTTGGTAGACTGAATTAATTTAAAATACTTGTGTATTTATGGATATTTTTAGAGCTACAGATCTTTATAATCCGCTGTCATCGAGACCACATCTCGTTCAACAATAAAAGCGGCCTTGTCACTAGAGATTTATAAGTTCCCACACTGTTCTGGTTCTGCTTACAATATCTTTAGAAGTTGCGGATTATTATTTTCTCGTCACAACACATGCAATTATAGTTTCCTCGAACTTCATCATTACATGATTTAATATTAATGAGGTGCGGATTCCGGGTTGAATATTATACATTTGCTGTTAATGATATAGTGATAAAAACAATGATTTGATGCGTAGCGTGTTTTGTTGAGACATCTAATGCTTGAAGGTAACTTTTCTCAGGAAAATTACATATACGTAATTAATATGGTTTAGCAGTATGTGGGATATTGTTATTTGACCGTGTATTCCTCTTACGCAATAATACATTATCAAAAATTTTGTAGCAAGGTGTATAGCAAACTTTTATGTAAATATTTTGAAAGTAAATCTATTGCAAACGACCAGTTAGTAATTAGAGTTTGTTCTAGATACTGTTGTAGTACGCGCACTATAATTTTGATTTATATTTTGCTTGCATTATTTATTTTAGTTAATAATATTTAATAATAATAATTAATAATTGACTTACCAAATTAGACATGATTGATTCGAAGGTCCGAAGGCCGCCTGTTGGTAAACTGGTCTGATAATCTGATTAAATCTTAGATACGTAGCTAAAAAATGATTATTAGAAGGTTCGCTTAAAGAATTTGTACTAAGTAGATGCTATAAAATTTTGTCCATTGTTCTCTAGCCAATAGAGTTACTGGTCGCTCATAGTTATATTGTGCTTCAGCATTGCACAGTGGTCTATTGTTTAGACGTGATCGATCAAAAAATGCATTGTACATGCGCAGTGTCATAACATTCTCTTGCACTTTTAAACTTGTTTGTCATAATATCAGATTCAAGATTAAATATAAAATGTTACATAGATCAATATACATGATAACGCAGGGTTCGAAAATATCCGATATTTATTATAAATATCAAAATATCGGATATTTATGATATATATCCGATATATATCAACTTTGATATATATCAAATTTGTATGAAAGCTATACTATTATTTTATTGTATTATTTATGAATACCATTGCATATGTGTCACATAAACATGTTTTTAATGTTTTTAAAACTTAAAATCAGACAAATAAAGCAAAAACATAAAATCTTCTTGTAAATACGGCAAAATCAACTAAAAAACAAAAATCTTATGTGAAAAAGTACAAATACAGTTACAAATTTTAAAAATTGATATATATCATCAAAACCGGCTGGATATATTTATTTATTTATTTCCACACACATTATCACTATCTTTACAGGTACTTAAAACCTAATGCGATAGCATAACTTAATCTAGGTAGGCTTAATAATAACTTAAAACTAACCATACAGTATCTATTTACATTTTATAACTAATAATACCCAAAGCCGATATATCGGATATATATCCGATATATATCAAGATATATATCCCTTGATATATATCCTCGAACCCTGTGATAACGTGACGTATTTTGCATGGGGCACACTGAAAACCAGCGTCGTGGCCTTCCTCACCGGGGGCCACGGCATATGCTGAGTGGGGTCCCATTGCGATGGGCATCGCTGTGCGACAGGGTGGCTGCACGTGGCTGGCACTGCTCAGTTTACTTTCTCTTCCATTGTATGTTTTATGTCACCTCACCTCCTTATTTGCGTTTTTTTTATTTACATCTTTTGTCTTTTGTGATGTCCAATTCCATGGCAATAAATGTTTCTTTCTTTCTTTCTTTCTATTTTATTAAATATGTAAATGAATTAAACGAATCTAACGACACCTCTCACGTTGAAATCGGTCAAGCCGTTTAAGCTACAGAGCGTGCCAAAGAAATATAAGTACATACCGTACACTTGAAAACATAACCCTCCTTCTGGCGCAGTCGGGTAAAAAGTTTGTTTTTCCCTTCGGGAAGACAGTAAACAAGATAATTGTCATCATGTAATGTGCTCATTCTCCGAAGATCATGCGCATCCCTTTTAAGGACGGGTCAAATGGCTCGTCAAGTCGTCATCAAAGTTTGATCATCGTTCACGAGAACCCATTAACAAGATTAATCACTTAATGATAAAATGCGAGCTCTAACATCCACTGTCATTTACAAGATATCATTTCTATAAACAACACCTATACCTACGTATTTATATGTAAATGTATAGTTTATAATTTACGCAGGGTCCATTTTGAAATAGCACCAGTTCACTGGAAAATAGAAAATACATAATTATGTCGAAAGGATAACTTAAAAATTCAATTAAATTCCTGAATTCATACAGAAACTTAAAAGGCTTATAGATATACAGGGTGTTAGGTAAATGGGTATATGAGCCGACACTAGCCCATGTTAACATGGGCATATAAATGGTATGGTGAAGTCAGAAAACTGATATCTTCATTTTAATTATTTTAATTTTCATACAAATCGGATTTTATAAAATTTATTTTGTATGAAAATTAAAAAAAATAAAATGATGATATCAAATTTCTGACTTCACCATACCATTTATATGCCCATGTTAACATGGGCTAGTGTCGGCTCATATACCCATTTACCTAACACCCTGTATTATTCAATCGGAACAAACCATTATCGTAATCTACTTTTTATTTAATTTAGCAAACGTTTAATTAAATTGACTCTACTGCCTCCATACAATTACTTTGTTTTATTTTGTAATCTTGTTTACTTCATCAAAGAAACTGGACGTGTCGAAACTCAACAATATGCTGTAAATTTTTTTGCGTCTCAAATGGTAATTCTGTTGTACTTGTAAATGCAAATAAGACATTATTATTGTTACATTGTTGTTTTTCTCTCGTGTTTTTTCTGGGGGTTTCCCAGCATGAATTTAGATTGTATCTTGTGTATGTAGCTAACAGGAACCGTCGTTATTTCTATAATAATTAAATACTCTGTAAGTTCTTTTTTATTTATTGTGCCATTTATTCGTGAGATGTGCGAGTCTGGTTGTCTGCGTTTATTGTATTGAAAGAATGTTTTCCTCATCCGGGTCGTTGAACCTTCGCATTTCTTAGCATTCATTGAGAGCTTTATTCCATTCAGGCGGCCTATCGTTAGGTGTTACTTAGTCATCATCGTATTTTTTTACCCCTAAAGTTCCGTTGTCCTTCGTGATCGTGTGACTCAGTCAACGAGTATGTTTACTGGAGCTATATCATACTTCGTCACCAACGTGCTATGTGCGAATTAGTGACGTCCTAGTGACAGATCTTTGAAGCATTTAACTTGGCATGATGTCATTGTGGTTTGTAGGAGTCAGTGAAATTACTCGGCTACTGAATTAAGTGATGTCACAATTTATTACATCAAAATATGCTGGTGACGAAATTGGGGAAATTCTTACGGTTGTTGGATGGAGTTATTTTATTGCATTTCGTTTCGGTTAGTATTGTAATGATTCATTTTCTTGTGGTTAACATTCCGTGGATATTTTACTGGTCTTTTAGATGAGGAATTACCTAATATGGGCAGGTAGGTAGATCTCAGTAATTTTTACACCTCTTTATTTTCAGAAACTGATTTTCTAAACTATTAGCAGAAGTAACACACCTCAAAATACTAATAAGCTACATTCATCTAATGTTTCATCATAAACAGCTTAGACCTCTCTCAATGCATACCATAGTTTCACTCATTCGATCCTTGACTACAGTTTACCTACAGTATTTATCGAATACGAATTTCCTACCAGGTTTTCGAGCTTTATTTTCTAAACAATAAGTTTTGACCACGTCATCGTGTCGGCCAGTGATCCATCACCGATGACGCTAAGGTCGGGTCGAGCCTACGTCAAACCCACGCGCTGTCACTAGTTAGAGGTAGGTGCTCATCGTTTCACGCACTGGGCGCGACACGTGCTCTGCGCCAACGCATATCAAATCAAAGATGTCACCGAAATAAATAAAAATTTGATGAATGATTTGTAACTTAAAAATCGCCAGCAACTCATGATTTTTTTCATACAAACTTGGTCAGTCTATAACTTTTATACCACATTGAGCTTGGTGGGGTAAAATGTGCATCATAAGCTACTGATTCCCATTTAGCCCCAACCCAATCGAGTCTGCATTTTTCGTCCATACAAAATGGAACTTCTCCTTTTCTATGATTTCCAAAAAGGCAAAAATAAACAAGCGGTTGAGGAAGCTAGTTCGAGGATGTAGACCGCTGAACGGAGGAATAGAATCTTACGATTGCAGGGCTGTGACTTAAAAGTATTGGGTCTTATGTGTATATTGGGGTATAATGAAAAGTATTTTATGTGGTCTATCGCATTTGGGCGACGCTGCAGCGAGTGTCGATGCAGTAAGTGACGTAAAGCGCAGCGTCGCGCCGTAAAAACCATTCTGACCTTTACGCTTAGAGTTATACCACTGCAAGATGAGTCACGACCACGAGTGTTTATGGTTACCGATGCACCGCACGCGCTGCGCCCACGCCGGGCGCCACACTGCACCTTCTCTATGGCGCGGCCGACGTAGGCGCAGGCCTTCGTACTATTGTAAGGCTGCGCTTCCATTAGAAATGAAGAAGCCGATTGGTGTAATGACGCGTAACGAAATTCGGTGAAAGCAAGCGGGCCGTGAACATCCCTAGCACCACAGCCCTCGCACACATCTTTAGCTCCTCCCAAGTTTACATCTCTCATGAGGATTGTCCTCGCAACCTTTCTCTCTAAGTAGTTTTGTACTTACAAAAACCTCGCTCCACGTAGATGAAGCGATTCTATTGGGTCATCCTTCACAACGCATCCTCGCACTTCGCTGGTGGATACGCAGCCTTATCTTCAGTGAATCAACGCACTGCATTCGCGAGTCGAACGTTCGTGTTACTTATTGTATTGTTTTGTTATGACACCAAAGCTTACTTGCCGTCAAGGTTAAGGTCGTTTAAGCTAGTATGAAGTGACAGAACGTTTTGACTTGATTGACTTTTAATAATTATGCAGTCACCCCATGGTGTTTTGACATGTCATGGAAACTATCTTTGAATCTCTAGACTGTAATACAACTTTAATGCTTGCTGGGGAAAACGTGGTAGGTCTTGTAAAATAGGTATTTCACTAATCAACAAATAAAGCACGTGTTTCGTGGCCATTCAGCGTTGGTGGTCACGAAAAGTCGGGATCATTTTAATGTTTGTATTGATGTATTGTAAGACGAACAAATGAAGATGCAAGCACGAATTTGCCTATGCATGTTTCTAGAGATCAGATATCTTTAAGTTATTAGTAAAATGATAATTTTGCAATTTACATGCAAATTGGAGTTCGGTCTGTCACAGATGTGATTCTGAGAAAAGTTATTTATTGCAAAACGTTTTGAGATTTTAATTAATTTGAGAAATATGGGTGAAATCATAAGCTTTTTTTACTACAAAAACGCAACACAAACGAGACGATAAAAATAATATTCTTATAATGTGACGTGACGTCAGAACGTTTTGGATCAAATTCGAGTGATGGACAATTACGTCAACGTCGGATTAGCTTAGCGTCGTCATATCGCCGTCACTGCTTAGCATTCACCGCGCCAAATCGGTACATCGGTAGCGCCGGCGCAGGAATCGTGTGGGTTTTTCTGAACATTGTTTACTCGGTGCGTTGCTAGTGGTACAGGTGACGTCACATCAGCCACAACACAGGCATCTTGTATAAATTTACATTGTCAAATGCACTGGACGGTATGAAGTGTGTTTTGTTGATTCCATCATCTATCGTATATCATTAGTTGATAAAACAAAGTGGATATGTCACCTCTCATCATCATTTCAGTTACAGGACGTCCACTGCTAAACATAGGCCTACCCCAAATGTCTTATGGATATTGTATGTCACCTCTAAGTCTTCCGAAATAATGTCTAGGTACTATTCTACGAACTCGTATTTTGATTATACGTCACTTGACCTGAGGTGGAATTGTGTAAAGCAATCGTAATCATTTGACAGTTCATAACGTACGATAAAGTCAGTTAAACATGCCTTTGACATAATAATCGTACGTTATGAACTGTCAAATGATAACGATTGCTTTACACAATTCCACCTCTGAACTGAAACCCTTCCTTTGGCTATATTTTGTATTCAATTTACATATCGTGTCACATCTAACACTGTAATACCTATAATGTCTATTTTTATTAATTTGACCTGAAACCCTGTCCACGGGAGACTTACTTCACCAGCTGCAATGCAGTTGCGAATTTTGCATACAGAATTACAGAGAGTCGAGTCACCCAAGAGTTTTCCGAACCAGCGAGCCGTGAAATGTAAGCTAATCGCTTATGTAAATGTCATCACCGCGATTGACCGTCGCGAACGATATTGCAACATGCAAACGCTCCACGTGCTTATATTTTGTTTTAGTTACTTTTAATTTCATAAAATCAAATTAGAGATGATGACGATGTAAATGTGACGTCCCAAATATAGTTCGCTCACCATTTTGGGACAATATATTGTCAATAATAATGTTAATCAGTAGTCCATCAAACTTGACAACAGTAATGAGTGCAACGTCACGTATACAGCATACGTCCTTTTTAGCACTGACCTACGTTATTGTTCTGATGCAGTGGTAGGGTCAATAGTTAACGTTTAAAAGCGATTTTGAAATTACTATGACCACAGTGTCGGATTTGGCTTATCAGTCCTAAAATCCTAAAGTCGGGTGAAGGGCGCGCTGCGCGGGCGCCTACTCGTAATTGACATAATTTTGGTCACCTGTCACCTGCCCCTGACACTGTCACGAAATCTGCATAAAATAACATTTTCTATGGTCATTATTACCACTGATAAAAAGTAATTTATACGAAATAAACTTCGTGTAACCTTAATTAAGGTAGCTAGCTACTCACAGGATTTCAGTTACATTACAACACTAGTATTGCCACGAATGCTTTTGATATATCATTAAAACATAGTATGCCAATACGTTAAAAAAAAATGAATTAAAATGAACATGATTATCTGTCGTCATAAAAGGTATGAATGTTTCCACTTTTTCTCACGGTCTGAAAAACGTAACAACGATTTAAGTTTCCTTCAACTGCGTAAACTACTTGTTTTTCGTATAGTAAAACAGGTCGACATACACTTTATAGTATTATTAATTATATGTATGCTCATAGCTTTCACCAGAAATAATAACAAATGCATGTAGCGTTGCACAAGCGAATATAGGACAGATGTAAAGCAGTCCACGAGATCCGCACTCGATAGCAGCGCTTGCGCCGCTGTGTATGTAGCAATTGGTAAATTAAATGCCAATTTGTAGCAGTTTTCTTTCTTACATATTTATGTCAGTAAAATTCTCTGAGTGGGATTATTTGCTAATGGGGTCGTCTACTAATGGGACCGAATGGGACCACTTGCTTCTGCATGACCAAATGCAGATGGGACGAATTGGGCATTTTTGTTATAGAATATACCTATTTCAATAGTTTAATATTTTTCAAACAGCTTTCAATTAAACTTAATTTTACTAGCTCTCTCTCAAGCTCTCTACACTAAATTATGCATACAATAAACCTTCAATTTCACTTGGCTTCGAGCGAAGAAACCGCATAGGATGTTTAAATAATTATTGTTAAAGAAAGCACTAAAATGCACTACTTTCAGTAGCTGCTCTTGACATAAATAATCTCCGAGATCGCCGGGAAATTCGCCTGATCAGTATACCATACCATAGATAACACAGATAATACTGACCAAGTTACCTGTCAAACGAATTTTCATTTCAAGCTGTTTTGTGAAGCTCAAAGCTTGATTTGGTCTTGGGCATATACTCGAATTCAAGCTATAAGAATCAGTGACTGAGCTAGTCGCAGAAATCGCAAACAAATATCCACAAAAGTAACATAGTGTTTACATACTTTGTGTCCCGCCGGGAAATCGAATGGAATATGTAGTAAAATTGAAAAGGATAGCTCGAAAATGAACGAAAAAGCCGATGAACGAGAAATTATATCCTTGAGTGGAGCTTACTACCACAACTATTAATAAAGAAAAGGGGTGTTCACATCGGCGTGTATTACATTTATTTTAATAGATTTGTCCTTGAAACGTCAAAGAATTGCAACGAATGACAGGGGAACTATACTATTTTGTCCTCAGGCCTATTTTAGGAAAGGATCAAAGAACTACCAGTTAATTCGATCCCTTATTGACTAAGATTCCTAAAATTGTATCGTCACCGACAATTCTAACGTTAAAACTAGTTAAATATAGATCTTATTCAATGATCTGGTGACTCAAAGGGCTCTGTATGGAACGTACTCGGACTCTGCGACGTTCTGAGAACGCGGACAATATGACAACATATTGCCAATAATTTATACAGATACAGTCTAGTTGTTACTCATTACCACCGCTTCAAAATTAGATTATTTAGTTAGTACATTGGCAAGTATAGTTCCACCGGTAGTGGATAAACGGTTCAATGAAATATGAGTCTATTCAAGTTTAGTTGAAGACTTATCGTCTTATTTGAAATATTAACTCTTTTAGTTTTACTGTCTATAAACAAGACAATATCAAAACATATAGTTCATGGTATGTACACGGACTGTTAAACTGTTAAATTATGCAGATGAGAGAGGCTGATGCAGTGTGGACAGGCCCCTCCCACTAGGTAGACCGACGATCTGGTTAAGATCGCGGAAAGCACCTGGATGCGGGAAGTACAGGTCCTGTAGTGGAAATCCTTGGGGTAGGCCTCTATCTAGCAGTATAAGTCATTTGGCTGAAACGAAACATTACGTTAGTTATTTAACTTTCGGCGAAACTATTGCCAATGAAGTGATATAGGGTAGACCGGGGACAATAGTACCATTTTTTGGAAATTGTTCAATATTGAGAAATCTAATGAAATATAACTTATTCTGTTAGGATGCTGTAAAAGCTAGACTCTTAAGCTACAAATTTAAGCAAGCAGAGTTGAACTATTCTTTCGAATACTTAATGAAAAACGAATTTGAACTGTACGATGTCTCATGTTACAATTGACCCCTACAACGGGTCAATTGTACCAATAATATATGAGGCAATAAAAGTAGTTATGTTTATCTAATCATCACCTTTATTGGTATTCTGTACTCTTAATCTCCTACAATCATCAGTCTTTATTAATTGAGATCGAAAATATTTAGGAACAAGTATGAAAAATCAACACTTAAGTTTAAAAACAAAACAATAACTTTTCTTCCATAAAAACGAACAAAACTAACTGTTTCTATATAATATGCCACCTATTTGGCTTGAATATTGCTTCTGAAACAACAATAAGCATATAATAACAATGATAGAAATATCAAAACTGAAAAATCTATTTTTGTATGAGGGTACAATTGACCCCTGGTACAATTGACCCTGATTATTTATACCTACTACTGCTTCGCTCTTTTAAGATTTTTTCATAAGCCTGTTCATAAAGGAATAGATCCGTTGATCCGCGATCCGTACTTTTGACTCTACGCCGAGGCATAGAAAACAAAACGTTCAAATACTTAGTTACTTACTGAATTAAACTAAAATGTACATATTCAGAAGGATTTTAGAAACCTATATTAAAATATTATAAGTAGGCATTTAGGTACTAATATCACCTTTTTATCGACATCTACCTACTTATTTAATAAAACACATTAAGGAGTAGGTATGTATCTAATTAAAGCTTAATGCATGCAACTATGAATGAGCCTAGACTATTATTTCAGATGCCTATAATTGTAAAAATAATAACCACCTGAATGTTTTATAATAACTTATTTTATTATAAGTATAGGTACTTTAAAACCAATTTAAAATATTATGTAGTAAGTATATAATAAGGTTCCGGGGGTTAATTGTACCACGGGGTTGATTGTACCGCTACAATTGACCCCATGGAGACTGGTACAATTGTTCCAAGTAGGTAGTCAAGATAACTTCACCTAAAATTCAGCCATTTTCACAGTGAATGCCAATAATTCGCTGTCGATACAAAATTTAGAGCCTGAATAAACTATTTACAACAATACCTTGGTAACTAATAGCATATTAGGCAACTTATGGGCTCATATATTTGACGTAAAAACTTACTGCGGCTGGTCAAAAAACAAAAATCCTTCCTGTACACCTTCGTTTCTCAGCGCAAGCGCCGCCGACTGGTGAGCGGATGGAAACACAAAAAGCGCATATTCTGACGCTATGCACACAACCTTACGTCGCTTGTATGAAGATATATCGCCGATGGTACTATTGACCCGTGGTACTATTGTACCCGGTCTACCCTACCTAATTCAGTATACAGCCATCGCCTTCCCTGTGCATCCATATTTTTAAGCTTGCAAAGGAAATTCGCATGATTTTACGCGAAGATCGCGGCGAAACGAACGCAGGCGTTGATTTATACATCCTAGTTCTACATGTTCGACACCGGTCTTATCGGATAGCCATTATAATATTAATTAATTCGCTGTTAAATTACATGGACATTGGAACTACTTACTGGAAGGGACATCAGTAGAAAAAATCCCTAAATTGGAGTTGAAAATCAGTAAGAAGTCAGTCGCTTTTATGAAACCTGCTAATAATAGTGCGATTAAAATGTGTTGCGTAATTTGATTTTAATTTCGTATACGAGTAAGTACTGACATTATTGACGATCATTGTATTCAAATGCGACTATGATCCATCCGAGTATCTATGTCAATGCTAACTTTTAGTTTATTAGTCATTCCTTTAGTCAGTACAATATTATAATTTTATTTGCAATGTTGCACTTACATTCGCAATGGCGCATTGGCCAGAAAAAGATTGTTTAAAAATGTGGGAAATTGTAATGTAAAGATTCCACTGATTTTGAACTTAAATCCATATTTTTTTTAAATTTCACTCTGTATTCAGTGTAACAGATTCTCGAATAAAGAGCAGAAGTTGAAAAAAGCTTACCAACTTAAAAATAATAACGCTGCTCGATACCATTCTAGTGATTTTAGAAGCAATTCTATTCTAGTAGCAGTTAACTGTACAAATATAAACTACAAAGTTTTGAGTGACCAAATACGGTCACGCGTGGAGCGACTGCGCCTAGTAGCCGAAGGTTCATAATTTACGGAATTAATGGCCCCACTGTGCACTGCCTTGTCAGGAAAGGGTCCCCGACTTGAGTTGAAGATAATGTGATTACAGATAACTTTGGCTCTAGAAAATACATCAACTGTTCGTTGGCACCACAGACACAGGGATTGATACCTTCATTTCGTCGTCAAGCCATGTCTTCTGCCCCTTGGGGTTTCATATATTTTTAAGTACGCATTTCAGTTCCGTATAGGTTTCGGCAGGGTTCTGGAATGGAGCCCACGTACCTGAAAGCGCAGCGTAGGATGCCCACCCCACAAGGTGGATCAACGACCTCATAAATGTAGTAGGAAGGCGCTGGATGCAGGCCGCCACCAACCGGCCATTGTGGAAATCGTTGGGGGAGGCCTATGTTCAGGAGTGGACGTCCTATGGCTGAAATGATGATGACGGATCGGTACTAAGCCAGTGAAAGCGAACTAAAACATCTAGAAAGCACAATCGACAGCACATAAAACTACATTTTTTGTTGCAAAATAACATCTATTGCCAATACATATACATAAGATGCTGTGGATCTGTGGCAGTGTTTACAAGTATGAAAGTGATGTTCTTATGGTAATTGAAATTTCTCCTGAGAATTTACATTTAGCCAATATGTTCAACTGTTGTATAATGACTCATACTTAGCCTACCTTTAGCTTTTTGTAGTAAACGAACAATGGGCTGTTTATGTGAATCCAAACGGTTTTTGTCCAATTAGTCTAAGCATTCGTATACTAGCACACACCTTAAGAAGGCTTAGAAGGTCCAGTTGTATTGTAATAAGTAGGATCGAGCTTTTTAATGACGTTTAATTTCTCGCAAGCAAGCAGCAAGAAGTCACCAAAAGTGTCAGTTAAAAAGTCCTATCAGTGGTGATATAGCCGTTTTTTACTAAAGAGTGGACCTACTTTTTCTATATCTCATTCATAATTCTTTTTTCTAACAGGTGGTCTGCTTTCACAATGCTAATCTAAAACCATTAATATCTTTGTAAACAGCAGCCGGTTTATAATGATATTAAATTATATTGATTGATGAACTGAACATTTGGTTGCGAAGATGATACTTAGATGATTTCTTTACTCAATTAAGTGCTTGTACAAATTTTAAAAACGTTTGATTTGACGTGAATGTAGTGCTAAGGTCGTCATGGCCCTTCCGCCCCCTATTACAGCTGTTCGCGACAGATTTGGTCAATGATATTAAAGAACTATAGATATGTTACGTTCATAGAAATTACGATTTGAATCCGTGCCGAGCTATTCCAAATTGCACACATTGACAAATGTAACTGATAAGTGAAACAAAAGATACGAAATAGCACGCAAATGAAAGAGATAGCTATAGTTTTAACGATTCTGCACTAACTAATCTATGTCCGCAGCGCACGCATCCTTATCGCTCTAACGTCAAAACAAGATCGCTTTCTCTTTCTTAACTTGAACATGGCGCATGGCGTCTTGATTGTTTGCATAAATAATTGAAAATATAAATACTAAATAATTTTGCATAATCACATGTGGTAAGAGATCCCTTGTATTTTGTTTACTTTAGAGTCATAATTGGTACACTTTCGAAACACACACGATGGCATTTTTTATTTATTTTGGTAAGAACAGGAACTTACGGTGTGGTACGCACGCGATTGCGCACGACGCAGGCCACACGAAGACTAAACACAAGACGTCCCAATTGGGACGTATTTGAGTATTCACAGCGCGAGCGCTTATAACATATCTGCTTTTGTTTTTATATAATATCATTGGATTTGGTAACACTGGTGCTAGGCCATGGTCTATGGAGTGGACTCTAGCCTAGCAACGGTGTTAGCCATCTTGTTTTTCTTCATATTTTTTCATTTACTTTAGTTAACATGATCTAAAATAGTTTTGTTTAAAGTTAAAAGCATTTCATTTCAGTAGCTAACAACAACTATAAATTAACGTAAAAATATGGATAGATGATGGGGCCCACTGTAACGTCACCTTACTAAAAAGTCCAATAATAGTTTGTACATCAGTGTCACTCAAAGGAAATGACTCAGGCATCTGATTTAATAGAGGCACGGAGCGTAAAAAACGTTCTAAGAACACTTCGCCAAGTATCCTATAAAGACATGAACTCATGACTTATTTTAAAATATTTTATTGTTTTGCCTTTGCCACTAATTGAATCGGAAACAAGATTGAAAAGCTCCTATCGTCATTGAAGTTGTTCTATTATGAAGTTAAAGAGTACACTCTAAACCCCCTTGACATATTTCTTCAGTTGAAATTAGCTCGACTCTTCGAAATAATTGTCAATAATTTTTAAGTAATCTGTGCTTTAATTAAACCTTTATCAGTAGTATACCTATATTATTTCTTCCACATCTTATTTGTATGATCATTTTATCGTGATCGACTGTTTAATAGCAATGGGAATAATTTGTACTATCTGCACCGTGAGCTCCTAGCCTTAGCATGAAGGCCCGTCAGGCACCATTGGATGCGCAAAACAAAGCAACGATCCCTTAAAATAGAGGCAATTTAATGCGTACGTACATTAATATTTTAAAGGACACACGAGCTCTGCATGCTAAAAGATACGTCGCATTTGTAAGTAAAAATGTCGTAGGATAAATGCAAGGCGATGCATTTATGAAAGTATTTGCACACTGATCTTGATTGCTTGCGAACATGCATGAATACGGTATTGACGGACCATAGACTAGCTCCGTTTGAAGGTCAGTTAAAGAAGTTTTCTTTCCACCAGAGGCTTTCCATCTTCCGGCCGTCTTCCTAATATCAAGAAACGTCACAAAGCACGATCTTCTGTTTTTAATCCAGCCGATGCCAGTCATCTGGCCTTCGTCCCATCGATGGGTTCGCAACGTATTTGCGAAACACATCGTCTGTGATCGATTTGCTGAAAGAACTATTTACCGACTAACGGTTGTTCGATTGGTTGTATATTCAAAAATAACATTTCAAAAAATATTACATACGAAATGTATAACGATTCGAGTGGGCGTCCTACGCTACTTAGGCATGGAGTCAAATGGCTCAATCAGACCTAAAGCTACAATAGTTTAGGAAGTAACAGAGCAGGTGAACTCGCAGCAGGCTACAATGGACTCCAATAAATCTTAGAGCGCGTGCAACTTGGCCAATAATGAGTTGATCCAATTACGTCTCTTTGTAATCGATTTGAAGATAAAGACGCCAGTTATTGCGTATCTTAGCCGTGTCTAACGACGTTACGTAACGTGTCAGACACGCTTCCGTTACGATAACTGGGTGCGGGATGCCTGTGGTTTTCAATTTTCATATGTTTGATGAAACCGTCATAAGTGTAGCCGATTGAGCCTGCAATCATGAAAAACCTTTGTTTTTATTCGTTGGCTAGAAATCTGCAATCAGTTCGTGGACTAAATAAGACCAATAAATATCTTCAGTTGCCTAAGTATGCGCATGCATCCTTCCATCTAGCTATACGCGATGATTAGTGTAACGAACACCGTTATTATGATTGCAATCGTTGCACATACTGCTGGTATCGGACGCCCTGGATCACGCTCTGGTTTGATTCGAAGGTACACAACAATGTTGGCCCTTTACTGTTATATTTAAGCACGTTTCAAAATAGTTAATACGCGCATTGAGCAGAAACAGCCTGGGGAGAGCGGGCAGTCTATTTATGCAGCCGTAGAAACAAAAATTGTTTGTTGAACAGCGTTGTAGTATTTGATTGTAATAATGATCTTTTTGTGTAGACTATTACTACAAGTACTATGTTATATAGGTAATTTTAGCTAGGATAGGCGTATGTGATCAATTTTGCATTAAATGTTATATGAACTTGCATCTCAACTACATATTGAAAAACTTGGAAAAAATCGACTGCCTCAGGGCCACTAGGCCCACCTTTGCTATGTGATTATATGCTAATAGCATAGCCTTCGATCATCGTCTTTCAAATCAATAATATTGATACAACCGCAACAAATTGGATACTATAGTGATTTCTTCGATGCATGTGCTGTCGACCTTAGCAGCATATCGTAGCACGTAAATTCTTCGTTTGTTATTGTTGTGCCGTTCTTGTTTGGTTGTGACGGAACTGGACCAGCCGGATAGCCAGTTGTGCCGGTTGTTGCGACACACGGCCGCAGGGCCACGACAGCCGGCTACTGACCCTTGCTTGACGAATGTTTGTGACCAAGCACTGCAATACCTAGCACTGAAACCGTCGAACGTGTTAACTTTATAGGAAAATTACACGAATAAACTCCACCTCCTAATTGTTAATATCAATAAATACTATCAATTAATTGACAATTGTTATTCAAAGCTGCATGATTAGTCTCGTGTTATAATACCACATAAATGGCCAGTCACAAGTCACTTTACAACGAATCTAAATGCTGGCTCTTTCTTTGCACAAAGGCTTAGTATTGCTATTCAGCGAGGCAATGCAGCCAGCATCCTCGCCTCTCTGCCTCACGGACACACTTTTATTTTTGAGTAAAATAAGTTATATTTTTATTTTGTATAGATTTAAATTTGCCTTAGTTTTTAAAAAAATCTGTTTATTGTAAATAAAGAACAGTCACGAAAAGTTATGAAGTTTCAAACAATGAACTAACTGGGAGACATGAAGAATAATCTCAGTCGTACAAGTTCGAAATATAAATTATCCATCATCTGAAATTTGACACACCTTTATGAGTTGTCAAAACGTAGCAATCCAATTTATTTTTTACTAGCTTTTGCCCGGAATTATGCTGTCACATTTTCGCAAAGTCAATACTTTGGTTTCTTACTAATATCAAATGGCCAATTTGAATTTTTATTCGCAAACCGACCTTGCGCCCCTATGGACGTGCCCACGGCCGCGCTTACGCCATGCCACCGGGGGAACTGGAGCGGCAATTTGTGACGTGACGTGTCCTAGACGGATCGCGCAGATCACAAAGCGCTCGCGCAACCTATCCGGTCTGCCGAAACACGAGGAATGCGATGCGTGTGAACAGGAGACAATCGCTTTCCAAACAAACGACGCGAGGGCGACATTTATTTGCTATGTGAGACTCCTTTGTTGAGTCGCAGCTAAAGCTGTGTGGTTGAAGCTTAAGTTTCTAGGTACAGACGATAGCGCACGTCAAGATAGGTTTATTCCCAATGCCGCATCTTGTTCAGTCGTAACAGATTCTACGAGTTTTTTTACTATCATCTCTGGCTAGGCTCCCCAGATCAATAACTGAGAATCAGCAGAATAACTGAGGAAGGCGCTCGTGGTTTTTCACTAGGGGATCTCGTTTTTCCCATGAGGCATCCCCTTCGTAGACGGTCTAAGTTAATCGATTTTAATTTACAACATGCAGACGCTTTTAAATCTGATGAAATGAGGTGGTAGCATAAAATACCTAGTCTGATTAAAATGGTGTCCAAAGGGTATTTTCGTCGGTCACAGTAGCCAGTCAGTATAGACCAATGGAACTATGAATATAAAGAATTTTTCATTTTCATTATCAATTCATTTAATAGGTACACTGGTACATGCATGTGCTTGGCCGGTCGCATGCCACTTGCGAAACTGTCCCCGTCTGCCATGGTCGACCTTAATGAACTGCTATTGTCTCATGGGGACACATGGGCCCATTATCAGCAGCAGAATTTGTTACAATAAATACTCATTTACACGAAGATTACTACACCCGCTCTGTGCTCTACGTGTATAATTACAAGGATGACAATAGTGACTGAGTTTCTCGCTGCTTCTTCTCAGCACTGGCCCATTTATAATTGCCACATTGGATGCGTTCTGCAGTCTTGAACGCAAAGTGAATGTAGCCCGTATAAAACTCATTTATTCATGCAAGTAGGCTTTTAAAAATCACTTTTATACGTCCCAGTATTAACCCTACCCCTGCTTCGGGACAATAAATGGGCCAGTGCTGAGAAGAAGCACGTATGAACAACATAGTCGGTCAGCGGTCGTGACGAGGCAATCTGTCAGCGGTGCAGTTTGCGTTCTTTGTTCTTGCCCGCACGGTAAGATCGCATGGAAACTAATTGTATAGATAGACTCTATACAATTCGTTTTATTCTATACTATAGAGTGTAGAAACCGACAAAGTTGTTCACGCATGGTACGACGGGCTGCGTTCATTTTGACCTGACCTGACCGCTGACCACATCCAGTGTGACAAATCCTTAATAAGTAGTAAATCCGATAAATTGGATAATATGCTCGTGACCATACCGCCTAACTTCTAACCTACTTCATTATCCGTTATCTTTCGGATCTGGCGTTGCGGCGACCGCCTTGCGCCCGACTTGCCAGGAATGCGGCGCAGGAGCCGGCCGTATTTTACCGCGGGAGCTGTTCAATGTTACCGTAACATTTATATTGAAAAAATAAGGAAACAGTTTGATTTACCATGACGAATGTTTTTTCGAAATGGTTGAGATCTTTGCTATTTAAAGGTCGACGCACATTTATCAACTCGGAAAGAGATCGTAACCGTATCGCGAAATGCGGTGTTGATCCCTTTTCCGAATTGATAAGTCTGCCATGACCCTAAAAGATACACGTCTCAAAACATAATCGCACTATACACAAGTTAAATTTCAATTAGATTATCTGGGAAAACGTGGCGACTACTACATTTCTCAGTAACTAATTGTACATGAAAAAATTGTCAAGGAGCATCAAGGAATTTATACACAATTGATATCAAACGTAGTATTTCCCACAAGTTACATGATCTGATGACGTACTAGAAAAAAGTAATACAAATACGATTGCCACGGCTCCGCGTCGATGCAATAGCTAATTTAACTGACATAATTGAAGTATGTAGTACTTATGTAATGAAGTTAATTACCCCCCTTACTAATAAATAGTTACAGTTGCTGAACACTGTTTTAAAATGATATTTCCATAAACGTCATTTTAAAACACTGTTCAACGAGCGTGTAAGTTTTATTAGTCTTACCGAGTATCCTTATAATACCTTCACACGAAGGAAAATATGCCCTAAACATGTTTTCTGAGGTTATAACTCGGTATTGCCATTGAATAAGTATGTTAACGTGATATTAAAAGTATCCATTTTGTCTACAGAAAACCTGGCGCCTTCTGAACTCAAGAAGCTCAGAAACAAACAGCGGAAAGCGAAACGTAAAGCTGAGCAGGAAAGCGCGTTGGCTGCACAGGTTCAGGTATGTCGTGTCAATAATTACAGGTCTAGCGCTTACTGAGGAGATTTGGTAGATGCATTTTACAATATTTTTATTTTCTTGTATAAAAAATACCGATAGAGTTTTTTCACTGTAGGAAAAATTCCTGGACTATTAATGTTCTTGTATAAAAATTTCCGAACGCCATTTTTCTCTGTATTCCTTTTCAACGCACGCAAAATTTCGTAGTTGTTCATTTTACTAGGGCAAAACTTCTTATTCGCTTGTTGTGACCTTGTTTGCAATTTTGTATGGAATTTTTTTTCATGTTTATTTTTATCGATACGAAATTTTACCTATCAGTGAGGTTGGTTTTAGAATCGCGCTGATGCTCGCTGACCGTCAATCTGATACAAAATTACAAGCAGGGTCATGAATATTCCAGGAATTTTTTCTACAATGAAAAAACTCGATCAGAATTTTTTATACAAAAAAATAAAAATATTGGAAAACGCATCTAACAAATTCCTGAAAATAGGGGGCGGCACGGGTGTAACCCATAATTGAGCCAGTGCCTGAGGAATGGGAGCGGCACGGGAGAGGAGATATGAAGTGACAGAGCGTACAACTCTGGAGCACATCTGAAGTATCGCTAACATTGGTTCAGTTAGTGTCGGCGTAACGTCGATGGGCCACAGACCACAGCCACCGGTGGCCAGCGACGGCGACTTAACACACTTTTTAATATATTTTGTATAGACGCGCCGCACACGTGTATGCGGTGGCGGCCACTCGCTACAGTGGCGGCCACTGCGACTCGCCACTATACAAAAAGTGTGTTTAGTCGCCGTCGCTGGCCACCGGTGGTTGTGGTCGGTGGCCCATCATGTGCGCCGAGCCTTAAAAGCGTACCTGTAATCTGTAGAACATATCTCCGAATTGGCATAGCCTTTGAAATACACTTTTTTTCCTCATAAGTCCAAGTTTCTCAAGTCAAATTCCAGATACCGTTATTATTTAGATTGGTAGATACAGTGTTGTATTTTAAGTTAAACACTAGAAAAGATACAGTGTTGTCTTTTAAGTTAAACGCTAGAAAAGATACAGTGTTGTCTTTTAAGTTAAACACTAGAAAAAAGAAATGCCACGTAGGTATAGGTACTTGAAATTGAGGTCTATACGCACCATGTATTATAATTCTTGCAACTGACGAAGACGAGTGAGCTTTACTTGTGTGTGTACGTGTACATGCACGTAACGATAGTGTAATGTGTATCAAAACTTTTGAAAAAAAGTAGCGAGTCACCACACATGTAAAGCTCACTCGCCTTCGTGAACTGCAACAACTATACAGTTAACCATGTTAATGAATGTGACTTTGTTCGTGTACCTAATAAATACAAAATAAATTTAAAACGTTGCAGGTGAAGCGAGAGCAGCACCACAAAGCGAGACAGCAACAGGAGCAGGGCGACCCCGAGGCGCCGCAGCTGGATGAGCTCATACCGGACAAACTAGCCAGGGTATGTATGACCACTATTACCTCTCGTTCCTACTGATGAAACTCCTGTGTAGCCAGGATCTACAGCTTGACCGCCAATAAAAATCCAACCAGTGAATCCATCTTATACCGGACAAACTAGCCAGGAAATGTATGACCGCTTGACCGCGCTACGGGACTATTACTTCTCGTTCCCACCGCTGCAACTCCTGTGTATCCAGGATCTACAGCTTGACCGCCAATAAAAACCCAACCAGTGAATCCAGCTTGTACGGGACAAACTAGCCAGGGTATGTATGACCGCGCCACGGGACTATTCTCACCTCTCGTTCCCACTGCTGCAACTCCTGTGTAGCCAGGATCTACAGCTTGACCGCCAATAAAAACTCAACCAGTGAATCCAGCTTAATACCGGACAAATGCTAGGGTACCTATCTATGACCGCGCTACGGGACTATTCCCACCGCAGCAACTCCTGTGCAGCCAGGATCTACAGCTTGACCGCCAATAAAAACCCAACCAGTGAATTTAGCTTATACCGGACAAAAGCCAGGGTATCTATGACCGCGCTACGGGACTATTCCCACCGCAGCAACTCCTGTGTAGCCAGGATCTACAGCTTGACCGCCAATAAAAACCCAACCAGTGAATCCAGCTTATACAGGACAAACTAGCCAGGGCATGTATGACCGCGCTACGGGACTATTACTTCTCGTTCCCACCGCTGCAACTCTTGTGTAGCCAGGATCTACAGCTTGACCGCCAATAAAAACCCAACCAGTGAATCCAGTTTATACCGGACAAACTAGCCAGGGTATGTATGACCGCGCTACGGGACTATTCCCACCTCTCGTTGCCGCCGCTGCAACTCCTGTGTAGCCAGGATCTACAGCTTGACCGCCAATAAAAACCCAACCAGTGAATCCAGCTTATACCGGACAAAAGCCAGGGTATCTATGACCGCGCTACGGGACTATTCCCACCTCTCGTTGCCGCCGCTGCAACTCCTGTGTAGCCAGGATCTACAGCTTTACTGCCAATAAAAAATGATGAAATGATTGAAAATTTTAATTCGATTCGTTTTTGTCGATATTATTTCTGCAGTATTTGTTAGAAATCCGCTAAAGCTAACAGCAACGATCAAATATGTACCGCATGATACTGAAATAAAGGTATTATTTCTTTGATTCTACTAGCCTCGGCGTTTCTAACTAATTGTTAATTTACCATCAAATAGTGCTTGATTATGATTGAAATATTAAATTGTTACCGCTGTCATTATACTCGACGTCTTATAATTAACTAAATCAATGATTCGGGTACTTTTAATTACAGTTTGAAAGGATAAACATTGGCGCACACAGGTCATTTAAAATGACAGGAATGACGTGTGACAAAGGTCTACAAACCCAACATTATAATTATTAAAATCTGAGTGTATTATTAAAATGTATTTTTTAATCTTCGTTAGTCAGTCAGATTGAGTAATATGTGAGTCTGTCATGTTATAATAAATTTATCAGGGCAGTAGTTAATGACACAAGTTAATGTTAAATCCGTATTCCCTACTAATATTATGATGCGAAAGTAACTGTCTGTCAGTTATGCTTTCATGCCTAATCCACTGAATCCATTTTGATGAAAATCCGGGAAAACTATGTAGTTTTTATCACGGTTTTATAAACTAATTTCACGCAGGCGAAGTCGCTCAATAGAGCTCTGTGATTGGTTCGTGTGTCACTCTGTGCGTCCACGCGCACTGTGAGACCTCATAGTAATGTTTGTAAATACGGGCGTAAAACTGACAATGTGACAAACTCAGTTAAAAGTTATCCGATTAAAAAATCAGCCTTGAGTTGTATATTTTTGATTATTCATTGCAAATTGAATTGTTCCAGGCGGAAGACCCATTAGAACAAGCACTCAAGTTCCTACAACCGCTGCGGACGCTGGCCGCGGATAGAATAGACACACATTTAATGGCCTTCGAAATATATTATAGAAAAGGTAAATATTACTAATAATAATAACAAGGGTTGGATGATAATCGAGCGTGACGTGAACTGATGACAGTTTTGAGACCTACACATCGTCGGGCGATTGTCACCTCATTCGCCTAATGTGTAAATATTGTAATTTTCTTGTAGATATTAAATATCTACACACGAGCCACATTTGATCACATCTAAAGGAAACGGTGCGGAATTATAACACACGACTTACGTTCCACTTTTATAAACATTGTACATAATTTTAACGTAGATGTATTTAATAAATTAATTACAAATTCTTGACGTTCTCATGACATAACAATCTACATCACCACGACCCACACTCTATGCAGAGCGTAAGGTTGGCCTGCAAAACATAGCATTCGGTGACTTCGATGCAACTGACAGCGGGTGGAGACGATTCAGCGTGGGGCGGAGAGTGTCCATACTGTATGCAATACTCATTATTATACTATGTTTTGCAGAGAAACCGCTGCTAATGCTGCAGAGCTTGAAGCGCGCGTGGCGGCTGGACTCGGCGCAGCACCACCTGCACGACTGCCTCGTGCGCTTCCGCTGCTGGCTCGACGCCGCGCCGCCGCTGCAGGCCGCCGTCGCCGCCGTCGTGCGCGCCGAGACCGACCAGGTGACAGAGAGAGAGAGAGAGAGAGAGAGAGACAGCACCACCTGCACGACTGCCTCGTGCGCTTCCGCTGCTGGCTCGACGCCGCGCCGCCGCTGCAGGCCGCCGTCGCCGCCGTCGTGCGCGCCGAGACCGACCAGGTGACAGAGAGAGAGAGAGAGAGAGAGAGAGACAGCACCACCTGCACGACTGCCTCGTGCGCTTCCGCTGCTGGCTCGACGCCGCGCCGCCGCTGCAGGCCGCCGTCGCCGCCGTCGTGCGCGCCGAGACCGACCAGGTGACAGAGAGAGAGAGAGAGAGAGAGAGAGAGAGAGACAGCACCACCTGCACGACTGCCTCGTGCGCTTCCGCTGCTGGCTCGACGCCGCGCCGCCGCTGCAGGCCGCCGTCGCCGCCGTCGTGCGCGCCGAGACCGACCAGGTGACAGAGAGAGAGAGAGAGAGAGAGAGAGAGACAGCACCACCTGCACGACTGCCTCGTGCGCTTCCGCTGCTGGCTCGACGCCGCGCCGCCGCTGCAGGCCGCCGTCGCCGCCGTCGTGCGCGCCGAGACCGACCAGGTGACAGAGAGAGAGAGAGAGAGAGAGAGAGAGACAGCACCACCTGCACGACTGCCTCGTGCGCTTCCGCTGCTGGCTCGACGCCGCGCCGCCGCTGCAGGCCGCCGTCGCCGCCGTCGTGCGCGCCGAGACCGACCAGGTGACAGAGAGAGAGAGAGAGAGAGAGAGAGACAGCACCACCTGCACGACTGCCTCGTGCGCTTCCGCTGCTGGCTCGACGCCGCGCCGCCGCTGCAGGCCGCCGTCGCCGCCGTCGTGCGCGCCGAGACCGACCAGGTGACAGAGAGAGAGAGAGAGAGAGAGAGAGAGACAGCACCACCTGCACGACTGCCTCGTGCGCTTCCGCTGCTGGCTCGACGCCGCGCCGCCGCTGCAGGCCGCCGTCGCCGCCGTCGTGCGCGCCGAGACCGACCAGGTGACAGAGAGAGAGAGAGAGAGAGAGACAGCACCACCTGCACGACTGCCTCGTGCGCTTCCGCTGCTGGCTCGACGCCGCGCCGCCGCTGCAGGCCGCCGTCGCCGCCGTCGTGCGCGCCGAGACCGACCAGGTAACAGAGAGGGAGAGCCTAGCCTAGAGAAAAATCCAGGCTTTCGTCAAACAGTGGACGTCATTCGGCTGAAACGAAGATAATAAATATATTCGTGTTGCACTAGTGATGTGAAATCATGAAACCGAACGACCAAAGACGATTTTTTTTACAGTGCACTGCAGTGGTGTGAAATAGTGACCGAGTTTGTTCTGGCGTTTCTTTTCAGCACTTGCCATATATTTGTTTCGAAGCGCTGGTAGAGCCCAAAAGATAAGGAGACATGTAAAGTGCCCCTTAAGTGAGAAGCCACACGGTGCGGTGTCGCATCGCAAACATTTTTCCGCATCACTGTACACATGTGATATGCGGCGCTGCAATACGGCACCGTCTCGCTCAATCTAAGTGCGGCGCCGGAACGCACCGTCTGGCATATAATTGATTTTTATATGTAGGACGCCGCGACCGCACCGCACTGTGTGGCTTCACCCGAAAGGCTACCTTTTTTACTGTATTCGACGTTCATAAGTGCCACCACAATTGATTTGATCTGGTTTGATAATGAAATGTGGTCCGTTCCAGATGTTCGCGGGGCGGAGCGCCGTGCAGATGGCGGAGGAGTACCTGGCGGGCCCGGGCAGCGCGTCGCAGGCCGGCGCGCTGTGGGCCGCGCGCGCGCTGCGCCGCCTGCAGCCCGCGCCGCTCGCGCTGCGGCACGCCACCGCGCTGCACTGGCCGCACGTGTCCATACAGGTACAGTACAGTACAGTACAGTACACACCTGGCGGGCCCGGCAGCGCGTCGCAGGCCGGCGCGCTGTGGGCCGCGCGCGCGCTGCGCCGCCTGCAGCCCGCGCCGCTCGCGCTGCGGCACGCCACCGCGCTGCACTGGCCGCACGTGTCCATACAGGTACAGTACAGTACAGTACACACCTGGCGGGCCCGGCAGCGCGTCGCAGGCCGGCGCGCTGTGGGCCGCGCGCGCGCTGCGCCGCCTGCAGCCCGCGCCGCTCGCGCTGCGGCACGCCACCGCGCTGCACTGGCCGCACGTGTCCATACAGGTACAGTACAGTACAGTACAGCCACCCGGCGGGCCCGGCAGCGCGTCGCAGGCCGGCGCGCTGTGGGCCGCGCGCGCGCTGCGCCGCCTGCAGCCCGCGCCGCTCGCGCTGCGGCACGCCACCGCGCTGCACTGGCCGCACGTGTCCATACAGGTACAGTACAGTACAGTACACACCTGGCGGGCCCGGCAGCGCGTCGCAGGCCGGCGCGCTGTGGGCCGCGCGCGCGCTGCGCCGCCTGCAGCCCGCGCCGCTCGCGCTGCGGCACGCCACCGCGCTGCACTGGCCGCACGTGTCCATACAGGTACAGTACAGTACAGTACAGCCACCCGGCGGGCCCGGCAGCGCGTCGCAGGCCGGCGCGCTGTGGGCCGCGCGCGCGCTGCGCCGCCTGCAGCCCGCGCCGCTCGCGCTGCGGCACGCCACCGCGCTGCACTGGCCGCACGTGTCCATACAGGTACAGTACAGTACAGTACACACCTGGCGGGCCCGGCAGCGCGTCGCAGGCCGGCGCGCTGTGGGCCGCGCGCGCGCTGCGCCGCCTGCAGCCCGCGCCGCTCGCGCTGCGGCACGCCACCGCGCTGCACTGGCCGCACGTGTCCATACAGGTACAGTACAGTACAGTACACACCTGGCGGGCCCGGCAGCGCGTCGCAGGCCGGCGCGCTGTGGGCCGCGCGCGCGCTGCGCCGCCTGCAGCCCGCGCCGCTCGCGCTGCGGCACGCCACCGCGCTGCACTGGCCGCACGTGTCCATACAGGTACAGTACAGTACAGTACACACCTGGCGGGCCCGGCAGCGCGTCGCAGGCCGGCGCGCTGTGGGCCGCGCGCGCGCTGCGCCGCCTGCAGCCCGCGCCGCTCGCGCTGCGGCACGCCACCGCGCTGCACTGGCCGCACGTGTCCATACAGGTACAGTACAGTACAGTACACACCTGGCGGGCCCGGCAGCGCGTCGCAGGCCGGCGCGCTGTGGGCCGCGCGCGCGCTGCGCCGCCTGCAGCCCGCGCCGCTCGCGCTGCGGCACGCCACCGCGCTGCACTGGCCGCACGTGTCCATACAGGTACAGTACAGTACAGTACAGCACACCTGGCGGGCCCGGCAGCGCGTCGCAGGCCGGCGCGCTGTGGGCCGCGCGCGCGCTGCGCCGCCTGCAGCCCGCGCCGCTCGCGCTGCGGCACGCCACCGCGCTGCACTGGCCGCACGTGTCCATACAGGTACAGTACAGTACAGTACACACCTGGCGGGCCCGGCAGCGCGTCGCAGGCCGGCGCGCTGTGGGCCGCGCGCGCGCTGCGCCGCCTGCAGCCCGCGCCGCTCGCGCTGCGGCACGCCACCGCGCTGCACTGGCCGCACGTGTCCATACAGGTACAGTACAGTACAGTACAGTACACACCTGGCGGGCCCGGCAGCGCGTCGCAGGCCGGCGCGCTGTGGGCCGCGCGCGCGCTGCGCCGCCTGCAGCCCGCGCCGCTCGCGCTGCGGCACGCCACCGCGCTGCACTGGCCGCACGTGTCCATACAGGTACAGTACAGTACAGTACAGTACACACCTGGCGGGCCCGGCAGCGCGTCGCAGGCCGGCGCGCTGTGGGCCGCGCGCGCGCTGCGCCGCCTGCAGCCCGCGCCGCTCGCGCTGCGGCACGCCACCGCGCTGCACTGGCCGCACGTGTCCATACAGGTACAGTACAGTACAGTACAGTACACACCTGGCGGGCCCGGCAGCGCGTCGCAGGCCGGCGCGCTGTGGGCCGCGCGCGCGCTGCGCCGCCTGCAGCCCGCGCCGCTCGCGCTGCGGCACGCCACCGCGCTGCACTGGCCGCACGTGTCCATACAGGTACAGTACAGTACAGTACAGCACACCCGGCGGGCCCGGCAGCGCGTCGCAGGCCGGCGCGCTGTGGGCCGCGCGCGCGCTGCGCCGCCTGCAGCCCGCGCCGCTCGCGCTGCGGCACGCCACCGCGCTGCACTGGCCGCACGTGTCCATACAGGTACAGTACAGTACAGTACAGCACACCCGGCGGGCCCGGCAGCGCGTCGCAGGCCGGCGCGCTGTGGGCCGCGCGCGCGCTGCGCCGCCTGCAGCCCGCGCCGCTCGCGCTGCGGCACGCCACCGCGCTGCACTGGCCGCACGTGTCCATACAGGTACAGTACAGTACAGCACACCTGGCGGGCCCGGGCAGCGCGTCGCAGGCCGGCGCGCAGGCCTGCCTGTACGGCAGGTGTCCCGGGCATATCCCACCACCACCCATGGCCATACCACCTCGCGGTTATTGTGGCCGAATCTTGAGAGATGCGCGCGGAATTAGGGTTTTCGCGAATGAAAGATCCGCTAGATGGCGGGACGTGGATGTGGGGTCTGACTGCTGCGTGATTGGTGGATTTTGACATATCTGTCAATGCCATGTCAAAAATAACCAATCATGCAGCATTTGGACCTCGCGTCTACGTATTGCCATCTGGCGGATTTTACAATCGCGAAAACCCTCATTGCGGCTGCCTGGGGCAGATTGCACTAGGCGTCCCGGGCAGCGTGTCGCAGGCCGGCGTCGGTGGGCGTTTACGTACGTCAGTGATCGGGACAGTGCCGATGCGACTGGGCTGACTGCTGAAAGAAGCTACTGGGTCGCCATCTAGATCTAGCGCACCACACGCGTATTTTTTTTACATTCCATCGATTTTTTTTTCTTGGCTTTCGGTTTGCGTTAAGCCACAACAGTGAACGGTTTTTTTTACAATGGATGAAGAATACGCATGTTCACCTTAATGAAAAAGGGGTACTATAAAGTAGATAAAAATGTTTGGAATGTTTAACTGCCTAGCTCGCATCAATGCATGACTATGTATTAAAGACTGTGAACCATTGAAAAGGAGGCTGACAATAGTGACTGAGTTTCTTGCGCTGCTTCTTCTCACCCATTTATTGTTCTGAAGCAGTGGTGGGTCCAAACGTGTAAGTGCTTTTTAAAAGCCTATTTGCAAAAATAAATGAGTTTTATGTATTTTTTTATGATTCCAGGGTTGCGTGGAGGTGCTAGAGAGCCTCCGGGAGGGAGATTTCGGGCCGTGCGAGAAGGAAATCGAGGAGTACATCGCAGCGTGTCGCGCCAAGTTCCCGTACGCGATCGCCTTCAAGCCGCCGGCGCCCGACGCGCCCGCCGACGCGACCGAAGCGTTGCAGCCTAAAGAAGTCTCCAACAACTGAGCTCCATGCTAACACGTCTCGGCTATATTTGGCAAGGCCCAACACCGCCCTTCTGAAATGACGCTCGAGAACTTATTACGAATCTTAGGGCTTTCGACCATGGCGACATTTTCTAGCGATGCAGTCGCGCTGCTGTAGCGCGTTAGTACCGTTGGCATCACTTCTTTAGAGCGCTTTCACATTTAGGCGACTTAAGCAGCGCGACAAACGCGCAACAGTAATTATCATAAGTGCCACTTGTGGTCTAAACTGAATAAATATTTTTGATTTTGATTTTGACAGACGCGCTGCCGATAATTTCTTACTATATGACAGCGGATGCCTGCCTTTACATTACAAAAACGCCGCTGTCGCGCTTCTCACGCCCTAATGTGAAAGCAGCCTTAGTGCGTTGCAAATGCGACTAACGCGCGTTAGTAGCGATGCTGTCGCTCGTTTATGAAAACGCGCGACGCCGAAAAACGAAAAAGTCGCCGTGGGCGAGGGCCCTTAGCAAACGGTCGCTCAGTGTACGATTGCAACGCAACTGCGAAACAATTATGAAAACTAGCGCCACCTGTTAGTCGGTTGGCATAGCGGTCGCTTTGCTATTGCATAACTAGCGACCGCTTGCTGAGATCATACGCGTGCCGATTAAATGTTGCAAGTTTCAATTTCAAAATAAGCTCGCATTGTGTAAATAAAATTCAATTTAGTCTTCAAAATTCGGACGATGATTGGTTGAATTTTATTTAAATAATTAGGCAGAGCTAATAAGGCAGAGCTAGTCTTTTTAGTTGTTGGATTTAAATACTAGGGAATAGAGTTCAAAATTTAGTGGTAACCATATTACCTCTGCCTTATTAAAGGTGAAACATAGTCTTGAAGATATTTTAGGCAGAGTTGCACCACCTAACCTTGACCGTAACTATAACAATAACCAGTGTTTGTATGGATTTTGACAGATTTTTGACGTTTGTCAAAGTTAAAGTAAGATGGTGCAACCCAGCCTTAGTGTCATAAGGGCTAACAATCAGAGGCACGAATTTATTCTCCAAACTTGAGCGACGTTTCAGAAGATAAGGCTAGACTGAGATGATAGACATGCCCCAAAATAGGCTTAGGTAAAAACCACGGACAAGTAATAGTAGAACATCTTCATATTATCGCCACAATTTTGCACACAGTAAAATAAGTGTATTCGATAAATAAAACAGCTTCACGAATTTTCAATTAATTTCTTTAGTCACTGTGGTAGCAGTCTCATTAATATAATACACATGTCAACGTGAAATTGTGCACTCCGTCAGTTTATAAAATGACGCGTTGAGATTGTAAACAGTGAGTTAGGTTAGGTTAGAATGTAATCTAACTGCGTCAAATTATAAACTGATGGAATTTGCAATTCTGTGGGGTTTAGGCGCTAATATGATGAAGTTTTACTATCATGTACACACGGCCACACTGTTAACTATCCATTTCCGTTTTTGCTCTCGCTCTCATCAAATGGTGATTCTTTGCGATAGAACGAGACGTCTTGTCAGGCAATGGATAGATAACACTGTTGCCGATGGTACAATAACATTGGTAAATCGTCTTGTACGAATTTTACTCGGGGTTTCGGTTTATTACCAACATTATGGGGTAAAAATGTGGTAATAGAGTATAACGATATTCAAAGCTGCAATGAAATGACATTGTGTGCTCGTTTCTCGTCGGTTGTGGGTCTTTGCCAAATATGATTATGAGACTGATATTTGTAACGCACGCGGGAGGCTGTAAGTGTCAAACAGCTTTATTGTACTACGTTTAAGCGCCACGGACAACCCTCGCATGACACGTCAACTGACACCTGTCACCTGTCCTACGACGCAGTCACAAATACTAAGAAATTGTTATTTTGTAATTTTTTATGATTTCGACTTTCTACGCCAACCCAAACACGTTTGATGCCTTCGTTTCAGTATGTACGAATGACCATTTAGCTTAAAAAAATTTCGACTTTCGGGAAATATAGTTTATTGACTCAAAATAAAACTGATGTGAGAATTTTGATTATTGCTGATGTTGGAAATGCAATACAAGTTCTCAGTTTATTGCTTACAGCAATACTTAACCGTAGCATCAGCATATCGGATTACTGATTTAACTTAAAAATATCTCCAATTACAACTACATAATTTTGACATTCGTAAAAAGGATTTTTAAAGTTGTTTTTAAAGTATTTTTTTTCAAGTGCAGCAAAAACACCTTTCATATTATACATATCGAGGTAACTAGACCAAACGCCGAAGTTTTCTAACGATAATAAAATCAAGTTGAAATTGGTGATGTGGAAATCTCATTTTATATTAATACAATGTATTAATATGTTATATGGATAACTTAGACCCAAATAATGGTGTGAACAATTGTAATGCACGCGTGGTATGTTTGTGGTTGCGTGGGCGTGGCATCTCAAATGCTTGTACAATAAAACCTTGAAATAAATTAGTGTAAATTTTTCAATAATTAATATAAGCATTTGGTCTAATTCGGTATAGTCTACAAGTTTTGGATTTCTCTGCGACGCACGATGTGCGGACTCAAAGTGTTCATCGGTGAATTCATGTAACAATATTTTAACTAAGGTTTGTATTTGTAATATTCAATAATGACTGGTTTTTTAAATGTATGAAAAATAAAGTGTGGCAAATATCAAACCTCACGCAATACTTACTGAATTGAGGTACGCTTTGTAAATAATTCTTATATTTAAGTTTGTACTGTACAATATCGTTAGAATTCTGGGGTCTGTTGACTTGAAATTAATTGACTGCAGGGGAGCTAGTGTATTATTTGTGGAGTTCTGATGTTACACACTCGTACTCGTAATGGACTTGTTTTGTTGATTTGGTTTTTTTGTAGATATGTGAAAAGGTCGGACAATAAATATTATACATAATTGAATACTCCGAATCGAAGTGGTTCGTCCACAACGCGTGTGACCCGCGTCACGAGACTATCGAGGCTTACTTCCACTGACTGACACGCGTTGATTTATTTATTTCATACCTTCATGCTGCTCAGACGTATTTTGAAGTAAGCATGACGTATTAGAATTAAATTACCCAATTTTATATCACTTATAAGTGGGCGGGACCCATTTGAATAGCGATGTTGTAGTAATATGTTACTATTACGTTAAGTATGTTCCTTAGTTTTTCTGTTCAGTGGAAATAGGCCTTTCCATGCTTTTTATTAGAATGTTTAACATTGTTTACTTGAGAGCCGCCATGTTGATTTGTTTTATTGTATTCAAGTCGTGTGTATGGAGTATTTTGTCCTTGTCATCTTGTAAATAAAGTAATAAAATTTTATTTTACAAATTTATTATTTCTCTTTTATTTCATGCACTTAAATAAACCCCACAGAGCTGTCGTAATACTGGCCATACGACGATGACGATGATGAAGACGCGCTAATACTCTTACGTATTTTTGAATAACTTTATATTATACAGTGTGTCCGGGCATGTAGTGATCAAACTTTAAGGGCGTAATCTATGGACAATTTAATCGGTGAAAACTTAAATCCTTGTAAATATGCGAGAAATGGGTCAAGCCCCAAATTTAAAGTATTTTCACCGATAAAATTGTCCATAGATTACGCCCTTAAAGTTTGATCACTACATGCCCGGACACACTGTATATAGTCTGGTCTATGAGCACGTAGAATTTTGTCCAATGACCCCAAGCTACCCATCCCCCTTATCGCTCGCGAGTAATTATATTGCTGTCGCGACTGTGAGACGGTGCGAGCGCGACAGCAACATAATTACGCGCGAGCGATAAGGATGGGTAGCTTGGGTCATTGGACAAAATTCTACGTGCTCACAGACCGGGCTTTAGTTGTTGTTATACCTTTTTTATACATAACAGTCTTGGTTGCATTTTATTTGATTCAGTTAAAAACTCTTATCATATAGGTAATTCAAGTTCAGTCTTATCTTCTGCATGATTGTGCATCACGATAAAAACTTGCAAATACATAATATCAAAACTACGCGCTTCTTTTTTAAATACATACATATTAATTAATCACGTCTTATATTTTATGTATAGCCAGTATAGTCTGTGGAGCACTTAAAAATACCCGAAACCATAAAAACATTGGTAACAATTTGTTAGGTACATAAGTATTTAAATATTATGTAAAAGTAAGATTATGCTTAAGTTCAGGATTACTTAGGTTACCTAGTTTAAAAAAATATTTCCAATGATATAAAAATATATCACTCACATTAACAAAATATTATGCTTATCATTTAAATTGTTAATTTCAAAGAGGCTGGCAAAAGCTGTGATTAAAACTATAAAAGTACGAACAAAAGCATACGATGCGTTGCGGCGCCGCACCGCAACTTGGAAGACTAAAATATACAAATTGTAATTAGAAATTATTTGACTCTTAGTGTCTGTTGTATCCCTAGGGATATTTTGAGTTAATTTTTTTTCAATTAATTAAAGCCAGCTTGTTCGAAAAAAACAATACAATAATACCTTGTTTCAATCTTAACTACTATACTCATGTACATTAATATGCCACAAAATATGACTAAAAATGACGCTCTAAAAGATTTGTAGGTATAATAAGTACTCTACTTATTTAACCTTTTTATATCCATATGACTCGCATAATATCACAAATACCATGATTGGCAAATTCTATACATAGATATACAATAATTCTAAGTTCTATAGTCTTTGATGATGAGTATACAAAATATAGACTTATAATTAACTTTATTGTAAAGTGTCATAATTCATAATAGTAGGTAGGTGTAAATATTGTAGTCTCGCAGCGCATAATGAGTGAGGTCTATTGAATGAGATTCTAGTAATCATGATGAGCAAAAAAAAAATGATTTAGATAGAAAGATTTAGATACTACCCAAATGTTCAAAGCTTCCACAGTTAAGTTATATTACGCCAGTGCAGACGATCGCCTAATTTTATGCATTGACTAATTGTGATTGTTATTTGCAAGGACTCATTTTTTCCCAATCTATGTTTGAGAAGTCTATTACTATTTTGTCGCGTTTCGGTTTGTACTGCCTGTAAAAGAAAATGAATTTAACATATGACATTAAAATTTTAAGTTTGTCAATGTGTCATGTCATGACTATAAAAATAGTAATTAATTGAATCCAGAAATGAACATACCAATATTTGACTCCCGTTGCATCAAACATTCTCTTTGACGCCTGATAAATAGGTTTTTTGGCTTTCTCGTCTGACAGATATACCACTTCTGTAATGCCACTCTGAATAATTATTTTGGCACATTCATTGCAAGGGAAGAGGCCAACGTAGATGGTGCAGTTTCTGACATCAGCAGAGTTTTTATTAAGTATTGCATTCATTTCAGCGTGGCATACTGAAAAATAAATGTTTTATTATTATTAAACATACATTATTTTGTATGAATAATAAGACAAAAGATGATATTAATATTTTTTTCGATAGGTAGCTTTATGCAGTTTGGAGATAAGGATATTATTAGGTTTCAGATAATAAACTTACCATACATGTGCTTATTTTCTAGTGGTGATGATGTGTTTTTACCCCAGGGAAATTCATCGTCGCTACAGCCTATTGGCATGCCATTGTATCTGCGCAATCAAATAAGGTCAAAGTTAAAAATTGGCCTGTTAACAAGAAAATAATAAATAAGCCATTATAGTGAAAAAAATTGTTTGGTCGCTACATTTAATGATGATAATTAAAGCTAGATTACTACTCAGATTTATAATGCAGACCATATCTTAGGTAAATTTTAACGAGGGAAGTACCACAGTGTTTTATTAATCAAATTAATATCTCTTGTTTTGCCTAACTCATACATAACATTTACTTCTTTAGCCGCCTGTAGACAAAATAATTTGGTGTTAGGGATATGGGAACTTAAAACAATTTAGGGAAGCTTACCCAATGCCAACAATTTTCTTCTCTGTGTTCACCACACATGCTCCTACTTGGTAGGTTGGATCTTTGCTGCGTTTTGCCGCTAAAAATGCTATAGCCATAAAATATTCTGTCCAGTCTATGTAGTCTTCACGCTTAGTTTGTGAACCACTGCCATGAATAAAGAGTAACATTAGGTAATTTCAAAATAGCACTATCAACGACATCAGATGTTTAAGTTCAGAGTTTCAATTTACCACATTAAAATTAAGTGCGGTCTAGATTTGGTTGTTACTATTTTTTACTAGTCTCACGAAGTTTACTTACACGCTCAGAACAATAAATTTTAAACTTCTTTTGAAGTAATGTTTGCACATTGTTTACATACCTTGATATTGACATGTTTTCAGTTAATTCAGCGAGATCCATTGCAACTTTGCTATGCAATTTTAATAATCTTTTAATTACAATTACTGTAGGTGTAAAACTGGCAAATTTATGTAAGATAAAATTCAAATCTGATATATTTAAGAGGTTACAAACAAAGTTATCATCTGTGAAAAAGATTTACCGTCGTTCGTGTCAAAAATGTCAAAATTGTTTCAAGTCTGTCAGTTTCCTGTCACGCTGTCACTGTCACAACGTTTAGTTACTTGCTACTGGTGACTTAAAATCGAACAAGGACTGCGTTTTGATAATTCTAAAGATTCTAACATTCAAAGTATTGCAATGCAGAAAGAATTAATGCATGTTGTGCTTTTTGTTGTGACTGTACTGTTCTTCATTAACAAGTGTAGTACACTGGTATGGATGAGAGATGAGGTTGAATGAATTTTTTGTAGTGTGGGGTGCAATAATGGATGAAACCTTTAAAGTAGGTACTGAGGAGTGTACAGACGTGGTACAGAACAGAAGCCAGCACATCAGGCTATAAGTACAGTTTCGTAGCACAAGAGCATCTACCATAGGATTCTAATGATGAAAGGATTTTTCAAATCGATCCAATAGTTTCGGTGCCTGTTTAATACAAAGTAACAATCAAATATGACCTCCAATAGTATTACATTCGGTTATTAGGTTGTAGTAGGTATCTAAAGTAGTCCACAGCTGAACATAGGTTCTCCCATTGATTTCCTCATGGCTTTCCCATTGATGGCATTTGCCATAATAAATCTACAGGGTGGCCAAGGAGTTGACAAGCTAAAATTTAGATTCCTTACATCAAGGTGTATCTAAATCACCCCTATGTATGTTCTAAGATTTTGTTTAATTTAGGAATTAAAGTTAATTTTGTGATTTTTTCCTTTCACCTATTGGTTGGATTTTAATGTTTTTCTCACTCTGGCGAGCACTTACGCTAGAGAATCTTCAACTTTCAAAGCTTCACGGTTGTTTCTCACCACGTTCTAAATCGCAAACTTAACTCTATCTCCTAAACTAAGCAATATCGTAGAAAATACTCGTACATGGGGGTGATTTAGATACACCATGATCATAGCTGGGCGGGCACCGTTAATCAAATAGTTAACTTCGTTAATCGCTAAACCGTTACTAAAAAAATTAACTTCGTTAAACGTTAAAACGTTACATTTCGGAAGATTTAACGCAAGTTAACGTTAATCGTTAATCCGTTAACACGTGATAATAAAACGAAAAAAATAATTGTATGCAAAGTTCAAATAATTTCGAAAGCTTGTGTCGCGCATGGAATTTATTCCTCTTTTATGTTTGCGCTACAAGCTTTCGAAATTATTTGAACCTTGCATAAGTACAATTATTTTTTTTGTTTTAGTATTTACAACTGCCTTTTAGAATAAAAACTTGTTTTAAAAAAAAGTTTTGTTTTTAATTATAATTTTATTATACACTTTTTAGTTATATCTCAACTCAATCTCAGAGCCTTGGTACAATTACTATACATTTTAGCACCAAAGTGCTCGAAAAGGCAAATCGAACAAACCCAAACTCGATAGGTAAGTTTCCACCGTTTCGTTTAGGAATTCCTATGGCCACTTCCTGACTCCATCATCTGGACCCTGGACATCATCTAGTACTAAAGTGCTCGAAAAGACAAATCCAACGAACCCAAATTCGATGCGATTCCGCCGTTTCATTTAGGAGTTTCTATGGCCACCTCCTGACTCCATCATCAGACCAGCTCAATGGTACCATAACATTGCATTGTCATCGTACTTACACGAGTATACCCAGCTCAATTGGTTGAGGAGTTGGAGAGTCGTCGGAGGAGGAGAGGTTAAATTCAGTTGTAAATAAATTTAAAAAAATGCATTTTTTATATCGTTGCGTTAGTGATCTACTGGTTACAAAAACTGTTGTTTTGGGTTCTAGAAGTTCTGGAAGCCTGAACGTACTTGTCAGAATGCGTTTTTCAGCGCACCTCTGTATCTTTTTGGTAAATAGTAGGTACTGGATTAACGATTAACGGACTTAGGATAATTTAACGGAAGTTAACGAGTCCGTTAACATTTTTTGAAGTTAACTTAACCTTTAACCGACGACGTGATTTTTTTGTCACGTCGTCTGCGACGTGCGGTCTGTGGGACCGCTATACTGTTTACTCAAAAAGTAATCATTCTTTGTATAAAAGTATATTGGTTTTATATTTTTTGAGAACATTATAGTATTACAAATAAACATACTTATAATTTGTGAGGAATCAATGTATATTATTTATTTAAATATGGCTAAAACTTTTTTGACCCTTAATTTCATTGAAATTACACTAGAGTTCAATAATACCTTTAAAACTTGTAAATTTTAATCAAAGCAAGAAAAACTATACTCCTTCCTAAATATAGTGAACATAATGAATAAAATAAAAATAAATGACAGGTACATTGCATGCACAAAAAAAATTTTGACGTAGGGTAAACAATAGGCACAATCTGGACATATTTTTTTTCCGCATACCAAGCATTTTCGGTATGCATAGGTAACACCTGTAAGATAATTTCGTTTTCAATTTAGGTGGACTAAAATGTACGTCTTTTTTGCAGCTGGTGCAATAACATCAGGCTGATTTGGCACGTCAGAGCCTAGAATACATGCCACTCTTTGCTTTACCACCCGTTTCGCGGTATTTTTTTACAAACTACCATTTTTTACATAATATTATGTCCTAAATCAATATATCATTAGAAAATGTCTTTATTTAGGTTGTGATGGTCCAGGAACCACCATTTTTACGAAAAATCAGTCGTCTAAAACAAAAACGCAAGTTTAAGTATGGCACAAAAATGTTACGTAGTCTGCGACGTGCGGTCCCACAGACCGCTGTTGAACTTTAAATCGAATTATCTTATTAAAACTGCCCTCATCGATGTAACCACTACCTGTAATGGCGTATGGACAACTAAACTCCAAGGTACTGAGACGCTCGGGACACGGGAGTAAGTAGAACATTGCAATCTAGAAATTTCAAAAACCGGAGCGGTCTGTGAGACCGCACGTCGTCGGTTAAAGGTTAAAAGTTCATCCGTTAATAGAAATGTTAACTTCGTTAATTAACGATTAACGGATTAACGAGTTAATGCCCAGCTATGACCATGATGTAAGGAATCTAAATTTTAGCTTTGAACGTGAACTACCTGGCCACCCTGTAAGTATAGTATAGTCATCAGTCTGTCCACTTACCGCTACATGGTCGTCATTCTAGAAACTTTTTTACCCCGTCGGCCGTCAGCTCTACGTGTTATTTGCCTTGTCCAGCCATTTTAGCTTGATAATCCTTAATTTTTAAATACTTTTAATTACGTGTTAATCGTATGCATATAGCTTAACACAGCATAGGCCTTGGTTCTAATAGATTCATTAGTAGTTTTGGTGGATACGATTTGCTTACTATTGCGATCAGTCGCTGAGCGCAGTGCGTTAAACGTGACGCGATTGAGTGATCGATATTAATCTTCTCGATTTATAAAGATTTGAATTTTTTAAATACAACTTTTTAGAGAGTGGCGTGCATCGAAAATGTATAAGAAATTGTAACGCAAACATTTTTAATGTTATTTTATTATGACTAATTACTGCGTGAGGATTTTAAGACTTTTTTAAACAGATAAAAATGTTAAATTTAAATGTGGCGATTACTAGATTTCTGAGAGCAATCGAGGCTTGCAGCTCGTCCCCTGTGGTGCGGTGGGTGATGAGAGTCCTGGCCCTCAGCCAGGCCCTCACCCCGGCAGGCTGGCCCGAACACTACCCCTTAACAGGTAACTTGTCAAAATTATCGCGGGTAAACAGAGGTTCTGAAACAAAAATCCTATGTAATCCTAATGTAAAGTAGGTATTATCTAGACACGCGGCAGCGTGTCAAGCCCAGGTTCAAGCATCCAAACTGTCATAAGTAATTTTCGAACCTCTCAGTTTTTCTACTTGACCTGTGGTTGGCTGTTAGATAATGCCACCCGGCATTAGTTCGACACTGTATATCACATTGATTTGCAAAAGATTAAATATACAGGGTGTTTGGTAAATGGGTATATGAGCCGACACTAGCCCATGTTAACATGGGCATATAAATACTTGGACGAATAAACCACTGGACGCGTAACGAGTGACGTTTTCGTCTTTACCCCGCTAGCACTTGCCAAGGCTAATTTGCCATGGTAAATGTTTTCAGGTTGTCAGTGTGACGCGAGCTCTCGAAGAGTAAAATTATCACGAAAAATAGGTAAATGCGCTGTATTTTTTTTGTAAAAATTATACCAATCACTCAAAGAATGTTTCTTCTCACGCGTAATTACATTTTCAACCTATTAAAGTAGCTATTTTTTCGTAAAATAAATAAAAGGACAATGTTCTTTCTCCATACATTGTTCGCCGTTAGATCAACAGTGCCGAAAAAATACTTTCTAGGTTCTAAATGACACAAATCTTTATGTAAGAACAATTATTCCTGGCGGACCAATTCTATAAACTTATTGATAGCAATATTGTTATCATAACCTCTTACTTACTAGTATTGTATTATAATATTGTATGCACATCGATTTGGGAGATGTTCTGTATTGTAGTTGTCGCAGCCAAATTGTATTATAATATTGGACGGGTTTTGGAAATAGCTCGGCGTTCCACTTTTATGATTTACTTACTTAGATTTTGCACGTAAATAAATAACATGAATCCTATGTTTACTTTCCACTCTTGACATTTAACACGTGACTTACCAAACTAACTATCTCCATGGTTACCGTCTTAGTCTATGCATGACTAGGGATTGAACAACTTTTAATTGAATATTATTAACAATTCTCGATAATTTTTATCGATTGAAAAATATTCGGTATTTTAATCGAAAGGTATATTCAATTTTATCAATATCAAAATATTCAATTTTAATAATAAAATAAATATTATTTACTACCACCTATGAAATGTTCTGAAAATTGCCTGGAGCGCTCCCCCAATCCTGGGTTTTCCCTTTCCAAGCTGAGGGGACATCATTTTGGTTCTATCGATACATTATAAAGGTACTTAATATTTGAAATGTATTACCAATTATTGTTATAAGCATTTTGAAAGAAAGAAAGAAAGAAAAAATGTTTATTCAGTATCATCGACAATACACTTACAATACTTAACATTATTTAATGAGAAGGTAATTACAATGATACTGAAAACTTTCAATTCTATTAGAACTTTAGACATTTCTCTCACTTTAAGCGGCATTGGATTTTTCATCGGATTTTGAAACTGTTACAGATATACACTCGCGAGCAAAAGTATGGAATCACTTACATGAAGTTGTTTCCACGCGATCTTGTGTACTAACGAATTTGTTAGTAACAAAAAAAGTGACACCATTTTAAGGATTAAACTTTTAACTTTCAATTGATACCAAATTCATTTAAATCACACCAGTATTTAAAAAGATATCCATGCTGATGTAAAGAAGTAAGGAAAAAGACATGAATCAACTGTTTGATACGTCGCGAGTTGCGGCCTATTTACCCCTATGAAAGCACGTGTTTTCGAATTTTTGCTTTCACACGTTGATCCATACACATCTCCGCTTCTTTCGACACTTTACCTGGGATTCTACACCTTCAGAAGCAGCACAAATCGTTGCACTATTGCAAGAAGGGCTCAGCCAGCGGGCTGTCGCACGTCAGCTCCACATAAGCCAGTCCTGGGTTTCGAAAGTTTTAAAACGCTTTCGGGAGACTGGTGGCTTTATCCCAAGACCAAGTTCTGAACAGCGCCGGTGTACATCGCAGAGGGATGACCGTTTTTTCATGTCAACCTCTCTATGAAATCGTCATTTGACTGGTATCAACGTCCAGCAAGAGCTCAGAAATATTCGTAGGATAGCTGTTAGCTAGTGGAAGTTCGTCTAAGACATAAACAATAGAATTTGACTCCAAAAAGGCCTACCACAGGCTCAAAACTGACGGCAGCTCACTGACTAGCATGTTTTCAATTAGCTCGCACTTATTTTGATGGGAAGGCGAGTAATGGAAGCGAATTTTGTTCTCCAATGAATGCAGACTGTGTTTGCAGTGCAGCAGTCGAAGTGGTCGGGTCTCTAGGCGACCTGGGGAGCGATTTGTGCAGTGCTGGTTCACTGAAATAGTGACTAATGGGGGTGGCTTGCTCGACTTCCCAGCGAGATGTGTACGAGAAAATTGAAAGCGTGCTTATCGGTGACCTGCCGTCAGTTTCGAGCCTGTGGCAGGCCTTTTTGGAGTCAAATTCTATTGCTTATATCTTAGACGAACTGTCCACTCGCTAACAGCTATCCTACGAACATTTCTAAGCTCTTGCTGGACGTCGATACCAGTCAAATGACGATTTCATAGAAAGGTTGACATGAAAAAACGGTCATCCCTCTGCGATGTGCACCGGCGCTGTTCAGAACTTGGTCTCGGGATAAAGCCACCAGTCTCCCGAAAGCGTCTTAAAACTTTCGAAACCCAGGACTGGCTTATGTGGAGCTGACGTGCGACAGCCCGCTGGCTGAGCCCTTCTTGCAATAGTGCAACGATTTGTGCTGCTTCTGAAGGTGTAGAATCCCAGGTAAAGTGTTAAAAGAAGCGGAGATGTGTATGGATCAACGTGTGAAAGCAAAAATCCGAAAACACGTGCTTTTATAGGGGGTAAATAGGCCGCAACTCGCGACGTATCAAACAGTTGATACATGTCTTTTTCCTTACTTCTTCACATCAGCCGGGATATCTTTTTAAATACTGGTGTGATTTAAATGAATTTGGTATCAATTTAAAGTTAAAAGTTTAATCTTTAAAATGGTGTCACTTTTTTTATTACCAACAAATTCGTTAGTACACAAGATCGCGTGGAAACAACTTCATGTAAGTGATTCCATACTTTTGCTCGCGAGTGTATTAAAGATGATCCCATATTGTTGTCATTATCAATATCAGTATTATGATCACAATTATTTTTATTTTATTCATGACCTTTTAGACCAGTTGGACACATTAGATAGCTTCTTGTAGTATCGTGCAATATATTTTTAACTTTTAATTAAAATCTAGTCATACTGTAGCGATTTGGACGATTTATTTTATTTACAAGATCGGTATCTTATTGTCTATGATGACCGCAGTCAACATCACTATTACGTGGATTCCTAACAATGAAGTACGGCATTGCCTTGTGCCGATTTTACATAGATTTTATCGACACAAATTATGGAACTTCATAGGATATGGAGCAGGCCACGCCCTAAACGTTTATTCCCGATGTCCCCCACTATTTGTCCACCACTGGTGGACATCGAGAAAAAAAGTTGCAATGTCCACCAGTGGGGGACAGCGCTACTGAAATCTTCCCGTTGGGCCCTACTGGTGGACACTGAGAAGAAATGAGTTGCTCTGTCCCTCAGTGGTGGACATCGAAACCAAAAAAGTTCCGTTGTCCCCCACTATTATATTATGTGTTCATGAATACAAACATTTTAAGTAAATCTTATACTAATAATTATAATACATACATTTTTATTGCATTTTTATTATAGTTTAAAAAAATCCTTAATTTATACTGACGCCCCTAGGTAGTGTGCGTTAATCGGAACGGTTTTGTCATTTTTAATTTTCCAAGTACCCACAATGTTCATGTTATCAGAAATTATTGTGTCGGTAATGTTACTATTTTGCACTTATTATCTGTAATAATGTCGGAAATTGCAGGATCTAGTTCACGACAAATTGAAAAAGTTTACATAAATAGGAAGAGGTGGGATGTTAAAAAACTGAGAATTATATTTGATACGAATTAAAAAATATATTTTTTAATAATCACGAAAACAAAACAAATAGTGGGGGACAACGGAACTTTTTTGGTTTTGATGTCCACCACTGAGGGACAGAGCAACTCATTTCTTCTCAGTGTCCACCAGTAGGGCCCAACGGGAAGATTTCGGTAGCGCTGTCCCCCACTGGTGGACATTGCAACTTTTTTTCTCGATGTCCACCAGTGGTGGACAAATAGTGGGGGACATCGGGAATAAACGGCCCTAAAATGTCCGGATGTCGTCATAGTATTATGGAATACATATAAAAGACTTTTATTATTTCATTTTCTAATCCTCAAGTGTCCATTACAATCTAATTAATATTTATGTATTCAAAAAGTAAGAGATTAATTTTGATACTTTACTGCTGTGCCCGGGAATCTGAGGCCGTTTCTGACAATGTCCTTTGATATGTAAACAAAATATAATTACGTAATTTTAAAAAGTTCTCATTGTACAGGTAAATGCTTAAAACGTGTGGCATATTTAATTTGGTTGGATTATATGCTTCATTCATTCGTTCACATTTATTTTTTATGACGTATAGGGCTTGAAAATTGTCGATAAACTTATCGAAACTGATATTATTCAAATTAATTTTAGATTTCCAGTAGATCTAAATAGAAGAAGAAAGTAGGTAGAGGGAGTTATGAGAAAAAGTACAGCTTGGAGGTACTGCTAACATTTAGTGACTATGTCAAACTTTTGGGTTTGCGTGATTTTATAGTGAATAGAGTTTAGCCTGAGAAGTCCTTTTGTCAGTGTGTTATTGATTAATCGGAGTGATTGTTGATGAGTTTGAAACTCAAATTTTGACAGCACAGTTTTATGGTCCGATTTAATCACAACTTTTACTAGTTAAATAGAAAAATGTTAAATAAAGATTTAAAACAAAATGTGTTTGATGATAATAAGTAAACATGAGAAACTGACATTATTGTAATATAACTATTGAATGACAATTATTATTAGTTCTTAATTAATTATATGCATACAAAAGTGTTTTAGTTTCTTGTTATGCATAGTTTCGGACCGTAAATAATTTGTCTTGTCTATGTCAATTGTCAAATGTACCAACGGTTCCCCGCCCCCCTATCCCCCCCCTCCTCTCCCCTAAATATTTATTTTGACGTAGAAACATAAAATATGTCCATATAAAAGTTTCATAAGTTTTAAGATATGACCAATTTTATTTGCGTCTTAAGCTCATTTACCTCTGGTCTCTGGTGTCAGCGTGACGTGCTTTTTACTCACTACCGTATTCGTAAGCATCATCCATCCAGACATAGGTAGGTACTCACCAAAAATAAAATTGGTTTGCAAGAACTTTGCAATGCGGCAATCAACACATAAGAGGGATGGTACTGCTTATAGAACTTCTAACAATATCCCAATTTCAAAATCTGTCCTGCCGTTCTTTAGTTTTATATGGTGTAACTAACTCGACTTTGTTGCATATTATGTCTAAATCAATCCAATTAATTAATTATTTAAATAATTTGTAAATAAAGATGATCAACGCATGATCAATTTTATCTCATTAGGTTCATTCATTCACTCGTTCATTTACATAATTATCGACAAAAAAATTGACGATTATTTCCAGCACTAAATGTCATTATTTGACAATTGTCATACCTCTCCCCCCGCAAAAATTGGTTGAACGTGTTTCCATATGATTCTTAGAGGGTTTCGCGTCCAGTGGTTTATTCGTCCAAGTATAAATAGTATAGTGAAGTCAGCAATTTGAAATTATCATTTTAATTTTTTTAATTTTCATACTAAATAAATTTTGTAAAATCCGATTTGTATGAAAATTAAAATAATTAAAATGAAGATAAAAATTTTCTGACTTCACCATACCATTTATATGCCCATGTTAACATGGGCTAGTGTCGGCTCATATACCCATTTACCTAACACCCTGTATAAGGAAGAATAGACTATAACAGGGGTGGCCAACTTGATTAGACATAAAGATCTACTGTTTACTAACGAAACCCTGAGTGATCTACCACTTACATACTTCTTGAAATCTTAAATGAAACGGCTTAGTTTATTACACAATCATGTAGTATTTTTTGCCTTGCCACGATCGACTGGACTAATTCGATCGACCGATTGGCCACCCCTGGACTATAAAAACAATAACAAGGAAAGAGTATGAGGTCTCGTACTCTTTGGTAATAGTTTTTTATTTGATAATTCAGATGGAGAGACATTTGACTTCGTGGTGGTGGGCTCAGGGTCGGCAGGAGCGGTGGTGGCCGCGCGACTCAGTGAGGCGCCCCACCTCAGGGTCCTCCTGGTCGAGCCTGGGGGCGACCCGCCCCTCGCTAGCGTGGTAAGGGCCCAAGTGACCAGTCAAATAGTTCGTGACACCCAAAGTAGCCAAAAAGTTCGCAACACCTCTTTGTTACAATGAGGATCAGTACTGTTATAGAAAATTCAATAAAACTAGTATCTACGTTAATCTTTAAGACATAAGAAAGATATATCTTTTTGAATTATCCAAATCGGACCATTGCTTACGAAGATATTAAGTAATAAACATAGGCCGTTTTTGCCGCTAAAAGTCAACGTACGCAAGGCCGCGTGACGTCATTATATCCGAATCGAGCGCAGCCGGCGTACTAATGGGATGGAAAATATTTTTTTCCGGCTAAACTATCAGTTTTAGAAAAAACTTTTAATAACATTTATTCTTCAAAATAAAGTAACCTATCGACCAGTAATTTTTAAAAATAAAAATTGTGAAAATAAGTATTGCTATGTCCAAAAACCACATTTTCATAGGATTCGATGCAATGCGGAGACGCGGTTGGGGTGAGTGTAACTTAATGATTGTTTGTATTGAACATAATAATACTTAATATGATGCTAATACCCAGTTTCTGGACTGGGGGGGGGGGATAAGTCATACCCAGCTTATAGCCTGGGGGGAGGGGCAAGCCTTACCCAGCTTCTGGCCTTGGTGGGAGGGGGGAGAGGCAAGTCATACCCAGTTTCTGGCCTGGGGGGGGGGGGGGGGCTAGCCTTACCCAGCTTATGGCCTGGGGGAGGGGGGGGGGGGTCAAGTCATACCCAGTTTCTGGCATTTCTGGCATGGGGGGGGTGTCATACCCAGCTTCTGGCCGAAGGGGAGTCATATCCAGCTTATGCTTATGGCCTGTGGGTAGGGGCAAGCCTTACCCAGCTTCTGGCTTGGAGAGGGGGGGGGGGGGGGGGGGGGTCAAGTCATAACCAGTTTCTAGGGCTGGGGGGAGGGGCTAGCCTTACCCAGCTTATGGCCTGGGGGAGGGGGGGGGAGTCAAGTCATACCCAGTTTCTGGCATTTCTGGCATGGGGGGGGTGTCATACCCAGCTTCTGGCCGAAGGGGAGTCATATCCAGCTTATGCTTATGGCCTGGGGGTAGGGGCAAGCCTTACCTAGCTTCTGGCCTGAGGGGAGGGGGAGGGGTCAAGTCATACCCAGTTTCGGGCCGGGGGGGGGGGGGGGGGGGTAAATCATACCCAACTTCTGGCCGAGGGGGAAGTCATGCCCAGTTTATGACCTGGGGAGAGGAGAGGGGCGGGGTAGTCATACCCAGCTTCTAGGCTAAGATTAAATAGATTCCCCATCAGACTGGAGATGACCCAGCCGTCCCCATGGGCGGGCAGCAGCTGGCCCGCCCATGGGGACGGCGAATAGATAGGTAGGTGCGTAGGTTTAACTCAGAAAAACTAAATAACAGGTAGGTATTATTAAGTGTACATCGAAATGATTTTCATAGCAATGTCATATTGTTAGAAGTTATACCTTATTGTTAGAAGTAAATAAATTAATACTTATACATTTTTATATTTTACTTGGAAGAAGATATGACTCTAACAACACTTATGTACACTTTATTTGAATAAATCGCCAAATATACCACCGCGGAGACCCCAATCGCGTCTCTGCGTGCCATTGAATCGTATGAGCGTATGGATTTTTTGCGTTATTTTTCACAATTTCCATTTTTAAAAATTACCTATCGATAGCTTACTTTATTCTGATGAATAAATGTCATTACAAGTTTTTCTCTAAAACTGATAATTTGGCTAGAAAAAAATATTTTCTATCCACGCAGTACGCCGGCAGCGTTCGGATCGGATATAATGACGTCATCGTCCCCGCGCCGGGCGGTCAGTGAACTTTTTTAGTAATTTGGCCATAACTTCGTCAATTTTTGTCGTAGAACAAAAATTTTTGCACTGTGTATTAAGGATTTCTTAGCCCTATAAATCTGCATTCACAGCTAAAAATCGAAATGATCCTCATTGGAATAAGGTTGTATTGCCAACTTTTTGGCAGTTTAGGTGTCACAAACTATCGCTGACTGTACTTACATCAAGTTAAACAGTCTGCCGTCTTCGAACTTATAGGCAGCTAAGTAAATGACATTTGGGCATTTTTCAATACATAAGTACGCGTTATTTAATAGGTTTAACAATTTAAAAATAAATATCCGTTACAATTATTATAGTAATATAGTTTAATTATCTTATCATTATTAATGCATCCAATTATTACGCAAAACATTGCCATTATGGTTATTTAAAAATATATTTTGTTTAGTAGTAGGTAACTATGTACTTAATTGTCTAGCTCCACAAGCTTGGTTTGTTTGAGATTAGATGGCACACTATAAAATTGTCCAAGGAGTTTTTATTTTATTTATTTATTTAAGGTACAGTTACTGTGAATAACTTTCAGGTGCCCAGTTTTTTCACGACTCTGTCACACACCGAATACGACTGGGACTACAGCATGAAGTTAGACAGAGATGTCGGGAGAGCACACACGAGGCAGGCGGTCAACCTGCTTCGGGGGAAGATGCTCGGAGGCTCCTCATCCATCAACTACGAGTTATATGCCAGGGGCGAGCCCAGAGACTACGACAGCTGGGAGCAGGTAGCCCCGGGCTGGGGCTGGCACTCAACCTTGAAGTACTTCAAGAAACTAGAAAATATGACCGACTCAACAGTCATGAACAGCCCCCACAATTCACACCTTCATTCAACTGAAGGTCCAGTGAAAATATCAAAACCAGCATTTAACGAATACTTCAGGACTGTGAACGAAATTATCTTACAATCATACGAAGAAATGGGCCTAAAAAGAACACTGGAAATGAACGGCTTAGAATCTCTAGGCGTGTCTTTACCTCATTTTACGTTCGCTGATGGCAGAAGGTCCAGCACAGCCGAATGCTATCTGAAACCAACCAAACATAGACCTAATTTATCTATAGCAAAATATACTAGAGCGTTAAAAGTTTTAATAGACCCTTACACATTGACTGCTTACGGTGTAAAGTTGCTCACTAAGACAGGGAGAATGGTCAATGTATTTGCCAAAAAGGAAGTAATTTTATCGGCCGGAGCGATTGATACACCGAAACTGCTAATTTTATCTGGAGTCGGCCCCAGAGAAGAATTAGAAAAACATGCGATAGAATCTATCGTGGATCTACCAGTGGGTAGAAATCTACAAGATCATCAGTTTGTGCCTCTTATATTTACTGGCAAGAGAGGTTTGGGGACGGTCGTGCAACATTTAATTTCTTCTTGGGAGCTAAATTCTGTTCCGGTCCCGACACAGAATGGGTTTATCAATGTAGACAAAGGACCATATCGGCAGCTGCAAACATTCAACAGCCATATTGGTGCGTTTGGTTCGCCTGTGATTCAGCTGACCTGCGAGTCCTTGGGCTATAAGAGATCATTCTGTGCTTCGATAGCTCGAGCCAACATCGGTGGAGCTATAGACTGGACTTTTTTAATTCTACTGCATCCTGAGTCCCGAGGTCGAGTCACGATCAAAAGTAAAAATCCTTTGGACGATCCTATCATAGAGAGCGGTTTCTTGAGAAGTAAGGAAGATGTCCGCGTGCTTAAAAAAGGGGTGAAATTTATGCAAAAATTGACGAAGACATCTTACTACAGACATGTTCAGGCGACTTTGGAGAAGTTAGATGTGCCAGGGTGCGATAAAGCGAAACTGGAAGATGGTGAATATTGGCATTGTTATGTTGTGAATACGGTAGGGTCTTTACAGCATCCGGTGGGAACCTGTGCTATGGGGCCTGATGGGGTTGTGGATGAGAGGCTCAAAGTCCATGGAGTTTCTCGGCTGCGGGTGATAGACGCTTCTGTAATGCCCACGATACCGGGTGGCAATACTAATGCACCTGCAATGATGGTGGGTGAAAAAGGCGCTGATATTATTAAAGAGGACTATAATTTTTTCGTGGACGAATCGCCGGTGTTACGATTTCGCATGCGTGAGTGGTTTGACTTAACGTGGAATGCGTAATCAACTTGTTGTATACTATGTAAGACAACCTTAATTAATGCGATCGGTCAAGGGCTGCGCACTCAGAATTAGATTTCTTGAATTAATTGAATAATTTAACTAAGTGATAATTAACTAACATTTAAAGAAATCGTAATTTTATCTAGTCTTTATAATTGAAGGTTCAAATTTAAAAAAAGTTTAATTGGAGAAGAAGCTTGAAACGAAGTGTTAACGATCTTCCACGCAATTTTTCTCTTTAAAAACCATTTAGCAACTATCCTCTAGGTTGTCTGGAAGAGATCGCTTAATAGCGATAAGACCGCATAAACTGTGAGTGTCCTTTGTGTATTTCTTTCTTTTTATTTTCTTGTCTTGTGTGGTGTACAATAACCTATCTTATTCGGAATTGTTATTTGATGCAATTAACGTCTTTATTTATTTTCACGTATAAATTTGGCGTTTTTGACGTAATTAGGCTTATCTCAGATCCCATTTCGTAGATCCGTGCTCGTTTTTGGCCGAATATAATTCAATTTGGTGCATAAATTTGGATTGCGCGGATAAAATAGGATTTGGTGGAATCCTCTGCGATCTAATTATTGTTTTGCTGAAGGCTATTAACGGATTATCGGTTGTTTAGATTGTGAATTAATTGCCAATTATAATTAACTGCTATTGTCAACATTTTAAAAGTTGTATTGTCTGTTCATTATTCAGTGGTTGTTATTTTAAAGGAATAAGGCACACAAAAAAAATGCAGTACAAAAGGCGAACTTAATGCCACAGGGCATTCTTTAACAAAATCCGTAGATTTCATACCAAGTCACTATTCTAGAAATCTAGAGTAATCTTGCTGCATATCAGTCTGATATTGTTTTTTGAGAGAGTACCTAAGTTGCATTATAAAACTTAAAACAGTATTAGAAACCAAGAAGGAAATATTTCTGTGTTCTAAAATAAATAATAAAAAAATCATACGCTGTAATTGGATGGGAAGCGATTTTTTTCTTGGCAGGGCTTTCCCTAAATTCAAATTCAAATATTTATTTGCAATTCAATCCAATCCAATTTTCTAAAAAAAATCTAGCCTGGATGACCCTGTAGGTAGAGATTTAGGTCGTATCTAACCCTGTCCCATCAAATTATAATAAGCAGTGTTCCCCTTTGGCCTGTGATTGGAACTCATTACGCGACTCGAATGTCTGCGTTAAACAGTATTCCACGACATTACACCGTGCTCCACATAAACTTGGCCGCGCCATTAAACCCACCCAGTACTAAGGGGAACAAACTCACCGGTATTTCACTTCACGATAAGTTCTTTAAAAACCCAACCAGAGGGCTTAGTGTGAGTTTACCTCATACGTCCTCCCTAGTGAGCGCGTAAAAAATGACATTAAAAATGTGTGACGTATTGTACAGTGCCCCTAGCGGAAACGTTTAAGAAATAAAATTTTCATACATTTTTTTAAGGCGCTCACTAGTGAGTGGACGTTTGATGTAAACTCACTCAGCCCACCGATCGACTTTGTTTTAGGCTCAAATTGTAGCTGACTAAATTGTCCAGAGGTTTTCTCTTTTTTATAACATTTTTCGTTTCCAAAATATAGAGCGCCAAAATCGAAAATTCGGAAAAAAACATTTTTTTTTTTACTATTTCGGCCATAACTTTTTTCGATTTTTACTTTTTTTTAGATTATGGCTTCGTGCGGTTTGCACATTAGCTAGATCAAGTAAATTATATTTCAAATAGACCTTATTAATTAGAAACATTGACTTTCTCGATTAATTATTTTTGAAGATATTTCCAATGTCAAAAGTTGAGTTTTTATTTTAAATTCTTTCTTGCAAGACGACCGGTGGTTGTGTTTGACCACAGATAATCATCGTCTAACAGCTTTCCGCGTAGCTTTGTCATGTAAACGACTACGAGCCGACTTTGAGAGACACAGTTCGTTCGTTCCAAAATGTAATTACAATCAGAGTTGTGTAGAACTTTTTGTTAGTACGATGGTATTTTTATGTTATTAGTTTCGTTTTTATGTTAAGTTTTTTTATGTTAATTGGATTAAAATAATATTATTATATTCGAAGTATCTGTGTAAAATTGTAGCAAAAAGTCTGTCTACTTAGTTCCTTTTAAAAACATGTTCCTTCAAGGAGCGTGAACTCATATCTAAATATATAAAAGGAGAAACTGACTGACTGACTGACAGATCAACGCACAGCCTAAACGGCTAAACGTAGGCACTTGAAATATGGAAGGGACGTAGTTTAGGTACCGTAGAGGTGCACTAAGAAAGGAATTCCCGAAATTCCCACGGGAACGGGAATTAGCGGAAAAATCCTTTTGTATGAACAATCTAAACCGCTTAAGTTAGATGCTTGAAATTTGGTGTGCAGGTACCTTAGTAAACTTAAAGCTTAGGTACAACAGGATATCGTAAAATTCCCACGGGAACGGGAGTTACCGGGAAAAAACATATGTATGAAAAAATCTAAACTGCGTAAGATAGACGCTTGAAATTTGGCATGCAGGTACCTTAGTAAATTTAAAGCTTAGGTACAACAGGATATCGTAAAATTCCCACGGGAACGGGAGTTAGCGGGAAAAAACATATGTATGAAAAAATCTAAACTGCGTAAGATAGACGCTTGAAATTTGGCATGCAGGTACCTTAGTAAACTTAAAGCTTAGTTACAACAGGATATTGCAAAATTCCTACGGGAACGGGAGTTAACCGCTGAAGATAGATGAAGGGGGTAAAACGGGATCCACGCGTACGAAGTCGCGGGCGGCCGCTAGCTATCATCTATCTATCTATACAGGGTGGAAACGATAAGTGATCTCACTCGATTATTTCTAAACTATGCAAGATATCGAAAAACTGGTTACTGATCCTGAAAGTGCTTAACGAGCTCTATCCAACGGTACCAATAATAGGTTACAAAATAAACGGGATCTATCTGAAAATTCAATGTTTCTAGCTTCCATATATTTAATAAAACCACATAATATTAAAAACTATACAAACTATCCAAAAACTGGTTACTGATCCTAAAAGTGCTTCATGAGCTCTATTCAACGGTACCAATAATAAGTTACAAAATAAACTGCATCTATCTGAAAATTCAATGTTTCCGACTTCCATACATTTAGTACTGCCACAGTCATGGCACTCATGTCTTGATAATATTATAGCAAGTAAAGCTTAGAACCAATGTTTTCCATGAATAATTTTAAATAAGAATGCAATTTACGAGTTCATGTTAAGTGTTTATTATTTAATAAAAAAAATCAACACTTTTAATATTGTGTGACTGGCAAACATTTAGTGTGGAGGCTGAAAACATCGAATTTTCGAATAGATCCAGTTAATTCTGTAACCTATCTAATCTTCTAAATATATAAAAGGAGAAACTGACTGACTGACTGACAGATCAACGCACAGCCTAAACGGCTAAGCGTAGGCACTTGAAATTTGGAAGGGACGTAGTTTAGGTACCGTAGAGGTGCACTAAGAAAGGAATTCCCGAAATTCCCACGGGAACGGGAATTAGCGGAAAAATCCTTTTGTATGAACAATCTAAACCGCTTAAGTTAGATGCTTGAAATTTGGTGTGCAGGTACCTTAGTAAACTTAAAGCTTAGGTACAACAGGATATCGTAAAATTCCCACGGGAACGGGAGTTACCGGGAAAAAATATATGTATGAAAAAATCTAAACTGCGTAAGATAGACGCTTGAAATTTGGCATGCAGGTACCTTAGTAAATTTAAAGCTTAGGTACAACAGGATATCGTAAAATTCCCACGGGAACGGGAGTTAGCGGGAAAAAACATATGTATGAAAAAATCTAAACTGCGTAAGATAGACGCTTGAAATTTGGCATGCAGGTACCTTAGTAAACTTAAAGCTTAGTTACAACAGGATATTGCAAAATTCCTACGGGAACGGGAGTTAACCGCTGAAGATAGATGAAGGGGGTAAAACGGGATCCACGCGTACGAAGTCGCGGGCGGCCGCTAGCTATCATCTATCTATCTATTTAAATAAAAATGAATTGATGTTCGTTAGTCTGATTATAACTCGAGAACGACTGGGCCGATTGAGCTGATTTTGGTTTTAAAATGTTTGTCGTAGTCCAGGTCTAAACGATGAGTAAATACGCGCGCGATATTGTTTTTCTGAGACAGACAAAATTCCACGCGGGCGAAGCCGCGGGCGGAAAGCTAGTCTCATTTTATTTTTTCTAGTAAGCTTTTTTTTAAAAGAATTTTTACATGTCCCAGTGCTTCCAGACAATAACTGGGCCAGTGCTACCTATTTATTATAAGAAGAAGCAGCGCAAGAATCTCAGTCACTATCGTCAGAACGAACTGAGTGTATTTTTAAAAAATCCGTAACACTCAATTTTACTTAATGTACGAGTAAGTATCTAGTGAAAATATCAATGAAATTCACAAAGAAAAAAATCATAGCAAAGCGTGTGTACTTACATCAAAGAAAATTTATTGCTGCTCATTATCATAGTACAGTGGCTCCCTAACTTTTATTTTTTTCTTTTTCTTTTTTAAGGAAGCAAAATACATGTGAACTTAAAAAATAAAAACAGTACAGTAGCATAGTCATATTTTTGAAGTAAGAGTAAGTAATAATTGTACAGCCTGAGGAACGCGGGATCCTCAGATTTCGATTCAGTCACGCCAATGGACGATCGTGGTAAATGTTGCGGGCAGCGTTCACTTTGACCTGGGCCCCGTCACAGGTCAGCGTCGAAACAGCGAACGAAAATCAGCTGTTTGACAAATGCGTGTCGTTTTAACAGCTAGTTCAAACGAAACTAAACGAAGTTCAAAGGTAAACGCGCTCCTTTTACCTTTCTGCTTCAGGAACTGGGCCTCTAAGTAAAAGCTGGCAGAAAGCAACTTTATCTCAAACGCTTCACCAACGTTTGCTATGTTTAGGAAAAATAATGAATTTTACATTATTTTCCCTATAATAGGGACTTTTAACGATAATTTTACCATACTGAATTGTACATTGGCTAGAATGAAAATGGAGCGCGACTGGAGATGAAGCGCGAATGAATTTGAGACATTACAAATTAGCGCAATCGGGGCCCTGACTGACCGCAGGCAGCAGAACGCATCCAGTATTTCAAATCCTATAAGATTGAGAACCGCCGGCACCAGTCTACGGAACCTTTGTCATGGTAATGTCACCCTCGAACGTAAAGATAATGACCCTTTTAGCGGCGCTTTTCTAGTTGCAAGTTATCTTGGCCCTTGAATGAATAGTAAGTTGCAATTAATAAATGGTGGACCGACGACATCATAAAGGTAGCAGGAAGGCGCTGGAAGCAGGCCGCTACCAACCGGGCAACATGGAAAGCATTGGGGGAGGCCTATGTTCAGCAGTGGACGTCCTATGGCTGAAATGATGATGATGAATAAATGAATATTTATTTAAAGGTATACTTAATATCAAGAAATCATTGGGGGATGTTCCGAAAGTAAAAAGAAACAACAGGACACAACTAACTTTACCTCCGCCTTGTACTTGTTACTTTTTATAAGCTCTCAAATGTTGTACTAAGCTGTGCCCGCGATTTCATACGCATGAAAATAGTTTGAATAAAATTTCCGTTTTTGCAAAATTTTTCCTGCTCCGCTCTTATTGGCCTAAAGCCGTCCTCGATAAATGTGCTATTCAACACAAAAATATTTTATCAAATCGGATCAATAGTTGCAATAGGACTAGTAGATTAGAGCGTTCAAGCGAACAAACAAACGCTTCAGCTTTTTAATATTGTCAATAATAATTTATATGGAAACGTCAAGTAGGTATGTATGGAAAAGACGTCACCAGTTCAAGTGACGTTACGAATCAATTTCTGCGATCCAGTCTTAACATTTTGAGAAGATGTTGCCCCATTTGCTTCAGTGTATCGAAAAGTCGTATGTATACAGGGTGTAAGTCTGGATTAGCGCGTTTATGCGTTTTAATCCGAGATAAGCGAGATCGTGCGACGCGCTCCGTTCCGGAGATTACGCCGTAAAGTCATCCGTTTCATACGCTTACACATGTTAAGTGTAGGTACTTCAATACAGGGTGAGCTGAGCGGGAGAATCTATACTATAAGTTAAATTTAAAAAAACATTTAGTCATCTTCATCATCAGCATCCCCCAATGATTACCACAATGGCCGGTTGGTAGCGGCCTGCATTCAGCGCCTTCCTGCTACCTTTATGTTATACGAGCATTTAAGTCATACATTTATGTATTATGTTCTTAAACGTATATAAACTAGATAATCATCTCTATAGTGGAGGAGGCTCATAGTCCAGCAGTGGACTGTAAAGGGCTGTTGATGATGATGATGATGATGAATCATCCCTTTGAAAAATCGTGATAAGTACTACCTGCTTCGACTGATTTGTGGTGTCACAAATATCGTTAAATTCGTAGTAGCTTAGAACTCAGGAGTCACGGAAAACATGACGTAGAGAAAGGATTTTTCCAATCGATGCCGGGCAAAAGTATAAGTGAGCGTAAACAGAGGGTCTATAAAATACATTGTATTAAAGATATTTGAGTTCCGCGACACATGCTACGGTAATACGGGCTAGGGTTGTCGCGTTTGTAGATTATTTTTCCAATTTGTTAGGCGACAGTTTAGCCCACCGTTGTCGGTCGGATTGGTTATTTCGAGTCTCGAGTTCCCGAAAAAAAAAGTTTAAGTATGTAGTCAAAAAAATTGCAAAAAAAGGGATAAAACGAGAGGATTGCAAAAAAAAGGGATAAAACGAGAGGAAAAATCTTTAGCCTAGCTTATCCTTGAAAAGGCCTGGATTAAAGTGTTCAGAATACAGCAGTAGGAAACCAATTCCAATTTACCTAATTTAGGCGGCCCATTTCCGAGACGCTAATGCCGTATCATCCACTTTGTTTTAATCTACATTTATGTCGCAGGCACATAACAATGTAGTACTACTTTTTTAAAAGTGAACATAGAATAAAATCTATTAGATATTGGTTTCTACGATTAAACAATTATTATATTCTATTCTACGGGAGAGGCAGCCCTAAATGGGCCTTTAGGGCTGCGTCGTAAACGACACCTGCATTTGTCACCTCGCTGGTCGTGATTGAGTTTACTAGCTTCGAACTCCGGGTCCGCTTGTACTTTATTAAGGGTAAAAAATAATATTGGAATCAGGACAAAATATTTTGTTCGAGTGTTCAACTGTGCAACTTTTATCTTATTTGTAAGGCCTATAGTGAGTGGCCACGTTTCGGAGCTATATGTGAAATGAAATGAAAATTAAATAGTTTATTCAGTACATAGACCCTTTCCGGGGAACTTATACACGTCCCAAATATAACTTGCCCTACCACCACTTTGGGACAACATATTATGGGCTGGTGCTGAGAAGAAGTGGCGGAAGAAACTCAGTCACCTTTGTTTATTATCATACGCGGGTAGCTCGATATCAATTGCAATCTACGAATTATCATCATCATCATCATCATCATCATTTCAGCCATAGGACGTCCGCTGCTGAACATAGGCCTCCCCCAATGCTTTCCATGTTGATCGATTGGTAGCGGCCTGCGTCCAGCGCTTCCCTGCTACCTTTATGATGTCATCGGTCCACCTTGTGGGTGGACGTCCCACGCACCGTTTTCCGGTACGCGGCCTCCATTCCAGAACCTTGCTGCCCCATCAATTGCAATCTACGAATGCGCCGTGATTTTATCGGATGAGACACGTAATGGGAACGTTCCAAGATGGCGGTCGATCGATCACGCACTAAGTATATTGTTCTGGCGCTCATTTGTCTGGCCTTGCGCAGATCGTCAGGTAATGGGGTCGCATGTCAGACAGACAGAAAGAAAGAAAAGTGCTATGGACATTTCTCAGATAAAGACAACCCCTAATAATTGATTCAAGCAGTCTTAAGAATTTGTGTTTATGTATATTAAAATCTGTTCAACCGTAATAATTAGGTATATGAGCTATAGCACATCAGCAGTCCAATACTGGGCAAGGAGCACCAGAAAGCACTCCCGCTCTCTTCATCCAGCCACTACGAGCTATCTCAAGGTCGTTGGTTCACCGAGCATCCCACGATTCTTGATCACTTGAGAATAAGTCAAAGTTCACTAACTCGGTACAGGCCATCAATTCCAAGCCTCCGATCCATCACGTCACTCGTAATAAGGGAAGCAGACGCAGAAAAACGCGAGTTCGTTATTTATGCACGCACCCTTACCCGCGGATCACTAGTAGCGGCCGAATTGATTGAATCCCAATGAAGACGCCTTGGTGACGAGCGGAGCGGGCGCGGAAGCGGCTAAGTTATAGGAAAACTGCTTTTGACAAAGCTTAACTATGAAGATGTAGTATGGTATTCCTCACCCTCACTCATGATCATAATGATGACACCAGCGACATGGGATGAAAAGTGATCCTAGATATGCCAATGAGCTTAACTTTAAGCGGCGATACACATGCCTGTGAAACGGAACAGTTAGTATGCATATTTGCTAACAGCAAATGTAGGTACCACCCGTTCGCGCTAAGTTTGCCGGTCCGTGGAATGCGCGTCCCCTCCCCCAACTTCGATTAAACGCAATTATTTAGCGATTAAACGCAATTATGTGTCATTTTTTACGCAAATACACATTTTTTATCAATATTAATAAATAAAAATTATTTTAAATATAGTTTGTTATAGATAGACGTTTCGAGTGACGTCATATAGCTAGCGGTAAACTTAAAGCGAACGGATAGAAATTAACGGGCGCAATGTTGCATGCCTATCTTTTCAACTAAAAACTTTAAACTCAAATGTTGTGCGATTTACTCGCTTGCCAGATATGCAATCGGACGATACCAAATCGGTGTAATGTGCACACTTTCATACATGTCCTACTGATTAACAGCCCGACCCAACTAAATAAATAAATAAATAAATAATTCTCACATGTCGTTCCCACCGCTGCAACTCCTGTGTAGCCAGGATCTACAGCTTGACCGCCGATAAAAATCCAATCAGTGAAGGTCAAGTTTGTCCCGGGGGAAAGTTAAACTGTCATTAGATCCGCAACGAATTTAAACAGAAGATCATAAAATATGAGGAGTTCGAAGTTAAGGTTCGACTTCCCTCCAGTGCAAATCGGATTACAGGTGACAAACAAAGATGGCGGTCAAGCTGTAGATCCTGGCTACACAGGAGTTGCAGCGGTGGACATGAGAGGTGGGAATAGTCTTGTTGATTAACAGCCCGACCAACTATCGGCTGACAAGAAGTCTGTAGTTTGCGGTTAGGCTTAGGCTTATTGCACCACCTAACTTTGACCGTAATTATAACGATCACCGGCGTTTTTTGTATGGAGTTTGACAGATTTTTGACGTTTGTCAAAGTTAAAGTAAGATGGTGCAGTCCAGCCTAAGGCCTAAGGCTGAGTTGTACCAACTTACTTTAACCGCAACTTTAACAATAACAGGTGTTTTTTGTATGGAGTTTGACAGATTTTTGACGTTTGTCAAAGTTAAAGTAAGATGGTGGTGTAGTCCAGCCTTAATGTCGCCCGCTCCTCTTGTCAACGTGTGCTGCGCCTGTGTTATGTATGAGGTGCTTGATGCGCATCGCTCAACCTCCTCCCAACTGAGGGCTTTGTTCTCTTGAGGTGAAACTGGAGATTGTTCTGGTGTACAGACGGCAGCGCAACTTCGACCCTATGGCCGCCTATGCAGTTATACAGGGTGACTTTGAAATCGTTGGCATCCTTTTAAAATAAGACTCTACTAATGATAGGGGAGAGTTCGGTATATTGTACCGCCGGGTAAATTGTACCACCCTCATATTTCGTAAAGTATTTATTGAATGTCTGTAATTGCAACACTCAGCGATACACAACTAAAATCAATTAATATCGGCCATGTGGTTTTTGCCGTGACAACAAACACGTGTGTTTTATTTTGAAAAGTATTTTTTCATTGTTTTCAAGTAACTTTTGACGATACATGTTTAGATTGTAATTTTGTTAAATTTAATCACAGGGTGTTTCTAATATATTATTTAGAAGCGTAAATTAGTGTGGATTACAATTATTTGAAACATTTTTCGGTATTTATAAGCTATATTTTTTACCGATTTTTTAAAAGCACTATCACCTAGTCGGCTAAATTGTACCACATCAAGTTGTATGGAACTTTACCAAAGGATTTTGAAATTTTTTTTAGTAAATCATATTTTGAAGTTATAATAGCGTAGTTATGTTTGACTAACAATAAATGAAAGCAAAAGACTGGCAAAGTAGATTAGGTACAAGTGTGCGTTACGATAATTGGAATTACAAAACTTGTACTCAAAATCGTGATAACGTGTAAAACAATATCGATTGTATATGTTATTAACTACTGTTCCTCTTCGTTTCCTAATTTGTTAAGAATGTATCGTATAATATTTAGCCATAGTTTTTTTAAAGGCTTGAAATTTATTGAAATCCAATTTAGTAACCCTGTGGTACAAATTATCGAACCGGTTGGCTAAATTGGACCGAAGCTCTGAACTCGTACTTTGTTGATTTGTGCTAAATATACAACAATCATGTTAATTAATACTTATGAAATAGTAAGTTGAATAATGTATCTTTTATTATATACCATGGACATTAGCAAAAACAAAAGAAAACTATGTGTAAAATGGGATTGAAAAAAACTGGTCCAAATTAGCGGACTCTCCCTTATATAGTAGATTCCCCAAATATGAGACAAATCCAATGGTTTACATCATAATAAACTATATCTACCTACTTATACCAAATTTCGTCTAAATCGGTGCAGCATGACAGCGCTTTTCGTATTTATAATTGCTGTGCCCGCGACTTTGTTCGCGTGAAAATAGTTCGAATATTTTCCCCGTTTTCGCAACATTTTTCATTAATGCTGTGTGCTTGTTACTCTTCCACGCAAAAACTACTGAACGGATTTTGAAAAAAACTTTATTTATTTGTTTGGTTTACCAATAATAATCGTTACTGTGATAGTTGAAATAACTAGATTTGGATGACGTCTGTAATTTAGATTTTAATTGACATGCTTTTTTACCTACATTTGCAAAATTTAAAGTTCTAATTTTATTTTATGGATGGATAAAATGCCTAATTTTATTGTTTAAAAATCACCTATACCTCTAGGAGGTGGCAATACTGGCAATGTAATATTTTGAACATCTTGTAGGTACCTACTCCTACTACCCTTTATCACCTTTATTGTTGGAACTTCTGTAACATTACGAAGTGAATAAATGAATATCAATATGAACATTATATTAGGTACATAACAAACACTTAGAACTAAGTGGCGAAGGCGAAGCCGTGGGAAAAAGCTAGTTTACTCACATAAAATAGGTCTATCCAAAACGCAACAACGCAACATCGAGAATGGGGCCCCTTACCCTGTTACAACTCGTTGAGGGTAGTTTATCTGGAAGTTGAGTCAACTTCGCACATTGGCACAACATGTCGCGCCCGCCATTTTATTGCCAGAATTTTCAATAAATTATGTCATAATACGTGAAGGGTGTGCTTGGATGTGTAGTTCGACCTTTTCTCATGTTATAGAGAATATTCCTGAATTTATTTTTTTTGGAAATTTCTTCACTAGTTAGCCTTAAACTCGAAATAACTGGAAACTTTAGTAGTTCTTCTTCATACAAAGACTTTAACATTTTTTTTTATTTTAACATTTTTTTTAGAAAGTAGGTGTGGAAAAAAGAGAGTTAGAGGTTTCCTTTAAATTTCCTTAGTCCTCACTAACTTTTCTTGCACTTAATATTAATCTGGGGGCACGGCAGTGCCCCCACCAAGTCGAGCAAAAAAGCGGCACGGCCGTACCATCCTTTTCTCGAAGCAATTCAGGCCATTTTCGACTGCCTGTAACTTTGTTGTGGATAAAACTAGAAGGCTGAATTTTCATTAGCTATGCAGGCATTGTAAAGACACGGTATATTAAAAATTACATTCAATTTGAACCAGTAGTTTAAGAATTATAACGGGTCAAAGTTACTTAATTTTGTCACTCACTGACTGACTCACTGACTCACTGACTCACCGATCATCAAAACTCTAAGGCACTTCTAGCAGACCTAGAAGCTTCAAATTTGGAATATAAGTAGTGTTTGGTGTATGAATCAAGGAAAAACTAAAATATTTGGGGGCACGGTAGTGCAACCGCCAAGTCAAGTAAAATTTTTCAATTTCGGTCCAGTTTTCTAGATACATAACTGCTGTCTACAAAATACAAAAAGAAATGAGATCCCATCAAAAACAATACTTGTCAAAAAAACCAAGTCTCGCAACTCAGTTGTTCTACGGTAAAAAGTTGTGAGATCCATGTAATACCAAGTCCAGGCCAGGAAATCTTTAACGTTTTACATAAATATATTGACTTGGCGTGAAAACACGTGTAAATTAAATTATTTAGTGCGATGGCCAAGTCAATAATTTATGTAAAACGTTAAAGATTTCCTGGCCTGGACTTGGTATTACATGGATCTCACAACTTTTTACCGTAGAACAACTGAGTTGCGAGACTTGGTTTTTTTGACAAGTATTGTTTTTGATGGTCTAATCTAAGATCTACACAAGAAATTTTCGACTAAGTACAGTCAGTTCAAATGAAATGTCATGAGATACAGGCATAGGAAGTGGCACAATTTGAGTAGGGAATTCTATATAAATAGGTATATGAGCCGACACTAGCCCATGTTAACATGGGCATATAAATGATATGGTGAAGTCAGAAATTTGATATCATTTTATTTTTTTAATTTTCATACAAAATAAATTTTATAAATTCCGATTTGTATAAAAATTAAAATAGTTAAAATTAAGATATCAATTTTCTGACTTCACCATACCATTTAAATGCCCATGTTAAAATGGGCTAGTACCCGTCGGCTCGGCTGGGTGGGTATATACCCATTTACCAAACACCCTGTATATATAGAATTAAATTGGCGAAAATGCGAATTTTTAAAGAACCACAAATGAACATTTTATAACAACATTGCACAACCTTTTAAACTGATGAATATTGAAGTAAAAATCGGCAATTTTTACTTTACGCCCTATGTTTGAAGAACTCCAGAAAAGTCTTCGCTTAATTGCATATGTTAATTGTAGCTACACGACCTCACGTGTAATTGCCGTGCCTGGAACACAATGCATTGCGATTCAACTCGAGATTTGTTTTATTCGAGCCTTCCCATAGGTAATAATTATGCTGCCTCGCTGAATGCTGGTCTAATCGAAAGGAAATAAAGTTTAAATTTGCGAAAACACGGATATACCTTGCTTTATCTACCTGACATTCAAATAGACTTATATCTGAATGTCCTTGTTAACTCATACATTTATCTGAAGTGGAATATTGATTAGAAATTGTTAGGTGCTTGATATAATGGCCTACATTGTCTCTATTAGACTTCCCGCAGAACAGCCTTTTGGTTAGCCGATAGTTGGGCCCGATACCAATGTGCAATGCTCATTTTCATACTTGTCCATGCTGGTTAACAGTCCGACTGAACTATCGGCCGACTAAAAGCCTGTTCACTGCTGGACAAAGGCCTTCCTCAAGGATTTCTGAACGGTCTTGCTCTGCATAGGTTCTTCCCACGACCTTCTCTAGCCACCAAGTGGGAGGTCTGCCTACACTATGTTTTCCGGTTCGGTTCGTCGTCTTTACTGTTAATAATCTAAGCGTGTGCAGTGCAGGGCCATGCCGAAGTGTAGTGTACATCGACCCATTGGGAAGAAAGAAAGAAAGAAAGAAATAGACTTTATTGAACACAGTAAGCACAAATTATAAACATTAACAACACAAAACGAATATAGAAAATAGTGGGCCACTGTGTCAATAGGCTCCCCCGCTCAGCATTTATCCTGACATGCTCGTAAGGGCATGTCAAGAAACTGGTCTTCCGCGAGAGCCCTCCCTCCACATCGACCCATTGGTATCTTTGGTGCTTGCCTTTACCTTTATTCCTTATCATCCGCAAAAAACCTATCCATTAGGTGAATAAAGTGCTTTTTTTTATGTGACAGGAGGCAAACGAGCAGACGGATCACCTGATGCTTGGGCGAGAGGGTCTTCTGGTGCCGGATAAGTTGACCACAGGAGACCCATCTTAGTTCTTGCTAGCGCGTCGCATTCGCACAGTACGAGTAGATGTTTGCACTCTGCATGTTCTCCACATGCTCGACAGAGCTGTCGTCCGTACCTAATTAGGCCCATCTTGTGGAGCATGGTGATTCGCTGTGTAGTGCCCTATTAACGCACCCGTGATTACTCGGGTTCTGTTTCCATTGAACCTCTGTCTGTTAAAAGCCTCGAGGTTCGTTCAGGGATTTGGTACCCCTGTGTATCAATCTCAAAAGCCCACTATTGCCGGGCATCGTCTCCTTGCTCTGCACTTTTGCCGCAAAAGATAGCGCGGTAATCTGGCTTTGCTCCGAATGCTGACTGAGACTTGTACGTACTAATAGGGCAACCATCATATTGAGAAAGATGAGACAATTTTTGAATTATATTATTTTCTATACCTATCATCTCTATCACAGGTGCTGTAATTTAACCTCCCTCTTGATTCAGTCTGTCTAATGCTGAAAACTGAATTAAAAAACGTTGCGTAGTTTTAAAGATCTGAGGACAGACAGCGGGAGCGGCTTTGTTTTTATACTTTGTAAAGATGAATAAGATAAGATGTTCTAATTAATTATTTCCGTATGTACTGGAAAACGCAGCGTGGGGTGTCCATCTACAAGGTGGACCGAACGACCTCATGAAGGTAGAAGCAGGAAGGCGCTGGATGCAGGCCGCTACCATCTGGGCGATGTAAAAATCATTGGTGGAGGCCTATGTTCAGCAGTGGGCGCCCTGTGGCTGAAATTTTGATAATGATGAATTATTCCCGGCAGATTAATAGCTTTTTGATAGTTCAGAAGTCCGGCTTCTCCATATTTTGTGGTCAGCCTATTCGGAATGGACAACATAATAAATCTTTGTAGGGATAATCCTGTATCGGGCTCGCTTGCGGCTCTTTGTCCACGGAACATGAAGTGCCTATTGACGTAGCCCGAGATTTGTGACGTGGCGAATTGTGCGGGACAATAGTTTTAAAGTGTACAGACGACAGCATATACGCTGCATTTTATACATATAGTTGTAATAAGTAAGTGTTAATTTTCCACTAGAATGTGTCTGATGTGTGTTGACTGTATTTTAAAAATTCTGTTCAATTACCTATTAGTTAGCCCCTCGTACTAAGCTAAATATGCTTGTGTCACGAGTGAGCTCACCTCAATAGTCGAGCGGCGGCGGGGACCAAACCCGCGTTCCCCGGATCACGAGTCGGCCAGTCCGACCCCTTCAGCGGTCGGCTGTCGTGGCTTCCATTAGGAACAATTCGTATTAGTAGCTTCAATTACGTACCTACATCCTTTTTTTAAGAAATCATTTACCCCTCGTGGTATAGTAAGCTGAATATGCTGTGTTACGAGAGGTTTCACCACAATAGTCCAGCCGCGGGGTTCGAACCTGCGTTCCTCGGATTTTCATTCGGCTAACCTGACATCGAAACCGTTAAGCTATTGTCGCTTAATTTGACTGCTCAAAGAGGCGAACAGGCTACGATGCACTACACTATCTATAATGTAACCCAACACTACCCAAGTTTAACACCCTATTTTCCCATTTCTACTACTACTAGAATCAACTTTCTATGGTCATTGCAGCATTTAAGCGAAACCTTAAAAATATACCAACCAACATTAACTATATTGGATCTACACATTTCCCTCAGGGCGACAACGCCTATCCGTCAATAAGCGCTAATATCGGACAGGAAGTGACGAATGGTGACAGTTATGGCGGCCGGAAGTGGTCTCGGCCGCGTGGCCGTTACCGGCGCGCGCTGTCACAGCACCGGAACTTGCGAAATGTATCCCTTTTCAGGGATATATCTATGGTATTGGATAGTAGACACCATTTACCAATAATTCCAAAACACAACTTCTAGAAAACCCTGTATTTTCTCACTGTAAACTCGAGAAAAGGTCTCTTTGCAGAAATTAAATGGAATAATATTGATAAGGTAGCAGGAAGGCGCTGGACGCAGGCCGCTACCAACCGGGCAACTTGGAAAGCATTGGGATTTGGGAGCAAGCATGTTCAGCAGTGGACGTCCTATGGCTGAGATGATAGTGAATATTGATATAAGTTGCAATTTGGCTGCAAGTCGACAGCGACTTGCCTGCTTGGCTCGCAAGCAATTTATCTTCTGTTAGGTTCGGTCATTGTTAGGTCATAACATCTGGTCATTTAATTTCCACTGCAAGACGAGGATGACCTTTCTAATTTAACAGAGGCAAATTGAAGATTTGGCATACACTCCCCACGCTGGTCACATGGCCAGTGTTATGGATATATGTAGATGCATTAATGAACGAAACTTATTTTTACAGTGCCCTATTGAATTTTTACTTATTTAAATGCTAATGAGTGAAAACAAAATGATTTAAACGAGGTTTTCATAAAGGATCGTCGTCGTTCTTTCGTTCGAACTTTCATCTTGAGTTGTAACGGATTTTGGACGTTGACTAGGATCGTCCCGGTGCCCATCACAAGGAAGACGTTATTTTTTATTGTTATTCCTTTTATTTTACCGCCAGCAGGACGTCCGTTGTGACAGACCCTTATTTGTGACGGAGTCTGTGTTTTTCACTTGTTTTGGTCGTTACTCTGCGAGGTTATGCAAAATGATTTTACATTAAGCGGCAGCAATGTAATCGCTTTTCAGGTTTTTACGAGCGGCTTTGTTTTCATAAATTTTGACATGCTTTTTTTTTAAATTTACAACGAGGAAGCTCTTGGCCTGTATCTCACCTGATGGTAAGGGCCGAAGGTGGAAGCGAGCTTCACCCGGAATCCTCAACCACGGAGGACAGACTTAGGTAAGATGGTGGTAGCTAGCCAGGCGGACTTAGAACAAGCCCTACCACCAACCAAACCGAACAGAAAAATCTGCCCCCACTGGGAATCGAACCCGGGACCTCTGCGTCTGAAGCAGGTGGTCTTACCACTAGACCACAGAGGCGGTTAACCTACTGAATTGACACAATAACAATAAAATCAGACGTACCTACCTACTTGTGAAGAAATTGAGTCTCCAGCGACTTCGGCCACTTTTAGCTTGGTCCACGGGCCAAGTCGCCGCATTGAATTTTGAAATATTTTTTCTTTTGGCAACTGAGCTCACCGCTTAATGCTACTAAAAGTGGACTTAGTCGCTGGAAGACTCAAAAATGCTGTTAGGTTTCGAACGTGAGGCGAACACATACTTACACTGATGTAACATAATTAATAATATATTATACAAAATACGCAAATCAGCAGAATACGCAATATCAGCGCGACAAGTGTAAATACAAATCTTTGGTTGTGTTGATCGCCTCAACTCTTTCTGCGCGACCTATTCTTTGTTAAATAATATTATCTATTTGTAAATACAAATTACTAATTATCTCGTTAACTCCTCGTGGTAAAATATGTGCTTGAGTGGGTCTAATAGTCGAACGGCGCGGCGGGGATCGAACCCGCGATCCACGTTCCTCGGATCACGAGTCGGCCAGTCCTCTGACACCTTCACCGCTCGGCTGTAGTCGCATAAACGCCTGTACCATAGCTTATACTTTGTACACTGACTAAATCTAAATCCGTTCTACTAAGAGTTGTGCCGTGGAAAAGTAGAATTAGTAAGGCCCAGAACAGACGGTGAAACGCAACTGCAACGAAACTGCAAGTTTCTGATGATTCTTATGAATGAAACTGAAACTGAAAGTTTCAAACTGGTCGCGTCATGTGTGGTCTCTCAACGGACGCTATGTCAGAAACTTAGATGCAATTCAAAAGTAACTAGCAGTTGCAGTTTCGTTGCAGTTGCGTTTCACCGTCTGTTCTGGGCCTAATTTTTCTCACTAGATAGACAGATGAAATACAGTTGTATAGTCATCCTCAATAGGTTGAGACAGAGCGTGGCCAGATCCGTTTTTCTAAAAATCAGTAATACGGTATTACGAATACCGAAATTTATGCTTACATAATATAATACAGTGTGTCCGGGCATGTAGTGATCAACTATGGACAATTTTATTGACGAAAATACTTCAAATCGGGGGCTTGACTCACCTCTCGCCAAATTAGGTGCAAGACGAACAATGATACCATTAATCGTAGTTAGTAAATTTATCATCTGTTATTTTAAGTAATTAGTTTATTATGTACCGATGATGTACTTACTTATCTCATAATGTAAAATAAATTGACCGGATATACTAAAAATGTTTAGGTAGGTACCTAAGTTTTTTTTTATCGTCTTATTTGCATCAAGTTTACAAACAAATCATTTGGACATGGTCATGAGTTCATGACATTGATCAGTCTAAGCACATCGAGCTAATGTCGGCCTTATTCAGCGGTAATAGGTGTGAATCATCAGCCTCTCCGTATTTGTTGACCTTGCTTGCCAGCAGTCTCAGGGCGTGCTCTGTCCTCGTTACTCGTCCCTCCGCGCGCGTTGTTGTGAAACGGAACGTTTTCAGGATACACTGTTATTTTTTATCTGTGGTGAATTTAAAAAGATTCAAAAAGTGACGCGTTCCATTATCGAAATCGAATTTTTCTTTTAGAATTTGGGCCGTCGAAACCATGTAATAAAACAATGCACGATCGTTGTCGCGAGTCCATCCCCCATCACTGCGCATGTGCGCGACACCCGACCAAGTGGTAGAGATGGGTGTTCCACTGCAAACTCTTTGGAACGCGACTTTCACAATTTGCCGGGTTGCGCTAGCGCGGGACTGAAGAAGAAGGTGTGGGGTCTGCGGTGTAAGGTTTACTTTTCATTATCAAGTATTTTCCTTTGGTTCTTGAATGAAAATCAGTCGATCAGCTGTGCAAAATAGTTTTGTAATGTAATTACTTGTGCTTTGAATGAAGGGGGAACAAAAAACGTCTTATTTAATAGGCGAATAAGGGCACCTGTTTGTGTGTTATTATTTAACAACTTACATTCTTCTACTTACGTTTGCTTGAAGAAAGCAATAAATACATTTGAAATATCCTGTTAAATTGTTAAAAAGGTTTACTAGTTGACGAACCAGACAAGTCACGTAAACATAGTCCACACAATTTTATTGATTTACAATTTACATGAACCATACTGCTGCTAAGCAATCACGGTGTTTGATTTCAATCCAATTAGGCAGTGTGTTTCGTGTTTCAGCGATAAAATGTTTCAGGTTTCACGATATCTTTTAAGGCCGACTTTTAAAAACATTAAACATCATTGTTTCGAGTTTTCTATTCATAACACAAACTTCTTTGGGCTTTGTATGTTTTTAATCGGTATGTCTACATCTGCAGCACTCTGATAAAAAGTGATAACATCTAAAAAATATGTTAAAAAAGACTTAGTACGAGAAACCGATAAATAAATCCCTTTATTATTTCCCTTAGTTGAGCAAAAACATAAGTAACCTTTCCTTCCTTCTGGTGCAGTCGGGTAATGAGAATTTTTCAATCTATTGTTATTATTCTAATTCGATAACAAACAAAAATTGCAACCTCTTGGAACTAGAAAGATGTTTTCTTGTTTAACTACCTATAGGTAATACCTACACGAGAATTAACAACTATTTTATTGTACGAGAAACAATAAACTTTAATAGCACAATAACCAAGCCTTTATGGTATGAAAGTATATTGCATAGCATGGTGCGTGTTATGTTGTGTTATGTCACCTATTTTACATGGGAATTCATGGGACTATTCCCACCGCTGCAACTCCAGTGTAGCCAGGATATACAGCTTGGCAGCCAGTAAAAACCAGCCAGTGAAGGAAAAGATAGTCCTAGTGAATATGGCATTAAATTAATAGAAATAATTTAGGACGAAAGAAAGAAAAAATAATTATTTGAATTATGATTAATACATTAACTGGAGTAGTCATTGTTCGATTTACATTCTATGCTAGTGCCTTCACGGTCAGATCGCATCAATACAACATGTATACCAATACACTGTATAGCCTGACCAGGAACATAAAAACCCTGGCATAGAGGCGCGTCAATTGCATTTGATAGTGCAACACTGAGTACAGTCGTACCTGTGTTAAATTAATAGGCTAACTTTATGTATCAGGATTCAGGATTACGGGCTAATTTGATATTTTCATAAATTAACGAAAAAATATTATTATAGGTAACCTGGTTTAAATAAATTAAATGAAACCATCAATCGAGCTAGTAGGATTTATTTTATTATTCATCAATAATCAAATTCAGAACTTGAATATTTAACTGCAATGTCTGCTCATGAACGCTTCAAACTCGGTACTTCTTTCCCAATCCCATAAAATTCAACACTTAGAAAGTGACAAAATTTTTTAAAATAGGTAGTTGAAACAAACCACAGCTAATTTTCATAGTGGACTGTACTATACGATAAAAATGTCAGTCAATTTGACAACCTTTGTCGGAAACATTATTCAATGAAAATATTGTCCGAACCCTTAGTATTTCTCTTCGACAAATACTTTAACACATTGTCAACCACTTTTCTTTCACGACTATAAAAAGATTTTAGCAATTTAATTCACAAAATCAATTGCGCACATTTAAAATAAAGTTTGTTTACACTTTGACAGCAATAGACTGACATGTCAATGAAGTTTTCAGTTACTGTTGCCATTAAAAGAAATTAGTACCATTAGTTTTCCGCAACATGGCGAGGGTTTTTATGTTCCTGGTCGGGCTATAACAATCTTATAACAATGTATCATTCACAACAAAATCACCCATTAAAACCTTTTCAATACCAAATGACATCATGGGTAGGAAGACATTGGAGGAAAATGAATGCGTCCAACAATATGACGTACATTTGACATTGCTGTATGAACTAGGCTAACTGTCAAATTTGATCTTGTTTACGTTTAATAAATCTAATAATTGTGCTCTACACGCGTAATTACGAGATTCCATAATTATTAAAATGAAAATAGAATCAATACTACCAGTTCCTAACGGCCTTTATGTTTCAGGTCAACATTCACGCCAAGACAAACTCGACCCAAGCTCATGCACATTAAAGTTAAATCGACGACGAACCACTGAAAATATGCGTGGGCAAAATGACGAAACGGGCGTTATACAACCACGCGGTTCTCAAGCGGATGACAACTCTTCGATTTTTCCTCCTTATCAGCTGCTTCAGCTTCCTATCCGTGCTCTGGTTCACGTCAGTCAATAGAGAGGAAAGCATCATCCAAGAAGCCCTCGACAACATTGCCCGAGACATCAGATACTCGAATGTGTACAGAAAACCTAGTCGGCAACCCAAAGATCTTAAGTACGTTCTACTATGGACACGCCAGGATTACTCCCCATTCTATTTCCTTGGGAATGGCCAACGAGCATTCCTAAAAAATAACTGTTCAGTGTACAATTGTTATGTCACAACCAACAGAGACTTCTTCGGAGGAGACACCAGCCGGTTTGATGCGATCGCTTTCAACGGCCGCAACTTACGACCCATGCGGCGTTCGCAACTCCCCAAAAAGAGGTCTATTCACCAGAAATACATATTTTTCAACCTTGAATCCGCTGACAATTACCCCATCTGCCACAGCATGTTCGAAGGATTCTTCAATTGGACGGCCACATACAAACTCGATTCTGACGTTCCGTTCCCTTACATAGTCGTAAAGAACAGAAATGGTGAAATCGTGGGACCGAAAAAGAAAATGGAGTGGGTTTCTAATATGAGAGACGTGGATAAAGATTTTGCAGTTCAACTGATGAGTAAGAAAAAGGCAGCTGCATGGTTTGTGTCAAGTTGTTCGGATAGGAGTGGGAGACGAGAGTTTGTAACGAAACTCCAGGGAGCTTTAGCAGGTTATGGACTCACAGTCGACGTGTATGGTGCTTGTGGAACTATGAAATGTCCCCTGGAAAAAAAATCTGAATGCGATTCAATGTTGGAGAGAGATTACTATTTTTATTTGTCTCTAGAAAATTCTTTCGCCGAAGACTATGTTACGGAGAAATTACTTACTGCATTGCAACACAATACCGTGCCTATAGTGTACGGCGCGGCTGACTACTCCAGGTAATGTATATTAATCATAATTCAAAATTGGTTCAGAATATTATAACCCTGTCGAAATAGTTTTTATGTTGTCAAAATTTACTTAAGGTAACTCAATTAATAATAAAAGTGTTATGGGATCTCTCCTTTCGTTCCCGCCACTGCTACTCTTAGTAGAAGCAAAAGTCGTAGATATCTACGATTTTTTGGAACATCCTTTTTATCAGAAGTTTCTATTTTTTGTGGGCTTTTGTCAATATACCTACTTGTTACAGGTTCCTCCCCCCAGGGTCGTACTTGGACGCTCGGAAACAAGACGCTGATGATCTGGCTGCCAAGATATCTCATCTCATTGCCACCCCTGATCTATACCACCAGTTCTTCAAATGGAAGCACTATTACAGTTACCACGACGCGACAGATTCAGACAACGTATGTGCCATTTGCGAGGCTCTAAACAACAAAAGTAAGGTGGAGACCACGACCTCGTATACGGATTTCCGCAGGTGGTGGAATCCATTGTACAAGGAGCGCTGCTGGTGGTTAGAAGACGATATCGGGTTTGATCACCTTTTGCCTTAGAATTTAGGTACCTGAAATGTGGACTTTTTAGGCTGCGCTTAAGCTGTGACGTTTACGAAGAGATGCAGAAAAATAAGCAAATGACGTCTATCACCGTGGGGATAACCCCATTCTCAGAGAAGTCGAGTATTTAAAAGGGGATAAGGTATTTTTTTTCTTGAACGTGACATGACATATTCAATGCAGGACTTTTTGAAGTTCTTTTTATGCCTTTTTCCTATGATACGGATTTTTAGGCATGCGTGCGAATCTGGTCCGCGAAATAATGAAGCAGCTCGCACGCGTGCCGAAGTGCATGCGACTGGCACCCGCAGTGAGTGTGCGAGCGCGATAGCAACATAATTACGCGCGAGCGATAATTAAGGATGGGTAGCTTGGGGTCATTGGACAAAATTCTACGTGCTCACGGACCAGACTATAGTCTCTAACTTAACCCACCTAACTAACTATGTAATAATTATAACATCATGGCAGATTCAGGTGTGACTTGTGCGATTTCGTATGCGATATGAAATTCGATTGTTTCAAAAATACATGCTTCGCCTGCGTCTCAGCTTACGCTCATCCTAATTTATAACTTATTATAGATATTAATATTAATGATTAAAGCCAAAAGTGCATTCGTAGGAACCTCAAATAATAATAATATATGTATAGTTATTTATCTTGTTTATTTAATAACTAGTATGCCTTAATGATTATGTTATCTTAACTTGTTATAGTTAAGCATTTTTATTTGGATACAAGATGTTTATAAAATGGGCGATAATAATAATAAAGCCAATATTTATTTTTTCTCTCTCTTTTTCTATATTATAAATGTCCAAAAATAATGGACAACCCTGCAACTATTGTTAGCGCTCCTGCAAACGACGCCGCTACCGCGCCGCCGCCGCGCCTTTGCACTGTTCAGTGTAGCGGCGCGGCGACGGCGCGGGCGGCGCGGTAGCGGCGTCGTGTGCAGGAGCCCTTAGGCCTCCTCATTGATCTCTCTAATAATATCAAATTTTATTTTTTATTCTTTTTATCGCGTAAGTCCATAATTTATTTATGTACAAGATTATTTTTATTTATTTACTTAACTTGGATTCAGCGAATAAAATAAATAAAATAAATAAATTATTGTTAATTTTGATATTTTTAAACAAGGCTGTGTAGTTATTACTTTAAACTGTGTTGTATAGATACTATAGATTTGTTTACCAATTTAGCCTACAGTTACAGGTAATAATATTGCTATATAGCTCCTACACTACATACTTACCTAATGTAAGAATTCATGTACTTATCCGTAAGTAAACGCTAGTTTTAATCTTTAAAGTTTTAAAGGGTTGCATCACACTTTAACTTAACCGTAACAATAACATTAACCGGTGCTTTTTGTATGGAATTTGACAAATTTTTGACGTTTGTTAAAGTTAAAGTAAGATAGTGTAACTCAGCATAAGGAATCCATAAATTATTGTAATTAATTAAATCTTCAGTTTTGAGTTTGCTAAATTTTAAAGACATTGTTATGTTTTGGGATACTTACTAATTGCATTGTTATGTAAGTATATGTAGAGAGTTTGCTATATTGCAAGTTAAGATTAATTAACCATAGGATTAGATAGGTAATTTTTATCGTACTTCCAAATGTTGTTTATTGTAGACAATTTTAATGTTTTTCAGTTGGTTAAAAATAAAGTTGTTATTGATATTTCAGAGTTTTATTCTACCAACTAATCAAGAATAGTTTGGGACTTAGTTGAAATCTCTAGAGCCGAACGTCCACCGCCGGCTAAACTAAGTTAGTTTAGCTTAGCTCGCATAGTTGAGCCAGTTTTTCATACATGTGCGTCCACCGCAAACTATGCCAGCTAAGCTACGTGAAATGCCCCAGCTATGTGGAACTAACTTAGCTCGGTAACTCGACGTTCTAGCACAAACTGACACCACTAACGTAGTTTTAGCTTATTTCTTGGTGGACGGACAACGTAGTTCTAGTTTAGCTTAGCTTAGTTCACCGAGTTTAGTTTTCATTTAGTTTAGCCGCCGCGGCCGGAATGCTAGCCCTTTTAGACTAAGAGCTAGTGAACGCCAGACCTACGTTATTTTATGTGGCGACACCACATGACATACGTCCGCATCATACCGGCAGCACCGCCGCACTGGACGATGAGAGCTGCTTTGCCCTAGACTACTACTAGACTTTTTATTTTAATATGTCGGTAATCTGTTTTTATTTATTTCTTGAAGTACCCTTGTTTTTGTATAATATTTATGTTGTGTGAAACAAACCTATACTAACTTCTTGCTGTCCTTATCTATCTTGCTTATTAATTAATATTCGTGTACCGTCCTTTAAGTGTTATTTCCATGTCGTATGAAACAGATGTATTTGTAAGTTCAGGCTATCTCATTCTAAATTCAGTATCAATAATTTGTGTACCCTCCATCTTATTTATATTTGTGTAGTGTGAAATAGACATACTGTTCTCCTTCTGTCTCGCTCTGACCGTTTATTATAATGTTTGTAGGTAATCGTTTTATTGTCTCACCCTAAAATGTTTGTAGATGTTATCTCTGAAATAGGTATATGTTTTGTCCTTGTCTAATATTGTAAATATTTTCCTATATAAGACCGTCCGTTTTCAAAATAAATGTTCATTGTAATTTGGAGTCAGCCTTTAATTGACCACACATAGCCCCTCTCAACAGTGGTGACCCCTACCGAACACATCATACATCAAAATGAACACAAACCCTGAGGGACGGCTGCTACATAATCATCGTCAACATTTACTCCCTGCTGCGCAACAACAAGAAGTTTTCGCCATCGACCGTCCACACTCATCATCTTCAAGATACAACGCGTTAGAAGACAAGATCGACAAGCTGACAGAAGCTATTACGCAACTAGTGACGCACAATAACCAACGAGGACGTTCGCCCTATCGAAACTGGAGACAGAATCGGCAAGCATCTCGATCGAATAGCCGCAACCGAAGCCAGACGCCCAGCAACTCGCCGTACTGCTACTATCATCGCAAGTTTGGCCACAACGCAAGAAAATGTGCAGACAATTGTACATTCATGAAGAAAAATGTGCCGGAAAACTAGCATTAGCGTTGGCAGAGACGGGCACCAGCGCTAGAGTTCAATCACACCGTCTTTTCGTTACCGACAAGAAAACAAAACTGATGTTTTTGATCGACACCGGTGCGAACATCTCCGTCATTCCCAAGAGAAGCAGCCAGCAAATGAAGCCTACAACGTTCAATTTGTATGCAGCTAACAACACTATAATACCTACCTACGGTGAGAAGACGCTCGAGTTGGACCTTGGCCTACGTTGTCCATTCAGATGGAAATTCATCATAGCCGCCGTCAGCAAACCGATAATTGGAGCTGATTTCTTAGAATATCACAAGATACTCGTAGATATTGCGGGTAGAAGCCTCAGAGATGAAGTCACAAACTTATCAGTGAAGACAAAGATTTCAAACTACCCTACACCAACAATTCGAAGCATCGACAGCAGTCAGAAATATCACGATATATTAGCTGAATTTCCTGAAATAACTCGGATATCAACAATGAAAGAAACACCGAAACACTGCGTCGAGCATTATATAGAAACAACCGGACCACCATTATACTGCAAAGCAAGACCCATTCCGCCTCATCGCTACGCAGCTGTAAAAAAAGAATTTGAGGTCATGGTGGAACAGGGCCTATGCCGACCGAGCAAAAGCCCGTGGGCAAGTGCACTGCACGTAGTGCCCAAGAAGAACGGTGACATCAGGGTATGCGGCGATTATAGAAGACTCAACTCTACCACTAAACCTGACCGCTACCCTGTGCCACGTCTTAAAGACTTCACCTATCAACTCAACGGAAAGAAGATATTCTCCACCATAGACCTCAACAGAGCCTACCAGCAACTGCCAGTATTCAGCGCTCACATCGAGAAGACAGCAATAATTACTCCCTTCGGCCTGTTTGAGTTCCCGAGAATGTGCCCAGGTTTGAAGAACGCCGGACAAACCTTTCAACGGTTCATAAATGAAGTGCTACAAGGGCTCGATTACGTTTTCCCATTCATTGATGACGTCTTGATCAGTTCTGAAACTGAAGAAGCCCACATTCTCCACCTTCGCACCGTGTTGAGTAAGCTGAACGAATACGGAATCACTATCAATCCATCGAAATGTACACTGGGCCAGGAAGAAGTCAAGTTTCTGGGCTACATGGTGTCACAGCACGGCATTAAACCACCTGATGAGAAAGTGAGTGCAATCAGTGCATTCCCTCGCCCTAATACTATCGAAGAACTGAGAAGATTCCTCGGCACTGTCAACTTCTACAGAGACGCCATACCACAAGCCGCATTTATACAAGCTCCACTGAACGCGTACCTACATAATAGCAAGAAAAACGATAAAACAAAGATTGTATGGACTGATGAAGCTACACAAGCATTCGAAGCGTGTAAAGTTAGCCTTCAAACCGCAGCTTTACTCGCGCATCCCGCATACGACGCACCGATAGCTCTTATGTGTGACGCATCTAACACCTGCGCCGGAGCTGTGCTACAACAATACCAGCATGACAAGTGGCAACCACTGGGCTACTTTTCAAAGAAATTCTCCGATACGCAACAACGATACTCGACGTACGACCGAGAACTACTGTCAATTTACATGGCAGTAAAACATTTTCGCAAAATGTTTGAAGGCAGGCAGCTCACTATATTCACCGACCACAAGCCAATCACTTACGCCCTGCTGAAGAAAACATCTGACACTGAAACTCCACGTCGTACCCGCCAGCTACTATTTATCAGTGAGTTCACAAGTGATATTCGTCACATAAGTGGGAAAGAGAACATTGTTGCAGACTCGCTCTCTCGCATAGAAGACATAACATGCCCGAGTACTATTGACTACGATCAACTTGCATTGGCACAAGAAAAAGACAGCAATTTAACAACACTTATGAAGCAAGACAATCTACACTTCAAGAAAATTGCGATGTCTAATAGTGCAAGTATGTACTGTGAGACATCTACCGCAAACGTAAGGCCGTATCTACCTCAAGACTTTCGACGTATAGCATACAACGCAATACACAACTTAAGTCATCCTGGCATTCGCACAACCCGAAAAATGCTCACTGAAAGATACTTTTGGCCATCGATGAACGCCGACATCAGCAACTGGACAAAAGCGTGCATACCATGTCAAAAGGTCAAGATAAATCGACATACCAGCAGCAACTATACCTCATTTCCACCAACTGAGAGATTTCAACACCTACACGTCGATATCGTCGGGCCACTACCGCCTTCACAGCATGGCCATAGATATCTACTCACAATGATAGACCGCACAACCCGTTGGCCAGAAGCCGTACCTCTGCACGAGATAACCGCCGAGACAGTAGCCAGACACGTCTACGAAGGATGGATCTCACGATTTGGGTGTCCCTCTACACTGACGAGTGACCAAGGACGCCAGTTCGAGAGCCAACTTTTCACATCACTCACTAAACTACTTGGCATAGAGAAGACAAGAACTACCGCATATCATCCGCAGTCCAATGGAATTGTAGAACGGTGGCACCGAACTCTCAAGACCGCCCTTACTGCGAGCCTAAACAGCCGTAACACTAAATGGCTTGACGCTTTACCTACCGTTCTGCTGGGACTACGAGCTGCAACAAGACAAGACACCGGAGTAAGCGCCGCACAACTGACCTACGGAACTAACATAAGATTACCGGGAGATTTCTTCAATAACACCCCGATGACGTCACTACAAAATATGGACTACACCTACGTGGAACGATTACGCCACACTATCAACGAATTCAAAGCCGCTGAACCAGTAAGACACAACACTAAAACTTTCGTGCACAAAGATCTTCAATCCTGCGAAAGTGTATTTCTGCGCGTCGACTCCGGCCGAAGATCACTGCAAGCGCCGTATGAAGGCCCGTATCCTGTGATACGGCGAGATGACAAAGTATTTCGCATAAAACTACCCGACCGCGAAGTCAACGTCTCGATCGATCGACTAAAGCCTGCTTACACACTCAACGAAGACATTAACGATCACAACATCACTACCGACATCACTACGAAGACGCCCGCGACCACTACAACCGCGACGAGAACACGATCCGGAAGAATAGTGAAACCAGTTGTACGCTTCGCTTGAGGGGGAGCTATGTGGCGACACCACATGACATACGTCCGCATCATACCGGCAGCACCGCCGCACTGGACGATGAGAGCTGCTTTGCCCTAGACTACTACTAGACTTTTTATTTTAATATGTCGGTAATCTGTTTTTATTTATTTCTTGAAGTACCCTTGTTTTTGTATAATATTTATGTTGTGTGAAACAAACCTATACTAACTTCTTGCTGTCCTTATCTATCTTGCTTATTAATTAATATTCGTGTACCGTCCTTTAAGTGTTATTTCCATGTCGTATGAAACAGATGTATTTGTAAGTTCAGGCTATCTCATTCTAAATTCAGTATCAATAATTTGTGTACCCTCCATCTTATTTATATTTGTGTAGTGTGAAATAGACATACTGTTCTCCTTCTGTCTCGCTCTGACCGTTTATTATAATGTTTGTAGGTAATCGTTTTATTGTCTCACCCTAAAATGTTTGTAGATGTTATCTCTGAAATAGGTATATGTTTTGTCCTTGTCTAATATTGTAAATATTTTCCTATATAAGACCGTCCGTTTTCAAAATAAATGTTCATTGTAATTTGGAGTCAGCCTTTAATTGACCACACATAGCCCCTCTCAACATTTTATAAAGGCTGAAAGTTTGTCAGTGCATGCTCCCAACATAGCTAAGAACCATGGCCAAACATGAAGTTTGGGTAATGGTGGCTTTGGCAGACGGACGGTACTAAAGGTGTGTAAAATACCAACTTAATTACGTCAAAGTATAAAGGCTGATTTTTTGATATTTCCTTCAAAATGTTATTAGAAATGGCATCATTCATTGACAGACACCTACCATGGTGGAAGCCCTTAGCCAGACACCTTAAAGTTCATGAAAATGTAGTCCTACTTACGTCATACTATAAAAGCTGATATTTACATAAAATATTTGAACTATCATTTGATGAAGTTTCCTCATCAGCCAGACACTTCTGATGGTTCCTTCGCCTTGCCAGACAGCTTTTAGGGTGGCTCAAAGTGCGAACGCGAGGCAGTATAAATATTGTATTTTGTACTTTTTCTTAAGTTACTCAAGTATTTGAGTCTGTATGTTGATGAGCTGATGATGGAAGGTAAGTACCTACAACTCCTTAAGGCTTAAGAGTTGGAGGACAATTCTTTAACCAGTATAGTATATGTATAAGTATAGTTTCTAAAGTTATTTGGGTGTTTGCATCAGCTAGTCATCATCCCATGTTGATGGAAGGTATAACTCCTTAACGCTTAGAAGTTGTAGGATAATTCACATCATGCTCCCCGGCGGAACTACTTTTGATTTAACTAGTGTAAGTTTCTAAAATATATCTATAAAATGTCTATAAAATTCTAGTCCTATTTAAAAAAAAACTGTCTCAGGTTTCGCCGCATTTTGTTATTGAAAGTGGTTGCGCTGCAGAGTATCCTTCCAGCGAAACCATCACGATATATCTATTACTATGCATAGTATAATCAAATTTATAGTATCAAATAACTCTATAACAATTCTATATTGAATTAGGACCCCCAAATCCTCACTAGAATTTACATACACGGAAAATGTGGTGCCACAAATTTTCTCTTCGAAATAGTTGCTAAACGCCTAGAGTAAAGTTCCTAGAGTAAACTTTACTCTAGGCAACTTTCAGAGGTAATCACTTTAAAATTAGGGATTACCTACCTAAGCCTTAAGGAGTTGTACTTACCTTCCATCATCAGCTCATCAACATATGATGATTTACAGACTCAAATACTTGATTAACTTAAGAAAAAGTACAAAATACAATATTTATACTGCCTCGCTTTCGCACTTTGAGCCACCCTAAAAGCTGTCTGGCAAGGCGAAGGAACCATCAGGCCTCAGCCTCGAACTTAGCGGGCAGCGGGGCGGGAGCGGCGGCGGCGCTGGAGCGGGGCGGGCAACGCAGACCCGTTCTCGAAACAAGCGGGCAGCTCGCGCGGCGCTTTAGCGGCGAAGTGTTGTGTTCGGGGTTGTGTTGTCGAGATATTTGTTTTTATTCGCAAACGAAATGTCTGAACAACGGCGACAATTTTATTTCGATTCAAATTTATTCCTAACGCTCGATTTATTGTGGGCAAAAGAAGGAGTGCGCTGCCCGCTCGTTGCCCGCTCCCTCGCCGCTGCCCGCTCGTTGCCCGCTGCCGCCCCGCTGCCGCGCCGCTGTTTTCGAGAACCGGTCTATTTGATTTTACGCATAAGATCCTGCCGCTCCCGCGCCGCCGCCGCCGCCGCCCCGCTGCCCGCTAAGTTCGAGGCTGAGGCCTTAGAAGTGTCTGGCTGATGAGAAAACTTCATCAAATGATGGTTCAAATGTTTTATGTAAATATCAGCTTTTATAGTATGACGTAAGTAGGACTACATTTTCATGAACTTCAAGGTGTCTGGCTAAGGGCTTCCACCATGGTAGGTGTCTGTCAATGAATGATGCCATTTCTAATAACATTTTGAAGGAAATATCAAAAAATCAGCCTTTATACTTTGACGTAATTAAGTTGGTATTTTACACACCTTTAGTACCGTCTGTCTGCCAAAGCCACCATTACCCAAACTTCATGTTTGGCCATGGTTCTTAGCTATGTTGGGAGCATGCGCTGACAAACTTTCAGCCTTTATAAAATAACGTAGGTCTGGCGTTCACTAGCTCTTAGTCTATTTATAAAGATGTTCACTCATTACGAGTCACCCTGTATACGAGTTTTATAAGAAGCTAAACACACGGTCTAAAGTTACCACGATAAGATATTTAATGGAAATATGCAAAGGTAAGGATACTTATTGAGTGAGACGGTTCAATTTCTCTTTGAGTCGATTTTCTGCTGACTATCCCAGAGGTAATACCTACTGATTCGGCTTTATTTTGTCTATAACTAGCTAGTTAACGCGTTCGCAAAAGTAAGATAACATTAGAAGTACAACAAAAGCCACTTCGATAGAGGGCGAAAAGTTGTAAGAAAGTTAATTAGAAAAGTTGCCCGTACATCTGCGAAGCACGTGGAGGGAATGCTCTTTCTTATACACTGTTTTGGGGTCCCGTATATTGAAGGTACGGTCACGAAATAGAAACAAGACAGTCACCTGTATGTACCGTCCGTTGCAGTATGGAGTTTCATACAAAGAATACTGACCGCCTCGAGTTTATACGGTTACGATCCCTTTCTGGGTTGATAACTGTGCTATCTAATCTAACTGTAGTATATTCGGCATCCATTACTACTCTGTTCTTAGATTAACGCCCGTATTCACAAACATTCTAAGAGGTCCCACAGTGCGCGTGGACGCACAGGGTGACACACGAACCAATCACAGAACTCTATTCAACGCTATGCGTTCGATTTGCTGCTTCACTTAAGCAAGTATCGTTTGTGAATACGAGCGTAAGTAGGTACTACACGTAAGAATTATAACTATTGGCAGCAATTAAATTATTTTTAAAAGAATCCAGCATTCCAAACCTTTTGACTAGTGTATCGAGCTAAACACATGCATCTTACGCCATCGTTTGATTTTGTTATAGTTAAGGTAAGATGGTGCAAGCCAGGCTACCCCCTTACTAATAATAATTTACATAAGGGTTGATTTGCTGTTTAAAATGAAATTTCTATATTAAAAGTCACTTACAAGTCTTGTGAGAGGGACACTTACGCCCGTATTTACAAACATTACTATGAGGACTATGAGGTCTCACAGTTCGCGTGGACACACAGGGTGACACACGAACCAATCACAGAGCTCTATTCAAGCATCGTTTGTGAATACGGGCGTCAGTTTTCAACTGTAACTTTTGTTAGTAAGGATTTATGAACAAAAATGTTGTCAGCTTGTTCGGTAATGTGTTAACCTACCCGACAAGGGTTGCCAGGTCCAAAAACAACAAAGCAGGACTCTGTGCTTCATTTGGCCGGACATTTTACAATTAGTTAGTGTCATAATTACATAGCTCACGAGTGAGTACTATCATCATTGGTTTCCCAACATCCCGATGCGTGCGCTTGATATTATTCTGTGGCTCGACTTTCGCCTGGCGTGGCAGCCACATAAAAGCCTAACAAAAGCCGGACATGACATGATATTTGGTCGGACAAGACGGCAAAAAGCCGGACACCTGCCAACCCTATACCCGACACTTTTCCGCTCTGCTCCGCTCCGCTCCGCCTTGGTTGACACCGGGCCTGAGAACTGACTTTTTACAGATTAATGAAATTTCTCTCAAGCAGAGCAGCAGGAAAAGGCAAAAGTCTGCATTTAAATATTCAACCTTGTATATTCTTCCGCAGCCTGTATATCACGAATATATATACACGTATGTTTATGAAGTACAAATAGGCGCACTTAGATAAAAATCTCCCAGAAGCGCGCGCGCCTATCGCTCAGTGATGTCATTACGGGCCGGGGGCGTACAAGCAAGACATAGCTTACGAAGAAACCAATACGACACTTTTGAATATATTTTTTTATGCATAACTAGCGGCCGCCTGCGACTTCGTACGCGTGGGTCCCGTTTTACCCCCTTCATCTATCTTACGCGGTTTAGATTTCTTCATACAAATGTTTTTTCCCGCTAACTCCCGTTCTCGTGGGAATTTTGCAATATCCTGTTGTAACTAAGCTTTAAGTTTACTAAGGTACCTGCATGCCAAATTTCAAGCGTCTAACTTAAGCGGTTTAGATTTTTCATACAAAAAGATTTTCCCGCTAATTCCCGTTCCCGTGGGAATTCCTAAGTATACTATAACCTGCCCAGGAGTATGAAGAATAATTGTACCAAGTTTCGTTAAAATCCGTCCAGTAGTTTTTGTTTCTATAAGGAACAAACAGACAGACAGACAGACAAAAATTTTACTGATTGCATTTTTGGCATCAGCATCGATCACTAATCACCCCCTGATAGTTATTTTGAAAATATATTTCATGTACAGAATTGACCTATCTACAGATTTATTATAAGTATAGATAAGGCAGTTATTTGACCACGATATATTAATATATTTTTGATAATGTTTAAAAAAACTCATTTATTTATGCAAGTTGGCTTTTAAAAAGCACTTACGTCCCAGTATTAACCCTACCACTGCTTGGACAATAAATGGGCCAGTGCTGAGAAGTAGCAGCGCAACAAACTCAGTCACTATCACGTAGCCCGTCCCGATGAAGCTACGAATTCACGTAGCAAGATTTTTGACAGATAAGTACTTTCATCGTAGCTCATCCGATTTGGTACTACGAAATTACGTAGCAAGATTCGTAGTACGGGCACATGGAAAATTTTACAAGTGTTATTACTTGTTTGTACGTATCTTCAGCTACGTATTTGTTTTTTATTTTTATTTATTTGGACAGGTTACATTCTTTACGTGGCTTAACACTTTGCTGTAGGCCTAAGATGCGCGCCGTGATAACTTTTATCTACGTCAAAATGTATGGGCAAAATCGATAAAATTGCATGATAACCGCTTATCACGGCGCGCATCTTAGGCCTACTGGACAGTGAACTGCTATAGCATTCATAACAATGAAACTTCTATTGAGTCTGGGTTACTGTCCATGAAAGTGTTAAACGATACTTAATTAAAGATGTTTACTAGAATGTGATTCTAAATATTATGTTTTCACAGATTCCTTATTGCATTAGGTAAAAATATAAATAAAAGAGTGTTTGTATTGACTGTGCAAAGTAAACAGAATAAGGCTGAGTTACACCATCTAACTTTAACCGTAACTATAACGTAACCGGTGTTTTTTATATGGCGTCTGACGGACTTTAAAAGTTTGTTACAGTTAAAGTAAGATGGTGCAACCCAGCCTAAAAGTTTTTTTTTTAAAGATTTATTAGCAATTTGTATTGCCCAAATTACTAATAGTCCCGTTAGCCCCTCGTGTTAAGCTAAATAAGCTTGTGTTACGAGTGGGCTCACCACAATAGTCGAGTGGCGGTGGGATTCGAACCCGCGTTCCTCGGATCTCGAGTCGGCCACTCCGACCCCTTCACCGTTCGGCTATCGTGGCTATTGAATTCAATTTTACAACAGCTTTTCATTCAGTAAATACCCCACCAAAATAGGTAAACCCTTTATCATGACTCATAGGTAGCTCGGCTGAGGGCATCTTTAACATGTCTCTTAAATGAAACCTTCCTTTGGTCGAATATACATGACTTTCATCCAGGAATACATGTTTGTTGTATCATCAACACATTTTGATTATTGAAAGCATTAACCAAAATTGTCTGAAAAAGTTACACTGAAAAAAATAGTTATAGTATAATAGGTTACTGCTTACACAACTGAGTGTCTAGCGAACTCGAGTAACTACTAACTAGGTACTATGGTTATAAGGAATAAAATTTTGTGTAAATTAAACTATTTTGTAGTGAACTAAACCAGGTTTGGTTATAGGTTAACACTCAGTTCGCAAGTCACTCATTTGTGTAAGCAGTAACGAAACATTTTGTAAGCAGTAACGAAACATTTTTTTTCAGTGTAAGAAAACAATATTCATGTAAAATTTTCTACTTTCGTAGCTCCAGGCTTCGACCGTCAATACAAAGAGGCAGTAAGTAGATTTGAGGGCCCCGCGAGCGCTCGGGGCCCGCATTCAATTACACTATTATACACATACTTGGGTATACAAGGAACACCAGGGAATTCTGGAGTGGCATAAATAACCCTAGACCTTAATAAGTTCTTTTATTAGTATAATATTATAGCTTGTAATTTTTAGTTTATATCCGTCTTCACCATCAATCCATAATTTTTATGTGACCCCTATGGAAATACATAATAGGATTTTATTTTCAAAGGGGTCACTTAAAAATTAAGGATTGATGGTGAAATCGGGCATAAGCCTATTTCTACTAGCATGCCGTGAAAACTCGTTAATGTGTTTTTTAAGCAACACCATTGGTTGCTTTCAAGTCAAAAATGTCTTTAACGTGTAGACTAATAAATAAATAGTGCTTACAAATCGGCAAATATTTCAAGAAAAATAAAAATAAAAGACTAATATAAAGGTTTGGCTCTTATGGAGACTTTACATGTCTCATACTTGTTTTGCCCTACCAGCGCTTCGAGACCAACATTCGGCAAGTGCTGAGAAGAAGTGCCGCAACAAACTCAGCGGTGATTGAGGTTTGTGGTGACATTCAGCCAGTGGAGGCAGGCCAAAAGCTACTCGTTTGTGGGTCAAAAAACGATTGTGTGACGTTACATTCCTTAATAATAGAGTCCGTTATGATATGCATAGAGTATCATTTAATTTAGAAGTACGTCATAGTATTTGGGCTTTCTAAAGTTTATTTCAGTGCATTTCACGTTTGCAAAGTGCTCTCAATAATGGACGAAATAATACCGAACTGTTAAATATAGAGCTTAGATTATCGAGCAATAGTCTGCGGCGCGATGTCGTCGCTGCAGATTAAACAAATATTACTCCGCCAGCCAAGTGGGCTTACATTCTACTAGAGCGGGCAAAGTAAAAAATAAAAAGTACTAGTTTCGCATTGTGTCCCATGAATCCAAATCTGTAATGCTGCTTTTACACTGCGCGGAAATTAGCCAAGTCAAGTCAAAAAAACAAATGAATGAACTTTTGACTTGACTCGGCTAATTTCCGCGTAGTGTAAATCCGCCATAACAATACAGCCTGAACCGTAGAACTATTTGTATGGTAGTTTACGCACTAGAGCCGATATCCGTCATATCCGATTTCTTTAGTAGTTTTCTAGATCCTTAATTTGACTCATATTGTACAGTCTACAGTACACCAGACTACCTACATTAAAAAGTGAATCATTTATCATTGAACCGTTTTATCGGTAAACTAGATTTTACCCGTGCTATCGTTTGTATCGGTCTGTCACAGAAATACATCATCACGCGCATCTTCTTTGCAAAAATCGGAATAAAAAGTATTGTAGACTTAAACTGCTCCATATGAAACACTCTTTTTTTCCACGAGTTTTAGTGAAAACCGCATGAAATTCTTTTGAGCGACTTAAACAAATAAGGATGTCCTCAGTTAGACTTCTACGTTTGTGTGTTTTATAAACTTTATAGTGCACTTTTTTGAGTTGGGTCTTTTTGTTATATTTAGTGAAGTGCCGAGTCTAGACGTTTCGTAGCCATCACTGCCAGCAGCTTTCGGCGCGTAATACCCAGCAATATCAATACGAAGTCGAACCTGAGAAATGAGCGTCACCCCCCTCCTCCCAGCGATATTATTGTAAACTGTATGCACTAGACAGTTATCAGAATCTCCACTTTATTGCACCGGGCGACCGAGTTATTTGGAGTGCACTTTGTTTTGTCGCGATGATTGCAAGTTTGATGTTGGTTTTTATAGATATTGTGAATTTGTGACACAATATCGTGATGCGTAAAATATTGTTACTAGTTTTTATAGCAATTGGTGGTTCGTGAATGACGTCCACTGCTGGACAAAGGCCTCTCCCAAGGATTTCCACAATGACAACAACGACCGGTCCTGCGCCGCCCGCATCCAGGCCATGACCTTCATCAGGCCGTCGGTTCACCTAGTGGGGGCCCTGCTGCCCACACTACGTCTTCCGGCCCGTGGTCACCACTCGTGAACTTTTTTGCCCCAGAGTTTTAGTGTATACCTAAGAGTAACCTATCTTAATAAATTATAAATGTGATAGTTTATGGGGATTAATTTATGAATGGATTGTTCTCTTACACTTGAACTTCTTAACTGATTTGAAATCTAGGGAAAATAAGGATAGTTTTCATCTCGTTTTTTAAAGGGGGCCTGTGCGGCCCCCTTTTTAATGCTAATTGTGACAGACCGAAATTAGCGAGCGAAGCCTTATTTTGTCAATTTGAAAATGACAAAAAAAGCCTTTTTACACCAAAGTGCAGACAACGGTACGTAAAGCTAATAACTGTGGCATTTTATTTCCTTGTGATACGGGCGATTTTGCAACAAAATGTAGAGTCTGTGCTGTTGACTGTACATTACGGTGTGCGTGTGCGCCAGACGCGAGAGCTTCCGCCGGAAATGAGATTTTTGTCTGATCCTCGCAGGCATCCATTTAGCAGGTACTTTAAATGCTATCAGGCGCTTTATTTAATACTAGCGGCCGCGCGCGACTTCCTCGTTTTACACCCTTAGGGGTGGAGTTTCGTAAAATCCTTTCTTATCGAACATCTACCTGCATGCCAAAGGATGATGGGCACAAATGTATGGAAAGTGGTACCCGCTCCAATAGCCATAACCAATATATATTTTAAAAGGCCTTTAGATATAGGAAAATGTCTGCTATGGGGCCAGTTCTAATTCACGTTTTGAAAGCAGTAATTCGACTAAGTATTATAATGAAAGTATAACACAATCATCCATGTATACGAATATGTATTATGACTACAATCTATTAATATAACTAAAAGAAGCATTGAAAAGGAAAGGATTATACCTACGATGAACTACCCAAGCTATTAGCCCTTTATTCGCTTTCATCATCATCATCATGATCATTTTAGCCATAGGACGTCCAGTTGAATATAGGCCTCCCCCAATGATTTCCACAATGGCCGGTTGGTGGCGGCCTGCATCCAGCGCCTTCCCGCTAACTTTATGAGGTCGTCGGTCCATCTTGTGGGTGGACTTATTGGGTCTTGTGGGTTTATTCGCTTTAGCAACCCATAATAAAACCCTTAAGAAGTACCTAATAAAACTTTAACCCCTTTATTAATAAAAGTTACACACTAGTTGAATTCTGGCTTAAATTGTCATTTGGTATGGAAATGTCATTTTAATCCAAGGTTCTTCCTAGGTGTAACTTTTTATTAATAAGGGGGTAACTTCTTTATAAAAATATTTATTTCACAATTATCCCCATCAATAATTATAGAGTTAAGGAAGGATGCTGGAGCAGTAAACCCTTCCTGCCTCGCATAACCTAAGTACCATACGATGGACACGTATGATACTTCTTCTTCTTCTTCCTCGGTCCCTCACTGATGAGGATCGCGACCACAGATAGTATTCCTCCACAGACTGCGGTCATAAGCTGTGTGGATCACACGATGCAAACTCCCGCCCACCGTCTTCCTCACCGCGTCCGACCATCTCGTCGGTGCCCTGCCCCGAGCGCGTCCCCCTTCATACTGTATGATACTTAGGTTACACAAAAAGTATCTTTATCTTCGAACGCAACCAGATCTGAGGCTGGTAGCCATAGTAAATGTTGTTCGTCTTGGTAAGACCTTTCAAATGACACTACAAACATAACTATTGGAGTCGGGTACCATTCTGCAAAAAAGTATGTATATCTTCGTACACAACCAGATCTGAGGCTGGTGGTCATAGTAAAAGTTGTTCATCTTGGTAAGACCTTTCAAACGATACTAGACACATATCTATTGGAGCCGGGTACCATTTTGCCCATTGTCCTTTCAGCCCGATCCGTCCATCCAGTGGTTTGGGCTGTGCGTTGATAGATCACTATGTCAGACCTTTGAGTTATAGATTTAAAAATACAGGTTGAGCTTCTTATTAATATGCTGGTAGCACAGGACCTGGTTATGGAATCCTTGGTCGAGGTGTTTGTCCAACGGTGGGCATCCTTTGGTTGAAACGAACGAGCTTTTAAAGTACAAATCGTGAAACTTTCACATTTAGTGAAATCCGATTGTCAGCCGACTTTTTTGACATTTATCGTTGTAATTTGACCAATTAACACAATATCGTTATAAATTATACCCTGTTTGTTATTTTAATGTATAAAAAACAGTACTTTTATCGATATCCGTTCAGTATTTTTTGCTTGAAAGCGTATAATCATCCATACATCACAAATGTTCACTATTACGAGTAATCTTAGCAAGATAATAGTTATAAAACGATAGGAATATTAGTTATGGACGACTGGATTCGCTTACAAGAGAAACTATGCCTTATTTCTTCATTTTGAATAACTACAAAAACTTTTCCTAACGAAGTGGGAAGTATGTTGCTGTGTGCGTGCTTCAGACAAGTGGCCAGTAATGGATATCTATTAACCGCAGACGCACCGACCCCGCCAGGGTTGCCACTCGTAAATAAACCATGTAATTTTCAGTTGAAGCTGAAATTGAAAATGAACTCATGTGACGACATAGTACCTAGTCTTGTTGCAACCCGTAATTTCCTAGTTTCACTTTAGAAGACCATCCAATGACCCCAAGCTACCCATTCTTATCGCTCGCGCGTAATTATATTGTTGTCGCGACTGTGCGACGGCGCCCGCAGTGAGTGTGCGAGCGCAACAGCAACATACATAATTAGGCGCGCCAAACTTAGCTTGGGGTCATTGGACAAAATTCTACGTGCTTGGAGACCGGGCTTTAGTTGTTTCAACACTTTCAACTCGCACAATATACACTCAGCATCAAATAAATCGCACCTCCCGCAACAAGCACTTCTAAAACGTATGCATCCCCACTTCCCACCAACATTGGTAGCATTTGAAAGCCTAGTTCTAAACTTCATTTCATTAAAGGAAAGGTTTTTATCCCAAAAATGTGTTTTTAGAAGGATCCAGAGTCACTTCTTCAAAAAATAGGTAGTTACGCTTGAGCTAATTTTTATGGCTATAAAACTGTAAAGTTGGGATTAATCGCTATCCATCTGTTAAAGAGGACACGTGTGATCATTATTTGGTTTTATAACCATAAAATTTGGTCTAATTGATCCCAGAGGTGAGCCCAAAGTGAGGTCTTTTTTCAAGTCACATTTATGGTATATGTTAATCATTTATTTAGAAGTTAAATGTGTTTTTCTTTAAGGATATTTATTGGGCTTTCAAATAACACCAATATTGTTGGGGCACCATGATTGTTTCAGAAGAAAATCTTTAAAGTTCGCGTCGCGGAAGGTGCGGTTTATTTGATGTTGAGTGTATTATGGCCTAGGTTTGCGGCAACCCTACATCATGGTCCCCCATCCATTACAGTGATTTCCGACACTCCAAGCTGACGCAGCGCCCTCTCACGGTAAGATCAAAGAATCTGTTTTCCTTCGCGGATAAGTTAAGAGGGCCTGGTGCGCCTATTTGAGGGCTGAGTTTTCAGGTGGTTTTGGTCGTTTAATAAGGTAGTTAAACGACTAAGAACCTCGGCTATCTTATTTTATTGTGCTTTTGGTTTTTATCCTTGCATGATACACCATAGAAGCTGCGCAAAAGTAGACACTATTTATGTATAGTGTTTTGAGTCACTTTGTGTGGTAAAAACTACCAGAGATTTTCAAACAAGTGGGAACAAGCCCTAAAAGTAAAGTTAAAAATTAATTAGTACCTTGTCGTTCTCTTGAAAATGACTTGATGATGGTGTAATCAGTATGTTAAGTTCAACTCAAATTGAACTTTAAAATCATACCTACTTCATATAATATACAAACTAAAGACAGACGCTCACAGAGCTGAAAATCATTAGCAAGCAGCCGTCAATCAAGTTCATACAATCCGAGATAATCGGCTAATCGAACCGCGGCCCAAAACAATGGAACGCTCTTACGGTAATTCCCTTTTTACAGAGACAGATACCCCCCCCCCCCCTGATCCGACCTTATTTACTGCAATTACTTCAAGTCGGAGCAAACGGGTGGCCACAGTAGAAGTGAGCATCAGTAGCTTTACCAAACCGCCTCTGTGGCCTGGTGGTAAGACCACCTGCTTTAGATCCTGTACCTCTAGCATGAACAACTTTCGTCTTCGAATCGTTTGTGTATTCGACAAAATTCGATACTTAACCTTAGAATTAAACGATAACGTGACAATTTTGACTGTTAAAATAAAGGATGGTGCCAGGGTCTGGACCAAGTGCTGCCCAGAATCAACCCATAGTGCATTTTGTTCCTCAGGCCAATACTAATGTGTAAACCGAAGTGCACTGAAATCTATCCCTGGAGTTAAGAGAAAAAAAGAGTTTTGTTTTGAATTATTTACATACAAAATATCATCGATGTATACGTACTTCGCATAAGATTTCGCGAATTTGGCATTAAATAACACTCGATATGTTGAACTTAACCATACTGCATCCGTACACCTTACTTTAGTGCGACTTAGACATTATTTATAAGCGATCTAGCGCTGTTGCAGTAGTTTGGTTAGTTGACAGAAATCATTATTTCCAAAATGAACCAAGAAGTTTGAGTTCTCTATCCTTTCGAAAAATCTATTTATTGGTGTATTACAATCGATTATTGAAATTATAGTAAGCTAAAACTTCTTCATTCATTTTGGAAATAATGATTTCTGTCAACTAACCAAACTACTGCAACAGTGCTAGATCGCTTATAAAGAATGTCTAACATCCGTATTCACAAACATTACTGTGAGGTCACAAAGTGCGCGTGGACGCACAGGGTGACACACGAACCAATCATAGAGCTCTATTCAACTCTGTGCGTTCGATTTGCTGCTTCACTTTTAAGCAAGCATCATTTGTGAATACAGGCGTAAGTCTCACTAAAGTAAGGTGTACGGATGCAGTATGGTTAAGTTCAACATATCGAGTGTTATTTAATGCCAAAAACGCGAAATCTTATGCGTAGTACGTATACATCGATGATATTTTGTATGTAAATAATTCAAAACAAAACTCTTTTTTTCTCTTAACTCCAGGGATAGATTTCAGTGCACTTCGGTTTACAAATTAGTATTGGCCTGAGGAACAAAATGCACTATGGTTTCATTCTGGGCAGCACTTGGGCCAACTTCCATACATGGATTGGCACTGTCCTTTCACATATTAAGTTCACTTTTCGACACGTTCACAAGGGCGCTGTTTTAGTTTTCATACTAAATATTTTGATGGCGATTCAAATACGCAAACGATTCGAACTCGAATGTTTTTCGTGCGAGGTACCGAGGTGCCGGGTTCGATTTCCATTGGGGGCAGACTTTTCTGTTATATTTGGTTGGTATTAAGGCTTGTTCTAAGTCCGCCTGGTTAGCTACCACCATCTTCCTAAGTCTGTCACCATAACAAAAATGTTAACAGCATTGTTGTGGTCCAGCAGTTGAATGTAAGATAGTCAGTTCCTCTGTGGTTGAGGATTCCGGGTGAAGCTTCCACCTTCGGCCTGATCATCTTTCAAAGAAAAACTACTGAACGAATGGAAAATTTGGTATAGACATAGTTTTAGACCAAGGGAAAACGTATCGTAATTTTTGGTCCAGGTAAAGGTCCATAGTATGAAGTTACTAAAATAGAAAGACACGGGTCTTAACGCGACGTTTATTAATGAGTTACATTATGTAGGTACTCACGGCTTGACGTTTCGGCTGCAATGCTGCAGCCGTGGTCACAAGCAGACTGGCGGCTCGAAGTTACTGTCATAAAATATATTGTGGTGATCCATTTAGTTTAGCACGACATAATCCTCACGCCGTCCATTGATATTAGCCGTGAGTTATCATCGTTGAAGACCTTAGCCTAAGCAGTGTAGGCTTTTGTAAATACGCGCTGTGGCACCAACTAAGGCTGGGTTTCACCATGTTACATATTATAAACTTTAGAAAATGTCAAAAGTCTGTCAAACTCCATACAAAGACACCGGTTATGGTTGTAGTTACGGTTAAAGTAAGTTGGTACAACTCAGCCTTAGTATGTAAATTGTGATGAGTCTAAGATATCCACCGTTTACAAAGACATCAAATTATATTTTAGCAGTTAACTGATTTAAATAATTATTATCCTCACACACTTTCCCGTTTGACTGTTATTTAACATTTTAATACGTCACTAATTTTAATAAAAGTAGGTATCCTATGTTTTACTCTAGTTCAAACTACATATTCTCTATGTCAATTTTAGCGTGAAATACATATCAAGAAACTTAGGTAAAAATCTATCCATCCTACCTCATAAACTTTTACATTTACTTATTATTAATAATAATTTGTACAGCTGTAAGATTATAACTAATAAACTTCAGCTATTTCTCATCAATAATCCAAAAAGAATACGTCACAAAAACATTGTAGAACAATAAATTTTTCGCACGCAATCAATGGTCCGCTCTTTCGCCGCCCGCCTATCGGTCGACCGGAAATAGTAGCGCGAGTATTTACAACTTCCGGTCGCGGGCGATTAATAACTTTTATCGCTTCCTGCGCGCGCGCTCAATTAGTGGTGCAATAAAAAGCCTTACGCCTGATTGGGCTCGTAGGGATGTGCTGACATCGATGTATGTTTTCGATAGAGGAAACTGAGGAGAGTTGTGATATTGTCGATTTTTGGAAACCTATTAACTGACAGCGAGCTCGCAATAGCGCGCATAAATTTGTTAGCTCAAGACTTGAACTAAAAACGCACACTGTTACGAGTTTTCTGATAATATTTTTGACAATGTCAGAACTCTCCTCGGTCTCCCCTAATAGAATAGCGAGCATTCTAGAGTTCTTGCAATTTGATCGAATTAGGAAAAGTCGGGAAAATTATTAATCCAGCTGATTGACTAAAAAAAGAGCGACATCGCAACCCCTTTCTTCTTTACAGATTTTATTAAGAAAATTCGTTTGGCAAACTTAAGTCAATCATGTTAATGCAGACAGAGTGGTTTATAATTACATGATTGGTGGTGTTTTAGTAAAGTTCTCGAGTGACGACCACGGACTGGAAGACGTAGCGTGGGTAGGCCTCCTACCAGGTGGACCGACGATCATGTAAAGGTCGCGAGAGGAGCCTGGATGCGGACAGCGCAGGACCGTTCATTGTGGAAAACCTTGGGGGAGGCCTTTGTCCAGCAGTGGACGTCATTTGGCTGTAACGAACGAATTACATAAATAATATCGAGCAATTGTTGTGCATAGTAAGTACTCTCATTGTCTGGGTGTACACAGAAAACCAGCGTCGTAGCGTTATCTACTGAGATGCTACGACACTATGTTGTATGTACATTTATTTAAGTTTTGTTGTACTTCTAATACGATAAGGGTTAATGATACTGAACACATATTTTTTCTTTCTTTCTTTCTTGTCTATCTCTTATGAGTTTAACTGCTAACAAAACCTAAATTGTACAAAGGCTAATAATTAGTCGCATCACTAGCACAATGGCTGTGGAGAGGATATTCCGCACCTCCACGATTCTGAAGATTAGGATTCTGCAGTGAATGTAAGAATCTTGATTTTCACGCCCGTATCAGGCCTGTTCATCTCCGCGAGTTTACATCGAAAACAAAACACGCACGATGGCCCACCTACAGGATACTATTCGACAAGGCCTCACATACGAGCGAACATTGACTCACGCACGCGTATTCTTGTGTATGATGGAAGAAAATAAAGAAAATGGTGTACTAAATACTGTGCAGTATTTAACTGCCTAAATAATAATAAAAACACAGAATGTACTTTTTTAAGTTGCCTCAAGACACTGAGAGATAAATAATAGTCCAGTCATTATAGTAAGTTCACCTCGGAATTCGAGATACCCAGCTGTAAGTCTGTAAATACGTGTATATTGACACCCTAAAAGTTGTCTCAAAACCTACATATGGTAGGGTGTAAGCAACTATTAAATTTCAAGGTCAACGGTCACAAAAATCGGTTTTCTGCGCTTTTTTTAGAAATATCTCATTTCCTGTGGGTTTTTTGCTATTTGTATTTATTATCAATATTGTAGAATACTAAATTCTCTACAAATTTTGTTTAAAAACTTTTTTTATACGGTGAACCGTTTTCGAGATAGAGGGCGGAGAGCGCGCGGTCACTGCATCACTTCAGTAGGCCTAAGATGCGCGCATCGACAATGACATGATATGATAAGACAATTTTCGATCACGTAGATAATTTTATCATTTTCCCTAACATGGGACCATCGATAGAAAAGTCTATCGACCGCTATCGCGTGATAACCCAATTGTTGCCATATTAAGAAAAATTTGCGTTATTATGTTGGCCAACCTTGAAATATTTTAGCTCATTCGTTCAATCTCGTTCATTTCTGCTATTAATTCGGCTGAAAAACATATCTTAAAGCAGTGAGAACGTCATTAAAAAAAAGTTATGTCAATTTTGTTGACATTACATGACTGCTTGATTGTATTTGTTTCTGTTTTTAAAATTGTATTTTTATGTTTCCAGTCTTATTTTTAATATTTCTAAAGTACGGAAAATATCAAACGAAGAGATAACCAAGTTAAAGAAAAACAATGAAGAATTCCTAATCATACCGATAGTATTAAAGAATGAAGTCTTCAAAATTAACAGAATAACCGAACTCCACTACCTATCCCATAATGCGAGGTTTACAGTAAATTAAACGTACATGAAGCAGTCAGAAAGTTTATTGAGATTTGAGAAATAAAGTTACACTCATAGGTAGCAAAGTAAGTACCAAAGTCTAAAATATTAGCTATACTCCGCACATCTTGATTTTCATAAGTAATAGCACCTGATAAAAGGAAAAATATCTTTATTCCTACCAATAAGCTTTCACCTTCTTTCCTATATTTATTTCACATAGTTCTTTCACTGTGTAATAATATTGATGATCAACATTTTGTATGTAAACTTAAAATACAAATAGGATTAAGTAAATGTTTGTATTTATGAACTGTTTATGTAATTGTAATAATTGTGTTTAAATAATATTCTTTCTTTTTTCAGACAGTGGATGAAGAAGTGTGGGATTATGAGTGATTATTTCATTCTAAAGCAGACATAAGCAAGTCTCGCTCACTGTCATGAAAATTCACAATAACAATCAGCAAAAAACTTCAAGGATACTGGCTAGGCTAACCAATTCATGGAATTCTGTTAGTGTTTGAAATTATCAATAGCTATTGTAAAACAAAAGTTTTCCAAATAAAGATTTTGTAAATAATGGTTGAATTATTTTGAAATTACACTGCAATAATGAATTTATTGCCTGGTTGGTAGTGACCTGCGTGATGTTGTCGGTCCACCTTGTGGGTGGATGTCCCACGCTGCGTATTCCAGTACCCGGCCTCCACTCCAGAACCTTGCTGCCCCATCGGGCAACATGGAAAGCATTACAGCAGTGGACGTCCAATGGCTGAGATGATGATGAATGAATTTATTATAATGGAATAAATTGTACAAGATTATCATCCTGTCACATTAAAGCCCTTAAAAAAGTCCAAACGGAGGAATTAGATTTATAGTAATGTGGAATGTATGTATGGTATCACCGTCAAGTTATAAAATTAGTAAAATTCATAATTTATTCTCATTGTTATTATAGCAATTTTTTATTGATTACATATCGCACCCAATGCTAATTTCTGACAATGACCTTGCCACTGTTTGAAAATAAAGTAGACATAAGAAGCTCGGTCACCACATTCCGCCCCATTTTCAATAATTTTTACAAGATTATGTACAGATGACAGTAGGTACTTAAATCAAGCTAAACACTATGGGGTATCTCACGTCATTTGCAACTTAATATTTGTCTGATGTACCTATTACTGTTGTTGACTGCCTACCTAAGTAGGTAAGTAAGTAATGGTTATTTTACAAGGTAGGTAATGTAATAATTAAATGTGGGTGGGACAGTGGGAGCACTTAGATTTTGCAGTTAATGATTATAAACTGTCGCAAGATTCGCCTCACATCCATTGCAATAATTACAAAATGATGCTTCTGATAAACTCTTGAACTAAAACTCAATCTCCACCTAGAAGTAAAAGTATCACAAAGGTGCTAGATTCCTTTCTTTGAATTTTTCTAGCCTCAAATTAATCGTAAAATGTCATTTACCATTGTAAATGATAAATAAATAGAGTTAAAGTAGCTTGCAAAAAAGTTAATCTCCTATCGTCTTGCTATCGTGGGCAAGGATCGAGGACGATAAAAACACCATATCCTATCCTATCGTGATGTCAAAATATGATATAGTTAGCGCTTCATGTTAGGGCTTGCCAGGTTTATCACAAAAAAAAAAACAAATCTATCACTATCACATTTTGACAGATGACATGATAATTTTCGTGGTGCCATGTTAGCGCCGGTAGATAAAACGATATAGTGACGTCAAAATCGATATAACGCCGCGATAGCAGTTTATCACGGCGCGCATCTTAGCCCTGCAGGTCTACTTAAGCGGTTTAGATTTTTCATACAAAAGGATTTTCCCGCTAATTCCTGTGGGAATTTCGGGAATTCCTTGTTGTAACTAAGCTTTGAGTTTACTAAGGTACCTACATGCCAAATTTCAAGCGTCTAACTTCCGTTAAGCGTTTAGATTTTTCATACAAAAGGATTTTCCCGCTAATTCCTGTTCCCGTGGGAATTCCTAAGTATACTATAACCTGCCCAGGTGTATGAAGAATAATTGTGCCAAGTTTCGTTAAAATCCGTCGAGTAGTTTTTGTTTCTATAAGGAACATACAGACGGACAGAATTCTATACATGAAATATATTTTCAAAATAACTATCAGGAGGTGATTAGTGATCGATACTGATGCCAAAAATGCAATCAGTAAAATTTTTGTCTGTCTGTCTGTCCGTCTGTATGTTCCTTATAGAAACAAAAACTACTTGACGGATTTTAACGAAACTTAGTACAATTATTGTACATACACCTGGGCAGGTTATAGTTTACTTAGGAATTCCCACGGGAACAGGAATTAGCGGGAAAATCCTTTTGTATGAAAAATCTAAACGCTTAACGGAAGTTAGACGCTTGAAATTTGGCATGTAGGTACCTTAGTAAACTTAAAGCTTATTTACAACAAGTAATTACCGAAATTCCTACGGGAATTAGCGGGAAAATCCTTTTGTATGAAAAACCTAAACCGCTTAAGTTGACCTGAAGTGATGCAGTGACCGCGCGCTCTCCGCCCTCTATCTCGAAAACGGTTCACCGTATAAAAAAAATGTTTAAACAAAATTTGTAGAGAATTTAGTATTCTACAATATTGATAATAAATACAAATAGCAAAAAACCCATAGGAAATGAGATATTTCCAAAAAAAGCGCAAAAAACCGATTTTTGTGACCTTTGACCTTAAAATTTAATAGTTGCTTACACCCTACCATATGTAGGTTTTGAGACAACTTTTAGGGTGTCAATATACAAGTATTTACAGACTTACAGCTGGGTATCTCTAATTCCGAGATTCTTACCTAATTTAAGCTTAAATGACTGGACTATAAGTAGTTAATATTATTCATGATAATTCATGCTAAATCATGTATTTCCTCCGCCATTTTCCGCAGTTTGGCACCTCACGTCACATCATTTTACCGAAGTCAGCCCTATAGCTTCGGCGCAGTGCCGATCACTGACGTTTGTCAACAAAATGGTGCTTGACTCTTGAGACAGGCTAAATTACACCATATTGTTAATGACATTGAGCATACATTTTTTTAAATACCTTCGCGAAGTAAAACTTCTGTACGTAGTACTTATTATTTAATTATTCTGTGCCCGTATTCACAAACGATGCTTGCAAATCGAACGCACAGCATTGAATACAGCTCTGTGATTGGTTCGTGTGTCACCCTGTGCACTGCGTCCACGCGTACTGTGAGAAGACCTCATAGTAATGTTGGCGAATACGAGCATTATTCTGTAGTATTGGTAACAAGTTCTGAAAACCATTTGTGCTTTTTAAATTCGTACAAATAAGGCAATGTAAAGTTTTACATAATGTACAGTAGATAATATTTAGTATTTTTGATGTGTTAAAATATTTGTCCATAGACTGTGATGACGTCAATAATATTGAAACTTATTTACTATCTGACGAATTATTTAGGCGGTTATCACACGCGGTCCGTCGCGGAGCGCGGGGCGACAGATTTAATAATTGTATGCAAGATTGCAAGTACGTCAGTTTGTATGGAAAACACGCGCGGCACTTCACACTGACAACGCGTCTGCGCGCGTGATTTTTTATATGAAATCACGCGCTCCGCGGCGGAGCGCGGCGCAGTGTGATAACCGCCTTACTGATTCAAAACAAATGAAAAGTGATTTTATACTTCCTTCCCCAAGGATTTTCCAAAGGCCGGTCTAGTCTGTTATTTTTTAGTAGAATTAATCTTTTTCTACATATAATTTAAGGAAAGTTTTGGATTTCGAAAAACCGGTGAACTGGAGACTTTGCATCTAGGAAACAATTACTTAGGTCCGCAGGAGCCTCCAGGGAAATCGGGCCGGGCTCTCGTGTGGCCTGCACAGGTAATCTAGCTAAAAGTCCCGCCGAAATGTCCTGGAAAGTTTAAAAAATGGCTGCCACACGTTATTGAAAAGGTGCTTGAACTTACTTCCTTATGTATTTATGTTACTGTAAATACGCGCACTATGGTCAATCTTAAGATTTTCCAGTAAATATTAAGATTTAATGGTCAAAGTTCATTTAATTATATTTAATTTCGAACTCTTACCATCATAGGTACACTCGAAAAACCTTAGGCTGGAATTAGTGTCACGCGGAATGTCAGTGCTTATCGCTCCGCATAGCCGATCTGTATGAACTGCTATGGAGCGGAGCGGTTCCTCCGGACCGCATTACTCTAAAACGCTCCCTAGAAGCAGTAGCGGCGTAAGGGGGGGGCGGTGGGGGCGGTCCGCCCCGGGTGCCAAGCATCAGGGGGTGACACAAGTCGCGCAGATTAGTACTCACTGGCATATCTGTGGTCTATGTCATGATACGAGGGGGGGGGGGGGGGGGGGGGGGGGGGGGGGGTACGATTATCTTTCAATCTTCGAAACCCCAAAATCCTGGGGGGTACCAGGGGGTGCCTTAGGACTTATGACGGGGGGACGGGTGGGTGATCGCCCCGGGTACCAACCCATGCTACGCCGCCACTGCCTAGAAGTTCATACAGATTGGCCGTGCGGAGCGGGTCCGCGTGACACTAAAACCAGCTTTAGATTTAACTTCATATCAAGAATATGCTAAAAATTGAGTCACTCTTCTAGTCAATCAATCCAAGTCAAGCAGAAAATTAGAGTAGGTAGCCTAAAGGTTGACGTTGTAGCGAAATCAGCTACCAACTACCTACATATTTAATAACAAATAATATGCTGTGTAGGTTTTCTATGCCTACTATTCTAAAACCTTATAATCCAATGCATACGTGTTCTTAAAATTTCGTATAATATCCAAAGCCTACATAATTAAATTTTTAAAAGGAAAACGCGAAAAATTCATTTCAATTGTTAACACAGTAACGTTATTAGGGTGAAATCTCGCACTCGCTCGTAATACAGGCTTACAAGGCGGCATTATTAAATTGGCTACGGCGGGACGAGTGCAGACATTTGCAGCTCCATTCGAATCGAGGAAAATATAGCGAATTACCGACATTCATGCGCACCCCTACTAAGGACTACTGCTTGTTGTATTTCAAATCAAATCAAATCAAAAATGTTTACTCAATTTTGACCAGTATTTTGGTACATGAACGTCAAAGATAATTAAAAAGGTAACCTTTAAAAGGCGCTTTATATGTCTCGGTATCTTTTGGGCACTATCAGCGCTTCGAGACAAACATATGGCAAGTGCTGAGAAGAAACGCCGGAACAAACTCAGTCACCATTAGTTGCCAGTCATTATTCGAAATATCAAAAATATCAAGGATAGCCAAATTCAAGTACCTACATCAAAATACGTGCAGACTGAACTGACCACTGACTGTACATTCTGTCATATCTTTACTATAATGTCTGTACTGTACTGTACTGTACGCTGTACATTTTACGCAGTCGCTAGCGAGCACACCTAATGTGTAATGTGTAAGCACACTATTCACAGTACCCTTTCTACATATGGTAGGGTCCTCATAAAAGAAAGCATACGATCTGAATTTTAATATTGAAGATAGAACTGCTAAACTCGTGTGTTGATCGTAAAAATCTTTTGTAATAGCAAAAAATATTGCTTATTTTATTGGTAACTTCTATTTTTGAGCACTTAGCACGTCTTAAAAAACTTAGCGTGGGCAGGCCTCCTACTAGGTGTACCGACGATCTGGTAAAGGTCGCGGGTAGAGTCTGGATGCGGGCAGTGCAGCACCGTTCATTGTGGAAAACCTTGGGGGAGGCCTTTGTCCAGCAGTGGACGTCATTTGGCTGAAACACGCAGCACGTATATTCACTAGCAATGTAAAAATGTTCACAACGATTTCGCGTTGCATTACCCAAATTGCGTATTATGTTTTAAACATTTGTTTATCGCTCTATTCGGACTGTTTCAAGCCGTAAAAATTCAATCTAAAAATTGCGCATTGCCCACAGCCCGTAAAACCTACGGAGTAGGGATGCTACGCGACTGGTTATACCGGAATCCTACTAATATTATAAATGCGAAAGTTTGGATGTCTGGATGTCTGGATATTTGTTACTCTTTCACGCAAAAGCTACTGAACGGATTTTCATGAACATTTGCAGTATTATTGTTTATAACCGACCGAACCGACGATCTGTGACAAACTAAATTTTATGCGGGTGAAGCCGCGGGCAAAAGCTAGTCGAATATAAAAACTCCGATTCCGATTTCGATTCCTACAATTAATAAGTTTTTAATACGGTTTGTAGGAATCGAAACTGAAATCGGAATCTGTAGAGGCAGAAGATAGATGTGTGATGGTAGGTGTAAGAAAATAAAACACTATTAATATTAATAAAAAATCGCATAAGTACAAAAACAAGTGAAAGAGTACCTAAACGACAAAAGAAGAAAAGAAAACGAGAAGTGGCGTTACCCGCGTGACAAGACTAAGTTTAAAAAGTTCCCTAAGGTTGGGTTGCACCATCTTACTTTAACTTTATCAAACGTCAAAAGTCTGTCAAACTCCATTATGTTAAACATCGGTTATGTTTATAGTAATGGTTAAAATAAGGTGATGCAACTCACCCTAAGTATCACTGCGCCTGCAATGACTTCCGAAAAATTTATCGGTCCGAAATCTGAGGAGCAAAATCAATCGGAAGTTCCGATCTTCCGATCTTTCGGAATCGGAATCGAACCTCCATACATCTCTACTACGAACATTTCGCGCAATCAAAGCGTGGAAGTCGCGGATGAAAATTTTATCAACACAAAACGCGTTCTGTTATTCCGACGACGCGTTTTGTTTAACTGATGTAATAAAATAACTGGGTTTTTATTTGCGTTTTACGTGTTTGTTTATTTTTGATAGTGTTTTCGTAATGCGTGTTTGTGTGCCGATTGCATAGTGTTGGAATTGAAATTCTGTCTATTAGATTATTTTTAGGGATCTGGCATAGAGCCAGCGTGACTGCAACGCGACGTTATCGTGACGTTACAATAGGCTAGTTACCTAAAAAAATTTTTTTAGTCCGTCATGTTTAATATCAGAAAATATTGGACACATATATTTTTATTTGTCAATCTAACAAATAATTACATAGTTATGGTGCGTTGAAGTTCCGAACGACGTCACAACGTGCGGCACTTTTATGCACGCATTGACGTCACGGGCCTCTTCTTATGAACTTTGGCGCGCTTTATCTCTTTAAATTTTCATTAGTTTGAAAAAGTGAAAAATACGTGTAAAGTATTTTTTGATAAGTTAACACGTTGAGTGCGAAACCAGGTCTATAGACCTTGTGTACGTCTCGCTTACCGTGCGGCTAAGAAAATTATAGTCTTCCTTGTCGTGCGAAAGGCATAACTTCAATTGGGTCCGGTGTAGGAAAGTGATGAATATATATCTATGATGTATTCTTAAAATAGAATCCAATGATGTACCTACCTGAATACCAGGTTTTTAGACCTGGTACCGCACGGAAGTAATAAAATGTCTTCACAATGCGAAACCAGGTCGAAGCACCTTGTACCCTGCGCACCTGGTACCGCACCCCACGCTAGCTTCGTGCAGCCAGTGTTGCCTCGCATTCGTAAGAAACGCACATGTCGACATGGCGTCAAGAGAAACAAACAAAATCAAAACTGCAAATTAATTATAATTTAATTTGCTACACGATTTATTGCTAATTTAAATAGTTTTTCGTGACAAACATTTGAAGTTGTAACTAAATGTTATTAAATAATATGTTTTCTTTAAATATAGCTTATTTAGGTATTTATGCACGTATGTCTTATTTGTAAAATATTTAGACTAAATTATTAAAACATCTTTGTTTGTAACTTTTTTAAATTTTTATTAAAACTTAATTAAAACTATCGATATTTGTATTTCACATCCCTAGAATACCCACCAGACTTTCCTACTTCAGTGCGGCACAGGGTGCATAAGCCTTGTATTTTGAAATTAGCTATCATTTTTATACTAAACAAGTTATTCACGAACGCCTTCAGGTGTATGTCAATAAATGCATTATTATTAATATTCAAAGAAAAAAAACACAATATCTATTAACATGAAGCCAAAAATAAAATTAATATATCTTAAATATTACAAGGTCTTTAAGCCTTGTGCCGCCACAATGTAAGTTTTAATACCAGGTTTACTGACCTTGTACCGAAGGAATGGAAAGTATTAGAAAGTTACTGCCGCAGCAAAGGTGTTAACTGACGGACTAATTAAAACTCTTGCTTTTTGACCCAGGAAACATCCCTATTCAGTTTCTTCGTTTCTACGCTCTATGTAGTTAACTACTAATGTAGCCAAAAATACTACACAATTTACATCACTAAATTTTACTTTACAACCTACCTATTGATTTACTTGCATTATTTAGGTGTGCTAAAATACATCAGAAAATCTATTCAATTCTTTCTTACTCTATGCAGCCGAGCACCTAAATTCGCTCGCGTATTCCCTGTCACCTTTTAAATATACTGCCTGCGGTGAAAGGAAAAACGTAGAAGCAGCACTGGTATTAGGTATTTATAAGGTAAATTCGTTATTTCTCATATCACGTGTATTGGTTGAAGAATTTTATAATATAGCGTGCTTATTCTACGGTAAAAAGTGAGGAAGACTGTAATCAAAACCTATCGAAATAATTTATATTTTGCAAGGCCTAGACATTAGCTTGTCTACAAGAGCAGTAAGTAGAACAATCTCCTTTAAAGTGGCCCAAAGTGCATTTTCCATATTTCAAATAATCTTCTTTAAATGGCGCTCCTGCAAAATTGATAAAAATCAGTTACGCCTTTTCGTGATTCGACCCCCGAATTGTAACTTACGAGTTGGTACATTATCATTTTTATATTTTGATCTTTGAATTTTGGGCTAATTATGTCTATTTTCCTAATGAGACTCACTTGCTGTTGCTACTATTATGCTTTTTCCTTTACAACTCACTGTTAAAAATATAACCCCCTTTCTAGCACAGACTGTTAAAAAGTTAAATCTGTCCACTCCACGCATATTTACAGGGAGATAGAAGTAAGAGACTGTGTAAGCTATAAAAATTCTGCTTGTATGTTTTCTTCGTTTGCTTGTTACCGATCGTAGTATTCTATTTGAACTGATTTATACGGGAGTGTGTACTCTGGGAATAAGCCTCTTGACAAATAGCTAGTTGCCGGGATAAGAGGGACGTCTAGTTTCGTGAATATAACGCAGGTAAGTGCGTATGCTGAAGTACTGCCTGCCTGGAATAAGATAGTGGAGGAAATGTTGAACCATTCAGTAAAACTTCTAATTCTTCGGGCTTGTTCCCACGGAGACATCCTGTTTTTGCAGGATACGTGACACGAAAATCCCGTTTGTAGGTCCCGCAAAAAACCGATCAGTTCGAATTTGTAATTCTGATTTCAAAGTCAAAGTCAAAATTCTTTATTTACTAACAAATAGTACTTACAAATCGTCAAATAGGTATTTTTTGCTCTTAAGGTGCCTCTACATGTCTCATAATCTTTTTACCATACCAGCGCTTCGAGACCAACATTTGACAAGTGCTGAGAAGAAGCACCGCACCAAAAGTCAGGCACCACTAAAATAAATAGCAGTAGTAGGTACATTATTGATTCAGGAGCAGTTCTCTGAATTTACCACGCATTCTTGTATGGTGTATCTTATAAGAATATCAAACACATATTATTATCTGTGTGTTCACCTGTCTATTTTGCCACAATCATTAGGTTGATGTGTCGTACGTTTACCAATGAGTAAGAGGAGTCGAGTGAGTTCACTACTGCAGCTTCTTTGCAATTATCGCCATTTGCACTTGACTCTCAAATTGCGTGTTTATCTTATCTGGTTACGGCTGTATATGGGTTGACACAATAGATATTATGGTTTCAGTAGGACTACTCTTTTCTATCCACGGAGCAGCGCCCTTTTCAAGGGGTTACCTACACCATATCAAATTACAAATGATCGAAAATGAAAATATCGAACACGTTTCATCGAACGATCAAAATATCTAATGATTAAAACATCGAAAGTCGATCTTATGTTGCATAGTAAAATAGGAAGATGGAGGTAAGGGTTCCTTGTTGACTATGGTACCCGAAAGTGGGAAATAAAAAAATGTGTACCTATATGAATATGTTTTATTTAAATTAATCATAAGTATGACATTTCATTAAAACCTCTATTTTGATTTTCGATATTTTAATCATTCGATATTTTGATCGTTCGATGAAACGTGTTCGATATTTTGATTTTCGATTATTTGTAATTCGATATGGTTCAAGTCCCCGGAAGTTCCACAAACTACCCTGTCCCCGGCAGTGCTGACGATTCGCAAAGCATATCTTCCACGTCAAAAGGACTACTCTTCCCGCGTGTGAGTTTACTGTATTAAGGTCATAACACACTTATCAACCCGGAAAGTCAACGCTCTTATCGCCTTTCGCCGCGAGGAGAGGCGTTTAAGTTACGGTGCGGATAAGTGTGCGTTGCAGTACGGAGTTTCGTACAAAGAATACTGACCACCTCGAGTTGATACGGTTACGATCCGTTTCCGAGTTGATGATTCACTAATTATATGGCACTAAAATTTAAATAAAAAACAAGCACAGTCAATGCTGGTCTAGCGCTTCTGTACCTTATTGCATTGTGTTACGTTCGAGACGCCAAGAAATACGGAAAATCCACCGTTTTCAATCAAGCGCGTGTTGGGTTGCTCAGGGTTTCGAATGACTGTGGAACCCCAATAAACACTGACAAAGGGTTACGATGGCCATTTGTACCCGTACTCGTCGTACGTATTTTGTTCCAGAAATTGAAGGGTTGTGTTTTCTTTTGGAAGGAAGTGGAGAACAACTTTTGGATGCTTTGATTTTATTAACTGTGTTCTGTGCTGATGCTTATATCATTTGCTGTAACTATACACGTCATGGTCACCCTGAATACATATTTTTAAATACACACTTTTGAAAAAAAAATCATTCAAACAATTATTTACTAAAAGAATCACATTTTTTAATTAAATATCAGTGGCTGGGTTAAAAAAAGTATCAATAAAAAATATTTAATGGAATTATTAATTTTTTAATAAAAAAATTCAAGATTAAATATTTTTTATATAAAAAATCTGTAATAAAATTGAAAATAAAAAGTTAACAAAAAATAAAAGTTGTTACTATTAACTTATTTTACAACTAGCGGCCACCCGTGACTTCGTACGCGTGGATCCCGTTTTTCCCCCTTCATATATCTTACGCGGTTTAGATTTTTTCACACAAATGTTTTTTCCCGCTAACTCCCGTTCCCATGGGAATTTTGCAATATCCTGTAGTAACTAAGCTTTAAGTTTACTAAGGTACCTGCATGCCAAATTTCAAGCGTCTAACTTAAGCGGTTTAGATTTTTCATACAAAAGGATTTTCCCGCTAATTCCCATTCCCGTGGGAATTCCTAAGTATACTATAACCTGCCCAGGAGTATGAAGAATAATTGTACCAAGTTTCGTTAAAATCCGTCGAGTAGTTTTTATTTCTATAAGGAACATACAGACAGACAAACAAAAATTTTACTGATTGCATTTTTGGCATCAGTATCGATCACTAATTACCCCCTGATAGTTATTTTGAAAATATATTTCATGTACAGAATTGACCTCTCTACAAATTTATTATAAGTATAGATTGGTATTCTGCGCTAGCTCGTTCAAAGGGTTAATAGAATAAGTGGATTGTTTACGGAGTGGTCGGCCATGCCTATGACCGCTCACGTATGTTTACAGTTCGATAGCAACTAGCAGGCTCGTTTGCGAGGATGTTTGGCTAAACAATAAATACATTGCCTCCTTTTATTCGGGTCGGTTGGACCTAGTTAACCCTTAGGCATCGAGGCGGGGCATTCGCGGGGCAGACGCGGGGCGTACGTGTTTTGGACAAACGTCGATAAAGATCTCGTGTTGTATGCTAGCGTGATATTTGAGTGAATTTTTCATCAGGGTTTTAGTACAGAGTTATGACCAGTTTTAAACCTCCATAACTCATTTAAACCACTAATGCAGGGTTTCCCAATTTTTTTTTGCCAAGGAACCCTAATTGTTTATACTTTTCCTAGCGGAACCCCCGTACTACTCCGCCCGCACGCCCTGCCCCTCCCATGTGCGTAAACAAGTCGGTGCGAGCGAACAACGTCGGTCACCAAACGTGGGATAATATTTTTTACGGAACCCTTGCGGCCTTTCCACGGAACCCCAGGGTTCCGCGGAGCACCATTCGGGAACCGCTGCACTAATGCAACGCCATTTTCAGCGTAAGAAATAATATAATATTTTTAACACTTAACGGAGTAACCTTTTGTTAATGGGCTAACGAAGTTTTACTTATGAAAATACACAGTACATATTAAGTACAAATGCAAAAGATGCCAGTGCTTAGCTTGAAGTGCCGCCATCCGTACTTGAACCAAACTGCGAAGTCTTTTGTCACAGTGTCCGTCGATGAGAGACCCTAATAAAACGGAATGTCCTCGCACGACCAAGAATGGCGATTATTTTTATCTCGACCCATTTGGTTTACACAACCCCGATGGGGAAGAACGACCAGTTCATTTTGGGATTCTATACCTACATCTGTTATTTAGATGTTATGACTACTAGAAGTTATTGTTTTTCGTTCTATCCAAATACGCTTCTTCTTATCTCTTCAAGTTCGCAAATCGAGTCACAATAGAAATCAATTGTTGCGTGGTCTTTAGCGACCGCTTCAGGTTTGATGGGTTAACCATGGCGCTTGGCAGGTTGGCGTTGACTATGAAAATATTAATATTGGTATTTGTCTCAAATAGAATCTTTTTTACTCTGATTTAATATTGATCATAATGAAGCGATAACAAAATCGAATCTGTAAGGTATGTTATGGTAGTCTGGCCGGTCTTTTTGAACTATACAGTCAAGTTTTTCGGCGCCAAGATCGATTTTAGGAGCGATAAATTTGTATCACGCCTACTGAAGGGTCCAACCCTTACAAGATGTGGAGCCAAGATCTCCTACGACGTTATAGTTAGGGATCATGTTGTTTCAGCTAGAAAAAAACTGATAAGTTTAACATACATTTTGCACTTGGTTTTCAGCGTTTTCTGTGATATCTCGGGGAGTTTAAGGCTTAAGCTGCCAAAGTTATTATTTCACCAATGTTTTTATCATAGAGGTCTTTCTTTGAAACACCAAAATAAAGCAACATGCCTATTATAACTATTCCTACATCTCATAAAACTCTGTTGGATCCCATTTGTTAATGCAGCAAATTGCATGGGTCAGAATAAAAAAAATATACCAATCCTCCTTTTTGTTGAAGTCGGTTAAAAAATTAAATAATTTCTCCACGCATATTGTAACAGCTGATTGGTAAATTAATACAAAAGATGAGCTTTTAGCAGTTAATAACGTGCCTTATAAGTAATATCTTAATCAATTTTAACTTATACATATGGGTAGACTACTGTACCTCAGTTGTTACACAACCATGTGAACAGTGAACTAAAAGAGTTATTGAGAGTTCAGTCACAAAGCTAACTGACGTAATGTATTTACCATTGGGTCCCAAGTTCGAGCCCTTTGGAAGGCCGTCACGTGCGCCATTGAAGACGTTATCGCGATCTACTTAGTGATACGGCTTTTATGTTACGTAACGTTTTGTGATAGTATTTTAAAGAAAAAAATACATAAATACATTTTAATTTAGGCTGAGTTGCACCACCTAACTTTGAAAGTAACTTAGACGATAACCGGTGCTTTTTGTATGAAGTTTGATAGATATTTTTATCTACAGTTCAATTGTACAGACGACTGCACGTCAACGTACTCAACCATTGTGGATTCTTGTGCAGTTGTAATAGGGGCGAGTTTGCAACCAAAATGGGTAGCCTGCTTTGCTGTCGTGTGTACTTTAGTTTATTAAAATTGCAATTTTTCTGTACTGATTTTACGGAAAAAATATCCTTTAATGACACTTTGGGAAAATCTTTCGATTGTGTCTAGAAAAGACAATAGATTTGTATTTTACGAATTTTACAAAGATATCTTTTATTCTATATCTTTTCAATTGTATCTTCAGTTACATCGTTTTGTACACAGAACGTTAAATCATACTACATATACACTTTGTACCTACATGAACTATGAATTATGCATTAATATCTCAAAGGCGGAATATTATTAAATTCATGCGAACATCTCTCAGTTCCTGCACTTTTAAGATATTGAGCTCTCCCCCCTTTTAGGGGGAGGGATGTTTGTCCGACAAGACTTTGGAGTGGTTATTGAAATTCAGCTTCTATTATTGACGGTGTGGTGTAGTTTTTACGAAGTAACTGTGCCTTTTTTATCATTTTTAAATTTTATAACTTATTGTTCAGATAAGCAATACCTGCAATGTAATTGGGTCAGTAGATGAGTTACACCCTCATACACAAACGATGCTTGCTTATGTGAAGCAGCAAATCGAACACACAGCGTTGAATAGAGCTCTGTGATAGGTTCGTGTGCGACCCTGTACGTCCACGCGCACTGTGAGACCTCATTGTAATGTTTGTGAATACGGGAGTTAAACTCAAGTCACATCTCAAGATCTTCTACTCGTATAATACTAAAGCAAAATACCACTTCACTGATGTAATCACGAAATCTCAGAAACTATAACACCTTCAAACTTGGGCAGGTACTACTACTACCTATGAGGAACCTACCTGCCAGGTAGGTTCCTCATAGGGTGTGGACATTCGGCTAAGAACGGATTTTACGAAACTCCACACCTAAGAGGGTAAAAGGGGGTCCACGTGTACGAAGTCGCGGGCGGCCGCTAGTATTCAAATATTATACAACTAAACGAGCTCCTGTAAAAAGAGTTCCTGCAAAAAACAGGTGGTCTCCATGAGAACCAGTCTTAATAACATAACAGTCTTGCAGAAAATACATCTTAGTTCAATTTGAGATCTTACCCAACACTCACGTATACCCGGTACACATACGGCCGCTGTAATACAATACCGGGAGCTAACACTAAACTGCTATAAGTATTGCAACTCGGTCCGGCATTTGCGGCTCGCGCGGAGAATACTGATGCATCCTTTCATAAGAATGGAGCAGGGTTGACGTGGATATGGCATCTTTCGTGCGTTCGTTTCAGCCAAATGACGTCCACTGCTGGACGAATAAATGTCTGACAGTGACAGAGCTTCTTCCGCCGCTAGCCGATATTATGTTGTCCCGAAGTGGTGGTAGAGCAAGTTATTTTTATATGTACAGACGACAACACATCAGAGGTGGAATTTTGTAAAGCAATCGTAATCATTCGACAGTTGATAACGTACGATAAATTCAGTTAAACAAAGCATTTGACAGAATAATCGTACGTTATGAACTGTCAAATGATAACGATTGCTTTACACAATTCCACCTCAGCCCCCCTAGACAAAACGCACTTTTTGATCGAATCGAAAATCGAATCCGTCAAAACTCCATACAAAAAAGGGGCTTTTCGACCACTTTTCGACTGGTTTGCGATTATAATTTGCACTTTGTCTAGACCCACAGATCTCCTTTAGATTTATATGCTCTGTCACGTCGACTCACGTCATAATATTATGTCAAAGTCACCCCTCCAGTGCCTTTCTCATGCCTGGGTTAAGAACTGGCACAGACTGGGTTAAGAATTGTGCCCATTAAATAATAGTGGATCTGCGGCTATATGCCGCATCCATTTTCCAATACTTCTATAGTGCTTGTAGCTCCAGTACTTTATTTGTGCGAGGTGAGACTCGCTGAAAGTGAGATAGTTCACTCCACTTTAGTGCGAACTAGTTGGCGCCCCGGACACGTCCGGACTTTTTAACTTCTCCGCACTTTTTAGGATTGTTGTGGAGCAATGGACGAGGGTATAGTAGGCTCATTAGTCAATAAATAGCAAGCTTTTGAGTAACGGGACTATTCCCACCGCTGCAACTCCTGTGTAGCCAGGATCTACAGCTTGACCGCCAATAAAAACCCAACCAGTGATCAGTTTATCTATAATAGACATTGATAATCTAGAAATATGTATTAAAATCCATCCAAACATCTGCTTGAGATTGTGTCAAGTTATGGATTTCTTTTGATAATATAGGCTGTTTTTTTTAGAGGTATAGAACTTTAAAATGAAATAAAATATGTAAAAATATGTTTGATTCACATGGTATTGGTTTTGTTTAAAAGATGTTCTTATGCCATTTATGCTTCAAAATGATTTCGGGCCAAAGGGCGCCACGGTTGGCTCAAATGTAGCGTAACCGACATGTCCAATTTTCAATTTCTTTTTCGAGCAACTGGGGCCATACATCGGCAATAACGCGACAAATGTTGGCATTGAATTCCGTAGTTTATCTGCGCAGTAGTGGACTTCACATATCCCCAGAGAAAATAATCCATATGTGTGACTGTGAGATCACCCGATTGTGGAGGCAAATTCAAAGATCCATCGAGTGAAATTATGCGCTCATCGAATGTTTCCCGCAATAAATTGAATGTGTCGCGTCCTGGTTGGATGGTAACACCATCTTGTTGAAACCATAGCTCTGCCACATTAATATCATTCATCTGAGGAATGAAAAGTTACGAAAATTACGTCGACCGTAATATGGACGTTTGTATGGAAAACTGAACCATGATTTTTAAAATACATTTTTGCACAATTTGCAAACGTTGTTCTGAAGTAATTCTATTTAATTATGAAATGTCAAAACATACTGTCTACAAATGTACCACCAACTATCAATTTAAATATCACTAGAAACAGTGTAACCAATTTAAAGTTCTATACCTCTAAAAAAACACCCGTTACAAGCTTAATTCACGAACTAGGTACTAAGAAGCAACAAGTGTTTAGTACCTAGCTATCATCATAATATTATGATATCTGTCAAGGACAGGATTTAATTAACTTTTTTTAAAAATAAAACCGACTTCAAATGCGTGAACACAAAAAAAAACTAAAAATTAAAAATATTGCGTATAAAAAAGTTCATCCCCAATTTTCCACCCTTGGGGGTGAAATATTTTCTTCAAATTCGCATGAAACCACCCTTTTGATAATACCTATTCAACAAAAAAATAATCGTTCAAATTGATTTATAATCGGCGGAGATATTGCGTATAAAAAAGTTCATCCCCAATTTTCCACCCTTGGGGGTTGTTTTTTCTATTATTAAATTTAAATGGGACCACCCTTGAGGTATTACCTATACGCCGAAAAAAGATTTGTTCAAATCGGTTCATAATTGGCGGAGTTATCGCGTAACAAACATAGAAAAAAAAAAAAAAAAACATACGGGTCGAATTGAGAACCTCCTCCTTTTTTGAAGTCGGTTGAAAAAGAAATAAGAAAACAAAAAATAAAGATGTCACTTTCAAACAAACCTTTAATTTTTGCTCTCTTCATATTATCAAATTATGTAGAGAATCAATATTTGACAAATAAGTAAGTACTTATTTACTTTTAATTACTCCCATCAACACTTAAGACTATGTATATTCTAAAGGCCCTTGAAAAGAAGGCTTTCAATAGTGACTGAGTTTGCTTGCGCTGCTTCTTCTCAGCACTGGCCCATTTATTGCCCCGAAACAGGTAGGGTTAATACCTGGGACGTGCTTTTTAAAAGTCTATTTGCAAAAATAAATGAGTTTTATGAGTTTTCTTTTACTAAAAATTGCTTTTGCACGCGGCTACTGAAACCGTAGATGTTCTGAAAGGTGACAGACACTGAAATGAACTTACTTGAAGTCTTTGAATAGGTGAAGAATACACTCAACGTCTCTTCTAGTTCCGTATTTAGTTTACAGTTTTTCAACCATGTGCTTTTTTACCTAAGCACATTAACTTGAATTTACAAAGAAATAATTAACGACATTTTGCTTGACACTGAAAAAAAATCGGGTTCATTTAACTTTAATTAAAAGTAGACAAAATTTGAAAGTACTTGTTAGGAAAAATAAAAAAATCTTTTGCGGGATCAGTACAGTTTGTGGGACACTGCAAACGGGATGTTCGTGTGAATGTAATAATGTACTAAACAGGATCCTGCAAATAACAGGATGTCTCCGCGGCAAAGAGCCCTAAGATTATAATTACCCTGCTGTACAAAAACATCGTTGGTAGATTAGATACGCCCTGAGGCTGCAATGAAAATTCCAGAGGATCTAATCATAAAATATCTGTGTATTTTTTACAAGATTTTATCGTCTGGATATTTGTGGAAATTCCGCGCAATAAGTTTTTTGTTTTTTTTTAAGCAAATATTTGTGTTGCTATCAGTTTTTTAAAGCAACCGTAGTTAAGTGATTTGATTATTAATTGAGACACTATAGATCATATTGTCGTATGTCCACTGCTGAACATAAGTCTCCCCAATGATTGAATGATAAGCGAGGGGTTAGCTGGACTTACTATTCTTACTAATATTTTTACTAATATAAAAAAATCCAGATTGACCCGTTGGTAGCGATCTGCATCCAGCGCCTTTATGCAATCTTTATAAGAACATCTTGAAGATTCGTTTTTTTTTTCACTCTATCCAAGTAATTCAATAGTACACAGAAATGACGGCGATGTGGCACAAGGTGGACCGACGACATCATAAAGGTTGCAGGAAGGCGCTGGACACAGGTCGCTACCAACTGGTCAACATGTAGATCATTAGGGGAGGCCTATGCTCAGCAGTGGACGTCCTATGGCTGAAATGATGATGATGCTGAAGAGGAAGCTCTGCCAGTCCTGGTTGGTGTACTGCCGGTAGACTTAGAGGTACAAAAGCGTGCGGCTATGTACTTCGCATCAAGGGAATTTCCAGAAGATAGGTTATCCTATGTTCTTCTGATTAATTTCGTTGCGGGTCCAATGACAGTTAACTTTCCCCCGGGACAAACTTGACCTTCATTGGTTGGGTTTTTGTGGCAGCTGTAGATCCTGGCTACACAGGAGTTGTAGTGGTGGGAACGAGAGGTGGGAATAGACCCGTTTGATGCTGAAGTAGGTAGTTCAATAAATCTCAACATGGTTTTTATTTTAATCTTTCGCGTTCCATTTCAACTAAAATAAAAAGACACGGGTCTTAACGCGACGCGTCAAGCCGTGAGTACATAATGTAACTCATTCATAAACGTCGCGTTAATACCCGTGTCTTTCTAATATGGTTTTTAGTATCGAGAGCTCAAAATAAAGTTTGTCCTGATGCCTCTTCTGTCAGTTAAGAGCATATTGTTGGCGGGAAGCGAGCAGGGCGGGCAAATATTTGATCACCCAGCCGCCTAACCGTATTAGCTAATAGACTGTTCCCTCCCGCTTTGTTTCTGTTTGTTGTTATTATAGCAAACTATAGCTTTTGCCCGCGGCTTTGGTCGTTTAAATCCCGGTCTGCTTTAATAATAATAATAAATTTATTTATTTCGGACCAGAATAATCCATTTGTGTTAGTAACAGTCACAGTTAATACATTACTTATTTATAAACTACTTATGGTTAGTATATAGGTACCTATGTTACTCAGGGATAATGTAGCATTCTACTAGTGAAAGAATTTTTGTAGTCTGTGGAGTAGTTTTTGAGTTTATTCGTTGCAAACATACAAAAATCTTATGAACATCAAAATTTATTATCGAATAGCTTTTGCCGGCTTTGTACAATTAAGTGTAACTATATATGTCTATCTTTCTTTAAGATAATTTCTGGCCTTATTCTATAATCCGTAGCTTAGAACACATCAAAAACATTATTTTTGCGAAATAAAACCTAATACATCTACCTACAACCTAAGTAAAGTACTTCAGTGTTTTGATATTATGCTGTTTGCGTACAAGGAATACAATTTATCATCAGAACCACTAACTCAGTTTAAGTATTTTCAACCGACTTCAAAAAAAGGAGGAGGTTCTCAATTCGACCCGTATGTTTTTTTTTTTTTTTTTTTTTTTTTTTTTTTTTTTTTTTCTATGTTTGTTACGCGATAACTCCGCCAATTATGAACCGATTTGAACAAATCTTTTTTCAGCGTATAGGTATTACCTCAAGGGTGGTCCCATTTAAATTTAATAATAAAAAAACAATCCCCAAGGGTGGAAAATTGGGGATGAACTTTTTTATACGCAATATCTCCGCCGATTATGAACCAATTTGAACGATTATTTTTTTGTTGAATAGGTATTATCAAAAGGGTGGTTTCATGCGAATTTGAAGAAAATATTTCACCCCCAAGGGTGGAAAATTGGGGATGAACTTTTTTATAATATACATTAAGAATATGGTCTCAATGTACTGCCTACCTTCAGTGGTAACATCAAGGTAATAATTAGTTAACTAAAAAGCAAGAAATAAGTAAAATTTTATAAAAAAAAATAAAACCGACTCCAAAAAACCTACACTAAAACGTAGAAAAATAATTACTGATTACCTACTTATTTATTAGGACGAATTATAATTATTTATGTAGGTATACCATTATTGATACTTTTGGAGTCGGTGCAGGCAAACTTTACATGTTTCATAATCTTGGCACCGACTCCAGAAGTATCAATCATGGTATACCTACATAAATAATTATAATTCGTCCTAATAAATAAGTAGGTAATCAGTAATTATTTTTCTACGTTTTAGTGTAGGTTTTTTGGAGTCGGTTTTATTTTTTTTTATAAAATTTTACTTATTTCTTGTATCTTTGAATACTTGTGGCATAAGAGCCAAAGCACACGATGCGTTGCGGCGACGCGGCGCCGCACCGTTCGTGTGCCCGCCACAGATATTTCTATGTAAAGCTTCAACCACACCAACGCGTGCAGATCGCCATCGCCGGCGCTATCATAGACCAATGACAGGTCGGGCGACGCATACATACATGACAGTCCACGCGACCTGTCATTGGCCTATGATCGCGCCAGCGCCGATGCCGATCTGCACGCGTTAGTGTGGTTGAAGCATATAGACGACGCAGCGACACTGCTCCGGCGTCGCAGCGCGCCGCAACGCATCGTGTGCTTTGGTTCTAACAAGTTACAATACGAGTCTGATATTTGATCACGAGCATGTTCCAGCTAACCGTATTAGCTAACTACCATTTCCCGCGGGTACGCTCGTAAATTCGCAGTCACATGGCATAAAGTTGTTACGCGGAAATGTAGCCTTTTATCTTTGTAGAATGTTTTACTGTAAATAATATTCTTGAGAGGGTATGCCATTTATTAAAATTGATTATTCAAACCATCGTTTTCATGAAAATTTCAAGGTGAATAAATTCTGCACTAACTTTTGCTTTATTTAAAATATCTAACTAACTTTTATAAAGCTCAGTTGGTAATGTTGGTATGGATGACACATCCTAAAATACAACCTTAGTAAATTTTTTTATTTATTTCATATCGCTATGATGATTACGTCATCACCATTTATTCAGCCATAGGACTGTGATTAAAATTCTATTTCCAAATTCGAGTAGGTAAATCGTTTTTTGCGGAACTCTGCAAACGGGATGTTTCTGTGATGAATGTTAGTGTTAAAACACGTGTACTGTATATACGTGATTCTGCGCAAAACTGTTCCAGCAAAAACGGGATTTCTCTATGGGAAAGAGCTCTTACAAAACCTTAGCAAACTGCAATAAAATTGGATTTAAGTATGATTTTGAGCGATGCGATAGTAAAGAAAGTCGCAAGTGTGGTACCTACATTTAAAAGGAAGTGATTGCATCAAATACTTATCATCACACTCAGCCTTAAGGCCTCAGCCTCGAACTTAGCGGGCAGCGGGGCGGGAGCGGCGGCGGCGCGGGAGCGGGGCGGGCAACGCAGATCCGTTCTCGAAACAAGCGGGCAGCTCGCGCGGCGCTTTAGCGGCGAAGTGTTGTGTTCGGGGTTGTGTTGTCGAGATATTTGTTTTTATTCGCAAACGAAATGTGTGAACAACGGCGACAATTTTATTTCGATTCAAAGGATGATGGGCATATTGGGCGTTAAACCAACAGAAACAAAAAGTATACTAAATTAAAGCTTAATATTAGTACATCATTTCATAGTATGACAACAATCCTGAAATACGCGGGGATACGGAGATAGAGGTCGTTGAATATGCAAAGTTTCCATAGTATTGCACATCACATTAGGGTAATAAAAATAGTATTAGGTCAATTCGATTGCTTTTATCGATCATATTGAGAGTACTGTATCATATCTTACTATCGATTCTATCGATTTAGTAAGTATGTATACCGAATAAATCATAATCGATTATTCGATTGCAATAATCGATTATATTGCTGAAAATAAGGAATTGAATTAACAATCAAATGATAGTAATGATGGTAATCAATAAAATCGATTAATCGAATTGTTAATCGATAAATCGTTATTTGGCAATATCGATTAATAATCGGTCCGTGATCGATTATGCGACAACACTACAACTTAACTGGTAGAAATCCCATTGAAACATGACTGTGTTCACGTCATTTCTCTAAATGGTACCTAGGTATGGTCCTACGCTTATAATGTAGAACATGGTTTAAATATACCATTTGTTGGCCCCACTCCTGAACCGTTGGACATAATAATGGATACATAACTTAATGTATTTAAAATGTAAGTAGATAAGTATATTAATTAATAATATTTATTGTTTGTGCAATAAAGCACCTATTACTATTACACATTATGTCAATTTCCAAGCAAACCCGGGAGTTTTTGGTAGTTATTTATATGAAAATATATTTCTGATATTAAGTCCTAACAAATAATAGTAGTTACATTTCTGTTGGTTTTACGCCCAGATTCCATAGAAAAGTGCCCATCATCCTTTATTCCTAACGCTCGATTTATTGTGGGCAAAAGAAGGAGTGCGCTGCCCGCTCGTTGCCCGCTCCCTCGCCGCTGCCCGCTCGTTGCCCGCTCCGGCGCCGCTGCCGCGCCGCTGTTTTCGAGAACCGGTCTATTTGATTTTACGCATAAGATCCTGCCGCTCCCGCGCCGCCGCCGCCGCCGCCCCGCTGCCCGCTAAGTTCGAGGCTGAGGCCTAAGTGCGAGATACACCTCAAGGCGGTCAATCTTGAGATTAGATATTTATGAGTCCCGCAGTGCACTTCATAAATAAATCGGCGACCTTCACTGGTTATGGCCACACACATACTAAAGGCCAGTAGGCTCGTTTATAGATACAACCTGTTCGAGATAACTGCGCACCTCGTTGGTATTCATAAAGTTATTAGAAAGAAAGAAAGAAAGAAAGAAAAATATTTTTATTTAGTCCAAACATCCTTAGACTACTTACAACAATATAATTACTAAGTAGTTAAATTTGAACCAAAATGGCAGCCACTCAGCATGTGCTATGCCCTAGGTCAAGACCTAGAGTATAACGCTGGTATTCTGTGGCAACCATATCAAGTGGGTAGACATTAATATTTAAGTTTTACACAAAACAAAATAAATAACACAGTGCTCTTCAAGTGTGTGTTGCGTATGTAATGTATATGTGCATGTGTGTGTTAGTATTATTAATCCTACCTAGGTCATGTAAAAACAACCAGATTGACCACAGCCCTACGTATTAGTAATACTTGGGATCGGTACTATCGGTATAGCGGAATAGAGCAACAAAGAACGGAGCGAGAGAGAGGCATTTAGTGGCACGCTGAAAATTTTAATTCTGAGATATTTTCAGTTTTTACTTGAGTGAAATCGTGGATGTTAATGAGAAATAGTGCTTCAGAAACGTGGTGACCTGTCAGTGATTGATTTAATGTACAAAACAGTGAAATAATTATGACACTGACACATAAATTATATCCAATGTCATCCAAAATCGGTTTCGTTTGACAGCTCGTGGTTGTTGCTCTATTCCGAAGGAATATTAACTTTGTGTTGGAATACGACTCTCCCTCGCACTTACTCGAACACCTCCCCCCCAGTCACGGTCACGGCAATCAAGTGCGCAGTTAACTCGATCAGGTTGTACAGTCAACGTCAAATAGTTCGTGACACGCAAAGTAGCAAAAAATTCGCAACAAGTCTTTTTTACAATTGTAATAAGGTTGTCTTGTCAACTTTTTGGCCACTTTGGCTGTTGGCCTCGAACTATTTGACGCTGACTCAAAATCAAAAATCAAAATCAAAAGTATTTATTCAGTTTAGACCACAAGTGGCACTTATGACTATACTAAAAAGCTGAAGAGTATGTTTATGCAAGTACCTGGATGCAGGCAGCGCACGACCGGTCGTTATGGAAATTCTTGGGGAGGCTGAAACGAACGAACGAAGACTTCTTTACCTCCTTTTATTGTGCTGGTCAATTTCGGTTCAGTCTGGTACCGGTTTGGGGTTAGAAGTAATCTATCTAAGGGTTGTATGATTGAAGATTTTAGCGTTCAATTCCAGGTTACGGTCACCATTTAGAAATACGCCATGAAACGGATATATGTATACTCATGAGCAACAGGCCTGGTAATTTTATTTGATCTTAAATCATCTAAGACTAGGGCTAACCTACTACCGCTAAATTTATAACTTTTAGGCTGAGCTGCACCACCTAACTTTAACCGTAAATTACAATAACCGGTGCTTTTTGTAAGTTAAAGTAAGATGGTGCAACCTAGCCTTAATATTTTCGTATAAGGGTTTAACGCTAAGCCTTGAGATCACTCCACTGAAAAAATCACTATACACTATTGAAGAAAGAAAGAAAAAAAAATGCTAATTTGGTTTTAAAAACAAATCCTAACTTTCAACAGTCTGTCAAACTCCATACAAAAAACACCGGTTATTGTTGTGTTATAGTTTCGGTTAAAGTAAGGTGGTGCTACCCATCCTAATTCTACTTTGTGACGTGACACTATCTTTAACTGTCCAAGTAAGTAACCAGTAATGAAACCAGTATTGAGTGTTAGATTCATTCGTGTAAAAAACCCTCGCCAAAGTATTCCGATATTAAAACTTATTGATCGGGAGAAGTCTGCCGATAGCTAGTAGCAAATACGAGATAGAAAACCCATCTTTTCTCCACGCACTCATAAAAGTCAGCCGGTATTAACATGGGCAGTCCTCGCCTCCGGCACCTCTGATCTATTGGCCTCCTTATGAAATAACTTATGTACAGTCAAGATAAACCTATGACCTTTATTTACCAGTAATAAGATCTATTTTGCAATAAAATAGAGTGCCTGATTCGCTGTCATCTGTGCAGTGTACACTGGATTCAGAAGTGGGGTTCTGTGTATTTAGAAGCTATGAAGGAAAATCTTTGACGTTATATTGAGCTTCGCAGATGTTTCGATTGAATGGAAAAAAGGACATTTTTAAATAACATCGGATTTAAAAGGGTAGAAAAACGATATTTTGAGGCAAGTAGATAAGTATAAGCCACTAGGTACAAGGTGGACATAAAGGTAGCAGGAAAGCGCTGGACGCAGGCCGCTACCAATCGATCAACATGGAAATCATTGGAGGGGAGGCCTATGTTCAGCAGTGGACGTCCTATGGCTGAAATGATGATGATGATGAAGTATAAGCCATCTTGTCTGAGCCAGAAAAAGATACATGACCTCTATTTCCTCAATCACAAGCTATTGCAAGCGTTGCTGGATGCAGGCCGCTATCGACCGGGCGATGTGGAAATCAATGGGGGAGGCCTATGTTCAGGAGTGGACGTCCTCCAGACCCTAGCCGATAAGACTGCTTAAATTGTCCAATTTATTTGTTAAGAACTTATTTATTTTATTTCTCAGGTTTTTGTGCATTATAAATAGTAAGTACATAATTATCTATTTACTTATGTGTATTGTTTTGTCGATGATACTGAATAAACATTTCTTCTTTCTTTCATTCTTACTTATTTATGTTGTACCTATTTTTTGTCTTGTCTCTCATATAATTCTTTAATACAGTTCTAAACCGCACTAAAATCATTGCATACTACTAGACTACTCCCCGTTTCTGTATTTTCGTGTCTCCCTGTCACTGTCACTCCTGCCTGCATCTCGCTTTGCGTGAAGAGATGGACACATTCAAAACTTCGGCTACAGTTGAGACTAGCCCGTATCCGTTGTGGTGCCAAAAACATTCGCAGCGTGGCGAGCGAGTGCATCGCAAACATTGAGGCGCTCGCGAACATACAACTGTCTGGACTGGGGTAAGGCTGCCTATGCACGGAAGCAGAGCGAGGAAAAAAACACCAATAAAATTGGAAAAAAAACTTGCTATTCTTCAGTGGATAGCTTGTGAACATGTTTAAAAATTCGTACAAAACCGGTAGTGGGGCGGGGAAGACCTACACTGCATCTTACTTCAACGTCAAATACCTGCCTTGTTCTGCATAAAAAAGGTGGAGCGGGAAAATCAAAATTAAATGACAAATCGCGTACCTAATGCACATTGCACATTTCGTAACTCCGCTCGGTATTAATTCATCGCTCCGTTCTGGTGGACAGGCAACCTAAGATTGGAGGGATACTAACCGGAATAGGCTAAGTCCACAAGTTTAAATAATACTGCATAGCATCTTGTACTTGTAATGATTTTTCAATTTAAATATGTGACTAAATAAATACATTGAAAAAAATCCATTGCCATTTGTTCTGTGCTTATATTGTCTTTTTAGATTACTTGCATAAAACACTGACCTCCAAATTGGGTGATGAACTACAAAACTGGTTAGGTACTACATATAACTTTTTTTAGTTGTCTTGTTGTTATTCGGTTAATATTTATGAAATCTATAATTTATTTTCAGGCATTCATACTGATTCAACTCAACAAAATTTTTACGACCAAATTCAAGCTGTGTGTGTCTTAACTGGGAATCGAACACAGGACCTTGGAGCAAGACTACAATTGTCTAACCACTGACCTATTAGAGATGTGAAAATTGTTAATAAATTAGGTATAATATTTTCATAAAATGACTAACATCAAAAACATAATATAAAGAATCACAACGCATATCTCTTTTATAGACGGACTTAAATATTGAAGCAGACGCCTTCAGTCAACTCACGTCACAATCGGGGTTTTATTTATTCATTTTGAGCGGGGAAAAGTGAAAAATTACACACTTTATGTTTGACCAGCGTAAGGTTCATTGTACACAGAAAGCTACGCGATAGGATGGAAATCTTAACGAAATAATAATACCAAATACGAAAAAGGTTTTAAATTTTTTTGTTCGGAAAACATATAGATGACCCACGCTGAACTGTCCCAACAAACTCAATGACAGGGGGGCGCTACCATCGTTCAACTATATGGTTTCCAACATGGCAAAAATCGGAACCAGCGATCCGCTATAGACGGTGGCGCCCCACTGTCAATGTCATGCATAGGACAGTTCAGTATTTTGGAACTATACAATGAAACAATAACAGATTAAAAACCAAGTCACTGCTACCAGGCCTGTTCATCTCCGCGAGTTTACATCGAAAACAAAACACGCACGATGGCCCACCTACAGGATACTATTCGACAAGGCCTCACATACGAGCGAACTTGACTCACGCACGCGTATTCTTGTGTATGATGGAAGAAAATAAAGAAAATGGTGTACTAAATACTGTGCAGTTTTTAACTGCCTAAATAATAATAAAAACACAGAATGTACTTTTTTAAGTTGCCTCAAGACACTGAGAGGTAAATAAGTAGTTAATATTCATGATAATTCATGCTAAATCATGTATTTCCTCCGCCATTTTCCGCAGTTTGGCACCTCACGTCACATCATTTTACCGAAGTCAGCCCTACAGATTCGGCGCAGTGCCGATCACTGACGTTTGTCAACAAAATGGTGCTTGACTCTTGAGACAGGCTAAATTACACCATATTGTTAATGACATTGAGCATACATTTTGTTAAATACCTTCGCGAAGTAAAACTTCTGTACGTAGTACTTATTATTATTCTGTGCTGCTACTATGAACTATAGTTAGAGCAAAGTTAATTTGTACACTGTAAATAAATTAGTGCTGAATTAAAAATTAACTTTATTTAGCCATTCCAAGTTGCCCCCTTGTGAGGTTTGAATATAAAGTTGAAATAGGTAGGGAGACAAAAAAAACTTAAAGAAATAATCGTGAAAGAAAATGAAAGACCGTTGAATGCGGATAAAAACGCAACAAAACTGACAAACATGACTCTTCACTTTCCCGCCAAGACCATGACCACCATGCAGTTGAAGTAAAAATTTGAATTTAGAACACACCAAAATAAGAAAAAGAGAAAAGTTAGCTTACAGTGTTCGCCCGCCCACAGCAAACCGTTTTTAGTCGTCCGCGTCACGCGCGTCGTATTCCGTCAATACAACGCAATAAAACTGGCAATTAAGACGCTACACTATCCCGCAAAGAAGTTCATAATCAACATTGTATAGGTATATTATGGACAGTCCGTATCAAAAAAAAACCTAGTGGAAATAAAAATTTGAATTTAGAACACAACAAAAAAAGAAATAGAGGAAAGTTAGCTTGCAGTGTTCTCCCGCCCAAAGCAAACAGTTTTTAGTCGTCCGCGTCACGCGCGCCGTATTCCGTCAATAAAACGCCAGTAAAGCGTTGCGATATCGCGGCGTGATCGTAAAGCCGGACGCGCCCGGTTATAATGCGAAATAAAAACGCCACGCCAATACAATCGGCTTTATTATTTTCGGGAACTATCCCCGAATGTGACAGATTTTATGAAATGGTGAATGTGATATCACAGTTTTATGCTTTGTGCATATGCGTGCTGGTGTTTTAGTACTGTCATAATGTTTTATAAATTTTAACAATGACGTATGTGTAAATGAATGCCACAGGCAAACCATGGATACTTTTTAGATTCAAGATTACTGCTACAGTCTTTCGACTCACTAAATCTCACACCATATTGTTCAAGATTGTCCAAGATGCTATACAACAAGATCATCTGCCAAGAATAATTTAAAATCAATACAATTTATCTGTAAATCTAGACACGCGGTAGCCTGTCAAGCCAAGTTCAAGTAACAGAACTGGCGAGCAGCACCGTTAATATAACACAAACCTAATTAAAAGTATAATTAACAGGATACTACTTTGGTTGGTAATACATTTACCACTCGAAAAGTGAAGCGTCATGTAGGTAATAATATATCTTTATTTTCTAAGTGTTATTATTTGGATTAACCATTGTGTTTTTGAACATGTAGGAGCGTAGGTAGGTACTTATTACTCGTATTAATATTATCATTATTTTAATCTACTATAAGTCTCCTTTGAATATCAATATTTACTTGACACTTAGGTACTAATAATAATAAGTGCAAATCCATTGATTGATAAATTAAAAGAATAAAACATTGCAAAGTTGGCAGCAATTGCAACCATTCAATTTTTATTTACAAGTTATTCGTATTTCCATATCTTTAACTTTCCAAACTTGTTCGGTTCTTTATGATCTTATTCAAATTTAAGAGTATATTCTGTGCATTTGGCATTTTCAGATCATCTAGCTCATATTTGCATTCCGCCTGCATTCCAGTACCTACCTACTAAAGAGGTCTAGGCACTCGCATGTGGAGAGAGTAACAAACGTATTAAACTGCCGAAGAAATACGTGAAAATATTATTTTAGCTGCAACTATCGGCAACACGTCTGAAGGCTTAGTGTGAGTTTACATCAAACGTCGTCGCTAGTGAAAAATGACATTAAATGTATGATCGATTGTACAGCGCCCCTAGCGGAAACTTTCAAGAACTAAAATTATCATATATTTTTTAACGCGCTCACTAGTGACGACGTTTGATGTAAGTAGACTCACACTCAGCCCTCTGTCCACTGTACGAGCATACGTTTGCGTTCCACCCGCACTTTCATTCCTTGCAGCAAAGTGCAACTGTCGGCATTAGCAAGGCGTTCAGCAAATCGTGTTGTGTACCGTACCGACCCGGTTGAGATACCGACCCAATGAGATACTGTGTTACCGACCCAATGAGATACTCGGTTACCGACCCGACCGAGATGCTGGGTTTAGTGCTCTGGAACTAGTTTACTGCGTGCACAGAACGGGACATTTCATTTGCTGTGTAGAGTCGAACGAGGTAAACAGGGGTGACATTGTTTGTAGCAGTCGGACGATGGTATATCAAGCTGTGGAGTCTTATGGAGCCCTACTATTAGGTGCGACATTGCACAAAATGTTTGGTGTTAAAATATGTATAGTTAGTATTCACGTAGGCTATTCAGACGAGCTAACTTCACATGTAGATTCAGATTAGAATTAATTACAAGTTTATTTCGTGTTTTGTGTAAACATTATAATCTGAAAAGCATCAAAATTATTTAATTTTGAGCGTCACTTCAATTTACAATTTCATTTGACACTTAACTTTATTTTGCCACGTCGAAGACCCGAGGTGACACGGAAGTCTTTCGATAAGTAAATCAATCACTTAAATAACTTAAAATGGAAAAATTCTCTCATTTCCTCCATCACTAAAATCACTGGTGACCGTTAAAGTTTTACGAGCGTGTCACCAGCGCCATCTCGCCGAGGAGATTGGCAACGCTAAGCCGGCGGCGCCATCTAGGACCGCGTTAAACTAGGACTTTACTGCCGAGTTTGAGTTGAACGAAAAGAGGATAGATAAAGTCCAGTCGCCAAGCAGATAGAATTTCGTACAATGACCCCAAGCTACCCATCCTTCTCGCTCGCGGGTATTTGTATTGCTGACGTGCTCGCACACTCACGCACGTTCATCGTACAGTCGCGACAGAAAAAGATAGCGACCGAAGCCAGACAACCTCATAAAAGTAGCAGAAAGGCGCTGGCAACCATCCGGTCAATCTGGAAATCATTGGCTTCTCCAATGATTTCCAGGCCTATGTGGAACCTGGAATATGAGATACTCTTTATTTCACACCACCAAACTGTTTGTGTGAAAAATTAAGTTATGGCTATTACGCGTGACTTTTGTCATTGTGGTACCTAAGTATTAAGGCTGGTTTTAGTATCGCGCTGACGCAGGCTGATCGTCGGTGCTGACAGACAAAATGTATGAAGCGTCGGCGCCGAACGGTCAGCGTCACTCAAGGACGTTTCCTTCAATTACATACATATTGATCTGTCAGCGCCGACGATCAGCGAGCGGTCAGCATGATTCTAAAACCGGCCTAAATCTTTGTCTTTTACACTTTTATAAATAGAAAAAGCGAGACAACGTAGTACTTTTCTTATAAGAGAAACATACTTTCACGGTGACAAAAATCACCCATGCGTGCGAGCCCTTAACCTACGCGATATTTCTTTTCCTTTTTCGTAAGATTTTGATTCTCCTGTGGCTGCTTCTAAGTTTGTTCGTTCACTCGCCGAGATGAGTAAAATTTAAACGATCTCGTGGTTTGTTAAACGTTTAGTGCACTATTCCTAAGATACTAAAGTTACTTGGTTGATTTAGTTCGGATTGTTCTTTAATCTTACATTGAATCTGAAAATCTTGTTAGATGACCCAATATTTGCAGCTTCAACGATTTTCTTGTCATAAGTTGTATTGAGTCTTCTTTGTAGGTAAATAAATAGTTGATCATTTAACGAGATTATTTTGTGAGTGAGTTAATAGTGATAGGTGATGTTTGAGGACATTATAGTAGTTACAGACATCAAAGCGTAATTCAGTTACCAAAACTACACAATTTCTTGCGAAATTGCACTTATCACAACTGCTAAAAGACGCTAAAGACAAAAACTCGTTTTGTATATGTTCAGTGTAAAAGCAAGTACAATCTGTTAATTAATTTGGATAATAGATGGCGCTGTGCTTCGTTTGTTCGCGCTAGCATAGATTTCATTTGCTATCGTTGCAGGTTGTACACGTCTCATCAAATACTTTTTCTCTGGGGAACCAACTTTAAAACACTTTCAAAGTAGCAGTCCAGACGACCATAAATATTTCATTATTGTGAAGGGATCCCTAAACTATATCTCAAACATGACCCGTACTTTATCCAGCTGCCCCATACAAGTTGGCCGGTGTAAAGACAAATACAGAAGTGGCCGCGGTCAGCCTTTATAAGGGGGACTTTTATATCGGCGCCGCGAAACACGACCTCTCTGTAAAGTATACTATTGAAGATCTAAAGCAGCTGGAAGTGACATATTCAATGATTTTATTGCATCCTTAATGTTACTATGGGCCTCACGCTGCTGACAACGCCACTTTTGTGGTGGAGTTTTGGTCTGACACTGTGTAGGTTTGTTGTCGACACGAAATGAAGAAGAAGACGGGCCTCATAAGAAGGCTCAAGGTCACCCAAAAAGCTATGGAGCGTACTATGCTCGGATTTTCCCTGCGTGATCGAATCAGAAATGAAGAGATCTGCAGGAGAACCAAAGTGACTGACATAGCCCGCAGAATTGCTAAAATCAAGTGGCAGAAAAGTTCTGGAGTGGCAAGCACGAGTCGTAAGACGTAGTGTGGGCAGGCCTCTCACTAGGTGGACCGACGATCTGATGAAGGTCACGGAAGGTGCCTGAATGCGGGCGCCGCAGGACCGGTCTTTGTGAAAGTTCTTGGGGGAGGTCTTTGTCCAGCAGTGGGCTGAAACAAACGAATGTTACTAGAGATTATAAAAAAAATACATCCCAATTGATTTTTGCGTCAGGTCATACCCACTGCAGGAGCACCAGAGCACGGCCATCTTTTTAATAAAGTCAAATGGAGGATTTTCCCCACGTTGAACAGATTGGGGACGCCTGTCCCACGTTAAATGACTTAAATGATGCAAGCTTAAGTCAGCACTGTCTAGGATATAGTTAGTTTTTGTCAGCATCAGCTGAGCCATATCCAATTGCTTTAAGGTACCTGTACAAGTTCTTATTTTGTTATGCCAATTTATAATTTTAAATCAGTAAATGTTTATTATTATGTAGTTTTTTAGAGCCAATGCACACGATTCATCGCAGCGCCGCACCGCAAAGATTTTGGTGTATCGCGCAGCCAGCACAGATGTTTCTATGTAAGATGACGTAGCGACAAGAGACATCGCTCCGGGGTCGCACTGCCCCAACGCATTGTGTGCTTTGGCTCTTAAGGCTTCCACAGACCAAACGCGGGTCAGACGCAGAGCGGGTCAGTTGCAGCGCGACTGAGGCACACTGAAAGCAGCGCAGTTTCAAAGCAGTTGCAACGCGGGCGTTTGTCAAAAATTTAAATATTCGAAAACCGCTTTCAACGCGCTGCTACCGCCCTGCGTCCGGTGTGTCATGCTAATGTGGCCGCCATAGTAATACAACAGCGCGGGCCCGCGTTCGCGCCGCTTCTGTCCCGCACCCGCGCCGCCTCGTTTGTCGTTCGGCAGTTGCAGTGGCGGTTGGAGCGCGGGCCCGCGTTCAAAGGATGATGGGCACTTTTCTATGGAATCTGGGCGTAAAACCAACAGAAATGTAACTACTATTATTTGTTAAGACTTAATATCAGAAATATATTTTCATATAAATAACTACCAAAAACTCCCGGGTTTGCTTGGAAATTGACATAATGTGTAGAAATTGACAATAGGTGCTTTATCGCGCAAACAAAAAATATTATTAATTAATATACTTATCTACTTAGATTTTAAATACATTAAGTTATTTATCCATTATTATGTCCAACAGTTCAGGAGTGGGGCCAACAAATGGTATATTTAAACCATGTTCTACATTATAAGCGTAGGACCATACCTAGGTACCATTTAGAGAAATGACATGAACACAGTCATGTTTCAATGGGATTTCTACCAGTTAAGTTGTAGTGTTGTCGCATAATCGATCACGGATCGATTATTAATCGATATTGCCAAATAACGATTTATCGATTAACAATTCGATTAATCAATTTTATTGATTACCATCATTACTATCATTGATTGTTAATTCAATTCCTTATTTTCAGCAATATAATCGATTATTGCAATCGAATAATCGATTATGATTTATTCGGTATACATACTTATTAAATCGATAGAATCGATAGTAAGATATGATACAATACTCTCAATATTTTATGATCGATAAAAGCAATCTAATTGACCTAATACTATTTTTATTACCTAAATGTGATGTGAAATACTATGGAAACTTTGCATATTCAACGACCTCTATCTCCGTATCCCCGCGTATTTCAGGATTGTTGTCATACTATGAAATGAAGTACTAGTATTAAGCTTTAATTTAGTATACTTTTTGTTTCTGTTGGTTTAACGCCCAATATGCCCATCATCCTTTGGTGTGACACACTTCAAAGAGTTTCTTGTACTACAACTTGCGCGGGCCCGCATTCAAACTGCGCTGCTACTGCCCCGCGTTTGGTCTGTCCAAGGCTTTAATCTTTTTGTCTCTTCCAGAAGCTTTTACTCCACGTCCCGCCCCCGGAGATTGAATAAGGCTGAGAGAAGTCGGCGGGGGATTTATGAGGCTTCGCCGCCGCACTCCGCCCTGATTGCCCGTTATATCGTGTCGGTGCGTGAGCTTTCGGTCTGCGCCCAAAGCTCCATTAATAGCCGCTTTAAAGTAACACTTCCGTTTCCGTTTGTTTCAGAGAGCAAGGAAGATATTTGTTCCGTTTTTAAGTAACGATGTGGTTTAAAATTAGGAAAAGGCTTTTTGTTTAGACAATAGTTTTTTAACGAGACTAGTATGAAAATTTTTTTTGCAATCTATTATTATCTTTAGTTCTTTAACGACAACTTTGCCATGTCTATCTCGTTAAAAATTCGTAAGTTATAGTATACATACATGTAAAACGTGTATTCAGAGTGGGCAAAATACCATCAGAAAGAGCTGAAAATGGCCTGTAAGTGGCTTTTATTTTATCCACTTATTAATACAATACACTTGCGTGTCACCAACTAAAGAGGTGACAATTTGAATAAAATGAAAGTATTTTCTTTTTAAGACATGTCTGGAATAATGTTGACAAGTTCACAAACGACCGGCGAACTTTATTGGCGAGTTCTTTAACATCGCAGACTGAGGAATATTGGCTCGAAGCGAGGTGCGATCGTAGTCTATTTTATGAACTCTTTATAGTCGGCTGCAAACACGTTGCAACTTTTAGCACGTCAAGATTAACACTGTGGTTTCTTATTGGTTGTGAAATAGGGGTGATTTTGCAAGAAAATTGTCAGTCTGATATGCTGTCTGTAGAAAATCAGGAAAGAATTAGATTTTATTGAAAAAAAAAAAGTATATTGCAATTTCTATTTTACTATTTTTGTGTAAAATCTTAATATTAGGTACAGTGTTTAGCCTCATCTGCTGTCGTCTGTACAAGACTTATTTAATTGTCCAGTTTATTTTTAATTGATTAAATTTTATGAATTTTAAATAATGTATTCATATTTAAATTACTTGAGATTTAATGTAGCAAGACGTGATTCAACTATTTGCATGTTCTTATCAATTTTAACCATCATTATTTAAAAAAATCATCTCGGCAAACCTGGAGACGAAGGACTAAAATTCTTTATGTATACCAATCGAACGGACATTCTACGTTTCATTTCGGACACTTTCGGACACAATATCTTCCTTGTCACTCAGCATACCCTACATAACCCAGAAATATCGCTGACACGCCATTCCAGGCTACATATCCCTATCTAATCTCAAAGCACATGGGGTGACGTCATGTCTTCGCATATTTTTTTATCTATCCCCACCGATCCACTTGGACGATATCGGACATTTTTCGGGTAATTTCGGAGCTAAGAGGGTATCAGGATGTTGGGAATGCACAATATTTTTTATGACGGCCTCGCAAGTGGTCGGAGGAGTTTGCGAAACGTTTTAGGGTGGCGACAGTGTTTTGTTTATTTAAGTTGACTTAGGGATGATTTTTCAATCGTCAGATATCTTTTAACTGAAGAATAAACTTGTCATTGTGCAATGTGCATATTTGAAAAATCAGCCTATAATAATAAATTAAAGTTTCCAATCGAAAGGTTTGGAATGATTTGTTGAGTTAGGTTCTTAGAAGAGTCTTTGAGAAGTTTTTTATTACGTATCCACGCCTATCGTTTTTTGACAGAGGTAAAAAACGATTGATATAATCGGACCTTGAAAATTTAGATCTTTTTTTACCTTTTGTTCAGATAGATAGATAAGACCTTTCTTTACCTTTTGTTCAATTTAAAGAAGGATAACTAAGAGGTGGTTAATTCTATCAAATTATGTATAAACTTTGCAAAAATAGTAACGATAGGTAACCCACAACAGGGGTTACCTACGCCATATCGAATGACAAATGATCGAAAATCAAAATATCGAATACGTTTCATCGAACGATCAAAATATCGAACGATCAAAATATCGAATGCTCAAAATATCGAACGTTCAGAATATCGAACCATCAAAATATCGAACGATCAAAATATCGAACGATCAAAATATCGAAAGTCGATATAGACGTTTTTATTAAATTTCATCACGCATCATTTCTGAACTTTCCTTTTTGGGACAGGCTAGGCTTATAATAGGTCCCCACGGACATTATTCTCAAAATTTATAAACTTGAAGAAATGATGCATGATGAAATTTAATAAAAACGTCTATATCGACTTTCGATATTTTGATCGTTCGATATTTTGATCGTTCGATATTTTGATGGTTCGATATTCTGAACGTTCGATATTTTGAGCATTCGATATTTTGATCGTTCGATATTTTGATCGTTCGATGAAACATATTCGATATTTTGATTTTCGATCATTTGTCATTCGATATGGCGTAGGTAACCCGTACAACGGGTACAACATACCTAAGTACAATTTACACGTACTTGCGGGAAATGCTGTGACACAAAGTGGTTGTGGGTGACTCAGCGGTCACTCGCAACTTTGTTGCACATTCACGTTATTAGTTGTGGGACTTCCGACACAGCTTACTAGTATACGGTAGGCTTCATCTCTATGTTGTTCGTTCGTTCGTTTCAGTCAAATAAAAATAAAATAAAAATGAAGTCCACTGCTGGACAAAGGCCTCCCCCAAAGATTTCCACAACGACCGGTCCTGCGCTGCCCGCATCCAGGTTCTTCCTGCGACCTTCACCAGATCGTCGGTCCACCTAGTCGGCCTGCCCAGTTGTCCACGCTACGTCTTCCGGCCCGTGGTCGCCTCCCCATTCGAGAACTTTTCTACCCCAACGACCATCATCTCTACGTTTGTACATATTATAGTTCATGTTTTTTGCTTTGTTATATTTATTTCCAAGTTACTGTTTCATTCTTTTACAAATGCATTATTTTTGCTTGAAATGGCCTGACAATTGAAAGCTAGTCTGGATTCCCGGTAATGTTCTCTCATTAGGTTCTCACTTCTGCGAACTGAAATCGCACACTATAATAGCCTATTACGTGGTTTCCTCAACCTAGGGTTGCCAGGTCCAAAAACATAAAAGCCGGACTCGGTGCTTAATTTAGCCGGACACTCATGATAGAGCAATTGCTTAATTTGCTTATGGGTAAATCCGGCAGTGCCTACATGAAACATTAGGGTATATTTATGTTACTAAGTAATGTTAGCAGTGTCTGCTGCGTTATTTTAAAGTTAGCAGCCTTGCAGCTACATAAAAAGCCTTACAAAAGCCGGACAGGCCGGACGACAGAATATTTGGCCGGCGGACATGTCCGTAAAAAGCCAAACACCTGGCAACCCTACTCATACCGGCAAGTTCGGTGGGTGGTCAGGTCACGTTGCTAAACACAGCAATCATGGTGTAGAGCAATTTTAGTGATTGCTAATACGAAATATAATTATTATTATACTCCGCACGTATAATAATAAAGAGCATTATTTGATAATTAGTTTTTTCATTCTTCATTTAGTATCAGAGTCAGTGTAATCACGTGACTGCTATAAGGTTGACATGTGGAGGGAGACTATTCTTAAACCATTCGAATCCAGAATTCGTGTGTGATTTGAATTAATTTATTCGAATGATAAGTACAATGGATATGATAGAAGCAAAATATGATGTCTGAAATAAACGTCTCATTCCAGCACGACGTACTTGGCTCCAAAAAATAATTGCGCTTTAGTGTACAAAAAAGGGTACAATGTATGCATTGTGACATCTGTAATGATTCTATGTAATCGTTGTGGTTTAAGTAGGTCCTCTTTTGTTTTCTAAATAAGTTAACTCTTGTTGTTTCACCAGCTGTCTTCACTGTCCCCTATCCTCTGCCAAATTTATCCAACGTAATTCGTGTGCGAATAATATCGAGTGCTTCATAAATACCTCCTGAAACGTCCGTAGCGAATTACGGGCTCAAATCGCGGCAGCACTGAAGAGATTTCGCACGCATCGGTGGCTGCTTGCGACCGATGCGCTTCAGTTTAATTTCACTGATTTAGCCAGCGAATGTACGAGCTGATTAATGCTAAATATTGATCCTATTGTCATAAATGTGAGGCCTCGTTCCCATGGGACTAGGGTTGCCAGGTCCAAAAACACAAAAGCCGGACTCTATGCTTCATTTGGCCGGACATTTTACCCTAAAAGCCGGCAGTCACATAAAAAGCCTAACAAAAGCCGGACGGACAAGCCAATATTTAATTTTGTCCGGACAAGACCGTAAAAACCCAAACATGTCCGGCTAAAGCCAAACATGTCCGGCTTAAGCCAAACATGTCCGGCTTAAGCCAAACATGTCCGGCTAAAGCCAAACATGTCCGGCTAAAACCAGACACCTGGCAACCCTATATGGGACACGACAGTCCAGTTTTGCGGGATACTTCTTCATTACTCGATTCCGCAAACCTGAGGGCTTAGTGTGAGTTTACATCAAACGTCATCACTAGTGAGGGCGTTAAAAAATATATGAAGATTTTAGTTTTTGAAAGTTTCCGCTAGGGGCGCTGTACAATCCGTCATACATTTAATGATTTTTTTTCACTAGTGGGCACGTTTGATGTAAACTCACACTAAGCCCTCTGAATTGTCGTGTGTGTGAACACGTAATATGTGTGTTTGAATTTTGAAATTCTAAGGGATCGGTTTTTTACGGGACACTGCAAACGGGATGTTCGTGTGAAACTACTAAGCGGTAAGTATCTTGTAAAAACAGTTCTTGCAAACGGGATGTCTCTGTGGGAACAACCCCTGAAAGTTTCACGCAAAAATTCTCAAAAGAACGGATTGTGATGAAACTTTACAGTATTATTGTTTTAAATTAAAATAACGTAGGTACATACCTATAAAAAGGCATAGCATTTATAAAGATCCGTGGCAAACTGAATTTCACGTTATTTAATGTAGGACTTACACGGGTAAATTGATTGAAAGCCTTAGATAAATACCTAGCTATTTTGAGTTAGGTAGTGAAAGTTTGAATTCAATAGTATCACGTACAAAGTTGACAGCACATTTTAGTTGAGGTGCTGTCAACTTTGTAACAAAATAATGTTCTGTCATCTGTAGGTAATAATAATTTAATGAAAAATAATAAAAGAAAAAGCTACTCGTAGATCTCTGCAAGCAATACGCTCATTCAATTACCGTAAAACGATTTGTTGCTCGATTAGTTGACCGATTGAGCAGTAAATTGTTTCAGTAAGAACATTATAGAGATTTAATTATTTCTCAGCTGGTACTAATTCAGTTTTATTATTTATTAGCCCGGACTTGATACGAGAAGTAGGCTATCCTGGATAACACTGAATAACTAATTGTATTCAAACCACAATATTCAACTTTATTATCAACTCATCACACCCATCTACATTTTCTATAAAATATGTATTTTTTGTATTTATGTATTTTTTTTAAAGATAAGTAATTTGTTTTTGCACAAATTACTAGTAGTCCTATTATATTAGCCCCTCGTACTAAGCTAATTATGCTTTATCACGAGTGAGCTCATCACAATAGTCGAGCGGCGGCAGGATTCGAACCCGCGTTCCCCGGATCACGAGTCGGCCAGTCTGACCCCTTCACCGTTCGGCTATCGTGGCTTCAATTGAAAATAAAATTATTATCAGGCTTGGTTTTTTTGTTAGGTAACATATTATTATTAAAAACTTATACTACTACGAGTATTAAGACTATTATAAGTAGAGAGATATCGAACTCCCCTTTTGAGAGATATCGAACTCGAGTCGATGTCTCTCTGAAGGGATGCGCGAAGCCACAACAAGGGCTCTCGCGGAAGACCAGTTTCTTGACACGCCCTTACGAGCATGTCAGGATAAATGCTGAGCGGGATTATCCCAACTAATATTATAAATGCGAAAGTAACTCTGTCTGTCTGTCTGTCTGTCTGTCTGTCTGTCTGTCTGTCTGTCTGTCTGTTACGCTTTCCCGCTTAAACCTCGCAACCGATTTTGATGAAATTTGGCATAGAGATAGTTTGAGTCCCGGGAAAGAACATAGGATAGTTTTTATCCCGGTTTTTGAAACAGGGACGCGCGCGATAAAGTTTTTCTGTGACAGACAAAATTCCACGCGGGCGAAGCCGCGGGCGGAAAGCTAGTTTAACTATATTCGTTTTGTGTTGTTATTGTATATAATTTGTGCTTACTGTGTTAATAAAGTCTATTTCTTTCTTTCTTTCTTTCAAGTAGGCAAATACTCGTACAAGCAAAAGATGCTTAAAACTAAATTTTCCTCTGCACATTTTTTTGCCTGCGCGTTAAACGCGTTGGACGTACGTTTTATTTATCTGTATTATTTCCTTAAAAATCCTTTCTTATCGGATGCATTCAGTGATTTGTGCTGTATTTTACACTCTTGCTTATGTTTGGTACATAGTAATTGTGTTTGCGATGTTAAAGGCCGTCCATTACGGTAAGTGAGTTAGCGCGCACTTAGTCCGTCGCGGCCGCTTAGTTCCCAACTTGTCACTGCATTACTTAATTAGAGTTTGACTAAACATCTGGAATATACTGAAAAAAAAAATACAGGCTTTAGGCTAGAACTACGTCCGTATAATAGGCGTATTTGGTCACTATTCAATGAAACACAATTTGTAATCAAATTATTTATATATGTTACGGTCAAAGTGATAAATGTGAAAATTATGAATAATCGCCGGTTATTATGAATAATTACCGCATGATTTGGTAAATGTGATTAATATGAGGTCATTTATGTGTGTATAAAACTAAATAGGCGGCTTAGGGGTGGCCCAAGGGCCACCCCCGCCGCACCTTAACCTATTTTTTACTTTAAATCAAAACATTATGTTATAGGCATCATGGAAAAGTAATATTATGCAAAAACATTCCAAACTCATTATGCCAAATTATATTAATATATGATATCAAAACGTTCAAAAGTTTGGCTGTACACGAGCACGTACACAAGATGTTGTTCTCTTTTATGAAATTTGTTAGTACTAAGGTTGAATTATTAAATAATCACTGTTAAATGTGATTAATTTATCACTTTCACCGCGACTGTCGGGAATTATTCATAATAACCGGTTATTATTAATAATTTTCAATTTATCACATTAACCGTAACATATACACTAACTTCTGGAGGCCAGAAGCGTGGTAGAGTTATGATTAGCCTATAGCTCGATAAATGGACTATCTAACATTGAAATTTTTCAAATCGGACCAGTAACGCGTCCAAGCAAACAAACTCTTTATAATATTTAGTATCTAGATAACCCTGCGGGTCTCGTTTAAGATCGCTGAGTAAATTGTCAAGTAAGTAGACTCATAGGTTCTGTTGCTATAATCTTCTTACTTTTAATGTTTTTTTTTTAATTTTTTTAGGATAACCAGGCTTGCGTTATTCAGAAAGTAACTACTAAGAACTTTATTCGGAGATCGTGAAAGAGGTAATATGAATATTTAGTTAGAATTATTTTTGCTCCAATCTGATTACAAAGTACTTACTACCTACCAAAATGGCTTTAAAAGCCTCGTAAAAGTATTCAACGTAACATAAATCCCGCTAAAACAGAGTAAACAAAAGCATGCGTACAGTCAGCAAAACAATGCAAATGTAAAAACGTCGGATAACGTCAGCTGCACCGCACGCGGTGCTGACGCTACTATCTTGTGCCTTTACACTTCTAGGTTTGAAAAATTCAATGCATTTGACAGGCCTGCGGGGAATACGGCGGGCGACTATGATAACGCTTTTTGAAATAAAGAAAAAGTTATTGAATTGTTCAACTGAAGATTCAAAAATAACCGTTTTTAAGTCTGCACAAGAGCAATGTTGTTTGTCACATCCCCAAACAGGCTCTGGAACCCCCAAGGAAAACGCAAATGTGGTCGCCCCAAGCAAACTTGGCGGCGCACTTGTAGCAGACGAGGCGAAGAAAATCGGCAAGACTTGGAGCGAGTCAAACGCGAAGCTCAAGACCGATCGCGATGGAGGACTGTTGTGGACACCCTCTGTCCCATCAGGGGACATAGGACCATAAGTCAAGTAAGTCACTGTTGTTCATTAGTTTCAGGAACGTAACAGTTCTGGGAGTCTTGGTCCGATGAAGAGAGAGAGGGACTTCTTGGCGGGAATCTGAAGCGTCATGTTAGCGATTTTGTTTTATTTCCTCAAATTCGTGTTTGGGCGACTATTAATGCGTAATAATGGTGGATTATTAACCATTATGTGTTCGTGAACGTGGATGAGTGTGGGCAAGTGAAGCAGAACGGTGCATCGTGATTCTTCTGGTTCTCTCAAGTTGTCCATATGGGTCCATATGGTGACTCCTCAGATCATAGAAGGGAATAGATGTGAAACGGGGGCGTAGCGCGTGTCTCCGCGATATGCCCAGAAACGAACATCGCCCGCGACGCCAGGTTAGTCGCGATTCAGTCGTACTGAGGAAATGTTCTCCGATATTGTTGGATAATGCGTCGTAACGTGCAATAACATAAGTGAAACGAAGAACTACAGGAACAATGAAGTCATTTACCACATGTAAGTATTGCAAATCCATTGGTATTTTGCTTATAAATAAAAAAAACTAAACATTTTTACGAACGAATTCAGTGCCGTGACATTTACTGCGATATCGAAATTAGTGGTGATAAAAATTCAAACACGTTGTACATTGACGATTTAGTTAGCAACCACTTTATGTCATGCGTAACTACTGCGCAATGTATTTTATTTCTTCTGATATCCACTGACGCGTGAAAATACACAGTACGGCCGCATGTGCCGGTCGTAACATAGTGCAGGGCTCGTGTTCTAATACGGTTTCCTATTATCGATAAATAGAAGTAAATTATTATTTTCTAATTTTGAATGAAAAAATCATGAGTTGCTTGCGATTTTTAAGTTTTTACAAAAACAATAACAATAGTAGAAGGGATTAGTAACTGTCAACTATGTAATTACTATAAGAGCTAGTTGAAAGCCTAATATAGGCATTATTTTTGATAAACATAGGCGGTACGAATTTCGCCATAATTAAAAAGTTAATGCGCGATAGTAGTTAATAATAATTACAGTGATCCTGTTATTATTATTAAAGTAAATAATAATATATTACCAATATTGTAAATACTGGTAAAAATCGCAAGTACCTAATGACTTTTCATACAAACTTTGTCAGTCTATAACTTCTATACTCCATCGATAACGACATTGAGCTTTTGTTGGGGAAAATTAATATAAGGTAAATTCATTTAGTCCCAATAATAAATTGATTCTGAGTTTTTCGTCCATACAAAATGGAACTGACTCCTTTATGCAAAAATCGTTAAAGAACATAATAAATAAAAAGGTTTTCATACAAGCATTTTTTAAACCAATTTCGAGCCTTGCCCCCAGGATTTAAAGTATCGATATCTTATCGACTCCATTTTATCTTTCTTCTCTCTAATTGCTTTTTTCAAAGTGTGCGTCACGTCACGCGGCCATTGATTGGCCATAAGGCACGCCTTCTGGCCAATCACAGCACTTTTAAGCCGGTTGCACATGTTGTCGTAGACTCTCAGTCGCTTTGTTTTTACACAGTTGAATGTGTGTGTGGGAGCTGTGGTGGGGGAAATGTGGGGACACTGGTTCTCGTTGTAGTTACGCGCGACTTCATATCTATTCTCTTTCTATGATCTGAGGGTGACTCAGAGGGTGGGAAGGGGTATTGATCTCATTTTGTAACTCGTATCACTTTAAACTGGCACAAATCAAGTCAACCTCGACGTGTATTGCCAACATCATCAAAAAAGAAGGAAGAAGAAGAGAGAGAGAGATGCCACATAACTCGTGTGTTGACGTTGCGGTGTGTCACCGCCCACCGCAGTGGCACCGCATCCTCACCTCACGAGTCGACAGATTTACGCCCGTATTCACAAACGATGCTTGCTTAAGTGAAGCAGCAAATCAAACAGCGTTGAATAGAGCTCTGTGATTGATTCGTGTGTCACCCTGTGCGTCCACGCGCACTGTGAGACCTCATAGTAATGTTTGTGAAAACGGGCGTTATAATGTAGAACTATGAGCGGCACCGCGGCGGCACCGCGGCGGCAACGCTGCGGCGCACCGTAACGCACGGGCGTTGACGTTGCGGTGCGTTGTGGTACCACAGCGGTCATATTGTAGTCACATCTCAGCCGTTGCTAGACATAATATTATTTTTCTCAAAATGATGATTGATGATATGTTATTGCAATTTTCTAAGTAAGTTTACAAAATATTTTTTTTTTTAACTACCTTGACTTTAAAAATGTAGCAAGCTAGCTATTAATAGCATTTTAGAACTTCCTAGTATTACTTTAACATTACCACTGTTTGGGGACAATAAATGGTCTAGTGCTAATGAAACTCAGTTAAAAACACTGAAAAAAGGGACCAAACGTTTCTCCCTCTCCTGTCAATAATTTTTTCCAGTATTTTTGATTAAACATCTTAATTGGTACACGCTAAGCCCAATGTTCCACAAAATGGCTGTCTACATGGTAATCAACGTAAAATATACGCAGCATTAATCCGAAGCTGGTCTAAGCGTCCAAATTTATAGAGTACACGCGCGCAATTTTTAACCAATCCCTCTAACTTGGCTGGTGAAATATAGAGGGGAGGGATGGAAAACCACCTAAGTCAAAATTTTTAAAAACTTGTGTGACATTAAATAAGTTTATTTTAATATTATGTACTTACTTATTCATGCATTGGGACGTATCGGTATTGTAGCAAGTAAATTGTAGGAACAGTGAGTAATCTGTGTTTGACTGATGGCTGACATTTAAATAAAGTTATTTAGGTACTATTTATTTATTAAAAACTTAGTTTACCTATTGATGATGCATCTCAGATAGGTAATGATTGTCTGTTAAATACTTAACAATTTATTTTAGAATTAAAATACATCCAAAGTGGTAAGTATAATGATAATAACTATGAATCAATAAATGAGCGATATTTTAAAACTGCTTACTGTTTATGTCAGATAATATTTTCAAGTTTACGGTTTAAAATTTTAGAATTACGACTTATACCATTTTCTTTACTACCCTCAACGGGAAATTGAATGCTGTAGATGTAAGCACCAAGGAATGGCCCAGATAAAAATATTCATGAAAACCGAGCAAAAAGTTATTTATGATCAAAATGCTGGCGTGTCTTATGCTTTTTATAAAAGCTGGCCGTAATGAGTTTCTTTGAGATATTTTAGAGAAGAAAAAAAAACAGGTTCGAGTTTAGTTTAAAGCATTCTATTTTTAAAAGTTTGAATTCGAATCTCTCTAGTTTCTTGGCGGGAAAGTGAAACGTCATGTTTAGTTTTTTCTTCTATACAATTTATGTTCAGTCAAGTATTGAGGTGCAACGTTATTATAATTTATTTAAAAACTAGCGGTCGCCCGCGACTTCGTACGCGTGGATCTCGTTTTACCCCCTTCATCTATCTTACGCGGTTTAGATTTTTTCATACAAATGTTTTTTTCCGCTAACTCCCGTTCCCGTAGGAATTTTGCAATATCCTGTTGTAACTAAGCTTTAAGTTTACTAAGATACCTGCATGCCAAATTTCAAGCGTCTAACTTAAGCGGTTTAGATTTTTCATACAAAAGGATTTTCCCGCTAATTCGTACGTCGAGTAGTTTTTGTTTCTATAAGGAACATACAGACAGACAGTCAGACAGACAGACAGACAGACAAAAATTTTACTGATTGCATTTTTGGCATCAGTATCGATCACTAATCACCCCCTGATAGTTATTTTGAAAATATATTTCATGTACAGAATTGACCTCTCTACAGATTTATTATAAGTATACAGATGTGTTTGATCGAATGTAATATGTTAATGGTGGATTAATGAGTGTTCGTGAACTGAGATTTAAATCGTAACTTATAACAATGAAATCTAGCTTCGTTGGTGAGAGAAGCTGGGCTGTATCTATTTTTTTTAGTCTCGGTGAATAAATAAAATTCTGAAAAGTAAACAATGTCAGTGGCGGCAACTAGGCTTAATACATTATCAGTTAACCGAATATCGAATCGACGCGAATCGCTCAGTCCGTTCGATTTCATTTCCTCCAAACCGCAGCGGATATTATTCAAATGCACGATCATACTCGTCTATTATGCGATGAAGCCTAATCTGTGCATTGACGATTAAATGCATCTATTTTGTAAATAGGCACCACCAATGGCACCACTCAAAGCGGCCAGTGCTAAATAAATTGCAGTTTATTGGATCATAATTTGCGAAACAAGCCAGCTGAATTTACAATGTTTTAGAACACATGCAACTAAGTTCCATAAACCATAGAAGAAAAAAAAAGTTGTAATTTCAAATATCGAACAAATGCTAACTCTCCAAATAAATAACAAATAAAAAAGCTAGCTGTATACCATTAATTTTCTTTCCCAAACGCTAAACCGTGCTTACATATTAAAACTTAATACTTATACAAATTATAAGTAAAAAAAAAACTAACTTCTTTCATTCATTCATCATTTAGAAAAAAGGCGCGAACACCAAATCAAAAACCGAAGACGGACGAAATGTCAATCAATAACATGCACAAATTCCGCGGCTGTATGCGACTATTCCTTTGCCTTACGATGAAAAAAAAACGAACGCTCTCCGCGCCTGCCTTTCCCGCCATTTACTCAATATTTATATTCAGCAAAAAACACTCGCCGAAGTAACACTTCCATTCGGTTTGGCTTCATTTCCTGCGAGCCGCGTTCAAGCATTTATCGGGCAGATAAATATTTTGCAGAGCCACCATAAATAACCAATAATGGATTCCTATTTCGAAGCGGGCGGGGAGTCTTGAATGCCTTGGATTACATCCAAGGCGTTTGGCCATGGATTTTGTATTCTTTCCAATGATTGTTCTCACCCAAAAATGATCGTAGGTTTCAGTGTTAGACAAGATAATCTTTATTTAACTAGAACGAAAATGTTCTTTTTAAGTTTTCTCTTTACAGTTCTGACAGAAGAAATTGAAGAATTTTGAAGAAGTTTTTTGATGGGCTCCCTGATTTTTGGTAAGAAATGAAGAAATTAATTAATTTGCTTTGTTGGCCTCTGACTGCTTTATTATAATATTTTTACAGACGATTGATTTGCTATCGCTTTTTGAAAAGAGAAAGAAGTTAATATTAATTTGTGAGTAACGGAGTTGGCTTGTTCCATTTTCGCTAATTTTGGGAACTCAAAAGATTCTTCGCACCGAGCTGGACTAGTTACACTGAGCTAACGAAACGTCGCAGTTAGAACTGCACATGTTTTTTTACTGTGAACCGATTTCAGGACAATCTGTGCTCGTCATGTACGTGTAACGTTCCAGCTGGCATGTCTGACGGCACGTAATCCGAGCCTTTCAATCTGAAACTGATTTGGTCGATCGCGGCCATTGTTATTCAAATGGAGCAGTACAGATCTTTTGAAAGAAAGAAAGTTTATTTTTATTTCTTTTCTGCTTTCGCTAATGTTTCCTTGGGGACAATGTGGTCTTGGGGGTATCAATTACATTGCGTATCTAATTTGTTTTTTTTTTTACGTTTGCCGCAGCGGGAAATAATAAGTAGCCTATTATAGCCCACCTGCAAAATAATTCTTAACGGTTATTATTTTACAAACATTTTTGTATTAATGCTAAGATGAAAAATTAAGTATTTTTACTTACACAAATTCAAAGAATAATGATGGTCCAAACTAGTTGACAGTCTAATAATACCACATTTTTCCCTACATACTTACCTACGCAAAAGATTTTTGCCTTTTATCTACCGTAATAGAACCCTATGATGCAGTAGATATTATGGTATCGTGTGTAACTATTGTAAAAATGCTGGTGTCAGACATTATTAATATATTTTATAGTTTAATCGGATTGAAGACCATATAGTGCCTGAAGCACGGTTTCATATTTCTTTTCAACAATCAGACAATTCAATTTATGATGTCCTAACCAAACAGAACAAAAACAATAAAATGAAAAGACTTAGAGTGTACCTACCGCTTGGGAATCCAGACTAGAACCACCAAGTTAAGAAAGTTCAATTGTTAACCTGGACGCAAATAACGTAGTCTCTGGATTTGGTTCTTGATCGAGTTTAGTTAGAAAACTATTTTTAAATTTGTTTACGACTGTGGGTTCTTCTCTTCCATTTAAAATACGTTATAAAGTATGACGTCTTGTGATTCCAGGCTAGAAATCTAGAGCCTAAAAATCCAATGATTGCTCTTGCCTTTTAATCATAGACACATAGTTACTTGCTTTTGTCTTTTGTTGTTTGATTGTCACATAATATTTTATATTGTGAGTCACGTGTTCAAAAAATTACCATTCATCCATCTTTATCACCGTTCATTCGTTTTAGCCGAATGACGTCTACTGCTGGACAAAGGCCTGCCCCAAGGATTTCCACAAAGATCGGCCCCGCGCTGTCCAGGCACCTCCCGCGACCTTCTTTATCTCAAACTTTCCCAAATAATAGAAAGAAAGAAACTAGTTTATTTAGTTCAAATGCCTCACAAGCCGTTGGGTATACATCTGAACAGTTAATCAAGAAGAGTGGTCGGGGCAGATCTCTAAATCATTTATAAAGACGTCTCCTCCCGGCTGAACGGGAATTTTTCTTGTCTTAAGTAAATAAAAATCCAATCAGAGGCAAATCCAATTTTCATTCCGCCCGTTGGATTCACTCGGGACTGCGGTGGCCAAGCGGCTGGCTTTTGTCGGATAAATCAGGATTTTTGGATATTGTTGTCAAGTCTTTTAATTTTTTTATGCGACATGGAAAAAGTAATTGCGTAAAAACGTGAGTTTAAAAACAAGTTTCATTATAGTTGCGAAAAAACGAATTTAAAAGAAGTTTTACTAAAGTTGCGTAAAAAATATGTAAGGTTTTGCGTAAACTATTCTGTAAATTCTGCAATTAATTTATTCACCGTTGCCAAAACATTTATTTTTTTCTGGCATTTTGTTTTGAAGCCTTCATAAAATATTGGCTGTAGTATGTCTTATTGTTTGGGAGAAAAATAGGTAGCTAGAGGTTGTTCTCTCAAACATGTTAAATGGACACCCTACTCGGGACTAGGGTTCATTTTTTACTTTTTTCCACGACATTTTCACACTATTCGTTTCTTTAGGACAGTGTTCGTTGTAGGCATTGATTGCATTTTTCTCTGGCCTTTTGATTGCCGAATCGTGTAGAACTCTTGAAGGTAACTTTTCAAGCCAATGGCAAAAGAAATAAAAATACTTTTTTGACGAAGTCAGTACATTAAACAATAATAAAAATAATTACTGAGCTACTGCGCCAATAGGCTCCCGGTCAGGCTTTCTTAAAAGCTGGTCTTCCGTGGACGCCCTCGCTTTTGGTTTCGCGCATCAATTGTATTTGAAGGGTAATAGAAAGAGAACCTACCAAGTTTTCTTTATACTGAAAAAAAACGTATTATTCAAGGTATGGTTTATCTTTGACTAAGGTACGCATGACTTACAAAGTAAGGCTGAGTTGCACCACTTTACTTTAACCGCAACTATAACCAAAACCAGTGTTTATTGTAGGAGTTTGACAGCCTTTTGACGTTTGTTATAGTTAAAGTAAGATAGCAACTCAAGCCTACATCACATCAAGCTTGTGGCATCATATTTTATGTAATAATTTGTGTTATATCATTGTAATAATAAATCACGATACCAATAAACCTAAAAACAAACCAAAATATTTTTTTTTATTTCGCAAAATGCACATGTATACTGAAAATTTTAGTGACACAGCACGCATAACTTTTGCTTAGAATTCCGGCGGAGTGAAAACCCGGCGGGGCTAAGTTCCCGCAAATTTCAATTGATCGGCGGGGCCGGCCCGCGGGAGTCGGCGGCGCCGGTTTAATAATTCACGCCGCTGTTGCTTCCGAGTATGCGTTTGGAGTAAGTTTAGTATTGATAATAAAACTTTGATATTGTACTTAATTTCAGTAGTAGAAAAGTAGAAAAATCGGAGTGTTTTGCTTTACACGGGATGCTTAAAGTATAACAAAATGTGGTTTCTGATGCAACTTGGCATTAAAGTATCAAAGTTTAAGCATGTACAGCCTTATTGAAACTTATTTGAAATTTTCATGAAAAGCTCTCCCTTATTGGGAGACCACTAGAAAAAAAACAAAGAAAAGTGTAAAACATTATTAACTAAGGCATTAAGTCCGCCTTATGTACACCGTTCTATGTGCATATAAGTTTTAAATAAATAAATAAATAAAAAGTGTTGAATGTTATTAGATAATAAGGGCAGAAAGGTTCTGGAATGGAGGCCGCGTACCGGAAAACGCAGCGTGGGACGTCCACCTACAAGGTGGACCGACGACATCGTAAAGGTAGCAGGGAAGCGCTGGACGCAGACCGCTACCAATCGATCAACATGGAAAGCATTGGGGGAGGCCTATGTTCAGCAGTGGACGTCCTATGGCTGAAATGATGATGAGATAATAAAAAATATCTATAACGACATTGTATGAAGGCCTGTAACATCTTCGTGGTCTAAAATTAGAGGAGCTCTTGGATTCGATTCCAATTTGGGTCATTGTTAATTGTTGGGATTCCATGTTTAAACATTTTAGGACTTCATCAACAGCTTTCATGAAATGCTCCAAAATAATTAGTAAGTCTTATATATAGTGGCTCTTACAGTCTGACTCCAATGGCGCAAGTACACTATGCGGATTTTTTTTTAAGTCGTAGCACTATAGCCCGGCGACGCACGGGTGGGGGAAGGAAAGAAGTAACTGAGATGGTGTTCACACTATTACGTCTTGGCCAATTTCCCACATGTACTTGCGCCACAAGGCTAACGTCAGTTACAGACTGAAAAGGTGCAACGCAGAGCAAGTCACATCGCATGTCGAACAAACTTTACCGCCTGCAGAAAAGAGCATGCAAATGGCTGGAGAGCTTTAATAAACTAAAGTTTACACGCGCGGTTAAATAACCGGCGGGTTTGTATCAATATCAACAGATTAGCTGCGGCGACGAGGCGGTGAAATTCGGCGAAAAAGCGTAAAAAAACACCGCTCGGGCGAAAGCGAGTTGGTAGACAGAGGGTTCCGTACAGATTTTGTTATTTTTATTTAAGAGCTAAGTACCTTCAAATTGCTTTTGATAGATTTGCTACAAAGGTAGATTCAAACTTGAGGACCTAGGCTACTTTTAATTGAAATTGAGAGATTTTGTTAATTTGTTTTTCTCACGATACCTTTACAATTGATTCAAGTGCGCTATTAGTCCAGTCAATGAATGCCTTAACGACGTTTTAGAGAGATATCCGTGGAACACAATTTCTGACCTCGGGACTTTATTTAGCCTAGTTAGGTGGTGAACATAGCAAAAGTCCCCGCCCTTAGCCCTTGAGCCGGCGGGGAGAGGGGGTTTAAAGGTACCACTTTTCGGTTTTTCGCTTAATCCTCGGAAACTATGCGTCCTAGTGACATGACTACTATGAACCAAAAAAAGCTTATTCAATTTGCTACAGGTGAGACAGTCAAGTTTTTCTATATCTTGTATAGTTTTTGCGGCATCTGCTCTAGAAGGTCTGTAAAATTGGAAATTTTATTGTTGTCTTACATGTTCCTTTCAGGAGAAAATCGACTAAATCAACATTGAGCAAACACATAGACATGCGGGAGCATGTTAAGCCTAGTTCCATGGAGCGGACTGCACCGTGCGTATATTTAGACGAACCAATTAGAGCCACTTTTGACTCCTCATCATTCAAAAACTACTGTGCATTAACACTTCAAATTTGGCTCATGTATTGAGACTTGCAAGATGTACATCAGCTTCAAATTTCATAAATATACCTGAAACGGTTATTTAGGTATTGACGTTCAAAAATCGATATTTAGAGCACTACTATCTATCTATCACATGTGAAATGTTAAAATTTACTGGTTTTTTTATTTGTTCCTTTGTATTTACATAAGATAGATAGATAGATAGATAGATAAAACGTTTATTTGCATAACAGAAACACACATTACAAACAGAAAGTACCAAAAGTAGGACAAAATAGTACCCTCAGGACAATATGACATGGTATGGTAAGACAGAAATAAAAAGAAAAAAAAATCATTATGACATACAATATAGGTACACACTTTATACAGAAATGTGTGTCGCAGCAATGCAAAACGGCAATAGCTCAGTAATTGGTTTACTTAAAAGCAAACCACTGATTTTCAGCTATAGCCTAAGGACGAAAGAACGCGCGTAACACGTCAACGTGACGGTTGGGGTGTGGTGAGTTTAAGTACATAAATATAACTAAATAGATTAAGATATTTATGATAAAGAGGAAAGGAGAAAATACACTGATAAAAATAATATAAAAATAAAAATTATGCAAATTATGCCAGGGTTCAACAAAACAACCACGCATGAAACCACTGGACCAGATCAGAAACCACTACCAAGGCGCAATCAGGTTACAGGTTTTTGCGACTCCAATAATGCAGATTTAAGCAGAGTCTTAAATGCATGCTTTGATTTGGCTGCTCTTATTGGAGGTGGTATATTGTTCCAACACTTAGTAGCCTGGTAGCGGAAACTGCCTGTGAAACCTACAGTTCTGTGCTTGTGCATCGCTAGGGGTACATGGGCAGATCTGGGCAGACCAGGCCCGTAACGCCTATGGAAATCAGAAAACCTCAGTTTAGCATGCAGGTACTCGGGACTTTCTAGCGAAACGAGATCGAACATAAGGGTGGCCATATGTAGCCTTCTGCGGGATTCCATATTCAGCATGGACGCACTATTTAGAAACGGTGATACATGTGTTCGTGGAGGTATATTAAAGCAAAAACGGGCGCATGCGTTTTGCACACGTTGTATCATGCGTTTCGTTTTACTCAAGAGGCGTGGCCCGTACACGAGGTCACCATAATTAAGTCGTGACAATACCAGCGATTCGCAGAGTACGATACGCGACTTTTCGGACAAAAGATTACGGACCTTGTATAAAATCTTCAGTCGATAGAAACAGTTTCTGACGAGACCCAGCACATGGCTCTCGAAGCGCAAACCAGCGTCAAAAACGATGCCCAGATTTCTTGTTTCCTTAACCATCTCAATAACTGTGTCCATAATTTTTACTACAGGATCAGCGTTCACAATCCTTTCAGTCAACTTTGACGAACCAAGAACCATAAGCTTAGACTTAGTCGGATTCAGTGACAGAGCGTTGTCATTTGACCAGATAGCAATAGCGTCCAAATCATCGATACATAACTACCTTTCTGGATGCCAAATTTGAACCTTCGAGGTCATCTGGAAGTGGTTAGAATTTGGTCTATTGGTCAGACATGTAGATTTTTGGACGTCAATATCTAAAGAACCGTTTGAGGCAGATTTATGAAATTTGAAACTGATGTATATCTTGTAAGTCTCAACACATGAGCCAAATTTGAAGTGTTAATGCAGAGTAGTTTTTGAGTGATGAGGACTCAAAAGTGGCTCAAAGTGATTTGTCTAAATATACGCACGGTGTAGTCCCCTCGCTGGAACTAGGCTTAACATGCTCCCGCATGTCTAGAATGATTGCTCAATGTTGATTTAGTCGATTTTCTCCTGATGGGAACATGTAAGACAAAAATAAAATTTCCAATATTACAGACCTTCTAGAGCAGATGCCGCGAAAACTATACAATTTATAGAAAAACTTGTCTATCTCATCTGTAGCAAATTGAATATGCTTTTTTTTGTTCAAAGTAGTCATGTCACTAGGACGCATAGTTTCCGAGGATTAAGCGAAAAACCGAAAAGTGGCACCTTTAAACCCCCCTCTCCCCGCCGGCTCAAGGGCTAAGGGCGGGGACTTTTGCTATGTTCACCTCCTAACTAGTCTAAATAAAGTCCTGAAGTCAGAAATTGTGTTCTACAGTTTTCTATCTATAATGCTTTATTGTCTGGACTATATGTGTTCTTATCGTAATATAGTATCTTTATGTGTAAGAAAAAAAGAAAGATAAAAAATTTGATGCAAGAACATCCTTGCAGAATAACACAACAACTAACTAATACTAATCAACAGGGTATAGTCATCGAAACGGCATCTGAGGTGGAATTGTGTAAAGCAATCGTATCATTTGACAGTTCATAACGTACGATTATTCTGTGAAACGCTTTGTTTAACTGACTTTATCGTACGTTATGAACTGTCAAATGATTACGATTGCTTTACACAATTCCACCTCTGCTCAGTATAAGTATCAGTTGAGCTCTTACACACACTCTACTAACTGCAAGATATTAGTGTTTAAGCCATGTTAAACATACCCCGATTTCTAGTAAATTCAACTTCACAACAAACTACATTTCGTTCCAATATAGTACATATTACCAGTACATAAGGTTCCTCAGTATTTACCTTTATGCTGTCGTCAGTACAAGTATAGTTTTGATGGCAACACCGAACTGTTAACGAGTCTGCAACCCATTAACTTTCGGTAAGGTGGAATTTCCGATACACGCCGCTTATACTCGTAGATTGAAAACTGTTTTACCTAAATACTCCTTGTTTCGCTACATAACTTGTTAGAGTAGTTTAACTATTTAAACTTTAAAGCTTATAGGACTTCAAATAAAATGCAGTACGCTTTATTAATAAGTACCAGCTTTCCGCCCGCGGCTTCGCCCACGTGGAATTTTGTCTGTCACAGAAAAACTTTATCGCGCTCGTACCTGTTTCAAAAACCGGGATAAAAACTATCCTATGTCCTTTCCCGGGACTCAAACTATCTATGCCAAATTTCATCAAAATCGGTTCAGTGGTTTAGGCGTGAAAGCAAGACAGACAGACAGAGTTACTTTCGAATTTATAATATTAGTATAGATTAGTAAAAGTAATATTGATATACTATATTAGTATAGAAGTATAGATGTCCTTTTGATTAATTTCGTTGCGGCTCCAATGACAGTTAACTTTCCCCCGGGACAAAGTTTTTTTTTTTTATTTATTTATTTTCACCAACTTATACTATCTTTGACTTGACCTTCACTGGTTGGGTTTTTATTGGCGGTCAAGCTGTAGATCCTGGCTACACAGGAGTTACAGCGGTGGGAACGAGAGGTGGGAATAGTCCCGTCTAATAATAAAAGCATGTTAAAATGGACATCACATCAAACATTGAACCCTAAAAGCGAGAAAAATTGTCGGAATTTGGCGCACAACTTCGAAGGGGAGCCTATGAATACATTCGGCAAACGTCGGCATGAATATAAAATGAATAAAAATGAATAAAACGGCGGCGGGGCTTGGTTAATCATCCAGTTTGAATAAATTTATTTTCTTGTTACCTTGATCTTCGAAGAAAACAGCAAATGTTTTATCCTATCACCTGAAATGAACTGCTTAATCAGAACAATATTATTTAGGTTATTTTAGTGAAGGAATCTAAAAATATTGTTTCTTTATTTACAAGAGTTGGAAAATGGTTTAGAAATGTGTACTCGTACTCATTCGAATCTCGGCGTAGCTGTGTCATTGCGTTATTCAATGTGTTAACTTTTCTCCACTTTTTCAGATTAAGCACCTACCTATTCGTGAAACGGCGCTCTGCATCTTTGACATCGAAAATGGTTAAACCAACTTTCGACAAAGCTGACTTGGAATTAGACAATTATTTGATTTCCAAATAGGCTTATGAAAAGCTCTTTTACATCCCAGTACTATTTAATCTTACCACTGCTTTGGGACAACAAATGGGTCAGTGCTGAGAAGAAGTAGTGTAAGAAACTCAGTCAATAAAAAACAATCAGAGTTGTCCATTCCAGCTGACTTTCAGTTATTCTTATTCAAAGATATCAAAACCTCATTATGCAGTATCTTATTCCCATCGCTAGGGAATATACAAAAATATTATTCTACCTACATTAATGCGAAAACTGTGTATTGTGGTGGTAATATGATGGATCGGTCGGAGTTATTTTAAAGGATGGCGCCGGATCGGAGGTCGGCCATGATGTATCGGCCCCGCTATGAATTAATACTGTGCTTGTTTATAATTTGACGTTTATTGAAATATACGATATTTTGGAATGTAAATACAAAAGATATAAAATCGGAAGTAATAAATAATTTAATAATATTAATCTCTGCTTTTCACTATTAGTGAAGGAGTTTTGAGAGAAAACATAGACTAGATAGTGGTACTTCAAAAGAGGAAAATAAAGAAAGAAAGTTTTTTATGGGAAATCAAAAGTTTCTAATGTTGTCGAAGTCGATAATACTTTTGGACAAGAATAGATAAATAATTAAATATAAAATAAAAAAAAAAATGCATTTGTAAGGGACTTATTCGTTAAACAAGTAGATACTTACCTTTTTCCTATACCTACATGCAGAAGTTAACGAACCTTGTGTACTCAGCTCATGAATACATTTGAGAAAAGTGAGTTAATGCAACGGAAAAATTGAATAAGTCGAGAAAACTCGGCGTTTGTTCAAATTAGCGTTTTTGTTTTTCCCGGACTTTAGGGTTCTATTGAAAATAAAACCATATTTTTTATTATTATATTTTTTTTGCTTATTAATAATCATAATTCACCAGAAATAACAAAGTAATGATCGAATAAGAGTATCTTCTAGGTTTTAAATAGGTTTACTACTTGACTTTTTAATAAGGCATTTAAAAAAAATATTTCTTAAAAAATTCAATTTTACCCAAAGTAAATTTCCCGGGTTATTCCGTATTCGACCCATGGCTACTCAACCCATTTCTTCATTCATCCCAAATTAGTATTCCTAGCTCAACCCATTACATAATTTCGTTATTCTACCCAAATGCGTTCCTTACTCAACCCAAAGTAAATATACCAAAAATAAGTATGGATAGCAAAACAACGTTTACTGTTTTTTTTTCAGAAATGTAATAATGATAAATACATACTAGTATGTATTTGATTTGTTACATTGATTTATAATTAAATAAAAAAAATAAAAAAACATCACTTACATGAAAAAATGATAGATATGAATATGTTGTTTAACTAAAATATATCAAAGATTTTATTTTATTTTAAGGTAAATACATAAACAAATTAAGAGGCTGAAAACTTTTACCGCGGGATTAGCTGTCCACATAAATACTTTTATTATTTTTCTTTTGTCATCTCATACCGCTTGATAAAAAAGATGAAATACATTGTATTATTTGAAATATTTGTACATTCATGAACAAGTGTCTAGGGAAAAAATTATACGCCATCGCTTGGTTATACTGATTTAATAAAAAATCACAGTCATTTGATTTATAGTAGATTTATAGTAGATTCTAATTAGTCATTATTTGATTTGTGTCCTTTTGTGAAAAACGTTTTTCAAATTGTATCAGAATTCCTGCACTTTTATTTAATAGAACGATCTTAACACAAAAGTTAATTGAGCTTAAATTTCTAAAAAATATATTTTTATTCTGACCGTACATAAAAATCTTATATTTTTTAAGTGGTTTTAAAATGGGTTGAGCTAGGAATGTTTTTGGGGTGAACAAGGAACATAAAATTAAAAATTTGTTGTGGGTAGAGTAAGGAACAAAATTGGGTTGAGTAAGGAAAAAATAATGAGTGGGTTGAGTTGTCGTGGGTCGAATACGGAATAACCCAATTTCCCTTGTTGCAAGCTCGCAATGATAGTAACACGGGTAGCATTCCTGAAAAATTCTCACAAGACCATTTTTTTCCTATTATTTCGGTTGTGGATTGCAATTTTACGGGGCACGAGCTCGAATATTAAAAATTAAAGTTAATAAGCAAAAGGCCGGTACTCTACGCTTTGTGTTGCGATGTGAAATAATTCATTTTGATAACGCCCGTAATATTTCTGCTCGCGACTGTACCGGAGTGGAGCGAGTGGAACAAATGATATTACACTGTATTACGTTCTAAGCTGCAGTTTCTTTGAAAGTTAGTGTAATTATTACGGTTAGAAACAATACTGGTTTGCATGAGGAACTGAAATTAAGGTTCCTGTTTACTTTAAGAGTCTAATTAAAAATACTGGACCTTAAAGTATCAATCAAGCAAAAGTAAAGTACCCTTTAACAATTAAATTAAGGTTGCAATAAAACAACAGACAGTATAGAAGAAAATATAAATATTAACATGTCAAAGATACAGTTCATCTTAAAATGGAATTAATGCAACTGTTTATTTCGTAAAAGTATGTACATATTTTCATATTATAATTGTATGTACATACCCGTAAGTTGTATAGGTTGTAAGTAGGCGAGTTTTGCCCTGTTGGTCAATCATTTACACTATAAAATTCAATTCGAAATCGAAGGAAACTATTTCTGACCGCTCCAGATACCATGCCCCAAAAGAACTAACCGTTTAAGCATAAAATCCAATCGCTACATTCAAACAGAATTGTCTACACTTAGCGGTCATTTATAATAATCCAACCAAGTGTCCGGAACATTAACAGTTCTCGAGTCCATATCGCTTACTCGAGTCCGCAGTTTTTCCGCAATAAAACGAAGTACTGACGCGTCGAGTGCGATAACTCGGCAGTCAGCCGCACGCGGCGCCACCGTCGCCACTCAGAGCAATGTATGGCCACTTGAGCGCGACTGTACTTGAATTGTTTGAGTTAAAAATGGAATTATCTTTCCAACGGGTTTGTTTAGCATTCGATTTGATGCATTTTCGTTTGAAGTTGGAAGAAATGGTGCACGTTTGGCACAAGCTTAAAGTTTTTTATAACTAAGGCTGGGTTGCACCATCTTACTTCAACTTTAAAAAACGTCAAAAGTCTGTCAAACTCCATACGAAAAACATCGGTGAACGTTACATTAGTCATTTAAAATAAGGTGGTGCAACTCACCCTAAGTGTACATGACTTAGGCTGGGTTGCACCATCTTATTTTAACTTTGACAAATGTCAAAAATCTGCCGTTGTCCATACAAAAAGCACCGGTTATCGTCATAGTTACCGTTAAAGTTAGGTGGTGCAACTCAGCCTTAGAATTTAATTTAGTAAACTAAGTACTTGTTAAGTAGGTAGCTAATATCTTCAAGCATTCCTGGAAGACCTTTTCTTAACATTCCATAAAACATAAGAAGCAGATTAATAAATCGTCTACTTAAGTAGCCATATTAAATATTAAATTTCAATGTTAAACCTAATTGCTTCCAAAATTATCATCCAAAGTATTTATGGTCTTCCAAGTTTTTTTGGGCTGCTTATTCTATGAAGTTGAATAAAGCCGAAAAACAAATATTGAAAACCATTAATTTACAAACAAAACGTACTCAAATGTACATTAAATGCGAAAGCTTTTCTTCTACACAGTTAAGAGACACCATTTTTCATTTCTTTGTCAACGGAAAAGGCAAGGCGACTGTCGAGTCGACTGTACATTAGCGGTACAGTCATCATCAATATCAATATCGCGGGCCGTTCGTATCGCACTGTCTTGTTTCGTCCGCTTGAATTATTCGGACAGTTGAGTACAGAAGTTGTAACTTATTTTTTCGTATTTACCTTTATTTTTTTGAATTATTAGAGTTACTTACATCTACCTATTTGCTTCGTATTAAGTAGGTACCTAGTAGAAGTCAATCCATTTCCTTAAGTTTTTCATAGTTTATTTCAATGTATGTAGTTGAGGATTCCAGGTGAATTTCGCTTCCACATTAGGCCTTATCATTACTTTCCTTCGGATGAGATCCAAGCCAAGACCTGCTCTTCATTTTTTTTTGATGAGGTAATTACACAATAAATAAAACTTTTAGGTATTATTTTTTCACACGCTTTTATTAGGTCGACTTGTACCGAACTAACTCTGTAATAAAATCTAAGATACTAGACACGCGGCATTGTAGCGTGTCAAGCCAAGTTCAAGCAAAGGAATCTGAATTATACGCACTTCTAATTCTTTTATTGTCAAAATTGCATGGTTGTAATTTTAAAATATTATTTATACATTTTTACCATTACGATTACGATTTAATGACAAAAAAAAGAAATTATGCCTCTATACGACTAATATGACATCACATAACACTATATTTCAATCGTTAAAAAATACGAATCACTTAACCAAAAAGTGTTCAAGTGGAAAATTTCAGTTTGCTTGTGCACGCGACTGTCCACACTCCCTCGAGTGGTGACTCTACAATAAAAAAGAGTCATCTGTGATTTTTCATCTCGTCCGCGGCCCGCCTATATTCACTGTTAGTACTACTTAGTTGTATACACCGACCGAGGCGTATTGATACTTGCGATGTAAAACTCTTTGTTGATTGCTGCTATTGTGGTAATATTCTAGAAAATAGCACAGGATTTGTAGCAGTTATTTCTATTCAGAGTCGTCGGATAATTTTTCCAATCAATTTTGAACCTGAAAATGAAGAAAAATGAATTTCAAAGATAATCGTAGTTTTGTAGTATTTAAGTCTCACTATTAGAAGTGTAGAGCTCTTATTGTAGAGATCAAGAATACATTGTAAAGCGAAAGCTAGAAACTAGTTAGTGGTACTATAGAATATTTTTCATCCGTACACACATGCCTTCATTTCACAACAATTAGTTTCTTATGATGATAAAAATTATATTTCATATTTTACGGACACTTTGTTGTTTCAAGTTTAACAGAATTACAAACACAATATCAAAAACAACGACTTCCATAATAATATCTAAAACAGTCCTTGTTTATGTTTATTTATCCTTCATTAACACCACTCGATCGGCAAATCGACCGCGAACTCCATCAGTTCTCGAAGCTTGCTTGTTTATTCACTTAAAAATCCATTACACGCAAAAAAGCAACACTAATAAATATGAAGAAAACGCCTCTGAAGACTCCACTGAAATATCAACTTTGCCTTTAGAAGTTAAGGTTGAATTTCATTGAAGATGCGCCCGAGTGACTTTGCTCGCTGTAAAGTGGGTGAAGGAGATGTCAAAATCAATTGTTGCCGCCATTTCTCAGGCAACACGTGCATCGGGGCTTTTAAACTTTGACATACACGGAGTCTGTTGAGGCAAAAATACGACGAAGTTTCGTTAAGTTATATGGAATACTTGAGGGTGTGTGGAGGCTTTAAAAGACTGGCGGAGCATGAATATGGGTAGATGCTTGGAGTCTCGGTACGGATTATGCATTGCAATCCGAGAAAATGTATTTCAGAAGGAGCAGTAAATTTAATACATATATGAGCTAAGTATCACGTGCATGACTCGATTCAAATCCATGAAAATTCACCATAAAAATACCTACTCGTAATACCTAAGTACTACTGTTACTTCGAAACGTCATTCTTAGATTCACATCGGACGTAGTAAGTTATGGGATGAATATTTTGGGCTGTATTTGTAGTAAGCCTAGGCGCAGACCACCAACTTTTAGTTGGCCGATAGTTGGGCCCGATTCTAATTTACATAAAGAATTGACGGATACCAATCGGTGTAATGTGCGCACTATCGTAGGAATGGGCATGGGCGTACCTATATGCCCATACTGATTAATATGCTAACAGCCCGACCCAACTATCGGCCAACTAAAAGTTGGCGGACTGCGCCTAGTCTAAAAAATGTTGCAAGTAATAAGTTTTAGTAGGTCGTCCACAAGAGATATAGTTGAATCCAAACGTAATGTAGGTGATTTGCCCTAGGTCACTCATCTGCTTGCTGGACTGACGCCTTAAAAAAGATAGCTGGAAGTGACTGGATATAAGTGGTAGATCATTTTTGCGGTGCTCCTTATAGTAGAATTATGTCCAGCATTGGACTGGCTTTGGTTAAAATGATAATAATGAGTGTATTTGAAAATGTGGTAATAAATTAACCACTTCAAGTAATTAAGTGCTCATCAAGAAGTAAATCTAAAAAGAAAACAAGTGAAAAATTGAAACTCGAAACAACATTCCTAAATAAACACCGCATAATAAAAAAAAGAACAATATTACTCGTACAAGTACTTTATTTAATTACGAAGATATTTTAATAAAACGTACCAAGCCTCTCGGCTTTATAGACACAACATCACACATCTTTAATCTTTTGGATTTCATCCCCGAATCAAATGGGGGACATAATTACATTTTTTGCTGATATAACATACTCGGTTCAGTTATAAAATAGTCGTAATTAGTAGGCTCACATTTTGTAGGCCGATTATTTTAAAATATCGGGCTCATTATTATAGTACTTATTAAGTAGTTTGATGGTGACTCGTGCGTGAAAACGGTAGCATAAAGGATGATGGGCATATTGGGCGTTAAACCAACAGAAACAAAAAGTATACCAAATTAAAGCTTAATACTAGTACTTCATTTCATAGTATGACAACAATCCTGAAATACGCGGGGATACGGAGATAGAGGTCGTTGAATATGCAAAGTTTCCATAGTATTTCACATCACATTAGGGTAATAAAAATAGTATTAGGTCAATTAGATTGCTTTTATCGATCATATTGAGAGTATTGTATCATATCTTACTATTGATTCTATCGATTTAGTAAGTATGTATCCCAACTTCCCAACTAATATTATAAATGCGAAAGTAACTCTGTCTGTCTGTCTGTCTGTCTGTCTGTCTGTCTGTCTGTTACGCTTTCCCGCTTAAACCTCGCAACCGATTTTGATGAAATTTGGCATAGAGATAGTTTGAGTCCCGGGAAAGAACATAGGATAGTTTTTATCCCGGTTTTTGAAACAGGGACGCGCGCGATAAAGTTTTTCTGTGACAGACAAAATTCCACGCGGGCGAAGCCGCTGGCGGAAAGCTAGTACCGAATAAATCATAATTGATTATTCGATTGCAATAATCGATTATATTGCTGAAAATAAGGAATTGAATTAACAATCAAATGATAGTAATGATAATAATCAATAAAATCGATTAATCGAATTGTTAATCGATAAATCGTTATTTGGCAATATCGATTAATAATCGATATCGATCGAACTGTTGGACATATTAATGGATAAATAACTTAATGTATTTAAAATGTAAGTAGATAAGTATATTAATTAATAATATTTTTTGTTTTCGCAATAAAGCACTTATTATTACTATTACACATTATGTCAATTTCCAAGCAAACCAGGGAGTTTTTGGTAGTTATTTATATGAAAATATATTTCTGATATTAAGTCCTAACAAATAATAGTAGTTACATTTCTGTTGGTTTTACGCCCAGATTCCATAGAAAAGTGCCCATCATCCTTTGAAATATGTGACCTGAACTATTCAAAATAAAAAATAAATAAATTAAAGAATGAAACTATGCAGAGTATCTTAAACACCCCGATCGAGCTAATAGCGGACCTCGCTCGTTGGAATGCGACTCTCCCTCCCACTTACCCGCACACCTCTCCGCGTTCGACCAGAGCATCGATGTGACGTCACGGCCGCCAGGTGCGCAGTAAACTCGATCGGGTTTTAAGTACAGTTGTAGGTACACAAGAGCTGGTTCCCACGATAGTCCAGTTTTGCGGGACCCTACATTACTGGATCCACTAATTATTGACCGGTCGTGCTACCATGGTATATTGAGCTACCAAAATAGCTTCATTTTCGGTTGCCAGCAACAAATTGGTAGCAACCAAGTACAAACTATAAGATACCACTTAAGTAACCCGCCATATAAATTGTGTACATTTTGTTGGTAGCGCCACCAGGCGGCGCCACTATCGTGTCCTAATAACATGGGCCCTATATTTGCGAACCTACTGGCTTCTCATTAATTATGTTAAGGGACGTAACTGAGATTTTTCCCATCCCGGGGCGTGACTGGTCCGCCCAGTGGCCCGAATTGTAAGTTACGACTGTATACACGGATGGCGTGGTCTTGATACTCAAATTTACGAGCGCACGGAAAATTATCACGCCTTTGTTGGGATTGCGTATTTTTATAACCCCGTTTTTGGAAGCATAATGTTGATTAATATTTTTTTCTGTTGTACAGTCAGCGTCAAATTGTTCGTGACACCCAAAGTGACCAAAAAGTTGACAACACAACCTTATTCCAATAACAAAGACGTGTTGCGAGCTTTTTGGCTACTTTGGGTGCCACGAACTATTTGACGCTGATTGTAGGTATAGATGACCCAGGCTGAACTGTCCCACCAAACTCAATGACAGGGGGGCGCTACCATCGTTCAACTATATGGTTTCCAACATGGCAAAAATCGGAACCAGCGATCCGGTATTGACGGTGGCGCCCCACTGTCAATGTCATCGATAGGACTGTTCAGTATTTTGGAACTATACATGTTGTGTAACGGACATCAAGGTTTAGTAAATTGTCATAAAAAGTTAAGCACGTTTTTGAAACTGCGTTACTTATAAGACCTTGCAGCTTTTAGACTGATCGCTTGATAAAATTTGAAATTCTGAGAAAAACAATAATACCTACAGTTCTAAGTTTCACAAGTTCGAGGCACAGGTTATAACAAATAAGCAAAAAAGTAGTACATCATCATCATTCACTGCTGAACATAGGCCTCTCCCAATGATTTCCTTAAAATGGAATTTCCATGAAAGAAAGCAGTTATATTGGGAAAAAAAAGTGTTAAGCATTTGGTAGTGTAGATTTCATTTAATTAGGATTTCAAGTTCCAAACAAAGCTTAAAAGTTTACCTTCGTTTAAAATAACAATAATTGCGCGAAATCCAAGAATTAACCTCAAGCCTTTGAAACAACAATTACAGATCCTCAATACAATTTAAATAAACCCCGGAATGGTACAAAGGCAGTACCAATTAGTAACTGAGACGATCCTCTCCGGTTCCGTAGGCGGGTTGGAACCGTCTCGGTTCAATAGATTTAGTTTAAACATTAGGTACATTTAAAAAAGTAAAATGGTCAATTTTTATTGAAAAGAAAAAAAAATGCGTTTTCCAGTCTACAATATTATATGTGTCGTAGAATATTGATTGTCATGTAATTACTTAGTAATCATTTTAATAAAACCAAATAATAATAACAACATTAATTTTAAATGTAATAAATTATAATTTGATTTATTGTAAATATCTAGTAATGTTATAAAATAGTTTGCAATAATTAAAAGGAGTTGTATTGACCGTACCGAGACAGGTCGGGCGCTACCTGCTAGCCGGTTTGGGTGGGGATGGCTGTATAAAAGAACGAGCACGACCGTAGTCGTGGCATTCTGGCCTCACCCGCCGCTCGGTATTGTTGTCTCGGTCCTGTGTGTGAGACTGCTCGAATATTATTATTGTTATTATTGTATTCTTACCGAAATACAACAATCTATAGTGTAAAAACTATACATCGTTTTATTTAACTTCCTGGTGAAACATAATGTCCTGCCCCTTCTGACCGTTCTCCGACATCAGAAGCGGGATAAAGAAGGCCAGCCCACTTCAATTTTTTTTTTTTTCTCCTTTCTGCCGTACAGGCAAAACTCAAGGAACATTATGGCCATGTTTTTAAAATATTTCTAACAACCCTCACGTCAATGTTACTCCGCTAAGTCATTTATCGGCTGTTCTGGAGCCCTTCAAACACCGAAATGCAGAAATAGAAGGCCCGTGTTATTTTTTTTTTTTTTCAATTGACTATCACCATGTTCGAAATCACAGGGATGATTACATTATTTTGAAATCTATAGTCACAGGGATGGCTTTCAGAGTTGTGGCACTTGCATACCTACTATTCATGATGCTTTCTTTATATTTGACTAAAATGCACTTGTACTTTTTGACTTTTATCTTTTATTTTCGTTATAGTAGGTTTTATAAGACAAGGTAGTTTTCAGTTGATGAATATTCATGTTTTACCATAATTATGGTTAAAGGTAGTAGTTTGCAAATTAGTACAGTAGAACCTCGATAAGATAAAGACCAAGGGAAACGTTAAATAATTTGAGTTATAGAGGTTTTTACTTACTAAGGGTTTAAGTTAAAGAGTTTTTATCGGTTTATATTTTTACTTACAGAGGTTCGATTAAGGGCTTTGTTTAAGACTATTAAAGATAGACGAGGTAGGTTAATTTACTTTATTTTACATTTAAAGGTAGGTATATTTATTGAAGTTTATTCTGCATAAAATTCTCAGCATATGTTAATGCTTTCAGTTTTCGTTTTGAATTCATTTTCACTCACAGTGTGTAAAGAGATGCTGCCGAAACGAAGGCTAAAAGATACTGACACAAACAAACAAATAAGTTACTGTACTTAAACTTTAGTCTATTGTTTACATTTTGAAGCCATTTGGTAAACACGTGTAAGCAATGGACAATAACAATGGTCTACAGGAAACCTTCTTTGATTGCACATTCGTCTCATTGACAGATGATTGAAGTTACAAAGGTCGTCGTCAGTACAACTTTGAGTTACTGAGGTGTGAAGCCCAAATTATTCGTTTAAGTTATAGAGGGTTCATATTTTAAGTAAAAGAGGTTTTGGACTCCGAGGGGAAGGGAACACAACATTTTATGAATTTATAGAGGTTATTACGTTATCGAGGTTTAAGTTATCAAGGTTCTACTGTATTACATCCAATCATAAGTGATAATTTAATCTTAACTCAAAACAATTTTTAGTTTGGCTCAGTGGTACAAATAGTATCAAAAAAAAAAGTGCGCCATTATGAACATGCAATAAATTACGTCACGTGCATTGAGTGAAAAATGTTATTGTAAACTATTTGAACCTACCACGGTTCACCACTGATCTGAATATTAGCGTGACGGATGTAAATAGACTGAAACTATTAGAATCGCTTAAATAGACTTCGTGAATTCATTATCGGTTTACCTTGTAGTAGGTACTCGTGTAATAGAATACGGGCGGTAGGCTTAAAATAAGATTTTATGTCGGGAAAGTAGCAGCTTTGCCACTTTGCACTTGCTTACCTATTCATGATCAATTGAGAAGAATGCCATAGGGTTTTGTACCAGTCTAAAGTTGAAGTCGAGGTACATGCTGTTCACAGTAGCGGTGATGATGGTTTTTCTGTAATGGGAACTCGAATTTGCTTTTGAGCCGTAAATCGTAGTGTGTAGTCGATGGGTGATGCACACAGCGTTGTGATATCTAGTACTTAATGGTACAGTTTCAGTAATGGTAATTAGTGTGGGAAATGGAGATACTCGAGTGTCCTACGAATTTATTAGTGACTAATATTATTGAAGTGTTACATAGCCCTGGCTCCTTCTATGTTCTTAAGTGTTAAGTGTCGATTTTAGAAAATACTACATTATGGTTAATATCCCATCTCGTTAACTGCAAGCAGTTTTCTCAATTGTTAGGTCGGATCCGGAATATCGTAGCCATATCCTATTAGAAACCGGTATCTGTTCTGAGTAGTCCCTGGGAATTAGGTAGTGCGATAGTTCTGGGTGGTGCAGTAGGATCTGGCCGTGTGCAGCTAAGAGTATGAAGTCATTGGTTGACTTAGGCTCCCGAGGTAGGGTATCAAAATGTGGACCGCAATTGTGATACCTGGGACTCATTCGATTTTTAAAGTAATTTTTGGTAATGATGATGTACCACATGGCCTTAGTGACTTCAATGTAGCAATTATTAGGAATTGTGAATAGTAATGATTGGATTTCTAAAAGCTAGGTAGTTTCTAATAGATAGCTATGGTTACTAGTTAGTATCACTAGACATCTACTTGGATGGCTTTTATTTTAAAGAGTGGATAGAGTATAGGAAACTAGTTGTAGAAAGAGTATCTAGTAGTACTGAAAGTTAAGTTTCCTCATTTCTGAAAGCACATAAGTTGCTTGAAATAGAGGACCGTGTCATTTGTTTTTTTTTTTTTCAACTTGGCTACCGCACATTCTATGATGGCATAGCATTTACCAGCTACTTTCGATTTGCTTCGTGACACCAAATTACAAAATGTAGTCTTCGGAATCACTTTAGACTCTAAACTTCAGTGGGGTCCTCATATTGAAACCTTGTCAGCAAGGCTCAGTTCAGCTGCTTTTGCAGTGAGTAAGGCAATTAAGTGACATTGAAAAGGCAAGGCTAGTTTATTTGTCATACGGCATATTGTTGTGGGGCTCAGCTGCGGACATTGAAACTGTGTTTGTTCTGCAGAAGAGAGCAGTGCGGGCCATTTATAACCTTGGACCCCGATTTTCCTTGATAGAATTCTTTAAGGAGATTAATATACTGACAGTAGCTTCACAGTTCATTTATGAAAACCTTTTATATGTTCGCAAAAATATAGAGCAATTTACTAGAAAGAATGATTTACACAAGTTCAATACAAGAAACAAAAATAAACTTGCCGTTCCAAATTTCAGACTGCACAAGATTGGTAATTCATTTATGGGGAAATGTATTAAACTTTTCAATAAATTACCACAAACTGTTGTAAAATTGCCCATTCATAAATTTAAAGCACATAATATCAAAAGCACCTTAATGAAATAGGGCTACTATAAAGTTGATGATTATATAAAAGATAAAAATGTTTGGAATGTTTAACTACCTAGCTCGCATCAATACTTATAACTATAATTTGTATATTTTAAAGACTGTAAAACCTTGAAAAGGAGGCTGACAATAGTGACTGAGTTTCTTGCGCTGCTTCTTCTCAGCACTGGCCCATTTATTGTCCCGAAGCAGTGGTAGGGTTAATTTGCAAAAATAAATGAATTTAGTACCGACCGAGTAGTAAATACCGAGTATCACATAATAAAATAATAAATAAAATCATTTATTTGCAGGAACATGCTTACAGATTGGTGTTAATTTAGTTAATTCCAGCATATTCTGTCGCATGCGACGTGCAAAAGTTCTTGTTCTTATAGTTTTATTTTTTTATTTAATTTTTCTTTATTCAGAAAACCACAGCTCTTATACATAACAGCAGCATAATAATAATACAAAAGTTATGTTAATTATTATTGCTACATTTAGTTTTAGACTCAAATTAATTGTAAATGTCAAATTAAGTTTCATTACCGATGTCACATCATTCTAAATTACTTAAAAAGTCATTCACTGTATAATACATTTTAATTAACAAAAAGTAAAAAACTGTACTTTTAAAATTTGTATACAATGTAATAGTCTCATACGTTGGTAATTTAATTCAAATGTAATAAAGCACAGTTATAGAGCTTTCCGGGCAATACCTTTAAAACCTAGTCTGAAAATACCTTATCACGTCAAACTGATGTTGATTATTGCTGAAGTCTCACCTGCTCTATTGGGTGACGATCTGGGCTAGCATGGGAGAGCTGTGAGGGTCTTATCTACCATTGTGGATAATGATCCCGCACAATGTATTTTGTTAGTGGAATAAGTGACTTATGACTTATACAAGACTCATGACTTGCGACTATGACTGGGAGGGCTGTGGGGGTCTTATCTACCATCGTGGATAATGATCCTGCACGACTTATGACTATGACTGGCTCCTGTGTGGAGCGCTCCTGTGTGGAGCGGGGCCCCTGTGTGGGGCGGGGCTCCTGTGTGGGGCGCTCCTGTGTGGAGATGACTTATGACTATGATTAGGATCCTGTGTGGAGCGCTCCTGTGTGGAGCGGGGCCCCTGTGTGGGGCGGGGCTCCTGTGTGGGGCGCTCCTGTGTGGAGGTGACTTATGACTATGATTAGGCTCCTGTGTGGAGCGCTCCTGTGTGGAGCGGGGCTCCTGTGTGGGGCGGGGCTCCTGTGTGGGGCGCTCCTGTGTGGAGGTGACTTATGACTGTGACTGGCTCCTGTGTGGAGGTGACTCATGACTACAACTGGCTCCTGTGTGGAGATGACTTATAACTATGACGGGCTCCCGTGTGGAGCGGAGCTCCTGTGTGGAGCGGGGGCTCCTGTGTGGAGCGGAGGCTGCCTTGGGTGGCGGTGGCTGCCTCGGGTAACACCGGGTTGGGCAACCTGCGCTAGGTATTCGGTAACTTGTGTCAATTTTGTGTATAGAAGATATAAAATAGAATTTTAGTTTTATTGAAGAATTTCCTTTGTGTTGATCATTTATAAAATCTTCGAGTAGTATAAAATCTTTGAGTAGTATGAACCATTTGATTAGTATGAACCATTTTAGTATGAACCCTTTGAGTAGTATGAACCCTTTGAGTAGTATGAACCCTTTGAGTAGTATGAACCCTTTGAGTAGTATGAACCCTTTGAGTAAGTAGTATAAAAACTCTGAGTAGAAAGTACCCTCATTTTTGAAGTCAGGTTTGGCCGAGCAATATAATCCATAAATTTTATCTCATTTGCAGATGATTCTCAAGAGTACTCATCACCCGAGGACGTGTGAAACGTCAGGAAGGCCGTGTCGTAGAATATTGATTGTCATGTAATTACTTAGTAATCATTTTAATAAAACCAAATAATAATAACAACATTAATTTTAAATGTAATAAATTATAATTTGATTTATTGTAAATATCTAGTAATGTTATAAAATAGTTTGCAATAATTAAAAGGAGTTGTATTGACCGTACCGAGACAGGTCGGGCGCTACCTGCTAGCCGGTTTGGGTGGGGATGGCTGTATAAAAGAACGAGCACGACCGTAGTCGTGGCATTCTGGCCTCACCCGCCGCTCGGTATTGTTGTCTCGGTCCTGTGTGTGAGACTGCTCGAATATTATTATTGTTATTATTGTATTCTTACCGAAATACAACAATCTATAGTGTAAAAACTATACATCGTTTTATTTAACTTCCTGGTGAAACATAATGTCCTGCCCCTTCTGACCGTTCTCCGACATATGTATTGTTACCAAAAACCACGAAACAGCTTAGTTATTTTATTTAATATTTTATTGTTACTTACATGGAGTTATTTTTTAAATCGGTAATCTAATATCTATTTCCTAAGATGTAGCTTGACCTCTCTATGTACTGACTGTACTGGCACAGTCTTATTATTATATTATTAATGTAACGATTTTAAAAAAAATATAAACAACCGATATAATAATTTTTGGCAATCAAAATCACCCTCCAATAAAATCCTTGCCGAAATGTGCATTGTGCACAGTACAGTTCAAGTTACTAAGCTTTATACTACCTACGGTGCTACAGACTACGAGCCGTAGACGATGCTACGAGCTTCGTAGCACGTAGCGACTGTAGCATACCTACGTTTTAAAGGTGTTTTCATAAGAATTTTTACAGACAAAATGGAGATAACTTTTTATCATTCATAATAGAGATTTTTTAACATATTTGTACGTTTTATGCCAATTTGCTTTGAATGCTAGGTTGCTTTGTTTTATATTGTTTCATTACTAACATAAAGTGCAATATCATAATATTATGGTCAGCTTCATACTATATGATTTTCCTTTATAAGGGGCGCTGTGAGTACTTCACTAGCGCGAGTTAACTCCGCACAGCGCCCTTTATTAGTAGGTTTAGGAACTTTATTAATTAGTCTTATAAACACTCGTACATTATGATAGTTATTTGTTTCTTAAAAGTAGACTTTTTTTCCTTTGTCTTTTGTAAATGTGCAATAAATACAAGCTTTATACCAATCGGGAACAACCCTTTTCCGCGGTAAAAATATGTATAAGTGCGCATTCTCTCAGGTTTAGAGTTTCTCCAGTAATTGCTGCGCCTCGGGCCTGTTCTGGAAGATTCGATTCTTCCCGATACCGACAGCCCATTAGGTGTAAATAAACTCACTTTGCCGGGGAATTACCGATGTTGACATGGCTTTTGTGGAAGCTATTCGATTTTACATGAGGGTAGACATGTTGGAAAATGTAAGTCGAATGTTTTAAGTATTTAGGTTTATAGTCTTGTCGTACTAGAAGTATGACCGTCATTCCTTCTTTTTAACCTCCAATGTATCTTAAATCGTCATCATCATCATCTTAGCCATTGGACGTCCACTGCTGAACATAGGCCTCCCCCAATGATTTCCACAATGGCCGGTTGGTGGCGGCTTGCATGCAGCGTCTTCCTGCTACCTTTATGAGGTTGTCGGTCCACCTTGTGGGTGGACGTCCTTTTTTTTTTTTTTTTCGTCGGGAAATGCTTTGCGCATACCCACTGGTCTATGGGGACGGCCAGTGGGTTATGTGGGACTCTCCCCACCTACCCACTAAAGGCGGGGCCTACCCACTAAAACCCGACGGTTTCCACCAGAGCCCAAAGAAACGGAGCCGCGAGTTATTGTCCTGGTTGGACATTCGTCCGCAGCTCCGCCTCAGGCTAGAGGCTCGCTCACGAGCAAGCCTCTCTGGCTTCGAGGGAACCCCCAGTCCCCTCCTCCAGTTGTTTTTTATAGAGGTTTTCTCCTCGCGGCCCTGGTATAACAGGACCCCCGGCCCGCCGTAGCGGGTTACGGTCTGCTCTATGCCGCTGCTCGGTCAGCTCTGCTGATCAGAGAAGTACCGAGAGCGGCCCTCCAAAGAATGGGCCCGGGCAAACGCCCCGCCAGCCCCCACCTGTGGGGGTTTTTAAAGATGTCCCCTGCATCGTGGCCCGGGCAAATGCCTCGACGGCCCCCGGCCCACTCAATTGTGGGTTACGGGTTGCCCGACAGGCCCGCCGAGTTGACGAGACCTGCCGCGCAGGTGAGAAGTTAGCCGCCCGCGTGAACAGACCACGCGGACGTTGCCCAGGGTGCACCACGAGGAGGTCGCTCACCATCGCACCCCGTGGGTGGACGTCCTATGTTGGGTTTTCGGACACATGGCCACCACTCCAGAACCTTGCTGCCCCATCGGCCGTTATCTAAAATATCCAGATAAATGCAAACAGAAACATAACCCTCCTTCTTGCGCAGTCAGGTAAATGTTATTTGTAGGAACAAGATAAACGCCCGCATTCACAAACGATACTTGCTTAAGTGAAGCAGCAAGCTCTGTGATTGATTCGTCTGTCACCCAGTGCGACCACGCGCACTGTGAGACCTCATAGTAATGTTTGTGAATACGGGCGATAAAGTAAAGAAAATAATACCTACATAAGTGCGAATCTAATTTGTAAGCTGTGGCATGAGTTTCATCCAAATCCATCAAGTAGTTTTAACATGGATGAGTTGAGTATCAACCATTCATCCTCACAAATCATGTTTGTAATACTAAGGCTGGGTTGCACCATCTTACTTAACAAATGTCAAAAATCTGTCAAACTCCATACAAATTACACCGGTTATCGTTATAGTTACGGTCAAAGTTAGGTGGTGCAACGCAGCCTTAGGCTGGGTTTCGCCATCTTTAACTTCAGCAAACGTCAAAAATCTAACAAACTTCATAATGAAAACATCGGTTATCGCTATAGTTACGGTTTACGTTAGATGGTGCAACACAGCCTTAATATTAAAGTTACTAGCTTTCCGCCCGCGGCTTCGCCCGCGTGGAATTTTGTCTGTCACAGAAGAACTTTATCACCCGCGTCCCTGTTTCAAAAACCAGGATAAAAACTATCCTATGTCCTTTCCCGAGACTCAAACTATCTCTGTGCCAAATTTAATTAAAATCGGTTCATTGGTTTAGGCGTGAAAGCAAGACAGACAGACAGACAGAGTTACTTTCGCATTTATAATATTAGTATAGATTTAAAATCAATGTTTAACCTAAGCAGCCGTTAAGTCGACAAACCATTAGGTGGAGTCCAGTCTGAGCGGTAGTGACGTCACGATGCACTCCCCACCGGAAGCCGGCTAAAAGCCTTCGTCTGCATTTGTCTAGGAGTTTCGTGTGATGTAAAATCAATAGAATCGGTTAGGGTTCCCTTTTGCCAATTTTAGGAATTGAATCAAGAATTTTGGTTGAATTTTAGCTCTAAAAAATATAGTTTTTCAGCCATAAAGACGTCCACTGCTGAACATAGGCCTCCCACAATGTTTTTCATGTTGATCGATTGGTAGCGGCCTGCGTTCAGCGCCTTCCTGCTACCTTTGTGATGTCGTCGGTCCACCTTGTTAACGCATTTAGCGCTAAAAAACAGTTTTAAAATTGTACCTATACACTTAAGAGCCATTTTACATTTTCGTGCGAAATTCTAAGATTTTGGAAGCATGAATTACTATCTTAAGCAACACCCAGAGATTATTTAATAACTGCGAAAGATAGGTCAATCCTTGGTGTTGACCATTAATGAAACGGATTTACTAAAATTCTTTTGCTTAATTCACAGTGCCCCATCTCCCACAACCATTTTACGGAAAAATTGCCGCAGACTCATTTTCAAAGTCCTGTATCTATTATTTATGCTCGTATAATAAACTTAAAAATATATAGTAATCATCGGACATATATTCTTGTAGTCCAATAATCAAACGGATTCTTGAATTTCATTACCATTATTGAGTAAAATCTAAAAATAATTTGGCGAATTTGAAGATTAACGTCACATTTTGATCGTGGTTTTTGGTTTAAAAACACAGCAATAACTGCAATAAAAGTATCCCAAAATAAAGAATATTCATTGTAGAATTGATTTCTACAGTTATTGTTTAAATATTAGTAACCACTTTGTCAAAATATTGATGTGAATATCAGTATAAATTACAATGCGCAAGCCGACATCGATTAGTATGGCGCGAGCGCCCGTCAAGGCAGGACCTGTGTCATTTTTCCCGCCGTGACGTTTACGTGCGTTCGTGTCGTAAAGCGGTGATTTGTACGGCGACCAAATACATTTGATACTATGCCGAGAGGCTGTTTCGAGTCGGCCGGCCGAGCAGAAATTGAAATGATGAATTTTAATTTCTTTGACGGATCTGGGTGTAACTATGTATAATATGTAGGTACCATGTATTTAATTTAATAAATAAATTATAAAAAAGTATATCCATTATGCTAGCACCCTTAACACAAGCATATTGGTTGCCTACTTTTGGACTAGATGGCGCTGTGAAATTGTTCAAAGATTTGTTTATTTATTTATCCGCTTTGAGTTTTGTTTCGTGAAGAAAAAAAAGAAGCGTTTTGTGTCGAGAGGGAAGCTTTGTTGTTAAATCTATAGTAATAAAAGAGGAAAGATTTGATTGTTTGTTTGTTTGTTTGGAGGCAATAGCTCCGAAAAAAAATTCTTTCACGATTTAGAATCCTAATTTTTTTTCTATGTAGGCTATAAATATTTTCAAAAACTATATTTTAGTACAAAATCTTTGATAAAATTCGACGTTTAATAAATAAATTAGATAACATATTAATACTTTTTTTTCAGTACGATTTTAGTACTTGTTTTTCAGAAATTCTACGATTTAACTAAACTTCTAGTGTTTATATTTTATGCATAATTTATTAACTTCTAAAATATACATATATCCTATTGATAGATGACGTGCTTCGTATTTTATTAAAATTATTACCTGACTATGTTAAAAAGATGTGGAATGTTATTTTGGAGATAACTTGGTTCCATAGAAATATAGTGAGATGCTAAGTAATGCGCTGAGTTCGAAACTCAGTGTCGTATTAGAAATTCACACACACAAAGAAATCAAATTATGTGCTCATTATCCACTGCGGTATCAGTATTCAACGTTCGAATAATCTTTAGTACTATGCAAGCAATATAAACTGTTTACATAATGACGTCGCTACTGTCATCATTACTTTCACAAGCAATATATTCCAATTTGTCCCTTGTCACATTTCCCTTTAGTTTCTGTGATCTGTGCTTGTTTCTAAGTTGATATCAATGAAATATTCCTTAGTACTTTTGATTTAATTTTTTTTTTGACACGTGTTTGAAAAATCAAGGTCAGATTACAATAAAATAACAAGTGAAAACGTAACATTGCATTGCAACTCGCAATTTCGCAATATTTATGAGGAGATCCCATTGGAAAGTCTGTATTCATTCCTAGGATTCCCCTAACACCATCAAATTCAAGAGAATTCAAGAGAGTGCAGTTTCCCATCTCATGCTTAGGGACCACGGTTTAAAATAGTGTGGTTGCATAGAGCCTGCAACGGGCAACCGCGTGCGCAGCTGCTCATACTATTTTTCGATAAAAAGCAAGTGTTGGCGCCCTCACGAGTTTTAGCGGAGTTCCACATGGTAGCGGGAGTAGACTTAATGGAAATCTATGCTTCTCCGACGACCAGTTGTATGTGGCATACTCCAGAGTATGCGCACACAATAGCCTGGTGATTTTAGCACCTGAAGGAAAAACAAAAAAACATTGTTTACAAAGAAATCTGCGGCAGGTGTAGTGTTTTAATTTTGTTTTAGAAAGTTCTCATAATTTTGTAAGTATTCAAATATTTAAACATAATAATTTGTAGATTTTATATCAAAAAATATAATCATTTATTTTAACAAAATTAATTTTCTTAGAATATTTTAATTCTATTAGAACCATTTTCCACTTCATCGCAGAAGAAGTCGCGGGCAAAAAGCTAGTATGAAATATGTAGTATTGCCCGCGGCTTCACCCGCTTGAAATTTAGTTTGTCACAGATCGTCATAAATTATAGCCTAACATTGTTATTCTGGTCGACGCCAGGGATGGATGAGCGTCGCTGTCGCTGGCGACAGGGTCTTCTGGTTCAGGGTTCATGGCGTAGGTCTCAGGCAAAATGAAATCCACTCGTAGAAATTAATAAATTCAGTGTATTCACGAAAATAATTACACACAGCACTAGAGTCGTATCGGAACTGAGTGAACCAAAGGTCTTGCGATAGGAACTTCCGATCCGAGTGATAGTTGAACACAGACTGCCTAGTACTGCTGTACTGTACTGTAAAGTTTCATCAAAATCTGTTCAGTAGTTTTTGCGTGAAAGTGTAACAAACATCCAGACATCCACACAAACTTTCGTATTTATAATATTAGTAAGACTAGTGAGAAGTAAGATAGTAAGATGAATTATTTTAGTTATTTGTTTACTTATAATAATATTTATTTATTTATTTCTTAGCTCTGTCTGATAATGGATCTGGAGGAGATGCAATGGCCACCTCCGTAACAAAACAATAGAACCCTATGGAGTTTGGGCTTGTGTGATTCGCCTTGACGAATATTTCGTATCCAGGGCCCGATGACGGAGCTGTAAAGGGGCAGATTTTTTTTTCACTATGTGACTGTCTTTATTTTGTAGCTACTTAATATATATTTTACATATTATACCTATTCGTGTTTCATTATGAATCGAAATATAAAAGACTTATTAAACTCTATCAAAAATTTAAATTAATTTATCAAGTTTGAATACCTCATTCTACCTTAAAATTAATAACTTAAATCAAGTCTTAATACGGTCACGGCTCAAGATTTTTTTGTCCATTTCAGCGTTCTTTTTGCTCTTTTGACGTTGCGTTGACAGCTTTTACCTAAATTCGCGCGGAATATTTTTGTGAAATGGCTCTTAAGTGTAAAATTACTATACTATAAAAGCTACTACTACTATTAAAGCTATTTTTTACTGTTTACTATTATTTATTTATTGACAAGGATCTACCAACAACACATCTTTACACAAACAAGTAATGCATGCAATGATGACAACACCAAAAGATGTATCTTTATAGGTAAAAATACTGTAAGCAAAATACTGTATGTAAGCAACTCAGAATACAGAACAAACCAGAAGTGTTCGATAACATTTCTACGCGGCAACTTGTGTCCAAAATACTTCCCCTCCCGCGCCCCTCTACCCCCTTTAGTGTTACTAGCGCCGTGTGACTACCCCATTTTTGGGGTAAAATTCTGTAATTTTTTAAAGAGATAGAGAGAGAGAGAGAAGAAGTAAAAAATAAGTAAGTGAAATAAGTACACACGGCCACAGTGTTAACTATCCATTTCCGTTTTTGCTCTCGCTCTCATCAAATGGTGATTCTTTGCGATAGAACGAGACGACATGACTGGCCATAGGCATAGATAGTACCTACCTACCTATGAATTTAATTTTTACTCCGAAGTTTAATAGTGTAATTACTACATGTAGGTATAATACACTCGGCATCAAATAAATCGCACCTCCCGCGACAAGCACTTATCAAACGTATGCATCCCCACTTCCCACCAACATTGGTACCATTTGGAAGCCTAGTTCTAAACTTCGTTTCATTAAAGGAAAGGTTTTTACCCCAAAAATGTGTCTTTACAAGGATCCAGAGTCACTTCTTCAAAAAATAGGTAGTTACGCTATAGCCATTTTTTATGACTATAAAACTGTTAAGTTGGGATTAATCGCTATCTATCTGTTAAAGAGGACACGTGAGATCTTTATTTGGTTTTATAACCATAAAAATTGGTCTAAATGATCATCCCAGAGGTGAGCCCAAAGTGAGGTCTATTTTCAAGTCACATTTATGGTATATGTTAATCATTTATTTAGAAATTAAATGTATTTTTCTTTAAGGATATTTATTGGGCTTTCAAATAACACCAATATTGTTGGGGTACCATAATTGTGTCAGAAGAAAATCTTTAAAGTTCGCGTCGCGAAAGGTGCGGTTTATTTGATGTTGAGTGTATGTTATTTAAAAGTCAATTACAAAAGTCGAATATAAATTTTAGAATGCCAAGTAAAACAAAAAAGAAACTTAAGGTTCTTTATTATGTAAACATATCGACAACAAAACATTTGTTTACGGCGCAGTAGTGCTTTTAGTTTAACTTTTCTTGAAGTCAAAAACAGAATCCAAATCAAAAACATCACCAATACTTGAATTTGATTGCGAGGCAACTCTGGCTGTGTATCCTGAAAGAAAATCAGAGTAAGTATGTAAGCAATAATTAATTACTTAAAATTATTATTAAATATACAAATATTGCTGCTGCTGATCTGTTGATACCAATGCCTTACTTTTGAGTAAATGGGAAAGTATGAAATTCACGATAGTAATTTATTATCTTCTCATTATTTAGGGAGTAATATTATAAATTAATTCAATATATTAAAATCAAATCAAAATCAAAAATATTTATTCAGTTTAGACCACAAGTGGCACTTTTAATTTAATTAATCAGGTTGTCATGTCATGGATGAAATTACACTAAAAACTAATTAAAACAAAAAGGATGGGGAAAATATTCCATTATTCTGTGGTAACGCTAACAAAATTAACGCGTGAATTTTTTATAGACAAATGTAATTCAATATAAAAAAGTAGGGTAAAATATTCCGTTGACCTGTGGCAACACTTACAAAATACAACCGTGATTTTTTTTGAAAATTATTATTTAATTAAAATGAATTGGAAATGTGCTACTTACGGATAAAACATGATCCCATGCACTTTCTTCGTAATTCCAGTAGCATTCTTACATGTTGGAACGGCACAAGACGGCATAATTTAATTATAAAGTGTCAATCTGACGGATATGTAAGCAATGCGCGCGCCGGCCATTGACTAATTGCTCTAAAGTCAAATTAGTGCGATTCGGAGTAATTTATATGAATACACATTTACGCCCGTTGACGGTTTCTGGTTTGTTCCGTATTCTGAGGTAAGCAACATACAAAATAAAAACTTGACGACCGAAAGTACAATACTATACGCAGTAAGATTGCTAGTAAGTCTTTATTCTGTAGGTAAATTCTGTATCTTTCTTCACTAACACTACATTTTTAATCTCATAAAACGAAACGGCGGCCGGAGCGTAAAAGTGAATAACCCAAAAAAATAATAAAGCAAGGTGAGCCGAATAAAATATTCAGCGATGACAAACGGCGGAGCGCAGCCGACAAGTGGCCAACATCCGTCAGATCTGCGCATGGAATTTGTAACCACTGAGTGAGGGTATGGTGACCACACTTGAAGCCTCGTACGGGACAGTCTTACTTAAATACATGGAAATTCAGGTAAGTGTTAAACAGGAAAGTAGACAGCATTTTTATAAATAAAGGCTTCAGGCGATATAAATTTGTATCGAGCATAATCATCATGAAAAAAATTTAAAACTTAAAAAAATATTATGTCCCTATTGTTTCACATTCATATCTCAATTATTTGAAGTTAAGCATAGCAGTTAGATGTGTTTTGTCAATAAATAGTTTGTTTATTGTCTCCCTGTACTGGCCTTAGGGAGAAAAGGATAGTGAAGATTTACACAAACAAGTCAGTAGCTACATTTTTTTTATCTAATACTAGTTAAAAATCTTCACATGGTTTCTAGATGTATAGACGACAACACATCAAGCTAAATAATGTGCATATCATAGTTTAGTATAAAAATAACAACAAAAATATTCAAGAAAAATATTCTCCGACATCAGTTTTATCATCCGTCTTTGACCAACAAACATGGTCACCCCACGTATGGAAGTCACGACATCTTGCAGAGGGGCAGTATCTCATCGCGGGTCGTTCCTTGACAGTGGCCATTTTTTTCGGAGATTTGTGGCCAGGATCTTCGGGCAATCGTGTAATATTGTCAACTCCCAACTAAGGATTTCGCGTGACAGTATTTTTGAGAATTTCTTACATTGTGGGTTCTGCGTTTGAACATAATAAAATCTATTTTGTTTTCTTTCTTTCTTTCTTCATACAAAAATTTGTTTTCTCTTGCATTGCAGGCGATGTTGAGTATAAAAAAGTGTGACTTAGTGCTTAGGAGCGGTTTTCACCAGTCAGCTAATGTGTCTACTTTTACAACAACCTAAATTGAACATTGGTATTTATAAATATTATGTTCTTAAGAACCAGCATACTGAGTTAAACATCTTTAAATGTGTGCAATAGAAATAAAAACAGTTTTAGTACAGTACTTAATTCTGTCTTTACGACCATTTAAGAAATTCTAAAAATGTACGTTACATAACTACATCACTAACCCTTATTAATTAAAGTTACACCCGCGTTGAACACTTGTTTAAAGTGACGTTTAGTAAGGATACATTTTTGGTATAGAAATTTTAAACAACTGTTCAACGCTTGTGTAACGGATTACTAGGAAGAAGAGGGTTAATCATTAACAATGTGTGTAACGTATAGTACGCGTATAGCAACACAATGGACATTATTACTATCATTTATCAAAACATTTCTTCAGAAATTAGTTTAAAAGCAAGAAATTTCTTTCCAATTGCTTTACTATTTTAGATTAACATTTAAATAGTTGCGGAAAGAAAACTAATTGTAAAAATATATAAATGAGTTTCTTGAAGACAAGTAAACGAGGTAGGGAATAGATGCGCGAATCGCGTGCGTTCCAACTAGATCTGTATCTGTAAGTGAACAAGGGACTAACAAACAAAGTAGTACGTGCAAAGAAATTAACACCCTGTTACTTGTAATTGCAATAATTAAATTATGTGGACTTAGAAGCTAGTTAGGTTTAACATAATAGGGATGATGACTAGGTAATGAAATCGAAATTCTATTTAGTCCGTCAGACAGATAATAAAAAAATGGAGACATATTTTTAATATTTTTTTTTGATAGATTAATGTGACTAATGGATGACCATCTATAAAAATATCTCACCATTTCAGAGATACAATTTTTTTTCATATTTTTTTAAAATCCCTATTATGAGCCTACTTCTTGTTGCTGTGTGTACAAATGAGCAGATTTATCTTTTTTTATTTGTCTCGAAAAGTTTGGCACGCTCTATTTGGGACATCCTGTATACAGGGTGTTAGGTAAATGGGTATATGAGCCGACACTAGCCCATGTTAACATGGACATATAAATGGTATGGTGAAGTCAGAAAATTGATATCATCATTTTAATCTTTTTCATTTTCATACAAAATAAATATTATAAAATCCGATTTGTATGAAAAATAAAATAATTAAAATGAAGATATGAATTTTCTGCCTTCACCATACCATTTATATGCCCATGTTAACATGGACTAGTGTCGGCTCATATACCCATTTACCTAACACCCTGTATAGGACAACTAGTACAAAGGCAAATCCAGCCCTGAAAGCTCAACAACAAAACCTCCACACCTGTTATAACCTTTTGTAAAATTAAAGAAATATGCACCCTCAAGAGAACTTTCGCGTTAATCTGAAAATCTAAATAGCAAATACAAAGCGGTCGACAGTTCCTTTGCAAATCCTCAGTCAAACAGCAAACGCGAAATAAAATGCTGAGAACAGTCCATTAATTTTAACCTCATAAAATACTATTATTCAATTTTGAACCCTAAAAAAATTTGCACAAAGTGTAGAATTAAAAAGCATTTCGAAGACGACTTAGTGCTTTTTGTTGGTAGATAAAAAAGTATCCAAGTTTGTACCTTCAATGGAATTTAAACTTTGGGCTTAGACAATAAAGTGTAAATTCGTATGAGATATAGAAGAGGAGATAGGGCTGTCCAGTTTTAGTGAAGGCCCCACATTAACATTCCTTCGCGGAATCTCCTTAGCGATTCTATGTAAACAAACAACAAAAGATTAGGTTGTTTTTAAACCCATTTGGTTTACAAAGAAAGTCGAAAAGTCTAGCTATAGCTAGGTATTTAAAAGAAAAAAAAGTGATGTAAGTCGAGCACTTTACTCAGTCAGTGCCTGAGAGGCATGAGACGGGTGGCATTGTTATAATGATGTGCATACAAATCTGAAGTGTCGCTGACGTTTGACATCAACAAAATCCCATATCTCAGGCATTGACTGAGATCTATAAGCCCCTTGTGGTAAGCTAATGTATAATATGTATATTATGTGACGAGTGGATTCATCACAACAATAGTCTAGCGATAACGAGGTTCGGGTCTCGCGTCAGCCAGTCCGACATTTTTGGGCTTTTGTCACCTATACATAAAAGTAAAAAAAAATCAATATCATTCTTTAACTGCTCTCATGGTCGACTTCTTGCAGTTACAACGCTACTTACGCGTATTTCAATTGCAAAGTTAATGACTCTATCAAGACGTAATGTTTGTAAAAACGCTACAGCGGCAACGGAGCGAGAGAATTCTAAATTCAAATCAGTTCGTGAGTGGCGTGCGAAGCGGACGGACGTGCCGGTTGGTCGTTCGTTCGTTACAACTTCGTTCCAAATGCTAAATATATTGTCGTAGACGACAACGTTACTGGTTTGAATAATTTGTTTTGTGAGGGAATTTTAAATGGTCTTTCTTTTACATCTGAAGATTTATCTTATTTTAAAATGTAAATACTTGCACCTAATATAAACATATTCTAAGTATTCTATAATTAATTCTAATAAGTACCTATATAATAAGTAATTCTAAGTAATATAAACAAAATCTAAGATGGTACTTACATATATACCTGCCTTGTGAGTGCCTATTCACTCTTGCCTTACTTGTACTTGTAGATAGTTAAAAGTTTAGAGGATGACTTACGAAGCAATACTTTATGGCATCTTAAGTTGCTATTTTGCATATAAAATAGTCGACTGTACTTAAAAGTAAAAAGTCTTTATGTACGTACGAAGAGACTCTAAGGCCCAGAACAGACGGTGAAACGCAACTGCAACGAAACTGCAACTGCTAGTTACTTTTGAGTTGCATCTAAATTTCTGCCATAGCGTCCGTTGAGAGACCAGTTAGAGACACATGACGCGACCATTATGAAACTTTCAGTTTCAGTTTCATTCATCAGAATCATCAGAAAATAGCAGTTTCGTTGCAGTTTCGTTTCACCGTCTGTTCTGGGCCTAAGAAAGAAATTATTGAATCGTATACCCACTAAATAGCCTATAAATCGGTATCTATTTATTCAGTGCAGCTCACCGTTATAATACTCAGGTAAATACCACCAGTCTGTGTCTCAATTAGGGTTGCCAGCTATCCGGGAAATCCGGGATTCACCCGGAGTAGGGTGCCTTGTTCCTTGTCCTGTAAATTAATTTGAATGTCTTTGATGACTCTAGATCTTTCCCCAAGATAGAGATGGTAAAAGTATTTTTTTTTGCTCGAGAGATCAAAATCAACATCATCATTAACAGTCACAGGACGTCCACTGCTGAAAATAGGCCTCCCCAATGATTTTCAGATTGGCCGGTTTGTAGCGGCCTGCATCTAGTGCTTTTCAACCTTTATGAGATAGTCTGTCCACCTTGAGTATTCAAAGTATTTTTGCCAAAAAAGTGTTTTTTTTTTGTCTCGGAATTTTCCCCAATACTGGCTACCCCAGTCTCACCTCAGTCTCAAAGGAGTCTCGTCTCGAATACGTAATTTAATTACGCAGCAAACTTGTCAGCGTAGTTATTGTTGGCGACACTCGAGCCGATGACAGCTTGATAGTTGTGAGTGCTAATAATCTGTGGTTTCGAGTTAGCTATGACAATTTGATTGTTTGTGATTGGAATGGTTAACATTAGTTTAATTATTGAGATTAGAGATATTTCTATTACGACCGTATGTACGTGTCTTAGGCTGAGTTGCACCATCATACTTTAACTTTGACAAACGTCTAAAATCTGTCAAACTCCATACAAAAATCACCGGTGGTGCAACTCAGCCCTAAAGAAGGAATTCTGAGATAAAATTTTGATTATTCAACTTATAGAAGTCATATTAAAGTTTTCGTGCTTACCTATTGCGTATTTAATAAATCAATTTAAATATTATAAAACATGAACCCCCTTACTAATAAAACTTACACGCTCGTTGAACAGTGTTTTAAAGTGACGTTTAGTATGGAAATGTCATGTTAAAACAGTGTTTCAACAACTGTGTAACTTTTTATTATAAAATAGTGAAGGGGAAAGTCTCCTGCAAATAATTTGCACGAAAGTTGAGGTTAAAACAGAACCCCTGGGATCAATTCGCAGGCTCTGAGTGACATTAACGATCACAACCTTGATAAATTCACCTTTATTTGTTTCTTGTAAAATTGTTTTTTTTTTACTGCAGCAAATTAAATAACTGTGCCGGTGATTGACGTTGTTAAACCTAAACATCCAGTGCAAGGTATTGTATGAAGTTCCTATAAAATTAATTACAATCGGAACTTGCGATGTACCTAACACACGATACAGTCCTCAAACTTGTGAATGGGATCCAATTTGTAACTACGACGGATCCTCTGCCCGGTGGAACTTCTGTCACATGTCTCGCGAGTTCCGACGATTTGTATTGAACTACGTTCGGGGGGCTGTGCAGGACGTAGAGAAACTGGAAGCGACTTGACTCAGACATGTAAAACAGAGTTCGTCTTCTGCCCGCCACAGGCTCTTCCCGCGACCTTCACCAGACCGTCAGTCCACCTAGTGGGAGGCCTGCCCACGCTCTTTAGAACTTTTCTGCCCCAACGGCCATCGTCTCTACGAGCTATATGCCCCACCCACTGGTCACTTTTTGGTTTTCCTGTGGATCTTCTCATTTCTGATTCGATTCAAAACAGAGTAAGGTGTCATAAACAATGTATTACAAGAGCGCGCCCATGGGAGGGCAGCTGCCCCTACTCTGTCGCTGACTTGCTCCTCCCATAGACCAGAAGATGGATAGTGGGTTTTGCCCTTTTACCCTCAATTTTCAATCTAAAGAAGACACTCCAAGCCACGTCTCATCATCATCATCATTTCAGCCATAAGACGTCCACTGCTGAACATAGGCCTCCCCCAACGATTTCTATAATGACCGATTGGTGCATCCTCCAGCGCCTTAGTGCTACCTATATGAGGTCGTACGTCCTACGCTGCGCTTTCCAGTACATAGCCTCCACTCCATAACCTTGCTGCCCCATCGGCTCTCAGTTCTGTGTACTATGTGCCCAGCCCAGAAGTTGCAGGCAGCTAGTCATTAGTCATTGATATAAAAATGATCAAATAAAGGTGATACTCCAAGTCCAGCAGTGGACGTCATTTGGCTGAAAGGAACGAACGAACTCGAAGCCACATCTAGTACATGGATATAGGGATGTCAGTGCATCCTCGAGCACGGTAGTCTCAGGGATGAGCTCGACCAGAAGTTGCAGGCCGCTTGCACCCGCGGGCGATTGCTTCACCTGCATACGTGCCTCTGGTCTTGATTACAAACTAAGCTGTAATTTAATCGACTCTAAAACCGGTATATTAATTATGTACAGTCAGCGACAAATAGTTCGAGACACCTGAAATAGACAAAGAGTTCGCAACAAGTCTTTGTTACGATTGGAATAAGGTTGTGTTTTCAACCTTTTGGCCATTTTGGGTGTGACGAACGATTTGACGCTGACTGTGCGAGTTGGATCACACACTCTTTGATTACAGAACCCTGAAAACGAACTTTTTATATGCGCCGAAAAAATAGCATTTTGAAAGATCTCTTAACACGTTGGATGCCATGCGTGTCACTGGTTCCGACCAAACAATTTTCTATTGCGTCTACCTACAACCTTCTATCATCTATTGTTACTCCTAATATTGTTCTTTGGTTTCTTTGAATTAAAAAAATACGTTTGTCTAAAGCGTGTCTCTTAACACGAGTATTAAACGTAATATAAACAATGCCCAATTGCCCATATTCTAGACACAGATGGCTTTAAATTAAACATAATTACGTTCTGGAAATACATTCAATGACAGTACATTAAAGCATGCTACAAATTGTGTACAAGGCCACAGTTGCACATGACATGACATCTTGCTGTTTACACATAATGCTTGATGTTTGCCTATACATAATGCCGGCTCCACACTATAGCAGAACAGATATCATCAGTAATAATGACATCAATATTAACAGGATTATTCCCACCTCTCGTTCCCACCGTTGCAACTCCTGTGTAGCCAGAATCTACAGCTTGACCGCCAATAAAAACCCAACCAGTGAAGGTCAAGTTTGTCCCGGGGGAAAGTTAACAGTCATTGGACCCGCAAAGACATTAATCAGAATAACATAGGAGGATTTTTGCCAACCCGGAAACGGATCATAATCATGATCATGATCAGAATGGAGTTTCATAAAAAGAATACTGATAGCCTCGAGTTGATACGGTTACGATCCCTTTCTGGGTTGATAGGTGTGCTACGTACTTTAGTCGATGAGCGTGTGAGTATGAATGCGTGGTGGGGGGTGCTACTCGCCTGTCAAATAGAACAAACTGGATTGGCTCGGCTAAACGATTTAGTAACCTACTAGACTAAATTTTTAGTGTTTGGACACGTTTAGCTACTAAATTACTCGCCACTTGCCTAAATTACTCGACTAGGCTTTACTGCCATTGGACCGGTCGAAAACTACTAACACTAGGTACTAACTATCGAACATTATTAACTACCTCTCTACACGTGGAAGGACGAACCTTGCACTGCAGACAACGACGCAATATTTATTGAACAAATGACATGTTATTTAAATTAAACATTAAAAATTAACACACCTTTGTTGATTTTAAATAAATATACACCAAGTTACAGACACTCGGTAAATACTTGTATCCTTCTGAATTTTCTACTTCTTGTTGTTTTGTTTAGTTTACTTGTGCAATAAAGTTTATATGTCAATGTTTTTACCCTCTACCGCATTAAAACATGTTTTTGTTATTTCATAAAAACTTTCCTCCGTATAAATATGACGGAAAATGCAAAAATGGACACTTAAACGGATGCGTAATGAGCGAATCGTTTAGACCCATGACGAATGGGTCGGGGCATGCACTGGCATCATTATTTATAATATAACCAGCATATCTAGACCCTCACAACTTTACAATAACACCCCTCCCAAATATCAAAGTCTTATAACAGAGGGAGGTGGGGGAAGTCCCAATAAAATGGAGCATCTGTCGGGAATTGTACTACAAAATCTTGAAAGCAAATTATGTATTTTTACATGTATTATAACAAGTCGGGGATGGAATTCGCTTATGAAATTTTCTGTAGAAATATTCAAGGAGATATTGGAATTTGGATAGAAACATGAAATATTCCATAAATCTTGTGAGAGTATTAATGTTAGGTCAATTTTCAATAGACGGTTCGTCTGGCCTGTTTGGCATACCAAACTACAACGCTGTCTGGAGTTCAGGGTTCAAACCCCGCTGGGGACAAATATTCGATTGATCACAGGCATTTGTACCGAAAGTCATTTACATAACGCTATAATTAATAATACCTCCGGAAACGGTGTTTAAACATGAACCTACACTTAACACTAGACTATCGCCTAGATTGGTTAAGGGTGGATTCGACCAAACAAGAGTAAATATTAATCTCAGAATAAACCGTCAGTTTTGTCATATTTCCCATACTGAAACTGTCAATGTGCCAGTTATACTAGGAGTTATTCTCGGATGAAAGTTTGGTCGAATCGGGCCTAATACTAGTTTAAAATTAGTTTTCAACGACGCTTCATAATAAGTACGAGTCTTTATTTTCTAGCAAAATAATGTTCCAAAATAATTGACTTTATAGTTAGTTGGTTAAAGTAAGTCAAACAATGAATAACTATGAAAAATGTGGTTCGAAAAAAGTATTGGACATTGTGAGAGTGAACTATTTTCACGACCAAATCATCCCCGCAAACAAATTGTAAATTAAAAAACCGTTAAACTCGTGCAATGGACAGACGTCACTTCCGGTCCGATGCCTCGTCCGGTTTATGCGGAAGTGAGCAACAACAATAAAAATATTACTCGTTAAAACGCCGCGGTGGAGTGAACGTGTTAACGCTATTGAAATGCTCTCGGCTGAGTGACTTGACGTGGCCTAGTGGATTGTTGGAGGTACTGGGTTCGATGCCCAAGTAGAGCGTACAGATAAATTAAAATTATATTCCAAGGAATTAACAGTTTTTAAACTTTCGCGATCCCGTGAGTGCGAGTGTTGTGTGTCGTGGTAACATCACTACAGTGTGACAAATGACAATAGAGGGTAGTTGAAAATATTCAAGCCCGCCGGAACGATGCCACGAGATGCCAGTCTGCTGTGACCACGGCTGCAGCATTGCTGTCGAAACGTCAAACCGTGAGTAACTACATAATTATGTAATTCATAAATGTATTTAATACTAGATGTTTCTCAATTTTAGTTAAATTGATAGTATCCATTAAATGATTTTTGCTTAGAAGCGTATCTACGTATTTATGGAGTGTCGTGTCGTCGGTAAAGTTCGAACCTTCTACAAGCTTAGGAAGCTAACGAAAGTAATAATAAATAATAAAGCATTTCTTTCTTTCACAATCGAATAATACAATGAAACACAAATTGCTATGTACTAATTGAACTGGGTTAGATTGTGAGAGAACTGGAACCTAAATGATTACAACCCTTCTTACACAGGATGTTATGAAGGATATACAAAATAAAATAATTTGTCAAGGAGTTAGTTTTCCCTGTTTAGTCTTTCTGACAAACCGATATCACGCGAAGCTTCAGACAAAAGCTAGTACAGAATGCATCGTCAAACTCCAAAACGCCAGGGGCGGCCAACAATTTCATATTGCAGTTTAAATAAGTCTTCAAACTCACGTACCGTCGCAAAATGTTTACGACTACATTCGACTTTACGTTTTTGTTGCAAAAATAACACGTATTACGACTGAATAAGATGCCTCAGTGTATGGCTTGAAGTGCTTAGGCTACATTCGAAGGTCCAGCGGCGTTCGCAAGTTAATTCCGAAGTTCTTCCGGTGGTTTTTATTAAGTTACACTGAAACAAACTAGGGGCGACTCCGGAAAGTTCTCCGCGACATGCCAGCGTTGCTCCGTGTACAGTTGGCCGCAGAAATGTTAGACAAAAATATAGTTACTACCTAATATCACAAATAGAAATTATTGTAAAATATGGGTTGACTCCGTCAGGTCGTCGGTCCACCTTTTGGGTGGACGTCCCACGCTGCATTTTCCATTATACACGATTTATCTAGTCTTTATGGCTAAGTAGCATCTGGTTTTCTTTCTTTTCGTCTACCGTAGTTTAAGTTTTAACTTAACCTTCACTGGTTGGGTATTTATTGACGGTCTAGCTGTAGACCCTGGCTACACAGGAGTTGCGGCGTGCGGCGGTGAGAACGAGGTAGGAAATAGTCCCATTTACTCTTAGTTTAAAAAATATTTTAAGAAAATTTCAGAGATTGTGTTACATTTTCCCAGTCTGACTGTACCACAAGTTTACCTCCAATTCAATTAGCAGGTACCTCGACCTGCCCGCGATTGGCTGATTCTGTTTTTTGAAAGTTGCGCCGAGAAATATGGAGCTTTGTTTTTACGGAGAAAAAAGTTTGTATTCCATTAGAAAATTGGTTATTCTTACTCTTCCGACTAGGAAATTCTGGGTTTGATTCGCAAGAAGTGAACATTTTTTTCATTTTTGGTTAGGACATTGCAGTTTTGGGATAAAACCTGCATGTCCAAAAAACAAAATCATCAACACACTTTAGTCACACACAAGACGTCTATTGAACATAAATGCTTCCCCTAATGACTTTGACAAATGACAATGACAAAAAAAACAATTGAAAAATGAAAGTCCTTATTTGAGGCAACTAGGATGCAATCCAATTTGTTAGTAAAAAGTAACTTATTCTAGGATAGTACGTAATTTCTAACAGGATTTGGTTTGGCTAGATCCCAGAGAAGTGGGCTGTCTAGCCGGTCGGCTATCGTACACAGTATGATGTTAAAAACTGTTCGGTGCTTCGGAGAACAAGTTTTTTTACTATGGCATTGGTCCCATGCTTGAATGCTTGAGCTATGGCTTCAGCAAGGTTGGCACTGAAGTTGTGGACTCAGTCATAGACCCACGAGGTAGAGACGGATAGGCCAATAAAAATCATAAGGAATTCCAAGTTCAATAATTTAACTAAATTGTTGCAATTCACGAAGGCCAGTGAACTTTACACGTGTGGTGGCTCGCTACTGTTCGTTTTTCAAGTTTTGATAGACATTACACTATCGTTATGTACATGTACACGTACACACACAAGTAAAGCTCACTCGCCTTCGTGAGTTGCAAGAAATATACAATTTAACCTCGTAAGCCCGGATGTGCATCAGAAGGAACTAAAACTTTGTAGTCAGTAACGCCGAGACATTTTCGGAGGTGATTTCGAAGTATCGCCGGATGTGCTTTCAGAGGAACTAAAACTTTAGCGATAAATTTAAGTTAAAAAATTCGCGCCTATCGAAAAAAAAGAGTGATAGTCTATGGCTTAAAGTATTCAAAATCAGGTATCCAAACTTATTAATTTAAAAAAAACAAAACGTCACTGTCAAATTATCATTTTCCTTTGACAAGGTGGCTCGTCCGAGAAGATGTGATGTGCGATTAATTTTTTTTCTTCGCGTTAACGTAGTTTAATTGCAAAACTGATCAGTATAATTTAAGTTAAAATACTGCTAAACAAGCAAAAAAATTATTTTACCCAATTTGAAGTAGTTTTGTAAGATTTTTTTTCGTTTGAAAATAATAGTTCTTTGCAAGGAACATTCGGTCTTGATGGTGAAAGTTTTATTTTTGTATATTTTTTCTATTGAGATGGAATTGAGTATTGGACTTTTAAAATTATGATATGATTGAGAAAATTTACCATGAGAACGTTCTGATTTTTAGTTTAGTAAATATTATAATTAACATGAATTTTCACTTTACTTCTTAAACATTCTAACCTATCATTAGTGTATGTTATAAAACCGATAGTACTTTTAAAAGTACTAATTATGAAACATTAAATAAAATAAAAACCGTTGTACCTTTTCAGTTACATTTATTAGTATCATTATTGTATCTTTATGTAGTATTAATTTATTAAGAAGGTTACATTTATGTTTTACTTTAAAGTATAAAATACAATTTATTTACTTTTCCTTTTTAAAGTCTGTAATACCGAATGTTCTTTTAAGAGAAAATTTTTTTTTATTATTTTTCACCTAAAATAAGCTCTATGCACTATTATATAGGGCCCCTAAAATATGAATGCAAAAGAAAATCTCTAACATAGAAATTTTTTTACTCGAAGTGCTCGGCGTTTACTACTTCAAATTATTCGTTCTTTTGAAAGCACATTCGGCGATACTTAGAAGTCGACAAAATTTACTCTTCGGTCTTACGAGGTTAAAGCTCTTACATATTTTTATTATCAGTCTATTTTCACAGAATAATAAAATAATAAACCTCGACAGTTCGTACTCTGCTTTAGAGCTCGGGAATGTCGGGGCGAATCAATTTACGAGTTTTCAATGGTGCAGTATAATTTTAAATCCGTTCGCCATTTTTATAGTAGCGCGAACGTTCAGTCCGACTCCTTACTCCTGGGAGCGCGCGCCAGCGATTAAAGGCTGCTAGTCCAAGGGATAGGGTGCTATTGAAAACTAAAGATTTGGTAAAAAGACAAGCTGGTTTTAATAAAAAAAAAATTGCCACTTGCGGCCCGAGAATTTAAAAGAAGAGACGGTGTGCTATTGAAATTTAAAGACTTCCAAGTAACAAGACAAGCTGGTTAGAATAATCCTTCAGGGACTAGATAATTACAATAGAAATCAATTGTTAATGCAGTCTTATGCGATCACTTAGGGTTCCATTTGTTTTTATCCAGCAACGAGGAAGCTCTTGGCTTATATCTTATCTGAATGGTAAGTGATTATCAGGCTGAGATAATAAACAAATTGTGCCATAGCGGGCCACTTTCCACTTTAAATTATGTAAACAAATCGAATTTAAGCAATGACAGACACCTGAATAAGTGTTTGTTGACTACAACCTCTGCGGAGCTTAAAGTTTTTATCTCGCTCATAGCAAGACATTAAATGAAATTGTGTTTTATGCATATTAGAAATGACCTTTTAGGAGTAATAGACCACTTTGAATTGCTATTCGTAATCGAAACATTATGCATCCATAATGCTACAAAAGGTCCATAATGTCACGGAATCATTTCTCTTTAATAATTACTTTCTAATCTAAAACCTATCTCCATACAACCCTGTTGAGAATGGAACCCAGGAGTCAGTCACAGCTTTTTAGATCAACAGGCTTTGTTTTAGTAGCTTTCGGTACTAACGTAACTATTTTGGCATACCTGACGTTTAATATCAAAGGAGTAAGTACTTAGTCCAATTACAAAATAATGAAACTGAAATACAGTTTGTTTCCTATCTCCAGGCGTATAAAGCTCGAACGCGTTTGATGTATTCATCCCGCCGAAGCCACGGGAACTGGGGAGAGAGATAAAAGTCCCTTTTAATGCCCCGCCGGATCCCGACCACTGTGCGCCGATTCTGTAACGGACCCAACATTTTAACGGCTCTTAGTTACGCTCTGGCTTTTTGATTGTGAAGTTTAGACAAAAAGCACTTTATTTTTAACTTCTTTGATTGATTTTTGCAATAGAAAACGAATTCTGTGTGGTCCTATTCTATCCTGCCTGAATCACATGACTAGCATGATAAAAAGCATTATTGAACAAACAATTTGGGGTTAAAGTTAAATGGAAAACGACGATGACACAGAAGTGTCTTAAAATACAACTATTTAATCAAGTCATTATTTCAGAAAAATACACAAATCACCGCACTAAATAATTAAAACCAAAAGAAAATGCACCCCAGCGATAAAATTATCAGAAAACGGAAAAACAACTACATTCAAAGCATTCCACTTTCCACCACGTTGGGCGCCAAAACGTCTCACCTGCAAATTGACACAGCGCCATCTTACGTCGCGCGCCGGAACCGCGCAACAGCGGCACTCCGTGACCAGACTCCGCGACGAGCGGACGTGCCGCGTTTACAGCTAACGAAATGTATTGGGAATACGTCTACGTTGAGTAGTATGAATGCAATTTACGTGAGTAGGTGCTGCAAGCGCGTCGGGTAAGAGTTGTATAGAAAGTCGATGCAGAATTGAAATTGTATTCAATGAATTTGTTTAGTAATGTTCGTCTTTTTTTAAATGTTTATTTAGTTGTAATATAGGAAGAGTGAGTAAACGAAAATGTAGTCTGATGTACAGTCAGCGTCAAATAGTTCTTGCCACCCAAAGTGTCCAAACAGTTGACAACACAACTTTATTCCGATTGTAACAAAGACATGTTGCGAACTTTTTGGCTACTTTGGGTGTCATGAACTATTTCACGTTGACTGTACTGTCAACTATACATTAAGCAATTATAAGAAAACAATAATATTTTGATTTATTTCCAGGATTTACACACGTAGTGAGTGAAGCCACTATAGACGACTCGTGATCCGGGGAACGCGGGTTCGGTTAGGTTAGGTTAGGTTACTATTTTGGCATACCTGACGTTTAATATCAAAGGAGTAAGTACTTAGTCCAATTACAAAATAATGAAACTGAAATACAGTTTGTTTCCTATCTCCAGGCGTATAAAGCTCGAACGCGTTTGATGTATTCATCCCGCCGAAGCCACGGGAACTGGGGAGAGAGATAAAAGTCCCTTTTAATGCCCCGCCGGATCCCGACCACTGTGCGCCGATTCTGTAACGGACCCAACATTTTAACGGCTCTTAGTTACGCTCTGGCTTTTTGATTGTGAAGTTTAGACAAAAAGCACTTTATTTTTAACTTCTTTGATTGATTTTTGCAATAGAAAACGAATTCTGTGTGGTCCTATTCTATCCTGCCTGAATCACATGACTAGCATGATAAAAAGCATTATTGAACAAACAATTTGGGGTTAAAGTTAAATGGAAAACGACGATGACACAGAAGTGTCTTAAAATACAACTATTTAATCAAGTCATTATTTCAGAAAAATACACAAATCACCGCACTAAATAATTAAAACCAAAAGAAAATGCACCCCAGCGATAAAATTATCAGAAAACGGAAAAACAACTACATTCAAAGCATTCCACTTTCCACCACGTTGGGCGCCAAAACGTCTCACCTGCAAATTGACACAGCGCCATCTTACGTCGCGCGCCGGAACCGCGCAACAGCGGCACTCCGTGACCAGACTCCGCGACGAGCGGACGTGCCGCGTTTACAGCTAACGAAATGTATTGGGAATACGTCTACGTTGAGTAGTATGAATGCAATTTACGTGAGTAGGTGCTGCAAGCGCGTCGGGTAAGAGTTGTATAGAAAGTCGATGCAGAATTGAAATTGTATTCAATGAATTTGTTTAGTAATGTTCGTCTTTTTTTAAATGTTTATTTAGTTGTAATATAGGAAGAGTGAGTAAACGAAAATGTAGTCTGATGTACAGTCAGCGTCAAATAGTTCTTGCCACCCAAAGTGTCCAAACAGTTGACAACACAACTTTATTCCGATTGTAACAAAGACATGTTGCGAACTTTTTGGCTACTTTGGGTGTCATGAACTATTTCACGTTGACTGTACTGTCAACTATACATTAAGCAATTATAAGAAAACAATAATATTTTGATTTATTTCCAGGATTTACACACGTAGTGAGTGAAGCCACTATAGACGACTCGTGATCCGGGGAACGCGGGTTCGGTCCCCGCCGCCGCTGGACTATTGTGGTGAGCTCACTCGTGACACAAACATAATGTTAGTACGAGGGGCTAACGGGACTATTAGTAATTTGTGCAATAACAAATGATGTAGGAATAATCTTTAAAAATGTGTCGTGTGATCAACTGTACTTTCCATACAGATTCATATTTGGCTCGGCTTACTATACTGGATAGTATTACTCGTATTTTTGCGTAGAACAGTTGATAGCACATCAGACTATACATTTCTGTTGCAGAATAGCACTTATTTACAACTACATAAGATATACAGTTAACTTGATGTGTTTTTGCCTGTATCTTAGTACATTCTAAGATTATTAGCATTGTTGATGAGCAAAGGTTATCAGTGTCACGGCTAATATGTCTCACAAAGGGCACTCTGATAACCTTATTTACGATAGGTTTGCACGAGCAATGGCAAAGATACAAGAACTCGTTAAAGTTAGATGAGATCTACTTACTACTACTACCTACTTATTTGTGTTACTAACACTTACTCTATAAAAATACTTACAGCATTATTTTTAGTACTAAGTATTACATTTTGTCATTAACCGCCTCTGTGGTCTAGTGGTAATTAAGACCACCTGCTTTAGACCCAGAGGTCCCGGGTTCAATTGAAAGTGAAAATAAAATTTTCTGCTCGGTTTGGCTTGTGGTAGGGCTGTTTCTTAGTCCGCCTAGCTCTAGCTACCACTATCTTGCCTAAATCTGTCGCAATAAGATCAATGTTAACAACAATGTTGTTTTGTTCCGGCAGTTGGAGGTAAGATAACAGTTCCTCTGAGGTTGAAGATTCCGAGTGAATCTCGCTTCCTTACCTGATTTATCATTCTCTATCAAGTGAGATCCAGGCCAAGAGCTTCCTCGTCATTGATGAAAAACTAAAACTCATAAAACTCATTTATTTCTGTAAATAGGCTTAAAAAAAGCACTTTTACACGTCCCAGTATTAACCCTACCACTGCTTCAGGACAACAAATGGGCCAGTGCTGAGAAGAAGCAGCGCAAGAAACTCAGTCACTATTGTCAGCCTCTTTTTCAAAGGTTTACAGGCTTTAAAATGTACAAAGTTATAAATACATTGATGAATATAAAATCTTATTTTTTTCATGTTGGTTATTGTAACAGCTAACATGTTGGTTTGGGTGCCTCAATCGGCCCAAGTTTAACGTGCTTTCTGAAGCACTGAAATATTGTAGCTCTAACCATAGATACACGGATGTTACAATTCAACTATTAGACCAAGAAATTGAAATCTTTATTTTTCTACCAAACTATAATTTATGATAAAACAAAGCCAAATATGATGTCACTAAAACAAAGTCAGGAACGCAAGTAATTTTAATGTTTACACAATACGTTCTGCCAAAAAAGTGATAACTTCTGTCTTCTTTCATTGACGACGAATCCCGCAGTGTTTATTAAATGTACAATACTTTGCCTTTCAGCAGCTTGACTGATATTTCGGAAATCCCTCTATATTTCTTCAAATTAATCCTAAAATTGGATGAATATAGTACAAAAAATATTCACTTAAGCAAACAAACTTTCACCGAATTCTACGAGAGTCGATAGGACGTGAATCGAGATGAGATTAGGGTGTCATTTCGACCTTGTCCGTTCCAAGACGCTGTCTTATGTATTCCTTATGTACAGCTATGTATTCCGCTGTACATAACTGATGTATTATTGAGAAAGAACAAAAAGTTCTGGTCTTATTCTTAAGACGGACGGAGTACGCATGCGTGTAGGGCAAGTCCCGCCTACTAAAGAAAGAGATAACGAATTTTGTCTGTCCTTTAGTCCTTCATTGAATTGCTTCTGATTTTTAGATGCCCTTAAATCGATTTTTTCATAGAACACTTACTTCAGTCATAAAGCTGTCCTGATTATTTCAGACTTAAAGTTTTAAGCAGTTTCGTTGTAGTTAACAAAGCTGTTTTGCTACAAAACTTTTTAATATGTTTTGTTTAAATTTATGCCAGACAAAGTTCTTTTACAAAGTATTTATTTAACTGAGAAAATGCTTTGAGTAAACTACGTACACATTGTATATTATACTCGATTATTCAAGTTAACTACACAGTTAACTTAAAATTATGACACAGACTATGCATTTAGTTGACATCAGGTGATCCGTCTGCTCGTTTGCCTCCTGTCACATAAAAAAAAAAACTTTACACTATCAGTATAAAAATATATGTTTACTAAACATGCGCGGTGTTTAGTTTAGGTAATAAAATAGAAAATAATTTGCTAAAGTATTAAAAACTTTGTGAATATGTTTGGAAAAACGATCCCAGTAATTCTAATAATTGTAAAGGTATTTAATGATAGTTTCCTCCGGCAAATTCCAAATTCAAAACACTACCTCTAAGAATATCACGACAAAGGCCAACCTTTAATTATTAAATATTAATTAAGGCGCCTCAACGCTATCATATTCCACACACGGACTCCCCAGTCTTCCCAAGGCTTTTTCCAATCTGGAAACTTCAATTCATTAAACGCAAAGTTGCCGTTTTAATTAAAGATTGAAGCTGAAAACCCGCCCCGATGCCTTAACTCACTGAGACGTGGTTGGCTTATTTTTTTTTCGACACACTCATTCCCGCCTCTGTGGCCCTCCCAAACAAACAGCCGAGTACTTTGAAAACAAATTTCGCAACTTCCAATATTCAACTGTATCCCCCTCAATCCAAAAGTGAAAATCCTTTGGATCAGGATCAGCGTTAGGATGTTTCGGAGTTGTGTTGTCCCTTTCAGTTCATTTCATGAAAGCGGAGACAGTAGCAAGACTAGCAGTCAGTTCACCGCGAGCTTCGCGAGAGTTCACACGCGTGGGGGAGAATCGCTTTCGGTCAGTTCTTTCGCGGAAAACTTTTTTGTAAACTCGTCTGTGTTCTGTGGTGGTTACGGGCTTTATTGCTGTGAGGTGGTGTGTGTTTTTAACTTAAGGTAGGTGTAGCATAAGACTTTTTAGCTAAATAAACAATTAAAATAAAAGTTGATAACTTAAACCGGCTTTTGCGGCTTAAACGCAAGCTTTTACTAACACAATCAAATTAATTTATTCGTCGACAACATTTAATCTAAATGCGAAACTATTGCTTCGAACTTCGTAGGCTTTTAAAGCTCTCCTAAAACATCAAAGCTGAAAGCGAGTGAAAGCTTTCAGAAATTCATAGGAAACGTATAAAGTGGATTACTATAATATTATTTCTAGTACACAATAAAATATGAAATTTTCATGGGGATAGTTTCATTGGAAATTTAGTAAAACTTTAATATTATGCGCAATAATATTCGTGATGTGGGCAGAAGTTTGAAATCAAATAAAAAGTTTTCAAGTGGTAATAAAATCTGTGGTGATTACTATAATTAAGTTTGAAATTATAGTACCACTAGTATAGTAGCTAGTACTATAATAACAATAGAGTGCAATTTTAAAACAAGTTTTTTTACTTTAAAATATCCTCAAGTCCTAAGGTAAATGCTGATAATTTCGGCAGTGTCGTACTCGTCACATTTTATGAAAACGCTAGTTAAAACTTTCTACCCACATTAAACTTATTTTTTTTAAGGCAAAATATTTTAACTTATCTTATCCTATGTTTTGTAAATCGAATTTAAGATACACAGAATTAATAATATAATTATATCAAGACGACCTCTTTTTACCTTATATGTGAATAAAATACAATTTCCCAACTTTTACTCAAAAAATATGCTAATAAAAAAAACTGGTAACAAATAATTTCCTTAAGAAATTGAGCTCACATATTTATTAAATCCCAGATTAAACTTAATTTATACTTTTAATAACAAGTTAGTTCCGCAATTCTCCTTTTCAATACTGCTACCTCACTAAGCTTCGCAAAGCTCCTTCTAAAATATCGCGAATACCTGTAAATGCAGTAAATGGAAATGTAACTTCGCAAATAGAAGAAGATTATCCTGCACTCAAAGTGAAGTAAATATTAGTAAGTGACTCAGCATTATAAAGTGCTTTATTTCTGTGAACATATTAGATTTGTGTTTTAATGTTATCTATCATTTTGTGGCTTTAAAGAAGACGTAGGTACATAAAAACTTGGAAATATTAAATGACCTTACGATCGGTCCTGGTAGCGAAACTTAGTACAGATCACGCTTATCACTACATATTACAAAATGAAGTTGCTTTTCTGTTTGTCTGTCTCTATGTATGCTTAGATCTTTAAAACTACGCAACGGATTTTGATGCGGTTTTAATAGATAGAGTGATTCAAGAGGAAGGTTTTTTAAGTTTAATACATTGTACCTGTGCTAAGCAGGGGCAGGTCGCTAGTAATAATTTAATCTGAATGTCATTCCCAATAAATCAGTAATATCAATATAATAATTATTATTTGTATTGAAATAAGTATGATAACGAGGGTTACCGCTAATAACCTTCCTATTTATATTATTTTAGGTAAAATAAGTGTATTAAGTATAAACAACTGTAATTTACTAACGTTCGTTCACTTTACTTTTAACTTATGATTACCACACAATAAAAAGAGCAGTATTTAATAAGCATAAATATTAAAGTAAAAATCAAAATTTCTTCATTTGTATAGGCTATGAATAGTACTTACAAATCGTCAAATATTTTACTCTTAAGAAGCCTCTACATGTCTCATATTCTTTTTACTCTACCAGCGCTTCGAGAACAACATTTGGCAAGTGCTGCGAATATTGTCTTCTATCACTTGTTACTATTTGTCACTGAACTTAATATTTTAACGATGTAAAATCATAAAATCAAACCCAAAGCGCAAATTCCAGAACTCTTAACAGTGTAAAACTTGACAACTCGAGACGTCCCAGTCCAACAACTTCTCAACTTCACAGCTTAACACTTCCAAATTAACCGATTGTATTAAAAACTTTTTGTTCTTACCTCTTAACAAATGCCAAAGTTAAAAAGTTTCTTGATTTCTTTCGTGCCAGCACTTTGATTGGGGCTCTGATTGTTTAAGTATCAAAGGGTCGCGGTAGATTTTAATTTTGAATTTGCCGATATTAGCATACAAACCTACTTTATGCAAACGGCTTCGAATATTACTTGGTTTGTACTAAGCGAATATTTCCTTAAGAATTTAACAACGAAAATAGTTGCATAGACTCAATAAAATCAAATCGCTCATTCCAGAATTCATGAAATTTTTTATCTAAAAGTTATTAAAATTGTCTATGTTTTAAAACAAAGTTGCGTTGTACTTTTATGGCACTACATTTTTATATCCATCTCTAATAGTAGAATAACTATTAATTAAACTGAAATCATGGCAAAAGAAATTGAAGAAAATTAACAATAAAATATTGACTATACTATTTTCCTCGATTATTGACACGTCTCACTATAGGCGACATTAAATGGACAGTGTTGGAGATATGAAGTTCTCTGAGCCTGCTAGTTACAAATAAAGGGAACTTTTTGAATTCATACACGAATTTTTCATACGCGTCTATGGTTACGGGCTTATTCCTGTGACATGGTGTCTGTATACGTTTTAGAATACAAAATTTTTAAAAATACCTCTCCGTAATGTTAATTTAATCAACGTTTCAGACAATGGCAACCTACTGCTAAAAGTGAGCCAGTCCCCAAGTAATAGCATGATCTTTAAAACTCCAAGCAAAAAAGTCATTCGCTCTTTTTAAAAGTTCCAACATTGCGACAATTGATTTCAATTTCATGATTTTTTGCATTTGTTGTACAGGTTTTGTAATAAAAGTACACACAAATTAATTTATAGACCCTATATAACTTCTTTCTTCTTAGTCGTTTCGCTCTTGGCAGAGCGGTCGTGGTCACGATGAGTTCAAGTTGGTTGTAGAGGCGGATACAGCTCTCCGCATGATCTCCCGCCATCTCTACCTGTTGGCAGACTGCCTGGTGCAGTCAGATTCGCGATTGCCCACTGCCAATTTTACTTGGTGAGTCCAGCTCATAGGTGACATGCCGCGCGATCGGGTTCCTAGAACTTTTCCCTGAACGATCAGTCGCTCTATGAAGTTGTCATCCCTATGACTGTGCAGAAATATCTAAATATAACTCAAAGGTGACTGACTGACTGACTGACAACGCACAGCCCAAACCACTGAACGGATCGAAATTTGGCATGCAGGTAGATGTTATGACGTAGGCATCCGCTAAGTAAGGATTTTACGAATCTCCACCCCTAATGGGTTACCCCATTGATCCACGCGTACAAAGTCGCGGGCGGCAGCTAGTTCTTATTATAAGTTTGAATTGGTAAGGCCGTAAATGAGCTCTGTAGTTCCATTAGAGTAGAATAGAACCTCCACTCTCTCCGTGGATGTTGTAAGTGGAGAGTATTGGAGAAATATACCAACAGGCCTTATTAAACCGCCTGGCCAGCGTATAGAGTATAGACCCTTCCATAACCAGGGAACCAGACTCAGATTAGCGTCCCATCCCTACATTATTGTCGACATTCCTCCAGCTCGCACTAAGCGTTTCGCAAACGCTTTCATAATGCGAACAGCTAGGGACTGGAATTCGCTGCCTGCTGCTGTCTTTCCGGGCCTTTTCAAGGGGAGTTTTTTTTCAAAGAATATTAGCAATTTGTAAACCCCTCGTGGTAAGCTAAATATGCTTGTGTTACGAACTTTACGAATGGGTTCACCACAATAGTCGAGCGGCGGCGGGGTTCGAACCCGCGTTCCTCGGATCATAAACTGAATAGGAACCCTCAGCATCTCACTTAATGTCAGGTGCGATCCTGATCTTCCATTTGTCTCATTGGAGAGAATCGTTTTTTGTGGAGACTGACCTGACTGATGATGTATTGTTTAGGAAGTATAAAATTTATACATCTGTGATATCTAATTGTACACATATCTCATTGCCATGACATTCACCTTGATTACTTGGGATTATCGCCGGCACAGGCATTATCTATGATTACCACAGTGATTGATACAAAGCCGACTCTGGGACGCAATTGAATACGTCCATATTGTATGAGGATTGGGCATGCCATTTGATTGATTAAAGTTTTAAAACTATACCAGTGACGGCCCGAAATATCTTTCTTTAAGCAAAAGATTGATGGACTCATTCACTCATCACGAAATCTCAGAAACTACAAGTGCTAGGAGTCTAAAATTCTGCATGAGAGTACCTTTTAGAACGTAGGTACTCACTAAAACGGATTTTACTTTATTCTTTATTCAAAAATGTATGTGACGTATAAAGAGCACCTTTTTGGGGGCATTTTTATCGATAAAATTGACATAATAACATCGCCTTAAATTATTGCTAGCCCTAACCCAAATAGGTACACTGTTACCTTTAATATGAATATATGTTATCCAGGTTCTGATCTGATGATTGGAGCAGGAATGTAGTCTAGTCATATTAAAAAGCTTTTTCTGCATTTTACCTTGAATAACTTAAGATAGGACGCACGTAGACAAAAGATTATGTGACTTTTGAGACAACTTTCAGAACGCCAACATAAAGATCTATAAACATTTCAGATTATTATCTGCAATCCCTTTTTATGCTAAAATTATCGGACTAAAAAGTTTGGTTTGAAAATACAGTTTATTAATAACAATTTATAGCAGTTTTCCATAATCTAAATTTTCCATAATGCTTTGATAATCAGAATTAAATCTTCGATTCCTTTTATTATGCGTTAATTTTCGATGTTAAAGTAGAAGTCGTCTTTTTGTTCTCTTGAGCATTTTATCCAGAGAGCAGGATTCCGTAATAGCATATGTGGCTTTGCATGTATGCTATGAAGTAACTGTAGGCTTCTGTGAGGAATATCTCCTGGACCGCCGTTGGTAGATTGTCATGTATGGCTTGAATCGCACTTTGAACTACGGGATCTGTAATTAAAATTCACAATTAACCGTAACCCTTCAAGTACCATCGAATCGAGACACAATTGAAATCATTATTGTTACCGCGGCCTCAGGCGACCACTTAAGGCATTGGTTCCCAAACTCTTTCGGCCATACAAAAAATTCCGCGAAAGTTTGGATGTCTGGATGGATGTTTGTTACTCTTTCACGCAAAAACTACTGAACGGATTTTGATGAAACTTTGCAGTATTATTGATTATAACCCAGAATAACATTAAGGCTACAATTTATGACGATATGTGACAAACTAAATTTCACGCGGGTGAAGCCGCGGGCAAAAGCTAGTCATATTATAGAGGAAAGATTAAATTGTTTGTGTTTGTTTGCATCGAATAGGCTCCGAGTTTATTTTAGTAAATTATAGTGCAATACATAAAAAATACGAATATTTTTTGAACTTAAGAGAATAAAGTTCAAAATATGGTGGGAATATTTTCCATGGGAACTACATTCCCACCGCCGGATAAAGGGTTAAAAATGAGACTTACTTGAGCTATTACCGAGTTCTGGGCCCATAGAGAAAGATGGGCGGGCGTTGTAGTTGTAAGCAGACACTTTAGCGGTTCAAAATATGGTGGGAATATTTTCCATGGGAACTACATTCCCACCGCCGGATAAAGGGTTAAAAATGAGACTTACTTGAGCTATTACCGAGTTCTGGGCCCATAGAGAAAGATGGGCGGGCGTTGTAGTTGTAAGCAGACACTTTAGCGGTTCAAAATATGGTGGGAAATATTTTCCATGGGAACTATATTCCCACCGCCGGATAAAGGGTTAAAAAATTAGACTTACTTGAGCTATTTCCGAGTTCTGGGCCCATAGAGAAAGATGGGCGGGCGTTGTAGTTGTAAGCAGACACTTTAGCGTTCCTCATGTCAAGTTTGTTGCTCAGGGCGATGACCGCAGTAAGCCAAACATTTTCTGAAAAATTACATAAAAACAAAAATACATTTGTATGATTTTCAAGAAATCGCACCTGTCGTGACAAACACTTTCAAGCGTATGCATCCCCCCACTTCCCGTCAATATTAGTATCTTTTAATTTTAAAAGGAGGCGGGGCCGGTGTCGCAGCAATATGCCCAAAAACAGAACACATTGCTCGTGAAAGCAATGATGACAGAATGACGTCATACGTTTACATTGTTTGCGTAGTAGGTACTCTCGTAAAGATTATTCGAACGTTGAGTACTGATATCGCAGTGGATAATGAGCACATTATTTTGATTACTTTGTTTGTGTGAATTTCTAATGCGACACTGAGTTTCGAACTCAGCGCATTAGTTGGCATCTCTCTATATTTCTATGTTGGTACCCCAATATGACTTAAAAGGATCCAAAGTTGCTTCTTAAAGCGACAGGTCACGCTTGAGCCAACTTTTAATATAAAACTGCTATGCACTTTTATTATAAAATTATCTAATTGGTATTTATCGCTATCCATCTGTTAAAAGGTGAGTATAAACTAGAGCATTTTCTCGAGCATTTATATGTAATGTAAGATTCTTACGAATGGTACAATACAGGTATAAAATGTACGGCGACGTTTGGTTCGTGAAAGGGTGATACACTAGAACATCATAGAGCGGCTCGTTGTTCTATTACAGGTCATCATCAACAGCCCTTTACAGTCCACTGCTGGACTATGAGCCTCCTCCACTATAGTGGAGGGTTTTGCCATAATCTCCACGCTTGGCAGGCGGGTTGGAAATCGCAGTAGATTGATGTTTTTCAGAGAGCGCTGCTGCCCATTCTCTGTTTGATGTGTAGTCCCTAAGTCGCCTCTTACGACACCCGCGGGAAGAGTAGGGGTTGGTGACAAATGTATTCTACTCTGCCGTCACCACACGGCTATTATATTACAGGTATGTACTCGTAAATGCTCTACTAGTCTATACTCACCTAAAGAGGACACGTGAGATTAGTATTTGGTTTTATAATCACAAAATTCGGTCTAATTGGTCCCAGAGGTGAAGGGCAACATTGTCTTATTCTAGTCAAGATTTATGGTACCTGTTAATCGTTTATTAAAATATTAAATGTGTTTTTCTTTAAGTTTATTTAAAGGGCTTTCAAATAACACCAAATTATTGGTGGAGCACCATGTTTGTGACAGAGGATAATCTTTTAATGAAATAATAGGCAGAAGACAATTTTTTTGACGCCGAATGTATCCAAGAAAAAATATAGGATAGTTTATTTCGGTTTTGAAGTAGGTTACGCGCGTGGTAAGAGATACCCGGTTTATGAAATAGTGACGTAAAACGTCAGACTTGACGTAAAACGTGACAGTCACGCGAGTGAAGGGTGCAAAAGCTAGTAAGTACAAAAACATTTTCCAAAGAGCTGTAAAATAAAATGCATGAAAAAATACCGTAATTAACGGTGACAGTGTCCTCAGCGGTCACCGGCACCTTTCCAACTTGACTGATACTGTAATATGCCGTTCCTGTTTCTATTTTGAGGGTTTTGAAAGACACAGTCATCACGACGCTGCTCGTTACCGGGTTGTAGCTGTAAAACCGAGTAAGTGGATATTAGTGGATATTTCATTGAAAAATAGATTAAAATTTTCGGTCGGACAGCAAACATCAGGGTTGAAAACCAGATAACAAAAGTACTTATTATTTTTTTGCAAAATGGCACTTAATAGGTAAAACGACATAATAACATGGCAGAGAGCTTAGCTTGATGTGATCTCGTGTGTTTACATAACTAAGTATGTGAGCTACTCAAGCATAAAAAAGACTTATGCCCGTTTTCACCATCAATCCCAAATTTTTTAGTGAACCCTTATGTAAACAAAATTCCTGATAAGTGTTACCATAGGGGTCACTTGAAAATTAGGGATTGATGGTGAAAACGGGCATTTAAGGCTGGGTTGCACCATCTTACTTTGACTTTATCAAACGTTAAAAATCTGTCAAATTCCATACAAAATACGCCGGTTATTGTTATAGTTACGGTCAAAGTTAGGTGGTGCAACTCAGCCTAAGACTTATAAAACGAAAATAAAATGAATTAAACTTTCATTCTAGGGGAAAAGAACAATCATTTGCATTGATATAAAGGCCAGGTTAATTTTTAAAATCGGTAGTTCTTTTTAATTAACACTAAATAATTAAAAGGAAACTTACTATAATTTTTCAACTTTTGACCCATTGAACGTGATGACGTCTTTATGGGTGATGATAGTGACGTTGGCAATAGGTATATGCACGGTTTGTGACACCCTGTATATTGGTTGGCGGTCGTCAAACCTAGCAGCGATGCACTGGAAGAAACTCATGAAGAAAGATCTGACGCACACAATGTCACTTGTGTCTTCGCATGGGTAGGTGTACTCATCTTCTTCGTTATAGACTTGGGTACTGTTTTCAGCGTCGGTACCGTTTGAGCTATCTGAAAAACAAAATAAAACTACTAGGTATTTCGAGATTCATCTTAAGATCAATCGTTCGTTCGTTCGTTTCAGCCGAAAGACGTCCACTGCTGGACAAAGACCTCCCCCAAGGATTTCCACAAAGACCGGTCCTGCGCCGCTTGCATCCAGGTACCTCCCGCGACCTTCACCAGATCGTCGGTCCACCTAGTGGGAGGCCTGCCCACGATCGATGCCTAAGATCAATCATTGGGGAACAAAGTTTCTACATCCCACAATGTTATCCAAAGATGCGTATGCTCACACTAAGTGAGTTGCTAGTATGAGTGACAGTGACCTGTCAAGAGTTAGAAGATGGAGCGTGGATAGGCCTTTCACACGGTGGACTGATGACCTAATTAACCGCGGGAAGCCTTTAGTTGATTTCCAGAGGTAGATGATGATATACAACGTGTCCCAAAATTCAAGGATAAGCCGGCGCTGCAGGGTGGACATAGTCATGACTACTTTAGGAAAAATAAGAATTCCTTGAATTTTGGGACACGTTGTATACAGCAAAAAAACCCTGTTCGACCCGAAAGGGATGACTCTGGTTCTCAAATACATTTTTTCCGTTTGGTATCAAGGTTGAAATTTAAAAACCTCACTTCCATAATTAATCGATCAACTGTTACAAATATGGGATATTTATGCTCGTTTTCACCATCAATTCCTAATTTTTAAGTGACCCCAATGGTAACAAAACAGAAATTTTGTTTTCAAAGGGGTCACTTAAAAATTAGGAATTGATGGTGAAAACGGGCATTAGTAAACTTTTGTTTTTTAATATTATGACGTTTATTTGTAGAAATGCGACAATCGTGTGATAATGTAATCTTCTTGAATACAAGAATGATAAAATAGTAAGACACGGGTCTTAACGCGACGTTTATTAATGAGATACATAATGAGCCGTGAGTTACTTAATGTAACTTATTTTTAAACGCGAAAGTTTAAAATCATAAGAATGATGCTTTTATGGACCTTTTATAATAACCATTTTTTATTTACCTTGCCCCAGTACGCAAACCCCAAACAGCGCCACAATAAAAAATAAATTCCACTGCATCTTTGTTGACGGCTACAACTTCTTAAAATTTGTCTCCGAAATGAACGGCTTATATGTGAAAATAAAAACCGTATAAATTATGCATTTCCTGATAAGAACATTTAGTGCTACGGCTAGAATACATTTTAATAGTCACTAAGCAATAATACCATTTTTGTTTTCAGTAATTTGATCTAAAATGCTAATTTAATTGCTAAAACTAAAAAAATCCGCGTAGGGTAATCCCGTATGTATCTACTAGGTACTTTCTAGATGACGTCAAAAAGGAAATGATTAGGTATAAAATCTTTTGCAAATAAATCTAAGTACACTAATATTTTACAGAGAAAAGATTTGATTGTTTATATCCGAACCTGTTTATATCAACTGACCAAGCTGAATACAGAGGATGGCAGAGCCATTTCGTCGGGGCCGGAGATATTGGAAGAGGTCGAGAAGTTCTACGGACAATTATACACGAGTGTACGTGCACCTGTCACAAATCTAGCCGAAGACCCAAGAGCTAGACTGACCCGACACTATACCGAAGATATCCCGGACGTCAGTCTGTACGAGATTAGAATGGCTCTCAAACAGCTGAAGAACAACAAGGCACCGGGTGATGATGGAATCACGGCTGAGCTTTTGAAGGCAGGCGGAACGCCGGTACTGAGGGCTCTTCAGAAGCTGTTCAATTCCGTCATCCTCGAAGGAAAAACGCCTACGACATGGCACAGAAGTGTGGTGGTACTCTTCTTCAAAAAAGGTGACAAAACCTTATTGAAGAATTATAGACCCATCTCACTTCTGAGCCATGTCTACAAGCTGTTTTCAAGAGTCATTACGAATCGTCTCGCTCGCAGGCTCGACGACTTCCAGCCTCCCGAACAAGCCGGTTTCCGAAAAGGCTTTAGTACCATAGACCACATACATACGCTAAGGCAAATTATACAGAAGACCGAGGAGTATAATCAACCACTTTGCCTGGCGTTTGTGGATTATGAGAAAGCCTTCGATTCGGTCGAGACCTGGGCAGTGCTACAGTCTCTCCAAAGGTGCCAAATTGACTATCGATATATCGAAGTGTTGAGGGGTTTGTACAAAAACGCCACAATGTCGGTCCGCCTCCAGGATCGGGATTCGAAACCTATCCAGTTGCAGCGAGGGGTAAGACAGGGAGACGTCATATCTCCAAAACTGTTTACCACCGCCCTGGAAGATGTCTTCAAGCTTCTGGACTGGAACGGATTTGGCATAAATATCAACGGCGAGTACATCACCCACCTTCGATTCGCGGACGATATCGTAGTCATGGCTGAGACCTTGGAGGATCTAGGCACAATGCTCGATGGCCTCAGTAGAGCCTCTCAACAAGTGGGCCTCAGAATGAACATGGACAAGACAAAAATCATGTCTAATGTCCGTGTTGCACCCACTCCTCTGAAGGTTGGAGACTCTACACTCGAAGTTGTCGACAATTATGTATACCTGGGACAAACAGTCCAGTTAGGTAGGTCCAACTTCGAGAAAGAGGTCAATCGTCGAATCCAACTCGGATGGGCAGCGTTCGGGAAGCTTCGCCATATACTCATGTCCGAAATACCGCAGTGTCTCAAGACGAAAGTCTTCGAGCAGTGTGTGTTGCCAGTGTTGACATATGGATCCGAAACGTGGTCGCTTACTATGGGCCTCATAAGAAGGCTCAAGGTCACCCAAAGGGCGATGGAGCGGGCTATGCTCGGAGTTTCCCTGCGTGATCGAATCAGAAATGAGGAGATCCGTAGGAGAACCAAAGTAACCGACATAGCTCGCAGAATTGCTAAAATCAAGTGGCAGTGGGCGGGGCACATAGCTCGTAGAGACGATGGCCGTTGGGGCAGGAAAGTTCTCGAGTGGCGACCACGGGCTGGAAAACGTAGCGTGGGCAGGCCTCCTACTAGGTGGACCGACGATCTGGTAAAGGTCGCGGGAAGAGCCTGGATGCGGGCAGCGCAGGACCGTTCATTGTGGAAAACCTTGGGGGAGGCCTTTGTCCAGCAGTGGACGTCATTTGGCTGAAACGATATCCGAACCGATACTACTGGACCAATTTGAAAAATTCGTTCAATTTTTTTTTACATTTACTTTTAGACATTCAAATTACATTAAATTTACATTTAGGCTTGTTTCGCCTTAGTCCGCCTGGCTAGCTACCACCATCTTACCTAAGTCTGTCGCCATAACAACTATATGTTAACAGCATTGTTGTGTTCCGACAGTTAGAGGTAAGATAGCCAGTTCCTCTGTGGTTGAGGATTCCGGGTGAAGTTCGCTTCCACCTACGGCCTGATCATCACATACCATCAGGTGAGATACAGGCCAAGAGCTTCCTCGTTGTGGATAAAAATAAATTTTTTTCCGTCAAAAGCAGAATTGATCGATTATTTTAAACTTTGAAAGTCTGCCAAGTAATAAAAAAGGGAGGTAAAATGAATATTTTTTTAAATACCTATCTACCCGTGCGAAGCCGGGGCGCACTATGGATCGAAATTGCGATTTATGGACATAGCGATTTTTTTCACAATTTCCATTTGAAAAAAATACCTATCGATAGTTTACGTTATTCTGATGAATATATGCCGCACAAGTTTTTCTCTAAAACCAATAGTTTGGCTGGAAAAAATATTTTCCATTTTCGTTGTATGGAATGAAACATAAAGTGGTCGATTTCGACTAAGTCTTGACAGATCTTGCTTTAAAACTACTTGAGCCTTGTTCTATGGCTTGTTGACTGTAATCCTACGATATCAGCGCGCGTCCAAAGTTGCCCGTTCACAAGTTATGAGGTTCTGAAAAATTAAAAAAAAGTAAGTAAAAGTGACTTTTTTTTTGGATATCTTTAAAGATTTAACAAAAATATAAAGATTCTATACGTTAATAATGTAAATTAACCTTAAATTACTGCTAAAAACACATTTTAATAAAATTAAAAGGAATTAAATCAGCGATTTTTTTTTTCACAATTTCTGTTTAAAAAAAATACCTATCGATAGGGTATGTTATTCTGATGAATAAATATTATGAACGTTTTTCTCTAAAACCAATAGTTTGGCTGGAAAAAAATATATTCCATTTTCGTTGTATGGAATGAAACATAAAGTGGTCGATTTCGACTAAGCCTTGACAGATTTTGCTTTGAAACTACTTGAGCCTTGTTCTATGGCTTGTTGACTATAATCCTAGACTAACAGCGCGCGCACAAAGTTGCCCGTTCAGAAGTTATGAGGTTCCGAAAAATGAAAATTAAAGTAAGTAAAAGTATCTTTTTTTGGGTATAAATCTTTAAAGATTCAACTAAAACATGAAAATTATATACTTTAGTAATGTAATTAACCTTTCTCTTGTCGTCTTATCTAAAGAAAAGTCAATTTTACTTACTTTAATTTTCCAACTTTGGATGCGCGCTGATAGCGTAGGATTACAGTCAACAAGCCATAGAACAAGGCTCAAGTAGTTTCAAAGCAAGATCTGTCAAGGCTTAGTCGAAATCGACCACTTTATGTTTCATTCCATACAACGAAAATGGAAAATATTTTTTTCCAGTCAAACTATTGGTTTTAGAGAAAAACCTGTGCAGCATTTATTCATCAGAATAACGTAACCTATCGATAGGTATTTTTTTCAAATAGAAATTGTGAAAAAAATCGCTATGTCCATAAATCGCAATTTCGATCCATAGTGGGGCGGGCCGTTTACTAATTTATTATAATTAAAATAGTGCAAATATTCAAATCAAATATTGATTTGAATATTTGCACTTTTCATAGTAATCTTTTCATATTATTTTGATTGTAATAAAACCAAATAATGATCACACGTATTGAGAATAATGATAAACTTGTTTGTAGATCAACTTGCTTTTATTTCAGCACATTTTATAATAATCCAAATTAACACCGGTGGGACGCTCGGCGCGACCAGAGAGAAGAAAAAAAAAATGACACTAGTGAAGTGCAAATCAATTGACGATCATAGTGTTGTGCTTTATGTATTTCAACACTCCTCCTCAAATTTAACAATAACGTCTTAAATTTGCTACTTGTAAAGCACCACACTATGTCCCCAAATAAAAACACAATAGTTAGACTATAACAATTACAGCTTTTACATATTTAAAATTATTAGTTTACTATTTATGTATGTACACTCGCGAGCAAAACTATGGAATCACTTACATGATGTTGTTTCCACGCGATCTTGTGTACTAACGAATTTGTTAGTAACAAAAAAAGTGGCACCATTTTAAAGATTAGACTTTTACCTTTTAATTGATACCAAATTCATTTAAATCACACCGGTATTTAAAAAGATATCCCGGCTGATGTGAAGAAGTAAGTAAAAAGACATGTATCAACTGTTTCATACGTCGCGAGTTGCGGCCTACTTACCCCCTATAAAAACACGTGTTTTCGGATTTTTGCTTTCACACGTTGATCCATACACATCTCCGCTTTTTTTGACACTTTACCTGGGATTCTACACCTACAGAAGCAGCACAAATCGTTGCACTATTGCAAGAAGGGCTCAGCCAGCGTGCTGTCGCACGTCAGCTCCACATAAGCCAGTCCTGGGTTTCAAAAGTTTTAAGACGCTTTCGGGAGACTGGTGGCTTTATCCCGAGACCAAGTTCTGAACAGCGCCGGTGCATATCGCAGAGGGATGACCGTTTTTTCATGTCAACCTCTCTATGAAATCATCATTTGAGTGGTATCGACGTCCAGCAAGAGCTCAGAAATGTTCGTAGGATAGCTGTTAGCGTTTGGACAGATCGTCTAAGATATAAACAATAGAATTTGACTCCAAAAAGGCCTGCCACAGGTTCGAAACTGACGGCAGGTCACCGACAAGCACGCTTTCAATTAACTCGCACTTATTTTGATGGGTAGGCGAGTAATGGAGGCGAGTTTTGTTCTCCGATCAATGCAGACTGTGTTTGCAGTGCAGCAGTTGAAGAGGTCGGGTCTATAGGCAGCCTGGGGAGCAATTTGTGCAGTGCTGGTTCGCTGAAACAGTGGCTTGCTCGACTTCCCATCGAGATGTGTACGAGCAAATTGAAAGCGTGCTTATCAGTGACCTGCCGTCAGTTTCGAGCCTGTGGCTGGCCTTTTTGGAGTCAAATTCTATTGCTTATATCTTAGACGAACTGTCCACACGCTAACAGCTATCCTACGAACATTTCTGAGCTCTTGCTGGACGTCGATACCAGTCAAATGACGATTTCATAGAGAGGTTGACATGAAAAAACGGTCATCCTTCTGTGATGTGCACTGGCGCTGTTCAGAACTTGGTCTCGGGATAAAGCCACTAGTCTCCCGAAAGCGTCTTAAAACTTTCGAAACCCAGGACTGGCTTATGTGGAGCTGACATGCGACAGCCCGCTGGCTGAGCCCTTCTTGCAATAGTGCAAGGATTTGTCCTGCTTCTGAAGGTGTAGAATCCCAGGTAAAGTGTCAAAAGAAGCTGAGATGTGTATGGATCAACGTGTGAAAGCAAAAGTCCGAAAACACGTGCTTTTATAGGGGGTAAATGGGCCGCAACTCGCGACGTATCAAACAGTTGATACATGTCTTTTTCCTTACTTCTTCACATCAGCCGCGATATCTTTTTAAATACTGGTGTGATTTAAATGAATTTTGTATCAATTTAAAGGTAAAAGTTTAATCTTTAAAATGGTGTCACTTCCTTGATTACTAACAAATTTGTTAGTACACAAGATCGCGTTGAAACAACTTCATGTAAGTGATTCCATAGTTTTGCTCGCGAGTGTATTTAGTATTCTTTAGTTATCTATCCATACATTTATTACAAGTTAACTTAGGTATTTATGTAAGTATTTATCCTATTTATCTTATAAACCTTTTACTTTAACTTATTTACTTAAACAATACTAATTTGTTTTACTTTTCAGGTAAGTATATAATCTTAAATCTCACAACAGTCAGCGTTATTACACCTTTTTATATTTACTCATATCATTAATTACTTTCCTTAAGTTAAATTAAACAAAATACAACTCCTCCTGAATGTATATAACTTTTATAAAGTTTTAATAAAGTATTTTTAGTTACTAACTCATAAAGTGATTAACACAGTTTACAAACTTTTCTTTACATATGCTTTTAGTCATTAGATCTGCTAAGTTATCATTTGAATTTACATATTCAATGTTGATGATGTTCTTTTCAATAAGATCTTTCAAGAAATGAGCCCTTATGTCAATATGCTTAGTTCTCTTAGAATTTTCGTAACTTTTCGACATAGATATAGCACTTATATTATCAACAAGATGCATCATATCATACAAATTAATATGAAAAGATTTTAAGTGCACGTTTTCAACTGTTTAAATATGGCATTTTATTACATTAAATTATTAAAATAATTAATACATAAAGCGTTACAGTAAGTACGTTCAAATACAGTAAGTAGTAACCTATATCTATTACTAATATTATAAAGCTGAAGAGTTTGTTTGCTTGAACGCGCTAATCTTAGGAACTACTAGTCCGATATGCAAAAAAAATGTGTTGGATACTTAGCAAAGTTAGAAGTTAGGCTTTTGGCTATACAGACATATACAGCATGTATCTGACGACGTGTAAAAAAATTAACTGAAGTTCTGGCTAGAAGTCTAGATTACAAAAAAAAAAAGTTTTTTTGTCAAATGTCAAAATTCATATGTGAATGAAATTAGCATACCACAAATCAGTCCGCGTTTAATATTTTTATTGTTATTCGGATTTTATTTGGATTCAAAGTTGTCGGCACTTTCTGGGTAAGAATCCAGAATCCCGGCCAAATTTCAAAACCTTACAAACCAGTAGGTACTAAGTAGGCATTATCAGTGCAATTTTGGTATTCGCCAGAGACTATAAAATAAGTTGTATTGTTTAACAACACTCTTTTAGTTGATTGCGAGCGAGTGAAATAGACATATCGCGAGGCGAAGCCTTCAAAGGTTGAGGTCTCAGGTATTATAGTATTAGTTATACAGGGTGGAATCTTGCAATGTCACCTGGAGGGAAAGTACTCTTAATATGTATACAGTAGATATAAAACTTTATTAAAAAAACATTCCTTTATTTTTTAAAAGAAAGACAACTGCATTCAAATAGTTCCGTTTTTTTTTTCGAAAATTCACCACTATACCATAGAATTTAAGAAATTAAAATAATTTAAGAATTTCATGGTTTACCTTTCATTGATTCATCAAGTTTGTTAGAGAGGATTTATTCTTATACCTACTTATAACCCTAACAATCGATGCAATAAAAATACAGGGTGTAATTTTGAACAGAGTTTAATTGGTTCGATTTCCGGGTGTGGCAAGCAAATTTTTGGAAATCTTTGAATGTAGTTCTATTTCTTTTCAAAAATACAGGAATGTTTTTTTTGTAGTAACTTTTCTATCTAGTATTGGGAGTACTTTCCCTCCAGGTTGCATTACAAAATTCTACCCTGTATTGTAGTTCTGTGTCCCTAAGTTATTATGTCCTTAATTATTAGGTATTTTTTACATTAAAGCTTGTCAAGTGTAAATAAAAATTTTTCGGAGATTTATGTATTTTTTTTTAATTTTTACTTGATTTTCGCTATTTTAGGTGACTCAACTTTATTCAAAAAATAAAAGAGTAAAATCACATCGTTATTAAATTTTTAGCGTTAAGAGTCGCATCTCAAACTAGCCTTAGGCAGTTCGATTTTTTCAAGTTATTTATAATTATCAAAATAAAATCACATCTTTTTAACTTTTTATTCTAATAACATTAATGTTTGTTACTAATTAAGTATATTCACAGCAGTAGGTACTTTTATCTAAATTAATTTCAATCTTAGTAGATAAAAAAATTAAAAACTTAATAATTACTTCAATAGCGTCAACGCCTTATCATATTTTTGTTACTCTGAGTACGGAACGCCGGAATTGCAAATAATATTATTGAAGTAGCCAAAGAAATAACTGTAGGCGTCGGTAAGGTAGATTTCTTGAACTGCAGTCGCCTTATCTTCGATCAAGGCTTGATACGTTTGCGCGACGAGTTCATCTGAAATAAAAAAAAACTTTCAAAATTCTTCATCTTTTTTAATGGCCATGACTTTAGGTTTTGATTATATTCGGCCAGTATTACGTGTGGATTGTCGTACAGTCGACAGACATCAGACTATAAAACTTTTGTTACAAAATAGCGTATTATATTCAAATTGCGTAAACATAAGGCTTTCAAAGAACACTTCTACACGTTCCAACCCTACCACTGCTTTGGGGCAGTAATATGGGCCAATGCTGAGAAGAAGCAGCGCAAGCAACTGAGTCACTATTGTCAGCTACGGCATAATAATATGATATCACAGTTTTTAGCTTGATTTGCTATCGTCTGTACCTTCCAGCTCGATCCGTCTAGAGGTCATCGGTTCAGGGAATGTACGCACTTTCAGTCAAGCTGGCTGGAGGGTGATCTACACTTATTCTACCGAGACGTATTCTAACTCTATTGTCACAGATATTTTGAGTTATTCATCAACGCGACAGAAGAGACTATACACAGTCATCATGACACTAACTGATGCTAATTTTGAGTCTCTTGTGTCGAGTTGGTGAATTGACTTCGTTATGATTACCTGAACTGTTAGAGAATAAGGGTCCTAGCTCGAAGACCGGTTCGGGATCTGATATGTAGGCAAACACTGAAGCAGCCCTCAAGTTGATGCGGGGGTTCTTAGGGATCACAGCAGTCAGGGAAACGTCAGCTGCAAAAAAGTAAATTTAATAAGCTTATTGGAACACAGTATTAGGTCATCATAATCAAGTAGGTAGGACCAAAAATTAATCTAATTTAACCAATTCGTCCACTGCTTGACAAGGTCTCCCCCAAAGTTTTCCTCAAAGACCGTCCTGCGCCGCCCGCATCCAGGCACCTCCCGCGACCTTCACTAGATCGGGACTATTCCCACCTCTCGTTCCAACCACTGCAACTCCTGTGTAGCCAGGATCTACAGCTTGACCGCCATAAAAACCCAACCAATGAAAGTCAAGTTTGTGCCGGGGGAAAGTTAAACTGACATTGGATCCGCAACGAAATTAATCGGAAGAACATAGGAGGAGTTCGAAATTATGGTTCCACTTCATTAGATCGTCGCGACTGTCCAACTAGTTGTTAGGAACGTATAAGTAGCTCGTAAATCTGGTGTCAAACTCAAAACCATAAAGTCTTAACTTACATGCCTCCATCGGATCGACGGCCCCAAAACTTGTAAATAGGTAATCATAAATTCTTTTCAGATTAGCATTGTAGAAGATCAAAGTCACTACAATGATAAAGCAACTTTCTTACTTAACCTTCGGCAGGCAACACTTTTTTTGTATACGTAAAAGGCAACAGGGGTGACCAGTCACCCCACAAATATAATTTGAAATAAAATAGCTTTGTAATGAAAAATCAAACTTATTAATGATTAGATCTATTACTTTGTTTCGTTATAAAACTAAAAATGCTTTCATTTAACAGTTTATATATTTTTAATAAATTGATTTTTAACATAAAGCACAGTTAAAGCAAATATCTTTTCGATTTTCAGGGCATGAGGGTAGTTGACATTTTATACGAGATGTCATAACTTTTTTGTTCAGTTTTCTTTGACACAGCACTCACCTTGCCTGCTTCTATAACTTTGCTGAAGGTGCACCCTCAGGAGGTCCCTAGTTCATATTTAGAATGCCATGTGTAATTGGTCTATAATTCTCGCATCTCTCGCAAGAGTTACTATATTTCGTCGAGGTGTTTAACTCCAAGGTGATGAAACCAAGAAGACCAAACATGTCTGTTTTTACATAGTAGCACATTTTGTTTGAATTGTGCTAGTAGAACGTCATCGTCGTAACAATTTTCGCTATTGGAAATAAAGTATTCCTCCTCCGACTGAACTGAGATTATCGTCTTCAATTTTAGAAATCTTATTATCATCTGAGCAGCGTTTATCATAGGAATTAACATCAGCAAGTCCATGAAAGTATTTTTCGATTTGATAATCCGAAAACAAAGCCATTTTTACTCCAAAACCAACCATTTACTTTAGCAACACGAAAAAATAAAGTATACCTACGTAAAAGGCAACAGGGGTGATGAGTCACCCCAGCAGTGTCAAAATATCAAAAACATGAACCTAACGCGATATGTTGACGCATGCAACTGATAGCTCTCCCTCCAATTAGAGAATAGACCAAACGACAGAAAGACACAACAACTGCAACTAAACGTATGAAGACTTTTTTGACCTAGTGGGGTGACTGGTCACCCCTGTTGCCTTCCGAAGGTTAAGAAGGCTAATTTTATTAAGCATTAGCATAAGCTGGATGCGGGCGTCGCTGGACCGGTCGTTGGGGAAATTCTGCGGGGACGCCCTTGACCAGCAGTGGACGTCATTTCGTCAACGATTAGCATGAGGATAAAGTTAAAAACTAATGACGCGAGCAGCTATTGTAAAAGACTATAAATCAGCAAGATAAATGATAATTAGGTACTTACAATAGCTAGCAGAGATAGAGTCGACTATAGTAATTGGTACTGCGCCTCTTCTGCTGATGATGAACTCCGCAATGGCAGTAGTAATGTTAATATTTGTAAATGAGAGGGTCAGCACGAGAACCCTTGATTTTGGGCTTTCACTGAAATAAATAATAAAATAAATAAAACTACTTTAATGTCTGTATAGTAGCTAAAGTAGCTAAAGAGCGCTTTTCTTTTCCACTTATTTTTTACATTAACAATACCAACCATTGCTTGAAAATAATGATGTGAACCAATGCCAGCTTTACTTAGCCTAGGCGCAGACCACCGACTTTTAGTTGGCCGATAGTTAGGCCCGATTCTAATTTGTATGAAGAATCGGCCGATACCAAATCGGTGTAATGTGCGCACTTTCATACATCTCCATACTGATCAACAGCCGGACCCAACAATCGGCCAACTAAAAGTCGGTGGTCTGCGCCTAGGCTTCTGTGAACGGTCTTCATGGATTCCGTAGGTGGAGGTTTATAAATAATGCTTTAACAAAAATATTTATTTGCCTCTACGGAATCCATAAAAAAAAAACAGAACTAAACCAAAAATAACAAATCTCTAAAAGAGTTTGCCACTTACTAAAAAGTTGCAAAGTTTTTACTTACTAGAACGTTTCAACACTGACACCCTCGTAATGGATTTGGCCAAAGTAGGTGACAACTGTAAGGTTAATTTTAGGCAAGTAGACCGGCTGTCTCCTTCTGACGACCACTGGAACGTCTCGGTAGAAGACTGGCCTGCATGGAGAGCTAAAGGTGAAGTATCTTCGAACGCAGTCTACATCAGAATTATTGCCACAAGGATAGTAATCAGGAATATCGAAGTCTATGAAATTTTCGTCACTGTCAACGCTGCTGTTGCTATCACTGCTGTCACTACTGTCGCCACTGACTCTACTGTCGTCGCTGTCACTACTGTTGCTGTTGTCACTACTGTCTTCACTGCTGTCTAAAATGACATTACCTAGTTTAAAAATGAGTAAAAATACCCTACATTTTGTGTAAATCTTTACAAACTACAGCACATGAGGCTCAACTGTTGAATGTTATTTAGTTGTAATAACTAGATTATTTTGTCGCAAAATACCTAGTATTTTGCGACAAAATAATCTATTGTGCCGTCGACATATTAATTTATTGTTTATCAAGTGGGTAACTAGTAAGTTCCCAATAGTTTAAGTTATTTAAAATTATAATTACACTCCACATAAATTTAAATAGTAATTACTTACCAGATGTAGATGATTCTTGTCCATATACACTGCATAATAGTTCAAGAACTAATAACAATGAAAATATTTTATTAATCATCTTATTTACTTCTCTTGCTACTTGAAATACTAATTGATATATTTGATTCCTTTGGCGTGGTTTTATACCAAGTTTCAAATTAAATGTATTTGATCAATTAAAATAACAAGATACTCTACAATCACTTTTAAATTTGCATGCTTTAGTAATTGAAATTCATTGATAAGAATACTTTTGTGAGCTCATACGTATTTAAGGTTGCTAAAAGTACCTGATTAATACAAACAATAAAGATAAAAACAACTTAGTGATATTGCTAAGAGCAAACTAAGTAAGTTGTAGATGACACCACATACGTTAATTTAAAAAGCAAAAATATTATTCACTTAATTTCTATAAAAGTGTCTACTCATGTAGAAGGAATTTTAATAGAGATAGGACAGGAGATGTAACTGATTACTTGTACATAATGTAGTTTGAATACAAACTTGAATGTAGTTTTACAATACAGGACTAAAGGTTTATCAAATTTAATAGAAAGCTAGACGGATGCATTAAAATTCCTCAAGAGTCAGACAGGAATCGTGATGTTTTCAAGACAATGACTTCAAAATTGTAAGAGGAGAGCCCAGGTAACCATGATGTACCTACACAAAAAGGAGGAAGTTACCATGATATTAAAACTGTGCCAAAATCACGCACCTGAGAAGTCTCAAGAACAAGTCGACGGGATCATCATAATAAAGATAGATACAGCACACCATACACAGATGTCATAGTCAATTAAAAAGAATCCGAAAATGTAATCTAACTTTTTAACATTAACTTTGATAAACAAATACGAAAAAATAAAGTAAGTAGATGTTTTTCCTCCAAAACAGATTAGTTTTTATTGCCTTTGCTCGAGACTGAGACATGTTATTCGATATGCGTATCTCTCGATGACTTTGAAATACTTATTTGGGTAGGTACAGTCAGCGTCAAATATACTCAACATCAAATAAACCGCACCTTCCGCGACGCGAACTTTAACGATTTTCTTCTGACACAATCATGGTGCCCCAACAATATTGGTGTTATTTGAAAGCCCAATAAATATCCTTAAAGAAAAACACATTTAATTTCTTAATAAATGATTAACATATACCATAAATGTGACTTGAAAAAATACCTCACTTTGGGCCCACCTATGGGATCAATTAGACCAATTTTTATGGTTATAAAACCAAATAATGATCACACGTGTCCTCTTTAACAGATGGATAGCGATTAATCCCAACTTAACAGTTTTATGGCCATAAAAGTTGGCTCTAGCGTAACTACCTATTTTTTGAAGAAGTGACTCTGGATCCTTCTAAAGACACATTTTTGGGGTAAAAACCTTTCCTTTAATGAAATGAAGGTTAGAACTAGACTTTTAAATGGTTCCAATATTGGTGGGAAGTGGGGATGCATAGGTTTGAAAATGCTTTTCGCGGGAGGTGCGATTTATTTGATGTCGAGTGTAGTTCGTGACACCCAAAGTGATCAAAAAGTTGATAACACATCATCATCATCATTTCAGCCACAGGACGTCCACTGCTGAACATCCTCCTCCAATGACTTCCACATCGCAGCACGGTTGATAGTGGCCTGCATCCAGCGCCTTCCTGCTACCTTTATCAGGTCGTCGGTCCAGCTTGTGGGTGGACGTCCCACGCTGCGTTTTCCGGTACGCGGCCTCCATTCCAGAAACTTGCTGCCCCATCGGCGACACAACTTTATTCCAATGGTAAAAAAGACGTGTTGCGAACTTTTTGGCTACTTTGGGTGTAACGAACTATTTGACGCTGACTGTACGGACGACAGACAGCACATTAAGCTAAACACAATGGTGACATATCTCGTTGTATTACAGTCTATTTTGCAAGAAAAATATACCTACAAAAGTCGTAACTCAAAAACCATAAAAATCGCGGTGATTCTTTATGGTTTTTGAGTTACAGTCCTGTCGGTACAGGTAGAGCATCACTAGATACTAGTTCTGTCTCTGGGCTTCGGCTTAACAGTATTTTTTGGGACATTCTGTATAGTCTGATCTGCTGTCGACTATACCAATAATCTTAATCTGGTTTGAACTAAAAACTTTAGGTACTTTGTATCAATTATGATGGTTGGTTCAAACAATAATGAAATCATGGCATTTTCCCGAGTAATAATAAGTATAGATAGGAAACTAGGAGACAAATTTAATTAATTAAAATCACGCTTTAACATTTGTATGCCGACAAGGCTGATCACGGCTTGAACACATATTTTGTTTGTACATCATACTCCTTACCTGTGTTTCACAAATAAATTATTTGAATTTGAATTTGAATTTGAACAAAACCAGGGTACTACAAAAACCTTTTAAACTACGTCCGGATGACCGCACATCAAGTTCAATCAACACTGGTTGTATTAGTGATGTATGTTCTGTTCGGATACAGGTAGATTCTAAGGAAATCAGAGTTTATCTCAGCACTCTCCTACATCCTTCATTATTATGCAAAGTCATGGCTAAGCATCTATTACTAGCGTCTGTATTCCCAAACTCTCTTAACCCTTAATGATTTAGAGGCACAAGTGAATCTTCTGAGAAAATTCTTTTCGTCATACTTAAATTGAATTTTGCTTTATGATCAACCGAAGATGAGGTGATTAACAAGACCAAGTCCCATATAAAACAATAGTTAACAGTTGTGCATAAGCTTTATTAATTTGTCAATTAATTTCATGTTACCCAGAGTAAGGAACACCAGAATCACAAATATAGTTATTGAAATAGCCAAAGAAGTAGCTAGAAGCGTCGGTCAGGTAAATTTCTTGAGCTGCCGTTGCTGGATCATCCTTCAGGCCTTGGTACACCTGGGCAACGAGTTCATCTGGAATGAAATAAAAAGCATTTAAATATTTTTACTGAACAAAGATAACCAATTAGAAATTAAAACAACTGCATGTATTTTTTGTACCAAGAACCAAATTCACTAAAGGGTTCACTAGAAGTTCCTTTATAATTTTTCTGTATTTAATTCGAATGCGATTCATTTCAAGAAAAGCTTATTTGTTAATAAATGTACCAGAAAAAAGATAAGCTGAATTTATCTGAACTTAGACTAATCATCATCATCATCATCGGGTAATTTAGTCTCCAATGCAAGAGCTCTTTAATTTGCTAGAGGCAAATGGATTTTTTCTCTTTTTCTTCCCATGCTAGCTATCACATTTATTGTTCATTAGTCGCCATTTACTGCATCTGTGGGCTGAGTGTAAGTTTACATCGGACGTCTTCACTAATGAGCTCGTTAAAAAAAATTATGAAAATTTTAGTTCTTGAACGTTTCCACTAGGGGCGCTGTACAATCCGTCATACATAAAATGTCATTTTTTTACGCGCTCATTAGTGAGAACGTTTGGTGTAAACTCACACTCAGCCCACTGCTCTGGCTAAAACTTGAACATTACTTTGTCAAGTCTCCTCATAAGATTATTCTGAAGAATCTCTTTAACGCTAACGAATATTGAAATAAAAAATGTAAATTTACCTGAACTGCTCGAGAAGTTAGGTCCCAAATCGAAGATAGGATTGGGATTGGAGATATATGCTGATACTGAAGCAGCCTTCATATTGATGCGGTTCCGGGCGTTAGGGATGATGGCAGTAATCGACACGGCTGTTGAAGGATAACCAGAAATATTAGCTAAGAATGAAAAAATGTGGCATTTTAACATAGTAAGTTGAATGTGGGGCGTCTTGCAAGAAAAATGTAGTTTTATGTCCTGTCTTGTTTTTTGTCATGTTATAAAACTAGTAATCAGTCAAAACTACTTTTTACTGCAAAAATCAGTCAAAAGTGGTTTTACCCGATTTTAACTAAGAGCAATAGCTCTTATAATGAGTTTTGACTGTAACATAAGTTTAGGTACTATCTTATGGGAATTGGACTGATGATGTGGTGTGGACCAATGTCACGAGCATACAGTAGATGGTAATACATTTGTATACTCTTTATAAACTAAGAATCAAATAAAATCAAAGTGAGCTTATATAAACCAAAAAGTAGATTAATATTACGAGTGTATAATATAAAACCAATTTCTGTCGTAACTATGATACATGAATTGTTACCATCTAAGGACAATATTAAAATACTCACCGTAATAAGTTACATTGGTATAGTCTTTAACTTTCAAGGGTTCTTGGCCCCGCCTGTTGATGGCGCATTCACTGTTCTCAGCATAGATGTTGATGCTCTCAAATGCAATGGTGATCACTATTTTCTTTGTTCTTCTGTTGATACTGAAATTAATGATAAATCAATAAAGTAGCAGTAGCTTTCAGTAATATTTTGGATTGTAGAGCTGATGGCCGCTGGGGCAGAAAAGTTCTCGAGTGGCGATCACGAGCCGGAAGACGTAGTGTGGGATGGCCTCCCACTAGGTGGACCGACAATCTGGTGAAAGTCGTGGGAGGTGCCTGGATGCGAGCAGCGCAGGACCAGTCTTTGTAGAAAACCTTGAGAAGACCTTTATCCAGCAGTGGACGTCTTTCGGATGAAATACCAATGTAATTGGTGATAGAAACTCTGAACATTTCAAACTAGAATTTGAGAGTAAACCAAATGAATTATAATATTATGTAAGCCAACATGATAAATACTTCATGTTGGCTAGGTTAGGTCAGTATATTAAGAACACTTGAATTTGAAGTGTGAGTACTCGAAAATACTTACTAGAAGGTTTCAGCACTGATGCCTGAATATTCGATTTCGCCATTATACGTGATGAATGTGAGGTTAACTTTGGGCAAGTAGACAGATTGCTTCTTCCTGATGATGACTTGACCATCCTGATGAGTCACTGGCCTGAATTGACCGCTGTTGATGAAGTAGTTACGAATACAGCTAATTTCAGGAGCGGATCCGCAAGGGTAGTAGAAAATGTCAGTGCCGTTATCGTCGCCTGGATTTTCAATACTGTCACTACCGCTATCGTCTCCACTGCCGCTATCGTCTCCACTGCCGCTATCGTTTCCACTGCCGCTATCGTCTCCACTGCCATTGCTATCAGAACTGTCACTGCTTTCAGAACTGTCGCTGCTGTCGGAACTGTCGCTGCTGTCGGAACTGTCGCTGCTGTCGGAACTGTCACTGCTATCGGAACTGTCACTACTGCTGCTGCTGCTACTACTGTCTACATTTATTGAAAACCAGATCAAAAGGTTAGCTCAAAGTAGATTACACAACGAATTGCAGACGTAAACAAGTAAATTAAAAGCCTACGGCTGAATTGCACCACCTTTGAGCGTAACTTTAACGGTACCCGGTGTTTTTTGTATGGAGTTTGACAGATTTTTGACGTTTGTTAAAGTAAAAGTAATATGATGCAACCCAGCAATTATACAGGGTGGAAACGATAAGTGATCTCATTCGATTATTTCTAAACTATACAAGATATCCAAAAACTAATTACTGATCCTGAAAGTGCTTCACGAGCTCTATCTAATGGTAATAATAATAGGTTACAAAATAAACTGGATCTATCTGAAAATTCAATGTTTCCAGCCTCCATACATTTAGTAAAACCACATTATATTAAAAACTATACAAGTTATCCAAAAACTGGTTACTGATCCTGAAAGTGCTTCTTGAGCTCTATCCAACGGTACCAATAATCTATATATATAAAAGAAAGTCGTGTTAGTTACTCCACTTATAACTCAAGAACGGCTGAACCGATTTAGCTGAAAATTGTCAGGGAGGTAGTTTAGAGCCAGGAGAAGGACATAGGATACTATTTATCCCGTTCGAAATTAAAAAAAAAGTCTGCTTATTTATTGCCATTAAGGCGGAACAACGTTCGCCGGGTCAGCTAGTAAGTTATAAAACAACTGGATCTATCCGAAAATTCAATGTTACCAGCTTCCATACATTTAGTACTACCACAGTCATGGCACTCATGTCTTGATAATATTATAGCAAGTAAAGCCTAAAACCAATGTTTTCCATGAATAATTTTAAATAAGAATGCAAGTTACGAGTTAATTTTAAGTGTTTATTGTTTAAAATAAAAAAATTAACACTTCTAATATTGTGTGGCTGGCATAGTGGCATACATTTAGTATGGAGGATGAAAACATTGAATTTTCGGATGGATCCAGTTAACTCAGTAACCTATTACTGATATCGTTTGAAAGAGCTCGTGAAGCACTTTCAGGATCAGTAATATGTTTTTCGATATCTTGTATCGTTTAGAAATAATCGAGTGAGATCACTTATCGTTTCCACCCTGTATAGATAATAATATAGAGAATATGTATGTCATATTTTACCTGATGACGAGGAACTATCACCGTAGGCACTATACAATAGGCCTGCTACCAGGAGCAATAATAATATTTTGCACTGCATCTTGAAATTTGGTGTCCTCTTCTAAGATGTCCTATTTTCTGATTCAATGTCATTCTTTTGCAGTGGTTTTATACACTAAAGTCACGTTAATTTACTGATAAGTATTGAAATAGAACTGCTCTTGTTTTCATCTTTGAAAGTTAAACTATTGGTATCTAATTGGTAGGTACTGCATATTGATGTATTTAAATCGACATCGAGAACATTATTTTGGTTCTTATTTGCGTCATTGCACGTGGATTACGATCTGAGGTCGAATTCTGTAAAGCAATCGTAATCATTTGACAGTTACATAACGTACGATTATTCTGTCAAACGCTTTGTTTAACTGACTTTATCGTACGTTATGAACTGTCAAATTATTACGATTGCTTTACACAATTCCACCTCAGACTTGATAGGTATTCTGTAATAAATGAAATAATAGATACTTACCTAATAAGACTTTTTTCACAAAAATTACAAAGCTAGGTAGGCCCTAACTTAGTAACTTTCACCAAATGTTCCCACCATTTGAATTTCCAATCTAGCTAGTGTAGGTACTTACGTGAATGTTTTCGAATACCATGTTTAAGCAATTACTAGCTAGCTCTTGCCCGCGGCTCCAAATGAATGTCCCTTTCTATGTATTAAACTTAGATAAAAACTATCCCAATTTTCTCGGCGATCTCCCTATAATCTATCTCTTTATGTTTCATCTAAATTGGTTATGTTTTAGTGATAAAAAGTATCAGAAAGACAGACAGAGCTTTACTTTCTCATTTAATAAGTAGCTTTCCGCCCGCGGCTTCGCCCGTGTGGAATTTTTCGGTTTTTTATATACCCTATGACACTCAGCAATAATATGGATTTCTGTTAGCGAAAGAATTTTTAAAATCGGTTCAGTAGATCCCGAGATTTAACAAATTTACAAACACACAAACTTTACCTCTTTATAATATTAGTATAGACAGATAAGTATGCTTGGATTTTAAACTGACATAGAAATAAAAAATAAAATATATCTTGCACGCCGTTACCTACTTATTTGGTATTAAAATGTTGATTAAAATGCATTACTATGCACTAAAGAGAATAATTAAGGAAAGTTCTAGGACGACGGAAAAACCAAAGATTTAGGTATATTAACATGTTAATGCACATAAGTAAGATTAGGTTTTGCTTTTTTGTGTGTTTCTTTTTAAAAGTATGTTTTGGTTCCATTTCTAGCTTATCCACTGCTGATTGTAGCTCTACTAAAAAAAATTGGTAGGTCTCTCTCTTACCTCAGATCGTTTAGATAAGATTCTCATACGTTGAGTAGAGATTTAAAGAAGTCAAAAGAAGAGCTTTACTGACAAAACCATTGTTTTTTCAGTAATAAAACTGTTTGTCTGTTTGTCATCTTACAACTTACATTAGGTACAACTAGCTTTCCGCCCGCGGTTTCTGTCTGTGAATTTTGTCTGTGATAGAAAAACATCATCGCGCACGTCCCTGTATAAAAAACCGAGATAAAACTATCCTTTGTCCTTTCCTGGAACTCAAACTATCTCTATGCCAAATTTCATCAAAATCGGTTCAGTGGTTTAGGCGTGAAAGCGATACAGACGGACAGACAGAGTTACTTTTGCATTTGTAATATTAAGTATAAATTATCTACCTGACTTCACGCACATTAACCAAATAAAAGAGATTTTTTTATTAGAACGTTGGAATTTCCAAGATCATTTAACAACCAGCTTTGTACTGCGTAAAAAAAGTGAAGATACGAGTATAATTTGAAAAAAAAGATGATATAGGTTTTTAGAAGTATTTTATTTTACTAATAAGTAGGTACATAGTACATTTTGAAAAATTATACTAATTCTCCAGAGTATTCAAACCCAAAGTCACAAATGTAATGCTGAAGGAACACGTAGTAGAACATTGGGCCTTTGGTCAAAAGCAACTCCTGTACTGCAGTGGGTATGTTATTGACTAAAGCTTCGAACATTGCGGCAATGGCTGGGTCTGAAAAGAAAATAAAATAAATTAGCCAATATTGTAGTTAAAAAAAGGAATATTCCCGTCTCTGGCAGCCCTCGCTGCAACTCCTGTGTAGCCAGGATCTACAGCTTGACCGCCAATAAAAACCCAACCAGTGAAGGCCAAGTTTGTCCCGGAGGAAAGATAATCACCGCAACATAGCGGTATTTTCTGGTTAACAGTTTAATGATTTAAGCATGAAAAAAGATAGAGTTATATTTGACTCATGTTAGTGTTAATCTGGAATATGGATAGGACTTATTCCATAAATATCGAACCACAGCAAAGTTGATTACTTAAAATTTTTAGAACTCCAACTAAAAGTTATGAATATCATCATCACCATCATTTCAGCCACAGTACGTGCACTGTTGAACATAGACCTCCCCAATGATTTTCACATCACCCGGTTCGTAGATGTATGGTAAATTAATTAACTTGAAAAAATTGCCTAAAGGTTCAGTCAAACCAACGCGATCAATGCATTTAAGTCTGATCGCCATCGCTGCACGCCAGATGATCGCATGTGATCGCGTTGGTTTGGCTGAACCTTAAATGCATTGATCGCCATCGCTGCACGCCGGCTGATCGCATGTGATCGCGTTGGTTTAGCTGAACCTTAAGGTTAGTTATTACCTCTTATCAGGTTTAGTTTGAGATGCTACTATTAATGCTAAAAAAATATCAACTATAATGGTACGAGTAATGTACCTGAGCTCTCTTGAATGTTAGATCCGACGGCAAAAGATGGGTAAGGGTTGATGTTGTAGGATGTCACGGACGAACCCCTAAGCCCCAAAAGCCCCTTAGAAGGAATCACTCCAGTAAGTTCTACGACTGTGGAAAAAAGACACAACCATAATTAAATATCAAGAAAAAAAGTGTTTATTTTAATGTACAGTTTTAGTCTAGCGGTCTCTGCACTAAGCGTACGTGCTAGTATCGCAGTGGCCAGAATACAGACAATTTCCATTAAAATATTATGACATCGGACATAGATTATGTGTAAAAATAACCATCGACACAATACATGCCTTTGAAAAGAATCGAAAACTTTAGCTTAGACAGATAGAACACACTTTATAGTACACCAATAAAGGCAAGAAAAGATAAAGAAAGAATATACAAAAGATTTTCGGTATAAGCGATCTCTTGTAGACAACCTAGAGGATAGTTTAGTTCATAATTTCTGTCAATCATGAAAACTCCCCGGGTGAGTTGAACACATTAAAACACTTACAAAAATATTCAAAGAAAATAATACAAAACTGCTATCCCTAACCATTAAGATAAGACAAGTTTTGCATCAAAATCTAGTTGAAGAAAATAAAGGTAATAATATCATCATCATCATTTCAGCCCTAATAGGACGTCCACTGCTGAACAAAGGCCTCGCCCAATGACTTCCACATCGCACGGTTGGTAGCGGCCTACATCCAGCGCCTTCCTGCTACCTTTATCAGGTCGTCGGTCCACCTTGTGGGTGGACGTCCCACGCTGCGTTTTCCGGTACGCGGCCTCCATTCCAGAACCTTGCTTCCCCATCGGCCGTCAGTTTTGCGTACTATATGCCCTGCCCACTGCCACTTCAGCTTGCTAATCCGTCGGGCTATGTCAGTGACTTTAGTTCGTTTACGGATCTTCTCATTTCTGATTCGATCTAGTAAAGAAACACCGAGCATAGCCCTCTCCATAGCACGCTGTGCAACTTTAAGGTAATAATATGCATTTAATATATTATGTAGGTTATTTACTAGAGTTTTTGAGGATTGTGATCTAAAGATCTACTTACCATAGGTTACATTAAGGTAGTCAGAGGCCACTACTGGCTCCCTCCCTCTCTGGCTAACGATGAAGTCCATGACAGGAGTGTACTTGTTGACGCCCTCGAAGTTTACAGACAACACCAAGTTGCTAGTGTCTCTGTCCACACTGAAAAATATAGGAACGATCTTAAGAATATATGAAAAATTTGCGGCCGCCCGCGACTTCGTACGCGTGGATCCCGTTTTACCCCCTTAGGGGTGGAGTTTCGTAAAATCCTTTCTTAGCGGATGCCTACGTCATAACATCTACCTGCATGCCAAATTTCAGCCCGATCCGTTCAGTGGTTTGGGCTGTGCATTGATAGATCACTATGTCAGTCAGTCAGTCACCTTTGAGAGTTATGACAACGTGAAATTGTGAACTCTGTCAGTTTATAATATAACGCGTTAGATTGTAAACTAACAGTGGAGTTAGGTTAGGTTAGATTGTAATTTAACTACGTCAGATTATAATCTGACGGAATTCACAATTTTACGGTGACATATATATTTAGATTAAGTGGCATTATCTTCTAGCATAGCCTGAAATGGAGCTGCAGACGAATGTCCAAGGACAAACTCGAGGCTCCGTTTTCTTGGGCTCTGGTGGACACCGTCGGGTTTTAGTGAGTAGGCCCTTCCTTTCGGCCTTTATTGAGTAGGTCCTGGCGGAGAGAGTCCCACATAAGGGCTTGTGGCCATGGAGACATCCTGTTTTGTACAGAAACAGTTTTTTGCAGGAATCCTTTTAGTAGTTATACGTGTTTTTAAATTAAAGTTTACAAGATCATCCGGTTTGTACACTGCAATTCGAATTTGTGATTCGAATCTCAAACACGCATACCTAGTGTGTTCACACGTGAGTCCAGTTTTGCGGAATCCTGCATCACCCCCATCGGCCAGTGGCATAGCCAAAGCATTTCCCAACGTAAAAAGAGGTCTAGGTATTAAAAAACAAAAGAAAGTCACGACTTACTAGAAAGATGTCACTTCAGATCCATAGTAGGTGATGACGTCAGCTTCAGAAGAAGCAGTTAGGTTGGCGATAGGAGCGTACATCTTGAAATGAGCCTGTCTTGAGATTGCCACTCCATCCTGGTGACCGGTTCTATGGCATCGTCTGGTCTTTGCGAAGTAGTTTCTGATGCAGTTTAAGCTGCTTTGGGATCCGCATGGGTAATAGAAGTTATCTGGAAGATAAGCAGTTTTGTTGTGGTGGCAATTTGATGATACAGGTCGTTAGGCACATACATAGATAAATAAGTAAGTGCTGCTTATTGCTCACCATACAAAAAAAATATAGCTCTATGAAAGACAAAAGTTGGTGATGCTCAATTTACTAAGTTTTATTATGCTTCTATTCATCTTGGACCTTTTTAAATTTGTATTTTATGAACTGTGTTATCTTCACGCACAACCATTATAAAAAAACTTTCAAAACTTTATTAAAATTTTGAGCAAATTCTGAGATAATGTGAAAAATAAAAGGAAGACCAGCAAGGGCACGTTCACACGATCAACGAATCGTGAATAAAACACAATTCCGTATGCAAATCATAACGTATCATCTTTTTTTGACCAATCGTCAATGACGGATCCCGTGTACCCGCGCCTTTAGTATATAAAATATCCTGATATTAACAAAAATAAATTAATTTAAAACTTATATTTTAAAACAAACCAAAATTTACTTACCTTCTCCATTAACAGCGTACACCAAACCAATCAGAAGGATAAGAAAAAATATTTTCGACTCCATTTTAGATTCTTCTACAAAATCCTTGGATCTTATGTATAAGATATCTTTTTCAGTAGTATTTATAGGCCTAAAATTTTAGTTTTTGGTCTGATAAGATAAAATAGTATAATATAGCTTAGCAACCTGTACCTACAGGTTGTTTTTTATAGTTGATGAAACATTATCCTGCTTTCGCCTCCGAGATTTATTTTACCGTGTAGTACCCCTGTACGACAAGCCAAACCGCACACAATATTCAGCGTAGTAGTAGTAAAAAACAAAAGAGCGGGCAACCCCACCCCTACCACGCTGTGGGCTCGGTGTCCGAGCGGTCTCATTCCTTTGTGCGCACGCGCAACGACCGCACGCAGTATAAGAAAAATGCTTAAGTGACGTCACCAGGACGTTTTTACCGACAAAAAACGTAATTATTTTAAGTTGTGCAGTGTAGTGACGAGAATTAGACCCAACACAAGGTTGGTTGTAACAACTATTTTGTGTAAGTGCTCGTGCATTTTTATTATAAGCGTTGTGACACGACGCGTAACTTTGACCCATTTTTAGCTCCAAGTTAACGCGCGATGTTAACCAGTAGCCATTTTTTGCTCCGAGGTAATGCGAGATGTTACCCAGTAGCCATTCTTTTGCTCCGAGGTAATGCGAGATGTTACCCAGTAGCCATTTTTTTTTCTCCGAGGTAATGCGAGATGTTACCCAGTAGCCATTTTCTGCTCTAGCGAGTTAATACGAGATATTAACCAGCAACCACTTTATATTCGGTCATTTTTGCGGGTCATTTTTTAACCAGTAGCGTTAATACAAGATATTAACCAGCAGCCACTTTATGTTCGGTTATTTTTTAACCAGTAGCCGTTTTTTGCTCTAGCGAGTAAAAACGAGATATTAACTACCGAGATAGCCAGGTATTGTAATATTATTCACTTTTACGAGTTAAGTATCTTCTTTTCGGCCATTTTTAAAAGCCGTAAAAACAGAACATAATGAGCTCATACAGAAAAATGTTGCGTTTTTACGAAACTACCCACATTAAGAGCTTGCCTTCTTGGCCTTACACCTTATGAACCATCAACCGTCTTGGAGCATGATGACCCGGCGCCGCGGACGCACTCGCCCCAGTCGAGCCTCCGCCTGCTTTTATAACGACCGATGACCCTGTGGCCATACACATTGTTCAATGCTACAAAGGGTAACTGAATAATTTTGTTGTTTCGTATTTTTATACATTACACCAATCGATATTGGTCTAAATACAAAGGCTAGTAAGAAAGAAATAAGTATCAGATCAAAATTCAAAGTGCATTTATGTAGATTCATTACTTGCTATTATAAGGTCAGAATAAAAGATCCTAAATAAACCTTAGGCCGGTTTGTTGACCGAACCGAGTCGAAGTGGAAATAAATGCCTACTTTATATATGAAGTATGACAATATGTCGTGTTTTCTATGCAACGACTCATATTAACTGACATTGTGATTGTGAGTACTTATCAGTCTCACATTTTTTTTTGTTGGAAACTTACAAAGATCTTTCTACATTTCCGGTCGGTCGACCAATTACATCGACGGTCGACAACTATAACTCATTATAATCCTCTAAAACGGGAAAAGAGGTATTTATTTGATATGACAACTAATCCAGGCTGCTGCACTGAATATATAATTTAAGCTTTAGCCGTTCGCATAACTGTGTGAATCGAGGCTTTATACAGAGGCCGTACCGACAAGCTACGCCCTGCTGTATGGTATGATGGGCTAAGACCTATCACCCGCCCGCGGCGCAACCACGCCGCCTTCCACAAGCGCAGGCGCCTTTATTTACGCCGCAGCGCCGCGCCGCCGCCGCCGCATGCCCAGCGCTGCCAGCGCAACGCGGGAAGCGCCATTAAAGACCGACCAGAACACCAAGGTAACCCGCGTCCCTAGACGACGCGCCATCTATGTACAGGTATGTGCTGGCCGCTTAAAATATTTTTATTTTAAATGCAATGTACATATTATCCGGTTCAGAATTTATTGTACCGAGATACCTATTCGATTCCCGAATCGAACCCAGATGATTTTTTTCATAATCATCATAACCATGCGAGTAAACATAATTAATTATACAAACAAATAATTATACACGTCGGCGCAGAGACGTTGATATTAAGAATATTCTTAATCGCATCCGTCGACACGAGTACATTCTGAGATTACCCACTTGTTAAAAAAAAAAAAAAAAATGTTCCTTGATGGTGGACTTAGATAGCGTTTATATAAGATGCTAAACAAAGTTTATGTGGTTTAAGCACTTCAAAAGGGATGATATTTTAGCCGCAATTAAACTTTTAACAAAAGATTCATTTATGGTTTAAAGAAACTTATTAATATAATATGTTTATTACATAAACACGATAGCCATTGAAAAGCAAATATAAGGTGTTATTTTTTGTACTGATCATACTTTACCAACGCATCTAATAAAATCATACAAATACAACCCAAGTGTTTTTAAAAAAAAATTCAGGCTAGTTTTTGTTTTTACTTTTCCTAACAAAAAAAAGATATTATTTTTACAACCATCCTGTCTTCACTCACTGCCTCTCTCTCTTTCTTTACTCATTTCATTCATACGAGTACGAACAATGGCCGCGCGCATTCATTCAACGTTCACACACATAAAGGTTAGATTACACTAAACCTACGTTACCAAAAATTATCACTCGTGAGTATGTACGATGTTACGTCATGTTAATAGGTACTACGCGCTGGGAGAAACAAAATCTAGCTACATAAGTAGGTAAATAAGTGTATTTTCATTAGTGTAATAGCGGGGGACTTTTCCAACGAACCGAGGCGAATCATCCGCGTTAAACTAGAAATTTAAAATAGGATAGAAATTGGAATTCAATATCTACGGTTTCGTAATGCCTACGCAATTTATTTAGAGACGTAATAAAAAATTGATAGGTACATACCTATTACTACTTCGCTTCGCTTCAGTGGAAATGCACCCTAATATTGAATATGAATAGGTGTTGTAAATAAAACTCACTGATCAATTTTCCTGGTTTTAATTCCTAAATTATGATTTGCCATCACACTTTAGATTCATTGATTTTACTTATTCACACATTTACCTATTTTGAATGTTGTTATTTAAAGTTCCTAGGTTATTATTACACTAATCACAATACATTTTGAACGTCAAGCCTTTGTTGAATGTTCACGTAAACACTGTCTTGCACTGTCTAATCTAGCCACGATCGAATTGAGGTAATGCTTTCGGGCTGCACACTTGCTTGCTGTTCACTAGACACCACGTCGGATGTTGTATTCACAATTCGCGCACTAACTTTTTAACGGAAAAAGTCCCTTTCGCGTAAACAAGAACTCATCTGTCCAAATCACACTGTAGGTATGTACCTAGGTAGACTTCCGCAATAACCATCGATAGAACTAGGTCGCGGTCGTGGCCCTCTGGCAACAACTCCTTGATAAGGCATTCCGTATTTTTACGCAAAAGCCGCCGTCTGCGGCGCTCGCATCTGGGTACCGCCAGCACTGTGCCGGTGATTGAAATTGAAATCCAGAACTTCGTCCTCGAAGCGCACGGAATCTCGTCAAGTCAGGATACGGCTGCGCTCCCTGAAGCGCTGCGCGGCTCCAAACAAGCAAGGTATGAAGGTTTTCGACTCGTCAATGTTTCTCGTCGGCCAGTTAGTGTGCCCGAAACATAATTTCACCTGCGTTTTGTTATTGATCAAGCGCGGCATTGTAATAAATCACACATACACTGCAATACGTTTGGGCGCATTGGACGGACTGGGACGATTATTTATGTTGTTGCGCTCCCGCATGCCGATCGGCGGCTCGGCGCGGGCTGTGGGCGCGGAGCGACTGGCAGCGATATCAATATGGCCGACTCACGCGGCGCGGCACGTGGCAGTGGTCGTTGCCCTCGGCCGGCTACTACGATAGTGCGTACAAACGAATACTCACCGCGCTCAAAGGATGATTTATTTTTTATTTTTTTCGAAACATTCTTTGTCGTTTTACTCGAAAACTAGCCTGAATTTTTTTTTAAAAACACTTGGGTTGTATTTGTATGATTTTATTAGATGCGTTGGTAAAGTATGATCAGTACAAAAAATAACACCTTATATAATTATGGTTTTATTTTAACGGATGTTTGTTTTGTATCTGAACAAACAGGCAACATTTTTGTTTGTCTCTTTGCGGCCTTGCTTTAGCCCTGATATTTTTACAAAGTTTATTTTTTTATTCATGACGTCTCACCAGCTTGTATCTATAAATAATAGATAAAATCTAAGAGCTACCTTAAACTGTATCGGTATCGGTACATAAGATGATGTCATTTTTTTCTTGTATTGGAAAAACATTATTATGTAGGTTTGTACCTACTAATCAATGTATGATTAATGCTAATAATACTATTGATAGTCTTACAAAGTAAGGCTTCATCATCATTATTATTATTTATTTACTAAAAAAAAAAAAAAAAAGGTCAGTTTTAACTCCATGTACTGTTTTACAATTGGTTCGTATAAATTATTTATGTATAACGTTAGAATTCTCATAAGAAGAGATGCGACATCATGAAATACATTGAATCATTTCTTATCTTGCTAAATCTTTTAGACAAGCAAAGTATCTAATTATGCGTTAAAGCGATAATAACTATGTCTTTATAAATATAACACAATAATAATTACATTGTAATCAATGTAATACAAAATTATTGACGCATCAAAAAAGAAATCGGGCCGCTTGTAATAACAACCGGACTAGTGGACTTTGGTCAGTCAAAGAACGAATCAACCACATAAAATAAACTATGTATTATGTAGGTACCTACCAGTACTACCACTACTTGTAACCTTCAATTTAGATAGGACATTTTTTAATAATACCAAAAAATAATGCGATATTATTTTACGAATCGATAACGCTGCCACAAACTCATAATAATGAATGAGTCTTTCTTCCCTTTCTATGAAGTATAAATTGAGAATTAGTATTTTGTTATTTTTTCTTAACATGATTATAAAAATTCAATCATCACAGTCATAATACTGAAGCTGACTGAATCAAGGTGTCTGAATAAAGACACGGAGTAGGAGCTTGGTTTAATATTGTCTCAGAAAATGTTAGACGCTTTGGTTTCAGTACATGACATAAAACTATTTTTTGTTTCTTGAACTTTGTTTGATATTTAGTCATAATTCATATTTTATCGTCTGGCGTAGAGATTTCTACACGATTAACATGAATTAATTCCAATTAATTCGCCTTAGAATGGCGACCATTTTTTTTTAGACGTTAATACGTTTTTTCACTAAAAATAAAAAAAATAAAAAATAAAAATAAAATAGAATGCCGGGGCAACAGGTACATCAGTAGTACCATATTGCCCATTTAAGCTTACCTTTCCTTGGCAGTGAGTTTTGTATTTGGCAGTCGTTGATCAAACAAAACGTACCAGACTCCGCTATACACTCCGCAAATAATAAATAAATTTTAATATCCTTCTTTCGACATTTTACACTACGCTCCTAGTCCCAAACTGAGCAAAGCTATGGGTCCTAGACAACGGATATAAACATACTTAAATACCGTTTTTATATACATAAGTACATATTATACATAGTAACACCTAGACCCATCACAGAAATTAAAATGTATCAATTCAATTTCTGCCCGGCCGGGGATCGAACCCGGGACCTCTCGGCATAGTAGTCCGTTTCGAAACCACTACACCAAATGACTGACAAATAAATATTTTTACAATGCTCAATTACATCATTGTACCTACCTTACTCTATTTTCTTAGCATATTCTAAAGTCGGGTGCATCCTATAATAACATTAAATAACCACCGCTTAGCAATATCGTTAGTGAAATCATATAATTTATTGAAATATATAATTATTTAAATAAATATTATAATTTATTGGTCAGGTTTCAAGAATCAAAAGATTGCTATTAAATAGTGCTATTAAATAGAAACCAAACTTTTTCCTCGCAACAGTGTTACTTGGAATCCAAATTAATACTGTTTTGGAATACTGGTCAAACTGTATCCAAATAAATTAATAAGTTTTAATTAACCACATTATTTATTTATTTAATTAAAATGCAAGTGAGCTTATGTTTTACAACAATCAGAGTGTTAGCCTTGCAGTCACTGTGATCGATTCGGTGTTAACCACTACCGTCGTCAAGCTCAGTTCTGAGATGAAACTGGATAAATATAGGAAAGGAGTGTCGACACGAGGGCGTTCGGCCCACACAGCACGCGACACGCGGCAGTATGGCCTGCGGTTTGCGCCGCTGTCAACGTTGACACAATTAGCCAGTGTGCTGGATAGACAGGATGCTCTGTCAACTGTCTTGGCAACTTTTTACAATCAGTAGTCGTACTTAACAGTTAATAGAAGTACAAATAAATGTATATAATAATACTCTATAATGAACAAAATCTTGTTGAGACCGTGATACTTGTTATTGTTATGAATAAGTGATGCAATACGATTCTAATACAAAAATATTGCTTTATTATGTATTTAGTACATTGACATTTACTCTCTTAACCATTTAACATGGACATTGATCCATGCTCTAAACATCTACACGGTAAAATAAATCTCGGAGGCGAAAGCAGGATAATTAGATGATCAAACGAACTTACCAAGTGAAGTTCGATCTGAATTATCCTGTTTTCGCCGAAGAGATTTAAGGTCCCTCCCAACCCGAAGATTTCTATATCTTCTTCCCTGGAGGTAAACGTCAATGTCATCTCTTCTCTAAATATAATGAGACCGCTCGGACACCGAGCCCACAGCGTGGTAGGGGTGGGGTTGCCCGCTCTTTTGTTTTTTACTACTACTACGCTGAATATTGTGTGCGGTTTGGCTTGTCGTACAGGGGTACTACACGGTAAAATAAATCTCTTCGGCGAAAACAGGATAATTCAGATCGAACTTCACTTGGTAAGTTCGTTTGATCATCTAAGAAAGGATTGATTCTAACGCAATAACGTTTCCAGTGGGACTAAAGTTCAAATATTAAAAAATATTTGCACCAAATGGTTCGTGTAGGGGAGACTGGTTGAAACAATTTTGCTTTTATTGTCTATAATTTTGTTGTTTAATAACCAAGTGACGATTACGATACGTGAAATTGAAATTTTAAGTTTTAGCTATGATGTGGCTGTATCATTATACTTCCCGGGTTACTATTTATAGAAATATACGAAATTTAAAAAAAAAAATTGTTTCAACCGTCCCCATGCCAGGGGCGGTCGAAACAGCGATTGGGATGTGTTGAAATACATACAAATAATACAATAAGTACTAATAAAACGTGTTTTATTTATCATTAACACTACGAATATTAAAATTATGGTACCACATGACGACATTAATCAGTCTAAGTATTTAATATTTCTAAAACATTAATTAGCCTTTTATAAGTAGTAAACATTTAAAAAAATAACAGAAATATGATTAAGTAAATGATATTTCCAAACCTAATAAACATTAATAATAAAATAATATTAACATTCTGAATAAAGTTAACGAAAATCGTTTTTTTTTTCAAACCATACTTTTCCACCGCTTTCCGCAGTGAATCTCCAGCTTTTACCTCCTCTTATGCTTTACTAGGTCAATTTCCTCTCGGGAAATCTTCCTTACCCAAACTCTCGGTATCTACAAAAAATAAACATTAATAAATTTTCTGTTTCAACCGTACCCACAAAAAATGTTTCAACCGTCCCCAACTCCACTTTTGGTAAAATATACTTTACAGTTTCGACACTAATGATAACACATTAAAAATAGTTACTGGCCCTTATTCTACAAGCTTCATTATAATCGCAAACGCACACTCGAGACATTCAAATAAAAAGAACAGGCAGTATAAGCGTTAATGTCTGAAGAAAAATACTTACTTTTGGGTAGTAAAAAACAATATGGCGTTTTGCACACAACGTCAACGCGTCAGGAAGTTTTAGGCACTAAATTCGTGTTCGGACCTGTTGTCCGCTTCTTTTTCCCCTAGGACCCCCAACTCCTCGCGGAACCGTTTACGAGATATTTGCTCTGTTTCAACCGTCCTTTGTTTCAACCGTACCCAGTCTCCCCTAATATTACACTCGGCGCTGGCTAGCCAGTTACTTTGCTTGAACTTGGCTTGACACGCTGCCACGTGTCTAGATATTACAATACATTGTCATCAGTAATCAGCCATTAAAATATGGAGACCAATTTATTTATTATTTTTCATTTATTTACGATAGTTTTTTGAGAATTTTGATTGAGAATTTTGATTTTGCTCCTGTAGTTCAAATTTATTTTTTATTTCTTTTGGAAAACACACAGCTCAGTATTCTAGTAGCAGTATAGTAGTAAAAATGGTTGATCCATTTTTGTTTGATCAACTATAAAAAGAACAACCTGTATCTTTTATGATAATAAATTATGTAGAATTAGATTCAGGTGTAGGTATCTATTTTATTTATTATGCCAGCAACCCGCCCGGACTTCGCATGTAATTAATTACCTACATAGGTATTTTATATAAATAATCAAATACTTAGTCTAAGAAACAGTCTGATATTTTAACCTAAAGTTTCTTTAGTCCGTGAAAAAACTTTAAAAAACTCCGACGTTCGTAGGTACCTAAAAGTTAGTAAGTACGTTTTTCTTTCAATTAAATATGTAGAGATATTTTTTCGATAATTGCCCGATGAATCACTATTTCTAAATTATCAGATAATCTCTTAAGTTATAACAATTGAACTATCGAAAATAGATACGTTTTATACAGGGTGGCCCAGAAAGAAATGCAATTTTGAAAATTCATGGAAACGAAAACTACGGGGCTATGTGTCACACTTCAAATGAGAGCATTTAGGTGGGTAAGAGACTGTTTCCGAAAAAAATAATTTCAGGCAGGAATGACATCTCAGATCTCACTCCAGAAAACTCCTTTTTGTGGTGTTATCTTAAGAATAGAGTATTTATAATCCAACAACCATAAAGCAACTGAAGTAGAACATTCGGCAAAAAATTGAAAATAGGTTCGAGGTAACTCTAACGAATGCTTTTTTAGATTTTGATGTATGTTGATCGAATGTTGTAAGTGTCGAGGAAATCTCCAGGACGATGTAATTTAATAAAGGTAAATTTAAAAATAAATTTCAATTAATTTTCTTTAAATTGTGATAAATAAAGTTCTACAAAACTGCATAGATTTTTTTTGCTTGAATTTTCAAAAGTGCTTTTCTTTCTGGGCCACCCTGTGTACTATTTATGACTATGACTATGATATTATTATTATGTAACGCTACATTATAACCTAGTACCTATTACCTGTCTCTAAAATCACATGTCGAGACACGCTGCGTAGGTGTGTCACTTATAATACCTCTCGTATTTTATTAGTCTCTTTTAAATATTAGATAGGGTTATCTTTTATATGCCTAGTTTAAACAAGATGGAAGTTTGTTTATTCATTTGCATTTCATATTTGAAAGATAAGTATAAGAAATCTTACATAAAATAAGATTTTAAATTTTCGCGTTCCATGTCAACTAAAATAGTAAGGCTGGATTGCACCGTCTTACTTTAACTTTGACAAACGTCAAAAATCTGTCAAACTCCATACAAAAAGCACCGGTTATCGTCAAAGTTACCGTTAAAGTTAGGTGGTGCAACTCAGCCTAAGACACGGGTCTTAACGCGACGTTTATTAATGAGTTACATTATGTTGTTACATTATGAGTTAACAAACGTCGCGTTAAGACCCGTGTCTTACTATTTTAATTACATAAAATGTTAACGAAAAATTGGTAAATAAATAGATAAATATGTATAGTTTTCTATAGGAAAAACTGCTGTCTTAACTTCTGAGAATAGGTAATTAAGTTTGTTATTATATTACCTTTGACATACTGCATTTCAAACTATTTTGATGTAGGTTCTAAAAATACATTATTATGTGAAAACAAAAAATTTGAAGAAAACTACTTTAAGTGGATGAAATATCGTTTTATGTAGCATATCTTTCCTAGTAACTTTAATTTTACATATTATTCCTGAAAGTTGAAACCACGTGAAAAAGCTAGTATCTATGTATTATGTGATAAGACACAATAAAATAATATTTTGTTTGATTATGTAATTTTATCAAACAAAGCTTTATACGAATTCACACTCTAGTCACGGCTTTATCAGTTACTATAGGCATTGTTTATAATCTGATAATCTGATAGTATTATTGTAAGATTATCTACTTAGAATACTAATATTATATCAATAAATTAGTTACTGTGTAGAAATATCTGTCTATCGTTCGAAATTATAATATTTATCTAGGTATATTGCTGTCTTATAGACGGCTAGACTATAGTCCGGTCTGCGAGCACGCAGAATTTTGTCCAATGACCCCAAGCTACCCATCATTGGACAAAATTCTACGTGCTCGCAGACCAGGCTTTAGTCGGCTGATAGTTGGGCCGATTTCCAATGTGCGCACTTCCATATATGTTCATACCGATTAACAGCCCGTCCTAACTATCGGTCAACTAAAAGTCTGCAGTATGGATCTTAGGCTACGTTCCACTAAGCCAAGACGCAGACCACCAAATTTTTTGTTGGCCTATAGTTTAGTCGGGCATTTAATCAGTATGGGCATGTATGGAAGTGCGCACATTACACCGATTTGGTATCGGCCGATTCTTCATACAAATTAGAATCGAGCCCAACTATCGGCCGACCAAAAGTCGGTGGTCTGCACCTAGGCTAAGACACCCCGCAGATTGCAAACTTTTAGTCGGCCGATAGTTGGGTCGGGTTCCAATTTTTAAGAGGAATCGACCGATACCAGCCCGACCCAACTATCAGCCAACTAAAAGTACCTAGTCTGCAGTGGAAAAGAGGAACAATGTGATAGTAATAGACTTTAACCCTTGAAATTACCAATGATCTTGAGTTTTTAAGTTCAGTTTTTAAAAGGATTTCTTAAGTCTTGTTAACCCTTCTTGGTAAACAAAATATTATTATGATTGTTACGAGTGGGTTTACCACAATTTTAATAGCTTTTCTTAAACTTTTCTAATACTCGTAGAAGGTTCTCAGGAAAAGAAAAATGAAGAAAATTAGATAATTTTAGAAAACATAGCTACTCACTCATACAAAGTCGCGGGCACAGGTTAGGCACGTAACTAATAATCTATAATGTATATTTTTTTCTAAGTAGAGTTTTAAAAATTATTTTAACGTCGTCACTGAACGACTTGTTTTTGAAGAACTAGAATTTTAAACTTCAAAAACAGGTCATTTTAAGTGGCGTGTCTAGAGTTAAAGTTTTTACTTAATTTTAATACCTTTCATAGGCCTTTACTCAAACCAATTTCCTTAGAATATGACAATAGTATTTGAGCAGCCCACTATATATTTAGGTTTAGTGTAAACACAGCTGTATCAGAATTATTGTGATTATAATGCTGTCTAAGTTATTACGGCATCGTGCCTTTATGTGCCTTCATAGCAACAAAATAAAAAAAGACTTGTTGATGTCATTTTAATTTTCATAAGAATTTTTTATTGAGTACCTATATGTAAAAAAATACGCCACTTAGGACGAGCTGTTTTTTAAAGATTTATTTCTAGTGAAAAATCTAACAATAAGCGTAACATGAACATGAAGAATTTAAAATGACTTAAAAAAAAAGATGAAATAAAGAAATTTTACCAATGAACATTGAAGAAAAATTCGCCAATTTTTTTAGAACATCCTTAAACGCAATAAAGAATTGAATTTCATACTTACCCGTATTAACTTTAGCTAGGTTTTAGTCATACAAAAAGACAATCTGGTAACACCAAAAATACCCAGGTGCAGAAAACGAGATGTTCATCCCTTTCTTTCTTTATTTTATTGATTTTTATATTCTCAGAGCAATACCTAACTGTATTTAGCAATACAGCACTGCTTCAGTGTGAAAACAGTTTTACCGGGATTATTAGATTGTGTGATCCTAATGTTTGATAATTTTATTAATACTGCTTTGGCAACTTTTGATAGTGATTTCATAGCAACAAACTATAAATTCTTGTTAGTGACATTTTTATTTGTTCTGAGCATAAAATTAATAATAAAAAATTATGTAATGTAGATTACTAAATTGACGTCATATACTAATTACAAAAATAAGTAACTACCAGATTGTGTAAACATTAGGACGAAAATTAAACACACGCCTTTTATAATTGCTATTTATTATGATAATTATACACAAATGAAACACCTGCTAATAAAAATTAAAGAAAAAGATGTAATAAACGTGAAAGGGAATGACTGTCAAAATAATATTTAAAACATCATTCATGAAACGCAACTGAAATGATGATCATAATTGGATTGTAAGCAAAATGACTTAATACTTAATTACTAACTCTTTGCCCATTTATTTCTTAAACTGCTAGAATTTCCAAACACTGGTAAACTTAGAAGAAACACCGAACTACTTCCATAGTACAGTCAGTTGCATAAAAACATTAGATTTTTCTATCTCATTAATCACTCCCACCTCTCGTTCCCATGGCTGCAACGCCTGAGTAGCCAGGATCTACAGCTTGACCGCCAATAAAAACCCGACCAATGAAGGTCAAGTTTGATCAAGGCCAAGAAAGACCGTGCTAGCAAATTTTGAATCTAGTATCGAAATAGACTGTTACAGAACTTTTCACAGCTGACTGTACAATGCAAGTAAAATACGACGAGTAATTAAAATTTATTCCCTTAGATTGTAAATGATATTTCATAGTCTGTATTTCATCCGCCAGAAAAGAAACAAGATGAATTTAGTTTAGAGAATGGTTCAATGGAATTGACACTAGGTATATTCCAAAAATTTAAACCATCTGTCCAGTGTACTCGATGTCGTAGTCGCAAATGTAAGATTGCAGGTAGACGTAGAAGAAGTATGAAGCTTTGGTCAGGAGAAGCTCCTGAACTGCTGTAGGAATGTCTGACACCAACTCCTGGTACATAGCTTGGACCACCTCATCTGAAAAAGTGAAAGTTAGCATATAAAAATTTAAAGAAAGAAGAAAGAGTAACGATAATTTCAATTATCCTATTTCAGTATAACAAAAGAAAATCAAATATGTTTGCTGTGTGTACTTTCTGTACATAAAATTACCCGTTTTTTCAAAATATCATAATAATGATTAGAAAATAAATGCTAAAACATAAATCACAAGGAACACGAACTAACATAACAATCTTTTTTTCAAATTAACTTAATTCGACATACAAAACATCATGACCAATGTTCAATTTGAAAATAACTGATTTATATAAAACACGCGCCGATTTTAGTAAGGCTCAAACGCCAGATTGTGCCAGAAGCCAATTTCTACCTTGCTGCTAATCCACAAACAAAAAATAAAAGCAATGAAAAATTACCTGAACTCTCCGAGATTTTGGGTCCAAGTTCGAACGGTGGGTAGGCGTTGGTGCTGTAGCCGCTGACTTCAGCTGACCTTATTTCTTTGCCACGTCCAGAAATTACAGCAGTTATTTCGGCAGCTGGAAGCACAAAATATAAAACACCTTTAACTACTCCTAAATATACATTTTCTAAAACTCTTTTCTTGAGATGACATGAGGTCCAAAACCATAGCTAAATATTTTTTCTTCATTTTTGGAAATTAAAAGCCAATTTTCGAGTCTTTCAGCGACTTGGCCCACTTTTAGCTTGGTCCACTGGCCACGTCCCTGGATTGAATTTTTAAATATTTTTTCTTCCAGTAACTGGGCCCACTCTAAGATTCTTGCTTTGCTCAATCAGAACAATGATCTAGGATTCTCTTCCCACAACATACTTTTAAAATCGGGGTGAAGTCTGGTTAGGAAATAGGAAATTTGTATCAATTGATTCCTGTGTTGGAGGGTACCCTCATAAAAGTTGTCAGACCAATTAAGCAATGTCAGATACTTATGGCATGATTTAAAGTTTGACAACATAGGCTCAGTTGTACGCACGCAATAGTAAAAGAAGAATGACCAATTTCATACTGATCATCAAAAGGCAATTACATGATGTTGAAGCAATAAAAGTACTAACAGTAAGTGGCGTTGACGTAATCTTCAACCAGCTTCGGCTCTTCGCCCCTCTGGTTAATGGCGAAGGTGCAGCGTTGGGAGTTGAGGTTGATGCCTTCGAAGTCGATTGATATCACCAGGTTGTTACTGTCGTTGTTTATGCTGGAAAAAACACAAATTATGTTTAAAATGTGTTACTAATATTATTTATTATTAATAATGTAATAATTCCATAAAAAACGAAATTAATTCTAGCACATCAGAATAGGTTTTGTAATGCCAGGTAGGAATATTACTTCTTTGCCACGGACTTCCTTCTAAGTTGGCAAATAAACGGTCATCCCAGTTACACCCTCTTTAAGTTTTTCTTAGCGTTGTCTTACTACGTCGATTGTTACTACAGTCATTAATAAAGATGTGTTCGTTATTTCCGACAAGACTGGTAAAAAAAGTTTATTTTTCACTGCAGTTGCAACAGCCATTAAAATGAACAAACCTGGTAAACGGCTGGTGGTTTTATTCAAATTGTGATCTAAATAAGTAGGCAAGAAATGTAAAAACTTACTAAAACTTTTTAATCGTGGAGCCGTAGAAGGTGATGTAATCATCAAGCGAGATGACAGTCACGTTGATTTTTGGAATATAAGACACTTGCACGTCCTTATGGATAGCGTCACCATCCTCATGGCTGCTTGGGCGACAGCGTTCATTGCTCATGAAGTACTGGCGAATACAGTCCAAGTCATCGGTAGAGCATGGTTCGGACAAGTTTTGGCTGCTGTCATTGCTGCTACTGGTGCTGTTGTCGCTACTGTCTGCAAATTAAGAATTACACTTCTACTAAGGTTGTCCTTAGCGGTAGCAGAAGTTGCCAGGTAAACGTATTATGGGCGCTGATCAAGCTATAAACGTGCATACTAATATAAGTCCACTGCTGAGAATTTTGGGCACTCACTGGCCTATAGCATACTGGGTACCAATACTACCAATGAATGGAGACCAAAAAACGTTGTAATTGTTGTAGCCTCATGCTCGATAGACCGATGATGAGATTATTGTGGGTTATTTCAGAAAATAATTACCTTGTGCAGCAGTATACGACGCGCAGACCAGCAAAAGCAGACAGACGAATTTACTTGCCATTTTTAGCTCTTCCAAAACTGTATTGTTCTGTCACATTGTTGTTCATCATTTTATATAGACGTTTTTTCATTGTTATTTAGTTCATTGTCATTCCGTAAGATTAGAATGGGAAGGAGTTACCTACTTTTTGTTATCTTTACATTAGGAATTCAGTTTTTCTTCTCAGCTTGAAAATAATTAACAAGCATTTATTAACATAGGAAAGATATTAAATGATTGATTTGTAATAGAGTTATCATGAATATTCTTTTTTTGACGCAACGCAAATTTAAATATTTAAATTCCCAGTAACAGTCAACCAGACTAAGATAAGGTACAGTCGACAGTGCATCAGACTACACATTTTTGTTGCAAAACAGAACCTATTACAACTTGTATAAGATCTTTGTGTTTACCTTGATGTGCTGTCGACTGTACAAAAGACTGAGCTGAAGTCCAAGGTTTCGTGATACTTAGACTAGGCGCAGACCACTGACTTTTAGTTGGCCGATAGTTGGGCCCGATTTTAATTTGTTTGAAGAATCGGCCGATACCAAATCGATGTAATGTGCGCACTTTCATACATGTCCATAATGATTAACAGCCCGACTCAACTATCGGCCGATAAAAAGTCGGTGGTCTGCGCCTAGGCTTACCGCCATTCGGGCGATGACGGAACGCTGCAGTGGTAAGGATTTGTTACATTGTATACGGTCTGCGGTCAGGTCAAAGTGAAAGCAGCCCGCTTAATGTGCATAATTATTATAATTACTTTGACCTAACTTCATACCGCATCCAGTGTTTTCATCAAAAAATCATTAGGTTGAGTATGTTTTTCAGTGAAATAGAGATGCTTGCGTCATTACAGGAAGTCTGAAAATATAGCTACTACGCTAGATTATTCAGTAACTTCAACATAATTGACAACCAAGGTTACAAACCCGTCTGCCTAGACAAACGGTTTGATACTAAGTAGGTAGTTAAATGAAAACAAAAAATATTAAAATTACAACATGTATTTTTCAGAAACGGTAGGTATATGGTAAGTTAAATGATAAAGTTTTCGTTCTCTTGATTATTTCTGTCCAGGTGAAGATGGAAAGTAATACGACGTCCAACGCTGGGTTTCCTGTAAAAAAAAAGCAATAAATCAGAAAGATTCAGCCTAAACTTGTAACACATAAAATGCATTAATACGGTAGTCAAACGATTCTGAACGTCAAGTGGCAAAAATAAGAACTAATAACTCAATATTGATATTACCGTCCTCTGCAAATGACATTTCAGTGTTTTTCAAAGTGGCAAAATTTGGAACTAGATAATAACCTATCATTGATAGTAGCACCTTCCTTCCTGACAATGTCATAGGTTGGACGGTTCAGAGTCGAACAACTACACGTCTCTCGTGTGTGACATTCCACCAGGGAATCCACAAGAACGTCCTTCAAGAAGCACAAAAAACGATTTCCTTGTGATATTATTATATTCAATTTAAATTACCGCTCCAGTGTATTCATAGCCGTAGTCACAAATGTATTTTTGGAAGTAAACGTAGAAAGAATACGGAGCTATGGTGAAAAGTAGTTCCGTCATAGCAGTTGGTAAATCCGCTTCAAGATCCTCATACGTTTGCGATATGACTTCATCTGGAATTTAAAAAAAATATTAAAGGTGGTTCTAGAATCTTTGGTTCAGCCTGGGTTCTTACTTTGACTATAACAAAAATCAAAAGTCTGGAAACTCCATAGAAAAACACAGTTTAAAGTTATAACTCCGTCAAAGTTAAGGTGATGCAACTCAGACTTATAATGATTAGAAAGTTTGACTAACTATCATAATATACACCACGGTCCTGTGATTCTCAAAAAGCACCCAAAAACTCCAGAAATAGTTAAAAATTCCAAATAAACAAAGACCAATGGTGTCGTTCTAAACTCTTAGGTCCTCAAAGAGTTCATCAGGCTTTTAGAGGGTTCACTCAATTCTTCTAGTAGGGTCCCACAAATATTAATAAAAGATTTGTGACTTCGATTTTAGTCCTGAACACACTTTTTAGAATCTTGTCTGTTGCTCCAATTCACACTTCCTCTAACGTCTGCATGACGTCATGCATCATCTCTTCCTAACCTTATTTATTACTACAGTAACTTCAGTAATAATTCCCTTACTTGAACTGTTGGAAATGCTTGACCCCACTTCAATTGAAGAGTCAGACAATACATCAGTATTGACTTCAACAAATGATAAGTATGTCCATCCACCTTGTATAACTGTCCCAGAAAGTTCTCCAGCTGTAAAATATGGAATTATATTAGAATTGGTGGGCATGGTAGGGACCGAGGATAGTTGTAACAGAGGCGAGTTGTTAAATTCAACTTCTCTGAACCTAAAACAGTTTATTTAACTATCAACTTCCAATTCGTTGCTCTTTCAACACTCCACAGCATGCCTGAAATAGGTAGTTAGCTGGGTAGCTGTCATAGCTGAAGAGAAATCGGCTTTGTTACAACAGTTACAACTATCCTTATTCTCTCCTACAGGTTTGATCAATTAAATATCACTAGAATCCGATCAGTTGTAGTGGGCAAGTGATTTTAGATTATAGTTCGGAATGAACGAAGTGATTTACTCGTATCTTAATAGATTCAAACAGATTGCAGTGAGCAATTGCTATTATTATATAGGTACTCTAACTTGGAACTCCTCCTATGTTCTTCTGATTAATTTCGTTGCGGGTCCAATGACAGTTTAACTTTCCCCCGGGACAAACTTGACCTTCACTGGTTGGGTTTCCTGGGAAGATCCTGGCTACACAATAGTTACATCAGTGGAAACGAGAGGTGGGAATAGTATTATTGTATACTCACAATAAGTTAAGTTGAATGAATCAGTAACCACTAAAGACTCGCGCTCTTGTTGGTTGATGACGTAATTAGCAGTCTCTGATTTGATATTAATGCTATCATACTTTATTGTGATCACAAGATTGTAGCTGCTCCTGTCTTCACTGAAAAGATTCAAAGTCAAACATCATTACTATATCTCTGTCTTTCATATTATAATACTCGGTGGACCGATGAGCTGGTAAAGGTCGCAAGAAGCGCCTAGAAATGGGCAGACGTAGCCCACTAATAGAGCACCCGCCTAAATAGCACCCGCACGAATGAGCACCTGGCGTAGGCCAATAGAGCATCTATCGATATCGTAACATTACATAAATATACATTAGGTGCCTTATGTGGTAACTACTGGTACTAACCAGTAGTTAGTAAAGTCCTTTTTCCAGCAGAGGACTTCTTTTAGTTCAAAAAGGATTAGTTTTAGTCCAGTAGAATTAGCTTTAAAATCGGAAATAATTCCTACAAAAGATTTTATTGTTTTAATGGCTTCTTTGGTTGCCCATTAAGACTCTCCTAAGTTTTCGACTTCGACGGAGTTGTGCTTAAGTGGTGGGGGCCCCCGAAAGAGGCATTTTTTCGGTTTTCCGGTTATACCGCGTAAAGGACTTACCCTATCAAAAAGTGGTCTTCATGACGGTTAAAGGGCACTTAATCCTGCATTGAATAAGACCAAATTCATATGTTTTGGACAAACCGTTCTCGCGCTAAAGTTCGGCAAAGTAGAAAATATACGTATAATTAATGACCCTCTCCACGTCCAATGGTTTGTTACCCATAGGCTTCCAAGTCTTGAAAAGGGCCACCTCAACCAGTGTAACCCTATCAAGGCTTACGAGCTTGATGCGCCTATCCTTGTTCGTCCCAGACGTTCCTTAACTGCGGTTGCTGCACCTCTTCCTGGCACTCACCTGAACGACTCTGTGTTACATACTGTGGCTGCCCCTCTTCCTTGTATCCTCCTGCATGACTACGTTGCCTAGCCGTATGCCTGGTCTAAGGTTCGACGCCAAAAATCAACAACAACAAGTTCATATTAAAACGCTGAAGAGTTTTTTGTTTGTTTGTTTGAACGCGCTAATCTTAAGAATTACTAGTTTGATTGAAATCATTATTTTTGTGTTGAATAGCTCATACATTGAGGAAGGCTAAAGGATATATACAATCACTCTACGACTAATAGAGGCGAAGCAGTAAAGAAAAATGTTGCAAGCACGGGAAATAGTATTTAAACTATTTTCACTCGTACGAAGTTGATTTTGTGGCGTCGAACCTTTGACCAGGCATATGGCTAAGCAATTAAATCGTACAGGAGGGTACAAGGAAGAGGGGTAGCCACATTAGGTATCACAGAGTCGTTCAGGAGAGTGCCAGGAAGAGGTGCAGCAACCGCAGTTAAGGAACGGCTGGGACGAACAAGGATAAGCGAATCAAACTCGTGAGCCTTGTTAGGGTTACACTGGTTAAGGCGACCCTTTACAAGGCTTGGAAGCATGTGGGTAACAAGCCATTGGACGTGGAGAGGGTCATTAATTATACGTATATTTTCTACTTTGCCGAACTTTAGCGCGAGAACGGTTTGTCCAAAACATATGAATTTGGTCTTATTCAATGCAAGATTAAGTGCCCTTTAACCGTCATGAAGACCACTTTTCGATAGGGTAAGTCCTTTACGCGGTATAACCGGAAAACCGAAAAAACGCCCTTTTCGGGGGCCCCACCACTTAAGCACAACTCCGTCGAAGTCGAAAACTTAGGAGAGTCTTAATGGGCAACCAATGAAGCCATTAAAGTAAAAAATCTTTTGTAGGAATTATTTCCGATTTAATCAATTTTTGTGTTTAATTCTACTGGCCTATTTAAACTTAGTTGCTAACGTATTAATTAATATTTTTGCCTTATTATTCATGAAAACTTTCTTAACCAGACTGTTATGAAAGTTTTATTATCATTATTATTTTGTACTGTTTGGAATTGGAATTAAGTTTCATCGTTCCAAAATAAACTGTAAAATCTTACCGGAACCTCGTTATTTGAGATCCATAAAAAGTTACCACAGTCCCATTAGCAAGAATGGTCATATTTATCTTCGGAATATAAGCGGCCAGTCTGTCCTCCTGGATAGGGCTTCCATCATCATGACTTGAGTTGGTACAGAGCAAGGACTTGGAGAAGTACTGCCGCATGCAGGCCAAGTCCTGGGTGTCGCAAGGATAGGTATACGTATCTTCTTCGCTGCTGGAGTCATTGCTTGAATCGGATTCGGTGGAGTCTGGAAGAAAATATGATAAATTGTTAAAGGCTTGCCTTGCCTTACACCCGTAACTATTCACAAACATTACTATGAGGTCTCACAGAGCGCGTGGACGCACATGGTGACACACGAACCAATCACAGAGCTCTATTCAACGCTGTGCGTTCGATTTGCTGCTTCACTTAAGCAAGCATCGTTTGTGAATATGGGCCTTAGTTACGCGAGATGAATGCGTCTTTTTGTTTTGTTTTCTTTCGGTATTTCATTCTTTTGGATATGACCGAGTGAATTTTAGTATACTGTACTGATTGATTTGCAGTATACTAAAATTCACTACAATATCGAAAATTTCAAAAGTTGGAGCTAAAACACCGCGGTTGTGACGTTAAGGTGTAAAATGGAAAGCATTTTGAATGTAAATTTATTTAGAAAGGTTATTTTCCATAAAATAAATATTGAAAAGCTTAATCTAGTAATTTAATAGTCTACCTTGTCCATAAACTAAGGTAACCAATAAGAGAAGTGAAAATATTTTAGCCTCCATTTCGGTACAAAATATTTTTTCGACTTGAATAAATTCTATGTGACTTTTAGTTTTTATAGACAAACGTTCGTTTAATTAAGTATTCTAAGAATAAAGAGGAAAATAAAACAAGAAATGTATTTTTAATGTAAATAACAAAACTATTACAATACAAATGTTGGCAGTTTCCATGAATTTTCAATTAAAAGTGACTACAATGTTATCATTTGTTCACTATCGAAAGTTTGGCTTTTAAAAATACCTGTACTTACATACCAGTCAATTAGCACTCAGTTAACTCTAAATCTGAAAATAATTTCAAGATCATTAGTTTCTATAAGTTCATCAACATTTTCATCGAAGAGAGAGAATTTAAATATCTTAAAAATTTTACCATCATCTAAAATGGTTCAGGGGTACTTTAAAGGTTCGTTCCCAGGGCCAAACAGTTTTTCGGGATCCATTTGCAGGATCCAGGCAAAGCTGGACTGTCGTATGAACCACACAGTCATAATGTAGGTATAACATTATGTTTTTTGCGGAACAGGATGTATCCGTGTGAATTTAACAAGCCCACAGTAGGTAATTTGAATAATTTATCCCGTTTTTGCAACATTATTCATCGATGCTCTGCTCCAAAAATGCTTTTAATTTGATTACTTACTTTAAAAGAAAATCTTTTGTTTTCAGGTAAGAACTACAGTTTCCGGGAGATGGTTTGTACGACTACTATTTTATTAGAAAGAAAAAAAGAAAGATACATTTATTACAATGCACATCACGCAAATACAGGCAATTACATAGACATGACAGTGGCACATAATAATGGAAGAAGAAAAAATAATAAAAACAAGAGTAAACTGAGCAGTGCCACCCATTCACCAACAAGATGCCCACTGCAACGGGACCCCACTCACCATAAGCCGTGGCCCACGGTGACGAAAGCCACGGCGCTGGTTTTCAGTGTGCCCCATTAACATAAGTTGTCATAACCTCGTGGCCTCGTACTTATCAGCTGTCATTATTTGTCTCTTTTCATCACAGTAAAATCAACATTTCGGTACAAAATATTGGGACATGAGAGTGACATTAAATAGTTTTTTTTTACTTTTTCTTATGTTTTTGTTTCGATTTGTTCTCTTGTGCCCTTTAAAATGGGTAGCAATCACATTACCAAATTAACCACTACTAGGTTAAGGTGCACATTGAGGTGCTATTTTAGTGCGTTATTTCATCTTGAGCATCCTCTGTTCAAAGCCAAATCAAAAAAGTTATTTCATTGTTAATAAGCATGAAATAAAAGTGAGATAGATAGGTAGGTTAATGCTAACTAGTAGCTATTAGGAAATAATAAAAGATGACAGATTGATATTCTTTATTACACACCCATAAAAGTAACTTACAACAGATTTTCTTATCGTTATGAAACTATTTCTTCCAGACATCCCTGAAATAATTAAAAACAAAAAAAAAACTTAAAAATAAATGTTTACGAGTTCACTTCTCCAGTGTATTGTATACCGTAATTACAAATATAGTTCTGGAAGTACGCATAGAAGAAAAATGGGCCTTTGGTGAGCAGCAACTCCTGGACCATGGTGGGGATGTCGGCTGAGAAGGCAGCGTAGTAGTTGGAGACGATTGGGTCTGAAAATTAAATGTAATAATGAAGTATGTTGGTAAAACTAGCCATATCTAGAATGATTAATTCATTACAACGTACATCTATTTCTACTATTTTTATACCGATCTTGTCGCGATTTTGTGAAAATTATTGTCAGGTTGCAAATAGCACACAAGATATTTTTTGTGCTTATTGTCCGTGAGATATCTTTTCTGAAAGAATACTGAAACCTTTGCTTTAGGATATCAGAATAGTCCGGTATAAAACCACAGATGAGCTTGTCATCATCATAATAAGATTTTAATCTCTACTGTAGGACACTTCCTAATTTAACAGATAAAGGAGGATTTGACTTAAACACTCCCCACGCTGCCCTGACCAGACGGGTTGGAGAAGCCTAATGTTCGCATATTAATTCTCCTAAAGTCGCCTCTTACGACATCTATCATCTTTCGACTCTTATCACCATTCTCTAACTGAATTGACGAACCATTTATGAAGTTTAACCGCCTCTGTGGTCTAGTGGTAAGACCACCTGCTTCAGACGCAGAGGTCCCGGTTAGATTCCCAGTGGGGGCAGATGTTTCTGTTCGGTTTGGTTGGTGGTAGGGCTTGTTCTAAGTCCGCCTGGCTAGCTACCACCATCTTACCTAAGTCTGTCGCCATAACAATGTTAACAGCACTATTGCGTTCCGGCAGTTAGAGGTAAGATAGCCAGTTCCTCCGTGGTTGAGGATTCCGGGTGAAGCTCGCTTCCACCTTCGGCCTGATCGTCACTTACCATCAGATGAGATACAGGCCAAGAGCTTCCTCGTAGTGGATAAAAAAAAAGTCAATAGTAGACTGATGATGATGAGTTACCTGAACTGTTCGAAATATTCGGCCCAACCTCAAGTGTTGGGTGCGCGTTAGTGTTGTAGGAGCTAATGTGAGCTGCGTCTATCCCTGTGCGGCCCTCCCTTGGAATGATCGCAGTCAGTTCGGCGGCTGTAACATTTAAAAAAAAAACAATTTTTAGTAACTACTTTTAATACTTAAAATAGCACAATTTAATTTAGCAAGAGAATGACGTCACGACACCATATCTTTTGCCTTCGATTTCCCTAGGATCCCATCAACAGATCCTGATTTAGTGACAATGGGACCACATCAGTGTACTCTATCGAACAAAAAAATAATTTTGAAAATCGGTCCACAATTGACGGAGTAATAGGTGGACATAGTTAAATAGAAAAAAAAAACATACAGCCAAACAATTCCCTTGCTAGTCTATACTCAGTGGGTAACCCTCGATATTACTTCTTTCAATTAGTTCTTATATAAATTTTATTAATTAGTACACAATTTTGGAGTCCCAGAAGGCCCAAGGGTTTTTTAGGACTCTTCATTAAAATATAGTGTACATTTTCCTATACTAGATGAAATAATTCAAATATTGGGTCTACCCAAAGCCTCCTCAGCTCAACGATCAGAGCAGTTACCCAGTCGAAAGGTCTTAAATTCAGTTCCTGCGAGTTCAGTTCAGTTCCAGAGACAATCTGATACTTACAGTATGTAGAATTGATAGAGTCCTCAACATACACAGGCTCTCTGCCTCTCAGGTCGATCCTCACGAGTCCATGAGGCGTGTAGAGGTTCATTACCTCGAAGCTGATGGACAATACGAGGTTTTTGGTTTCTTCGTTTATGCTGAAACATAATAAGACAAATTGTATCAAACTAGCTACAATCCGGTCGAGCTAACTGCGCACCAGGCTGCCGTGACGTCACATTGGCGCTCTGGTACATGACTTAACATAAGTCATCAACCTTGCTCACACACCGAGGTATTGAAAAGAAAGAAAGAAAAACATTTATTTTGATTCGAACATAAATTAAATTACACAGTTTGATTATAAAATGGTTACCACTCAGCATATTGTGTTGTCATGTTTTGTCATAATATATCTCGAAGCGCACTTAAAAAGGGCCAATTACGAAATCAGCTCACTTAATTTAGCGCACCTAAACTGCTCCTCGAAGGGCACCTTTTAGGTGCATTAATAAAACGGGACTATTCCCACCTCTCGTTCCCACCACTGCAACTCCTGTGTAGCCAGGATCTACAGCTTGACCGCCATAAAAACCCAACCAATAATGGTCAAGTTTGTCCCGGGGGAAAGTTAAACTATCATTGGACCCGCAACGAAATTACTCAGAAGAACATTTATTTATTTATTTACACTTTTGCACATACAATTGTACAGTGGCGGAGCGAACATAGGAGGAGTTCGAAATTAAGGTTCGACTTCGTGCATTAATGAAATCAGCGCACCTAATGTCGTGCACTTGAACGAAATTACATTGAATAGTGTCGAAAACAACTTACTAGAATTCTTTAATTGTTGAACCCTGGAACGTAACCTCAGCTTCTGACGAGGTGAGAGTGCCATTTACTTTGGGCACATAAGCGACGTTCTTCAGGTTTTTTATCGACTCTCCATCCTCATGACTCACTTTTCTGCAGTTGGTATGGGAGAAGAAATTCCGAATACATTCTAGTTCCAGCGATTCACAAGGGTAAGTGAAATTGGTGCTATTGCTGCTATCTGAAAATTTTATTCTCTTTAAGTTACTCGTATGTATTGCCCTATAATAATTAATGTGATTTTGGTCTACTTCGTTCGTTTCAGCCATATAACGTCCACTGCTGGACAAAGGTCTCCCCCGAGGATTTCCATAACGATCGGTCCTGTGCTGAACGCATCCCATGACTTTCACCAAATCTTCAGATTTGGTCTACTTACAGGTATATTTTGTACCACCAAATGGATCAAATATATTGTTATATAAAAAAATACCTCAATCGATTTTATATTAAGCATAAAATAATTTAAAAAAACACTCACCTTGTCCATATACGAGTACACCAACCAAAAGAAAAAGATACAGAATTCTGTACCCCCAGTGAAAAGGGATCTAACTCGACTTAGATCAAAATTGACTTTATAACATAATGTGAATCTCTGAAAAATTAGCTATTTTTGTATCTAATCGGTATGTTTCTACGACGTATAGAAAAGAAAATAAGTTTGTGCCAAATGATACAAGTAAGGCTTTGTGAACCAATTTTGAGTTTTCTTTCGTGTAAATTGATACATGTCTACTTTTAACAAAGTGTACCGGAGGCTCCTTTCACTTTTTTATTGTGTCAAGAGGTATGACTCGTGTTACTACTTTTTACACGATTGAAGTTGTTCAGATTGAGTTTGTGATTAACAATATAAGATGACTCATATTAATATACACAAAAAAAACTATGTATTGTTGGTTGGTGAAAAAGAATGTAACTTAATTTATAGCACAAAAAGTAAAAGACAAAAGATTATTTATTTTGTGTATAATGATTCAATTAGACTAATACCATTAACCACAAAAGTTTCGTACATGTGTAAAATGTTATAAGTTACTTAGATCAAAAACATTTGAAAATCGCAACTAATAATTTGGTTAATTATTTGGTGTAAAATGATATAACTTAGCCCAAACGTCAGATTAAAGGAAAAAATAATGTCGTAGTTTATAAATCAAAGAATTTAAGTTAATAGTTTTAATAAATAATGGTGAACATCTACTAGTAAAACATATAATTGAATTCATAGTGCCGTTGTCAATAAAAGTACTTAATAAGTGCATTATCGAATTTACAAGAGCTCCAACTACCAGAACTCTTTATAAACAAAACTTATCACCTTTGACAACAAATTGACCTGGGAGAGTCATTTCGAGAACAAAATAAAAATGGCCTGTATAGCATTCCATCAGTGCAAGAGACTCATTGGTAGTAGATGAGGTCTCAACCCAAAAATAACACTTTGGCTCTACACGTTGGTTATAATAATATAGCCCTCTTACACATATTATTATGGATCACTTGTGTGGTCGCACAGAACACAACTATCCACAGCAAGATCAAAACTCCAAAGCCTGCAACGCCTAGTAAGCATAGCGGCCACTAGTTGTATGAAAACCACTCCATCGACATCACTTGAGAACCTTCTGAATCTTAGATCTTTAGACCTCTTCATTCAGGAGGAAGTGCAAGCAGCCGCTCTAAGACTTAAAAGTAAGAACGGCATATAGAAGCAAAACAAGGAGACAGGACATTCCACGATCCTGCACAAAACCCTAATAAAAGTAATACCTCTCACCGAGGCACCCGTCGACAGAATTCCCTGTGTTCACATCTTCGACTGGAGATATAATATCCAGCTTACAGCGGAAACGCAAGATTGCTCTGGAATCAATGAAGTTAGGATATACACTGACGGCTCCAAAACCCAAAAAGGTACGGGAGCTGGTGTCTTCTCGAATTACCTAAATATACTAAGAATATCAACATCACTAGATAAACACAATACAATTTTCCAAGCAGAATGCAATCAGCACAGGCGGTTGCAACCATAGACATCCGAGGTCTGAATATAAAAATAATCTCAGATAGTGCAAGCAATACAAAGCAACTTAATATACTACATTATAATACTTATATTGGAATGCCATGACGCGCTCCTAAGTCATTGCAGACGCAAATGGCGTTATCCTGCACTCCTGTGGATCAAAGGGCACAGTAACTCCTTGAGCAACGACGCAGCAGATGAACTGGCCAGAAGGGGATCGTACACGACGGTATTTGGTCCGGAACATTTATAATGCCGATACCATAAGCACAGATCAAGACCTGGCTGCGCTCCAAAATAGAAAAATAACACCACACAGAATGGAAAGATTGTGAAAGATGCGGGCAAACAAAAGATGCAGTTGTGGATAAACAGGGACAACATCCGCAAGGTCCTAAGTGTAATAACAGGTATGTTAAACAAACACCTACACAATATAGCTGTTACAGACAGCCGGATATGGATGGATAGTCTACTGTGCAGAAGATGCATGGAGGCAGAAGAAAAACCGCAGCACGTGCACAAGTAGTGCACAAGCGTAGCAGATCAACAGGCTCAAATTCTCCAATCACCAGGGTCGCTGCAGAAGGCCTGTAGCGACCTAGGTAGGCTGCTGCTACCTGGGGGATCTGGAGTGGTTGAAATAGGAAGATAAACTACAAATAGCGCACAATGGTTTAATCAAAAGGCTAAGTGCAATATTCGATTGCCCTGCAAAACTACGAAAGGCCTTATAATGGATACTATGTATAAAGTAAATAATTATGTAAATGGCATGTGTGGTTGGACTTTATCTGCTTAGCTCGCAAGTATAACATGTCTTGTTAATTCATGTCTCTATTGATTTAAGAAGATTCCCGCCTTAGGCAGTTCGATTTTTTCAAGTTATTTATGATTTAAGAAGAGGCTGACAAGGGTGGCTAAATTTCTTGCACTGCTTCTTCTTAGCACTGGCCCATTTAAGTCCCAAAATAAAAGTAGGGTTCAAGTAATACTAGGACGTGTTAAAGGGCTTTTTAAAAGCCTCTTTGTTGAAAACAAATGCATTTTATGACTTTACTTTTATATTATCCTTCTGGAGCCAAAAGGCAATCAATATAGCTTGACATCATCATTTCTGGTCCAGAGTTTGATTCCTAATAGGGTAATTGTAGAAAACAAACTTTTCTCTGTCTTCTGTCTAATTAATTGATGTGAAACCATTGTTGTTTCTGGTCTTTATTACACAACTGCTTCAGCTATACTTACTTTAAAATAGGAGATAATGTATGTGATTTAGGCCGATATAATTCATGGTATATGGTGTAATAATTAATAAAATAGTAGTTTCAGATCAGAATAAACATTTAAGGAGTAAATAATTAGAATTCAGTCTCAAATTCTAGCCTTATTCCTTTACAATCGCCACTTATATCACTTTACACATAGTTATTTGGATACTTAGATCGCTGTTATGTTAGTTAGATCAGTTTACACATTTTTTTTCTCACCACAAAATTGGTGTATATTGATATAAGTAAAAAATTTTGGACGATTTACCCTAAATAACCTGAAATAATGATTCCTCATAGTGTAATTACTTATGTTTGTTTTACAACTTTTTCTAAAATTGAAGAAACAAAAAATTATCAACAGAAATGGCGGAAAATGTATCACTTTACACTTGTTAGCGTGTGGTCAATTCAGTGTGGTGTAAAATGATTTATGTCACATTACATCACTTTACACGAATGTAAAGTTGTCGTGCATGGTGATATAACTGTGTTTTTATTTAATTACGAAAAAACCACATGCTATATTTCCCAAACTGGCACACTGCCTAATTATACCTAACATTACCTTTCACCTAAAAAATATTTCACCAAGTTATCTCTAATAGCGATGAAGCAGGATTTTTTTTAACTTCAAATGCGATTTCCCAAAAATCACCATTTTCGACTTAACTCCCTTTTCACTGGGGGTACAGAATTGTTCCGCCCATTTTGTGTATCGTCCCAACGCTTATTCTTTCTGACATAAAGAATTTATCTTTATTCTTGTCTTTTATAGGAAGATGATATCACATGATTATATGACGTAGTTTAAATTCAGAAGTATTGGAACTAATTAAAATAACAGTAGCTATTTGTATTATTATACTATACCTATATTTAAAATGAGAAGGTACGAACTCTGTACGTTAGTTTTTTACGATTATAAGTTATAAAAAACAGATTTTGATCAAATTTGGTATACCGATAGTTTGGGACCCAGAAAAAAACTGGGATAGTTTTTATCCCGGTTTTAGTAAGAGAAATGAACACATTAAAGTCGAAAAATGGTTGAGACGTGTTAAAGGCCCTTTAGTACTGAATAAATGATTTGATTTGATTTGATTTGAATCTTTCTGTGACAGGATGATCACGCGGGAAGAGCCGCGGGCAAAGCTAGTTTATTTTTTATGTAAATAACTTCCACGCTACATTACTTCCACAATAGATTATGTAGTTATTTTTAAATGACAATCGTTTCTATTACAATTCTTGTCTACATCAGGCACGCCTACATTTTTGGTGCGAAATATCACCTTGTAGACAGTGTGTGTGTTTCCAGTGATGAGACATGGTTCCAAAACGTGACCTTTAGAAGTCCTATAGTTAGCTATAGGACTCATAAAGAATCTCAAAGATGCACAGTGTGCGATGAAGGCCAAGGATAGCCCGAAGGATTTGCAAGCTGAAGTGGCAATGGGCAATGCACATAGTACGCAGAAATGACGGCCGATGGTGCAGCAAGGTTTTGGAGTGGAGACCACAAATCGGAAAACGCAGCGTGTGACGTCCAACCACAAGGTGGACCGACGACCTCATAAAGGTCGGAAGCAGAAGCGGACGCAGGAAGGCGCTGGATTCAGGCCGCTGCCAACCGGGCGATGTGGAAATCATTGGTGGAGGCCTATGTTCAATAGTGGATGTCCTGTTGCTTAAATGATGATGATAATGAAGAAAACACGATGAAGCACCTTATTAACTTTTTATATAATGCCACACTTGTTGTGCTGACGTCTGTATTAATTTGGTATTTTTACTCAGTTGTGCAAATATAATTTTTATAACTTGCGTCAAAAAAAATTCGACGTTTATAACTTTAGTTACGTCTGCGTTTGTTGTAAAAATTTCTGTATATTTTAATAATTTGTAAATAAAAGAAACTAAAAATACTCGTTCATATTACTGATATTATTGAAAGTAGAATAAGTATTAGACTGAGTAGAGCATATAAATTCTATGCAATGTAACGTACTTACGAGGTGTTGCTGTTTGTACTAGCAATTAAATATCTAAATATATAAAAGGAGAAACTGACTGACTGACTGACAGATCAACGCACAGCCTAAACGGCTAAACGTAGGCACTTGAAATTTGGAAGGGACGTAGCTTAGGTACCGTAGAGGTGCACTAAGAAAGGAATTCCCGAAATTCCCACGGGAACGGGAATTAGCGGGAAAAACGGGATTCACGCGTACGAAGTCGCGGGCGGCCGCTAGTAACTTATACAGTTGTACCAAATTGTAAATGAAACATAGCTAACATTTTATTATTTTTTGCTTCAAAAAAAAACTGTAACCAAAAATGTAAATTGTCTTATTAGAATTAGAATTGAATTTGTTCATAATTATCGCAACTATGTATTTGAACTACAAAAGATCTATAATGTTGACATATCCAATTAAAAAACAGTTAAGTATTGGTTGACAGTACAAAACAGTTAATATTAAGTAGTACTTTTAAAACAAAAGTAGGAATAATTATGATAGTTTATTAAATACTTTTACAATGGGTATTCTCCGGTATATTCTATGCCATAATCACAAATATAGTTCTGGAAGTACACATAAAAGAAGTAGGGGGCCTTGGTGAGCAGCAACTCCTGGACTTCTGTGGGGATGTCATCAAGCAAGGCAGCGTAGAAGTTGGCGACAACTGGATCTGAAAACGAAATAAGGGATTTATTTTTAATATGTTTCGTTCTTAGCCCGACGGATTAGCCAGCTGAAGTGGCAATGGACAGGGCACATAGTACGCAGAACTGACGGCCGATGGGGCAGCAAGGTTCTGGAGTGGAGGCCGCGTACCGGAAAACGCAGCGTGGGACGTCCACCCACAAGGTGGACCGACGACATCATAAAGGTAGCAGGAAAGCGGTCCACCTTGTGGGTGGACATCCCCCGCTGCATTTTCCGGTACGCGGCCTCCACTCCAGAACCTTGCTGCCCCATCGGCCGTCAGTTCTGCGTACTATGTGCCCTGCCCATATTTTAATTAATGTACTTTTAACATATTATGATTTGTTATTCATAAATGTGACTTACTTGAACTGTTTGAAATGTTCGGCCCAACTGCAATAGGTGGGTACGGGTTAGTATTGTAGGAGCTTATGTGAGCTTCCTTTATCCCTCTCTTGCCCTCCCATGGAATGATTGCTGTGAGTTCACCGGCTATAACATTATTTCAAAATATTTTAGTAGGTATAGTTAACAACTGGATTAGCCGAGAGCCGAACGCTGGTTCGAACTCTGAGGGCTTACGTCCGTATTCACAAACGATGCTTGCTTAAGTGAAACAGAAAATCGAACGCACAGCGTTGAATAGAGCTATGTGATTGGTTCGTGTGTCACCCTATGCGTCCACGCGCACTGTGAGACCTCATAGTAATGTTTGTGAATACGGGCGTTTGTGTGAGTTTACATCAAACGTTGTCACTAGTGAGCGCGTAAAAAATGTCATTAAATGTATGACGGATTGTACAGCGCCCCTAGCGGAAACTTTCAAGAACCAACATTTTCATATATTTTTTTAACGCGCTCACTAATGAGAACGTTTAACTTTAATGTAAACTCACACTAAGCCTTCTGATGTCCTCTGAACTATTTGTGGTAAACCAACTTACAACACAAGCAAATAAGCAGGAGAGGTAATAGTTTTAACTCGTGGAACATCACGTCCCATCTCACGTCTTACCTACCATCGCCGGCGCGATCATAGGCCAATGACAGGTCGCGCGGACTGTCATGGGTCGCGCGACCTGTCATTGACCTATGATCGCGCCGGCGATGGCGATCTGCACGCGTTGGTGTGGTTGAAGCTTTAGAGTTCGCATTAGATTTCTATTGTCTCGATTCACTGGTTTAAAGAATTAATTGGTGATAAAGATATTAAAAAAAATGTAAATGCTAACAGTATGTAGCGTTGACTTTGTCTTCAGCATACACCGGTTCTCGTCCTCTCTGGTTGATCCTCAGGTTGCCATGAGGCGAGTTGATGTTCATACCCTCGAAGTTAATGGACAGCACGAGGTTATTCGTATCTTTGTTTACACTGCAAAGAAAAAATAATTACCAGTCCATCACAGCTTCCCTGTAGGTACTATGAATCAAATGAGTTTCCTTATTTGTACACAATTAATTAAATCACTAAATTCACAAATTTATTCAAGTTGAGTCAGATACCTGACTGTCCTACCTACTGTAATAAAATAAGTCAACAAATATACATTTTTTGACGTATTGTATCGTGAGACGCATCAGAACGGAATCGGTTTCATACATTTAGTATGCTACACGTTAGAAGTCATCACGACACAACACTGAAAAATGTAGCACACTTATCAAGTCGGAAAAGGATCAACACCGCCTTCGCCGTCATCGTCATCGCCTTTTGCGCGCTGTCAACCGCGAGGCGAGGCGTATTACGTTACGGTGCGCACAGTGTGGATTTAGTGTGCGTTGCAGTATAGAGATTCATACAAAGAACACTGTCCGCCTCAAGTTGATACGGTAACTAAACCTTTCGGGTTGATAAGTGTGCTACATCCTTTATGCGTCACGCACAACCCAACACTTCACACAAATATAAATCCGCCATACCAATACTCTATACTCACTAGAATTTTGTAATTGTTGAACCGTAGAATATAACTTCGACATCTGTGGAGATGAGAGTGCCATTTAACCTGGGCATATACGCGACGTTCATCTCCTTCTGGATTGACTCTCCATCCTCATAACTGACTTCCCTACAGCCAGTATGTGAGAAATATTCGCGGATACAGTCCAAATCCAGCGACTCACAGGGGTAGGCGAAATTATTGGCACTGTCGCTGCTGTCTGAAAATTTTAATTACATAAGCCAATCAATGTTATTCCTACTGGATAAACTGTCCTCCTGAACATAGAATATTGCTTATAGAGTCTGTTATTGCTGAAAAAGAAACATTAATAAATCGATCGCTAGCGATAATACTATAGTGATGGAGCAGACACTATTAGTAATAATGACATCAATATTACTGTCATTCCTTCCACCACTTACCTTGTCCATATACACCAATTAAAAGAAAAATAAAAATGATTGTACAGGCCATTCTGAATATCGCCCCAACGCGTTTATTTTCTGAGTCGTGGAATTTTTCTTTATTTTTGTCTTTTATACGATCGATGTGTCAGTAACATAATTAAATTCAGAAGAATTTGCACTAATTAAAATTAATGAAAACACACTACCATTAACATGTAAATGAAGTTTGCAGTTTGCACTATGTGGTTTTTTTTCATGACAATCGTTTAAAAATTATATATTTTTCAATATTGTAGCAGTAATGCTGCAAAGCAGCAGCAGATTTTCGACCAATTGAGATTAACTTTTGAACCGACTATCAAGGTAAATACAGTTAAATATTGAATATCCAATTGAAGTCAAAGACTATCTTAGCTCCGACTATCAACATCAAAATCAAAGAAATTTTAGTCAAGTTATAATATTATCGCCTAATATTGTCTGCGATCCTTGTAGTATACACCTTTGTAGTATACAAAGGTTTCCACGCTGGCAACGTAATATCTCGTAATATAGTCAAAACCATACATAAATATTACATCAGCAACATACCTAACTAACTTAATTCCACGCACAATAATTATATTTTTATAATTTTTATACGATCTGGACAGCTCTAACAATAAAAAATATGGTAACTTGTTTCAATCGGTGGATTGATAATTTTCTTGATAAAAATAAAACACTTATTTCCAAAAAAATATATTTTAATAATAAAAACAATTTTATCAAGAATAATGTTGAACAGGTACGCCGAAGTCACAGATATACTTTTGAAGGTAGGCGAAGAATTGGTTCGCTGCTTCTGAGTAGTAATACTGTAGCATTATAGGCCCAGGGTCAGCAAATAAGGTCGCTAGCACACGTATCACAACGGGGTCTGAAAATAACACAAAATTTACTTATATTATAGTCCGGTCGCCGAGCACGTAGAATTTCGTCGCACAGTCGCGACAGCAATATAATTACACGCGAGCGATAAGGATAGGTAGCTTGGGGTCATTGGAAGAAATTCTACGTGCTCGGCGACAGACTTTATTTACAAACTGTGCCTCAGTATTTCTGAAGCGATTACTGTGTCGATATACGCCCGTTTCCCGTATTCAATCCTTGTCCAAATCCGGATTTCAACTGTCAAATTTAATTTTATTGTAGATTAAATAACTACAATTTTCAACTATTTTCGATGCGTTTACACTTTAATATTGTTTAAATTGCCTTTTAAACAATATGAAAATGTAAAAACATCGAAATCCGCAGATATTTTGACCAAAACCATATTAGAATTTGACAGTTGACGGACGGTTTTGGATTAGGATTCTGTTACATTCATGATAGTCAAGTTCGGGATCGAATCAAAGAGCGAAGTAGTCACGTACAAAAAGCTGGAGCGAAGCGATTAAAACTGTCACGAACGTGTCTAGGAGACTGTTACTTTAAACTGCGATACGAAAATCGATTTAAAGGATCTACTCGTAAGTCCTACGAGTATATTGGAGTAGTTGAAGTTAGAGATTTTTTTCAAAAGGCTTTTTAGATAAGTATTCAATAGGCAATAATAAACAACTGACTTTGGTTATACCAGCAACATCAACGAAATCGACTATGAAGTCGAACTAAACAACTTCTAAACAGAACTGAATCCTCATACCTTGACTGTTTAAGACCTTCGGACCTATCCCAAAAGCAAACGACGATATGTAGGGTGTCACTCTGGAAAATTGGATGTCTTTGCTCAGAGGAATCACAGCAGTTAGAGTTATACCTAGAAAAAAAACTGAGTGTAAAAAAATCAACTAATTAAAATGGCAACATACAGAAATTAATCAACCCTTTTAGCTTCTGAGGCATAATTTATTCGTTCTTTTCAGCCAAATGACGTCCACTGCTGAACATAGACCTCCCCCAATGATTTCCATAATAATCGTAGTAGGTAGAACTGACAGCCGATGGGGCAGCAAAGTTGAGGCCACGCACCGGAAAGCGCAGCGTAGGACGTCCACCCACAAGGTGGACCGACGACCTCATAAAGGTAGCAGGAACGCGCTGGAGCAGGCCGCCACCAACAGGCCATTGTGGAAATCATTGGGTCAGCAGTGGACGTCCTATGACTGAAATGATGATGATGATGATGATTGCAAAATCACCCTGTATATTCACCAAAAGATTTACCAAAAGTTCCATTAGCACGGTCAGTAATCGTAACAGGCTCTTGTCCCCTGCGGTGGAAAATAAAGTGGGCGTTCCTGGATTCGATCCTGATACTGTCAAAGTCTATAGCCATCACGAGGTTGTTAGATGTCTTATTTATACTGAAAAATTTTAAATTCAGTGTTTAAGTTTCAACCACACCAACGCGTGCATATCGCCATCGCCGGAGCGATGATAGGCCAATGACAGGTCGCGCGACCCATGATAGTCCGCGCGACCTGTCATTGGCCTATGATCGCGCCGGCGATGGCGATCTGCACGCGTTGGTGTGGTTGCAGCATTTAAAGCCCGGTCTGCCCGCTCGCACACTCACTGCGGGCGACCGTCGCACAGTCACGACAGCAATATAATTACGCGCGAGCGATAAGGATAGGTAGCTTGGAGTCATTGGACAAAATTCTACGTGCTCGCAGACCAGACTATATATATACTCTTATACTATGTTACTCTTAGTTAACATTATAGAGGTTTTAGCATCGGACTACAGATTCGATGATGATTATTTTGGTACAAGATTTTTTAATCCGTAAATATTGAATTTGCTTTATATCTCATTTTGTCTAGAGGACCAATGTTGATAGTACATCATTATTTACACAAGTAATCCAAATTAGGAAATAAAATATGAACTAGTTAATATGTAGAGCTATTTCTATGATATAACGTTTTTTAGCGAACAGACTACGACTTTAGGTACGGTAGGTACCTTAACAATGAGCGAATATAAATCCAAATGAACTTACTAAAAGCTGCTAATTCTATCGCCAGAGAAGATGATACGAGTCCTCGTCATTAAAAGAGTAAAATTGACGGTTGGCACTATCGTATCCAACAAGTCTCTATAGAAAGGCTTGTTGCCATAGTTATGCATTTCCTTGCACTGTGTGGTACTGGCCAGGTAACTCCTGACGCAGTCTACGTCATCCTCGAACTCGCAAGGGTAGTAGAGATCGGGACTTATCCCGTTGCTCCTGATGGTCCTGCCTCTGACGTCACGCTTGTTATGACGTGTATCATGGTCATCTGAAAAGAAAGATTGTATTTGAGTTCAGTACGTCTAGCATGAACAACTTTCGTCTTCGAATCGTTTGCGTATTCGATCAAATTCAACACTCAATCTTCGAATTAAACGATAACGTGACAATTTTGATTCTCAAAATAAGTTTCGTGTAACCACATCTCATACTAAGTTCACTTTACGACACGTTCACAAGGGCGCTGTTGTAGTTTTCTTACTAAATCTTTTGATGGCGATTCGAGTACGCAAACGATTTGAACTCGAAAGTTTTTCGTGCTAGCCGTACTGATTAGAGGATTCGATCCTGAGATACCGGACGTTATTTTATCCCGAAAATTTCGGGATTGAATTTGACTAATCCCGGGATTTACGGGATTGAATACAAAATAATAAAATTCGTGAAAAAATATCGCGTGAAACGATACGCACTCTTCGTTTGACATTTGCAGCATATGCAGCGATTAACTCCAATTTAACAGTTTTATAACCATAAAAAATTGGCGTAACAGCCTGTCGCTTTAAGAAGAGACACTAGATCCTTCTAAAGACACATTTCTGGGGTACCAACCTTTCCTTTAATGAAATAAAGCATTGAACTAGGCTTTCAAATGATAACAATATTAGTGGGAATGTGGGATACATACCTTTCCTAACATCTTCCTTTTCATCATCTCCGAAGGCACAATATAAAATGACTAACAACAAAAATCCTAGTAAATTGAAACGCATTTTGAGTACTTCAAGATTTCAAAATAAAATAATTAATGAAATATCCTGCCATTGCTATTTATATGTTTTTAAACTGAGTGATTAAGATAATAACAGTAATAATATAATAAATATAAGTAATAGATTTTAATATGAGTAAGTATTTACTTCCCGTGGAAATCGGGTTTATCAATAACTAGCTTTCCGCCCGCGGCTTCGCCCGCGTGGAATTTTGTCTGTCACAGAAAAACTTTATCGCGCGCGTCCCTGTTTCAAAAACCGGGATAAAAACTATCCTATGTTCTTTCCCGGGACTCAAACTATCTCTATGCCAAATTTCATCAAAATCGGTTGCGAGGTTTAAGCGGGAAAGCGTAACAGACAGACAGACAGACAGACAGACAGACAGACAGACAGACAGAGTTACTTTCGCATTTATAATATTAGTTGGGATAGTTGGGATGGTTGAATCATTTTCTCCAAACGTCATTTATAATGATAAAATCAATCAGTATATCCAGGAATTAAAGACAGGTATAATTTTTAGTGCACTAATTAAAAGATAATTACAATAATGTTTCCTTTAATTACATTATCTATCTATATAAATAAAAATGAATTGCTGTTCGTTAGTCTGATTAAAACTCGAGAACGGCTGGGCCGATTGAGCTGATTTTGGTTTTAAAATGTTGTCCAGGGTAGGTCTAAACGGTGAGTAAATAAGGAAAAATTGCGATGGCTTATTTATTGCCTTTAAGGCGGAACAGAGTTCGCCGGGTCAGCTAGTTTAAAATAAAAATAACGCGTTCGTTCAATCTGAATACACCTACGTCCTAAATCAGCCCACGCATTATCAACACCCGTATGGCATACGGGACTATTCCTACCTCTCGTTTCCACCGCTGCAACTCCTGTGTAGCCAGGATCTACCACAGAACCGCCAGTAAAAACCCAACCAGTGAAGGTCAAGTTTGTCCGGGGGGAAAGTTAAACTGTCATTGGACCCGCAACGAAACTAATCAGAAGAACAAAGGAGGACTTCGAAGTTAAGGTTCGACTGGCTCCAGTGCAAAGTGGATGACGGGTGACAAAATGAAGGTTTACGGCACATGTTCAGATTTCATCATCATCATCATCATCTTCATGTTAGCCATAGGACGTCCACTACTGAACATAGGCCTCCCCCAATTATTTCCAGAAAGGCCGGTTGGTAGCGGCCTGCATCCAGCGCCTTCCTGCTACCTTTATGAGGTCGTCGGTCCACCTTATAGGGGCATCCTACACAGCGCTTTCTGGTACATGGCCTCCACTCCAGAACCTTGCTGCCCCATCGGCCGTCAGTTCTGCGTACTATGTTCCCTGCCCATTGCCACTTCAGCTTGCTAATCCGTCGGGCTATGTCAGCGACTTAAAAAACTACGGAGCGGCACCGCTGCGACGCCGCTGCGGCGACGCACCGCAATGTCAACGCCAGTGTGGCATCTCCCTTACTTTGACATTTGATTATACTCGTACTACTCGTAATCCTGTGGGTCTAGTCAAAATGCCATCCCAAACCAATAGGAAGTTTTCACTAATGTCAGTCGCCGCGTCACCAGTAATTCGATTCGATCGGAAAATGGCAGCCAAAATGCACATTGAACCACCAACGACGCGGCGATATAAAAGTTCATTCAAAATCGAATAAAAGTTAAAAAATGTCTATGACTGCGATTGTTTTTACTTTTTTAGCTTTTTTTTTTTAAATTAGTTTCTTCCTTCTTTCTGCTCTATATTTACGTCTATGCTTGGCTGTCAAATTAGCTGTCAAAACGACATCGCGATACGGATTTGTCAAAACAGCCTTAGGGTGGGTTGCACCATCTTAGTTTAACTTTGACAAACGTCTAAAATCTGTCAAACTCCATACAAAAAACACCGGTTAACGTAATAGTTACGGTCAAAGTTAGGTGGTGCAACTCACCCTATTGGTTTTCGATATAATCGAAGCTTATCACCGGGGTTTTAGTAATCGCAATGAAAATGGCGGGTGTTGCGATTCGATTCGATTTTGATTGAGTCTTAAGTGCATGTTGGCTAAGCCTTTGTATGGGAAATTTCAATCCAGTCTTTCGATTATCGATAGGTAGGGCTTTGCGATTCGATTTTTTGCCCTTTGACTAAGCCTTTTTTGTTATCGACCTCTTTTGCGATTTTTTATTTGTTTGCGACTGGTTTGCGATGGGTTTGCGATTTTAAAGTGCATTTTGACTAGACCCACTGATTTAATTTGTCACCGAGTTTTGGGCCCGCAGTCTGTGGTTGTTAGTGCCAAACATTAGTCCAATTATGGTTTGCGGTGGCTGTCCATGTAAATATATTTGACATGATCAGATTTATTATTTTGTTATTTGAATATTAGCTGAACTTGATTTAGATGGTTAGAGGAGTTTATTGTTGAACCACACTAACTACGTCCTAAAAATAGCACTTATTTTAAATTGAATAAGATACAACAGTTCTTCCTTGCTTGTTAGGACACCGTCTGAGTCTGATGATGTTTTTTTTATGTGACAGGAGGCAAACGAGCAGACGGATCACCTGATGGTGATTAGATGAAGGATGAAAATGCTTAGGTACATGTTTAAATATGATCTTAATAATATATTCCATGACTCCAGATTCTTGTACTAGTCACTAACATTTGCCCCCAGTGGGATTCGAACCCGAAAACGGTGGCTTTAAAACACACAAACCACCAAGCCCCGACAAGGTCGCTGCCGATTTACAAAGTATCATCAATAGCAATATTACTGACATTATTTTCAACCATATTACCTTGAATTAAGACGCAAAAATAAACAGCTATTTATACTTATGTTAATAAATTCCGCTAAGTGTTATGTTGGTATTTATAACAGCTACATGCGTGATTCCAGCCATTATGTAATAGATGATTGACTCGCTGAAACACAGTTTATATAATGAGGGAAGTCTACATTAGCATGTTTTAATTATTTATTCGTCACAATTAACAGCTATATCAATCACAATAAATAAATCAAAAGTCTTGATTAAATTCAGTTTACTATTTCTGAGGTAATTTTAATTTAAAATGAAACAAATGTTTTAAAATGGAAGGTAGAGCTCTATTCTCATGTATATCTATTACGTTTTCAGTTTTAGTTAAACCAGTTACATTACAAAAATATTTATAGTATGGATATTTTTGTTACAAAAGTACCCATTCTATGGGTTGTAAGTTTTATGGTGAAATCATAGTTTTTAATTTGACCAAATTGAAAACTTAGTTTATGGCTTTGAAAGTTATAACGCACTTAAAACTAAGGGAATTTCAAGGCCAAAGATTAACGGGCTGCTCAAGGACTCGAACCTAGACATGATCATTATTGTACGATGAGCCACTAAGTACACCATTAATTGTGTCAATTTGGTAGTAGGATTAAATTAAACAGTTAGAGGTAAGATAGCCAGTTCCTTGTGGTTGAGGTTGAGGATTCCGGGTGAAGCTCGCTTCCACCTTCGGCCTGATCATCACTTACCATCAGGTGAGATACTTTACAAGCCAAGAGCTTCCTCGTTGTGGATAATAATAAAATAAATTAAAAAAAAACACTTTTTACGACAAATATTTTTTATTTTCGCATTAACGCAGTATTTCTTCATTTAAGAAGAAATGGGTATGCCGAAGTCACAGATGTATTTTTGTAGATACCCGAAGTATAGGCTGGGGGCTTCTGTCAGGAAGATTTCCAGGAACAGCTGTGGAAGGTTGGCCAAGAAGGCTGTGTTCACTTGTGTGACCACCGGCTCTGAAAATATAAAAAACACGTCAAGTACGAATACGGATACTGTGAGTGTTATGTGTCGTGGTAACATCACTAGTGGTAGTGTAACAAATGACAATGTGAGGGTAGTTGAAAATTTTCAAGCCCGCCCGTACGGACGACGCCGCGAGCCGCCATCGCCAGTCTGCTTGTGTCCACGGCTGCAGCATAGTAGCCGAAACGTCAAGCCGTGAGTACATAATGTAACTCATTAATAAACGTCGCGAAGACCCGTTTCTTACTATTTTATACAAAAACACCATTAAATGTTAGCACTTTGGTGTACGGCACAGGAGGACTTACAACCCGGTCGAGTTAACTGCGTACCTGGCGGCTGTGACGTCACATCGACGCACTGGTCCGGACGGGGCGAACGCGGGGAGGAGTGCGGTAAGTGGGAGGGAGAGTCGCATTCTAAGGTGCGCAGTTAGCTCGATCGGGTTATATTGTACACAGCATAGACTGCACGACGCACAAGTGAGTGAAGTAGAATATTTTGAAAATAATTTTCAAGTCTCTGCTGCAAGAAGTCCACTGCATCTCCAAACTACAATGTTTTTTTTTTAAATCAGATCTTTGTCCAGCACTGGACGTCTTTACTTTGAAGAGGAGTAGTTTCCTGGAGTCAATATTGTAGGCTGATTTTTATTCTTCTTTTTTTTTGTAAACAATAAATATTCGTAATTAGTATTGCACGTAATACTATTAATAAGTTACGTAATACTAACAGTTCTGGTTCTGTTAACCCCTCGTGCTAAGGAGTACTTAGGTTCACCACAATAGTCCATCGGTGGCGGGGTTCGAAGAGTCGGCTAGTCCAACACCGGCATCGTTGGCCTGTCAAAATTTGAGAATTTTCATCTATTTTGTGTTTGCAGATTATACTTACGTGTACTCCCTAGAACTCTTGGTCCAATCGCGGGAACGGTAATTGGATCAGATATGTAAGCCGTGACTCTGGATTGCTTGAAGTCGATGCCTTTTTTGAGTGGAACCACAGCGGTCAGTGTTGCAGCTGAAATGAAAATAAAAATTAAGTCTTTAAAAGAGTTACATGATATGGTCTAATATTTTTGTAGACAAGAGGCGTGGAGATCTATGATGAATTTACTTTTGAAAAAATAGTTCATTTATTAGACTCTATATTCTGAACAAATTAGCCTAAGATTAGGCTAGCAAAATATTCATAAAAAAATAGCCCTTGTTTAACACAGTGTTAGCCGTTGCACAACTCTACTGATAACAGAGGCTTATTAGGCGTCAGGTACAAAACTGACTATATGGTTGCGGCGTACTGACGTGACTGCAACGTGACAAAAGCAAACTGACAACCGTTTGTAAATGGCCCACAAATAATGTTGAAGCAACGGCTGTCAAATTGTACAAAAAAGTCGCGGTCACGTCGCGCTACAGTCACGCCACTTTCATGCTAGAAGCTTTAACCCTTACAAAAGGTTGCGTTAGTGAAGTCAGCTCGTTTGATGGGCTCCTGTCCCCTCCTTTGGTAGATGAAGGTAGTATATCTGGAGTCGATGTTGATGTTTTCGAAGTCCACGGACATTATTAGGTTATCGGTCTTCTTGTTGATGCTGAAAAATAAAATATTAAGATAAATAAACCATAAAACTCATTAAAATTTATTTTTGCAAATAAGGTTTAAAAAAGCGCTTTTAGACGTCTCAGTATTAACCCTACCACTGCTTCGGGACAATAAATGGACCAGTGCTGAGAATAAGCTACGCAAGAAACTCAGTCACTGTTGTGTAACTGAATATCTCTTAAATCTGTTATGTAATATTAAATATCTCTTAAATCTAGTCATGACAAAATACTACATAAGTATTAAATGTGTGTTCACACAACAACTGGAATGGCCATAAAGATATAGTTTCAGCTCTTTGAATAGTAAAAATAACTCTAAAACAACTGTGTAAATAAATGAAATAAACATTTCGGCAATAGCATTATTTTTAGAAAAAAATCAAATCAAAATTCGTTTATTTGTGGAACATAGGTAAATTACATATTACAACAGGTGTTAAAAATTAAGTAGTCGGTATCACTATGTTTGGCCCTTTGTATGAAGAAGAAGAGATTTAATTATGTAGAGCACAAATTACTAGTACTCTTATTCATTTTGATGAATTTTAGTTTCTGTGACGGGTCTGGGTGTTTTCTATGTATAATGTATGTATTTAAAAAAAAATGTATTTAAGTATGTTTATAGCCGTTGTCTAGTACCCATAGTACAAGCTTTGCTTAGTTTGGGACTAGCGGCGCAGTGTAAAATGTCCAAGGATATTGCACATTTGATATACATTGAGACGACAAAATCACAAAACGATTTAGTGAACCTATTCTTAAACAAGCATGTATTTCGTTTAGCTGGAGGGGTTAACGGAAATAAATCTATACTTATAATAAATCTGTAGAGAGGTCAATTCTGTACATGAAATATATTTTCAAAATAACTATCAGGGGGTGATTAGTGATCGATACTGATGCCAAAAATGCAATCAGTAAAATTTTTGTCTGTCTGTCTGTCTGTCTGTCTGTCTGTCTGTATGTTCCTTATAGAAACAAAAACCACTTGACGGATTTTAACGAAACTTGGTACAATTATTCTTCATACTCCTGGGCAGGTTATAGGATACTTAGGAATTCCCACGGGAACGGGAATTAGCGGGAAAATCCTTTTGTACGAAAAATCTAAACCGCTTAAGTTAGACGCTTGAAATTTGGCATGCAGGTACCTTAGTAAACTTAAAGCTTAGTTGCAACAGGATATTGCAAAATTCCCACGGGAACGGGAGTTAGCGGGAAAAAACATTTGTATGAAAAAATCTGAACCGCGTAAGATAGATGAAGGGGGGGTAAAACGAGATCCACGCGTACGAAGTCGCGGGCGGCCGCTAGTAAATAATAAATAAATAAAATTTATTTATTTATTATTTATTTATTTCCGTTAACCCCTCCAGCTAAACGAAATACATGCTTGTTTATGAATAGGTTCACTAAATCGTTTTGTGATTTTGTCGTCTCAATGTATATCAAATGTGCATCAAACTTACTAAAATCTGTTGATCCTGTCGCCAATGTACTTTATCCGGGTCTTGGTCACAATAAGGGTTAAATTGAACCCTGGCAGGTATACCACTAAGCGGTCTCTGTACACAGGCTTGCGGGCATAGTTGTGAGTCTCTTTGCATTGACCGCTGCTTGCGAAGTAATGGCGGATGCAGTCGATGTCATCTTCGAAGTCGCACGGATAGTATATCTCGCAGTTTTTATTGACTTGGTTGCCAATGTTGCTAAGGTTGCCTTGGTTACCAAGGTTGCCGAGGTTACCAAGGTTGCCTTGGTTTCCAAGGTTGCCAAGATTTCCTTGGTTGCCGAGGTCACCAAGGTTAGCTTGATCACCAATATTTCCAAGGTTTCCTTGGTTGCCAAGGTCGCCAAGGTTGCCTTGGTTGCCAAGGTCACCAAGGTTGCCTTGGTTGCCAAGGTCGCCAAGGTTGCCTTGGTTGCCAAGGTTGCCAAGATTTCCTTGATTTCCAAGGTTGCCAAGGTTACCAAGGTTGCCTTGGTTGCCATCAATGCGGTCTGTATCAACGCACTCTATGTCATCGCGTTCATCATAATAAGGTCCATTGCGTGTGTAATAACCACGTCCTTTGTCATCATCTAGAATAATTACATAACATTTTAATAGAATTTCAAAGAACATTCGAAGTAGGTACAGTGAACAACAAAATAAACAATAAGCTTATTCCATTGACTCATTCGTAGAACTAAACCATAGATTTTCTGTTGTATTCGGTTTTGCCCCATATGAGAGGTTATTAACCGGTTATTAAAACACATATTTGTTTAATATACGGCCAATAATGATTAAAATTTATGTATTTTCTTCAATTTAAGTTAATTTTAATTACATACTAAACATTTCAACTTAAAAAAAATAATTTATCACAAATGTATTATTTTAATCTTATAAATGTAATCTGTCACGAAGATTGAACCTAAAACCTCAGAAGTTAGAATCTTCATGAAGGCTTTAGATTACTTTTGTGAAATAAAATAACCTTATAAAAACTTACCGATCTTCGCATCTTTTTTGTCACCTCCTCCATAACACAAGCCTACAAATAATACCAAATAAAACACTTCAAACCGCATTTTGGGTTTGTTCTGATTCCATAAAATCATCTCAAAGCACCTGTATTTATATCGATACTCAAATGATAATCAGGTGTTAATTGGATAATCGTTCATCAAGGCACCGAAATAATGCTTTGTTCTGAATAAAGGCATCAGAATTAGCATTTAATCATCAAGACAGTGATTGATAGGTCATAATGTAGTTGGTTAACCCTTCAATGATCGCGGTAAAAAAATTAAAGGTTTTTTTTAGTTGCTACACTATTAGTACGGTGTTTTTCTTCTTTTTCTATTGCGTAGGATTATATACCTGTGATTACTTAGTTTCGTAATAATCTTCTGACATATCATTCGAATTTGCCATTTTAAAAGTGCCCCTTATTATTTTATTTTTCCAATAGGTTATTAGGACAATGCACAGGCATAAATTTAAGTCTGTAGAGAGAAACTATTAATAGTTGGATATTATGTGTATCCCTCAGATCATATTTGACTATAGGTAAAACGTTATAAAAACATTAGTAAGAAATAAAATTAATGATTTGAATTACATACCTACATGAGTTCTTAAAACTAAAAATAAATAAGTGTGTGGCTTTCTAAAATATTACAGAAACATGTACGGATTTATTATGCAGGGTGCTTGATAGAGGGTTAGACAAACTTCGCGGGTGCTGATGTATGTAGGTAATGTCATTTTGAGAGTACAAAGTCGCTCACTTGATCGCAATTTATTTTACAAAATCACTTATGAAGAAATAGGGATACCGAAGTCACAGATGTAGTGTTGTAGATACCCAAAGTAAAGACTGGGAGCTTCAATCAGGAAGTATTCCAGGACTGCTTGAGGTAGATTGGCGTACAACGCTGTGTTGACTTGTACGACGATAGGCTCTGAAAATATAAAATTCTTTAAGTTGTCAAAAGTGGTTCTACAAACTGAAATACTGTTTTTTTTTATTTAGTAGTAATTCATCATCAGGTCATTTAGTATCTACTGCAGAAGCATGACCCTTTTTAATTTACCAGAGGCAAATGCAGGATTTGGTCTACACTATCCACGCTGGCCAAACGGGTTGGGGAGAAGGGAGGTTAGTAGCTTTACGAGTCCATTATCTTGACGTGTTTTTTTTTTGCCACAACTGACGAGCTCTTGGCCTACATCTCAAGTGATGGAAAGTATTTGTGCCGTAAGTTTTTGATAGTAAGAGAACATACCTGTGCTGTTAGAAATCTTTGGTCCAAAAAAGGGTGGGATAACTGACGGTATGTACGCTGTAACTCTGGATTCTTTGATATCCAAACCATTTTTGAGTGGAATCACAGCTGTCAATGTTGCAGCTGAAATTAAATAACACATTAAATGATTACCTAAGGTCTTTTAGCTGTGCCCACAACACAATTACATGCTACATCACACAATAATAAATGCTCAGTCAACCAAGACCTATCATTCATATGGGATATGCAGTGAGGGGTGAAGCTAAATCTATTGAACTAATATTTGGCTAAAATAATTAGGAAAATGTGCTATCAACAATAAAATAAATATAACTGCATATGTAGTAAAACCTAAAAAGTACTTAATACTTTAAGATTTTATTATAGGTCTAGCACTTAACTCAGTCAGTGCCTGAGGTATGGAAACGGAACGGGAGGGTGTTGTAGTAACGTCAAACGTCAGGGAGACTTCAGGTCTCCTTCAGAATGATTATGTTTTGTCATGTCACAATATTATAATGTCAATGTGCCCCTCCCATGTTGCTCCCATACGTCAGGCACTGATTGAGTTAAGCTTAACCACTATATAGTCTTATAGAAAAAAAGAAATGTCTTTTTTTCTATCATGTCTTGCGTCGCATTTGCCTCATTGGATGACTTACGGAAAGTCCCGTTAGTATAATCAGCTCGTTTGATCGGCTCCTGTCCCCGCCGCTGGTAGATGAACGTCGTGTATCTGGAATCGATGACGATGCCTTCGAAGTCCACAGTCATAATGAGGTTCCCAGTTTTCTTATTTACACTGAAAAAAAAATATTGAGTATGTAAGTCTAAAGTCCGGTCTGTGAGCACGTAGAATTTTGTCCAATGACCCCTAGCTACCCATCATTATCACTCGCGCGTAAACCTAAATTCTTTAGAATTTTCCATCGATGTAAACAAACACTTGTGCACACAATTACACTATAATACTCACGTTTTCTTAATATCATACACATTATTTCACAAGCTCATGAAACCAACTTTATTCTCATGATGAAACAAATATGAAATCTAACATTGAAAACAAAATATTTTAACAAAATATTCGGATGGTGAAAATTTGTGCTTCATGTTAAAATGTCAAATCGACATTTGACGTTTAAATTTAGGTCCTATCTCTGGAAAATCTGTAAGTCATAGACAATATTCATAGATAATAATTTGTAAATTTTATCGATTTTATTTCAAGTATTCAATTATTTCAATTACCAATTATTTTGATAATATTAATTTAAAATAAAATATAAACGAGGTTATATTCAACAATGTATTTTTTCTTCATTGAATGCAACAACACACTTCACTTTGTGAAGAAGTCTTTGAATTCAGCTTTATTATACAGACGAGTGTCACATAAAAAGGCCTATCGACCACTTTTCGACTGGTTTACGATTTTATTGTGAACTTTGTCTAGACCCACAGTATAATTTAAATTATATTTCCTAAACAAATAAAAAAGGGAAAATTAAATTTTCTTTGATTAAGAAGATCCTATTTTGACGATCACATTACTGATCTCAACATCAATCAGAAGAGGGATTGATCTTAATAATTATACAAACGATCTTTAAAAATCTAATAATCGTCTGTTGCAGCACGGTAATACTATCTATACAGTATTCCAACTCGACCATATTTTTGAAATAAATGTCAACAGCCGCGCGGAACGTCACGGTATGACAACATGCGATAGGGCTGCCCACCTGCAGACCCTATTTTCATTACATCTGCCTACTTAGAATTTCTATCTAGTTTTGTAAATGTATTTTGAATGTGATTGTAATTTTTTTATTTCATTTTGACAAACTAAATACTTTGTGAATGAAATAGGATAAAAATGCATATTGTTTTGTGATTAGTAGATTTAATTAAAAAATAAATTTGTGTTAAGATTTAGTAACAAATCTTATAAATTTGCGACCGTAAAATGTATGCGCCTCGACTGAGGCGTACAAAATGCTTGATTATACAGGGTGTTAGGTAAATGGGTTTAAAAGCCGACACTAGCCCATGTTAACATGTGCACAAATGGTATGATGAAGGCAGAAAATTGATATCATCATTTTAATCATTTTAATTTTCATACAAATTTTAATCTGATTTTATAAATTTTATTTTGTATGAAAATTAAAAAAAAAATGATGATATCACTGACTTCACCATACCAATTAATGTTAACATGGGCTAGTGTCGGCTTATAAACCCATTTACCTAACACCCTGTATAAATAGGTACTTTATTATTTTTATAAAAAAACGAGCGTTAACTTTTAAAAACCAACACATGTGGCACATTCGCGACACCCCCGACTTTTGCATGTCGAGCGCATACCGAGATTTGAATTTCGAAGGAAAGCTCGCGTTTCGTCCGTTTATATGAAGTTACAATACTGTATGATATTATTACCGTGGTTGCAGTCCGTAAATGACATTTACACGACGACGATTCACGAGAGATTTTGTCGCATCACTACTAGATCAACTGACATAGACTAAAAATTCGTCAATGTCAGTTGGCCATATTTGTTTACATTTAGGGAAATTTCTAAAGAACTAAGGTATAATTATAATATTGCCGTCACGCACGACTATGCGACTGGCACGCGCAGTGAGTGTGCGAGCGCGATAGCAACATAATTACGCGCGAGCGATAAGGATGGGTAGCTTGGGGTCATTGGACAAAATTCTACGTGCTCACAGACCAGACTATAGTTATAATAATATAGTTTCGTCGTTTAATTTGTATTGGATTGATAAAGAGGCTGACAAAGGTGACTGAGTTTCTCCCGCCACTTCTTCTCAGAACCAGCCCATAAATGTTGTCCCGAAGTGGTGGTAGGGCAAGCTATATTTGGGACGTGTATAAGTGGCTTGGAAAGGGCCGATGTACTGAATAAACTATTTCATTTCATTTGCTTCGAAACTTTGAAGGCTTCTGCAAGTTATAGCGAGTCGAATAAACTGTTCTTTTACGATGCAATGGATTCTGGTGGATGCTGCATGTGCCATAAATTGGAAAACAATTTAAATTGGAAGTGTGACTGTTGGCCTTTATCTACTCTACTTTATAAATTGTGTCTGAAATAAACTTACTAAAATCGATTGATCCTGTCTCCAACATAAGTCAGTCGAGTCTTCGCCACGATAATCGTAAGGTTGAAGCCTGGCAGATATGTGACTAAACGGTCTCTAAACACTGGCTTTCGATAATCATTATCAACTTCTTTGCACTGCCCGCTGCTTGCGAAGTAATGACGGATGCAGTCTACGTCATCTTCGAAGTCACACGGGTAGTATACGTCACAGTTTCTATTGCTTTGATTGCCATTTACGCGGTCTCTATCACCGCACTCTATGTCGTGATTTCTATCAACGATTTGGCTGTCGCCATCACCGTTGTCGTCTCGTCCTTCGTTATCTGTAGTAGATATACAAGAAATAGTTTTTAATTTGATAGGATTTATTAAAACTTTTGTAGCATAAAAAAACTGCAATATGACCCGTAGGTTAGTTTTGAATTAGAATTGATTTTACTGCGCAAATACAACAACTTTTGTGTAGGAATATGCACATTCTCAAAAAATATTGACGTCCCAATACTAATCGGCTGAATACTGATGACAAATGAACAGGTTTTATTTTTGAAATATTTTGAAGTTCCTTCTCTGAGAAAAGTAATTGCATTTGAGCTATAGAATCAATCCTTTATATTTAATACACCAGTACACCACCCAATGGGTCACCCTGTTTAATATAACACCTTTATTTTACCTATCTATTATTATTAAAGAAAGAAAGACAAAATATTTATTTGGTACCAACATCAAAACAATTAGACGTGGTCGATCGCTTATTCATATAATATTTAAGGTGATCTGTAAAAGGGTTAATAAGAACTTACTGTTTTTGCTTTCTCCATTTCCTTCTCCACTAGCACAACACAAAGCCAATATAAACAATAATAACAATTCAAACTGCATTTTAGATTTGGCTGGACTCTGTGAAAAATTAACCAAAGTTTTGGTATTTATACTACGTCAGAATTAGGTGCTAATGGATGATCACACGCTAATTGCAATGATGTTATTGTTCTGAATAGGGGCATCTCAATTACTGTCTCGGTGATTGATAGAATAATGTAGGGTAGGTAAAGGTTTATTCACACTACGATTACGTAAAAGGACGGGCCCCACACAAAATACCTTTATTTTATCCAATACTACCTAAGTACCTATGTACCTACTATACAGTGTAAGTCACGAAAAAGTGCACATATGAAAATACGTGAAACTAGACCTATTTTTATCGACAAAAAAGAGGTCTAGTTTCACCTATTTTCATATGCGCACTTCATCGTGACTCACACTGTATAGATGTTACAGGAAATGTATGAAATCCGTCATTGTATACAATTCCTAGGAATTGTGTATAATTCCTAAAATCACCCGGAAATGTGTGATGTAAATTATATTCGGCACATTTCCTAGGAAATTTACACATTTCCTAAACAGCAATCGGAAATGTAATATAAGATTTCAATGAATACGCGTGGACATGCGGTGCAAGGGGAGGGTATAGCATCATCCGATTACGCGGGGTCTCTATCGAATCGCCAAATTATTTGTACGCCTAATTGTCTATGACACACAAATTTTAAGAATAAATTTTTTACACAAATTTATTTTTATTACGCCACTTTTTTTTTCTCCGAAACTTAAATAGCGCTCGGCGGCAGCTGTGTATATGTAAGGTCGCAAGTCTAACCTAACCTAACCTAACCGAGACTTTTGTTATCCAGCTACAGGAGTACTAAAATTATGCCAATAATAGTTTAATAAAAGAGATGTTAAAGTTAGGAATTTCCAATACTTCAGCGTAATATGCGTGATGCCGAAAGAAAGGTATGCCAATTTAGGCAAATATTTTTTTCGCCCGAAGTATAATAGTGCGAAAACAACTGTCAGGCTAAACAATAATAATTGCGAATTAAAAGTACCTATCAGCCAATGTGGTTTGGCTAAATGAAATTTTAGGCGTACCGAGGGGCATCCGATCACGCGACCGCGCTAGTGCCGCTTAGTTTTATACATTTCCTAATACAATATTGGAATTCTATAAAATTCCTAGGAAAATTTTACATTTCCTAGGATATGTGCGTATTAAAAAATCTCTGAAGCAATATTTTATACATTTCCTAAATAGCTTTGGAATTGTATACATTTCCTAGGAATAGTATACAATTCCTAGATTTCATACATTTCCTGTAACATAGACATAATACGGAACCCCTATTGTGCGTCTATAGATGACAAATTTTTAAACTTATTATTTTCTTTTTTCTTGCAGGTAAGAAAGATCCTCAGTAAACTATGTACAAGTAGCCAGTGCGTAAGTATAAACAGAATTTTATAATAGTTTTGTCGATTTCTATGAAATAAAAGTAAAAGGTGCAATAAATTCCAACCCACTATTGTAATTCCAAGTATTCATGTATTCCATAAATAAAAATAAAAACGAATATAGAAACAGTGCTATGAATAAAATAGCAGTTTATACTTTCATATTCGATTTAACGATGTGTAAATTAATACCCACTTAATAAAAACAGTGAAAATGAGCTATAATTATTGGGAAAAAATAAACATTCACTAACACGAATCGGTTGGTGTTCACTGCTTTTATAATGTATCAGCAGGTTTTCTGGTTTTAAGGAATAATTTTATACATTTCTTTTTATAGTAAAATTCATAATGATTTTTGTGTGGCAAAGAGTATTTAAAAGCCAAGAAAATAAGACAAATATTATCAAAAATCGTATTTTTCAATAACTTGTTTGAAAATTATAATTTGTCATGTGTTTAAAAATTAATAAATAAAAAATTCATAGATTTGGATTTCACTGCCGACTGGCTTAGTATTTAGTAGTTTCAGGATTGGTTTGCATCAAATGTCGCGAGTTTGATGAGGGCACAAGATTTGTGTGCATGAAATACACTTTCTATGGTTTTCAGTGTGATTCATGGTATTATGAGTACTATTAATGTTATGTGATTTTTTAGATTCTGGATTTATCCCTAAATGAAGTAATTGAAACTGTTTAAATACAAATCTCATTATGTAAAGATATGTACATAATACTCATCGCGTTCTGATTCACTTGACCGTATTCGGTATGAAATCGTTTGTAACGCGTTAGAATTAAAGCAATTATGTTATTTTTGAACCTTCAACTTGACAATTTGTTATAATTGTGGTTTCGCAAACATTGACTTCATCGCCCGTGTTCACAAACATTACTATGAGGTCTCACAGTGCGCGTGGACGCACAAGGTGACACACGAACCAATCACAGAGCTCTATTCAAAGCTGTGCGTTCGATTTGCTGCTTCACTTAACCAAGCATCGTTTGTGAATACGATTGTATATCACTATGAGGTCTCACAGTGCGCGTGGACGCACAGGATGACACACGAACTAGTCACAGAGCTCTATTCAACGCTGTGCGTTCGATTTGCTGCTTCACTTAAGCAAGCATCGTTTGTGAATACGATTGTATAATGCGAGTTGTATGACATCGAAGACATGTAGCATATTTTTCTTATAGCAGCAATAATGTATGTTAACAGTCGTAATTTTTTTTTTATTTAATTTTATTTTTCCTTACACCTATAAATAAATCCGTTTTACTGAAATTTGAAAGTGCCGGCCAATTAAAAATATAATAAGTCCAATAAACAAGTCATTTAAAACCGTAACCGTTTAATCGGTAAATAAAAAAATAATAGTTTATAAATACATTGGCAAATCTATTATAAGGCCTAATAAAATGTATTATAACAACAAGATTCAAAATACATACTAGAATCCACTTAGTCGCTTATACTTAACAGTTCCTCCGTGGTTGAGGATTCCGGGTGAAGCTCGCTTCCACCTTCGGCCTGATCGTCACTTACCATCAGGTGAGATACAGGCCAAGAGCTTCGTCGTTGTGGATAAAAAAAACAACCGACCGCTTTTAGCGATTTATATTTTTGATTTGGTTGGTTGATTTTTTGAAAAATGACGTAAAAAATTACTTCTTTTAGTTACTAACTTTTATTAGTACGACGTAATATCATCGTTCCCTTGAGTGTCGTTATAATCGGATTCTACTGTACATGTTTTACAGTCACATTAAACATTGCAGGGGTTAAACAGAACACAGAATAAGAATTCGCGGAGAGACTTCCGTCTAAATTTGCATATTTTAAAAGTAATTCACCCCTGTTCCGGATCAAGTCCCAACTTCCGGGCGCTCACCCGACAAGTGCCCAGGGCTGGCACACGTAAGGAATAATATTTATTAATAATATTCTAATAATAGTTAGTCATCATCATCAAGTACGCGGCAAGCAATCTATTCTAATATTATTTAATCGTAACTTCGTAATAATCATTAGATAAAGCTAAAAATATCAATTCAGAAACCCCCACTTTCCACTGCATGAGCACGTCCTTTTGTAAGTTACCAGAGACAAATGGAGGATTGTAAATGGGAAAGTACGGAGTTCTGTCTGTGGATGTTACCTTTTCACCCATAAATCTCTGAATTAAAATGAAATTGATACTGAGAGTTTTAGACCTTGGGAAGGATAAGTGGTACTTATCCCAAAACAAAAAAGAGTCTCTCAATGATTCTTCCTGAAATTTCACTAGCGTGGATTTTGGGAAACCTTTACATTATGTTCCAGGGTCTCAAATTTTATCTAAATCTGTTCAGCGGTTGAGGCGTGAAAAGCTAATAAGGCAAAATTACTTTAATCATTATTTTCATCATCATTTCAGCCACAGGACGTCCACTGCTGGATGTAGGCCTCTCCAAATGATTTTCAGATTGGTAGAAAACGGCTCAACGCTTAAATTCTTCCCGAGACTTTTTGAGATATAAAATGTCTCTATTTGCACAGCCCTGACGCTCCAAATCACAAAGCGACGGCGGCGCCACCTAGAGGCGTTGGACCGCAGAATTATCTGCTCCCGGTAACTCGATTAGACGGTTTTATTTTTAATTAATATCATTTTGTGAAATACACGACCGAGGTGTGAAATGAGGGGATTATCTTGATTGTTTTCGTTATTCTATTACGAACGTGTGGTGTTATTTGTGATACGCTACAGTGTTTTGTTTCTAAAATACATTTATTTTCAGTGCTTAAGTATTTTATTTTGCGTTTACTTTCATACTTCATGGTATGGCCCACTGCATCACGGGACTTATTGTGGTAAAGAATCAGCGCAAGAATCTCAGTTTATAACTCTAACTTCTTTTGAATAACTTTTCAAGATTTTGTAGCCCCTTCTATTTTTACTTACTACACCCGCATTCACTTTAATTACTATGAGGCCTCAGAGCGCGCGTGGGCGCACAGGGTCCCAAAGACCTATTCATAGACAATACTTGAGTGAGTGCAAACCAATCACAGAGCTCTAATCAACGTTGTGCGTTTGACTTCGCATAGTGTTGCTGCTTCACTTAAAGCAAGTATCGTTTGTGAATACGGGTGTTAGACTGCTAAATATTTTCCACACCTTACATACAACAATACTTACATTACAGTAATAGCTGATAATTATAACTATAATATCAGTTATTGCTTAAATAACTTCTGAATACAGAATACTGAATTTGTCCAACAGCTATGAAAATATTTTAGTTAAACATTATTCTAAAAGCAGTTCCCGTATTACATCGTCGTATCAGAACAATCCTCATCATTCCCCTACCTTCATTTTAATAAAATAACTTTATTAAACTTCTCGATTCGTGAAAACCTTTAATAAAATCATAAAGAAGGCTAAACGTGTGAAAGTTTGGCATATTGTGCCGGGGTGAATGGATGAGTCGTAATATTAAACCGGGGCCGCACTCAATTTCATGAAAAAACTTATAAACGCCTCTCACATCGATGTTTGAAATGATTGGATGTGGTAGCCCGTCTTATCTCTGTGAAAGTCATTCAATATTTTACATAACGTCTGTCATTTGACCGATTATCAACTATTTATTGGTACACTATTATCGTATTAATATGAAGATATTACCAAGCCCTCTATGTCTGGATAAAACGCTACAAAGAATGCCCATCAGCACAGAACGTGACAGCAAAATTATCATTTATTTATCCAAAATATACAGATATATTAATCATAACTAAGATCCCTGAATTTCAGAGACTGTTTGGCTGAAAGAGGCCGAGTGTAAGCCTCGACTTATTTATCATTCTACTTTCTACTTCACTTAACAGAACTATTAGCAATTCTACTTACACTTATACTTGAAACTTGAGAATTGAATTCAGTGTTTGAAAACTGGAAACAGATCTAATTACCACACCCATTCAATTATTTGGCATATCTACCACGAAAATTGGCATATCTACTTACATATTAGTACTCCACGCCCCGTGCGAGACGAGAGCAACTTTTTGACGCCGTCATGCCGCGGCCTTTTTGGAGTGTTCTTAAAAGTTATGTCTTATGGATTAAATTTCCCTTTTCTTCACTGAGCCGATGTATGCTTACTGCTACTGAAAGAGTGACTCTCTCGATTGTGGATTTATTTGTCGACAACAGCGTGAAAAGAAGAAAATGATTGCAATTTAGCTATATTAGTTGAAAAAAGTCTAAAACCTAAGACTGTGATTTTTGGTACAGGTAAGAATCTAATTTTGAGTAAAAATTTTGTTAAGTCCCGTTTTTTCACAAAATTATAACACCGTTTCTTTTCTTTCACCTCAGTAAAATCAAACTTTGACAAAAATTTACCCATTTTCACGCTTATAAAAGAAAAAGAAAACGTACTTTACTTATTTAGTTTTTATGAATGAGAGTGCTTAAATATTTTATGTTCCTTCGCAGAAAGCTAGTGGTAATGAATAGCAAATTCGCCATACGAGCGAGCTTAATATTGCAAAGCTCAATTAAGCGCGGTGATCACACCTGTCCGTCTTGTGGCCTGGGCTAATCCTCTGTGAGTAATAGCACTCCTTCGATGCCCGTCTGTGTCAGTGTGACTGGTCTAGGCTAGACAAAGTAACATTCTTGACAGTATTCATTCCGAAATACGTGATTTCGACCACAAAAATCGCCAGAGCGAAGCGTTTTCGAAATTTAAACTACCACTACGTTGTAACGAAAGTCATCCTGGCAAGCTGGGATGATCTTTAAGTGACACGGGACTATTCTTACCTCTCGTTCCCACCGCTGCAACTCCTGTGTAGCCAGGATCTACAGCTTGACCGCCAATAAAAAGCCCACCAGTGAAGGTCAAGTTTGTCCCGGGGTAAAGTTAAACTGACATTGGACCCGCAACGAATCCACTTAAAGTGACAGAGACAAACTGGGCTGAGCTTCACTCCTGGCTACACAGGAGTTACAGCGGTGGATTGCAAAAGGTAAGAATATACGTAGTCCCGATACCCAAAGATGTCCGTTATTATCTCTGAGGGGTTAACACTAAGTCAAAAATAGGTCAAAAACAGCTATTTTTTTAATTTCGATGAATTTTTTTGAATGTGATATAATAAGACAACACATACAGGCGGAAATCCGTTCCAAAGGTAGCAAAAATATTTTTTTACATTTTACACGAACACGCTCCAAAATTTTCCAAATTCAGACTAAGCCTTCAGTTTGGTTAAGCCAAGGACGGGTTCTAGGTATAAAGACAGAAAATACAAAAATGTACCTCGGTTTACCGAATTGGAAACCTAACAAATTTACTATAGGTAAACGAATTCACTGCGCCACTTCCCCTAAGAGGAATGCATTCAGCTCGTGCGCACAATTACGTTGCTGGAATAGTAATGATCCAGCATTACCTATATGTTAGTCTGACTTAGTCTAGACCAGGAGAAGTCTATTACATTACTAGTACTGCAAATGCTGGAAAGAATAAGGAAGAAAGGAATAAGGTCTGACTACAAATGATTTGGAGCGAGAATTGGGTATCATCATGATTCATGTTGATAAATTGATAAATCTTTGTGCTCAGTGGGATTCGAACCCGCAGATCATAATTCAGCATAGTAGATTGTGGTACAGTCAGCGTCAAATAGTTCGTGACACCAAAAGTAGCCAAAAAGTTCACAACACGTCTTTGTTACAATTTTACTAAGGTTCTGTTATCAACTTTTTGGTCATTTTGGGAGTCACGAAATATTTGACGCTGACTGTACGCAAACCTTCAGGTTAGGCATTGTGTACAACATATATATGATACAAGATGTATCATATACAGGGTGTCCCGTAATGTAACGTCAAGCCGGAACTGGGTGTTGAGGCAAGTTGTGCTGGTTATCAGAAAAATATAAAAAAAAATCTATGTGGCATATTTTAAAAATAATAGGCATTTAAAAAAAATCAAAAAATTCTACTCCAGGTGACGGTCCTTTTGCTCGTGTTGCCACAAATCTTCACTTTTTCCAAATTTTTTTTTTGTTATGTAACCCTGAATAATGCTTCTCTAAATTGTTATCAAAATTACAAAACCAGCTGCTCCAGCTTGGACGAAAAAAATACATTATTCCCAAAAAAAAATTCAAAATAAAAATTTTGCCTACTTTAAACTGACTGTACTGAAAAAAAATTGTACTACGCGAGTATGGCAAGTGACGTCATAATTTGGCGCATTTAGTAAGGATTCCAAAATGGTATAACACTTGGTAAATTCTTGCTGTAATTGTCGACAATTTTTGGTTTTTTGGAAATAATCCCATTTTTAACTTTATCTACCTTGGTTAAAAATTATTATTCTAATGAAACCAAAATTCAAGTTTCTGTGACTGACTACCGTACAGTCAGTCACAGAAACTTTTGTCACCATGACAGTAATTAGTAGTTGACATACTGTGACAAAAGTCACCCGTGCGCGCGCGCCTTTACTACCTGCCCTGCCTGCACTTGTACTTGGTAACAGGGATAATAAGGATATGAAGTTTCGGTTATGGATACGGTTACGGATATTAGAATAATATTATGCCGGTTTCGGTTACGGTCACGGATATGAAATCATTTCAGATTATCCGAAAGTCTCGGATAATTTCGGTTACGGAATTATTAGAATTTCAAAAATGTAGGTATAATACAAATAGCAAGATGCTGCGTGAGCGTGACCCACATAGCTACTTTATGTACCAACTAAGACGACACCTATGTATGATAAAGGTAAAACAGGCTGGCATATTAGATGGTGCCAGCGAATGCCAGACAAGTTGGTAACAAATATTAAGATTTAAGGTACAATTCCAAGACGGGCCGCAGACCGCAAACTGCAACCGCAAACTGCAACCGCAAACTGCAAAACTATGAAATCGGCAGCGCGGCATTGCAGCTGCGGCGTGTATACTGCAAATTTCATAGAGTTTTGCAGTTTGGCCTTTATCCGAAACTATCCGTAACTTTTGAATCAGTTTCGGTTACGGTTATGGACATTTTTTTATTTCGGATATCCGATAGTTTCGGTTACGGTTACGCATATCCATAACATCCCTGCTTGGTAAGATGGCCCTCTCCGTCCCGCTCATACCTTTTAAAATGGCTTCTCCACCTCACTTAAGCCAGAAACTTAAATTTTGGGCACATTAGAATAATATTTTTAACCAAGGTAGATAAAGTTAAAAACGGGATTATTTCCAATAAACAAAAATTGTCGACAATTACAGCAAGATTTTACAAAGTGTTATACCATTTTGGAATCCTTACTAAATGCGCCAAATTATGACGTCACTTGCCACACTCGCGTAGTACAATTTTTTTTCAGTACAGTCAGTTTAAACTAGGCAAATTTTTTATTTTGATATTTTTTTTTGGGAATAATGTATTTTTTCATCCAAGTTGGAGCAGCTGGTTTTGTAATTTTGATAACAATTTAGAGAGGCATTATTCAGGGTTACATAACAAAAAAAAAATTTGGAAAAAGTGAAGGATTGTGGCAACACGAGTAAAAGGACCGTCACCTGGAGTAGAATTTTTTGATTTTTTTTAAATGCCTATTATTTTTAAAATATGCCACATAGATTTTTTTTTATATTTTTCTGATAACCAGCACAACTTGCCTCAACACCCAGTTCCGGCTTGACGTTACATTACGGGACACCCTGTATATGATCAAGTCCACTGAGTGTAGATGAATCAGAGAATAGGTACATGACGCATACGAGTTATTAAAACTCTTTTTCTTCCGCTAAGTAGTAAAAAAAAATCAGCACTGAACGAACATAATAGGCCTCCCCCAATGATTCACATCGTTGATCAACATTTTTTTCTACTTGCGGAAGAATTCGTGTGCGTCATGTATTTTCTGATTCATCATTCATTGATTAAAACAGCTGTAGGTAATCATTGCGTGCGACTATCAGGACCATGATGATATTGCTGCATATTAATCAACCCAAACCTGTGAATACACCTTCACAAAAGGCACCTATACACACTACGAAGCAGATTTACGTGGCGTGTAATCTCGCAAGACGTGTGATGGTCCCTCTAATCCGGGGTAATTGAACTCTGCAATATTAAGCCGCGCCGCGGTATGGGCTTGTATTATTCAATGCCCACTCGCTTGAATCTTTGAAGGCATGAGTTGGGTTTGGTCGTAAGTGATGGAAATTGACTTTTGGGGGGACAATGGCTGACTTTTTCAGGGATAACGATTTTGGGCTTTGATAGTCAATAATACAGTACGTTTTTGTATATGTACTGTGTGTTCATTTGATGAATTTAATACATTCACTACGGATACTAAAATTATTTAGTTATTATTCATTCGTTTAAAAATCACGGACATACAGAATTTTTAGTAAAATGCAATGTAATTAGTACGTTATACAAAATTGCAAGGGATTTAAGTTGAAATTGTTTTAGAGAATAAAATTCTAAACGGTGCACCTACCTACTTACGAATATTAGTGAAATACTCTTTTTCTTTCATAAGGTTAACCTCGAATTCGTAAAAAGGAGAGTCCCGTTATATAAATGTATTTAATTGGCTATGGTGATGCCAATTAACTAAGTTCTCTATTATTTGCCAATAAAAGTAGAATTCATACAAGAACAGCTAATACTCGTAGACTGAATAAATGAATTTTATGTATTAAGTTTTCTAGTTAAGCAGTAGGGGAGACCTAGGAGAGTTGTAACAAAGGAGAGTTGTGACATTGTCGATTTTTGTAAACCTATTAACTTTAGCAAGCTCGTAACAGTGCGTATGTGTTAGCTCGAGACTCGAACTAAAAAACGCGCACTATTACGAGCTCGCCTGTAGTTAATAAGTTCCAAAAAATCGACAATATCACAACTCTCCTCTGTTACAACTCTCCTTGGTCTCCCCTACACGACGTCATATTTTTTAAAGGCGTGTTTAGCTCCCAACACGCAACGTGCCGACGTAATATAAGAGCTTTAAATAAAAAATACAATCATAGTTAAAACTATTACTTACTTGGCCACCTTTTTGACTTTTATTAATCCATTTAGGCAATTTAGCTTGATTGAGTTAGTTACACGTAAGCCTTTATAATTTCTTTATAGGTGGTTCACAAGTTTGTAAAAACTCATTTAAAAAGCACTTTTACATGTCACAATATTAACCTTACCACTGCTTCAGGACAATAAATGGGCCAGTGCTGAGAAGAAACAGCGCAAGAAATCTCATCTCTCATTATCAATGATTTTAATATTAATTAATTTTATTACTTCAACTTGAGTAAAAACACTTGACACTGGCTATAATAATATGTGCAAGGCGCACGAAGCCATTAATGAACAAAAAACAAAAAAACTTTTCTTTTTCTTTCGACTACTAGTGGCATCCGCTATTTTATTATTAGCCAGTCTTCTTATCGTGTCGACAACAAACCTACACAGTGTCAGCCCAAAACTCCGCTACAAGAGAGGCGTTGTCAGAGGCCTTCAATAAATGAGCCAGTAAATAAAAAAAAACAACAACAAACTTTTTACTCCAAAACCAAACCTCATTGCGCAAATAAACGTTTGAAACAGTTAAAATTAATGTTGCTGCCATGATCAAGCACATCCGACGCGTTTTGTTACAAAAATCGCTATAAAGCCATTAATTAAGTCCTTTAATTAATACTAATTAGCTCCAACAAAGGGTGAGTAAATGAGATAGCATGACTTGCAAGTAATCTATGCTATTTATGGTCGGTTTATTATGCAGAGTACAATGGAAGAAGCCTAATGTATTAAATGATGGTTCTAGCTCTGAGATGGCTATTACTCAATCAGCTAGCTAAAATATATTAGATAGGTACATTAATCTATTTACCAGTCTTTAAAAGTCTTTAAACTAGAAATTACAAAGTCGGCTTAGTTACACAATTTTCAACACTCAACGGCTGGGCTAATTAGAATTTATCTCTGCCCCGAACAACTTAAAAAAAGCGACATCGAATTATCAAAAATTGTAAGATAATTTATTTTGAAATTATTTTTTTTTACATGTTTAGAATGTGGAAGTGAAGTGTTTTGTTTTTTCGTTCGTTCGTTCGTTTCAGCCAAACGACGTCCACTGTTTTGTTTTTTATTGTGAATTTAATAAAGTAGGTACTTATGCATTAAATAATTTAAAATAAGCACTGAGAGTGTCAGAGTAAATACTCGCTTATTACTAAACTAAATCGCGAATTTCTGAAATTACTATAAATTCCGGCTACCTCGTTATCTCATACCTTATTTTGTATCCCCACGAAGGGGATGCAATGTGTTTGCGTAATGTCTCGTTCATAACGCCGTCCGTCCTCCGTGGTCATTCAATTTCCTCTTCGTCTATGCCTTTGTTACGGACCTCATTACAATGTTTTAACGTAAAGGAAATTATAAAAACCGCATTTATTAAAGTAAATAAAGATTTTCACGAAATACCGTTGACACAATGAGGGTTTTCTGAAATGATCTACGTGAGAAACACCTGTCAAAATACATACCCACATGAGTTGTATTTTCGGATATTTTTTTGGGTTATTATTATAAGTCTAGTGTTAAACTAAGTCAGTGCCTGAGGTGGGTATGAGAGCGGTACGGGCATTGACATATTTTATTATGACGTGACAAAACATATAAGAGTAGGCGCACACCGTTGATTTTTCGTCGGCCGATAGTTTAGTCTGGCTGTTGATCAGTATGGGAGTGCGCACACTACGCCGATTCGATTTGGCCGATTCTTCATACAATTTGAAATCGGGCACAACTATCGGCCAACTAAAAATCAACGGTGTGCGCCTACTCTAAATCTGAAACACATTACTTACAAAAAAAAATTGTCGTGTCTATCAAAACTTTTGAAAAACGAACAGTAGCGAGCCACCACACATGTAAAGCTCACTCGCCTTCGTGAATTGCAACAACTATAAAACAAACCTACCTATTTAATTAATTATAATTATTTACAATGTTAAAGAACGGCAACGAAAAATTATAAATCCCCTTTTTTGTCAATGCTGAAATCAAAACAATAAATTAATATCTTATTCGCTTAGCGATTCATCCAATTTGAAGATGCATTTCACCATGTTCCTGCTACGGGACAGCGGAACAGTACTCGTGTGCGATTGCCCCACTTCTCCTGGGAGCCGCCATATTTATTATTTAGCTGATTCAGGAGTGTGGCCGACGTGCGCTGAGATTATATCGTTTGGGAAACTGTTGTTGCTGTGATAAACAGACATTTCTGACAAAGTAGAAAGTAGGGCTGATTTTTCAACCAGATATCTTCTACCTGAATAAGAAACTTGTCATTTTGACACATTTCCCCCACTAAAACTGTCCACGTGCTAAAATTATTCTTCAGTTAAAAGTTATTCGACGATTGAAAATCAGCCCATAAAGAGGTAATTTCATTTTAACAAAAAAAAAAATCAGATAGACCTTTTATGCTTAATACCATCCAGTTATCTGACAAAGTAGGTTACGTTATAATGAGACTGGCCGGATTTAAAAAGTTTCAAAATAAAAAAGAATACATTTTTTGAATTTGGCGCGGAAAATGTCCAATGATGACATTCGAATTTTAAAATCCAATCATTTTTCTACGGCTTTGCGAAAATTTTATGCCAGTGTGTGTATTTTACATGGTCATTAATGTTTCTTTTTGTTCATTTAATATAGCCTTTCTCTCTTACATTTTTTAGAACTCCTCGTATTAATTTTCTCTGAAAGAACAGATCATAATTCATTCATGCAATGACCGAATTATTACACGAATTACAATGCCGTTAATGCCTCAATAATCGATATCATTAAAAGGACATGCGTGACTATAATATAGGTTTTCACATTCTAATAATTCTAAAGTAAAAATATTTCCCTTCCATCTGAATAAACAAAATCAATCACATTTACCGTAAATGTACCAGAAAAGTGTTCTGAAAATCCGTCGTCAAAGCCACATTTATATCTCAAGTTTAATACCATTAACTCCGATAAACAAGCGATGACAATGCACGGGCGGATCCACTCAACTAAATTAACCTAGTGCCTACTTGTTACTGCATTAGAACGCAATTACAACGACGCGTAATTTTCAAATTACGGAATCCTTAACTTTTTCCTTTTTTTTCTCTATTTTTGAAGCAAAATTAACTTACTGAATCCTTGCGTTTCAACAGAATGACGTACACTGCTGGACAAAGGCCTCCCCCAAGAATTTCTGCAACCACCGGTCCTGCGCCGCCCGCATCCAGGCAACTCCTCAATACTTTGTTTCTCCTTTTTCTACTTACTTACACTTTTTTACTATAATGTAAATGTAGCTCTCTATTCGTCACCTAATAGGTACGTTAAAACCACTGAACTGATTCAGATGAAAATAGAAATTTGAGACCCAGGGGAGAATATACAATCTTTTAAGTCCTGGTTTTGAAAATATGACTCGCCTTTTCTGTGACACACAGAATCCATAATTATAATACCCAATGATAATGGTAAACCAATAGAATTATTAGGACTAAAATATGTAATATTATTACTTCCTGAATAAAAATCATACCCAATCTAAAACTAAACTTCTGGCACGCTAAGTGCAGACACTGGCTTGACCTAGTTTAAATTGTTTTTGTGTTTCTCTCCATAGCGTTAAGAAGGCTCTTGTGCCAAAACACAACTTCTTATTATAAGATGTGTATCTTACAACTATTATATTTAAATCTGAATCTGCCTAGTACCTACACAATATTAATACAAAAAATATGGTGTACAAAAGCACAAATTATTAAGCTGTCAGTTTTGACCGCATACAAATGTTACGCATGAAAACATCAAGGAAAACACCGTGGCATCTTGCGATTTTGCAACAAAAATGGGATTATTCACCAACTCGACACGAGAGACGGACACAGGTGTGTCCAGTAGGTGAAACTCAAAATTAGTATTACATAATATTATTTCGTCATCACACACTTAGGCTGAGTTGCACCACCTTATTTAAATCGTAACATTAATAATAACCGGTGCTTTTTGTGCGGAGTTTGATAGAATTTTGACGTTTGTCAAAGTTAGTGCAACTCAGTTTTGAATTGATTTTAGTCACTTTTATGTTAAGTAACTAACCAACTACGCGTTAAATTCTTGGCATGTCCAGATGACGAAATAATAAGTGATATTAATTATGAGCTTTACCAACTGGACACAAGTATGTCCAGTCTCTTGTGCGAGTTGGAGAATAGTCCCAAAAATGTATAATCAAATGAGCTGTTGGCTGCACTTTGTCACGAAATATTTATCACAAATGCAACATTATATTCGCATCGGTGTGACAGCCAGCCGCGTTTTATTTGTATTTCATATGGGGGAATACGATACGCGGCTCGTGCGAATGGTATTGGATCGGTCGTGGAATCGACCCGAGAACCTTTTGTGGACGCTTAGCGTTCACTATAAAGCTACTGTGTAACTACTACAATGGATATCGCTATTGTCACAAGTTTCAATAGTTACATTTTTGGAACAGTTCCATATTTGCCCTTGGACGGCTTTCGTCGAAAACGAAAGTTACGTAATATGCGTGTATGTTGTACGCTTTTTAATAACTATAATGTGGTTATTATAAACCTACATTGCGTAACCTTTTTAAAATGATTGATGAATTGTTTTGTAAAGAATTTATAGATCCTTTAATGGTTTTATTCAATGAGGTGGAGTTTAATTTAGTAAAGTAGCTATTTTGCAACAAGCATTTTAGTCACATATTCTTTGTGTACTTACTACATTTTATAGCTTGTATGTATCTAAATATGGGAGACGAATTAGAATAATGTAGCTACTTCTTGTCTTACAAATTATTTGATAACTAAAATAATAAATAGTATGAAAAATATATTTCTTCCTTAAAATCTTTCCCTGGTTTGTCTTTCCCACTAAACACTAGTTTAATCACATAATTCAATGTAATTATCCCCTAAATCCTAGTTTAATAAATGATCGAACATTCTTCACGTAATTCACCAACTTGTGTCATCATTTACGGTGAAACTGCTCTGTTCCTTATCACAATTGAATAAGGTCTAAAATCTGACAGAGAAAGCACAGCAAAACACAGGTCATGCCCCTGAGGCACATTACTACTAATTAGACCGAGTAACAAACTTGTGACAAATCCTAAGCAAAGACTTCAGAAACTACTAGACAAGCTGTTCAAAATAAAAATTATATCAGGAAAGATTTTTAGGCTGGGTTGCACCATCTTACTTTAACTTTGACAAGCGTCAAAAATCTGTCACTCTCCATGCAAAAAACACCGGTTATCGTTATAGTTACAGTCAAAGTTAGGTGGTACAACTGAGCCTTAATCTTCCATCCTAAAATTATTCGTTTGTTTCAGCCAAATGACGCTCACTGTTAAGTAAAGTCCTCCCAAGTCCTCACAATGACCGATCCTGTGCTGCCCACATCTAGGGTACTTCCCGCGACCTTCACTAGATCGTCGATCCACCTAGTGGAAGGCCTACCCACACAACACAACGTCTTCTGGCCCTTGGTCGCCACTCGAGAACTTTTCTGCTCCAACGGCTATCAGCTCTACGAGCTATGTGCCCCGCCTAAATCATATGAAAAAATAAATAATAGTTTGTCGACTGTAGTGATTGATATCCTCGTTCAGCTGTCTGTGAGACCTATATCCTGCATAAATTTCTGAATCTAACATTTTGGAAGTCTAATCAAACTGAGGTTCAAACAACATTCAAGCAAGAACTGTTTTGTAGCTATATAATAATACGTATTAACAATTTACTTATGAACGAGTAAAAGAGAAAAATAACTTGACATTTTAGTAGTTAACTTTTGTAGCGCCGCTTCATTTTAGCAGCAATTGATTGTCAAGAAGCAATGATAGAGTTAAAAAATACTACAATGTTATTAGTTGTTTATAAGCCTACTTTTAAAACCTAGTATGCAATAATAGTCATCTGTGGCAATATCAACTCTAAGTTGAAACGTTATGTGGCAATATCAAAATTTATCCTAGTAAATGAAACGTAGCACGTTTTATGTCATGCAAATAAACACTACTAGTCACTGCAAAACTTTTATTAAAATGGCACTTAGCTCGTGGTTTTAAAATGGGTACTATAATGCTGACAAAAGCTGATAGACCTAGAATGCCTCTAAAATCATTGTTATAATTTTATCACGGCGCGCATCGGGCTTTTCACCAACTCGACACAATCTGGCCACACGTGTGTCCAGTTGGTGAAACTCAAAATTGGAATCACTTATTATTTTGTCATCTGGACACGCAAAGAATTTAACACTTAATTGGTGAAAAAAGCGATTAAATTCATGTAAAAATCGATGATCAATAATATATGATACTAATTAGAATTTCACCTACTGGACACACGTGTGTCCAATTTTTGTGTCGAATTCGTGAATAACCCCGCGCATTCTAGCTCGGCTGGTAGATTTAGCGGCTGTGACACCCCTTGGCGCCAGACTGACTGGCGACGCGCGAAGTGGGAGAGAAACTGGGGTACCGTTTATAGATATGGATTGTGGGGTAATAAACAAACAATAATATTGTCCCGATGAAATGACACAAGATGAGAATAGATTCAAGAGAAACGTGCGTAATAATATTATGTCTATTTGGAATCGGCTGTCACGCCTAATTGGTCCTAATATTGCTGTCTATGTCTAACGAATATAAACAAACACAGGCTTTAACCATTCTTACAGGCTTTAATCTTAATACTGTATTAGTTACAAAACAATTTCTAAACACAATTCAAACAAAAGCAGTACGTAGTGATGTGCGGAGATTAGTCCAAATATTTAATTGGTCCAAATTGTTAAAACCCTTTTAAAACCTTTTTGGTCTGTCAATACTGGTTGGGAAGAAAACTAAAAAATATAATTTGTTAAGTAGGTTGGTATATCACAGATTCGGTTAAAGTTTTTTTCCTAAAAGAAATAATATGCCAAGCTATGGCTGCCTGCCTATGGGCACGCTGTATGAAAATATGATCCTTCTTTCTGCAGTCTGAAAAATCTTCCACAGAATGTCTTCTTCCAAGAAAGACCGGCGTGACAATAATAAATGACTCATTAAAAGCCAAGTTTATTCGCAACAGAATGCATTGTGAAAAATACATTTGCTAAAATAATAAATCTCAACTTTGCCTACGGTTTTTATCTCGAAAACCAATCTTATGTTTATAGGGTAAGGTTTATTTCAGCCTGTGAAGAAAGAGGTCTTTAAAAGTGTTAGCAGGAAGTGAGCAGTGGTTGGTAGACGGGTAGACAATGTTTGTTGCTTGAAGGCATAGACAACTTGACAATATAGACACCGCATAAATAGCCTGACTTCTTTGTACACCGGGTCAATGAAATAATAAGGGTTCATTGTCAGGACTACGGAATTCTAAAAACCTAATGTACAGTCATGATATTTGTCACATTTTTGCTTATGAATTTCTTATTTTACAGCGGATATCCTTCTCCATCTCATCATAATCATCATCATTTCAGCCACAGGACGTCCACTGTTGAACTAGTAGGCCTCCCCCAATGATTTCTACATCATCGCCCGGTTGGTAGCGGCCTGCATCCAGCTTCTTCTTGCTACCTTTACGAGGTCAGTCCACCTTGTGCTCGTGCTCGGCTTAACACTTTAACATGTTTTTATTTTTGTGTCTCATTCATGAAATTTAAAGCTCATAGCAGACTTATAAACTCGGAAAGGGATCAACACCGTATCGCCTTTCGCGAGCTATCATCGCCTTTCGGGCACTGTCAATCGGGAGGCTAGGCGTTTACGTTAAGTGTGCGTTGCAGTACCGACTTTCATACAGAGAATACTGACAGCTTCGAGTTGATATGGCCACGATCCCTTTTCGGGTTAAAAAATGTGCGACGTCCTTTAATGTGAACCTGTGGGCTGAGTGTGAGTTTACGTCAAACGTCCTCACTAATGAGCGCGTTAAAAAATGTATGAAAATTTTAGTTCTTGAACGTTTCCGCTAGGGGCACTGTACAATCCGTCATACATTTAATGATACTTTTTGTCACGCTCACTAGTGAGCGCGTTTGATATAAACTCACACTAGGCCCTCTGATACCTGTCGCGAAAGCTTTGGTAATTTAGTAATTAGTAAGGAGTCTATTGGGTAATTTGTCTGTGTGCACAGGATATGGGTGTATCTTTGAGTTTCCAGTTACAGGCCTAGTGTTTGAGTAAACGCTTTTCTACGGAAAGAAACCTGCCTTTTACTTGAGTTTTATTGCGATGGCGGCGAAGGTAGAGTTAGGTAAAGTTAAGAAAGGTAGAAATTATTTATTTCGACACAAAACTTTTCTCATAAAAACAAAATACCTATAACATAAAAAATCGAGTAAATGTTAAAAATGCCTTGAATTTTATTACGATGGCGGCAAAGGTAGAGTTAGTTAGAAAGTATTCATTTCAACACAAAACATTTTCACTTAAAAACATTTTAATACTTAAATGTAAAAAACGTTAGTAGGGCAACAAGGTTCTGGAGTGGAGGTCTCGTACCGGCAAACGCAGCGTTGGACTTCCACCCACAAGGTGGACCGATGACCTCATAAAGTCCCAAGTAAATCCCAACTTCTTTTCGTCAATTTTAAATTGCTAATTAAATTAATTGCATTACGAGCATGAAATACTGAATGAAGCTAGTGTATACTCGTAGTAACTAATCTATCTAACTAATCACACTTAGCATGTTAATAGGTAGGTACCTACATGACAATATTCTAAAGCGTGAATTATGTAGATGGGTCCAATTGAGGCCAATACCTATTAGTAGAGTGGGTCAATTTATGTGATTAACAATCCGGACTGGCTATTGGGAAAAACATTGGATTGAAACTGAAATTATTATGTTAATGATCAAGGGAGTTTCACCCATAACACAAGCATTAAGTTGCTTACTTTGGGGCTAGCTGGCGCTGTGTGAAATTGTCCAAAGATTATTTATTTATTTATTTATTTATTTATTTATTTAATGATCAAGGGAGTGGTGTTCCTTAGCCTCTATCCTTATTTAACTTCTGTGGTCTAGTGGTAAGTGCTTCAGACCCAGAGGTCCAGGGTTCTATTCCCAGTGGGGGCAGAATTTTCTGTACAGTTTGGTTTTTGGTAGGACTTGTTCTAAGTCCGCCTGGCTGGCTAACACCACCTTAACATAACAGCATTGTTGTTGTGTTCCGGCAGTTACTGGTAAGATAGCTAGTTCCATATAATGATAATAATAATTTTTTTTTATCCTCAACGATACAGATAGCTTCCATCTGCGGCCTGATCATCATTCTATTCTAATTGAACACACAAACGCGGCCACTAATTATTTAATTATAAATCTGCAAACAGCTAAAAATTTTTATTACCAAAAACAAAAGAAAAAAGCATTTTTAACATTTTTCCATTCCACACTGGCACGAAGCCATATTAAAAATTAAAAAACATTTCCCCAACATGTCAAAGGAATTCAAAACGTGCAGTTTTCCTCAAAACATCCATTCCCTATCTCAAGTTAGCGTAATAAACCCGAATCTTCCCCCAAGTTCAACGTCCCGCCGGCGCCGCACAGTCGCGCCACTCAGTCTCTGTACCCGTGTCACAGTATAAATAGGTAAAGCCCGGTCTGTGAGCACGTAAAATTTTGTCCAATGACCCGAAGCTACCCATCCTTATCGCTCGCGCGTAATTATTTTGCTATCGCGACTGTACGACGGGCGCTCGCAGTGATTGTGCGAGCGCGACAGCAACATAATTACACGCGAGCGATAAGGATGGGTAGCTTGGGGTCATTGGACAAAATTCTACGTGCTCGCAGATCAAACTATACCAGAGTATTATCTACAACTAGCTTTTTGCCCGCGGCTTCACCCGCGTGACATTTAGTTTGTCACAGATCGTCATAAACTAAAGCATATAGTTATTCTGGGTTATAAACAATAATACTGTAAAGTTTAGTTAAAGTAAGATGGTGCAACCCAACCTTAAGTTTTCGATAAGTCGACAGCGATGCTATTGGTGTTATAATCCTGGATGTATAGGAATAATGACTACCCAATGTTATGTAAGTAGTAGTTACAATAACTTACTCGTATCCTAACAGTAAAGTTTATTATTCAATTACAATATTAACAACTGAAATCAAATACATACTCTACCTACTTGGTCTAAAAATAAGTTAACAACACTCTAGTTGATAGAACGGCTGCTTCCAGAAACGTACACTTCTATGTGATATAAATGTAGATGTATTACTAACTCTTTTATACTGTGACTGCAGCCCCTCTACTGTTTATTGTTCAAGGGGAGCATAACAACCGAACTGGGGTCAATCAATCAACGTCCTATACTAACTTACTTGTTCACTAGTCAAGATTTCACGAAAAATATTTCATTACATTTGCCTCTACAACCTAACTTTTATTTTTATGTCTAAAAAAGTTTGAAAATTAAAAATAAACATGAATGGATGATTTACACCTTTACTCTCTACATTATTAAAGTGTCCTAAATATACATTAAAATACATGAGAATTGGTTTAAAAATTTAATTAATACTGTTGTTCACTTTGCTAGAAATCTCGAAATAAAATCGACCATGCTTTCACCACCAGGGCGGCGCCACCGTCGCGCCAGTTGATTTTATTATACACCTTTAATAACTATATTGTCCCGATTTCTATTTCTAAGTTAAAAAGCACTTTTTCACCTACTTTAATTTGGTAGAGCAAATAACTATTCAGAGACGTATTTGAAAGTTAAAAAGATTTTCATCTACAGACCCGTATTGATAGAAAAAGCAATTTTATTTTATTTTTCAAATTAAATCACCATTTATAAGTGCTAAGAATTATGGAAGCCGGTATTCTAATTTGGTTCTCTTAGAAATCTTATAAGCTTTTCTTTAGTTTCGTATCCGGCAATCTAGATGGCGCTGTGCTTACTTAGCTCGCGGTTTGGTTTGATTTTTTTCATTTTTATAGGTTTGGTGACCAATCTCTAACTTCAAAATATTATACAACTTTAACTAAGAATAGTTTTAAGTCTAGGAATAGTTTTAAGTCTTCTGTAATGTAATGAACAATAATGGAAATACTAACATAATGTAAACGTATTTTCAATATTTTTGTAAGTGAGTTTCACCGTTATCGGTGATGCTCGCCATAATCACCTATGAAGTACAGTATTCAATACAGACTGTGCATTTATTCGTTACAATAAGGCTGAGTTGCACCACCCAAGTTTGACCGTAACTTTGACGATAACCGGTGCTTTTTGTATGGATTTTGACAGATTTTTGACGTTTGTCAAAGTTAAAGTAAGATGGTGCAACCCAGCCTTAGTATCACACTTAGACCTGATTCGACCGAACTTTTATCCGAGAATAACTCCTGGTATAACTGGCACATTGACAGTTTCAGTATGGGAAATAATTTATGTCAAAACTGTCGATTTTTATTCTGAGATTAATATTTACTCTTGTTTGGTAGAATCCACCCTCATTACAGCTACATAAAGTGATATGCTAATGTATTTCGCTAGACGTGTCGTTAATACTGTTGCTTGAAAAAGCAGTAGGTAGTGTTTTATTTAATTGCATGTAGCAATAATTCATTGTTTGTGCTGAAAATTAAAAAAAAAACCTAATTGAAGTAAGCTTTGTAAATATTATGTTTTTTATGCATATTTATTTAACCTTGCATATAAATTTTTTGACTCAACCTCTATACCACATTTAGTTGTAAAAACTAAAAACTGCTATAATAGTAACAAAATTAAAGTCTGATAATAAAATCGAACCTGAAAAATAATTTAAATTAAATAACAATTTCTGAACATCAAAGAACATAACGAGCTGTGAAAATACATAATCACGTAACAAACCAAACAGTTCATTAGCGAAACAAAAATAGATAAAAATCAGAATTCCACACGATATCTTTTGCGGTACAATCTTCGACCGTTAACCCTCCCACTGCTGGGTGCCATGATTGCCCCACTTCCTCCTCGGTTACCCCTTAACGGGGTAAACCATCGTTTGAATTCATTAACAAAGTGTTGGTTCAACATGATCGTTGGAATAATTGAGGGTTATAGAAAAATGTGAGTTGTGAGATTTTCGTGGCGTGGATTCACACTCTGGCTGATTTACAGTTTTATGTATTGTGTGTACGTGTATGTGACGCAGTAATTTCGTCGTCTTTGGTAATATCAACGAATGTTTATTGTTATTTTTGGTTACATTTGATTATGAAATACGCACATAATGTAATAAAATTATGCACCTTTTGACCTTTAAATGGGTAGGAATTCGAAAACTTGCGACACGAAAAATTTTATGTATGCAATCTGAATTATTTGTCATAGTTAAAAATCATCGTAAATCTAATCATGCCAATTCGTTAACATAGACTTACCTACATACAGTAAACTGAAAGGTTTCCTAGTTAACCAACTAACCATCCAATCTCCGCCCCGCAAAAGGACAACGCAAATCTCCAAGATAAAATTTATCTCAAAACAACGTTACACGGTGGGGGTAAAAAATCCCAGCACGGAGGAAATTACCTCTTTATCTCCAGCCGCACAATCAGGGTTAAGATAACGCTAATGTCTGTGGAAGTACACCGGCGTGTTCGTTACATTGAACTAAAGATCTTAGATAGGGTTAACGAAGTATCTAATTACGCGATTCCAAATCTTTAGTTGGGGATTAGTGACGTTTGGGAAAAAGGCGGGAATAAAAGTTAACAGTTTTGATAACGGTAAGGTTTGTCTTACAATTTTATGGTAATTAAACGGTGTAGGTACACTGAAATGTAATATTTATGAATTGAAAGAATCCACTGCAATACTGGGGAATATAGACTACCATAATGTTGCTAAATTGGATTAAATTACCCGATATTTTTTGAAGAATACTAATAATTTGTTTTGCACTTAGGAACTAATAGTCTCATTAAGAGCCATTTTACATTTTCGTGCGAATTTCTAAGATTTCGGAAGCATGAATTACTATCTTAAGCAACACCCAGAGATTATTTATTAACTGCGAAAGATAGGTCAATCCTTGTTGTTGACCAATAATGTAACGGATTTACTAAAACTCTTTTGCTTAATTCGCAGTGCCCCATCTCCCACAACCATTTTACGGAAAAATTGCGCCAGACTCATTTTCAAAGTCCTGTATCTATTATTTATGCTCGTATAATAAACTTAAAAATATATAGTAATCATCGGACATATATTCTTGTAGTCCAATAATCAAACGGATTCTTGAATTTCATTACCGTTATTGAGTAAAATCTAAAAATAATTTGGCAAATTTTTAAGATTTACGTCACATTTTGATCGTGATTTTTGGTTTTAATACACAGCAATAACACAATAAAAGTATCCCAAATTAAAGAATATTCATTGGAGAACTGATTTCTACAGTTATTGTTTAAATATTAGTTACTACTTTGTCAAAATATTGATGTGAATATCAGTATAAATTACAATGCGGAAGCCGACATCGATTAGTATGGCGCGAGCGCCCGTCAAGGCAGGACCTGTGTCATTTTTCCCGCCATGACGTTTACGTGCGTTCGTGTCATGAACCGGTGATTTATACGGCGACCAAATACATTTGATACTATGCCCAGAGGTCCGTTTTGAGTCGGCCGTTTGGTGGTTCGAAACGGACTAATATGCCGATAGGTCCCGGGTTCGATTCCCGGCCGAGCAGAAATTGAAATGATGAATTTTAATTTCATTAACTATGTATACATATTATGTATGAATTTAATTTAATACATAAATTATAAAAAAAGGTTGTAAGTAGTATATCCATTAAGCTAGCACCCTTAACACAAGCATATTAGTTGCTTATTTTGGGACTAGATGGCGCTGTGAAATTGTCCAAAGATTTGTTTATTTATTTATCCGCTTTCAGTTTTGTTTCGTGAAGAAGAAAAAGAACCGTTTTGTTTCGAGAGGGAAGTTTTGTTGTTAAATCTATACTAATAAAAGAGGAAAGATTTGATTATTTGTTTGTTTGAAGGCAATAGGCTCCGAAAAGAAATTCTTTCACTAAATGTTTCCTATGTAGGCTATAAAATATTTTCAAAAACTTTAGTCCAAAATCTTTGATAATTGGACGTTTAATAAATAAATTAGATAACATATTAATAATATTTTTTTGTTTCCAGTACGATTTCAGTACTAGTTTTTAGAAATTCTATGATTTAACAAAAGTGTTATTTTATGAATAATTTATTAACTTGTAAAATATATTCCCTATTGATAGATGACGTGCTTCGTATTTGGTTAAAAAGGTGTAGAATGTTATTTTGGAGATAACTTGCTTTCATAGAGATATAGAAAGATGCTAAGTAATGCGCTGAGTTCGAAACTCAGTGTCAAAGAAATCAAAATATGTGCTCATTATCCACTGCGGTATCAGTATTCAACGTTCGAATAATCTTTAGTAGTATGCAAGCAATGTAAACTGTTTACATTATAACGTCGCTGCTGTCATCATTGCTTTCACAAGCAATAATAATAAATGTTCTGTTTTTGGGCATATTGTTGCGACACCGGTTCCGCCCCCTTGTCACATTTCCCTTTAGTTTATGTGATCTGTGCTTGCTTCGAAGTTGATATCAATTAAATATTCCTTAGTGCTTTTGATTTCAATTATTTTTTTATTTTGACACGTGTTTGAAAAATCAAGGTCAGATTACAATAAAATAACAAATGAAAACGTAACATTGCATTGCAACTTGCAATGTTTCAATATTGATGAGGAGATTCCATTGGAAAGTCTGTATTCATTCCTAGGATTCCCCTAGCCTAACACCATCAAATTCAAGAGAATTCTAGAGAGTGCAGTTTCCCATCTCATGCTTAGGGGCCACGGTTTAAAATAGCGTGGTTGCATAGAGCCTGCAACGGGCAACCGCGTGCGCTGCTCATACCAATTTTCGATACAAAAGCAAGTGTTGGCGCCCTCACGAGTTTTAGCGGATTTCCATGTGGTAGCGGGAGTAGACTTAAGGGAAATCTATGCTTCTCCGACGGTTAGTTGTATGTGGCATGCTCCAGAGTATGCGCACACAATAGCCTGGTGGTTTTAGCACCCAAAGGAAAAACAAAAAACATTGTTTACAAAGAAATCTGCGGTAGGTGTAGTGTTTCAATTTTGTTGTAGAAAGATATCATAATTTTGTAAGTATTCAAATATTGAAACGTAATATTTTGTAGGTTTTATATTAAAAAATATAATAATTTAACAAAATTTATAATTTTTTAGAATAATTTAATTCTATTAGAACCATTTTCCACTTCTTCGCGGAAAAAGTCGCGGGTAAAAAGCTAGTATGAAATATGTAGTATTTCCCGCGGCTTTACCAGCGTGAAATTTAGTTTGCCACAGATCATCATAAATATTTTTTTATTCTGGTCAACGCTAGGGATGGATGAGCGTCGCTGTCGCTGGTGACAGGGTCTTCTGGTTAAGGGTTCATGACGTAGTTCTCAGGCAAAATGAAATCCACTCATAGAAATTAATAAACTCAGTGTATTTACGAGAATAATTACACACAGCACTAGAGTCGTATCGGAACTGAGTGAACCAACGGGGTGCGCCAAAGTTCACCTAAATTTTCAACTCCGAAAATTGGAAGTCCGAAAATGTTCTTCCTAAAATTTTTCATCCTAACAATCACAATTCCTAACTACTCTGTCTCTAATGTTCATAATTCCGAATCATTCAACTTCATAATGTCATTAGCAATAAACATCTATTATACTTTTATTTGTTCTCCTAGATTTTCTCAACATAACCATATTTTACACTATTATTCAAAGTCATATCTTTTTTGTTTAGATTTCTTTCTTTGACGATATATTAAAGTTCCAGAAACGAATCGGTCCTATTCATAATTATTGGTTTAGGTTAGGTTAGAACTGTGACCACAACGCACGAGCCGAGCGAGCGAAGCCAGAGTCCCGCTCCAGTCATTCAGTCAAGTTCCAGAAACGAATCGGTCCTATTCATAATTATTGGTTTAGGTTAGGTTAGAACTGAGACCACAACGCACGAGCCGAGCGAGCGAAGCCAGAGTCCCGCTCCAGTCATTCAGTCAAGTTCCAGAATCGAATCGGTCCTATTCATAATTATTGGTTTAGGTTAGGTTAGAACTGTGACCACAACGCACGAGCCGAGCGAGCGAAGCCAGAGTCCCGCTCCAGTCATTCAGTCAAGTTCCAGAATCGAATCGGTCCTATTCATAATTATTGGTTTAGGTTAGGTTAGAACTGTGACCACAACGCACGAGCCGAGCGAGCGAATCCAGAGTCCCGCTCCAGTCATTCAGTCAAGTTCCAGAAACGAATCGGTCCTATTCATAATTATTGGTTTAGGTTAGGTTAGAACTGTGACCACAACGCACGAGCCGAGCGAGCGAAGCCAGAGTCCCGCTCCAGTCATTCAGTCAAGTTCCAGAAACGAATCGGTCCTATTCATAATTATTGGTTTAGGTTAGGTTAGAACTGTGACCACAACGCACGAGTCGAGCGAGCGAAGCCAGAGTCCCGCTCCAGTCATTCAGTCAAGTTCCAGAAACGAATCGGTCCTATTCATTATTATTGGTTTAGGTTAGGTTAGAACTGTGGCCTTACGTTTCATTCGCAAAGAACGCACTTCTGTACGTAGTATTTATTAATATTCTATGGTATGAGTGAAAATATTATGGTAATGTTTAGGGATAAAAATGTTATGATAAAAAACAGTAGGAGTTTAAATATATTTACATAAATGATATTATTAATTACAATTTTCGGAAACATGAGTGTTATGAACATCGCCGGTAGCACTACAAATAGTATGAATGAAAACTTTAGGATGAAAAATTTTAGGAAGAGTGATCATTCGGATTTAAAATCGTTAGGAAGAACAATTTCGGGTAAATAACTTTAGGTAAGCCAATATGGACCCGAACCAACGGTCTTGCGATAGGAACGTCCGACCCGAATGATAATTGAGCACAGACTGCCTAGTACTGCTGTACTGTACTGTAAAGTTTCATCAAAATTTGTTCAGTAGTTTTTGCGTGAAAGAGTAACAAACTTCAAAACATCCACACAAACTTTCGTATTTATAATATTAGTAAGACTAGTAAGAAGAAAGATAGTAAGATGAATTATTTTAGTTATTTGTTAAATAATAATAATATTTATTTATTTCTTTCTTAGCTCTGTCTGATAATGGATCTGAAGGAGTTGCAATGGCCACCTCCATTGCAAATCCATAACAAAACAATAGAACCCTATGGAGTTTGGGCTTGTGTAATTCGCCTTGACGAATACTTCGTCTAGGTACCTAAATGATATCCAGGGTCCGATGATGGAGCTGTAAGGGGGCAGATTTTTTTTCACTATGTGACTGTCTTTATTTTGTACTTAATATAATATATTTTACATAATTATTATACCTACTCGTGTTTCATTATTAATCGAAATAAGTATAAAAATCTTTAAAAGACTAAATAAACTCTATTAAAATTTTAAATTAATTTATCAAGTTTTAATACCGTATTCTACCTTAAAATTAATAACTTATATCAATTCTTAATACGGTCACGGCTCAAGATTTTTTTGTCCATTTCGGCGTTCTTTTTACTCTTTTGACGTTGCGTTGACAGTTTTTACCTAAATTCGCGCGGAATATTTTTGTGAAATGGCTATTGTGTTATGAATGGTGAGTGGATTACAATAGTCCAACGGTCACGGAGTTCGACGACCTCTAAAGGTAGCGGGAAGGCGCTGGATGCAGGCCGCCACCAACCGTGGAAATCATTGGGGGAGGCCTATGTTCAGCAGTGGACGTCCTATGGCTGAAATGATGATGATGATAATGACGGGGTTCGAACTACCGACCTTGGGCAAGTCCGAAACTGAGTTTGACATCGTTCGTAGTTGATATTGTCGCCTGAAAATTTACAAAGAGAGCTCATTTTATTAACTTACGCCCGTATTCACAAACATTACTATGAAGTCTCACAGAGCGCGTGGACGCACAGGGTGACGCATGAACCAATCAGAGCTCTATTTAACGCTGTGCGTTCGATTTGCTGCTACACTTAAGCAAGCATCGTTTGTGAATACGGGCATTACATATGCTGTAAAATGATTACATTGTGAGCTCTAATGAGTATTTAGAACAGAGCTTATTAATTAGGAGTTGCGATAACTGCACAAAGACAAAACTCATTGCAGCGACTAGCTCGCATGTTGCGGGGTAATTAAGTAGCTACCACATATTTGTCTCTGGCGAAGGTAATGTAAGTCAGCCAGCGCATTCTCATTTATTCAACGCACGACGGCCTAGGGCGGTTTTGACAAGTTTCTACCCGGTCCGGTTAAAAAACGGTATGTTAACTCACGCCCTTACAGATCTGAAATGAAAACTAGCATTCAGCATTGTGATTTACTTATCCAGCCAGATACGAGATAGTTAGTTAGTATGTATGAAGATTGGATCCTTACAACTAAAAAAATTGTTTGGGACATTTTAAAAAGGCAAAATGTTAAAATTTTACAACTCTGCCAATACATTACATACAATGCCATATAAAAAATATTGCGTGTCGTTGATACTAAATAGTTAGTACTAGTTGATGATAGTTTAGTAGGTCTTTCTTTTTATAAAACAATATACCGGTACTAATATTCGCTTTAAAATTCATGTACATGATATTACGATTTGATTAATTTGTAATCTAGGTACAACATCATTGTAATTTATAATGTCTTAGTTGTTTTATGCAAAATCGAGTTTGCTTTTCAAGAGCTAACTGTTCTAGTTTTGCTGTGTCCTAGCTAAGGTAATTGCACTCCACTAATTTATTTACTAATTACCCTTAAATTAAACCTTTCAACGACATGAAATGGTGCACTTCAAATTATATGGTTCAGTAATTCATTTTTAAACTGGCAACCGTTTTGGCTGTGAAAAGTTAATGCCACAAAATTGTTGAGTTAATGTTTGTTTTTGTCACGTTTTCAGTAAAACGGTTAAAGATTAACCGTGGAAATATTGCGAGTTTTATGAAGTTGTCATAATATTTTATTTCATTTCCTAGAGTAAAATTAAAATCAGCAAATTATTTAGCGTTTTATTTTATGTGGGCATTTTTTGTAAGAACGTAAATAATACGTAGGATAATAAATGAATGACAAAAAATATTTAGATATCATTATTAACAAAACATTAAAATTAAAAATCCAATCGGAAGGTTGTAGAGCAGAGCTTATATAAAGGTTTTCTTGTGTGATTAAACTGTAGCTTATTTTTATCTAAATACCTTTTTTAAATCGTCATAATAAGCCACATCTGCATATTATGCCTATGCGCATGCTTGGCTTAGCTATGGAGTGATACTATGGGGGAATAGCACAGATGCCAAGGACCTTTTCATTCTACAAAAAAAATGTGTTAGAATAATAGTAAACATAACTGAAGCTGAAAGCTGTAGAAAGCACTTCACATCACTAAAAATATTAACACTAACATCAATTTATATCCTAGGTCTATGTAAATTTGTCAGAGAGAATAAAATTATTTACTCCCAAGCAAAAGAACAATATTCAGCACCCCGTAACTTAAGATACAAAGATAGAATTAGCATTACCCGACACTAAGCTTCACCTGGTAAGATCAGGAGTCTACCACATGTCCATAGTAGTCTATAATAAACTGCCTACCTATTTAAAAAATATTGAAAAAGACTCATTATTCTTGGCCAAGCTAAAAGAGTTCCTTATATCAAAATGTCTTTATAGTATTCAGGAGTTCTATAATTTGAGTAGGATGCGATGATGAAAATTATGTAGGTATATGAATAGGTATGGAGAAACATTATTGTATTTTAATTGTAATGTAAAATTATGTAAACTAATTAATTTTATAATTTATCAATATTCATTTTTACTAACTATTGTAGAATATTTAGTAATGTACCTACGATACAAGATTTGCAACACCCTTACAGGGTCATAAGTTGAGACTGAGTTTAAGATCACCACCCATGTACACTTATGAAGCAATAAATAAATGATTATGATTATGATTATTATGATTATTTTTCAAATAAGCAAACTCTACATTACCCTCTTTATTACAGAATCTGCTGTCCTTCACAATATTAGTAAATATTGTTTATCAATAGTTCTCTAACTAATATAGTTTTGTATGTTTGTTACAGAAGGCTCCCAATGCGGCGGCGCCAGTGATCACGGCATCGACGATGCACCAATGCTCGCTCTTCATACTTACCCTCCTATGTGTCTCAGTCAAAGGTAAATAATAAAGCATGTTATATTGTCACCCTGTATTACTGTGTTTTTGGCAAATAAACGTTTTGAATTTGAATTTGGCGATTATCACACTGCACAGCGCTCCGCCGCGGTCCACGTGATTACATATAAAAATCCCGCGCGCAAACGCGTTGTCAGTGTGTTGTGCCGCGCGTGTTTTCTATAAAAATTGAGGTACTTGCATACAATGATTAAATCTGTCGTCCCGCGTACCGCGGCGGATCATGGTGCAGTGTGATAATCGCCTTAATGCACTTTAATAAATTAGAAGAATCAGGCAACAGTCAACTCTGAGTGGCACAAAAAACGCATGATTATCAATTTGCCACCAAATCGATTTACTTATCACATTTTTATAAGCTTCAGGCATTGACAGTAAATTCATCATAAACGTGTTTAAAAGTAATCAACATTGGGAGACGAAAGAGACATAAAATATCAACTGAGACGAATTTACTCATCTTTTTCTGTAACATGGTCAACTATGTGGCAAATAGACAATAAACCACTAATCTTGGGTCAATTTTGCTTAGACTAATAGACTATATTTTTCCCCTGATTTTTATAGATATTTTTTTTACATTATTTTTTTTAACCCTTTTTGTCCAGTGGTTTAACCAATTCCTTTTTTACAGATATATCAGGTAGCTGGGAAGAATGGTGGACGTACGATGGCATATCAGGTAATTTTTTTAATCAAACTAAAACAAACGCTACGAGTACATTCCAAGTTACCAAACACTATTATTCTTGAAAAATAAGGGCATAATGCCCGTACCCAGGCAATGATACGCGGTATAATGATAGCAGGGTAATGATGACCGATAGAATCTTAATGACAGTGCGGTCAACCATGTCATTATATTGGGCAGTCGATACCCCCGAATTTGGCAGGGTTACTCGACCGTGAAGTATCTTTACGTGGAGTGATTTTCGGTAATGGTACTTTCAGTGGAACTCTTTAGACGTGTCACGGTAAATTTGATTTGATTTTTCGTTTAACGGTTACTGTGTAAAAATAAATATTAAACTGTAGTTTTGGGAAAGAACACGGCAACTTTTTACCCAAGTACTAACTGTAACTCATGTATTAACTGATTATTGGAAATCGCAATGTAACGTAAATGAAAAGTATTCTAGTAGTAAGCATCTGTAGACTGATGATGATAATGATGACGAAGCATTACGGGAAATTGTGCCCACATTTAATGGAATTTTTTAAATGTTTTAACACCCTCCTTTATAAAAAACTCAGGCCTTATTACATTTACTTTCACCTGAATAAGAGCTTTGTAATAACACTATAACACGTACAGACAATAGCACTGTGTGTGAAGTGTGACATTTTATTTTTGTAGATTTCCCAATAAAATATTGCTATCCACATCGTGTCCCAAAATTCATCGATAAGCCGGCGCCAAAGAGTGGACAAGGTCATAAGATAGATTTTTTTATTTTTCCTAAAGTAGACCTTGTCCACCCTATGGCGCCGGCTTATCGTTGAATTTTGGGACACGATGTATATTTAGTCAAATAGTGTCCTATTCACTCAAATCATGGCTACCCTATCCCAACTGTCCGATAGGGCACCCTAGCGGCACATTACCAGCTGAATGGAACTGTGCGGACATCCATTGAAAGTGTTATCACTACACACCCTGAATGGGCTGCTCTGATACATCATTACACGAGATTAGGGTGGTAATTAGCATTTTAGATAACATTTTGAATGCTGTGATCATTGCTGTCATATAAAAGGGTTTGAACATGTGGTTTGTAAGGCCTAATTTTGGATACACGAATAATTTTATGTATCTTTAGGGACTGATTTCCTTATTTTGTAAAAAATAACTCACTTTTTTATTCTACACATTTAAGAGCAAAATCTCGGTTCAAAAATGTTGAACAACACAATTCAGTACAGTTATGGATAATTTCAAAATGATAGTCCAATTTCTGAGTGTAATTTGCTGAATAAACAAACTGTAACTGTATGAAAACAAAATGTAACTGTGAATTGAATAAAACGATTTTCCGCGTACTCGTTATTTTAGTTAAATCTCGCTATAATCTGATATTCAACTGAAAAATTTGAGCTGTAATGGCGTATCCACACATGCCGGGCGGCACGGCCGGCGGTCAACCTGGCGGCATGTGTGGACACGCCATAAGAGAATTTCTGTTAAGTTGAAAGTCACGTGTAAAGGTTTTTATATTTTTCTAAAATAAAAATATTAGCTCAAGTGTTTCCATTTATAACAGCAGCGACGAGTAAAAACTCATAAAACTCATTTATTTTTGCAAATAGGCTTTTTAAAAAGCACTTTTTCACGTCCCAATACTGCTTACCAATTACCCTAACACTGCTTCGGGACAATAAATGGGCCAGTGCTGAGAAGAAGCAGCGCAAGAAACTCAGTCACTATTGTCTTGTCAGCCATCAGTATAAATGCAAGTTAAAAGCCATAGTCTGTACAAATAAATAAAATATTGACTTAAGACTGATAGACTGTACTAAACAGAGTTTCTCAACCTTTATTAACCAATCTCTACACGTAGGCTGATAATTTTCACCTCTACAGTACTAAAATAGATTATAATATTATTTCACATTGTTTTGCCAAATCCGTGTCTGTATTGTGTGATTAGTAAATTAATTATACTATTATGTAGCCTACATTTGTGTTAATTCTATTTGTATCCATTCCAATATTAAACTGGTAGGTATATTCTGGGGCGGCCATTATTATCATGCTAAAATTAGATTGAAATAATAATTCTGAATTCAAATAAGGACACTGGACTGCTCGTACACTATGTGTAAGCACAATTTTTAATAGTCTATGCAAATAAAGGAATTTTTTGACTGTGACTTTACATTTAAACAGTCACTTTTTCAGAAATAGTCAAGTTTTCAGAGAGGGCTCTATGTTCCATATAAAAAGTTGCTATCGATTCATTTAGAACAACCGCTTCTTATACTTACTGTCATGTATAATCAAAAGCGTGAAAGAGTAACAAACACCCACCATTCATCGTCACATACATTTGTATTATTAGGATAGGATTTAATAAGAAGGTAAATAACAATATATTTCCAGGTCCCGGCTTCTGGGGTCTGATCAACCCTCAATGGAGTATGTGCAACAAGGGCCGCCGGCAGAGTCCGGTCAACATCGAACCGGACAAGTTGTTGTTCGACCCCTGGCTGAGGGACATACAGTTTGACAAGCATAAGGTACGTTTGTGTAGGCAGAATAGTAAATTATAAATAAATTAAATAGCAGATTCGCATGGAACCTAAGATAGATCCCAGGAATGTAATATGGAGCCCAGGAATGTAAGATGGATCGCAAGAACGTAAGATGGATCCCAAGAACTATTTAAAGGGCTTTCCTGAATCATAATTTCTGTATTGCTCGACTGTCATTTTAAGAGTTCTCAGTAGAGTAGGTACTACAAACTTTCCGTCGGCTGATAATTTAATCGGGCTGTTAATCAGTATGAACCTGTGAAGGTTAACATTACACCGATTGAGTTAATGCCTTATGACGATTCCTGAAACAAAGAAGCCGACCAAACTATAGTCGGTAAAAAGTCTGAAAATCTGCCGGGACTTTTTTCACCACTTCTCCTCAACACCTATAAATGTGTTGTATATATTAGGGCAAGCTATGCTTGAGTGTATACTTAAGTGTCCTGAAAAAAGTCTAAATAAATGAAGAATTTTAATTTTAATATTATGTACACCTACCCTCCAAACTATTTCTAAACTTAGCATCGAACCACGCCTCTGTATCTTTATTCTTTGTGCTGGTAAGTTCATGGTAATGTATGCAGCATATCAGCGGCTATCGCCCGTTTTTGCGAGCCGTATAGCGGTTTATGTTTACGCTAAGTTGTTAGTCGCTGTAACTAAATTCACTGTAAATTAGGTTATTTCCTTTGTATGTGGCAGCGTTATCAAGTGTAGGACCTCTGTTCTAAAATATTATTTGTACTATTTCTATAACAAATATGAAAGTTTAAAGAAAATCTTAGTATAAAGACTATGTCTCCTATGTCCCCTTGATGGGACAGAGGGCGTTTACAACATCATCGCGTTTGATCTCGCTCCAAGACTTGCCGATTTTCTTCGACTCGTCTGCTACAGTGCGCCGCCAAGTTTGCTTGGAGAAACCACGCTTGCGTTTTCCTTGGAGGTAATCCAGAGTGTACTTAAGGATTTGTGATCGGGGTCCCTTTGGAGACTGTACCACTGATCCAGTTCCACTTGCGACGCTTGATCTTCTGGATAAAAGCCCTAGTTACAACATAAACAATACAGCTATCAATCGTAACAAACCGAAACAAAATTAAATGGAAAACTTTAATCAAAAGGATCTCTACAAAATATTCAACGCTATCACTTACATAATAAACAGTTTTAGAACTTCCCAAGGGCAGCCACTCCTACACACTTTATCTTTTTTGTGACGCAACTACAAAGCATCACTGGAAGCGACTACTAATTTGAAAGTATGCAAATAAGCTGTGAATAGAATTGTCAAGAGTCTTTAAAATTACAACAAATAGCATACTTTAGACCATCATGTTTACTCCCCTAGCATAACTTCACGCTGCAACTCCTACTTACGTAGCCATGACTTACAACTTAACACTGCTATTAACAACCTAACCAATGAAGTTTCGTATCGAGGAGTCTGGTTTGTTTCATAATAGTAAGCTTAACACTATATTTTCTAGTGTAAATACCCACTTGGTAGTTGGTACATTTTATTTGGGACTCCGGCTTTACTAGACCCCTTGGCCAAACTCCTACAGTATCAACAAAATTTTGTACCATTTTTATTCAAAATGTGCCACTTCCAGCACTTCACACCTCCTTACCGCTCGCGTGTCTGCGGCCAATATGTCATCTATGCTCAAAGCTTACTGAGTTTCTAAGCTTTAATCAAGGCGTGTCCATTGATTGATAGGATCAGCCCCCCGTCGTTATGCCTGATTCATTCGCGTTACAAGTCTGGAAACCATTATGATGAGTTTTGAGGCGGTGGGGCGTGTTTTATAGGCCACAGAACAACAAGCTATAGATTATTGTTGTAGAATCGCACCTATTAGGCCCAGAACAGACGGCGAAACGCAACTGCAACGAAACTGCAACTGCTAGTTACTTTTGAGTTGCATCTAAGTTTCTGCCATAGCGTCCGTTGAGAGACCACACATGACGCGACCAGTTTGAAACTTTCAGTTTCAGTTTCATTCATCAGAATCATCATAAAGTTGCAGTTTCGTTGCAGTTGCGTTTCACCGTCTGTTCTGGGCCTTACAATGATATAAGATGCAATAAAGTGAGAACGAAGATATGAAATGACAGTATAGTACTTTGATCTACTGAAATGACACATTTTACCATGTCGATTGTAACATTTTTAACAACTAAATTCAACAGAATGAACTGCAGTCAAACTTTTTAAGCTGCCTTAAGTAGGTATCAACCTAACATTTAATTAATTTCAAATTGGCAATGTGAGCGCTTTGGATCTATCTGTAAGCTCACTTGCATTTTAATGAAATAAATAAATATCAATATATCAATATGTCAATCGGGCTTAACGTGCCCTCATGTATCTTACCTTTATCTTCAGACAAAGGATGCTTTAAAAAACTTGATTCTCAGTTTTTTTTTTGGCTCATTTCATTAACTTCGGCTCAGTAAGTTTTTCTCATTTGTATCGCATTACTTTATAACAGCAATATTTGTTCTGGTTCTTTCTAATACTCGTATAACAAAAAAATCATCAAGGCTAAGTATCCGTAACCCACCATCCTGTATTAGCATATCTATTCCATTTCGAAGCCATTAAAGAGACAGCGCTAATGACATACAGGGTGGCATAAATAACAACTAAGTAGGTGTTAAAATGGACGACAAACAGTAAAGATAAAAGATTTGTTTTAATAAATTGTTGTGTTTTGTAACAAGGTTGTAATGTTATATTTGTAACTATCTCTATGAAATAGCTATCTGTGAGTAATTTAATCTGTACTCCAGTGGTTAGGGTTTGATTTCCAGATAGGATATAATTGTAAAATCATTTAACTCGTGTACCTACTACCTATTATTTTGTTGCCATTCGAATATGGAATCGTAAGAGCTGTTTAGATTCGTATGCGTGCAATGTAGGATTGAAATGCTTTGAAAAAACTTCTTCGAATTTAGATTATTTTCAGAGCTTAGTAACGACAGAAAGTAATCTCGCAGGTTTTAGAAGAACGATCTGAATGATCTCATTTTTAGACTATTTACTAACATGTATTCACATTCTCACCAAATTTGCTCGCGAGCCGAGAGCGTCTACGAATCAAACGCTCGTGAATCAATGGCTCGCGAACCACACGCTCGCGAATTAATGGCTCGCGAACCACACGCTCGCGAATCAATTGCTCGCGAACCACACGCTTGCGAACAAAACGCTACGCGAACGTTCCCAATCTACAGAAATCTAAAATTGCTCTTTCTCACAGGTCAGCGGGGTCCTGCAGAACACAGGCCAGTCCTTAGTCTTCCGAGTGGAGAAAGACTCGAAGCACCAGGTCAACATCAGCGGGGGACCGCTCTCCTACAGATACCAGTTTGAAGAGATCTACTTCCACTATGGCATGGGCGACAACCGAGGGTCTGAACACCAGATCGACCACCACACTTTTCCTGGAGAGGTGAGTATGTAGTTGATAAGAAACAATAACCCGGTCGAGTTAACTGCGCACCTGGCAGCCGTGACGTCACATCGACGCTCTGGTACGGACGGGGCGAACGCGGGGAGGTGTGCTAAGGGAGAGTCCCATTCCAACGAGGTACGCAGTTAACTCGATCGGGTTGTAGAAACTGCCCAAGGTTTTACTAAAGATAAAGTACCTGACACAAAATCTTTAGGTCAGTTAAATGTAAGTGATTCAGTGTTGCGTCAGTAATTGAATTCACGCACGTACTCAGTTCACGGAGCTTCAGTGGTACGTCCGTGATTGCCGGACCGTGACTGATTTCACGGATCCTATGTGTGAATCAGCTATTAAGTTTCATAGCCCGCAATTTTTTTGCAAGATTTTTTACTTTTTTCTAGTATAAAATACATTCTAATTCCTCTTATAAACCATAAGCGCATTGTTTAAACATCCCAAATACCCCGGCTTTCATTGATATTTAAATAAGCAATCCGCATCTATTTATGTCTACATTTAACCCTAACCGTCCCTCGATGAAGACAATTCAGTAGTTAGCGGACTCCGGAGTATTTGAACTATGCGGCCGACCGCGGGGTCACAGCTATGCAGGTTTCTAGTACCTACTTGACATTCCAATTGAAGTTAATAGAATTTAATATAGTTGGAGTAAGAAAGTAATTTAAAGAAAAATAATTTAGTGTTACGTATTTACAGATTGTAACAATGTGCAATATGAAAGTGTGACATGGTGTTTTCTGATGTTTTAATTCGATTTTTTCTTACGCATATGTACTTTAAATAAGACTTGTAAACCACCATGTGATATGCAAAGAAATAAATACTCATTTACATTTTGAGGATGAAAAAATGATTATGTGTATCTTTCCTTGAGTCAAAAATAATAATTAATAATAATTTTGCTGATACCTTTTGGTGCCTTTTAGTAGCAAAGCTTCTATGAGGTTATTTAAGAGATACCTACATAAGAAAAACCTAAATCGATGCAAACAATGTAAAATAAACATCTCCATGTCCTTTGATGTACTTATTAGAGTTCTCAAACACTGCCAATATTAAATCGGTGGTCCAATAAGAGTGAAATAGTTAATTACTTTAGTATCAATTAACGGTGGATAGTTTTATATTAATAAATGGATACTGGTACAGTCGTTAACAAAATAAGAGTAATAAACGTGCAAAGTTCGTAGCCCGATCATAAATTAGGGCGCGTTCACACGACGACGATTCGTGTTTTTTGAGAAGTCGACGTATTTCGTTTATTTTTTTGCATCACGAATCGTAAAAAATAACGGATACGTCTTAAATTAAATATTGCCTTTTCACGTTTGTGAAAAACATTAATCGTCAATGTTTTTGTTTTATAAAATTTTCCACACAAAAGTACCAGGGCATCAAAACCTTACAAATATCGGAATAGCTCCTGTAAGGTTATGATGCCCTGGTACCTACTTTTAAGATGAAAATTTTCAATTAATAACGTCCTGTCTAAGAAATGCATTAGCAGCCATCTATGTAAAAATAAAAACTAAGCTAAGGAATTGCACCACCGAACTTACCAGTAACTTTAACGATAACCGGCAGCACAACTTGGTATCATTATCGAGAGGTGTATTGTTCTGTTCTAGACTAACTTTTCCAGGGTGAAACATTTTTGTTTGCGGTGTTACTCTGTCTGCTTGAAGTTTGTTCAGGTATATCTTTTAATTAGCATTTTTAGTCTAAGGTATTAATTAGTAGGATTTAGTCATGAAAATATTTCCAGGTCTAACTGTAATTAGGTTGGTAACGTTTTTAAGATTTTCCAATTTAATAAATATAACATCAACGTAGAATATTTTGCTCAAGCTGCTTAAACAAAAACAAAAAAGAATATCTTTTCCAATACTAAAAAGTTTTTTTTTTTTTTTTTCGGACGGACTATGCTGATAGCCGTGAGCGGCTTTTTCAGCTTCACCGGACAATAGGTGAGCGCAGACGGCTCTCAACCTCAAAATTTAAGCAACGAGCCTAAGGGCGCCCCCGAGTGGGGCTCGGACCTCGGCCTAGGGCGTTGCTGGGGGACGGTAGCCTAACGTAGGTTTGGGGAGAGAAGCGGCCCGGCACGTGCCGATACCGCGAGAAAAAGGGACGGGTCGAAGGGGACCGCGGCGCGAGTCCTCGCCGGCGAGGACGGTAGATCGGTTGGAGTGGAGTGGTGCTAGTTTTCGCGAGCTGTTGGGCGGCCTCGATGGCTAGGGTGATGTCGTCGTCGGGATCGCTGAGGGCGTTCCTGGGACGACGTCTGCGCGGGGGGGTGGGGAGGTCCGGCGAGTAGTTCGCCGCCCCGGAAATGAGGGGGTTCGGGTGGGACGTGGCAGAGTCAAAATAATTCTCAGATAATTGCTTGAGGTACGACTTAATAGTCGGTAACCCCAAGTCAATATGAAGATTTTCATTACGCAGGTACCACGGGGCTCCCGTGGCCTTGCGCATGAACCTATTCTGGAGGACTTGTAACCTATGGATGTGGGAGGGGGCGATGTGTGCAAACACTGGGCCTGCATACGTGAAAATGGGACAAATGCAAGTCGTGTAAATTCTCAACTTATTTCTAAGCGACAATTTACTACGACTGTTTAGGAGACAATGGAGGCGACCTAGAGCGAAGGACGCTCGGTCGCGTACGGTTTTCACATGTTCGCGGAAGGTTAACCCTTTGTCAAGAGTGACGCCGAGATACTTAACCTTCTTTGTCCATGGAATGGGACGATCGAACATAGTGATCGATTTGGGCGTGGGAGGGAATTTGCTATTGCGAGCAAAGATGATGGCGGCGCTTTTATCGGGATTGACCTTGATACGCCAGTTCCTAAACCACTTGCCGAGGACGTCGGCAGTGTTTTGGAGGGTCTTGACTATGTGGGCTGCCCGGCGGGACGTACAGTAAATGGCTGTATCGTCCGCAAAGAGGGCGGTGTGGGTTGTAAGCGGCGATGGCTTAAACCTCGGGAAGTCGCTAGTGAAAAGCGAGAAGAGGAGAGGCGAGAGCACGGACCCTTGGGGGACTCCGGCTCGTATGGGGTGCGGGGGGGACAGTGTCCCATCCACTCGGTAGCGGAAAGAGCGATTCGACAAAAAGTCTCGTATGATGTGCACGAGACGGTCTGGCACTCCGATGTTGTAAAGCTTATATAATAAGCCGTTGTGCCACACCTTGTCGAAGGCTTTCGCCACGTCGAAGAAGAGAGCGCCTGTTTTGTAGGGGGCGTTCCTGCTGTAAAAACCAGCTAACGAGTGCTCGACGATGCGATGCACTTGTTGGACGCAAGAGTGTTTGGCTCTAAAGCCAAACTGCTCGTTGGGAATGAGACTTTTGGACTCTACGTAGTCCTTGAGGCGTTTATAGATAAGTCGCTCGTACAGTTTCCCAATAGTGTTGAGAAGACTGATGGGGCGATAACTTGTCGGCTCTGCGGCAGGCTTTCCCGGTTTAGGGATGCCTATGACGGTTGCCTCTTTCCACGCCTGCGGGAAAGTGCAATTGCTCATGGCCGCGTTGAATATAGCGGTGAGCAGGACTATTAGGGGGGCAGAGAAGCGCTTGAGCACTCTATTTGTGATGCCGTCTGAGCCGGGGGCTTTGCGAGGGTGGAGACCCTTGATGAGGGTTTCCACCTCTTCTGGGGTGATGGGGTCTAACGGGGGGTCGGTGGGGGGAGTGCAGTTTCTCCTTTGAACCTCCGAGTCAACCTCAGCGAGGTGTTCGGGATCTACCGGGAGTGAACTGGGAGCACATTGGGACTCGAGACTGCTCGCTAGACAGTCCGCCTTTTCGTCGTCGTCGAACGCCGGGGGCAGGCCGGGACGGTTAAGTGACTGCACTAAAAAGAAACCTAAGTAGGCTATAAGGCTTTTTTAAACTTTATATTAAGCGTGTATCATGTCAAGCAGTTAATTTTGGAATAAATTAAAATAGAATATAAATATAAATAGAATACAAATGAATAGTTCAAATGAAACTAAAACCAAAAATTATCCAAAAATACCAAAAAATCGTATTATTTGCCAATCAGACCGATTTTATATTCATTTGCAACTATCGCAAACCTTTTGTAATTTGACCTTTAAAACCTTCCAGCGGATCTTGTCAATCGATTTCAATTAGGAAAATTCGCTCAGACATAGATACGGACGACAAAAGTCCGATAAATATGCCAATTAACAGAGTGGCATTAAATATCTGCTACAGTACAGGCACGGACTGAGGACAGATTTTTGTTTTTGGGGCTCGTAGAAACCAACAAGGAGTTCGTATTGTGTCTATAAATTAGACGCTGCTTCACTAAGAGACTCCTGCGCATGCATGCACGCACATTAGATAATATTGTTTCATTAAAAAACCACATATAATACAAGTACGTAACGTGCGATAGAATCTTTTTTTTTAAATCTAACTTAGGCTGATGTACCGACCATCTTCCGTAAAGCTGTTGTTATTTTGAATGGTGACAAAACCTGGATAGAGTATTTATTTGCATAATGCTCTTATTAGGGAACAGTTTTATTTGTCTTTTTGGCAGAATATCGGAGTTAAAAAGCGTTTATTTAAAAGAAGGTGATAGAGAATAGAACCTAATTTATACAGGCCAGTTTTGAAAAATCATCGCAACTCCGAAGTTCTGTTTTTCCTCCCTCTGTTTTTTTTTTTCAATTAATGTATTTATTTGTGTTACTATATAAAGAGGGGCCCTTTTGCGGCGCCCTTAGTTTGTCTCTGTAAAGGGGCCATTAGGCAAACCGTTTGAGCTCTTACTAACGAGCTCGAACCGAAAGGTCCAATCACTTGATTATTTTAACTTGCGGTTCGCCGCGGGGTCGTCGGACCACTGACTGCCTTCTGAAATCGACAGGTTGATTTCACTTTGGAAGTTTTGGTTTCCTTGGATTTCTAGACGTGGAGATTTTCGTTTCGAGGAATACTATTCGATATTTAAAAATTAGAGTTTAAGACCTTGTTATTGCTAATGATTACGAATGCCTTTAAAAACTGTATGAACCTTTGGTTTACCCATATAAACCTTCATCCTATATTTCGCCCTTTAGGTAGCAACAAAAGATGGGGTTGACTTTTAACCATTTACTACACCAATGTTCATCAAAATTGGTTCAGCAGTTTAACCTTGAAAACTAGGTAACAGACAGAGTACTTTTCGTATATTACAGAGACTTGCATATAACTAAATCGGATTAATATCTTTACATCGATTTACTATTGTAATTTTTTTGTCATCAGATCCAGCTGTATGGCTTCAACAAGGAACTGTACCACAACATGTCCGAGGCTCAGCACAAATCACAAGGGGTTGTCGGCATTTCATTGATGGTGCAAGTAAGTAACCAATACAAAATTAACCATGTAGATCATTGGTTCCCAAATTTATTTGAGACTAGCCCCCTTTCTATCATACAAAAATTCCGCGCCGCCCCTCCTCCAGTCAAGATTATTGATTGGTCGTATAGAGCAGTCTGGAATGCATTCTCTCAGCGGTCGCAGGTTTCTTACAGATGGTCCGCGCCCCCCACTTTGGGGACCAATGATGTAGATGAAAGACACGTTCTTCATACTTGCCAACTGCAGAAATAAGTTTGTAATGGAAAAAATGTGGATTATGATTGCTAATGTTATGATTGTTTTGTCATAGATTGGAGAACCCACGAATAAGGAGTTGAGGCTCATCACCAGCGCGTTCAACAAAGTCATGTTTCGTGGTACGTACTGTTCCATTTTGCTTGAAATGTTTTTCATAAAGACTTCTAGTTTTGTATTTGTAAGTAAAACTTTAGTACCTAGCTCCTAAACCTGTCAAGCTACTGCTTCTATCAATGGCAGAACTAGGCGTACTTATGGTTATTTGGTTGTTTTTTAATCCTCATCCAACCCCAGCCAGCGTGGGGAATATGTAGACCAAATCTTCCGTTTGGCTCTATTCAAATAAATAACTAATAAAATTGCCTGATGATGATGATGATGTTTTCTTTCACAGGCAGTTCGTTCCCCATCAAGCACCTCCCGCTCAGCTCCTTGCTGCCAAACACCCAACAGTACTTAACGTATGAGGGCTCCACTACGCACCCTGGCTGCTGGGAGACGGCCGTCTGGATCATCTTCAACAAACCCATTTATATCTCCAAGCAGGAGGTGAGATATACAGTTATTGGCGATTATGTAAACCTATCAAGGACAAAAAGTTTTTTTTTTTTGTCACGAAGGAAATTTTAATGCTTTGCGCATCTTCACCACTGCCGGGGGATCGGATGGTTGTGGGACTCCCAGCGCTTTAGGGCGTTGCTCCGTACTGAAAAAGATGGGGTACTCGTATACCCAGTAAAACCTCCGCGGCGTTACCGCCCGTTTGAGGGTGTCGCGACAAGGACGAACAGTTCAGCTAGGTAGGTCCAACTTCGAGAAAGAGGTCAACCGTTGAATTCAATTCGACTGGGCAGCGATCGAGAAGCTTCACGACATCTTCACGTCCAAAACACCGCAGTATCTCAAGACAAGTCTTTGACCAGTAAGTGTTGCAAGCGATAACTTATGAAACGAAGACGTGGTCGCTTAAATATGGGCCTCATGAAAAGGTACAAGGTAAGTAGTTAGGGAGGAACGTGACGAGTTAAGAACCTCCTCCTCTTTTCAAGTCGTTTTAAAAAGTAAGTAACCCAGGATGACTATTCAAGCTCGCCCAAGAGCGAGCAGTAGCCTGAGACGGAGCCGCGGAAGAATGTCCAATAGGACAATAACTGGCGGCTTCGTTTCAACGGCCCCGGAGGACACCGTCGGCTTTTAGTGGGTAGGCCCCGCCCTCGTGGCGGGGAGAGTCCCACATGACCCGCTGACTGACTGACTGTCCCCATCAGCCAGTGGCATTTCCCGACTCAAAAAAAAACCCGTTTATCTATTCTATTTTTCACCACATTGTTTATTGGTAGATGTACGCGTTGCGTCAGCTCATGCAAGGGTCACAACTGACCCCAAAGGCGCCCCTCGGCAACAACGCCCGGCCAGTGCAGCCACTCCACCACCGCACTGTCAGGACCAACATCAACTTTAACAAGCAAGGGGCTCAGGTAATGACATACTATTGTTTTTTTATAAGTCTTTTATAATAATGAAGCCATGTTAGCCGGACGGTGGAGGGGTCGGACTGGCCGACTCGTGATCCAAGAAACGCGGTTTCGACGAACCCCGCCGCCGCTCGACTATTGTGGTGGTGACGTGATGAGTGACCGTGAGCCCACTCAAATACTTTCTTTCTTTCTTTCTTCTTTCTTTCTAAATGTTAACAAGTAAGAACGGATTAGACCAAGTTTAAGTAGAGACGATACTATTTATTAGACACTTCTAAACTCGATAATAAACTACAATCTCTTAAATAAGAAGAAAAACGAGGTCTAGTATTAGATTTAGTGCTAAATACTCTGCCAACACTACCACCATTGGTTCCCCTTCGTTTCCTCGTCTAAGACGTTCTAAACCACAGTGCGCCCGTATCGAATTAATTAGTGAGCCGGTGGCAGACGCGATATTATTATTTTGCGAGCGCAGACGGCTGCTTTGTCGACGATTTATTGTCGTTCCACGCGCACTGTGGTTTAGCGACCAACTGAAGATAGAAGGACTTCTTAACAGTGGACAGTACGAATTTAGTTGGACGAAACTTTAGTTAGTGCAATAGTGAGAAATTTAGTGTGGGCAGGCCTCCCACTAGGTGGACAGACGATCTGGTGAGGGTCGCGGGAGGTGCCTGGATGCGAGCAGCGCAGAACCGGTATTTGTGGAAATCCTTGGGGGAGGCCTTTGTCCAGCAGTGGACGTCTTTCGGCTGAAACGAAGGACGAACGAACGAGAAATGTTGATTCCATTTGAGCGGAAGGTAGAAAGATATTTCATGCGACTGCATGAAATCACATTACGTGACTACGTGGTGGACATTAAGATTATTGCCTACAATTTAAAAAGCATCCTTGGAAATATTTTTATCACTCATAAATCGCAAGTCGTAATAAAATAGTTATAAGTAGGTACTAGGTACTGATACAATATTGACTCAACCATTTTCATATTTTTCAATTATCGGTCGCTACCATTTAAATGCCATATTACACGACGAGAAGAGAGTGGATCTCAACGGCTTTGTTGACAATTTATTGTCGCCACGACTCAGTGGTTTAGGGACCAACTGTAGATAGGAAGACTTCTTAACGCTGGACTGGACGAATTAAGCTGACTGGACTAATTTAGGTACCCATTTATAATTCATACTTAGTTTGTGAGATCATGAGAAAGAATTTAGTGCTGTTTATGGGAAAGATAGAAAGAGATTTAATGATAAATTTACGTGGTAAGTAATGTAAAGAACCTGAATATAATAAGTAATAGAAAAGAAATGGAGAAAGTGGCGTCAAAATACTTTACATCATCAAAATGCTCTACTATTTTTTTTCTTTCTAATTAGGGTTCAATTACTACTATTTATTTAGCCTGTAATCTTTGCCGAAAACTAACATTCTTGAAAATATAGCCATGGAAATACGTATGGTGGTAATATTTCCAATGCCATTGCAAAAGCGACATGCGAGCGCGTCCCAAGTAGGATTTATCGACAATTTAAGTCCCAGACATATACTCGTAGACTGACACGACTGCAGCATGGAGTAAGAGCTAGGCTTCGGCTTCCACATTAATTAATTACTATGTGATCCTGCAGGCATATATTATTTGGGAATTCTTAATATAACGTAATGGTTCATCATCATCATCATCATTTGTTTGTATACCTATTACAAATAAATAAATAAATATATAAATTTCAGCCCCGAATTTCCATATTGACCGACTGATAGTGGTCTGCATCCAGCGCCTTCCTGCTACCTTTATGAGGTCGTCGATCCACCATGTGGGCATGCGTCCAGTAAGTGGTTGATAAGCAAGAGACTACAGAAACGCATTTTGTCAGTTCAGTAAAAGTTAACTGCTCCATAAGATATATTTATGCTGCTAAAACAATGTTACTCTTGAATTGGAAAAACATCTAACTAAATAATATCAAACATTCGATTACCTACATGGAAACAGTTATGTTACCAAAAGCCAAAACCAGAACGGTAATAACTAATAATCTTGTGTGTGTAAATTGCAAGCCACAAGTAAATCCAAAGCAAGATTACACAAACTTTTAGTGAATGCGCTTTCGCGGACCACTCGCTTCATTCATAACGCTTATCAGAACTTAAGGCACCTTATTGCTACAAAACTTAGTTACAATGGCGATAAAACTGCAATAGTTATCAAAGCAGCGCAAGTTTACAGACGTACCGAGCAATAAACAAGATATAAGCGTAGTGAGCTACCCGGTTGTAGCACAGGTAGGACAGCCAATCCATAGCATAAGATGCATTGTTCAGGATTAGGGAAACTTTTTGATTCTGCAACAATCAAAGTACTTTCATTTTTAGTTAGCTAGGCAAATTTATGTATGAATTAACGGATTAGTCATAGCCAGATATGAGTCGATTTACAAAATGTTGCTTTCACCGGATGATCCTAGAACCCAAACCGTCAAAATAGGCGATTGATCGCGCAATTGTGCTACCACCGCACCGGGCTGTCAATGCTCAAAGTGATTTTTTTTTTCTTGTCAATTTTTTCAAAAAGTCACTCAATAAAAAGGATTTAGGACGCTATTTGGATCAAATATGTAATTGCTCAATAATGAATAATAAATAAATAAATAATAAATAAAATAATGATTGATTTGATCATTATCTCGATTCGATTGCGATCATTATCTCAATGATTTATCTATTTCTAGAACTCTAGGGTCACAAGTTGTAGGTGAGGCATCAATCAATAATACAAATAGAGTCAAGTTATAAATTCTTAGTTCCTGAACGAAATACTGCCATCTATAGGGTATTGTTTCAATATTCATTTGATAAATGTCTGAGTCTGTCATATACTACAGTGGTATTTTTCCTGCATACGATGCCGACTAGAGAGTTGGCTGGTTGTTGTGACTGTGCTGTGGCTGCGGTATCGTCACTGCGTGTGGTTTCATAGATAAGTTTAATGCAGGCGGGCGGGCAGTGTAGCGACTGCCCGGGCAAAGCCGCACTTTCCACGGGACATTCGAAGTTGTAGCCGGGTAGAGTGCATCAAATTAGTTGACAAAAGACCTCTTGTTGTTCATATTTTACAGAAACGTTGTAAGAAACGCATGAATGTTTATAGCTACTTCGTTGCATCACCAAACTTTGACCGTAACTATAACGATAACCGGTAATTTTTGTATGGAGTTTGATAGATTTTTGACATTTGTTACAGTCAAAGGCAGATGGTGCAACCCAGCCTTATACAATGGATTATGTTGAGAGTTCTTTTTAATTATTCACTATTAACACTGGTCTAGAGAAACTAACGTATGCAGGATATTATACCTATAGTAATTCGCAATAAAAGTAATTGCTAAGATTACTCGGCTGGAAAGAGAGTATGTTTACTTAATAAACTTCTTGTTACAGGTCTCCAGTAACTGCCCAGATATGTACCGCAACATGCATTATACAGGTAACAATAGAAAATATTTAATATCCTAAGGAAAACCTTTGGAAATATCTTCACTTAATAAATTTCTTAGATCTGTCCCTAGAGAAACCCTTTGAAAATGTCTTACTTTTAAAATTCTTCTAGATCTTCAATGAACGAATGTTTTAGCACGATTGCACGACGAAGCATGGCAACACAGATTAGTATAATCTGTTTTCCGTTTTTCAACCAATCGCACGCAAGCATGTTGACCAAATGAATTTAAAAATTCTCGGTGTTTTTATATTTTTTTAATTTTTGTAAACCTATTTAAAGAAGCTAAAGCATGTATGTTTCTCTCTATGTCCCTCTGTACTTAACTTCTTCTAGAATGTTCTCTTCTTCACTATATGTTTTTATTTTTTATTTTTGCACTTAACCCGTTTACTTCCAGCTCGATTCTCTCACAGACGTTCGAAAAAAAGTGTTGCATGCAAACGAAAGAAATCCCCAGAGAAATGTCACGCACACAGAAATGTCACCACGAATAGGTATTGTTACACTAGCCAATGTAGCTTTTGAAGTAGCCTACATAAATCGAACCCTTTTGCTGACGACGTGATTGCGGCGCGACTGAAACACTACTTCAAGTTCAGATCACGCTATTACACAGTACACACAAAGACTTTTATGTATTACTGGATAGGTTGTGTTAACCTATCTCACTAAGTTTAAAACACTAACTACCTACTTATTGGCTCGATAGTACGTGAACGAAAGGGAAAGCAGATGTGTCGAGAGGTCGGCGCAGGCTCGACCATAAACAACAACTCAACATTTAATTTATTTATATATTTATTTGGAAACTCAACAGCTTTGTCGACAATGTACATGTTACAAAGTAGGACATTACATAACTCTAACCAATTACTAATTAATTTATTATAATCTTTTTGATAACTGCTGTTAAACTGAAAAGCTTGTCTAGTATACATAAGTTTTTTAAACACGCTTTTGGGCTGTGAAAGTATAGATCCGTCATGCCACGTTGCGCTTATATCGCGTCACAGTCACGCCTGTTGAATGCTAAAGGGTTAATTATTTAATTTATAGAGCCTGTTGTAGAGATTAGATCTGTTAGATTGCTTGATGTTTTTATACTTATTTAAAATATACGTAGTCACGATAGTAAAGTAATAACTTGTTTAACTATTAATTTACCTTTTTTTTGTCTTCTCTACTCTAGGGTATAATGTTACTTAACTTTATATATTATTTATTTACTTATGGTGTTTATATTTACAGCGACGCAATGGCCTAGGGACCACAGCATACGCTATCGCAGTGCCGAAGACCTATCTATGCTATCCCCTAACTAATTGAATGATTTTTATGTAACCTTTTTTTTCTTCTTTTAATATTAAATACAACTTAATTGTTTAGTTGGTATTGTAGGTTGATCCTATTTTTATACTCTTTTCTTAAATTAAAAACTCATGTGCATTTTTGTCATAGAAATGTATAACAAGAAATTAATGTCAATGTTTTTACTAATTTTTGGAAGCATTTAAAAGTTATTATATTGAATTTGGTCAATTCTCTTATAAAAAAAGTTATCCTTATAGTTTCACAAAAATATAAATTATAATGCACAATATTATTATATGCTTACACTGTATAAAATGTGTACATTAGAATAGTTCCTGTAGATTAATAATATAGCAATTATAAATTGTCAATTGGGTAGACAATATCTTCCTTACAACTGTACCTAAGCAATATAAATACGTACATTTACTGCAAAGCTTCTTACTCCATTTTTATAAAGTCGCGTAAACCACAGTAATACAATAAGCTAAAAACAATAAGAAATCAATTCATTAAAACAAATTACTAATAATTAGACCAGAAATAAAATATGCATATTGTATTTCTGTGGAAATCATACTGTGACCTTACAATACAAATACGTAGGCTTACGTAGAAAATAGCTGTATATAAATGTGTATATATTTTTCTAGTATAACTGAATAAAGTATCGTAATTCGTCCACACTTTAAAGTGTATTTATCTACTGCAATATAATTATTAACTGTTAAAATAAACGTTAGAGAGTTCGCGTGTATAAGATTTCTAAAATGCTAGTAAATGTAAAATTTTGAATTATAAAAGATGTACTTTATATGACTTTAAACAGCTTGTATACATGTAACTTATTAGAATTAATATGTAGCTAACTTTCAGCTAGCTAAGGCGTCGAATCTTATTACATAATTAGAAATTATACAGTTAAATATACAATTGAATTTAAAGTATACATGGCTTTAAATACTTCTCTAAAATATATCCTGCGTTACGCTGTGTAACATCATACTAATGGAGGCTTATGACTAGCATTGTATCAATTATATAAATACAAAAATTAGAAGCTACTAAGGTTAATTAAAATAGAAACGTATGCACAAACTAAGGTTCTTAATTGGGGTAATTATTATATGAATAAGTTATTTTAAAATTAAAAAAACATTTATTGATTATGTCAATTTGGAATTTTTTGATCTTTTTAATTTTCCAGGTCATAATGGTTCACAGTTTTTGAATTTTTGTCGCTGAAACAAAGTCTTCACGCAATCATCTAGCAAAAAAAAATTCAACATAGTTATCATTGTGGTTAAAATATCCTAACAATGGGGATGGTCTAAAAAATTATTACTCCAATTAATTAACATATACATAACAAAATACTATTTATATCGAAACTCCGGAGTTTTTTGTTATTAGGTTTAATCTAACATTATTCGAGGCTAAAAACTGTAATGTAACAGCGGAATTAATGTCGTAGGAAGTAGGGCCTGTGTTGTTTGTTACGTTGTAAGTTTAAATTTAATGTAATAAAATATATACGCACTGTAATTTGTTTGTCATTCTCTCTTTATCTTATTTTTTTGTCGTTTATCGTCACAACCAAATTCACAAGAATGATCTTGATTTATTTTTACTTAATTGACGCAAAGGTAGCAGGAAGGCGCTGGACGCAGGCTGCTACCAACTGCGCAACATGGAAAGCATTGGGGGAGGCCTATGTTCAGCAGTGGACGTCCTATGGCTGAGATGATGATGATGAATTTACGTGCCATGACGACGACCATGCCTTATTATGAAGTACGGAATGATAATGTATCTTTTCGGAACATTAATTAGTGAGAGTGATTTGTATATGTCACCGTAAAATTGTGAATTCCGTCAGATTATAATCTGACGTAGTTAAATTACAATCTAACCTAACCTAACCCACTATTAGTTTACAATCTAACGCGTTATATTATAAACTGACAGAGTTCACAATTTCACGTTGACATATACATTTCGATTATAAAGTTTAAAAAAAATTAAATTAGATATTTTTTTTGCACCACAACAGAAAAAGGCGTTATACCTACCGATTAAAAACTACCTAGTTTTAACTTCACATAATGAGTCAAAATGTTAAAAATACAATATACATACCTACTTATTAACAGTTAAAAAGTATTTAATACATCTTTCAATGGTGTTATTAATATCACAAATGAGAATCGATCGTTTGATTTCCTGATTCCATCCTGATTCACGTAGGAAACCAGCCAAAATCTATTGACATAGACGAGGCTCAGTAAATCAAGTACATCTCGGCTGTCCAGTTTGCCATCAGCCGGCACTGCCTGTGTGAAGCCGAGCGAGTGACTTCTCAAACATGCCATCTTGAACTTGAGCTAGCTTTGAGATCTGCTAGGTTTAAACAGGGAGTATTTACTTATATCGCGTATAGTCTTATGTGTTATTTGTGATGAAAAATTAAAACAAAATAAATTAAGAACTAAAATTAGGTAAAATAAAAAAACCTACCAAAGTCAGATGATGAACAGTTCCAGCTATCCACTTCTGGTCATATAGGCTAGATGACAAAATTTCAATTATTTGTCCGTCAGACAGATAATTAGAAAATATTAGACTCATATTTTTTATTTTCTTTCATAATTAAATAATAACAGTGCTACATCGAGTTGAAATGGCATGATACGTCACGCTTGAGTAGAATTTTTACTCAAAAGTGACGTCACGCGACATTTCAACTCAATATAATACTATGGAAAAAATTAAAAAATATGAGTAATATTTTCTAATTATCTGTCTGACGGACTAAATGGAATTTCGATTTCATTACCCAGTCATCATCCCTATTAGGTAGGTAGGTACTACTCGATTAGAGCGAAAGAAAAAACGGAAATCAGGTAGTTGGAACTGTAGCCCACTGTACATACAATAACATAAAACAACTAATTCACCACATAACCTACTAAACATAAAAAGGATTGAGAATTACTCAAATATCTCTCAAGATCTCTACATATATTTCACTTTTAAAAACTTCTAATGGTCGTGTGTTTCTTTAAAAAAAATTAAACGTAAACATACAAACATTACTGACCTATCAGTGTTTACAATACAAAGAAATTTCTGCCAAATATTTCAGCAGTAAGACCTCAACATGCAACCCACACAACTATTCTCATAAGCGAAGATATGAACCAGCTTAAGCTATGCTACGAGTTACCACACTGATACGCGCTCCGGACCCGGAAACGGCCGGCGGCCATGTTGTCTGCGACCCCGCTTCCGCCGGAACTACGGCTTCTGTTACTTACACATCTTGTAACACTGTAACACATCTGTAAAACGGTACATAAATATTGTTTTTTAATATTAAGGAACGGTTATTACTGAAGTTGAAGTGTTAGTTATAGTTCATCAACGACAACTAATCATCAACTATTTCAACAATAACAAATCTTGTCTATTATAAAATGGATGTTAGTTAGCAATTAAGACAACAGTTAATATTGAATATACAGTTAAAGAAAAATTTAAAAATCACATTACTCATCTTAGGGCTGATTTTTCCATCGTGGGTTAACTTTTAACTGAAGAATAAGTTTGACACATTGACAGTTTCAATATGAGAAATATGTTAAAATGACAAGTTTATTCTACAGTTAAAAGATTTCTACAGTTGAAAAATCGGCCCTTAAGTGAAACAGGCTCACTATTCACTAAATACCCATACTGAATCACAGAAATTGTGGTAAGTCAAAGTCAAAGTCAAAATTTCTTTATTTGTTTAGACTAATAAATAGTACTTACAAATCGTAAGTAGTAGGTAGTAGTAGGTAGTACCAATATTCAGTCCTACATAAAATACATAACTATTCTCATAAGCAAAGACATAAGACCGCTTAAGCCATAAAACAGCGCGCGTGTCCGATACGCGCTCCGGAAGCGGAAACGTCCGGAGCCATGTTGTCTGCGACCCCGACTTCCGCCGGAACTACGGCTTCTGCTACGTGCATCTCGTAGCACAGTGCTACGAGCGAAGGATTTGCAGTATGTAAATTATTGGTATTAAAATGTGTTGGTTTGTTAAAACTTTATTCGCAGAGAAGTCTAAGGTTAAGTTACCTTTATTTGCAGAGAAGTCTCTTTTGCTTACAAAAAATCGTTTTATATCACGACTGAAAGTAAAGGATAAATAAGTAATTATAATCTTGTAAGTTATATCTAAACCATTAACATAAAGACAAGAAGCCTTCAAAATAGACGAAACTATCTAACTAAATAACTATTATCCAACTTGACTATAATATGTAACTTTGATTTATATAATGAAAAGCTACCAATATAGTAAGCAACTGTCCAAAGCTGTTTACTCGTAGCTACAGCTTCTGCTACGACGTAGCACTTTCGTAGCTCGACTACGGACTACGAACTACTACGAAGCTACTTGACTTTTAACGTTCGAGAATTAAATTGTCATTTCGACATATTTCCTATACTGAAATACTGTCAATGTGCCAAACTTATTGAAAAATCAGCCCTTAATATCGCATTATTTAAGAGTATACATACACGTGGCATGCAGGATTTGTAGATGATAATATATTCAAATCTAATAAAGACTAAAATAAAATTATTTGTGTAGATTGGCATAGTGTGTTACATATTTCTGATTAGGCTAATCTGGCAAACGTTCTTTTATTGAAAAAAAAAAGCAAAAGCTTTAGTCAATGACTACAAATTTACAACAGATTTACTCAAATTAAAATCACTAGGCGTTGATTTGATTAAGCAATTCGGTCGCCTGCTGCAGATATTTCGGCTCGTTACATTAATTTATCGATACATGCGACAATATCGAGCATACAAAGGCCCTACTCAGGAAAACTTATTCGATATATTCATATCTACCCATCTCCCTCACACACACTGGAATTGCCATGAGTAAGAGAGAGAAAAGATGGTCAGATTCAATACAGTCGAATTAATTTTGCAAAGTAGACCAAAAGTAATTTTAATATCATTGAACATTTCCAATAATTCCATTCGGACTTATTTGTATTCAGTTCAGAAATTATGTTATAAATTCAATTGTTCTTAATGTGATATTCATTTACTTATTTTTATCGTTGTAACTGTTCATTGTACTGTTTAAATATTCATTTTTAAATAAACAGTAACATAAATATTAAGTGTGGAATGGAACGAGCCCAGAGTTGCTTTCTGAGACATTATGTGGGAACGTATAAGTCCAACAGTGGACTTATAAAGGTTTAAGGTGGGAATCGAACCCACAACCTTTCGCTTGGTGAGCAACTAAGGGTAATGCTACCCAACATTGATGAAACAAACGCTGGCCGTAATTAAGTATTTAGCTTGAAAATTTCGTCGTGCTCATCTAGTGTCTAAGTAGCTCAGGTGAAATAGCAGTCGCCCAGCAAGTGAAAGGTTGTGGGTTCGATTCTCACCTTAGGCAAGTCGATTTTTTCAAGTTATTTTAAATACAAATACAAATGTTTATGGACAATATATTTATTCTGAGCATCGAACCCGTGACCTCTGGCATAAATGATCCAGTAGGTACGCCATCAAGCCCCGGCCGACAAATGAAAGTACTTTATATTAGGATAATCGTTTTCAAAGCACGCGCAATAAAGAGGTCAGTATGTATTTTACATCCAATATTTCACAAGCGAATATAATAGCTTATTGAACAACAAATACGAAACTGCACTAACCGCAGTTTGAAACTAAACCGAGCATAGAGGAAGCAGTGACACTACGCATATTCAAAGTTATTAATGTCCACTAGAGGGCGCTAACTCCGCGCCGAAAGAGGCGGCGGCCATGTTGTCTGCGGCCCGACTTCCGGTGCAACTGCCGTCTTCCAAACTTAAACTGGTTTAACTTGTTTTTAAGCGTGTTGCATCGGCAAGTGCAGTTTTATGTGGGTTTATACTAAGTTACTTACTTTGTAGCTGTAGTGACTTATATTTAAGTGCAGCTTAAAACAATTGAAACTTTAGCGTATTCCTTTCACTAAAAACCACTGTACATTATGGGGCATATTTTTTTATCAGATCATAATATTTTGTTAAACTAATTTTATGTTTTGGTAATTATCAGGATTAATACTTCAAAAATGAAAATCATAAATAAATACCGTTCACTATTCAACAAAATTTTTAACATTATAAATTGCAAAATTGTAATTTTATAAATATTTTCGAATGGTAACATTAGTAGAAAGTGGCAACACTTGCAATCGGACAGTTGAACTTATCGTCGTGTCGTTCCTGTTTCAAACCGGGAAATTACGGTTAAATTGATCGCAATACGTATCGTTCAATTGTAATTGGCTTCAAGTAAAATAACTTTACAGTAGTTTATAAAAGTTCTTTACTTAAATTGGATATTGTGGAGTGGACTTGATATCGGTGTGGTGTAGCAGGGATAGTGCTAGTCTAAGCCCAGCGCTAACTGCTCGATCTATGTAATGAGGCTGAGCAGCATCTTCAGAAGACCAGGTAAGTCCAAATTATATGTATTTTAACCTTGTAATTTTTTCACTTAATCACATAAAAGGTTTGAGGATACGACAATAAAGAAGCTAAGGTATTAGTGCTTCCTTCCGAGTGGGTGTTGTACTCGGGGACCAAGGTCCAATTGTTAACCATCTCGATTTTCTATTTATGATAGTCTTAGTAGAAACTCTGACACCGCGATGCAGGTTTGTAGACGCGGTGGCGTGTGCCATAGTAAGGTAGCTGCCAGCGCCATCTGTTGTGGCGTGTTGATAGATGTCAAATTGTCAGTCCACGTCATACATCTAATCTTTTCGCTGTTGTTATGCTGTTAATTTAAATAATAGGAAATACATCACGCACATAGATCCAGATATAAAAAACAAGCTCACTACACTGTTCGTCATCCGTCCTTCGGGGTATTTGAACCCACAACTTATTCTGGCACCAATGCGCGCCTATGCTGTCAGCTCACGAGGATTTCTAACGATACCCACGCCACGCCAGCTCACCAGTATTATCAGCAACTACCCACGCCACGAAGAATTCGCCATCGAAGCCAATATATCACCCTGAATCAGAATTCCTGTTCTAATAATCGAAGCGCTGGCAGGGCCCAAAAGATAAGGAGACATGTAAAGTGCCCCATAAGGGCTACCTTTTCTTTTTTTTATTATTTTCTATTGACGTTCATAAGTGCCACTTGTGGTCTAAACTGAATAAATATTTTTTGATTTTGATTTTCATTTTAATAATATGTTACCTAAAGTTATGAGTTATTTCTGCGACACCTTCAAAATATCTCCGTTATTTCATTCTGTATCGACGTTATTTCCCCAGTAAATTATTAGCAAAACCGAAGCAAGAGGTGCATAAGGTGGACACACACCTATGTCTGCGAACGAATATCACTCACATCTCGTTATTATCGTTAAAATGGATTTGATTAAGAAACTTTATCAAGGCAGATTTATCTTCTTTTTTTTTTCATACAAGCGGCTACCAAAGGCTAGCCTCATAATAAATAACTATTGAATTTTAGAAATTTTAATGACTAATTTCATTTCACGCTAAATACAAGGTAGCGAAGCTTTTGGGATGCAATCTATAGAGTACTGATGCGCAATGCAGGATGTTACGGAAACCTAGTGTATATCCACCCTAAGATTGCAAGCTTGCTTGTCATAGCTTAGTATAGTACAGGTAGGCAGGTATATTTATTGTGAATTCATTATCCCCAAAAAAACAAGCTTTTTTATTTAAAATCGCTAGATTAATAATGTGCTATTTTTTATATTAACACCTCATCTGACGCTAATTGATGTCTCAATGACAGATAAGTAAACGGAGACATTAATAAAGCTCCCACAAAAAGAGAACCAAGATCGAAATATTCTTCCAAAAGCTCATCCAAAGACTTTAAGCTTAATAGCGCAGTGCCATCGCAAACAAAGGCTGCATCTTAACTAATCGTACACACACGACCACTAATTAGGTGTAAATCACTAGAACGACTGCGCCAGAGCCGTGGGCGCATGTTTACTGTGATTTACACAGCGAATACTCTAACACTTTGTTACGGTGCGGCGGTGGTGGGAGGAATAGAGGTTTGAGGAAATTAAAACAATGTTTCACAAGCAAAAATGGTAATGGCGATGGGGCAGAAAAGTTCGAGTGGCGACCACGAGCCGGAAGACGTAGCGTGGGCAGACCTTCACCAGATCTGGGTGAAGGTCGCGGGAGGTGCCTGGTTGCGGGTGGCGCAGGACCGGTCGTTGTATAAATCCTTGGGGAAGGCCTTTGTCCAACATTGGACGCCATTAAAATTTGGCTGAAACGAAAAAATGATAATAATTCCAAAAGTGTATATTAATAAGCTAACTTTTTTACATAGTAGCATAATATTAAGTATCAATGTTGCAAGCTCGGTAATTTTGTATTAAAGTTATTTTTTTACATATTCTTTCATTATAAACTGAAATAGTGGAGTAAATGGTTTCTTAAATAGGGGCCGTGTCTTGGCAAATGTAATAGAAGAAGATAGCTGACTGACTAAATGACAGCATTGTACAGTAGTGGACTGCTTCCTCGCGAGACCTTTGGAAATATAGAGATGAGAGCTCAACAGCATACAACTATCGATAAATTGCTCCAACTTTGAATTGCAACTTGCAAGACACAAAAATAATGGCTGTAAATATTATGTATTTGTGCACATTTAAAACTATTTTACTTTCACCGAACTGGTTCACTTCTAGTAAAAATTCTCGCTTCCCCCTTTTAAAACGTATTTCTCGCTTCTCTCGTGTAAATCGTCCTCACCCTTATTAATAGCGGTGCGCCGGTCGGCGGTCGGCGCGTCCCAAATGGAATTGAAACCGTGACAATCCAGTTTGCGATCGCTTTTTCTTCTGAACACGATCCGATTTGATTGAGTTCATCCACACTTTTGTGCATCGTCAAAGAACGCAATAACTTACTGGGACAAAGGATCGGGATGTTGTTCTGACGCTTTGGATTGAAGCTCGTGTTCGTGCAAGATATTGGGTGGCGGGAAGCTGGTCTTACTTTACTCCTAGGTCTTGCTAAAATCCTAAAATAAGTTTATACTATTCTAATAAAGAAGGAATTTCATTTGAGTATACTCGTAGTTACACTTCTAGTGGCCAAAAATATTTGGAATCGAAAACTTTGATGTAATTATTTGGTAAGATGTTTTCATTTCATTCATTTTAATTTGTGATTATATTCAATATGATTTTCATTCATACAAGGTGCTTGAGTTTGCTGAGATAGTAAAACGTTTTCAGATCAAGACAAGTAATAGTAAACAAATTATTTAAAAAGTTAAATACAAAGTGAACCATCTTCAGACCTATCTAGTTATCTCCATTTTGTACTTACCTACATTGAAAAAAAAGTTAAAACAAAGATAAGACGGTCCTAATTTTAGGCTCCATTACTTTTTTCCATTATTTGTAAAATGGCAAGGGAAATGAATAACTTTAAGAAACAGGCTGACCCAGTGGTCTAGTTTGGGGAATGCCTTGAAAGAGCTGAAAGGGTTTTATATTTGACTTTCAACCTTTTACCTCAAAGTAATATAATGGAAAATGAATCATCGTGACATGATTTAAAGACCATTTTGGGTAATCATTTCCTGCAAAACACAACAAAGTTAAGCATTGTGGTAACAAATAGAATTTTGCAGAAATAGTTAAATTCATAACATCGTCCACCGTTATGTTGCAAACTTTCTACGACTCTAACGCCCTAATTCACAAACATTATCATGAGGTCTCACAGTGCGCGTGGACGCACAGGGTGACACACGAACCAATCATAGAACTCTATTCAACGCTAAGTATAATGACAAAAATCAAAGTCTTTAGGATTTCTAAAATCAAATCAATTCTCTCCGCTGCATAACGAGAACTTACCTATTTTTTTTTTTTTTTTTTTTTTTTTTTTTTTTTTTTTTTTTTTTTTTTTTTTTAAAAGATTATTAGTAATTTGTTATTTCACAAATTACTAATACTCCCGTTAGCCCCTCGTACTAAGCTAAATATGCTTGTGTCACGAGTGAGCTCACCACAATAGTCGAGCGGCGGCGGGGACCGAACCCGCGTTCCCCGGATCACGAGTCGGCCAGTCCGACCACTTCACCGTTCGGCTATCGTGGCTTCAGACCTATAGGCATGTCAGAAGTGTCCCACTGTTAGGTAAGGTAAAAAGGTAAGGTAAGATAAGGTAAGGTAAAAAACCCTAAAACCTGTTGTAAGTCCCGCTCACGCCACAACAATACAAACACACCTTAACCTTCTAATGCCACCGCTCTTTTCTCCAGATAAAGTATTTTACTTTCAAAGCCTCCTAAGCATGACATTCCCATACAAAGCTAAGGAAAACAATTATAGCATTGAAACCGCTATTAAGCACAGCACAAACGTATCTAGAGCCAGTAATGGCGAGCACTTCAAACAGTGGGGGATTCAAAGAAATCATTATTCCGCGAGCTTCCTCGCGCGACCACTTGGAAATGTAGGGATGGGAACACTAAGGTGTAAGTATCGATAAATTGTGTTGACTGTAAGTGGATTTGCGAGACACCATAAACTTATTTAGACTAAGATTAATGTATACAGGTTCACAAAACTGTGTAATTATACCTTTAACAGAAAACCAAACCATTACATGGTTAACTTAATAACTTTGACATCACTACAAACTGCACATTAGAGTTTCAAAATACCTCATATTAAAGTAATCATGTCCTGTCAATATCACATTATTTAACAATAAACTTTTTTTACAATTTACAATGTCTTTGATAAGGTTTATTTAAAATACCCCATCATTAGATATTATAATATCATCATCATCTCAACCATAGGACGAGATTAATATTTAAATAGCACGATTAAAGTGCTTATAATATTTCGATATAAAATACGATCGATATCGATAGCCCTCGACCACATCCCTATGGCAGGTGCGCGCTCGCCGCGGGGTAACGAAGCTAATCTGTGCTCGAGTGTCGACAATTTGAGGCGCAACAACAGAAAATAAGCAAGACTCAGCCGCGCTTAATGCCGCAAATATACTTTACAAGCTCACAATAATGATCCGCCGTTTACTTTTTGTATTGGAAACGACTTTTTATTAATAGTAGGAAAATTCTTTTGTTTCATGAGATACGATGTGATTTGATATCGTCGTTTCAGCCTCCTCAGGATTACCACAACAAGCGGTCCTGTGCCGCCCACATCTAGGCACCTCCCGCGACCTTCACCAGATCGTCGGTCCACCTAGTGATGACCTGACCACTACGTCTTACGGCCCGTGGTCTCCACTCGAGAACTTTTCTGCCCCATCGGCCATCAGCTCCGCGAGCTATGTGCCCCAACTACTGCCACTTGATTTTAGAAATTCTGGTCATTTTTCCCATCGGTGTCAGTATCAGACTGCCTTGAGGGTCGGTAATTTGAACTCTGTCGACCGCTGGACTATTATGGTAGGCAACCTCTCTACACGATCATAATATTTTATTTAGTTTAACTGCAGGGGCTAACGGAACTACAGTAATTGTATTAATACAAGCACTGCAAATGGAGGATTTGACTTACACGCCCTACAGTGGCCAGACGTAGAGGAGGCCTGATGTTGGCGTATTTTTCCACAAGTTGCCTTCTAAGACATCCACGGGAAGAGCGAAAATGGTACTCTGTCGAAACCACACGCCAATTTAAGTTCCACCGTTTCGCCCGCGGCTTCGCACGCGTGAAATTTCGTTTGTCACAGATCGTCATAAATTATAGCCTATATGTTATACTGGATTATGAACAATAATACTGTAAAGTTTCATCAAAATCCGTTCAGTGGTTTTTGAGCCTATTCATTACAAACATACAAACATACAAAAATAGGTACAAATCTTTCCTCTTTATAATATTAGTGTAGATAGAGTACATACCGACATGTTTGCAGGTTAAAGTTTTAATTTGATAGCGCTTATAAATAAAATAAAGCTTCATATTAAGCTCGAGCTTTGCACTTACATTGGAAACGAATAATTTTATTAATAACTCGTTGTGGTGTTGTTGAAACGGTTTTATCGGCCATAATGAATTGTAATCGATGTTCAGACTCGTTAATGACCGGACTTAAATGACATTCGAGTATTCAAATATTGTATAATTGGAATCTGAAATGAAAGCGTAAGCTTTTAATCCTGCTGACCCACCAAAATACGTAGTTAGTGGTTTGACCAATCCAACGAGGGAACCCTAAAAAGTCTGAGCGAGTGGGTGCGGGTCAAAAAGTTAGTCGAGGGGTTTTCAATTCGTAAGTTACTAATTAATCTGACACATGACATTTTGGGATTGATAGTATCTCGAGGTCTCATATCTAGAAGAGACATGATATCAAATAATATCATACAAAACTTTTTTGAGCTACTTCTTCTCATCACTGGTCCACATTATTGTCATAAAATCAAATTAATCAAATCAGTTTATTTGCGTGAAAAGTGGTCTACAAGTTCTTACACTATTATGATGTCCGCACAGTCCACCAGATGCTGGCATGCAAATATTATGAGCATTATATTTATAACATTAAAGTACTAAAAATAAATTAAATTAATAAATTACATAGAGAGTATTTACATTGGAACTATGCAAAATGCCCATTGAAAACACTGAGTTGAATTTAATGTTTTTTTTTCAACCAAAAATCACTTATTTAGAACAATATCTGGGCCATGGGCCAGAGCATAGAACAAGTAGTGCATGATACTTACACCAAAACAACGTTCCAGAAAACTCACTACAAAATATTTAAAACACACAGAAAGCCAAACCCGGTACATTACTAGTCGAACAAAGTCGAAACAGTGTTCCCTGGAAATTCATAAAATAAATCATTCCGGAACGTTAAGGCGCTCCCTACATTAGGAATAGCGACATATGCAACATTATTACTCGTTCGGGAAAAATATTTTTTACCCATAAATTAAGGGAGTACGAAAACGAGTTTTTCATACGGCAGTCGGTTAAATTCGCCACTTTATATTGCGAAATTAAACGCATAAATTACGCTGGCCTCAAAACTTTGGCCTATTTCGTAGCATTCCGTTAGCATTTTTAGGGCTTATTTCCTGGGATTATTACCACATTGAAATTATTAACTAATAACGGTTAAAATGGCTAAGAATAATAGCTTGTCGTTTTAGTGCAAGAGAATCAAATTAGAAACAATTGGTACTATTGGAAATAATTAGAATGTATAGTATAGGTACCTACTTGATAAATGCGTTTTTCATCTCTTCACAAAAATCTCTCATTTCAGTAAATGTTATACAAGGTGTTAATGAAAAAGCGCAAAACCTGAAATTAGTTTGTTCGGAATCGTGAGTAGAATCGATTCCACTAATAAAAAATTAGGGTTAAATGTTAACCAAAAAATGTTTTACGAGTAATTACGCCGTGTTACTTAACTCTATTATCAGAGGTGAATGAACTATCTATGCTAACTACTAACCTACTCATAGGCGTGCATGCCTTGCAATCAGCGTGTGAAAGGTCAATACGTTGCCAGGAATGCGTAAAAAAGAGAACAAGTGCGCGGGGCGAAAACAAAAAGAGTTAATATCTTCGTAAATAATCCGCGAAAATTAATTTTAATAATTAACATAATTCATTTATAATAAAAATAAGTTGGGGTGTCTGAGGTTTTGCGCTTATTAATTAACACGTTGTAGACGTAGGTACTACGTCCGTACGTTTACAACTACAGCGATCAAATTACACGTCAAGTTTTATGTAACTATACTTCAAATACAACAACAACATTCCTCACAAAAAATGGAAAACACGTAAACAGGACATTGCGCGAAAACAATAGCATTCTCAAAGAACGCTCAGTTTTACGCAAAACGTTACACCGTACACATGCTCAAGTGAAAACGAAGAACATTACTATGAAGCCGAAGAAATTGATAAATCCAAAGAACATGTACAAGTACCACATAAAAGAGATGATGTTTGTGAGCACTTTCAAGAAGAACTTGATAAGATTCTGTATATACATGGCCCTATTCCTGTTAGCGATTTTAATATCATTGCTGCCATACATAATAAGCAGGAGAAGCCAGGTGAATTTAAAACACGTGCGATACCCAACGGATTTGAAATACATCTTATTTTGGAACAAACCTAAGCACAAGAAGCTACTACACAAGGACTATGGCTTTGAATTTCAGACAGGACAAAAACTGTTCATTGATCAAAAGTGTCCTCATATGAATTGCTACATAACCTATAACAGGACTATGCTTAACAGCCAGGATAACTTCGACGCTATTGTGTTCGATGTCCACGAGATCAGCAAGTTCAAGTTGAGTTTCTACAACTTCACAAGGCCTCCACATCAGAAATACATCTTCTGGTCTCATGAGTCTGCTGAGAAACAGCCCATCTGTAACCCGATGTTTGACGACTTCTTCTCTTGGACGTGGACGTACAAATTGGACTCTGACATCCCTCACCCTTTTATCAGCATCTACAACAACAAAAACCAGACAGTTGGCCCTAGAAAGTCTTTGAAATGGCTTCAAACTATGAACCACACGGATGCTATAAGAACTAAAGTCGTGAACAAAAACAAAGCGATCGCTTGGGTTGTTACTAAGTGCAAATTGAAAAATATGCACAAAGATTTCATTAAAGATCTGAGAAATGAAATGAAAGGCTACAATTACAGTTTGGATGTGTTTGGCCCGTGTGGGGATAAGAGATGTCCAGGAGGTGTTTTGAACAAATGTTACAAAATGGTCGAAAAGAAGTATTTTTTCCAGCTAGTTCTGGAAGATACGTTTGCTGCAGACTATGTGAGCGATAAGCTGGTTAAAGCGTTGGAATATTTCACTGTACCTATCGTGTTGGGTGGTGCTAACTATACGAGGTAAGAAATAATCATCCTAAGTATAGCATCACTTTCCTTTCTTTCTCCACAGCTTTATTCGTTGTAGAGTTCCATATAAGTTGTATTCATTAGAACTACTTACTTTGTTGCCACTTTATCTCTGATGGCAGTAGTTTTACATTAATTCAGATAAGCAGATAAAAATTTATATTACTTTTCAGATTCCTCCCACCAGGCACCTATATCAACGCTCAGGCCTTCGACATGAAGAAACTAGGCGCCCTAATCGACTACCTCATCAAAAACCCTATCATGTACGAGTACTTCTTCGACTGGAAAAACCACTACTACTACACAGTGAATCCTACCTCGAATGTTTGCAACCTGTGCAAAAAGTTGAACAAACACACAGAGGTGGTAAAAAATAAAGAGAATTTCCGCCAATGGTGGAATCCAGATTACGCGGATGTTTGTCAAAGGATGCATTTGTTAGATATTTTTACTTCTTATTAGTTTTGGAAGGTCGTGGTATAGCTTCGAGGCAGATGCATGCCTATCAGCCTAGGCGCAGACCACCAACTTTTTGTCGGCCGATAGCTTAGTCGGGCAGTTAATCAGTATGGGCATGTATGGAAGTGCGCACATTACACCGCGGCACCGATTTCATTTTCTTACAAATTAAAATCGGGCCTAACTTTCGGCCGACTAAAAGTCGATGGTCTGTGCTTAGGCTAAGGGTGACAATAAGTATCAATAAGGTTAGTTAAGTTACTTATCAATTTTTATACCATAGTAAAAAGCTAAGACGCTTCATTATCAAGTCATAGTGTCTACTGTAGGAATAAAACTCTCCAATTTGGAGACAAGAGTTAGCACCCTCCTTCCAGACGGGTTAAATAGGTTAAAAAAAGCTTATTGTTAACTTAAATAGGTTTTCAAAACAAGGAGCAAATGACAAAATTAGTAGAAAAACCATGAATGTTTTATAATATTCTATTTGAACCATACTGTTATTGCATCAAAAGAGCAAGCAACCCGAATAAATATTATTAAAATTATCTTTTGTATTCTTTTTCCCATTTTGCATTAAAAAAACCTGCCGATATCACTCGCGCGCATCTGTGATCGACAGCCGCAATTCTGATTTGTTATTGAATACTTTTTAGGGTCCGGTAGGCAGGTTTTGTAAACGGTACGATACGATTTTACGTATGTACTTGTTTTTAGGCGGAGTTGCACCACCAAACTTTGACCGTAACTTTTTGAGTTTGACAGATTTTTGACGTTTGTCAAAGATAAAGTAAGATGGTGCAACCCGGTCTAATAGTTTTAAATATGAAGTTACCGAAGTTATGGAATTTAGTTGGGTGAGAATTGATATTCCTAAATTAAAATTAATGCAAAATGAAAAATCCGTAATATCTCTACTCGTAGTATTTTTTACAAAAGCCTTTGAGAGAATTTAAATAAACAAATATCAAAATATGAAATATATCTTTGTTTTGTGGGTAAATTAAAAATACCCAGTTACTGATGATCGGTAATAATGACTGTAATCGAAAATTCCTATTATAAACTTAACCGGAGCTTATCAAAAGGATTACAATAATAATAATGTGAGGTTAATTTTAATAAATATCACGCGTTATTTTCATGCCAAATGTTATTCTTGCTGATAAAATCTGCTTTTCTGCCATATCCATTGTTTTTAGAGTTGTAAATTAAATGGTTAATTATTATGATTCTACTAGAAAAAAAAGCATATAATTTATTGTTTCATGCTGATAAAAAAACTTGAAAGTTAAATATTTTATTTCTATTGAGTGTGGGTACTATTCTTGCTATAATACTAGCTGTGACCGCGACTTCGTACACCTGAAAACATACCTAGGTTTTTCATACAAACTTCCAACCCTCGTTTAACCCCTTAAGAGTGGAATTTTATAAAATCCGTTCTTAGCGGATGTCTACAACCTATAAGGAACCTACTTACCAAATTTCAAGTTTGTAGGTGTTACAGTTTCAATGAGTCAGTTAGGCCCAGAACAGACGATGAAACGCAACTGCAAGTACTAAGACGCGACCAGTTTGAAACTTTCAGTTTCAGCTTCATTCAACAGAATCATCAAAAAGTTGCAGTTTCGTTGCAGTTTCGTTGCAGTCGCGTTTCACCGTCTGTTCTGGGCCTTAATGTTAATTTCATTTCTATACGGAACACTAAAAATAAAATACATTTTTGACTTGCCCTATTTCCCACACCCACTTCATTCTGGGTGACGATCAACCATCCATCTTCGCGCCCTAATGTTGTTTTTTAAGATATCTTATTTCTCTCTTTTGATTTATCTATATTTTATTGATTGTATTGGTTTTCTGGGAGTAAAGGGCACATACAATGGTATTTGTAAAGATCAGATAAGAGTATGAAAATTCAAAAATGAAATTGAAAATTGAAGTAATGCCTGAAGCTTGAATTTAGGTAGTCGTATTGTGTGTAAAACATTTTTATTGTAGTTGAAAATTAATTTTATTTTATTAATTTTATTAGAATATTTTGAAATTATTTTTGAAAAGTTGTGGTTTTAAATTATTGGATGATAAAGCTGTATCTGACGGTGTCTTTTTTTTAAGATTATTTAGAGAGCTTTCACATAAAGGCGTTTTGTCGCGCGACTGTAGCGCTTCTAAGTTGCGTTTCAGTAGCGCGACTCGTATCCATACATAATAATATGTAACGCAAACAAAAACGCCTATATGTGAATGTGAAAGCGCTCTAAAACACAAAATACCCGTTAACCCCTACAAGTAAGCTTAAGGCTGAATTGCACCACCTAACTTTAACCGTGACTATAACGATAACCGGTGCTTTTGGTATGGAGTTTGACAGATTTTTGACGTTTGTCAAAGTAAAAGTAAGATGGTGCAAACCAGCCTTAGTCATTCTGTTATTGTCACCTGTTTAAAGTAACTAGACAATTATTGACAGCATAATTTTGCTACCATAGAAAATTTGTATTTGATTACATAATGTAGACTACTGGGTATTATCACAGAATAACGTACTTCGTATTATCCACTCCATTGCTAGGCACATCACAATAGTTTGCCCGGACTATCAAATATTCAAAGCATTATGTGTGCTGGACAAGACGGCCCGCTCGGGCGCAGGTGCGTAGGCGACACGTGGTTAATAGGCCGCCTGCAGCCCCTACTATGGGCTATGTGTGGTGTAATTCTCACTTGAGAATTGAATCACACATTAATATCACTAATGGCGCATCCACACGGCACACTGGCAAGGCATTTTGAAAGCCGGCGGAAAACCCGGCGGCATGTGTGGACACGCCACAAGCCTAGACGCAGACCACCGATTTTTAGTCGGCCCATAGTTGGGTCGGGTTGTTAATCAGTATGGTCAATTGGACATGTATGAAAGTGCGCACATTAGCACCGATTTATTATCGCCCGAATCTTCACAAATTAGAATCGGGCCCAACTATCGGCCAACTAAAAGTTGGTGGTCTGCGCCTAGGCTAAGGCTCGCCTTACTTTAACTAACTATAACTTTAACAGGTGTTTTGTATGAAGTTTCATAGACTACTAATGTTCTACTAGTTGCTAATAAAATTTTAGCTAATAAAAATGTTTTCAAGGCATTGTTAAATAGGCGCAAAAGTTGAGGAATTTAATGACCTGAGTCACGATTATAGCCATTAAATAACCATTTAGTAATTTTCACTGGTCAACTGCTATCCAAAAGCGACCTCATTCCCTCACACCTAGTATACAGGGTGACTGGAACTGAACCCGCCATAGCTAATACGCGTATAGAGGAGGTCATTTGCTAATTATTGAACCCTACTTTCTATGACTAAAGTTTTATAGTTTAGGAGATATGTCAATTTTTATACTTTTTTCAGATTTTTCCGAAATTTGACCTAAAAACTGCTTAAATTTTTTTTCTCGCATGATTTTAACCGATTTTTTTATTTGATACTAATATCGAATAAACCTTTAGTCAAATAAAATAAATTTCAGATCTAGATAATGATTCAATAACTAGTTACGAACCGTCAAAGTTCAACAAAAGTACAAACCACGATAAAAATTCAAGTTCGATTTCGATTTAAAAAAAAACTAATGGTGATAATGGATTGCCAATGATCTTAAAAATATCTCTACCTTCTCTTCTTTCCAATGATATATCACACGTAGAAATTAGATAGTAAAATTGATTAAAAATTCAAAGTTTATGGAAGAAAATGGAGTAATAATACGAAAATTATCCATACAAAGTTTCTTCAAACATCTCATATTTTCTGCTATACTCCTTTTCATAACTATTTATGTGTGTTTTTTGAAAAATGAATTATAAAACAATAATCAAATTATGATGAAAAGAGTTTAAAAAAATTCAAAGTAAATTTTGTATAATTTTTGTATTATTACTCCATTTTCTTCCATAAACTTTGAATTTTTGACAAATTTCAATATCTAATTACAACGTGTGATATATCATTGGAAAGAAGAGAAGCTAGAGATATTTTTAAGATCATTGGCAATCCATTATCACCATTAATTTTTGTTTCATTCGAATTCGAAGTTTAATTTTTTATAGTGGTTTGTACTTTTGTTAGACTTTGGCGGCTCGTAACTAGCTATTAAATCATTATTTGGATCGGAAATTTATTTTATTTGAATAAAGACATACTCGATATTAATATCAAATAAAAACAACTGTTGAAATCACGCGAGAAAAAAAGTTGAAGCAGTTTTTAGGTCAAATTTCGGAAAAATCTGAAAAAAGTATAAAAATTGACATATCTCCTAAACTATAAAACTTTAGCTATAGAAAGTAAGGTTCAATAATTAGCAAATGACCTTCTCTATACGCGTATTAGCTATGGCGGGTTCAGTTCCAGTCACCCTGTATAATAAATCATGTAACAGGAATCGAGATAAATTACCAAGGACCGTAGTAGGGCCCCACACAATGCAGTCCCCAGGTGCGCGCGGTTTGTTAACACCAATCGCCTTCGATATATCGCCTGCATCCAAATCCAATTACCCACTGTTTAGCATCGCTCCTTCTGCACCCCGATGCATATGCAAACGTGCAACGTATCTGCGTCCATACGCAGCATACGCTTACCATTAAACGGAGCGTGCGAGGTTTATTTCAAGATATTCAATGGCTTTGTTATTAATTTAAAAGAATACTAGCTTTCCGCCCGCGGCTTCGCCCGCGTGGAATTTTGTCTGTCACAGAAAAACTTTATCGCGCTCGTCCTTGTTTCAAAAACCGAGATGAAAACTATCCTATGTCCTTTCTCGGGACTCAAACTATCTCTATGCCAAATTTCATCAAAACCGGTTCAGTGGTTTTTTTTTTTTTTTTTTTGTAAGTAAGTGCTATTGGAATGCACTTGCAATTGGAGCTAGTGGAGTACTCCAATTGCAAGGCAGTGATTGATATTATAACTGCATGATTGTTTAAGTTTTGTTAAAATCTTTTAGACTGCTAACAATGTATGATACGTAGACTTTAAAGCTTTTTGTTGTGTCTTCTTTACTGGTAATTTCTTCGAGATTATAGGGGTTTATTCTTAACAAGCGGGAAGTGGTTTCATGTGCGAATCTTTGTGTGGTGAATCTAGGGCACTGAGTAAGTAGGTGTTCCCAGGTTTGCGGGGTTTGGTCGTCGCAGGGACAGCGGTCATCTGCGACGATATGGAAACGGTTTAGGTATGCCTTGTGGTAACCATGGTTGGTTAGCAATTGGGTAATGGCAAAGTCCGGCCGAATGATCTTTGGTTTAGGCATGAAAACAAGACAGACAGACAGAGTTACTTTCGCATTCATAATATTAGTATAGATTAGTATAGACAATATTGTCATATAGGGTTTCAAATATAGGTAATCATATAATATGTTTAGCATCGCTCCTTCTGTACCCCGATGCATATGCAAACGTGCAACGTATCTGCGTATGGTAAGCGGAGTGTGCTGGGTTTATTCCGAGAGATTTAGTTACGCAGTAATATTATTATTATCAATAGTCTATGTTTCGACAGCCAGTATAAGCGACTGAGCGTGGTTGGCATGAACACAACGCGACATTTCCATACGATTCGAATAATGTAAGTATAAATTGTTTGTCACTTTTGTCACAGATAATATAATACTAGCTTTTGTAAAACTCTCTCGTTTGGCAGTCAGGTAGTAGCTATTTACTGTGTACTTTGCCCTTAAATATGTGAGCGTGGCATGATAGTGATCATTTTTCGACGCTGTCTCACATAATCACACTCACAGTTACTGTTGTCAAAATTCAATCATTAATATCACAAAAACAAGGATAGCTATTTCACAAATACACTTCCATCACAAAAATAGAATGATGGCCAAGTCCTAGAATTATTAAAATATGTCACTTCCACTTTATATGCCTAGGCTCAGCCTAATCAAGCTGCTGAATATTCGAGGAGCGAATATTCGAAGAGGCGAGAGCTTGAAGGGTCACTGAGCACATTATGCCCGCTCAGGCGCTTGAGGGCGAGTGACACAATTTGAATACTTACACCGTGGATGTAAATTTTTCGAGCCTCGTGATACCAAGTGCAGTGGCCTCTTTAAAAGCAAGTAACACTATGCGGGAAATTAACCAAGATGAACTACCGCAGTAGGTAAGAAGCGACGCACGGCGAAACTAACCGAAGTGCGTGTTTACACTATACGTCTAGATCAATTTCCCGCATAGTGTACATGCGCCATAAAAATTTTCCTACGTATTCGAATCAGGAATGAGGAGATTCGAAGGAAAACTAAAGTGACCGACATAGCCCACAGAATACTCAAGAGGCAGTAGGCGAGGCACGTAGCTCGTATAGCTAATGGCTGTTGGGGCAGAAAAGTTCTCTAGTGGCGACGTAGTATAGGCAGGCATCCCACTAGGTGGACCAACGATCTGGTGAAGGTCACGGGAAGTACCTGGATGCGGGCAGCGCAGGGCCGGTCGTTGTGGAAATCCTTGAAACCTTTGTCCAGCAGTTTTTTTAAAGCAAGTTTCACAGCGTATTATCACGGTAATAATATCATACAGTATTGTAACTTCATATAAACGGACGAAACGCGAGCTTTCCTTCGAAATTCAAATCTCGGTATGCGCTCGACATGCAAAAGTCGGGGGTGTCGCGATTGTGCCACAGTAATAAACGGACGATGTGTTGTTTTTTAAACAGTGTGTTTTTTTATAAAAATAATTACAAGTACCTATTTATACAGGGTGTTAGGTAAATGGGTTTATAAGCCAACATTAGCCCATGTTAACATTTATGCATGTAAATGGTATGCTGAATTAGTCAGTGATATCATTTTATTAATTTTTATATTTCATACAAAATAAAATTTATAAAATCTGATTTGTACGAAAATTAAAATTATTAAAATGATGATAACAATTTTCTGACTTCACCATACCATTTATATGCACATGTTAATATGGGCTAGTGTCCGCTTATAAACCCATTTACCTAACACCCTGTATAATAATCAAGCATATTGTACGCCTCAGTCGAGGCGCATACATTTTACAGTCGCTACTTTTTTACTAAATCTTAACACAAATATATTTTTTTAATTAAATGTACTAATGACAAGACAACATGCATTTTTATCCTATTTCATTCACATAGTATTTTGTAAAAAATTACCATCACAAAATACATTCACAAAATTAGATAGAAATTCTAAGTAGGCAGATGTAATGAAAATAGGGTCTGCAGGTGGGCAGCCCTATCACATATTGTCATACGGTGACGTACCGCGCGGCTGTTGACATTTATTTAAAAAATATGGCCGAGTTGGAATACTGTATAGATAGTATTACCGTGGTATTATGCCTACTCAGCTGCTGGAAAGTACTTCAATTATATTGATATATGTAGATATGTTTAACTTAATTTATTATTTCTGCTATAAAATAAATGTTGTAGGTACGTGCTTCTACATTCACTTCCCTTTCGAATCTCATATTTATTAGGCTCAAAATCCGGAATCAAAGCGCCCAAAATCAAGGAACACAAACAATGACGTCACAGATTACCATAGTGAAGGAGTAAGTAGGGTCAGCAACAAAGCGCTAATGAATATTCCAGCAGCTATCTCGACGATATGCAAACCAGGTGACTTCACTAAGTTGCCGACCGTACGTCACATCAAGCTTCACTCAGCTGCATCTTATACAATGGTAATACGAGCGAGTTTGGAACAAAATTGTATAGCCTGATCTGCTGACTGTACCAGGGTGAATTTTTAAACGGCTCTCATAACGATTGATAGTAATAAAAGGTTTATGAATTCTGTTTCGGGATCAAAGAAAATATGAGTTGAACACTTGAAAGGACAGAGGGCGTTTTGTGAGAGAACGCAACGTTCTGGAGAAAAATTAATAAAATAAAGCTCCATGAAGCTTTATTTACATAACAGACAGAACTAAACATTTTTTTTACATTACTTAAGACCTACTTACATTAAATATAATACCACAAAATAATAATTTATGATACTACTTACAAAGTATGTGTGCATAGTGCAGTGCAGTAAAACACTAGCATTTCTTAAGTTAACATTATTTAATCGAGTGATTAATTTAATACTAAAAGATAAAAGTTATATTTACAAAACCCTAAATAAACATTAAACTTAAACATAACACATATTAAGTAGAAAAATATGTATTATAAAACTTGAAAGTGGTTTAGTTCAATAACAAAAGAAATTCAAAAACTTTTTCAATATCATTTCTTAAATTTTCTATTACAATAGCTTAAATATTGTCTCTAGAAAAATATAAAAGGTCGCAACAGTGCTATTAAATGCCAATCTTTTGTGGAAACTTGCTAAAGAATGTCAGAGAGTTGAAAGTTCACGAACAAAAACCCTCGAGACATCTAGACAAGTGTCAAGACTTTCATTGTTAATGAAATGTCTAGAAATATGCGACGGAATGAGCTACATTTAAATTTTAAATTAAGCCCCTAACTTATGTTGGTAGCCAACAATCCGATATGTTTTTAATTATACAATACAAGCAAAAGAAGATAACCAATATCACTATTACTTATTACTTTACAAGTGATAAGTACTATCGGCAACAGTGTTAAACCCATTACCGATCATGTCGTCTCGTTCTATCGCAAAGAATCACCATTTGATGAGAGCGAGAGCAAAAACGGATATGGTAGTTAAAATTGTGGCCGATAGTACAATCACAATTACAAATATTGCAGTGAAAGTTAAATGAAATAGTCTCTACGTGTAATTACCTAACTAATCCTATTTGATCAAATTTTACTTAAATAGCGATATTTTTAATGTTCATGTAGTAAAGTGATGAGTACGTATATTAAAGGTAATTTTACACTCCCAAAAGATAAAGACAACTGTAAAAAATTCCACTACGGCTACCTTTATTATGACATTAATTACTTGCCTTTGAAACTAAATGAAACACAAACTCTTCCAGAAATTGAGTACGGATCAAAATGAAACAGTTCGCTTCACCCTTTTAGTGCTATTCAAATACGACAGTACATCTACCATGCTCTCAGCACCTTTGGGGTAACACCTTTCCTTCAACGGATCGGTATACCACCAGGTCCTAAACTTATCATAAGAACTGTAAGTTTCTAGGTTCGCCTTAGAATGCAGGAGCTCACAAAGTTGACACAGTCCCTTCCAATATTCGGACTTCTTGATGGTGTAATGATTTCTCCATCTATGGTAGTCGTAGTAGATTTCCAGGTTTTTGATGCTGTGGTCTACTGCCGCTGCTATTTTTCGAGGATCACTGACTGAAGCGTCAAGGTACGACCCGTCTGGGAGGAACCTAGAATTAAAAAATGTTTCAATCACCCGACTAGTTTGCCACGTCATGCATAACGAACGCAAAATAAAATCTAGTGAAATTAAATACAACAGTTGACTAGTCATAGGAGTAGAGAGAGCGTAATATCCAGTACATAATCTCAATTTTCAAATAAAGCTTCCCATGCTATATTAGTTATTATGTAGTAACGCTGTAGTTACAAGACAACAATTTGCAGCTATAAGGTATGAAGATTCCGGGTGAAGCTAGCTTCCACCTTAGTGATCACCACTAACCATCAGGTGAGATACAGGCCAAGAGTTTCCTCGTTGTGAATAAAAAAAACTAAAAATGTCTTGTAAGGTTTTTTTTAGAAAGGAGACGGTAGTTCTACCTTATTTACCTACCATACCATAAATTACATGTAATAAAATTGGGAACACACCTCAGATCATAGAAAGAGAATAGATATGAAGTCGCGCGTAACTACAACGAGAACCAGTGTCCCCCACAGATATAGATATACCTAGATAACGCGAATGCACCTACTTCGCGTGTCCCGGTCCCGATAAATCATCGGAAGGAGCTGCCGCTGCTCACAGTCCACGCGCGTCTGTTGTTGCATGCGGACCGGCCGCGAAAACTAGAAAAATGCCTCAATGTGTGATAATAAATTGCAATAAGCCAAAAACTTCGAGCTCCCAAAGGCAAGGACATATTTCCTATCACGGGTAAGTTATTTTAATATTATATTAAGTGTTAATTCATTTTAAAACATTTTTTTAAGTATTCCAAGCTGTGGTTTCTAGAATGTACCTAAAAACCTATAACTTACCATTCAAAAAAATTTTACGATACATTGCCGGGTTTGTTTTGAGCGTTTGATCTGACGTTATGTGTTAAGAGGCGATGTATAACGAACAAGCGCCACTGTCGCGCATCGCTTCGACTTCGTTGTACACGCAACTTCTCATTCGTCTGTCAAATTTTGCTACTAGTGTTGTTCGTTCTACTACTTTAATCAATAATCGATTCTTATCGATATCGGACAGACGAATGATACTAATCATTATTTAAAAAAAACTCATATATAAATAAATATTCTATTTTTTTTTTATGTGATAGGAGGCAAACGAGCAGACGGATCACCTGATGGTAAGTGATTACCGTCGCCCATAGACACCCGCAAACCCAGGGGCGTTACAGGTGCGTTGCCGGCCTTTAAGGTAATTGTAATTAATGTGTATTTGTAGTATTTATATTTTTTTTTCCTAGTTTCCCACAAGATGCAATATTAAAAGAAAAATGGATCGCGGCTACGGGACGGAAAGACTGGTTTCCGACAAAACATAGTACCATTTGTTCAATTCATTTTGAAAGTACCTGTTTTGAACCTTCAAAAAAGAAGAGATTGTTAAAAAAAACGGCATGCCCCACTATACATATTATGTATGTATTTTCATGTAAAAGTACTAATAAAGTAAAGTACATAATAATGTGTGTACATACTTATAAGAAATAATGATCTGCTGATGATGTTGTAGATTGTAGAGAAATGAATACAAGTAGTGTACGTGACTTTGATGATTTTTATAAAACATTGCCACAAATCAGAATTTTGTGACCAAATAATCACAATATATATTGCTGGATATGTTATAAGAGCAATACAAAATATCTACGAGGCACCGTTGTCGAGATATTGATATTTTATAAAAACTTAAAATGTATGTTATTCACTATTTAAAGTAAATATAACATATTATTTTAAGTTTTTATTAATACGGGATCGTGTCTAAAATTAGCCTTTTGTAGTTATTTAATTGTGTTTTTAGGGTTCCGTACCTCAAAAGGAAAAAACGGAACCCTTATAGGATCACTTTGTTGTCCGTCCGTCCGTCTGTCAAGACCCTTTTTCTTAGGAACGCGTGGAGGTATGAAGCTGAAATTTATATCAATTACTCAGGTCTACTGTCCCTTGAAGCTGTGAAAAAATCAAACTTCTAAGCCAACGCAATCAAAAGATACAGCCGTTTATGCCGCAAATTTTCGACACTTGCAAGGGAATCAAAACCTACAGGGTGCTTCCCGTGAACTCAGAATCTTGAAATTTGGTACGAAGCAACGTCTTATAGCATAGATAAAGGAAAAATTACGAAAACCATAAATTTTTAGTTACATCACATAATATATTTTTTTTTAATAATTTTAAACTTACTACCCATTTCCTCATAAACGCGTAGAGGTATTAAATTGAAATTCATACCAAATACTCAGGTCTATAATACCTTTAAGCTGTAACAAAATCAAACTTCTATGTCAACGCAATCAAAAGAAACAGCAATTTAAGCTGCATATTTTGAAACTCGCAAGTACTCGCAAGGGAATCAAAACCTAAAGGGTACTTCCAGTCGACCTAGAATCTTGAAATTTGGCATGAAGCAACGTTTTATAGCACACATAAAGGAAAAATTCCGAAAACCTTAAATTTTTAGTTACATTACAAAATATATATTTTTTAATAAATAAAAACTTATTACTTTTTTCCTCATGAACGCGTAGAGCTATCAAGTTGAAATTCATATCAAATACTTAGATCTAATTGCCTTTAACCCGTGAAAAAAAAAAACATAGTTCTGACTCGATTGTCGTAATGAACGAACTTTGTAAACCTTGCAGGTTTGTACGGAACCCTCGGTGCGCGAGTCCGACTCGCACTTGGCCGGTTTTTTAAAAGAAAACTACATGTGACTTTGTCTCAAAATAAACTTAAACAGGATGAAATTAATGAATCAAAAAAAATAATTATGTGTGACAACACTGGCGGCTCGAAAAATGCCCGCGCAGCAACGATGTGTTATAATAAGCAATCTGTTTTAGAATTATACATTTTTATTTAAAATTCAATGAAAATATTATCTATTTAAACATTTCGTTTAATATCATTCGTCTGTATATCTCATTCGTCTGTGTATCTCATTCGTCTGTGTATCTCATTCGTCTGTCAGATAATCGATGCCATTTCTGTGATCGTAGCGGTGCGTTGGGGCAACGGCGGCATCGGCATATTTGAATCGATTACGATTTCCCGTCACTAAATGTTGGCTGTGACGTCACAGTAGGTATTAAAAAGTCGGCACGCTTGGTTTTAATACAGATCGTGTTACTTGCGTTATCTATGTATATCTATATCTGTGGTGTCCCCACATTTCCCCCACCACAGCTCCCACACACACATTCAACTGTGTAAAAACAAAGCGACTGAGAGTCTACGACAACATGTGCAACCGGCTTAAAAGTGCTGTGATTGGCCAGAAGGCGTGCCTTATGGCCAATCAATGGCCGCGTGACGTGACGCACACTTTGAAAACTAGTGAGAGAACAAATATAAAATGGAGTCGACAAGATATCGATACTTTAACTCGCTAGGGGCAAGGCTCGAAACTGGTTTCACAAAATGCTTATGTATGAAAACCTTTTTATTATTATACGTTATTATTAACTACTATAACGCATTTACTTTTTAATTATGGCGATCTGCGTACCGCATATGTTTATCAAAAATAATGCCTATATTAGGCTTTCAACTAGCTCTTATAGTAATTACATAGTTGACAGTTACTAATTTAAGTTAATGTATTATTATAAAATTTATTCTCTAATAAATAAAGAAAGAGGCTTCTACTGTTATTTTATTTTTTTGTAAAATCTTATAATCGCAAGTAACACATCATTTTTTTATTTAAAATTACAAAATAGAAAATTATAATTTACTTCTATTTATCGATAATAGGAAACCGCATTAGAACACGAGCACGGCACTATGTTACGACCGGCACATGCGGCCGTACTGTGTATTTTCACACGACAGTGGATATCGGAAGAAATTAAATACATTGCGCAGTAGTTGAGCATGACATAAAGTGGTTGCTAACTAAATCGTCAATGTACAAGTGTGTTAGAATTTTTATCACCACTGATTTCGATATCGTAGTAACTGTTACGGCACTGAATTCGTTCGTAAAAATGTTTAGTTTTTTTTATTTATAAGCTAAATACCAATGGATTTGCAATACTTACATGTAGTAAATGACTCCATTGTTCCTGTAGTTCTTCGTTTCACTTGTTTTATTGCACGTAACGTCGCATTATCCAAAATATCGGAGAACATTTCCTTAGTACGACTGAATCGCGACTAACCTAGCTACGCGGCCGATGTTCGTTTCTGGGCATATCGCGGAGACACGCGCCACGCCCCCGTTTCACATCTATTCCCTTCTATGATCTGAGGAACACACACACACCAAAATACACGGTTTACAAAATAGAACAACGGAAAATACTCACTGTTTGTAATTTGCGCCACCTTTTACGATCGGCACAGCATTATGATGGTACGCTTTCAGCACCTCCTCAGTTACATAATCTTCAGCGTTACTATCTTCATAAGCCAAATAGTAATAATAATCTCTTTCCACAAGCTTCATGCAATCGTTCCCGGGACAAGTGAACATCTTACATCCATAAATATCTAGTTCCAAAGAGTGTTCCCGTAAGGCATCGCGCAGTTGCTTGACGAAAACCATCCTGTTGGTCCTTGTGCTGCAACTGTTCATGACCCAAACCACAGCCTTCGTTTTCGTCTTCATCTTTTCCTTCTCAACATCAGAAATTTTGGTCATATCCTTCTTCCATTGGACATTGACTCTTGGTGCTATTTGATTCCCCTCATAATCTCGCACTTCAATAAATGGGGTGACTATATCAGAAGAAAGTTTGTATGACCACGTCCAATTGAAATAGTTGTCCGCATTGATCGTACATATCGGTGTCTCGTCGGACGATCTCATACCATGGAAGATGTACTTCTGTGTTTGAGATCTTGACCTTGGTAACGTCATTTTCTTCCATTTTCTCAGCAGATTTATATCCATAAACACAGCATCAAAATTCTTGTAATCTCCATTCAAGAGATCTTTCTTCGTTGTCAAGTAACAATTATAGTAAGGGCAGTCGTATTTGACGAATGGGCCTTGTCCTTCACCTAGCGGATTCTGAAAATACTCCGGAGTTGTCCAAATGAGGATATACTTCAAGTCCGTGTAAAATCTGTCCACTTTTGGGTTCATGTCAGCAATAGGGTAGTTCTGGTTATATTTTTCGAGATCTGCGACCGTCGTGTAGGCTGTATGGAAGGTGTAGAATGCTAAAACGGCGTACATAATCAAACCAGTGAAACTTATAAGGAAGAATAATTTCGCGAACGTTTCCGTTTTCATTGCGACGTACATTTTGAGGCTCCGCTGTGCTGAAGACCGAGTGACAGGTTTGAAGACAATGAGATTGTGCAGTCGACTCATTAGCTGTGTAAACAATGGATTCTTTTGATTCTAAATAAACAATACGACAGTCACGAAGCATTTTTCTTCGTCATTTCTTATCTGGAATGGTTGATGTCTTTTTAATATTTTCTTTTTTGTTTGCTTATACTATTTATAAGAGTAGATACCGTTTTGTATGTTTCTCAAATTTTTGATATGTATTTGGAAAAAAATAAAACCTGTGATAATACATACAATACTTACATACCTACCTACATAATGTCTGTATTTAAAACACTAAAATTGCAAATACTTCTTGTTAAAAGCAACCAGATTCTTACTTTCTACTTACAGACTTACCTACTATATTTTTTCTTTTCATCAAGTCCCTATAAACCCCATGTGATTCGTCTAAAAGCGCTACTTATGCTAAGTACTTCGCGTCTCACTATATCAAATCACTTTTGTGTCGTTTTAGAGATCCGTTCACTCAAAAAATAAAATCTAACCTTTTTATATTGGCCCTGAAATTATTTTATGGATTCTTCGGGATGTGTTTAATATTTTAACGGATTTTATTTCAATGTTACCTCATTAATAAATCTTAAAGAATGCGAATAATTAGATTTACTATCGGTAGAGATGGACCACTTTAAATCCTTATACCTACTTAAATTGAAATAAAATATTTATTCCATTTCAGCCAAATTAAAAAGGTTGCCCCTCTTTATGTCGATTACAAGATCGCTTGTTACGTTACTACTCTTGAGTCCTAAGCAGAGCTTAAAGACGTAAACGACTTCACTAAGGGCAACCTTTTTAATTTGTCTGAAACGGAGTTTCAAAAGAATTAAAAATAATATCACTTATTCTAATGTTATCAAAAACTGCTACCCTTTATCTCTTAGCGAATGATACAACCAGAATTATAGCCCTCAAAAAGTAGTACTCGCCAAAACATCTACTCGTATTTACCTATTTCAACCTACGGAACCTCCTCATTCTACCAGCACACTCCTGTCATTTTTTTTGTTTATCCGTCAGCTCCTCGGGGCGTCCTCAAAGGAGACTCGGTCTGTCTGCGCATCCAAAACGCTTTCAAGAAATTTTTCTATCAGTCCATGTCTCCCTCTATTTGCCAAGACCTGTTTCGTTAGATGCTATCACTGTTTCCATTGTACTACGGTTTATGGACGGGTTGGAACGATATTTAGTTTTTTTGTTATAGACTTGTGAGAGTGGAACTTTTGTAACATATTGAAGTTGTAAGCACTTCGCTTATACAGAAGCTCAAAATTGCACAGCGTGCTATGGAGAGGGCTATGCTTGGTGTTTCTTTGCGAGATCGAATCAGAAATGAGGAGATCCGTAAACGAACCAAAGTCGCTGACATAGCCCGACGGATTAGCAAGCTGAAGTGGCAATGGGCAGGGCACATAGTACGCAGAACTGACGGCCGATGGGGCAGAAAGGTACTGGAATGGAGGCCGCGTACCGGAAAACGCAGCGTGGGACGTCCACCTACAAGGTGGACCGACGACATCGTAAAGGTAGCAGGGAAGCGCTGGACGCAGGCCGCTACCAATCAATCAACATGGAAAGCATTGGGGGAGGCCTATGTTCAGCAGTGGACTATGGCTGAAATGATGAAGCACTTTGCTAATTTAGGTTTTCACATTTGTTAAATCGTTCGCAATCTAGCTTATAAATAGTCTAACATCTACTAATTCAGTATGAATACTTTTATCTCAAATGTTCTAGGGACCTATACTTATAGAAGACAATAGACAAAATAAGTACTTATATCATTCACAAGCTTTCCCAGGAAAATGCCATTTTACTAATAATTTGCTTATGAATCTTGCATGAAAGCAGCCTTAGCCAAAACACGAAAATTGAAAACTAAATCTAGGTTTTTCTTCTTGACGAGTACCTATTACGGTTCTAGACTGCAACTCGATATTCAATTTTCAACTGTACTGCCTTGATAATCCGCATTAAAGTACTCTACAATCGTGTTTATAGTTTATAGCATTTGGCAAAGGCCGTGACGATGGAAACGAACCAAACTCTTTGCATGTAGGACGTCGAGTCTTCGGCAAATATGGACATCGCGTATGAAGTCAAACAGAATTACGTATTCCATAAAAATATAGCCCTTTCCGCGCACGTGACAACGAAGCGCCCGTCTTGACGCATATTTCCAGTTATTTGTAAATAATCGTGGACAACTTTTTTGGTAAGAATTTTCGTAGAAAATGGTCTATTTCCTATTGAGTTTATGATATATCGTTCGTTCGTTTCAGCCGAATGACGTCCGTGCTGGACAAAGACCTCCATTATTACCATTATCTAACAAATAAGTAGCTGATTGCCAGTCTTTCACGACTATAATTTATATGACAGATTTTCTAACAGTGACTTTATTAGCAAGTGGTGAAACTGCCAGCTATCCAAAGGATCGCTGAAATTTGTATGATCCTTAAGTGTAAATGTAAAGGCTGATGTGCCATTGATTACTGCTATGTCTCTACATAGTACAGACATAGTTGGATGTCACAGCTGACGTAATAGACTGCCAGCTATCCGAAGGATCGCTGAAATTTGCGACCGCAGCCGGCATCCGGGTCGGCGCCTGTGGCATCCGTCTGCTTCGATACCTATACCTAATATACCCTGTGTTTATCTTTTCAATATTAGCTTATGAAAGAGCAGAGCAGCATATTGTGAGAATAATAAGTATTTGAAAGCTTCAATAGGTTAAGCTTTGTTGTATTTCGGCAGATGTAAGATGGCCAGTTTTTCTGTGGTAGAGATTTTTAAGTGAAGCTCGCTTCCACCTTCGGCTTAATAATCACTTTCCATCAGAACAGCAAGGTGACATTTTAATGTAGTTGATTTAGGTGCACATAAGCATGCTGTCCACTGCAAATATTTTATACATAAATCGTTTCCGTGTAAACTTATAGATATTTGTGAATCAGTATCCTCAACAAGTAGTCAAAAAAACCTTTAATATTTCCCCAATCTGTGAAATTCAAAAAGCCGAGATTAGACAGACAGACAGCCACTTTCGCAAATTATAGTTTATAGATAGTTACCTTACCGATAAATTCCACGAATACCGGCTGCCTGCGGTCGTCTCTACCAATGTTGGTACTTGCTAAACACACATAGTTGGTGGATCATTACATAGGTTGTGATGATAAAGTCGACAGTTAGGCTGAGTTGCACCACCTAACTTTGACCGTAACTATTACGATAACCGGTGCTTTTTGTATGGATTTTGACAGATTTTTGACGTTTGTCACAGTTACAGTAAGATGGTGCAACCCAGTCTTAGACTATTGACAGGCAGGTTTGTTGCAAAGTAGCTCCTATTGGGACTAAATAAGATATTAGCTTGATCTTAATGTGCTTTCGGTATACAATGTTCCAAGAACACAGTTTTCACGTTTATCTATTGCATCAAAACTTATGCTTTCTATATACTCGTAACAAGATTCTAAGAATTTATTTCTCACGTGCATCGCATAGTATAGAAAGTTAGTAGAATTTACAATGGCACGTATTTGGTATGTTGAAGAAGAGTTTATTAATCAAATAGTCATCATCATCTCAGCCGTAGGACGTCCACTGCTGAACATAGGCCCACCCAACCCAATGCTTTCCATGTTGCCCGGTAGGTAGCGGCCTGCGTCCAGCGCCTTCCAGCTACCTTTACGATGTCGTCGGTCTACCTTGTGGGTGAATCAAATAGTTGATTTTTACTTATTTAACTATTATGAATAAAAACCCGATGGATGATCTTCATGAGATTTTGTTTGTCTCGTTGTCAAGTTGAACTGAAAAATAAATCTAAAAAAATACAAGTTACTTATTATAACTTTTTTATAATGTTCAGTCAATCAAGGGTGATTTGAACTCTTTTTTATCAAAAACATATTAATGTGAGTATAGTACTGTCACACTTCAATTAAAAGGCTCGGATTTAAAATAATTGGCAGTCCTGTCGAAGCTACAGATTTAATTTCCGATAAGAATGTGCGAATGTTTTCAATTATGGCGATTCTTTCGCATCAGTGGCTTCACAATTTCACATACAGGGTGTATAAGAGACCCTAGGGTTCCGTTCGTTCGTTCGTTTCAACCAAAAGACGTCCACTGCTGGACAAAGGTCTCCCGCAAGGTTTTCCACAATGCACGGTCCTGCGCTGCCTGCATCCAGACTCTTCCCGCGACCTTTACCAGATCGTCGGTCCACCTAGTAGGAGGCCTGCCCACGCTACGTCTTCCAGCTCGTGGACGCCACTCGAGAACTTTTCTGCCCCAACGGCCATCGTCTCTACGAGCTGTTTGCCCCGCCCACTGCCACTTAATTTTAGCAATTCTGCGAGCTAAAGGCAACCAAAAGGATAAAACGGGATCATATTAATAAGACTTCGCTGTCTGTCATCAGGCTGTATCTCATAAACCCTGATGTCTAAACATTGCGCATCCTTTTGAGGGATAGCGAACTCGAGTCGGTGTCTCATCGAAAGGATGCGCGATGCCAATAGAAAGAGCGTCCACTGAAGACCAGCTTCTTGATATGCCCTTATTGCCCTTACTAGCATGTCTATAAATGCTGAACGGGAGCCTATTGGCGCAGAGGCTCAGTAATTGTTTTTTGATTTTTGTTTTTTACTATAATATGTAGTTGTGTTGTTGTTGTTTATTATGTAGTTATTAACTACTGTGTCAATAATGTTGTTTCTATTTTATTCTATTCTAGACAGTTGAAATTTTCCACGGATAAAATAATATTCAAGTCTGGCGCCGCGCCGCGCGATTCAGTGAAATCTTTGCGTGCGGCTCCGCAACGCATCGTGTGCCTTGGCTCTTAAGTAGTTAAGTTTCACCCTGTAAAGCCACAGTATGTCCGCCATATCCGCATAGGGCACGCAAAGGGTTAAGATAGCCCTCATTGAGAGCATTAACATCTCAAGTGCCGCGGTGATCAAGCGGTTCATTAGAGCGGTATGCAGCTCATTAGTGGTACATTAGGGTTAGGACACACTTGAGACACTAATTATATTTATAATAATATATATTTTTCTTAGGCTTGATTGCACAAAGCGCTACGCTAACCCAGAGCTATCCTTACCCAAGGATGGTAATGTTAAAATTGATAGATTTCAGAGAGGAAGAAAATATTATAAGTGTATTTAAATCAGAGAATTTCAAAAAGTTTTGTGTCCCGGAATGAGTGATTTTTTTATTTCCTGATGATAATGATAAAGCATCGAATACATTAGATCGGACTTTTGTATTAGAAGAATTGCAAGGTTCGATCATTCCAACTCGCTATAAGGCATTTTATGGAAAACATCAATGGAAATGTTTTTTTCTAAATATCGATTTTGAGATGTTTTCACGTTGTATTTCATAAAATTGCGAATAAATAAGTAAACTGAAACTTAATTTAGCTCACGGCGCTGAAAATATTGTATAATAAATTATAGTTGACTCCTCAGTAACCAATAATTCCAAGACACAACTTCTAAAATAAATCTAGACACTTAAATTGAGTTAACTTTGGTAATATTTTCGAGTAGCGCATTCAGCCAAAAGTAAGATTAATCTTCTTCTTCTTTTTCTTCTTCTTATCAGAAGAAGAAGCAATAGTAATAATGATTTGTATTAGCATCATACTAATGATCCCACTAGTGTGAACCCACCCTTGCCTTAAGCGATTTGCTCCTAATAGTTACTTGTGTAATTGTGCCGCGGACACATCTGTGGGTATGTGGATATGATTTGTGGTTAGTACAACCACAGCACAGGCTACACGTTTCGTAGCAAAATAACACTTAATACAAGTACTTAAGACGCTAATGTTTAGGTTGATGTGCCGCTAATGCTCTTCATATTAATTTTACTTATTGCAGATCTTTGCAATGGTATTCAGAGGGGAATATTGATTTAGGAAAAATATACTTTCTATACAAATAAATATCGACACAAAATCTATTTTTACATTAGAGGTCCGGGTTCGATTCCCAATGGGGGGGGGGGCATTTTGTGTACGTTTTGGTTGGTTTTCTAAGTCCGCCTAACTATCTTACCTAAGTCTATCGCCACAATGTGTCACGGCAGAACAACTTAGGCACTACACAACATTTCATCATCAATTCTGACATTCATACTCGAATAAAATTAACAAATTTCTCTTTGTAAGTTACTATTCGTTGGAAACTTCTCGTGGTTTCGATCAAAACATGTTTGAAATATAACGCACAACTTCAAATGTACGAAATTATTGGTGAATAGTTGGGGTGAAGTTGAACTTCTATCGGTTTGAATGAAAAATGCGCTTTGAAAATTATTGAAATACTTTATTAGACCAGCCGCGGCGAGAAAGGTGAAACTTTTGGTTCTGTTTAAACCACTTTGATGTAGTTTTCGGTAGAATATTTTATACGTTTTAACCAACCCAATTTTATCAGAAAAATCTATATACTATCTATACTTGTATACTAATATTATAAATGCGAAAGTAACTCTGTCTTTCTGTCTGTCCGTCTGTCTGTCTTGCTTTCACGCCTAAACCACTGAACCGATTTTAGTAAAATTTGGCTTAAAGATAGTTTGAGTCCCAAAACAGGGACGCGCGCGTTAAAGTTTTTCTGTGACAGATAAAATTAAAAAAAGTAGATCCGTCAGCATATTACCTTTAAATGCTAAAACAATGTAAATAAAATTAGGTATGGAGAGTTTTAGTTAAAGGAAAAACAATAAATTCCTTATAGAGATCGAAATTGACGCAGGCAAAGCCGCTGGCAAAAGCTAGTCAAGTGAAAAATAATCCATGTTTTTAGAAAGTTTCTCTTTGGGTAGTATTGGACGAGAGTGACAGACAATTTTTTACTAATTCTATCGTAAAAGTTGTTTTACTAAGCAACTTGAGTTTTTATTACAACCATCGAGTATAGAAAAAGAAAAACCTAATAAACACCATTAATAATAAGTCCACAATAGGCCAAACAGCAAAGTCCCAAACTGCTGTATAATGAGCTGCGCACCTGAGCAGCCGAGGAATGAGGCAAAATCGAAGTTCCGCGCAAGTTTAAAAAGTCTAATTTTCCTTCATACGCGACTTGAGTACAGGAGCCGACGGCCTCCGACGGGGTGCTAAAGGATAATGTTGATATACCTACTACAGAATAATGCTAAGTGGTTTCAGCAGGTTAAAATAGGACCCCAGTCTTCCAGTGCGTATCGTAAGAGGCGACTAAGATGACGTGTGATTCTGACAGAGTAGAATAGGACCCCACTCTTCCCGTTGATGTTGGAATGTAAGAGGAGATTAAGGTATAAATATTATGCAAACATCAAGGTTTGAGCAGAGTGGAATAGGACCCCACTTTTCCCGTGGATGTTGTAAGAGGCGACTAAGAGAGAATTAAGCAAACATCAGGCCTTCTCAAACCATCCTGCTAGCGTGAGGAGTGAAGAACAAATCCTGCATTTGGCCTCTAGTAAATACTGATCCTGTAGTAGAGACTAAACATTTGTTGTTGATGATGATGATGATGATGATGATGATAACGATAAAGTTTTCCAGTTAAGTTATGAACGATAGATAAGCATTCAACCATAACAGAGATCTCATAGAAATGTAATGATCTGGCTGAAGGTGGAAGCGAGCTTCACCCAGAACTGGCTATCTTACCTCAAGTACCGAAATACAACAATGTTTTATGACGACAGATTTCTTAGGTAAGATGGTGGCAGAAAAAGTCCTTATAACCTAACCAACCAAAAAATGTTGCCCTTACAAAGAATCGAACCAGGGACCTCTAGGTCTGAAACAGTATTTTATATCTTATCAATAAATAGACCATAGAGGCAGATAACGTACTAGGCCAATGGGAATACCATGGGAAAAGAAACCAAAGGAATGTCCTCAATCACCTCACGTTCTGAACTCACAACATCAGACTCGGCTATAATAAGGCAAAGTTGGCGATCTTACTAGTAAAATTTTCTCTCAATCATAACTTTTCGAGAAAAAGAAAATATTATGTAGATTTCCTGGCACTATTTCTGTGAGCTGTGTTCGTTCGCGCTAAGTTATGCTAATGCAATAATAATATAATCTAATATTTCATATGAAACTTTGTAATTCGAAAATTAAATAGATTCATTATTTATTTGGGTTATGTGATAGTAAAATATTTCCAATTAAATTGAATACAAAAGTTAAGTCAATACTCGTAGCATCTTGCGTAGTTTACATATACTAAAACGATTACCGCGATGATTTAAGGTCGTTTAGCATCTGGATACCTAAGAAATACAAAAAAAAAACAATAAATTTCTATAATTTTATGTATTACCTACTTTTACATGATAGAAACTATCTATCTAAATTCTTATTTTATTAAGGATCTTAAAGAAAGTCCCGTTCTTAGCAATATCAATCAGCTATGGCGGTTCATAAAATCAACCAACGAGTTCTTGCTTACATTAAAAGACAAAGACAAACAACAGAACCCCCAGTCTGGTGAATCAGTCGTCAAAAGATGCACCCCACTTAAGGCTTGTAAACTCGAAGTTACAAAAATATGGCGTTAAGGAAGGTGGCTCGTCGCGCCATAAATCGCGGGCATCTTCGCGCCGCGCCAATTAGTGCAAGATGGCGCCCGGGACCGCAGCATGCGAGACGTAAGCAAAAACACATTGAATTTCATTTGTTTTACCTGTCTTCAACGTCATCATCATGCAGGACATGCCTAGAGTGCCCTTATGAGACCTACTATGGGCATGTGCTTCGATAAAACATCAAGTAAACATTAAAATACTGAGCAGTAAAAAGTAACTAAACGATTGTAAATGTAAAATTAACTACGTCTTTAAAATTAAAGTTAGTTTATTTTTTAAGAAAAGGTACCGTGATCCTTAAATGCACAGGGTCAGTAATTAATGACAGTCTAAAGTTCTCACAATATTTGTAAGTTCAACATTACCACAATAGTCATATACGGGAGCAAAATTAGAATCTTCTCGAAATTCTTGGATCCAGTCAAGCAAACATTCAAATTTTAAACAACCTCAGAAAACATTCCAATTTTAAACAACCATACAATTTACATTTATTTTACTGATCTTTTTAAGGATATACATCTTTAGTAGTTTTTTTTAATCCGTTTGGTTCCTCAGTGGCATAACGCCATTCCTAGTGCGATGCCGCGAGTCTCCACTTTTTAACGAATGCTGTGAAAGCGTTAATTACTTTTGCAGTAATTAATATGATTTAAAGATCTGTTCAAAAATAAAAGACCTTTGAGTTTTATCGTTTGTGAATTTTTATTCGAGTTGAGTGACAGTGCTTCGACAAATGAGATTCAATTTCGACATTTCAACATAAAATTTCGTAGGCAAAAAAATAAGTTCATTCGTGGAGCTCAAGTACATTGAAATGTGAAACATATTAATGTTTTAAATACATAATTTAAACAATTGCCCATTAATTATAGCTTAAAATAGAATCCACCGCCATAAACAGTCAATAATTATTATTAGTCTTGTCGGAGATCATGATCATGGCGTAACCATAATACAATACTTTTCCATATGCCTGGGAATCCATCTCAGAACTTTTGATTCAATAGAGAGAGAATGAGAGAGCTATTCAACTACCTACTGAACCACAGTGGCTTTAAAATAACTTAACTGCAGTAATAGTCTAACAAATATTTTTTTCAAGATGTTTCATTGAGTTATAGTCCAACCATTTTCAAAGGCGCATAATATTAAAGTCCGTTGTTCGGCGCAGGTCAACAAGTAACTTCACTTTGGAACAGCGCATCGGCGAAATGCAATATCGGCGTTCTGTTCTGTACCATGTTATAGTTTTAAAGTAGTCGACGTACATACGTGGGTACCTACTGCATATCAGACTTTACATTTTTGTGGCAAAACCGGCCTTATTGTAATTACTTAAGGCTACTATCTGCTAAAAGTACATGGCCACTATTTATCTACTCCAAGATTCTTTTTTTTAATGGCAGTTCTTTTGAAGGCGAGAGAAGGCAGGACTTACAGGGCAAGTATGCACCATCTAGACTGCATCTCACTTAACATTAGGTGCAATTGCGGTCAAATACCTCAAATTCAAATTCAAAATACGTTTATTGTGAACCACAGGTACATAGGTTGTCAAATTATAAATGGATATAGATCGGCTGCGTTCCGCCTTGAAGGCATACAATAGTTAGTGCTTAATTCTAGGGTTAAAGTTTATGCTGAAGGTTAGGTGCAAACATATTAAGTAATTATTCAGAATTTTTCAAATAATCGATCAATAAACAATTTGGTCCGTCAAAAAGTCACTAGTCTTATAATAACATTTGCCTTGTTTTGCATAAAAAAAGCCCAGCATTGCAAAAAAAAAAAACATTGCAAAAGCAGAGCTCTCAAAATCCAATTCATACTTATCTTGAGCGATGATTCAAACTTGAGCATCTGACACAGCTAAATAATTACATTGAATTAATGTTAAATTATGGAACTTCGATACAAGCTACAACAAAATTACATCGCTGCTACCAAAATGATAAAACATGAACGCCTGGTATCCGATAATGTCAACATAGTTCGATAGCAACTATTCAGTAATTGATTTAGTGCACGACGCGAGCTGCGATAGACGTATATTTTTAACTAGCAGTGCCCGCGACTTCGTACGCGTGAAAATAGTTTGAATATTTCCCGGTTTTGCAACCTTTTCCTTTACTGCTCCGTCTTTATTGGTGTATGGCGATGTTTTAACAGCCTCAAGCCTTCCTCGATAAATGGGCTATCCAACACAAAAATATTTTTTTAATCGGACCAGTAGAGTTCCTGAGTTTCGCGCGTTCAAATATACAAAACATTTTTTTAAAAGTTGACCTTCAATGTTTTCAGTTCAAGAGTTGCGACTACGGTCAAAATCGCTTAACATGCGATGGCTCCATAACTATTAGTAATTGATTTATAGCACATAACAAGTTGTGATACGTTAGATGTTTTAATTGGTTTGTTCCACGCTTGGTAATGGAAGTGGGATGCAGCCATGGCGTTGAAATTCGATTTGGGCCATCCTTTCTATGGCCAACAGAAACTGGCAACTTTGCGTATAGGCTGAGTTGCACCACCTAACTTTAAACGTAACTATAACGATAACCGGTTTTTTTTATGGAGTTTGACAGATTTTTGACATGTGTTATAGTTAAAGTGAGATGGAAATCATTGGGGGAGGCCTATCTTCAGCAGTGGACGTCCTTGACTGAAATGACGATGATGAATATTCAACAGGATTCTGCAGATTCTGTAGATTATTAAAAAGTTTTTATTAGGGAATTTTGAGTAACTAAATTACATTTATTGCAGGTAAATTATTTGAGATGTGCAATTATTACTACTGAAATTCAAACAAGTTTACGCCCGTATTCACAAACGATGCTTGTTAATGTGAAGCAGCAAATCGAACGCACATCGCTGAATAGAGCTCTGTGATTGGTTCGTGTTTCACTCTGTGCGTCCACGCGCACTGTGAGACCTCATAGTAATGTTTGTGAATACCAATATCTTTAGAAATGGATTTTGAAACTCCAGAATGGAATTCCAGGCATTCCATTGTCGCAGCCTCGCAGCGTGCGTGCGTATGCCACTGCGCATTGTTGAAGCTAAGTTATGGCCACGCATGCATTATGCTCATGTTATGCATTCAAATTATAGGATAGCTTTTGTCCGTGACTTTGCTCGGAATTCTGCCTGTCCCAGAATGACGAAGTGGAAGGTTAAAAACTAACCTATATTTTTCTCTAGATCTGAGTGAGTGAATGAAGGCTACTGACAACTCCACTCTTGTAGCGGAGTTTTGGGCTGACACTGTGTATGTTTATTGTAGACACGACAAGAAGAAGAAGGTGATTAAAGACTAGATTCGATATAATGTAACGTTCTTAGGAATGGTATATGGAATATCGAACCTTTCACTAGGGTGAACACTAGAACATTTTATAAAGCAGCTCATTGTTATGTTACAAGTAGATGCTCCAGTCTATACTCACCCTTGATATCAAACATTTTTTTTTTTTAAATCATCAAACGTTCAGTAGTTTTTACTTGAAAGAGTAACAAACACGCATCCTCCAACCCCTGACAAACTTAAGAATTTTTAATATTACTAGGAGTAGGCAAGAACCTGTGTTAGTTATAACTAGATATTCGATATTATCTCAAAGCCCGTGTTGAATGAATCTCTCTTCAATAATAACAATGTTGTATCATAAAAGTTTTAAAACAACGTAGCAACGTTAGTTTTAATATTGTAATCAAGTTATTAACATCGAGTTAGTTCGTAAAGCAACATGCACTATGCAGCGAAATCAATTTATTGCGCCACACTGAATAGTTGCAGTGCCAAACTATGTGAGTATCAGGGATGTCATGGATATCCGTAACCGAAACTTTCGGATAATATCCGAAATAAAAAATGTCCGTAACCGTAACCGAAACCGGTATAATATTATTCAAATATCCGTAACCGAAACTACATATCCATAAGATCTATATGAGTATAAAGGCCACGATACACATGCCAGTAAAATTGAAAAGTAGCTTGCATGCTTATTAACGGTATGTGCAAGTAATAAAAACTATTAAAATTCATTATTTTATTTTTTTCAAGTAGGCCTTTAAAAATCATAACCCTCTTTCTTGCGTAGTAGAGTAAAAAGCGCTTGTAGGTACTCGTCTCGGTATTACTATTACTTTATCCCTACCACTGCTTGCTTCGGGACAATAAATGGGCCACTGCTGAAGAAGCAACGCAAGAAACTCACGCCCGTATTCACAAACATTCACGCAGCAGTCTCGCAGTGCGCGTTGATGCACAGGGTGACACACGAACCAATCACAGAGCTCTATTCAACGCTGTGCGTTCTATTTGCTGCTTCACTTAAGGAAGCATCGTTTGTGAGTCTCTTACTAACCTTATGTGGATAAGTAGGTATACTAGCATGCAATTTTCATCCTTGTATGACTTTATTTCCAACTGAAAAGTTGAAAATGAATGTTGTGCGATATACTCGCTTGCTAGATACAGGCATGCCAGTTAGCAAGGAACTCCTATGCAAGTGTACCAGTTACTGTCATATGTATCGACGCCTTTATGGCTATAAGTCGTACTATATTAAGAACCTGTTATGGGTTATGGAAAGCTTATTGCTAATTTTTATGGAGGCTTGGTAATTTGAACAAAAACTTTATACTCGGTTATGAAGCTTTCTAATCATTTATCCAGTTTTTCCGATAAAATCTCCAAATGAACTCGATCAACTTTTCTTACTGGTAAAATTCCATATTACATTTTTCATTACTAAGGGCACTGGCTTAGAAAGGGGCTAACCTTAACATAGCTCTTTTGACCCACTAGAAAAAACCTAAACCAACATGATGCAATAAACATTATGACTATGACTATGACTACTTGTAAATTAACTTTCTCACCTACAGCCCTATAAAAAAACCATAAAGAACATCGTTAAAACCTGCAAATACCGTATTACGTATGCCACCGGCGAGGTGCCCGCAATTTTTCTTCAAAAACATAAATTCCTCTTACAACTTTGAGTGATCTTCCGCGGTTATACCTAATTTTACGGGCAAACTTTGCCCGGGCGATGTCCGCACTTGGCTACTTCCATTCCTGAGATTTCCCGGTGAGAACTGACTTTGCTATTAGTTCCCTGATGAGAGATTTTGTTTTAGTTTTCCCTAGTTAACGGAGTTTCGATGTTGGGTGGATCTTGGAGGATTACGTTTGGTTTTGGCTTTTTTTTTTATTTCTATAGTAAGGTACCTAGGTATGTGTCAGAAAGTGCAAATAACAGTACCTAGTACCTAAATTAAGGTAATCAATGAAAAATATTTTGGTCTGATATGCCTGACTTATTAGTCAGATGTTTCTTTTTTCAGCAACGAAGAAAAATTTATGATATTCAAGAAATGTTAACTACGAGTATTAATTTGCGAAAAAACGCGCTATTATTTCCTACGCTCTAGTCTGAAAAGAAATAGATAACTTCGTACGTGAGTAAGCTATTTAAGGTGACTCCTAACTATGATCCATCTTTTTAATTAGCTCCCCAATACAGGACGTATTTTAGGCGAACCTACCTCACCCTACCATGTTATCTGAACTGTTTTAACACAAATCGTAAATTAAAATAGTAAGTCCTAAATGGTAAATTGTTAAAAATATGTATTTAAAAAAAATACGTCGTCACTATAATAACTTTAACATTGTTTCAATATACAATATAGAAGGCAGTTCAATAGTCAATTCTGAACACTATCACAAAGGGTCGCAAACGCGTTAATACACCATACTTATTAGGGTTAGTTCATAACTCGTGATTTGAACCGTTAATGGCTTTAGTTCCTGACTTACGCCAGGCAGGGTTGCCACCAGTTGACATTTTAGCCGTCGGAAAAATACAGTTCCTGCATCATCAGAGTCTATAGCATATCAGGATTAAAATTTTTGTTGAAGTAAACGCTATATTCACGTGATATTACCATAAATCACGGGTAGTTTTGACAAGAGACAGTTTTTTTTTATGCATAACAAGGCAGGTATTTGACCACAATCGCACCTGATGTTAAGTGGGATGCAGTCTAGGATGGTACATATCTGCCCTGTAAGTGCCTATTCACTCTCGCCTTGAAAAGACCCGGATTATAGTTTTCGATTATAGACTATACTGCTGCCACTCTCCTAAAACATCCCAAATCTATACGTCGACATACGCTTTGTTGATGGTGTCATGTAAGTAGAGGTTGTCTCTACTTGACACCATGGACACAAAAAGTGTCTACATTTGCACAAGGAGTGGACGATTTAATGTTGATTATATAAAAATAAAATATTCACTGGAGTGGTGACTGGCTTATAGGGTACTACTCAAGATACAAAAATGTAAGTTTACGCAGCCTATTAGAGAAAATTATTTGACGATTAAAAATGGATCCTAAATCGTTCAGATAGAGCCCGACTCTAGGGTCTCTGAAGCGATTATCTAGAGATTAATGATAAACTATAAAATAACGAAGAGCCAACCCTAACGAACTTAACCCGTCGCCTGACGCATCGACGAAGCAATTTTGCGAATAGTTATTCAAAAGTGCTGCGTTATTCGCGTCCAATAGGATAATCTCTGCTCTGTTTTAAGTTGCTTGTTGGGAATTTAATACATTTTTGGATTTCAATTTATTTAACGAAATAATCCTTAAAAAAATTTTTACGCCTGTCATTTTATTTAAAATCGATTTATGTTAAGTAGTTATACCATTATGGAACGTAGTAAGTACTCGTAATTAGTGAGTTTCATCATTAGGATGGTAGAACATTAATATCTACATTACTATGAAAATGGCTAGTTCAAAAGTGCCGACTTTTATTAATACATAATTATTATTACTTGTGGCCTCATAGGGCTGAGTGTGAGTTTACATCAAATGTTCTAACTAGTGAGCGCGTAAAAAAATACATTAAATGTTATTATGACGGATAGTACAGCGCCCCGGCGGCGGAAACGTTCAAGAACTAAAATTTTCATACTTTTTTAACGCGCTCACTAAGAAGGATGTTTGATGTAAACTTACACTCGGCCCACAGGACTCTAATTTTCTTACGTTATCTTTCATTATGACACGTAAACTCAACATAGGTACTCGTACAGTCAGCGTCGAATAGGAGGCTTCCGGCGACTGGGACCGCAATAAACTGGGACCGCGGTCCCAGTCGCCGGATCCGTAAAATATTAATAATATTCTTCCGTAAATGTTAACTGAAATTAAAAAAAAATACAGTCAAACGAAAATTTTTAAGTGTATTCCCAGTTAATTGCGGTCCCAGTCGCCGGAAGCCTCCAAATAGTTCGTGACACCCAAAGTAGTCAAAAAGTTCGCAACACGTTTTTCTTGCGATTGGAATAAGGTAGCATTGTCAACTTATTGGCCACTCTGGTTGTGTCACGAACTATTTGACGCTGACTGTACTAGGAGAAAAAAACGTCCTCAAACAAAACACTTTGGGTAAATAAAATAAAAACTCTTTTCACTAAAACTAAAACAGTTGAAAGCTAAAGTAGATCAAAATACGGCTTAGTCGGCGGCGATCTGCGGCTTCTAAATCCCTATTATGCTAAGTGCTAAGTAGTTTAGTTCAAAGTTTCAGTCTGGCTGAAAGAACTGTTTGAAAATGCTTAGAGAGGCTCTGCTCAGAAGGATATCTTTGTTTTACGTTTTCTTTCTTCTGTCTTAACTGTCGTTCGTTTCAGCCAAATGACGTCCACTGCTGGAAAAAGGCCTCCCCCAAGGATTTGCATAACGACCGGTCCTGCACCGCCCGCATCCAGACTCCTCCCGTGACCTTCACCAGATCGTCGGTTCACCTACTGGGGGGCCTGCCCATCACCACAGAATAAGTAATAGTACAGGTACAGAAGGATTACTCCGCAAGACGAGTTAAATAAATGCGAGTCTTGCTACGACGCGATACAGTGGAATTCAGCTCGCACAGCACTACGTACCTACAATTTTATTCACCTACAAGTTTTGTCTCTTTCTATCGAGTGCCTCTGAACTCTTTTTACGCTGTTAGGGTTGCTATGCTGTCTAGTGAAAAAATAGAATTAATCTACTTAGGTATTTGTAATGAGGTACGTATGTAGGTAAGTATTAGTGTTATTTTACCTTTGTAAAAATAACATTTTAAATATACCTACTTAGGATAAAAAAGTACTTATTTTAATACAATGTCTTCATTCATACCTATTTTAACATAAGACAAATAAATTAAACATACCTACTATCACAGAAGAAAGAATGACATCATACCTACCTACTTACTACGCAAACACGAAACGGCTACATCCTAGAACGAGAGGCGTCACCCGAAAATATATTTGTATTTGGCTTTGCACAAACGTAATCTAATGTTACTCGCTGTACTTTGGCAATAATTTATTTTTTACTGAATATTGTTGGGGTACCTATGCATTATGGTAAAAGAACTAGCTTGTCGTAATTTGGTGTATCGATGTTACTCTTCCGTTTCATTTACCTACACGGAAAGGTAATAGTTAATATTTTAACGATAAAATTCTTAAAACATCATAAATTGTATTCAAAAGAAATTATTTATTAAAGGCAAAACATCAAGTCCCGACGGGCGCGCGCGTGACACTCGACTGATATAATACCCGCCGGCGGGGCGCTTCGCTGTAGGTAATTATCGGATGTACCGCGCGGAGTGAGCCAGGCCTGCCATCACTACGTCTTCCGGCTCGTGGTCGCCATTCGAGAACTTTTCTGCCCCAGCGGCCATCAGCTCTGTCAGCTATGTGCCCCGCCCTCTACCACTTGATTTTAGCTATGGATCCTAGCAAAAGAACATTACTAAATACAGGGTGGGCCAAAAATTTTTGCAAATGGCAACTCTTGATTCCTCGAAAACAGATCGAATGCACAGTTTCTCATCAAACTGCATTATTTCATGAATTTTTAGTCACATAGAGCGCTTCATGGAACAACATCGTGGTTTTCATGTATTTAAAGGTTGTGAATAAGAGGATAAAAAATTCTTAGTCGTCATCGTCACCATTATGTATGCTATCAACACGGTTACGTAAGATCTCTTATTCTTTGTGAATCTTACTTTAATCATTCCCGTTTTGAGTCGCTCCTGAAATCAGTCCGTTTGTTACAGATCTTCAAAGAACGGCCTATCCTATCCCGGCTTGTTTTGACATGTAAATGGATCTGTCCCGATGCAAATGACTGAATAATCGGCTTATTGGCATGCGACAACGAGCCGACAGTTGCTCGCGATCGACCCGCGCCTTGAGACGGATTTACATTGCAGAGGACACGGCGGCGGACAGGTTAAGGAAGGTACATTCACATTTATTCAGAGGCTGTATGCCGCGTTGAATTCGGGACTATGTATACGATACTTTACGATACTTTAATAAATAGACGAGAGAGAAAAAGAGGTGAGTAGTTATAAGTCGAGACGGATTTAGGTCACACGGAAGGTTAAGGCTGAGTGCACCACCTGACTTTAACCGTAACTATAACGATAACCGGTGCTTTTTGTAAGGAGTTTAACATATTTTTGACGTTTGTTAAAGTTAAAGTAAGATGGTGTTTAACATATTTTTGACGTTTGTTAAAGTTAAAGTAAGATTTAGACTCCCCGCAGCCTGCAGATTTTTAGTCAGCCGATAGTTGTGTAGGCATCCAATTTGTATAAGAAATTCATCATCATCATTTCAGCCACCACGTCCACTGCTGAACATAGGCTTCCCCCCTAATGAATTTCACATCACCCGGTTGGTAGCGGCCTGCATCCAGCGCCTTCCTGCTACCTTTATCATGATGGATCCGAAACGTGGCCTCTTACAGGCTTCTTAAAGAAGCTCAAAGTTGCACGGCGTGCTATGGAAAGGGCTATAAGAAATTGACCGATACAACATCACATTATGAATCCAATCACATTGTGAAAGAAAAAATAAAAGAATCACATCGATTAAACCTTTAAACCTTCGGCCAACAAAAGTATGTAGTCTGCAGGGTGTCTAAAGGTGTATCCACATTGCTTTTAGACTACCATTCGAACATCAGCGACAGTGAAGCCAAGAACAAAAAATAATCAAGAAAATAAATTACACCGTTTTTCTTAAGTTCTTCCAAGGCAATAAAGGCTCTATATACACGTCTAATAAATCAAAGATTGCCTTATTCGAGTCAAGCTTAAAACTTTTATAGGGTAACTTACCTCATTCTCGGCTAACGAGAGCCAAGGTCCTCGAACTCCTAACACTAATAGCCCAGTGTAAAACCCTGCCAAATCCCTATCACGGATCCTCACTGCGATTCGAAAATAAAAAGTTAAAGGGCAAAGAGTTCTTGCTTAAAACGAGTGAGAGTTCCGTAGCACATTGTTTTATTTTCTAAACTTATTTTCAAACATAACTAGGTAAACTCTCAGTGTTGTTTAATTTAATTGACCAATCCTTAAACTACTAGTAGTAAATAAGAAATGAAGTTAGGTGTCGTTAAATAATACAAAACAAAAACTATGCAATTCTGACCACTATTACCTTCATTCGAATTGTTAAACTCCTTTTTTTTAAGTCGGCTAAAATGGGCCGTAAAAAGTGAACTTAAAAAAAACTTTTTACCTACAATCACCAAGTTTTCAGGACATCTTGGCGTTATAATAATTAAGTATGTTGTACTTATTTATTAGGTACTTGGTGTTTGATACTACATATTAACATGTAATTTATTTTGACATTGATAAATTGAATATTTTGTGATTGTTTTAAGTATGCTTTCTTAAAAGATTTTCGTATCTTTTTATTTCCCACGGAACTCTAAAAATGTAAAAGTTCCTAGAGGATTTTGAGTCGGCAAACTTTACACAGTAGAAGCTTAGTGAAGTTCGCCGCGTTTTCGCAACTAGACTTTGTTTAATAGTTTAAAGAGCACATTAAATATTTATTCCCGATCTTCACTAGCTTGATAAAGACGAGTTTAAAACTTTGGCGTTCTATTGCCCATTCTTTTACTGTCCGGTAAACTGAAGTGTAAATTGTTGTTAGATTTTTACTATTTATTAGAAAATAGCAGCGGGATTTTGATTGAATAAATAGTTACGTATTAAAATTTAAAATTCTTTACTTCACTTGTCAGTTGTTTGTCCTGGTATCAGATCAAATCAAATTAAATTTATTTATTTGCGTTATTTCAGGTACATAAGTGGTCTACAGAGATTTAGTAGGTTTGTTGGGTTTAGGTACCTTAACATTTAGGTAGGTGTACAAAAATTAATGGACGAATTTTGATGAAACATTACCTACAAGGATAAATAGCGTGTAATCAGGTTAGCACACAGGCTACGTTTTATATGTATAAAAAAGGAGTGTGTGAGGGAATTTCATAATAACGTTATTTTTGTGAGTTGGACCCTTTCCAACTCACAAAAATAACGTTATTATCATCTCAATCAAAAACACATATAGATAAGTAACTCGAAAATTCACCAATCTATTGCCGAAATTCACAGTCATTACTAAGTGGCGTTTGCCGGCTACGATGCAAAGGGGTGTCTCTAGTGTCTACAAAATTGTCGTTTAGGGTGATAACAGCTATCTGGAAATGTTCCAGACTGCCAACTTGCAAGTTGGTTTTGTTATGTTTTATTTCACTCCACTGTCTGGCGAATAAATTGATTTTGTGATGACTGAATATATCTAATAACAACTATTTTCGATTTCTAAACTTTTCTGAACTAGGTTTTGGTCTTAAATGGGGCGAAAATTTATTAAAAGATATTTTTCATTTTACATTTTGCTTAGATTTATCAATTTGACATAAAATTTTACAATTTTTGCTTGTATATTTTTAAGTGCAAATTGTTAAGCTGTGGTCTCATTAATTAGACCTAATTATCATCATCATCAGGACCTTTACTAAGTCCTAGAGGTAAATAGAAAAATTAAGTACAAACCACAAAAAGGCAATAAATCAGAGAATAATAATCTAGACCCATCGTACCACTAAACACGCTACCAACCGTATAACCTAGCTATAGCAAACTAAGATCTATTGAATCTATACACATAGACAAGGCATAGACAACACGAGTAGTGTCCGAACATGGACACGCCGATAACGGCAATTACAATTATTCAAGCGACAAAGCTATGGACAAAGCCTGACCTATCTCGGCTAATCCATTACCGCGGGTTAGGACGCGGACGTTAACTGGTGCATTTACCCTGCGCTTTGACCGATAGTTGCGATTGCAATTAGTGAATCAATTGTGGTCTAACTAATTACCTCTATATCACCAAATATCGTGAATAACGCTAATCTTCCAGTGTCAAATTAATAACTTTTGAAAGCATTTTAGACCATTTTGGTCGTTATGAGAATCCATCCATCCAAAGTAACTCTGTCTGTCTGTCTATGTCACTTTCACGCCTAAACCATTAGATCGATTTTGATGAAATTTGGCATAGATACAGTTTGAGTCCTGAGAAAGGACATAGGATAGTTTTTATCCCGGTTTTTGAAACAGGGAGGCGCGCGATAATGTTTTTCTGTGACAGACAAAATTTCAGACGGGCGAAGCCGCGGGCGGAAAGCTAGTAATTAATAGTCTGTTATTGTAAGTATTGTAGGTAAATAGTTCGTTTTCACCAGACCTATAATGAATACTATATCGTTTTCAATACACACACGTACGCGCTACATGCTGATAACGATAAATAATCATTCAAGCGACATAAAGATATGGACACAGCCCGACTAGCTAATCCATTACCGCGGGTTAGGACGTGGACATTAATAGGTGCATTTACCCTGACTACTCCGATATTTTAAATTGGTTTAGTGAAAAAAAAAATGTTTAAATAAAAAACTAAAAAATCTTCGCGACTGCTCTTCCATCTATCTATCTGCGCTACTTAGACACTGGATGAAGTTTTATTGTGGACTAGCTTTCCGCCCGCGGCTTCGCCCGCGTGGAATTTTGTCTGTCACAGAAAAACTTTATCGCGCGCGTCCCTGTTTCAAAAACCGGGATAAAAACTATCCTATGTTCTTTCCCGGGACTCAAACTATCTCTATGCCAAATTTCATCAAAATCGGTTGCGAGGTTTAAGCGGGAAAGCGTAACAGACAGACAGACAGACAGAGTTACTTTCGCATTTATAATATTAGTAGTTGGGATATACCTACACAATGAGGGCAGGCCCCTCACTACGTGGACCGACGATCTGGTGAAGTTTGCGGGAGGTGCCTGGATGCGGGTAGCGCAGGACCGATCGTTGAGGAAATCCTTGGGGGAAGCCTTTGTCCAGCAGTGGACGTCATTTGACTGAAACGAACGAACGAATTCCTACACAAAATTGCTAAAATAAGTACCAAAGGACTTACTAATTGTATGAAAAATGTATTGATCCAGACAATGTTTTCAAACACTTCAGTTCCCAATGCTTTATTCTTGATTGACGTGTGTAAACAAGAAAATATATCATCTCGCACAATAACCATAATTTTCTCAGAATATTCCAAAGAACAATCCACATCTCTCGTTATAAATTCTTGGACCAAACTTTACAGATCATTTCAGTCCGATTCTCAGTCCCATAATGATAATAATATACCGATATATCAAAATTTTTGCCAAATTAACTGCTACAATCATCGTCATATTCGTGATTTTAACATACCAAAACAGTCACGTTCTAAAAAGTAGAATAAAAAATTTCCATATCTGGAGAGAGGCATCGAAAAGAGAAGTGATCAAACCAAAATTTATCTTGCTGTGGTCGAAACAAGATCACAATTTCGATGTACTTTTGAACAGTTCGATTTCAGATGAATGTGTTTACAACTGCTACTTCACTAAAGACAAAAACTTTATTCAGGGATTTAAACATTTCGATGCCATTCTTTTTAGTGAGAAAGTGAGTTCACATTTTGATGTTGAAGAAGAATTGCCTTCAAAAAGGTTTTTAAACCAAACGTTTGTGTTTGTTGGAAGGGAATCCGCTGAAAATTACGCAGTGTGTGAAGAAGAATTCGATGATTATTTCAATCTTACTTGGACATACAAACTTGACTCCGATGTAGTGTGGCCGTATTTTACAGTTTTTAATAAAAAAGGCGAAGAAATCGCTCCTAGTCTTGATGTTAATTGGACAGCAAAAGTCAAACCTATATCAGCGAAAATTGGAAAAGCTATTGTTAATGTTAAAAAATATCCAGCCGTTTGGATGGTATCTAATTGTTACACGCAAAGCAGAAGGGAAACTTATTTCAACGAGTTAAAGGTCGCTTTACAATGGTACGGATTCGAGATTCATGTTATAGGGTCTTGTGGTACAAGACAATGTCCCTTTGAAAAAGATAAGGAATGCATTAAAAAACTGAAGCAATATTATTTTTATTTGGCATTAGAAAACTCAATATCTGAAGACTATGTGACAGAGAAGGCCCTGAAAGCATTATTGCATTATACAGTTCCAGTGGTGTTTGGAGGTGCTAATTATTCCAGGTTTGTAATATTTTATATCTTTTGGAAACAGACAGTCATCTGTGGTCTAAATATTTTTAACTCCCTGAAACCAGAGGTTCAATTCTCAGATAGAAAACACCAATTTGGTAGGTCGCTTCACGTAATTGTCCCATCATGCATTTTGACCAGCTAATAGGTGTAAAACAAATTTAATAAGCTAAACAAAGGACAATGTTCGTTCTCCATACATTGTTCGCCGTTAGATCAACAGTGCCGAAAAAATACTTTCTAGGTTCTAAATGACACAAATCTTTATGTAAGAACAATTATTCCTGGCGGACCAATTCTATAAACTTATTAATAGCAATATTGTTATCATAACCTCTTACTTACTAGTATTGTATTATATTATTTTATGCACATCGATTTGGGAGATGTTCTGTATTGTAGTTGTCGCAGCCAAATTGTATTATAATATTGGACGGGTTTTGGAAATAGCTCGGCGTTCCACTTTTATGATTTACTTACTTACATTTTGCACGTAAATAAATAACATGAATCCTATGTTTACTTTCCACTCTTGACATTTAACACGTGACTTACCAAACTAACTATCTCCATGTTACCGTCTTAGTCTATGCATGACTAGGGATTGAACAACTTTTAATTGAATATTATTAATAATTCTCGATAATTATTATCGATTGAAAAATATTCGGAATTTGAATCGAATGATATATTCAATTTTATCAATATCAAAATATTTAATTTTAATAATAAAATAAATATTATTTACTACTACCTATGAAATGTTCTGAAGATTGCCTGGAGCGCTCCCCCAATCCTGGGTTTTCCCTTTCCAAGCTGAGAGGACATCATTTTGGTTCTATCGATACATTATAAAGGTACTTAATATTTGAAATGTATTACCAATTAATGTTATAAGCATTTTGAGCGAATAAAACTTTCAATTCTATTAGAACTTTAGACATTTCTCTCACTTTAAGCGGCATTGGATTTTTCATCGGATTTTGAAACTGTTACAGATATTAAAGATGATCCCATATTGTTGTCATTGTCTATATCAGTGTTATGATCACAATTCTTTTTATTTTATTCATGACCTTCGACCAGTTGGACACATTAGATAGCTTCTTGTAGTATCGTGCAATATATTTTTAACTTTTAATTAAAATCTAGTTATACTGTAGCAATTTGGACGATTTATTTTATTTACAAGATCGGTATCTTATTGTCTATGATGACCGCAGTCAACATCACTATTACATGAATTCCTAACAATGAAGTACGGCATTGCCTTGTGCCGATTTTACATAGATTTTATCGACACAAATTATGGAACTTCATAGGATATGGAGCAGGCCACGCCCTAAAATGTCCGGATGTCGTCATAGTATTATGGAATACATATAAAAGACTTTTATTATTTCATTTTCTAATCCTCAAGTGTCCGTTACAATCTAATTAATATTTAAGTATTCAAAAAGTAAGAGATTAATTTTGATACTTTACTGCTGTGCCCAGGAATCTAAGGCGGTTTCTGACAATGTCCTTTAATAAGCTCTTCGAATGACATGTTAAACTTAGGGTTTAGCTTTCTTTGCTAAGATGAAGTCCATACTTACTTCATCTTAGCAATATGTAACAGAAGTAGCCAACAGGCACGATTGCACAATAAGCAATGAAAATAGTTTTCTTTTTCATTACACCTACTATTTAATATTCCAGGTTCCTCCCCCCTGACTCCTACATCAACGGTCGAGACCTAGGCCCAAAGAAGACAGCAGAAAAAATGGCAAAGCTCATCATCAACCAAACAGAATACCTTCACTACTTCAGTTGGCAAAACCACTATATCATCAGGAACAAGACTGACACCATCTGCAAATTTTGCGAAGCGTTGTACAAAAGCGTCGGCAAAGTTCATAGCAATTTCAGGAAATGGTGGAATCCCAATTACAAGAAGAATTGCGAAGCTCAAGAAGCAGCTTCTAGAAAAAACGGGGAAATACCCAGAGTACCTTGGAACAAAATAGAGAAGTTCACTTACTACGTTAATTCTGACATTCAAGTTAAAAAACTCGCTTCTCCATAAATAAAATAAACTATAAAATAACCAAATAAAAAACCGACAGGCAGTGTTTATTCTTAAAGCTAGTATTAGAAATTGGTATACAAATTCTGCCTGCAAAATGGTATTTGTTTTAATTATCCGTATAATACGTTATTATAATTAATTAACATCAATAAACTAGACAGAACCTGATATCAAATTCATAAGTAGAACATTACACTAACAGAGCATTATGTAGTATCGATAGATCACTCGATGAAATTAACGTCACATGCGTTAGTTTGAAACAAAATAGTAACCTTTTCACTACAATCATGATAAAAATGTTTGTCGCTCTTAGAAATTCATACCCCATACTCATACTAAAAGACTCCACACATCTTTCGCGAATTTATTTACATGTAACGCTATGGGGTGATTCAACAAATCCAAGCTTGTACGAGGGAAATCACTTACCATATGACAAATAGTCCCATAGTGACACGCTTTTAAGATATCTAGGCGTCTATCCTGCAAAATAAATAAGCTATACTCGACCAAATCCATCTCTTTTGCTCGCCCTGAAATGTTCACACGAGTGAAGGAAATAGGTGGAAAATGGTTTTCGAAATTGTCTTTCAGAGTAGGGGTCTCTACTCTCCATTATAAATCTAACGTGACGGGTGTACGACAAACTCCTGTAATGGATTCTGTTGTGGACTAAGCCTCAATTGTACAACTTATTAGTGATGTGCATAATACAGGGTGATAGAGATAATAATATGATGTCGGAGACTGGAACAAGTTCGGACCTAAGTTCAAAACAACTCAGGATAATAGGATAACATGCCTAAATGATTGTTCAAGGTATAAAATACCTTACTTCAATAATGAATTCAGAATACTATTACTATCCAAGTTTTTATTTATTATGTTCTTATTTTTCTGTGCTCTTTTTTACCCGCTATTACGAGGGTGGTCTGAAAAGTTTCCGACCTAACATAGATACAAGATTTTTTTTCTTAAAATTTATTTTTATTTTTCTACATAGTCTCATCTACAGTAATTAGTCGGCGCCAAAACTCGGATTTATTGCGCCTAAACTGCGCCAACAGAGCATTGGAAATGTTCATTCGAACACGTCGTTGGTCTGACGTTAGCAAACGCGGCACCCAACGCGCGGACAGCTTTGTCATGCCTAAATCTTGATTTAATATGTGACAAACACGTTCATTGGACATTTTCATTGCCTCTGCTATCTCTCTCACTTTAATTCGGCGGTCGTCTAACACCATTTGGTGAACTTTAGCGATGTTATCGTCAGTAGTTACAGTTTTTGGACGTCCCGAACGTTCATCATCTCCCAAGCTCTTACGGCCACGTTTAAATTCGGCTGCCCAAAATTTTACTGTGGTAAATGACGGTGAAGAGTCCCCGTACACAGAATCTAACTCATCTTTGATTTGCGTAGGGGTATTCCCTTTCAAAAACAAATATTTTATGACAGCTCGATACTCGATTTTTTCCATTTTCACAAAAATACTCACATCGACTCACTCAAACGACTTTCAAATAAAAACCGCGCGTCAAAAATGGCTGAAACTTTGAAGTGTTGCTGTCAAAAGATGCACAATTACATTCCCTGACTTTAATTGATGTGTGCTGCCATCTTCACGTTGAGGTCGGAAACTTTTCAGACCACCCTCGTAATTAATATGTTTCATTGAACTTCCAATGTAATGCAATGGCTAAATAATATAAGTTGGTGTTTTAAAATTCTATTTTTCAATAATAAAGTATTCAATCAATCACGAGCTTTATTGAACAGAGCTTTATTGTAATGAAATATTCAATAACTAAACCATGAACATTGTAAGCTGATGACATTTCCAGCAATGTGGTTCAATCTTTTTTAAGTATTTTTTTCCATCAATGTTCTTTTTTTATAATTAAATTTTCAACGAAAAATCAATTAACTGATGGCCCAACACAAACTGATCGGCACATCGTTACGGTAAACATCAAACTAAAAACAATGTAAATCCGTCTCCTACCCAGCTCAATTTGCGAGGTCCGACTAAATTAACGAACTTTTCGATTCCTCCAAGCGTTAGGGTTAAACTGCACTGCCATCAATAACTATAGTGGTTTTTTTTACCATCTCAATTTTTTTACAGGATTTTTACCCATGAATTTAAACAACTTTCACTATGGGACTAATTACATATTTATAGTAAGTAATTTATTAATGTAATAGAATATTAATGGAGTAGTGCGCGCCGCTCGTTGTTGTTGTGCGACAAAACAAAATATTATTGTTCAATTAGATCACCAATACTGGTGGAACGTATCCTACCTTCTGACAGTGAGAATGAAGCTCTAGGGTAGCGCTTTCGTGGTTGATTGAATAGCTTATTATTGGAAAACACAAATTTTATATTATTTAGCCATAGAAGTTTAAAAATATACTAACTAATTGTGGGTAAACAATTCTAATTCTACAACGTGCTCCTTTTGTTTTCCGGAAATTTTAGGGGTATATTCTATAAATAAAAACTAGTGAAAGAGTCTTAGGAATATGTGTTTCTAAAAGCATATTTTTGAAGATATTGTGGATTCTACATTTAGAAGATACCTAGTTCTAGTGTTTTTTTTTTTTCAAAATTGTCACCTAGTCTTTTTGTGCAGACTTTTTATTGATAAGTGTATGTAAATTATGAATTATTTCAGTGAAAAATTAAGTTTTCAAATAATTTTGTATGAAAAAATAAGTCGAAAAAAATTGTTGAATTTAACAAAAAATGTAATGCCATTCCATTCTTTGAAGTGGTCTTATTATTCCCCTTGAGTTCCAGAAAATCAAAAAGAGCACGTTGTATATAAAAATTTGACGGCCCGACACTTCTCCGCTCCGCTCCGCTGGTAGTAACCTGGATTTAGCCATATCAAACGAATATGGCGTCTTATCAATTTTGACACTTTTTTTGTAACCTCTTTTGTTACAGCCAAAGAATCACCAAATCCAGTGATGAGGTCTCACCCTAACCCCATCGATCTCTTAGCTCCACTTCCAGTTTGTTTGTTTGTTTGTCCGGGTTTTCAATGGAGTTATTCGGTTGCACGCGATGGAGGAACGCGGTAATCTTTATTGACGTGGGGATTTGTTGCTCATTTAGAAAAAGGCTGTTAATTGATGTGGAAATTTTCATAACGAGTCCAGTTTGCAACGATACCTACGTGTAGTTTCGTATTCAAACACAAATTCAAATTATTTATTAGTATGTAAGCTCTTTTCAGAGCACTTTAAATAAAAGTCCCAATATAACTTGCCCTACCACCACTTCGGGACAACATATCGGCTGATGCTGGGAAGAAGTGGAGGAAGAAACTCAGTCACCTGATTTATTTATTTATTTTTGGGAAACATACAGTTACAATATAATTTAACTTAGGTGCAGTAAGAAAACACATAAACCAATTAAGTTTCCACAGTTAAATATACACATAAAGTTGGGCAAACCATTATGAATAAAATTTTGTTGTGAAAAATATAAACTTATATAAAAAAAAAGTAAACAAAGTGACAAAAGAAAAATTATCATGATGAGTCATTCTCATCAGGTGACTGAGTCGAAATTAGGAGAGGAATAGTAGAAGGAGAATCTATGTTTCTAGACTTTAGGAATGGTAGAGCAGTACATGATAGTGCTTACTATGCCACGAGGTTTTACAAAGGCTTACATAGTTTTAATTACGGTCAAAACGAAAAGAGAACAATTACATAATATTCGATGGACTTAGGCTGAGTTGCACCACCTTATTGTAACCCTAACAATAACCGGTGTTTTTTGTATGGAGTTTGACAGATTTTTGACATTTGTCAAAGTTAAAGTAAGATGATGCAACTGGGTCCTTAGTGATTGGCATCACTGCTCAATCGGATTATTGAAAATTAGAACTTATACATAGGTATACAATAATACCTAATGTATGAACTGTTCATAGTCTATAACTTAAAGTATTTTATACAATGCATTTTTTATGCATAACAAGGTACCTAGTTGATCGCAGTAAGTGAGATGCAGTCTAAGATAGTACAAATCTGCCCTGTACAATTTAATAATTAAATCTCCAGACTTTTTATTTCCCCAAAACTTTTTGTTAACCTTCAAAGAACAATACGAGTTGGAGCTACGCAACCATAGAGGTCCATCCCATCCCGAACCGAATTAGACAAATAACAAGTTGCGGGTAGTTGTATTAGTTGCCCGCGGCCGCCACGTGCGCCCTAACTAGCCAACTTCTGTCCATTCGTGTTTGCCTTCTTTGGCGCGAACTTTCTTTGCGGTCCGTTTGACCGGCAGTTGATTTGCAGCTCAGTTTCGAAGTGTCTAGGATAGGTTGGATTTTGAAGGTCTAAACGTACTCGTATAAGCTAATTGACTCTGCTTTTGTCGTTTTGCTGCCTATTTTTACGAAATGGTATACAGGGTGTCCCGTAATGAGCGTGCCAAACTTAAGGAGATTATAAACTAATGAATTGAAGAAAAATGAAACAAAAAAAATTTTTTTGGAAAGTACTAGCTATCACCATTTCAGAAACGATTTTTTTCATGTTTTTGGTATTTCTCTTATCCTTTTCCTTATCATAGACCACGATTATACAGGGTGGAATTTTGTAATGCCACCTGGAAGGAAAGTACTCTTAATATTGTAGATAGAAAAAATTTCTCAAAGAAAACATTCCTTTATTTTCGAAAAGAAATAGAACTGCATTCAAATATTTCCAAAAATTTGCTTGCCACACCCGGGAATCGAACCAACTAAAATCTGTTAAAAATTACATCCTGTATTTTTATTGCATCGATCGTTAGGGTCAAGTATAAGGATGAAATCTCTCTTAACAAACTTGATAAATCAAATTAAAGGAAATCCATAAAATCTTAAATTATTTTAATCATGTACAGAAAATTGTATGGTATGTTAGTGAATTTTCGAAAATTTTCGAAAATCCATGATTGCAGTTCTCTTTCTTTTCAAAAATAAAGGAATGTTTTTTTTTCAGTAAAATTTTCTATCTGCAGTATTAAGAGTACTTTCCCTCCAGGTGGCATTACAAAATTCCACCCTGTTTAATAATCGAAAATTTATTGTAGCTACCTATTGCTATTGTAGGTAGTAATGTGTACGTTTTCAAATAAAGAATTGCACAAACATGCAAAATGTCATCTGTATTTTTTATTTTTAAAGGTTCTAGCTCTGGGCTCTAGCGATGTCATCTGTATTCCGGCCAGTGATAACCATTCACAGCTCCATCATGGCCGACCACGGTGTTATGAATAACTTCTGAGCTAGCCACACTAGTTTCACCCAATATTGTCGCAACTATGTATGGTCAATCCGCGTTACTAGGAGGATTGCTACAACTATGTCCAGTTAATCGACCTGTTCCAAGACTGCAGCGGTTAAATAATAAGAAAAGGAACAAAAGTAATTTTAATAAACCAAGTGATTTCGTTGTAACACTTCATAACTTCTTGTAATACTTACCTAAGTATTCATAACTAGTAAATTATGTTATTTATACATAGAGTCCTAGGTAAGTAAAAGTGTACTATGAACAAATTAATTACACTGTCGTTTAGTTAGGTTATTTTAATCAAAGACTCGTCGTCTTGATACTTATTTGTCTCAACGTGTCCATAAAATCTTTCTCAAAAGGACCAAGAATAACAGTCTATTAAATTTTTCCAATCTCCACGCCAAAGCATCGACACAAAAATAAACCAAATCCCGTTACTTCAGTTAATTAAACTCCTTTCAGTGGACACCGCGTTTCTTTGTCACAGAGCATTTTCTGTTTTCACAGAACATGTTAGTGGGAAACAAAAAAGATGAATACAGTAGGCCTGATTGAAACGACGCAAATAAGTCCGAATTTTGAATAGAACTCAAAACTCAATTACAACTCAAGCTACAACATTAACATTTGAACACAAAGAGAGTTGAATATTTTTATTGTGTAGATTCTCAATGTAATAAGTTGGAAAATGATTTTGGTTCCTTCCTAATATGTGCTTAAGTCAGCGTTGCCAGACGTCCCGATTTTGGCGGGACGTCCCGATTTTTAAATCAAAATAAATGTCCCGCGCGGGACAGGCTCGGTCCCGCTTTTCGGAGAGAGACACTCACTTCACCAGACTTTGTTTGAAACGCCATATTATTCTAAAGAATAAAACTTTTTTAATTTTTTTCTTTTTTTATTCTAAAGACGAATTTAACGATAGAGTAAATCTGATTTAAAATATTATTTTTTTGTTAAAATACATTTTCTATGGCTACTTTTGCTATCTATTGTCACGTAAACGTAATTTTAAGTCAAATAAAAGATAAATATTTGAAAACCTTTGATTATATACGTTTTTTTTACTATGTCCCGCTTCTGGCGGAAGAATCCCGCTATTTTCACTCAAAAAGTACCTAAGTCCCGACTTGGCGAAAAAAAAACTGGCAACGCTGGGCTTAAGTTCACATGTCTGATCCAATTTGATTGCAAAATATTTCACAGGCGTCGGTAGGCCTCCCAAATCTGGATGGACCAACAATGAAGGTGGCGTCACAGGACCGGACGTTATGAAAATCCTTGGGCCTTTGCCCAGCAGTGTGATATCCTTTGGCTGAAATGGTAAGAATATTTATTTTCCTATTAAATGGTGTGCATTTTTTATGCCAAATGTCCCAAATGCCATAATGTCAGACAAAAACCCTATTGTCAGGTTATTGTAAGTAGTTTCTAGTTATAGCCCGAATGTTTCTGAACCCCATTACATTGTGTCACAAAGCTCGTATGACGCAGGACTGACTCACTGGACATTTCAAAGAAGTGTTTGCTTTCAACTAATTAATTAAGCTTTGTGGCATCGGTGGAGCCACTGAGGGTTATTACCAAACAATGGACGCCATACCTAATAAAGAAAAGTATAGTAGCTACAATACAGAAGAGCATAGCTAGTCGTAGCTGAACATTGAGGTATTTTGTGTAGTTTGTGATTTGACGACAAAAATGTACTGTCTGAGTCAAATAAGTAGTTCGTGACACCCAAAGTAGCCAAAAGGTTCGCAACACGTCTTTATTACAATTGAAATAAGGTTGTGTTGTCAACTTTTTGGCCACTTTGAGTGTCACGAACTACACTCAACATCAAATAAACCGCACCTTCCGCGACGCGAACTTTAAAGATTTTCTTCTGACACAATCATGGTACCCCAACAATATTGGTGTTATTTGAAAGCCCAATAAATATCCTTAAAGAAAAATACATTTTATTTCTAAATAAATGATTAACATATACCATAAATGTGACTTGAAAATAGACCTCACTTTGGGCTCACCTCTGGGATCAATTAGACCAATTTTTATGGTTACAAAACCAAATGAAGATCTCACGTGGCCTCTTTAACAGATGGATAGCGATTAATCCCAACTTAACAGTTTTATAGTCATAAAAAATGGCTATAGCGTAACTACCTATTTTTTGAAGAAGTGACTCTGGATCCTTGTAAAGACACATTTTTGGGGTAAAAACTTTCCTTTAATGAAATGAAGTTTAGAACTAGGCTTTCAAATGGTATCAATATTGGTGGGAAGTGGGGATGCATACGTTTGATAAGTGCTTGTCGCGGGAGGTGCGATTTATTTGATGCCGAGTGTATTTGACGCTGACTGTACAACGCTTTGATTCGTTTTTGTTTTCGTAGATAGAAGTTTTTTGTAAATCTTCATTTACCTTCGACATTCTCAAGACCTCCGTCTTTGAAATCTGCGTGGCTCTTTTAGGGCTTCATATCTCAGAATGAAATGGAACCCTTATAAGATCACTCTGTTCAGAAACGACTGTTTCAGAACTCTCTTAATACCTTCCTACGTACGACACGGTAAGTACAACGAGAATCAGTTTTGATGAGGGCAGTATAGGGCCGGTTGTAGTGGAAATCCTTAGGGGAGGCCTTTGTCCAACAGTGGAGAAAATCCTTAGGAGAAGCGTTTGGCCAGCAGTGGACATCCTTTAGTTGAATGGTAGATCAAGGTAAACACTGTGGCATATTTTATCTCGTTGTCATACGGGCTACTTTGTAACAAAAATGTAGCCCGTGACCTAAATTCTGCTTATTTCATCTTAGTTTAAACTTACTAGATATCATTACATTGAACCAATTTCTTCAAAGCAAACATTAGTAGCTTTTTAGTTCCTCGCGCTCCGCTAGGGGCGCTGGCGTCTCGCCAGCCGCTATTAGCTCTACGAGTATGTTGACACTGACACATCCACGCTAAATATTAACTACAGATTACCTCAGATTATTATAACCGTATACAGGGTGTATAGAAAACGGAGCAGCCTTTAACACTGTGTAATCAGGGTGCTGATAAACGGCAACGTAAAAAGCATTTTAAAAGTCTTATTATGATCTTAGTCACCAAACTCTTTTTAAACATTTTCCTTTAATTTTTTTCTTATTTTTATTATGCTAACATGCACACTTGAAAAAATCACCCTATATGTATGTACCTACTTAGAATAATCTGATTTTTCATGGACATCTCGGCATTTGAATTTCATTTAATTTTGTGATCTGTTCTTTTTTCTTGACATTCTTCTTCTATAATAGTAGGTATGTCTCTTACATTCTGTCTGTTGCTCTTTCCCGAAGACTATAATCTGGGCCTTCTCAAGGCGAGAGTGAATAGGCACTTATAGGGCAGATATGTATGTATGTACCATCCTAGACTGCATCGCACCTAACACCAGGGTGCGATTGTGGTCAAATACCTGCCTTCATCATCATCATCATCTCAGCCATAGAACGTCCACTGCTGAACATAGGCCTCCCCCAATGCTTTCCATGTTGCCCGGTTGGTAGCGGCCTGCGTACTGCCTTGTTATGCATATAAAAATGTAGTAGGTCTTTTTCAAGGCACTTTTAAACGTCCATTATTCTTTATCCAGATGATGGAGATAGAAAATGCTTTACCAGTGTGTATTCGCCTCTTTAGTAACCTATTTGTAATACCCGCTATTTGCAGTGTTAGGTTCGCTGCAGCATGTAGGGAGATGGAGCCAAAATGGCGCTGTAGATAAGATAGGGCGTGTTAAGTGAAAAATACCCCGTTCGTACTGATGGCGTCCCGTTATGAGTGTATGATGCATTTGTACTATGTTTTATTACTTGGTAGAGCTACAGATTCTTATAAGATAAGGGTAGAGAAATGATTGATGCATTTGTGCTATGTTTTAGTACCTACGTAGTAGAGCTACAGATTTAAGGGGTTTTAGATACAGCTATCTCAGATACTTAAGAGTTTGCAAGACTGTTAGAGACTTAAAAAAGTGCCTTTCTGAAAATAATACGATTTATTTTTACAAACCATTCAAATTCGAATAATTATTATCCTAAAGGTATGCAATGAAACTAATTATCACTAATTACTGACCCTGTCTGAGAATCGAATCAACAATATCGTCGTCCAAAGATTTCAATTCCACGCTAAGCCCAGGCTTAGACATAGATCTATAGAACACACTTTAATACTTTATTGTACACTATACAAGACAAGAAAGGAAAAAGAAATAAACTTGCAAATATGACATAACTTATATCGCCAAGAAGTGCCTGCTCGTTAAATATAGAGATTATTAATATTATTATTTCTGGGTATATTCTATTCAAAAGTTATTTATCTCCATAATAGAATTGCTACAACAACAATCGTGAACTAGCTCAGAAACAACACAATCTAGAGACTCCACTTACAAATTGTATTCCAGCTAAAACTGAAAGCCGAAACAGCTTCGTCTGAATCTACAGCATTAAATATGGCGGTGGAGGTAGCATTCGCGATAATTACAGCGTTCCGAATATACGGCACATAATAGATTCGCGGTGCAATTAAATCTTATAATAGAAATATATTCAGAAGTTTCTGTATTTATTTCCTGTCTTATTTGCCCCCACGTAAATATTTAGCAGTACAACCAACTCGTACAAAGATTTTAAAGTAAATATAAGGTGTTAAAGAACTCAAATTAAAGACGCAAGTCGCTATCAACTAACTGGCCAAACTGGGACTCATCAAGGAACATAGGCCGTTCAGCAGTGGACATTCTATGGCTGAAAGGATGATGATGATAATGAAAGAACTCAATGGCTCTATGGTCTACCTAGTGGTTAAATAATTGGTGTTTTTAGTCATGATTCCACACCAAGAGAGGTCAACAATTGAAAAAATCACAAGCCATGGAGCTTATAATAAAATGAACGTTACTTACTTCACTTTCTTTGAAGATTGTAGACACTCACTCGGTGGACAGATGAACTGGTGAAGGTAGCGCTTACGTGCAAGCAGATCAGAACTGTGGACTTCTTTAGATTGAAAAGTAATCACTTTCTCAATTATTTCTTTTTTATAAAACAACCGCGTCTACTGCATTTACGGCTATTGTGGCAGCAGTTACCAAACCTGAAGTTTTGACTCGATTATGCATAAACGAAGAAAACTTCCTTAACGGTTTGCGCTGATTAATATACTCAGACGTGATGTGGGGATTTTAATTAGTTTCGTCTTCCGTGCTTGGGGTCACAAATAGAGTAACATACTCATTAATATTGATACCATCATGTGAATTGACTTGCAAGTGAATACACACCTTTGGAAGACTTTCCTAAAATTAATATGGATCATAATTTCAGACATAGGACGTCCACTGCTGAACATAGGCCTCAATAATTTCCATATCTATTCCAGCGCCTTTCTGCTACCTTTATGAGGTACCTTTATTTCGTCTTTATGGTTACCACATTGCAAGGTAGAACAGTGTACTTAGATTATAATAAAACCACCAGGTAGGTATTTCACAATAATTGGTGGTATATAAAATGACAAAATATGATTGTTCAGCACATAAAATTTAATAGTTATATGGGTCATCTACCACCGAATACAATATCCCCGATGTTCCTGGCGTTGTCCTTAATGTATCCCACGACACTACTGGGCAACCCATGTGATATTTGAAGGTCCTTCCTAATGTTGGGAAAGTTCTTATTGTCCCCTTCAGATTTAGTCTTGGATCCTGAAAAATCATTGAAGAATCTAAAATCATCAATTAATCATTTAAGACACAGACTTATGTAAATTTAACCTGAATTTATTATGCAATTCTTCTAGTCATAGAATGAGGCCATGGCAGCTTTCAAATTCGTTATGTTATGTTTCAAAATGCGTTCTGCTCTATGGGTGTGAAACATGGAAGGTCACCAAGGTTATCTCGCACCAGCTGCAGGTCTTCATCAACCGCTGCCTTCGCCGAATTCTCGGCATATACTGGCCCGAGAAAATCTCCAACGTCGAGCTATTGGAACGCTGCCACGAAATTCCGATCGATCAGCAGATCAAGCGCCGCAAGTGGAACTGGATTGGCCACACTCTCCGAAGGGACCCCGATCACATCCCTAAGCAGGCTCTGGATTGGAATCCCCAAGGAAAACGCAAACGTGGTCGACCCAGGCAAACTTGGCGGCGTACTGTAGCGGACGAGGCGAAGAAGATCGGCAAGACCTGGAGCGAGATCAAGCGAGAAGCTCAAGACCGAACGAGATGGAGGACTGTTGTGGACGCCCTCTGCCCCATCTAGGGGACATAGGACCATAAGTCAAGTAAGTCATGTTTCAAAAAGTTTGTTATTGAAAAAAAACATAGATTTTAAGCTTTCGCGTTCCATTCCAAACGAAAGATCAAGTTGTTAGTAGTGACTGATATACTTCTAAAAGTCGCTTTGAGGCTTGGTTTTCTATATTTTAAATACTTACGTAACAGTGGTAGTAATCTGGACATGGGAACACCAACAAATGTAGACTTAGAAAAATCCTTTGGTCTGTAATCCTCTTCACTCATTGATCCTTGATTGACAAATGGTTTATTTAATTCGCCTGTCATTGAAATCAAATCTGTCCCATTACTTACTACAGGTTTGGCAAAAAATACTTTCCGTGAACTTGAATTTGTAAGATCCGATGCTTCATTAACTAAAGAGAATTTCATATCTCCGTTAGTCTCATCGACTTTCAAGAACTTTGACACTAAAACCTTTTTATCTGAACTGTTTTCCACCGTTGTTGTTTGATTAGTATCATTAGGCTTAGAAGTAGTAGTTTCGTCAATTTTAGTTTTAACATTTTGAATTTCATCAAATTGAATGTCAGCCATTGCGATCACTTTTGTGTCTGCTACAATATCATCTACAGTGGTAGTTGTTCGATTCGTTGTTGCTTGCACATCACTGCCAGTTACTTGTTGAAGTGATCTGAGCGCAGGAACAATTTTAGTTTCAACATTTTTAATTTCATCAAATAAAATGTCTTCCATTGCCCTCACTTTCGTGTCTACTACAATATCATATACAGTGGTAGTTGTTAGATTCAGTGTTGATTGCACATCTCTGCTAGTAGTTACTTGTTGAAGTGGTTTAAGCGCAGGACCAATTTTAGTTTCAACATTTTTAATTGCATCAAATAGAATGTCATCCATTGCTATCACTTTTGTGTCTGCTACAATATTATCTACAGTGGTAGTTGTTACATTCGTTGTTGATTGCACATCCCTGCTAATTACTTGTTGAAGTGGTCTGAGTGCAGGACCAATTATAGTTTTTACATTTTGAATTTCATCAAATTGAATGTCATCCATTGCTATCACTTTTGCGTCTGCTAAAATATCATCTACAGTGGTAGCTTTTAGATTCATTGGCGATTGCACATCACTGCTAGTTACTTGTTGAAGTGATATGAGCGCAGGAATAACTTTATCTTGAACATGTTTGTTATCTATAACAATATCCTTGCTTACCAGCTCTCTTAGAGATGGCAAAGGTTCATAATTCACTGCGAACATTGTATCTGCTGTTTTACTTTGTCTCTGAGGATTAAAGTCCATGTTTGGACTGTCTATATTTGCTACATCATATGAGAAACGGTCATCATATCCTAAAGGAGCACTGTCTCTAATAGCTTTAGTTAAATCATCCAAATTCTTCACCTCAGTAATATAAGTGTCTGGAGATATAAACTCTTCTACTTGAGCAGTTGCTATCTGTAACATGAAATATTTTGTAAGCTGAATTCTCCTACAAATCAATTCTATAAAGCAATCCTTACCGCAGTTAAAGTAAAAATTATGATTGCGTATTGCATTTTAATTTCAATTGCGGTTTCCCGAATGTGCGTCTGTTTACGAGCATTTTTAATGTCTGTACTGGATATGGTGGATGCAATTTAAGTGTTATTATTTATTGAGCTCGTTTCATTGACGACGATCGCGTATTGCCTGCATCTCTACTACTCGTATATTATATTATATTAGTCCTATTATGTTAACGTTATTCCAACAAGTTCTCCATATTAGTCGGTAAAAGTTTCATATGTTAACATTATATCACTGTAGTGTACTTTAACTATAGAGCCGCACCGACGCGATGCAATATGCTCATTCAGTTGATACGATACAAAAACTAAAAATCGTATTGAAGCACCATGCGGTAACGAGAGTCACAATTTCTCCTATTTAATATTATTAATATTACGTACTTACCTATATCGCAGCGTATTTTAAATAACTAAACTAAAAATCACTGACTGCAAATTGGAATCAATGATTGATAGTTAATAAAATAGGTATTTGCTAAGCAAAAAGTGTCTCATTTAGCGAACATTTTACTTTACGTAAGCAAAGAAGCGTAAGTAAAAGGCAATTCTGTTTTATTAGACGAAGCGCGGGATACGCCGATTCATCGACTCCAGTTACGCCCTTTCCATGTCTTTCGGGACGCCCTTTTAGTAGAGCACGTTGTGTCAACTGACTACCTACACACATGTGAAAAATCCAGCCGAACTTTTTAAAATGTAGCAAAGGCATCCATCCGTACAGCCAAGTTAAAAAGCGTGACTTCGCGCGAAGGCGTCGACATGCTTTTGTTTTAGAGTTAGCACAGAGAGTAAACCCCGATAAAAATAGAGATCCAAAAATAGTTTAGGGCATGTTACATCTAACATCAGTTGTTGATAAATTCCCATTATAGCGTTTAAGGAACTTATCTGTCAGATAAACTACATTTTGGTTTCTCAGGTGACCTGTACATACTTATTCCGGTAACAAAGTTACAAGTAATCAGCAACTTAGATAGCGTATCAGATATACAATGAGTCCGGGGAAGTACTGACTATGGTAGGGGGGTCATTCGATGACTCTTTTTTAATGCGAACAGCTAGGGACTGGAATTCGCTGCCTGCTGCTGTCTTTCCTGAACACTGTAATCCGGGCCTTTTCAAGGCGAGAGTGAATAGACTCACTTAACATAAGGTGTGATTGTGGTCAAATACCTGCTTTGTCTTGCATAAAAAATAATTATACCATACTTTTATGTGAATTGATTCTCTCTTTGGTTCTTTTTGTTCAATCATAGAAATACCAATACAAATAATAATACGTGTAAAAATCTAAAGTTATGGACGATTGAGTAGAGTTTTCAACAGGTAATTTCAATTAATGAACTAATTATTTCATATTTTAACCAAGTTTCGCATTTGAAATGTCTATTATTAGTACTGTTTATAACCTTGTAAATGATATTTATAAATCTGTTTTTACAAGTGTCCGTTGAAACACCATGCACAGGTGTGGGCTAATGGCGGTTAAGCCATGGATTATGCTGACATTCACACTGATGTGGGTGCAAATTTTATTGCTGTGTGTAGCCGTTTCAAAATATTTTGTTTTCAATCATGCTTTAAGCCACCTAGTTATAAATTGTATTAGTAATAATTTCAACCTATGTAGAGCAAAGCTGAGTTAATCCTAAATGATACAGGAGGTTCTGATTTTCAGGTGAAAAATAGTTTATTTAGTTTATCAGAATTGGAGGACAGTATGACTGTGTTGAAAATGACTGTGCGATAGTTACGATATCGTAGGCTAAATTAATGATTCTAATTTTCAAAATAAGAGTTCTATAAAACCTTTATGTAGGTACTTATGTTTGTTGTTTTCGTTAAGTTTTTAATGTAAAGTCGTTGCAGATATTTAAACCCGAAACAATCATCTGCGTCTCTATCTACGTACTGATTGACCGATAGGTAGGTAGGTAATTTTTTTTTTTATGATTCACCCCTTTCAGGTTGGAAAGGGTTTTTTACACACTGTTTACAAAATGAGTGTACTTAGCCTTACATGCCGTGGCCTAATAGACAGCACATCAGACTGTAAATTATTGCAAAATAGAACTTATCACAAGTATATAAGCCACAATGCTTATCTTAGCGTGCTATGTACAAAGCGGGTTTTTACACGCAGTTTACAAAATGAATGTACTTAGCCTTACAAACAGCATTATGTGCTTTATTGCAAAATAGAACTTTATTACAACTAAATAAGTCGCAATGTTTAGCTTGACGAGCCATCTCGAATAATGTCGGTTTTTTGGCGCGCCCGCAGCGCACTCGCGCGGTATCTATTCATCATTTAATTTACATTTGAACGCTCGACCGCGCCGCTGGATGCTACTGGCTAGTGTGGGAAGGTTGTAAGCGCCCACTTCAACTGAAATTCATTAAAATAATTTTACTCTATACTTTAAAGTTTTAAAAAAGGGAAAGAGGGAAAAAAGAAGAGAGATTAGTTTGACTCTCGTGTTCTGAATGTTGCGTATTTTAATTCTAACATAGGTAGGTACGTTAGAATTAAAATATACTAATGCCCGTTTTCACAAATATACTAATGCACGTTGACAACAAACCTAAAAATTAGGGATTGATGGTGAAAACGAGCGTTAATCTTTTAATTAGATAATTAAAAACATTTAGAAATAGATTATGTTCACAGAATTTTTTTACAAATAAGAAAAAAAGTTAATGAGATTGTATAAATTTGTGACTATGTAAAAAGACCTTTGAATATGTAATGTAAAGTGCTTATTGTTTTCCCAACACATAATTGAGTGTTTTTTTTTATCTTCCTTTTTATTTACTTATGGATTAATATGATGATTATTAACCAATTCATGAATATGTTCCGGATACACTTCAAACAAATAGCACCTCACACGTACTGCTTAGCGTCTTACGTCAGACGCAGTAATTTAAGCTGTACTAAACTGTGAGAAGATCTTGTTAGTTCAGTCGAAAGATATGTTGTTGCTTTGAGATCAGACACTGGACGTAAACTGTAGTAACTGCCCACAGAGTAGACGCAATAATGGTTAGTGTAAAATCTATCGTCATAAAAGTTTTGTTATAAAAAAAAATAATCGCCATAAAAGTTTTGTTATCCAAATTGAGTTTATTATTCGATGTAACTTTAAGTTCAGAGTATTATTCAGCTACTTACAAATCATGAAATATCAAAGAAAAAAATTAAGTTTATTAAAAAAATCTCTACATGTCTCTTGATCTTTTTACCCTTGATTTTAAACAATTTGCTGTCAATAATATGGTTTCACATAAAGCCTATCAATCGAGGAATTACGCTCGAAAAATTTCGAACACACTTTTCACATTTACCACATTCTCCTTTTGCACAATCTCAAATTCTGTGCTGTATACGTTTTTGTTTTACATGAATGTGTAAAATATTAGTTGAGAATCGATGGGAATGGGATTGTTTGAATCCGGACCGTTTTTGCACTAACATTTTCGTAGGCATTGGTTTTAGTCCAAATACTATTATACTATGTGCATTTTAATAGAGGAGAGCTGGCCAGCTTATGATTTTGCATGGTGGAAACGGGTGAAGTGTTTTTTTGTTTATTGTGAAACAAATGAATAATATGAGTAAGGGCTGGTTTTTTTAATCGTCGGATAACTTTTAACTAAAGAATAAGTTTGGTACATTGACAGTTAACAGAATATTAGACTATCTAATACAATTTTGTTGCAAAATTACACTTACTAATCATAATTCACAAACCTATGAGGTCTCACAGTGCACGTGGACGCACAGGGTGACACACGAACCAATCAGAGAGCTATATTCAACGCTGTGCGTTCGATTTGCTGCTTCACTTAAGCAAGCATCGTTTGTAAATACGGGCGATAAAGACCTAAAAACAATCGTAAGCTACAGCGAGGACTTGTATCCACTTCAGCCCTACATCCATCCACGCTTCGCATTACGAAGCTAATTTTCCTCAAGCGACAGTCGTGAACTTAAACCCAACAATGTAAAGACAGCTTGTAGAAAATAAGTTTTAAAAGCTAACAAGTGCTCGTTAAAGCCGAGACCTAAGTGTGCTCAGAAATATTGAGCAAACGGATTATCCAGCTTCCCCTGAATATTGTGAATAGAGATGAAAGGAATAAATTGTCTACGATAAGTTCAAAAGGTTTACAAAGAGGAATATGTGCGGATTGATGGTTATCACAACAATGGGTGCAGGAGCGATTTGAAACGAGACCATGGGAATAACAACAAAATTGACGTGCAAACTATATTATTATTATGCAAGTAAACTTACGTCTATATGTATGACTGTTGTTTAGTGAGCAGCAAGTTCAGGGTAAAGCTGACAAGTAATTTCAATGTGTACTCTAAAATTATGATTATATGCTATTTAACTGTACATCAATTAAAATGTCTTTTCATTTCTGCAATTATACACTTTGTTTAGTCACTAAGCTCCAAAATCGTAAATTAACAAACGAAACTCATAACTAGAGCCTCTGCTCTATTTGTGTACATAAAATTATAGTTTAATAATCAAATCATCAGTTGTTAGACATTAAAGTTTGGTATTAAAAGTTGACACCTACTTACATAATAATAAAATTGTATGCTTTACAGTTCTTATCAAAAACCGTTTTCCCAACATAACCACCTAATTTATCTTTTAGTCCAGCAGTGGACGTCATTTGGCTGAAAACGAACGAACATGTAACAACGCTAATAAACTCGTTGCCTAAATACTTAACGTGAATCAGATATAAAACCACTACACATCGCAGGCTGGATCCCGTAGTTAGTAAAACTAATTAGCAAGTTCGCTCCCTCGTGGAGATTTTGTTAATGTGGTTATTTTTGCCGAACTTCCCCCCAGCGACTCCGTAGGTACTCAATGGAGAAGTTTCATGATGACGATAATGCTATATTAGATAGGGTGTAAGGGACAGGTTGCAAAAACTAAAACAATGAGATCATTGTCCGGAACTTAAATTAGTAGTCTGTTTGCGGAGAAAACAAATGAGAGCCTCGTATAGTAATTCTTTCAGACACTGTTTACCATAATTCTACAGGTAAATAATAATAAATAAATTAAATGACATTAAAGTTTTAAAAAAGAAAAAAGAGTGAACCATCTGAGAAGAAGCCTATTACATACTTCTCAGAAGAATAATTTGAACTCACTGTTTGACAACCTAATGGAAGTATACAAAACCAAATCAAAATCAATTTATAATAAAAACACAATAATTCTTGTAAACCAATCCCTAAAACTTTCATTATCATTGATCCCTAACCTAGAATACCAGATAGGGGTGACTGGGAGATTGTTGTGACATGGGTAGGTAGTAGTTACAATCAGCAATCGTGGCTAAATAAAAAAAACGAATGGTACTATGACTCTCTATTCGAAGTAAATATAGCATGATCTATTGAGCTACATTGATATTGTAACTTCCCAGCAGGGTCACAACCAGCCCCAGTCCCCCCTACCCACCAGAAAGTCGGACTAAATGAGGAATTATAGTTCAGAGTCGTATTGACACTAATAAACACACAATCCATTTACAAATTCAACCCGAACTAAACTAAGACCTCAGTTGCATCCGAACTAAATAAATACCGAACTTTCTCACACAGCGAGTGTCACAGGGAAATTAATGAAACTGCTCTCGAGTAAGTTTCATCCAGTTTCATCTAATTACGTGGAAAATTCTCAGGCAGGTCCGTGTATGTTGTTCCAGGTACATTCGAATATTTTGGTGCATGCAGCTTTAAGTGCGCTCGAGTTATGATTGGACGATCTCAGACGTTGGATTACTGTGGATTTTTGTCGTCGTCGTTTCAGCCAAATGACGTCCACTGCTGGACAAAGGCACAAAAGCCTCCGCCAAGGCTTTCCAAGGATTTCTAGGGTCTTTTAATTTAATAGACGTTCTTAATGCACTGGACACGGTGGACAGACGACATCATAAAGGAGCAGGAAGGCGCTGAATGCAGGCTGCCAACCAGCCAATTTGGAAATCATTGGGGAGGCTTAATTTCAGTGGATGTCCTGTGGCTGAAATGATGATGATGAAGATGAATGCAGACAGTTCAACTACTAAATAGTCACCAATAAAGTTACATCCTAAATCTAAATTAAGGAATTCTAGACTAAAATTCCTAATTAATCGAGAGGAAGGTCCACATTTTTCCATAGTTTCCCTCCAGCCAGCCCTCGAGTTAAAAGTTCCCAAGATGTATGTATTTGCAACTAATGATGTATGTCATCCGAGTTTATTTTCCTTGGAATTTAAACTGCAAACTTTAAATGAAGTTCTCTAGCTTTATTTACTTTAGTGACATTTCTCGGTTGCATTATAAAGCGAATATTTAAGTTTCCAACACAAAAGATGGAGTTTTGTGTGCTCGGAATATGGAATTAAGAAGTAATGTGCTTTCTGGAATAAAATTGCGCTTGTATTGCATATTTTTACTACGAAAACTTGTCTTAATTGGAATTAAAGTTTAATGTTTCATGTTGTAGAATCGTAGTGTATATGGGAATAACGAATATTGTTACCTACGATATGAATACGTTGGGTACCGATAACACACTACTACATTTCGATTGAAACTATAATATCGCAAAGAAAGATTGAATCCATCAAAGCGATTTGTCTAATTGGATAGCATATACAAAGGAGTTGCAAATTGAAGCAGTCTGGATAGGCAAAAACTGTCTTCACAGAAGTGTCCAGTCTGCGTAGCTCGTCAGAATGTAATAGCTTTAATCTTTGAGGTGTCAGCGAAAAATTTTAATTATATTTCGCATAAAAATGGCGAGAGTGAGGTTATTGAGATGTGGGTTCTGTAGGATTTTATTAGATTTTATCATAGCTGGGCATTAACTCGTTAATCCGTTAATCGTTAATTAACGAAGTTAACATTTCTATTAACGGATTAACTTTTAAGTTAACTTAAAAAAATGTTAACGGACTCGTTAACTTCCGTTAAATTATCCTAAGTCCGTTAATCGTTAATCGAGTACCTACTATTTACCAAAAAGATAAAGCAGGCATGCTGAAAAACACTAGAAAAAGCGTTCTGGCAAGTACGTTCGGGCTTCCAGAACTTCCAGAACCCAAAACAACAGTTTTTGTAACCAGAAAGAAACGATATAAAAATGCCATTTTTTTATTTATTTACAAGCTTATATCACAGGACAATAAATAATTAAGACCAGTTCTCCTCAACCGATTGAGCTGCAATTTTGTATACTTATGTAAGTACGATGAAAATGCAATGTTGTGGTACCATTGAGCTGGTCTAATGGATGGAGTCAGGAGACGGCCATAGGAACTCCTAAATGAAACGGTGGAAACTTATCGGAGTTTAGGTTTGTTGGATTTGTCTTTTCGAGCACATTGGTGCTAAATTGTATTGTAATTGAACCAAGGCTCTGAGATTGAGATACTATAGACTAAGAGCTGGTGAACGCCAGACCAACGTCATTTTATAAAAGCTGAAAGTTTGTCAGCGTATGCTCCCAATATAGGTTAGAATGTTGGTGGATTATGAAGTTTGGGTCATCGTGGCTTTGGCAGCTATCCTAAAAAAATTGGCTAAGTGCGTGTCGTGCCACGCGCAGTGTAGGGTTCCGTAGTTGTCCGTCGTTACCACAATATAATGTATTTCAGAAGTAAGCAATTACTTAATCTAAAGTCACTTTTAATATTTTCTTCTAAGGAATTTATTAGGTATGAATTTTTACAATACATGAGTAAAACGAATATTACTCTTGAACTAACGGGTGTATTTTAACCGCTATAGTTTTCCTTGAAAGTTCATAAAAAGCACTATTATGATGAATTTTTCCGAATTTTTTAAGCCAACAGTTTAGTTTTTAGAGCCCCCCCCCCCCCCCCCTACTCAGACAAAAATTAGCACTTTAAACTTTAACATTTTGCAAACGGATCCCTTAAAATAGAAAAATGGTCTTAGAAACCCCTAAACTATTTTAAAAGACCTATCCAACGATCCCCACACGATGGGGTAGAGTATGAAAAAAAAATTCATCCCCACTTTACATGTACGGGAGCTACCCTAACTTTTTTTTTTTTTCAAAATTTTATTCTACCGTTTTGCCGGCGTGATCAATATACATACCTCTACAAACTTACAGTTCTCTAGTGCCAATAGTTTCAAAGCAAAACCTCGGACAGACAGACAGACAGACATATCGAAACTATAAGGATTCCTGGTTAAGACTACGGAACCCTAAAAACTGTCTGGCAAGGAGTTGGAACTGTCAAAACTGTCTGGCTAAAAAGAGGAATAAATTCCATGCGCGATACAAGCTTTCGAAATTATTAGAACCTTGCATACAATTATTTTTTTCGTTTTAATTAACGATTAACGTTAACTTGCGTTAAATCTTGCTAAATGTAACGTTTTAACGTTTAACGAAGTTAATTTTTTTATTAACGGTTTAACGATTAACGAAGTTAACTATTTGATTAACGGTGCCCAGCTATGGATTTTATCTCATCTTAGCAAAAAGGATTTAACTATTAGCTTTTTCATATGGAAACGCTTCAGAAGGTAACTATGAAAATGCTAGAGTCCAAGATTTATGATGATCTTTAATTACCTTTTTCATAGAGAAAATTTTTTTAGGATACGCGCCGTGATAATCTTATATCGCGTTATTTTATTGATTTTCCGTAATAAGCATTTTTTCACGCCGCGCATCCTATCTCGGCTGGTATCTAAAGAATTTCTTAGAGATATAGACTATGGACTGTACTTTGTAATACTTTGTCTCATGAAATATAGAGAATATAAGATTATCAATTTAGATTAAGGGAAGTTGTCGTCACATTGTCTGTAACATATTAGATAGAGCCGGCCTTTCATGAGCGACAAGATGCAATCTTATCGAATATCGATTTTAGACGACAATGTATGTCTAAAATAGATATAATACCGTGTTAAGATTATCTAGTATGGCACACGCTAGCAGGGTTGACCTGTAGACAATGTATGAAGTCTCATACGTGTACTGTTTTTACATATTAGAGACTTTGCCATGACTAGGAAGGCATATTATTATCTTAACAAAGGTCATCTATATTTTTAGTCACTAATTATGAAATAAAATTAGTGTAGGTAATTTTGAACAACACCTAACTTTCATAAAGTTTCTGTTCTATTCTGCCTTCTAATTTCTCTAAAAATAGGTACATGAAAACATCTTATAAAAATGTTTTTATTTCGTAAATATTTTTAGCTAATTGACCTCCAGACGGTTGGAGAGATTCGTTAAACATGTAATAAGTACGTACTTTTTGTATTAAGTTGTTACCAACTTAAATTAGTTCGAGACAGCTTTTGGCAAGTTAGGAATAGAAAATGTTTATGAAACTCAAACTACTTTCAAGTTTGTTACTTTTATTGCTTGTTTGATTACCTTGATGAGTTTTTTGATGTCTTAACTTTAGTTTTATATTTATTTTATACATTTTTTTATATTTTAATTGTTACCGTGTGGTTCCAGCAGAGTAGAATAGGACTACCAACCTACAAATAAGTACTTAGTTTATTCTTCAGGTGGATGTCGGACTATGGCACAAATAAAAAATATAAAACTGTCTGGCCAGCGTAGGGGCACATATTACCTCCTCATCATCATCATTTGAGCTACAGGACTTTCACTGTTGAATATAGGTCTCCCCCAATGATTTCAAGATTAATCGGTTGGTAGTGGCCTGCATACAGTGCCTTCATGCAACCTTTATGAGGTCATCTGATCATTACCAATTCTTACTACCACTATGTTAGGAAGTTATATTGAATAATAGGAAGTGAAATAATAATATTGAGATCATCAAGAAAGTCCAGCAATGTTCTAATCGATTTTCAATTTTGAATTTTCATAGCAAAATATTACTAAAGTCTGCGAATCTGCACAGACTTAGAGCCACTGCAATAAATTCGCAAACGGCCACGGATCCCTGAATCGCGATGGCGATGACTCCCTAATTGGAATTATCTCCTGCAAATTTGAGGCTTTGAATAATGAGGGGGCGCTAAGAGGATTGTTGCAGATCCCGCGGACAGAGCGGGAACACCGGGAATGCGATTGAACGTCACGGGATAGCGTTGCAATTTTACATTTACTCGTACTTTTGCCAACGATATCCACCGAATTCATTATAGAACAATTTTGCAGTATTTGAAGATGCTAATGTAACGTAGGGAAAATAAAAAAGAATTTAGTTTTTCAGAAAGTACCTACCAATCTTTATTACTATTTGAATAAAATAAACATGTTCTTTATTCGATAAATCTCAGTAAAACAGATTGAAAACTACATTTACTTACAATGACTGTTATAAGTTCACAAATTACTTGTAATGGCATGTTCAAGGCTGAGTTGCACCACCTAACTTTAACCGTTTTGCTATAACGTTTTCCGATGTTTTTATTGAGTTTGACAGACTTTTGACGTTTGTTATAGGTAAGTAAGATGGTGCAACCCAGCCTAAAAATAACAGAAGATTTCAAAACGAGAAGAAGAAGGGTTAAAACAAATTTCGCTTAGGACTAAACTTATTTTTAGAGACCTCCGTAGCTATTGTAGCGCGTACTCGCAAACTCTTACGCTTCTCAGTGTTGTTTTTTAGTACTTCGACCTTGCAAACTTTTTCATAATCCTCCAGCCACCACTTTCTTAGGTTTTTCACAGCTCTAAATGTCAAGGGCTCGTTGAGACGCTCGCACAGATTGCAAACGTCAGTGTCTTCAGGCGAGCGCTTGTATGTGTAGTAGTTATGCCACCTGAGAAATAAAAAAATACTTAATTTAATACGAAATTGTTAAAAGTCCATAGATAAAATTATATCAAGTCGCCCATAATGTAGAGCGCGATGTCAATTTAGAATACAATCTTTTCTAATAATATATTGTCTTGCAAAACTTCGAAGTCTAGCACCTCGTAACTGTAACCATAATTTATTTCCTCACCTCGAGGCGATAACAGTGTTGATATATTGTGACATACTTTAATTTACTTATTAACGCGTTACAGAGTACCTTAGGGGTATGATATATCAGTTATTAACAGATTCAGATTTTAGACAATTGCGTTGTTATAATACAGAGCTAAACAACTTACCGAAAATAATCCTCGTAAACTTGAGGATTGTTGATAGCCTTATGCATCATAGAAGCAACAATCCTAGGTTCATGCTCCCTCGCGTTTATATACGAGCCTGGGGGAAGGAATCTGGAATTTAATAATAAGTTAATATTTGGCTCATTTCTATTTACTTTTTCAAAAAGGATCTTGTTAGGGTTCCGTAGCCAAATGGCAAAAAACGGAACCCTTATAGATTCGTCATGTCTGTCTGTCTGTCTGTCCGTCCGTCGGTCCGTCTGTCCGTCCGTATGTTACAGCCATTTTTTTCCGAAACTATAAGAGCTATACTGTTGAAACTTGGTAAGTAGATGTATTCTGTGAACCGCATTAAGATTTTGATGCAAAAATAAAAAAATAATAATAAATATTGGGGGCTCCCCATACTTAGAACTGAAACTCAAAAAATTTTTTTTCATCAAACACATACTTGTGGGGTGTCTATGGATAGGTCTTTAAAAATGATATCGAGGTTTCTAAAATACTTTTTTTGTAAAACGAATAGTTTGCGTGACAGACGCTTCCAAAGTGGAAAAAAGTGGAAAATCTTTCATACAAATAACTTAAATTTAAAAAAAAAAGTCATAAATCAATGGTATGGAACCCTTTGTGTGTGAGTCCGACACGCACTTGGCCGGTTTTTATTTTTAAAGAAAGCTAAGAAACCTTAGCATTATAGAGAGTTACTTACCGTGAGTAGTTAGCGCCACCATAAACAATAGGAACAGTGTGATGATGCACAGCATACAGCAGCTTCTCAGTCACATAGTCCTCCGCGAGGGAATTCTCAAATGCCAGATAGAAGAAATATTCCTGCTCCACGATTTTCAGACAATCTGACAGCCGATCTTTGGTGCACTGGAGTTTTCCGCACCATCCGAATATGTCAACTTCCAACCCATACTTCCTTAGAGCAGCTTGCAACTTATCCACGTAATCCTCTCTCTTGCCCTTGGACTTGCAATGAGAGACAAACCAAGCTGCCGTCTTATTCTTCCCTTTTATGACCTTCATTACACTTTCTGGAGCAGGATCCATTGGGTCAACCCAATTCATGTCTACTTTTGGACCAACAACCGTACCATTTTTGTCCAGAACAGTAATATACGACCAGCGGATATCAGAGTCCAGTCTATACGTCCAAGTGAGGTTGAAGTAGTTATCCCAACCCTTGTAGCATAGAGGATAGCTTGCTGCTGATTCTATTGCAACGAATATAAACTTCTGGTAAGGACTTCTAATTAGGGGATGGAAGTCCCAATTATTTTCGACGTCGAACAAAATAGCATCGAAGTGCCTGACGTCGGAGAGAAGACGCCTATCGGTCGTTAGATAGCAATTGACGAACGAGCAATTGGAATCAACGAAAACATTTTGGTGGTTCCTTTTCAACGGCGTCATATAATGCGCGTATGCATCAGTCCATTTGAGAATATACTTGTAATCAGTCGGTAGCCTGTCCAGTTTCTTAAAATGCAGATTCATCACTGAGGCCACTTGTTTTCGCCTTACCATTTCTCTTTGTAACAATTTGCTCGGTCTTGTATCGAGTATGTAGTCGATCTCGATTAACTCTAAGTGTCGTGTTAAGAAGACTGTTCGAATGAATTGGTATATTAATGCTGCGTACGCGCCTAGTATGACCGTCTTGATCAATCGTGACATGATTGTATGATACTAAATCCGCTGTCGAGAAGGTGCCTTATACGTTGAGTTATGCTTTCTCGGAAATCGAGTCAAATGGTATTTTTCCCCAGAAAGATTCTGTACGTCTTGTTTGTTCCGTTAATGAAGAAGAATGCACGGTTCCGTAAACAGTCAACAGCACATCAGTCTACACAATTTTGATACAAAATCTAACTAATTTCAAACTACATAAGATCCATCATAGTTTCAAAATTGGGACGCCGTCGTCTGTACATGTAATGATGAAAGGTTGAATTTTAGTCAGAAAAATCCTTTTAATCGACTTCATTTTACGACCGACAATTTTGTATGAATCTAATGTTCCTATGGAGAAATAGGAGACGTATTAACGTTCTTTGCTCTTCACTTAGACACAAACTTAGATGTCTTTAGATAAACCAAAATTAACAATATTTAAAATACTAGCTTTCCGCCCGCGGCTTCGCCCGCTTGGAATTTTGACTATCACAGAAAAACTTTATAGCGCGCGTCCCTGTTTAAAAAACCGGGATAAAAACTATCTCTATACTTTCTATACTCTATGTCCTTTTCCGGGACTCAAACTATCTTTATGCCAAATTTCATCGAAATCGGTTCAGTGGTTTAGGCGTGAAAGCAAGACAGACAGAGTTACTTTCGCATTTATAATATTAGTATAGATTAGTGGAGAAAGTGTAGATGTAGATTAAATTCGTACACATTTCAAAACTAAAATAATACTCCCATCGGCCGAGTGGTGTCGCCACTCGTCTATTTGCCGCCATTTGCATAGCAACCGCCGAGCCGGACACTCCGGACACACGCCGGACAAAGAGATTTTCATATTTAATTTTCTGTTTAGTATAATTGCCGACATATTTTCTCTTATGTCCAACGTTTTTAAGCTTATTTGCATACGTGGCTGATTTGAAGTTAAATATTGTACCTACTGAATTTCTGGAGTGTGCATTTTACAATTACTTTTGCGTAATATATTTTAATTTATTCCTGTTTGTGATTATTTTGTCTATTGTTTTCTTTCAGAAAATAGGTAAGTAACTAATCATAAAGCTCAAAGAACATCTTCAAATCTGAAATGGTTGAACAAGAGACGATATTTTCACGCTCTATATGCAGCTCTACTTTTGATTTCATTTTTAACCGACTTCATCAAAAGAAGGAGATACTTCTAACATTGCGTCACATCTTTCAACGGCCTTCTTTCCTGATTCGCTCATCAGACTACAAAACCGACTATGGTAGCTGGATCACATCTCGCTGAGGACAAATTGTGACGAGCAAGACCATGTACCCGAAGACTGTAGACGCAGAACCGGTCGTTGTGCAAATCCTTGGGGGAGGTATTTGTCCAGCAGTGGACGTCATTTGGCTGAAACGACCGAACGAAGCTTTATCATAATCTGTTAACAAGTCTCCCATACCATAAGTTCTTTTAAATATGAAACCGTTAAAAATTTCATTGATTTTTGCCAGAGATACACAAACCAAGATCTACTTCCAAAGAACCACAGGCGATAACCTAATATAACTACACAGCTAAGGAAGGTGCTCAAAACTTTTTATTACGCCTCGTTATTCAAAGGAAAGGGAGAGTATCTCTTAAATATCGAAAACGGAGGATTCACGGGCCGAAGTTTTTCGGGAAAACGTGCTGGATATTAGCAAAAAGTCATTAAAAGTAAGGATGTTGTTCATCATGGTAAGACCTCAAAGCGTAGTAAGGCATGCGTCACACTAACAGCGATGCTACATTCAGGTGCTACACGCAGGAGAACCAAAGTAATCGACATAGCTCGCAGAATTGCTAAAATCAAGTGGCAGTGGGCGGGGCACATAGCTCGTAGAGACGATGGCTGTTGGGGCAGGAAAGTTCTCGAGTGGCGACCACGGACGTATTCTGGGCAAGCCTCCTACTAGGTGTGGAACGACGATCTGGTAAAGGTCGCGGGAAGAGCCTGGATGCGGGCAGCGCAGGACCGTTCATTATGGAAAACATTGGGGGAGGCCTTTGTCCAGCAGTGGACGTCATTTGGCTGAAACGAACAAACATTCAGGTAAGCAGTGAATCTTCCTCATAATAGATCAATTCAATTTTTGACCTGTGATGGCTTATTGTGTGGGCAATTATTAAGAGTCCCTTAATATAAATATCGTTTAAGTATAATTTACTTTTTGTAGTAAAAATCATTCACTAAAAGGGACTAGGTATATTTTTATGTTTTATGTGCATAAAATCTTGCCCTTATTTTCGCACTTTAGCGATAATTATAGAGTTAAGAACATTGTTTGGACCAAATTGTAAAGGTAGAGGGTAAATGAGACTGACAAGTCAATGTTTATCTTGAAATTCTGACAATCATAATCATGATTGAAAAAGATGTCTTAGCCTGACTTCAAAAGTGAACATTTAACAGCAAAGTACCTGTCCACAATGAAGACAATTCTTATGATATAGCATGGCTTCCAGTGTAGGAGAGGCCTAACAAAAAGTTGGTGGAACCTTAACTTAAAAAGTTCATTCATTTAACGGTTGCACGCGTCCGGGCCGCGAAGACAGAATATGAAAGAACCTTTATTAGCTACCTACTATGTGTAGGGTTCTTTTGAATTTTTATGAAACGGTATAGACATTACGAGATATTTTATAGTAATAAAGAAAGATTTTGGGGAATAAAATCATGAGGAATTTTGAGCCATAAAAATACTGAACTACCTAGCAGTGTTGGCAAAAAGTTAATCTGATTAATGATTAAAAATTAATGATTAAAATCATAATCAAATTTTTGCAAGTAAGTACTGGAACGGTAGGGGAAGTGGACTGGGAGGTCGGAAGACTGCACCGGAAGTTTCAGCGAGGGAAGGGGCAGTCTAGGTTACCTTATATTTATCTATGTATGACCTGTCATAGAATTGTAGCCTAAAACCAAACATCTAATATTAGAATTCAATGTTTTAACATTGTTTTCGATAGAACATTTAAGAAGTTAATCAAGTTAATCAAATTAATGATTATTGATTAATGATTAACAAATTAATCATGATTATGATTACTTTTTTAATCATGATTATTTTAATCAGGATTAATTTAATCATGATTAAAATTAATCAAATTAATTAATTGATTAAAAAATTAATTGATTAGTGCCAACACTGCTACCTAGTTACCGCCAATTTCGAAGGGAATAAACAAAACATTTATTTGTGAAAACTAGCTGTTGGACACGACTTGGATTGTTTTTAAAAAATATTTCTTAGCAACTTTTTAGAGCAGTTTAGCCTTTGCCATGATAGTGAGTCGGAGTAAAAGAATATACCAACAAAAATAAAAGTAATTTTTTCGCAATCTAGTAATTAACGACCATTAATTGTCTTTCACTTTCCTAATCTAAAATCAAAGGGACAAAACGTACCATCCAAATAAGACATCTTAATCCTTCAAGAAATAACTGAATGTATACAAACTCTTTGAACTCTTAAATCGCTCTGGCTTTCCACGCCATCGGACCCTTCATCCTATTAGTGATAATTAAAATCGAGCTCTGAATTTGGACTAAAAGTGTCTCTAGCACGAACGCGAATAAAATGGTTGGATGTTTTTTTTTCTATAAAATGAGCATGAGATGATCATGAGATCTTTTGGGGATTTATCTAATAATATCACTTTGGAAACTAAACACTTATGGATAGGCCTCAAACCTGTACCTAAGCTTCAACCTGATAAATTAAAGCTTTTCGTTAATGCCTTCAGAGGCAGAGAATAGTCAGCTATCGGACATAAAATTAATATTTTATGTCTATTATGTTTATGTAATTTTTTAGGTCGCCTTATACGCAGTCGCGCTTGTACAACTTTCTGGTTGCTGAATTCATAGACAGAGGATTGTATATTTTTATTTGATGATAGGTCATTCAATAATATGGTCCATCTTACTTATCATTAAGACTCTGCCTCAAGCCTCAATGAAAATAATCTGCGTCTTAAAGTCAGCAAGAATACTCATGATAGACCATAAATACTTCTTAGATGGACCATAGAAAAGATAAATGAATAAATTCTCAACATTAAAACATTCGTGCTGAAGCCCCCACGGTTTAAATTTCATTCTGGCAACTCCGCGAACTTTGCAACGTATTAATCGAGCGTTTTGTTTCAGAGTAATTTCGTTAATAGCCGCTCTTCGCGGTTGGCCAATGATTTTAATTGTACAGACGATCACGTCAAGCTTAACACTGGTCTCTTATATAGTTGCAATAGGGCCCATTTTGCAATAAACATGTACAGTCTGATGTGATTGTAGTAACCGAACTCGCAACTTTGATTGCGATGGTTAGCCTAAACTGAACCCGAAAGATGATACCTCCTTGAATTACTAATTATGCTTGTGTTAAGAGTTCACCACAATAGTCCAGTGGAAAGGGAATTTATGTACCTATCCTGAAATCGGCAGTACTACAGGGCAGCAAGGTTCTGGAGTGGAGGCCCCGTACCGGAAAACGCAGCGTGGGACGTCCACCCACCGGTGGACCGACAACATCATAAATGTAACAGGAAAGCGCTGGACGCAGGCCGCTACCAACCGGGCAACATGGAAAGCATTGAGGGAGGCCTATGTTCAGCAGTGGACGCCCTATGGCTGAGATGATGATGACAGCTAGCATCCCCAGCTGTCAGACGCGTAATTTTAACGGGTCAAATTTTTAATGTTATTTTACTAAAATTTAGTATAATATTGTGATAAAATATACTAAAATCAATTGTTTATCGTATAAATAATGTATACGAGTGTTATCCGACGAAAATATATAATATTTAAGACAAAAAAGTGAAGACAAAATTTCGTCAGCTGTCAACGAAAAATCTTCATAAATTCAAATTTACGGAACAAATTAACAGGGGAGTATTGTTTTTATTCATTAATTAATTAATATCTATAGGTAAATTACATGTATTTTGCATTATACACTGAAAATAAAACATTACAATTCCCAACGTTGAGGTTATATTTTCATGTAAATATTCATATTTTGCCTTTTAATTACTGAGTTTTAAACTTTAGTCTGTAAAATAACACAATTCGTGTAAAACATCTTTTATTTTAGTGGAAATAAGTAGAAGAATTTTTAACCTTAACAAAAAATCCTACCCACACAACTTAGCTTTACTTTATAAATTGGTTATTTTCTGTAATAAGACTTTTAAATGATAATAAGGTAGTATTAAAATACAGATCCCTAATAGTCTATAACCTACTGTTATTGCCAAGATCACTAAAACCCTTTTTTTGTATTTTTTTTTCTCGGTTCTTCGATCGGGATCGCTATACAAAATCCTATTTCCATTGGTAAACTTCACTGCAACAAGCTTCAAGGATGTTGACCCGTAAGGCCACCATGAAGGACATGGAAGTTAAGTTGAGGCAGGCTCTCCTGGACCTCAAAGCTTCACGAGAGGTCAGCGACCAGCTTCTCCGGGAACGAGAAGACAGTGAACAGGAGATTCAAAAAGTTGTAAACAGGAACTCACAACTGAAGAATGAGCTTGCCGAGCTTCATGGCAAATATCTGGACCTCGCGGAACAATGTTTGAAATTGCAACAAACGGTGAATTCCTTCAGTGAATGCAACAACACTCATGAGCAGGCTTTGGATCGCATCCATGACCTCGAAAAGAGCCTATGTGAGTCACATAAAACCATAAAATCAATGGAGGAAGAAAAACAGGCTCAAGAATTCAACTCAACCGTGAGCTTGTATAATGAATTGATGAACAATGATCATGAATCGAAGAATCCAACTATACCTATAATAGACTTGACCTGTGATGTGTCCTGTTCCGGTCCAGCAGTAAAATATCAATTTAATAGTAATAATAAACTTAAAAAATATATTAAAATCAAGAAATTTATCAAGAAATGCAAAAAATTAATTAAATTTCAACGTAGTTTACCTAAACAGTCAATTCTAATGAAAGAAAAAAATCTTTTAAAAGAAAAGCTTAAATCATACAACTTAAAAATAGAACAAAACAAAAAGTTGTATGATGATAATACTTTGATCTTACATGAGAAAATAGATGACTTGGAACTTTATCTTAAACAGTTTAAATCTCGATATGAAATGGCACAGAAACAAATCAATGAACATGTACTGGCCACTTCCAAACTTGTTGACCTATGTAATTACAACACTGAGCGTTTTGAGTCCTTATCAAAAAAACAGTCTTGTAACTGTATTAATGGCCTTCAGCCCACTATAATACCAAAGTCTATTCAAACTGAGCCGGCGCAGGACATATTATTCACTGAATCCCAAAGAAACTTATCTGAAAAACTTAGTGATACCGGTAATGGAAGAAAAACCTTTATTTATTCTGATCAGCTTGGTCAGGGGTTAGGTTCTATGCTCAGGGAGCACTTGAATACACAAGTCTTAAATTTTTGCTATCCAGGCAGGTTTCTGACAGAGATAATTTACGAAATTGGTCAAAGCCAAGAATTAGATGAGAACTCCAATGTTATTATAATGTATGGTAATAGTTACTCTGTAGATAAAAAGAGTATAATTCAAAATATTGACCAATTATTGAATTTGCAAAATAGGTTAAAATTTAAGATAATTTTGTGCACTTTACCCTATGTAAATTCAGGGTATAATCTAAATAACATAAACAAGAACATATTTGATTTAAATATACTTATGTATAACTTGACTTATCGTCATAGCGACGCACTTTTACTTTTTGACGTAAATAAATTTATTTCTAGCTTTAAGTTGACTGTAGATACAATGTATCTCTCGAAAAAATTAAAGAATAAATTAGCCTCATTGATTGCATACAATATTAAATGTAATTATATTCATAAAACCGATCATAGTCAGGGTACTAATAATTTGATATCTCAGTATGTAAATAGTAACAATATTATGACTGTACCTACTACTAGTTGTTTAAACTGAGGCACTCGACAAAGGCCAAGCCCGGAACATTCAAGATTGTTCATCAAAATATTCAAGGCTTGGCCAGCAAAGTCTTAGAAATAGAGCTATTCTTAAAAAGTTTTGATATTAATGTAATGTGTATTACTGAACACTGGCTAAAGAAATATGAAAGCTCTTTCCATATAGATAATTATCAGTTAAGTAGCGCGTTTTTCAGGAAGTCTGCCATTCACGGAGGCTCCTTAATATTTGTGAATAATAATATTAAATATAAAGAACGCAAAGATGTAGTAGGGCTGTCAGTTGAGCGTGTTATCGAAATTTCCTGTGTCGAGCTTGAGAGTTACATCATTGTATGTGTGTATAGACCCCCTTCTGGGGACTTTGGTATTTTTGAAGCGGCTATTGAGGATGCTCTTAATAAAACTTGTAACAGCAACAAAAAGGTCTTAGTTTGTGGAGATTTTAACGTCAATTTACTAGATAGCTCATCATCATATTCTGTAAGACTACTTTCCCTTTTTAAGTCATTTAATTTGTTTAGTCAATTTAAGGAACCAACTAGAATTACGGAAACCACAGCTACTTGTCTAGATAATATTTTCTCTAGCTGTGTCCCTGACAATAAAGCTGTCATACACAATCTTACGTCAGATCACTGTGGTATTAAAGTAGAATTTATTTGTAATAATTTAAATAATAAAAGTAATAAAAATGCCGTATGTAGACCTGTAACCATTAGTCGTCTAGAACGTTTTAAAAATAATCTTGAAAATAAATTGCATTTAGTCCCGTATGTGCAGGGAGACCCAGATGCTCTTTACAATAACCTTTTCGAATGTATTAAAACCGAACATGACAAAGTTTTTACGGTAAAGCCATTAAAACCAAATACCAAATCTAAGTTTAGTGACTGGGCTACTAAGGGAATATACAAAAGTCGAAATACGTTATATGAACTTTATGGCATGAAAAAGTATAATAATAGTATATCTTTTCTTGAGCATGTAAAAAAGTATTCAAAAATTTTTAAGAAAGTTTGCTTCATGGCTAAGTCTTTTTATATTCGGGACAAGATAGGGAACGCCAGTAATAAAATAAAAGAAACTTGGAATGTTATCAACCGAGAGACTGGTAAACTAAAACCAAGAGATAATGACTTTTCTCTCAAAGTTCACGATAATTTGATATCCGCAGATAAAGATGTAGCGGAAGCTTTTGATAAATTTTTTGGTAATATAGCTTCAGCAACAACTGCCAACTTAAAGTCATCTCCCTCCGAGGCTGAAGAAATATTGAAAACCCACGTGACACCCTGTGACTCGCACTTCTCTTTTAAACATATTACTCCTTTAGATATCACTAAAACTTTTAATCTTTTAAATGTAAAGAGTACAACTGATATCTGGGGCATCTCTGTCAAGATAGTCAAACACATTATTGATATAATTTCCCCACAGTTAGCGATAATATTCAATAATTGCATAGAGAAGGGAATCTTCCCCGACCTCATGAAACATAGTAGACTAATGCCATTATTTAAGTCTGGTAGTAAAACCGACCCTGGCAATTATAGACCCATTTCTATCTTGCCCGCTCTGAGCAAGATTTTTGAAAAAATCATACAGGAGCAACTTATGATTCACTTTGGCTCTAATAAACTATTTCATAGTGAACAATATGGTTTTACCAAGGGTCGTTCCACCACCGATGCCGGGGTTGCACTACTTAAACATATCTTCGAGGCTTGGGAGAATTCTCAAAATGCACTAGGGGTCTTCTGTGATCTCTCAAAAGCTTTTGACTGCGTAGAACATCAAACGCTAATTCGCAAACTGCACTTTTATGGGGTGAAGGACTCGGCTTTGGATTTAATACAATCCTATTTAAACTTTAGAGTTCAAAAAGTTGACATAAATGGTGTTTTGTCTTCTGGGTCACCTGTGAAAATGGGAGTTCCGCAGGGGTCAATTCTGGGTCCATTCTTGTTTCTTATATACATTAATGATCTACCATATTTTGTTAAGGACTCTTGCGAAATCGTGTTATTTGCTGATGACACATCTTTGATTTTTAATATTGATAGAAGTAAAAATAACTTTGACGATGTAAATAATGCACTAACAAGAGTTTTAAGTTGGTTCACTACAAATAATTTACAACTTAATGCAAAGAAAACAAAATGTATAAAATTCTCTTTGCCTAACGTAAAAACAGTTAGTACCCAAATAGAACTTAATAATAATGCCATCGATCTGGTAGACTCTACTGTTTTTCTGGGAATTACCCTGGATTCAAAACTCCAGTGGGGCCCCCATATAGAAACTCTGGCAGGAAAGCTCAGCTCAGCGGCTTTTGCAATAAAAAGGATACGGTCATTAACCGATGTTTCAACAGCTCGCTTAGTCTACTTTAGCTACTTTCATAGCCTAATGTCATATGGAATCATGCTATGGGGCAAAGCTGCAGATTTTGAAACAATATTTATTTTGCAAAAACGTGCGATAAGATACTTGTATAAAATGAAAGCAAGAGCGTCCCTTAGAGAATTGTTTAAAGAAATTGGCATTCTCACGGCCGCTTCACAATACATCTTAAACTGTATTCTATTTATTCAACAAAATATTAATGAATTCAAAAAGAAAAGTGATATTCACCAAATTAACACTAGAAATAAAAATAAATTGGCTATACCCGCTTTTAGACTTAATAAAGTGTTTGCCACTTTTATGGGACAAGGTATCCATTTTTATAACAAAGTCCCTGATAAATATAAAGAGCTACCGTATAATAAATTTAAAGATATAGTTAAAGATCACATGCTTAAAAAAGCCTATTATACAACTCGAGATTTTCTTAATGATAAGTCATCCTGGGAGTAGGATTATGGTCCTCTCATGCTCGCACTAAAAATAATTAAAATGGAAAGTAATGTATAAACTAATAATAATTTCTCAAATGTTATAGTGTCATGCTTCTCAATCTGGACTGTTACTTAGCTTTAATATTAGTTTTTTTTAAAGAGATAACTTGGAATTGTCATTCTCACTAAAATGTCTTTGGGGTGGTGGCGTAGTGAGGCGGGTCGTTACATTCCCTCCAATATGGTCGAGTGAAGCGATGGCTGGTTCACTCGTCATGTCTGTGAACAGGCGCTGCTTTCGGGGACTGGTCAATCCAAGTTATTCAAATTTATGTATGCGAGTCATTTCTACTAGTATCTTAATATGTAAGTCTAGATATTAGCACGTCACTACCTTGTTTAATATACCACGCAATCTTGTATACCCATTCTTATAAGATACACCATACAAGAATGCATGGTAAATTCAGTGAACTGCTCCTGAATCGAATGTACCTACTACCTACTACTATTTATATTTATTTATATTAACCGGCAGACAGTGGTGACTGAGTTTGTTGCGGCGCTTCTTCTCAGCACTTGCCAAATGTTGGTCTCGAAGCGCTGGTAGGGTAAAAAGATTATGAGACATGTAGAGGCTCCTTAAGAGCAAAATGACGATTTGTAAGAACTATTTATTAGTCTAAACAAATAAAGAAATTTTGACTTTGACTTTGACTTTGACAGAGATAATCTGATATGTGAGGGACAGGTGCCTAAAAAGGGATATTATTATGCAGGTATTTTTCATCTCCGATTTGCAACACTACCCGGCTACTCACAATAAACAAACCTTAATCATCATCATCAGGTCGATCGAACCTCTACTACTTACCAAAGGCAAAAAAAAAACATTTAAAAAAGTTCAAATTTAAATGAGTCTATTAACTTTTGGTGGCATTTTCAGGATTGTGATGTACACAATTAACGTTTAATACGTCCTTTCCTGATTAAACCGTTAGTAGAGACTATTATCTTAATTTCTGGTAGAGATTTAAACGTTCCGTAATATCGCAAGGTTTGTTTTATTTCTGTAAAAAGTCTGAATAACGGAGACGAGAGATGTAATTTTAAACTGTCTGTGGCCCTCGATATCCCTTGAATATGAAATTATCGCCGCGCCTGACTCAGCGGCTTAACTTCGTTTAATAAAAAACGGAAAATCACAGCGTGCCAATGTTTCCGCCGTGCTGACAACGTTTTTTATTTAAATTACGCTGAATTTATTGGATTTGAGATAATTTTTGGATGACAGTTCGTAATTTAATTTAATTTTTACGTGGAGATTTGGAAATAACCGCTTCATGAATCAAATTGAAGTGTTTATTACGAGTATGTAGAAAGTCTATAGGGAATCAATAAAGAAAAATAAAAGTTCATATAAGTTTAACACACAAAGCGCTCGTGAGAGGAGTGGAGGGTTAAATTGACGAAGAACCCAGTTTTTCAGGAATATCTTAATCTGTAGTTTAAAGGATATAAAATTCCTCAGCAATAACACTAAATTGCTACCACATTTCATTAAAGGCCCAACTCGAGCAAAGTTTTATTGGAATCTAAAGTTGGTGTAAGTAATTATGAAATACTTTAATCGAAAGCGTCGGTTCAACGTAATAACACTTGTCTTGAAGTTTTCTTGCCACATTTGGCGGTAATCCAAAAAATTAATTGCTCGAGCTATGTTCGCTCGCTCTCGAGCGCTCGAACGCTCGGCTTGGAGTGTAATTACTGCAATCAGCGAGAATCACGTTTTAGTCAAGCACGTCCTGATGTGTCGAGTGTTTCAGTGTTCGGACCCCTACTGATGGTTCTGTTGAAACTCAAACGAATCGTCGATGTAGCTAACGTTATCAAAACATAATGATCAATTTCTTTGATGCTTTACTGTTACATATTTGAACGAAGACACATCATGCTAGTACTGTAATCTCCTTTAGTAATATTAAGTACTATTTTATTGTGCAGGTTTAGTACGGTCTAAAAGTTTTTGCATATCAATATAACGGCTCCATACTTAGTCTCGTTTAGGAGGTCTTTAATTTGATTTTCAGGCGGAACATAGTTTGTGTATTTGTTCTTAGTTTGGCTAGAATGTTGCAGGCTTCAATTAACCTTCTTTTCCTAAGGAAAAAGTCATATAAGTCTCAAATTTAGGACTCTACTTTTACAAGGGAAAATGGAGGATTTGACCTACACTCCCCACGCTGATCAGTCGCTTAGGGATGGCGAACTTACTCGCAACTGTTTTAAGCAAATCGTAGGGGTCTTGTAAATTGGACAAACTGCATTGGAGTGCTTGTTACAATGCTCTTTATACCAGTCAGGGGCGTAACGTCATGATGGATGCAGTTAAAAGACCAGAGAGGATAAACAATTTTATTAAACATGTTGGTAAAAACTAAACACACGCGCTTAAAATAATGATGGCATTGAGCAACTTGCATGAGAGCAGTGAAATTAGCAAACAAATATGGCAAATTGTAAATTGAAATTCAAGTATTAACAATCATAGTTTTTTAGAAAAAAGGAACTGCAATTTGATAAGAGTTTTCAATCAATTGAATAAACATTAAAAAAGTTGACAAGTAAAGCTATCATCTTTTCCTAAGTTACAATAAACATACACGTCATTACGATTCTAGCAAAAAGTAGACACAAAAATTCCATGAAACCCTAAACGGACACTAATTTTCTTTATAAAATCTCAAATATCATAGGAACATGAACCATGTTCTTCCATTAATACTCATATTACCCAATTGCAACTCGTAATAAAACACAGTATTAATAGTAAATACATTATCGTCTGCGAAAAGTATGCGACAGTATTCGTCGAAAAGTATCAAAAACTCCTTTGAATGCGCGCACCCTAGACGCTGGGAACAGCAAATCTAAGACACCCCTTTGGTAGTTCTTCTTTATGGGTATCACTTTCACTGAGTTCTCTTGTGGTGCTTCAGTTGACAACACGATCGGAGCAGCAGTCGTCGACGTGGTATTCCGATGTTCTTCTGTTTCGTTTTCCTTTTTCAAATACGAAGAGTTCAGAAGATACATTGGTGGAGGAGGCGTTGGGGTCGTAGTGACCTCAACTTTTTGAGGACGAAACTCGACGAATTGAGACGGTATGTTGTTGAGATGGAAATCCTCATCCTTTGTTCCAGTGGTCAATGTTGGTTCTTCGGATAGAAGGGAGAGGCTGTTCGTGAAGATTTCGTTGAAGTTGACGGTTGGCGGCGCGTACGCTGTGTTGAAATGGTCACCATGTTCTACGCTGTCGGCTTTTGTTTTTATCTGGAAACGTGGAAAAGACTATACAATATTTCTTTCTTTTCTTCACAAATATTATGAAGCAAGTCAGCAAATGGGATACATAGCAGCTTGCTTCGTTCTTTCTCAGCCGAAGGACGTCCACTACTGGACAAATAAGTTTCTACTAAAACCATTCATGATTGTGGATGACTTTTTTGTGCCAGAATTTTAGCCAGTTCAGATCATAAACAGACAAAAAATAGAATAGCTATATGCCACTCATCCCCTTAAAAAGGCTGAAGATAATTACAATCATTGAATTCTTATCAAGCCCTATCAAATAAATAAGATCTAAAATGGCCACAGAATAATAGATAAAGCTATTAAAATAAGGGCTAGTACTCACAAATAATAGTAACGTAATCACAGTCACACTAAGACACATCGCGAGGTGATACTGTGAAGACCCCCGGCAGGACACTAACGCGCACGATCATTGTCCGTAGCTCGAACTAACTGTGAGAAAACGTACATGATTATTATAAATAGTCCAGTCTGTGTGTATAAAAATAATCTAGATTAGATGTAAACTAACCATTGTTTTAAATCACAATACATTGTAGAAGAGTAAACACTTTTGTCAGTTGTTTTATTTAATAAACAGTTGTGTGCCACAGTGTAAGAGAACAGTAACTCAAACTCGAGAATACCGCTTGGTGGATATATCTGGTGGTTTGAGAATTAGACAGCGTTTCTGCAAAGGGACTGGACAAAGACCTCCCCCATGGACTTCTACAACGATCGGTGCTGCGCTCCCAGCGCCCAGGTACCTTCATAGCGTTTTCCGGTAACAATTAGAATACCAAGTTATACCTAAACTATGCTGCCATTAAGATACATGCATGTTTTGTTTTTCTAAATTAGCCTGTAGTATTTTGAGAAAATTATACAAGTATGATTTAAAACTAAGTGCTTAACTATTTTCTGAGACCGAGATTTCGAGTACCTATAAGAATTTCAAAGACTTTCTTAATCTCGATTGCCCAATCCATCTTGTATTGAGAAAAGGACTACAATGAGTTCTTTTCACAGCAACTCATGTTACTCATTTATTTATACTGTGCACATCTTGCTATGTAGTAAGAAGACAATGGAAATACAATAATATTCATTAGCCCGCATTAGACATTCTAACAAGGAAATAAGTAGAGACATTTTTTTAAAAGTAAGTAGAGTCCAATATCTCGTCACCTTGTTTTAATTTTAGCGCTCAATATTATCTTCTCCATCGAATATCACGCTTCAAAAACCCACTTCAGTCGAACATCATTCCTCTAGACTCTAGAATAAGACACGTTCGTTCATGATTTGAGTATTCGAACGCAGGGATGTAAGCTAAAATCGCATTTGCCCCAAATAAAAGGAAGCCGGGAACCGCGCACCATCCCTACATTGCGATGTGAACTGAGCGTTTCCATTAGCAAGACTATAAAAATTAGAATAATACTATGATACTAATGAATCTACAAAAAAATCTCGTGTTTATAACAAAACTCCTCCGAAACGGTGTTTTACCGATTCTTCTTATGAAATTTTGTGTACAGATTTATATTCAATAGGTCTTAGAATAAGACTCAAACTATTTTTCATACCCTTTTGTGCAAAATCGTTTGCTGGGACAGCTATTTAGGGCTTTCTATAGTTACAGTTTGAGGAAAATTCATGGCTACATCAATTTGGACAGAGATCGCCGTTTAAATTCTTTACAAATTGATTGGTAAGAACTAACACTATAATCTGAGATTGCTAACTGAAAAGTCGATGTAACAATACAAGTAGGATTTAATACACTTTCAAAACAATTCACATTTTCATTAAGTGGTAGTCGTTTTCATAGAAATTCGTAAACTACAGGTATAGCGAAAATTCTCGTGTCGTACTACCTACGTCAATGGAAACAAACCAGTCTCTCACGGCGCTCCTGTAAGGATGCTTATGATGCGGTGTTGCAGTTTATTTAATTTCCTCAAAGGCATTACCTGGAAAAAGCATGTTTTCAAGTGGCTCCCCCTGACGGCGTGAACCGTGAGTTGCGCCTTTCGCCGCCGGCGTATTATGGGGGAGAATTTTTGTTTCATTCACAGTTGTAACTCTTTTTATAAACTTTTTTGTTAATTGTAACTGTACTGGTGGTTGTCTGTGGTTAATCAAATGTTAATTTGAATTCGGCATACTATGTTTCCATTATTTAACATGTTGATATTATTTTATCTTCTTTTTAGTGTTTATTTCTAAATTCTTCAAATATTGCTTCAACAGCCAGTTATTTGACTTGTTTTTACGTTTTCATCTTCACAGTTTTAATTAAAAATTGAAGTCAATTAGATTGAAAAGTAATCAAAAATAACTTATTTGCAACAAAACATGTAACGTATTTTATTAAGTGTAACAATAAATAGAATACTAACTATAAAAAACATACAAACTGAATTGAGAACCTCCTCCATTTTGAATTCGGGTAAAATTACATGGTAGTAATGCCATGTCTTTCTCATTGATTTATGGCGATTACGGTTACCTACTTATTAACTGTAGGCGAAACGTTGAATTTAATGCAAACCAAAATTTAAGGGATTTGTATTACCTATGTATGTATTACCGAGGAATACTCGAAGCCCAGACAGCGCACAATAGAAGCGATGCATCACGCTGATAGCTGCGGCTAATCCGGAGTGTTCAGTGTGGTGCGTGATCAATCAGCGGCTGAGACCTGTGCTGGACTCACGAACATATTAATTAGCTCTCAATAGACCTATTGTTTTGAGCTTAAATCTTAAGACAAACCTCTCACGTCCAATAATTTACACATAACATCATTTTCGCTAATGAGGAATAGTAGAGGTCCTAGTATAGGTCCCTGTAGAACCCATATCATCATATTGATACATAATCAGATAGATAATTATTAAGTATTTTTAGGTACTATTATGAGTTTTAGATGCAAGATATTAGCTTGTACGCCCTTGCGTACTTATAATTTTGAGCATACATATTTGGTTTTGCATGTGTTATTTTATGTCAATAGCTTTAGACAAATCATAATATGCAAATGTACGACGCGGCGACGTTTCATTACTTTCCATTAAGTTGACTATTAAAGGAGCACAAGCAGTTAGATTTAAGGACATAGACAATACACTAGATATAATCTAAGGCTAGTACCGAACTAAGCACAATAGAGGCGATGCATCACGCTGATAGCTGCGGCTAATCCGGAGTGTTCAGTGTCGCGGGTGATCGATCAGCGGCCGCGCTGGGACCTGTGCTGGAACTTTGGAGAACAACCAACAAACACTCGATAGCAGGCTACAGTTTTGTTGAGAAATTACACCTTTAACCACTGTTTAAGACTACTTTTTACCAGCGGCTTCACTCGCGTGAATTTGCAAATTTCCCCTTCAAAAACCGAGAACGACAAAAATTTTTCCTTTCGGGATTTCAAATTACAACTAGGATAGGTTTTCATATAAATCGTTTCAACAGTTTAAGCGTGAAAGAGTGACAAACATCCTTTCATCCCCACAAACTTTCAGATAAGTAATTTTATTCAGTATTTATCTTGACATGCTCCCGTCTGTAAATACTTTCTATTCTAGATTTTTAATCTGATATACTCAGAAACGAATTAACTAAACCTTATGGCCGCCGGCAAATTGCGCCGTTTGCGAGAATTTCGAAGGATTTATATTGCGAACCGTATCATTAGAAGTATTCTTCAAATAAAACTCTTATAATTACAAAGTTACGAATCCATCCAGTTTAAGACTATTTATAATTCTAGCTTCTAAATATTTAAAAAATGACATTTACGCCCGTATTCTCAAACATTACTATGAGGTCTCACAGTGCGCGTGGATGTAGGTGATACACGAACCAATCACAGAGTTCTATTCAATGCTGTGCGTTCGATTTGCTGCTTCATTTAAGCAAGCATCGTTTATGAATACGGGTGTAGTTTAAACACATTTCATAAAGAAATACTTTCATCCAATCACATCTAAGTGGTTTCACAGGCTGCTTAGTCTCCCTGAGGATACATCATATTGCTCTATGGTTAGACTGTGCAATCCAGACTGCAATAGTTCTGTGATTGATTAAAATGCTCCAGCTTAGACCCGACTTCGACAGTGCCATTGACGCTAGGTCCCTAGTGATTTGTGGATTGAGGTTGCGGATTCGAACACCGCAAGAGACAAATTATTTTAGGCTCGTGTTATGAAATTGCATTTGAGTACCTATTTGTAGTCTAGAAATGTTTCAATTTTAAATATTTAACTTGAAATAATCGAATTGCCTAATCTGGGAATCGAACCCACGATAAAAACGCTGATTGATGAAACAACACTGGAGATTTTGACAGAAAATTGTATTGGAATACTTAATGTGTACCTATCCTATTTAGAAGAACCTACATAAATAAAGGACAATGGGCAAAATGGTACCCGGCTCCAATAGATATGTTTCTAGTGTCGTTTGAAAGGTCTTACCAAGACGAACAACATTTACTATGGCCACCAGCCTCAGATCTGGTTGCGTTCGAAGATAAACATACTTTTTATGTAACCTAAGTATCATACGTGTCCATAGTATGGTACTTAGGTTGTGCGAGGCATGTAGTGTTTACTGCTCCAGCATCCTTCCTTAACTCTATAATTATTGATAGGGATAGTTGTGAAATAAATATTTTTATTTGAAGAACTACTACCCCCTTATTAATAAAAAGTTACACCTAAGAGAAACCTTGGATTAAAGTAATGACATTACCATACCAAATGTCAATTTAAGCCAGATTTCAACTAGGGTGTAACTTTTATTAATAAATGGGTTAGAGTTTTATTACTTCTTAAGGGTTTTATTATGGGTTGCTAAAGCAAATAAACCCACAAGACCCAATAAGTCCACCCACAAGATGGACCGACGACCTCATAAAGGTAGCGGGAAGACGCTGGATGCAGGCCACTACCAACCGGCCATTGTGGAAATCATTGGGGGAGCCTATGTTCAACTAGACGTTCTATGGCTAAAATGATCATGATGATGAAAGCGAATAAAGGGCTAATAGCTTGGGTAGTTCATCGTAGGTACAATCCTTTCCTTTTGAATGTTTATTTTAGTTATATTAATAGATTGTAGTCATATTACATACTCGTATACATGGATGATTGTGTTATACTTTCATATAATACTTAGTGGAATTACTGCTTTCAAAACGTGAATTAGAACTGGCCCCATAGCAGACATTTTTCTACATCTAAAGGCCTTTTGAAATATATATTGGTTATGGCTATTGGAGCGGGTACCACTTTCCATACATTTGTGCCCATCATCCTTTGCCAAGAACTAAGATTATAATAATCCTACTACTTAATATTGTAAATGCGAAAGTTTGTGTGTAGGTATGTCTGGATGTCTAGATATTTGTTACTCTTTCACGCAAAAACTACTGAACGGATTTTGATGAAACTACAGTATTACTGTTTATAACCCAGAATTTATAATCTGTGACAAACTGAATTTCATGCGGGTGAAGCCGCGGGCAAAAGCTAGTTGTTTATAGATACGAGTAGTTTAGATAGTCAGAAATAAAATAATTCTTGTATGAGTGTTATTAAAGCCTACTTACTAGAAAATTTACCCCAAAAAAACACACATAAGTACACTGCGTAACATCAAAGGTGTAAAGTGCTACACATAGCACGGTTACTTGAACTCACTCCGTCAGTGTTAACTTTTACACATAAAAATATTTACCAGGGAAATGATAAGTCCAAAGTGAGTCAATTTTATGAGGATTTTACGAATGTAGCTTTTATGTAGGTATGCGTTACGTTATTGCGTAGTCACAAATTAGGTTTATTGGGGTAAATAATTTGCCAAACTAATGTGTTTGTATGGTGTTAGAAATATTAACTATGCCAAAATTAGGTATACGGATTTAAAACTTAGGCTGAGTTGCACCACCTAACTTTGACCGTAACGTAACTATAATGATAACCGGTGTTTTTTGTATGGAGTTTGGCAGATTTTTGATGTTTGTCAAAGTTAAAGTAAGATGGTGTCAGCCTAAGGCTGAGTTGTACCATCGGTTATTGTTATTGTAATTGTTACGGTTAAAATAAAGTGGTGCAACACTCGAACAACTCTACATAACCACGTCGTTTGACTGTCTTTTACACTCAATATGACGTTTACATGAGTAACAGATATAACGGAGTCTTCACACTTACATCGAATACTGTCCCGCATGACCATCCTTCCACATCATAACTCTACAAGCACCCGATCAATCCAACAGGAAAAACAACTCCAAAACAAAACTCCCATGTTAACACTGCTGAAAGTCAATCAATTACAAGTTGGGCACGTATTAGAGCATCGAGCCATCCATCAGCAGTGGAACTAACTTGTCAGATTGGAGGGTGATCACTCAGCCAGGCCATTACGCCGGTCTATCAGTCAATTTGGAGGCTATTCCCATCATCGCAGACGATCCGAGATGTGGTTCCACCTTTAGAGACGACACGGCACGGTAATGTCGAATAAGGTGAAGAACCAACCTGAGAAAAATGACAGTATTTATTCAGTAAGCTTAATATTATTTCCATTTTTTTGTAGCATTGATCGGTTAAAACGGTGAATAGTACAAATATCAACTTTTTTCTGTTTAATTCAATGACAGTCGTTCCAACATTTACGGTGTTTGACGAAAAATAATTGTCTTGAAGAGTCTTCCTCAACCCGTCTGGCATGCAAGCGTGGGGAGTGTAGGCCAAAAGTAAATAAGACAGTGTCGTACTCCTGCAGTGGAGATCAAATTAATGTCCTAATGATACGACTGACATACTTAGTTGGCATTCAAAGTTTTATAGATTTGATGTCACTACTACTCAATATTAATTGATAACGAAAGTAAAAGACGCAAAAAAAGCTGGAAGCAGTACTGTTAAACATTAACGTTTTTCTTTCTTTCTACGAATGGACGCTGACCGATCTCTCTCATTGTTTATGGCCGCCTGGTACTTCGACAGACTAGGACCATTTGTTAAAGCATTTTTAAACTGTGCCCTACATACTGACATTAGCAGTACCTACCTACTATTAAAACATACATTAAGGCTGAGTTGCACCACCTTACTTTAACGGTAACTATTACGATAACCAAATATTTTTGACGTTTGTCACAGTTAAAGTAAGATGGTGCAACCCACCCTAAACGTTTTTCGTTTTTTCTTCCTACAAATGGACAGTGGACACACTTCGTCCGAAAGCAGCGTCCGAGATGAAGATAGATCGCGGCGGACGCGTGGTCGCGCTGTCCGCGGCCCGCTAGCTCGCTGATCGATCTCTCTCATTGTTATGGCCGCCTGGTACTTCGACAGACTAGGACCATTTATGAAATATGTTTATTATTCCCAACTATCATCTCATATTGACATTCCAACTTGAGTTCTTTCTACGTAACGAAAGTTCAGTCGTACAACAACAATTAAAAAGCAATCATAAAAAAAAGCCAAAGGCTAGTGATAAAACGTTGGACGTCATCGTTTTTCTTTCTTTCTTCAAATGGACAGTGGACACACTTCGTCCGAAAGCAGCGTCCGAGATAAAGATAGATCGCGGCGGACGCGTGGTCGCGCTGTCCGCGGCCCGCTAGCTCGCTGATCGATCTCTCTCATTGTTATGGCCGCCTGATACTTCGACAGACTAGGACCATTTATGAAATATGTTTATTGTTCCCAACTATCAGCCTCATACTGACATTCCAACTTGAGTTCTTTCTACGTAACGAAAGTTCAGTCGTACAACAACAATTAGAGTAGGCTCACACCGTTGATTTTTAGTTGGCCGATAGTTGTGCCCTATTTTAAATTGTATGAAGAATCGGCCAAATCGCATCGGCGTAGTGTGCGCACTCCCATACATGCCCATACTGATCAACTGCCCGACTAAACTATCGGCCGACGAAAAATCAACGGTGTGCGCCTACTCTTAAAAAGCAATCATAAAAAAAAGCCGAAGGCTAGTGATAAAACGTTGAACGTAATCGTTTTTCTTTCTTTCTTCAAATGGACAGTGCCAGTGGACACACTTCGTCCGAAAGCAGCGTCCGAGATGAAGATAGATCGCGGCGGACGCGTGGTCGCGCTGTCCGCGGCCCGCTAGCTCGCTGATCGATCTCTCTCATTGTTATGGCCGCCTGGTACTTCGACAGACTACTGGACCATTTGTTACCCCTTTCGGAGACAATTTTTCAACTGTCCGAATGTTTTGCTGTGCACGAACGATAGAAAATATCGCACTTCTTTATTGAAACATGACGCACAATTTGTCTGCCTATTTCAAGACTACGTAGTATTTGATACTTTTTATGTAAATACGGCTCATCAAGTACCTACTAATGATTCAGAGAATCAGCTCAATAAAAATGCAAATACGTTCTTAATAAGGCTTTAGTAAGTTTAGGTTTAGGCGAATGAGAATTCGATTCTCAGAAGATATTTCAATTAGAATTAACCATTGAGACAAACTTTAATAAAAAAAGAGAAAAAGAATTCCTGCTATTTTCACCTGACTACTCGAAATATTGGCAGTTTATTCATTCAAATATCCTCACAAGATTCAGCATAAAAAATGTCGAATCGCAGTCCCTTTGGGAGCCAAGATATCGTCAGAAAGCGTCGTCGGACATTATAATAACAAAAACTATCTCGCATATGGTGACAAAAAGGCTACATCTCATATCGAATGAGCAAATGTATTCAAGGGGCCCATTTTTGGACCCGCCCCACGCATGTGTCATACCAGTGGGCCCCTGGGGGCGCGAAAACTGAATATTGCAAATATGTTCGCATTATTGCCGTAAGTTGCCATTCTAATAGACGACACGGAGAATTTTCTCGAAGTTTTCTTTAAGATACCTGAAGAGAGGTGGAAGATTATGAACAACTTTTAATAAGCTTGCTAACTGTAGCCTCTGAAGAAAGTTCTCTCAACATTTTCTTTACGTTGCGCTTTCATATCGTTTCTTTGCTCCTTTGATAATTTTCTAATTTCCCATAATCGAAATTGACGGGTACCTACGTTTTTTACCGCTTTAAACTAAACTTGTTCACTTTTTCAGGTTTAAATCCTGTAGAAGACAAAAAATTGTTAGAGTAGTAAGAACGAGCATTGGAATTCATCTAAAAAGTAGGTAGGATAATTTGTTGCTTAAAAAGACTAAATAAATCTCAAACATCATTTTAACGTGTATTTGAGACAGCAGTTATTATTAATTTATTTTTAAATGTAGGTACTTTTATTATAGACAAAAATGGTACGAGAATCGCGTCTTTTAATCCACAAAACCCGTTGTACTATGTCAACTGGTGCCCAAGATCCTAATACATTATGGATAACGACCGAACTAGTTTCAATAAAAGGATTTTTTCCATATTCCCATTGTAGTCTAAGATCCCGCTATACAACGACCTTCACCGAGATGCTTATTTGATGAAACATATTTTATATTCAATTTAACATGTCAATAATTATATTGCTTAAGGGTTGCCTAATAAATTTCAGTCCAGGATATGATTAATTAATCATTAAAAAAAGTTTTATTTTTAAATATTTCATCGGTTTGATTATTAAACAAACTCCATACCAATCGAAAGTATGAAGCCCATAGAATATGCAAACGTTAGGTTGCCTATTCTTTTCCAGTCATAACTCTCGGGTTGCCAGGTATAAACAGGTAAATTGATAGAGCATTTTGCATCGGTCTGATAATTTAATCAAATATAAATGAAAATAAAGATTATTTCATTATGAACACGGTGGTATAGGGTTGCCTGCGAAAAATCAGTCCTGAATGACGGTTGTCGAATTTTGTAAAGTGAAATTAAAACTGAAAGGTGACATTTTTCGAGTAGTTGGCAACATTTGGGAAAGACGAGTTGTATGAGGCGTTTGTTTGTCTTGTCAAGAGGTGTCGCTTGGGTGAAAAAATTTCTCCAGTGTTGCCATGCTTTCGGAGATTTGGTCCAAAAATGTCGAAAGTGGAAATAACGACTTCCGGTCAAAAATTTGGATGACGCCTCCTGCAAAAGAGTCGTACAAATGACATTTGATCATTTTCATCTCGATCACCTGGCAACACTGGCAGCTACGGGGAAAAGTATTTTTTTTTTCGACATGGGTGTCTTTAAAGTTAAGGACGGACAGAAGGAGATATGGCAGAAAAAATCCAAAAATGGGGTTTGGTCGGTTATACGACCCAGATTATGGGAAAAATCCGAAAATTCAGAAAATCAAGATGGCGACCGAGTGAGCGGTCATTTTGTAACAAGTTTCAGATTTCTGATTTTTCAAATGCATTTTTTGGGCAGTTGGCAACATTTGGGAAACTCGAGTTGTATAGAGCGATTACGTAGTTTGCTAAGGAGTATCGTTTGGAAAAACAACATTTTCCAGTGTTGCCATACTTTGAAAGATTTGGTCAAAACATGTCAAAAATGGAAATAACGACTTTTGGTCCAAAATTTGGATGACGCCTCCTGCAAATAGGTCAAACTAATGACATTTGACTATTTTTATCTCGATTACCTGGCAACACTGGCAGTTACGGGGCCACAAAATTTTGGGACTTGGGTGGTTTTAAGGAACTGTTTCACGGGATTGGTTTAAGTTAGAAAAAAAGTAAAAATGGGTTTCGGCGCGGAAAATGGTCTTGATTAAGCGAAAAATGCAATAAGTATGGCAACACTGGAAAATGTTGTTTTTCCAAACGATACTCCTTAGCAAACTACGTAATCGCTCTATACAACTCGAGTTTCCCAAATGTTGCCAACTGCCCAAAAAATGCATTTGAAAAATCAGAAATCTGAAACTTGTTACAAAATGACCGCTCACTCGGTCGCCATCTTGATTTTCTGAATTTTCGGATTTTTCCCATAATCTGGGTCGTATAACCGACCAAACCCCATTTTCGGATTTTTTCTGCCATATCTCCTTCTGTCCGTCCTTAACTTTAAAGACACCCATGTCGAAAAAAAAAATACTTTTCCCCGTAGCTGCCAGTGTTGCCAGGTGATCGAGATGAAAATGATCAAATGTCATTTGTACGACTCTTTTGCAGGAGGCGTCATCCAAATTTTTGACCGGAAGTCGTTATTTCCACTTTCGACATATTTGGACCAAATCTCCGAAAGCATGGCAACACTGGAGAAATTTTTTCACCCAAGCGACACCTCTTGACAAGACACACAAACGCCTCATACAACTCGTCTTTCCCAAATGTTGCCAACTACTCGAAAAATGTCACCTTTCAGTTTTAATTTCACTTTACAAAATTCGACAACCGTCATTCAGGACTGATTTTTCGCAGGCAACCCTATACCACCGTGTTCATAATGAAATAATCTTTATTTTCATTTAAATTTGATTAAATTATCAGACCGATGCAAAATGCTCTATCAATTTACCTGTTTATACCTGGCAACCCGAGAGTTATGACTGGAAAAGAATAGGCAACCTAACGTTTGCATATTCTATGGGCGTCATACTTTCGATTGGTATGGAGTTTGTTTAATAGTCAAACCGATGAAATATTAAAAAAAAAATCTTTTTTTAATGATTAATTAATCATATCCTGGACTGAAATTTATTAGGCAACCCTTAAGCAATATAATTATTGACATGTTAAATAGAATATAAAATATGTTTCATCAAATAAGCATCTCGATGAAGGTCGTTGTATAGCGGGATCTTATACTATTGATACTGTAACATCGCTCGCTGGACGATTTATTCTTTCATACACAATATCATTCACTTTCAGGGGACATGGTTTAATACACTTTATTGGGTTTGCTGAAAGGTCACGTTATTGTAGTTGAGAGGACTTTTTGGGGTCAATAATGAGGTCCCCATTTTGCAGTGTATTATTATCATCTGATTACGTTAAGAGCTATAGAAAATTATTGAAATTGGTGATTTTAAAGATTGATTTATTATATTGCCTATGGATCTTGATAATCTGATAGTCGACATTATCATGTGTCCGTTCAATAGCTTTTTGGCATATTCCGGTCTTCATCGCAGTGCTTCCTAGGTTCCATTTCTGATAGAGTCAGTTTCCAGAAACAGTATTTTCTTAATAAATTGATTTGCTCTTTGTGCTAACCCAGCACGTTTGGGTGAACACCTCCTCTGTATCCTATATTTTTCCTTGGATGTCAAACCAAAGTATGTGGTAAAAAACAGTTAGAAGCACTTACAGACAAAGTTACTTTGATATTAGTACCGATTTATGACCAAGTCAAAATCACTAACAACATAAAATAAATCATTGTAGATATTTTCCAGCTCTACAAACAAAGTAAATCCCGCTCCTACATAAAATAGCGTTAATAACATTTGTCTGAGCGGAATCGACAAGGCAGTGAATAGGTCCGCTCTGTATTCAGGGGGCGCGAGTGATTTCCCAATGAGCGGGCGGGCACCGCATGCAAAGGCGCAGTGTCTTCATTCGCTGACTGAAAAGGACTATTCTGGTACACTTCAATGTCTTTAAAGGCGAATAAGTAATAAATAGTCATATGGGTTTCATTGGAGGCCAAGTTGTAGATCCTGGCAATAGGTTTTAGTCCCGTTTAAGGTACAAAATTGCGAACATCAGGCCTTTCCAGCCCGTTTAACTAAGCGTGAGGGCGGGCGCCGCATGCAAAGGCGCAGTGTCTTCATTCGCTGACTGAGAAGGACTATTCTGGTACACTTCCATATCGTAAAAAGCGAATAAGTATCAAATAGTCATATGGGTTTCATTGGAGGCCAAGCTGTAGATCCTGGCAATAGGTTTTAGTCCCGTTTAAGGGACAAAATTGCGAACATCAGGCCTTTCCTGCCCATTTAACCAGCGTGAGGGCGGGCGCCGCATGCAAAGGCGCAGTGTCTTCATTCGCTGACTGAAACGGACTATTCTGGTACACTTCCATGTCCTAAAAGGCGAATAAGAGACAAATATTAGTAATGGGTTTCATTGGAGGCCAAGCTGTAGATCCTGGCTATACAGGAGTCACAGTGTTGGGAAAGTGAGGTGGGATTAGTCCCGTTTAAGGGACAAAATATATGCGAGTCTATCCAACCCGTCTGGCCATCGTGGGAAGTGTAGGCCAAATGCTCCATTTGCCTCTGGTAAATTAGAGAACGCCATGCTTTTACAGTGAATACTAAGGTCTTATCACACTTATCTCCCCGGAAAAGAATCAAAACCGTATCGCCTTTCAAAAGCGTTTACGTAACGGTGCGAATAAGTGTTTACGATTCGTTTCCAGATAGATATTGTGCTCTGTCCTTAAGAGCATGTCAAAATTGCTACCAAAGGGTCCAAAGGGGAAGGGGCGCCAAAGAAAAATGAACAGGACCATCCTAATACGAATAATTATAAATAATGGCTCCAGGGCAAGCGCTGGTATGATGAATAGTATTCCTTGTTTTCATCATCTTCATTCATACTTTACTACTTCATCTTATTTCAGCCACAGGACGTCCACTGCTGAACATAGGCCTCCCCCAATGACTTCCACATCGCACGGTTGGTAGCGGTCTGCATCCAGCGCCTTTTCCTATCCTTTTTTTACTTGTTTTACTTTATAGAAATCTCTTATTGCTTCCCACTGAGCCAGACCGTCTCGATATCGCTTCAAGATATCCTCCCGCCTCCAGAATCCGGCCCCCGCTAAGGTAAGCGCGGTCTCGTCCCGCTAATGAGATTCTTTGGCCCGCGGTTTGCATTTCAGATCAGATTCTGTACCACTGTGCCGATAACGCTGCACTCACCTTACGAATTAGTACTGCGAGCGTATTGTTCGGAATAATAAGCTGGAAAATTGGTTATTTGGTTGTAGTTAATTAAGGAGATTGCTAATGATTAAGAAACTAAAGGCATTAAGCCATTATGCCTATTATTAAATAATGTTTGATAAATCATTTAAATAAAAATGTGTTAATACTCTTTACGTACTTTTACTTTATTGAAAAAAAAATACATCCTAATCTAAAGTTTTTTTATTGTGTTGTGGAATTCAATGAAATAGAACTTTAATAATAATTATTTATAACTTTCATAATCATAAAAATATTATAATAATAAAAAGATAACAAACTTAAAAATTCTAAAATTGAGACTTAATCCGCAGAAAAGTTGCAAATAATAATAAACGTAAACTTGATTCTAGCCCGTCCAATCTAACTTATCAATAATGGATACCAGTGGATACCTACTTAAGAATAAATGGAAAAATGCCGTTCTAAAAACAAGACTGCAAAAGAGGTGGAACAAATTGAATAGGTACAGAACAATCGTATCGGTATCAGGCAAATGCACAGCCAATTCAGAATAATGCTTGTTGTGTGAGATTCAAATCTGACTATCATAATAACGTTGCAGTGCAGCGTGAAACGTCCCGATTTGAGTGGGACGTATGAAAGAGCAAAATGAAAGTGCCCATTACTCTAATTTTTGTTTTAGTTTCCAATATCTTGATACTATTATTCTACTGTACCTAAAATCTTTCGGATTACGAAGTGAATGGTAAAGGGTTTTTTGTAAACCCCTGTCCACTGCTCTTCATGTTAAATCCATAGATGTTTCCTTGTCATCTATGTTTTTAACAAAATGTTTTATCTAAATGTATTGATTACTAAATTATCTACATAGGTAATTCAAAAATAATGCCAATAATAATACAGTGGTGTTTTCAAACGATCTTTGAAGAATACTTTTCCGAATATTATTCAAGCAAACTACTGTCCCAGAATAAAAAAAACTTATGAAGCGGGACAATACCACGACTCCTCCACAGATAACAATGCAATGTAGATAAAAATGACTTGAACAGTATTGCCAGTCATATTAGAAATAGAGAGCTGCATTAGAATAGAATGTAAGGTTTAGAATACTAATAATGGTACACTCTAACAATATTATTAAAAAGCCTACCAGATTTTTACGCATTTTTCAATCAATAATGGGTTCCCAATTTAATTTAATGAATCGAATGCAGTATTCCTATCATTGTAAAAAAAAACATTATATTTTGTTTATTCAACGCTATAAATAAATTGAAGCAATTCCACGAGTTGCTAAAAATGAATTTGAACCAAACTCGCATTGTTCAGCCCTACAAATTACATTTCATTTATTAATAGATGTCCGCGTATTCCAATTTATCCGCCTTCACAAACTCATTCATACGTCACATTCACAATAAATAACTTTTCCATCCAAAGCGTCCATCAAATCCGTGTAACAACACTCGGACCTCTTTTTAAAAACGAACAATTTCGGACCCATCCCTTCGGACCCACGTCTTGTTCACAATGCGCGCGAAAACGTTAGATGCCGCCATTTTGTTAAAAAAGAGCGCGAAACGACATTTTCCTATGTCACATGACGAATGAAATTAGATTTGCTTTTCGTTTCCATTTTTATTGTGCGTGTGATTTATTGTGTTGTAAAAGCTTTTGAATCTTCTTCTTTTCATTTATTTCTACTTAACAGACTTTGAAGGCAGTGTTCATGAAACTTAATCGAACATGGCAAGTGGTTTTTAATGCTGTAAATTAGGTACCTACCCAATTTCGGCATAGTGACTCATTTGGCTAATGTTAACTTAAAATGTTTCTTGATTGCCCTGAAACTATTTTTCTCCTGAAGTAGGTTTTCCACAAGAACAAATGCGTCAAAAGAATATTTGAAATAGCATCTTACAGCATCAACGATTGTAACGGATCTGTTTGTAAATAGCTGCATTTTATTGAGTGAGTTCCACTTCCAACGCAGTGTCTCGGTTCTTTTAGTCAAAGAAGTGACATTATTGCCAGATTCTCCGGAGCAATAACATAAGTATAAACGCTCCATCCAAAAATGGGTCGCACCTTTAAATTTTGGAAACCCGTCTTCCATTTAGTCTACATTATCACAATCAGCTACTTCCTGGCTAAACGGCCATCAACGATCTACAACATCAAGAAGGTGGCAAGATTTTTTCCTGACATGCGCCATGTGTTACTTTGGACAAAGATTCCAGGTTTAGACGAAGAAGGTCAGAACATTTTTATCAAGCGCAAGTGTTCCTATATCAACTGCTATGTCACCAGTAATAGAACCCTTTTTGGGAACCTGGGTCACTTTGACGCAGTGCTTTTTAACGCAGTGGACGTGAGTGCTGGTGCAAATGACTTGCCTGACGTAAGATCCTGGTCGCAGAAATACATTTTTGTAGCAAATGACTCCAGTGACAACTACCCTGTGTGTGACCCTGTTTACGACCCATTCTTCAACTGGACTTGGACTTACAAGTAAGTGATTATTCATGTCTGCAAAATAACATTAATCACAATCAAATAACGTAAACTCTTACGTTTTGATGGTAATAAGACACTTAAGTGTTGAAAACCATGCAATTACCAGCTTGGAACATACCTAAAACATAAACATTTGTATAAATCTTTTAAGTACTAAGCTATGTTTTAATATGCACACATAATTAGGGCTCTATTTCTATGTATTTACAGATTGACATCAACAATCGGCTTTAGGCACATTTCCATACGCAACGCCAACGATGAACTTCTAAACCGCATGTTCCCTTGGATCCCCCCTGAGAAGATGACACCCATAGACCTACACCTGAAGAGCCAACTCTCCTCCAAAACAAAAGCAGCTGCTATCTTCTTAGACAAATGTAAAAGCAGAAGCAAAAGGGAAGATTACATCAAAAACCTTCAGAAACACTTATATAAATACGACTTACACGTCGACATCTTTGGGGAATGTGGTACGAAGAGATGCAAAAGAAAAACCATGAGCAATTGCTTGTGGAGACTTAAGCATCAGTACTACTTCTACCTGGCGTTTGAGGACTCGTTTGCGCCAGAATATGTCACCAAGGAAGTGTTGTATGGCTACGAAAATAATGCTGTTCCAATTGTTTATGGTGGAGCTGATTATCCGAAGTAAGTTTCTATTTCAAATTAATTTTTTTAATCCTGTTCTGGACATCATCACGGCCTATCTAGAAGTAAATAAGATTGAATAAATTAAAAAAGTAACCACTTTGAAACTACAATAGATAGAAGCCACAATAGAATGGTGAAAGTTTCGGACTGCCTGAATTTTCTTTAAACAAAATAACTTCTTTCTTGTTTTGCAGGTTTCTGCCACCAAACTCCTATTTAAACGCCATAAGACTGAACGAAGAAGCTCTTGCAGAAGCCATGAACGTAGCAATCAAGAACGCTACCATCTACCAAGACTTCTTCCGTTGGAGGAACCATTACTCCGTCAAGGCTGCCCGTGGCTTCGACCCTTGTGACCTCTGCAATGCCCTCAACAAGAAGCATTGGCTGACGTTTGAGACCAAGCAGACAGAGTTCAGGAAGTGGTGGAATCCTTTATACGAGCAACGGTGTGCGAAATGGCCTTTAAATATCGTATTGTGACCAAATTAAATAGTTTGTAATAAAGCAATTTACTTCACCTCTGTAACAGTAATGATTAGCAAATCCGTGCTATAAAATAAGTATTTACCTTTTCAATGTTCAGTCTGAAAGTCTTTAAAAAAATCTACCTATTAAGTCCTATGCCTTGGGGCTCTTGGAGGTTTCCTGTAAGTATTTAGTGGACGTCCCATGCCTAATTTAAGAATTAATTCTTTTTATAGAGAAATAGATTGGACCCGGGAGAATAACACACCTTTCACCTTTGGCCCCAGCAACCCAATGAACTTAAAGGCGTGCAATAGGACGAAATGTTTTTCAGCGATGAATCTAAGTCATAATTTTTCTCAATGTGCAACTCCTTCAGAACCTTGTATATTCAAGGGTTTATTTTCCTTTCCCAACTTCGGGCACCGGGAATCGTGTAAAAGTCGTCTTAAGAGGAAGTCTCCGATAGTTTCTATTAAGTAACTGCAGCTTAAGCGGCTTAAGCAAAGCCTTCCCTGCCGGCATCTACCTTCATTTTTAATGAACACCGCGGGTAACTTTTTCTTAGACATTTAAGACTGGCTGGATTCCACATTTCGATGTTTTTTTTAGTGCAGATTATTATTCTGTGGTGCAGAGCACTACATGAACCTCCAATATTTATTTGTGGCCAGCATTTTAAATGTTTTTTTTCGGTCATCGGTCAAAAAAATCCTTTTCGCGATTCAAAATGAAGTAGATCACCAGTGGGATAGTGAAGTCTATGGAAGTTCTAAGTAAGTACCTACCTACAGTTATGCACTGTGGCATCTACATTTTATTTTGCTACAAAAATGTAGAGTCTGGCTGTATTTCAAAATAATCTAAAAGGCAATCTCGGTGTGATGTAGGCAGAACACTATTCCCACTTGTCATCCAGTCCATTGAATTTGTACACAATACAGTAACAGTATTATTTGGGTACGATAGGGAAATTATATGTAAAAAACCGAGAGACGAGCTGACCGCAAAAACAGGACAGTGTACCGCATATCCCCGCAAAATCGCTCCAATACAAACACGGATTAAAACTTTAAATTATTTTAAGAGATTAAACCGTATGATAAAGCTGGATACTGTCGGCACATTCACCAGATGTTAATTTAACTTTTAATCCCGGTTATTCGTTACAATTTACCACTAAATGTATGGGGTTTTTCGGGAAACTTAACGGATTGGGTAAATGTTTGGAATATGCCGGCCGTTTGGCTTAGTGGTTATTGGAGCGACCACGTCACTATACAGTGTGAGTCACGTTAAAGTGTACATATGAAAATAGATGAAACTAGACCTATTTTTATCGACAAAAAAGAGGTCAAAAATTTTTTGAGATTTATTTTTATTTTTTTATAGATTTTTTTTTCTTCCAATTACTTATTGTAAATAAAACGTAATAACTTTTAAACTAAGCGGTATATCCTGATAAAATAAAAACAGTAATAATGCTAAATAACAGGCGATACTAAAAAAATACATAAAATACACAAAAAAGGCCAACAAATAATAAAAAATGATACTTTTTGAAAAAAAAACTGATTTTAAATTCGTGTTTTTTTGGTTATTTAATAAATTTCTCCAAATAATGCCCCTATAACAGGTGGTTTTTATTACTTTGTATTATTCTCTATTGTATTATCTTTGTAAAACCAAAAATCGCATGTCTCTATCCCTATCACAACATTTGCTATGATCGTTTGAACAAAGGCCTGCCACAACATTATTCTCCACTACAGGTAGAGACAATTTTAATTTTAACTAAGATGCTTATTTTACTTCGATTTTTTTTGTTTTTATATGAAATCTAACTTGTCTTTATCAAAATTACAAATCTAGAGCCATTTTCAGTTTCGTTGTTAACGAAGCGTTGAATGGCGCGCCCGGAGAGGCTTAGTTCAAACGATCATTGCAAACGTTGTGATAGGGATAGACCCATGCGATTTTTGGTTTTACGAAGGTAATACGATGGAGAATAATACAAAGTAATAAAAACCACCGGTTATAGGGGCATTTTTTGGAGAAATTTATCAAATAAACAAAAAAACACGAATTTAAAAGCAGATTTTTTTCAAAAAGTATCATTTTTTATTATTTGTTGGCCTTTTTTGTGTATTTTATGTATTTTTTTAGTATCGCCTGATATTTAGCATTATTTCTGTTTTTATTTTATCAGGATATACCGCTTAGTTTAAAAGTTATTACGTTTTCTTTACAATAAGTAATTGGAAGAAAAAAAATTCTATAAAAAATTAAAAAAAAATCTCAAAAAAATTTTGACCTCTTTTTTGTCGATAAAAATAGGTCTAGTTTCATCTATTTTCATATGTACACTTTAACGTGACTCACACTGTATAGGTCCCGGGTTTGAATCCCAATATTAAAAAATGTTAGTGTGATGATTTATTTTATTAACGCAGTCAAGCCCTGCTATAATGTTATAGATAATGGTTGAACAATTTTATTATAACTTACCTATGCGCTTTAAAAAAACTTTCAATAACTTACACAGATTTAGGTTGTATTACACCTTTAAAACAACTTTAACCGTAACTATAACGATAATCAGTGCTTTTTGTATGGAGTTTAACAGATTTTTGACGTTTGTTGAAGTTAAGTAAGATGGTGCAACCCAACCTTAGTTCCTAAACTTAACACATAACACAACTTACGTAGAGTCTAAAAAATAGCATGGGTTAGTTTTCTGGAAGATTTCTAAATCAAACTAGGATATCGATTACTCTACCTTCAAGGAATAACGTTCGCATAAATTTGCCCCTGCACACCCTGTATAACAAAGGTAAGTTAATAACCAAATTCAGATAACAAACCATATCTCTCCATAATAGCTCCTTACAAATCACAAGGAATCTCAGCCAAATGGATTTAATTACTATGCTAAACCTCACCCGGTCGCGTAAGTATAGTTTTTGTCCCGCTCCCGCCTAATCTGAATTCCTAATCATCCTGCCAAGACGGTAATAAATTGTCGCAGATAGACCGTTATACTGAACGTATGCATTTCATAATGTATTGTGAGGTAAAAACAGGACTAGCAGTCTGAAATGTAGTTCCAACTCGAGTCATATTATTATCATGGAATAATAATGGCCTTATTCAATAGATAAGATATAGATAGGTAAGTACATATAGGGTGTCTTTTTAAGTTATTTATTAAAAGGATTGATTCTACTACTCAAATGCAACAAATTTCCTCTTTCCTAATAAGAAAGAAGTTCAAATCTTTAAAAAAAATGCAATTTTTCCATACAAATATCATAGAATAATTTATCATAGAAAATATAAAATATCAGAGTTTTTAGGAGTTTTAATAATCATAGAATGGGGACGTACCTAATTTTTTTTGGGAATTTCGATATTGTTTCTGTAGGAAAGTTGTTGCATTTGAGCAGCAGAAGCTAAACTTAATAATTAAATGTAAATAGAAATTATGTGTAGGTACATACTCGTACCTAAACTTTTTAATTTATAATATTTTCTTAAATTTATAAAGTTTTCGAAATGCACCAACCCTTTCGTAAATAGAGAAATAAACAAATTATTTGCTTTCTCTCAAAGGTAGGTAATTTTCTCGTTGCTTTGGTAAACAGAAGAAGGTTTTCGCTAAACATTTTCTCGAGTCCGACGCGGTCGCCATAGCACTCATAGCTTAAATTAAAAACGCTTTGAGACTAGGAGAAACTTTGGACAAATAAGTGTTTACTGTTTTACAGTAAATGAAATGGAGTAATTAGACCCTCTCCTCTCATTAGCTTTAACAAGGTATTTTAATATTTAAGTAGGTAGTTAATAAAAGTTATAAAAGTCTAAACAAATATCTCTACCTCTCTACGTATGTCTATGTAGCGGTGAGTATGTCGCAGATAAAAGCTCAAAGCGCGCTTATTAAAATTTTTAGCGTCTTGAATCAAATTTTTAGAAATGAATTTCGATGAATTGTTTCGACAAACTGAATTGAATTTTTCATGTTAAAATAATTACTAAGTTACTACTTTATCTGCGTGTGTGTGTACAGCCCCAGAATTTTTTTTTGTTTTCTGTTAAATTGAATCTGAGAAATTAGAAAATATTATACCTACTTAGTCGCAATAGAAAAGTGAATATCCATTCATAACATGAAAAAATTAAATAATACAGATATTTCATTAGAAGGCAAAGGCAGTTAATCTGCGGGCAGCAATGCAGCGAGACATAACAAGGTTGGGAGAAAAATTAAAGAAGCGTGGATAGCAAGGAGGCAATCTAACTTGCTCACGGCAAGACTGCAACTAATTTTCCTACGCAAACGGAACCAGCCGAGCGGATTGCTTTTTCTCAACTATTCCATTTTAAAGTTGAATTTACCTTACTCTTTGACTTTGCTAAAGACATAGCTGCATAGGTGCCTGATGAGTTTTTATGATTTAAATTTAACTCTGGAAAAAGTTTTGCTATGCATTTAGGGTGTTTTTTGCACTTTTTTGCCTTGTTTTAAATGAAGTTTTTAATTTAGCAAGGATGAAAATGAAAAAAAAAACTAAATAAAAGTAGGTAGGTAGGATATGATAATATTCAGGTAGCCCTGGTAATGCTCTACCTCTGGGCTTCAACTTGATACTGTTTTTTGGGACACTCTGTATAAGTCGGTCTATAAGAAGCAATATTACCTGCATTTTTTGTATTTTTTTATCCACAGCGAGGAAGCTCTATGTATGATTCCGAATGAAATGAAATCTTGGTGTCTTAAGCATCGCACTTGTTACAAAGAAAGTTCCTTCTTTCATAATTTTATTAGGACGTCCACTGCTGAACATAGTCCTATGGTCCTATGGCCGAAATGATGATGATGATGAATTTTATTAGGTTTTAAAATAAGAAATAGTATGAATACGTTGTATTTCTGTTTGCAAGCACTTCAAGCTACAGCTTAAATCTTGATACAAAAAATATTTTTAACTTTAAAAAATAACAGTATCTAACATTGCTGTGTGTATGTATTTGCCTTAGCAACAGAAAAAGAAGTAATAATTTGGCAACTTTGACAATCAAATTGACAAGTGAATAATGAAAACAGCTGTGAAATAAACGAAAAATTCACAAAAAAACTATGTAAAACCACTTCTTTTAGGATATAAATATAAGTTTAACTTGCAATCACAATTGCCAACAATTTTTGATCAACAAAAGTTGTTATTGTTATATTTCTTTGTTGTGAAAGTTAGGTTATGTGTTGTTGTTATGACTCAAGGTGATTCCGTGAGATGATTTGAGTTTTTAACGTCGAGCCTTCCAGTAGCCTGCCTTATATGGGTTGAAAAGGTCTTATTATTGTGCCAGATATCCAGAATCAGTTGATATTATATTTCCAAGATGAGCGAACGTGAAGGGCCGAGCAGTTCAGGCTCGCAAGGAATGGACAAAGGAGAAAATAATACTAGGACCCCATCTGCTGCGCAGCCTATGCCTACTGGATCCAGGTCAGTTGTATAACATGCGCAGCAATAGTATTATTACACTTCCAGCTTCCTACTTTTGCAATAAATGGCTAAATTAGTCTTTGTTCTTATTAGACTTCATTCTTGACCCTTATTCTTGAAACAGCTAATTTATTTTATCATCTTCCTGAAAAAATATGACGAAAACAATATTATGTGCTTCAAAATGCAATATGAAGTTTTTAGAGCCAAATGAAAGCACCACAAACAGGAAAGAAAATATTGATCTTGCCTGTCCAACTAATTAAAGGCCTTAATTCAAATTTGTTTGAATTTTTCAAGACACAAATGTCCCAACTATAGCTTGCCCTAATACCAGAACTTTTAGAATGTTTTCAGAGTTTACTATGTAGGAGGAGGTACCAGATAGTCAAGAAAGTCTTTAGTTTATAATTATTATGCAATAGAAAGTCAAGAAGGTCTTTAAACACAAATAATTCTGTATTACAGTGCCCACAGCTACTATGCCAGTGAGCCAATCCAGTTCCGAGTGCGGGGCTCCACGATAACAGGAGCGTCTCCTCCCAAGTTTGTGACTCTCGAGGACATCATGAAGGCCGCACACGGCATGCAGAACATGGCGCTAGCACATGAGATAGCAGTCGACAATGACTTCAAACTGGAGCCTTTTGAACCGCCAGACAATAGGTAATTAAAACAAATTACAATCTAAATAACTGACCCAGATACATTTACGCACATGAACTTAATTATTTTAAGTGCTAGCTAGTCTAGCTACACTTCTTTGTTATTTTCATTATGTTTGCCTTTGTTCTGTGGTATAATAATTATATTTATTTAAAAATTACCTATGTATTGAGATCTAGATTTCCATTTCATTTATTCAGTTTTATTATTTGAATAAAACCATGATTTCATCTGGCTGACTCATAATCTTTAATTAAACTTACATTTTATTCACTTGTTTCAGTTACCAAAAACTGGTAAAAGAAACCATGCACAAGGCTTACTTTGACATCCTGAGGGAACAGCTGGAGTCTGACCCTCCGGAATACAAGCAAGCTCTGGTTCTGCTGGAAGATGTCAAGCAGGTTAATATTTTTTTAATCAATTTTGACTTTGACAAAAGTCAGTGTCAGATTGAAAGAGGTGCCGAATTGGCGCTCAACAGTTGGCGCCATAGAGAAAGTTTCTGTCACATGCTAGTGACTATGACAGAGGCGCTAACTGGTGAGCGCATTTTCAAACGATAGGAAGAAATCGTATTTTCACTGGCTAGTTGGCGCCACTGACTGTCATTTACAGTGGCGCTAATTACGCTCCTTAAGGCTCTAAGTCCATATTTTTAATAAACATTAATTTAGCGCCACCGCTGACAAGGTCCAGTTATTCGCCAGAGGCGCCAACTGATAAGCACATATACGTTAGCCTTCATCTTAGTTCTTTCTTCTTGTTGGATGTGAATAAAACCAGTGTTAATCTTAAATCTCATTTTACTTTTAGGGTCTATTCTCTATACTGCTTCCTCGCCACACTCGCATCAGGGAAATGATAGAAGAAGTGCTAGACACTGAGTTCATCAAGCAACAGGCGGAGAATAACAGCCTGGACTTCCACAAGTACGCCAAGTTTGTCATAGACCTGATGGCCAAGTTGGCAGCCCCAGCAAGAGATGAAATGATCCAGAATATTACTACTCTAACTGACACTGTAAGTTTTTGGTCTTTACTTTATTCACCATTGTAGTCTATTGAATTTATACTCACCAGTTTGCGCCACTTCTCTCTCTCGTTAGTGGCGCCAACTGGTGATCACAAATACGCGCCAACTGGTGATCACAAATACAGAAGTTTTGATCTAAGATGTTTTTATAGTATAGATACGTTATACCCGCTCAAGAATGGCAATGCAAAAGAGATACAATTGGACCTCTTGCATTCAGTCGGACATGATCGGTTGCCGCGAACAGCCACGAATGCACTTCCCGATTGCCTTCCTGATTGATTGATAATATGCCTTCGTGTGTTTTTAGTTGATGTACAAATTACACTGCCACTATTATGAACCAGAAAAATGTGTCATTTCATTCGTAAATACAGTTTAATTAGTAAAAAATTAAATTTTAATTTTTATTCAATTTGACAAGGGTTGACGGTTGAATTTGACTTGTGAGCTAAAATCTAGAGACCACTGCCAGGGGAAGTTGGGGCGAATATCTATCACTTAAAAACTCTGCATTTAACTCACGGAATTGTTTTTCTCTAGAAAAGAATATTATTATAATTATGTATTCCTGTGTTGACACGTATTCATCCGAAATCGATAAAATCAATGCTATGGCTATTATTACTGTATAATTATGATGATTTATGATCAAACAAAAAAGACTTATAGCAGAAACTCGAGGAACAAAATTATAGCAGAAACGAATAATAATAATTATTTATTATTATTATTTATCCTTGGACATTTTTACAATACGCTTCTAGTCCCAAACAAATTTGATGTACCTGTATAAGTTTACAGTCTGCTAAATCAAAACTGTGGTTAATCTGAAAAATATGGGCGGACTATGTTTTCCTATCGAGGATTATATTTCAAAGCCTACAGTCAGAAATGCTACTTCCCGATCCCAAAAAGAGGTTCGTCATGTCTGTCTGTCTGTCTGTAGCTAGCTAGAGAATATTCCACTTTTAATCTCAGGGTACAACCTCATAAATTTTGCACATAAAAATAATCCGGATTTGAAAACTCATTATAAAAGACAAAAAAGGCATAAGACTCAAGTTGATTTAAGGGAAAATAATAAGTTACGTTTTGTCTTGCTTTTGTTTAAATATTAGTTTGATAGTTCATTCGAAAATACAATTTAGGTTATCTATATCTGTGAGGTTCACTCTACCCCATTCTCCTTTTCTGTGCAAAATGAATAGCTGTCATAAAATAGGACTACTTGCGCCATTTTAAAATACAATAATGTAGGCGCATAACGTGTCTATTTATATGATATGTTTTGGTTGCATTGGTTTTGATTAGAAAAATATGGCGGCAATCAAGCGAGTTTCCGCCAATCCAAGTCCAGTAATTCAAAAAATCTCTTTTTAATTTATTTATCACTGTTATTTGTTTTGTAAACATCCCATGTTTTTTTTTGTACTCTTTCAAAGGGTCTCATTGTATAAGTTGATAAAACAACATTTTTACGGTAATTTACTTCAAATCATTGCCACAAGTGTGTTAAATAACTAAACAAAATTCGTTTTATTTCACAGGTGGACATATTCCGAGCTATACTGGAGACTTTAGAGGTGCTGAAGTTGGACTTGGCCAACACTTTGATCGCCATGATACGGCCGCACGTTCAGAAGGAGAGCGTGCACTACGAGAGAGTCAAGTTCGATGAGATGTTGAAGGTTTCTGAAGGTAATTCGATGTTTCTTTACTAATAAGTCGTGGGTATTATTTTTATTTCGAAACTAGCGGCCGTCCGCGACTTCGTACGCGTGGATTCCGTTTTACGCCCTTCATCTATCTTACACGGTTTAGATTTTTTCATACAAATGTTTTTTCCCGCTAACTCCCGTTCCCGTGGGAATTTTGCAATATCCTGTTGTAACTAAGCTTTAAGTTTACTAAGGTACCTGCATGCCAAATTTCAAGCGTCTAACTTAAGCGGTTTAGATTTTTCATACAAAAGGATTTTCCCGCTAATTTCCGTTCCCGTGGGAATTCATAAGTATATTATAACCTGCCCAGGAGTATGAAGAATAATTGTACCAAGTTTCGTTAAAATCCGTCGAGTAGTTTTTGTTTCTATAAGGAACATACAGACAGACAGACAAAAATTTTACTGATTGCATTTTTGGCATCAGTATCGATCACTAATCACCTCCTGATAGTTATTTTGAAAATATATTTCATGTACAGAATTGACCTCTCTACAGATTTATTATAAGTATAAATAATTTACCCTACTGAATAAGGATTGGCATCACCAGTTGGCGCCCCTAGTTAAATTCTATCACTCGCCATTGCTCGCTACCAACCGTGCGATGTGGAAGTCATTGAGGAGGCTTATGTTCAGCAGTTGACTTCCTGTGGCTCAAATGATGATAATGATGACCCATTGGCGCCAACTGGTGCAGTCAATTAAGGAATCCCAAATTTTTGATATGGCAGCTTTTACCCCACAACAAGAATGAAGGTTTTCAGATAAATATTTTAACTGTTTTAGATGGACTACAGCATACAAAGGAATGGCTGAAACGTAACATAGACAAGACGGGGCTAAGCCTGCCGGTCACAGATCAGAACATCATCAGAAACGTCACAGCGCAGACATTGGCTAAAGCATACTTGGAATTGCTTGAGTGGGACGGCTCTAAGGAGTATCCTGAGGTAAGTTTATGATGTAATAACAGCATCAATTTAATAACTTTTTGAGCCACAAAAAGATGATTTGGTTTAGCAAGTGATGGCATTTAGAATTTCAACTCTACGATATAATGATTTCAATAAAAAATTACATCATTAAAAGTTTTTCAAAATTAACGGCGTCGATTACTAAATTATTTCTTAGACTTGACTGTTACACGGACGAGGTACTTTAAATAAGCCCAAACACATCAATTTGTAGACTTACTTTCGAGACAAGCCCTGGCGCGGTCTTGATGTATGCTGAGCGGGTGCCTTTTTGTCAGAGGGGCACAAGCAGCTGTACATTTGTGTATCTCCTTCATTGTGTCCCTATGTTTTTCCTGCTTGTATGTCTTTCTTTCAAATAAAAACTATTCTATTTTACTTAGCCGTACAAAATCTTTGGGAGAAAATCGTTTTGATAGCCCTTAAAAGTATTTCAGTTGGTGGTGAAATCTAGCCTATTCTTTTCTTTTCTACAGACAGTCTCACTAGACGCTCCTCGCTTCGTCGAGCTCGGCACCCAAGTGTACCGGCTCATCTGCCTCGCGTCTCTCATGCTGGCCAGCCCGCGCTGCGGCGAGCCGACGCAGCAGGCGCACAGGAAAGCGCTTACAGAGAAGATCTCTATCATCATGGACACCGCCGCCAGCGACATGTGAGTTTTATTCTCCAGACAGTGTCGCTAAAGTCCGGTCGCCGAGCACGTAGAATTACGTCCAATGACCCCAAGCTACCCATCCTTATCGCTCGCGCGTAATTCTATTGCTGTCGCGACTGTGCGACGGGCGGTCTAAAGCATCTAAAGTCAAGTCGCCGAGTGCGTAGAATTTCGTCCAATGACCCCAAGCTACTTATCCTTATGGGTAGCTTGACCCATCCTGTGCGACGGGCGGCTGCAGTGAGTGTGCGAGCGCGACAGCAATATACGCGCGAGCGATAGGGATGGGTAGCTTGGGGTCATTGGACGAAATTCTACGTGCTCGGTGACCGGACTTTAGATGCTCCTCGCTTCGCCGAGCTAGGCACACAAGTGTACCGGCTGATCTGCCTCGCGTCTCTCATGCTGGCCAGCCCGCGCTGCGGCGAGCCGACGCAGCAGGCGCACAGGAAAGCGCTCACGGAGAAGATCTCCATCATCATGGACACCGCCGCCAGCGATATGTGAGTTATATTCACACTAAAGTCCGGTCGCCGAGCACGTAGTACTTCGTCCAATGACCCCAAGCTACCCATCCTTATCGCTCACGCGTAATGTGGGCTATCGTTTTTATACTCAACAGTTGGCACCCCTGGCGATTGACAGGACCTTACTCTACAGTGGCGCCATCTTGATGAGTGCAAATGTGATAGTCCTCCTACCACTTTAGCGCTCACCAGTTGGCGCCACTGTCTTCGCTACTAGCAAGTGACAGGACCTTACTCTACAGTGGCGCCAACTGGTGAGCGCTAAAACGATAGCCCTCATTATAATGCTGTCGCGACTGTGCGACGGGCGGCCGCAGTGAGTGTGCGAGCGCGACAGCAATATACGCGCGAGCGATAGGGATGGGTAGCTTGGGGTCATTGGACGAAATTCCCGGCGCTCGGACTTTAGATGCTCCTCGCTTCGCCGAGCTCGGCATACAAGTGTACCGGCTGATCTGCCTCGCGTCTCTCATGCTGGCCAGCCCGCGCTGCGGCGAGCCGACGCAGCAGGCGCACAGGAAAGCGCTCACTGAGAAGATCTCCATCATCATGGACACCGCCGCCAGGGACATGTGAGTTTTATTCTCCAGACGGTGTCACTAAAGTCCGGTCGCCGAGCACGTAGAATTTCGTCCAATGACCCCATCCTTATCGGTCGCGCGTAATTCTATTGCTGTCGCGACTGTGCGACGGGCGGTCTAAAGCATCTAAAGTCAAGTCGCCGAGTACGTAGAATTTCGTCCAATGACCCCAAGCTACCTATCCTTATGGGTAGCTTGACCCATCCTGTGCGACGGGCGGCTGCAGTGAGTGTGCGAGCGCGACAGCAATATAATTACGCGCGAGCGATAAAGATGGGTAGCTTTGGGTCATTGGACGAAATTCTACGTGCTCGGCGACCTGACTTTAGATGCTCCTCGCTTCGCCGAGCTAGGCACCCAAGTGTACCGGCTGATCTGCCTCGCGTCTCTCATGCTGGCCAGCCCGCGCTGCGGCGAGCCGACGCAGCAGGCGCACAGGAAAGCGCTCACGGAGAAGATCTCCATCATCATGGACACCGCTGCCACCGATATGTGAGTTATATTCACACTAAAGTCCGGTCGCCGAGCACGTAGAACTTCGTCCAATGACCCCAAGCTACCCATCCTTATCGCTCGCGCGTAATTCTATTGCTGTCGCGACTGTGCGACGGGCGACCGCAGTGAGTGTGCGAGTGCGACAGCAATATACGCGCGAGTAGGGGTAGTGATAGGGATGGGTAGCTTGGGGTCATTGGACGAAATTCTCGGCGCTCGGACTTTAGATGCTATTCGCTTCGCCAAGCTCGGCACCCAAGTGTACCGGCTGATCTGCCTCGCGTCTCTCATGCTGGCCAGCCCGCGCTGCGGCGAGCCGACGCAGCAGGCGCACAGGAAAGCGCTCACAGAGAAGATCTCCATCATCATGGACACCGCTGCCAGCGACATGTGAGTTATATTCACACTAAAGTCCGGTCGCCGAGCACGTAGAACTTCGTCCAATGACCCCAAGCTACCCATCCTTATCGCTCGCGCGTAATTCTATCGCTGTCGCGACGCGACTGTGCGACGGGCGGCCGCAGGGAGTGTGCGAGTGCGACAGCAATATACGCGCGAGTGATAGGGATGAGTAGCTTGGGGTCATTGGACGAAACGCGCTCGGCGCTCGGACTTTAGATGCTCCTCGCTTCGCCGAGCTCGGCACCCAAGTGTACCGGCTGATCTGCCTCGCGTCTCTCATGCTGGCCAGCCCGCGCTGCGGCGAGCCGACGCAGCAGGCGCACAGGAAAGCGCTCACAGAGAAGATCTCCATCATCATGGACACCGCCGCCAGCGACATGTGAGTTATATTCCCCAGACAGTGTCACTAAAGTCCGGTCGCCGAGCACGTAGAATTTCGTCCAATGACCCCAAGCTACCCATCCTTATCGCTCGCGCGTAAATATAATAAAGTATTCTTATTCTTATAATGCTGTCGCGACTGTGCGACGGGCGGCCGCAGTGACTGTGCGAGTGAGACTATACCTAGCTACATAAATTACAGAATAAGTGCAGGCAGGTAAAGTCCATGCACTTTTCTGTCAAATAAGGAATAATTTTGATGAATGATTAAAGTATACTTTTTTCATAAAGATTTTCTTAATCAGTAATTTGACATTCATAGATCATAGACAAATGAGAAACGTATAATTTGTTGCAGAGAGTTGAAGGCAGTGCTTCCCTCGATAGCCGAGGAAGTGATTCTAGTGACTGAGCAGTTTCTGGAGAATCTAAACCAAGATCCACTGACTGCTGACACTAAAGAGCTGATCCGGACCCAGATCACTTCCTTGTGGGACCCTGAGCATAGAGTCAGGCAGATTGTTCGTGAGTATAGACAATTGAATTTCTACTTTAAGACTTGTCTACGCCCATAATTCACAAACGATGCTTGCTTAAGTGAAGCAGCAAATCGAACGCACAGCGTTGAATAGAGCTCTGTGATTGGTTCGTGTGTCACCCTGTGCATCCACGCGCACTGTGAGACCTGATAGTAATGTTTGTGAATACGGGCGTTAGTTTTTAACGGGACTTTCACTGGTATAGTATTTACATCATCTCAGCTTATGCGAAAACATAAATAATTGGTGTAAAGCTTTTTATCAAATAGTAATAAGTTAAATAACATTGTTTTCAATAAACAAAAAGTGCAGTTATTTAGGTTTGTAGGAACAAAACATAAAGACGAACACAATATGCACTCAGTAAAAAGATTTTATATTGACATTACAGTAGCAACATTTTACTTATTTGTTTTAATTGACATACGTTTTGTTTTTCCAGGTCAACGCATACTAGAGTTCCTCCAAATGATTCTAATCTGCGCGGGCGGGTCCCGCCAGATTCCTGTAGGACTATCAGGCTTCGCCAAGGAATTAACCGCGGTATCAGGCACGTTACTACGCTACGTCATGCACAACAAAGCGGTATTCAACTCGCATTACTTGGATATCGTCACTGAAGAACTAAGTAAGAGCTAATAAGGGAAATGTGAGAAGGAAATTGGTCCATTTGCACAGTGTAGGATAGTAAAGTTAATATACCTAGCGGAATAGAGCAAAGGACTGAGCGAGCGAGATGTCACTAGCAACAACACTGTGTGATAAAAAGAGACGCGTGATGCGACGTGACAGAATATTTTTTGCAACGTTAGCACTCATTGGCATGCTGCAAATTTGAGCTCTGAAATTTTTACAGAGTAAGTGTTTTGGGAAATAGTGCTTCAGAAACGAAGTGACTGGTTCAGGGATTGATTATTGCACAAAACAGTGAAATAATCCTGAAAACTGACACAGATATAACATCCAGTGACATCCTAAAATCGGTTTAGTTTGATAGCTCGTGGTTGTTGCTCTATTCCGGAAGAATATTAACTTTATGTCTAGGATTGGGTATCGACTACCCTGATGCAAGTGGACCTAAAGGATTTGCCACTCTAGATGAGGTCTACAGTCAGTTCAAAGCAAATGCAGCCTGTATAATGTATGAATTATATGTGTTAAAGAATGCTGTTTGTTTTCCTAACAATAAAATAAAAATAAAATAAAAAACAACATGGTCCGATCAAAACAATCTGTCAACACCCGTGACAAGGCAATCTGTGTTCTTTGCTCTTCCAGCTGTGATATGCTCTTATCGACGTGAAAATATGGGCAAAATCGATAAAATGGCGTGATAACCGCATCCTAGGCCTACCGATCGCATCAATACGATATGTATAGATAGAGTTCGACAAAGTTGTTCATACATAATGCGGGCTGCGTTCACTTTGACCTGACCGCAGAACGCATGCAGTGATACAAATCCATAAAGCAAAAACACAGCATTTCTTAACCTTCACCTATAAGGTGAGAAGCTATAGATAAAGCTGATTTATCAATGTCAACCCCTACTAATATCATAGACTAAAAAACAAAGACTAAGAAGAAAATCAAAACAAAAGAACCAATTGACATTAAATACAAGACATCCCCCTTGAAAATAAGAATAATTGTAATGTTTTATGTCCTTAGATAATCCTAATCTCAAATTCCAGTTAAATATATTCCAATAACATTTATTTAGTTAGTACCTAACATTCAATCTTCCATTTTTACCATGTTAATAAGAAGTTAATAGCCACTAGTACCTACCTTTTAACAGTATTTATTTATTCAAGTTCCAAATGGCCTTAATTTTACCTAATTTATTATATAAAAGACGATGCCTACTATTGACTATAATGTTTACATTGAAAAATTTGTTTCAATTTATACCCAGGAAAAAATATTTACTAATTATAATTATTTAGGTACCGAATTCAGAACAGTGAACATGTTATGAGATCACAAATTGCCGACCTATCTCTTTCGAGTATATTTTATTACTTGTATAGTATTAAAAATATATGAATTAACCTTTTAGAATATTCCATAATATTTTTGGTATTGTTGGTCCCTTTGTATTTTACTAAATTTTCAAATAATAGCTTTTAATAATAACTGCCTGCTAGTCAAAGTAATGGTGCTTTGTAACTATAACATAGCACCAATATTGTGGTATAAATACCAGTTTCAAGCGTTAGGCGTATTCATGATGGCGTGTGACTGATATTATGGCAATATAAAATTGTGTGTATAACCTTATATACCTGAACTGTGCCGTTCGATTAGGTCAAAACCTAGGACTTCCGATACCGGTGTTGCAGCTTATCGGTTTTACGAGATATTTTGTAGTGTGCGGGGATTGAAACTGCGACTTTTAGTGAGTAGATGAATATGAAGTACAATACAAGGCTAGGAGGCAGTAAAAGTACTTTTGTAATACATATTTTAATGTTTTATTCGCCTTGGAAAATAAAGTATCGCGCAAATACCGGTTGGAAAATCGGAAGTCCTCTTGAGCATGCAGGAGTGTGGCCGATATTATTCGCATAATTCCATTCTTTGAAGAATGTAATGTAGGAAATTCTTGTTAAAAATGCAATAGAACTCATTTACATAGACTGTTATAGAATATATTGATAGACATTTTTATTGTAACAAAATCAACATATTTTTGTATGTTTGTGTGATGACGAAGAATAATATAAAATTATACATTTGAAATTAATAGGTTAACGGAAATTATGAACAAAATGAATTTTTTTAACCCTCTTGTGTGTTTTTGAAATGATAAAATGAAAAAATAAGTTTGTGTGAGTTTTTCGAACGTATTTTGTGTGATGATTCCATTTTCTTCTCTTTGAACATCACAAAATAATATTTTGCATTTATTGGAACATATCGATTCTATGAAAAAATAACGTTTATTTACTGCATATGAAGATGTTTTTTCAGACTGAGAGTACAGATTTATTATACAAAAAGTAAGCAATAAATGAAATAAACTTCTATTGTTAATATGTCAATACAAAATGGGAACAATATGTTATATTTATTTGAATTCAAATATTTGTTTGTTTTTTTATGTAATCAAGTGATAAAGTGCACTAATAAAATATATTGCTATGATCCCTGCGTTTTATTCAGTTTACCTTTTGTTGATAACCTGGAGGAAACAAAAACTTTGTCACTTACAAACTCGTTAGCAAGTGGAAAAAATTCTCTACCAACTTGGTCTCATTAACGCCCGTGTACACAAAAGATGGTTGCTTATGTGAAGCAAAAAAACGAACTCGCAGCGTTGAATAGAGCTCTGTGATTGGTTCGTGTGTGATCTTGTGCGTCCACGCGCACTGTGAGACCTCATAGTAATGTTTATGAATACAGGAGTTATGGCTTCGTGCATAAAAATTATCTTTGCCTTAAACTTCAGTTATATCACAGATAATATAATACTAGTGTTATATTAATAGTTTTATTAGTGCTAAATTATATTTAACTTCTGATGAACTGACTTGAATAAAACGCAAAATATTCATCAGTGCTTTATTAAAAAATTACGATCTATATTATAATTACACTCGAGTCTTATTCTAGTTCTAGTGTTTCTAGTCAGAGCCGCTGTGGCGAGATGATGCGCTCGACGCCGACCCGCTGCGGGAACCCTGCGGATATAAACAAATATGGTTTTAAATTAATAAGTACATATTTTATTGACTTCGAGCACAAACTTCACAGCTAAAACTAAACGTGGGCGTCCGCAATCGGATCTGTATAGAAAAAATAGTATGAGCAGCGCATGCGTATGATGTGTTTCCACAAGGAAACTCGCTCTGTGCACCCGCCCAAGTTGTAGGCCCTCCGCAGTCAGTGTATGCCTGGCGACTGCTTGACCGCACAATGAATTTTTCGTGCTGTCTCCCACCCTAAGCAGTCACAACTGCTCCAGCGGTTCCGTGTTTATGTCTAAAGTCCGGTCGCTGAGCAGATAGAATTTCGTCCAATGACTAAGCTACCCATTCTTATCGCTCGCGCGCGCGTAATTATATTGCTGTCGCGACTGCGACGGGCGGCCGCAGTGAGTGTGCGAGCGCGACAGCAATATAATCGGGGTCATTGGACGAAATTGTATGTGCTCGGCGACCAGACTTTACGTAGAATCCTGTACTTTGCTATGTAGTTGTAGCTTGAAGCTGTTGATATGTAATCTAATGCTTGGAGACACACTCACTTGTCTCGACCCGCTAGCGGACCGGGAGCGACTCCTGGACTTCTCCGAGCCGCTGCCGGATCCCGAGTTCCTGCGGGAACTGGCGCGGGACGACGCTTTGGACGACGCGCGGAACGCACGCTCGCTCGCTAGGGAAGTCTTCGGGACAGACTTGACCTTCACTGGTGGCTTTTATTGGCGGTCAAGCTGTAGATCCTGGCTACACAGGAGATGCAGCGGTGGGAATAGTCCCGTAGGGAAATCTTCGCGCTCACTTTACACGGCTAGACACAAACCCGTCGAACAAAACCCTCATCCAATGACCGCAAGCTACCCATCTTTATCGCTCGCGCGTAATTATATTGCTGTCGCAACTACTGTGCGATAGGCAGCCACAGTGAGTGTGCGAGCGCGACAGCAATATAATTACGCGCGAGCGATAAAGATGGGTAGCTTGGGGTCATTGAACGAAATTCTATGTGCTCGGCGACCGGACTTTTGCAAAGCGACTCCTACATGTTTCAGGATCGCTACCTCGACTCCTCCGAACTCTAGCAGACAGAGACTGATCCAATAGTCCTCTCAAGTTCGTTGACAGTTCTAGTTCTTCAAGAATCTAGAAAAGTCGACCTTCCAGAGTCACCATTTGACCAAGAGTTCCTTTGAGAACTGGCTCAGGAAAAAGCTGAATACCTGGACGTCTTAGACGCGCAAAATGTTGCTTCTCCGACTCCGAGGTTGCCTTAGAATGTACTAACCTGTCTGGACCCACTAGCGGACCGGGATCGACTCCTGGACTTATCAGAGCCGCTGCCGGATCCCGAGTTCCTGCGGGAACTGGCGCGGGACGACGCCTTGGACCCGGACGCCTTGGACGACGCGCGGGACGCACGGTTGCTCGCTAGGGAAGTCTTCGGGACAAACTTGACCTTCACTGGTTGGGTCTTTATTGGTGGTCAAGCTGTAGATCCTGGCTACACAGGAATTGCAGCGGTGGGAACGAGAGGTGGGAATAGTCCCGTAGGGAAGTCTTCGCGCTCACTTTACACGAATAGACACAAACCCGCCGAACGAAACCCTCGTCTAATGACCGCAATCTACCCATTTTTATCGCTCGCGCGTAATTATATTGCTGTCGCGACTGTGGGACGGGGGGCCGCAGTGAGTGTGCGAGCGCGACAGCAATATAATTACGCGCGAGCGATAAAGATGGGTAGCTTGGGGTCATTGAACGAAATTCTATGTGCTCGGCGAACGGACTTTAGCAAAGCGACTCCTACATGTTTCAGGATCGCTGCCTCGACTCCTCCGAACTCTAGCAGACAGAGACCGATTATTGGTCCTCTCAAGTTCGTTGACAGTTCTAGTTCTTCAAGAATCTAGAAAAGTCGACCTTCGAGAGCCACCATTTGACCAAAAGTTTTTTGAGAACTGGCTCAGGAAAAAGCTGAATACCTGGACGTCTTAGACGCGCAAAATGTTGCTTCTCCGACTCCGAGGTTGCCTTAGAATGTACTAACCTGTCTCGACCCACTAGCAGACCGGGAGCGACTCCTGGACTTGTCAGAGCCGCTGCCGGATCCCGAGTTCCTGCGGGAACTAGTCCGTAGTTCTTAAAAAATCTAGGAAAAGTGGTTGACCTTCCATTGAGCAGTTGAGCCACCATTTGACCAAAAGTTTTTTGAGAACTGGCTCAGGAAAAAGCTGAATACCTGGACGTCTTAGACGCGCAAAATGTTGCTTCTCCGACTCCGAGGTTGCCTTAGAATGTACTAACCTGTCTCGACCCACTAGCGGACCGGGAGCGACTCCTGGACTTGTCAGAGCCGCTGCCGGATCCCGAGTTCCTGCGGGAACTAGTCCGTAGTTCTTAAAAAATCTAGGAAAAGTGGTTGACCTTCCATTGAGCAGTTGAGCCACCATTTGACCAAAAGTTTTTTGAGAACTGGCTCAGGAAAAAGCTGAATACCTGGACGTCTTAGACGCGCAAAATGTTGCTTCTCCGACTCCGAGGTTGCCTTAGAATGTACTAACCTGTCTCGACCCACTAGCGGACCGGGAGCGACTCCTGGACTTGTCTGAGCCGCTGCCGGATCCAGAGTTCCTGCGGGAACTGGCCCGGGACGACGCCTTGGACCCGGACCCCTTGGACGACGCGCGGGACGCACGGGACGACGCGCGGGACGAACGCTTGCTCGCGCGGGACGAACGCTTGCTCGCGCGGGATGAGGCGCGGGAACTCGCCTTTGAACTTGCTTTGGAGCCCTAGAAATTAGAAAAAATAAATTGTCATACATTTTAAACCCTCCGTGTACCAGGTGACTAAAAGCAAAAAGTTACGTCCCGTACCAGGTGGGGTATGACATACTCCAATATACAAATTGATAAAATTTTTAGATGGCGGGACGTGGATGTGGGGTCTGACTGCTGCGTGATTGGTGGATTTTGACATATCTGTCAATGTCATGTCAAAAATAACCAATCATGCAGCATTTGGACCTCGCGTCTACGTATTGCCATCTGGCGGATTTTTCATTCGCGAAAACCCGCATTGAAGGGTTCAATTTTACTAGACAAATTACATCTATTCTATTGATGGAGAAGTGCTTTTTTTAGTTTTCGATTTCTATTATCATAGCACTAAATCATCGCCTTTAAGATCTCTATTTATTAAAGACAAAGTTTCAAAATTCATATTGGAGAAAACCGTTATTCATGGGCATATCATTTCATCTATACGCCTCCAATAACGTGTTCTTATAATAATAATAATATAATAATAATAATAAGCCTTTTATTTCCGAAACATTTTTACATTTTACATTTGACGCTTTCTGAATTTAGGATAACACTTATTAGAACTGTTCTTAGTGAAGACAAATAAATTATGGTGATAGCTTACCTTGCCGCTGCCTTTAGAACTAGCCCTAGATCCCCTTCCACTAACAGAACTAGCCCTAGAGCCCTTCCCGCTCTTAGAGCTGGCGCGGGACGAAGCGCGGGACGACGCGCGGGATCCCGAGCGGGATCGGGAGCGCGAGCGGGAACGAGATTTCGCTGAGCCGGATCGCGATCTGTAAAACAACAAAATTGTTTTTTGAATATCTTTTCTTTGGTAGATGATGATGTTGAAATGTTTCTAGCAAATTGAACCTTGCAGATATTTTGAGCTAGTTTTAGAAAGTGAACGGGGACTATTCTCACCTCTCGTTCCCACAGCTGCAAATCCTGTGTAGCCAGGATCTACAGCTTGGCCGCTAATAAAAAGCCAATCAGTGAAGGTCAAGTTTGTTCCGGGAGAAAGGTAAACTGTCATTAGACCCGCAACGTCATTCATTAGTAAACGTGAATAAAACGGCACATTATGTATTACAACCGCAGAGAATAAACTCTAACCCCCTTACTAATAAATCTTACACGCTCGTTGAACAGTGTTTTAAAGTGACGTTTAGTATGGAAATGTCATTTTAAAACAGTGTTCAACAACTGTGTAACTTTTTATTAGTAAGGGGGTTATAATCTACACTAGTTTTCCGCCTGTGACTTGCCAGTGTGGAATTTTGTCTGTCACAGAAAAACTTCATCGCGCGCGTACCTGTTTCAAAAACCGGGATAAAATCTATCCTATGTTCTTTCCCGGGACTCAAACTATATCTATGCCAAATTTCATCAAAGTCGCTTCAGTCAATTTTTTCAATTCAATTTCAAAATATCTTTATTTCGTAAAATAATATTACATTAAAACAGTTCTAGTGTACATTTTTAATCCTAGGCTGTTATAAAAATTAACATTTAACTGTTTTTAAGCTAATTCGCTTGTTAAAAACTTATGAAATATACATTTTATAGCCTGACCAGGAACATAAAAACCCTCGCCATGTTGCGGAAAACTAATGGTACTAATTTCTTTTAATGGCAACAGTAACTGAAAACTTCATTGACATGTCACCTTGCATGTCAGTCTATTGCTGTCAAAGTGTAAACAAACTTTATTTTAAATGTGCGCAAGTGGTTTTATGAATTAAATTGCTAAAATATTTTTATAGTCGTGAAAGAAAAGTGGTTCACAATGTGTTAAAGTATTTGTCGAAGAGAAATACTAAGGGTTCGGACAATATTTTCATTGAATAATGTTTCCGACAAAGGTTGTCAAATTGACTGACATGTTTATCGTATAGTACAGTCCACTATGAAAATTAGCTGTGGTTTGTTTCAACTACCTATTTTAAAAATTTTGTCACTTTCTAAGTGTTGAATTTTATGGGATTGGGAAAGAAGTACCGAGTTTGAAGCGTTCATGAGCAGACATTGCAGTTGAATATTCAAGTTCTGAATTTGATTATTGATGAATAATAAAATAAATCTACTAGCTCGATTGATGGTTTCATTTAATTTATTTAAATCAGGTTACCTATAATAATATTTTTTCGTTAATTTATGAAAATATCAAATTAGCCCGTAATCCTGAATCCTGATACATAAAGTTAGCCTATTAATTTAACACAGGTACGACTGTACTCAGTGTTGCACTATCAAATGCAATTGACGCGCCTCTATGCCAGGGTTTTTATGTTCCTGGTCAGGCTATATCTATATTTACGAATCGTAAACTGTATTAAGAATTTATTTATAACAATAAATGTTTGCCTATGTAAGCTTTAGTTAAGCATTACTGTACGCGCCAGCATTAAAACCTCATACATTTCAAACTCATGTCACACTATTCTATCACTCATTCTGACAGTCCTTTTTCCTATCCTCTCCCTCCCACCTTCAGTCTCGCTCTCGCATCGCAACGCGCCGCTTCGCCTACCTATCTGGGCGTTAATACTAAATAAGTATCCAAAATAAACCAATTCAAATAAACCCAAATCGCGCGCTAAACTCATCTCAATAAAAATTCAAGTGTTTGTGAAAGTGAAAGAAGAACCAAGCTTGGACCGTCCTGTGGAGTCTGCTCAATCGAAGGTATCCCATCCCGTTCCTATCCCAATCTCCTACAACTCCTTTCTGGTCCTACCGAGCCGCATGGTTCATTTCCTATCCTTTACACTTACAGAAAATCACAACTACACATTTTCACGCATCCGTCATTTTGACAACTCTCTAGAAAATTCTAGAAAATTCGCTCGTTTGACACATTCTTTCTGGAAAGTTCGATTCGTTTGACATTTGACACATTCTAGAAATTACTATTCGCTCAAACGTCAACTCGTTGTTTGTAAACACGTGTATTTTTTAAATTCAATTTTTTAAAATTTTATTTCAATTCAATTTCAAATTCGCTTACATACGCTACGCATTTTATTTTCCTACTGGATTATAAATAAATACGCACAACTCAACTCATTTTTAACGCTAGCTCTCGTGCGTGTGTTTGCTCACCTACAATACAATGGAGGGAGTAAAACGCAAAATTAATTTGCTTGAAGCTAAAAAAGAAGCGCTTTTTCAGAGGGTTCAGGAACTATACGACCTCAGCCTAAAGGTCTCCGACCCTCAGATTGAACAAATTTTCATGTCTCGCATGCATTCGATTGAAAAAACAAGATCGGATTTTCTTGATACTATTGACGAACTTAATTTGTGTTATATGAAAAATGATGAGGAACTCAAACCTACATTTGCCGCACTCAACTCGTTTGACGATTTGTACTGTAACATCCTTTCGGTGCAAAGCTCCATCGCACAACTAAAGGCCAACACAGAGCGTCGCAAACAGGATTTCGTAAAAAAATTACCGCCTTTAGAACTAGTCTCTTTCGACGGAGCCCCTTCCAAGTGGCCCGTTTTCTACCAAAATTTTAAAACGCTTATTCATGAGAACACTGGTTTGTCTCCAGGTGAAAAGGCTCAATACCTTATAGGAAAACTTTCCGGAAAAGCACTTACAATTTGCTCGGGTATTCCACCTACTGGTGAGAACTATTACATAATTTGGAACAACCTATTAGAAAAATACCAAGACATAAGAGTACAAGCCTCTATGTATTTGGAACAGTTAATAAACTTCAAATCGCAATCTTTAGATGAATTTTTGGAACAGTATTGCTCAGCTGAAGGTGCCTTACGACGTTTACAGATTGATGACCTTTCCGATTTCATTTTGACTCATATTGCTCTCAGTAAATTAGACAAAGACACTCTAAATTTATTTGAACAATCCATTAAGCACGTAAAAATGCCTACGTTTAATGATCTCAAGACTTTTATAAAAGAACAGAATAAAATCCATACTTTACGCTTATGTTTTACGCAGAATAAGCCGTACGTTAATAATAAAACGAATTTCGCATCGCAGTCTAAAAACTCGAAACCGACACAGTCGTTTGTTTCTAATACAGCTTCTGGAGTAAAACCCAATCAACATTACTTCCAATCTCAACCGAATTCGCAAGGCTCATACACTCCATCCGCTGTACGCAAGAATTGTCAACTTTGTAAGACGGAACCTGAACATGCCCTGTTCAAATGCAGTTATTTTCGCTCGAAAAATGCGCCAACTCGCTACTCTTTAGTGAAAAAATGTAACTTTTGCCTCAATTGTTTAGGCTTTCATAATGTTAAATATTGCAAATCTCAAAATCGTTGCTCAGTTTGCCAACGGAAACATCACACTCTTATTCATATAGATAACTTTAACGTGAATAGACCTATGACGTCACAACAGCTAACTTGCAGCGCGACGCTTTCGCCGACCGACGCGTCCATGTCCGCGCCCGGTCCGGTCACGCCGCCGTTGCAATCGATGCCAACCAACAATGTGTCTCTCTCTGCAGTCACGCCGTCGATCGCTGATGAATCTAGTACCACGGTCTTATTACCCACCGCGTCAGTGTATACTTATGACAATAATAAGACGTGTCAAAAATTACGCGTGTTTCTAGACACAGGTTCGATGACAACTTTATCACAAATAAATGTTGTGCGCGACTGAACTTAAAAGTCAATCCGCTACCTACCACTATTAAGGGGATAGGTCAATCTGAAAGTGTGTCGCTAGGATATGTATCTTTCACAATTGCCTCACGCTTTGATCCCAGGTGTAAATACACAATTAACGCACGCGTCATTGATACAATAACCGATTATTTACCTAATGTAAAGGTTGACATAACCCAGTTATCGCATTTACAAGGTCTTCCTATGGCTGATGACAGCTTCGATATCCCTGCTGAAATCGATTGTTTGTTAGGCAATGAGATATTCCCGCTTCTTTTAGGTAGTAATAAAATAACTTCACCGCAATCCTCTGTCATCGCTATCGAAACCACGCTCGGATATCTCGCTATGGGACGCGCTCAGTGCTACTCAGCTCATTCACGCAATGATAATAAAGCATTCTTTTGCAATGTAGACTCGCACTCATTAGAATCACTCACGCAACGCTTTTGGGAGCTTGAAAGTGTACCTACTAAGAGACACATCAGCCCTGACGACGAAATATGTGAAAACATTTTCCAATCAACTCATTCTCGCGACGACTCTGGGACGTATACCGTTTCTTTGCCATTTAAACTCGACCCATCAGAACTCGGCGATTCTTACTTTACTGCTAGGCGTCGCTTCTATAACTTAGAGAAAAAGTTAGACTCAACTCCAGGCTTACGCACTAACTATAATGAAAATATTCAAGACTGTATCGATCGCGGTTTTCTGTCAAAAGTCGAAAACGCATCGAATTCAGAGGAAAATACTCCAAATTATTATATACCTCATCATGCAGTATACCGACCAGATAAACTCACTTCAAAAACTCGAGTCGTTTTAGATGCAAGTTGTAAAACAACCTCTAGAAAGTCGTTAAATGATGTTCTTTACACTGGCCCAAACTTACAAAGTAATATTTTTGATCTTTTAATTAACTTACGCATTTTCTCAGTCGCTTTATCTGCTGATATTGAAAAGATGTATTTCTGTGTAAAGCTTGATCAAAATCACGACCCGTTTCAACGCATATTATTTCGATTTGATCCTGAATCACCGATTGATACTTATCAATACAATAGGGTTTCTTTTGGCGTTTCTAGCTCGCCTTACCTCGCTATGCGTGTCGTTCGCCAACTCGCTGAGGACGAGCGCGCGAATTATCCTATCGCCGCGTCTGAAGCTCAATCCTGTATGTATATGGACGATTATGTCTCACCGATGGACGGGTTAGAAAAAGCTGAACAATCTTACCATCAAATGGTTAAGATGTTCATGGCCGGGGGGTTTAAAATGGTTAAGTGGATCTCGAACAACCCTGAGCTTATAAATAAGATTCCCGATTCGCATAAAAATCCACAGCTCGTCGATTTTGACACTGACTCAGAAATTACGACAAAAATCATAGGCATGCAGTGGCAACCTAATGATGACGTTTTTCTTTCCAAAATTAACTCTACTAACTCTGACCAATGCACAAAACGCACGATTCTTTCCGCAACTGCTAGATTATTCGACCCTTTGGGTTTGCTAGGCCCTGTGACAGCGTTTCTCAAACTCTTAATTCAAGAATGCTGGCAGCGCGAACTTGAATGGGACCAGCCAGTTCCAGACTCAATAAAAAATAAATGGAATCGGTTTGATAGTGAGATTAACTATTTATCGCAATTAAAAATATCTCGTCATATAGGGATCACCGCGGGTTGTCACGTCACTATCATGGGCTTCGCGGACGCCAGCGAAGTATGCTACGGAGCTGTAGTTTATGTGCGCGTGAGCTCTGATGCAGATTCACCCGGTGAAGTCTTTCTTATCGCATCCAAATCGCGCGTCGCGCCTTTAAAGAAAATATCTCTTGCGCGGCTTGAACTGTGCGCAGCGCAGCTCTTGACAAATCTTTTATTATCGGTTCGCGATAGTATAGAGAATCGTTATCCTGTTAACTCAATTTACGCATTTTCAGACTCGACTGTCACTCTCACGTGGATACATTCTCCCGCGTACAAATTTCACACATTTGTTGCGAATAGAATCACTGAAATTAATTCGAAACTCAACGCAAAAATTTGGCATCATGTTAATGGAAATGAAAATCCTGCAGATGTAATATCGCGACCTGTAACTCCTAAAGCATTATTAAATCAATTAAATTGGTTTCACTCTCCTCAATGGACAGCTCAGCCAATCTCGCAATGGCCTATCGAGCCATTTCAAGTTTTATCTAACAGTGTTCGACTGGAAGAGAAAACTATCGCTCTTGTTTCAGAGACAAACTCTCAATCGAACTCTCACTTTTTCGATCGATTAATTGATCGCATTTCCACGTACCCAAAATTATTACGCGCTACTGTGTACGTGTTACGCTTCGCTAAAATACTACGTTCAAACGGAGTGGTTACATCCTCTGATTTAGAACTCGCTGAACTCTATTTAGTACGCCATATACAGGCACTATTTTTTACTCAAGATATGCACGCAATTAAAAATAATAAACCCTTTAACAAATCGCTTCTCAAACTTAACCCTTTCATTGACTCTGATAATATACTTCGTGTCGGAGGTCGACTCACTCACTCTCAACTCAACTATGGACAAAAGCATCCAATCATTCTATCGCCTAAACATCGCTTCACTCAACTTTTAGTTGATTACTTTCATGTATGTAATTTACATACTGGTCCTTCACTTCTACTCAGTCTGCTTAGACAGAAATTTTGGATACTTTCCGCACGTAACTTAGTACGTCAAAGAGTGCATCAATGCAATATCTGTTTTCGTTTAAACCCTAAATCTACAAACCCTCTTATGGGCGACTTGCCATCATTTCGCGTTTCAGAAGCTAAAGCCTTTGTTTATACATCGGTCGATTATGCAGGTCCCTTCTTTATTACTCACATTCGCCGCAGAGGTGTTAAAAGCCAGAAGGCTTATATTTGTTTATTTTGCTGTCTTACAACTAAGGCTCTACACATAGAGTTAGTTTCAGACTTAAGCTCTGATCTATTTCTCGCCGCTTTTCGTCGATTCATTTGTAGAAGAGGCCCCGTTTCCATGATATATAGCGACGGAGGTACTAACTTCATTGGCGCTAAACGCAAGCTTGACGAAATTTACGCTCTTTTGGAATCTGACTCTCACAAAAATTATTTAAGTTCACATTTGGCTGAACAACGCATTAAGTTTCTTCATAGTCCACCATATGGTCCGCACTTTAACGGCATCACAGAGATAAATGTTCGTTATGTAAAAACGCATCTTTATAAAGTTATTGGTCTTCAAGTGTTAACATACGAAGAGTTCAACACTGTACTTGTACAAATAGAAGGCTTATTGAATAGTAGACCATTGTGTGTTCTTAGCTCTGACCCATCTGATATATCCGCTCTCACTCCCAATCACTTTCTCAATATAACTCCACTGAAATTCTTACCAGTAGAGAATGTCTCTGATATTTCTGACAATCGGTTAACGCGTTATCAGTTAGTAAATAAATTAGTGCAAAGCTTTTGGCGTCGCTGGAGTCAGGAGTATTTAACTTCTCTACAACGCCGTGAAAAGTGGAATACGGTGACCAAACCGATAGATGTGGGCTCTGTTGTTGTTATAAAAGATGACAATGCGCATCCTCTTTGTTGGCCATTGGGTGTGGTTGTGGAAGTATATCCCGGAAAGGACAAAATCATTCGCACCTTAAAGATTCGCACTGCAACCGGTACTTATGTTCGGCCTGTAGTTAGAGTTTGTCCTCTTCCTTTACAGTAACTCAAATAATGTTCTTAACTTTATTTTAACATTAACTTTAATTTAACACAACTTTAACGCTAATTTAACTCGTTTAGTTCTCTCTAACGCATGTTTTTTTACGTTTTTAACTTTTTTTTACAAACGCTACTCAATCTAGAGGAAGACCTCTAGGCCGGGGGAGTTGTACGCGCCAGCATTAAAACCTCATACATTTCAAACTCATGTCACACTATTCTATCACTCATTCTGACAGTCCTTTTTCCTATCCTCTCCCTCCCACCTTCAGTCTCGCTCTCGCATCGCAACGCGCCGCTTCGCCTACCTATCTGGGCGTTAATACTAAATAAGTATCCAAAATAAACCAATTCAAATAAACCCAAATCGCGCGCTAAACTCATCTCAATAAAAATTCAAGTGTTTGTGAAAGTGAAAGAAGAACCAAGCTTGGACCGTCCTGTGGAGTCTGCTCAATCGAAGGTATCCCATCCCGTTCCTATCCCAAATAAAATCTATCCTATGTTCTTTCCCGGGACTCAAACTATATCTATGCCAAATTTCATCAAAGTCGCTTCAGTCAATTTTTTCAATTCAATTTCAAAATATCTTTATTTCGTAAAATAATATTACATTAAAACAGTTCTAGTGTACATTTTTAATCCTAGGCTGTTATAAAAATTAACATTTAACTGTTTTTAAGCTAATTCGCTTGTTAAAAACTTATGAAATATACATTTTATAGCCTGACCAGGAACATAAAAACCCTCGCCATGTTGCGGAAAACTAATGGTACTAATTTCTTTTAATGGCAACAGTAACTGAAAACTTCATTGACATGTCACCTTGCATGTCAGTCTATTGCTGTCAAAGTGTAAACAAACTTTATTTTAAATGTGCGCAAGTGGTTTTATGAATTAAATTGCTAAAATATTTTTATAGTCGTGAAAGAAAAGTGGTTCACAATGTGTTAAAGTATTTGTCGAAGAGAAATACTAAGGGTTCGGACAATATTTTCATTGAATAATGTTTCCGACAAAGGTTGTCAAATTGACTGACATGTTTATCGTATAGTACAGTCCACTATGAAAATTAGCTGTGGTTTGTTTCAACTACCTATTTTAAAAATTTTGTCACTTTCTAAGTGTTGAATTTTATGGGATTGGGAAAGAAGTACCGAGTTTGAAGCGTTCATGAGCAGACATTGCAGTTGAATATTCAAGTTCTGAATTTGATTATTGATGAATAATAAAATAAATCTACTAGCTCGATTGATGGTTTCATTTAATTTATTTAAATCAGGTTACCTATAATAATATTTTTTCGTTAATTTATGAAAATATCAAATTAGCCCGTAATCCTGAATCCTGATACATAAAGTTAGCCTATTAATTTAACACAGGTACGACTGTACTCAGTGTTGCACTATCAAATGCAATTGACGCGCCTCTATGCCAGGGTTTTTATGTTCCTGGTCAGGCTATATCTATATTTACGAATCGTAAACTGTATTAAGAATTTATTTATAACAATAAATGTTTGCCTATGTAAGCTTTAGTTAAGCATTACATTTGTTAGCATGTTTTTAATTATTGTAATACAATGGAATAAAACCAACAGATAAATTTTGTTGGGGGTAATCACAAAAAGCGACCGAACAAAATAGTAAAGGAGGCACGAACGAACGAGCGTTCGTAGGCAAAATATGTAAATGAGCTCGTCAATAGGAACAACCGCCCGCGCAAGCACCCGCATAACGAAGCGCGCGCAGCGCACGCGGTCGTCCGATCTCTGCTAGTTATAATAAGATCGAGAACCGCGCGCGCAGCGCCCGCCCGACGGCCAGCGCTCGCGCCGACCACAGTTGCTATTCATCGTCGCACTCAAGAAATAAGTGATGGGGTAATTTGTATCGATTATATTTGTCGATAAATGATAAGTTTTTCTTTCTAGTCTTACAGATATTATTAATGAGTTTATTTTTACTATTTAAATTTTTATGAATGTAAAAGTTTTTAGATAATTTATAAATGTATTCGTAAAGTGTGGGAAAATTGATTTTTATGTGTAATTTGCGTAGGTTGGTTTTAAAGCGGGTGTTAAAAGCAGATTTTAGGGCTTTATTTTGGACAACTTGAAGCTTATTTAAATTTGTAGAACATGTACTGCTCCACACTGGGCATGCGTAGGTGATGCAAGGACGTACCAGTGTGCGATAAATACAAAGTTTGGTCCGGCTGCTAAGGCAAGCTTTTCTGTTCAGGATAGGATACAGAATATTTATGGCTTTTATGCCTTTGAGTCTAAGATTTAAGGTGTTATGGCTCCAATTGAGTGACCTATCTAAAAAAATACCTAGGTATTTAACGGAGAGGCTCCACGGGATCTCGTATCCTTCAATTTTGAGGGTACGGGAAGGAAGTGAACGTCTTCTTGAAAACATAATTGCTTCCGTTTTGGAAGCATTGATTTTTAATTTCCACTTGTTACAGTAGACAGAGTTACTTTTGCATTTATAATATTAGAATAGATAGAAGTATAGTTTTATACCTTGCAGATCCAGAATGCGCCGAGCCAGATCTGGACCTTGATTTCCTAGAGCCAGAACCCGACCTAGACCGGCTGCGCGACTTGGACCGGGATTTGGACCGGGATTTAGACCGCGAGCGGGATCGGGACCGGGATCGAGAGCGGGATTTCGACCGCTCCGATCCTTGCGGAGACTTCGACCCGGATTTGGAACGGGAACGGGATCTGAAAATGGCAAAAATAAGATTAGAACATGGGGCAATAGTGGCACATAAAAAAATGAAAGTAAAATCCGGTCACCGAGCAGATAGAATTTCGTCCAATGACCCCAAACTACCTATCCTTATCGCTCGCGCGTAATTATATTGATGTCGCGACTGTGCGATGGGCGGCTGCATTGAGTGTGCGAGCGCAGGTAGCTTGGGGTCATTGGACGAAATTCTATCTGCTCGGCGACCGGACTTTAGGTGTAATAGCGCATAACAAATCGAATTAATGAGGTTTGAGCTTAAACAATTAATGAAATGGTTTAATAAATAAAAGATTATAAAATAATTCGTACAAGAGGCAACTAACCTTTCCTTTTCTTGCGTCTGTTCTTCTTTCTTATCTTCTTCTTCGTCATCATCTTCTTCCTCCTCTTCTTCTTCATCCTCCTCCTTAAAAAACAAATTATTTATGCTTTCTTAAATCAAATCATGATATACAAGCTGCTTGCAGACAGACGGAATAGTGAATGAGCCAAAATCGTAAAACAATAGAATGTGTAGGTACTATTTAATGGTCATCAGTCAGGTTTTCCCAAACCAGTCTGGCCAGTGAAGGAAGGAAGTGTAAGCTAAATCTGGCCTTTTGCCTCTAGTAAATTAGAGAGGGTTGTGCATGTTCCTGCAATGGAGACTAAGGCGGTTATCACACCGCTCCGCGGGACAGATTTAATCATTATATGCAAGTACCTCAGTTTGTATAGAAAACACGCGCGACACTTCACACTGACAATGCGTCCGAGCGCGTGACTTTTTATATGAAAATCACGCGCTTCGCGGCGGTGCGCGGCGCAGTGTGATAACCGCCTTAATAACCTGATAATGATGATGAGGTTTTCTATCATCGTCACAGTCCCAGTTGTTTTTCTCGGAGCCTTTTTACGGTTCAACTAAAACCACACACATATTACCTGCGGCGGCTCCAGTTGCTTCTCCCGCAGCCGCAGCATGCGGTGCTCGGGCGCGCTGAGCGGCCGGTGCGTGACCACGAGCCGCGTGAGCGCCTGAGGCTCTCCACATGACACATTACCTGCGGCGGCTCCAGTTGCTTCTCCCGCAGCCGCAGCATGCGGTGCTCGGGCGCGCTGAGCGGCCGGTGCGTGACCACGAGCCGCGTGAGCGCCTGAGGCTCTCCACATGACACATTACCTGCGGCGGCTCCAGTTGCTTCTCCCGCAGCCGCAGCATGCGGTGCTCGGGCGCGCTGAGCGGCCGGTGCGTGACCACGAGCCGCGTGAGCGCCTGAGGCTCTCCACATGACACATTACCTGCGGCGGCTCCAGTTGCTTCTCCCGCAGCCGCAGCATGCGGTGCTCGGGCGCGCTGAGCGGCCGGTGCGTGACCACGAGCCGCGTGAGCGCCTGAGGCTCTCCACATGACACATTACCTGCGGCGGCTCCAGTTGCTTCTCCCGCAGCCGCAGCATGCGGTGCTCGGGCGCGCTGAGCGGCCGGTGCGTGACCACGAGCCGCGTGAGCGCTTGCGCGGCGACGCCGGCTCGCGCGCGCCGCTTGGACAGACGCACCCGAGTCTCCAGCTCGTTGTAGTAGACGCAGTGGTTGCGGACCACCTAGGAAACAAAAGCATGACGTGATAATGACGTCATTAAAATTATGTGCAAGTGTGTGTACAGACAAGTAAAGCGGTGTCATATAAGTTAACGACTGCCACGCTAAGCGACGCGATGGTACGTCGCATACTGGCACATAGGATGATACGTAAACGTAAGCTCCATGCATTTGTTGCGCTTGCCGCGAAACGACGCGTCGCGTTCGTCGCTGACTTAAAACACCGTGTACGTAACTAAGGCACATCAAGCCCAATACTCAACTGATATACTTTTTAAACTTTTAAATTGTGATTTTCTCAAAGAAATATTAATAAATAAACATTCTTAGATATTTTACACTGCGCCTCTAGTCCCAAACTAAGCAAAGCTTGTAGTATGGGTACTAAACAACGGATATTAACAGACACACTTAAATACATAATGAAAAGGACTTATTCATAAATAGTAATAAAATATCCTTACCAAGAAGTAGTTCTCTTCGTAACCCTTAGACGCTTTGCTCTTGACATTCCAGTTGTACTCCCTGGCCATTTTGTATTCGTACGTGTCACCGTCCATGTATGGAATGCTCTCGACGATGTCGCGACGGCGTTTCTGTATCGTCTCTTCAGTGGGCAGACAGTAAGCGACAAACTGTTCTCCACTTTCGTCCATCACACCTCTGAAATTCATTCATAGCTTAGTTAGTTAGGGCCAAGCCTTACTTCGTATTGAATACCATGATTTGACCTATTGACATGTATGATTCTAGATTTATACTGATGATTTCACAAATTTTCCAATTCAATTGACTATTCAAAATAACTAATAATGTATTGTAGTTTACTGTCCAACTAATTGAGGGTAGTTGACATCATCAACCAATTGACATACTTTTTATAAGCTGTAAAACATGATTCTAGATTTATACTGAGGTTTTTACTAATTTGGCAACTAAACAGATTATTCACAGAAACTAAATGTTGAGTTCAACTAATTTCATTTTAAAGACTAAAATAAATTAACAATAAATATTTTAGGTAAGTTGTGCCTTGGAATTATTAGTTTTATTTTGTCAACTTTCTTATTGTATTTGTTCCTAGCCTCAGTGAATGGATGAAGTGTGAGAGGTTTCTTTAGAAATAATTAGAGACAAGAAGGCACATATTCACAGCACTGATCATAGAATAGAATTGACAATAAAAAGCAGAAGCACTAACCGAATCATAGCCTGCGACATGGCCTCGATCTGCCCAGCAATATTCTTATCCGCCGGCGCGGGGTCCGTATCGAATATGACCTGCGCACACGGGTACTTCCACATCTCGAAGTCCGGGAACACTGGCATGACCTCCACAGGGGTGACTCCCGGCTTGCTGTAATGCTTCTCGATGGGCTTCTTGTTGTCCTCGAACGTCTTTTCGATAGCCTTGATCTGACTTTCGCGGTCCATATACAAGGTTTCTTCACTGAAGATCTTTTTGACGTTGTAACCAACTTTGGCTTCAACCTAAAACAGGAAAACATTGGTTCAGAAAGATGTAAGTGAAAGTTTTAAGCATAAGGTTCGGTTAGAACTAAAATCTTAATAAAGTAAAATAATTGAGTTCTTTATTACCTTCTCCATAGTCTGAGGCTGAAATCTGGTCTGTTCCGTGGAAATGTACTCAGAACGACGCAACCAGGATACGTTTTTGGCATGGTGACGTGATCTTTTGGAATCTTGAGGTGTGAGAACATCGTCTTCAAGCAACTTCTCGTCAGCTGGGTCAAGCATAGCATTCCCATCGCCCTGGTATATGTCCCGGTTTATCAAGTCTATGTGCACGCCTAAATCATGCTCAGTAAGCACTTCATATCGATAGTTCTTCTCCAACGATGTAGGATTGTACTGAATGAATCTTGTTGATGGAAATGGATATGTAATGAACTTCAAGTCAAATGGGATGTCCGGGAGAGTGTTACAGTACTTCACTCTCGTTACCAACTCCGATCTGCAAAGTAAATGCTAGTTAATTTCGTTCTGTGAATAACAACAGCTATGTTGTTGGAAATGTAACTAACCTCCTTTCTCCCGTCCGCTGGGGACGTTTGTCCCGTTCGGGCTCATTTGTCTGAACGGTGGGCGGCATTTCGGATGAAATTTTTCAAATTAATTTACACATTATTTAAAATATTAAAACATTTTGCAAAAACTGGTAGACTGACACACTTTCCGAAAACACTGCAAGTACCAAAGAGCATAAAAGAGGCAAGTACAAACAACTGTCATTATGACATTGACAATTAGTAAGTATACAGCAGTGGGTAGACACTTCTCATACAAAAACTAGTCTCTATATGTAGCAATTGATATACAACCTTATCCCTTAAGCAATAAAGTGCATTTTGGATTGATTTCACTATAGCACGAACCCGCGGATCAATACCACCATACTAAAAATAATTGTTAGTGTCCTTATGTTGGTAGTATTGTTAGTTTGACAAATGAAAAAAAATGTCTGTCAATTGAGTTTGAGTTTTTAACCATTAACCGGCGAATTGATTCGTGTGAAGTTATTTTCTCAGATTTGGTGCAATATTACTGTAAATAAACTTTTCTGTCGTTTACGTTGAGTTGATTAAGTTCCTCCGTATCGGGCGTGATAAAGTTTGCTGTTCAGTGTTATGTTTTTTGTGAGATAGAGACTCTTTTAAATAAGCTGTGTTTCAACTTCTACAGAAGTTTAAACTCTTATTTACTTTTCTGTTTAATGGGTATGTTATCTACTTACTTGAAATATTACATCTATTACAAATCTATTTTTCATTAAAAACAACCCTATGTGATGAAAATGTAAATGTACTTTCAAAACTGGTAAATGCATGAACCAGGGCATTGACACTGGTTGGAGAGAAATTATAGGCTTTGTTTAATTAATACCTATTTCATTTTAGGCTTCTACTGATAATGGAGAGTAGAAACAACAAGAAGTGCGTTATTTGTAATAAGAGGCGAAGTCGTGGTGGATCACCCTTACTTTTGAGTAGGTTTCCTCTGGATTCTGACCGGTGAGTTTCTAATAACACTCATTTATTACAAGATAATTTTACTGATTGTGTAAACTTAAAGGCTGGGATTAATATTTTTAATCATACAGTAAATAACCATAACCAATTTTTAATTTCAGTATTTTGTTTCGTACTCTGCAAATGAATTGCATAACAATACTAAAAGAAATTAGTTGATGAATAAATTTCAGTTTGTTATTCTTTTTCTTTTCTAATAGGTATTTCTTATTTCAGTTGTCGAATGTGGGTTAAAAATGCTGGCTTAGAAGACTTAGCATATGTACCTATTGAAAAGTTACACCAACTGAAGTTTGTTTGTGGTGGGCACTTCACTCCTGAATCCTTCAATGCCAAAGGAACTCGGCTGAAGAACTCAGCTATTCCAACACTGGAATTGAGCAATCCCATCTTGCCAGATGAAGTTTTGACAGAGTTTCCTCTTCATGTAAAAGACTCCAATAAAGAAAACCTCAAGACAGGTATGATGATGACTTCAATTATTTTTTTTAAATTTAATTTACTATCTATAAATTTTTCTTTAGATGTCTTAATTAATTTTCTTTGGTTTCCAAAACAAACCAACCGAATGCAATTTAACAAGGTTCTTTCTTTGTAACCACAAACATGTGTTGTATGCTTATCAATAAATAATATATAATTTCAATTATTAATTATATCTATACTTTGTTACAGTTCTTTATGATCATTCATATTGCATTCCAAAGAAGTCAAATCCAGTTGAACGAGGTATGTTTATCTAAAATTATACTAATAATATAAAAAGGAAATATTTAATTGTTTGTTTGTATTTGATCGGCTCCGTAACTCGAGCCAAGATAGCCTAAAGTGCGGGTTAGAACCCCACAGCTTGAATATTGTAGTAAACCCACTCGTAACACAATTTAGCTTAGAATGTGTGTTGAGTTAGAGGGACTTTAGTAATTTGTGTAATACAAATTCTTCAAAAAAAGTACCGGACCAATTTGAAAAATTTTAGGCAATCTACATTAATTAGCCAGGTCAGCTAGTTTAATAATATTTATAAGCTAGTAATTTTTAATGTGAGCAAGACATGTACTAGACTGATTGTACCCTAAAGTTGGGTAAGAAAAGAACATGACATTTTATTACCCAATTCACATTTCATTATCTGCTTTCAGTTCCCCTTACAACTACAACCAAACAACTAAATTCAACATGTTTGGGAGCTGTGGATATACCAGATTCTGGTATTTCTGCGAAAACAACTTTTGAACCTCTTCCTTCTACTTCCAATGCACCAGAACATATGACCTATAAACCCATTACTCATGGTAAGTGTACAAACTAATTATTTACCTTCTAAAATATGCCTTCCCTCAAACTAAAGAATGCCACCCTGGATGCGTTCTGCAGTCTGCAGTCAGGTCAAAATGAACTTATATGTACAACATTCTAGGTTTCTGTACATTTTATATTAATGCGATTTGACCGTGCGGATACGAACAAAGAACGCAAAGCACACGTGACTGATTGCCTTATCACGACCACTTACAGATTGTCTTGACATACCCGCAGACCGCATCCAGAATGCAGAACATTAAAACCTCTAAATGCCTTTAATTTAATATTATGTCATTGTTATTGAAGGTGGGCCCACGCTTCATATTTTATGAGAAGAGCTATCATTATCCTGTCTTTGCATTTTTTTAAAACTTGATAATGATTGATTGATTTGGAAATAATATGTTTCATAAAACAACAAAATAAATTTTAAACTAATTTGCATATTTATAATATTTCAGATGATAAAAACATTTGCCATCAAGATGCACAGGCAGAAATATTAGTCCACAGTTATAAAAGACCTAAGAAAAACATTGAAATGAAAGGTAAGATAAAACATACCTAATTTAAAAAACTAAGTAAAATTGCTGATTAATTAACCAATATTCAATTCAATTTGCTTTAATGTTGTTTTTTTTACTAATGGAAATGTTTTTATTACAGACACTTCATCAACATTTACAATTAAAGAGAAGAGGCTTTGGCGACAGTTACAAAATGCAAAAAAAACAATAAGGAATATAGCGAAGGTAGTTGCAGAAGAACACAACAGAAATTTTTTAAATATTAAAAAACTGAATAGTACCATTGTAAATCCAACATTCAAAACTAAGATGAGGGTGAAGTATGCTGCGCATGCTCTGAGTAATACCGTGGCAGCTATTTTAAAAATGATGGCATGGAAAGAAGTTTCTGATTGCAATGATACAGCATTTGTGATTGAACAGTTAGATAAACTATTTGATTGTACAAATGGTCCATCATCTTTAAATGACGTAAAGAAAGGGATCCGGGAAAATGTTTCCACATCAAGTAATCACATTGAGTCTTGGACCTTTTATACTGATAAGTTAAAAACCATAAAATTTATAACAGCAGAAAACACGATACTAAAAAATGTTAAATGCGTAAAGGGATATCAAATATCTATCAAATCCTTAAACGATATTTGGGAAAAGTTAAAGAATGAAGGGTTTAAATATATGAACCTTAGACAGTTTAACCAAGACTCTCTGGAAAACTTATTTGGAATCATTAGGCAACACAGTGTAACCAATAGAAATCCCACTATCACGCACTTTACTGCAGCGCTTAAAACAAGCATGGTTACTGGGCTGAAAGTGCCTCATAGCAGAAGTGCTAATTGTGAAGCAGACAACAATAAACATATGCTGGAATATAAAGACATTTTAAAAACTAATTTAAAAACAACAGAAATAAAAATTAATGTTCAAGATTCCACAGACACTGAATTTTATCCTGTGTTGTCTATCCCGGACCCTGAAAACTTAGAACAGCCCATTGAAAATTTGTGTAGCCTTGAAAACCAACCAGTAGTATATGTAAGCGGGTATTTAGCTGCCAAACTATTACAGAACAGTTCTTGTTTAATTTGTGAAGAGTGTTTGAGCGTGAAAACTCCTGTTGACAATGATTTGTATGCATATATATCTCTTCGCGAATGGTGGCATGATAAAAAAAGTCTCGTTTATCCAACAATTCAATTATGTACCACCGTAAATGAAGCTAAACAATTTTATCATGACCATATTGCCGACCAGATATATATGGAAAATGTTGGAAAATTCATTTTCTTAATGTTGAGTACAAATTGTAATTTTAGTTGGTTTAAATGTCAACAACATAATAAATAAATTTATGATAAGATGTTTAAAATATTAAGTTACCTTTTTCTAAGAAAAAGTTGTAAAATCATTAATGACAGCTTCATAAAAAGTGAAAACAATTTTGCTGACAAAAGTAAAAAAGCACAGCAACAAAGCATTGAAAAGTAATCTTAGGGCTGAGGTTCGATCAGCTGATAAGAAAATTAAAGATGTTTATAAATAAAAATCCTATTTTTTCTTAGAAAAAGTTGTGAAAATAAAAGTTTACAAAATTATCATTTCTGTACTTTGTTATAATTTTCAATAATTCCTCATGCCTACAACTGCTATGTCATGTTCAATACTTATTGTAATATACCTATTTTATTTCGAAATAAATAATTTACGTTACAAAACTTCGTTTTACTTACACATAGTATAAAATAAAAATAGTAATCATTAAAATATTGAAGGTTCCTATACTAGATTTCGATATGCAATTACAACCCTAGCAAAGTATCGATAATCGATAAGTTATTACGAACGTCACTAATACTGTCAGAAAATAAGGCATTATGTTGGTAGCTCCGCCTGTAGTTTGTGCGGTTGGTAAAGATTTGCGGGTCGTTCTCTAAAATGCATATGTGTGCGTGAGCTCAAAAAATATCTATGGAGTGCCGTCTCTTACTCTTTTATGCTCTTTGGTATACAGTCTAATTTTTTAGAAATCAGCAGAAATGTCATCAAAAATGGCCAACTGACATAAAAATATTTTTAGTCTGTGAACTAGTGATGCGACAAAACCTCTCGTTAATCGCGAAGTGAAATTATTGTAGTACTTGCGTATCATCGCCGGGTGATCGTCAAAATACTAAAAATATGCAACAAAGTCGCAACATTGAATGTGAACTGAGCCCCGATTACGGTAACTTTTAACGTCTACAATCCAGACGCGTTTCTGATTCTGCAATACGATTGGTCAAAACAGCTGACGTACGCTGTTGAACGACCAATCGTATCGCAGAATCGAGAAGCGTGTCTGGATTGTTGACGTTAAAAATTACCGTAATCGGGGCTCTGATTATGAAAGTTTCGAGAACAGGAAACAAACTGTATGCACAGATGTAATCAAAAAACACACTGGCTGGACAGTAAAACAATCAATGATATCCGTAAAGTTATTAAACTTCAATCAAATAGTTGCAAAATTCTTTTATTTTATTTACTTATGTAGGAAAATAAGCAATGGAACAATACTTAAGCATAATTGCATAAAAAAGTAAAATAATTTCGTTTAAATAAAACCGACTAAAAATTAAACTGACTCCGAAAAAGTATACACTAAAAGTCGAAAAATAATTTTACGTTATCTCCAATATTGTCGAAGTTATCGCTGGAAAACTAAACAAAGTATCGTATATTTTTCTTTAAAATTAATCAGTAATCGGAATAAGTGAATACTTAAAATAATATCGATTAAATTTACAGATTATTGTCTATGACTCACAGGTTACAGCACTGATGTGTCAGAGACAAGTCATAGACAATATGGAGATAACACATGATTTTAAACGTCAAGTCAATTTGACAAGTCTCACAAATTCACATCGTCCACGTATTTTGCTAAAATAATTTGTTTCAAAGATTGATTTCAAACTTGTTTAAACGTGAAAATAAAGTTGGTTTCATGGGCTTGTTAAATAATGTGTATGATATTATGAACACTTAAGTGATTATGGTGTAATTGTGTATGAAAGTGTTTGTTTACATCTCTGCTGGATTCTAAAAAATCAAGGGACAATTATTCTTCTTTTTTTTTAATGGCAATACTCGTCGAGGCAGACTAGAATATTTCGTGCCTCACCCACCACACCACACAAGTAGCGAAACGAGTCAGTTGTAATTTCGAAAACCTTTCGTTGCGACGCGTTTTCTTTTAAGTAGGTAAATAGTTTCTTCGCTCCATGAAGCAATTTCCTAATTACAACTGTCACGTTTTGCCACTTGTATAAGGAGGCAGAGCTGGTCTAAAAAATATCATAAGTGACCCAGTCAGTACTTCTTATTAATTAAAATCTACGCTGATCTACAGCCGAGGTTCGAGCCCCACTCGAGGGCGCCCTTAGGCTCGTTGCTTAAATTTTGAAGTTGAGAGCAATCGCAATCTGCCCTCACCTATTGCCCGGTGAAGCTGAGAAAGCCAGCCACTCGCGGCTATCAGCACATTCCGTCCGAAAAAATAACTAGCTACAAGAATAACGTTCTAAAGACCAAATAAAAGTCAGTTTTTTGATTCAAAGAATAAAGTTATATTTGAGAGGTTTTTTTCTTACATTGTCACATGGAAAAGTGATTTTCGTAAAAAATTGACTTACGAGGTTTTCACTCGTCCCGTCAACGGACGATAGGTTGAAATAATCCCATAGACAATCGTAATATTCACTTTAAGTATGGCAACTTTTACTCCATACTTCCGGAACCTTCAATCTTCATTCATTCATTTAATTTTCTCCCTGGAGTTTAGTTCACTCGCGTAGGTCATTGGCTGAATTCGTCGCCATCTTTCTTTTCTTAGAACTTTTGTCGGCAGTCAGGTACGTAAAAATTGGCAATTATTTCGCAAAATATAAAAGCAGCTGATTAGAAATTACTTGAAGTATTGATTTATTTGTTCCTAGAAAGTTTCAAACGTCCATAAGTCATTTTGGATCGCTAATTACAGAGCAAGGTAAAGCCGCCATGTGGTCGACCAAATTGGTTTTACAGTGAACTACGCATTATGTTTTAGATTGAAATAGTGAAAGAAGTGTTATATATTTGGCTGTATTGTCCTAATATCTCGCTAAACATACGTTGAAAGTGTGAGAATATGGTGTATTGTTGAATTTATTGGATGCCGGTATAACCAACGTGGCGCGAAGTCTTGATAAAAGGGTGCTTTGTTGTAGATTGCACTATGGGTACCGTTGAACGCGCTGGTGATGACCATACCTCGGAGGTGGAGTCTGGAGAAGAGGAGGAAATCGTTGGCGGTGGTGAACTGGCTCAACATCTGATGAAGAGGTGAGCTATTAATTGAGGTTATCAAAATTACACGCTTGTTTGTTTTCTTAGTTCACTGCAATTAATTTATTTCACCGGTAAAGTGCAGATAACTTCTTCTGTATGACACTGATTTGTTTCTTCGATAATCGTAACCAGTGACTTGGCATGTCAAGTTACACATGTCTTATGTCAATAATTTAATTTTTACGCAGCAGAATTTGCTAAAACATGAACAAATTTGGTTTTTTGTAGTTTGTTAGTTTTGCCAATATCTGCATTTTGCACAGTTCAGATGATGTCCAAAAAACTAAACCCTAATGGGTATCTCACACTCCAATACTCATACTGGTCTCAGATCTGGCACTTGTTTAATTTTTAACTACTATTTCCAATCGTTTTCCCAAAGGCTATTATTCAGATTTTTCTGCACATGTAACAGAACAGAAAAACCAGCACATGTGGTTTGTTTCAATCAACAAAACATTTCTGAGAATTAACTACATTACATCTGTTAGTAAATTTTAATGAACTTGAAACAAAATGACTATCCCGCACATGTGCTGAAATGTACAACTTCACAATTTTACCACAAGGAAAGAGAAAGAAAATATATTTATATTTACAAGGAACTTTCAAACATGATCTATTCATAATCTTCGTCTAGATGTTATTTAAAAAAGATTCAATTGTATTATTTTTTTTCACCATGTAATAGAATTGCTATTAAATTAATCCTTTGACAAGTTTGTGCTGGCATATATCAGAAGGAAATATTTCTACTATAACTCATTCAGCAATTTTTTATGCTATTATGTCTCATGGGAGTACCATAAGGGTACTCCAGTCCTATTAATGAATGTGAGTCACATGTGTCACTTGATCTGAATTCTCCAAGTATGACTCATCATTTAATCAGAAGAATTATTACTGTTGAATTTCAAGTAGTTTCTACGGAAGGAAGTTGTGTAATCTTTATAATAATCTCCATAATGTAAGAGGGAATGTTACCCTGAGTATTTATGTCTGTGCAATTAGTATTTTGGTTTCAAAAATCATGCTTTTGTGTTTTCTCTTTTATTTCTGCTCTTGCAAAGAATTTACTGTAGGACAAAGTCAATCAGGCAGGAAAATAATGTGTTATGAATTTCTGATTTACTGACAAATAGTTAAAGCTTCAAGATTTGTAAAAAACTTAATCTCAATATTCTCAATAGATTTATTTAATCCTTTGGATCTGACTGAATTGTCTATCATGAAATACATATTTCGAAAACATTTAAGTTCTAATTGCAAAACACAAAGTCTTACAAATTTTGTATAATAGGTATTTAATTTAATTTATTTTGAGAATTGTGATTCTGATGGTTCAAAAAACCATTCAAACTATATCAATCTCACCAATGCATACACAATACCACTGATTCTAGAATGAGATGGGCCAGTAGGCCATCTAGTGTCAGTCTTTATATCCTGGCATCTATTGTGTAGGCTTATCGTGCTCATAGCACGGAATCTTCGGTATTATTTAACAATCTGGTTAATCTTAACTGGCTTGGTAATGCCGGCGCCACACATTAAGTCCAACTTAAGTCTGGGATTGGATTCAATACACCAATTTGTAGATCGGTCGTGGCCTTACGTCTATAAACCGATCTAAACACTGGGACTATATCCAGACAAAACTTGGAGCCAATATAGGTACCCAATGTGTGGCGCCGGAATTACGTAGAATCGTTACGTAGACCATCAGGTAATTCGTTTGTCTCAACTGCAGGTGCATGACCTTCAATATTAATTTACAAGGCAAATTGAGGATTTTAACCTAAGACCTTAATTATCGTTTCATCCACCCATCATTACTCACTTAAGTTAAAAGGGATCGAAGTGTTTTTATACGACGAAGGAGTGCAATTTGGGTCATCGAACCGGTGACTCACTTCGCGCTCTATTTGATCGATAACACTGCGACGCATATTTTCACCACAGACCGCGTATTAAATCTCGTCAGATTATAAAAAAGGCGCCAGATAAAACGTTAATTACATATCTACGAATCCATACATGTGGGCAAGCGACTTGCGCAGTTGCGATGCGATGGAAACTTTTTTGTGTAATTACATACCTACACTCGTACAGAGCAGTCTGGGCATCGGGCATTGTCAAAAAAAACTTCATGTAACTTTCAATCGTATCTACGAACCTTCCTAGAGCCAGAAAGCGCGCAATATTTTCGATAAAATCACTCCTAATGTAAACAATTCCTCTGTAGACCTTGATTTGAAATAACTTCTTTCTTTTTCCAATAAAGGATGTTCCTACCGAAAAACCTACATCATTAATTTTTTACAAGGCTAAAACGATTAAAGTCTACTAGCTAGTCAATAAACCTTAATGTTAGGCTATAGGTTCTTTGTCGGATATAAAAAGAAGCGATTAATCAGAGCGCGTTCAATGCGGTGTTGTTTACACGAGTTTTTTTTTCTTATTGACTGATTCATGAGTACCTACCATAGGTCCTTAGTCCTTTCAACTGAAAAGCAAATTAGAATGCCTTTGCGGTTACATTTCGTATTTTATAATTTCAATAAATATTAGTAGGTATTCTTTCTAGTAATCTACCTGTCGCGGAATAGTAATTTTTTGTCCCGAATTAAAATTATTAAGCGCAATAAATTGATTACATCGCATCGGATTATTTGTCTTTTTCTGTAAAAAAAGTTAATAAAATCAATAATCTTTTGTGAAATCATCAAATAAGCAAACAGAAAATACGCTAAATGAAAAACTTATTAAAGAACGCGACGTAATGAAAAATGTATTATTTTCATGATTACTTATTTAATTAATAGCTATATTGTAACTGTCAATGATTCATTCGTTCATCACTTTTGACGTCAATTAGAGATGAAATTATCGATGTGCATGATTGATTGATATCATTGGACTTTTCGATTGCACGACACTTATTCCATACATTTGATTTTATTTTGGCAATTGCACTAGAAATTCGTTGGTTTTTCCTTGAAAACTTTCAATTCCGAAGTTAATGCATTCAAACTAATTCAATTCAACGCGAAAATTTAAATACGTGAAGTCTAAAGTAGATGTGTTGTCGAAGCAATTCGCATCAGGATTTCGGATAATCGTAATTACAGTTTCTGTAACTTACAACTTGAGCCTGCCTTAGCGAAACACGCGTTATCTCAAAAGAAACTAAAGGAATGCACTTATATTGATTTATATTTATTTCTAGTACAGTCACCGTCAAATAGTTCATTCATGACACCCAAAGTGGCCAATATGTTGATAACTCAACCTTATTCCAACTGTAACAAGACGTGTTGCGAACTTATTGGCTAGGTGCTTTGGGTGTCACGAACTTTTGACGCTGACTGTACTAAATAAAGAACTTGTCCACAGCGGAATCACCCGTAACGAGATGCTCGCCGCGATCACCAACCGCATCCACGCCGAAGCCATGGCGTCCCTCCCGCCGAACGTTCGGCGGCGCGTGCGCGCTCTCCGAACGCTCCAGAAGGAGTTCGTCGACATCGAGGCCAAGTTCTACAGCGAGGTTCACGCCCTTGAGTGCAAATATGAGAAGCTGTATAAGCCGCTGTTTGAAAAGGTGAGGCATCAATAAGATTAATTTTAGCTGTTTCTGCTTAAGAAATTTTTTCCAGTCGTACTTACCAAGCTCATACACAGGTTTCTTTTCTAAAGATTACTAGTAGTTTTATGACAAAATATGTAAACTTCGCTTCGTCAAATCGCGATTGGGCTGTCCAATGGCGTCACTATTGGGGGTAAATAACCCCAGTTGTCGACAGGGAACGAATTTTTTGTCCACAAATACCTATTGAATGGAGACCAACGGTGGGCTATTTGTCGATGGGAATAGAACTGCGTCCCTAGAATTCAAAGAAAAAAGAAAAGAAAATTAAGTCTCCATTCGTATGAACATATCATGCAATCCTAACATTTTCCTGCAGCGCGCCCAAATCGTCAGCGGTGACTACGAGCCCAATGACGACGAGTGTCTCAACCCGTGGCGCGACGAGAGCGAGGAGGAGGAATTGGCACGCGCGGTCCAAAACGCGGCCATCACTGACGGCACCGAGGACAAGCCCAAGCCGCCCGGCGACGAGGTCAAGCCTGTCGAGTGAGTACATCAACATTTACATGTAAGGGGTAAATGTAGGTTCAACAGGAAGACAGCTGCCGAGATTTTATGGATCCTAACTCCTAAGCTATCGGTTCAGAAACGCGCGAAAACCGCGTGGTTTCTGGATGATTCTTATTGGCGAAGCACTGAGGCGGTAACCATGCGGCTACGTTATGTACCATCCTAGATATTTATTTAATAGGACAACCAACAAGACATACACTAGAAGACAAGCAATATTTACATCGTATTTAAACTGTACCATCCTAGAATGCATCCCACTTAACACCAGGTGCGATTGTGGTCAAATACCTGCCTCGTTATGCATAAAAAAGAATGTACGAGAACTTCCCATACACAACATAACAAGGCAGTTATTTGACCACATTATGATTTATCGCTGTGTCTTAAGTTCTGAACCAGGCCTAAGTCTTATGGTAATGTAGCTTCAATAGGAAGATAGCTGTCGAGATTCTACGACTCATATGCCACGAGTTAGGGGCTCTTTGAAGTAAGACGTTTTGAGCAGCACGTTAGACTTCCGTTTGTAAGACCGCACAAAGAAAAATGTATGACAGCTGCTTTTACCTCCCAAATGTCTTGTAAACGCATTGCTGAAGTGGTAATAGAGACGTGGCAAGGTCCAACAGGATATGGGTCATATGCCATAGTTTTATCTGCCTTGAGTCGGATACGTGTATTTTTTGTAGCCAGTCGAAAACTATAATAGAGCAGTGGGTCTAGTCAAAATTCCATCGCAAACCAATATGAAGTTTTCACTAATGTCAGTCGCCGCGTCACCAGTAATTCGATTCGATCGGAAAATGGCAGCCAAAATGCACATTGAACCACCAACGACGCGGCGATATAAAAGTTCATTCAAAATCGAATAAAAGTTAAAAAATGTCTATGACTTTGCGATTGTTTTTACTTTTTTTTTAAATTTGTTTCTTCCTTCTTTCTGCTCTCTGTTTACGTCTATGCTTCGCCGTCAAACTAACTGTCAAAACGACATTGCGATACGGATTTGTCAAAACAGCCTTAGGGTGGGTTGCACCATCTTAGTTTAACTTTGACAAACGTCTAAAATCTGTCAAACTCCATACAAAAAACACCGGTTAACGTCATAGTTACGGTCAAAGTTAGGTGGTGCAACTCACCCTATTGGTTTTCGATCGAATCGAAGCTTATCACCGGAGTTTTAGTAATCGCAATGAAAATGGCGGGTGTTGCGATTTGATTCGATTTTGATTGAGTCTTAAATGCATGTTGGCTAAGCCTTTGTATGGGAAATTTCAATCCAGTCTTTCGATTATCGATATGTAGGGCTTTGCGATTCGATTTTTTGCCGTTTGACTAAGCCTTTTTTGTTATCGACCTTTTTTTGCGATTTGTTTATTTGTTTGCGACTGGTTTGCGATGGGTTTGCGATTTTAAAGTGCGTTTTGACTAGACCCGCAGGTATACTGGCTTGATCGCACGTCAATGTTAAATTTATAGCACAAATAAAGTCAGTTTTTATTATCATACTCAGTCGCAATGCCGTATAAAGGTTAACGAAAGCGCAAAAAAGAATAACAATATTATTCACTAAAGCAATCGCTATAGGTATGTTTGATTATGCTCTATTTTTTATCTGGGACACAAGGACTCGGCCAATGTCAGACTTGACGCGTTTGTATTGCAGCTACGTAGCTACGGCTTTTATTAAACTTTAACTCAAGGAAACGGGTTTAACTCGGGAATAAGGTCAAGAACGTATCCGGAAGCGTAAACTTTACGACTGCAATGAAGATTCTAAGGCTGAGTTGCACCATCTTATTTTAACTTTAACAAACGTCAAAAATCGGTCAAAACTCCATACAAAAACCACCGGTTATCGTTATAGTTACCGTTAAAGTTTGGTGGTGCAACTCAGCCTTAGATTCCTTTAGTTCTTAGAGGTTTCGTTTAATTACATCAGTAAAAGGAGTACACTAATTAACTACGTGATAATGGATGGATAATAATTTTCTTTAAAATTACTAAGATAATTCCTTACCCCAAGATTTCACTTTTAACTGAAAAATCCTTTATTTACTAAAAATTTCAAATCATGATTCTGAATCGCCAATCGAGAAACTCGCAATTTGCTTTTTAAAGTTAGAAATGAAATATGATTTGATTTATGAGATTCTACAATAATTAATTAACAATACAAATACATTTTGACGAAAGAAACTTTGTTATTTATTATTATGCCAGTTAAGTGGAGCATCTTTTACGCAACGGGAGCGTAAATACGCGTGCTCGTTTAAATGTTTATCTTCTGTCTAAGGCAGACTACATACTGTACATACTTTACGTACGTGTATGATACCATTTATGTATTGTAGCTGAAGCATTGATAATTTGAAATACCAAAATACTAATATTTATTTCTATTTAACACGCGATTAACTACTTTCGACCGGTTAAACCAGCAATTTGGTAATTTTAGCCCCAATAAATGTTTCAAAAATAATACGTTCCCGGAACTTAGTAATTGGTTACGCGTCACATCATTATTACGCGAGTAGAATCGATCGTTAAATGTTTTCTCTATCTACCTTCGTTTATCTGTGATCATTGGAACCTAGTGTGTTATCTGCCTAATGAAGTGCGCGGGCGCCGAGCGTGTCGATATGCTTCATCGATGAAAGCACCGCCCAACGCTAGTTTTATAGTCGTTGGGTGTGTTCGATATTTTTTCAATCAACGCAACCAACTAGATAATTGTTTGCAAAATTATGAATTTTGTTCTCTTCGCCGTTTGTGGGAATTATGCGGCTTGGATGAAATCAAATATGAAACTTTGTAATAAATATTCTGTTACACTTTTATCTTTAACAAAATATTATTTATAATTGTAACAAAATACTACTGCAGTGTATAGAAAAAAAATCTATAAGGAAAAAACAATGTAAAGCTTTCTTTTATACGGACGCAAGGCAAAAGACATTTCTGTATTATTACGCAATTTTACAAACATTATTTTTTACATGATGACAAACTTACACCACTATCTGAAAATCATGATTGATTTTTTAACATGCATCACCAACTGAGGCTCCGCGTACTTTTCTCCCCACACCCCCAATATTGTCTCGTATTCACAAGCCCGTCTCTACTTCGCAGGCCCGTTATGGACCCCAATGTCAAGGGAGTCCCAGACTTTTGGTACACCATATTCAAGAACGTCTCTATGCTGTGCGAGATGATGCAGGAACACGATGAGCCCATCCTCAAATGCTTGCAAGACATCAAAGGTAAGATTTTTATTTGATAAGCTATTTCAGAGTTCAGCCTTTATTTATAAGTAAAATAAGGAAAGTTTTTGCAGTCTACTAAAAGAGGACTTAGAATTGCGCTAGCACGAATTGCGCATTTAAAAATGTGCAGTCTTTTAAATTCAAAGTTAAATCAAGTTGCTAGTGAATTACTAGTATCTATAATAAATCACTGGTAGTGATTTATATCAATTTGGAGTAAATGTATTCTAGACTTGTTGTTGATCTTGGAAAAGTTTTTATACTGTTCAATATAATAATATCTACTTATCTAACTTGCTGTTTTGGTATGTTTATCTGTTATATCTAACGCATTAGGCGTTATTTAAAAACTATCCTGTACTATTTTGTATAATGATGATATACAACACCAAATCTGCAATATTTTATGATGACAAACTTACACCACTATCTGAGAATCATGATTGATTTCTTAACATGCATCACCAACTGAGGCAACTCACATCCCCACTTTACACCCCATTTACCACTTCACACACTAAACACCACTTTTGCCCACAGTGCAAATGCACGAGGAGCCCATCGGATTCACCCTGGAGTTCCACTTTGCACCCAACGACTACTTCACAAACACAGTGCTCACGAAGGAGTACTCGATGAAGTGCAAGCCTGACGAAGAAAATCCGCTGGAGTTTGAGGGACCAGAGATCTACTCGTGCAAGGTATGTTGATGATAATATTTGGATAAAACAAATATTGTTAGATGTTTATAGAGGAGGCGGTTTAGGCACACTACCCCCTGGAAACTAAATTGTACCATTTAGTAAAATACATTTTATTTTAATGAAGTTGGTAGGGAATTGTCATTTAGCGTTTTAGGCATTATTCGCTGATACAAACCGCGGAGGCCTATGTATACAGCAGGAGACCTATAGCTGTCTAGCATAATAAAAGTTACATAATAAAAGCCACTTTGGCTTGTGTATTTATTTGAAAGTACGACGATTACTGCTGTTCTGAAGTACCAGCTAAAACTTGTCTTATACGACTTGTTTTATTTGTAAATGACGCTTCTAGCACGCAATGTGGCGATGACCTAACGTTACTATCTTAGGTGACTGCCCCGACTGAAAGAGGCGGGTCCTGAAGCCGCGATCTTAATCTTGACTACATTAAGCTTACGAAACAAACAACACTTCAAAGGAGTTTCGAATCGAGTTCAGTCTGGGTGTTGACCCATGATGGGTTTCTTCAAATTGCGCTACAAACCTCGCGTGTTTAAGAATATACATGTCCCATCATACGTTTAACGTATCGTAAAACATCAGCACAGAAGGCAATAAAACCACCTAAATAGGTTTCGATTGTTGTCTAGCGTTGTAGTGTAAATTGCGAAGGTAATGTACCCATTTCAGTAATGAGGTGCCGTTGAAAGCTCGTGGACCTTCACGCAAATGGTTTTCTATTTTGCAAGTGTCGGTTCTATGAGGATGGGGTTAAGCGACGCCTTTGTTATGGTTATTGTGAAATTTGCAGAATGGAAATGTCTATCGTAAAATGAAAAAATATATTGAACACATTGCTTTTTCTTCGCTCCAATGGTAAATTATAGAGGGTCGTTGCAATTGTGATCTAATGACCTGATGATAATCTCTATAATATAAAAATGAATCTCATAACTCGACAACGCCAGGACCAATTTTACCAATTCTTTTTTTTTTTAATGTTCGTTGAAGTCCAAAGATGATTTTTACGGCGAGAATTTTTTTAATAATTTCCGGGAAAACCCCGGGCGAAACCGCGGGTGCATAGCTAAAGCCTGGTCCGAGCACGAGTCCGAGGTCCTGAGCACGTAGAATCCCGTCCAATGACCCCAAGCTGCCTATCCTTATCGCTCGCGCGTAATTATATTGCTGTCGCGACTGTGCGACGCGCGCCCGCAGTGAGTGTGCGAGTGCGACAGCAACATAATTACGTAAATTGATTTTTGCAGTTTAGTAATTTTATTTAATTCATTCGAATTATGTAAAACACTTGACTAATCCCTTTCAATCTTCAACAGGGTTGCGAAATCGCCTGGAAGAAAGGCAAGAACGTGACAGTGAAGACGATAAAGAAGAAACAGAAGCACAAGTCTCGCGGCTCAGTGCGCACCGTCACCAAGTCGGTGCAGGCCGATTCGTTCTTCAACTTTTTCTCGCCGCCCGCTATGCCTGATGACCCCAACTCGACCCTTGCCTCTGATATCCAGGTGAGAGTTCTGTCACTTGTATAGGAAGAAGAGATAGTTTCTTTGGCACGCAAGTACTCAATAATACAAGCACATCTTCTTGCCATTCGTCATGCCTGACATCCAGGTGAGACTCCTGCGTCACTCCTATAGGATGAAGAAGAAATGGTTTCTTTGGCTCACAAAATATAAACACTGTTTCTCTTCTCGCCGCACTGAGGAGTATTGATATCAACTTCGAAGTTAAGGACGTTTTACCTTTTTTATCCCTGCTAGGGAATAAATTCCAACAAAATACGCAACACGTATTCCATAAATGTTGTTAAATTTTGCATAAGCAAAATTTTAGTCCATTGGTTCCCAAACTTATTTGAAACGCGCCCCCTTTCGACCATACAAAAAAATCCGCGCCCCTCTAGTCAGATTATTTATTGGTCGTATCGAGCAGTCTGGAATGCATTCTCTCAGCGGTTGTAGGTTTTTTATACTTAAGTACACAGATGGCCCGGGCCCCCTTTAAAGGTCTTTGCGCCTCCCCCGGGGGGTGCGCCCCCCACTTTGGGAACCAATGTTTTAGTCGATCGTTGGATTCGCGTTGTGCCATACCAACTACCTACCACCTTTTTCAACCCCTTAGGGGTAGAATTTCTGAAAATCCTTTATCGCATGCCTAATGCCCGTTTTCACCATCAATCCCTAATTTTTAAGTGACTCCTATTGTAACACTTATCAGGCATTTTGTTTTCATAGGAGTCACCTAAAAATTTGAGATTGATGGTGAAAACGAAAATTAGTCATACTAAGAACACACTTTCCAAGTCTCTACCATCAGCATGTTAAGGCTCAGTCAGTATACTCAGTATTCAGGCCTCTTTTTCACCCCTTAGGGGTAGAATTTTGGTAAATCTCTTATCGGATGGAAAGAACACACCATTCAAGTCTACCATCAGCGGTTTAGGCTCATTTAGGACAAATCATAGTATATTATTATGTAAAGATTGTGTATGCGTCCGACCAGGCGCTGCTGACAGCGGACTTCGAGATCGGGCACTACATTCGCGAGCGCGTCGTGTCGCGCGCTGTCCTGCTCTACACCGGCGAAGGGCTCGACGACGACGACGACGACGACTACGAGGAGGAGGTCAGTCTCACACACAAAGACAATCGGGACACGTAACATCATCGTGTACCAAAATTCAACAATAAACCGGCGCCATAAGGACATGACCATGACTTTAGGAAAAAAGCTATCTTAATTTTTTTTTCTTATTTTTCCTAAAGTTTAACTAGTAAGTTTTCCTAAACTGTAGGAAATGTAAGAAAAAAAATTAGATAGTCAAAGTCAGAATTCCTTTATTTGCGTGAACTATTAAAAATAGTGCTTACAAATCGTGATTTTTTTTTCTTATTTTTCCTAAAGTAGTCATGAACTTGTCCACCCTATGGCGCCGGCTTATCGTTGAATTTGGGACACGATGTATATGTAGTTACAGAGACACTCACGCAAGTCTTGATTTAACATTCCAATCTCATCTCGATAAATTGAGAAGGGTCTTTAGCAATGGTTGAACTTCTGAATGAATGATTCTGGTGAACCATTTGTTTAATTAAATTTCTTTTTTCTGCATATGTAATTAATTTAAAAAAAAAACATGCTATTTAATTTTCAAAGCAGCGTTTTACTTTTTTAACACTTTAGAGTTGATCTTATGCGTCAAACAGAGACAACACTGTTTACCGATTTTATTAAAAATTTTATAATATGAAAAACACATATCTTTACACTTTTTACTCTCAATAACACAATGATAGGAACTCAAATACAACATATTCATAGCACTAAATAAATTCTTAACTTGTCTTGCATGTCTAAGTTCTATTAACCATTGTCAATGTTATTTGTGTGTAGTCACGGGTAAAAAATTAATCAGTGAATTCATTATTATTTGAACAACAGTGTAACTTCCTAGAAAATAACAGTGATTTTTTAAAATTTTAATGCTATATTAATTTAGAGAAATTCGTGAAAGTAGTCTGAAATCATTGCTTTAAACTTTTGCCAACTTCTTAACATCCTTGTTAAGTATGGTATGGTTTTTAGACATGTAGGTCGAGTCACAATTCGGGAAATAATCATTAATCATTACAAAGCTTCTTGGCGGTGCTTTTAAATATCATGTGATAAGAAATCTGTCATTTAACCACTTGTTTACAGACGATTGCAATCTTGTATACACAAGTGTAGACATTATACACTGAAAGTACATTACAATCTTGCGCTTCTACGATATAGTGAATTCTACAGCCATCTAGTGTTCCCTACATGTAGTTTGAGTTGCATGGTAGATGCTTGCTTAGTACGGTGTGTGTTGCCTATCCCTCCCCCCGACAGACGAAGGTACGGTAATCATAATAAAAATTAAAAATCGCCACGGATTTTGGCGAAATTGTAAAAAAATCCAAAATTCTCCAAGTCCAGTTTTCCGAGTGTAACTAGTACGGTGCTAAGTCCCCCAATTTTCGTGTGCGTAAACATTGAGCGCGATGTGAATACGGTATCTACGTCTGCGGGCATCGATTGGTGCACGAACAAAACGCGGTATATTTGGTTTCAGGAGGATTCGTACTCTGACGAAGACTCGGGGACGGAGGAAGTGTCGGACGCGGAGGACTGATGCAGGCCGCCCTAGCGTTATATTGCCTCGCGGCACCGCTCTGGTCTATTGGCAACGCTTAGCCGACTCGTGGTCATAGGCCGTATCGTTGCACTTATGTGCCACTAGTATAGAGCTTACCTACCGCCATCATATCACTCCATATCGAAATTTTGAAATTTATACCAAATAATTTCTATTCGCCGAGGCGTAAGTGATAACGAATACTCCTGCGATGCGTCGGGTAGTCTTAAATCGATAGTATTTACGCTAGTTTTGTATGAGATGTACTTCTCGCGCCCAGAGGCTGTTCTATGCATGGTTTATCTTTCGAACAGATAAATATGTTTTAGATGCACTATTATGCGGCTCTAAGCCATTTTAGACTTGAAGCGAGAACAATAAGGTGCCTTCTAATATTAATTAATGTTTAATGCATGTTACTTGTTAGATGTCTGTTACAATACCTATATTGCATTTCTAGTTTAGTTATACAATTTCTCGTTTTTATTTATTATTATACAGTAATTATAGTGTGTATTTTTGTTTACGAATTTTATATATTCGTTTGTGTACTTTGAAATTTCATGTGATATTACTATTCTCTTAGGCTTATTTAACTATGTGTGTCGAAATTCAATGTTGTCATTCCAAGAGACGCCGCTCGAGGGTCTTTCCGAATCTCTCTTGTGCCAAATGCATTTTAAATTCAACTTGGACATCGCAAACTGTGATCTTACTCAGAGATGTATTTTAATAATAACTTGACAATAGCTAGGTCGAATATAGATGTATATTTTTTATTTATGTAACTTTCTATTGAAGTTAGCATAATATCGTCAATGTTTAGCAGCTCGTCAGGTAGTTTTACATACTGGTTATGGCTTATGTTTTGGCATGATGTCGTAATGGTGACATTAAATTGTATGCTTTTTACCCATGTGTGTTTTATTTTCTTTTATCCTTGTTTGCATGCGATTAGTTGCGAGTTTGTACTCCAGAATGCGGATGGTTGCAGAATTCACTGTTATCGCGAGGTAACGAAGCGGAGATTGTTAGTATAGGGAATTTTACGCTAAGGTAATTTATTGTAGAAGGCGCCAGTTTGTAAGGATATTACGCGTCGATCTCATTTCACAAAATTGACATTTTTGGGAATTTATTGAAATATTCACATTAGGCAAACAATTGAGCATCAATAGATAAGGTCGTACGAAAGTAAATCAATTGAACATCAAAGAAAATAATAGATTGGAAAGTTATGTTGTTCAATTGTTTTTTCTTGTTTCACGAGATCAATCATGAAATTCAATTTCATTAGTTTTGTTGTTTGTCCTATCTAACGAACTGGTGCCAACAAAAAGATTCGAGCGCTAAGATTCCCTATCATCGATGTTGTCCTAACACTGTCTAACTTACTAGGAGGAGGAAGAGTGTTCGACGGAGGAGAGCGAAGATGAGGAGCCGGCGCCACGAAGACGCGGCAAGAAGGCCATCAAGGGCGCCCAGGAGAACCCCGCCGAGTGCAACCAGCAGTAGCACGCTAACAACGGCCAGCCGCACGTATAAGAAAGCCGATTTGGTGCTCAGGATAACGGTCTACACTCCAGTCAGGGATCATCTGTTTACTAAAACTTAGGCAAATGCAGGATATTGCTTTTAGATATGTTTAGATTTTTGCGACCTGATCGCTTATCTGGTAATTTTCTCAGTATTCTGACAAATTGTTAATGTAAATTTATATCCCCTGTATAGTATATTGTAAGGAACGCCCGTTTTGGAATGGTGGGCGGCAAGCGTTAGCTCATAGGCCGGATAAGCTGTAAGTTCATTTAATGTTAAATATATCTTTGTATTGTGCCTGTTACATTGTCTAACGCTTGATAAAATTTCGAGTTTTGGCCATTTCCCGTTACAGCTGAGCTCGGATTATGGGACCTCGGGAATAGGTGGAAATCGTGACATTCCTAAAAAGAGGTATGCAACTTGGCACTATAATGCTATCCGCCTTTATTTCACTACCGTATTTGTGTCCATTAAAATGTAAAGTTATTTGTATAGGTCGATCGGTGCTGAAGGCATGATAGCTAAGTGATATGTCGTTAGACGCGATGTAAAGAACACTGCCTCATGATTTGTTAACAACTGTTGGTACATTTAACGGTCTGCGAGACGGTATTATTTTGATAAAACCTTCCATGCTATGAAATTTCATGTCCCGTATCGTTAATAAATTTAATTTTAATTCTAATTTAATTATCTTACATGGTTGAGCAGGTTCCAGCCTTAGTTATTATTCATCACATATTTTTATAGATTGTATTTCGAAAATTCGTTTTTAGGCATAAATGTTATTGTTGATGTCGACATCAGTGAGAAATGTTTTGTAAAAAAGGCCATCGTGATATGCCAATGTTCTATGATGATAAGCATTGGCAGAAGAAAATGTTGAAGCCGCATTGCGTACATACACCAGCTATAGGATATTTGTACACAACATTTTTAAATAAAATTAATAATTACATATTTTCGCAGTTTCATTTCTAAACTTATGCCCATAGGGATTGAGGAGAATACACGTATGTATAGGTAGGAGCACAGCCACGGGCGACCGACCACCTTAGAAGCCGATGGTTTATATTAAATTGATTTTTTTAACTTAACCAATACTGGGGACACCGCATGGGAAGTAATTTAAATTATTTTATTCGATTACTTTTGTCCCCATCATGGGGACAACGGGAATACAGGAGCATGATCTCTATCAATAATTTATTATCAACACAAGAATAATCCCACATGTAAAGCGAAATACCTTCTACGTGTGCTGTGCATTGTTTACACGTTATTGGCATAGACACATGCCCCCTATTCACAAACTTTACTATGAGGTCTCATAGTGCGCGTGGACGCACAGGGTGACACGAACCACAGAGTTATTCAACGCTGTGCGTTCGATTTTCTTCTTCACTAAAGCAAGCATCGTTTGTGAATACGGAGCGATAGTGCCGTCGTGGGTGTGGTGCGCGCTGTGATATATTTTTTCTGGCAGCCTCTCCATAGAAAATCTTTTCACTCTTTAGAATGGAGTATGTGCGATTTGGTAACTACTGGAATCGTCTACTACCTACTAAGCGGATAGATAGCAACTGTCTGAACTAAGAGGAAATATCCTCAAAAGGATCTTTTATTCCGTGACCTGGTTTAAAGGAAGCAGGATGTCATTGGGAGGGTTAAAAAGATACACAGAAACTTCATAAGATAAATTTATTAACGTTCAATGATGTAACAATATATTTTATCACGATTTGTCTTTTATAACACCGTCAGATCTTGTTTACAAAACATACTTCGTGAAACAACTACTTTGTGAGAAAACTAGGATAAATACATAAATAAATAAATCGGTGCAAATAAGAACTACCCTTACGAAATCAAAATCCTTCAACAGTCTATATCAGTTTAGACGGCTCGTACTGAAACAAAGTTCATAACTAGATTCAAACTCAAGCTAAGATCAAGCCTGTGATTGGGTGAATTCAAATATTTAGAACTCGGGCAGGTTTAAATCTTTTCTTGAGTATAGATCTATGTAGGTACCTGTCATCTCACAATACGAGCCTTACATACAATGAATTCTATTGTCACATACTGATATCCTTATTTTCCGTTATGGCTTTTATTTATCGACGTTTTTGTACTGCATACAATATTATTTTATCATAAATGGTAAAAATATTAAGTACGGTTATTAGGGCCATAAGTAGTGGTAAATATTGATAGAACCAAATTGTTGATGAGGTGTTAAATCTTTACTGTGACTGAATCTATGTTCTGCCAATTCTGACTTCTGGAAGACCACGTAACCTGCTAGCTACAGCCCTAAGCAGATAAGTACAATGTTTTATTTGCTACAGTATAATTTTACGTCAATTTTGATAATCCTATCAGCATTACATTACATTGTCGTTTCGTTATTTTATTCACCTGCCTTGAAAATAGCGCTAACTAGCGGCTCATTTCACAGCGTGACATTATGGCAGAAGGCAACACTACTACAAAACATTATAAAACAGAGAATTTTAAATATTTCTATAAAAATTTGAGCCATGCGCGATGTTCAGTCTGTAAATGTTTGATTAGCACCAAATTGCCTTACAAATTAAACTACATACAGCTAAGGGACATATATCGCTATCAAACTACACAAAGAGGGAATGATGCGATATGGTAAACTGTTAATAACTTAATACAGCAATTAGTAAATTATTCTAGCGAACGAAAACTTCACTTATGATAAACCTTTACATTAATGATAATGTTACGGAGTTCAAGATGATTATTATTAGCATTCCGAAGTAAAGTATTATTTATTCCTGGAGCGTTCAGTTTGCGAGCATTCTATAGTCAATTTGCCTAGTGTTAATTTGAAAACTTGTAAGTTTTCTCTGTTCTTTAATACAAGCATAGTGCGCCTGCATCGCCTGCTTAACGAAAGCTCCTGGTTTAAATTATTTAGATGACAATAATAAAGTGACAGTAAAAAAAATAGGAAGACAAACAGCATAATGAGGATGTGGTAATAATCATCTTGAACTGTAACAGTGAAATGAAATATTCAAGCATTCGTGAAATAACTGCACAGTTTGAGTCATAAAGAGATGTCAAAAACATTGTACAGTTAGCTGCCTATTGATGTAATCATAATGTGTAATGTCATTAGGCTTCAAGGTGGTAACTTATTAATACAATGTAAACTATATTTTATTGAACTACAATTGACATTTTCAGCGAAAAGAAAATCATGCAACTGTACAACTCGCTCGTTATAAATATTGAATAAAAACAAACTAAAACCTAATTAAAATTTAGTTCCGCGCCGGTTCGTGTTTCTAGACGATTGATTGATTGTTAAATGTTAGAATATTTAAATTATTTATTGTATCTTACACGAACCTGCATACTCCCAATTAACTCAATAAAAAAGCAAATAAAGCGGGTGAATCTCATTATATAACATTCCAAATAATAAATATAAGTAGTCGAAAATTAAAAAGGATATGCAAATATTTACATACTACAAAGAAGTAACAGGCATGTTCGTTAACTACACGTCAGGTGAATAAAAATAATAAAATAACACTGGATTTATAAAATAAGAACTCAAGAAAAAGTCGACTTAATTGCCACGCAATGTATTTGTAAGAAGAAACTTTTTGATATATTAAAATAATATAATTTATGGAGCAAATGATATAAAATTAAAAATAAATAATGAAGATTAGTTGCTTCAAAATAATTAATAGATCAAAGTAAATCTACAACAGCTAACAAACCTTTTCAGCAGTTTGTTTTAAATAAAACCTGATCCATTTACTTTTTTCTTTTCAATAACTTATTTACAATACACAAACTTTTCTCATTCTATACACACTATTTTGAAATACTAAACAGAACACAAAGTTCTGGTCACGCAGTAATATTATGTGCTCACTCTACAGGGTTTCAAAAATACTCAATCAAATTGTAAATATTTATATTTTAATATCAAACTCGTTAGTTAGTACCATATTTGTCGCATCTACAACCTTTTTGCCACAATTTCTCATGATTTATCTAATAATTACTATTCATTGACAAAGGTGGTCAAGATAATCTTATATAACCTATATTAACATGTAAAGCTAGAGCCACATTATTGTGAGTGTCGTGTCGTGTGTGAAGCTTTAAAATCATATTGGGTCTACACATTTCTTATGAGTGTTCACAACTTTTCTGCTTGGTGCCGTATTCAAATTCTAAAAAATAAGACAAGATTACCCATATACTAATTGACATTCTTTAAATGTTGACTGACACAACACGACACTGTGTGCCCCTAGCGTAAATTCTACCTAAAAATGACGTTACAGTCAGCGTCAAATAGTTCGTGACACTCAAAGTGGACAAAAAGTTGACAACAAAACTTTATTCCAATGAAGAATGTTCACTAATTTTGTTTTTTAGCTTTCTGTATTCTCTGTTAAAAATAAAAAATACACGTGAAAGAATTATTTCGATACGTCAATTAGTTTCCAAGATATTGAATTTTAAAGGTGCGGGCGGCGGCCGGCCCGCCATTTTATGCGCGTGACGTCATATTATAGTGACTGGCTCAAATTTGTATGGGTGGAATCTTGCAAGCTGAATTAAGATCCACTTCCGGACAACCGATTAATCTGAAATTACGCATACATATGTAATTTGGATGACCATGCAATATTATGATGACATGGAGCTGATCTGATGATGGAGCTGGAAGGTGGCCATAGGAACTCCATCATAAAACGACTTAACTCCATCGAGTTTGGGCTCGTTCGTTTTGTATTGACGAGAACTTCAATTCTATAATAGTAATCAGGGTCTGATGATGGCTTTGGAAGGTACTTCGATAAAACGACACAATCGCATCAAGTTTGGGTTTGGTTCAATTTTAATTTCTGTGATGGGTTTGGGTGTTAATATGTATAATATGTATGTATTTACAAAAAAAAATCTATTTAAGTATGTTTATATCCGTTGTCTAGTGAGCGGACACTATGAATGTACGTCACGCGGGGTCACGTGACCGTCGGCGGGACTCGATATTTAAGCGAACTTTGAATGCCTATAAAACCATAACTACTTAGTATTTTTAATGAAATAAAAACAAATGTATTTGTATATGTAAAAGCTTAACTGTAACAAAAGTTTCATGTGATTTTACATACCTAGTAACATTCTCAATTGTAACCAAGGTGTGTTGCGAACTTTTTGGCTACTTTGGGTGTCACGAACTATTTGACGCAGACTGTACCAGTCAACCAAACAGATGCTTTAAAAAACTGTAGGTAACGTCATTAATAGATAGTAACAATAATAAATTAAGTCAACAAACACACAGGTTCAGTTTTGTTAGGCTCGAATACACTGGCCACATCTCAAATCGCAGATCTTTATAGATTGAGGTAGACAATGCCAGTTCAGAGAATGCCCACGTTTCTGGTCAGCAAACATTGCTACATTGACTGACAAAATATGGAGATGAAAAATAATGTCGCGGTTTGACATAGCTTCTTTCCTTGGGAAATCAGCACAATGTTAGTGAAAGACTATTTGACACCATTCCCCAATAATTCGAAATCACAACTTTTTTAAAAATACATTTTATTCTGATCTTATAAACTTAATTAATTTTAAATTACCTGTAAATTAAGATTTTTGGTTGCATGTAATTGAAAAAAGTAGTTTAATTGAGTTGTCAAAATAGTGACACTTGCTTGTATTGCAGTTTTAAAAAGTACGTCAATTGATTGGTGGTGTCAAATAGTCTATGATTTGATTAGTCATTTCAAAACCCACAACAGTATAATTATTTTTTCTATGAGTGGATCAAAAAGAAGCCGATTACCGTCTTCATAAAATTTCTCAACGTCGAAGCTTAGGAAGCCAGTGCATATTCCAAATCAATCGAAAACCTTTATTATGTAAGTACAGATAAAGGCACATCGATCTGGCACCTTAAATATTTGTAAAAGATCCTAGTGTAGTCAGATGTACTGTCCCGTGGATGTGAATGTGAATACCACATTCAATATTTTATACAAATAATTCATGATGGTATTAAATCATGGTTGTTGTGTCAATCAGTAGTTTTGTCGCTGACAAGAATCCGTAAAGCTTCAACCACACCATCGCCGGCGCGATCATAGGATAATGACAATTGGCGCGACCTGCTGCCTTATTCACGTAACAAAACTTCAACGACAACAAATCGCTGAGTTGCGATCCTATCGAGTAATCTTTCTATCGAAATGATCCTTGTGAATACGGATTTAGAATAGTACGGCTAGCACAAAAAACTTTCGAGTTCGAATCGTTTGCGTATTCGAATCGCCATAAAAAAATTCAGTACGAAAAGTGAACTTAGTATGAGAAATGGTTGCACGAAACTTATTTGGAGAATCAAAATTGTTACGTCATCGTTTAATTCGAAGATAGAGTATCGGATTTTCGTAAACGATTCGAAGACGAAAGTTGTTCATGCTAGAGGTACTGTTTTCTAATAGGACGACATCTAAACGTCAACGAGATTTTGACGGTGTCAAAATACGTGAATTAGGCCACTGTCATTGTCACAGGACAATCGATCATAGGATCGCGCCGGCGATGGCGATCAGCATCTTGGTGTGGTTGAAGCATAAGGCGTAAGTACCTACCTAAGCCGCTGTGAGCTCGTGTCACGCCGGCGTTTTGGATTTCTTGCCAAAGGGCAGGTGCAAGCGCCGCTTGCGAGGCTTGGGCGCGCTCTCGTCCTCCATCAATGAGGAGTCTGTGGACTCTTCTTCAGGTGGCGTGTTGCTGGAAGGCGATGGTGCGTCGGATTCGATAGCACCTGGAGATTATGAATGAGTAAGTTGGCTAAAATAAAGAGACACTGGTCTTAACGCGACATTATGAATGAGTTTCTATTGTAGTTGAATAGTTTCTATTTTTTTTAAAGTTAATAACGAAAAAAACTAATACATTTGTATTGAAAATCGATTTGAGGAATGTGTTAAATGTCAAAAGTATGGAGCTTTCAGTGAGCGTCTTTTGCTGCGTAAATGGATCGATTCCAGCAACGACATTGATGCTGCGCGAGCGCACAATAGCCTCGGGGGCGGCAGCAACTTTCTGTTTGAATGAAGCTACACATACCTTCAGCGAGTGTCATGCATCAGTACTGCGAGACCGCACTATAGCTCCAGCGTTCGGCGACTTACTATGGCAGCAGGACCACGCTGGATAGATCCCTACCTGCCCAGTTAACGCTGTAGTCCAGGGATATAACAATGAAACGCACCTTCAAGCGTCTTTGGCTCGTCGATCCCAGTGACGACGTCGGTGCTTCTTCAGCGGACGATGGGCCAGGCAGCTCTCTGTGTGAATCTAAAGCCCGGTCGCCGAGCACGTAGAATTTCTGTCGCGCTCACACACTCGCTGCGGCCGCCCGTCGCACAGTCGCGACTGCGATATAATTACGCGCGAGCGACAAGGATGGGTAGCTTGGGGTCGTTGGACGAAATTCTACGTGCTCGGCGACCGGACTATATACACAATATAACACACCTTCAGCCAGCGTCTTCTGCTTCACAAACGGGTGCCTCGGCGGCGCTCTCGGCTCGTCGATCCCGGCGACGACGTCGGTACCTACTTCGCGACCTCACGATGGCGCTGGCAAGTGGCAGCTTTCTATTTGAATCTACACATGTCATACCTCCTCCTACTGTCCTCACCTAATTATTTAAAGCTGACCAGGAATGTAATAATAATAAAACACGTTCAGCCAGCGTCTTCTGCTTCACAAACGGATGCCTCGGCGGCGCTCTCGGCTCGTTGATCCCGGCGACGACATCAGTACTGCGAGACCGCACTATAGCTCCGGCGTTCGGCGACTTACTATGGCAGCAGGACCACGCTGGATAGATCCTTACCTGCCCAGTTAACGCTGTAGACCAGGGATATAACAATTAAACGCACCTTCAAGCGTCTTTGGCTCGTCGATCCCAGTGACAACATTGGTGCTTCTCCAGCGGACGATGGGCCAGGCAGCTCTCTGTTTGAATCTAAAGCCCGGTCGCCGAGCACGTAGAATTTCTGTCGCGCTCACACACTCGCTGCGGCCGCCCGTCGCACAGTCGCGACAGCGATATAATTACGCGCGAGCGACAAGGATGGGTAGCTTGGGGTCGTTGGACGAAATTCTACGTGCTCGGCGACCGGACTATACACACTATAACACACCTTCAGCCAGCGTCTTCTGCTTCACAAACGGGTGCCTCGGCGGCGCTCTCGGCTCGTCGATCCCGGCGACGACGTCGGTGCTCCGCGAGCGGACGATGGCGCCGGCGGGCGGCGGGCGGCGCGGCGGCGGCAGCGGCGCGGCCACGCTACGCATGGAAGCGCGTAGTTGTGGTTGAGATTGGGAGTGGGACGCGCGGGATAGGTCCTCGCCTGTCCAGTTCACGCTGGAATAGAAAGAAAGAAAGATACATTTATTACAATGGACATCACACAAATACAGGCAATTATAGACATGAGAGTGACACATAATAATGGAAGAAGAAAAAATAAAAACAAGAGTAAACTGAACAGTGCCACCCATTCACCAACAAGATGCCCACTGCAACGGGACCCCACTCAGCATATGCCGTGGCCCACGGTGACGAAGGCCACGGCGCTGGTTTTCAGTGTGCCCCATGCCGAGTGAGGGTCACGGACCATTGGTAAAATAAATAAAATAGTAAGCTGCATAAAATTGTGTAGAGTAGTAGTGTGGAACAGATAATCATAGTCATCAGCTGGGCTAGGAATTAGGATGCACTGTGGTAGTGAAGGCTTTGTCCGGAATCCCACAGTTCCTTCCCACTTAAGGCGAATGACGGAGCTCTGGGGTCTTTTTAGTGGGTATGCCTTTGCCCCAAATAACCTACCCTGTCCCCGCAGGGTAGGTATGCAATTCAATGCATTTTTTCCCAGAAAAAAAAAAGGAATTAGGATGCGCGCCGTGATATACTCCTATCGACGTCAAAATGTATGGGGCAAAGTCGATAAAATGGCGCGATAACTGCTTATCGCGGCGCGCATCCTAGACCTACAGGTCATTTAGTGTTAAATGTATACAGGAAGACGGCCCTCTCTGCTCCTCACGCTGGCCAGACGGACGTGATGTGAGCATATTTGTTCAGTCACCTCTTCGTTCGTTCGTTTCAGCCAAATAACGTCCACTGCTGGACAAAGGCCTCCCCCAAAGTTTTCCACAATGAACGGTCCTGCGCTGCCCGCATCCAGGCTCTTCCCGCGACCTTTACCAGATCGTCGGTCCACCTAGTAGGAGGCCTGCCCACGCTACGTCTTCCAGCCCGTGGTCGCCACTCGAGAACTTTCCTGCCCCAACGGCCATCGTCTCTACGAGCTATGTGCCCCGCCCACTGCCACTTGATTTTAGCAATTCTGCGAGCTATGTCGGTTACTTTGGTTCTCCTGCGGATCTCCTCATTTCTGATTCGAGACACCTCTTACGAGAGTTAATTTGTAAATTCAAATTTGAGATGAATGCGAGATTCGATTGGGAGTGAATTAAGAAGCTAAGAGGTGGATTAAATGAGTTCTCAAGAAGAAACTATTGATTGTCTGGCAGTGAATGTATGAAATGAGTGTGACTCAATACTGTTTTTCAAACAGTATCTCATTACTGTTTTTCTTAGGGAGTTGACGAAAAATCAAGAACATAATCGACAAAACCTAAGACTTCTACAAGCCACATTCATCATACTTACTAATATTATAAAGGCGAAAGTTTGTGAGTGTGTTCTTTACTTCATCACGTTTAAACGGCTGGAGCAATTTTAGTAAAATTTGGTATGGAGTTAGCTGACACCCTGGATTAACACATAGGCTACGTTTTACCGGGTAACACCGCGGGGCACAACTAGTACTTTATAATGTTGTACTCACTTGTCTCCCCCCAGCACAAAGTGCACCGGGTCGCGCCGTCGGTCCTCCGAGCCCTTCAGCGACTCGGTGTACAGACACTTGGACCGCAGCTCCTCGATCGAAGCCTTCTTCTCTTCAAGCCTCCTCTCCAGTCGATCGTCTATCCTCTTCTCTCTCGCCTCTTGAGCTAGACGCTCTTCTAATTGTAGCCTGGAGGTTTGAGAGAAAAATATTACAATTTACATTGGTATTGTTGGAGGAAGAAAACTTCCGTTACACGTAGAAAACATTAAAAGTAATGAAACGAATAATAACGAATGGACGACAACTTGAATATAAAAGTAGATGAATTCCTGATCGATTTTAATGAGGGTTTTCGCGAATGAAAGATCCGCTAGATGGCGGGACGTGGATGTGGGGTCTGACTGCTGCGTGATTGGTGGATTTTGACATATCTGTCAATGTCATGTCAAAAATAACCAATCATGCAGCATTTGGACCTCGCGTCTACGTATTGCCATCTGGCGGATTTTTCATTCGCGAAAACCCTCATTCATGTCAGTAAAATGATAACAGCAGGTTATGTTGTCCCGAAGTTGTGGTAGTGTAAACTATAATTGGGAGGTGTATCAATTGAATGATCTTTAGTTTTAGGTATTTTCAATATTAGCATAGGTAACAATTACACGGTAGTTTGCAATTTCTAATAATTATAAAAGTTTCTATAATATACGCAAACGAAACATAATTTTGTCCAAAACCATTGCCATTGGAATTAGAAAGAGAAGTGTCTTTCTAATTGCAATGGCAATGTTGGAAACCATGATTTCGCCAATGTCAAGTGTGCTTACCTCGCTTCGGCCAATCTCAAATCAAGGGGGTAGTGGGGGGCATCGGTTTCGCTGCCAGAGGAATCTTCTCGCCACCCGAAATTGTCAGCCACTGTATAAATAAACACATATTACAAATTATACAGTGACAAAATCAAATAACTAAGTTCACAATTATCTTATACAACTTATTTTAGCTGTTTGGAGAGGTGTCATTTTTTAAGTACCTATTATACAAAGTTACAATTGCTATAGTCCGGTCTCTGAGCACGTAGAATTTTGTCCAATGACCCCAAGCTACCCATCCTTATCGCGCGCGCGTAATTATATTGCTGTTGCGCTCGCACACTCACTGCTGCCGCCCGTCGCACAGTCACGACAGCAATATAATTACGCGCGAGCGATAAGGATAGGTAGCTTGGGGTCATTGGACAAAATTCTACGTGCTCCGTGACCAGACTTTAGTAAAATACAGAATGTAGCTAGCCTACTTAGTTAGTGTGACATATTGTAACATTGTTACACAATAGGTGGTTTTTTTTTTACAATTTTATTTTTTATTCCCTGTATCCTAGAGTAAAAGCATGTATGAAATAATACTATTTTGTGTTAGTCAAGTAAAATAAATAAATCTATATTTATAAGCAATGATTCTACTGTTAGATATTATTTCACTACAAAGCATTCTAATTTTACAATGTCTTACCTGATCAGTAGCAGAGCAACAGTGTTGCCATACAAAACACTGAAAGCAAATCTAGTATGGTAAATAAACTTGCAACACTGAAGGGGAGTGGGGGTTGGCAAAAATAAAACAAAATCACAATCGTCAAAAGCTTTCAAACGTGCATAAGAATAATATAAAAATATTATTTGATATGGTTGTTCAATATCGCGTAATAATGGGGGTAAAAAATATCTTATGTATTTAATTTACATACCGTTTTAATTATAAGCAAATATTAGATGTTTTTGTATATAATATATGTAATAATAATATTTAGTTAGAATGCCATTACTCGAAATGGTTAGTTCTAAAGCTGAGAAAAAGGTTACAAAAAGCCTTTTTATGCTTAAATATGTATATCGTAGTTTGGAATATTTTTAATAATTCGTATTTTTCTCGATAAGCTTAATAAAACATAAATACGCATGTAAACAGTAACTTTTCAACGCCAGAGATTTTAATAATTAAAAAAAACTACTGTAACTATAGTTACGAGCGAATGTGCAATTTACAATGGTTTGGTGAAAAAGTAAATTAAGTTAAGTGAAGTGAAAAAGTAAATAAATTCGATGATAACTAACTGGTGGTAACTAAAGGGGCGAAAACGTGCGAAAATCTAAATAAAAAAATTAACAATAACAAGAAGCTCCAGTAAAACGTTTTCTATTGCATTAAAACAAATAAAAAACGCTTCTGTTAATAACTATACATGCACAAGGATACAAAACCCACACCGATAGAAAAATATATACAAAATTAGCTAAATCTGAAAGTATATTTCATACATGCTTTTGCTATATTTGAGATAAAAAAAAATGAAAAAAATAAAACACATTATAATCCGTGTGCATTTCGACTTGGGCTCCAACTTTTGTGGTATACTTGTGATAAGTCGAATATATTTTTACCGAAATGTATATTGTGTAATGTTGTCCGCATACGAAATAAGGAGGTGCTATAAATGTTATCTCTATTGGCCTTTACATCATAATATACATATAACTTTCATGTATATAATTTTATTTCATCACCCGCTTTTAAAACATATTCGTCTTACCACTTATTTATTTGGATATCAAGTTTAAAATTAAATAAAAACTGAAACATTACCTGATTTAAACACCCATTTCAAAATTACATACAAAATACACACCACATATTTTGAGGATCAGAAAAAATAAGTAACTATTTAATGCATTTCTAATACACTGAAAATGAAAGCTTCCCATCGATTGTGATCAAATGAACATTTCGCAAATATTTATTAAATCGAATATAAAACAGAAATACATACAAGACTTATGGGCTACTGAAATAAATAATATGACCAAACTTAATTTAATTAGTAGCATCAAAAATGTATAATAATAACTAAGTTATACAAGATCTGTGAGGAACTCTAAAATGACGATATGAAACATGACGTACTAGTATAATAAGATATTTTAATAAATAAAAAGGTATATGTGATGATGACTTCAGAGTCTGGTAACTACGTTTTTGACCCGAATGCTATTAATGTACTACAGCCACTACTGGACAGGATAGAGTTAGGTTTACAAAGTGTATTAAAAACGTCATTTTCTTCAGTAACTAGCTAGTGACTCGTTGTTTTGTTTAATAATTTTTATTTGAAAAATTAAATAATGAATTTAGTAAAAAATGAAAGAAAACACTCCGTCATCACTAAGCCCGTATCATAAAACGGTACTCAAATATGAATTTATACTCAAGTTTTAGATTCAAAAGTGAGATTATTTAATTTAAATATTGAAATTCCATGAATCACAGGTTTCAACCTGGTTAAATTTGAATGAGATTTGGAGCTTCGTTTCGTGATACGAGTTTTAGGAGTTTTAATAATGTTTCATATTAAAACGCTATCTTACAAATAAAATAAAGTTGGATATAGGTTATTCAAACTGTGAAATATCCCTATTCGAGACTTATAAAGCCAGAAAGTGGAGTATATACCTGACAGATAAGTGTATTGTCAGGGACTTTATCAATAAGTGATGAAACAGGCTTTTAAGCTAAATTACTACATCTTCAGAATAACTTTACTAAACTACTAACTAAATATCTATTCGTTTTGAAATGCTACACCTATTAATCATAGTTTAATTTACGTTTAAAGATAATATTGTTATTAACCGAGTAGTATCACGAAATAATAAAGAATAGAAGTATGATAGATGAGACGACCACACATACATTATGTCTTTAAAACGCTTTAGTCACTATTTGAGCTAAGTACAAAATAATGGGCTGCAAAAATATTTGGTGACGCAAAAAAATAAGAAACTCATTTACGCTCGTATCTGTTTTCTGAAGGCATAGCTCGATTCTGAAGGACTCATACGAGTGTCATTTCATTTTGATATTACAGGCTGGCGGGCCATAAATTCACTGGCTGTGGGGTATGTATTATTAAACTATTACTTCATTAATTTAAAAACCGATTTCAACGATATAACTAAAATCTACGAGGGCCCAGAAATATTGTTGTTATAAAAAGTACCTACTGTGTAAATATACAGCACGTTTCTCTTTTTACTCGACCGAGCCAACAAGGGGGTTATTTAAAAGTAAATCTATAATCTATTTACATATGTAAGTAGGAAATATAAGGTGACTTAAGTACATATAGTTTTGTATATCTATATCCATGATTTTGTACCAGAATTAATTTTAGCATCACCGATGCCAAAACCAGCTTAACTGATATGACCGTAAGAGCTATTTTACAATAGCGACTCATTCCCTTGAATCGATATTAACCCATAAACTTATTGGCACGTCCTACGCTCGTACAAAAGACACGTAGAATAAACGCAAAATAAAAAAGCTTTTAGTCAAAGTCACAGCGCGATATCGTGAGTTCATAGTTTTAGATTTAATTTTTTGAGCACTAAACGAATTATCTAATAAAATGTATTATTTTTTCTTATAAACTACGGTAAGGTCAACGTCGTCATTAAAGTAAAATATTTGCTTCTTAGTTTTTAAAGTTACCTTCTACTCATAGATGGTTAAGATGGTTTTGCATAAAAATAAGATGTGATTCTCTTTATTGGCTTTGTATAAAGATAAAATGTGTTTATTTTTTTTATTTTTTAGCTGCCTAATAGTGAAATGTTAGTGATATAAAACTATCCGTTGGCACAGAGTATAAAACATATTTCATTTAACAATCCGATGTGAGAGCTAGAGTCAAAACTTATTGTATCCGAAAAAATATTCTAGTGTAACGTATTTGTATACCATAGTAAAAGTAGGTGGTTATCGGCATTTGATTTCGTATTTACAGGGCTTAAGAGCTATAACGCTCTGCATCTGATCCGAATCCGAGAATATTGCTTTAAAGTAACAGCAGGCCTGTTCATCTCCGCTAGTTTACATCGAAAACAAAACACACACGATGGCCCACCTACAGGATACTATTCGACAAGGCCTCACATACGAGCGAACATTGACTCACGCACGCGTATTCTTGTGTATGATGGAAGAAAATAAAGAAAATGGTGTACTAAATACTGTGCAGTATTTAACTGCCTAAATAATAATAAAAACACAGAATGTACTTTTTTAAGTTGCCTCAAGACACTGAGAGGTAAATAAGTAGTTAATATTATTCATGATAATTCATGCTAAATCATGTATTTCCTCCGCCATTTTCCGCAGTTAGGCACCTCACGTCACATCATTTTACCGAAGTCAGCCCTATAGCTTCGGCGCAGTGCCGATCACTGACGTTTGTCAACAAAATGGTACTTGACTCTTGAGACAGGCTAAATTACACCATATTGTTAATGACATTGAGCATACATTTTTTTAAATACCTTGGCGAAGTAAAACTTCTGTACGTAGTACTTATTATTATTCTGTGGTAACAGTAATATTATAGATCGAGCAACGAAAGTTGAGGCGAACACACTGATGTAATAATTGAATTGAGAACCCACAAAACAGAATACGCGATTGAGGTGCGATTGTGGTCAAATGCATAAAAAAAATAATCGCCTCAAGCCTCAACTCTTGCTGCGCGAACTATAATGTCTTTGTAAGTTTCTGGGATTTTTATCAGCAACTGCCCTAAAAGTAGATATTGCACGGGAAGTCCTATGAAGACCTAATCCTAGGCCGATTTCATCAGATATTTTATTCGATTGAACCCTAGCTCTCAGGTTATATAAAATAAATGTCGAGGTAAATGCATTCCTAAGATTTATCACAAACAGCATTTTATGCTAAAATAGATTATATTGGTTATTTACAAAAAAATGTAAGAAAATATTTTTCGTTTAAAAACTTCTCGAAAACTTAAAATGTATGCATTTACCCGCAATATTAAAAGTTATGGTAACTGTTACTAAAATTCTAAGGATATAATATTACCACGATAGAAAAAACGTGTATTTTTCAATTTTATGTCCTAAATATTTAACGATAAGGTCCAATTCATAATTGCCATTATAATTTTCATTATCCTAGTAGACAAGCACCATATTTCTCCCTAAAATACTAAATCTAACGCTACATAGTTGTAATTTTAAGTGTCTTTTTAGTTAAGTTTTCTCGTGGTAATACTGCACAGGGTCATTATTTACGATTTTTAGAAACATCGTTACACTTTGAACATTTACAAACCAGAGACTTAATCGTTTTTTTGTCATATAATTACATTTTTATAACTATTCATAAGTTCAACACTTATTCTGTATATTTTAAAATAGAGACTGGATTACTTTTTTTGATAACTGGGTCAGATAGATAGTTTGTCCTACAGAAAAGTGAGTTTTTTTACGTTCCGTGTTGTTCTGGATACGATTCACCGGTTTATAAAAGTTCAAAGAGCGAAGTACAGTCGCCTGGTCAACCTACAAATGTCAATCTTCAATGATTGTGAACATTTTCAAAAAAAGTTTCAAACTTAATCGTAAGAATTACAATGGAAAATTTGCTCATTCGATTGTGAACTCTATTTCTTCGACATAAAGTTCAAAATCTATTGAAGTTTGAATTTAGTAGTAGGTTGATGTGCTGGCGGTACAATAAACTTTGATCTCACTCCACGTGGTCGTGGTCGTTACCTGAGCCGCATAGTGACGTGTCGTCGCCCACGCTTAAGTCGTCTTGAGAACTGCTCATACGCACTGCAACAAAGTTACAAGGTTAATAACTAAGCGTGGCTGAATTAAATCTTAGGCATGGTTGGATGTACCAGGTAAATACCAAAGCTTTACCCCCTTAGGGGTGGAGTTTCGTAAAATCCTATCTTAGCGGATGCCTACGTCATAACATCTACCTGCATGCCAAATTTCAGCCCAATCCGTCCAGTGGTTTAGGCTGTGCGTTGATAGATCACTATGTCAGTCAGTCAGTCACTTTTGAGTTTTACCAAAGTATGGGTGAAGTTATTTTGTGAATACCTAAGCATGGCTAAAGTTACCAGATAAATACCTAATCAGGTCTGAACTCTGAACTTATCAGGTAAATATCTATTTCTTTACAATGCATATCAGGCCTTTTAATGTTTGAATATCTACCGTAACCATTTGAAGACAAAGAAAAGGGATGGTCAACTGAACCCTAATGCATCAAATACTTTTTTTTTATGTATGTATGTTGTATTTGTGTAGTATCGTAGTAGGTTTATCAAAAAATAAACTTTAATGGCTTGTGTTAAATTAAATTTTACTTCAGTTGTCTGTTAATAGTGAACTAACCTCTACCGCCAAGCCGACCGTTAATATTCCTGTAGAGGGCAGTTTCCAAGTGTTGCAGCCCGTTGTTCTTGATGATGTTGAAGCCGCACAGCCGCTCGATCTGTTTCCACCTGTGCATTCTCTCCTGGAAATTACAAAATAACATTACTTCTGTTGTCAGTTATTAGCCGTGTGAATAAAAATAGAATAGGACCACCTTTGAGAGTATAGTCTGGTCCGTGAGCACGTAGAATTTTGTCCAATGACCCCAAGCTACCCATCCTTATCGCTCGCGCGTAATTATGTTGCTATCGCGCTCGCACACTCACTGCGGCCGCCCGTCGCACAGTCGCGACAGCAATATAATTACGCGCGAGCGATAAGGATGGGTAGTTAGGGGTCATTGGACAAAATTCTACGTTCTCACGGACCGGGCTTTAGTATCCCTCACCACTCACTCTACCATTGGCTAAACGAGTCAGAACTGATAGATTTAGTCGAGTTCATTAAAAAACATTTACGACCGTTTGTAAACTGTACTCGACCATTGTGCGAACACTTTTATGGTGAGTAGCGCGTAGACTAAATTACTCTATTAGTGCGAATAATTAAGGGCCAAGTATGCGAACATCAGGTTTCCCTAGTCCATCTGGCCAGTGTAATCCTCCATTTGCCTCTGGTAACTTAAAAAGGTCGTTATCGTGCTCCTGCATTGGACTAAATAACCTACTGATGATGATATTGTGTCACAAGCTCAGTATAAATATGGATACGCACTCAAAATATTCTTGTTCATTACCTGTAGTTCCTGAGTGACTTCGTTGAGAGCGGTGCGCGCTTCGACAATGGATTTGTCTACGTCGTCGATCGATTTGCCGTGCGTCGAAACGAACGCGCCGACAAGACTCGATCGCTTCTTGCGGAGTTTCTCGCACTGAAAGAAATCAAGGCATAGTTGATTAATCAGTGGAATTTGTTTATAAAGTATTACATATAAATGTTAATAATATGATCAGTTGGTTTTAATAGAAAGCATGTTTTTCACTTTAACTTGTACAAAATGTTACAAGCTTTGAGCATCAGAATGACCTAGACCTTGAAAAGTTCAATTTAGCAATATGCCAAATCGTTTATCTATTGTGAACTAGAAGAAAAAAATATCAGAATAATTAGTCGATTTTCAAAAAGTTGCTTCTGATAAATTCTATGTTCTCTAGACTGGTTATTGATTTTCCTAGAACATCTTAAAAAACAACTGATCGGCTCTGTTAGCATGACCCATGACTGATAATGGGGTAGTGGATCTCAAATTCGTGAGAATCTCAAAACTACTGGGAAACTCTTAAGATGTCGCCAAACAGAACACTATACTCACAGCCTCTCTAGCTTGCTGTAGCTGCATATCAGCCTGCTGCGTCTTGCGGAGGTAGGAGCGGTTCTCGACCTCATGCATCAGCTGTATCCACTGCCATTGACAGTAGTTAATGGCAGTGGTGATGGCAATTAGACTTGCTAGTCTGCTGGTGGTGCTATTAACGTCTAGGGTACTGTACTCACAGCCTCTCTAGCTTGCTGTAGCTGCATATCAGCCTGCTGATTCTTGCGGAGGTAGGAGCGGTTCTCGACCTCGTGGGTTAGCTGTAGCCACTGCTGCAAGCCAGCGGGTGGTACTAAGGACTCTTAGTACACTGTACTTACGACTGTGTGAGTGACAGAGGCTACAAAGAGGCTTCTCTGGCCTGTTACACCTGCATGTCTCCCTGATGCTTCAGGAAGCCGTTCCTGCCTCAATAGTTACACGTAGTCTCCGACCTTGTGCGTAATTTACAATTACTGTTGCCGGTGTCTGGTGTTAGTAGCATACACTTTTATACCTACACTAGGTAGGATATACTCACAGCCTCTCTGGCTTGCTGCAGCTGCATATCCGCCTGCTGCTTCTTGCGGAGGTAGGAGCGGTTCTCGACCTCGTGGGTTAGCTGTAACCACTGCTATAGACTGCTTGTGATGCTATGAACTCCTAGTACTCTATTTTCACGGAAGAGGGAAAGAGAAGCTACAAAGAGGTTTCTCTGTAGAGATGAGACGTATTTACTAGAACAGATCCACACACTAGGTATTTTACAGTACTAGGCGGCACCTATTCCATTTAAAAAAATACTTGATCCACCTAGTATTTTATAAATTACACGATTTCCGACCCTACCCTGGAAGTAATAGAGGTTATTATTGCGTAATCCGTAGTCGTGTATTACGCGCACCTAGTATTTCTCGCTAAGCTTATGTGCGAACGTATCCGTCTCTGTCTAACCAAACAAATTTGAGCGCGACGAAGCAAACGCACACAAACGTAGTCAAACCATATTCATGTAAATAAGAAAAAAGTATGTAAATATTTTTATGAAATTGATATCTTTTAAATACGCCAACTTTTAAGTTGACAGTCCAAAGCCTGTTGAAGTATGAAAAGGGAGGAATTATATTATTATTCAATTTCAAATTGCATCATTCATACTACGGTTGTATCTTTTCAAAGAAAATTGTATTTTAAAGTCATATTACTTGGATTAGTCCGCAGTAATTTAGCATACTTGACGCGACGTCAAGTATGCTAAATTACTACGTACTAGGTGGAACAGGTATTTGGATCGAGTATTAATAAATACTTGGAATAGGTGCACCTAGTATCAAATTTACCTAGTATAACCCATCTCTATTTCTCTGGACTGTTACAGCTGCATGTCCCCTGGTGCTTCACGAATCCGTTCCTGCTTCAAGAGGTAGGCGAAGTCCTCGACCAATTACGTAAATTGTTACTAGTGTTACCATAAACTGTTATACTGTTGTACTCACAGCTTCTCTAGCTTGCTGCAGCTGCATATCCGCCTGCTGCTTCTTGCGGAGGTAGAAGCGGTTCTCGACTTTATGCATCAGCTGTGTCCACTGCCATTGTTAGCAGTTAATGGCAGTGGTGATGGCAGTTAGACTTGCTAGTCTGCTGGTGGTGCTATTAACGTCTAGGGTACTGTACTCACAGCTTCTCTAGCTTGCTGCAACTGCATATCCGCCTGCTGCTTCTTGCGGAGGTAGGAGCGGTTCTCGACCTCGTGGGTTAGCTGTAACCACTGCTGCAAGCCAGCTGGTGGGGCCCAACATCTGTCTTCTAACTCGCCTTCAGCGCGGCGAAGCTCTGCTCGGAGCATCTGAGGATTATCAGATTTGGTTTATAAGTGATTTGTAGTAGGGATGTTATGGATATGTAGTTTCAGTTATGGATACGGTTACGGATATAGGAATAATATTATACGTACGTAGGTTTCGATTACGGATATTTTTTTATTTCAGATATCTGAAAGTTTCGGTTACGGTTACGGATATCTGTGCTTTAGAATGCAATTTGCAATAGTTGTCTAACACGGTTCATTCATGGCCGCACACTTTAAATCGAATAAAAAGAAAGTAATAATAAAATAAAAATGTATACTAAATGGCATTATAAAGGTAAATCAAGCTGTTATGCCTTTACATATAATGCTATACAAAAAAAAACCATTTTAAACTGCCTACATCCGAAACTATCCGAAACTTTTGCAACGGTTACGGATATTTTTTTATTTCAGATATCCGAAAGTTTCGGTGACGGTTACGGATATCCATATCATCCCTGATTTGTCATCCTGTCATGCTGACATCTTCATTCTTTCAGCCACAGGTCATATTATGTCTTATCCACTGCTGAACATATTATAAAACATTATAACTGGTATCTTGCAAAGGAAAGTAAGCCTATATGCTGGGTACAGGATTTCTCCTCACGCAGACCAATGCAGATTGGTGGGGGGTTTGATTGAAGCCAGTGATCCACCATTGTCAGATGTGATCTAACTGCCTAAGGCCCATGATTAAGCTTATCTTGCATATTTTTTTTACATAGGTGTATATCGCAAATTGTTATTTTGACATTGTTATCTGTTTATGAACTGTTTAACAATTTTCCTTGTAGCAACAGTTTAAATTGTGTCTATAATAAAGACGAATTTTCCTCAACTCAATTCAAATTGTGTTCTCATTCAAAAGAGACATCCACTAATTAACATTGAGGGCCTTGACAGTAAAAGGAAAATGCAACATAATGAAAAAAAAACTTAGTTATAGTTAATTGGTTTATCAACTGAGCAAATCACAATGACCCGTGCTTTGTCTTAACCTGTTGGCCAGATAACTGATGCATTTTGTGTACACTGACGGTAAATTAAGCTAAACCCAAGGGCATCTTTTTTCAACAAAAGAGTAAACAATCTGCTGTCAATGATACAGTCAGCGTCAAATAGATCGTGACACATAAAGTGGCCAAAAAGTTGACAACACAACCTTATTCCAATTGTATAGATCGTTTTATCCACGAAGACGTGCCCCACCAATTTTTGATAAACGCGGGGTGCCGGGAGTTTGATCCGAGCAATCCGAGCGTCATTGTTGTAGTGTGCGTGTGCACTGTGCACCTCATGGATAATTTAGCGTGTATCGATAACACACAAACATTAGCGGAAGAATGGTGGGGCGCGTCTTCGTGGATGAAACGATCTAAAACAAAGACATGTTGCGAACTTTTTAGCTACTTCGGGAGACACGAAATATTTGACGCTGACTGTATGGCATGTTCATCTCCTCGAGTAGGCATCGAAAACAAAACACGCGCGGCGGCCACGCCGGCATGGCTAATCCGCTGAATTGCACCATATTGTTGACGATATTGAGTATTTTTTTAAATACCTTTGCGAAGAAATTATTCTTTGTGAAGTACGAGTATATTATTATTCTGTGATAGTACTAGCAGGTAAAATAAATAAATAAATAATAAAATCTTTATTGGCAACAAAAACACTTACATGCACAAACATTGTTGCGTTAGCAACTGCATTAGTCAAGGACTGTGTCGCAGTTGCTAGCGCCCACCTCATACAGGCTGACATTGCAGACTTAAAAGTATTTTTGTTTTAATTTTAGGCTTAATTTTAACTTCTATTATATAAATTAAATAGTTAAGTTTACACATTATTTAGAAGTAGGTACCTAACTGTGAGTGTGTGTGTATAAATTCGTGCTGGGAGTGCAAGTTTCATTATGATTAGATTTATTTCTATTTTGATACCAATTTTATCCAAATTATACATTTACCATTACCACTACTTTATCAAAGTTTCTACTGCGTCATAATCAAGACCAAGAAGCCATTCACTTAAAAGGATTTTGCATTTGAAAGTGGGAAGGGAGTAGATGTGAAGTGCTGCGTTTACTTTGTTGTATAAAGAAGATGAAATGCAGTCAAAATGGTGCTTAGCTAATACAATTCTACTTATGACAGTGTCACAAATTCTATCCTTTCTTCTTTTGCCTTCCAGTAAAGCGGGACTATAAATAAGAAGCTTGTGCTTACGGAGTACAACGTTTAAAACAAATAATTTGCGTACTGAAAGAATTTCCCAGAAATCATGTATCGTCCTGGTGGGATATCTGATAGGCTTGTAGGCCATCACCTTCAAGACAGCCCTTTGGGCTCTCTCAAGCGGAAGAATTTTTGTCTTGCCAGAACCACCCCAAACTGTGATGCAGTATGATATGATTGACTGGGCAAGAGCAAAGTAGGCAATCCTGAGCGTACCAAGATCCGCACCAACCCTTAGCTTACTAAAAACAAAGATAAGTTTTCTAACTCTTCCCGTAACAGATCCAATGTGTTCGGTCCAAGACATAGTGCTGTCTACTATAACACCCAGGTACTTGATGTTTTGAGTACGAGAGATTGAGACACAAGCACATGAATTATTTGGGATCATATTACAAGTATGAGCAATAAGGTTAAATGAAGAGTCCGGTTGAGACGAAAGCCTAGGAGAAAAAGTGATAAATTTAGTTTTTCCTAAGTTCAATGTTAGCAAGTTACGAGACAGCCAAGACATTACACTATTTAGAGCGGATTCTGCAAAAAAGCGAGTTTCCTGCCAACTTCTTCCATGTGTAACAATCGCGGTGTCGTCGGCATAAGTTATAATCTTGCAGTTTGGCAGGCTTAGTTGGCAAAGATCATTGATATAAATAAGAAACAAGGTTGGCCCCAAGACGCTGCCCTGGGGTACACCGTAGGTGATTGATTGACTATCACTTTGAAATTCGCCAACCGCGACGCACTGCGACCGATCACTAAGGTAGCTCCTAAAGATATCGAGCACCACACCACGAATGCCAATCCGATGAAGCTTAGACAGAAGCAGGGGGACAGACACAGTGTCAAAAGCCTTTGTAAGATCGAGAAAAATACATAGTGAAGTCGACTTTTGATTTAAATTATTAACAATTGTACTAGTTAAATTTAGAACGGCGTCCTCTGTTGATTTACCTGATCTAAAGCCGAATTGATTTGAGGATAGAATATTTTTATGATTTAGGTACTGTATTAGTTTTCTGTTCAATATTTTTTCCAAAATTTTTGAAAGGACAGGTAAAACTGATATGGGCCTATAATTATTGACACTACATCTGTCCCCAGCCTTGTATATAGGATGAACTAGTGCCTTCTTAAAAGCAGTCGGAAAAGTACCGGAAGAGAGACAAAGGTTAAACACGTGTTTCAAGACCGGGATAAGGATATGTCTCGCCTCCTTAATCAAGGAGGTCGGAATACCATCCCATCCTTTTGCGCAGTTTAGTTTTAGCCCCAAAATAATATCCTCAATTTCCGCATTGTCAGTACCTAGTAAAACCATAGAGTCCGGCATAGGATTATCGGGTTCGATGGAACTGTGAAGAGATGCATTAGGAAAACTGGATAATAAATTATGTGCCAAATCTTTACCCACGCTTGCAAAGAAACAATTAATCGAGTCAACAGCTGTCTGCGGACTATCATAACTGGATATGAGTTCGTCTGAATGTGAAGTTCTCTGCTGTAAATTTGAGATGTTTTTAATAAGATTCCACAGCTGCTTTGGATTTTTCTTGTGTTTTTCGAATTGTGAACGTTCATATTCCCTTTTAATTTTTTTGAGCAAATTATTACAAAAGTTTTTGTAGCGTTTATAAATAACATTTAAGATCTCATTATTTGGTTGTTTTTTGGTGTTACGATAAAGTTTGTCCCTGTGACGAATACATCGAAGTAAGCCCGGCGTGATCCAGGGTTTATTAATACGTTTTCTGCTCGGTAGAATAGCGGTTTTAGTATTGGCTACTATTATACTTGATAATTGTTGAACAAGAGTATTAGAAGCATTTTCGGCGTCGTAACATTTTAGAACAACAGAGAAATCTTGGTTTTCAATCTCTTTCACACAAGCTGGTATATCAATACGTTTGGAAGTGATTTTTGTAGTTTGTCCAACTTTGCAATCCAACTGACATGAGAATACAAGAGGAGAGTGATCCGTAAATGTTGAGTCTAATACTAGCGTAACAGCCGGTTTGTCGCTTTTGAGGATTAGATGATCAAGGCAGTTATTATTACGGGTGGGGAAGAGGTGAGCTGGTAACATAGAATGAGATGCCATTAGGTTCAAATACAAGTTGGTGTTTGGATCTGGACTATCTGAAGAGATATTTATATTGAGGTCCCCAACTAAAGCTATATTTTTGAAGTGACGTAGTGAAAGCAGTAAGGTATCCATTGAATTAATAAAGTTATCAATATTTCTGAAAGACGGCGAGCGATACACAGCAAGGATCGCTATACCCGAAGATAACTCCAATTTTAAGCAATTAGCATCAACCACAATTGGTTCACTCACTTTGGCATTGATATTGTCCCTTATGTACACCACTATACCGTCATTCTGATTTAAATGGCTGGTTTTATAGGTCTGATAATCTGGAAGCGTTGGGAGATGGGGACACTTACTCAGCCAGCATTCAGATAAAATTATTATATCTAGGTCTAGTTTAGTACGATCTATTAAAAGCAAAAGATTTTCAAAATTAACGGAATTACCGATGCTTCTTATGTTTATATGAAATATCTTCAAGTTTAGCTCCGTGTTTGCTATGTATGCTGTAGAATTTTCAGGGGAACATATGTATGATTTAGCGACAGACACCTTATCTATTTCCGAAATTATTCTTAGGTGCTCATCCATTAATGTGCATGGCAAAAATTACGAGCATACACGAACTTAGTTTATTGACATAAGTGCAAAATCCCAACAGAAAGATTAATCTTATGAAACATGAAAGGACAGAGACCAAAAGCAGCAGTAGAACAATAAAAATTGCACTTGCATTAGTAATCAATATGATGTGTTTGTGTGTTGTAAAATTACTATAAAGTTCATTGAATTGAGTGTGTGTATTATATGAATGGCAATTGGATATGAAGTATGACAAAGCAATAATAATAATGAATCTGAGCAACGTCTCAATATTACTACAAGAAATAACATCGAATAGAATAAGAATAGACATTACATAAGCTAGCATACAAGTATATAGTCATAGCAATCTTTCAAGCTTCTTCAAGTCTAATTCATCTTTGATCATGTAATATGGAGACCCATCTTTCTCTCTAATAAATATTTTGCCATTTGACGACCAACAATATTTATATCCGTTACTGCTCGCGAAGACTCGTGCAGTGTAGAAAAGTCGTTTCATCTTAGCTGTAAGATTCTCCGATATGAAAATTGGTTTTGGGGATCCGCCAATATTTAAATGTTCCGTATTCAGTCTATTGGGTCCTCTGTTATATTGTTTGTAAGCTTTAAGTATGCTGTCTTTAGTGATGACGCTGGTTAATTCCACGATCAAAGTTTTGTTTTCAGGATTTCTAGTGTTGATGCGGAAGATGTCTCGTATGTCATTTTTCTGAATGTCAAAATTAAGAACAGAACCTATCTTGGTCACTGTGTCCATTAGGTTTGCCTTAGTCTCAGGTTTACTAACCGGTAGATTTTTTATTTCCAGACAAGTAGATCGAGCATTTCTTTCAAAATTCTCTAATCTGTTTTCCAGTGACTGAATTTGTGCAAGATTTTGTGACTTTTCCTTCTTCAAATCGTTGACTTCCTCCAAAAGAGAGTCATATTTGGATGTGAGGAATTCTATAGACGTCTTTATTTCTGTGTTTTGATTTTTTATTTCTTGAAACGTTGCACAGAGTTTATCCATCTTTGACTCCTGTTGCTTTTTTAGGTCTGCGAACATACCTCTCATCTCGGACATAAAATTAGCTAGCTGTATATCCATTGTACTTCTCCTCTTGCGCTTCTGCCGCTGCGTTATCCCCGAGGATTTGCATGACATGTCTTCCGACTTAGTACCTTCAGCATCTGATGAGCTCTGTTGCAGTTGCGATGCCGAAAGTTCCTTGCGAAGCTCTCCGCCGGCTGCCGAGCTCGGCTGCGCGAGCGGCGCCCGGGCATCTATGTGCTGGGAGGTCGGCGCAGGGGGGGAGTGACGTAGCGGCATGATGTAGATGCGTACAAAGCCAAACTCAAAAGTACCAGGGCAACAGCGCTTAGTAGGAGCGAAGTGAAAGGACAGTCGGCGGAGCTCAACTTAAGTTGGACGGTCGCGACGCTTTGGTACAACACCGCTTTCCGTCCACCGTAACCAGACCCCCGCTCGTATCGAGTGCGTAGTGAATAGTAGGTAACACTCACGTGTGGCGTCTGTTGTACACGGAGCTCCGTCGCAGTTATGAGCTCCTATTATTGTATGCGGATTTTTGTGTATTATTTTTCGTTTAAAAATTAATTTTAACAAATAAAGATTACTGTGACACACGTCTGACCGCCTCAGATGTCCGGAGGGAAGGGGGAAAGGAAAATGTCTTTTTTACCTCGATTTCGGCTTTGAGCTGCGACACCTCCAGGTCTGAAGAAGTGGAGTTCAACAGCGGAGTGTCACCGGCCTCTCGTAGTTTTTTCTCAAGATTCTTCTTTTCAGTATTCACGTTTTCCTGTAAACGAAAGGAGCAATTTCAATAAAATCTTAATATCAGTTACGACAGTATTATCTATGTTGTTTACTGCTACATTACACACAACAACAAATGTGATGTTGGAGTTGTCTTAAATCTTCATGCTCCAGCTCAGCGTGAGAGAATCAGTCTTCCAACAGTAAAACAACCACAGTTTTCAAAGGTAGACAGTAGATGCAGTAGATACCTACTCCTGAATGTCCTCCAAAGCTGCGTCGACATCTAGAGCTGATGGTTACCTTTGGGACACAAGCAGTTGGCCTCGCCATACTTCAAGCTTACCTGCTCTTGCCTGGCTCTCTCCAGCTCCTTCTGCATGTCATCGAGGGCCGTCTCGTATCTTCAAGCGTCATCTAGTGTCACCTGTGGGAGAAGTGCTGCGTTTGCAAGCTGTTGTTTCGTTGTAACACGTTGTAAGCTCACCTGCTCCTGCCTGGCTCTCTCCAGCTCCTTCTGCATGTCATCCAGCGCCATCTCAGCCTTCTTCAGCTGCTCCATGTCGCGCAGCATGCGCTGCACCTGCGAGCGGCTGGCGCGCCCGGCCCGAAGAGCCGCCCAGCACAGCCCAGCAACAGAGAAGCGAGGAGTCAGTCCTTAGAGGCGAGGCTCAATAGTAACCATGTTTGAAGCACCAGGCGGCTCTTCAGTGTGACGTCAGGGTCATCGAAACCATCTCGATTGAAGAACTTACAGCAGATGGACTGCGAAAGACCAGCATATGATAGCCAACGATAGATCTTGATGTTGGAGTCATCGTAGGTCTTCAAGCTCCAGCTTAGCGTGAGAGAATGAGTCTTTCGGCAGTAAAATAGCCACAATTTTTAAAGGTGACTGTAGATACCTGCTCCTGGATGTCCTTAAAGCTGCGTCGACGTCTCGAGCTGATTGCTGCCCTTGGGACGCAAGCTATTGGTCTCAGCTAAATACTTCAAGCTTACCTGCTCCTGTCTAGCCCTCTCCAGCTCCTTCTGCATGTCATCCAGCGCCATCTCAGCCTTCTTCAGCTGCTCCATGTCGCGCAGCATGCGCTGCACCTGCGAGCGGCTGGCGCGCCCGGCCCGAAGAGCCGCCCAGCCGCCCACCACTGCGCCCAACAGCAGAGAAGCGAGAAGCCAGTCCTTCCATCTACTACCTTCTGCAACGATGTGCGAACATCTTAAGAAGCAAGCCGTTGGTGTGGAGTAATAGGCTGTATTAGATCCTATTTCTGTATAGGGTTGACTTAAAACTAGGGGGGCGCGTTGAATTTAGAATATGATTTAGAATTGGCCTTGTGGTTCGCGCGTAGGGGATTCAAATCAAATTAAACATAAGGTCATAGCAGACTAATCAACTCGAAAAGGGATCAACACCGTATCGCCTTTCGCGCACTGTCAATCGCAAACCTTACGGTGCGGATAATGTGCGTTGCAGTATGAAGTTTCATACAAAAAATACTGAGCGCCTCTAGTTGATACGGTTACGATTCCTGTCCGGCGGGTGTATAAATGTGCGACGTCCTATATCCCGATTGAATAATAGGATAGGATGCTATTGAGATACACCGTTTTTATGTTTATTTTCGTTTGGAATAAAACATGCTTTTGCAGCCTTTTGTGAAAAAACATTGTACCTATCTGATTGTCCATTCACTAACGAAGACGGCATGCATAAATTATGCAGAAACTAAACGAGTCAATAACTGGATGTTATGCGGGCATTGAAAGTGCATATTCTTTGAATTTTGTCAAATAACTTAGATAAGGAAAATCTGGGTCTTTGGGATTTCCGAATAATAAAATATAAAAGTAAAATAAACATATACATTGCTATTTTCTCAAGCCAAGGAAAACATCCTTGTAGTAATGAATTGTAATCACACTACAAGAAGATGCATCAAAAGAACCAATTATTGAGACATTATTATTTTATCTCTATAAAAATCAATCAAATTAAATAATACACCTGACCGAGAATCCAAGTCGGTATTTACTTTAATTCTGGAATATGCAGTAAAGCAAGAGCTGAACTCATAATTGCCAATTTATTCGCAAATAAGAAAACTATTTTCAGACAGTTAATTTTCTTATCAAAACGATCATCCAGATAAACTACCTACCTCGTAATTAATTACCCAGATCAAGGCATGAAACAATTAGTCATTAACAATTAGGTTTTAGATACTCGTTACTTGACCTCTTTGCTACTGGGTGTCCTTGTGTTTTATGCAGCATCTTGGCTATTTATTCAAAATAAATAAGTAGGAGAGTTAGTAGTGTGTGTTAGAATTTAACTTTAAGCAGTTAAATACAATATACAATCTATGCAAAATCCTCCCTTAAAGAGGGTGGAACTCCCTCCCTAGTATCCGGCTCGAAGGACCATGTAAAACCCTACCATAAAGGAGGATGGAATGGCTCCCTGAGCACTTCTAGTTCACTCACTATCACTATAACACTTACAAGATTTAAGTAAGTGGTCCAAATATTGTAAGTCTACATTTTAAAATACGATAATTGATATTGGAATACTTAGAACCTAATATCTTATTTCACGTGTTGATGCATTTCAATGATGAGCAAAGTTCACACATTATAGTATCAGGAAACTACATACCTATCAAAAATTCGACAATATTATGGTCAAGCAATGAGGGTTTTCGCGAATGAAAAATCCGCCAGATGGCAATACGTAGACGCGAGGTCCAAATGCTGCATGATTGGTTATTTTTGACATGACATTGACAGATATGTACAAAATCCACCAATCACGCAGCAGTCAGACCCCACATCCACGTCCCGCCATCTAGCGGATCTTTCATTCGCGAAAACCCTCATTACCGTAAAATATAAGTACTAAATTCAACAGACAGTAGGTAAAAATAGAATAAAAAATGACCACAAACTTGATGAGACACTTATATCATTGCTAAACAAATAAATTAGTCTCTCAAACGAAAATAGCTTGTTCTATGGAAATTGTGTTGCTGTCCTAATGTGTGACGTCATACTTTAGATTCGGACTTCTCTATCAACCAATAACTTTAAAGTTTAAAGTTTTAACTACATCTAACTTACTGTTTTAATTAAGCTAAAAACTTTTATCTATTTCTTTTTTTTGTATCCTTTTACGTATAACGTTTTAATTTATATAGAGCTACACATGTTTTAGATACACTTTCGATCTTGATCAACGAATCATAACATTAGATGGAATTGCAAAATCCATGATCAGTTGTCATTGAGACCTTTAAAGGTAAGTCGTTGACCTGACCCTGCTCAGTGTCATCTGTGTGTTAAGTGGCCTTCAGACTTGGTACACTACCGAATGGTTTCAAACACAAAATATCCTTCTCTATTGTAGAGTATGATTAATTTATATTCGACGTCATTCTATTCATAGCTTAATATCAACTTGCTTTATGTTTTTAATAATATAAGACAGTTCTATTGTTTCTTTAGAGACAAAATATTCTGGTTGACTTATGGTTTTTCGATTTGCAACTCAGGTGAGACGAATATTGTTTTGTTATTAGCAATCATTTTTATGAATTGATTTGTATGAGTGAGTAAATAATACTGTCGCTATAAGTGATTTTTAAGCACACATTAAAATTCTATCATTTCATAGAGTATTTACCTAACTTTTTGCGTCTCACTAAAGTCCAGCAAAAACAGTTTCGAGCAAAAACATTACCATCATCTGCGAAGTCGACAAATCGTCCGCCGAGTAGCAGGTAAATACAATAACGAGCCAACGCGAGCCAGCTCTCAAACACCATTTATAACACCATCACTGCACATAATTATCGCCACACCACAAAAATTATCACTGATCAATCATATCATCCATGTATACCTATCAGGTATATTTCGATTTGGAAAAACGTCACTGTAGAGTCGAGTTCGTCACGCGTATAGGCGGTCGGCACCGAACGAAACTCGAGTTTGAATGGGACTAAATCACACACGGATGGACACGTAACTGTAGTGTGACCACTTTTTAGCGAATTCGAGAGACCTGACTAAGGGAGTGAGGTCATTGGGTCCGAGGAGGTTAATATAATTTATTTAGATGTTGTGTCCGATAAATTTACTAATTCAATTTGTTTTTTTTTTTTTACAAAATTGGAAAGAAACTGTGAAAATAGGGTATGTTTTTGACGATGACATAATCATGTAAAACCCAAAATATTTTAGCTATAAAAACGAATTGTTTCTATTGACTTTGATTTCGCATCCAAGTATTTGCGAAGCGAACTTAAAAGTTTTTATTATCGTTGTAGTATGAATCATGACATACCTACTTGAAGACTAATTTAACAAATCCTTTGGAAGAGCAAGTTTTTTAAATTACTTACTCTGTAGGCTTGAATTCCTAAGGGTTATAACGGGAACACAAAAGACACGGATAAAATAATTATACTACTCTTGGGCTACTACTACTACTACTCGGGCCATGCTTGGAGTTTCCCTGCGTGATCGAATCAGAAATGAGGAGATCCGCAGGAGAACCAAAGTGACCGACATAGCTCGCAGAATTGCTAAAACCAAGTGGCAGTGGGCGGGGCACATAGCTCGTAGAGACGATGGCCGTTGGGGCAGAAAAGTTCTCGAGTGGCGACCACGGGCTGGAAGACGTAGCGTGGGCAGGCCTCCTACTAGGTGGACCGACGATCTCGTAAAGGTCGCGGGAAGAGCCTGGATGCGGGCAGCGCAGGACCGTGCATTGTGGAAAACCTTGGAGGAGGCCTTTGTCCAGCAGTGGACGTCATTTGGCTGAAACGAAAGACGAACGAAACTACTCTTAGCTTACCGCATCATGTTAAGTAACTAATTTAATTAAATAACCATCAGTCTTCATTTAAAGTTTTTTTTTAATTCAAAATTTCAAATAACACTTAAATGTTAGATTTATGAAATAAACTTTTGCTTTTAAATCGCAGTTTAAAAATACTTTAAACAGGTTACTCGCCTAAATCGAGGTAAGGTCTAATAAAATTATATGTTTTATTTCGGATGTCTCGCCAAAACCTGTGGGCTTTAAAAACGTTGGGATGACCTTGCAAGTTCAATAGCTTACGGACTTCATCTGGGTATGGCGATCTTGTTTATCTTAGTAACAGCCGAACGTTTTTTTAGGTCACACACACTTGTTTGATGCGAATCACATAATGTGGAATGCTGAACTAGGCGTTAGGTTTAACATTTTCGTGATGTATACTACTAGTCGATGTGTTACATTTTCGTGGTGTATTGTTGCGCCATCATTGTTAATGTCATATTTTATTTTCACACACGAGCAACGAACTGCGGTTTACTCAGAGAATCGGTCCTGCAGCACGGCATTTACATCACTGTGTCAGTGACATAACAACAACATCAACAAATGTACCACAATGCCAATAGGAATGCAAAGTCATAAATATTCAAATTACAGATTAAGAAATTCCTGATAAAGAAAGGATACTATAAGTGGATGACGAATTCAGTGACAAACTTCAGCTGACTATCTCACACATAAAATTTTCCCTCGAGTAGGTAATGGTAAGAGTAAAAAGCAAGCTAAATATGGTTAAAATATCATGTGCCCTGAAAAGGATTACTCTACTAATAAAGACTTTGAATTTTCAATGGCTTACTACAGTATGACTGGTTATTATTAGTGGGTAGGCCCTGTATTTTGGCTGAGAGAACCCCACATAACTTTCATTGCCCCGCCATTGAGCATGCAATTCAATGCATTTTCTAATCGAAAAAAAATACATGAAAGTTAGCCAAGACCAAACGAAATGTCCTACAGTCTTGGACATTAGTGAGAGAGCAAAAAGTGATCAGCTTAATGATTTCCAATATCGTGAATCGATTGAGCCATCGTGGGAAACATCATCTGTCAACAGTGTGTTTAAAAACAAAAGCCGCGATGCGTGGTTATCCTACAATTGGTTTAATAACACGTTACTAGTAACAACTTGCGATGACATTGTGTAAGCCGTACTTGCGGAAAGTAATTTATGTTACGGAAAAATATATTTTTATTGGCGGCGACATTTTAATGGGCACTGTTAATTGTTGTGCGGTCATCGACAAAATGCACGCGGTTAAATTATCCCCACCCTTTAGCTATGAATTGGTTTATTATGTTTTTATTGTATTATATTTATTAGAAATTGTGGTCATTTAGTCATAAATGGAGTTAATTTTTTTCGATATATGTAGCAGCAAAAGTGGTGTTTTATTTGCCAAAAATGATGAACACATTCTTCTTGTTCATTAATTGTAATAAAAATTATAGACTTTTCTTTTATGATTTCATTAGTTTAGTTCTACTAAACATACGTTCACTAGTTAGCAACTGTCTACCAAAAAAAAACATAAAATTAATCTGACACGACAACGAATGCGCACTTGAGAAAAAATAAATTGTGTGACCACGTAAAAAATACAAACAAGCACCAATTAGCTTGCTAATTAGCACAATAAAGCTTCAAGTGCAGTAAATAATATCAAGAAGATTATATTTTTATTATACTATGTTTTAAGATTCAGTACTTACTCAACTGAGTAAGGACTCAAGGTTTTTTAAGCGGGAAGACGTTGGTAGAGATTCTAACTCCCTTTAAGTTCGCTGCTTCGTACATATGGGATTTTACCACGATTTCAAGCGGGTCAGTACTTTAGAACGGTGTCTTTACAACCTATTTTTACCCGACTGCGCCAGAAGGAGGATTATGTTTTTATTTTAAATTTTGTCAAAATCAAACGACAATATAAAATTAGAGAAGACAAACACATTAAACGCTTTGAAATAAAATATGTGAACATGTTTGCATAATTCGAAGATCGGAGGATGCTTTTAGTAGGCATTAAGTTTTTATACAAGCCACCTACGCATAATCTTTCATACAAAAGTTTAGGGTCAATGCAAACGATGCCATGGTTTGTGTGGAAAAAGTAATATAATATCGCGCAATTTATAAAAAAAAACATATGAAATAGTGACATTGGATAGATAGATCGATGTTTGTTACTCCTTCACGCAAAAACTACTGGAACGATTTTGATGAAACTATACAATGATAAATTTGTTAAAAGTTATATTAGCGTGCCAAGTTCACTCACTGTCCGAACGTTAAGAGTCGTTTGCTTCCTTGTGAATAAACAGCTTTACGATTGAATGAAGAATGTTCACTAATTTTGTTTTTTAGCTTTCTGTATTCTCTGTTAAAAATAAAAAATACACGTGAAAGAATTATTTCGATACGTCAATTAGTTTCCAAGATATTGAATTTTAAAAGTGCGGGCGGCGGCCGGCCCGCCATTTTATGCGCGTGACGTCATATTACAGTGACTGGCTCATATTTGTATGGGTGGAATCTTGCAAGCTGAATTAAGACTCACTTTCAGGCAACCGATTAAGCTGAAATTTCGCAAACACATGTGATTTGGATGACCATGCAATATTATGATGACATGGAGCTGATCTGATGATGGAGCTGGAAGGTGGCCATAGGAACTCTATAATAAAACGACTTAAATCCATCGAGTTTGGGCTCGTTCGTTTTGTATTGATGAGTACTTTATTTCTTTATAGTAATCAGGGTCTAATGATGGAGCTGGAAGGTAATTCGCAATAAAACGACACAATCGCATCAAGTTTGGGTTTGGTTCAATTTTAATTTCTGTGATGGGTCTGGGTGTTAATATGTATAATAAGTTTGTATTTACAAGAAAAAATGTATTTAAGTATGTTTATATCCGTTTTCTAGTGAGCGGACACTGTGAATGTACGTCACGCGGGGTCACGTGACCGTCGGCGGTACTCAAAATCTAAGCGAACTTTGAATGCCTATAAAATCATAACTACTGGGTATTTTTGAATGAAATAAAAACTAATGTATTTGTAAATGTAAAAGCCTAACTGTAACATAGGTTTCAAGTGATTTTGCATACCTAGTAACATTCTCAATTGTACTAGGTATGCGTCGATCCTTAATGTATGTGCGATTTGCTGATTCACCGCTTGTACTGTAATTACGCGTAATGGCGACAAAATAACCAGAAACATGGTCGTTTACATACTGTTGTAAGTTGATGACACGTTTTTCATAAAATTCGGATAATTCGGCAGGTTTTCTAACCTGCGAAAACTTATGTGTCATGGCGACCGACAGTTAATGTTAATATAATAGCATTAACATGCATCCGCACTTAAGCGAAACGAGCGGTCAAAATTACACTTTTTCATTTTCAAATTTTTGAGTTAAACTAGTTCTTGAGTGAATCGCCAAGCGTAGTGTAGGACGCCCCTTAATTAGATGGAGTGAAGACTTACGAAAGGTCACTGTCAGAAGCTGAATGCTACTAGCCGATGACGGCAAAATGGCGTTTATAGGGGCTCTCAATATGATGAGATACCATGATACTTTTCATAAGAAAAAGTAAAAGTACACAATCATACTTGGAGTTATTAAAGTATTGCCACATCATCATTCGTTGACAGTTTGGCATTCGTGTACTAACATAATTTTTGTAGTTCTTTAAAACACCATAATACAAACAAGAGTAGATTAAGTCGCATGCAATGCTAAAACGCATTAAGTAAATTCTATAAACACACAGTCGTTGTAACATAGGTAGAGGACTGTAATCATGATTGCATTATTCTAATTTGACCTCGTAAAGGTTCTTACAAACCTATTCGTTATCTTGTTATGTTACTTAGTAAGTAAGACTTGAGAAATTAATTTCTAGATAACCTTTTTAGAATCCATTCGTACAACATCGTTTACAAATAAATAAGGTATTCTAGCCCTAGCCAAATGAACTAGGTCTGGACTTCAGGTCAAAAAGAGGCAGAGTCTAAAGCAAAAGACTAAGTAGAGTCGATGGATCAGAATCCTACTATCCTACTACTATCCTATCCTACTAATATTATAAATGGATGTCTGGATGTCATGATGTCTGGATGTTTGTTACTCTTTAACGCAAAAACTACTGAACGGATTTTGTTGAAATTTTACAGTATTATTGTTTATAACTCAGATTAACATATAGGCTATAATTTATGACGATATATGACAAACAAATTTCAATAAATAAATAAGACTAAAAAGCGCCATCTATTATCATTGGTTAAAATCTACAGCGCTGGACAAACTACTGTTTTTGACGTTCGTAAATATGCATGCGGGGGAAGCCGTGAAACATCTAATAACATGATATCAAACAACAGATTTTATGAAGGGGTTAAAAATGAGGTCCACGCGTACGAAGCCGCGGGCGGAAAGCTAGTGATTTATAAAGTAGAAAGGCTTTCAGTGTAGATTTTGACCTGACCATTACATCATACCAAACCGGCCTTTGTGGAAATCATTGGGGGAGGCCTATGTTCAGTAGTGGACGTCCTATGGCTGAAATGATGTTGTGAGTCTTTTAAACAAGACCATGTCAAAATAACATTGTAAACAGTTTTTATTCGCGTGCAGACAAGTGTATTGGAGCCTTAAACCAAACATTTTTCTCTAGATGTCTATCTTTCGTAATGAGTGTTATAATGACTCAAATATTGTTGTAAAAACAGTACAATGTGCAGGTCTTATTATGATTTATAGATATAACTAGACTAGATGTTATCATACATACGGTTGGGTCGTTATTACTCTAGCGTACTTGAGTAAGTAATTTATAATTATTAAGTCCATGTCTGACAGATCTTCGAGCAACTTTATGAAATTGGACTGAAGTTGCTTGCGACGACCTGATAAAGGTAGCAGGAAGGCGCTGGATGCAGACCGCTACCAACCGTGCGATGTGGAAGTCATTGGGGGAGGCCTATGTTCAGCAGTGGACGTCATGTGGCTGAAATGATGATGATGATGACGATGAAAGTTGCTTCAGGTAGGATTCAAGCACACCTTTTTCATTTGCTGGGTGAATGCTTTAACAAAGTTCATGTAACGTTGATATAGATAAAATTATGTTTCAATATAGATTAAATACATAGCATAATGTTTTGTGCATAGCCAGCATAATGGGTGTGTATGCGATTATAATTTCACTATTTCTAATTATCTATTGGTTGTGTCCAACGAAATAATCTATCAAATAAATCATCTCTGTTCACAGTAAAGTTCCGCACAGTCAAGGTCACACTCACACTGTACGACTTTTTATTATTGTGTGTGAAATTACCTAAACGGCTTCGTTATTACACGATCGACATCGTGTCACAATGAGCAATCAGTTCGGGCTGCTGTTGGTACAGGAAAAAGGTATAATCAGAGTAAATACAAATGAGTAGGTGATCTTCATAGAAACGCCCGAGCGCGGTTTGTATGTGACCGCGCCAATACGTATGCGGCGCGCACGCACACACTGACAAAATTCAGGGCAACTCACCGCTAATCAACGCAAAATTTGATGACCTACTCATTTGTATTTACTCTGGTATAATGCAACGGCTATACGAGCTGAGAAGCGATAACATTTATGTGGGTATTATCGGGGATGCAGATGGCTGTTGGGATAAAAATCAACGCAAGATGTCATTGCAAAAATAAACAGACAAATCATTTTACTAAGACCACTTGTGATAAATTATGTATGCCAATATGATGCTACAGAAGCGTGATATCATAGTTCACACGCCTCAATCAAACTTGTATGAAATAGCATGTAGGACGTCACTAAAAAAACTAGTTTTTAAAAGTCTTTTGGAAATACTAGTACAACGGATCGTAAATAAAACATTATTAGTTTTATTGTGCATTATTGTATTTTTAATGAAGGAGCAGGATAATTGTGAAGATTGTATTCACAGAGGAAGTTCGTAGTAAGTGACGTAAGGTGGCGCTAGTTTGTATGTACGGTTGTTATATTTAAATACTTAGTTTAATTTAAATAATATTTTCAGAATGTCGAGTCTAAATCAGGTTACTATTTAAAAAATATTTTATTTTTCTCTTGTCCTAACAATTCTTGATGTAAATCGCGTGATAGTTGAATAAAGACAGCCTCTACATGGCTTTATGTAGAGTTATCTTAAAATTGCAGCAATTTTAATTTCGATATTACATTTCCGCTCTGGACGTTGTAACGATTATAAACGGAATTAAGAATTTAAATGATGTCACGAAACTTTGGAAAAATCCTAGCAAAATGATTATAATTTTACAGATTGACAGCCAATAAAAAACGCAACCAGTGAAGGTTATGTTTGGTTGGTTAGTATAGGTCGCGCAACGAAAGTTGAGACGAACACATACTCACACTAATGTAATATTTGAATACAAATCAGTGAAAATACGTAAGACGTCAGCGCGACATGCGTATACAGTGTGTATTTTACCATCAGTTTACAATAAGCCAGGTCTCCAGCGCGTTTTGCCCTACACTCAACATTTAAGAAAATTGCCTACAAAAAATGTTGAGATGTTTTTGTTGATTGTGTAGGGCAAAACACGCGCTGGAAACCCGACTTTAGGTGTGCTCGCTAGCGATTGCGTAAAAAATTACATGAAATGTATGATACACTGTACAGCACCCCTAGCGGTAATTTTCTAGGGTTAAAATCTTCATAGGTTTTTTGATGCACCGATAACGTTTAATGTAAACTCATGGTAAAGCTACAGAACAAATCTTTGCTTGTTCATAGCCTCAACTCTTGCTGCGCGACTGCGCTAATTTTAACGTCTCTAATTCATTGGCGCTTCTTCTCCAGTTGCGCTCCGATTTTCATTCCAGCTGAGGTGCAAATTTGGTATCGCGGTAAAGTTCACGCGCAAACAAAGACAAAACAACGGATTTAATCACTTTCCAATAAAAGTCCGAACACCTTATTTTTTTCACTAAAACACAGCAAATGTTCGGGAAGGCGTTGACCTTGACTTTGAGAAAAAGTGTTCTTTTAGCTTTTACACAAAGAAACAGTTGCGTTTTGTTTTCGTTTGAACTAGCTGTCAAAGCAACGCCGCGATACGAATTTGTGATTTTCTTTCGTCGTCTAGTCGCGTTGTAGTTAAAAATATTTCATCGGGGCACAGTAGAGTTCTTATCGGTGAAACGTTTCACGTACTAAGACGTACCTTTCGGGGGGCCGAATAGCACTACATCCATGGCCTTCAAGGCCAGCTTCTGCTTGTGGATGGGGTCCTTGATGCCTAGCACGTTGCTGACATACTGCATGTTGTTCACCGCCAACCTGTGTGGAGAAATGACATTAAATATATTTCGTTTTTCTTGTCAAAATCAATAAGCATCAAAATCATTAGGTGAAAGTATTTCATCATCATCATCCTAGGATGCGCGGCATATTAGAATCTTATCGACGATTTTAGACGACAAATGTATGAATTTCAGGGTTCGAAATTATCAAGATAATTACGCTTCATGATAATTATCCGATAATTATCGGATGATTATCATATATAATATAATTTATATAAGTTACATTTGTCATATTGTTTCATAACAAATTCTGATGTTACATGTTTCAAGTCGAGTTATTAATTTCGAATGTTGCTTTATGTTTTGGTTGCTGATTGTTGTCAAGTTACCATCGCGGCATCGCTAGTCGCATAAAGCGTTGTGGAAATTAGATAAATATTTTGACGCTAGATAAAGAGTGATAGTTGTGGAGCTAAATAGGGGTTTTATAACTATCTATGTTGAATAACGCCCACCGATAGATGCAAGTGCGGAAATACACGTTCGAAAACTTCAAATACAGTTCATTTTCACAAGCGCATTTTTTTGTTATCATCAACCGATAATTATCCATCTGTTATTATCAAGATAATTATCATGATAATTATCGTGATAATTATTATCATTGATAATTATCCTTTCAAACCCTGGAATTTATCGCGTAAAATCGATAAAATGCCTCTGTAATGTTATATCGTGCCGCGCATCCTAGGCAGGTCATTTACGCCCGTATTCACAAATGATGCTTGCTTAAGTGAAGCAGCAAATCGAACGCACAGCGCTGAATAGAGCCCTGTGTTTGGTTCATATGTCACCCTGTGCGTCCATGCGCACTGTGAGACCTCATAGTAATGTTTTTGAATACGGGTGTTAGTCTCCACAAATATCAGGCCTCCCCAACCCGTCTGGCTAGCGTTCTGAGTGTAGGCCAATCATCCATCATCATCATTTTTTCAGCCACAGGACGTTCACTGAACATAGGCCTCCCCAATGACCATTTGCCTCCGGTAATTTAGAGAGGGTCGTTCTCCTGGATTGGAGACAATGATCTGATGATGATTATGATTAATTTTCTTTGCTGCAAGCTCAATAAATAAAACTCCACCTGGGCAGAGTGGCGCCGGTGACTTTGTGTTGCAGAAACAGCGTCTTGTATTGAGGAAGATCCACCGACTGGGACAGCCACTCGACTGTCTGCTCCACCGTCCAGTTGTGGACCTGCGGACAATATTAATAAATTAATATAAAAAAGACCGTATTTTTAAAATAATAGCTGGCAAGCGAACTTCGTACCATGTAGTATGTAATTTGTGACATGTGATGTCAATAGTGCAGAAAATAACTAAATTTTTTGAAACGGATTCCTAAGTTTTTGAAAATATTCTATCGAATATGTTCATCAGACAATCAAATCTTTCCTGATATAGGATAATACGATGCAAAATAAGTTATTGAATCAGTTAAGAAAACCAACTGTATGATTATCTCATTGTATAAAGAAACTGATTACGTGCAGCGCAAAATCAATAATTGTAATGTCATCATTTTCTTAATAAATTGATAGCCAGTGATGCTGGTCAAAACCCGAAACTTTTTCAAGCTTCTTAGAACATTCACATCATCGGTAATAGGGAAAACCATAGTAATACACGATAATAGGCTAACCAAACACACAGATTGTTAATTTAAACCAAGATACCATATGCAAGCGGAATAAAGGCTATTTTCGAACCGTTCACCTTGACCTAGACAATGGCCGCCTGTGGAAGCGCACACGCATGTAATTCGTGTTCGTACGGTTGGTACGGTCTGATTTGTAAGGAGTTAACTTAAAAAATAGTCGTTTTGTAGGTAATAAATTACAAATATTTCCATATTTGTAATGTACCTATTCGGTATTTTAAATCGATAAAAATTAGTCAGTGTCAAGTTACCTGTGCAATTGATTGTTTTATCAGTAAATCAATCACATAACTTATTCAGATTGTACAGTGTGATAAATATAATACAAGATCAGGTGTCTGCGGTGCATGTAGGCAACAATCAGTGGCTTCCTGATAAAAATACTCGACTAAAGTAAAAATACGGAATGTTTGCAACAAATACTTAAGATTTGCAAGTAGTTTCTGCCTACTTCGGAATAAAACTAATGCAAACCTTTGTTGCCAAGATAGTATGTTCGAGTTTATATGATTAAGTACAACAGTATATCATTCTGTGATACAACGCCCAATCTGTGCACCTGATATCAGATAAATAACTCAATGTTTTTAGTATTCTCACTACTGCCAAGGCAATGGAGGTTAAATTTACTTGTCTTTCATACTTCCGTAACAAATTATTCCATAAGTAATATCTACGTTGTTTTAGACCAATCCTATACTACCAACCCACTGGGTGGACGTACGGTATGGTGAAGGTTGAAGGCACCTGGACGCGGGCAGCGCAGGACCGGTCTTGTGGAAGTCTTTGGTTGATGCCATTGTCATGCACTAGATGGCACTAGGTTGAAACGAACGAACGAAATTTTAACCTGTGTCTGTGGGTATGTTTAAAATGGCTACTGTAGCATCTGTTTTAAACGAACTAACGAAATTGGTATTTATGTGGTCTATGTAGCTATGTCCAAAGTAACTTTTAGGACTTCTGTTGTAAGTAAAAAGCAGGTTATACAGGGTTTCCCAAAAAGTAGTGTGAAGCCGAAGCCCAGAAGTGCATCACTAGGGCTATCCAAATCACCCCCATATTATTATATGTTCCGCGATTTTTGATAGTTTCCTAGTTATGATTGTTTTAAATTTCTGTGCTTTGGCACTTTTTTGGTCACTATGGCGCGAATAGTCAAGTTATATGCCTGATTTTTTATTATTATTAGATGAATACTAGGCCCAGCTGATTCAAAGTATCTGCATCCATAACACGAATGTAAACTAAAATTCTGTATGTTGTAAAAAAAAATCATAACTCGAAAAGTATCAAAAGTCACGGTGATTTGGGTAGCCCTAGTGATGCTCTACTTCTGGGCTTCGGCTTGACACTACTTTTTGGGACACCCTGTATTACATCGGAGCTCCCAGATCTCCTTGACTGATATGTGCATATCGTCTTTGTGGTGGAACGTTAGCTGCAGTTTCTCATGGGTTCTTTAACCATTTGATGACGTGTGGTACAGAGACCTAAGTCTTGTACTATGGATAGGCCTCATAAGAAGGCTCAAGATCACCCAAAAGCGATGGAGCAAGCTATGCTCGGAGTTTTCATACGTGATCGAGAATGAGGAAATTCGTAGGAAAACCAAAGTAACCGGGTATGTGTGAAATGGCTATACACGGTGTGGTTTTGTAAAAAAAAGTAATTAGGTACAAGAAAAATATAAATAAAATTTTAACTATTGCTTTATTAGTAAAAAAACCTTGTTCAAACGTCTCCTAAAACCTTCGAGACGGCGCTTGTTACCGCTCGCACCAACCCCGCGTACCCCGCTACACCACCGAGCACATGCGGCCGCCGCCCCGGGAGAGCGGGGGACTGACCGATAGCTCTCCCGCGTAATAATACCATTTTTCTGACATCATGATTTTTTCAATGAAAAAAATTTCTTTTTTGGCATTATTGCCGTGTATACTACCACCCCTGAGATGGGCGTTGTTTTACAAAACCACATCTGTGTAGTGGATTCTGTTGTAAGTAAAAAGCAGGTTATATCACCTCGGAGCGTAGCCACGCCTCCCAGAGCTCCTTGACCGATATGTGCATGTCGTCATTGTGGTGGAACGCTCGCTGCCGCTTCTCGTAGCCGCTGTCGTACTGCAACTCTTCGCGGAGGAACTGGAATCAGAGGGAATAACTAATAAGTGACACAGAACATTGGAATGGGATAGATGAAGGCTGGGAAGGAAGGAGATTTCGATTTACATAAGTTACAAACATTTGTAAGAATGAACATATAAAATAATTATGTTTGTGTTACTCTGACGTATTTAATTAACCTATAATACCAGGACTTATTTAACTTTCCTTGGGACAAACTTGACCTTCACTGGTTGGGTTTTTATTGGCGGTCAAGCTGTAGTTGCTGGCTACACAGGAGTTGCAGCGGTGGGAAAGAGAGGTGGGAGTAATTCCGTGGATATGTTTATGTTATAGGACCCATTATTCCGCGGGTACTTATAAAAGTCTTTTCTAAGTTTGAGACTAGATGGCGCCGAGCCGTGTAAAATACCCAAGTCCTAATTTAGTCAATTTAGCATTGAATAGTTTACAGTCGAAATATATTATTAGTCATTCAAGACCCCGCGAATCGAGACAATAGATATCAATTGTTACTCGTTCTTATGCGACCACTTGGGGTTTGATGGAAACATTTTACAGCTCTGGAAAATAAAAACTTGTCTCGTTTATATTCTGAAAACAACAACGCCATTCATCATAATAACCGACCGCTCTTTATTCTTACAGTTTAGGCGCAGGCGCAGCGCCGATAACATCGTATACAGTCAACCGCACTTCAGGATGCAAATTATAAATTTTAAAACAGCACGTATTCCAACCACATAAGAAGCAAGTTTTAGCTCAAACCGTGCCGTCATCTGCTCATTGTATCAGGCTGATTAAGATAACCTCCTAACGTACCTAAATAAAAACAGAATAAAACTACAAAAACTGTTGTGAGATGTTTGTATAAACTGAGCTTATAAAAATATTTTAATAGTCAATAAATTTGTAACATGAAAGCGAACATGTTTAACGGGCGCATTCTCTTTCTATACTTTAATGTGTAGCCAATCCATTAAATTACGCTAGTTTTACCGGCAGCTATGTTACATATTTCTTTGGGTATTTTTTATGTTTTATAGGATCCATTGTATTTGTAGGTAAATAAGTAATTTATTATCGTTTTGATACACTTGTTTTTTATATTTTAATCTATGTCTTGCAAACACTTTTTTGTTCTGTACTTTGTGTGAGAAATAAATCATTATTACTTATTCACATTGTCACATAACCTGCGTGAGACGTCTCATGACTTTAAGATTCCGGGTTCGATTCCCTGACAGAACCTTTTTCCCAGTTTAGGACAATGCAGGCTTGAATTAACCTGATTTACCGAGAAAGAAACAAGATTCTTTGCTTCAGAGGGTAGGCTTTCAAATACTTGATCTATGTAATGTTGGACGCATCTCAAAGGTTCATTAAATTTGACACCAGTAGGCCTAAGATGCGCACCGTGATAACTTTTATCGACGTCAAAATGTATGGGCAAAATCGATAAAATGGCGGGATAATCGCTTATCGCGGCGCGCATCTTAGGCCTACAGGAGTGTCACCTCATTACATCTCACCCACTCAAAAGAAGGCCGTACTAACCTTACTTATGAATACAATAATTATACAAGTACTCACGTCATCACTCTCGCTAAGGTCTACGTTCCCGTTGGCGTCGTCATCCAGCTGCCTGTGCAGTTGCGTGATGGCCTCCAGACCTGCCCGGTCCTGAAGACATGACTGCTCGTTGTGGCAGGCCTCCAGCAGAACTGGAACAGAATTAACATTTAAGGCGATTAGAGTCCTCAATGACCTTGGGCGTTTGACCTTCACGCCGCGAGCAACACCCGCGTACCCCGCACCAAAAACTCCGATTTGACACCGATCAAAAATACACGGGCATAGGTAGATACAGAATAGAAGCTCTTTCTTCATACATTACTGCCTATTATTTTAAACTTAAATTGATGAAGGTATTTAATAAAAATAAAATCCATGAACATTTTGTACGGGATAAAAATTTATTTTATTTTTCGTAAATTTTCTAATGCTTTTGTCGGTTCAGTCGTTCTCGAAATTTGAACAAACCCGACTTTATTACAAGCTTTTATTTAGCTTGCAATTTATGATGTATGTAGGTAATTACATAAATGTTTGTTCGGGTGGAATCTTGCAAGCTGAATTAGTTAGACCAACTTCCTGACGACAACTAGGCTAGATGACAAAATTTCAATTATTTGTCCGTCAGACAGATAATTAGAAAACATTAGACTCATGTTTTTTATTTTCTTTCATAATTAAATAATAACAGTGCTACATCAAGTTGAAATGGCGCGATACGCCACGCTTGAGTAGAATTTTTACTCAAATGTGACGTCACGCGACATTTCAACTCAATATAATACTGTAATTATTCGATTATGGAAAAAATTAAAAAATATGAGTCTAATATTTTCTAATTATCTGTCTGACGGACTAAATAGAATTTCGATTTCATTACCCAGTCATCATCCCTATTGGAACGCATTAGTACCTAGTATTGTCTATGGGTGCGCCAAAGTTCACCTAAATTTTCAACTCCGAAAATTGGAAATCCGAAAATGTTCTTCCTAACATTTTTCATCCCAACAATCACAATTCCTAACTACTCTGTCTCTAATGTTCATAATTCCGAAGCATTCAACTTCATAATGTCATTAGCAATAAACATCTAATATACTTTTATTTGTTTTCCTATATTTTCTCAACATAACCATCTTTTACACTATTATTCAAAGTCATATCTTTTTTGTTTAGATTTCTTTCTTTGACGATAATATTTCTTGTCTCAAGTTCAAGTTTGTTGGCATTAGCACGTATACTTGAGGAAGTATATAGCGAATTGGTCCTATTCATAATTTATTGGTTTAACTTAAGTCAGAACTGCGACCATAACGCACGAGCCGAGCAAGCGAAGCCAGAGTCCCGCTCCAGTCATTCAGTCAAGTTCCAGAAACGAATCGGTCCTATTCATAATTATTGGTTTAGGTTAGGTTAGAACTGTGACCACAACGCACGAGCCGAGCGAGCGAAGCCAGAGTCCCGCTCCAGGCATTCAGTCAAGTTCCAGAAACGAATCGGTCCTATTCATAATTATTGGTTTAGGTTAGAACTGTGACCATAACGCACGAGCCGAGCGAGCGAAGCCAGAGTCCCGCCCCAGTCATTCAGTCAAGTTCCAGAAACGAATCGGTCCTATTCATAATTATTGGTTTAGGTTAGGTTAGAACTGTGGCCCTAACGCACGAGCCGAGCGAGCGAAGTCAGAGTCCCGCCCCAGTCATTCAGTCAGGTTCCAGAAACGAATCGGTCCTATTCATAATTTATTGGTCTAGGTTAGGTTAGAACTGTGACCACAACGCATGAGCCGAGCGAGCGAAGCCAGAGTCCCGCTTCAGTCATTCAGTCAAGTTCCAGAAACGAAACGGTCCTATTCATAATATTATTGGTTTAGGTTAGGTTAGAGCTGTGACCACAACGCATGAGCCGAGCGAGCGAAGCCAGAGTCCCGCTCCAGTCATTCAGTCAAGTTCCAGAAACGAATCGGTCCTATTCATAAAATTATTGGTTTAGGTTAGGTTAGAACTGTGACCTTACGTTACCTTCGCAAAGAAAACCTTCTGTACGTAGTACTTATTATTATTCTGTGGTATGAGTGAAAATATTATGGTAATTATGTTTAGGGATAAAAGTGTTATGATAAAAAACAGTAGGAGTTTAAATATATTTACATTAATGATATTATTAATTAAAATTTTCGGAAACATGAGTGTTATGAACATCGCCAGTAGCACTACAAATAGTATGAATGAAAACTTTAGTATGAAAAATTTTAGGAAGAGTGATCATTCGGATTTAAAATCGTTAGGAAGAACAATTTCGGGTAAATAACTTTAGGTGAGCCAATATGGACCCATTGTCTATGGCCTAAAAAAGCAAATGTATCTGCTTTTGTCTATTGTCATTCTCTCTGTGTCACATATGAAGAATAAACTGAAAATGTATTTGTCTTTTTATTATACCTAAATAATTTCATTACAATTTTCTAAAAATGCACAAAAACTTAAAAATCTTGAAAACGGTGATATTTTTACTGGGGTCAAAATTGGACGTTAGGGAGACCATGGCGAGGCCTATCGATGGTTGAAGGGTTATCCATTGTTTTTGGGACACCCTGTATAAGCAAGTACCTAATGTTATGTAAGTACGGTACTTTGAAAATCATGAGTCTTCAATTCTCTAAGGGAAACTGCAGGGTCTGATGATGGAGCTGGAATGTGGCCATAGGAATAGGCTAGTTTCTTTAAAAAAGACTTTTGGTCCGTCAATTTTACATTATCAAAAAATATTGGACACAGGATATTTTTATTTGTCAATTAAACAAGTAATTACGAAGATATGATGCGATGAAATTCCGCGTGACGACACAAATCGCCACATTTTTAAGCATGCCTTGACGTCATGTGCCTCATCTTCTGAACTTTGGTGCGCTTCATCTCTTTAAATTTTCATAAGTTTAAAAAAGTGAAAAATACATTTAGAGTTTTTTTTTCTGCGTAGTATCTGCGAAACTTTTTAATAATATAGGTACGTTTCATGGTTTGGTAATTTAGGGAAGTTTATTTGCACTTAACATGAAAAATATGGTATCAATGTACTGAGTACCTATGCACCTTCAGTGGCAACAACAAGGTCTACTGAGTACCTATAGTCTACTAAAGGCATGAAATAGACGAATCACCAAAAGGTAGGCTGCCACCGACTCCGAAAATGACTAATTTTGTAATCAGTATCCAAATTTTTAATAAGCTCTATAGAACAATTCAATACCACTTTATCTTATTTTTTTTTAATGTGACAGGAGGCAAACGAGCATACGGATCACCTGTTGGTAAATGATTACCGTCGCCCATAGACACCCGCAGACCCAGGGGCGTTACAGGTGTTATTTTTAATTGTGGTATTTTCGCGAAGAAACATATTGAAAATCTAATTCTAATAAGTATGAAAAATATAAATTGTTTTCTTCACGTAAATCGATTAAGTTACAGATTCTGACTAGCTCCTAATTTGGATACTGATTGCAAAGGCCTAGTAAATAAATAACGTAATAATTTTCCTACTTGTATTTATCTAGTGCAGTTGTTTTGGAGTCAATTATAGTTTTTTTACACTAATAGATTCTATTCAGGTAGAAAATAGCGTCTGAGCGCGTCATAATTCAATTGTATCGTCTGACTGCACGTACTCTATGAACAATTCTGACATAAAATCTATTGTCGAACAAAAGCTGGGTTGCACCATCTTACTTCAACTTTGACAAGCGTCAAAAGTCTGTCTAACTCCATACAAAAAACACCGGTTATCGCCAAAGCTACGGTCAAAGTTAGGTCACGTCAGGTGGTGCAACTCAGCCAAAGAAAAAATTCATTTTGATCGCTAATGTCAGTTTGCAGCGAGTGACACAACCTCCCCGTCTGAAGGCCAGCGGCCGACTGCCGCCCGCACCCCGCGAAGGCCCCCTCAACAGCAAAACGTTCGGAATTTATCAAAAGTAAAATTTATGAATGAAAGTAATGTTCGATTGAAAAACGCAACGTGTCATTTAAAGATTAAAGAATTCCTAATCTATTCGTGCAAATATCTTTTAAATTAATGTAGCCGTTTTGGAGGAGTAGGGAATTTAAGTAAAAAATCGATGTCCCGTATTTATTTTTTTAATCCAAAACAAAGAGACGTAGCGAAAATTCAAACGTCACAAATGTAGTCCTTGAACTGTTGTATAACATATATTTTTTTCAACTATTTCTGTCCAGCAGTAAAAGAGGAGTAGGCTTTACAAAATGCCCATTTGGCGCGGATTGAGGACTCTAATCGCCTTAATGTAATTGGAACAAGCACGTTACTAGCATATAGTTAGTTTTACTGATAGTTTGCATATTTGAAAAGGGCCTTAGGCATCCTCGCTTGACCTTCAATGGTTGAGTATTTATTTGGCAGTCAAGCTGTAGATACTGGCTACACAGGAGTTGCAGCTGTGGGAACGATAGGTGAGATTACATAGGCTTCTTCACAGCGCTGATCTTAAAACCGTCCTTGGTTCTTGCTTAACCATCTCTGGTAAAAACACAGACATGGCACCTCTTATTATCCTAATGTACATCTCTTGTGGAGAAAGCTGAGTGAATTCAAAGACCCAAGTGTTGTGGTCAGACTCAGATATGGTAGACTAGTGAAGTAAAGGACTGACCGAGTCCATATCAAGAGAGTCATTGGGTAGTAGCTAGGGCATGCAATTCGGATATCCGGATATCCATATTATTCGGATATTCGCCAAATTTATTATTCGAATAGCATCTATATGATTATTCGGTTTTTTCAAACAATACGAATACGCCTTTCCTATTAAAAACTTGTAAAAATATCTGACCTCAAACTACTTAAGCAATGTTAATTATGCAAATTAAAAGAAGAAAACGTGTTTATGTGTGCGTTTACCTGGCCTGCACAATCCCCTGACATAAATCCTATTGAGCATGCCTGGGATATGCTTCAGAGAAGAGCTCTTAGGAATTTCCCTGAAGATATGGTGCATGAAAACCAGCTTTTCTTGCATCTTAGCAGGACTTGGGACAGTATCGCACAACAGGATATTGACACCCTTGTTTTGAGTATGCAGAACCGCTGCAGATGTGTCAGGAGAGTTTTTTTTTTAATTTTACTTTGGGAGAAATACAAAGACAGCGCTTTGAAGATGAAAGAGCACAGAAGACGTTTAAGGAACAGTTATTTATTTATTTTATTTATTTACACTTTTGCACATACAATGAGGATCATTTCGATTTTTAGCTGTGAATGCAGATTTATAGGGCTAAGAAATCCTTAATACACAGTGCAAAAATTTTTGTTCTACGACAAAAATTGACGAAGTTAAGGCCAAATTACTAAAAAAGTTCACTGACCGCCCGGCGCGGGGACGATGACGTCATTATATCCGATCCGAACGCTGCCGGCGTACTGCGTGGATAGAAAATATTTTTTTCTAGCCAAATTATCAGTTTTAGAGAAAAACTTGTAATGACATTTATTCATCAGAATAAAGTAAGCTATCGATAGGTAATTTTTAAAAATGGAAATTGTGAAAAATAACGCAAAAAATCCATACGCTCATACGATTCAATGGCACGCAGAGACGCGATTGGGGTCTCCGCGGTGGTATATTTGGCGATTTATTCAAATAAAGTGTACATAAGTGTTGTTAGAGTCATATCTTCTTCCAAGTAAAATATAAAAATGTATAACATTCAGGCGTCATTATAACAATAAGAACGGTCATTGTCATTTAGTACACTTAGTTTCCTCTTCCGTTTGCCTTCTAACTTGTAGGCCTGATATCAGAATGAGATTTCAATATTTATAGAACTAATTTTTATAATAATAATTAGCGTTTATCAATTAACGGTATAGGAACTAGGTAGGAAGGTGCTAGAGAAACCTGTGAGATGACCGAAATTCTCTGGTATTCATGAAAAAGAAGTTAAAGTTACATACTTAACGTAATAATAACTGTATCTATCTACAATAAGATATAATAGAGCGTAAAGAATATTGTATCACACCGCCATAATAATGAAGATGGTCAAGGTTTTGGAAAATTTCCACCGCTGCAATTCTTTCATTAACTAAAGATAATAGGTAATCTACTAATCAAACCCATCAAATAATAGAGGAATATACCCTGGAGATATTACTGATATGGTCCCGAAACCCCCAACGAAATTATCCCTAAATTACCTTTAATATCCGATGGTTTCGATGCGTGCTTCAAGTTCAAAGGGCATTTTTGTGGGTCAGAAGGCCAAGGTTGTCCGCTTTTGGCCAGACAAGTCTATAGTCCGTGTCAAGTAACTGGCAGTTTTCCCATAAAGCCATGTCTCTGGTCTTATGCGTGGGCCATCTTTGATTTCAGATTAACACCGCATCTCTTTCTTTGGTCATTTGAGTGGACCCATTTATGCAAATTAAAGTGGCGTTAAAGATACTGAGGCATTTTAATTTCTGTTTGAGTCGATTCTACCATAATTTATTACAAAATTACCGTAGTCGATAGCTGCGTTGACCATATTTTTTTCAGTTAGTGAAAGATTAAAGAAAACTAAAGGAAGCATCAGCATTGCCTTTTAAAGAAACAAGGTGCTGTGCTTAATTGGTGACTCTTTGGGTTAATCAAGCAGAGACCAGTTAAGAAATCTGGGTTATTTATAGCTTTCGCAAATAAAAATATTTTCCTTAAACGGTAAGATGGCTGGTAGTGACGTCGCTCGGATTATTTGCAAAGAATAGACTGTGCAAATATTGTCCGATGAAATCTGTGTGCTTAGCTGTAAAACGTTTTAGAACTTTAATTTTGCATGCTCATAAAATGAACATCTTAATCGTTGTAATGCTTTTTTACTGTTTGTAACCATAATAAACTTGTTGTTGCTTTTATAATTACAACTGTAAAGACATTTGTGTCCATATTATTGAGTGTTTCTAAACAATAATAAATAAATATTCTCGGAGATTTTATTTTCTAAATACTACCTAAAGCAAATTCAAACATCCAGACCAAATACAAAAAATCTACGTTTACCCGTTTAGACGCTAATAGAGTCCTGTAGAGACTTATCATAAAAAAGTCGCAAAATTAAAAATATTTTGTGCGTAGTCATGATCATGATTATATCACGATCGTTACAGCCATAGCAACAATATGGTATCGTATAAATAAATGTGACCTCCACGTGACTCGGCGTGCCTTATCTGGGACTTTTGTCCCACTGTGCAGTAATGTTGCAATGTTCGTTACGAAACAGCTGACTATCTGCTTTTAGGGCCGTACCACAAGCCGTACCCTTAAAAATAATTAATGAACACGATTTTCAAGAATTTTTTAATGTAAAAAATAGGGGTCGCAATACCGAATCATTTCAGCAAAACCGGTATTTTCGGTATTGGTTCTAAATCAATACCGATAATCCGGTATTTTCGATATTTCCGGGATTAAGCTAAAGATAAAATTATTTTGCGGAGGAATAGTAAGTAGGTACCTAACCTAAATGAATTTATCTTCTAAGGGCTGGTTTTTTAATCATCAAATAACTTTTAACTGACGAATAAATTTGTCATTTTGACATAATTATTTCCCATACTGAAACTGTCAATAATATGCCAAAATTATTCTTCAGTTAAGAGTTATTATACTGTCTAATAGCTTCAATGGTGCGAATTTGAAGCACACTGGTTTTGCCAATGTCGAGTGTTTATAGAGACACGGTGGACAGTGGAATTTATTATCCAACGATTGAAAAACAGCTCTAAATAAAACAAAATACTCATTGACACAAGGTTTATTGTTTACTTTGGGGCTAGCTGGCGCTGTGTGAAATTGTTATTATATGTTTTTAATCAATCAGTTAGTTCTTTGCAATAATTTACTAATTCAACAATGTCTCTGTGATCAACTCGGTCAAAACGATCACCGAATGGTGAGAGGCACATTGAATATCAGACCCGAGCTCGAAAGATGTCGACTGATGAAGTCTACGTTCCGCCTAGCGCCTATCCTATCCAACTCAAAAACCCCGAAAGCTTTCAGCTCGAATTGCAAAATCGTTTCGAATGCCTAGGAGACTGCGGAAATGTGGACGAATACAATGACAGGTTCGTGGAAATTGCCCAAACGACTGGGTCAAGTTCTTTAAAACTCGTCGTTCAAAAGGAACTAAAAATATCTCTGACCTCACCAATCAACTCATGGAAGAGAGACGGAACTTGGTTCTGCAGTCCTCTGAAGATGCTGCTCAGTATCGGCGTCTTAACAGACAGATCTCCAAGTCTTTGACTCGCGACCTACGCCAATTTAATACAGACCGTATTAAAGAGGCGATTGAGCGAAACAAAGGCTCTAAAGTGTTCGCAAGAGATCTGTCTGTTGGCCAAAGTCAACTGACCAGGCTGAAGACAGAGGATGGCAGAGCCATTTCGTCGGGGCCGGAGATATTGGAAGAGATTGAGACGTTCTACGGACAATTATACACGAGTGTACGCACACCTGTCACAAATCTAGCCAAAGACCCAAGAGCTAGATTGACCTGACACTATACCGAAGATATCCCGGACGTCAGTATGTACGAGATTAGAATGGCTCTCAAAAAGCTGAAGAACAACAAGGCACCGGGTGATGATGGTATCACGGCTGAGCCTTTGAAGGCAGGCGGAACGCCGGTACTAAGGGTTCTTCAGAAGCTGTTCAATTCCGTCATCCTCGGAGGAAAAACGCCTACGACATGGCGAGTATTTTTTGAAGAAGAGTATGGTGAGAGAGCTGTACAAAGCGACAAAAATCTTGGCAGGAAGTAGTAGACCAAAGAAGAAGCCTCTTAAGTCAAGTGACGGGCAGCTTATTGTGACGTCTGAGGGGCAACTGAAACGATGGCGTGAACACTTTCAGGAGGTCTTCCGCCCTACCTTGACTACAGCCACCAACACGCCTGAGCCACCGCAGCACACCTCTACTCCACCTAGGCTGCTCGACATCAATGTGGAACCACCATCACGCGACGAAGTGGCCAAGGCTATCCTGTCCCTCAAAATTGGCAAGGCCCCATGACTCGACCTTGTCACCGCAGAAATGCTGAGAGTCGACGTAAACTCCGCCGCCGACGTCCTGACACCTCTCATCGAAAACATCTGGATGGAAGAGGAACTCCCAGACGATTGGAATAAGGGGCTTTTAATTACTGTGCCAAAGAAAGGGGACCTAAGCCAGTGTAGCAATTGGAGAGGTATCACTTTGCTCTCGATACCGTCAAAGGTTTTCTGCAAGATTATCTTGGATAGGTTATCGGGGGCCGTTGAACCTCTTTTGCGTAGGGAACAGGCTGGCTTCCGCCCGAACCGCTCGTGCACCGACCAGATCAATACTTTGCGTATCATCTTGGAGCAGGCATCAGAATGGCAAAGGGAAGTCTATCTTACCTTTATAGACTTCGAAAAAGCCTTCGATACGCTAAAGTGGGCAAGAATATGGTCGCGACTCGCTGACATTGGTGTCCCGCCGAAAATTATCGATCTACTGAAGGCCATCTACAAGAAATATTCTTGTAAAGTCACTCACGACGGCCTCATCTCCGAAGACATTGAGGTGCATGCGGGCGTCCGGCAAGGCTGCCTGCTTTCGCCGCTTCTCTTTCTGGTAGTCTTGGATGGAGTCATGTGTCGTGCATATCAAAACCAACGGCGTGGAATAGAGTGGGGTATAATCGGAGTCTTAGAAGACTTAGATTATGCCGATGACCTCTGTTTGCTGAGCCACACGCATCACGATATGCAATCCAAAATTGATGACCTACATCGAGAGGCGGGCATCGTTCGTTCGTTCGTTCGTTTCAGCCGAAAGACGTCCACTGCTGGACAAAGGCCTCCCCCAAGGATTTCCACAAAGACCGGTCCTGCGCCGCTTGCATCCAGGTACTTCCCGCGACCTTTACCAGATCGTCGGTCCACCTAGTGGGAGGCCTGCCCACGCTACGTCTTCCAGCTCGTGGTCGCCACTCAAGAACTTTCCTGCCCCAGCGGCCATCAGCTCTTCGAGCTATGTGCCCCGCCCACTGCCACTTGATTTTAGCGATTCTGCGGGCTATGTCAGTCACTCTGGTTCTCCTACGGATCTCTTCATTTCTGATTCGATCACGCAGGGAAACTCCGAGCATAGCACGCTCCATCGCTCTTTGGGCGGGCATCACGGGGCTCAAAATTAACTGCCGGAAGACCCAAGAGATGCGATCTGGAGTGAGGAATTGCACACCATTACGGATTGGTGCAGATGATGTGGAACGTGTCCACAATTTTACCTACCTCGGGAGCGTCGTGTCAGAGACTGGAGGTACCGAAGAGGACATCACTTCGCGCATAGCCAAGGCTAGAGCCACCTTTGCACAACTTCGCCCCGTATGGCAGTCACGGAAACTGACCCGAAGGATCAAGATCAAAATCTTCGGGTCCAACGTTAAATCCGTGCTGCTCTATGGGTGTGAAACGTGGAAGGTCACCAAGGTCATCTCGCACCAGCTGCAGGTCTTCGTCAACCGCTGCCTTCGCCGAATTCTCGGCATATACTGGCCTGAGAAAATCTCCAACGTCGAGCTATTGGAACGCTGCCACGAAATTCCGATCGACCAGCAGATCAAGCGCCGCAAGTGGAACTGGATTGGCCACACTCTCCGAAGGGATCCCGATCACATCCCCAAGCAGGCTCTGGATTGGAACCCCCAAGGAAAACGCAAACGTGGTCGCCCCAAGCAAACTTGGCGGCGCACTGTGGCAGACGAGGCGAAGAAGATCGGCAAGACTTGGAGCGAGATCAAACACATAGCTCAAGACCGAACGCGATGGAGGACTGTTGTGGACGCCCTCTGCCCCATCTAGGGGACATAGGACCATAAGTCAAGTAAGTCATGGTGATACAAGAGTATCACCATACTCTTCTTCAAAAAAGGCGACAAAACTTTGTTGAAGAATTATAGACCCATCTCACTTCTGAGCCATGTCTACAAGCTGTTTTCAAGAGTCATTACGAATCGTCTCGCTCGCAGGCTCGACGATTTCCAGCCTCCCGAACAAGCCGGTTTCCGAAAAGGCTTTAGTACCATAGACCACATACATACGCTAAGGCAAATTATACAGAAGACCGAGGAGTATAATCAACCACTTTGCCTGGCGTTTGTGAATTATGAGAAAGCCTTCAATTAGGTCGAGACCTAGGCAGTGCTACAGTCTCTCCAAAGGTGCCAAATTGAGTATCGATATATCGAAGTGTTGAAAAGTTTATACAAAAACGCCACAATGTCGGTCCGCCTCCAGGATCGGGATTCGAAACCTATCCAGTTTCAGCGAGGGGTAAGACAGGGAGACGTCATATCTCCAAAACTGTTTACTACCGCCCTGGAAGATGTCTTCAAGCTTCTGGACTAGAGCGGATTTGGCATAAATATCAACGGCGAGTACATCACCCACCTTCGATTCGCGGACGATATCAGCACATAGCTTTAGAGACGATGGCCGTTGGGGCAGGAAAGTTCTCGAGTGGCGGCCACGGGCTGAAAGAGCCTTCTAGGTGGACCGACGATCTGGTAAAGGTCGCGGGAAGAGCTTGGATGCGGCCAGCGCAGGACCGTTCTTTGTGGAAAACCTTGGGGGAGGCCTTTGTCCAGCAGTGGACGTCATTTGGCTGAAACGAACAAACAAACGAACGAATAATTTACTAATACTAAATGCCTGTTTATTCCTTTATTAAAATAACTTGGGTTAACTAGTTCAAATACATACTTTAAGTAACTCGCGCGCGCGTATTTTGAATTAAATGGCGCGTAAATTTTTATATTTGTATTTGTTTTTTATTTATTTTACTAAAACCGAAAATACCGAATATCCCGGTTTTTTGTAAAATGAATACCGGTATTAATTAGACCTAAATTTGGCCCGGTATTCCGGTATTTTCGAAATTCGGTATCCCGGTTTGCGACCCCTAGTAAAAAAGTCGTGGTACAGTCGACACACCAGACTCCATATTTCTGTAAAAGATTTCACAGTGTTGTGAGACTATACATTCTACTACAATACTGCGAGCATCTAGTCTATATTTTAAACGTTACAACTCATAAATAATACTTTTCTCTAGGCCTTCAAACTTTAAAATTAACAAATAATACTTTGCCTAAAGAGTTTTTTATCTTTGTTTATTAATTTACTAATTACAGGTGGAAAAATATAAACGATTTTAAATAGCAGTTTTCACTAACACGTTTAACTTGACAAAGCGGAAGCGTGTAATAGAATGAAAATGATGTTAATTGAACTGACAACCTAAATATTTATCGGTATTAAGTAATTTATTAAACGAAAACAAATTAAAACATAGTTAAATTGGTCATCCTTTCCAAATGACACTACGCCGATCTCAGTACTCCGACTATGTATCACACAAATCAAATCAAATCAAATCTTTTATTCAGTACTTAGGCCCCTTTCCAGGGAACTTATATACGTCCCAAATATAGCTTGCCCTACGAGTCTTCCAGTGACTTGGACCACTTTTAGCTTGGTCCACGGGCCAAGTCGCTGAAATGAATTTTTAAATATTTTTTCTTTCAACAACTGGGCCATTCTAAGCTAAAAGTGGGCCAAGTCACTGAAAGCCACGCCCTACCACCACTTCGGGACAACATGGGCTGGTGCTGAGAAGAAGCATCATAACGCATCTTCAAATCTTAGATTTCATTTTCGTTGTCATTGTTTTAAAAATATAAGTTTCAGTGGCTATTTTAGTATTTATGGTTCGACCTTCGCGCGACAGTTCCATTGCACTTTTTATTTAGCTCCAGAAACATGTCTCTTAACAACAAATTACTACAATTGGCTACTCACTTCTTTTTATTGTCAGAAGAAGGCTCTTCTCCATTTGTGTATCATGATTCATGCTTTGGATCGACCTTCCCACTTCCCAGTGTCGATTCCCTGTATTAATTGCTTACTTTGGGGCTAGATGACGGTGTGTGACATTTTCCAAAGATATTTATTTATTTATTAATGGTTTAATATGAAAAACAGACTAAACTTGTTTGGCTACTACGTGGCTACTACTAGGGCATGCATTATTCGTTCGATATTGGTATCCGAATATTTAGAATACTAAAATTTATAGTATTCGAATACTTCGGATAAAACGATTTTTTCGAATACCTACTGTTTTTTTCAATATAATGTAAATTAAAATAAAAACTTTTTTGTTTATAATCATTTTAATAAGGATAAATGTTTGCTTATTACAATCATCTAACTTTAATAACTACTTGAAAAAAAATTACTTTCTTGTGTTTAGAAAATAGGAACGTAAGAAACAGAGCATCCTAACGTATCATATCATTCATTGAACATCTCAAATGATTACTAAAGAACCTCATCATCATCATCTCAGCCATAGGACGTTCACTGCTGAACATAGGTCTCCCCCAATGCTTTCCATGTTACCCGGTTGGTAGCGGCCTGCGTCCAGCGCCTTCCTGCTACCTTTATGATGTTGTCGGTCCACCTTGTAGGTGGACGTCCCACGCTGCGTTTTCCGGTACGCGGCCTCCACTCCAGAATCTTACTGCCCCATCGGCCGTCAGTTCTGCGTACTATGTGCCCTGCCCATTGCCACTTCAGCTTGCTAATCCGTCGGGTTAATCAGTCAGTTAATATAAATCAGAAGACTGAGGAGTATAACTTGCCACTAAGCTTGGCGTTCGTGGACTATGAGAAGACCTTCGATTCGATCGAGACTTGAGCAGTGCTACAGTTTCTCCAGCGGTGCCGTATTGACTATCGGTATATCGAGGTGCTGAAGTGCTTGTACAAAAACGCCACCATGTCGGTCCGAGTAGGTACAGGACCAGAGCACGAGGGCGATTCCTCTGCAGCGAGGCGTTAGGCAGGGAGATGTTATGTCTCCGAAACTGTTAATCATAAAAGAACCTGTTTTTTCAGCTAATAGGTTATTTTATGGTGACACTCGTAGGAGGAATTATAAGTAGAAAATCATAAGCACGCTGTAGGTGAATGCTTTTTGGACCGCCTTGATCTCCACCCTAACAGACGTTTCCAAGTCATCGTTATCGCCCTTTGGTTGACTTGATACCTCAGCAGCACCTTGCAAAGATTTATTAATTTTTGTTATTAATTAGTCCGCCACTGTACAATGAGGATCAGTACTGTTGTAGAAAATTCAATAAAACTAGTATCTATGTTAATCTTTAAGACATAAGAAAGATATATCTTTTTGAATTATCCAAATCGGACCATTACTTACGAAGATATTAAGTAATAAACATAGGCCGTTTTTGCCGCTAAAAGTCAACGTACGCAAGGCCGCGTGACGTCATTATATCCGAATCGAGCGCAGCCGGCGTACTAATGGGATGGAAAATATTTTTTTCCGGCTAAACTATCAGTTTTAGAAAAAAACTTTTAATAACATTTATTCTTCAAAATAAAGTAACCTATCGACCAGTAATTTTTAAAAATAAAAATTGTGAAAAATAAGTATTGCTATGTCCAAAAACCACATATTCATAGGATTCGATGCAATGCGGAGACGCGGTTGGGGTGAGTGTAACTTAATGATTGTTTGTATTGAACATAATAATACATAATATGATGCTAATACCCAGTTTCTGGCCTGGGGGGGGGGGGGGGGATAAGTCATACCCAGCTTATAGCCTGGGGGGAGGGGCAAGCCTTACCCAGCTTCTGGCCTTGGTGGGAGGGGGGAGAGGCAAGTCATACCCAGTTTCTGGCCTGGGGGGGGGGGGGGGGGGGGGGGTAAGTAATACCCAGCTTCCGGCCGAGGGGGAGTCATACCTAGCTTATGCTTATGGACTGGGGGGAAGGGGCTAGCCTTACCCAGCTTCTGGCTTGGGGAGAGGGGGGGGGGGAGGGGTCAACTCATAACCAGTTTCTAGGGCTGGGGGGAGGGGCTAGCCTTACCCAGCTTATGGCCTGGGGGAGGGGGGGGGGGGGGTCAAGTCATACCCAGTTTCTGGCATTTCTGGCATGGGGGGGAGTGTCATACCCAGCTTCTGGCCGAAGGGGAGTCATATCCAGCTTATGCTTATGGCCTGGGGGTAGGGGCAAGCCTTACCTAGCTTCTGGCCTGGGGGGAGGGGGAGGGGTCAAGTCATACCCAGTTTCGGGCCGGGGGGGGTAAATCATACCCAACTTCTGGCCGAGGGGGAAGTCATGCCCAGCTTATGACCTGGGGAGAGGAGAGGGGCGGGGTAGTCATACCCAGCTTCTAGGCTAAGATTAAATAGATTTCCAGCACGGAGCGGCTGTCCTTTCCTGCAGCAGCTGGCCCGCCCATGGGAACGGCGAATAGGTAGGTGCGTAGGTTTAACTCAGAAAAACTAAATAACAGGTAACTAGGTATTAAGTGTACATCGAAATGATTTTCATAGCCCTGGACATTGTTAGAAGTTATACCTTATTGTTAGAAGTAAATAAATTAATACTTAAAATAATAGTACCTACCTATGATATAATAAACAGCAACGTTCGGTACCCTGAAATATTTTAGCTCGTAGCATTCAAAAACGAGTTAATAATATGTATCTCTGTATCTGTAAAGTCTAAATTACCTAGTTGTTTACTAGCCGTTCCAAACAGTGCATGATCTTTTAGATACTTCATTTAAAATTCCAAAGCTGTACAAAACCACCGACAACAACCAAAGAGATGCGTGACGTTTGGCCTCACACAATCGCGTTATTGATGCGCGGGAGTTGATTCACGCGCCGCTCTTGCCAATGCACTCGCGGATACGATTGTCAACGTCCTTTTTGGAATGTACAAGTGTTTGTCTAGCTGTAAAATTAATGTATGACGAATAAATCTTGACACTACAATTTGTTTATGTAAATTGTTGGGTGTAGGGAAAAGATGTGGAAAAGATGTCTGTCTGGAATTGGTATTGATAAGATAAGATATGACGTCTGTATTTGCAGTTAAACTGTACGACTGAACTGAAAGCCTTTACCTCCAGACTGTTGATAGATAAGAGTTCAATGAAACGAAGTGATTGAGTATTGATAAAACGAAACGAAATTTTTAGCAGTCGCATTTCTTTCTCTACCTTAATCATCTCTAACCAAACCATTTAACAGTCCAATTCCAGTAGTACGCCCAAAGAATGTGCGTTACACAATCCTGCTACAAATAAATCCAATGGACAGATACATACAGGCGTCAGATTGTTGTTAATTCTCCTATTAAGATCAATTGGGAGTCTCGCGGAGTGGCATGACGCAACTTGTCGGCAAACATTTCATTGAAAGCAATATGGATTTAAGTTGTTTTGACACGCGCTTCGCTGTTTCAATATTCGCCGGCATAGTACAGTTTACGTTACTATCTATTAACCAAACAAGAGGATAAGTGCGGAAGTCAAAGGCCAAATGAATTGCGTTTCCTGAAACCTGTATTGGGGATAGGTTTGATTGTTCTTAAACTTCTTAAGCACTAGAATCTTCTATCAAATCACTGGTGTTACACATTGTAAGCTTCTATAGAAGTATGACATTGCTCAGTAGAATCTTCAGCTGAACAGCTAACACGCACGCTCATTTTCAAGGAGAATCAGAATGATTAAAATGACTCAATTTCTGCAGCAGCTGCTGCATGCGATGTCCTACCTAATATAAACTGTATAAAGATTGCTTTCTCTGAAATAGGTCCATTCTGTTTGAATTTGACCCGATTTTGTTACACAGAATCGTTCGTAACGGACAACGGAATCAAACTATGTATAATACCTCTTTAGAATTTCATATGAAGCCCAAACAAAATGATACGTAGACGAATACATTTTAACTAACTGTATTCAAAAAAGGAATGTAGGTCTTTAGTCGCTAGGGCGAGACGGTGAGTCAGTCTCAGTGCTCAGTACACTGGCACGTCAAGCTAATCACTGTAGTATTTTACGTAGTTGTAATAGGGTCGATTTTGCAAGAAAAATGTACAGTCTAATGTGCTGTCGAATGATGAATTAAATAAGGAGTTAATAACTCGACCACACATGTAACAATCGGTCGTTAGTTCGACGCTATAATAATTGCTTGAATAAAACAGGCAATGATAACATGGCATTGTAAATAGGTACAAGGAAATAAGAAAATAAATGAACTCCGTTTGTCCTTAATCCGAATAAATTAAGGATGTTTATCATCGTCAGCGCAGAATCGTATTATAATCGATTGATCGAGATCAATTTCAATACGATTGTAATGCTACACAACGATTTAGATTGAAGAGGTCAATGGAAAACTTACCTATCCACGTTTAAAGTTATTACGTACTTCTTATGGCATGGTATTGTAATGGTACATGCCTATACAATTAGCTAATGAAGGCACCGATTCATTTGTTTACATGTTAAAATTTTAACAAGCGAGCTTTAGTAGGAAAAACGGCGGTAACCTTGAATCAGTGGGAAAACTCGGCGCGCCGATTGTATCAAATTTAACGTCACGGTATTGGCAGGCACTAAGTAGGTAGGCTAACCCACTCGGTACACAGTAAGGTGAGTTTAGACTAGAGTATTCACTTGTAACAATGAGCCGCTATATGATATGTCCCTTTCACCAAAATCCCAAATGTGCTGTCGAAAATTAGCTTTTACCTCTATTGTTGTGACATTCGTAAGAACATTTTACATAGAAATGCTCGGGAAAATGCTCTAGTGTAGGATGGCGAATCTTTTTTGTGTATCAACGTGCCACTTTTCTAAAAAATGATTGTTGTAGTCATAAACGTGCCCAAATAACACATAATGCTATCAATGAGGAATTTATGGCGAGTGACAGAGCCTTACTCTACAGGTGGCACTAACTGATTAGGACAAAATAATATAGCCCTTATTCATAACACATTGTTTACTATTTTATTTTATAGTGAATTTTGTGATTGGTGCCGTGCTCTAAATATTGTGTCGCGTGCCACAAATGGCACGTGCCATTGGTTCTCCCTGCTCCAGTGTATATCCACCTTTAGGCACAGGTAACATAGTTGCTGAATTCACCGATTTGCCAAATAGTTAGTTGTTAGTACGACTTCCGGGAAAACCTTGAGCCGAGCGAGATGTCGGTGGAATAATAACGACTTTTGTTTCTAGAAGATTATTTTTGGAGATTGCAATGGCAATGAGATTCTCTGGAGAAAAGATTTGTAGGTAAGGTAAGTTAAATACAAAAATAAATTAGCCTCGTAACTTTTTTATAGGTGCATGCTCGTAATGTCCACATTGCCTCTATCATTCTCTCAATAATACCTTTATCATTTGCTATATTTATTAGGACAACTTATAAAATGTAAACTCTAAAATAACGACACTCAAACGACTGAGCATTTTTAAATTTTACGGAAGTTATAGTTAAATAGACACGCTAAAGCGAACAGAAAACAAGGTAAACCAATAAAATCAAGCAAATTCTAATAAGATTGTTAGAATAACATTGTAGGTTTACTGTGTATTTCCGTTTTTGACCACTGTGCAACTAGTGCATAATTAACCTAAATATAAAGGCAGTTGCAGACTTATTATTTTAAGAACTAACAATAGAAAGCATAGACAAATCGCGTAAGTATGTTTAATAATACAACAACACTTTTGCCAAGGAATTAATCAAGCAATCGGTGTCGCGCGCCAAGACGTTTACGTTTATGATAAATTGTCGAATATAATGAATTTCAGCCACTTCCTTGTTCCTGCAAACAGTTAATAAAATGCGTGTAAAAGTTTGACAGCTTTAGTGAAATTCTGTGAAATAATTAATTTAATTTCCTTTTGCCAAAATGCTGTTTGCTATCAATAAGTAAGGAAACTATGAGTAACTTATAATTTATTTCTATAATTGTTACGTGCCAATTTTATTATGGAATCTAGTGTTAACAACTGTTGTGATTGGTCAGTCTAATTTGCTTCACAACTAGCAGCATTGTGGCGACTGGCGATTTTATTGTTAGTTAAAGGTATCTGGAATCGGTGTTTTATTCGATATCGATATACATATAATTAAACGATCGATTCGAATTAAACGATATCGTGACAATTTTGATTCTCAAAATAAGTTTCGTGCAACCATTTCTCATACTAAGTTCACTTTACGACACGTTCACAAGGACGCTGTTGTAGTTTTCGTACTAAATCTTTTGATGGCGATTCGAATACGCAAACGATTCGAACTCGAAAGTTTTTCGTGCTAACCGTACTGCAGTGGCGCTGTTTTGTTTTCCTTACAAATAAAACGATAAAGATGTATGTTCGTGCTTCGGGTACCGTTGTCATGTGAGATGTAACGAGCCACGAGAACGTAAATCAAAAATTGTCATGTGACACGCAGATTACTGACCGATCGACCAATTTCGTAACTGACCTACTGATCGAATCACGTGTAAGCTCTCTGCTTTATTTCGCCAAGTCGCTGAATCGCTTCAGGATCTAAAATAGACAAGATGTCTCGCTCGTACGTCTGACTGTCAAACAATCGGGTAGATGTACCCACTTGATGAGTCATTGGTCTGTCTATCGCAAAATCATTGCTGATTATGCACGGGACTTTGGCGTGAATAGTTAATTTTTTTAAGCGATAGTGGGCGATTTTACTCTGACATTTTAACCCTTAACCACTGACGTGTCATTTTGTTACACTCACACTGAAGTACGTACGGCATACGTACGTAACTTTGAAGACCTCCGATGTATCAATAGAGTGTAACTTTGGTGAAAGAATTTAAATTATTTACACATGTTTAGTTTATATTAAACAGAGATAGTAAAAAAAACATAATAATATTAATAGAATAGTAAGTATGATATTGGTGAAATCCTCCAGAGGTAATAAAAGTAACAGAGGCATTTTTTTTTAATCCTACTTACTTAGGGACGTTCTAGGTACCTATCTATTTTCTACCGTCGCAAACGCATCTCTGGCTACTAGGAAACTACCAAAAACTGAATTTTTGAACGAAAAACCGTTTGACCGACGTACCACGTACGTACGTCAGTGGTTAGGGCTTGACGAAGGCACCGCAAACCATATGACGATAGTAAGACGACGGCAGGGCACGACGTGGCGCTCCGTGGTCACAGTTTTGATTTTTTCTACGCAACATGCAAGCATAGAGTGCGTATAACGTGCGTTTTACGTGGACAGTAAGAGACTAGTAGGCCTTAGAGTGGAGAGGCTTCTCTGGGAATCTGTGATGCATTGACTTCTTATTGAATACCACTTAGGGGCAAGCACTGGCGATAAATGGTCGGCATAAAGGTTTCAGAACGTACCTTTTGGATGCTGAGGACTTCCCGCCGTAGGTAATGCCGAATACCAAAAGCATATTAAAAGAATGGTAAAAGAAAAACCATAAAGGATTTAAGATGATGGGTTCATCAGAAATAAAATAAAATAATATAATATAATAAGAGAAAAAGACCTACTTACTAGGTCAAAGTAAGTTTAGTAAAATTTTATGAACTAGGTACAATTATTATTATTTAATAAATTAGTCCATATTTCTGGAGTATTACCAACTAGGTATGTTCCATGGAAACAGGAGTAAATCGAATTGATAAGCAAAAAAAAATAACATACCTTATCTGAAGATAGCAATGACCTAAACAAGGTTGTGTAAACAGTGAAAGATTCTAGAAGTTTTCTAAAATTTTAGTATGATGATTGTGTGGTTTGGTATTTAAAACTTAAAAGCATGTAAAGGAATGTAAGAATTTTTAGAAAATGCATGTGCTTTGGTTCAAAATAAAGTTCTTTCTATATACTATAAAAAGACGATGCTACAACAAAAGTTTTTGAATCTGCAATAAGCTTTTATGTAGTATCACAGAATAACAACATAGTATGAAAACACATGCACTGTATTTTTTTATGCAGCAAATGTTCAATGATGCAAATATTTTTTTAAACATAAAAGATTAATCATAAAAGTTTATTGTACATACATTTGTTTTCAGGATTTATTATTACGGGAAATATCTGCCTAACGTCCGGCAAAAACTGATATCAAAACGTAACAAACAATAAATAAACAAACTGAGAACTTCTGTCTGCAGCGAAACACAAATCATCACTCATTTACATGTACATAGTCAGTTATTAGTTTTAAATCCTAAAATATAAACTTAACTTTTTATTACTTCTTAAGAAACCAGTTACTTATTACAATACGTAATTAGTTGTTCAAACAATATTCCTGTAGTTTCAGAAGACATTAATAAGACACATTGTTTAAGCAAATGGACTTCAAATGCAAAGGTTTAAGGAAAAGATGGGTATAACCATAGGATGGGTATGATAGAGCAGTGAAACATTTTACAGTCAGACAAACTTTTAGAACTCACAATGTAATCATCATCAAAAGATGAATTGAATACATTTTCAAAGGGATGAGTTAATTTTAGGCATTAGTAAAACTTTTTGTATGTTTAAATTAATTTCAGTGAGTCTATCAAAACAGCTCAGTGTCTAAACATTAACAAGTAAAAGACAAGTGATTCCATGATAACAGCTTTATAAGAAAAATATTTATTAAAATTCTGCTACAAAAATGAAATTGAAACACAAAACAACAGTTTTAATACATTTTCCAATAGATATTCTTATTATTTTACCAAATTAGAAGTCTCAAGATTATTTTATGATTTTTTGAATTTTCTAAATTCAGTAAATTCCTGTAATGTTTTTGTGGAAGGATAAGTTGGAAGCATGACTGATCATGTGGTAAACATAAAAGAGGCTGTTAAAAAGTCATAAATCCTATTGTGATCTAATAAAACTAACAATGTACATCTGGCACAGCTCATCTTACGGGCATATCTAATTTGAATCTTATTTTGAAGAAACTGGGATGGGAATAAACATAACTAATGAGAAATAAGTCACATGGGAAACTTGGGCAAAGATGGGTAAAAAATAATGGAGGTGAAATTTTTTTGAAATCAAGATAATGTCGCAGTAAGATAAGAAGAATAAAATTTAAATGGGAATGTATAATTAATGATTATGTAGCTTTTTGTTACAATAATGGTAGAAATCCTGTGCTAAAAAAAATCTGATTCTATAACTTTTTGAAATGCTAAAAAATATTTTAAAATGTTTTTGTACTAGTCAGGTCTTTGTCCTCCAAGCTTGTAGTACTACAAACATTCTTGTATGACAGTGATTTGATTAGATGAAAATAAAAAAAGATATGTGGCCGTCAGCCAGAAATTTCTCATATTACCACATATGGTAAAACGGAAGGTCGCGCGAGAACTCGTATTCAAGAACAGTCAATGAAGATAACACATGGTCGAGTTGGAGTTACGAACGACTAAGCTATAAAAATACACGGTAATTAGCAACCGCTGTCTGAAGGATGCAAACAGGTGTCATAGGAAGTAGGTACGTAAAGATTATCAAGTTCAACACTCACTCTGCTCATTGGATGCTGTCACTGCCGAGTCGCTCATATAGGACCCACTCCTCACCACAGGACCCCATTGAGGTCTTCTCCCGCTATCTTTAGGTTCTGTCCTTTCCACATCATCAGCTTTACACAAATGAAATGCGAATACGCACCAATAAAACACTAAACCGATACGCATCGTGATCTCTCAATGACATTAAATTAACCGCACACGATTAAACAACACTTTTAGGATGCTGAATACTTATACACATTATAAAACTATACGCTAACAAAGGGTTTTTATTTTCTTCTAAGGCCACATAGCACGTTCAATCAAAACAACACAAAAACTACGAATTTTTATCACAGAAAGAAACCTCGCAAGGTTCGAGGTCGAAAAATTTTGACATATGAATTATGATGGCAACACGAAGAAAAAATAATGGCGGATTTTAGTTGCCATAAAGGAAAAATATAAAGCTTGCACACACAGTACGATCGCATAACGTAACGTTATTTATGCATGAATAACGTTAATTATAAATTAAAAATTATACTTTTTTCAATCTCGATAAAAAACTCAATTTATTCCCAAGGAAGTTATAGACATTTCTGATTAAAACATCATACTATACAAATTTTTTGAACATTTCCGTACCGCGCGGGAATAACTTGACATGTCATTTTTGCGTACTTTTCAGGGGAGCGATTTTAAAGTTTAGAGTTCTCTGGTAAATCGGAATTAATGATAATTGATATTTTTATGATTGAAATAAGCTAATTTGATGCGTATCTTTCGATTGGCGTAAGAATTTGATTAAATTATCTTTTTAATGTATTAAAAAAAAGACTTGTCAAGTTGCGTACCGACGACTTGTCAAGTTATTCACCAAAGAAAAACAAATATTTAAGGTGTAAAAATTGGATTTAAGTTAATTATTTTGAATGGAGTTTAAGTAAAAAAACAAAACATAAAAATAGAACATATTTTTATCACTTTTGCAATGAAATAGTAACAAATTTATTAGAAAAATCAAATATAATTGCAGATTATGATTGCTTTTGATCAGATAATTGTACGTTTGCTTAAAATAAAAAAAAAGACAAATAAAAGAATAAAAGCCATGCTTCATAACAAGCACAATTAATTTTAATTATTTTAGGCTTACCATTAAGCTTAAAATAATTAAAATTAACTGGATATATTTTTGCGTAATGTCGACACGCCCTTTCACGTCCACCGTCCAGTTCACGTCCAAATGATGGATCACTCTAGAACGTAAGCTATTGCTATGATTCCCTGAATGTATGACAGGTAAACCCACATTAAAAAAATCTTATAGTATGCTACCGTTTTTGCCAAAAATAAATCCCACGTGAGGAGGTGCGCGTTTCAAGGTAAGTTTTTAATATATTTAGGTCTAGTTTGGGATTTACCGCAGTCTCTAAGCCTTAACCATGAACCATACAATACGGATAATGATATCGGTGATTGTACTTTATTTTAATGACACTTAAAATAAGGTGGATGCGAATTTACTACAATGAAATTTCCACTTTGCGTCAGAAGTGATCGCGGTCTGGTCTAACTGGGTCTAAGATATTAAAATATACAAAACAATGCATGTTGTATATTATTTAAAACGTTATTTACATGACTTATCGAACACAAAGATTTTTTTCAGTACTTAGGCCTTTTCCTGGACGCTAATACACGCTCCAAATGTAGCTTTCCCTTTGTGATAGCCAATTTGCGTCCACATTATCACGACAATTTTTTAAATACAGACGTTGTAAATAATATTAAAAAGCAAACTGTGCCTAGAGAGGAGACCATATTGCAAATTGAGCCATGCTATTGAAATTTAAAAAATGAAATAAACTAAAATATAAATGTATGTTTATAATTATTAAGTGTGATACCTAAAAGTTTTAGAATACCAATTAGTAAGATTTTATCTATATTTTTTTTATTTCCATGCTGTTATTAATTATTAGTGATTTTGAATGCATTTTTTCTATATTAAAACTTCTAATGGTTTAGAGCAAGTTTAATACTATACTTATAAAGACTAAAGGGAGCATAATGACAACAATTTTTCGTTCAAAATGATTACGAAAAATTGTATATTATTTTTATTCCTCAAATCTACCAACTCACTAAATGGACGAGATCTGGCGTATCGACCCTACTTACCTCATCATTATTCCTAATTAATGTCATTGATGTCAATAGACTATAAAAAATATCCGGAACTTAAAGTTGACCTAAAAGTTTATTATTAGATTTTTTACTTATATTCGGTTGTCAAACGAAATCTTAGTCTGTTATGAAAAAACATTAGTAGATAGTACCTACCTATTGACTAAACTTATCCTTCTACTTTCAACTTGCTATTTAAACGTTAATTTAGTTTTAAACTATTGAAAATAGTAATAAAAGTAATAATTAACGCTTAAATATATAAAAATATATTTTCAGGGGTTGCTAAGTAAAAAATATTTAAAGACACTCGAAATCCTGACAATGTTATATTTTAAAAACTGCTAATGACACATATAAAAATATGATTATACGAATGTAATAGCTGGATAACTCCAAATATCCAAACTCTTGACAGTGTGCATAACTAGACAACTGCACATATCATGGATATGTTTAGTACTCAGAGGGGATCATAACTTGATAACTGTTTTTGTCAAATTAAAAACGAAAATCCATAAATGTATAAGTCGAGATATTAACAAATACATGTTCTGACATACATTGATAAATCGAAATATAAATGTTTGTACGAATAATATTAATTGGATATATCGTTATGTCAAATATTTATTGCCTAAATTAGAGATATTTACTTATGAACAAGAGCTGTATTTCAAGTATTTTTGGGTATTTCGAGTTGAGTTTTTTATACCAGAAGGGTATAAGGTAGAGGAAACGTTTAAGCTAATAAAAAAAAAAAGTGCAGGTCGAGATGTCAAGTTATTCCCGCGCGGTACGGATTTATTACATTTATTTTACTGTAACAAATTGTGTTGATGGCATAGATAGCAAAAAATGGAACACGACCCTCCGCCTCTATTTACCAAAATATGTCAAATGACCTTGTCAGTTTGTAAACAATACCTTGACTTCATACAAATTTATCTAATTTCCTACTTGCTCGTTACACGTTTTTAATATTTCACCTTTATTTTCGTGTTGGGGAAATTCCGCGTGGGTGTAAAAATGAATATCGATTTTGAGACTATGGCGGTCTTGGAGGAGGAGTCGCAGACCGTGAGTACAAATTTTTTTCTTTGTTTTGCCAGATTTTGAGATTGGTGTCGTATCTGTTTACTTCTATAAATAGCTCGAGTGCCCGTGTGTTGATGACACTCGTGTGAAGTGATTAGGTGATGTAATGGCATGTTATCAACACCAATAGTCCACATTCATGACTTGGTCTAAAATTCTGTGATAGCTGTGATACGAATTCCGCAGCCGAATTGATTAGTTCTAATCGAGGCCGTATTGCACAATAGCAGGAACGATTTCATCATGCTAGGCTGCAAAATATGTGATCAATATCATGTAACCTTTTCCCCTTTTTCTGGTTTATTGAAGGTCATTTAATTTTACTATGGGTTTTCATGAAGGATTTGTTTACAATATTAGATGAAAAAATTGATTAATGGGCTATTGAACAGATTAATGATAATATCTATTTCATAGTTATTGAAATGCAAGGAAATTCATGCATGTGATGCATTTTAAGAATTTTATAAAAATCAATTTGAGATAGGTACATTTGCTTAGCAAGTAGGTAAGCATTAATGCTAAATTAAAATTGGAATCTAATTGTAAATTAAACTAGAAATAAGGCAACTTATTAGGTATTTCATTGATCTAGATAGGTATAAGTTTCTGCATTAATATGTTACAAACTTGGTGAATATGATGTTTTTTATCTTTTGAATCAGACAAAAATATTATGAATAAGTAATATGAATTACATGATAGGATATTAAAAATAAACCTTGCCCACAATCTAATAAAATTCTAATCAATCATTTTGATGAATTTTTGTCTTATCATCAAATTATCAACAGTAGCACCCTCTAGTATTTTGACACAGACTTGCATGAAACAAAATAGAGAAATTGATTCATATCATATGAAACAGATGGCGCTATGTCTGTAAGATAAAACTTCATTTATGTTGTACACACATGTTTGCCAGCTGGCGCCACTGTCTTAGCCACTAGAAAGTGACAGGAAGTAGAGATGAGACGTATTTACTAGAACAGATCCACACACTAGGTATTTTACAGTACTAAGCGGCACCTTCAAAGTAATAGAGGTTATTATTGCGTAATCCGTAGTCGAGTCGAGTATTTCTCGCTAAGCTTATGTGCGAACGTAGATATTCACTCCGTCTCTGTCTGACCAAACAAATTTGAGCGCGACGAAGCAAACGCACACAAACGTAGTCAAACCATATTCATGTAAATTCATGTAAAAAAGAAAAAAAAAATGTAAATATTTTTATGAAATTGATATCTTTTTAATACGCCAACTTTTAAGTTGACAGTCCTAAGCCTGTTGAAGTATGAAGGGAGGAATTATTATTCAATTTCAAATTGCATTAATCATACTACGGTTGTATCTTTTCAAAGAAAATTGTATTTTAAAGTCATATTACGTGGATTAGTCCACACTAGTCGCGTCAAGTATGCTAAATTACTACATACTAGGTGGAATAGGTATTTGGATCGAGTATTAATAAATACTAGGAATAGGTGCACCTAGTATCAACCTAGTATAATCCATCTCTAACAGGAAGGACTTTACGCGCTAGTGGCGCCAACTGGTGAACGTCATTATTAAGGAAGCCTTCATTATTTTACATCATTAACATCATTTTATTTCACGACACTTCATTATTTTACACCAAAGTCCTTCATTATGTCAATTACTGTCGAATTCTTTATTTTAGCGCAAAATCATACTAGGTATTACTACAACAACAATGCGTTGTTAAATCCGCTATGGTTATTAACGGTGATGTGATTACCGTATCTTATCAGAGCACTTGTTAACCGGTACACCCGCACACTAAACTAAACTGTTACGTGACTAAACAAGTCACTTCAGCTTTAGTCTAGACCAGCGGTTCCCAAACTTATTTAGTCTACTGCCCACTTTGAGAATAAATAATTTTTTAGCGCCCCCCATTTTTGTAGTCAAGAGTCGAGCTCAGTCGGTGTCTAAGAGTCCTCCTAGTAGATGACGCCTCCCAAGCCTCTACACAACGTCCCGATTTTTTTTCTGGGTCTCTCACCGCCCCCCTTTAAGACTGCAGCGCCCACAAGGGGGCGTTATTGCCCACTTTGGGAAAGACTGGTCTAGACTCTAGACTGGGTTCAGCAGTTCATGGTATTTACTTTCCGCGCACTTGAAAACCGCCAGAGTACTTGTGCGGATAGAGACTATCCATCAGCTCTGCTGCTAAGCCTAGGCGCAGACCACCAACTTTTAGTTGACCGATAGTTGGGTCGGGCTGTTAATCAGTATGGAGATGTATGGAAGTGCGCACATTACACCGATTTGGTATCGGCCGATTTTTCCTACAAATTAGAATCGGCCAACTAAAAGTCGGTTGTCTGCGCCTAGGCTAAGGCATGATTTAAAGGCAAGCGGAAGGTCGTGGGTTCAATTCCCGCCTTAGGCAGTTCGATTTTTTCAAGTTGTTTATAATTTTCAAAATGATTTAACCTGTCTTCATTTAGTTAGTCATTCGTATATGGCTGATTCTTCGGAGTCTTCAAGTTGCTCCTTGGGGAGCAATTGTTGTGCTAACAACAGGCAAATAATTTTACAATGTCTGCAGTAGAAAGGCAGTCAGCGCGTTTTTCTTTTCGCAAGGAAAACTTCTAGTTCGAGTTTTTAAAGCTTCATTGGCAGCGAAGTTTATGTCGGAATATTAACCAAAGCTTTGCAAACGTGACTTGCTATTTCGGTCAATTTTCCTTATAACTTTGGAAAGTCGTCATTTATACGGGTTGCAGACCAAGAGCAGCTATAAGATTACTTAGTATAGTAGTTGCTTTGGTAACTTTGGAGACTGCTAACTACACAAACACTATGGGAAACTGTGTTAGCTAGCGAGCTAATTCAAACTAACTTAGCTTAGCTCGTGGTCTGAAAACCGCATTAGACTCTACATACTTAACTATATAAATCATAACTACATTCAATTTATAAATGCTCCATCCTTTTTGTGTTGACTTTACATTGTATCCAGAAATCCACAGAACATGTTTGTTTCAAAACCGTTTCGTTTAACCGCACGTTAAAATAACTACATACATAAGATGCCGCAGTATATGTTGTATGTAATATGTCTTATTCTTACAAATAACAACAATTCATTTGCCTTTCTACATTTGTAAGTGTAACTATCTATGTATAGTGTTACCATTCAATGTCTTGATACAATGAAAGGAAGTTCCATTACATTATGTACAGTCGACAGCACATCAAGCTATACATTTTCGTTGCAAACTCGCCCCTATCGCAACTACGTAAGATACCGCAGTGTTTACGTTGACGTGCTGTCGACCGTACGTACAACAAGCGAGTGTTTTTGCGTACCTGCACTACCTACCTTGTGCAAAGCGATTGTAGAGATTGTCGACTAAAGCCTTATGTGAGATCCAATCCAACATGAAAAATCATCAAATCTGGTTCAGCTGTTTAGACCGAAAGGCACATGCCCCAGGTTGGGAGAAAAACGGAATATGTAGAGTTCGTGTTATTTTGAAACAATTAATTTTTATTGATATCCGGTGACGCACTTTTCAAGATGGTTCCTACAGAACAGAATACCAGTTCATGATTTTACAACTACCTAAAAACAAAACCATACCTGTTAGTCTTACTTGCACCAGCCGGGGTTATCCTATGTCTATATCCTATGTCTATGGTTATCTTATGTCAAAGTTACGGGACTATTCCCACCTCTTGTTCCCACCGCTGCAACTTCTGTGCAGCCAGGATCTACAGCTTGACCGCCAATAAAAACCCAACCAGTGAAAGTCAAGTTTGTCCCGGGGGAAAGTTAAATTGTCATTGGACCCTCAACGAAATTAATCGGAAGAACATAGGAGTTCGAAGTTAAGGCACAGAATAATAATAAGTACTAAGGTTCGACTTCCCTCCAGTGCAAGTGGATGACAGGAGACAAAACGAAGGTTTAAGAAAAGATATGTATAATAATAACACCACAAACAGTAAACATTAATAAATGGCGACCTATCTTGTGAGCTATTAGCTACCTGTCAATAATATTTTTCACAAAATCGCTTGAAAGCACAGATATTTTTCCTTGTCGGGACATGATCGGTCTAATAAATTGCAGAAACAGACGTAGGTATATTGTATTGAATTATGCATTAGGTTTGTTACGTTCATGTTTCCAAAGTCAAGTCAGTTGCAAAATTGGGGATAAATTGCCATTTTGTCGTGCACCATCAAGTTTTGAGTTAAATTTTTAACCAGATAACCCACCCAGTGATAGTTACCCCAGCCAGAGTTATTTCAGTTTATCCTAGCGTTTCATTGAAGGTAGGCCAACATTTGTAATTTTGGTGTCTTTTTCAGGTCAAAAATGTATAAAATTAAATGTATAAGTTGTTTAATTGATGACTAATGGTCGTTTGATAAGAACACAATAACAACTGATAAAGTGTGGTGCTCTTACCTAATCGCAGATTGTTTACTTTGACCCTACACATTATCTTTATTATGTAGAATTGTATTGTTGATGTGTACATTCAATATTATGAATGTCATGTATTTTGTGCGAAGGTAAGATAATTTTTTGGGCATTCAGTGTAGAACGATTTTGATAGCATTCAAAACCTGAACCGCACAAATAATATAAATCCGTATAATTATGTTTATTGCCGAATCCATTTTCTTATGCAAATTGTAATGTTGTGCCTTGCCTAAATTACTTAATTTTCGTATTAACGAATGTGACAGATGGTGAATGAGGAGTGTCCTGCTGGGGAACTCCTTGACATGTTAAAACTACATGGAACTAATCTGCTTATAGTTTGGGACCGATTACAGATAAGCGCAAAAAATCGTATTGGAAAATATGCTATCAAGGAGAGAAAACATATTCTAAACTAGCTTTCCGCCCGCGACTTCGCCCGCGTGGAATTTTGTTTGTCACAGAAAAACTTTACGCGCGCGTCCCTGTTTCAAAAACCGGGATAAAAACTATCTTATGTCCTTTCGCGGGACTCAAACTATCTCTATTCCAAATTTCATCAAAATCGGTTCAGTGGTTTAGGCGTGAAAGAAAGACAGACAGACAGTTATTTTCGCATTTATAATATTAGTATAGACACGTCTTTCATTCCAACTAGGTACACAATTTAAAGGCAGTTAATTCCAAATCATAGAAAGACAACATAATATAGGTACTTATAAATATTATCGAACTTTACCTTTGTGGTAATGAAACGTCTAGAAAATGTGCTATGTGCGCATATTGTAACTCCAAGGTTTAGAGAAGCGTCGTAAGAATCGACTCCTGCCTGTGCAATTGAGTATTTTAACGATCGACGATTATTGGGACGTGCTGATGACACGTATTTTTAATTTACGTCGTAATTTCTCTGAAAAATGAGCAAGATATAGGTAAACAAGTTATGTGGTAAATTGCAGAATATTTAATTTAGGTTTTTCTAAGTTTCTGAATAAGATTAAGGTAGAAAAGGGAGCCTAAAGCTCTACATTATGTATACCGGTAAGTTGTAGAGTTCAACAAAATAATTACAGAAATAAGAATACATCAGCCATCATTTCCTTATGAACTAAATTCAAGTTTTTCATCTTTTCTCTTTAAAAACTCATTCCATTTTTTGCAAATAGGCTTTTAGAAAGCACTTTTTCACATCCCAGTATTAACCCTACCACTGCTTCGTGTGAATAAATGGGCCAATCCTGAGAAAAAGCAGCGCAAGAAACTCGATCACTGTTGTCTTTATTCATATTATCAATATAAAGTTGAGTGATGCATTAGTATTGAACTGAAGAATGGGATAGAACTTTGAAACTGTTTTCAAATCAATATCCTTGGACATTTTACTCTACTCTTCTAGTCCCAATCTAAGTTCTAATGTGTGTTTCGTCTAATGTTCATTATTCAGTCAGTTAATTCATGTTAGTGTTTGAAAATTATTTTTATCTTCGTTGTTGAGTCGTATGAATAAGGCAGAACCCGCCTTCCGGTCTGATTCTAAAACCGCCTACCGGTACAATTGCGACGCACACTCGTAAGTGCGTCTTAAAATGCACTCTGTTGCCGAGTGCAGTCATACGATAAGGTCACTTTGCTCAAGGTGGGGAGAGGCAACAGGCTAGCGTGTCTTGGGCTCAAAGTGTTCGGAGTAGCTGCATTGTGCGAACCCTCGCAACACCGTGGACAATTCGAAGTTGTTTTTAAAAAAAGAGTGAACGCGCGGTCGTTCCCTCCGCGCTTCAGCTGCGCACGCAGTGTGTGACAGGCCAGCCGGTGGGACGGACACGGCGCCACGATAATCCCAACAAAACGTGAGTTTATACACAACTCTTATCAGATTCTTGTGTTAAAACCCGTTAAGTAAACATCAACAGTGAGACCGGCAGATTTTCGGAGAGTTCTCATAGCGGTAGCGGCTTGCAACTCGATTTATTTTAGGTTATGCATTGACAGTTACTGAGTTACTACGTCGTACGAAATGAGAGTCGCTCGACGCGAGCGAACGACGCAGTTTGACGGTATCGCCGGCTGATGTTTCTAAGCGAGAAACTGCGTATTTATTACCATTACGGCACATAACACTGTTGCAGTTGTGTATTTATGCTAATCTCTAAAGAACTGATAGGTGTAACATCTCCCAATGTAGTTAGGTCAGGGTGTGTTTGTGCAGTTGCATACATATACATGTTTTTAATGGCTGCTGCACGTCTGCGTATTGCACATTCTCAGGTATTGATTTATTACAGGAGACCTAGTGTATTGATTTGTCCAGGGCTCTCATTACGGGTCGAGGCTCGGTCGCGGACAGTTTAGCTCTCTAAAGTTTTAAAGTTTTTTGAAGAAAAGGTGATGATCCGCAAGCAGCGGCCGGTGAAACTCAACTCTAAGGTCTGTAGCATTCATTATAATCATAAAGACATTAAATTTCATGCAAATTTTCCACTTATCGAATACAAAAGACTCCATTGCTAAAATTTGTCCATTAGTTTAAAGTAGAGGTCTGAAATGCGAGATCCTGAAGTACATTCTAAGTGTCTCTACATTTTGTTTTCATAGTTTCAAGTATTTTTCCTACACCTTTTATATTCAATTCTTGAAATTTCTTAGCTATATTGATTGATTACCTAAGATTACCTCAAGTGATCCGTACTTAGCCGATTTTCCAAAACAATTCTCTTGAAGCAACAAGTCGGTGCGTGGTAATTTGCATAAAAGTCTTCTTATACAAGACCTTGTACACGTTTATCTGGTTATTGTAGCCCTAATAGCTGTATTAAGATCACCATAAAACCTTAAAAGTAACGAACAACGCAATAACGTTTATCTATAGGTAAACATGTAAGCTGTATACTGTGTTCGATGTGGCAATTCAGCCTTTGTCAATACAAAATACTAAAGACTTGTCTTTATACATTCGTATATGCCGCGAAGAGAATGGTATTCTTTGTTTAAACTCTCACTATAAAATTTTATTTATAGTCTACTTTTTGGGTTCAAACTTATGCATTTTGATATCTTGGTCGAAAAGTTACGCTAATGTATTTGTTATGATGTCTTAACTTTAAAATTTAGTCATATGTATTTTAACTGCGTTTTAATATTGGGTGTGTCGCAAGGAGGGGCAATGGGGCCTGCCCCATTCCACCATCCCACCCCATGACGCATCTGCATCGTACCTGCGCGTTGCATCCAACCCCCACCCTTGTGAGAACCCCAAATGATTTATTGAGCTAGTCTAGATGAAACCTCCGACATATTGGCAGCCATTTTAATGTGTCTCCCGGGAGTATTGTGAAATATGGGACTTTAACATGCATATTAAGAAGAATTTTCGTGATTTCGCTCTGATTCAACTGTTTGTGAGCGGGCTGAAGTTTTTAAAACTATTTGATGGCGAAAAGAAACCGGCAACCGATGAGACAAAGGTAATGTTCCTAAGTCTTAACTAATACAATAATATTGTCTCTATTTCCTATGTTGAGAACAGTGTTTAGTTTCTTTATTTGTTTAAATGTTTCGAATCACAATTGGGTATAAAATTCAAATATTATTTGCACTTAAAGCGTTTGAATCTAAGTTAGGATACAGCAGGCAATCATTTCAGGCAGGCTATATGTAGTAACAAATTTGAAACCCAAAATTTTGATCGAAAAGACCCTTTGTTAAGCAGAACCTACCGCACGCCCCTTCTTATTAATGCACCGCAGGCCGCGACCTAGAAACTGCTGTTTTGTTGAGTGTTGATCATGACCCGCTGCGGGCGATGACGAATCGAATTGCTCTACCGCACCGGAGATAAGGGTTACATTTGGATAGAGTTTAAACCAAAGTTAAGTACAGACAACAGAATAACAGACTACATTTTCGCTGCAAAATAGCTCTTGTTAAAAGTCTTACTGTAATATTGGGATATTATTAATGACTTTTCTGTCCCATGAGTCTTATGTGACTCATATTTCATCAGTAATAAATAACAATGTTCCGTAAATAGTCTGAATAAAGTTTTTGTCTGCTTATTTTGCGATTTGACCCAAAAAGATCTGAACAATTTTAATATTGGTAGTTAAATTAACATAAAAATGGGGTAGGTACCTCATACCCACCTGCGCAATAAAGGTACCACCCACCCCCATTGCGCTGAGAACCCCGTATGATTTATTGATCTGATAGTCTAAATAAAGCCATTTGATATCGGGAGCCATTTTAGTGTAGCGCATCTCGGGGTAGTGATGTGACATGGACTTGGACATTATTTTGCATGTTACGTTATGAAGAATTTTCGTGAAATTATTTTGATAGAACTGCTTCTGAGTGGGTTGAAATTTCTCAAACTCTTGGATTGCAGAAAAGAACCGGCTATCAAGATAAAGGTAAATAAATGCGAAAGTAACTTCTTTATGTTTGTCACATTTTCTCGACTAAACTATTAAATCAGATTTAATAAATTTTGGTAAAAGCGTAAATTACACTGATGAAAAAAATAGTAGTCTACATTTTATCGCAAAAAATCTTGCTAGAGTGCAATAAATAACCCCATTTTTCATTTATATTTCTATGCTTAAAGTAGGTTAGTAGTTTTTAAGTGAAAGATTTTTTGAGGATGTCTAGCTATTATGCCCTGTGTTTTAATTGCTAATTTTGCGAATTTATACAATACACTATGTAAATTACCCACAAAATGGGAGAAAGAAGTTAATATTTTTATACCTGGTTATGGCAACACCTGCGCGCTGTGTTGCCACTCCCTACCCTTGCGCTGAGAACCCCGTATGATTTATTGATCTCATAGTCTAAATAAAATCAGAGGCATATCGGCCATTATAGTGTACCGCATCTCGGTGTATTCTTGTGACATATTCTGGTTTATCATGCAAATTAAGAAGTTGTGTCATAATAATTTGGTAGAAGTGCTTGTGAGTGGGTTGCAGTTTCTTAAATTCTTTCGTGGCGAAAAGAAACCGACAAGTATTAAGGCAAAGGTAAATACCTACATGCGAAAGTTATATTATTTTTGTACGTTTGTTGTGGGATCACTACTAAATTGTTTAACCAGTGTTAATTGATTGAGTTAGAGATAGATTAAATCTGAAAAAATAACAAATTATACATTTTGTCCTATGAAATCTTGACAGAGACCCTTACTCATTGTAGATATTCTTATGAAAATCATGAAAATCGTGTATTAACTTAAGACAAGAATTAACAGCTTTCAGTTATGTTAAAATTAAGTAGGTACCTACGCGTTTTGTGAAATTTTTGATTGCCAATTTTGCGAATTCATACAAAACAATTTATGCAAGTGATAAAATAACGAAACAAGTTACTTAAAGTGACATGCATTGTCTTTTTATAGTTCTAGAACTACAAACTAATAATATTATCGATAACATCGTTTGTCGGGAAGGCACCACCTTATTTCCTATATGCACCCCCACCCCTTAAAAAGCCGGAACCTGCGCATTGCACTCCCGCCCCCACCCCTTTATGAGAACCCCGGATGTATTGAACTGCATCGATATATTGGGCAATGGACACTGGGTAGCCATTTTGTCGTGCGTCACGCGTTTTGGAATAGTTGCTTTTTCTTCTTCTATAATAATGGCAATTCAAACCTCCGGGGTTTATTTGTGTGAAGTGGAAAATTGATTTATAATCTCACATAATAGAACGTACGCGTAGGTGTTTTGGTTTTTCTCAGCACTGGCCCATTTATTGTCTCGAAGCAGTGGTAGGGTTAATACTGGGACGTGTAAAAGTGATTTTTAAAAGTCTATTTGCAAAAGTAAATGAGTTTTTTAGTTTATTGTTTTTTGGATACTGTGAAAACTTTGGAATACTTACTTAGTTGTTGCTTTTGTTTATTTTATTATAAAATTTGGATAATATTGTTGTTAATATTATAATGTTGTTATTAATGTGTAATGTTGATAATTTAATTTGTTTGTAAATAAAATCTCAATATTTAGTCTTGTTTTATAAAGAGAACGGATGTAGTTTTATCCCAACTAATATTATAAATGCGAAAGTAACTCTGTCTGTCTGTCTGTCTGTTACGCTTTCCCGCTTAAACCTCGCAACCGATTTTGATGAAATTTGGCATAGAGATAGTTTGAGTCCCGGGAAAGAACATAGGATAGTTTTTATCCCGGTTTTTGAAACAGGGACGCGCGCGATAAAGTTTTTCTGTGACAGACAAAATTCCACGCGGGCGAAGCCGCGGGCGGAAAGCTAGTTTATAGATAAATATCGGGAAATAGAAATACAAAAACAAGTCGTTATTGATATTATAGTAATTAATTAAATTATAATAGCAATAATATTACAGTAATAAACAAAAGGAAAGGCTATCTGTAACTTTACTAAGTTCACAATGTTTCCGATATCGCAAGAAATAAAAGTGGCGACGCAAAAGGTTATTTTTTTGTATCGATAGCACGTCAAGCTTTACTGCAGCATCTTATTCAGTTTTAATAGGTGTTATTTTGCAGCAAAAATGTGTATAGTTGTTGCAATTTACGAGGGCTAGTGAGCTTTACATGTGTGGTGGCTCGCTACTGTTAGTTTTTCAAAAGTTTTGATAGACATTATACTATCGTTATGTGCATGTACACGTACACACACACAAGTAAATTTCACTCACCTTCGTGAGTTGCAAGAGCTAGTCTGTTGTACCTACTCAATTATGCCAATGGCGTCATTTGATGCATTACAGACGGTATTCAGACAGACAGTCCTTTTTTACTCGAATAAAAAATGTCTTTACATATTGTGCGCAGTTTGCGTTGTCCTGGAATGACCTTATTTCATTGCGCAGTTGTTTAGTACTTATCGTAGTTGTATCACCTTTATTAGTACTAGCCTTTGTCCGCGGCTTCGCCCGCGTGATATTTTGTCTGTCACAGAAAAACTTTATCGCTCGCTTCCCTGTTTCAAAAACCGGGATAAAAACTATCCTATGTCCTTTCCCGGGACTCAAAATATCTATAAATTACTATCTATGCCAAATTTCATCAAAATCGGTTTAGTGGTTTAGGCGTGAAAGCAAGACAGACAGACAGACAGAGTTACTTTCGCATTTATAATATTAGTATAGAAGTATAGATTAATGAAGGTTTTTTTAGCTCCCGATAGTAAATGCGACTTAGGACAATAATGCCAGTAATCACAAACATTACTATTAGGGCTTATATTACAGTGCATGTTCACGCACAGGGTGACACACGAATCAATCACAGAGCTCTATTCAACGCTGTGCGTTCGATTTTCTGCTTCACTTAAGCAAGCATCGTTAGTGAATACGGGCGTAACTTGCGGCTCCATTTCATTGGGCTCCGGTGGACACCGTCGGGCTCTAGCGTATTGTCGGTCCCAGAAGAGTCCCACATAACCCACTGGTCGTCCCCATCGGCCAACAAGTATGCGCAAAGCATTTCCCGACTTAAAAACGGAGGAACCAGAGATTCTTTTAAAAAAATCGGACAATTATTGCAATAGTTCAAATTACAGGTTACTCCTACAAATAAATGTAGTACTTTTCCCAATGTAAATACATCAGTTAGGACAAGTTGTGTTACTGTCTTTCTACTGCACTGTGGCCCGCCCACTCTTTACATTGCCTTTCGAGCGACTCATTAATTGCGTGTTTCGTTTTACCTGGCTTTCGTATTGTTATGGCGTAGTTTGGATAATTGCCCGCGGTGTACAGTCAGCGTCAAATATTTCGTGACGACCAAAGTAGTTAATTAGTTCGCAACACGTCTTTGTTACTATTGGAATAAGGTTGTGTTGTGTTGTCAACTTTTTTGACGCTTTGACGCTGCTATACGGGTTCTAACTCCACCGCGCCGCTGGACTGTTAAATTGTGGTGAACCCACTCGTCGTAACACAAGCAAATTTAGCTTGCCACGAGGGGTTAACGGGACTATTGTGTATTTGTATTTACAAATTACCTATATTTAGTAAGTAGAGTACTTATATTATCATGTACCTAACTCATTCATAAATGTCGCGTTAAGACCCGTGTCTTTCTATTTTAGTTGAAATGGAACGCGAAAGTTTAAAATCTTCTGATACAAGACTAGATTGTTAACTTTACACTGCATATTATTATTCTGTGACTTTACTGACAACGATGACCGAGTTTCTTCCGCTACTTCTTTTTAGCACCAGCCCTATATTTTGTCCCGCATCATATGAATCACATGAGGTATCAGAGTCGGATAAATAACAGTAAAAGAAAATTAACCTGTTATTTTTGTGACTGACGAAATGCCTTTAAAATAACTTACAATCGTTACTTGTTTGTACATTTTGAGGACAAACAGATTATCTTGTTTGCTTAAGTCGAACTTATAAATTGGTTTTGTAATTTTGTGTACAGATCACTTGTTTTTGAAGATCAACAGAAAAAAATAAGGTAAAAAAAATCGGGAAATTCACGGTTCTCAATAAGTATGTACTTTCAGTCCTTATTTGCGTGTGCGCCGGTTGACTTGTAAATAAATAAATAAATATCCTTGGACATTTTACACTGCGCTTCTAGTCCCAAACTAAGCAAAGCTTGTACTATGGGCACTAGACAACGGATATAAACATACTTAAATACTTTTTTTTTTGTAAATGTAGCTTGATAATAAAGCCTAATTTTGAATTAAAAGTATCATAAAACAACTTTACAACACTTCATTTAAAGCATATTTTGCTTTTACCGTTTTCACCAGCATCAGTAAAAATTATGCAAAGCCTTTATGAATGACATCATGAGCGGGGTAGGACCTCATCAATAATAATGCTCGAAGTTTTCCTTTACAATTTTATTAATGGACTCTACCACTTTGTCTTAGGATCGTTTTTGTCTCAGCATGCAGATGCATTTGGAAGCAAACTGCAATGCATTATGCGCTCTACCTCTTTGAATCAGGGTCGTTTTTGTCTCAGCATGCAGATGCACTTGGAAGCGAGTTGGTAATAGTATGCGATCCCAACGAGGTTGCAGTGTGAATGAACTTCGGCCCGTTGACGTATTTATCTCGCCTGAGCTGAGGCGGCGCTAAATCACGAGGTGTTTTACCAGTAACGTTTTTCGTTGTTATGGTCTACGTAAGGACGTGATAAATGTAAATAAATCACATGAATTTTCTTGGTAAAGTCTTGATAAATTCATGTATGCTTTTTAAAGCGGATTATTTTCAATCTTCTTGGTAATACCTAGCCGCGGTCCTTTTGACTTCTGCCTATTATAGACGTGAAACTTTGTGAAGATAGATAGATGATCGGCGCAAAAAACTGAACAGATCTACTTATATCAGATAGAATAGCACATCCAGAATAACGTCTCTGTCGCTAAAATATAATTTGAAGGAACGTACGAGTAAAAAAGGCTAATTTGAGTAAGGTGTAGTTTGTGTTAGGTCTTGTAGAGCTAGCCAGGGCGTGTAGAGTTAAAATAGCTTGAACTCTACCATGAGATCTGCCAGCCTATGATGATGCGACTAATAAATGTATGGACTATGGGGTTATCATTCTAAGCTTTTAAGCCTTGATCACACGTACCGAGCAAACGGGCGAGTGCTCGCGGCCGAGTACTCAGTGTGTACTCGAGTGCTCGGCCGAGCGCTCGAGTATGTGACTCGCTCACCCAACTGTCTCGACACTCTCGACCGAGTAAACATTTTACTGTCTCGCTCGTTTACTCGGTACGTGTGATCAAGGCTTTAAGCTTTTGACAGTGCGCGTCATATGGTCTAGTCTTGGAATTTTTCATAAAAAAAAATTATTAATGGAACATGTTTTTGATCTTTTCTCATGTGCACATTTCTGAAGGTAGTCCTCTTTCCCAGGAGTCCCTCGGCGGCGGGGTGTTCGGGTCTGTGGGGACGTCGGGGGAGGGTGGGGAGCGGCGCGAGGGGGGCAAGCGCGGGCGCAGGCCCGGCAGGAAGGCCCAGCTGGACAAGCAAGATATGAAGGCGAAGCTGGGTACGTAATTCTTGATCTCTTTCATTTACATTTATTTCTATAGTCTGGACTGCGAGCACGTAGAATTTTGTCCAATGACCCCAAGCTACCCATCCTTATCGCTCGCGCATAATTATGTTGCTGTCGCGCTCGCACACTCACTGCGGGCGCCCGTCGCACAGTCGCGACAGCAATATAATTACGCGCGAGCGCACAGTTAGCTGGATCGGGTTGTATATGATGATCCTGGATCATGGCTTAATATTCCCGCACTTATTGATCGTGTTGGGGGAGGGTGGGGAAAGGCGCGAGGGGGGCAAACACGGGCGCAGACCCAGCTGGACAAGCAAAATATGAAGGCGAAGCTGGGTACGTAGTTCATCATCATCATCATCATTTCAGCCACAGGACGTCCACTGCTGAACATAGGCCTCCCCCAATGATTTCTAGATTGACCGGTTAGTAGCGGCCTTCATCCAGCTCCATCCCTTTTTTTATGCAAGACCAATCGGGTATTTGACTGCAATCGCACTTTGTGTTAAGTGAGATGCAGTCTAGAATAGTTGGCATGATGAATAGCGGTGTAACACTTCAGGATTTTAATGACTTGCTTGCCCTACTAACTTAGGAGCGGGCATGGTTAAACCATTTTGCCCAGATATGCTTTAGATTAGACATAGCTGTTAGACTAGGCGCAGACCACCGATTTTTTGTTGGCCGATAGTTGGATTAGGCTGTTGATCAGTATGATCAGTATGGTTATGTATGAAAGTGCGCACATTACAACGATTTGGTATCGGCCGATTCTTCATTTAAATAAAAATCGGGCAACTTAGAGTAGGCGCACACCGTTGATTTTTAGTTGACCGATAGTTGTGCCCGATTTCAAATTGTATGAAGAATCGGCCATATCGAATCGGCGTAGTGTGCACACTCCCATACATGCCCATACTGATCAACTGCCCGACTAAACTATCGGCCGACGAAAAATCAACGGTTTGCGCCTACTCTTAAAGTCGGTGGTCTTCGCCTTGACTTAAGGTGAAAGATCGATTGTCAAACTTACTCGATCATTCCAGAACGCAGCCGTCAGTCGGCGCGTGAGTGCCGCGCCCGTAAGAAGCTCCGCTACCAGTACCTCGAGGAGCTGGTGGCTGACCGCGAGCGCGCCGTGCTGACTCTCAGGAAGGAGCTTGATAAGGTAGCGGATTCGGTTCTCTTGTAGGACACACTGTAACATCATCATCATCATTTCAGGACGTCCCCTGCTGAACATAGGTTGGTAGCGGCCTGCATCCAGCGCCTTCCTGCTACCTTTATCAGGTCGTCGGTAACACAGAGCAACATCACTTTTATATTATGTTTCTTAGGCCCGATTCGACCAAACTTTTATCCGAGAATAACTCCTGGTATAACTGGCACATTGACAGTTTCAGTATGGGAAATATGTCAAAACAGACTATTAATTCTGAGATCAATATTTACTCTTGTTTGGTCGAATACACCCTTAATCAGCTGTCGTTTGTTAACCTGTGCCTGTCACAAATTGCAACAAAAGTAAGTTTTCTTCATTATCTCATTCCAGTTTTACAAATGGAACCTGGAGTTAGACCAGGGCCGCATCCCAGAGGGCATGGACGCCATGCTGCAAGAGATGGGAGTGATCAAGCAGGAGGAGGTCAAGCCTTTCTAATTACCCCTCACCCCTCTCCCCCATCCTCCCCTGCAGTACAACCCTTGACCACACTCTTCTACCCTCAAAAAATTATATACCTTTTGTATGTCCAGTCAAAATATCATCCTAACAATTATTTTTTCTAAAAATTCTACTATTGAATTGTTATTTTTATAACTATTATCACTTCTTGATATTGTACGCGTATACATAACTTTAATATAAAATACACACGTAAGTAGTAACTTTTCTCTATTGGTGTTTAAATTACTCGGATATTATCGATGTTAATGTTAAAAGGTATAATCGTAATATTAAGTAATCGTAACTTTTTTTAGGCTAAGTTTAGATAGGCATTTTAATGTGTAAATATTGCCTAACATTGAAGTAACAAGTACCAGAAATTGAATATGTATGAGATAATAATATATTTAACATATAATTGGGTATTTGCTACCACTCCCAAATAATTCTAAAGCACAAATTTTTTTAATTAAAAAGGCACTTAATGCTTTTCTTAAAAACTTAATTAATTTTAAATTACCTGTAAATTAAGATTTTTGGTTGCATTGTAATTGGAAAAAGTAGTTTAATTGAGTTGACAAAATAGGTAGTGACGTCACTGGCTAGTATTGCCATACAAAATCTATGGGATTCTCGGCCTTTTGGCTAAGATCAAAGTGTAGTGGAGTCTGGTTTTGACAGTTTTAAAAAGTACGTCAATTGATTGGTAGTGGCAAATACCCAAATGTGTAATTTCTATAAAAGTTAAAGTATTCCTAACGGAATTGAGTTTACATTAAAATAACATCTAAAATATTTTTCTATTGCGTGCGATTCTAAACTTTTATGTTGTTTATAATTTTTAATTCATATTTTTTGATAAATAACTAGCCGTTTTTGGCAAAGCTTGTTGATATAATATTTTTTTACGCATCTTTGTATAATATTTGCAAACAATTCACTAAAAATCCACTATCATATAAGAAATACTTCGCAGCGTACTCCAATTTAATGTATTAAATAAAAACTAAATATAAAAGAAGAATTCGGAATTAGTGTCCGACCGAATGTTCGGTTTCGGTTTCGTTTTCGGTTGAGTTTCGGTAAAAACACGAGTTTCGGTTTAGTTTCGTTTTCGGCGGCAAACTTGCCGAAACTACGACCGAAACCGAATGTGCATTCGGGAGTTTCCGCACTGTTATCGGTCATGTTCGGCGCGTTGAATGAGTGAATGAATCCGATCAGAGCCAATGTCGTGATTCGCTCGCTTGTTTGTTTGCTGTTAGTTTTGTTTTGTTGTGGTGGCGAGTTTTCGAGTGATTTATTTTGAATTTATTTGGTAAGTTTTATCTCGTTTTATGACGTTATAACATAAGAGCGGGTGTAAACATAAAAAAAAAAATTCAACATGACTGATAAAAGTATAATCAAGTTTAATCTAACCTGTAATTTTTTTTTGGTTCGTAAATGCTATACGTAAACAAACATTAGTTAAGTACCAGTTAGTAATGACTGTAGTGCATTTCATGGTGATAATATTATGGATTCAGAGTTTCAAAGTTCATTTTAGTATTTATCACCAAGATATCAAGTGGCAAGTACAGTAGATACTAACTTACGTACTACCAATTTTGTTTTGTTAAGGTAAAAGACCCGACCATGGGACGGGTTATGTAGATTTTGTAGATGTCCTGAATATTGCGAGTAATTAAAAAAAATCTAGACTATATAATTTGATACCTTTTAGAGTAAAAAGGCACTTTTTAAGTTCAATTTTAATGCAATTTAAAGAGAAAACCATAAAGACTGACTGATTATAATAACGTTTTCTTTATTTTTTGCTCAAAATATGAGCCTTGTAAGGAAGTTTCGGTTTCGGTTTCGGTTTCGGCCGAAATAGACACCGTTGCCGAAATTCGTTTTCGGTTTCGGTTTCGGTCGTAAAAGTAGTTTCGGTCGGACACTATTCGGAATGATACTTTCAAATTAGTTTTCTTAACTTTTTGTTCAATAATAATTATTAATAATAACACTACAGCACTATTTATTATAATGAGTATTTATAAATTAGGCTAACACTTAGTATAATTAGTTATATCTTTTAAAGCTAAACTTAAATTAACTTTTTATTATATCGAAGTCATCCAAGATGGACTCGTCAACGGAGTGATAAAAATTAGCTTCTTTTAATATAGATTCGCCTTAATGTTATTTAATTAATAAGCCTATATAACTATTGATCTGATTCTTAATATATCTACAAACCCAAGTAAATCCAAATAGGTATGTAATATTTTACAATAACATTTGAGCAGTCAATTATCTCAAAAAAATCTTTACACTTCATCGAAAAAAATAACTAAATAGATAAAAATAAATCAATCGATAGTTATTATGGCGGTATTGTGACGATTTCATCGTGATTTATTTATGTGAATTTATTCTTCAATTTATTCAGAAAACAAAATATAGTTTTTGTGAAGATTCACTTTAGCTTCTGGAATAAAATATGAGTTTATGCTTTATTGGTATGTAACTAGCGGCCGCCCGCGACTTCGTATGCGTGAACGCCTTTTCCCATTTTACCCCCTTTTTTAATTTTGCAAAATCCCGTCTTAATGAGCACCTACGTTCTAATCTTGGGATTCCTCCCCATGCAAAATTTGAGACTCCTAGCACTTGTAGTTTCTGAGATTTCGTGATGAGTGAGTCACTGACCTTTCCTTTTATTTATATAGATTTTTTTCCAAATAGGTAAGTCGCGAATAAATCGTCAGTTAAGTTTTTTCTTAATTTTTTATTATTATAACTTGAAATAAGTATATGTAATTATAATTGCGAAGACCTGGCAAGAGCGACCCACTAAGGTTACGAATTTAAAAAATTTAGATGTAGGTCTTAAGCCAACGTATCGGTGCGAAATAAGTACTTGTATATTTGAATATTTTCTGAAATAATACTGTTTCCGAATATACGTTCAGGCCCAAAAATAAAACATACTTTTAACTTACACAATTTCACTATGCGACTCAATAATGCTTAATTATATTTTCCTTTTTTAACTGAAAAATAGTTTGTTTGATCGAGGTATCGACCTAATTTGCAATAGAGAAAACTTACAATAATTGGTATTAAATACCTTAAATTAGTTTTTATTTTAGTTCTTATTTGTATGAGTTGCACTTCCTGCGTTCAATTATTAGTTTTAGTTCGGTTTTTAAAAAAATAATTTCATTTATTTTACGTGGCTAATAGTCGTTACAGTTAAACTGCTTTTTAGGTTTTAAGTTTTAGATATTTAAAATGATTTAAATAATGTAAAACATTATACTTCCAGATGTAAGTTTTTATCGTCATTGCATATTATTTTTGTCGGCAATCCGCCTTATTATACTAACGTTTTTAATTCATTTTTCAATCGTTAAGTTTTATTTGCAAAAGATTTGACATGTTGATATTTAATTTTCAAAAAATGTTTTATGGTTTTATATAATTTATTTATATTACGTCAAGCTTAACATAGGTCTCCTCTCGTATAATTTCGAATAGCTTTTATTTTGTGTTTGGTGTTTTAATAATTATAATATTTTCGCGTTGTATTTCTTAATGTTTATTTTGTCTTATGATATTATTGTGTGAAAAGATAATTTTGGTAGTTGCCATTAGGCGGTAGATTTGGACTGGATGGGGCGAATGGGGTAAATTGAACTGAAAAGTATCAATTTATACCCTGTAAGACTGTATAAGGTTATATTATATTTTAATAATGATTTTATTCACTTATGAAATATAATGTAACCTGATATTTCATAATACTAATTACAACCATAAGAAAATCCACCTCAATTTAGAATTTAATGCTAGTTACGTTTTAAGTATATTTTGTAAGGTACCGGAATTTCAATCGTTATTTGTATATTGTAAATTTTAATTGAATAAAGTTTTTTATTTTATTTCTTTTTATTTTATTTTATGTTTCTATTATTTCTATCATCAAAATAGTTTATTATTACGCAGGTATTTATATTTTTCGTGCCTTTCCTTTCTTTAAAAATATTAATTTATAAAGTCGAGTTCAGTATTTTTTAGTTTTGACTTTAAATATAATTCCTCCCCGTACACCACCATCCACGGTTGCGGGCTCAAATCCAGCTAGGAGCAAATATTAGTATTTATATACGTATTATTCATATTAAAGTATTTTTATCTGTTATTTTATTGCTTTAATTCAAGCCATACTTAGTTTGGGGAGAGGAATTGGTGTAATAGTTAATCGGAACTATTTAATAAAGATAAGTTTCTATTTATTTTTTAAATATTGGATCAAGTTAAAGACATAAAACTGTAAAACAAATTGCGATTGAAAATGCGGTTGTTAAGGAATTTGTAAATATAAAACAAAAAGTTACGATGCGTAAAGTTGCAAATTCAAGCGAACACTTTCTAGAACGAGGTCGGGGTTTGGATATGAAATACTGTAAATATAAATTTCAGTCAACCCTGGCTCCTAGATTTAAGTAGGTAACAATAAGGAGGCACCTAGTAGGTCACGTATTTTGATCTTAAAGAGAGTATATTTTTCTGAAATTAGAATAAGATAGCCTAGCTATAATGTAGGTTCCGATCTATAAATGAGAATATATTTTTTTGAGATTAGAATAAGATAGCCTAGCTACTATGTTAAGTCTAAAATAATTAACCTTATTTGCAACAGAATAACGCCAGCTCCTTCAAACAGTAAAATTAGCAGCGCCATATAAAAATAAATAAACAAAGTTATAGAAACTAACAGAGTGACGTCACAAGCCGAATCAACATGGCGGCTAGTGTTTCCGCGCGAAAAGTCAAAATCATATAGATTTACAAAATATTTCAAAAAAAGGTGTAGGACTTTCATTAGAAGCTAATGATTAGGTAAGGACTTAGGTAGATATTATGACTATTAATATTAATAATAGGTCTTATCTGTGAAATAACTGTTTTTTTTTTTCAATATCTACGAGTTTTTAGTTCTAATAAATTCTATAGTTTTGTTTTTCTTTTAAAGAGTTCGGGAATATATTGTTTTGATTTTTTAACTGAAAATCATCAAAAACATTTCATCCCCATTTCAGTAAGAAAAAAATATATTCTTTCCTTAAAAATAGTGAAAATGAGTTTCAGTTAATTTTCATATGAAACGGAATTTTCATAGGTATGACCTATTAATTTTAGGCTAATGAAATGCATGTACATTGACTGGCAAGTCAGAGCTCAAAATGAGGATAATTAACACAGTCCCGCTGTTCCACTATATACTTGTTTAATTGTACATAACTAAGACATAAGTAGGTATGTAATTTAAGTAATTACAGTAATTTATAATTTTCTAAAGATTTGGCGATTGGAACAATAAAGTAGAAAAAATAGAAATAATATTAGATGATAATTAAAATAATATACCGACAAGAAACGGTGGAATCTCATACACAAGTAGAAAAAAATAGATATATCGTTAAGTGTATCGCTGAAATTATTATTTTTTAACATTTACTTACATTCATTATTATTTATTTTTTACATTCTTATTAATAACTAATTTCAAACACTATTTCTATTATTTCATCAATGTATAATATTTTACATGTATTTGATTACAAATTGTGTTTGAGTGAGTACATTTTTTTTTGAAGTAGGTAGGTACTTAATGATTTTTTTAATACTAATTTAACTCATTTATTAGACTTTCATAAGATTTAATGTCGGCTGAAATAATTTGGTATTTTTTTCTGATTAGTAAATTAAGATTTTCAGTTGCTACATAATAATAATAATAAATATTTAGATGAGCCTATTGATTAGACGTAAGCATGCATGTACATTGACTGGCAAGTCACAAGCAAATAACATGAGGATGGCAAATTAATATAACTTTGTGTAGACAATTAATAATATTTAAGTAGGTATAATAACTAAAGCAGTAAGTGTTATTGTATTTACAATTTGAAACGGTTTTTTTTTAACCCATTCAAGGTTTTTTTAATAAGATTATTAGTAATTTGTTAATACACTAATTATATCACGAGTGAGCTTTTATATTAATCGGTTTATGTATGGTGTAAGGACATTCTTTTCAGTTTTTTAATTAATGTTAAAGAAATATGAATTATTATTTTATTAGCTCTTGGTTTAGAATTATGGGTTAAAGTTTTTCTGTTGTTCCGTTTCTGTTGTAAACATAATATTGATTTTGTTACTGTACCTACTATGCGGTATGTTTCTATGTGAACTTCTTATACTTTAGACACGTATTCTTTGTTAAATTACATCGACCTAAAGTGTAAAAGATACCTACCCCTTTTAATAATAATAATGCATGCATTTATTTTCAAAACATAAGCAAAAATCTTCGATTTAGACGAAAAACTAGAAAAATAATTGAGTTTTTAGTTAGTGTGCTCTACCTAAAAACCGGACGGTCAGCATAATATCGTCCGTAACATTTCTTTAAAATAATTTCGCTTTCGTGTATGAGGACAACATAAAATGATAAAATGGAGTTTCCATAAGTTCTTAAAAATATGAAAAAATATAAAATACAATGGCTCCCATTCAGAAGGGCGAGCGAGGAGTGCGACCGCTCTTTGTATACTCGTACTTTTTGTCGATGAAATATAACGTAGAATAGGTAGGTACGTTAAATTATCGGAAGTTCAAACAGAAATACACTGTAGTTATAAGATAATATTAGTAAGTTATGCTAAGGACATGCATGTACATTGACTGGCAAGTCACAATCTCAAGAAAAAGGACAAGCATTAGTTTTAAAAGTTATAATTAAGCCAATATTAATTAAGTAGGTAGGTAGTTATAAAAAGTAAAGTCCAGTGTTAAAGTTCAATTAAGAAATAAGGCAAACATTGATGCTCTAAAAAGTAGGCACTAAAAGCTTTATATTCATGAGTTCATATTGTTTTTGTTTGAATATTTAAAATATAGATTTTACATTATTTTAATTTGATAACTTAAGTTCATTTTATGTTTTTGTAACATTATTACGAGTTTTATTATGGTAATGTCATCCTTTCTAACCATAGCATATTGATGTTTATCTCTGTACGCTTTTATTATAACAAACACCTATAAAATAAGTATTATAATATACCTAAAATTATAGAATGCAATCAATCGAATTGATTTACCATAATAATAGTTGTAATAATTATGTCAGGTTGTACTCTGATAATATTATAATTATGTTGCTGTTTTTGTTTTATTAAATATTTGTAAGTTAGTAAGATAAGCATGCATGTACATTGACTGGCAAGTCACAAGAAGTGTCGCATACCTAATATTTGGAATAGTTAGGTCGTATTTATAATAATAATTTTATTATTATTTAAGTAACATTAGATATATTTTAAGTACTATAAGTATGCATGTACATTGACTGGGAAGTCACTTAACAAAAATGAGGTATAATGACTCACATAAAGTTGTAAGTATTTCATAAGTAGATAATTAAAAGGCAGACAATGATTATGAAATTTATTAATACATAGGTACTTTAAAAGTACTATAGAATAGGGAATATGCAGGTTCTTTAGTCTCTTTAATGTTGTTTAACTTAGACGTTATCAAATAATCCAGTTCTATTCTTTTTTTAGCTACAGATATGTCATGACGTCACTGTATACGATGAAACAACAAGCAGTGTACAATACTTTAGCGTGCCATCGTGTTATCTGACGTCACCCCCAGTTAATTCCTACAACACTTTATCTGTTCTGTAATGCAACGTTTTATCTTTTTAGTTTAATTTTAGTACTTATTATAAAAAAAGAAAACATTTTAGTTGTTTAATCTAATTTATTATCATTTATAAGCTGATAGATAAAATCATTTATTATAACATACATATTCCCTATTGTAGAATTAAGTATGCATGTACATTGACTGGCAAGTCACCACTGGGCTGGCATTGAAAAAAAATCTATGCAGAGATAAAAATAATTAAGTTCTAGTAAGTATTAATAGCGTAATATGTATATTAAAACGTGCAGTTCACCCCCTAAAGAGTAGCGTTAATTAATAATGAACGTCTTGCCTGATCTCAGGTTTTTAAGGCAAAAACAATAAAAGTACGTAAGTACTTAGTTACGGATTTTTTTTTTATTTTAGTGCGCAATTATACTTTTGTTTGTTTGAAAGTTATGTAGTGGGAATTTAATACTATTTAAATTTTAATATTCTACATTGTGTTCCCTTATTTTTATATCAGACACCATTGTTTGGACATAAAATATGAAAGGGTTAGCTTGAAAGACATACAAAATATTCAACCTCTGATTTAATGTAATAATATCATTATTTAATGATAAAAAAAATACACCGTTGATGAACATTATTTTTTACTTTAATTAACTATTTACTAGAACTACAATCCGTAACTACAGCTTAAATTAAGAAATATGGAAGCAAACTCTGTGACACGGAATTTATCTCAAAAATATTAATAATTTCTGTTTTTGTTTACAAAATTAAGTTTAAAGTTTAAAATACATAGTATTCAAAAAATTCACTTTTATAAATTTTATTGAAATGGGTTTTATTGTTGTTTACTAATGAGTAGTTTATAAAAAATTGTATCAGTAAAAAAAAATAAAAAATAAAGTTTAAAGCCTGTGAGTAAATTACGTGCCGTTGAGTTGTTAAAAATAAAAAAAAACAACAAAAATAGTAAAAAAAATCTTTAAAATTAATTTAAGAAAAAATACAAAAAAAACTATAAAATTAACTTAAGAAAAAAAATTACAAAAAAAGTTACTTATACTTACACTATTTTGTACAGTCTTGGTAGAATTTTTGGTTACATTGAGGTTGTATTTATTACCTTTTTTGACGAATCTTGTACTTTTATTTCTTACCTGGTACTGCAAAATAGAAGCGTAATGAAGTGCTACAGTGGCGCCACTGTGTCACGATCGGTGCTCCGTTCCAAATATCTTACATACATAAGAGCGCCTTTGATGCATCACACGCGCACCGAATTTTCAGTTACAAAAACGAGTTACGATTACAATAACTAAATAATTAACTCAGTGAATGGCTCTGTACTACATATTGCCACCATGATTTGAATCTTATTCACTTATCATAAGCTCGAAAACCACTGAAAAATAATAACACGTTGTGCCCTATAAAAAGGGTGAAGTACCTAATTATGGTACATCCATATCGCGTAAATGACACGAATGCGCCACTACCGCACTAAAATTGCGTCACTATAGCGTTTCTATACGCATCCAACTGGCCAGTGACATGACCTTACTCGCCAGTGGCGCCATCGGTCATAAACTTTTAAGGCGCCCTTACAATTCTCTACTTTAGTTAAGCATTTTTTTCTTTACTCTCTATTTATTATCATTGCATTATTAAACTAAGATTAGTATAAGTATATTAGTCATAAGTTATTATAATAAGCATGCATGTAAATTGACTGGCAAGTCACAATGCTACGTACGACGTGAAAAAGGATAAAATGTAGGCACTCCTAGAGTTTGTACTAAGTACTTAGTATTAAAATAAGCTACAAAGCCAGAGATAACAACCCTAAAATAACTACTAATATATAAGTTATGTATATATATACATTGAAGCATTCAATCCTAAGGAGAACTCATAAAATGAGGGTTCAAGTAGAAAAGTATTTGCGCCTCCTAACTGAGAGGGCATTACTTATATTAGTTTAGTTAGTTATAGGTATACGATGACTAGTTACAACGGTCCAAGTGTGTATATTTATTGTATCTTATTATCAATTGTGCACTAGTTATTTAGCTTTCTTTTTCGTATTACTTAATGTTATAAAAATCGAAAAAATATAAAGTGTTGTATCACTTAATTTTTAAATAAAACAACTTGAAAAAATGGAACTGCCTAAGGCGGGAATTGAACCCACGAGAAGCGACTCTAATCTTTAAGAAATTATAATAGCTGAATTTTTTTCATGTAAAGATGTCATTAATAATCTACTAGCGGCCGCCCGCGACTTCGTACGCGTGGACCTCGTATTGAAATTTGTTTCAACAAAATCCGTTCAGTAGTTTTTGCGTGAAGGAGTAACAAACATCCAGACATTCGCATTTATAATGTTAGTAGGAAGATGCTGCACAAAAATAGCAAATTGATAGAGTGGTTTAAGAAATAAGTAATCACATAATGCAAATAAAAAATATTTGCCGAAACCGAAATACCGAACACCCTACCGTGTACCTCGTCAGCGCAACACGACCTCTCTGACAAAAGCGTCCAACTAAAAAGAGAGAAACAAAATTATACAATTTCTTTTTGTAAATTTTGTTATAGTTAATAAAGTACCTACAGTGTTTTGCCACGTTATGTGATGTGCACAATAGATTTGAGACATAAATAGATAGACATGAAACTAACCAGTGTAACTAGACACCTAGTTGTAAGATAAATCCATTGGATTGGGAGAGATTAACTGATCAGCCGTGTGGTTCCGGCAGAGTAGAATAGGACCACTCCTGCGCATCCCATGGATGTCGTAAAAGGCGACTAAGGGACAATATCGTGGGTCGAATCACGAAAAGGCATAATCTTCCTACCAGTTCCTACCTATTCTGATCCTAGCCCTAAAATTCGAAATTCCGCTTTTTTATTGATATCCGTTTCCCTACCTTGACATTGGCAAATGCGCAAGCCGCGCGAGCCATTAAAAAAAAACAGATTTTTATCAATTTTACAGGAGCGACGTTTAAAGAAAAGTTGAAGTATGGAAAATGCATTTCAGGCCCTTTTTACTTGTCAATACTGGCTTCCTGAAAAAGAATTCTGTTACGATCTTTTGTGAGGTTATAAAATGCATGTTTTTTAATAACGTGGTGTGTTTAACTCAGTATCGCCATTTTGTTAGATACGCCTTTTCGTGATTCGACCCACAATATGCGAACATCAGGCCTCCTCCAGGCCTCTTCAACCCGTATGCCCAACTGTGGGAGTGTAGGCCTCATTGTAAGACCTTTAATAGTAAGAATAGAATAGATAGAAACTTTGAGTTATTTTATTATGTTAACAAACACTTTCAAAGCGCATGGATAATGGGCGTGTAAACACAAGGATGATATAATTAGATAAGTATATTATAATACTATAAAATAGTATTAATAATAAGTAGGTATCCAAAGGATATTATGTAATTTTTTTCCAATCGAAGATCGAAGTCGAATGCGAGTCCCGCTGCATATTCAAAGTAGTGTGTACAGTTGGTGTTGTCTTAGGGTAGGTCTTTACTCTTTACTTGTGAAATTGTTGATTTTTTTGTATGTTAATTTCAGTAGGATATTTTTTTTTTATTTGGAAAACATACAGTAAAACAGTTAGAAAACAGACAAAATATAAACTCAACAGCTAATGATATCATTTTTATACTTTTGTATTTTTTTTTATTTTCAATTCCTTTTTTTATTTACATATTATTATACTATTTTTATTTTATTAAAATTAACATTTCGGAATCCAGCAGATAGTCCCAAATAGCTTTCTTATTTTATTTTTTTGTACTGGTAAATGATTTTTCGTTAAAATCTCAACGGCGGCGACGGCAATTTCATAGGTAAAGACGTATTTAGGATTATAAGTTGTACATTTCAAATCAATGAAGTTATTCACCACATTTGATAATTAAGGAAGGACGATACAAATGGTTTTAATACTGTAGTTATATTTATAAGAAACCAATTGAAATTGGTATAGAAACTTAAGTAGGCAGTAAGTAGGTTATTCCTTAGGTAATAAAGAATAAGTGCAGTGGTGTTATTATTATTAATCAGTATTAATATTATTTTGTTATTGTAAGTACTTATGTTACGTTACACCAAATAATATAATTTTATTTCTTTATTATTAAGGATATTTTTAAGTTACGTAAATATCTGTTGATGTAGAGAATTCTGAAGAAAAAAGATTGCTTATTAACTTAAAAACTTTTAATTGATTCGACCGAAAAAAATGTATTGAATACACAAATAGGAATTGTAGAGTAGGTATGTATGACTACAAGTATACACATAACATAGTTATTGTTTTTTAATGTATAAGTAATTTATAACTACCAATAGAGTCTGGTTATTTAGCATTTTTACGATTTTACATACTACCTACATAATTTTTATATTTTAAATAATTATGCTATCAATGATTTACTTGGCAATTACCGAAAGAAGTTTATTTTTTTATAACTATGCTAATAAATAAGTAAATAGGTACCTATTTATTTGTGCAAAAGTACACAACTGTGCCATACATTTTCTCATGATTTATGTGTGTAGAGTTTTGTATACGCGGTAAATGTATTAAATGTGTTAATAAATGTATTAAAAAAATAAAAAATACTTTCATTTTATTCAATAGCAACCTACTCTGACCATTTCGTATTTTGTACCTGTACTGCCTGTACCTACATAAACAATATTATTACTACTTAGTTAGGTAGGTACTCTTTAAAGTCAGTAAATAAAACTCAAACAAAATGTTAGTAAATTACTTATCACAATTTAGGCGGTGATACGATTTTTGTTCTTTATTTACAACGTGATGATGACTTCTAAACAAAAACTTCTCCGAAACGACCGAATATAATTTTTCGGAATTATGATCGAATTATTCAACAACAATCAATCACGTTGTTTCTAACTACTATGTATTACACAGTATAAATTAATTACAAACTCCATACGCTATAAACTAATTGTGAAGTTCTGCAGTCGATTTAATCGCTTAAGTTTCAAACTTCTGTTTCAGTTCAAATTCTAAACCAATGGGATAAGTTATGTGGACTGTTGAAACTTGAAGTCCAGTCATAATGAAATCGAAGTTTATGAAATGAAATTTCTACTAACCTACTGCATATTGCAAATATGTGGGACCATTGATTTAGTTATTCATTTTTTTTATCCACAACGAGGAAGCTCTTGGCCTGTACCTATCTCACCTGATGGTAAGTGATGATCATGATCAGGAAGGTGGAAGCGAGCTTCACCCGGAATCCTCAACCACGGAGGAACTGGCTATCTTACCTCTATACCTTTTTTTTTTGCGCAGGAAATTACTTTGCGTATAGGTACCCGCCGCCTCGGGGGAAGCGACGGGTTATGTGGGACTCCCTTGTCGGGTGGTAGCAATAGCGGCTGTCACCCGACAAGTATACCCACTAAAAACCTGCGGTGCACCCTCTGCGTTTTACTGGCACGACGTGGGGTCCTACAGATTCAGACCACGCCGTGCCGACGCATGGCCCAGCCTGTGCCGGGCCTCCCGCGCTAAAGAGGGGGTCTGCCGGTACGGTACTGGCCCCCCCAGACAGGGTGGGACCGTGCAATGTGGGTGATGGGCCTAACACCCACTGGTCTCACCTAGGGATCTTACCTCTATACCTACTGGAACAACAATGCTCAACAAACAATTTTATTTTAATACGGTAAACGATGCGTCTAATTTGAATAGGTTATTATTTTTTATTTAATATTCAAAAATTTCCAATAAAATTGACAAGGCTGATAAAATTAAACTGATCGACACATTTTAAATTTATGCAAAATACATTAAACGCTATTCTGCCAACTTTCATAAAATTAAGATGACAATAAAGTTTTTTAAAACTCAAATAGGTTTCAATTTATAATCGATCTGTTAAAATCAAATCAAAAGTCAAACGTAATTTGTTAGGTACCTACCTACCTATGTAGGTAATAAGTTGATACCACCTACCCACTTTCGAATTTAAGTAAGAAACACCTTTATAATACCTATATTTTTTTCTTTTTAATAACTTTAATTACAACTTTGCTCGCTTTTTAATCGAAATAGGACTTCTGGTGTCTAAATTATGCCAATTATGCGTAGTACTTGTGACATTCTGTAGGGAGCATAGGCCCGAGACGTGTGGAACTTTGTCAATTACTAACTTAAATAGACATCTGACATCGGAATCAGAAACTTCCCTATGTTTAAGACGAGTTTATATTGACTGACTTCTAACATCGTTAAGTAATTAGGTAGGTACTCATATTAGCAAAAAAAAACATAAGTACCTACCTACCTATCAATCGTATCCTGTTTTGAAAGCGCCTAATAATAAATGACCAAGATAACGCTGATTAAAATGAATTAATACTTACCCAAGTCTTTTTAATGAACTCTATCCCGCGAATTTAAATCATCATCCTCATCTCAGCCATAGGACGTCCACTGCTGAACATAGGCCTCCCACAATGCTTTCCATGTTGCCCGGTTGGTAGCGGCCTGCATCCAGCGCCTTCCTGCTTTTACGATGTCGTCGGATTTAAACTACCACAGGAATTCTTTCTGCCAATGTTGATTATACCTGTGTAAGTAAGTACTTAGTTATGCGATGCAGTACCTACCTTATCGCTTATTTCCCAAAACACCACCTCTTCTTCCTCGGTCCCTCACTGATGAGGATCGCGACAACAGAACTGATAGTGTCCCTCCACAGACTGCGGTCATAAGCTGTGTGGACCGCACGATGCAAACCCCCGCCCACCGTCTTCCTCACCGCGTCCGACCATCTCGTCGGTGCCCTGCCCCGAGCACGTCTGCCTTCCATTTGTCCCACCCAAGATAATGCCTTGGAGATAGGGTTGCCAGGTCCAAAATCACAAAAGCCGGACTTTGTGCTTCATTTGGCCGGACATTTTACCCTAAAAGCCGGACATGTTTTACAATTCACAATTAGTGTCAGCTCATGAGTGAGTAATCCTGATGTGTGCGCTTCATATATGATTCTGTGGCTCGACTTTCGCCTGGCGCGGCAACCAAATAAAAAGCCTAACAAAAGCCGGACAGGCCGGACAAGGCAATATTTGGCCGGACAAGTCCCTAAAAAGCCAAACATGTCCGGCTAAAGCCGGACGCCTGGCAACCCTACTTGGAGACAGCATAATGTGTCCAAAGAAACAGTACGCTTTAGGCATATAGTGGAAAGCCGCGCGGAAAACACCACCTAGGTACGACAACTTTAAACATCACAAGCACTATAATTATTTCAATACGAGATAACGACCAATTAAAAATGTGTTCTCATCTATTTTATGACTATGGCAAAGAGATGACGTCATTTTTTCGCAAACTATGACTAAGCCTTTTAAAATTTACTGAAAGTTTGAATGTACACTTACCTAATTGTAACTTTATTAAAATTTCAAGTGTAGAATAATAATTCTGTTTTCTTGTACCTAGGGACTTTTTTCTTTGGTGACATTGGAAAAATGCTTAACTTATTTAATTATCAACGTCTTGTCATGTTTGTGTAAATTATTTAGAGTGCTCTTTACTATGCAACTAATTATTATTAACTAATCTACTAGCTCTAGCTCAATAGCAATTACCTTTTAAATTTATTCATAGACACGCCATTTAAACTAACCGATAGTGTCATTAAACGATTAGTTGAAACAATAATACCTATAATAACACGTTAACACAGTGTTACTAGTGTTAACATTTAAAATCGTTGGCATAATGTCACCCACCCACACTGTTCAGACAGGTTGGGGAGCCTGATTTTAATGATGAGTTTAAAAACTTTTAGTCCGTCAATTTTAAGTTCCGCGTGACGTCACAAAGTGCTACACTTTTAAGCACGCCTTGATGTCACGGGCCTCTTCTTTTGAACTTTGGCAGGCTTTATCTCTTCCAATTTTTATTAGTTTGAAAAAGTGAAAAATACGTGTTTAGTATTTTTTGATGTTAATCGACGGACTAATTCAAACTCTTGCTTTTTTACCCAGGAAACATCCCTAATATAATAATGCCTACAATCGCCTCTTACCACATGGAAGATTGAGTAGAATTATTCTACTCTGCCGGAACCACGTAGCTAAGTATTAGAAGTAAAATTGTAGTCCGCCGCACTATCTATAGAGGTTCTCTATAGTTTTTTCCATGTTTTTTCCCATAAAGAGGAAAAGGAGGTATTAAAGCTTTTGTAGTATTAAATTTTATCAAAAACATGACACGTAATTATCTCTCACACAAATTAATGTTGTAGATATAACCAAACGACGAATATTCGTTAAAGTAGGCTAAAGAACCGCCACAACCTCATCTGGATTTGACTTTTAAATTCAAACCTAACCTAAATCTTGATATTAACACATTTAATATGGTTATCACAAAAGTAGGTCTACTACACTGCGTTAAATTAACTTATCTACTTTATATTCTGTTGACTTCAACATTTTTGGGGTCTGGAAAAACAAGATTAGTAATTATAAATTTCAGCTGCCGGTACATTTGGCAGAATGCGTAGGCGGAGTACTTAATGAATCAGAAAAGTCAAAAAACGAGAAGATTAATGTTTTAATTTAACGATGGTCGACTGACCGTGATTGTGGGTTCGATGCTCGTAAAATTGCTGAACGAGCATTTGTGTGCATAATAAACATGTCTGTTTTAGCGAATGTAATGCAAATAAATGATTTGATTTGTGTTTTTGAGGACCTTTCAGTACTTTCAGTAAAACATATTACCTACCTACTCTTACCAAACGTTCATCTTCTTCTTGTCATCTCGGCAACAAACCTATTAGTCCAGTCAATGAATGCCTTAACGACGGTGTAGAGAGAAATCCGTGGAACACAATTTCTGACCTCGGGACTTTATTTAGACTAGTTAGGTGAACATGAGTGGCGTTGTCAGTAGCTTTCATTAAATCTTCCTGAAGTTAGTACAAGCTTTTGTGAGTGGGTCTAATCGTCCTAAGTTGAGTACCTACCTAAGTACGTTACAATGATATTAACACCTCAGGGTTCGTAAGTTTAAGCGATTGAAGATATCTTGTCCCTAGTAATCCACTACTTAACACAATCTAAAGTAGGTAATTAAGTAAGCAGCTTATCAGTTAAGGTACATTCACATTTGCATCCCTATTATTTATCACTTAAGTTATATGTAATCAAAATTGTCAACTTTGAGAAAATTGATATTTGTGCAATACTTACCACAAAATGTGCACTATCGCTGCCGATTTTACATAATAACATTCCCTTACAATTTTCTTGATCTCGAAATGCCATTAAGTTTCCTACGTGTAAAAATATTTCACTGCGTACACTTTAACCGCTTTTTTTTTTCGAATTTTCCCATACGCCAACTCATTTTTATGTCATATTTCACCGTTTACTTATGGCGTAGCGCAGTGTAAGTAAGTATGAATCGGTGCGGCCGCCTCCTGAAATCACTGGACATCGCTAGGGTGAACCCAACAGGGAATGTCAATATCATGCCAAAATATCCTTTCCCAGAAAAAAGGGCTTCAAATAATGTTTGCACTGGTCGCTTTACTAGGAAAAAGAGAGCCGTAGTTTAATGGACATTAATTGCATTAATTTCTTTCTTGGAATAGAGGTCCAGGTGACACTTTCAACATAATGAAATAATTTGATTTTGTATTATTACACTAAATATAAACGACTAAATATTGGCAGTCTTTCCAAGATTCGTTAACTACTGAAGATAGTTTCGTATTAAGCTTTCGGTAGAGATCATAATGAAAGGTAGTTCGGCAAAATCTCATTGAGAGTTCTAAATCCAATAGAAATTGACCTTTTTCCCGAGAGCTTAGAGTCTTAATTGCCAATTGCTTTATTTTATGCTTGCAAGTTCCTGAAAAATGACAAGTATGATTAAGCAATTTTCGATTTAAACAAAAGACATCTGCTGCTGGACAAAGGCCTCTCCAAGGGTTTCTACAACGATCAGTCCTTACTGCACCCTTCACCAGATCCTCGGTTCACCTAGTGGGAGATCTGCCTACACTTACGTAATCTTCCTATTTACACAGTAGACTTTGGATCAAAACAATTACTTTCACTACATTGCACATGTTTACAATGTTTACTTCACAGCGTTGGGTTTAAATCGAATAAAACGATCCATATACTTATGTATAAATAGTATTTAATATATTGAGTTATTAAGACGAGGGTTGACAGGCCGACGACGTTCGTTGCCAGGGCATCCCCCGTGGCAGGTCAATGAATAATTATGAGTCTTCGTAAGCCGTAGCGAGCATGGTTTTACGTTATGAGACGCCATAAACTTATGGCTTAGGTAGCAAGGTGAAATTGACTGGTGGCAATAACCATTATTTACTAATCGGTGAAGAAATTGTGTCCTTACGCTATTCGCAATAAAGGAATAGCTGTTACAGTATAATGGTTGGAGGCCCAGAGCAATCGCCAGGAATAGCTGTGTGTGCGTAATACATTCAGGCTGAGTTGCACCATCATATTTTATCTTTAAAAAACGTCAAAGATCTGTCAAACTCCATACAAAAAGTACCGGTTATCGTGATAGTTAGTACGGTCAAAGTTGGGTGGTGCACAAGTAGGTACAACGTACGAGTATAAACTTCAATTCTATCATTTCTGAACACTTTATAACCATGTTTATAATCATCTAAGCGACCGCCCGCGACTTCATACGCGTGGATCCCGTTTTACCCCCTTAGGGGTGGAGTTTTGTAAAATCCTTTCTTAGCGGATGCCTACGTCATAACATCTACCGGCATGCTTTTCAGCCCGATCCGTCCAGTGTTTTGGACTGTGCGTTGATAGATCACTATGTCAGTCAGTCAGTCACCTTTGAGTTATACATATACAATATTTTGCAAGTCTTGCAACAGTTTCTACGACGTCTTCTCAGGACGGCACTAGTGTGCCGCCATCTTGTTCGGAGCAGTGATTTGTCTTCCGTTTCCGACATGCTTCTAATAAGTTCAAATAAGTTAGGATATCAATCAAGTTTAAGGATATCTGATTGATAAGTTACATTATAAAACTTCCAGATTGTGTCTTATCAAATTAAGATAAGTAAAATGGATTAGAGGAAAAGTTCAACGTTAAAGCTAGAATCTAACAAAATCACGTAGGAGTTTATTTAAAGCTCTTTTCTTAATTAAAGATAACAAGGTAGAGTATGAGATTAAAAGATTAAAACATTGTAATAACGTTTATGTTCAAGTCCCAAAAAATATCTTGAGAAGTAGGCGAAATAAAACCACTATCAAGATTCAACCACAATGTGTATATTTCAAAAACATCATCTCAGACTACTTATGTAAGTCGAAAAATACTTTATCACCGCGTGTTAAAAGCCTACAGCGCCATCTAGCGGTAAGCTGTTGAATTAAATAGTACGCACTACGCGTACGTGCTAATATTATAAATGAATGGCGTAAACAGTTTAATTTATGCAATATCAATAGGTACAAAATACACGTCGAGATTTTATTATAATAAATTATTCTAATTAATTTTATTTTACACCAAAGATAATTTTCTTCCAACATCAGTAAGGTTTTGACATACATACTTACTTATCATTATTAATATTATTTACATCAATGTAGTATAAGTAGCTACACTATTAAGATCTACATTTGAAGAGAGTGGTACATAAATGTTTGTGCAACTCCATTAGATACCTATAGTACCCAAGTAGGTACTTAGTAAAAAATTTGTATCAAACAAAAATAAACTTCACAAAAATTTTCAAGTTACACTATCTTGATACATTCGTAAATAATATCTTCAATTGTTTAATTATTTATTACAAGTATTATTTACTAGAACATAACTTGTTTGGAATAACTACTACTTACTTATTTTGTATTATTTACAATATTACAAAGATCTCACTCGGGTTTTGAGAATTTTAAAAGCTAATTTAAGATTTATGAGAAATTTGTTATTTATATCAAGTAACACCTTTCATAAAAACCTACATAATTAATTTCAAATTATGTCACACAAATAACAATTAAGTTACATTAATTAATCTTATTTAGGTACTTTTGAACACTTAGAATTAGGCTATTTTCGTGCGTTCATTGTTTCAAACTAATGAAATGTTAACATATTTACATTTGAACTTAACACCTCACTTGACATTTCTAAGGAAGTACGAGCTAAATAGTCAAGTAAATTGTAAAAGTAAGATCTTTTATGGGATTGTGCCCAAGGAGTAAATTAAACTAAATAGTTTAAAGTTTCTGAAAAACTTTTATACTAAGATTCCTAATTTCGTATACAAGTACTACCTACACATTTTCTAACAATAAATACGTTAATGCCTTAAGACGATTTTTACACTTGGCATTAGACGGTAGACAATTATTAAATAGGGCCAGTAAGGCCCTGATAAGGTTGCAGATAGTTACCATATCGCTATCTAACAATTTACTTAAATGTCCAGTCAGCGCCAAACACCCAAAAAAGTGGCCAAAAATTGGACAGCAAAAAAAATTGACAGCAAAAAAAGTGGTCAGCAAAATCTTATTGTTGCGAAATTTTTGGCTACTTGGGTGTCATGACACGAACTTTTTGACGTTGACTAGGATGCGCGTCCATCCGGGCTAGGATGCGCGCCGTGATATACTTTATCGACGTGAAAAGTGGGCAAAATCGATAAAATGGCGTGATAACCGCTTATCGCAGCGCGCATCCTCTTACACAGCTGGTCCACGTCCATAAGCGCCGTCGCCTCAATGAAGGTTACCGATTACCATAACTTTTTTGCGCGATTTATATCTGATGTAATAAGTTCTTCAAAACCATCAGGAACTTATCAGCAAGAAGTAAAACAGACGCTTGTATTATCAGTGTCTTATTCAACACAATATCTTAATTCACGTCCTATACAATTTGTGAAATCTTAATTGTAATCTGTTTTGCGTCTTTAATAAATAAATAAATTCAAGACTTATAAAACCAACCTGTGAAAGTTTCAGTAAATCTGACACCTAAGTTCAAAACTATCAGGGATTTTAACGCACGTATTCACAAACGATGTTTACTTCAGTAAAGCAGCAAATCGAACGCACAGCGTTGAATAGAGCTCTGTGATTGGTTCGTGTGTGACCCTGTGAGTCAGCGTTGCCAGACGTCCCGATTTTGGCGGGACGTCCCGATTTTTAAATCAAATTTAAATGTCCCGCGCGGGACAGGCTCGGTCCCGCTTTTCGGAGAGCCATATTATTCTAAAGAATAAAACTTTTTTTATTTTTTATTCTAAAGACGAATTTAACGATAGAGTAAATCTGATTTAAAATATTATTTTTTTGTTAAAATACATTTTCTATGGCTACTTTTGCTATCGATTGTCACGTAAACGTAATTTTAAGTCAAATAAAAAGATAAATATTTGAAAACCTTTGATTTATATACGTTTTTTTTACTATGTCCCGCTTCTGACGGAAGAATCCCGCTATTTTCACTCAAAAAGTACCAAAGTCCCGACTTGGCGAAAAAAAAAACTGGCAACGCTGCTGTGAGTCCACGCGCACTGCAAGACCTCATAGTAAAGTTTGTGAATACGGACGTAAAGGTTTAGCCAAACCAACGCGATCACACGCGATCAGCCGGCGTGCAGCGATGGCGATCAATGCATTTAAGGGTTCGGCCAAACTAACGCGATCACACCGCGATCAGCCGGCGTGCAGCGATGGCGACCAGACCTAAATGCAATTATCGCCATCGCTGCACGCCGGTTGATCGCGTGTGATCGCGTTGGTTTGGCCGAACCTTAAGTCTGATCACCATCGCTGCACGCCGGCTGCTCGCGTGTGATCACGTTGGTTTGACCGAACCTTAACAGTGCTTGGTGAAACTGGTCCTCAGTATGATATAACCCGGTCTTCATCACCTAACCATCACTTTTGCTGACATCGCAGTCACTCAGGTACACCTTTTTGACGTCATCGTAATACTTCAGCACGGGGACGTCACCGTCTTTGGCAATACAGAATGGCGACGGGTCCTTTATGTAGTCCACCTTGCTGATGAAGGATATTCTCTGGTCCCTCCTGCGGTAGTGAGGCGGCTTGTTCAGGCTTGGCAGAGGCGTGACGTCACGGCAGCTGTGAAAAAGGAAATTTCAGAATACCTTCTGGAACGGGGCTACACTGTGATATCAAAAAACCAGTTTCTGATCCTAAATGTGCTTCACGAGCTCTAGTATCCAAAGGTATCAATCAATAAGCATAGGTTACAGAATATCTGGAATCTAAATCTATCCAAAAATTCAATGTTTCCATCTTGGCTCGTGAAGTACTTTCAGGATCAGTACCAGTTTTTAGATATCGCTTAATTTAGAAATAATCGAGTGAGATCACTTATCGTTTCCACCCTGTATACGCGCATTTTGATTTGATGTTATTTAAGCTTTTTACGTTTATAATATTAGTTTTGATAGACAGGTACAAATACAATCTGACCGTAAGTGCAGATGTCTATTAGGTACCTACATAACCCAGGTGTAATATGTATAATGTATACCTCACGTCTATACCCTCTAGCAACTCTAGCCTACTTAGTACTTATGCCATTACGGTAAGCTCTACTTAGAATACATTATAACTTATATCATACAAAAGCACATTTTTTGTTTGTATGACTTAATTTTTTTATACATTTGACATTTTTGCTTGCTTAGCAATTAAGTGAAGGATTGCAGTCTAGAATTTTTATTAGTCTTCTAAATATTTTTAGGTAATTTCTTATGATTCAGAAATGCTAAACATATGGGCGAAATTGGCTAAGATACGAACGAGTAATTTCATTCTTCCAATATGATTTCAGTTCTGTAGGTTCAGATAATTCAATTACATAATTCAGCACAACTAAGGCTGATTTCTAACCATATCACAGTCTCGAGGGACTTACGAACCAAGCCGCGGGCGTGGACTAGTTTACTAATAAATCCTTCACTTTGCGGTAAGTTTTCTTTAGTAGCGATGGTCGTGCTAGAGCGAGAAACATTAATGTTATTCATGAAGTGAATTTTACGACACCCTTTTGAAGTGCTATGAAATGTAAACAAAATATTCCTATGAAGCAATATGTTTACTGACTCTCGGGTGTGTTACCATAGTGGTAGTAAAAATAAAAGCACAGACGAGACCATGTCAAATTAAGGTCGTCGCACATTTATCAACCCAGAAAGGGATCATAATCCGAATCAATTCGAGGCGGTCAGTATTCTTTGTATGAAACTCCATACTGCAACGCATACTGAACGCACCTGAACGCCTCGCCTCGCGGTTGACAGCGCGCGAAAGGTGATGACAGCTCGCGAAAGACGATACGGTGTTGATCCCTTTCCGAGTTGATAACTCTGCTATGACCTTTAACGGACTCTCGTAGGAGTAAGGCGATTATCACACTGCGCCGCGCTCCGCCGCGGTACGTGGGACGACAGATTTAATCATTGTATGCAAGTACCTCAGTTTGTATAGAAAACACGCGCGGCACAACACACTGACAACGCGTCTGCGCGCGGGATTTTTTATATGAAATCACGCGGACCGCGGCGGAGCGCGGCGCAGTGTGATAATCGCCTAAGTATAGAATTAGTTAATACCTGGTGTGTTCCAAATTCAAGTTACGGGAATCGCTGCGACGCAACGTGCGGCAAAGCAGCGTCTCTCTGAATGCCAGCCGGTATCTGTAAGAAAGAACACATTTTTATACAGGGTATAATTTTTATACTTGATCAAACAAAAAGGGTAGTAAAAACTACTCATTTGAGTTTACAAACTTATCCTAAAGTACCTAGTTATTTGAGTTTTGTGTGACCACGCACAAAAATTACACCCTGTATAATGTATGATAGAATGATACAATAAATCATGTACGTGCCTACTTAAATCCCAGATGAAACGGCTTAAGACAACACAGCAAAGGATTTTCGCTCCAGACAAAAAGACATTTCATCCCCAAAGAGAAACCTCTACGTTTCACATCTCCTGCGAGACAATAAAAAGAAATAAATTACTTTGTCATCCCAATTTTTCAATAAACAGTTAACTGGACTGTAAATAATGTAATCTTGAGAATTATTTTCGTGTTACGAGCATTCGCATTTCTTTTTGTATTGCGATGGCTACTTTTCATTTTAGAAATGTAGGTCTCTGAAATTAGCTTAGTGTGGACGTCCTAAATTCATTTGAATTGAAGAACCATTATTGCCCTCCTCATTCTACAAAAATTTAATAAGTACCTAGTTTCAGTTGTCAAATCAAAAATGAAAAAATATGCTTCTGAGAATAATAGAAATAATTATTTAAAAAAAGATTGAAATAGATGTTTCTAAATGAATTAAATTCTACATTTTTATAAATAAATGTTAAACTAATCTGCAATGTAAAATATTTTTCAGATCGTTCGTTGGAATAGAAGTTGTGTAAATGTAGAAACTTTTATGCATAATCTACACAAAGATCCTGGATCTGAATTGAATATTTATTTCACTAGAAATGGATCTCACTATTTTTAGCGTCATGTTTTATACTTTCGAAATCTTTCATTGGAATTGTAAAACAGTTTATAAAATGTAGGGGGTTTAACCGTCTCACAAACAGATTAGTGGTACACGAGCCACCGCAGTTTAAAACAAACAGCTTAGTAAATGGTATTTAATTAAACATTTCTATAGAAAAACTATAGGTGTAGTGCTTAAGGTATAGCAATATAGTAAGCCAGTGCCTGAGGTATGAGAGCGACGCGGGAGGGTGTTTTTGAGAAGTCAAACGTCAGCGAGACTTCAGAAAAGGCTAGTTTCCTAAAAAAAATTTTTTTAGTCCGTCTATTTTAATATAAAAAAATATTGGACACGTATACATATTTTGGCATAATATATCATAGCGATAAGACCGTCTAATTGTACCTTATGTGTTCCTTTTCTTTCTGTACTTTTTATGTGGTGTGCAATAAAGAGTATTTATTATTATTATTATTTTGAATTGTCAATCAAACAAATAATTACAAAGTTATAATGCATTGAAGTTCCGCGCGACGTCACAAAGTGCTGCACTTTTACGCACTCATTGAGGTCACGGGCCTTTACTTTAGAACTTTGGCATGCATCTCTTTACACTTTCATTAGTTTTAAAAAGTAAAAAATACGTGTCGATTAGTTTTTGATAAGCTATCTGACGGACTAATTAAAACTCTTGCTTTTTTACCCAGGAAACATCCCTAATGCTTCAGATTTATACAAATTTGAGCTCAAGCTTAACGCTCAAGTTGTCATAATATTTCCATACCTCACTAACTGCGTTAAGTGATAGACCTATAGATGTCTGTTTTTAATGCAGGAAAAATTACCGACCACCCAGTATTACGTTGGAAGAATTTTTAATTACATTGGAGGAATTTCATTAAAATAGAAGCTCTTTTATTGCACTCCACAAAACGGCCAAATGAAAAAAAATTGAAACAGCGCATTTTATGCTATTTTTCTCAGAATCATTTTTATCAGGGAATTACGAGTAATCAAACGATTTTTTGAAATACCAATTATGTTTCCAAAATTGCTCATTTACAAAATACACAAAAGGACGAAGAACAACTTTGAAAGGCTTTTGGTTTAAAACAATTAAAAATTCTATTAATTTCTCAATCTCTGTAATTTTTATTTTATAATTCAAGCATTAAATTTTAGTTTACATTCAGATTATTTACTTAACACTGTGATATTTAATTTTAATTAAATATCTAAATAGAACCTAAATCAAATAGGTTATACGGCCTTAGGCAATTGAATCGTTTTTCCAAGTAAATCTATACTATCTATACTAAACTAATATTATAAAATTTAATGCGAAAGTAACTCTGTCTGTCTGTCTCTGTCTCACTTTCACGCCTGAACCACTGAACCGATTTTGATGAAATTTGGCATAGAGATAGTTTGAGTCCCGGGAAAGGACATAGGATAGTTTTTATCCCGGTATTTGAAACAGGGACGCACGCGATAAAGTTTTTCTGTGACAGACAAAATTCCACGCGGGCGATGCCGCGGGCGGAAAGCTAGTTATTAAATAAATCAATTAAGAAGGATACACGTGTGTCTGTGTGTGGCAAGTGTAGACAGGCAAAGGACTGGAATCACTTCATTACATTACTGGCTGGGGTCGCTCGTTCTATAATTGAGTTAAGAATTCAACTGGACATAATACAGCCTACACAGTCACCGCACGAGTAGGGAGAAAACGGGAATATTCGTCTCGTTCCCAACTCCTGTGTAGCCAGGATCTTCGGCTTGACCGCCAATAAAAACTCAATTAGTGAGGGATAAGCTTGTGCCGTGTAAAGACAATCTCATAAAAAAAATTAAAATGTTGCCAAGGCCAGACCATTTTCGTAGGTACTACGAAAAAGTTATCGATCTTGTGTAGAGCCAAGCTTCTAACTCTACTCGACCTAAAAATCAAAATTTTCTTTATTTGTTTAGACTAATTAAATTAGTGCTTATAAATCGTCAAATGCTCTTAAGGAGCCTATACATGTCTCATTCTTTTTTTGCCCTACCAGCGCTTCGAGACAAACATTTGGCAAGTGCTGAGAAGAAGCGCCGCAACAAACTCAGTCACCACTGTCTGCCGGTTTAACCTAACGTCACAAACTTTACACCTTAGTCAAAATATGTGGCATGGCCGTTTTGCTTATCTTGTAATAATGAAACGGCTAAGCCACAAGCTTGAAAAGGAGGCTGACAATAGTGGCAGAGTTTTTTGCGCTGCTTCTTCTCAGTACTGGCTCATTTATTGTCCCGAAGCAGTGGTAGGGTTAAATCTGGGACGTGTAAAAACCTATTTGCAAAAATAAATGAGTTTTATTAGTTTTACATGTGTACTTTTTTACTAAGGTGTAGCGTTTGTGAAATTAGGGCAAGCTTAGCTCTACATAAGATCTGATAACTTTTTCATGTGCCCGCGATGTTTTGGAGTTCTTTCTTTAGGTAAGTAACTTTATACAAAACAAGGTTTTATTTATTGCGTCACACACACGTAGCTAGGCTTAAAGTTTGTAACTAGGTCACAGGTAAGTTTCAAATACTCTCTTTCATGTAAATGTACGGACAAGACCTATATTTCAATATAGCATTTTGTGTTACCTGTTTTATCGTCGCGTGAATTCTAGATTTATCTTACAAGAAATTAGAAAATATCTCAAAGCTATCTAAACACCTAGGCAGTATGCATATTCTGGAAAACTTAAATTAGTAAGAAAGAAAGAAAATAATTTTATTTTGGCAACAAATCTAAATCCTACAGTTCTGAAGAATAAGCCCAAAATTTCTAAGCTTAATAATACAGCAACCACCGAAGCTGACGAAACAAAGTTTCTGGTATTATTAAAACGTTACAAAAAGGTGTTATTATCTATTTTTCAATTGCTGAAGTTTTTTAACAAGTTCGTAAAGTCGCCAAAGTTTGACTGTTAAAGGCATTTTTTTTTTTTGAAGGTACGCGCGCTGGTAGCTTGAGGAGCTTTTCCAGCTTCACCGGGCAGAGTGGCGAGTACAGAAGGTACTCTAGCCGTTTGGCGATCGTCGGTGCGCGTACCGACGAGGCCGAGTGTGGGCTTCGCGAAGCGAAGCCCAGGCTCGTCCGCGTCGGTCGCAGACCGACGTTCGCGATCGGGCCGTATCGAGCGCATAAGGCACCCGATCAGTGGCGAACCCAACTAGAGGGTTGCCCACCGCGGTGTTGGACCAAAGTCCAGCCTACGGCGGGCTCACTCTAGTGGGCCCGATCGAGGGGACTACGGACGCGGCCTGAGGGCGCCACGGTAGGCTCGGACCTCGGCTCAGGCCGTGTCCGGGGGACGGATAGGGGACTGTTAAAGGCGTGTCTGGCGATAGTTAGAGAAGTTGACGGTTCGTTTGGGTTGTTACGGTTTAGTTAATAAGTGCGATGACAAGTTTATTATTACGGAAAAATAATTTTATTGAGCAAAATAAAATCTATAAGGCGATTATCACACTGCACCGCGCTCCGCCGCGGTACGCGGGACGACAGATTTAATCATTATAATATGCAAGTAGGTACCTCAGTTTGTATAGAAAACACGCGCGGCACAACACACTGACAACACGTTTGCGCGCGGGATTCGTTATATATGTCGCCACGCGGACCGCGGCGGAGCGCGGTGCAGTGTGATAATCGCCTAACTAAGGACCATTTTCCACCAAAAGTAAGACGAGACGAGCGGCATAGAGGTTATTTCCACCAAATTGAAGAGCCGGAAATGAGCGAAGGCAGGGCGTATAATTAACGGAATTCTATTAGTTGGTTAATTAACACATCCAGTCTCGTCTCCATTTTGGTACTAAACAGCCCTAAGTGTCTGGCACTGGCATTAAAGTTAGGCAGCCGTGTGAGTTTAGTAACAACTCCTTCATGCTACCAGAGTAAATACAAATGAGTAGGTTATCTTCATAGAAACGCACAGAGCGCGGTTTGTACGTGAGCGCGCCAATACGTATGCGGCGCGCACGCAAACACTGACAAAATTTATCGTGGATTAAGGCCGGGTAGCAGAGAAAATGGCGAAAATGAGGTTTTCATTTTTCATTTTTGAGGTACTAAACAGTAAAATTAAAGGCTAAGATTTTTATTGGGCATAGTTGAGGATATTTTCTAGGGCTATTAACGGATGGAAACACGATTTGATGAAGTTGACTCGATAGAATATATTCCCAAAGTTACCTCTATTCGTTTTCTATTTATGGTTTTATTTTTAAAATAAGTGATTTGAGATTCTAAATCTTTTACTAAACTAAAGTTAAGAAATAACTTGAGGGCTTTTAACGGATGAAATTTTTATATTGCGTCTTATTTAGTTACTATGTTAAAAAATGTGGAAAAAATCGTCCATGAGGGCTTGGACAATCTCAATCAGTCGCGCGGTGGCGCTTACGGAGGACGGACGCGTGTCAGTTTTATGGCCGTGACAGTTCGCGATTTGTCAATATTTTTGACAATGATGACTTTGATGAGTCACAGTATAATAATATCAGTGTTACTGGAGAAAGCTTAAATTTTTGATAATTAAGAATTATCAATTTTGTCTACCTATTGAAATTTAAATCGTTCGCATCCTTTTAAACGAAGACTCTACTCATGATACATAGTACATTCCTCAAATATGAGACAAAACCAATGAGTTAAAATTACATTTTAATAGTACCTACATACAATCGTCTTACACTCTTTAGAAGAGCACACTGACACAAATAAATAATAAAAAATGCTGTCTAAGGTCTGTAGCTAAAGGTCTAAGCTGTAAGATAGAAGAATCTTCTAGCCAAAAAGATGGCAGATGCAGCAGATGTTAACGGATTTAAAACTGGAGTTCATATGACTCCTTGTAGACTTGAGTGTCTAGAGCGTCCCTTCCTCCACCATGCGTAAGAATTTTCAAAAAAATACAGTCTAAGGTCTGTAGCTAAAGGTCTACGCTGCAAGATGGAAGAATCTTCTACCCAAAAAGATGGCAGATGCAGCAGATGTCAACGGATTTAAAACTGGAGTTGATGTGACTCCTTGTAGACTTGAGTGTCTAGAGCGTCCCTTCCTCCACCATGAGTAAGAATTTTCACAAAAATACTGTCTAAGGTCTGTAGCTAAAGGTCTACGCTGCAAGATGAAAGAATCTTCTACCCAAAAAGATGGCAGATGCAGCAGATGTCAACGGATTTAAAACTGGAGTTGATGTGACTCCTTGTAGACTTGAGTGTCTAGAGCGTCCCTTCCTCCACCATGCGTAAGAATTTTCACAAAAATACTGTCTAAGGTCTGTAGCTAAAGGTCTAAGCCGTAAGATAGAAGAATATTATAGCCAAAAACATGGCAGATGCAGCAGATATCAACTGATTTAAAACTGGAGTTCATATTATGTATCCTTGTAGTTTTGAGTCTCTAGAGCAGTGGTTCTTAACCTTTAAGTCATGAGGGACCATTTTACCAAATTTCTGTCTTGTCAGGGACCACCTCATAATCGGTCAAAACCAGTTTGACTGCAAAAATCAGTTAAAAGTGGTTTTGACCAAGGTGTGCAAGTGCACATCGTGGACCACTTGGAATGCCTCCAGGGACCACCAGTGGTCCGCGGACCACCGGTTAAGAACCACTGCTCTAGAGCGTCCCTTCCCCCACCATGCGTAAGAATGTTTCAAAAATACTGTCTAAGGTCTGCAGCTAAAGGTCTAAGCTGCAAGATAAAATAATCTTCTAGCCAATAACTTTAAAACTATAATTTGAACGAATTTTGCTATTAGTGGACAAATTTCTGCTCACGATGGACTAATTATCTGCTATACTCTCGACTCTCTAAAGCACAACATTTATAAAAATTTTGCTGCGGTAATGCACTCCAGGTAACAGTGTGTGATGCTCATTGCTCATAGTGATTTTCGATACAGAGCCCCGTACATACGTTATACATAAATTATGGAAAGAAAACACCCAGACCAATACAAACAAATATGTATGCAATTTTAGTATGATATTTTTATTTATTAATAAACAAAAAGACTGAACAAAATTGATACGTGTACTGATTAATGTAATTAACCACATGCAAAGCTTTGTGAATTGCAACAACTATAATTTATTATCCAAGCTCTAAATAATCGCTACTACGAGTAACTGATCATAAAATGTTTTTCCAATCGCTCAAGCTCCCGAGGATCTACCGATAGGTCGGGTCGGGTGACGTAATCTTGAAATTCTTTTAGCCGGCGCGGAACTTCCGGAAGTTCGGGTGACGCCACGCCTCTTTGAACCGTGTTTACTTTGGCAGTTATATTCTATATTTATTCGATTCTAAAATATATTCCCAAAAATTTTGAAAGTTGTTTTAATTTGTATCACTTGGATGCGTCTTTCCGTTCTATACATGGCCAGAACGCACCCATAGGAAACTGCTCGTGTATATTTTGGAGTGTCTCTTTGTAAGTCGGTCACTACAAACTATACACGAATTTTGCGTACTGATCGTGTATAGTTTGTGTCGTGGATGGATTCCGTCTTCGCTCCAAACTATACTACACCACTTACAGTTGACTAGAGTGTGTTTAGTTTATTTGATTTAATAAAATATGGAATTATATTTAAAATTATTACATTTATTAGATATTATGCTCGTGCTTTGTCCTCGAGATTAGAAATAAGAACTACCTATGTAGATCACGTACGGTGATGCCATTTTTAAATTCATTAATTTTTACATAAAATATTATTATTTTACTGAATCTACATATTATTATAATAAATCTAGATTTATAACACTAATGTAAGTGGTTTCTGAAATTAAATTGATTAGGTAGATTTCAAATTAAATAACAATTATTTATTAGTGAGAGTGAATGAAGAAAGTTAAACGTGCATTATTAACTAAAATTGTCGACCGTTCGGTGTAGTGGTTCGAAACGGATAACTGTTCCGGAGGTAGCGGGTTCGATTCCCGCACAGTACAAACATTAATTTGTGTGCATGAACATATTTTGATATTTGTTTGTATTGGACTGGGTGTCTTCTATGTATAATAAGTATGTATTTACAAAAAAAGTATTTAAGTATGTTTATATCCGTTATCTAGTACCCATAGTACAAGCTTTGCTTAGTTTGGGACTAGAAGCGCAGTGTAAAATGTCCAGGGATATTCATTTTTATTTATAAGCTTTTATCTCAAGAACAAAAATCATTTTCACATACATAATTCTTAATTTCAGAGTTATTCAGCCCCAAAACAAATATCTTTTCTATGGCAGAATATGAAACACCAAAAAGCTCTTTATCAAAACAATGGCACGTGTCGAAATTGATTCAATGTTTAAAGTAGACACGCAGTTATGAATTAATATGTAATAGAAAGAGAGGTAAATAAGTCAAAATGACGAGCATGCAACTAAGTACTCGCGTATACATTGTAATCGCGAACTTATTACAATACATACATGATTAGTCCGTATGCGTACTGACGATGTATATTTTGGAGTAAGATAATTGACCTAAGTCACTACAAAGTATACGCGAGCAGTACGCAGCGTATGCGTACTGGTCGTGTATAGTTTGGAGGAGCTTAGTAAAAAAAGTCACATCCAAACTATACTCGATTAGTTTCACACCCTTGCGTTCTGGCTATGTATAGAATGGAAAGACGCCACTTGGATATGATTTGTATTAGAAAGTGCTGTGAGTGTGACGCTTGAACGGAAGGAAGTCAACCTAACCTAACCAACTGCGTATTTCTAAACTGCGTATTTCTATACTGTGTAGCCGCGAGAGCTCTTTGGCGCGCTGTCTTCAGCGAAGTATTGCGCGCGCAGATTTTGACAGCGCGAAATACCTACTTTAGCAGAAATACCAAGCCTTAAATTAGCGAGGAGTCAGTCGTGGTTACGCCGAATTTTGACAGTGTGTGCGTGCGCGCCGCATACGTATTGGCGCGCTCGCGTATAAACCGCGCTCGGTGCGTTTCTATGAAGATAACCTACTCATTTGTATTAACTCTGATGCTACGAAAATTTATGCCCGGTTTCTGAAATGACATTTTTGATTTGGGCGTACTCTTATTATAATTAAGTACCTACTTAATTTTTCATAAAAAAAAATCATCCTTGAGTAGAAGATCAAGCACAAGTTGTAATTCTCAATTTGAGAAGCCGGGCCATACTGAACTACGATATTCGATTCATTGGAATATTCGAGAATTTCGGGATCTCTTGACCACTGGTCAAGGCTCCAGGAAGATATACTGTTTTGCGGTCAAGCAGTAACCACACACCTGAGCCCCGATTACGGTAACTTTTAACGTCTACAATCCAGACGCGCTTCATCGATTCTGCGATACGATTGGTCAAAACAGCTGACGTACGCTGTTGAACGACCACCCATACTTTCAGCTGAAAAAATATGAATAGAATAGTATAATTCTAAAGGATAATTAAAGCAGTGACTGCTCAATCAAAGAGCCCTCGAGGGGAGCAAGACACGTTCGGGTATTTCGCCGAAACAGTAAATTTTCTGTGTCCAGGCAGGCGAACACATGTTTTCTTATATTTATATGTATAAAACTATTTTTATGGGGAAGTTAATCAAAAGTTTTATTTGTTTTTGCTATTACAATAGCAGAAACTACAAATAATACCGTAGAAAAACTTAATCAAAAGTCGTTTTTCTAATTTCCTTGTTATGTCCATTACTGTTGTTTGCCAAAATGAAGGCACATTATAACAAATTGAAGCGTAATTTCATTCTAATAGCATTGTCTTTATATTTGAGAAACGTTTGGCTATCGGAAAATAAAAACTTTAAATGTCAAATACTTAAAGGAAGGAAATAAAGTGAAGTTAAGTTCTTGTCCGAGTCAAAAGTATAATTTCCCTGGGTCTTCTTTTCGACCATTGTAGTAACGAAACGAAAGAACTTAGAATGTAATGCACTGCACCGTTACACTCTGCCATTTCGTCCCAAGAGGCCATCGAGGCAGGACAGTACTTCGTTGAACAGTTTCGCGACAAATCGCATAAGTAGGTCCCTCCTTGGGTTTTTGTTAACTAAAAAGTCAATTTCTTTGGACGGTTTTTTGCAGCTAAACAATGGATTAATTTTATTGTTTATTTACACAGATGTAGTGTCTGTAGGGGTAAACCCATGATTTAAATAGTAAATGCATAGGGTAAATAGGTTTTTGTCTGTGGTGTCTTTTAGGCATAAATCTAATTTCTTTGGCCCTAATTTCCTTGTTTTCCGTGGCATAAAAAGGCCTAGGAAATTATAAAAGACCATTTTTAATTCGGCGTAAAGTCAAATTTTGAGTATTTTTTTATTGGAATAAGTCAAATTTTAAGAAATGGGTATCAGAATAGATATAGAACAACTTGTTTTTAACTCTTAACTCAATCTATTGAATTTATCTTCCTTAGTTGTGTAAAAAGGTCGTAATGATACAATACTCATTGGTATGTTTGCTTGCGAAGGTACACAAAAATGGGTCGAACAAAAAAAAAGCAAACCACAGAAGAAAACTTAGAGAAAAAAATATTTATAATAATTTCCTTGGCTACCAAAAATTCATGACCTTATGACTTTGTTTCTAAAACGAATTATGACACCCCTTTTAGATATATTAGCTTAGTTTTTGTTACTTAATACAATGGGAAACTAAAAATAGTTAAAAACAAAAATATATTTCGTACCAAGGAAATTAGGCAAAATTGACCATTTTTGGCGAAATACCCGTTCACTAGTGTATGCTCGCGAGCCAAATATTGCTCACAATTGTTCGCTGATGTTCGCATTAACGATTCATTGACCTGTCTCACATAAGCCGCTTAAGCCCCTCGATGATCCTCGCTTCGATGTTCGTTTGTGGACAAGCTGTCAATTAGTATATTTAAACGTCATGTGAGACAATAATACCGATGTGTGATAGGCTTAAAGTCTGATAACCTTAAATCGGGGGGTGAGGGTCAACAAAATAATATTGACCCCAGAAAGTTAACGAATCTCGTGCCAAAATTGCCATATGAAAACGTAATTAAACTAGAAAAACTAAAACGTAAAAAAACTAAACTTCAACTCTGTAATTAAACGAGATTTGTACAAAACGCACAATTTAATTACACGAAAATTTTAATTAATGTTCACTGTATTTACTGAGGTTAATAAAAGGGCGTATGTTAGAAAACAAATTGGGAAAGGGGTACATTGAACTCAAATGTAACGTATTATTGAATTATTTGATTTAGATTGTAAATGAATGTGACGAAACGAAGTTCAAACTCAAATATAGCGTAGCCTTTCAAGTACTTACCTACAGCGAATAGAGACATAATAGAAATCAATTGTTACCGCGGTCTCATGCGACCACTCGGAGAAAAGTTGGTGCAGATTCTTACTTAAGGGCTTATAAGTTGAGCTGAGAACCATAAAAATAAATATAAAAATAGAGTTAGTACCTAACTATGTAAATAAATAAACACGAACGGTGTTCCAGTCGTGTAATTACCACAAACTGTACGTGACCTACTTCTATGAAGTTATTAACGCAACTTTGCGAACGTTTTGCTGTGGTTTCTTTACGAGTATGTGCAAGTGGTTTTCTTTGTGTGAAAAAGTTTACCTTGGCATACTCGTAATAATTCTAGGGAATGTCGGTGAATACTAGTGAATAGGTATCTGACTAGGGCGAAGAAATACTTACTGTGCGATGATCTTATTTAGGACCAGTATGGAGTCCAAAACTAAGGCCGAGTTGCACCATCTCACTTTAACTTTAAAAAACGTCAAAAATCTGTAACACTCCATACAAAAAACACCGGTTATTGCCCTAGCCCTCGCCTACGGCGACTTTTTGTAGCGATGCAGTCGCATTGCTGCTGTAGCGCGTTAGTAGCGCGTTGGCATCACTTTTGTAGTGCGTTGCAAATGCGACTAACGCGCGTTAGCTGCCACAGATCACTATATATGCAGCAACACAAGTCTAAAAAGTCGTCCTTATAGTTACCGTTAAAGTCAGCTGCAGCAGCAGCAATATATTTTTGGATATCAAATATCTCATCTCTATCTAATTAGATATTGAAGTGAAGTCCTAAAACAAGACGTGCCGGCAGTTCTATTGAGAAGAAGAAAAGGTAGTAATTGTGTCATCTGGTTTCGATAAAATTTCCACCTAATTTATTGCATCAAGGTGTTAGGGCTGCCACCTAACCTTACCCTAGATTAGTCCCGTAGTCCAGTTTTAACCTAGGCGCAGACCATCGACTTTTAGTCGGCCGATAGTTGGGCCCGATTTTAATTAAATGTATGAAAATCAAATCGGTGTACCTAATGTACGTACTTCCATTCATGCCCATACTGATTAACTGCCCGAGCAAACTATCGGCCGACGAACAATCAATGAAATTTTTAACGGCTCGCTCGTGCTTTCCTCCTCGTGAAAAACTTTCGATACTGATGCACTGCTGGATTATACTTTTCCTTTTCAATCGAAATACTTTTAATGATCTAGCATTGAAAATATCTCAAGACCTCCCTCAAAAATTTTGAAAACGACCGGTCCTACGCTGCCCGCATCCAGGCGCTTCCCGCAACCTAAATCAGGTTGTTTGTCGGTGCCCCCATGGAGGCTGCTTATACTATAGGGTGTTGATTTTAATCCTCGCCATATTTAGGGAGTTGATTAAGTAGCTGATCACGAATAATTAAAAAAAATTACTTCGAAAACAATTTTCAACGAACTTAACCTACTTTGACATTGCGTGGCTTTCTTCAGTAGGCTATCCGACATGATAAGCAAGCGATCCGCGTAGCTCGATGGTGCCGTAGTGTAAACGTATTGCAGTATTTCGAACCACATTACAGTTGATCTCGCACGAAAAATATTCGCTAAAAAGTCCACTTTCGTATCTATTTTTTTTTAATGTATAATGCGTTTATATAAGTCATAGTTTTTTTTTTAGTTTTTAGTTCTTAGATATAAGTCATAGTAGATCACCTAAATAAATATAATGAGGATTGAAATCAACACCCTGTATGTAGGTATTGCGTCTCCCGGTGCTGCCACTCAAGAAAATTTCTGCCTCGATGAAAATTCATTCGCTAGATTTTGTGATGGCAACCCTGAACAAGGTCTGAGAGCGGTCATTACTATCGGCAACTTCAAAAACGAATTCCTTGTTAAATACGAAAGTGGCTTCCAAGTTTTTTTCCTTTTTTCCTTTGTACCTAATTGAAATAAGACTCGCAAAAGTTATCTTCGACAGTTCAACGACATCTTGTTCGGTCCAGTTAATTATAACAAAAAAAGAACCAATTAATGGGTTTTATAATCCAATCGTTGTTTCATCAATCATCAACAGCCCTTTACAGTCCACTGCTGGACTATGAGCCTCCTCCACTATAGTGGAGGGTTTTGCCATAATCTCCACGCTAGGCAGGCGGGTTGGAGATCGCAGTTTAAAAGATTGATGTTTTTCAGAGAGCGCTGCTGCCCATTCTCTGTTTGATGTGTAGTCCCTAAGTCGCCTCTTACGACACCCGCGGGAAGAGTAGGGGTAGAACAATCATGTATCAACAATCGTTGTTTAGTTTGAATAAAATACTTTTTGCTTATTTAATTACTTAGGGATTTATTTGAATTTGATTTAAGTATTTCTGCCTACTAACTTACTTAAATATGCGTATAAATGTTTTACGCCCGTATTCACAAACGATACCTACTTGCTTATGTGAAGCAGAAAATCGAACGCACAGCGTTGAATAGAGCTCTGTGATTGATTCTTATGTCACCCTGTGCGTCCACGCGCACTGTGAGACCTCATAGTAATGTTTGTGAATACGGGCGTTAGTATCTAAGCGTTTGGAGATTTTAACTTCTGTGTGCTTATTCTTCCTTAAGTTACACTAGCGACCAGCCGCGACTTCGTACGCGTGGATCCCGTTTTACCCCCTTAAGGGTGGAGTTTCGTAAAATCCTTTCTTAGCGGATGCCTACGTCATAACATCTACCTGCATGCCTAATTTCAGCCCGATCCCAGTGGTTTGGGCTGTGCGTTGATAGATCACTATGTCAGTCAGTCAGTCAGTCACCTTTGAGTTATGTATATTTATATTATTTAGTAATAATAATATAATTAATCCATCAAATTAGTCTAACTAGTCCTTGAAATCGCTAAGCCCGCATTGCTAGCCATATTTGCTTAGCAATTTGGAATACTTGAACGACCCGGTTATGGGTCAGTGAGTCCGGATATTATCTCGTTTACCAGACAGCCCTAAAAGCCTAACCATGTTGGTTTTCACCCGGGTGTCTGATGAAAGCTGAGAGCTGTAAGATTTGACAAATTAGTTATTCGTTCATTATCCAAGACATAAAGAAATGTTAAGTAGACTAAAGCCCGCTCGCCGAGCACGTAGAATTTCGTCCAATGACCCCAGACCGGACTATACGCGTAGTAAGTATATTGTAAACTTACTACTCCCGGAACTACTCCTTCACTGGTTGGGTTTCGTCTTTCGTTTGAGGCCAAATTACTCCCGTAAACTAACACCACCACCATTAGGGAACCAGTGGGATTACGAGAATTATTATTATTACATTCTTTACGCCACCCTTGTAGCGGAGTTTTGGGCTGACACTATGTAGGTTTGTGGTCGACACGACAAGAAGAAGATTTCATTATTTTGAAGAAGTTCAAAAGAAGCGACATAATGTCGACTCCTTTTCAGTTCTAGATTCCTTTGATTCACCCTTTTGTGCTACTTTCTCAAATAGCATTTTTATTATTATAATAATTCCAATTATTTGGTTTCTATCTATAATAATAATAAACCAGATTTTCCCAGAAGTAAGATAAAGTACTTTATAATAATGCTTATCATTAAACTATTAATATGAGTTGTCACAGATTATTTTATTTGTATCGTCCGCGCGATATTGAATATTGTTACCTAAACTATTTGTAGCTTTAAAAGCTTTTGTAGCTATTTATAATGATTAAGAGCAATTTTATAAACAGAAATTATTAATCCGTACTGCGGGGGGCTTGGTAAGCCTCTTAACGTCTAGACTTCGTGACATAATGGGAGTTAGAAAACTAGGTCAAATATCGAATGATAAATTATCTAATAAGTACAAGCACCGCTTTCTAAACTTCAAATTCTGTAAAGTGAGTATTAGGTTAAGTAGTGAGTTTGCATAACTTTAATACAAGAAACAAAAATAAACTTGCCCTTCCAAATTTCAGACTGCATAAGATTGGTAATTCATTTATGGGGAAATGTATTAAATTATTTATTAAATTACCACAAACTGTTGTAGAACCACCCATTCATTTATTAAAAGTACCTTAATGAAAAAGAGCTACTATAAAGTCAATGATTAATTAAAAGATAAAAATATTTGCCTAGCTCGAATAAATATTTATAACCCTTTGAAAAAGAGGCTGACAATAGTGTCTGAGTTTCTTGCGCCGCTTCTTCTCAGCACTGGCACATTTATTGTCCTGAAGCAGTGGTAGGGTTAATACTGGGACGTGTAAAAGTGCTTTTTTAAAGCCTATTTACAAAAATAAATGAGTTTTAGGCGCTTATTATGTTCCAAGTATAGCTTTGCCCTACCACATATCGGTTCTGGGAAGAAGTTGCATGTACAGACTCACACAAAACTGAAAAGTACAAACATTTGTGTGCATGAACCTTATTGAACATATTGGTTTGAATTGGACTGGGTGTTTTCTATGTATTTATGTATGTATTTACAAAAAAAGTATTTAAGTATGTTAATATCCGTTGTCTAGTGTAAAGCGCAGTGCGCAGTGTAAAGTCCAAGGATATTTAAGTATTTATTTATTTCTTTAAGTAGACAATTAAGGTTATTGAGGATAAGTAAGTAGGAGGTAATGCAAGGTAAATACAGTCGATCAGACATTTGAAAGGATTTGTTTCAAAATCGCATCTGCTTAGGTATCATAACAACTTTTGATACGACAATGTCGTCGTTGGTACTTTCAATTCGTGTCACAACCTACTAGACTGTATGAAAAAGCTAACAAAACATTTTATTTCAATCCCTTCATCATATTAGTTTCGCTCAGTTTGTTCACGATTCCAGAAAGATCCAAGGACGATTGGGAAAGTGCCTATTCTGTTTTTGTCACGGATATTTTTCGCGCGATTTAAATAAAGGTCCCTTGTCAGACACGTTATACATCAAAGTGCCGCCTGCTGAATTGTAATGGAATAAGGTCAGAATATTATCGGACTGGACGTAGTAGATATTTTTTAAGATAAACTTATACAGAAACTGTCAATATTGAAATAGAAAATTTTACATTTTATGGTCCTTCCATTCCAATTCTATAATCGTAGCTGGATTTAGATAGATACTATATAGAAAACTTTACTGACTTTAACACAACGAGAATAAAAGGTAAATAAAAACAAAGAACAATTACAAAGCCACTGCGTCAATAGGAGCTCAGAATTTATCTTGACATGCTTGTAAGGGCATGTCATTTTTTGTGTGCAATAAAGATTTTAAATAAATAATAAATAAAATAAAACGTTATGTTAAAGTGTGATACTTTCTTTTGTAGGCCAGTGTAGTTTAAATATTGAACAAAGGCTCTTCTTGAAACTAAGGTAATGTACTAAAGAAGTTTGACTTATAAGTACTAATCTAGCTTAGGACTTGGTACTACTGCTGTCTTTAAATAGGATCACGAGCTAGGAGGTCGAGTTGAGTCGTTATTTTAAAATGGAGTCGGTTTGTTCATGCAGATTAAGAAAGTTTTACGAATCTCTCAGGTATTTTTAGGGTTTCTTGGGACATAGCAATCATATTTCCTCAAATGAAAATGAATATGATAAAGGGTAAGTTGGTAAGTTTTAATCTAAATTGGAATTGGTTTACTGGAGTTGTACAAAGGACAAAGCACACTTATCAACCCGGTAACGGATCATAACCGTATCAATTCGAGGCGGTCAGTAGATATTCTTTGTATGAAACTCCATACTGCAATGCACTTAGGCCCAGAACAGACGGTGAAACGCAACTGCAACGAAACTGCAACTGCTAGTTACTTTTGTGTTGCATCTAAGTTTCTGCCATGGCGTCCGTTGAGAGACCACACATGACACGACCAGTTTGAAATTTTCAGTTTCAGTTTCATTCATCAGAATCATCACAAAGTTGCAGTTTCGTTGCAGTTGCGTTTCACCGTCTGTTCTGGGCCTTATCCGCACCGTAACGTAAACGCCTCGCCTCGCGGTTGACAGGGCGGCGAAAGGCGATACGGTGTTGATCCCTTTCGGGTTAAGTGTGCTATGACCTTAAGGCCTCAGCCTCGAACTTAGCGGGCAGCGGGGCGGGAGCGGCGGCGGCGCGGCAGCGGCAGGATCTTATGCGTGAAATCAAATAGACCGGTTCTCGAAAACAGCGGCGCGGCAGCGGCGCCGGAGCGGGCAACGAGCGGGCAGCGGCGAGGGAGCGGGTAACGAGCGGGCAGCGCACTCCTTCTTTTGCCCACAATAAATCGAGCGTTAGGAATAAATTTGAATCGAAATAAAATTGTCGCCGTTGTTCAGACATTTCGTTTGCGAATAAAAACAAATATCTCGACAATACAAACCCCGAACACAACACTTCGCCGCTAAAGCGCCGCGCGAGCTGCCCGCTGGTTTCGAGAACGGGTCTGCGTTGCCCGCCCCGCTCCCGCGCCGCCGCCGCCGCCGCCCCGCTGCCCGCTAAGTTCGAGGCTGAGGCCTAAGGGTTAATCTATTTTCAAGAGTGGAATGTTTACGATATTTTTTCTTTGTTTTGTGCTTGAAAATACTTAGTTAATCAAGACTTGTCACATTTTTTACGTATTCGTCTTTTTACTTTGGCTATGTATAACATCACTCTAAAGAAAAATGTTGCAAAAACGGGAAATATTACTGCTACTAGTTCTATAATGTGGCGCGCATCATCTAGCTCAGCGGTTCCCAAAGTCGTCTGGGCTACGAATCATCTAATACAAGTTCCCAAACTCGGGACCCACCTATAGGAAATTTAACCGTTACCAATATACCTAAATAAAGGACTCAGGTCGGTAGGGTGGTGTGTCGTTCTACAGGCAGGGCCCACTCAATGCTCGCTCGCGAGTCGCCACCCATAGTTTGGGAAACCATGTTCTAGCTAGACCCTAGAGCAGTCTTTCCCAAAGTGGGCGATAACGGCCCCTTGTGGGCGCTGCAGGCTTAAAGGGGGGCGGTAAGAGACCCAGAAAAAAAATCGGGACGTTGTGTAGAGGTTCGGGATGCGTCATCTACTAGGAGGACTCTTAGACACCGACTGAGCTCGACTCTTGACTACAAAAGTGGGGGGCGCTAAAAATAATTTATTTTCAAAGTGGGCAGTAGACTAAATAAGTTTGGGAACCGCTGCCCTAGAGTCTAGGTATGAACCTAGACTCTAGGGTCTAGCTGATTACCTACGTTTAAATTCACGGTCTGTCTACAACAGCCAATTAGAATTATTATTAATTGGGATTGGCACTAATTAACATATTAATGATGACACATGACCTTGTACATGCGAAATAATAACATGGACATAACTTTAATGAGGAATTAAATTATATTCTCTTTTATATTTGTGTAAATAATTTTCGTTTTTCTTCTTTTCACCTACCACGCCGACGTCAATTGATAAAATACGTTACAATAACACTTCCAGATACTACATAAATTAGCAATATTTTAATTATGTTTTTCCGACCATCAAACCTGTAGTATAGTCCGATGAAATTAGCTCCAAAATAAACATGGTAGATACGAGCTTAATAAACCCAGAACTATTTAAATCTCAGATTTTTATGTAATTTGGCATATTTACTGTTTCTTTTATAGGCATCGCAAGAGAACTGGTACCGTTTGGTCGTTTTCGTGCCTCTGGGCATAATATATGGTAATAAGTATGCATTTATGTACCTACGTAATTTCATTTCCTAGAATTCGATCCTGTATCAAATATCAATCAAAGTGTCCATATTCCTGTTTTTGTCATAAACATATCTTTCGCGTGATTTAAACAAAGGCAAAGGCCCTTCAGTCAAGCGATACGTCAAAGTGCTGCCTGATCAAAGTAATGGTAATGGCAAAAAGGTCAGCGGAAATAAACATTATAAACGGGCTGGATGTAGGTACCTATATATTTTTTTAATAATAAACTTTGTGCGAAATACACTGTCAAGTGTCAATCTACTCGTATTGATTGTAAAAAAACAATCAATTCGAGTAAGTTCGACAAAGCCGAACTCTATGCTTTTTGTGCATCAAAAATCAAGGTTTAAAATAATAGTTAGTCCAAGTTTTAATTTACGTTTAGAACATGAAACATAATAGGTATGCTCTAAAAGGTTTTATAACTAAATACAGTATGGTACTGTTAAAGCATAAGACATCTAATATTTGTAGTCCTTTTGAGGTATCATTAATCAATACACAACATCAAGCCGTTTCAGTGCCACTTTATTGATATTTTTGCAAGAGCTCCAAAACTAATGGAAACAGGTAATCCTTCATGTTTTTGCCCCAAACGAAGTCAGCGTGGTTGGTCTTGGGCCGTTGCATCTCGTGGTAGTACACCACGTTTGGAAGGTTCTTTCGCAACAGTGCCACGTCCTTCACTGTTGAAAGATAGTCGTTCTGTCCCACCAGCAACGCCACTGGTATACGCACATTCTCCAACAGATAGTTAGGGGCCTTCGCCGAACCATACACTTTATAATTGCTCAGCAAACCGTAATCGTACTTAGTAAACCTTTTCTTATCAGCTATTTGCACCAAATGGTTGCCGTTCTTTATGGTGGCAACATCAGGATAGTGCCCGAAAAGTATTGGAAGGAATTCTGGTTCTAGTTCCTCCTTATCGGGTCCAGCGATTGCGAATACGGCTGTGGCGCATATAGCATATCCAATAAGCTTACGCGTACATAGTGCTTCGATGGCTTTTACCAATGCGGAGTCTCTGGTGAGTAGTTCATATGTTCCTGACAACTGCAAGGCTGGGCTGATCACTGGCCACACGTCAATGATGACCTGCACGGTTTCCTTTACATGGTGTAAGTAGCAGATGGGAGCCAGCGCAATCATAAGTTTAATTTTATCGTTGTATTCAGGTTTCTCGGCAGTAAGAATATAAAAGATACTGTTCCCCTGAGAATGGCCGATCGCTTGTAACCCCGTTTGTCCAGTTTGGTTCAGCACAAGATCAATCATAGCAGGAAGATCATACACACCAAGTTCGTGCTGACTGTAATTCCAAAAAGATTTTTTATCAGCGTCGGGGTCCAGTGTCACGTGGCGTTTGCTATACTTATTGCCCCTGTTGTTGCCGGCCCAGACGTCATAGCCTTGGTTAGCCAAAGTTATGGCCAAAGAAGTGTTTCCTCTTACTATAAATGTGTCGCAGTTATCAATGATACCGTGCATCAAGAACACAGGCTTGTTTTTGTTACCCTTGATGTTGAACACTGTCAGGATGTATCCATCTTCGGTGACCACTTGATGTTCATCACACTTATGACCGTATTTTACTGCGAGCTCTGAGAAATTTAATTTCCCGTCTTCTGGAATGCTTTCAAGGCTTGTGTCGTTACTGGACTGTGTGACTATGGTTTTACTTTGCATTAAATTCAAAACAAGTAAGATCCATATTCTTTTCATTTTTCTTGTCTAGTTAATATAGTTACTGCAATGGGATTACGATGCAAAAGGCAGAAAACGGATTTTTCACTTTTCACAGTTAAAAAAAATTAAACGACGTTCACGTAAGACTTCTTTTTATTATGGCGCATTACCTTTTATATAAGAGAAAATTATCGTATGTAATTATTCAGTAACATTGTATGTCACTGCTAAATACGCTTCAATAAGTTGATTTTTTAAATAGGTATTTCATTATTGTTTTGTTACATTTTAAACATTAACTAGAAAACGATTAACTCACCTTTGAAATAAGTACTCTAGGAAAAATGACTGTTGACGTAAAATATGCCACTGAGTAAAGATGAATAAACTAAATAACAATAATAAATAATTGGTAAAACATAATTATGTATTATAGATCGTTTCATCCACGAAGACCCGCCCCACCAATCTTCCGAGAATGTTTGAGTGCTATCGGTACACGCTAAATTATCAATGAGTGCACACGCACACTACAATAATGACGCTCGGATTGCTCGGATCAAACTCCCCGCACCCCGCGCTTCCCTCGACCAAAAATTGGTGGGGCGCGTCTTCGTGGATGAAACGACCTATACGTATGGAAGAGTATTGGCTCTCTTCTTAATTTCATTACCGGACACTGTGATAATGTCTAACTTCACAGTCGTCCAACAACATGTGTTTACTCAACTGTTAACTACAATTTAATGAATAATTACTGATTAGGTACGCGTAAAGTCCGTATTAAATACTAGCGTCCGCCCGCGACTTTGTGCGCGTGGACTCCGTTTTACGGGTGGAGTTTCGTAAAATTCTTAGCGGATGTTTACATCCTATTAGGAACCTACCTGCCTTTCAAGTTTGTAGGTGTTTAGTTTTTGAGATTTGGGATTCAATCAGTGAGTGTTATGGTATTTCGCTTTTTAGATTCTACAATCTACATCATAATATAGTAAGTGGGTAGGTAGGTAGAATAATTTTAATTTTAACTAAATTTTATGTTAGTCTGTTTTTTTTTATCTTCCTACGTCATTTGACAAAAAATAAAAACATTGACGTATAAATTAGTAATTTTAATTAAAATATTAGGTATTTCACCTTCCAAGTCATTGGAATAATTGAATAATGCCTACTTATCATGTATTTGTAGAACTTTGACTTTAATGAAGTGTACCTATAGAGTATAGACTTATAACGGAAACAAAATTTTAGATTTTATTAGATCAAAGGATACCTAAATTTATAAAAATTTTGGAATTTTACATTTGTAATAAAATATTATACAGTGTGTCCGGGCATGTAGTGATCAAACTTTAAGGGCCTAATTTATGGACAATTTTATCGATGAAAATACTTCAAATTTGGGGCTTAACCCATTTCTCGCAAAATTACAAGGATTTAAGTTTTGAATTTTAAGTTTTTACCTCTTCCTTCAAAAACAAGTGATAGCGTGGGTAGCTTAACACTAATAAGCAAATATTTTATATCATGCGATAACCAATAAGATTACCTTTTAGTAGAAGTAGAAAACAGACACAAATTTCATACATTTTATGGGAGTAAGAATGGATTTAATTAGAAAAATACATGACTTTTTTCACTTATTTTTCAGTTATTTTCCAACACAAGAAAAACCAGGTCGTTAAGGTATGTTTTATTTGCATTGTATTATTAGTATTTGAGCTATTCTACAAAACGAATGTAAATTTATTAGTCTACGTCTATTAGTTTCGACGTAATTGTTGAACAAAGATACCCCTTCCCAGCGGTTTCCATAGTAATCGGAATAGGTTGTGTGATTCTTTCAGGCAGTGCATTTTGGCATGTCGCGTGCGCTATGGAAACCGCTGGGAAGGGGTATCTTTGTTCAAAAATTACGTCGAAACTAATAGACGTAGACTAATAAATTTACATTCGTTTTGTAGAATAGCTCAAATACTAATAATACAATGCAAATAAAACATACCTTAACGACCTGGTTTTTCTTGTGTTGGAAAATAACTGAAAAAGAAGTGAAAAAAGTCATGTTTTTTTCTAATTAAATCCATTCTTACTCCCTTAAAATGTATGAAACTTGTATCAGTTTTCTACTTCTGCTAATAGATAATTTTATTGGCTATCGTATGATATAAAATTTTTGCTTATTAGTGTTAAGCTACCCACGCTATCACTTGTTTTTGAAGGAAGAGGTAAAAACTTAAAATTCAAAACTTAAATCCTTGTAATTTTGCGAGAAATGGGTTAAGCCCCAAATTTGAAGTATTTTCATCGATAAAATTGTCCATAAATTAGGCCCTTAAAGTTTGATCACTACATGCCCGGACACACTGTATATTATATCTAATATAAATATTTTAAACTCGTAGCAGGTACAATGAACCATAGATGTAAGTCCGTGAAATCCAAATGAAAAACTTAAAGATGATGAAATAGCCTAGAATTACTGGAATAATAAAGTCATGAATATCGAAGAAAAATTGGTGATTTCGTAACCTTATAACACAACTAAACCTATTAGATTTTACACAGTCCTTTTACTGTAATTTGCATGTTGCTACTCAGCTGCATTGGTACAGTTATAGCATCATCATCATCATCCCTAAACAGTCCACTGCTGGACTATGAGCCTCCTCCATAGTAGAGGGTTTTGCCATAATCCCCACGCTTGGCAGGCGGGTTGGAGATCGCAGTTTAAAAGATTAATGATTTTCAGAGAGCGCTGGTGCCCGTTCTCTGTTTGATATGTAGTCCTTATGTCGCCTCTTACGACACCCGCGGGAAGAGTAGGGGTTGGTGACAAATGTATTCTACTCTGCCGTCACCACACGGCACGGCAGTAATAGCATGTGTCATCCAAAATAGCCAAAGTTCGCAACACGTCTTTGTTACAATTGGAATAAGATTGTGTTACCAAAATTTTGGTCATTTTGGGTCATTGGGTGTAACGAAGTATTTGACGCTGACTGTACTCTTTAGTTAAGAAGATTAGACGACACGGTTAAAGAACATCAACATAACGTTTATCTTATAAACTTATGCTGATAGACATATTTTGCAGAGTATAGCCACGATAGCCGAACGGTGAAGGGGTCGGTGTGGCCGACTCGAGATCCGAGGAACGCGGGTTCGAATCCCACCGCCGCTCGACTATTGTGGTGAGCCCACTCGTAACACAAGCTTAATTATTTAGCTTAACACGAGGGGCTAACGGGACTATTAGTAATTTGTACAATACAAATGCTAATAATCTTTCTAAAAAAAAAGGCGCGCGCGCACGGGTGATTTTGTCACCGCGCCGTGATAGCGTGAGACTATGTCTCTCCTTAGTTATGAATAAATACTACGTTGCCTCCCTTTTTCTCTTTATAAAAATGTAAAAGAGAAAGATATACTGCCACGGTGGCAAAAAGTCATCCGTGCACGCGCGCCTTAACGCTAACGCTCAAGTCCCAAAATAGAAATGCTCAAAGTAAAGTGAATCTTAAGTACATATTATCTTTTCATCTACCTACAAAGTTTGCTATGTTCGATAACCCATTCGATAGCGTTAATGGCGGAAAAACACCATTATTTTCGATGGAAACACCATTATTTTGTATGGTATCACATTTTCAAGACCGTTAACACACCCACCGTGCTTTTATCCTAATGTACCAAAAAAAGCTGTAATGAAAATTACGATGTAAGTAAATGTAAATAGAGGCCTTTTTGCTTTAATGGAGCAATTAATAAGGCTCGAACTTATTTATTTGTTTGTATTAAAACATCAACATTTACTTTTATTAATGTAGGCATGGCATAAAAAGCCCTGCTCTGGAACAATATTACTCTTTATTAGACAAATAAATCCCATCAAAAACAATACTTGTGAAAAAAACCACTAAATAATTTAATTTACACGTGTTTTCATGCGATGGCCAAGTCAATATATTTATGTAAAACGTTAAAGATTTCCTGGCCTGGACTTGGTATTACATGGATCTCACAACTTTTTACCGTAGAACAACTGAGTTGCGAGACTTGGTTTTTTTCACAAGTATTGTTTTTGATGGGATCTCATTTCTTTTTGTATTTTGTAGACAGCAGTTATGTATCTAGAAAACTGGACCGAAATTGAAAAATTTTACTCGACTTGGCGGTTGCACTACCGTGCCCCCAAATATTTTAGTTTTTCCTTGATTCATACACCAAACACTACTTATATTCCAAATTTGAAGCTTCTAGGTCTGCTAGAAGTGCCTTAGAATTTTGATGATCGGTGAGTCAGTCAGTCAGTAAGTCAGTGAGTGACAAAATTAAGTTACTTTGACCCGTTATAATTCTTAAACTACTGGTTCAAATTGAATGAAATTTTAAATATACCGTGTCTTTACAATGCCTGCATAGCTAATGAAAATTCAGCCTTCTAGTTTTATCCACAACGAAGTTACAGGCGGTCGAAAATGGCCTGAATTGCTTCGAGAAAAGGATGGTACGGCCGTGCCGCTTTTTTGCTCGACTTGGTGGGGGCACTGCCGTGCCCCCAGATTCTCAAAATGGGAAAATTAAATACTTACAAAAAGCAAAAAAAAAAAAAGTCGCCATCAAAGAAAAAAACCTACGCTTATTTTGTCGTTTGAATAATATTTTCCGTTTTTGCAACATTTTTCTTTAATGCTCCGCCCCTATTATTTAATTTTTCAAATCGGACCACAGTTCCTGCGATTAGCGCGTTCAAAGAAACAAACCAACAGCTTCAGCTTTAAAATATTAGTAAAATGTGCTATTTTACAACGAACATTTGTAGTCTGAACAGAATGTCGACTGTACTTTAGTACTAATCAGAATAATGTAAAGCTAGATGTTATTTTAGAGATGCGACTCTGAATCCCTGAAGAAAAAGCTCAAGCAAATTCGTGCTTTATCAACGTTCAATGAGGAAAAATTTAGCTTGCTGTAAAATTTCTCTGAAGCTTTATTCTTGTAGATCGTGAGCGGTGGAATGAAGTTATTCCAAATGCTATGAAAAGTCTTTCAAGGGTGGCTAATATTTAAAGTTAGTCTAGATCCAGTTCAATTTGTAGGAGTTCTATCAGTATTAGAAGTTTTTTGCTTCAATTAGAATACGTTAATTGAATGAATAATTAACTACTAGCAGCCGCTTTGGACCGTACGCGTGGATCCCGTTTTACACCCTTAGGGGTGGAATTTTTCAAAATCTCGTCTTAGTGAGCACCTACGTTCTAAAAGGAACCCCAATATGCAAAATTTGAGACTCCCTAGCACTTGTAGTTTCTGAGATTTCGTGATGAGTGAGTAAGTCAGTCAGTAAGCTTTCGCTTTTATTTTAATAAGTAATATATTGCAATATTAATTAAGACAAAATGACAAGTTGTATTCTGAGAGACTGTAACTTATGTAACACTAAATAAGCAAATTAGAATTACAGCTCTTTTATAAAGAAACATTTTAATACCTACACAAACATTTCGTTAATGATCATGGCACACTAAATTAATTTCAACGTTGACTTTATCTTTAGGCTTTAAAATAATTTATGAAACAAACGGAGGACGTGGTCTGGCGCTACAACTAACAATATTTGCTAAACATTTTCACTCAATTAATAACAAAATTACAGCTGTATAAGAAAAAAATCCCTACTAATATTACAAATGCGAAAGTAACTCTGTCTGTTACGTTTTCATGCCTAAACCACTGAACCGATTTAGATGAAATTTAGCATAGAAATAGTTTGAGTCCCGGGAAAGGAAATAGGATGGTTTTTATCCCGGGTTTTTGAAACAGGGACGCGCGCGAAAAAGTTTTTCTGTGGCAGACAAAATTTCACGCGAAGCCGCGGGTAAAAGCTAGTAACAAATAAATAAAGGAGACAACTAATAGAACTTATATTTTAGTGAAATTGATGAATACCCTTTCCCCTTATTGTTTTGTTTAGGTCGAAATACCTTTCTCATTCCTAGGTTTAGGGAAATACTAAAAATAGCCTAGACCAGTGGTTCCCAAAGTTGTCTGGACTATGACTCATCTAATACAAGTTCCCAAACTCGGGACCCACCTGCAGGAAATTTCGCCCGCTGCCCAGCGGCTGGATCGGTAGGGTGGTGTGTCGTTCTACAGGTAGGGCCCACTCAATGTTCGCTCGCGACCCACCACTGGGTCGCGACCCATAGTTTGGGAAACCCTGGCCTAGACTATTAATCTACGACAATAAACAATGGATCTGAAGATTGGTGGAATTTGTTGTCTTATCTTTTCTATTGTATAAATAAATAGATAGACGACAACTTAGATTGCTTTGAAATGTTTAAAGAGGCAATTTTGTAGATTGCTTTAAAAGCTTTCCGTTTCCGACTGCTGAAAGCTTTAGAACAATCTTTTGAATTGCTTTAAGTATTAAATATATCATATACTTAGTCAAAAAGATTATATTTTCTTTAAAAATCATTGATTTTAGATAAGGACGCATCCAATGCAAACCATCATGGTGTTTCATATACCTACCACATGGATGAATGACATGAAATCCCATAAATACCTACGAGTACGTTCAGTTATGCCCGCATTTAAAAAATCTTCGGGTAGCGTTAACAATTTTCATTTCCTTAAAAACATAATTTAGCCTATTTAAACATAATGACGCCGTGAGAATTTCTATGGCATCTATATCTATAGGTATAGTTTCTTGGCCCTCGTCCTGAAGATTATCAATTGACTCACCTGCCACTCATGACATTGTACAGTATAGGGTTGACAGTAGCCGACACGTAGTAGAGCGCCCCCGCCACATTGAAGAGGTGCTCGTTGATGACGTGGAACTGAGGCAGGCTGTCCCCGTAGATGAAAAACAGCCTCTGGATGTGGAAAGGGGCCCAGCACACGAAGAAAGCTACCACCACCGCCGCTGCGGACAAAAGTAGTGGTTAGATGGATCTGAAAGAGCGGGACCCTCATATTATCTCTAAAAAACCTAATAGGTTATCAGGGGATTTACTAGCAATTTAGTCAGAGTATAAAATGTGTAGCAGGACCTCTTAACTTACATAATTTATAGTTTCCTCCTCAAAGAAACTTGATGAGATTTTAAGTAAGTTTTTTCTTAATTTAGGTGCCTACTTTTTTCAACGAAACTTATTAGGTAGTAAACTTTTATAAATAATGCTTTTAAGATTAAACTTGTTTTTGTCTAAGATTTCCAAGATAGCTGTAGGGATCCCTGAACATAAAGGATTATTTTGAGCCACAATATTTAAAACTCCATTCATTTCTTTCTAAGAACTGCAAAAATACTTAGTAAACATTTTTCGTGAGAATTTTCAGACATGTCTTATTATAATTATTTCTGCCTGTCCCTACCAGATAGGCTATATTTAGACTAAGTATTACTAATATTATTTACACAAATCCAATTTTATTTCTATCATTCATCTGTAGAATTTTTAAAATTATCACTGGAACTTTACCAATCGAAAAAAAAAATATTTTATTTATCTTTACTTTTTCGCAGACAACCAGAAGAACTTACTCCAGAAGAACAATATTAAGTGCCATACTTATCTTAGGCTGAGTTGGGAGGGTAAATATCTGTTTACCTTTATAAAAGTGTTTTGTTGCCAAATCCTGTATTTACAATGAAAAATGCAAAATAACACTTTAAAATATTATGAGTTGCACCAATTTACTTTAACCGTAACTGTAACAATGTCCGGTGTGCTTTGTATGGAGTTTGTCAAAAATCTGACAAATTTCATACAAAAATTAGCAATTACTTATCGTTTAGTTACGGTTAAAGTTAGGTAGTGCAACTCAGCCTAAATATCCTAAGTAATTACTATGATACCACTGGGAAACTAATCTACCATGGTCGGATGATTTTCTATGTGGCTGAACCGTGGGCATCCTAACTGAGTCGTACTCGGTCCTAATTGCATGTATTATGGATCGTACATTTTGGTACGATAAAAGTATTGATTGCTTATTGAATAATGCATAGTAGGATGGATTTGCCTGCTTAAAATGCTGATGGAAACTCGACAGGATCTGACGGTACGTGTGTGAGAGACGGTGATTAACTGAACAAATAATTGTCAACGAAACCGAACTGTAAACGTTAACCTAGGTCTACCAATCCAATTCCCTACAAACATTTTATAAAAACGGGCCAAGTTTAGATTTTAGCTCATAGTGAAGTAGGAGGCATATGTAGGGTAGGTATTAAACACAGAGTAAAACCCAAATAATGTTACTAATGATACTCGATCTGGATTTTAACCGACGCTAAGTATAAGTTAAATTTTTAAGCCGAAGTGAAGCCTAAAAGCTAAATGTACCTAATTGTTAAAACGGCTTCATTACCATACAGGTTTGACAGCTACAGTGACTGTGTTCTATTTTTTGCTCAATGTGGGTTTCAAAGTTGAAACTCGCCGTGAATTTTAGAAGTGTTTTAGCTTTATGTGGCAGTGAGTCAGTGAATGTAAGATTAGCATACATTTGCATTCAAAGAACTTAACTTGGAGTTCTTAGATAACTTACTCTTCTTCTAAGTTGTCTACAGACAATGTTTGAATAAAAATGGTGTAAAATGCGCCTAACGTGACTAGCACTACCAATGTGTCTAGCTAGACTATAGATTCAAAAGTAAGCAAAAATACTTAGAAAGTCGTCCTAATAGGCAGTTGGATTTCATCCCAACTTGGCGAGAACACTACCGTGCCCCTAGATTGTTCAGTTTCAATATTGAATCTGGGAACAATCTCAAACAAGAGCCTAATGTAAATTAATTAATTTCTTTGCTAAGAAGAAGCTTAAAACACACCGGATTAATGTCAAAAAATGTTTTCTTGAAAATCGTCATTAATTTCAACCTTCTGTTTCTTTTTCAAGGCAACGGGAATATGAAAATAATATCATACTAAAAATGAAATTACGTCCTTTGACCCGAAGGTAACAAGTTGTTGCCTCGAAATTAGGAACAAAAAGATTAATTCAGTTGTTACAAACCTTTGAAATGTGTACAATATCATTGTTATTGTTACTTTCGCAGGTTTTGTTTTTGCTTGTTATTATACTTCACAGAGAGGCCTCAAAATTTTCTTATTATCTAGGCTTGTACAAAGCTTGTAAATTACAAGCTTTCCTGTATATTACAAGTTTTAGTATACAGGAATTGCTATAGGTCGCGCAGCGAAAGTTAAGACTAACACGGTCTGGCGCTGTCGTCATATTTGCATGTACCTACAGGAACATAAATACAACACATTACACGTTCCAGCTCAAATATCGAATACACTAGCTATCTCGTTCTTGCTAAATATAACGAATCCTTGCAAGACAGAGACCGCTTGTCAGTCAGCTTACACTAATAAATAATTAACAGAAATATCTTAGCCTGTGTTGATTGCCTCAAGTCTTGCTGCGCGACTTTTAAAGGCCATTTCGAAGAAATGCGTTACCTGGTACCAGTCACATAACTTTTAAACTTTGTAACTGTTCATTCAGCTTTCCCAATTACCTTTCTGCAGCAAAAAGTATTTAACTGTTGTTTTAGACTCAGTAAAGTCCACAATTTTTCTTTGATAAACTTTGTCAAGACGAATAAATCCTTTTGCCTATAAAAATAATAACTTCTACCAATAACAAGAGAAGTTAATGCCTGAGTTTGGAAGATAACGACAAGTTAATTGTTTGAAGTTTTATTAACATTTCCAAAGCTACAGATTGAAGTAACTTCGCGAGGGAGTGAACTTGTTAAAGCTACGTTCATGAATGCTGAGCTTACCGCAGAGCTTTTTTAGAAAAATGTAGGTGCAAAGAGTCGTTTTTGGTCTTGGTCCATTATGACTGCCACAGTTGGTCCACTTGAATAGGATTACACAATAACAAAGAAATTACTTATAAAAATATTAGCATTAAAAGTTGCATTTCAAACAAATTTTTTAAAACTTGAAAAAACATATTGCATAAGATGGGAATTGAACCTTGATGTTGACGAACATTCGCTTGTCAGCCACTGCTCTGTTCCCTGAAAACCCACAAACCGGTATCGTTTGCGAAGAAATTAACAAAAACACAAGCATAAACGTAGTATGTTTTTACTTTTGTTGATGCCTGATTTAATGTACCTACCCATGATCCACAAATAAATAATTTTGATTTGATTTGAACTCGGTCTACGAAAAGGAAAATCTCCCCTTTTCCTCCCACACCGTGACAAATTACTTGTTACTGTCACGCACACTTCGTTAACACCACTTTTCCTTGTTACCGCTTCCGAAAGTTCGCGGGTTGACTTTACAAAGGCTTTGAATCAAGTAGGTTTCTGTTCCAACCAATACTGGTGGTTGTGGTCGACTCTCAAATACAATAAAAACTATTTTACGACTTCTAATCTTATCAACTAGTATCCTACTTAGTTTAAGCAGGCCTGGCTCACTCCGCGCGGTACATCCGATAAATTACCTACAGCGAAGCGCCCCGCCGGCGGGTATTATATCAGTCGAGTGTCACGCGCGCGCCCGTCAGGACGCTGGCGTGCGTTGTAGTACCTAATTCTATTATCGAAGTATTATTTAAAAATGGACATAAAGAGAAAGAAATATTATTGTGCGGCGTTCGGGTGTTTAAATTCGAAAAGAAATCTACCGGATTTATCTTTTTTTTCGCTTCCCAAAGATGCTGAAAGGTATGTTGGCCATGTAGGTAATCAATAATTCTTAGGATAGTATAGGAACCTAACCTACCATGACTACTGCTCAGAATGCGTTCGTTCGTTTCAGCCAAAAATGACGTCCACTGCTGGACAAAGGCCTCTCCCAAGGTTTTCCATAATCAATGCGTACTTACCTACATACGTACCTCATTACAAATAAGTAGATTAATTATTTTTTTACTAGACACTACTAGACAGCAACCCTAACAGCCTAAGAAGAGTTCAGAGGCACGCGATAGAAAGAGACAAAACTTGTAGGTGAATAAAATTGTAGGTACTTAGTGCTGTGCGAGCTGAATTCCACTGTATCGCGTCGTAGCAAGACTCGCATTTATTTAAATCGTCTTGCGGAGTAATCCTTCTGTACCTGTACTATTACTTATTCTGTGGTTTAAGCACTAAAACACTTTTTATACTCGTACCTACTAGTGGCCGCCCGCGACTTCATACGCGTGGATCCTGCTTTACTCCCTTAGGGGGTGAATTTTGCAAAATCCAATCCAATCAAAATTTGAGACTCCCACTTGTACCTACCTATTTCCTTTCGCTTTACGAACCTTTGAACGCGAGCGTTGATTTAGATTGGTCAATACATTGCTAAGTGCCTTCCTGGAAACCAGTCCAGGTAAAAGGGTAGTCTAAATAAAGCCTGTAATGTAGTGTAGGGGACAAAATAAGATATCCCCTTCGTCAAGAAATGTCGGGTGATATCATGCGACGTTAAGCCCATTGCCAAATATCATGTCACATGTTTTTAATCCTATGCAATGTTACCATGGAATACAATGTCGGACAAAGTTGTCTGACGTCACACTACTAATTCATCTGACATGTCTTTAGCTGGAAAAAAAATGTACCTATTTAAATGTGCTTTATTACTCTTTATGCCAGCTTAGAAGATTATGTTTGTTGCATAATAACACCTACTAGAATAAGCATTAATTACCGAATAGTGTTTGATTTGCTGCTGTCCGTAAAATCAATTGGTCAAATTGTTTTTAGATAAATCTTTCTTTATTTCCTTAGCCAAGCAAAGTGGTCATGCCCGGAGATGAAATTGGGTAATAGGTGTAAGCATTCTTCCTAATAGAAAGTAGGAAAGAGATCTATTACGTGAACTTCGAGTCCGGACAAATTGCTGTGTATCGGACAAAATGGGTGGAAGACGTCCAATATCATATAGGTTTTCCATTACAGTATTCGTTATACTTAAGTTTTTAGGGTTCTGTGACAAAAGCAACGATGTTACTGAAGTTCCAATGGCCATTCGTCCAGCTGTCATCGACAGGGATGTGTCTTTTGACCCGTAATACAAAACACAGAATATCAATTTTTACTGATGCCGCTACAAAAATAAATGATAAAAATTAAAGGATATTTTTACTATTTTGAAAATATTTGGTAACATGCTTTTTAATACGGAACCCTTCGTGTATGAGTTCGATTCGCGCTTGGCCTCTATATAGGCATACATGTACAATAAATAAAGCCTTATGCGCAAGGGAATCTGATTCGATTACAATTAATACTGAAGTATTGCCAGATGCTTCTTTGATCATTGGTGTGTAACCAGATTAATATGTTGTCTTTGGTATTGTATTTATTGTTAAATGAAATAACAGCGAAAGAAGGCACTAGAAATTCCTGAATATACATACAGGGTGGAATTTTGTAATGCCACCTGGAGGGAAAGTACTCTTAATACTGTAGATAGAAAATTTTACTCAAAGGAAACATTCCTTAATTTAGGAAAAGAAATAAAACTGCATTCAAAGATTTTTTAAAATTTGCTTGCCACACCCGGGAATCGAACCAACTAAAATTTGTTAAAAATTACACTGTATTTTTATTGCATCGATCGTTAGGGTTAAGTATAAGGATGAAATCTCTTCAACAAACATGATAAATTAAATTAAAGGAAAACTATGAAATCTTAAATTATTTTAATTATTTACAGAAAATTTTGAAAATCTTTGAATGCAGTTCTCTTTCTTTTCAAAAATAAAGGAATGTTTTCTTTGAGTAAAATTTTCTATCTACAGTATTAAGAGTACTTTCCATTCAGGTGGCATTACGAAATTCCACCCTGTATAAGAAAACATTGATTTGATTTGATTTTTTCAAATATACAACTTTATTCGCGCTTTTTACCAATAAAGGCATTTATATGCAGAAAACAATTAGGTACTTTAATTACATCGTCTATCGTTTAAATGTACTATGATATTTAATTTTCCTAAAGTTTCGATAGAATTGATTTGAATAGGTACAAATATAAATAGTAATGGATGATTGACTTAGAAAACTACACTAACTAAATTATCGTTAAACCAAAATTTGCGGCCTGGGTAAACCTAGAACTAACTGAATTAACTGTGGTATTTTAACAGTGTGTACACGAGTGAACTTATTATAGCAGTTTGAATAGTTACAGATTGGAATAATTGTATTGATCTATGACTAAAGTTATTAATTATTAAAACGAGGATTCCGTAATTATCTGGGACCGCGGTCCCAGTCGCCGGATGCGTAAAAATTAAATAATTTTCTTCCGGCGACTGGGACCACTCATGGATTTTAGTACTGTACCGATTTTGGATTGAATAATATTTTCTTTTAAGTTATCTATGAGTGGTCCCAGTCGCCGGAAGAAAATTATTTAATTTTTACGCATCCGGCGACTGGGACCGCGGTCCTAGTTAATTGCGGTCCCAGTCGCCGGAAGCCTCATTAAAACAGACGATTTACAATCTAAGACATGAGTCGGCAACCTTTTGAGATTGTGTCAAGCTTTAATATAAGCTGGATTCATACACTCACCAACGGGCGAATGACAAATGACAGAGCGAGGCTCAATCGGACCGATGATTAACTAACGGACTTAATTAATTAACCGTGTGATTAAAACCTACAAAGAGAACAATTACACGAAGCCATTTTTAAATTTGTACTTTCTTATTAACTAGTTTTATTTGAGAATTGAGAGAGAAATCTCTCTCAAGAGAGTCCAAGTCCAACGAGACTATGAATCATGCTATGAAATTAATATAACTTTCCACATAAAAATAAAAGAAAATAAAATAAAATTCGTCGAAAAAAGAACTCTAGATGCTCGGTTTCTATGACTCCTTCTTATACCTATTATGTATTCTGTGCTTATACTTTCTTTCGAGTAATTTAACACGTCCAACGACCCGATCGGAATTTAATTTAGTGAAATTGAACACGAGATCACCAATAAACACGCCATGTTGTAAACGAAAATACGTCGTTTATCCTACAGGCTAAGAGATTTTCATTCGAGTTGAAATCACGAGAACGACTATCAAGATAGTGAACACTGCTTGGTAATCAATTGATAACGATTAACGATACGATGGTAAGTAATGTAGCCGTAAATATTTATAGAAGAAGTTAATTACTTATTTATAGAATGTAGCGTTGCAGTTTTGGCTGTTTTTCACAAATTGATTTTCTTGCTCGATATTTGGATTTGGGATGCCACTAGCGACATCTATTGGCGGATTTAGAGGTTTGATTGAAGAAGGTTTGCAATAGATGGCGCTTTTTGCTCAGTCAATTCAAATATATTTTTATGAAACATTTCCTAATGTTTTTATTTATGATTGTTCTATTTATTTTTTAATGGAGTATTTTCGGTGTTCTGGAAATTGTTTTCATCATGGTTTTTGTTAGTGTTTGCTTTTTATCTAAGCGGCGAAAGCAGCTGTCAGTTGAGCTGTCAAATCACTTTGGAATTTTGGTCGATCGTGCGCAACCGCAATTTTATTATTTTCGGGGATGTAATCCCCCGTGTTTCAAATCGTGTGATGCAGAATGCATCCACGATAATTTCTTAATATAATTTAAAAATAAACACACATGAGGTAAGTTCCCGTCGGAGAATTTATTTATTTTTCGTGATTGATATTTTTCGTATTCCAGTACGTGGTATTTCATGTGATCGTTTCTTTCAGAAATTCCCTAAATCCTATTCGGATGAGGTTATTGGGTTGCTGAAGACTGCGAGTGAAGCTTAAATTAGCGAACAGTCTTCGTAAGTATTTCTTTCCCATTGCGGGTTTTTTCATAACCTAATGCCACGTTCCACATGTGATGCTGACACTCGTATTTTTCGTTTCAGATGCGGGATTTCAAATTTCATATTTCACAATTTTATAATTTAAACATAATTTTTTGATGATATTTCATATATTTTAATTTCTCTTCATTTCGTATGAATTATTTCTCCTTTCTAAACTGCTGATCTCTTCGCATTTCCTCCTTGTCATCAAACCTCTGTCTCTGCAAGAGTTTGAACGCTTTCCTGTCGAGGAGATGAAAGAGCTCCATCTGGCACTGCGCGCTTGAGGCCGTGGAGGACGCTGCTTGTAGCCTAAAAGTGTGCGAGACCCGTTGGACCCCGGAAGAAGAGAGGAACGTTCAGGGTAACGGCTTATAACCGCATGGCTTCCAAGGTACCCACTTTTCCATCCTTCAAGTAGGAGTCTTTCCGACCTGACATCGCGCAGTTATCTTAACTAGTAGAGTCTTTTAATATTTAGGCTGAGTTTTAAGAAATTTGTAGTGGCAATAATATTCACCAAACCGAACCTAATTAACGACCCTGAATCCCTTGAGATTGGCACTATCTATTACAGTAGTTATATCGTAATTGTCAACTGTATTCAAGCTTACGAGACAAAATAAATTGTGTCAATTGAGAGGGAGCTGTTTTATTTTCATTTTTTTAATTTCATACAAGGAACGGTAACTCTTATAAATTTCTGCAAGCCGGACAACCTCTTTTTCAAGTGCAGACAATTCACCATCTTCTCAGTCTGCACCGGTGGCGGTTCAATTCCAGTCACCAAGCCGCCAGGAAAAAATCCTTTCTTGCAAGAAGTAATTTATAAGGTAGAAATAATTATGTTTAATACGAAATCAGCCGTTTTGTAAGGATAATTTTAAGATAAGACAAATGAAGTAGGATAAACATCTTTGATTTTTTTTGTACCGTAGGGGTAACATTCGCAAAAAAATCTTTATCTTTAATTTCTGAGTCAGTTTCTGTGTCTGTGTCTAATAGATATATGACAAAATTTAGAAAATGATCTCAATGACTCAATTTGACCTTCGACCATATTGTTAGTTGTAAAAGAATTTGCAGCTGTAAATTATGTTAATAACTATTTTTGTCACAACACTTTCTACATTATTTATTCAAGTGCTCTATCACTTAATAAATTACATATTTATTTTATTTTTACTTTGATTACTTATTACTTACCTAAATTGACGCACTCAATTTTGAAATAAAATTTTAGTTGAAAAGCAACAGGAAGAAATAAGTTAGGTAAGATTTACTTAAGTAATTCCCTGAATCAAACTTTATGGTCTTGTAATTTAATCAATAGAAAAGGTATTGCCTTAAACGAGATTGGGAGTTTTGTTTTGTGCCAATATTGGGCTACCAACGTTGGACGTATTGTTTGGAGTTGAAGACCAATAAAACCAATTCCGCTGAAATTACACTCGAGTGCTAAGAGCTGTCCAACTAACAACAAAATAACATGAGTGATTTGCGCAAATATTGGTTGTTTGAGAGCATTATATTTGTTACAATGTTTTTTTTCCTGTTTTATTGAACGTTTTTGTTTTTGTATGGCATTGCTGTAAGTAAGAAGTTATGTTAACTACAACAGATAAATGAATTGCTGTTTTTCCTACCACTGTATCTTATACAGTTTGACCGCCAATAAAAACCTAACCAGTGAAGACCAAATTTGTCCCAGGGGAAAGATAAACTGTCATTGGACCTGCTACGAAATTAATCAAGAGGAAATAGGAGTTTGAAAGGATCGACTTTCAGTGCAAAGCGGGTGACTGGTGACAAACAAAGATGCTTACCTACTTGCGCTCGTGTTCACAAACATTACTATGAGGTCTCACACTGTGAGACTCACAGTGCGCGTGGACGCACAGGGTGACACACGAACCAATCACAGAGCTCTATTCAACGCTGTGCATTCGTTTTGCTGCTTCACTTAAGCAAGCATCGTTTGTGAAATATTATGGGCGTTTACGATATAATCTTTAAAATATTTATACCATACCTACCATACTATTGTGGCTACCACGTGAGCTACTTGCCATTAATATTTAGTGTGCTAGTCTATAATATTATTTTGAACTTTTTGAAAATCTAATTTTGTGAATAAAGCGAAACTTTAACTGAACAGCCGTTTGCGGTCAAAACTTTACTACTTAAGCATAAATTGAAAACACGGGGAGTACCTATTGTACCGCATTTTCTTTCAGTTTAATACTCTGAAGAGTTTTGCAAACAAAACTTTAATTCTTGGACATTGTGGCATCTGTTTCAAGTTTTCAAACTTCTTTAATATTTTTGCGATTTTCCAAAACGCAATTCGTATCTGAGTATTCGAGATTTTGTAAGTTTTTATGTTATGAATAAATGAAACAGCAATTTTTTAAGTTGTCCCACGTTTAAATCCCTACGGATATTGTTCTAACAGAATAAGCTCTAACCGCACCTTTTTAGTAAGTTTTACAACTCCTCATGGACATTCGTTTAAAAGTACTTATGAAAACGTGCCGAGAAATGTAAACAGTACCTAAATGAAAAACATTTGAGACTCTCATTTTTACTACGTTTCTACGTGCTAGTATTTGTTCAGATTTTTTCTACAATGTGTGAAGTTATCACTGATGAAGGTAGAAAACGGAACTATTCCCACCTCTCGTTCCGACCTCTGCAACTCCTGTGAAGGCAGTATCTACAGCTTGACCGCCATAAGAACTCAACCAATGAAGGTCAAGTTAGTCCCAGGGGAAAGTTGAACTTTCATTGGACCCGTTGAAGGTAGAAATAAAATCTACGAAAAGTTTATCATAAATGTCTTTTATACTTACCTATGTATTTTAGTTACGTATAATAAACAACCAAGTATGTCGCTGAATTTCAGAGGGCGATTACATAAATATAACATTCTGTAAAAAGTTAAGCCCACAAGTTTCGTTATTTATAGTGGAGAGGTGTTCTTTAATCGCATTTGTTGTTGGTTTATACGAGCGGCAAAAAGTTCCATCCAACAAGATGGATGGCGGATAGTGTTGCGTTTCTCTCAAAAAACAGGACATCTATTAGCAGCAAGTGGGATTGGGACGAATAAATCGGGAAGTGACATGATCATCATACGATAAAAATTACAAACAAAAACAATTCACTGAGTAAATAACTTTAAAAACGTTAAAGCTGGTGCTCCATGAAAGTGCAGATGTTGAGTAATGAATAAAATAGCTAAATAGACGAAAAACCGACATTTTCAGCGTCCCGTGCATGATGATTTAATACGGGACGTCCCGCCGATAGCGGGAACTCTTCCAACACTAATAGCAGCGGAAATAGGTTCTACATCGGGAAAATTCCAAGCCCCGAGCGTCTTCATTTTTTAAAGAAAAGTAAAATACTTAGTATGGGACATTTATTTATAATTTCTTGTGTTCAAAAGTTTCAAGTTTCTATAATTTTAAATGCATTACATAATTTAGGGATGGGCCGAACTTTAGTTCTATTTCGTATTTGGATTTCCGAACTTCGGCCGAAGTTTTCATTTTAACCGAATGTTTGGCCGAAGTTCGGATTTTTTCGGTCATTTTTTTTCATCTTGGCCTTAGTTACCGAAACAGATACAAAAATATGTTAAACTTATTCTCCAATGCACTTCTTAGGTACATAACGTAGCCATATTGGAACAATTTAAAGCGGTTATTTTAAAAAGCATTATAATAGTAAATTGGAACTCGAGGCGAAAGAAACATTCGTTTAAAAACCCGTACCGAAATGTATTTGAAAAATAGTGAAAACGCTTCAGCGTTTTCGTTTTAAAACCGACTCTCTGCAGCTACTGCGAAATGATTGGCGTAGATTTTATTTCTGTTTTTTAACATACATTGCCCGAGGCTAGCAACTGTTTAAACTGAAACCAGTCAAGCGTGAGTCAGACACTATAAAGGTACCATATTATGTATATGGTGACATAATATGGATAAGGACAGATACACATTTATACCTTATACCAGGCCTGTTCATCTCCGCGAGTTTACATAGAAAACAAAACACGCACGATGGCCCACCTACAGGATACTATTCGACAAGGCCTCACATACGAGCGAACATTGACTCACGCATGCGTATTCTTGTGTATGATGGAAGAAAATAAAGAAAATGGTGTACTAAATACTGTGCAGTATTTAACTGCGTAAATAATAATAAAAACACAGAATGTACTTTTTTAAGTGGCCTCAAGACACTGAGAGGTAAATAAGTAGTTAATATTATTCATGATAATTCATGCTAAATCATGTATTTCCTCCGCCATTTTCCGCAGTTTGGCACCTCACGTCACATCATTTTACCGAAGTCAGCCCTATAGCTTCGGCGCAGTGCCGATCACTAACGTTTGTCAACAAAATGGTGCTTGACTCTTGAGACAGGCTAAATTACACCATATTGTTAATGACATTGAGCATACATTTTTTTAAATACCTTCGCGAAGTAAAACTTCTGTACGTAGTACTTATTATTATTCTGTGCTTATACAGACAAATATTTATACCGGTTCCATATTCATATCATGGCCAAATCCTACATTTGCCCCCGGTAAATTAGCTGGTAAATCGTCCTTCTGTAGTGAAGACTTTATGAAATGAATGATGATGATGATGATGATGATGATGACGTATTTTTTGCTAGATTTATTGTAGATTCTTCTATAGTTGTGACTTGTTTTCGTTTTTTAACATTTCTTGTTATAGGGGGCTTTGTGTTATGTAGTACTGGTTGGTAGTACTCGTAGACAATAGGTATTAATAACATACGAGTATATGTGTTTAGGTACGAAAGATACAGCCTGATGACAGACGAATGGAATGTCGGCCCATAGAGCCCTTTGGGTCTACGGAATCTTAAAAATGTATCCAATAGAAAGCTACTATTTTTTCCCAGAAACGTGGGCCAAATTTTTATTTTTTAGGGTTCTGTAGGAAGGTACCCAAATGATGCCAACGGGACTCTATTGATGGCCTCGCTATCTGTCAGTCAGTTTATGTAAATATTTCATTGTGATCGCTCTACGCGCGAAAAAGGCAGAATGGTTTATATTGGCTTATTCGTTGGAGCAACTTGAAAGTGAAATGAAATTTTATTATTCGTTTGTTTACCAGGTGTTATTACATAATATTTGTTAATGTGGTTGTATTGTAATTGCAACTATATTGCGACAAAAACGTTTAGGATATACATACTTATACATGGTGTTTCCTGTAAGTAAGGCCTGTGTCAAGCCGAAGTCAAGTAATGGGTGAGGACCATACCTATCGATTTCACCCCATGTATGTTCTACGATTTTTCGTAGTTTAGAAGTTCATTAATAAAATTTGTAACTTTTTAAAATTTCATGACCGGCTTGACTTTTTTCAGATTTCTTTTTTCTAACAGAATCGTTGTGTAACAAGTTTTAAAGGTTACCGCGACACAAGCTTCGCTTAGTGCGGTATCCGCTAGATATAAGGACTTTATGTATTTGGTTTTACTGGCAATAAACGTTTTATTTATTTATTATTATTATTATTAATGGCAGTTGTGTGTGTATTAGATTAAGTTTATTTAACTTGTAATTTTTGGTACCAAGCTAAATTCTCCAAACAAAGCGACGATTTCATCTTTAAGTTGCTTAAAAAATATCCAGTCATCACATCAAAGCATCTTGAACAGAAACTTCTGAGTTGTGCGTGAGTGATCTCAGATATCTCGACTCAAGTCACGTTTTTTCTCCGGAGTTGATATTGGGTCACGAGTTGCAGGTTTTGTTTTGTTTTATACAGGGTGTTTATTGTCAACACCATTTAATAATTCTGGGGCACAGCTTGAAATAAAAACTTTTCGCTGCATCGCTGAAAAATTTCAATTTCAATTTTTATTTTTTAAAACAATAAATAGATAGTCGCGTAATTCGCGAACCATTCTTATGCCTTAATTTTACCATACAAAATACGAATTACTCGTCAGTTAGCGTTTAAAATACTCTAAATTACTTAGGGTGAATTCGACCAATCAAGAGTACCTAAATATTAATCTCAGAATAAATCGTCGGTTATTCGACTTTTTGACATATTTCCCATTCTGAAACTGTCAATGTGCCAGTTATACCAGGAGTTATTCTCGAATAAAAGTTTGATCGAATCGGGCCTTAGTCGACAACATGACATTTGGCAAAGGCTGTATATGTGTTAACTGTACTCATCTCATTAGACGTCTCATTGTTTGTTTATAGGTACGTTAACGAATGAAGAATGTGACTCCAACACATGCTTGCGGTTAATGAGTTCGTATCCTGTTGGTAGCTGTGAAGTAAGTTAATAAATGTCATTGACTTCCCATGAGTTGTTAACGCGAACTTTCTTCTTGTTTGTTACAAAGGACGTTTGAAATGAGACTTGCAATCTCACAGTGCGAGGGACTGTCGATACGCGGTGTCTGGAATTAGAAGTAAGGTAGAATTTAGGTACATAAGTAAGACAGAGGAATAGTGCCCGTTTTCACCATCAATCCCTAATTTTTAAGTGACCCCTTTGACAACAAAATTCCTATTATTTGTTACCATAGGGGTCACTTAAAAATTAGGGATTGATGGTGAAAACGGGCATTAGTCTATCATCTAGTTTTATAATAGGTCAGATTTGGCACCAAAAATCTATACTAATATTATATTTTTTTTATTTTTTATTTTATTTTCTTTATTGGGAAAACATACAGCTTATATTGATACAGGTAAAATAAAAATAATAAGTCTTACACAAGCCTATGAGTTTTCACAGATAATTTAAAATTGAAAAGACAGATTCACAATGCGAAAATGATAAATGCGAAAGTAACTCTGTCTGTCCGTCTGTCTTGCTTTCACGCCTAATCCACTGAAGAACTTTGATGAAATTTGACATAGAGATAGTTTGAGTCCCGAGAAAGGACATAGGATAGTTTTTATGCCGGTTTTTGAGACAGGGACGCGCGCGATAAAGTTTTTCTGTGACAGACAAAATTCCACGCAGGCAAAGCCGCGGGCGGAAAGCTAGTACATAAAACATTAATGTATTTCCTAATAATACGTCTATTTGTCTTACGATTAACATAACGTCTACTAAGTTTGTGTAAGCCTAATTCAATTCAAGATTATTTGCTTCTCGTGTTTATACAGTCTAAAAAAACCTAGGCTTCTATTTTTCAAAGGAAACTGTTTCTTATGCTCAAATACAGCCTTGAGTATAGTTTATTGAAAAAGATGTTTTATTTTGAGTAGCAGAGAGCTTTTTTCGGATCTAGCAGGGCTTTTTCCTTTTTGTCTATACAAATGAATGTCAGAGTAATGAACCAGTATTTTCCATATTTTCCGAAATTAACTATAAATTAATGTATTATTTTATGAGAAGGATATCCGGAAATGAGGGCTATCGTTTTAGCGCTCACCAGTTAGCGCCACTGTAGAGTAAGGTCCTGTCACTTGCTAGTAGCGAAGACAGTGGCACCAGTTTGTGAGCGTTAAAATGGTAGGAGGACTATCGCATTTGCACTCATCAAGACGGCGCCACTGTAAAGTAAGGTCCTGTCAATCGCCAGGGGTGCCAACGGTTAAGTATAAAAACGATAGCCCTCATTGAGAGTGAATGGTGTCGTCAACCCAATCTAATGAATTCAGATTTATCCCCTCTCCTCCCCCCTTTCTTACCCCCTCGGTTTTTGAGATCGCTGTTAAAAACGAAAAATAATTGCTGCCTAAAACTTTTTTACGCTATGATTGGTTTGTTGTTGGTTCGAGTGTTAATTGCCCATCTCGGGAAATTAATCAGGAGAAAAACTGATTAGAGATGAATCTATACTAATATTATAAATGCGAAAGTAACTCTGTCAGTCGGTCTGTCGCTCTGTCTGTCTGTCGGTCTGTCTGTCTCGCATTCACGCCTAAACCACTGAACCGATTTTGATGAAATTTGGCATAGAGATAGTTTGAGTCCCGGGAAAGGACATAGGATACTTTTTATCCCGGTTATTGAAACAGGGACGCGCGCGATAAAATTTTTCTGTGACAGACAAAATTCCACGCGGTCGAAGCCGCGGCCGAGAAGCTAGTTTGTTATAATTTAGGCTGAGTTGCACCACCTAACTTTAGTTGTAACTATAACGATAACCAGTGCTTTTTGTATGGAGTTTGACAGATTTTTGACGTTTTTTAAAGTTAGATGGTGCGACCCTGCCTTAAAGATGGTGCAATCTAGGCTAAGAATATTCTACTTTTTTACGGTTGTGAGTTTGTAAAAATAATCCCTCTCCAAATCCCTTTCAAGACTTTTTGCAAAAAAAAAAAGGTTTTGCAACAACATGAAAGAGACAGACTTAACTTCCTAATGTACAGCAGACGACAGCTTTTCAAACTATATTTTTTGTAGCAAAATGACCCTTACTATGACGACATAAGATGCCACAGTGTAAAGCTTGACGTGCTCGTCTACTTTTCGATTCGATTCCTCAGTTCGGGTATTCGATTCCCGCAAGTACCTACCAACAACATTAGCCGTAAATAACATAAAGAGCAATTAACGCCAAATTCCTATTTTATAGGAATAGAAACCGTAAGAATTTTCTCATTAAGTGAGAAGGTTTCAGAAGCGAAAATAAAACAAATGGTAGGCATTGTGAGGCGTAATCTTGCAGTCGCAGATGCAGTATGTAATAGTATGTATACAGGGTGATTGGAATACTTGGCCTATTCCTTGAAAGGGTTAGAGGTCATTAGTAACAAATTAAGTCCAGTGAACCAGGGGTCGAAACTGCTTGGCTATGTATCAAGCTGTGACGGTTCTTCGATTTTTGAGAATTTAATTGTGAATATACATTGAATTGATACTTTTCTGACAAGCGCTTGGCCAAAACTTACATCTCAGAAATAAAAGGTCTTAACTTAAGTAAAAATATTTTTTATTTTCTGTAAACTTTTTTTAGTTTTTTTCAAAATTTTCAACTAATGATCTCTAGTATTAACCCTTTCAAGGAATAGGTAGAGTATCCCTGTCACCCTGTATACTATGTTAATACCCTTTTTCGTAAGTAGGTTAAATGTATAAATGACTCTGAAAGAGTGTCCACTAACTGTAGTCGGGCTTAATGTCGTGTCAATTTTGCAAAAAAGGTTAGGATTGAATAGGGTTGTCACCCGACCAGGTTTCCCTAAAGGACAATGACCAAAAATGTATGGAGTGTGGTCCAAATGTCCACCACTAACGAGACCTATGTAGTAAAATAGTCTACTAAATACTGATTCATTATAACCAAATCGCAATCGAAAATATGCTGTCAGTAAAAAGTTATGACTGAATGAAAAGTCTGTTTTTTACCTTTTCATCCGAAAAATGTTCGTGATATCATTCTATCCATTGCACATTTTGGACTAATCTACGCATGTTATGTCATGTCGCACGTGGCGCGGGGTTATAGATGAACTTTATTAAATATTATACTAGCTGTGCCTACGACTTTGTACGCGTGAGAATTGTTAGAATAATGTTTCCCATTTTTACCACATTTGTCTTTACTGCTCCGCCCCTATTGGTTGTTGGGTGATGTTATTTATCTTAAAACCATCCTTGACAAATGGTCTATCTATAATAAAAATATTTTTTCAAATCAGACCAGTAGTTCCAGAGATTAGCGCGTAAACTACTACATTTTTCAAACAGTCATAACTTTTTACTGACAGCTTTTTTTTTTTTCGTCCCATACTGAAAGTTAATCTCTATTTAATGGACTTTAAGCCAATATAGGTCTCATTGGTGGTGGACATTTGGACCACTTTTGGTCATTGTCCTTTGTTTACAATGTCTCCAAAAAAGTGTATGATGTTTAAATACATACTCGTAATGCCTATGCGGTACACATTATTTACCATTATTGTTCATACTACATCACCGTTCGTAAGTAATAGAGCATTTTCAGTCATTTGTTCTGGCGAAATAAGTATGAAAATCTGTTTATCAAAAAAAGTTCTTACTTTAGTTCCGATAAGTTCAAATATTGATTCCGTTATTAAACAACTGGGTGATTAAAGAAATTTGAGACAGTAAATATTATTAAATTTTATCTGTTTCTTAACGAAGCAGTTTTTCATGTGAGAACATTTTCACTTTCTAGGAATTAAAAGTGAAAAACAACAGGTTTTCGAAGCATTTGGTGACCCTAGAGTGGCCCTAATGGCGACCCCGACTGACGCTGGTTCGTGTGAAACCGCTCACTTAAGACCTTAGGTCTGTCACATATAAAAATGCGTTGCGTTGCGATGCAATGCCATATAGCATCATTTCAAAGGTATTCATTAAGCTGGCTTGTAATATGGTTTCGTGCTGATTACCGCTTTGAAAATTAAATACTTCTAATTAACTGTTCATATAAGCATAAATGGGGCGTGCACGTAACCTTAAACAATTTAAAATCAGGTAAAAAAATGAGCACATAAATTATCACAATGTTTTATGGTTTTATAATAGGTCTCATTCGCCATGGGAGGGACACATCTGCTCCTCTCAATCACTCATCATCATCATCATTTTAGCCGTAGTAGCCATTTTAGCAGCGGCCTGCGTCCAGCGCCTTTCTGCTACCTTTAAGATGTCGTCGGTCCACCTTGTTGGACCACCTCGATCACTCGCAATTGACCAAATTAAGTTACAATAACAATCATGAACAAAGAAAGCAATATTTGAATTTTGGACAGCAGAAATTCTGTGCCACAACGCTTTTTATGAGTACCAGCCCTAAGTCCTTTTATGAGGTCATTATGATAAGGTGAGTGACATATTATGAGCTCTGCTTATCGCTACTGGCACTCCATCAGCCGGAATTCTATCTAGAGTGGTTTTTAACTTGATATACAACCCAGCGAATATTTGACAAAATTTTGAACATTTAGGCTGAGTTGCACCACCTAACTTTGACCGTAACTTTGACGATAACCGGCGCTTTTCGTATGGATTTTGACAGATTTTTGACGTTTGTCAAAGTTAAAATAAGATGGTGCAACCCAGCCTTAGGCTGAGTTGCGCCACCTTAATTTAACCGTAACAACAACAATAACCGAATTAACCGGTGTTTTTGTATAGAGTTTGACAGATTTTTGACGTTTGTCAAAGTTAAAGTAAGATTGTACAACTCAGCCTTATAAAACTTGTAGAGACTGCTTGGAATGGAAATACTGTCAAAACGTGGACGCGTTCAAATTCATTTATTCAAATTCTTTTACTTTTTTAACTTAGCCTAGTTCAGTGACAAGTTGTTGGAGTTTATTTTGCTTATACTAGGAAGCACCGCTGTAACCTAAAATAACTACAAATTACCGTACATTTTTTACTGTTTTTAGATTATTAGCAATTTTTTTTGCACAATTAGTTATACAAGTGACAAAAGTTTGTTTACTGACTTTGTAACTCTTGCGTCTACATCAATCTTTTCATTTAAATCAACAAATTATCTGCCAAATGTTCTCCACATACTTACTTTCTTGTGTGTCAACTAAATTTATTGATTGTGCATTTCCGTGAACAGTAAACCCCGAGTTAACTTCGTAACGGTCGTAGCACTTTGATTTTATTTGATTTATCAATGAAAGTGAAGGAAGTATGTCTGACTACACATTTATGTTGATTCATACCTGTATAATATAAAAGGAAAACTGAGTGACCTAACTCACAACTAAAACCGCTAGATCAGAGACCCCAAATCATAATCTTACCAAATTATGTCCCTGAATATTTTTATCCAAAATCTCACACAGGATCATTCGGAAACCCTTTATTTGCAATTCAAATTTTGTGACGTCATCGGGTCCTTAATAAAATAGAATTGCTTTGTTATTCCACTCGAAACCTAAGCCAATTGGTTTCAGCAAAGATTTTAGATCAAGAACCAATCAAAATAATATCTTTTATTTCAATTCATGACGCGAAAACTGAGTATCGAATCAAGTCGGATCTTTTCTCGCACTCACAATCAAAGTTTGGTGACATAGAGTCAATAGAACTTCAAAAGCTCAGTGAAAAGTTATAATAATAAATCTCTACGAAATAATACCAATCTAAGTTGACAATAAGCAAGAAGGCAATAAACTTACAGAAATACGAATAAGATTATAAGTTGATGAAACTATAAACATGATTTTTAAATTAACAAACAATTTTATGTAACTACCTACTAAAGATTTTAGCGATTTCAAGTTTCTTTTATTATGTACTTAAATTCAAGTCTCTTTAAAGATCTATAGAGTAGAGCATTTCCTCAAGCATTTATATGCAATGTAACGTTTACGAATAGGACAATACAGGTAAAAGCTCAGTTTCCAAACCATTTTCATGTCCTACACAAATATACTAGAACATATCATAGAGCGGCTCGCTGTTCTGTTACAAGTAAATGCTTTAGTCAATACTCACCTTAATAGTCCAGGGATAATCTAGGAAAATGACCCGCTAAATTTCAAATTACGAAACAATAAGTAAATTGTATATTGTTTTAAACTTTCATGGTCACTAACATTAGAATAACGTCTCACCCGCTAGCTCTTCAGTTACTCCGTAATAAAAACTCAAAAAATTCATTATTTTTTTGCAAATAGGCCTTTAAAAAGCACTTTTACACGTCCCAGTATTACCCTACCACTGCTTCGGGACAATAAATGGGCCAGAGCTAAGAAGAAACAGCGCAAGAAACTCAGTCACTATTCATGATTCACATCCCGTTAATAAAATTATTAAATTAAGTAAATTGCCTACCTACTTATATGTACTTAAATAACCTTTTGTCAATGATATTTAGAGCCAAAATGTACCTTTAAAGGTAGATAATATTACTTTTCTTTCTTGAATTTAATAGAAATACGTAAACTCAAAACCGATTTATCTCTCTGAGCAATGTCAGAGATCGTCGATATGTATTACTCACAGGTACCTGGACGTGTCCTGGACACATTGACAAATAGTCTGGATTACTGCGACCATTTTACACCCTAGGGCAATATATTTTCCTATTTTCTCTAATATTACATACTTACTGTTTTTCTTCATGCTTTATTATTATGGTGAGATTTAGAATTATTTTTGAACAAAAAGTAGTTGAGTGGAATTTTTTGACCCGCAGTTAGAGTTAAATAACCGATTGTCAAATTAACAATGATTAGTTAATTAACAAAATAGACATTAGTTATAAAATTTACAGTCACGCTAACCATCGTTTGAAAAACTCATTTTGCAGATATTTATAACCACTTTTCAATAATTATAACAGTTTATTATTATTATAACAGATTTAACTACGGATCAACTGGGCTGGGTTAAAACTGGGCCTAAGTTAAACTATTATTGACAACTTGACGTTGTTTCCATTTGAATTATTTAAGAACTTAAGAAACACAATCTCTTAATAATTTCGCCATCAGACAGTCGATTTTATAGAAAAATTCAAGAATTTAGCCATATAAAAGGTGTGAAATTCTCGGCTGACAAGCTTGAGGTGCAGGGTCCAAATAAGAAGGCCAGGGTGTAGCAAAAAGTGTACTTTTACTTCGCAGTACCAGCGTATTATACAAAAATGGTGCGTGCGTGCTCCGTCCGTCAACCAATTCCAATCAGGACGTTGGAGACAGACGCGGAGTCGCGGGGCAAATATTCGTAATGCGCCTTCGGAAGTCCCAATCTGCGATTCCCCTAAAGAACGTCACAGTCGGATGCAACCTCAGGTTATTACGTTACTTGCTTACTTTCTTCTTACAAAACTTAACATAATCGTCGGAAGGTCTTTAAGGGAAAAAAATCTGGACACCGCGGTGTAGAAATCGGCACTCAATGTGCTAGTGTCATCTAGCGGCGAGCGGCGTAAACACTTCCTAAACTGGATACATCTTGCAATAAGCACGGTGATCCGCGGAGGCTTGGTAATGCAGGCGAACACCACGAGATGGCGCTAGTAGTATTGATTGATAAATGCGATATTGTTACAGCCAGAAATTATTTAGTACTAAGAATATTCATTTGAAGTAAGTAGGTACTTTAACTACAGCGTGCCTACTCTAGCGATCAAAGTGTCCTTTCAAGCATTAAATGTGCTCAAATCTTTCAAACTCCGAGCACAATAGCAAATAAATATTATTATGTATAGCATCACAAAGTCTTCAAAGAAAAACGAAAAATTCCACTTTTTAGGATCCTTTAATATCCAATAAAAAGACCGACCTAAATGAAGTATGGTGTCCCTTTTTTATCACGGCCAATTTTTCATAAAACATACATAATTGCTACTACGAGTAGGTATATTTCATGCCACTCTATGATATGAACAGAAAAAGACACAAATTCTAAAACCAACACGCAATATAACTTAGCTAGGGTGCAGTGCATATCCTACTATCCTACTTAATATTATAAATGCGAAAGTTAGGATGTCTGGATGTTCGTTGCTCTTTCACGCAAAAACTACTGAATGGATTTTGATGAAACTTTACAGTATTATTGTTTATAACCCAGAATAACATATAGGCTATAATTTATGACGATCTGTGACAAACTAAATTTCACGCGGGTGAAGCCGCGGGCAAAAGCTAGTTTTCTATAATATAAAAATGAATCGCAAAAAATCTGAGGTAAGCGCATAACTCAACAACGCCTAGAACAATTTTACCAATTCTTTTTTAATGTTTGTTGAAGTCCAAGGATAGCTTTAACGGTGAAAAAAGTTGGAATAATTTCCGGGAAAACCCTAAAAAAACTCGAAACGACACCCTTAAGGGGGTAAAACGGGATCCACGCGTACGAAGTCGCGTTTGATTGGCATACGGTGTTTTATCTATCGAAATCGTGGTTTGATTGAAGTAAGTCATTTACCTTTTAGGTTGGAAACGCGGGTTAGTGCTAAGCCACATTTCCATGTTTCAGCTTCAAGGAAAAATCCCCGAGACAAAGTAAATCCCCGCTTTGTTGGGTTCGATCTAGACCGAAACTAAGAAGCTTTACTTTGGCCTAAGCAGCGCTATTACGTGACTCAGGTATAAATGCAGGTCTAGCCACAATAGTTGGAAATACTCATCCAGATTTAGACGGACAGTCTAATCAGTCTAGACTCTAGACTAAAGTTTCAGGAACTGATATATTTTCCTACAGTGGGAAAGTAGATCAGTTTCTGAAACTTCAGGTTTTCTTCGCTTTCTTTAAGCCGTCGATCTATAGATTTAGTTGGCACAAAAACGATAGATTTTTGTTACTTTATAATGTCCTAATTTTATGTTATTTTTTACGGAGATACCAAGGATTAAAAGATCTTCGCCAATATTTAACCCGAATCGAATCCTCAAATTGTAATTCAATGATAATAATATCAAGTTATTGTGTAAACAAAATAGTAAATACAGTCGACGATAACATATTTTTCATAATTTACACAATATTGAACTAGTTAATGTTATTTAAACATTAATTCCAAAAATAATTTTAAACTTTCGCGTTGCATAATTGAATTAATTTAAACGCGTTAAAACCTGTTTAAATTAATTTAACATGGATACGTTAATTAAATCATTAATATTACTGAATTTATGTTAATATACAGGAATGAATTGATATCAAAATTACAGTTAAATTCAGTGTCAATGACAAATGGGTCTCATTAATTTTCAAGATAACCATCGGCCACAATATCTGTCACGATGATTTATGTTTAACCGTCACGGAAACCATGGGAAATACACGGTAATACAGTTTTTTTTAAGAAACGGGACTATTCCCACCTCTAGTACCCACCGCTGCAACTCCTGTGTATGTATAACCAGGATCTACAGCTTAGCCTATAAAAACATAACCAGTGAAGGTGAAGTTTGTCCCGGAGGAAAGTTAAACTGTCATAAAGACTAGTGACTGAGTTTCTTGCGCTGCTTCTTCTCAGCACTGGCCCATTTATTGTCCTGAAGCAATGGTAGGGTTAATACTGGGACGTGTAAAAGTGCTTTTTTAAAGCCTATTTGCAGAAATTAATGAGTTTTATGAGTTTTATACTCGCAACGAAATTAATCAGAAGAACATTAAGAGGATTAGATATTATAAACATAGGAGGAGTTCGAAATCAAGTTTCGGCTTCATCCATTGCAAAGCGGACAATTTTGTTACAAAGAAGATTTTGACGACTTTTAGGCCGATTGTAGACATCTTTTTCTTAAAATAGTAATACACGGGTCTTAACGCGACGTTTATTAATTAATTACATTAAGACGTTGACCCGTGTTATTTTAATTGAAATGGAACGCGAAAGTTTAAAATCCGTTTTTCACCGGACGACGGACCGTCAAAGTCAATATCCTTTGTTTGCAATAAATTTTGTCGCCAGTCCTATGTCAAAAAACCATACACTAACCAGGCGAAAAAATCGGGCCGTAGGCCGGTAAAAAAAAACGGATGTTTACAAATGGCCTCAGGCCGTATAATTTGTAAATGCCAAATTCTCCATTTTGCCGCTGGTAAATTAGAGAGGCTCGTTCGTTCTTCGTAGTCTAAATGACGTGACGATGATGAAGATGATGATGATATTGATGATGATGACGGTAATGATAATAAAGAGAATACTATGGAACAGGAATTATGAACATACCCAGCATGCGTATTATTGTCTTCCGTGACTTGGCCTGCCTCGTCTCTCCATGGATGTGGCCGTTCAGCAGTCCCACTTTAGTCTTCTCCATCACTCGTGTCGACCTGAAAAGATAATAGAATAAATAAACTGGAACGAATTATTTCAAAATAAGTTATACAAGTGTTGAAAACTACACTCGGCGTCAAATAAATCGCACAGCCCGCGATAAGCACTTTCAAACGTATGTATCCTCACTTCCCACCAATATTGGGACCATTTGAAAGCCTATAAAATAGAGGAAATGTTTTACTCCAAAAATGTGTATTTAGACGGATCTAGTGTCTCTTAAAACGACAGGTTACGCTTGAGGCAACTGTTACGGTTAATAAAACTGTTAAATTGGGATTAATCGCTATCCATCTGTTAAAGGGACACGTGAGATCATTTTAGGTCTTAAAACCCCAAAAATTGGTCTGATTGGTCCCAGAGGTGAGCCCCAATATTGTTTTTTTTAAGTCACATTTATGGTACCGGTTAATTGTTTAAAAAGAAAAATGTGTTTTTCTTTAAGGTCATTTATTGGGCTTTCAAAAAACATCAATATTGGTGGAGTACCAACCATGATTGTGTCAGAATCAAATCTTTATTAAACTTATTGTCGCGGGAGGTGCGATTTCTTTGACACTGACTGTACCTGTACCTACTTACAAAATAAGTTATACAAGCGTTGAAAACTAGTTTAAATTTGAATTTCCATACTAAACGTCATTATTTCCATACTAAACGTCATTATAAACAGTTCAACTGGCGTAATGTCATCAGACTAACATTTGCCCCAAGAGGGACACGCTACTTACAGCAGGCATTGTTATTCGATTTGTACCCGTACTACTAATAATCCTGGCTTTCATCCTGACTTCATCTGGATATGTTAGGCTAGGTTTCCACCAAGGTGGAGCGGAGCGGAGATAATAGAAATAGAAAAAACATTTATTTTGGATCGAACATAAAATTAATACAGACACCTAGTTTGATTAAGCAAAATGGAGTTGGAACCAAGAATGGCCACCGATCACCATGTGTCATGCTCTGAGGTAGTAGAACCCAGAACATGCGGAAGTCATTGTTAGAGAGGAGTTGTGTCGGGCGGACTTATTTTTCTTTAGAATTTGACAGCTGCGCGGAGCGGAGAGATGTGGAAATAATGAAAGCTGATTGGTTATTCAAAAGACATCTCCGCTCCGCTACGCTTTGGTGGACTGTCTTCTGTCGTAGTTTTTATAGTGCAGGTATTGTCAAAAATGTTGTTGTGCCTTTTTTGTGTATTTTATGTATTTTTTTAGTATCGCCTGTTATTTAGCATTATTACTGTTTTTATTTTATCAGGATATACCGCTTAGTTTAAAAGTTATTACGTTTTCTTTACAATAAGTAATTGGAAGAAAAAAAATTCTATAAAAAATTAAAAAAAAATCTCAAAAATTTTTTGACCCCTTTTTTGTCGATAAAAATAGGTCTAGTTTCATCTATTTTCATATGTACACTTTAACGTGACTCACACTGTATTTCCAAAGCACACCTTGAAAGATTGCGGAAGCGAGCGTAGGGCAAATGAAAACATAAATATATCAAAACCCGTCGTTTATCAAGCGACTAAGGAAAAGGGCTGTGAGTAGCTGATTATGAGTGATTGATGACCAGAAATACGTAACCTTAACCCTCTAAGGTAGAAGCTCGAATTATACAGGGTGTCCCATTAGTGGGTGATCAAACAAAAATATTTTTTTAAGAATACTAGTATTGCATTTACTATAGTCCCATCAGCTCCTCGTACTAATCTAAATATGCTAGTGTTACGAGTGGGTTCACCACAATAGTCCAGCGGCAGTAGGGTTTGAACCAGTGTTCTTCGGATCTCGAGTCGGCAAGTCCGAAATCTTCAACGTTCGACTATTGTCACTTGTATTGATTGATTCTACTGCTTGAATGCAACAACTTTCCCTAAGAGAAGGAAGTTCAAATCTTCCATAAAAAGAAACCTTTTCATTCAAATAAAATAAACAACAGTAACCAGCTAATTAATATGGGGACATACATTTTCGAGGATTGGGAATTGAGATATTGGTCCTGTAGGAATGTTATTGCATTTGAGTAGTAGAAACAATCCTTTTTAATGGTTCATCCTGTATGTTCTTACTGGAGTTTTAAAAGCTGTCAGCTTCAAATAAAGTGGGAGCTATATTTCCAATCTTAAAGGGTTAAACTTTCGTTTCGTCATAATTAATTAAACAGCATTAGAAAGTAGAGTAGACATGAAATTAATTATTTAGCGAGTTATAATATTTTACCTGAAACTGCGAATAGGAATTCAAATAATTATTAATTTCCGCAAAAACAAATGTTATAGACGTTAATTAATTAATACAATTGTGACTTGCTTTTCATAATAAATGATTGACATAAGCACCTACTATTCTGGAATATTCCATTATTAAATGATTTTAATGAAACGCTGCAAAGCTTTAAAATACCAGGAAGAAAATTATTAAATTAAATTGGCTTTATTATTGAATTATGTTTAAATTATTACATTAATGGTTCTAATAAAACTAGGCTTAAATATAAATTGTATTTGATTATTATAATTTGATGTTTCCTGAGTAAAAAAACAAGAGTTTGAATTAATTGACTTATCTAAAAATACTCGACACGTATTTTTTTCACTTTTTCAAACTAATGAAAATTGAAAGAGATAAAGTGCGCCAAAGTTCTAAAGAAGAGATCCGTGACGTCAAGGCGTGGTTATAAGGGTAGCACTTTGTGACGTCACGCGGAACTTCAACGCACGATAACTTCGTAAATACTTGTTTGATTGACAAATAAAGATATTAAGTGTCCAATATTTTTCGATAATATTATTGACGGACTAAAAGGTTTTTTTTTTAAAACACGCCTATTGTTCTCACGAGTTGTTGCCACAAGCAAGTGACAGGACCTTACTTGCCAGTGGCGCCAACTGATGAGCGCAATATGAAAACTCTACAATCTACGAGTATAAATAAATATCATTGGACATTTTACACTACGCTTCTAGTCCCAAAATGAGAAAAACTTGTACTATGGGTACTAGACAACGGATATAAACATCGTCGTCGTCGTCGTCGTCGTTTCAGCCGAAAGATATAAACATAATTATAATTAAATATATTTTTAATATAAATACATACATAATTTACATGTAACACCCAGACCCATCACAGAAATTAAAATTCATCATTTCAATTTCTGCCCGACCGGGAATCGAACCTCGGGACCTCTTGGCATAGTGGTCCGTTGCGTTCTGAACCTCTACACCAAACGGCCGACCGATAAATCAAACAATCATGATTAAAAGATTAATTATAACCTTAATTGATTCCCAAAATCCATTAACACGGTCTGGGATTAGCTGAACTATTAGTACTAACTGGGTTAAACTTATTTCCAACACAGGTCTGAATTGTTACAAACAGAATAACATTTTAACTCGATCAAACAGCCCCAAAATTCTGAGAATGAGAATAATCCTTTTAGTTTAGTATGAACATGTCACGATGTTTAGGCAGGTACTGATTGAAACCAATTTGTATCATTCGCTCTATTTAATTAAAATTTAACTGGAAGTTGATTTGTATTATGTTCTAATTGAAAATGCAATCTAATACAGTTACTTACGTTCCACTCAAACAGTAATTTTATCCTCCAATACTTCTATAGAAATTGTAATTAATTGATTTAGTAGCAGCACCTGCTAATCAATTAATGACAAAATTCTATGGAAGTAATTCTACCTATATTAGTTTATTTTATTGGTGTCAAATGTACCTATATTGCAAGAAGAATGTCAAAACCTAGTTTTATTTGAGAGCGATTAGTATCATAGCTCATGAGTTAGTATCGATTGAAAAATGATAGTTGATATATCATTTTCAAATCAAATCGGTAGCCCAACATCAACATAATTCGTGTCACGCTAATACGCGCTTGAATAGCGCTGTTAAACTCGATTACAGCTCTGGTTAAATTTTAACATTTTATTCTAAAACTTATTTAATGAGCAGACTATAACAGCCGATATATTTCATAGGTATTCTGCTCCAGTAGTTTTATTTAAGTGTCCCGTCATACACGGCACCCCTATAAGATTTTAAACTTCCCAGTTCCATTACAATTGAAAACAATGGCTCTCCAAGTCACTCCAAGTCTTCCAAAGTCGATGACCAAAACATTTAAGTACCCGTATTTCCGTAAACAGTGTCGTTGTTCCCGCGGTCTAACATTGTCCAGGCAATGACCTCTCTGAAATGGAGCCTTACTAATTGATAATTTTAAGTAGCACCACGCGGTCTGATCAAAGGATGTACAGGACTCGAGCTGGGAACAGAGCGCCTTCGAGCCACTGTAATCTGCCACTTAACAATTAATTTGGGTGTCTTGACATTTCTAACCACATCTCGTTTTATACAGCCAGCCAACGTGGTCCGTGTGTCCAAAAATGGTCACCGCAGAATAACAGCGTCATGTTCTGGGTTTTTGTTTACTACTCGAGAGCATGACACATGCTGAGCGGTGGCCAATTTTGGTTCTAACTACTTGTACTTGCTTTTTGTTATCTGTGTGTTATATTTTAAGTTGGAACCAAATAAATGATTTCTTTCTTTCTTTTTTTCAACGTTGTTTGCTTAGGATTGACTGCAAATATCTACTTTTCACTATCTTGTGCCACGCTTGTATTCAACGTGAAGTATCTCTAACACCTCATATTGAATTATGTTGGTTCTAATTTCTAATGCTGAGTTGCACCACCTAAAATTAACGGTAACTATGACGATAACTGTGAGTTTACGTTAGGTGTGCTCGCTAGCGACTGCGTAAAAAAATGACATTGCTTGTATGACATATTGTTCAGCGCCCCTAGCGGCTACTTTCAAGTAACAAAATCTTCATAGAGATTTTTGACGTACTCACTAGCGAGCACACTTATCGTAAACTCATGGTAGGTACACTGGTGCTTTTTGTATGGAGTTTGACAAATTTTTGACGTTTGTTAAAGAAAAGTAAGATGGATTTTAGAGGCAAGTAGGTACGTTACTTACGTAGGTACATTAAATCTGATTTTTCTATTTCTGACTACTTATTCGTAAATTGCTACTAAAACTACTAAATTAACTGAGCCGATCTGTGACATTATCTTTAATTGAACGGATTGTTCATTCACGACAAAGACTTAGGCTGAGTTGCACCACCTAACTTTAACCATGACTATAACGATAACCGGTGTATTTTATATGGAGTTTGACAGATTTTTGACGTTTGTTAAAGTCAAAATAAGATAGTGCAACCCAGCCTAAAACTGTCTGCAAAAATGAATTAGAAGTCATTGTACTTTTAATTTGACCTTTCAAGTAATTAGCTGGCTGTTATTTTTGGACTACACTCGACCAAAGGATCTTAATTTGACTAGAAACTTTCATCTCTAGTTAATAGATTTTGGTACGATGACCCGGACGACGACACCACGAGTTGTTACGATCCTTGTTCTGCAATTTGAGGGTATTTTTAGAGCAAAAGCATAATACTTATTAACAAATGAAACGAAAAAATATTAAATAAAATGGCAGACGGCACTAAGGAAACAATAAGGCTGAGTTGCATCCCTGTCTTTAACAGTAACTATAATAACCTTATCCAGTTAAAATAGTAAGACACGGGTCTTAACGCGACGTTTATTAATGAGTTACATTATGTACTCACGGCTTGAAGTTTCGGCTGCGATGCTGCAGCCGTGGTCACAAGCAGACGAGTCCAGTTAAACCTTATCCAGTGTTTTTGTACCTATGGACTTTTGACGATTGTTAGAGTTAACGTAAGATGGTGCAACCCAGCCTAAGTAGGTGAAGAAATACTTTTGTACTGGAACTGTATCTAAAATTAATTAAATCAAAGCATAGGCATAAAATAGTAAAAAGATATACACACCTATATTTTTAGATTTTATTTTGCAATTCAATGTTTTACTCGTTATAAAAAGCAATTACTTCATCTAAGTCATCTTCATCGTCGTTGGCCGTTTGATGTAGTGGTTCGAAACAGACTACTATTCCGGAGGTAGCGGGTTCGATTCCCGCACAGTACAAACATTTGTGTGCATGAACATAGTTGTTTGTATTAGACTGGGTGTTTTCTATGTATAATAAGTATGTATTTACAAAAAAAAAGTATTTTAGTATGTTTATTTATATCCGTTGTCTAGTACCCATAGTACAAGCTTTGCTTAGTTTGGGACTAGAAGCGCAGTGTAAAATGTCCAAGGATTAAAAAAAAAAAGTCACTTTTAATGTTTTTTATTAGGAACGTCGCCAAAGTATTGGTCAAAACTGAATAACTGTTATTTTCACTAGCAGTATTTAATTTTTAGATTTATTTTTAATGTAAAATTATTTAATACCTACTTATTAAAAGTATAATACTTTCGAGCTTTTTCACATACCAGTGAACAAAGAACCCTCTTCTTGGAAGGAAAACGATTCCGAAGTAACTGTATAAATATTTTCTCTTGAAAAATTTGCCTTTCTAGGAAACTGACACAAGTCATTCAACAAAGCGCCTTTTAGATAATCTCTGTAGCATCTCTTAGAGTAGGCGCACACCGTTGATTTTTCGTCGGCCGATAGTTTAGTCGGGCAGTTGATCAGTATGGGCATGTATGGGTGCGCACACTACGCCGATTCGATTTGACCGATTCTTCATACAAATTAAAATCGGACGTGTAGGTCGCCATCGCCGGCGCTATCATAGGCCAATGACAGGTCGCGCGGACTGTTATGGGTCGCGATCTGCACGCGTTGGTGTGGTTTGGTCGTTACATTCCCTCTAATATGGTCGAGTGAAGCGATGGCTGGTTCACTCGTCATGTCTGTGAACAGGCGCTGCTTTCGGGGACTGGTCAATCCAAGTTATTCAAATTTATGTATGCGAGTCATTTCTACTAGTATCTTAATATGTAAGTCTAGATATTAGCACGTCACTACCTTGTTTAATATACCAGGCAATCTTGTATACCGATTCTTATAAGATACACCATACAAGAATGCATGGTAAATTCAGTGAACTGCTCCTGAATCGAATGTACCTATTACTACTATTTCTATTTATTTATAGTGGTGACTGAGTTTGTTGCGGCGCTTCTTCTCAGCACTTGCCAAATGTTGGTCTCGAAGCGCTGGTAGGGTAAAAAGATTATGAGACATGTAGAGGCTCCTTAAGAGCAAAATGACGATTTGTAAGAACTATTTATTAGTCTAAAAAAAATAAAGAAATTTTGACTTTGACTTTGACTTTAAAGCTTTACTAGTGCTAGCATTACATTGTTCTGTTGTTATTTTTAGCTGAGGGTTTTCACTTTGAAATTTTATTTCGGTAACAATAAAGGTCTAATTTTAATTTACCTTAATTACAGCGTTAAATGAGATTGACAAAAGGGCAAGTGCCAAAAAAAGAATTTGACATTTTCGCGGGAAAGAAACTAAGTAATTTGAGAAGCCATTCGATTTGACTAATTATCCCAACTATAATAGAAAATTTACTAATATTGATTTAGAAACCTCACACAAAAATTGTACCTAATCAATCAAACTAGACTTATTTTACTCTTTTTACAAATGATTAAAAATTACAAAGATTTTCCAATCTTTCAAGAAACCTTACATGCAGTCTGAACACTAAACCCGCTCACCCGCCGACATAAGTCGTCGACTTTTAACTTGCAGTCAAAAGTCATAGAATTTTAATATAAAAAAATATTGGACATGTATATTTTTAAATGTAGTGTGTGTTGCCAGTGATGGTGTATGGCTCTGAGACGTGGTCGCTTACTATGGGCCTCATAAGAAGGCTCAAGGTCACCCAAAGAGCGATGGAACGTGCTATGCTCGGAGTTTCCCTGCGTGATCGAATCAGAAATGAGGAGATCCGTAGGAGAACCAGAGTGACTGACATAGCCCGCAGAATCGCTAAAATCAAGTGGCAGTGGGCGAGGCACATAGCTCGAAGAGCTGATGGCCGCTGGGGCAGAAAAGTTCTTGAGTGGCGACCACGAGCTGGAAGACGTAGCGTGGGCAGGCCTCCCACTAGGTGGACCGACGATCTGGTGAAGGTCGCGGGAAGTACCTGGATGCAAGCGGCGCAGGACCGGTCTTTGTGGAAATCCTTGGGGGAGGCCTTTGTCCAGCAGTGGACGTCTTTCGGCTGAAACGACGATATTTTTAATTGTCAATCAAGCAAATAATTATAAAGTTATAGTGCGTTGAAGTTCCGCGCGACGTCACAAAGTGCTGTACTTTTACTTTAGAACTTTGGCACGGTTTATATCTTTACATTTTTATTCGTTTTAAAAAGTGAAAAATATGTGTCGAGTACTTTTTGATAAGCTAACTGACGAACTAATTAAAACTCTTGCTTTTTTACCCAGGAAACATCCCTACTGTCGACATGATTCTTTTGAAATAAAGCCACCAGGCTTGGAATGTAGAGTCCTTTATGGCTCACAAACTATGTCTACATAATATACTGACACGCCTGCAAACGCCAAGTCGATCATAATTTACTTCAGCGACAAACGACAAAGGATGTACGGCTTAGTGGAGCATTCCCAGTCCCATATGATAGACAGGAGCAATTAAGCGTGCTATTGCAGGTACCTATATGTTGACAACAAATCGCACGACTCAATGTTTGACAAACGGCGTCATTTGTTTGCAAGTGCTTTGTAAAATACCGAAGGCAAATTGGAATCGTTCTTACGTAGGAGGTTGTGATCAAAGGATTAAATAATAATCGAGCTATTGAATCGGAACTTTAAAGCGCAAAACGTGATAGAGCTGCCAACGACCGCGCGGAAATGTCAACACTTTGTTCAATAAGTTGGTCAACAAATTGGTTTTTCAATTTTAATTAAGAATAAAGTGAATCAAATCTAGTAAACTGTGTGCCTACCATGAGTTTACGTTAAGTGAGCTCGCTAGCGAATACGTCAAAAAATTCTATGAAGATTTTATTTCTTGAAAGTAGCCACTAGGGGCGCTGCACAATATGTCATACATTTAAATGTCATTTTTTTACGCAGTCGCTAGCGAGCACACCTAACGTAAACTCATGGTAGGCACACTGAAATGAACTATTTTTGGCCATGAAACATCACTCTCACTAAGATTATATTCGTATCGGAACACTTGCGCGAAAGTCATTAGCGCGAAGACACTAGCGCGAAAAGCCATTTGCGCGCATGGACACTTGCGCTAAAAGACACTATAGAGCGAATGGACATTAGCGCGAAAAGACATGAGCGCGAAAGACGGATATTTGTGCGAAACAATTTTTCGCGTTATTAATCGGGAAAAATATTTGTCGTCCGTCGAGCTGTCGCTGTCGCTGAAGCTAAATATTTTTACTGTTGTACAATTATTTTTTTGAAAATGTCGTGGGTTAAATTCCCCCGCCTTAGGCAGTTCGATTTTTTCAAGTTATTTATAATTTTATTTTTTTTAAATTAAGTTTATAATGATAACTTACCTGATATGCAGTCCCATCCTGACGTACAGGCACAGAATGAGTATACCGGGCACAAAGAAGAAGAAAATGCTGCTCAACTCCAGCAGTGGAGAGGGAGCCATCAGCGCGCAGAACGCCGACTCCAGGGATATGTTGCCGGAATCTGAAACAGAGTTGTTTTTTAGCTGATTTTCCACCACAGAAGTAGAAAGGCAGGGGAAAAAAATCAAAAACTTTATTTTGCTTGACTAGCGGGGTGAGGTTACAGCATATCAGACTGTAGGTATATTTTGCAGATCGCCATCACCGGCGCGATTATAGGCCTGAGGAATATGTGCTAGGCGTGTCTGTCTACAAGCTGAAGAAAAACCAACTCGTGGCCACCAATATGGCCCGTGCCTTGTAGTGGGACGTATAAGGCTTACATAATATAATAGAACACCGTTTCAAAGCTTAAACAAATGCTCGTACAGCTGTCCCCGATTGCGCTAAAAAGTTTCAACTGCAATGCAACTGGATGACGAACGAACTTCAGCTGTTTTGACAAATCCGTATCGCGGTTTCGTTTTGACAGCTAGTTTAAACGATGCTGTAACGTAAACGGTGCGCAACTGCACCTTTACGTAAAAGCTGACAGAAAGCTACTTTTTCTCAAACGTCAAACGCTTAACGAACTTTTGCTGTGTTTTAGTCATTATAGATTAAAAAATATGATGTTTCGTCTTTGTTTGCGCGTGAACTTAACCGCGAAACCGAATTGCACATCAGCTGGAATGAAATGGATCGCGTCTGAAGTGTAGACTGGAGATGAAACGCGAATGAATTGGAGACATTACTAATTACTCGTAGGACAATCGGGGTCCAGATCGCTCACTTAATTTTGGTGGCTAGAGACGTCATACTGTCTCACTGCATAGTGATGAGGTAGTGACCTCTATCCACGGCACAATAGACATGTTGACACCACCAATCAATTGACGTACTTTTTAAAACTGTCAAAACGAAACTCTCCCATAGATTTTGTATGGCACTACAAGCAATTGACGTCACTATTTTGTCAACTCAATCAAACTAAGTACTTTTTTCAATTACAATGCTAGCAAAAATCGTAATCTACAGGTTATTTAAAATTAATCAAGTTTTTAAGGCCAGAATGAAGGGTTTTTTAAAAAAAGTTGTGGTTTGAATTATTGGGGTATGGTGTCTAACTGTCTATGCCCTCGCAGTTTTTGTGGAAAATAGACTTTGAATGTTAATAAAGTCAATGTGGGAGGCAGACGCGTTTATCAACGACCTACGACCTTTTTTAATGGAATCAACATCGAAATCGTGTACAGAATTCACATGCTACAATTTGTAGGGTAATGAGAAAAATTGAAGCGCGAATAATGTTTCCTTTACGAATTGTAAGGTTTATTCGCCCAGATTCGAGTTCATAGGTGACTTGAAATCGACGTCATAATAAATATTCTCAAAATATGCTGCCAAACATGTGTACCAGAATGTTATAGAAACAGAGCATTTTTTTTAATGCAGCACAAAGCAGTTATTTGAAAGGCAATCACATCTGAGGGCTGAACCGCCATTTGTGTCTTTAATGGCTCAATCGGAAACTGTCAGTCTTCAGAAGCACGACCTTATAAAAGAATATTAAGGAGTCTAAGTACTAAGGTCTTAGCCAATATACCTAATAATGTTTCAATTTCAATCAAACCTACACTAAGAAAATTCTAGACATCAAAGGACTTTTGTGGAATAATTTATTTATGTAATTAGCGTGGGTTTTATTTGTTATTTCTAAGCATAATTACATAGTCTCCTTTCCAAAAATAGCATAGTATTTGTATGATGGGACTATATTATTGCCATCTCTATTGTCAAAAAATAGATGATTCAGGGACCAGAGCCGGGACACGCTCGGCATTTTTATCAGTGTGCCAGACGTCAGCTGTTCCCAGCGTTGATTTGGAGAAACGTGACAAAAGCCGCATGTTTGTAGATTATACATTAAGTCTACTTAATGAAGGATTTATTTTTCAGCTGTTTTGACATTTTACTAACTTGCTTTAATTTCGGTCTATCGCAGAGTAAATAGTAAGTAAGCCAATCAGCCAAATGCTGTTTTTAATCTGGAGACTTATTTCGTAAATCAAGTTACTGGCTGGTTACAGTCCTTTCCGAAAAATAAATGACGAACAATGGCCAAAATATTTCTTTTTCAAAGTCGTTTAGAACGATTTATTCGAAATTCAAACATTATTCGAATTTATTTCATTTTAAAAACAATGTGTTTCAAGATTCATTGCGATGTTATCACGAACTACGATTTATTAGAATTAGGCTGAATGGTAATTTTCGGCTTTCCCACATAACGTAATGTTGAATAGAAGAAAATTGTAAGGGAACGTACGCTACGTTTAAGTAATTTACGATTTTGGTATTTGAAAACGTAATAATATAACCAACTTAGCCATAAATGGCCACAAAATGTGGTTATCAAATGTTACTTCTGCAATGCTTTGGGCACAATAGTGTTTTTTTAATTTCCTAGAATAAATCCGATAATGCTAATAGTATTTTCATAACACCTACCTATCGCAGTGACAAAGAAGTATAATCATAATCTAAAATTCTAAATTCTTATTTTATTGTAATTTTAGCATCTTTAAAATTGGCAAATGGTTACTTTACCCATTTGCAAGGTGCTAAACAGGATAAACAAAGGAACACAATAACTTAAAATAACTAAACTCAAAATTAGGTACTTATTAAATATTCACAAAAGGCTGGAAGCATTGCCACGTTCAACGAATCATCGTTGACCAAAATAATTGCCAGCCTTCTTCTATGTTGAGCAAGTGAATGATGAGACGAATATTCTAGATTCATACATTTGAAGATGCGATCTTACATTGTGATCTAAGAATTCGTGCGACTCCGTTTAATATTCGGGTTCTCTTCAAATATCTATACCTGATCGAGCATACGTTTATGTGTGGGCGACCTACAAATATGAAGATTGAAAATTGAATAGCGCTTGCGTCCCGTGGGTGGAAATAACCGATGGCTACTGGACCAGATTTGGCTTGGGATCAAGGAATGTAAAAGAAGATAACTTGAAAAACCGCCACTGATTTCTGTTAAAAGAAGATGACGTAAAAAACCGCCAGATTTTTAGAATTTTTCAGATGATTTCAAAATATAGTTAGTTAGCTCTTGATGACATCTTATCTGAAGGAATGTATGGCATAATGCGAGATGAGGCATAGATGCACTATGTGATTTAAATTAAATGAACTTGCTCAAAAGAAACTTATTCAATATATATATTTTTTAAATCTTCATAATCGTTCATAAGTGCCACTTGTGGTCTAAACTGAATAAATATTTTTGATTTTAATATCATTCCTTTCACCAGAAAAGAATACGTTTCAACTCCATTTTACATGATTAATCTGTAGTGCCAACATCAAGTTGCCAGCGGGCTTGGTGTGAGACTCTGAGTCCATAAAAAGCAAGTGGTCTGTACATAATTCGTTCGTTCGTTCGTTTCAGCCAAATGACGTCCACTGCTGGACAAAGGTCTCCTCCAAGGTTTTCCACAATGCACGGTCCTGCGCTGCCCGCATCCAGTACATAATTACATCAAACTAATAAGTAGCGCCATAAAATTTTGTTACTTATTTTGTATGATGATACTGAATAAATATTTTTCTATTCTAGGTATTTCTATTCTAATTCTATTCTACTCTATTCTAATATATCTGGTTATACGAGTAAATAGAACAGATGTGTTTTATACACCAGATTTTTCAACGCCTTTTTCGTCCCAAGAGTCGCTGAGGTAAGCCGCGAACACGAAAACATAAAAAGGTAAAGCTTTTCACATGCCACGTTGTTCCCGGATGATTTAGATAAAGATTTTTTAGATTTTTATTCTTTTTATCCTCTAAAAGCCTATCAAAATCCGAGTGGAGGCGTGAAACCGTAATTCACCCTTTCGGGGTCAGCAATTAATTGTGAGTTCTTTTGTTGCTGATGATGGCCTTTTAAATCTTTCGTAAAGAGCTTCAGGGGCTGCAACGGATCTAAAGTGACTATATCTACATAATATCCATGCTAATATTTTAAATACAATAGTAACACTTTCTGAATGTCTGTCTGTACTTAGTCACTAAATCCATTGGACAGATTTAGAAGAAAAATTCTATATTGTTTGAGAACCACGGGAAAACATACTATAGGATAGTTATATCATCCGGGTGTTTGAAAAGGAAGCATATTTTTTTTCAGACAGGAAGATATAGGACATAACAGTGTTTGTCAAAGTGAAAACAAGTAAGGTACACAATGATTTAAACAAATGTTCTTTTTTTCTTTCTATTTTACACCATGTACCTGCAGAAACTCTAAATCGAAAGAACTTATCTCACATCGTTGAACTTTCAGATGGCCAGTTGTTACACCCACACCCTACCCCTACAATAGAATAAACGCCAGTTTTTATCCCAAAACATCATAATTTCAACCACAGGACGTCCATTGCTGAACTAGATTTCCAGAAATACATTTACCAAAAAGACGAACAACAAGCAAATAGAATAACTGTGTGGGTTCGAGGGTAGTTTGTGAAAAAATACGCTGCGAATCACATCTAGTTTATTCACGCCATTGGAGATTGGACATAGATACATCAATTCTTATTTTCAGTTGTCGAACAATACTGAAAATGCGTGGGAAGCTCGTTTATGTACATGAAATGTCTATTTACTTGCCAAAAAATAAATCTCTACTACGAAAAATCGTGGTGCGGGGGCCGGTCCTTTAAACCCTGGTTTATTTTTACTCAGAACTACGTAGCTTTTCGCCCACGGCTTCAACCGCGTGAAATCTTGTCTGTCACAGAAAAACTTTATCGCGCGCGTCACTGTTTCAAAACCCGGGATAAAAACTACCCTATGTCCTTTCCCGGGACTTAAACTATCTCTATGCCAAATTTCATCAAAATAGACTCAATGGTTTAGGCGTGAAAGCGACACAGACTTTTCGTATTCATAATATAATTAAATTAGTACCTACGGATAAGTATCATTGACTGACAGTAGTATGAAAACTACTGCTGAACGTAAGCCTCCTTAAACTTCCAGAGTTTTTTTTATTTAAGAAAGAGGTAAGAGTAAGAGGTCAGTCCGCCGGTCCATCGTGTGGCAGGCATCATATGCAACCATTTTTATCCAATAATCTCCAATCAAGAACGTTCTGCTTCAACGCTTTTACTTTATACAGGCTGCCACTTCAACTTAAATTCGAAAAAGACAAAAGGACTAAATTAATAGCTGTTAATTTATATTAATTACCCATCTTCCTCCTTCATAAAGCTACTTGAATATATCCTTCAAATTTTAAGTACAGTTTTACTGTTAAGAGAGGATACAAAAGTAATTGAAAGCTTCCTTAGATCTTAAGAGATCTCAAAAGTATCAAGATGGCACATTTATTCTGTAATAACTCGTCGAAAAGTCTCGACTCGAGTCACGTCTTCAGTAGTTAGTTCCAATTTAGCCACTTCTGTGACATTTTGCACAGCTTACAGTCCCAGACTAAGGAAAAGCGACATAGGATACTTGACAAACGTGATTAAAAACTTTATAGCAAATACATACATATAAATCGTTTTATCCACAAAGACGCGCCCCACCATTCTTCCTGTAATGTTTGAGTGTTGTCGGTACACGCTAAATTATCCATGAGTGCACACGCACACTACAATAATGACGCTCGGATTGCTCGGATTAAACTCCCCGCACCCCACGCTTCCCTCGACCAAAATTGGTGGGGCGCGTCTTCGTGGATGAATCGATCTTTAACATAGATATCAGTACTTCAGTAGGTACTTATTCCTATTGTCCAATCCGGATCATTACAAACAGCTATGTCGTGCACGCAAATGTTTGTATTATGCAATGAAGGAACCGATGACATTTACCGTCGGAGTCAGAGATGTATGTAACAGAAGCTAACACTGTAAAATTCCTCAAAATAAAATAAATGTCGTAACCAATTCTTTAATTGGACTATTTCCAACGCTGCAACTGCTGCGTAGCCTACTTAAAGATAAAATCTACAGCTTGACCGCAATAAAAATCCAAGTAATAAGTAAGTAAGTCCTGGGGGAAAGTTAAACTGTCATTAATCCCATTTCTTGTCTAATCGATCGTTTCCAGTCCCATTGCAGTTTAACTTTAACTTGGGACTAACTTTACTGGTAGGGTTTTTATTGGCAGATGAGTTACAGCAGTGGCAAACAATGGTATAATTATTTGCCACGTTTTTAGTTTAGCTAATCTATACTAATATTATAAAGCTGAAGAGTTTGTTTGTTTACTTGAACGAGCTAATCTCAGGAACTACCGGTCCGATTTGAAAAATATTTCAGTGTTAGATAGCCCATTTGTCGAGGAAGGCTATAGGATATATACCATTACGCTACGAGTAATAAGGTGTAGAGCAAAAATGAAAAATGTTGCGAAAATGAGTTTTCACGCGTACGAAGTCGCGGGCACAGCTAGTGGGTTATGTGGGGCTCTCCCTACCAGAAGAGTATAGGGCCTACCCTCTAAAAACTTGTTTCCGCCATGAGCCATATGAGTGGGGAAAGGCTGTAACGCTGTGTCCTATTTAGCAGTAAATTGCAACCAATCAAAGGGCTCAATTATAATTATTGACAAGACACCTAATTAACATGTCAATCAATCGCAATTCGGCACAAATTGCTGACAAGATAATTAACATGCCAGTGTAAAGGACGAAGCACACTTATCAACCCTGAAAGGGATCAACATCGTATCGCTGTCACCTCTTGGGGCTCTTGGCGAGGCGTTTACGTTACTGTGCGGATAAGTGTGCAGTTTATACAAAGAATACTTGATACTGACTCCTCGCGTGGGCATGGGCTGCCGATTCGAAGTTAACAGTTTGTGATACTCACTCATGAGCTATGATAAAGGCCGTCTCGAGTAAATACGATTACGACCCATTTCCGGGTTGATAAATGTGCTTCGTCCTTAATTGGGTAACATGATCGACGTATTCTTCCTGTTTAAAGCAACACCTAATTAACACTCTTGAAAGAAAGTAATTAATTCCCGATATTCCTTCCAGGAAGACGTCACGGATCATTTTGTAAAAGCAAAAGTGATTCAATTAATGGGGTAATTAATGTTACAAAGTTCAAATTACCTGATTGGGTGCTTCTTGTTTCCTAATTTCGTCAAAGGTAAATTATGAAGTAAGAAATACATTTAAAATAAATAAGTATTTTACACTTTGCTACTCCTATTAGTCCAAATTAGGTACATATCACCTTATTAGAACGGTTATAAACATAGTTGAAAACTAAAACTAGTTTTTGTAAATACGTACCTACTTACGTTTACTTAGAAAACACCCAGACCAAAGCGTTTAATTTACTATTCATTAAATTATTTACGGCTAGTAATTTTATATATTTTGCTAAGACAAGCTTTAATTAATACAGCGGATCACATAAGCACGTATTATATTACCTACCTACATGCTTAGTATTTTTGGCTTAGTCTAGACAGTCTAATTATTATTTCACAAATCCCTGGAAATTGACAAGTTTAAAACCTATTTTCTTTCATTTGCATATTTTGTTTGTTATTAATTAATATTTCACCACAGAAAAACATACTCTAATAGTGTAAGTACACTTGCCCGTATTTACAAAAGATGCTTGCTTAAGTGAAGCAGCAAATCGAACGCAGAGCGTTGAATAGAGCTCTGCGATTGGTTCGTGTGTCACCCTGTGCGTTCACGCGCTCTGTGAGACCTCATGATAATGTTTGTGAATACGGGCGTTATTAATTTGGGCTGTTTTTCTTTCGTATATTCAGCCACAAGGTGAAGGTCAAAAATCATATCTAATTTCACCTATATGTATTCTGCGGTTTCACTTGCAAAAGAATATGACAACTTTATGTTTGTTACCCGCCAATCATACTAGTAAAGTGGGCCAAGTGAGTCCGTACTCCCGAGATTATGGTAAAACTAAAAGACTTGTAATGTTAGGGCTGCCATTCCTCCGGGATTTCCCATACTTTTCCTTGTTTGGACCTCCTGGAGTCGGAAGGGTTTTAAAAGGTCGGGGTAAAATTATAGCTAGTCCATTCGTTTTAGTCAAATGATGTCCACTACTGGTACCTTCCGAAAGGATTTCCACCACGGCCGGTCCTGCACTGCCAGTATCTTAGTGTAGTTTCACCAGATTGTTGTCCCACCTAAGGTATTTTAAATCCCCAATTATTATTAGAATTAACTGATTCATTTGCTATTTTATTTCCTCAGTAATTTTGCTAAAAAAGCACAATAATATATTGCAACTTTTTTTAGAGGTGTCTGGGAAAAATAAGTCAATTTCACCCTTAAATTATCCAGATTTTTAATTTTCGCTCAGAATCAGTAATTCAATTGTGGCAGGCGGCAGCCCTATCTAAATATTATTTACTCATAATCAATTCGGTGAGTTACACAAAATTGCCACAAAGTTTCTGAACTGTGCCAAATTCGTGGGGTAAATCCAACACTTCTCCTAAATGTTTGTTCCCTATGCAAAAAGTTGGGTAAACATCTGATCGTGACCTGTCGTGACTGATGTTTTTCTGACCGACATTTTTCCGGGTGATGAAGAAAAAATACTTATTTTTACAAGCTTTTATTTTATAACATTGTTTGTTTCTCATTTTTGTTCCTTAAATAGCCTTGTTTGTTCTTAATATTATGTTCAAATTCAAATTCAACATCAAATTCTTTATTGCTCCAATGTTGGTATATAAAAGTTCTTACTTAAAGACATAAGACCCAAAACATGGACCCTGCTAGCGTATTGCAACATGAGATTAAATCTAACAAGTATTATATGTTCTACTTAATAAGGTTCAATTACAAAAATAGCTTCCGGATAAACATAATTCTTATCATAATTCTTCCGTAACTTTTGGGCTTTAATAATTTCCCGAAATGGATCGGGGAACGCAAATATTTTGCATGTCAAGTTTTAATTAATCAGTCTTTTAATCAAGTTGCTAACAAAATTAAAAATCCAATATTATTGGATGGATGTTTATTACTCTGCTCTTTGACGCCAAAGCTAATGAACAGATTTTGATGATACTTTACAGCTTGTGACCTAAATTCACGAGAGTGAATCTGTGGGAAAAATGTAATTCCATAATATTAAATTGTTGAAAGCTTTCACTATTATTTGCTACCATATCCCTGAAACTTGGCTAAATATCAGATCTAAGACACGAGTAAAGATACTCGATAATCACAGCAACACAGTAATTAAATAATAACAGAATTAGCATTGAAGAAGTAATTAATATATCACAATACGACGGCGACAAATCTCGCGAATAAGCGGAACTGATTAACAATCAACGTCAAAACACCGGTAAATCCCGAAATTATACAAATTCGCTATAAAGGCGCAACCACACGACGCGACCACTTCTTATCTCAATATGGTAGATAGGTAGTGTAATAAGTAACTAATTCCCGTTTTCACCATCAATCCCTAATTTTTAAGTGACCCCTATGAAATCAAAATTTCTGTTATGTGTTACCATAGGGGGTCACTTAAAAATTAGGGATTGATAGTGAAAACGGGCATAGCTCAGCCTGAGTTGCACCACCTCTAACTTTGACGATAACAGGTGTTTTTTGGATAGAGTTTGACAGATATTTGACGTTTGTTACTGTTAAAGTAAGATGGTGCAACCCAGCCTTAGTCATTAAACTCTACATCTATAGTTTTTGCAAAGCTAATAGTAAGGACGAAACTGTTTAAGTGAGTACGAGTATATAAAATAAAAAATAAAATGTAACTATTATCGTCTTAACTGTAAATGTCACAATACGTACAAATTTATTTTGGCGTTAAAGTTTAAATAAATAAACAGGATTTTATCGTCTTTAACATTATTGTCGTGTCGTCTACTCAGTAGATATAGCTCCCCCGGCAATTAAGGCTCAACTCGATGCCCATGTAATTGTCAGTCTGTGACAAAACCACGTTGTTTAAGTGCTCTCAATTTCTCTAATATAGGACTCTAATGCCCTAAGTGACCCCTATGAAAACAAAATGCCTGTTATGTTACCATAAGGGTCATTTAAAAATTAGGGATTGATGGGGAAAACGGGCATAAGCCATCGGTCTAACTAATACTATACAGCATGGCTAGTAATGAATTAAATAAATTCCCATTACAAATCTCGGCCATAAAACATTATTTCAATTTTCCGTACCGTTGTTTATTTACTTGTCATCATGGCTCTCTCCTTGTAAGTGTACCGATTGCTCTTTGAATAGTCATGTTTAATTCATGCTAATGCCACGCTTTCTGACCTTCTTTTTCAATATAGAATTTCTTTCAAAATCAAAGTGACTCGTGAATATTTTCTTCAAGAGATTTCCTTAAAAACAGCATAAATAAATTAATGGTGAAAGATCTGTCCAATATACACAGCACATCAAGGTAGACACTGTGGCACCTTATGTGGGTAAAAATAAGGGTGTTTTTGCAACCAAAATGTATAATTTGATGTGCTGTCGTCTATATATACAAGATATGATTGGCAAGATAATTGCCAAGGACTGGTAATAAATTAGAGGCTTTTTGTTTTAATGAGAATTGCAATGTCGTGGTATTTGGAAATTATGGTGATTTTGAAGACGAATTTCAAACACGAGAAGTGGCAAGGCACAATTCTAAGAAAACATTGGCGAGACGGTAAAATTGACGCAAAAAAACTACCCACATAGCGATGGCACAGAATAAGTAATAGTACAGGTACAGAAGGATTACTCCGCAAGACGATTTAAATAAATGCGAGTCTTGCTACGACGCGATACAGTGGAATTCAGCTCGCACAGCACTGCGTACCTACAATTTTATTCACCTACAAGTTTTGTCTCTTTCTATCGCGTGCCTCTGAACTCTTCTTACGCTGTTAGGGTTGCTGTCTAGTGAAAAAATAATTAATCTACTTATTTGTAATGAGGTACGTATGTAGGTAAGTATGCATTCATCATGGAAAACCTTGGGAGAGGCCTTTGTCCAGCAGTGGACGTCATTTGGCTGAAACGAACGAACGCATTCTGAGCAGTAGTCATGGTAGGTTAGGTTCCTATACTATCCTAAGAATTATTGATTACCTACATGGCCAACATACCTTTCAGCATCTTTGGGAAGCGAAAAAAAAAGATAAATCCGGTCGATTTCTTTTTGAATTTAAACACCCGAACGCCGCACAATATTTCTTTCTCTTTATGTCCATTTTTAAATAATACTTCGATCATAGAATTATAATCATACTTTAACGCACGCCAGCGTCCTAACGGGCGCGCGCGTGACACTCGACTGATATAATACCCGCCGGCGGGGCGCTTCGCTGTAGGTAATTATCGGATGTACCGCGCGGAGTGAGCCAGGCCTGGCGATGGGTAGCCAAAGAGGAGATGAGGAAATAACGAAGTCTGATTGGTTATTTAAAACACATCTCCTCTTGTCTCCTCTTCTCTTCACTCTGGTGGAACAAGCCTAAAAAAAGTAAGAAACGGGCTTCATCATTTCAGCCACATGACGTCTACTGCTGAAAATAGGCCTCCCACAATGACTTCCACATCGCACGGTTGGTAGCGGCCTGCACCCAGCGCCTTCCTGCTACCTTTATCAGGTCGTCGGTCCACCTTGTGGGTGGATGTCCCACGGGCTTCTTCCTTTGTTTCTATTTAATTGGGACATCATAGTCAAAAACCCGAACAAGTTAATAAAGCTATACTTATGTGATAGCAAGCAAGTTACTGAAAATAAACTGACAAAATGTCACCATAGATTACGTAATCAATAACAAAGGCACTCCAAGGCCCTCATTTCTTACAGTGACAAGAGATAAATGCGCCTTTCAGGGCATTGATGACCTGTTTTACAAAGTGATTGATTGCGTAACACCTGTACCCGTTTCTACAGATGTTACAAGGACGCAAGATAAGAAAGTGCCCTGTAATACGAACTAGGCTTATTCTTACTCGGACACTGAACTGGACAATAAGTTCACAGCAATAAAGACGTTTTTCGTCCAATCTGATTAATAAAATTGGTGTACTAAATGAACTAAAAGACCGAATTGAACGACCAAGAAGGAATAGTTCGTTCTCGTTCACCTAAAGGAATTGCTTCATAATAGTACATAGTACATGTACTACACAAGCCTAATGCGAACCTTTCAATATACAGGGTTGCTTTTAAAACGTCAGCAATGTCACAGGAGTAGGTATTTTGTGTTTACAATAACCATGAAGCAAGTAACTTGCGTAATCTGGGATAAAATACCCATGTACCAATTTTGATAAATTTTGGCGTAGGTGCAGATAAATTAAAGCTCGGAGAGTGACACAGACTACCCTTTGTTCCAAAAACCTTCATAATGTTGATTGATTATACTGCGATAGAGACAGCGATGTGACAGATTAAAATCCACGCAGAATTTTGTATAGCATATTTGAAATCAGTTAGCAGCTGGCTAAAATTCCTAGTATAAAAAATACTTTTTAAATTTTTGTTTTGACTTACCTGAAATACGTTTTAAATATTTTGTTTTGACTTACTTGGTTCACTTTTGATTAAAATCACACCCAAGGGTCCAAGGACGAAAAGGTTCTCTATATGTAAATATTTCTAAAATTATGCAAATCCGCTTTATGATTTATTTTTGCAATAAAAGGGAACATATTATTATGACCTTCTTCGTAACTCGCCTCTACAAAAATACTTGGAATCTGCTACAATTTATCAATTTTGGTTAAGCAGACAATACAGACTTTCGTATTTTCAAAACAAACATTTACTTTAGCATTTTTAATTCTGCTATTTATTGATCATAAAGTGCTATCGATTAGCATCTACACGTGGCGATATTATCAATTGCTTAGATAAGTTTTCAAGATTAACTACCGACAGTTAAACCATAAAAAGTTCTACAGAACTAGCCAGAAGTATCTTACTTTGTCACAAGTTTGAAATCGACGCCCCAGCTGAACTTTAAACCTTTGACCTTCTGCTTTTCGCGTGACCTCTCTGTCCAGTCAGTTTCAGAAATATTGGTTCTGTCGGTAAAAGTGGAGTCAAGTTTTAAAGAGTCAGTTGATATTCCAGAGGATGATGTTGATGCTGGCTCACACGTCAGCCCAGTTTTAGCAGTGGGAACGAGAAGAGAATGGCTCCTCTTTACTACTCACTCGGCTCGGTGGAGAGTCCGTGTAGCTGATGTTGGAGTAAAGTGATGCGTAAATGGATGAACAGAGATTCCAGATATTGGTCAGAGGCTGAGGATTATGCACGAGATGCGAAAACCTAGAAGCTGCAGCAGTGGGAAGTCAAATACTCACTCGGTGGGTAGTCCCGGTAGCTGATGTCAGAATACAGGGCGAAGGGTGAAGCGCAGGTGACGGAGATGACCCAGAGGATGAGGATGATGCGTGAGGCCCTCGTGAGCCCCGCCATGGCGTACAGGTGCAGAGGATGACTGATGGCCAGGTACCGCTCCAGGGAGAAAGATAATCTCTAGTAAATTCGAGAGGTTTGTCCTCCTGCTGAGGAGACTAAATGACCTGATGATGATATATCTACTCATTCGATGGTTAGTCCCGGTAGCTGATGTCGGAGTACAGATGATGCTAACTCAGACGCCAGTCCAGTTTTAGCAGTGTGAAGAGTCTCGCTATACACTCAAGTAGGTACTCACTCGGTGGATAGTCCCGGTAGCTGATGTCAGAATACAGGGCGAAGGGTGAAGCGCAGGTGACGGAGATGACCCAGAGGATAAGGATGATGCGCGAAGCCCGTGTGAGCCCCGCCATGGCGTACAGGTGCAGAGGATGACAGATGGCCAGGTACCGCTCCAGGGAGAACGCCGATATCGTCAGCACGGACACGTAGGTGGCCCTGGAAGAAGAAATGCCATTATTCTTCTTGCTTTTCATTTGAAATAATTTATTTGGATTATCATAAGATTGCACAGCTTTTCGTAAAATAATTCTTCCTTCAATCAAAATACCAGGTTAGAACCCAAAACATAACTGCGGAAACCACAGTAGAAAATCGAAAATGTTAAAAATTTGACTAAAAGTTTCCTAAAATAAATCTGTCACAAACAGTTATTGGATTCTACTTCGGAGTTTGGCCGAAGTTGTTCGAACCTAACATAAATCAATCGTCACGAACCTTGCTACATGCAGACTATAAAATACACTTTTCTTACTAAAATTTATCGAGTAATTTCCTCCAGTTTCTTTATGTTCGACAGATGCCAACTACGAGTGAAGTTAACTACCAGTTGTTGTATTCGTAACTCGTTAATCAAATCTAACGATGCCAGCTGTCGTTACAAAAACCCTGTCTATAAACTTAAATGATAAATCGCCGACAAACCGTTTCATTTCCTTCAGTAGTTCTTCATAATTCATTATTTATTTCAGTTTGATCACCAAAGACATCAAAGAACGAAATAATATTGCGTTAACGTTTTTATGAAGATGACCTAGGTACTTATTTGTGCCTCCTTCTGTGAAGACGTGATGTCTCAGAAGGAGGCCGCGGAGCGAGAGCGCGAGGATGATCCAAACGCGCCCTCGCTCCGGCGACGGCGGAGGGGTCAGAGGAGGCGACAATATGATCGCCTCCAGTTTCCTCTCCTCGGTGATGGCCAGCGGGCCGGAGGCGTGGGGGCGCCCCCGCCTGCATTGCACAGGCCACCACCACCGTCGGACGGGAACAGCTGTGTGCTTCCAGCTGCTCCTGTCGCCCCTCGACCCGGGGAGCTTGTAGGGCCCGCCGTGTAGGCGGGCAATCGCCGGGAGGGGCTGTGATAGAGAAGGCTTTGTCCGGAAACCCACAGTTTCCTCCCACTTATGGCGAGTGACGGAGCACCGGGGTCTTTTTAGTGGGTATGCCTCGTCCTTCTGACTTGGTGAGCCCTATATAACCTACCCTGTCCCCGCAGGGTAGGTATGCGATTCAACGCATTTTTTCCCCGTAAAAAAAAGGTACTTATTTGTATTTACTCTGCTATAAACCACAAGTGAATAAATATTTGAGAAAGCAAGCTTTATTACTTTTATTAGATACCTTATCTTTACTTGCCACAATAGGTATGTGATTGAGATCAAACGCAAACTTTTAAAGAGATAAATACCTAAGAGAGATAATAAAACAGTTATAGTATACTCGTATTTTCTCTATTATTAATCATTGAAACTTATTGTATGTATGTAAAATAATAATAGCATACGCGTATGTCTGCGAAAGTAATCAATTTAACACGAGAAAAAAAATTCATTTCACACCTAATCACTACATATTAATGTGCCGAAACAGTATTATAGGGCTACTTGCTAAATATTTTTAAGACTGTGCTCTTAAAAGGCCAATTTCCTGAGGGTAAATGAATTATGTTTTTTTACCAATTATTATTACTTCTAAGCAAAAATTGAAAAATTTAAACGCCTATTAGGCTTTCCGCCATGTAGAGGAGACCGAGGAGAGTTGTAACATTGTCGATGTTTTTAAACCTCAGCGCGCATTTTTTGGCACGAGACTTGAACAAAAAAACGCGCAGTCACGAGCTCGCTAGCAGCAGCTTGGCGGCGCACTATGGCAGACGAGGCGAAGAAGATCGGCAAGACTTGGAGCGAGATCAAACGCGTAGCTCAAGACCGAACGCGATGGAGGACTATTGTGGACGCCCTCTGCCCCATCTAGGGTACATAGGACCATAAGTCAAGTAGCAGCAGCTAATAGTAAATAAGTTCCAAAAAATCTACAATATCACAAATCTCCTCTGTTACAACTCACTTCAGTCTCCCCTTCAAACATGTTGTTGTCTCTTTGTAGACAAAGCCAGTACAAAGCGAATTCAGATAGTCCTCCAAATTCCAGTAAACGGGGCTTACTAATTCGGATTTTTTCACTTTCGGGTTGTGCGACCAAAGCCTTTGGGTTGCAGGGATTTACTCGTTTTGATATAATCATTTTGAATAAGTACTTACAGTGTAATGCCTAAAACGAACAAAACAAAAGAAAGAGAAAAAAATTCTTACGGGCGTACCGTTTCGCATATTCAATCCTTGTCCAACCCGGATTTCAAGTGTCTAATTTAATTCAGTTTTAGATTAAATATCCACTATTTTCGATGCGTTTATACTTTAATATTATTTAAATAGTCTTTTAAACAATATGAAAATGCAAAAACATCGAAAACCGCAGATATTTTGAGCAAAAACACATTGAAATTTGACAGTTGACGAAATGATTTGGATTAGGATTAAAATATAGAAATCCACCATTTTAGTCGGAAGCTTTTTCAGCTATTTTTTTATCCAATTCTTAGATTTTGCAGTTTCAAAACGACAGACTAAAAACTTTAGAATATTTAAAGTAAAGAATAGTCAGACTGAGAAATTATAAATGAAGATCTTGGAATCGGGACATAAACTTTTCCAATTTCTAAATTTCTAAAGTTATTCCAAGTATAATTTCTGAGACAAGACAGCAGGTAGCTGTAATTAATTAGTATAGGGATTAATTAATTTCGCGTTAGTAGCTTAGAATAGGTACATTTAAAAGTTTCGACGAGCACCTACATTATTAGGACTTTATATTTTAATAGCAAAGTTCGCATTTACTCGTATATTGAAACTACTTTAAGGATTTGTGTGGGGTGTATAGATCGTTTCATCCACGAAGACGCGTCCCACCATTCTTCCGCTAATGTTTGAGTGTTATCGGTACACGCTTTAGTGCTTTAATATCCATGAGTGCACACGCACACTACAATAATGACGCTCAGATTGCTCGGATCAAACTCCCTGCACGCCGCGCTTCCCTCGACCAAAAATTGGTGGAGCGCGTCTTCGTGGATGAAACAATCTACACAGTATTTTTTTAATTTTTTTACCATACGTTAGTAAACTCGTGCCCACACTATTTATTTAGATTAACGTCTGCCAACTTCGCGTAATCTGTAGTTGGAACAATTTTAACTGAACTATTTTGATACAAAGCGTTTTCCCTGGTTAAACTAGTTTCACTAAGGTATTTAGTGAAAACTATTTTTTAGTCCAGTCAATAAAGCATTATAGATGGAAATCCGTGGAACACAATTTCTGACTTCGGGACTTTATTTAGACTAGTTAGGAGGTGAACATAGCAAAAGTCCCCGCCCTTAGCCCTTGAGCCGGCGGGTAGAGGGGGGTTTAAAGGTACCACTTTTCGGTTTTTCGCTTAATCCTCGGAAACTATACGTCCTAGTGACATGACTACTATGAATCAAAAAAGCTTATTCAATTTGCTACAGGTGAGATAGTCAAGTTTTTCAATATCTTGTATAGTTATAGCATAAGTACCCAACCACACTAACTACTCAGCGCAAATTTTAAGCTAAGTAATTTTATCTATTTTAATATCAAATTATGGATTTCCGCAAAGTAACGCCTGATTAATTAAATTCCAAAGTAGCTTTACCTCTCGTATAAATGTCTAAAAGTACGAAGTCTCAGTCACAACTATTTTGATAGAAATTCAAATATTTGACAAGATCTTAGTCATTTTAATTTCGTAAAAGCTTTCAGTTGAAATTATTCATCGTCTTATTATTAATTAAATATACTTCAAAGACTTTTTCGCAAATTCATGCATACTTAATGAAGTTATGATTTACTAAGTGAACTATAATTTAATGGGTAAATAGAATAGCAATCAACGAAGCCAAGTAGAAGATTGGGAATTTAGTTACAAACACTTTAGTTATGGTGAAGTTTATTATAACTTTTACAAAAAATCATGAAGCACATTCACAAGTATTGGAAGATTGATTGCTTTGCGATCAAGGCTATTGTAATATTAACGATGTTAACGTGAAAATCAAGAAGATTACCTGGGTTATTTCAATGTTACAAAGAATCAAAAATTCAGCTTATTACACCTTGAATTTAGCTTCAGGGAAGTAGATGAGGAGGGGGTTTCAGCCCAACCCCCTAAAAGCCAACCTACGCAGCACATACATTTACTCTTTCAAATTTTTTGAATTAATATTATTGCTTCTAGTCCAAAGGTAAAAGCCAATTCATTTAAATTCAATATCGAATTTTTACTACGTCACTTCGTAAAGCTTATTTAGCTAGGGGAAAAGATTTGACTAAGATTTATTAAGGGTGGGTTGCACCATCTTACTTTGACTTTGACAAACGTCAAAAATCTCTCAAACTCCATACAAAATGCACCGGTTATCGTCTTAGTTACTGTTAAAGTTAGGTGGTGCAACCCAGCCTAAGCGTTACATAATTGAACGAATATGAACTTTAAAGGCCTTATTACCACTTAGGAAAAATTACGCAATCCATTTTCATGAAACACCATATAAGTTGATACATGTTCATAACAATCTGTACCGGATTTTTGAACCGGTGTACTGAATATTGTATCTTATTTATTCAGAAGCAGGGTTTGAATGGCTATAGCAAAATTTCCTGCCGAATCATCAACTAATGATTTGCAAGGGTAGATTCCGGAATTCGGCGTAAAAGTGAATATGCCACACAAAGTATGTATTATACAATGTAACTTGTAACGTACACAAGTGATATAACGTTCATTTTTCATCCCAATCAGTCTACACAGTTGGACAGAAATTTATTTGTGACACTGTGACGGTGACTGCGCACCTGGCATCCGTTACGTCACATCGACACTCTGCTATGGGGCGAACGCGGGGGTGCGCGGGTGAGTGCGAGGGAGAGTCACATTCCAACGAGGTGCGCAGTTAGTTCGATTGGGTTGTCAACTTGTATCTACTCATAGACGTCAGCACATCAAGTAACATTTATGTATAAGTAAAGTACTTGATACAAATAAGGCCTACGTTCTAATAAGGCCTATACATCAGAAAACACAGATAAATAAATCCAACCGGGATAATACTTCAAGGACACGTACTCATATGCCCTACAACCCGGTAGAGTGCAAGAGTGTCCCGATCCACGATCCCAGCACCAATTGGCACGCGTTCTTCTAAGATGGTGGGTGATTTCGTGCTCTCTTATAAAAATCTGGCGATTTCATCTTAAATTTTCGGTAAAATAACGCTGTTTTAGATTAATCTTTTCTTAGTAATCGTTTCTAAATATTTCTTACTAGCTAATAATTACCTTAATTTGTACTACTGGCTATAGATGCATTATTTGTAAATTTTTAAAGACAACAAGAGCGAGATATCTAATAAGGTCTAGGCCTTATTTCAGCATGGTAGGCCATATTGGATACTTATGTCAACACCTGATTACGGACAAATTCATTAAACTAAATGAGTCAAAGAGTAACTAAATATTTATTTAATAAGAATGTTACTAACAGCACAGAAAATAAAAAGAAAACAGAGTAAAAAAAATTTACTAAACCTGTAAAAAAAAGAAAAAAAATACAAAACCAATAAAAAATAAGAAAAAAAAAGCCGTATGTATAATTCTAAAGGATAGGAGAATCAAAGCTGGTATTATCATGCCTGTCTCGAAGACAATGTAGCAGATATGCTACCATAAAGGACTGCTTTTGGTGGTATCATAAAGATTGTGTAGGAGTTCGTAAAGATGATTCAGAAGCCTTTTTATGCCCTGGTTCTAACAAAAATTGAGATCTCATTTTGTTTACAAAAAATCAAGACTAAATGATGTTCCTAAACTGATTTATTTAAAAGGTTTTATGTGTAGGCCTTATTCGAACACGGTGTTTTAATAAGCCCTATACAAAAAAATAATATTGTTTGTTTTTGATATTTTTTTTGATAATTTAAGTAAAGAATCATTACTTTGTTACTATGAATATTTAATTTTATCTATAATTTATGTATTATTCTTAATAAGTGGAATTTAAGTTTATCTAGAGATATACAGTATATTTCTGTTTACTTGGTATGTAAAATTTTGATAACGCAAACAAATCGACGTGTTTAATGTTATAAGACCGCATTTTGTTTAATACAACCTCAATTTTAAGGTCTACAGGCATTTGAATCATATAGGCCTTATTCCGTGTAGGTGATTTAATAAAGCCAAAATCAGTGGTTTCGTAATTTGCGTATTTTGAATAGATTTAGTTAAAAATTGTGTTATTTTTTGTAATATTATAAAAATTAAAGGATGGAAGAAGTTAATAAACCTTGTTTTTGTTGACTGGCGTTAATATTTATTGAAATATAAGCATTTAAAGTTAGGTAGGCCTTATTTGTATCAAGTACCTTATTTTATCTTACATAGCCGTAAGTAATAGGGACTATAATGCTACAAAAATGTATGTCGGCTGTATTATTTTGTGCGTTATATTTTTTTCTGTTTGACAGTCACTTTTCAGGGTATATTTACATTAAAATGGGGCATGTCCCATGAGGTTATACTCTGTAGGCTTGTTACGTTTCTTATCTTCGTGGAAAGGTTATACAATTATATGGTTATACAATTATACAATTTAGGTATAGCACCACGTACGCCCCAAGGAAACCCCGCGTCGCGTAAGCCCCGGATTAGTGTGACAACACCTTGTACTCTTGGGATTTATCCCGTTTTGTTGGAGAACAATCTAACTTTTTTGTTGTTGACAGATAGGTACGCGAACTTCAAGTACCTATACACCGTGAAATTTTAGTGGTTGTTTTCCCGCAGTAAAATGATTCTATCTTACTAGTACAATACATTAAGGAAGTTTTTTTTTAATTCAATTAAAAAATTAGCCTGTACGGAGCATGTGCGATTCAGTTTATGCTGTAGGTATCATGATATTACTTAGTGCGAGAGCTTCTTTTACTTTAAACATTGATTTCGTGAGGCAGGCAGTATCCAAATACGTCACATTTTGTAAAAAAGACTATTGTTTCTTACGCTTTCGAGTTGATGATATTTTTTTGATAAGTTAAGAACATTTTTTTTTTTCAAAAATAACTCGCAGAGTTCGATAGTAGGTACCTTCTACTAAAGGTAAATCATTCTGCCGCGGAAAACAACCACTAATATTTCACCGTGTAGATAAATAATAAAACCTACTGTATTCTGTTGGAAAATCCAATAATCAAAAACAGATTTATCAGTGTAATAAAAACCATTTGAGAAGGATTTTCTTCTTAGTTGTTTATTAATATAATATTCCTCATATTTTCCCGTAAACCATAATCCTGGCAGTATATCAGTGCCGGGAATAATTCCTCTAAGAATAACGGGAAAGATCTTGAGTATATCTAAACGAGCAAAGCAATTTATTAGAGAAATGTCTTACTTGTACCTACTGTTTTGATTCTATTGCACTTAAATTATTATTTCTACGTTTTTATAGCTCCAAAACAAGAACCTGTGTTAAGACGTCCAAATAACGGTTAAATAAACACTATTTAGTGACTGTTAGTCGTAGAAGTGATAACCTTTGGGGCAGAAAAGTTCTCGAGTGGCGACCACGGACCGGAAAACGTAGCGTGGGCGGGCAGAACATCCACTATGTGGACCGACGATTTATAAAGGTCGCGAGAAGCACCTGCGGCCATTTTCAAACAAATTAAAACATTTTCAAAATCATAGTGTACATGCCCTTTACATAGCATTTATACGGGTCCTAAATATAGATTCCAAAGAGAAACACTTGTTAATTAAGGCAGGTACTTCAAATGTGTGTGAACAGTATTTAATATGTATCTACAAGGTACTAGTTAAGTATCTACACGTCATCATCTGTATGTATTTCTCAACGTTTGATGAATAAAATGCTCGTTATAAACACTTGCCCCCGGCGAGAGTCGAACCTACTACTTAGTCCAGTTGGCGTTATCATTTCGTTATAAACACCCACGGTACCGTCCAATTTAAAAGTCCAATTTCCTACTTATTTCTTGGTTTGCAAATAATTTGATTTGAAGGTATTTTCTTGATAGCTTCAATTCTGAAAATTGCTTTGAACAAAATGAATCTGAATTGAACTTTATTTGCCAGTTTCTAGGTATGAGATTTGTTTTTTGATGACATGATACTTATCGTCTCTGTACTACATCAACCTTAACAAGTGACTTATCAATAGATATTCAACTTTTTGACTTTAAATTAAGGTTAAAAATCCTTTGAGGAAATGCGTTATTTAAGTCGCACGTATTCCGAGAAAACATGACAATCATATTTATATTTGGCTCGAACATAATATGGCCGAAAATAAAATGAAGAGAATAATCATAAAGGACCCATTTTTCATTGCAGAAGTATGTACAGTCAGCTTCGTAGAGATGTCACTTCATCACGAGCAAATAAGGTTCAAGGTTGAACTGTAGGTACGTTAGTATTTTGGGTATTTTTGAAAACATCTTTTCTTGCAATATTTAAGTAAATTGCACAGAAAATATAACAAGTCGGTCTTTCTAAGACAATCTGAACTTCACTAGACAAAACCGCGAGTAAAAGCTAATTTTCTCATAATCAAGAAAACTACACAGATGTTTTTAGGCTGAATTGCACCAACTTTAATCGTAACTTTAACAATAACCGGTGTTTGTTGCTGGAGTTTGACAGATTATTGACATTTGTTAAAGTTAAAATAAGATGGTACAACTCAGTCTTAGGCCCAGAACAGCCGGTGAAACGCAACTGCAACGAAACTGCAACTTTCTGATGAATCTGATGAATGAAACTGAAACTGAAAGTTTCAAACTGGTCCCGTCATGTGTGGTCTCTCAACGGACGCTATGGCAGAAACTTAGATGCAATTCAAAAGTAACTAGCAGTTGCAGTTTCGTTGCAGTTGCGTTTCACCGTCTGTTCTGGGCCTTAGACTGCACGTGATTATGGTCACAAAAACTCTTAGCAGGCCAACGCACACTTCAAAAAAACCTAATATACTTAACGACAATCTGATACTGTATTGCGGGAGGACTACAGGGAATTACGTAGGCCAAGACACAATGTCCTTTAATCTACCAAATTGACGTATCGAGCAAATCTGGGACGAAATAACGAAGAATGATACATATTGTTCCAGTATACGGACTCGTTCAACATTGTAGCACGTTCCTTAAGGTTAAACTTTATCGAATACATTAGCTATAATGAATAATAGCACCTTCACGCTTCGTTAACCTACTGCGTGATAACGTAGAGCTTAAAAACTTTGACGGGATAAAGTTCCAAGAAAATAAGTAAGGAAATCTGTATTTTCCACGAATAAAAATGTGATGTTCCGAATTTGAACATATTATACCGAATACTGCTTAAAATGCCTGTGTTGTGGAGGACCTAAAGATTTCGTTTTTGTTTTCAAATGTGAATGCAAATGATGCGAGTGTTAATACAGCTTCTTAGATTCCAGTAGAAATACCGTTTTAGCGAGTTCACTGAGGGTTAGCAATCAAGTCAATAAGAGTCTTTGGGAGCTGAAGCTAATGATGCTGATCAAGATTATCGGTGATGGATAGAGACTGAAACGCGTAAGACTGTAAGGAGTAGCTTTCGGCTATGATTCACTTACTTACTTGAATGCCCCTTGTGCTACAACTCTGGGAAAAGAGGTATTCCTGGAAGCAAGCAAACCCATTTTCAAGCGTACCTAAACTATTCCTTGAAGCGAGCCTTTTATGTAGGATTGATTTTGTTAGCTTACAAATGGGTGCACTTCTCGTAGTGGTTTTGAAGGTACTCCTCGAAATATCTCAAGAAAAGACTTGGCTAGAGCCACAGGGAATGTGATACATGTCACACAGCTTTGTTTCGGTCGGATTATTAAACGGTTTGTATGAATCTTAACAACCGGTTGCTAATTTTACAAATGCAACGTGACTGTGAAAAATATATGGAAAGGGCTACCTTTAACGCGGTCATTGGTTGGCATCAAGTTGTTGTTGGATCTTATTTGACTTAATTATCTTCTGAAATCGAGTAAGCGCCCACTGAAATCTGCCGCCCCTAGGCCACGACCTATACAGCCTATTGACAAATCCAGGACTGTTTGGCATAGCAGTCGCTTTTGTTTTTGTTCAACTAACAACTAGTTGCTAAGATTCCCTACGCATGCGGGCCAATATACTATTGCTGTTGACACTAAAGAAGGACCAGAAACTCCGTTTGTAATATCAGTTTTCTCTTGAGGTCATGACCGACTCACACGGACTTCAAAGTGTTCAAAGTAACAGATCAGTCATCAGCCTTCGAAAAGGTCTCAGGTTTACCCCATATTATTAGAGCGTCTACACCAACACTTGATACTCTAAACACACAGTATATCTATTAGTATTTCCACGAACAAGATTCACGGTTTATAAAATGTTGTTCGTAACACAATTTCAATTTTGTTAGCATATACCTTATTGTACATTCCTTCCTCCCTGTCTGGTAAAATGTTACTTTATACTTTATAGTCAAGGTGGAGAGCTTTTAATGTAGTATACCTATTTTAGGTTCCCTTAATTAGATGTACTGATTATAAATAAATGTAAAGACATGTCTTCAGACAAACCGCGTGTCTTGTCCAATATTACGGTTAAATAAACAACTCCCGAGGTACGGTTACATAAAAAATACAGCTATTAAGTTCAATTCACAATCGCCCTTCTAGTTTCACTGAGAAGTTAAAGAAACAATGAACCAGTAAGTAAATTACTAAAAGACCGTTTATCCTTCTCCTTTTTACGAAGATCTTCTGTTTTACAACTTAGGATCTCTGTCGTAAAGTAAATGCCTAGGTAACCTAAATATTTAAGTTCTGATTAAACTAGTCCACAAGACTTAACTACACTAATATTATAAAGAGAAAAACTTTGTTTGTTCGTTTGGTTGTAATGAATAGGCTCAAAAACTACTGGACCGTTTTTAAAAATTCTTACACCATTCGAAAGCTACATTATCCACGAATAACATAGGCTAAATTTTATTTTGGAAAAAAATAGGGTTCCGTAAAATATGTAGATAATGTAGTCCACGCGCGCGAAGCCGCGGGCGGAAAGCTAGTCAACCATAAATTGTAAACTTCAATATTGTCTCTAGCTATTTTAAGTATCAAATTCTCTATTGTACAGACAATGGCACTTCAAGCTGAATACTGTAGCTTATGTCATCGTAATTGGTGCTAGTTTGCAACAAAAATCTGAATATCGTAAAGCATTTTATAGTTCAAATCCAACATCTTGATGCTTGAAATGAGATCGTAACGCAATTTGAACGAAGAATCTACTGAAAATGCACGAGGATATTAGAATTTATGAGTACAATCAACAGTACATAGTGACTTATACGCGTATTAACTATGTTTTAGTGTAACTTTGTGTTTTAGCGTAACGTTCAATTGAATGAGATTTAATAAAAGCACACTTCGTTCGTAACACTTGCCAAATTTTTGTCTCGAAGCGCTAGTATGGCAAAAAAAGAATGAGACATGTATTTCACGATTTGTAAGTACTAGGTAATTTAATTAGTCTATACGAATAAAGATAATTTTAATTTAGATTTTTTAATTTCGTTCGTTTCAGCCAAATGACATTTTCTGCCGGACAAAGGCCTCCCCCAAGAATTTCCATAACGACTTAGTAAAGTATTACAAAAGTATACTTACTGCCAGTGAATAACTGAAAATGATAAATCTCTACATCTACCTAAAGTCAATACAGCCGCTAAAGTAGAGTGGTCATTAGACTGAGATGGATGACGATTTATCAATGCTTCTCATCTTTCTCGAAGTCCATTTTCTATTCTTTAGCAACGATTTTCCGCATTTATGATAAATTGTGCCTATTTATCGTAATATCGAAATAGAATCGGGCACTCTCTCTCTCTTTCATTTGGCTGAAACGAACGAACGAACTCTCTCGGACGCTTCTTTTATTTGACACTAGCGGCCGCCCGCGACTTCGTACGCGTGGATCCCGTTTTACCCCCTTCATCTATCTTACGCGGTTTAGATTTTTTCATACAAATGTTTTTTCCCGCTAGCTAACTCCCGTTTCCGTGGGAATTTTGCTATATCCTGTAGTAACTAAGCGTAAGCGGTTTAGATTTTTCATACATAAGGATTTTCCCGCGAATTCCCGTTCCCGTGGGAATTCCTAAGTATACTATAACCTGCCCAGGAGTATGAATGATAATTGTACCAATTTTCGTTAAAATCCGTCGAGTAGTTTTTGTTTCTATAAGGAACATACAGACGGACAGACAGACAAAAATTTTACTGATTGCATTTTTGACATCAGTATCGATCACTAATCACCCCCTGATAGTTATTTTGAAGATATATTTCATGTACAGAATTGACCTCTCTACAGATTTATTATAAGTATAGATTAGGCACCCGATAGAGTTAGCGATTCAATTCGCAGTAATATTTTTTAAATTTTTGATATAAAAATCGTATTCATATGAAAAACCAGTCAAGCGCCATCGAACTCGCGCAATGTATCATTTTTTTCCAAAAGATTTGGCTTTTATCAATCCACATTAATTTTCACTAGATACGTAAACTTCTTATGGGTAAATATTACCTTCATCTTGAATCAGTGCTGAAAACTACATAAAAATCTGTTGAGTAGTTTAAATTATCTAAGCGCACAGGTAGTTTTATACAATGTAAAGAAGATATTTATTATATTAAAGGTACGGAACCCTAACGACAGGACAACGACTTTCCAATCTGAAATATAATATAACTTCGACTTTGTTCGATTTAGAAATAACAATGCATTCCTAAGGGACTGTATATTCCAAAAAATAAATGGACTCGCAGACAGAAGCACTCACAAAATCTTAAGGCCAATAGAAATTTATTGATATTGAAGCCCTTACAGTAAATGATAGTAAGTACAGTCTGCTTCAAATAGGTCGTGACGACCAAAGTACCTAACCAAAAAGTCCGCAACACGTCTTTGTTACAATTGGAATAAGGTATGTTTGTTGTAAGTCAAATTTTTGGCCACTTTGGGTGTCACGAACTATTTGACGCTGACTGTACCTACCTTACCAAGGATTTCAATCTTTTATTAAGAGATTTATTTATATTGTTCTTGCAAGTCGTAGGTCCTTAACCGTTCGGATCGTAGTTTGAGAGTAGTTCAATGACTCAGTCAGTGTGACTCGTCTCAACTAAATAATTAACTATATATTTTGATGTTTTTGTTTACAGGATTTTTTTAATGTTCAGTTCATTACTCCTTAACGTTTAGGGGCATTGTTTTTTGCTTATTTATAAGTTAGATTGGGTATTATTCGATATTAATTCGAAGTAACTCTCACTGGGAATACTCGGGTTTAATAAACGAAAAGAAGCATCCAGTACTATTACACGCTTCTAATCACCTAACTAAGTGAATTAATAAGTACTCCCTAAATTAAGCAACACTATTGTTCATCATCATCATCATCTCAGCCAAAGGACGTCCACCGCAGAACATAGGCCTCCCCCAATGCTTTCCATGTTGCTCGGTTGGTAGAGCGACCTGCGTCTAGACTCTGGAGCCTTCCTGCTACCTTTATGGTTAAATTAAGCACTTATAACTCTGAAATCAAAAAATAATTATCTTTATCAAAAACCATTAATGAGGAAATTGAATTACAGATAGTTTTTCAGATAAACTTTTTCCGAACCTATCTCCCAGCTTGTTACACGATGAAAAGAGTTTGAAATTGAATTACTCCATTTACTCTCAAAGCTGCTTGGAAAAGGTAATAAAGCCCGAAAAATATCAAATAAAAAGGGTTCGTGGTATTACGATCTTTAAAAAAACTTCTTAAATCTTATCAAAGCTTTACGATTTCTCATTCCTAGAAATACTAATAAGTAGATTATTCATTATATTACGATTACCTACAGCCTACGTATTTTCCTTTCTTTGAGATTCATTTTTATTATGTGGCGACATTAGTGAACGATAATTCACAGATGGTACCTTTAACAAAGCCCGAGCCCCGAATTTGCCCAATCCTATGAAAACAAAATTCCTAGGGGTTTATAAGGGTCACTTAAAAATTAGGAATTGATGGTGAAAACGGGCGTAAGTCTACTTGAGTTAGATACGCAACGCAACGAAAGAATTTGAATTGATATAATAATTGGGAACATTCAAATGCATAGCATAGTTTGATATCTCAGTAAAAAAAGTAATAAGAATTTATGAAGGCTAAAAATAGGACAGAATTATTGAAAACTGTGTGTACTTATGTTGTTTCAATATTGTAATTCGATTTTGAAATACTTACTCCATTAAAAATCAGAAAATTCTAAAATATGTATCATACCTATTAAAGTTCTTGCAACTCACGAAGGCGAGTGAGATTTACTTGTGTGTGTACGTGTACCTACAATGACCTACATGCACATAATGGTAATGTAATGTCTATTAAAACTTAAAAAAAACGAACAGTAGCGAGCCACCACACATGTAAAGCTCACTCGCCTTCGTGAGTTGCAACAACTACCTATAACTAACTAATTTGTAAAAGGTTTACTTAAAAGGTGTCTTCTACACATTCGTCGTGCACAGTAAGTAAATTACGAACGAAATGGTTGTTCATTACAAGTACAATCATATCTCTGCCAGACAGGTCTTCGCAAAACATCTGCGCCCTGTGATCTATATAATACACGTACCAAAAATGGACTTTATCTCGTAAACATTAGAAATAAAAATGCTTTTCCATTTTACATAATGGAGTGTCATCGAGAGCGTATATTATAAGATAGGCCTTGACAGCAATATAGTATAAACGTGCAGTAGGGTTCAGATAAATAAATATCCCTCAGATAAATAGATAAATAAGTCTCAAACTAAACGAAACTTGTAGTGGTATCAGGCAATGTATATAAACATACTTTTTAATACTTTTTTGTACTTATACCTAGATAGAAAACACCCAGACCAATACAAACAAATATCGTGTTCGTTAAACCACTGCACCAATCGATAAAAGATGTAGCAACTTTAAAAGTTTTACTTTGTTAAGTTGTTATTTCGATCCCATTCGACCACTGATCTATTGTGGTGAATCCCTTCCGAATACAATCAAGGTTTTACTGAAAGGGTTAATGGGGACATACATTTTACAACCAAAAATAATCCTGGTTCTAATTGCGACACTATTCTATTAATAGGTAAAAGTGTCGCAGTCGAAAATATCACTTTTTGAATAAAAAAGTCAACTTATAACTAGGTATTTAAAGTTGCCATGAGTTTCTTTTCAATTATATGAAAACGCTGTTAAAAAGTGACGTGTTCTAATTTGTGAAAAGTGGGACTGCAAAGCTACCGCAGCTTTCCAAAACTTTTTACTTAACGAGCTTTTCACGTTCTAGTCGTTGCTTTTTATACCACAAGGACGGAACGGAACGTAATTATATTTGGCGCGAAGGAGAGATGGCTTTTCCGCTAAATCTTACTTCGAATAAACTTATATAAAACCCTTAGAACTATTAATCTGGTTGTGAAAAATAAATGTAATATTTGTCTTTTGAAAAGCTACGCGATTTGCAAACCAAATCTGTAGGCACATACATACATAGGCTACTTTTTATACGACAATTCCACCAGCCCCCTTCCTTCACCGGGAACCTGCGCAGGTTAACGTACCATCCCTATATTGTCGACATTCCACTATTCCACGACACTCGCACTAAGCGATTCCATAACTCTTTTATAATGCAAACAGCTAGGGACTGGAATTCGTCGCCAGTTCCAGAACACTATAATACAGGTCATTTCAAGGCGAGAGTGAATAAGCACTTACAGGGCAGATATGTACCATTCTAGACGGCATCTCACTTAATATCAGGTGCGATTGCAGTCATTTACCTGCCTTGTTCTGCATAAAAAGGCCAAATATCTAGGGCATCAGTATAATAATCGCCATCTTTTACGAACCACATCAAAAAATTGTTTGATCACTGAATCACGGTTTCTTTACTTATTGCGTAGGAAGTGGTGGTAAGTGCCCGGAAAAAGGGCCTACCTACATACTTACAAAGAATTTTAATTTTAATTTAATCTCCGCTCAGCTTTCTCTCTTTAATTGGATTCCGTTCCACAACGGAACTTTTCTTTTCAGCTGACTTTAACCTATTGAATTCAAGTCAGTTCAATTTATTTGCACACTAAGGCTGAATTGCACCAACTTACTTTACGTAACTGTGATAAATTACCGGTGCTTTTGTATGGAGTTTGACAGATTTTTTATGTTTGTTAATGTTAAAGTAGAGGGAGTGCCTCCGCTGCCGGCGCCGGTCGCTGATTCGGCAGCCGGCACCGGTCACTGATTCAGCAGCCGGCGCCGGTCGCTCATTTGGTAACCGGCGACATTTGTTGGTATTTTTCGATAAATCAATACATTAAGCAACACTCTTATCTCTTCAGTCCTCATAGATAAGTTGGTCAAGTCTTTTAGAGAGTAATTTTGCATCCAGTTTGTTTTAAACAAACAGTGATCTTTAATCTTTAACAGTTTTTGTCAATTTTAATCTTTGCTGAGAAAGAGAATTAAATAAAATAGGACTTAGATGATTGATTATTGTATTTTTCATTCAGTTCTACTTTTAACTTTAAGAATCTTTTAAGTGGCACTCAGGCGGATAAATACGTATAAGAGTTGCTTACAATCTTGTTTCAGAGTCGTGCATTTTCTAGAAGATTTTTCGTTTTTTGACTTGAAAGGTCTGCCTCCTTTTACATAAGCTAATCTACTTGAGGGACTCAAGTCTTGACTCTAGTCTTTGTCGACGGTATCAGGAAATCTTCTTTATTGATTTTCGACGGTTCTTGCGTCTCTTATCTAGTATTCCTTGTAGACACTGTTTTTATATTTAAGCGTTTTCGAACTCTTCATAAGACGAATATTAATCATCCAAATCCCATACAAGTGTATCAATATAGAAACACACAAACTCGCAGATCGAAAAACAATTCAAACTAACTTTCAATTAATAAAAAAAGTACGGCTTCGGAAACTAGCTTTTTGCACTTGACAACCTTACGAGTATGTTGTCAGTTGCCTTTGAGTGCCAGCGCCGGCAGCCGTTTTGACTGCCGGCAGCGATCACGTGGTATCACCGCGGGTTCCCAATGGCGATATTTTTGGGAACCGGCGCCGGCAGCGTAGGCACTCCCTAAAGTAGATCTGCAACTCAACCTAAGTGTAGGTATTTAGGTGGGTAGGTAGGCAGTGCGGGACTGGTCGTTGTGGAAATCCTTGGGGGAGGCCTTTGTCCAGCAGTGGACGTCATGTGGCTGAAACGACTAAGTGTAGGTATACTTTCATAGAATCAGTGTGCTTACCATGAGTTTACGTTAGGTGTGCTCGCTAGCGACTGCGTAAAAAAATGACATTTAATTGTATGACATATTGTGCAGCGCCCCTAGCGGCTACTTTCAAGAAACAAAATCTTCATAGAGATTTTTGACGTACTCGCTAGCGAGCACACCTAACGTAAACTCATGGTAGGTACACTGAACCGAGACAAACTCCAGACACTGAACTTTCTCAATTGTCACTAGAATAAGCCAACAAACGAAAAATCCACGGCTCTCTGTAAATGTTTTCTTATTCCAAGTATACCAGAGATAGAAATATATTTCCACGTATACAATATCCTCATAATGACAGCTACTGACCCTTCAATGAGTTCATTCATTCGGAAACTTGACATGTTCCAATATCTTCAGAATAAACACTAAGTCTTTATTAAACGTCTGCTCTATGAGACTAGTAAGTAGATGATAGAATTGATAGAGCGAGCTTATGTGGACGTAATAGGTACTATTTTACTAGAAAAATTAACCATTTGATGTGCTGACAAAACTATTGTTTAGTAACTTGAATACGAGTATAATAAATAAACTTTTGCCACAGAATTCAGCCTTTTGTATGTAATTTCAAAGAATTCAGACAAAGTACTGTTATTGTCACCGAAACCAACTATTTTGTGTTGAAATCCCAACTAATATTATAAATGCGAAAGTAACTCTGTCTGTCTGTCTGTCTGTTACGCTTTCCCGCTTAAACCTCGCAACCGATTTTGATGAAATTTGGCATAGAGATAGTTTGAGTCCCGGGAAAGAACATAGGATAGTTTTTATCCCGGTTTTTGAAACAGGGACGCGCGCGATAAAGTTTTTCTGTGACAGACAAAATTCCACGCGGGCGAAGCCGCGGGCGGAAAGTTAGTAAATAAATAAATAATAAATAAAATCATTTATTTGCAAGAACATGGTTACAGATTGGTGTTAATTTAGTTAATTCCAGCATATTCTGTCGAATGCGACGTGCAAAAGTTCTTGTTCTTAAAGTTATGTTAATTATTATTGCTACATTTAGTCTTAGATTTTACATATTTTTACAACTCAAAATACTTATTTTACTCATAGTTGTTTTTCATATACCATGACAGTAACAGTGAAGTGGAGTTGATATTGATTAATATCGAAGCCGATTGAAATCTGCGATGAAAAATGATGAAATATTTTGAAATACACTGGCTTAAAAAAATATTTTTTATTTTATTAAAATACTCGTGCTTTTTTTATTGTAGTAACTAGTATTTTAGCTCTTTTTGTATGTGACGAGTGTGATGTGAGTAAATAAACATAAGTGTAATATTTTTAGACTTCCAGTTAAGTCAACCAACCAAAAATGTTTGTTTTATTAACCTAACAGCAACTGAAAGTTTTTAGTGTTAGCTGTAAAAAATATGTAACGAAGCTTATCATATAAATTCATCCCCTTTAAAAACGAACAAAAAGCCATAAAAACCTTAAATCTAGTATGCAAAATAAAAATAAAAGCTCAATTTTATACGCACGAGTACATAAAACATTGTAATAGACTCTCAAACATGAAAAAAATAAATTTCAACGAACAGGGATTATGGATCTGTATTAAAAGCCATTCATGTGTGGAAATACTTTTAAAACCGTATCAACCTACCCACATTTAAATGAAAACAAAAGAGATGAAAAGTAAAGAGGACTGTTTCAACAAACATTTTATAGTTTTATGTGCTTATTGTATGTCAGTACCTACAATGCTTTGTATCATGCTCTTGGAATTTCATGGGCAAAAAAGACAAACATTTCATTCTCAGAACAACTAACGTGCTTACGCGTGGTGCCTTTGACTTTTTTGCAGCAAATATTACTGGAAAAGTGGTTCATTAGAATAATTTTACAGTGAAAGTGTACTTACCGGCGTCAGTACCAAAGCACACGATGCGTTGCGGCGCGGCACCGCAAAGATTTCGCCGTATCGCGCGACGCGCGGCGCGCACCGCTTGTGTGCCCGCCACAGATATTTCTATGTAAGACGACGCAGCGACACCACTCCGGCGTCGCACCGCCGCCGCAACGCAAAGTCTGCCTTGCTTGACTCTCATTATAAGAAACTCGTTGTCAACTGTCATAATTATTATAATTATGTAAATTGACGGCCAAAGTCTGCGGTTACCTAGTAGTAGGTTAGTTAGTACCTATAAGTTATAACGGCCATATACGATCGTGGGTCCGAATCTCGCTGGAGGCAAATGTTAGTCTATTAAACATGGAGTGTAAGATAATATATTCATGTGTATCTAAGCATTTTGTCTAGTGTAGTCTCGTAATAAATCTTAACCTAGGTGAGGGATAGTAAACTAACTTTCCGGCGGAAGTACGAGTAACTTCCTAGTTTGGGCGCTACGGGTGCCCGGCGGTCAAACAATACGTTGTACCTAAATACATACAGGGTGTTAGATAAATGGGTATATGAGCCGACACTAGCCCATGTTAACATAATAATATTATGCATATAAATGGTATGGTGAATTTGATATCATCGTTTGAATTTTTTTAATGTTCAATGTTCATACAAAATCAAATTTATAAAATCAGATTAGTATGAACATTAAAATAATTATAATGATGATTATCAATTTTCTGACTTCACCATATCATTTATATGCATATGTTAACATGGGCTAGTGTCGGCTCATATACCCATTTACCTAACACCCTGTATATTAGAAGTGCCCGTGGAACAAGGCAGTTTTGTTAGTGCCTTGCATAGCTCCATATTGGTAAACGCCTACGCAGTTTCACCACAGTTGAATTTGAAACTTACATGCAAAGAGGTTGCTCTAGTTCCATCAGAATGGTATGCGCACTGCGACTACCAACGTACTTTCATAAACAGCGCTGTGTTTTCCGAGTTCTACATTTTCCTTTTGATAAACAAACCAAGACCACAGAGACGGTCTTGAAACAATACGTCAATTCAAAATACAGATTGATAGCTGCCTGGTGGCTTGCGAACTGGACTTCCGATTTTCGTTACAATATTTTACAATACTTTTGCTTTGTTTGGGAGTAGATGGCAAAGTTGTTTTTGTAATTGAATTTTAAATTAAAGTAAAAATTTTGCTTTTACAATTATTACTAAAACTGAATTTTCTAATTGCTTAAAGTAGGCGCAGACCACCGATTCTTAGTTGGCCGATAGTTGGGCCCGATATTAATTTGTATGAAGAATCGGCCAAATCAAATCGGTGTAATGTGCGCACTTCCATTAATGCCCATACTAATCAACTGCCCGACTAAACTATCGGCCGACGAAAAATCGATGGTCTGCGCCTAGGCTTATAAACAGAGTACCTACAACAATCCTGAGATCACCGAATCCCATTCTTTTTTTTTGTAGATTTGAAACATCTTTTCAATTCTGGGATCGTACGCTAGAGCGCGCACAACGGGCGATGCCCTAATCTTCCTCTTTGTCGAAAAATTCTAGTATTTGGTTTCCCTTCAAACCGATCCAGACTTCAGTCGCTTTCATTGTGAGAATTTCATACTTTCATCCAATCATTCACACCCCTGTAAGCATTCTGAAAGCTCCCAGTTTAAGTAAAAAGATGCCAAAATAAAGTCGACAACGGAACTTAAAAAAACATTTTCCCTTTAACGAGGAAACCTTTTAATCAATCAAAAGTACATAAAACAAATAGCAGAAATTCGAAATTAAAAGCCATAAAAGTGTGTCGAGATTAATTCTGTCAGAACTCTGTAAAAACGTGTTTTACCCTTTGGGTATAAGTATACCTAGTTCTTATAGGGAGTCATTGACTTTTCCCGTGTGTTATACTAGTTACGTAAGAAAATAACAAAGGAAGGAGTAATTTATAACAATACCAATTATTGTTTTGTTGTTGTTACAACACCAAAGAAAACTAAATGTTAACTTATTATTTCATAATGTTTCAGCGAGGTCTCTATTTATTGAATCACAAAATAAAAAAAGTTTAATGTGATTAGGTTCATTCGACTACAAATACGTATTTCCAAGACATAAACTTCTTCTTCGATTTCTTTTCAACATAATTCCATTCATGCTTCTTATTTTATTAAAGGTGTTACTGGCTACCGACTGAAACCCGAGAAATATTCCACAAAGTTATTTGGATTTTATTTCAATAGGCAGTTTAGAAACTCTGTTCAATGTAACTTCTGAATCGAGAAAATCAGTCGTTACCCTTTAGTACAATAAGCAGCAAATCAGTTATAGGTATTCCATGTGAAAATCTTGCTGATTTACGCCTACTGGAGATTTTCATAATAAAAGAAACCGACTCAACGGATTTTACACGTCAATAGAATCTTGAAAATGCGACGTGAAACATTTTTCACGGCTTGTGGTGTCTCAAATGATTCGGAAAAGTGCGTATTACAGAATCTCTAAACTCGATTTCATTTCAAAAGAGTACAGTGATATTTCTTATTGGTTAAATGATACCTAATAGGTATTCAGTCAGTCACAGGACAGAAACGGCATTTTTTAGCGTTGTTTTGTATCATTAGACTAATACCTCAGAATATACTATTAAGAGCTTCTTCCAGTTTTGCAGGAGTAGCTAATGTAGGATCCCGCAAAATTGGACTGGATATTCGAATGATAACGGATCGGTTTTTGCAACCAGATGTGCATGTGAAAGTTACCTATTATAACACGTATACTAGTATAATATCCTGCAAAAAAAACAGTCCCTGCCAAAACGGGATATTTTAAGTCTCCGTGGGAACTAATAGTAGGTACGTACGTTACTGTCTGTACTGAAAAAGGTCTTCCGCAGGTCCATTACATTAACAAGAATACCTATTTGCCAGAGCTGAGCAAATAAGGACAACGTTAAAGTAAACTAACCAGGTCACGTCTGCCTGAAACCCTGCTTTATGGACTAAAACCGCCGCTAAGTAAGCTTGACAAAATATTTACTAGCCAGCCTTACTCCCGTGGTAATTTGTAACTGAGGAAATATCTTTTTTTTTATTCTAAAACAACGTAAGACAAAAATAAAGACAAAAAAAGAAAATGTTACTTAACTACGAATATGATACTCGTAACAATCTCGTTTTGCGCGGCATGAAAATTATTTAACAAGTGGGCTATTTTAAAAATATATTGTAGTATCCTTAAAAGCAATTCATAATGTTTAACGGTAATTTATAGCATCGCAATTTATACAATAACATTTTAAGAATGAACGTTACTCGTATTGTGCCATTTCATAGCTCTGACAGGGCATTTTCTAATCGCATGACAACACAATGGCACATACAATGGAGTAACAGGTTTTCTGCGAAATACCTTATATTCTTCGACAAAATAATAAAATTGAATAACATTGTGAAACACCCGAACAGTTTGTTTACTTGTAACTTACCTACATTTTATAAATACTTTGCGGAATAGTCAATAAGCGTAAATATAGAATGAGTAGAATAAAATATCATTCTAACCAAACTACAGAAACACACTTTCTAGATTTTTATTATGAAAAGACTCAATCAATAATCCACGCGACAATGCCTTTATTATATTAAAAACTTGTTAAAAGCTAAAAGTTTGCTGCCCCAATAATCCTGTCTGGATCACTAATTGGAAATATAAGAAAAGTAGGCACAAAACTTACCTACTTATAAATTGACGTAACCTATCTACCTAGTTTTTTCACTAGAAGATTGTTTTTGCCCTAATTCTACAAAAGAAACAAATATCTTCTTGCCTTTTACAATTTAACAACATTTACGAGGAGTAGATATGGAAAAACATTGTAACAAAACACTCATCCTTTCTTTTCTTTTTTAGGTTGTACCCTGAACCCATTCTAAAGTTATATAAGCTGGTAGAGAATGACTTATGGCATTAAGCTCGCCTTTTTGTACTGAACATTGTTGTGTGTGCAATAAAGTCTTTAAATAAATAAATATAAATGTATATCAAAAATTCAAAGTACAATCGGGAATAAAAGTTCTCTCTCTATTTACTATAACTTTGACAGTTTATATCGCCTGCAAACTTCAAATGGCTGTTACTTGTTTGTGGGCCTAAATTTTAAATATTATATCACTGAACTAAGTATAACTAACTAACTAACAGCTAGACTAATTTTCTGGTTCATGGACAGTTTAGTTTCATAAATAACGATCAAGTAAGTCAACAAAATAAATTAAGTATTAAATTGCTCACTAAATTTTGTAGTATTCTAAGTAATTCCTTCAAGGCGAAATAACATAGGCATTCAACATGACACATTGGAGCCTATCTGCTAACTCAAGGCGAAGGCTGTCACAATCGCCCGTCATTCTAACCCCTCATGCGGGCGACGATCCGAGGCGACAGTTATCCAGAATACAATAAAACTTATCCACAGTTATCTATACTAATATTATAAAGAGGTAAAGTTTGTATTTTTGTACATTTGTTAAAATGTAAGGAGTAATCTCGGGATCTACTGAACCGATTTTAAAAATTCTTTCACCAATAGAAAGCCACATTATTATATAAAAAACCGAAAAATTCCACCGCGGGCGGAAAGCTAGCTTGATATAAGGGTGATAACAGATGTGCTACTTTTAACATCGGCGATAGGCAATTTTAAGAATAATTTCCGACGACATCATAAAGGTAGCAGAAAGGCGCTGGATGCAGGCTGCTACCAACCGGGTAACATGGAAAGCATTGGGGGAGGCCTATGTTCAGCAGTGGATGTCCTATGGCTGAGATGATGATGATGATGATAAGCAATTTTGCAACTCTATCGATGCGACTTCATGCGTTCGGACGCGGTATCGGAATCGTGCGCTTTAGCAACTGCTGTCACAGCATACCTACTGTGTCAAGCTTCCGAAAATGACTCAATCCCCGCGTTTGTAGTTTTTAAGTGACGGTAACAACAGGTCCTGTAGACAATTTACTTGTTTATTATGGGTTCAAAAGTGGCCAAAAATGGTTTTATACCATATCGTAACAATACTGGGTATTGCGTACTTTCTACATATTTTTTATCCCTTTTTGAAATTAACAGGATGAGCTCAGGAGTTAATGAAACAAGTGTGTAATCCCGCTGCTGTCGCTGAAAGCACTTTAGTCTACTTTGCCACATGCAATTTCAGTCACTTACGAAGTAATTTAATTCTTTCAGGCCTTTACATTATGGATTTGATATGTTGTTACATTAGTAAAAGTGGCATTTTAACTGCCAATGCATCTACCTGAAAACTGAATAATGAAAAGTTGTAGTTATTTGACAGATAAGTTCTATTCGGCTATCAGAGATTTTTTCAGTCAAAGAAATGTCGAGTAGCTAAAACCAACTAAATTTGGTATTAAATAGCAAACGAGAAAACCTCAAAACCAAATATTAATCTGTTACTAATATTATAAAGCTGAAGAGCTTTTTTGTTTATTTGGTTGAACGTGCTAATCTCAGGAACTAAGTACTCGTCCGATTTGAAAAATTATTTTTGCGCTGGATACCCCATTTATCTAGGAAGGCTTTAGGCTATATAACATTACCCTACAGCCAATAGGAGTAGAGCAGTAAAGAAAATGTTACAAAAACTATTACATTCAAACTATTTTCTCGCGTACGAAATCGCGGGGACGGCTAATTAGGCTAGTTTCCTAAAAAAAAATTTTTAGTCCATCAATTTTAATATAAAAAAATATTGGACACGTATATTTTTAATTGTCAATCAAACAAATAATTACAAAGTTATAGTTGAAGTTCCGCGCGACGTCACAAAGTGCTGCACTTTTACGCACTCACTGACGTCATGGGCTTTTTCTTTAGAACTTTGGCACTTTATCTCTTTACATTTTCATTAGTTTTAAAAAGTGAAAAATACGTGTCGAGTAGTTTTTGATAAGCTAACTGACGGACTATTTAAAACTCTTGCTTTTTACCCAGGAAACATCCCTATTCAAGTTCTCAGCTTTTTATTTGTAGCCTCATTTCAGTCTAGATTCCCGCCGAACGCAATTGCCCGCCTTGATTGATACGAGAAAGCGTATTATTCACTGAAAGGGACACTCAGCAATTAATATCTGAAATTCTAGCCTCACTAAGCATTCAGGAGAAAGACGGTCAATTAGTCAATTTAGTGCTGCTGAAGTATAGAGAATCCGGCAACAAACCAATTAAAGCAGTGGTGACGTTTCATATAAAAAGTAGTATTTTTTTTTTTATGTTATAGGAGGCAAACGAGCAGACGGATCACCTGATGGTAAGTGATTACCGTCGCCCATAGACACCCGCAGACCCAGTATTGAACCAAGTCGTACATATAGCTCGTAGAGACGATGGCCGTTGGGGCAGGAAAGTTCTCGAGTGGCGACCACGGGCTGGAAGACGTAGCGTGGGCAGGCCTCCTACTAGGTGGACCGACGATCTGGTAAAGGTCGCGGGAAGAGCCTGGATGCGGGCAGCGCAGGACCGTTCATTGTGGAAAACCTTGGGGGAGGCCTTTGTCCAGCAGTGGACGTCATTTGGCTGAAAAGAAGAAGAAGAAGAAGAAGTCAGAAATTTGATATCATCATCTTTTTTTTTTATTTTCATACAAAATAAATTTTATAAAATCCGATTTGTATGAAAATTAAAATAATTAAAATGAAGATATCAATTTTCCGACTTCACCATACCATTTATATGCCCATGTTAACATGGGCTAGTGTCGGCTCATATACCCATTACCTAACACGCTGTATAAGTGGCGACTTGGTAAAAAAAAAGAGTAAATTAAGATCGTTTCCAATAACTTATCTGCACTAAAAGGTGAAGACTTTGTTTGTTTGGTTGGTTAATCTACAAATGTACCATTTTGGTTGTTCTTCGTTTTATATTAATGCATTATTTGCGAAGTGGTTTTTATAAACTTTTAGTTGACTTAAATAAAGAACAAAATAGTACTTGTCATAATTTGATTTTAAAGAATATCTTATGAGATAGGTAAGTATATAAATAATAATTATTATTATTTATTATTATATTATTTTTATATCATAAAACAAACTCATTTATTTATGTAAGCAGGCTTTTAAAACGCACTTTTACACGTCTCAGTATTAACCCTACCACTGCTTCGGGACAATAAATGGGCCAGTGCGTAATGAGTCATATCATAGTTTCAAATAACTCCGCAACAAAATCATGATCAAGTGACAGATCGAACTCCCCGCCGACGAGGCCAAAGGCGGAAGCTAGTACGCTAGTACGTAATAAAACTAATAATTTCCTGGGTACATTACATAGTTCCATAATATTTCATTATTACCCAATACGAGCTTTTTCCCGCGGCTTCACCCGCGTGAAATTCAGTTTATGACCGATCGTCATAAATTATAGCCTATATGTTATTCTGGGTTGAAAAGAATAATACTGTAAAGTTTCATCAAAATCCGTTCAGTAGTTTTTGCGTAAAAGAGTAACAAACATCCAGACATCCATACAAACTCGTAGGATAGTAGAATATCCAATATACTGACTTACTGACCCTCGGTCATTTTTACTTTGGATCCGCTACGAATATTCGTAGTACGTAACTCGTAGCCGGCACACGCATAGCCTACGGCTACAATAACTACGGCGTAGCAATATCGTAGCAATTTGTATTAAAATCGTTCAGCACATTCCAACTGGCAGCATATGGGTTCAGCTGCTTTTATGAAGGGTACTAAATAGGAAACTATTGAACAGAGTATATTCAAACTAACATATAACTTCCTTTCCGACCTTCCGCAAAAGATGTCGCCACTGGCTGCATTAATATTTATTTACTTATGTATATCTTGGCTATGGCAGAATAACAGGGTTTGTGGGTCTCCTGCAATCACTGAGTCATAGACCTTTTTGTCTCTTGTGATTTTTGTATTTGTGAAAAACTGTAAATAAAACCTGTTTTGAGACAAATAAATACTTTCTATTATATTCTATTCTAACTTATCAAAGGCTTTGCGCATTAATTTCAAGGGTTAAACTAGCTCTTTAACACCAGTTCTATTGGTATAAGCGTGTTATGTTCATATTTTACTTACAATATGTGTACATATAAATATGGCGTACATATAAAATGAACACTGTATTTTGGAAATGAATTTCTATTCAATCTCCTCGCATAAACTGATACTGAATACATAGATTAGGTGAATGTGAATACATATTATTATATTGATATTTCGATCTTAATCCGATGAGATATTGATACAGCGCCACTCAATCGGGTGCCATCGGATATTCGTAAGGGAAATTTTCCACGCGATCGGCTCGTAATGGCTGAAGGAGCTCCAATAAATATATTCCCGCTTCTGCCAAAGAAATGAACAGAAAAGGTGAACGGATTTCAGTTCGATTCACTGCACTTTAGGCTGTACACGTACAGTTGGTAAACAATGTGTAGTGTGTACTTTCCGTTTCTATTATGTTTAATTTAATTTTTAACTGGCTGGCCCAGCGAACTTCATCCAGCATAACGTCGATTTTGTGGCTTGAGATGTCAATTGCGGGAGATTTCGTAGTAAACACCTAATTCATTAAAACATTTTACTTTCTCCAATCTGTATAAATAAAAATGAATTGATGTTCGTTAGTCTGATTAAAACTCGAGAACGGCTGGGCCGATTGAGCTGATTTTGGTTTTAAAATGTTTGTCGTAGTCCAGGGTAGGTCTAAACGGTGAGCAAATACGCGCGCGATATTGTTTTTCTGTGACAGACAAAATTTCACGCGGGCGAAGCCGCGGGCGGAAAGCTAGTTTTTAATATAACTTTCCAATAGTAAATTATTCTGCGTTTTTTTGGGCGGAGATTAATCCAACAAATCAGTGATTAAATCAGTCCTGCCATACTTAAACTGTGTGTATTTTGTTAATAATTTTGGCATCATCAATAAATTGAGTATTTTTTGTTGCAGCCACAACCGGTTACTGGCAACTGCGAAAATTTCTTATTTTTCTTGTCGACCGTTTTCTATCTTCAATTGTTTTTTCTTGTTTTTCTCTCGCAATAATTTCACGTTCGTTTTTGTTTCGTACATTATTTATTTAATTTATTTCGAGTATTATTTATTTTTTATGACAAGAACTCAACATTAAAATCAAAATGTTGGCCAACTGTACAAGGAAATACGTTACTGACATACATTATACACAACACAAAGAAACCTAGCTCTGTGTGTAAACATGGACAATGGATTCTTCATACTCAATACTCATATTACCTATGTATATCATACCTACTCACTCATACATGTATGTATAGCTATCCTACTAATATTATGAATTCGAAAGTTTGTATGGATATCTGGATGTCAACATGTTTGTTACTCTTTCACGCAAAAACTACTGAACGGATTTTAATGAAACTTTACAGTATTATTTTTTATAAGCCAGAATAGCATATAGGCTATAATTTATGACGATATGATATGACAAACTAAATTTCAATAAATAAATAAGACGTGAGAAATATCTATTAAAGCGCCTCTATCGAAATTGGTTAAAATCTACAGCGCTGGACAAACTACTACTTTTGACGATCGTAAATATTTATGTGGGGGAAACCGTGAAACGCCATCTAACAACATCATTAGTAATTAGTAACTAAATATTAACCCAGAATAAGGAGTAAAACGGGGCCCACGCGTACGAAGTCGCGGGCGGCCGCTAGTGATTAGATAGGTTTAATCAAACTTTAATGTACCTACAATGTACAGATTACAGTACCTACATCAAGGTAAACACTGTGACATCTTATTCAGTTGTGATAGAGGCGATATTGCAACAAAAATGTATAGTCTAATGGGCTATCGTCTTAGGCGGTTATCACACTGCGCCGCGCTCCACCGCGCGCACGGTGTTTTATTTTGGCTTAGAAGCGGACATCCCTGTTTTATTAATTCAATCGTTAGATATTACTATTATGTATAAAATTGATGAAGGAACTAGTAGTTGTATTTGTTTAGTTTCGAAGAAATATACGATTTTGTGATTTTATAAAAATAACAGTTTAAGAAGCATATTTTCTAAAAAAAATTCATTAAGTCAGAATTTTGTAAATAAATTTACCTATCACTATAACGTCTACCTTTGTGCAAAAATAAATGGTTATTGCAGCAGTAATTTAGGAATTATTTAATAATTTATGATTTTCAGAAAACATTTTTTTCTCCGTTGTCCTAGAAAATTGGCAGCTATATTTACTTTATATTGATGCATGATATCATTATCTATAATACCTGAAAATATTACTTGCCTATCCCGTGGGAGTTCGAAGATATTTTAATTTCTATGAGTTTAGAAAATTTATATGTAAATAGGGTTGTCATCTAAATATTTTTTAGTTTTTTTAATGCTGTCCGTAACAATACGGTTTTAATGCCTTTGTTAGATAACTATTGAAATTCATTGCTTTTACCATTATTAATTTATCTGGTCGAGTTTGATAATTATAGAGTTGGCGCTCTGGCGGCTTATTGGAAATCCTATCGTTTAACGGCGGCGCAGTGTGATAACCGCCTTACTTTCTAAGGCTGAGTTGCACCATCTTACTTTAACTTTAACTGACAAACGTCAAAAATCTATCAAACTCCATACAAAAAACGCCGGTTAACGTTATAGTTACGATCAAAAGTTAGGTGGTGCAACTCAGCCTAAATGTGGATAAAAATACTTCATCACCGAACACTTCCTTAATAAAGACACAAGCTATTCAAATCTAAAAAAAATAACGCAAATGGCAAAATTTTTCCTCAAATACACGCAGTTCCCGCGAGAGCCAGTCAATTGATGCTTTGACGAGGAAATCAACGGCAGCGAGCAAAACCGAGCAAAGGTTTGATTTGCATAGAATTCAAACATTCGCTTTTGAGCTGCAGTTAAAATTCCAAAGCCTAAAAAGAATTACATCCGTGAAGCAGCAAATCGAACGCACAACGTGGAATATAGCTTTGTGATTAGTATTCGTGTGTCACCCTGTGCGTCCACGCACCCTGTGAGACATAGTAATTTTTGTGAATACGTGAATTATTCTGTAGAAGAGTGATTTTACTCTAAGATTTTCGTCCGTTTCAGCCAAATAACGTCAAGGAGTTCCACGTCTGGTCCTGCGCGCCCGCATCCAGCTACCTCTCGCGACCTCTCAGATCGTCGGTCCACCTAGTGGGAGGCCTGCTCGTGATCGCCACTAGAGAACTGTTTTGCCCCAGCGGACATCAACTCTACGATGCCCTTCATGCCCTTTTATCAAATCATAACTCTGTCGTGGTCATCTAATAGTATAGATATTAGAATAGTAAATAGTACCTAAGTATTAAAAAAGAAGGTCTACTGGTTCAAACTTTATTATACTCGTAAATACGAGTACGTACCTATAACTACATATTTAGGTGTAAGACCTAATAGATTGAACGTGAATGTATTCAGTTTCAAAGTATCTATTTCTGATCACATTGATACTGGACGCCCACATTATGTTATTCAGAAATTACTAAAATAGGTAGTGGGTAGAGTTCCATGCTTAAAGTTGGAGTAAACTTCATTAGGTTACGGCCATAACAAACTAAAACTAACGAGTCTACTTACATCAATCTTGTAGACACGAACTCATAAGTTATAAATGTCTTTTCTAGGTAAAATAATTTTGCTAACCTATAAATCAATGCATATTCTAGGTAATAGCACAGAATAATAATAAGTACTAATACTCGTAGTTCTGTTAACCTGTGAATTGTTATGGAAAACATTGGGAGCGTTTGGCAGAAAATAGCGCTAGCTAGCGCTAGTAAGAAAAATGGCGTCCTTTTAGCGGTAGATAAGTGCGGTCACTGACAAAAAAATGTATGGGAAAACGTCACTTTTGAAAGGATGATGGGCACAAATGTATGGAAAGTGGTACCCCGCTCCAATAGCCATAACCAATATTTATTTTAAAAGGCCTTTAGATGTAGAAAAGTGTCTGCTATGGGGCCAGTTCTAATTCACGTTTTGAAAGCAGTAATTCCACTATATTATAAATGAAAGTATAACACAATAATCCATGTATACGAGTATGCACTATGACTAAAGCCTGGTCCGTGAGCATGTAGAATCCCGTCCAATGACCCGAAGCTACCCATCCTTATCGCTCGCTATAATACAATCTATTAATCTAGCTACAATCTATTAATATAACCAAAAGAAACATTGAAAAGAAAAGGATTATACCTACGATGAACTACCCAAGCTATTAGCCCTTTATTCGCTTTCATCATCATCATCATGATCATTGTAGCCATAGGACGTCCAGTTGAACATAGGCCTCCCCCAATGATTTCCACAATGGCCGGTTGGTGGCGGCCTGCAACTAGCGCCTTCCCGCTACCTTTATAAGGTCGTCGGTCCATCTTGTGGGTGGACTTATTGGGTCTTGTGGGTTTATTCGCTTTAGCAACCCATAATGAACCCTTAAAAAGATATAAAACTTTAACCCTTTTATTAATAAAAGTTACACCCTAGTTGAACTCTGGCTTAAATTGTCATTTGGTATGGAAATGTCATTTTAATCCAAGGTTCTTCCTAGGTGTAACTTTTTATTAATAAGGGGGTAGTAGTTCTTCAAATAAAAATATTTATTTCATAATTATCCCTACCAATAATTAAAGAGTTAATGAAGGATGCTGGAGCAGTAAACACTTCATGCCTCGCATAACCTAAGTAGGTACCATACGAAGGACACGTATGATACTTAGGTTACACAAAAAGTATGTTTATCTTCGAACACAACCAGATCTGAGGTTGGTGGCCATAGTAAATGTTGTTCGTCTTGGTAAGATCTTTCAAATGACACTACAAACATAACTATTGGAGCCGGGTACTATTCTGCAAAAAAGTATGTTTATCTTCGAACACAACCAGATCTGAGGCTGGTGGCCATAGTAAAAGTTGTTTATCTTGGTAAGACCTTTCAAACCATACTAGACACATATCTATTGGAGCCGGGTACCATTTTGCCCATTGTCCTTTAGCAAACGTGTCCTAGCCGAAAACATGCTAAAGTTTCGGCGGTTGCCACGGCGATCGCCAGTTTGCTAACAATTTCTAACAAGCGCTATTTTCGCATTGAGTTTTTAGTAGGTAAACACACAAAGATAACATTTTTTTTGTTACTTATCCGGAATTTACTGACCTACGAGTAGGATACTAAATCGTTTCCAGAGCATTTGAAAGTGTTATGAGAAAAAACGTTATTATAAGTATTATTGGTTAATTCTTAGTTAAACTTTTTAATGACTTCGACCCTCTTAGAACTAATTTTCTTCCATGGACCTTCAGTGTAGATTTTCTATTTTATGCCTACATAAAAAAAATAGTAAAGAAACTTACGCTTCAGATATGAGCGCCCTCAGCTTGCAGAAGACCAGGCCCAGGCTGTATGGGTACTGGTGCCAGTACACCGACAGGTCATTTGGAAGTCCTGCAACAAAAAACATTATTAATACTTCGCCATATTTCTTTATTTCATCTCCTCCAACCCGTGGATCTTTTTAAATCAAATCCAAAAAGGTTTAAAACAAGATCACAATGTTTAATTCACTGTAGGTACTTTCAATCTAGCTGAATTTCAGCCTGCTCAGTTTGCTCACCTGGCATAATTGCAACGAACCAATCTACACGAATATCATTAAGTTTGTAAGTATATTTGTATAATCTCTACTAGTCACTACTGTAACGTTATTAAAAGTTATTTCATGAGAAAACTACATTGTCCGCGGGAAAAGTTGAAGGCTGGATTGCACAATCTTACTTTAACTATAATAAACGTCAAAAATATGTCAAACTCCATACAAAAAAACTGGTTATCGTTAAAGTTACGGTTAAAGACGGTGGTGCAACACAGCCTTACTGTCATTAGTTCAACTGGCAACGAAATTAATCAGAAGAAATTAAAAGAAATGCAATATCAATATACTTAAGTTAGGTACTGTTGTGAGGGCTCGTGAGCTAAATATACTTAGATAACATTAATCTAAAAGTTGTTTTATGAAATAAATTAATTAACACAGGTACGAATATCTCATCAATACGAGGAAGCAATTTATTGAAGTTCAAGATATTTTCATCTTAATAATATTGCCAGTTATTAAGTACGATTCGCAATAAGGAAAATGTTCAGCAACTAGGTGATAGGTACTTACTTACGTCTACTTTGTGTCTCAGTTACACTGCACAAAATGTTTGGAACGAAGCTTCGAAAGATCTACTTGAAATTGCTGACACTTTAAGTGAAATGCTGCTCTTCAAAAGTGTATTAAAAATGGTGTCAGTACTTTTATGTGGAACTAGCATATTTTTTTTATTTGAAATAAATATTTGTTTTTACGTTTTCAAGAGTAATAACCATACCTCTATTTACTACGCGAAAGTATGATCAGTTTTGTAACAACTAACTTTTTTGATTAATAACAACTTCATTTTGAATTCTTGTAATCAAGCTTGAGTACCACATAAATGATTTATTAATAAAAAGTGATTTCATATTTGATCTCCATTCTCCAGGTCTTACTCTAGAAAATTATTAAAATAGCACGTAAGTACTTATATTTTAATCACTTTCCAAAGTTAAATTACATTGGAATTATAATTATATGAATTCATAATTTATGCGAGGTAAGTCAAAGAGTATGTGAGGTAAGTCGTTGATGTGCCAGTCATGTCAACCTCGAAGAAAATTCTTGAGAAACTTTGGTAACACATAACATGGCGCTGTAAAAACTTTTAATCAAATATTGTCAACACTATTGCGGACAAACTGTTTATCAGTCTATCACTATAGGTCTAGTGGTTAACTCAGTAAATACCTAAACGGCTCGGGAGGGGTGACATTGACATAATATTATGACGTGACAGAGCACACAAATCTGAAGCATATTATGAAGTCTCACTAACGTGTGACGTCTCAAAAACAGGGTTCCCGTGACGCTCGCATACCTCATGCACTGAGTAAGCGTTAACCTACACAACGCGAGTTAATCAAACTTAATCCTCCTTGATTAAAACGCATATACACTTCGTTCTATTGCGAAGATTAAGTTCATATTATACTCATAATCCTAGGGCTTTAAGACAAAGCTAGTCATTGTGCCGTGGAAAGGCGTGCTTTTGCAGAACTTGCAGATTACTGTCCTTTCTTACTCGAATGTGTCGAGGACGATGATAACAATGGCTTCTTGCGGCTTAAGCCAAATTGCAACGAGAGACTATAATGTATAAACAGTAGCATACGCGGTGACATCTTTTGTGAGGAAAAATGGATAGGTGGATGGTTGAATGTTTCTTACTGTTAAAGCAGTCAACATGACAGTTTTACTGTATTCGACAGTTGAAAAATCAGCCTTTAGACGCAGAAATATTGAACAGATTTAGGCTGAGTTGCATGCATCTTACTATAACTTTAACAAACGTCAAAAATATGTCAGACATCATACAAAAAGCACCGGTTATCGTCATAGTTACCGTTAATGTTAGGTGGTGCAACTCAGTCTTAGATAAAACTTAATACCTATAACTACAGCATTTCAGAATAACATGTATTTTTAACGAGATAGTGAGTTAATCGCTAATTAAGTCGATCTTACTGGCTAAATGTCACGCTGGCAAAGCCGAGGGCGAAAGCTAGTATTGTTTAGTCAGGTGGCCTGTCGACTACACACTACTTAGCACAGTGTTCTTTCACATCTGTCGTGTCTGTGCTTGCCGTAAGACCCCATGCGAGCTTAATTCATTTTCAAAGCTACATCTGCGTTAACGTGAATCTATATTACTTTTAAAACGTAGCTGTCTCTGCCACACTTGCACTCATAACTTTTGTAGAGCTTAATGGGACACTTACATTGCTAATGGACGTGAGAAATTCAGCAATTTATTTAATACTAGCTTTTCGCCCGCGGCTTCGCCCGCGTGGAATTTTGTCTTTCACAGAAAAACAATATCGCGCGCGTATTTGCTCACCGTTTAGACCTACCCTGGACTACGACAAACATTTTAAAACCAAAATCAGCTCAATCGGCCCAGCCGTTCTCGAGTTTTAATCAGACTAACGAACATCAATTCATTTTTATTTATATAGATAGATTTCTAGATTCTACTCACAGTATGTCTAAAATGTGGAGTGGGCCTGTTTTAATTAACATGTAGCTTAAGTTACATTCACATAGGTACCAGGTGTAATTTTAAACTATGTCTTGAATGTCTAATTGAAATCAATTAGAATTAGAATAGTTTTATAATTAAAGCTGATACAATTAGCTAAATTCATTGGATAAATCTATGAATAGCAAGCTCAGGTTAACTCTCCAATCTGCATCCAAAATTCAATACACTTTGACAGCTTCAAGCATACCATGAAGTACCTACATTAATCATTGCTTTTGTGAACCCAAAGAAAGCATAAGAAACATAAAACTCATACAGACCTATAATATATCACCTCTACTAACTCCATTTTCTTTAAACATGCTCTCTTCCAGGTCTTTTGTAATTGAATTGCCTAGCTTCTTTGTGTGGCACATTACACAGAAAGCGATTGTTACAAAACACCAACCAAAACGGTACCTAAAGTATTCAAGGTTCAAGGAATTTCATAGAAAACGATGACAAATGTCGAGAAAATAAATTGTTTCGAAACAAAGCTGCTGATCTCAAAGTCAAATAGATAGTAATTATAAGGGTTCTGTGTCTGCTGAATTATTTTCATCGTAGTGAAAGGGTTAGACGGGATAGTTATGTTGACAAAAACTTCACTTTGGAGTCCGAAACATGCAGTTTGAAAAACAGTGCGATTATTTCCCGGAAAATTTTAACGACTACTTTATTCACAGGACTCGTTGTGGAAATCCATGAATCATTGGGGGAGAAATATGTCCAGAAATAGTCGTCATTTGGTTGAAACGAACGAACCATCATCATCAGGGTATTCAGTCACCACTGCAGGAGCGTAACCTTTTCTAATTTTGAACAGATTTTCGCAGTAATTTATTGCTTACACGTGACAAGCTCAGAATTGTATTTCACAATTACAATCAAATTATATGCACAGTAGTTAATAATTATTCTTGAACCAAGTATATAGGGGAGAGTTCGGTATATTGTACCGCCGGGTAAATTGTACCACTCCCATATTTCGTAAAGTATTTATTGAATGTCTGTAATTGCAACACTCAGCGATACACAACTAAAATCAATTAATATCGGCCATGTGGTTTTTGCCGTGACAACAAACACGTGTGTTTTATTTTGAAAAGTATTTTTTCATTGTTTTCAAGTAACTTTTGACAATACATGTTTAGTTTGTAATTTTGTTAAATTTAATAACAGGGTGTTTCTAATATATTATTTAGAAGCGTAAATTAGTGTGGATTACAATTATTTGAAACATTTTTCGGTATTTATAAGCTATATTTTTTACCGATTTTTTAAAAGCACTGTCACCTAGTCGGCTAAATTGTACCACATCAAGTTGTATGGAACTTTACCAAAGGATTTTGAAATTTTTTTTAGTAAATCATAATTTGAAGTTATAATAGCGTAGTTATGTTTGACTAACAATAAATGAAAGCAAAAGACTGGCAAAGTAGATTAGGTACAAGTGTGCGTTACGATAATTGCAATTACAAAACTTGTACTCAAAATCGTGATAACGTGTAAAACAATATCGATTGTCTATGTTATTAACTACTGTTCCTTTTCGTTTCCTAATTTGTTAAGAATGTGTCGTATAATATTTTGCCATAGTTTTTTTATAGGCTTGAAATTTATTGAAATCTAATTTAGTAACCCTGTGGTACAAATTATCGAACCGGTTGGCTAAATTGGACCGAAGCTCTGAACTCGTACTTCGTTGATTTGTGCTAAATATACAACAATAATGTTAATTAATACTTATGAAATAGTAAGTTGAATAATGTATCTTTTATTATATACCATGAACATTAGCAAAAACAAAAGAAAACTATGTGTAAAATGGGATTGAAAAAAACTGGTCCAAATTAGCGGACTCTCCCTTACGTTAGCTTTCTATTTCAAATGTACCCTTAGTATTATTTTAGCCAATCATTTCCACCAGACTATTAAAACAGTAAATTAATTACTCTTGGGGTACTTGTTACTAGGTAGCTCTAATTAAATTTTCTCTCGTTGGTACACTAAGTCACTTTTCTACACGTACAAACCACGATAATTTGTACTATGTTCGTTCGTTCGTTTCAGCCAAATGACGACCACTGCTGGACAAATGCCTCCCCCAAGGTTTTTCATAATGAACGGTCCTGCGCTGCCTACATCCAGGCTCTTCCCGCGACCTTTACCAGATCGTCGGTCCACCTAGTAGGAGGCCTGCCCACGCTACGTCTTCCAGCCATGCAATGGGCAGCGTTCGGGAAGCTTCGCCATATACTCACGTCCGAAATACCGCAGTGTCTCAAGTCAAAAGTAATTGACCAATGTGTGTTGCCAGTGATGGCATAGGGGAGAGTGGGGGAATTGCGGACGCTGAAGGGAAATAACGCACAACATTCGTACTATTAGTAATAATCAGATTTTCTTTATTAATTATTAATCTTTAGTTAAACATCTACAAAAACAGTTATACTTATTAAACGAGATCAATCAACAAATGGAATATTTTTAGCAAAAACAAAACCTTGTCTGTCCGTAATTACCCGCAGCGCTCGGGGTAAATTCGGACTAACGCTGGGTTAATTACGGACAGGTCCACATCACAGACAAAAACCACAAGTAAAGCCTTTAGAAGAACTTCCTGCAGTGCAGTTCTCATGTGCCCACTTGTTACACTTTAAACACCTAATCCAGTCTTCGGCGGGTGGATGAACGTAGTACTTTTCCTGACAATAAATGCAAAAGTAATCAACATTTCCTTCATTTTCAAAATAATTTAGATTTCTTACACCCTTTGATCCTTTTAGCTTATTAGATGTAGTTTTATTTTGTTTTTCTTGGGCTTTTCTTTTCTTGTCTAATTTCTTTTGTTCCTTTTCTTCTAGATTCTTTTTTTCTGGTGTGCTGGTAAAAATGATGGAATGCTTTTTGTTTACTGCCCGTTTGTACCAGTTATTGGTAAATTTTTAAATAGTTTATCGAATTAGGGGTAATTGCTGACGTCCGTATTTACCCCGCAAGGCTTGTCCGCAATTAACCCAATTGGGTATTTTTAAATCAAAGAGATAAATTTGTAGGTTATGAAAACATTCCATAAAAAGAAACATTGGCGATTCAAACTTCATTGACAAAGCTATCAATAGATAATATAACTTTTTACCATCACTTAGTATTCAGACCAGTCCCTTAAATTAAAAAACACTAAAAATTAGATCAAAATACACAATTTTTTTAAATTTTACCTACCTTTCAAACTGTGCGCAGCCGGCTGTCGTAAGTTTTTGCATGGCACTAAAATGGCAGAAAGAAACAGATGACAGCACCGGGCTGCCGCGGGGGGGAGGGATTGAGTAGGTACTTGCTAGTCCGTATTTACCCCGCGTCCGCAATTCCCCCATCCTCCCCTACGGATCTGAGACGTGGTGTACTATGTAGTTTACAAAAATTACCACAATTCGTCCCTCCTCCAGGCATTTCTACAGCACATTTATTAATTACTCAGAACTTACTTAGATTATCACCATCATTTCAGCCACAGGACGACCACTGCTGAAATAAGGCCTCCTCCAATGACTTCTGGATGGCTCGTTGAGAGCGGTGGTAGAATTTAGGTGAGTTCATCAATTTAAGAGTAGGTAATGTACTATTGAAGGATAAAATCTGTATTTGAGTTGGAAAAGCAATATAATATTACTATGTATTTTGAAGGAATAAATCTTTATTTTGTCTTGCAGAAAATTGGCTCTCCCATTTCGAATAATAAAAAGTGTTATCGATAGCATCGTCCTCAAAACATCCTGCACAGAATTCCGAACGACCGCGATCTAACTGGTGATAAAGAAAATTGTATCCGTCACATAGTCCTCAACCTCAAAGTTTCGAAGATTAACGGCAGACCCATTGGCCAGCCTTTCCGGGACGATGGCTCAAACAAGTTGGATCCAACTTCGCTTGTCACACAAATCGAGCCAACTTTCAGTGATAAGCCGCGCTACTCTGGACTTTATTGTGTTGACACAAGAAACTTGATTGGAATAAGTAATTAATGTGGAGGATCTCAACGCGCAACGCTTGCAGATTTTGAGGCAAAATTAATGGACCAATTTATGCTCAACGTTGAATGGATTAGCTTGGATACATGTAAATTTTCATACATTCAGGGCTTTGTAATTTTAATATCATCAGAATATAAAAATTTGAGATAAACCTTTGACTAAATACTTCGGCTAAATAACTAATATTGACATGACATAAATATTTAAAAAATCCACACTTCTTTTTGACCGGTCAAATCACTATGATCCATTTGCAGTCAGTGTACCTTATGCCGTTGTAACAGAAACGATTTTGCAATAATAAAAGTACAGTCCTATGTGCGGTCGACTGTATGGAAACTCGTATACTGCGGGACGGTATGACGAAACCGCGGGGTCACCTCACATCGTGATTAAATACCTCAAACTCGGGCGAGATTCCGTTGGTGTGCGCTACAGTGCCGCAGTGTCCATCATTATACGTACGACGTTTAGAGCTTTAGACGATAGATTCGCTCCTAAAAGCTAGGGATGTTATGGATATGTAGTTTCGGTTATGGATACGGTTACGGATATAGGAATAATATTATACCGGTTTCGGTTACGGTTACGGATATTTTTTTTATTTCGGATATCCGAAAGTTTCGGTTACGGTTACGGATATCTGTGCTTTAGAATGCAATTTGCAATAGTTGTCCAACACGGTTCATTCATGGCCGCACACTTAACATCGAATAAAAGATATTAAAAAAATAAAAATTTATACTAGATGGCATTGTAAAGGTAAATCAGGCTGTTATGCCTTTACATATAATTCTATACAAAAAACTATTTAAACTAAGTACCTACATCCGAAACTATCTGAAACTTTTGAATCGGTTACGGTTACGGTATCGGATATTTTTTTATTTCGGTTATCCGAAAGTTTCGGTTATGGTTACGGGTATCCATAACATCCCTGCTTAAAGAATACCTTTATTTATTAAAATGTAAAAAGTGGCATAACGGGGCTATTGTCACTTTTCGTTCCCATACAACGCATTTGCGCCAGTTTAATGCAGCACAAAAATTTGACTGCGATCGCACCTGATGTTAAGTGAGATGCACTCTAGGATGGACATTGGTCATACCTAGTCTTGTGCTAATTGTGCTATTAACTCTCGCATTGAAGAGGCTCTGATTATAATGCTCGGGAAAGACAGGAATACGTACAGACAAGATTTTTACCAAACACATCTACCGGAGCACTCTTGAACACCTATTTAGAATTAAATCTCTTTCCGAACTGACTCTACAAGCAATCGAACATGTGTCTCTTTCAAAGCAATCAACTCCATATCATAAGGGCTCCCCCTTGAGCTATACATCCGTATTCACAAACGATGCTTGCTTAAGTGAAGCAGCAACGCTATGCGGAGTCGAACGCACAGCATTGAATAGAGCTCTGTGATTGGTGTGTATACTCCGCCACGTAAGTATTGTCTATGAATATGTTTTTTGGACCCTGTGCGTCCACGCGCACTGTGAGACCTCATAGTAATTTTTGTGAATACGGGCGTAACACCCACACACGAACCAATCACAGAGCTCTATTCAACGCTGTGCGTTCGATTTGCTGCTTCACTTAAGCAAGCATCGTTTGTGAATACGGGCGTTAGACTCCCGAGTGCAAACACCGCACAGGTGCGTACTCGGTCTTGTCAGAAAATATTATTGCATAAAGTTGTTCTCAACTTCACTGAGTTCCACCAGTTTATCTTATACACCAACAGCATGTCAGACTGTTGACATCTATTACCACTACATAGATGCTAAAATCATTAGTTTGTGATATGTTGTCTTCTGTACAAAGAACGGTATAATGTTTTGCGCACAAACTTTTGATGTCAGCAGCCATATCAAAACGACTCGCTTTTTCTAGGAAAACTAACATTGCTTAAATTATGTAACTCTGTGTAATATACGAATACTAGAGATAATAATATTTGTTTGAGCATAATGTACGAGTATATTATGTTTGTTAACGTTACTCTTTTGGATAGTCTCCAAAAACATCTTTAACTGATTAAAAAAAGGCTAAAACCCAATGTCATTTATAGGTTATTTTTTTATCTCAGGACCAACGAATGTTCCCAAGGGACATTTTTACAACTTTTTGTTAAAACCTAACTAAAGGGTCCCAGTAGCTTTCGTGTCCTCCCATAAATTATATCTTTAGGGATATCGACAAATTGGGACGTCCATTCATCAGATTTAAAGGGAAAGGCAATAAATTGCCTAGATATAAATATTCTTTTTTAAATACGCTTACTTCGTCTAAAGAAGTAGAAGAATTTTGCAGATTGCAAAGATGCCAACAGGTTGGTTAATAAAAAAAATCACACAATGATGAATTCAATTAATGGCTTTTAAATTAAAAGACTATTCTAAATTATCATGATTGATAAAATTACTGCCTCTCGAGTCCAACATTTTAAAAATTGTGAATTCCGTCAGATTATAACCCACTGTTAGTTTACAATCTCACGGGTTATAATTATAAACTGACGGAGTTCACAATTTCACGTTGACATATCTACTGTATACGTATAGTACACATATAAGTATAAGTAGCCACAATTTAGGTTGATGTGCTGTCGTCCTTAAATCTTATTACTATTACGTGTCGTGACGTGCGTGCTGGGTGCGACTTTTGTAAGAGACTCTTTCCGCAAATAATATAGTAGCTCTAACTTATACGAAATCCCAAATAATTACTCCTATGTAGGTTAGCTAATCAAAAGTTCTGTCGAACTCACGAAACTCAGGACAAATTAGTTAAGTCCCTAGGGCATTGGCACTGCTTATTAGAATAATTATGTACAGTCAATCTATATTTCGGAGGCCTATGTTGAGCTTTGCATTTGTGTGAGTGCACATGGATAGTGCAGGTTTATATTAACCGCTTTTTATCGGTCTGAGGCGCAAGTCCGCCGCGTATCTGTCACAGTCACACTTCTGACACTTCACCTCTGGTACTGGTAGCAGCGTGTTTAACACGTTGAGTGCGAAACCAGGTCTATAGACCTTGTGTACGTCTCGCTTACCGTGCGGCTAAGAAAATTATAGTCTTCCTTGTCGTGCGAAAGGCATAACTTCAATTGGGTCCGGTGTAGGAAAGTGATGAATATATATCTATGATGTATTCTTAAAATAGAATCCAATGATGTACCTACCTTAATACCAGGTTTTTAGACCTGGTACCGCACGGAAGTAATAAAATGTCTTCACAATGCGAAACCAGGTCGAAGCACCTTGTACCCTGCGCACCTGGTACCGCACCCCACGCTAGCTTCGTGCAGCCAGTGTTGCCTCGCATTCGTAAGAAACGCACATGTCGACATGGCGTCAAGAGAAACAAACAAAATCAAAACTGCAAATTGATTATAATTTAATTTGCTACACGATTTATTGCTAATTTAAATAATGTTTTTCGTGACAAACATTTAAGTACATTTAAGTTGTAACTAAATGTTATTAAATAATATGTTTTCTTTAAATATAGCTTATTTAAGTATTTATGCACGTATGTCTTATTTGTAAAATATTTAGACTAAATTATTAAAACATCTTTGTTTCTTACTTTTTAAATTTTTATTAAAACTTAATTTAAACTATCGATATTTGTATTTCACATCCCTAGAATACCCACCAGACTTCCCTACTTCAGTGCGGCACAGGGTGCATAAGCCTTGTATTTTGAATATAGCTATAATTTTTATACTAAACAAGTTATTCACGAACGCCTTCAGGTGTATGTCAATAAATGCATTATTATTAATATTCAAAGAAAAAAAACACAATATCTATTAACATGAAGCAAAAAATAAAATTAATATATCTTAAATATTACAAGGTCTTTAAGCCTTGTGCCGCCACAATGTAAGTTTTAATACCAGGTTTAATGACCTTGTACCGAAGGAATGAAAAGTATTAGAAATTTACTGCCGCAGCAAAGGTGTTAATTCTTAGTTTTTTGTTTTTGTGATAATTTTTTTCCAAACAAACACATTTGAGATTTTTTTCTGACTCTATTTTTGGAGATCACACACACAAATGCAAAGCTTGGGTTACGCCTCATAAACTGTACCTATATTATTAAGTTTCCAAAACTCAAGGTTTAAACATTATTCCCGTAAAAAGTTTTAAATTTCTTTTACGATTAGAGATATTTGCTGTTTAATATTTGTGGAACTGAAGCTTATGTTTAAAGAGTTTTCACATTTCCCATATTTTTAAAGCGTTTGCATAGTAATTAATTAATTTTAAATAGCTACGCTTGATTATGCTGTCGACGGTACCAAAAGGAAGTTTTTTGCCTCAATAAAATGTTACAAAAGTTATTTTGCCCTAAAATAATGGGCTGCTCTTGAAAATAAGAAAGCCATAAAAAATAAGACCCACTTAATGTGAGACTTCAGCATGGAAAGTTTTGTCATTATTATTTCGATATCGAGCGACGATATTTTTCCATGTTTTTAATCTCCGGAGCGTTATTTACCGTCAAATACGGCCCTGGGGAAATATACGAAAAACGATTTCCATACATCGAATCTTCTCTTCTTCAATCATAGTTTTCTATAGTCCGCGCCAATAGAAACTGGCAAACATTGGTACTTACTCGAATAACATTCACACCTAACGGGTTCTGTATATCAAGTAATTTGAGTGAGCTTACTGTGAGCTATTCGTATTGAAAAATGAAGAAAGAAAGAAAGAGAAAGATACATTTATTACAATGGACATCACACAAATACAGGCAATTACATAGACATGACAGTGGCACATAATAATGGAAGAAGAAAAAAAAAACAAGAGTAAACTGAGCAGTGCCACCCATTCACCAACAAGATGCCCACTGCAACGGGACCCCACTCAGCATATGCCGTGGCCCACGGTGACGAAGGCCACGGCGCTGGTATAGTTATATTTAATAAAACGAATGAGTTGCAGGTTGAGAATAGACAATCTTTATTTCTTTTTCATTAGCTATGGAACACTAGTACACATTTTTAACACTAGATGGCGCTAGTATGAAGTAGTTATTTAATTATTTTGATACTATTAAAAAACATAATATTTTAACAGCACCACTTATCAAAATAATCTAATATCTATTTTAATAACAATTAGCCAAAGTATTAAACAACTTAACTAAGACTTATATTGTATTCTTTAAACATTTTGAACACCTAATAATTTTACAAAATAGTTATGTTTGGCACCACTTAAACTTTTCGTTAATACATCAGCGGGCATCTCAGATGTTGACAGATGAACAATTTTTACAAGCTTATTAGAAACTGCTTCTCGTATAAAATGATACCGCACATCTATGTGCTTGGTTCGTTTGTGAAATAAAGGGTTTTCTGTCAACCTCTGGGCTCCCTGGTTATCATTGTAAATTACTACAGTATAGTTACAATCAACAATTTCTGATAAAAGACTTTTTAAATACATTGCCTCTTTACATGCCTCAGCAATGGCCATGTATTCGGCCTCAGTACTTGACAATGCCACTGTTTGTTGCTTCCTGCATTCATAGGATACTACACAACCTGATAATTTAAAACAAAATCCCGTATAAGACTTTCTATCTATAGTATTTGAAGCCCAATCGGCATCTACAAAACCTTCTAAATTACAATTGTCTTTAGAGAACTTCAAACCATAAGATTTAGTTTTTTGTAAATATTTTAGAATCCTTTTGGCATGATGCCAATGAACTGAATTAAAACAATTATTAAATTGGCTAAGATAGCTTACACTGTATGATATATCTGGACGTGTTAATACTGATAAATACATGAGATTTCCTATAAGTTGTTGGTAGGGAAACTGTTTATCAACACATTCTGCCTTATCTAATTTCAAATTGCATTCCATTGGAGTGTCTTTAGTATTACAATTATTCATATAAAACTTTTTTAGAATTTTTTCTACAAATTGTTGTTGGTCAATTACAATACAATTGTTTTCATATTTAACTCGCATGCCCAAACACCTTTTTATTGGACCTAAGTCCTTAATTTTGAACTGTGACATAAGTTTCTCCTTCAAATCATTAGTCATAGTTTTATTATTAGAAAAAATGAAAAAATCATCAACAAATATTGCAATGATAATCTGCTCATCTTTACATTTTTTACTATATAAACATGGTTCTGAAACTGACTTTACATAATCCATTTCTAACAAAAAATCATTTATTCTGGAATTCCATGCCCTAGCCGACTGCTTCAGTCCATATACAGCTTTTTTAAGTTTAAGTACACAATTACTTGGACAACTTAAAGAAGGAGGTGCCTGCATGTATACATTTTCTGTTAAAACACCATTTAAAAAGGCTGTAACTACATCTAGATGAGTTATTTCAAATTGAAGCTTTACACTTAATGCAAACAGAAGTCTAAGTGTAGAGTACCTTAGAACTGGTGAGTAAGTCTCGTTAAAATCTACTCCATGTTGCTGAGTGTAACCTTTTGCAACAAGTCTAGCTCTGTACCTGATACTGTCGTTGCTTTCTAGCTTTTTCTTGAACACCCATTTACATTGTACCACTCTATCTGCCTCCTCTTGGTTGACAATCTCCCATGCCTGGTTGTCCTCAAACGCTTGAAGTTCATCAGACATAGCCTGCAGCCACTTGTCTTTCTCTGGACCATTGGTAGCTTCATGGTAAGTTATGTCTTCAGCCCAAGACTCTGGTTCATCTGAAACACAAAGATTAGTAAAACCGTACCTTTGAGGAGGTTTTCTGATACGCTTTCCAACCAACTGAGGCTCTTCATTTTCAGATTGATCTTCTTCTGATAATGTCTGATAAGACTCTCCATCAGTTGAAGTTGTACTTTTTTCTGAATCACATACATAAGTAGGATCATCTTGATTTATCAATGTTGTTGAACTTTCTTCTGTAGAACTTTCCTCTCGCTCTGATTGCTGTTCATCAATCTGTCCTTCGTTTATTTCTATCTGAGTAGTTTCTGGTTCCATTATGATGACATCTCTGCTGGTAGATATTTTTCTAGTTTCTGGATTATACAATCTGTAACCTTTCACGTTCTCTGAGTAGCCCACCAATATGAATTGAACTGCTTTCTTGTCCCATTTCAATCTTTTAGTTTTAGGAACATGCATCATTACCTGGCTCCCAAATATTCTGACGTGACTGAGATCAGGTTTTTGTCCAGTCCATATTTCAATCGGTGTCTTTTGGTCCAAACCTGAAGCCGGCGATCTGTTTTTTAAGTATACAGCCGTATTAACTGCTTCGGCCCAAAAGCTTTTATCCAGTTTAGCTTCGAACAATAAACATCTTGCACGTTCAACTATGGTCCTGTTGAAACGCTCGCTGAGACCATTCTGCTCCGGAGTGTACGGATTCGTCTTCTGATGAATAATTCCATTATCTTTCAGATAATTTTCCATCATATCTGAGCAGAATTCCCCTCCATTGTCGGTTCTCAATATTTTTATCTTTGTTCCTTTCTGATTCTCAACCATTCTTTGAAATTCCTTGAAATACTGTAGAGTCTGATTCTTTTCTTTTAGAAAATATACAAATGCCATCCTGCTTGCATCATCGACAAACAATAGAAAATATCTTGCCTGTCCAATCGATCGAACCTCCATAGGTCCACACAGATCTGAGTGAACTACATCTAGCATTTCTGTACTTCTATGGTTTCGTAGTTGGAATGGCAAACGGCTCTGTTTCCCCTCACAACATACTTGGCAATTGGATTTTGTAATATCAGCCTTCACATCAAAAGATACTCCCTCTACAGCACCATTTTTCATCTTCTGCAAATCATTACTATTGATGTGTCCTAATCTTCTGTGCCACTGTTTTGCATCTGTAGTTTGAACTGCTGCCGCCAACACTTTCTCTGACTTCATTGTATTCAACTTATACACACCATTCTCCAAGTTAGCTATTCCAATAAGCTCATTCCGTTGATTATGTATATAGCAAACATCACTTTCGAAAGTAACTTTGTTTCCTCTTGCTATCAACTGGCTTACTGATAACAAGTTGGTGGTTAGGTTAGGTATATATAAAATGTTGTTTACCTTAATGTCAAACTGAGAATTATTTACAAGGGTAGTAATCTGTGTATCTCCGGCACAAACCACTGGCACAGTCATATTGTTTGCAACAGTAACTCTCTTCATATCGTGTACTTTTCTCACTTGCAATAAGTTTTCTTTGCTTGATGTCATATGAGCACTAGCCCCTGAGTCGATATACCAGTCTTCCTTGTCAAATTCACTATTGAAAAATGCAGCACTGAATGCGTTTACTTGCTTTTCTTTCATTTCGGGACACTGGTTCTTGTAATGGCCAATTTTCTTGCACTTGTAGCATTTTATAACCTTTTTGACATTTGACGTATTTGACGTTTGTGGTTTCGCGCCTTTTGTGTAGTTATTTTGACCAACCTTACTTTTTTGCTTCGACCATAATGCAACTTCCGAGTCATGGTCACCGATCTCAGAACTCATATCAAGCAGTTTGGTTTTTATGACATCAGAGTTTATAGCTATGCCAGAATGTTCTATTGCCATAATCATCGGGGCAAACTTTTCTGGCAGCCCCGCCAACAGCAATGATCCGATCCATTCCTCATTAATTTCAAATCCTGTACCTTTTAGTCGTTGTGCAGTTTCCACTATTTGACTCACGTAATTTGTCATGGATTCACAGTTATCTAATCTGATGGATATTAGTGTTCGAAGCAGACTAATTTTTCTTGTGAATCCGCTGTCATCAAATAACCTCTGGAGTTTCTGCCACAGGTCCTTGACTTTGGTTTCATTTTTGATGTGTACATATAACTTGGGATCAATCGTCATGATGAGTTTTGCTTTCGCTTTTCTGTCTTCTGCATCATTTAAATCGACAGGAATGGCGTCGATGTCCATGCCTTCCAAGATGAGAAAATTTCTTGCCGCGAACGCCCAGTCATCATAGTTCTCCCGCCCTTTCAACTTCGGCACATTCAATAAATAACTTCCTGACGACATTATAACTTTATTTCTGATGCACGATACGATTTTACTGTAGCAATTTTATTAAACTTTTGCACTGGGCCCATAACCTAATAAAACGAATGAGTTGCAGGTTGAGAATAGACAATCTTTGTTTCTTTTTCATTAGCTATGGAACACTAGTACACATTTTTAACACTAGATGGCGCTAGTATGAAGTAGTTATTTAATTATTTTGATACTATTAAAAAACATAATATTTTAACAATATTAGATTCTAAGACTCTTTACATTTTAATCATAATACTACCTGACCTGTGAATTGTATACCGCCATTCAGTTCGATTTTCCCTACCCTGATGAAACATAGTAAAATCATACCATTATTTAAAGCAGGAGACAAAAGTGACCCATCCAACTTTAGACCTATATCGATACTACCTGCGCTCAGTAAAATATTTGAAAAAATTATTTTCAATCAACTACTGTCTCATTTTAACTTAAATAAACTGTTTCATGAAAAACAATATGGGTTCACAAAAGGGAAAAGTACGACCGATGCAGGGGTTGCTCTTATCAAACACATTTTCGATGCTTGGCAGGAGAAAAAGGATGCTATTGGTGTATTTTGTGACTTATCGAAGGCGTTTGACTGTGTTGATCATCAAACTCTGTTATTTAAGCTAGAACATTATGGCGTATCAGGCAAGGCCTTAAGCCTATTACACTCTTACCTCTCAGACAGATTACAAAAAGTAAATATTCACGGAACTAACTCTTCGGGCGCCCCCCTAAAAATGGGAGTGCCCCAAGGCTCAATACTGGGACCATTGCTCTTTCTGATTTATATAAATGATCTACCTTTTTATTCAAAGGACCTTTGTGAGATAGTATTATTTGCTGATGACACTTCTTTAATTTTTAAAACTGACAGGCGTCAGGAAATATTTGACGACGTGAATAATGCTCTTTCCAAAGTATTAGACTGGTTTACAACTAATAATTTGCTATTAAACGCAAAAAAAACTAAATGTTTAAAATTCACTATGCCTAATGTCAAACAAGTTAATACTAATATTACAGTAAATAATGAACGCATTGAACTGATAAACTCTACTGTCTTTCTAGGTATTACCCTAGACTGTAAATTACAATGGGGCCCCCATATTGCTGCCTTGGCGGGAAGACTTAGTTCAGCTGCCTTTGCGGTGAGAAAGATCAGAAACTTGACTGATGTTGAAACAGCAAGGCTTGTATATTTTAGTTATTTTCATAGTATTATGTCTTATGGTCTTTTACTGTGGGGCTCAGCAGCAGACATAGAATCAATTTTCATTTTACAGAAAAGAGCTGTTCGGGCAATATACGGTCTTAAACCACGTGACTCGCTTAGAGAAGTTTTTAAAGAAATCAATATATTGACTGTGGCTTCGCAATACATATTTGATAACATTATGTATGTCCGTAAACATATACATTTATTTACTAAGAAAAGTGACGTCCACTCATTTAACACGAGACATAAGAATAAACTTGCTGTTCCATCATTTAGGTTGCATAAGATAGGTAATTCATTCTTGGGGAAATGTATTACCATATTTAACAAAATACCACACAACCTTGTCGAATTGCCAATAAACAAATTTAAGATACATATAAAAAATACCCTTATGTCCAAAGGGTACTACAAGGTTCGAGACTATATTGATGACAAGGATGCGTGGTCAGTTCAGTCTGCACATATTTGATGTACTTAAATTTGACTATTCTTACCGTTAGATAATTCCTGGCAATAAGTGGTGACTGAGTTTGTTCCGGCGTTTCTTCTCAGCACTTGCCATATGTTTGTCTCGAAGCGCTGGTAGGGCCCAAAAGATAAGGAGACATGTAAAGTGCCCCATAAGGGCTACCTTTTCTTTTTTTATTATTTTCTATTGACGTTCATAAGTGCCACTTGTGGTCTAAACTGAATAAATATTTTTTGATTTTGATTTTGATTTTTGATTTTTTTAAATTTTCAATCACAAAAAAAAAAACAAATTTGGTGCTTCGGGTACACCGTATAGGTATCTCCTACGATGTACCCGTACAATACATACAATTCTACATATTCGACGATTTTTTTTTAAATTTCTAGGATTTAAAATTAGGATTTTAAAAATACCAGTGCCCATTGGCGCGGAATATAAGCTTGTTACTTATTCAGACAAAAGAACCGGTATCATAATATTGAATTGGTTCCTTCCAGTGCCGCCGCTATTTATCTATGATTGCCTAGGGTCACCTATCTCTTTTATTTTTTTATTATTTATTTATTTTTATTTATTTATTTTCCATATAAATACACACAGTAAACATTAATATTTTCTGCCAAACTGTGACACAGTTTGTCGGCAGCAGTTCTCACAATACTGTTATTACATAGCCTTTAAATAACATTATACGTATAGGTACAGACGACGGCACGCCAAGTAAAACACCTAGGTTGAATTGCACCACCCCACCCCAATCGCGACCACAACAACCGGTGCCTTCTATATGGAGTTTGACAGACCCTTGACGTTTGTTACAGTTAAAGTAAGATGGTACAACCCACCCCAAGGCCTCTTTTCTTACTGATAAAATGGTGACCGCCGCTGACTTTTTACACTAAATAAATCTTAATGTTAATCACAAACATAAGACCAATGTTTAAACCAAAACATTTTGTAAACATGCACTCACACTCGCATACACATACACACATACACATAGGTACACACTACACATACACTCACATTACATGGTAGAAACATAACACTTAGCTTTTGAACAGTATCTATTATTATTCTGTGGTATTACACACAACATAGGTAACCGTCTGAGGACAATCATACTCGTAAGGTCATGGACACATCGATAAATAGTGCTTTCGCAGAGTTCTCTTAAGGTGGTTTTTACTTATTATGTTTTCAAGGAGGTCGTAGGGCAATTCATTTAACAGAGTAGGTACTAGCCACCTTCTTTCTCTCTTTCCATAATAGTTTTTAATCTTAGGCACAACTAGCTTTGGTTTTTTAGATTGACGGGTTGCATATGTATATTCCCTCTCCTGCTTAAATTCGTTTTTATCATATTGTTCAGTCAGAATTGTTACTTTTACTTTAGATTCTATTGGTAGTATTTTACACATTTTAAAAAGCTGTTCATAGTTTCCCTTTAGCGCGATTTTTTCCTTGGTTGATATTCTTCAAACGCACAGAATACCGAATAGTTCATGTAGAAACTATTGCCGTGCGTGCTACAAAATAAAGCCCTATTTGCCTGTCCTCATATAAACAAGACGCAACGAACCAAAAACTCTTCAAATAGAATTGGTTATTATTTGTTCGAGCGTTCATCTGCTACGTCATGACGCAGATCTATAAAAACTCATTTATTTTTGCAAATAGGCTTCTAAAAAGCACTTTTACACGTCCCAATATTAACCCTACCACTGTTTCGGGACAATAAATGGACCAGTGCTGAGAAGAAGCAACGCAAGATTTATTGTTGTTATGGGGGTTGAGAGACTTCTTTCCACTTAATAATGGGGTAAAACACTCGTCAATATGCCCCTGAAATACAAATTAGTACTTAGTTTTAACTCACTGATTTATTTATTTATTTGGAAACGCAACAACTTTGTTTACAATTTAAATTAATTCAAAAAGTTCATTTTTTTTTTGCTAACAAATGTGACAATAACTATGATTCATATTAAACCCCTAAAATAGCCTGTATTACAATAAGACGCCACTGTGTCAATTGATGTACCTACTGTCGTCCGTACATTATGGATGCTTAAGGCTGGGTTGCACCATCTTACTCTAACTTTGACAAAAATCTGTCAAACAAGCGGACGACATAAGGTGAATAAGGCAGCAGCAGACGACGTGTCGCAGCGACACTACTGGTTTCTATGTATTTCTATGAAATAGCACTCGTAGTAAGCGACTCGTCACCTGGAAGTATTTCATGAAAATACATAGAAAGTGGTGGAACGTCTGCTGCTGCTGCGTGCAGTCGGCTACGAACTTGCAACTTTATAGTTACCGTTAAAGTTAGGTGGTGCAACTCAGCCTAAGTATTGACCCACTCGTACTTTGCTCGTAGACGCGGATACTTTCAGCTATACATATTTGCCCCCAACTCCCAATAAGGAACAAAATTCTTGAGTGTAATAAAATATAACTTTTAATTAACTGTCGACGTATCTCTCCCTCTCTTTCTAACGATTTACCGCCTCTTAACTTTCAGCGGTGCTCTGCCTTTACAAGTACTTTAATTATGTTTATTTAGAGTAATAAAATACACATTTAACAAATTCATTAGCCCCAATTATAAACCCACAGTAAAATTATAAAGCTTGAAATTAATTTTAAAGGTATCACCTTGACATAACAAATTCTGTTGTTTAAGAATGGCCCAATTAGAGAAGGACAATGCAATGTTTCGTAATTATATTCCTTTGACATTACGAGGTTTGTAGGTACAAACATCACAAACGGAAGAAAAGGAAAAGCCACAATTAATGAAGAAATGTATTTTCTGTAACGAACCTCGCAATTCGATTTCAATTTAAAAGTCAAGCGTGTGGTTTCTTGAATTTCAATATTTGGACAAGTTACAATATTGGATTCATACTAAAGTAAAATAGTTTCGTAACAGGGGCTTAGGATCCGTAGATCCATTTTATTAAATCTTTTGAACTCATTTTGTTATTTAAATAAGTTTGTATTTAACTAAGTTTTTGGTCTAAGCTTGCAGTAAACACTGTGACTTGTTATTCAGTTGAAATAAAAGCGACTTTGCAACCAATATGTGTAGTTTGATGTGCTGTCGACGAGACAAAGTATTCCACAAACAGACTAGATGAAGTATTTTTTAGTTCATCCTTTGACGTGAGTTCCAAAGATACTCGTAAAAATACCACTTAATATTGTCGACAATTTAGTAGCCTACTTTCCTACATGATCTCAAAATCCGTGGACTATATTTTGAAATGGTAAATAATAATAAAAGAGTCAATTACAGCGAAAATCTAAAAAGGAAATCTAAATTATACGCTTTTTTCAATTAAGGCTGGAAAAACTGAGTTATTCAAATTATGATTGCTGCATTTGTAAGAAATTATTTTTTTGTTCTTCGTAACCTCTACTTAATGAAAGAGGAAAATCGTCGTTTATTAAAATGTCAATCACTTTTTCTTTCCGCCGAATTCACAAGGGTACCTAGTTAGGTAGTTACTTATCTTAACTAACAAGCTTACAAAAAAAGCTTATCGCAAAAACCACGTTATTCTCTTCTCCACGTTTTCGCCTCTATTTTGTCATTTAGTTTCAAATATTTAAAAAAATGTAATAGGTACAATAAATGAAGGAGTTTCTACACTCCGCTCTTTTAGAAGGATTTTTTGTAAAATATCGATTGATGAAAGTGTTAAAAGCCTAACATTGCATTGTCTCGCAGGTGTGAAAAGTAGACTATTGTTTATTATCTTCTGTCTATAAAATCCGATCAGGCTTCAGCTGGTTAATCCCTCACTGCACTCAAGTTTCTGCCTTACCTTAAGCCCTACGTTAAGGAGTTAATTCTAGAACGGCTTAGTTGAAATGTTCACGAGTAAAATGTTGAAATGCTAATTAAAAGTTAGTGTTTAAAAACGCGTGGTCTAGTCTACCTAGTGATTATAAAGTTGGACTCTTGATCCGAAATTAAATATGATAATGCTTCAAGGGTGGAGGCCACGTACCGGAAAGGACGTCCACCCACAAGGTGGACCGACGACCTCATAAAGGTAGCGGGAAGGCGCTGGATGCAGGCCGCCACCAACCGGCCATTGTGGAAATCATTGGGTGAGGCCTATGTTCAGCAGTGGACGTCCTATGGCTGAAATGATGATGATGAATGCTTCAGCGGGAAAAGTGCTCATTTCAATCAGTGTCGAGGCGTGCTCAATTGTCCACAGCTGCCTCGGTTAATGTTAAGCCCCTCTTTGCCAGAAAGGCACAAGCTGTTACCATTATTTGGATTTTATTGTCTTGTGTCTTATGTCAAATAACCCACAAGAAAGCAAAATACAGTTGATTAAATGGTTCCTACCGAGTGTTTACTCCGACCTGAGTAAATACAGCAGTGCTTGCCGATCACTTAGGCCGTCTTGTAACCGCAAATAAACTGAAGGCACCTTGCCTCACTAGTTCAGTTTATTTTTCAATAGGAAACATACATATTGTCGACCGTTTGGGGGTAGTGGTTCAGAACGGAGTACTATGCCGAGAGGTCCTGGGTTCGATTCCCGGCCGGGCAGAAATTGAAATGATAAATTTTAATTTCTGTGACGGCTTTGGGTGTTACTATTGTATGTATAATATGTATGTACCTACATTTAAAAAGTATATAAGTAGTATATCCGTTAAGCTAGCACCCATAACACAAACATAATTTGATTACTTTGGGGCTAGCTTTCGCTGTGCGAAATTGTCCAAAGATTTATTTAAAAATATATATTTTGTTGCATTCAAATACAATATTTCAGTTATTTAGGTTAGATATACCTACTTAACATCAGGTGCGATTTGCAGTCAAATACCTGCCTTGTTCTGCATAAAAAATCACGTAGGAGCGACAGTATACCTACACAAATGTTAACATTTAAAGAAAGGAGGATGTGCAAGAAGATACGAGTACTTACTGTAAAATCTCTAAACTCAAGTCATCTTCCAGACATTTAAATCTCTAAACCTTGTCGTACCGGAGAACAAAACAACAATTAATCACGTTAAAGACCGCAATCCACTCTCATCGACAATATTCTTAGTCAGACGACAATATCGATGAAGAGACTTTTGAAAGAGTCCATTAAAATTTGTATACCCTTACTACGCTTCTGATTAATGGTCCTGGCACTTTTCCTTTGAAAGTCACCTCAGTCTCGCAATTAATCCTTAGATTGCCTTACTTGTCCAATTTATTGGTACTTAGAATAAACTCAAGTACAGCTACTAAATTGGATAACATTAATAGCTTTTGCTACCACAACCAAAAACTAGGGCACTTGATGATATATTATATTCCTTGTATTCTAGATTCTGTGAGACTTAGTTCAAATTATTCCAAAACTTTATTTATTTCATGCCAACAGCATTATACATAATACTCTCATTACAGTAACTTCTAAGATAAAATATTAAGGAGTTCTCAATCAAAACTACAGTTAGCTAAATGTAGAAAAACCGTGACAGAAAGCAAACCGAAAGGCAATCAAATCGAGAAAGCGAGTGAAACCGCGAGCAAAAGCTAGCTATCTGTAGCTCCACTCTACATCAGGTGTTAACCTATTTGACAACTTTTTCCTCATAGTTTACAAAGTCAAAGTAGGTATGTGTATGTTTGATGATTTAGGGCGCACTTTCTTGGACCCAACCCATCCCGTTTATACTGTCAACCGAAAAATAAAGGGACCAAGTTGTTTAGATAAACTTTGGGGACCTGATATGATGGATGGAGCTGGCTAGTTTAGTCCGAACTTTAGTCTTAGAAACACTATACAGGATGTTAGGTAAATGGGTATATGAGCCGACACTAGCCAATGTTAACATGGTCATATAAATGGTATGGTGAGGTCAGAAATTTGATATCATCATTTTAATTTTTTTAATTTTCATACAAAATAAATTTTATAAAATCCGATTTGTATGAAAATTAAAATAATTAAAATGAAGATATAAATTTTCTGACTTCACCATACCATTTATATGACCATGTTAACATGGGTTAGTGTCGGCTCACATACCCATTTACCTAACACCCTGTATAACGGATAATAAACGTGGTCAAGTTCAAGGTTAGGTATATACTTACATAAGTATACCAGCTCAGTCGGTTGAGGAGAACTGGTCTTAATAAAGTCTAGACAGGTATGTAGGTACGCGCAAGAAAAGTGAGGCAACTAGAGTGGACCATTCTGACTGGTATTTTTTTAATTAAATGTCTTATTAGATAGATTATTAATTAAAAAACATTTAAAATTGTTAAAACGTTAAAACTCTTCTTTCGGAAAAATTGACAACGTATGTGGATGACATAAGTTTTTTGCCACACTTTAGACGAAGCGCTTGTCTAGGCTTTATTAATCTAAGAGGTTGGTTAAGTGGTATATTGTTTTGATAAGACTAGCCGTGACTGCGACTTTTTTTCATGGTAATCATCTTCTCACTGTTTATATGGAACTAATTGATCAATCAGTGCACAAACATATGAAGCGACAACACTATTCTCAATTCAAACTCAACTAGACATAGATTCAATGTGATTAATTAAATTATAATAATTGAATCATTTATCAGCTTATTACACACCTGCCAAATCTCTGACTTTATTATATTATAGCGGCCGCCCGCGACTTCGTACGCGTGGATCCCGTTTTACCCCCTTCATCTATCTTACGCGGCTTAGATTTTTTCATACAAATGTTTTTTCCCGCTAACTCCCGTTCCTGTGGGAATTTTGCAATATCCTGTTGTAAGTAAGGTTTAAGTTTACTAAGGTACCTGCATGCCAAATTTCAAGCGTCTAACTTAAGCGGTTTAGATTTTTCCGCTAATTCCCGTTCCCGTGGGAATTTCGGGAATTCCATATTGTAACTAAGCTTTAAGTTTCAAGCGTCTAACTTAAGTGGTTTAGATTTTTCATACAAAAGGATTTTCCCGCTAATTTCCGTTCCCGTAGGAATTTCGGGAATTACTTGTTGTAACTAAGCTTTAAGTTTACTAAGGTACCTACATGCCAAATTTCAAGCGTCTAACTTAAGTGGTTTAGATTTTTCATACAAAAGGATTTTCCCGCTAATTCCTGTTCCCTTGGGAATTCCTAAGTATACTATAACCTGCCCAGGAGTATGAAGAATAATTGTACCAAGTTTCGTTAAAATCCGTCGAGTAGTTTTTGTTTCTATAAGGAACATACAGACGGACAGACAGACAGACAGACAAAAATTTTACTGATTGCATTTTTGGCATCAGTATCGATCACTAACACAGGGGGTGACCCCTGAGAGTTATTTTGAAAATATATTTCATGTACAGAATTGACCTCTACAGATTTATTATAAGTTTAGATGTATTTAATATAGTCTATTTCATATCCATCCTACTTAATATTATAAATACAAAAGTTTGTATGGATGTCAGGATGTCTGGATGTCAACATGTTTGTTAGGTACTCTTTCACGCAAAAACTACTGAACGGATTTCGACGAAACTTTACAGTATTATTGTTTATAACCAAGAATAACATATAGGCTATAATTTATGACGATATGTTGTAAACCAAATTTCAATAAATAAATAAGACGTAAGAAATATTTACAAAAAAGCGTCATCTATCAACATTGCTTTTGACGTTCGTAAATATTCATGCGGACGACGAAGCCGTGCAACGCCATCCATCAAGCACTGTTCAAACTACTGCTTTTGACGTTCGTAAATTAAATACAGAAATTTTATGAAATAAAGAAATGTTATGTATTTAAATCACAGTGTACTACCACAGAGTACTACCATTGGTTAAAACGGGGTAAAACGGGTCCACGTGTACGAAGTCGCGGGCGGCCGCTAGTTTAGAATAATGTAGTCCTATCACCACAGTGTTTAGGTTGACCTGCCATCTTCCTATTCAGTTACAACAATAATAATAATCCTCCACTTAAAATAAAGTTACAAAATCACTGTACTCGTTAGTCGGTTAGTTAGTTTACTAATCCACTCAACATGGAACTAATTATTTGGCGTAATAAGTTGAAACAGTTTTGAAACAACTATCAGTTGGCCGCAACTAACCCTTACCTGTTTAACTTAAAACCGAGGTTGTGTTAAACTGTAATTGCTGTGGCCAACTACACATTATCCTGGCTTTAATGTGTTCCCCAGAGACTGACTTTTACCACCATTAGAGTTGAATAACACTCCACTATGATTCCGCTCAGTTAACCCTGTGGCATAGGGTTTGTTAGCCGACTTTTTCTACATGACTGTGTTGGTGGAATAAAATAGGTACCTACACATCGATTTAAGGCTGAGTTGCACCACCTAACTTAACAGTAACTGTAACGATGACCGGTGCTTTTTGTATGGAGTTTGCCAGATTTTTGACGTTTGTCAAAGTTAAAGTACAACAAGTTAACACAGCTCTAGAGTTGGATAACACTCCGCAACTCAGTTAAACTGTGTGGCAACATGGTTTGTTAGCCGACTTTTCCAAAATGTGTTGGCGTAAAAAATAGGTACATCCTTACACGTCGAAATAAATTTAAAAGTACCTAGCAATTTTAAAACTGAATTGCAATCACATTTTCTGTCTCTACAACTTACTTCACTGATTGCACGAAACTGTTCTGCGTGCGTATTTATTAGAAACATGAAGAAGAAAGTAAAAAACAAAATATTCCGCCGCGTCTGTTCGTGTTATATTCAAAAATAACTGAACGGACTATCATGCGGTTTTCACAAATAGATAAAGTGATTCAATGAGGGTGGTTTTTTTTGGAAAGGAGGCAAACGAGCGACGGATCACGGTGCCCATAGACACCCGTAGTCCGTGATTAAGGCAACTTTCTGTAGTACGCCAATGCAAGCGAAGCCACAAGCAAAAGCTAGTATTAGTATAGTACTCTATTTTGAGTTAGTGTACAATTAGCTCCATCAAAAGTTAGGTAATGGGTTGACGACGAAATTCTGCGAGTTATTCTTGTCCACAACAAACACAAAGTTGTCATCATAACTGGAAGGACACTAGGGGAGACCTAGGAGAGTTGTGACAATTTTTACTTTTGGGGCCATATCTCGCTCAAAAAACATTCCACAGCTATGAATCATACAAATGTATGTAGCGCCGTTCCTTCTGTTTTCAAAACAATCACCAAAGTTAACTAAAGTATTAGGGTTTCTAAGAAAATCACCAAAATCTTAGACCACTCCCTCTGTCACAACTCTCCTAGCACCGAGGTAAGTTGTGACAGGTAGCGAGGTGAGTTGTGAGAGCATTGTATTTCATCTATTAGATATAAAATACCATAATACTCAATCAAATATAATTTTTTAGCAAAAAAGTACTTTAATCATCCTTTAGTAACAATTAAAATAAATAGTTATAGGATGTCGTTACACAAATTGAGCCACATTTCTCCAGCTTTCATTTTTCTCCCACACTGGATTTTTTAATTATATTTTTTAGCTAATATAGTCACTAAATATATTTTCTTCCTCTTCTGTAAAAATAAAATAGTCGCGGTGGTATAATCCATAGACGGAGCTTCGCCTTCTGGGTTTACTTGATAAGTCTCTTTCTTCTTAATATATCTTGACAAGTTTAGATTGTAAGAGGTCGCAGGCAGCATATTATCTTAAACTTTAACCCTTTTTAACCTAATCACTTCATAACCTAGCTTATCAAGTGATTATTTCAACTCCAGCAAGCAGTTCCTCTATATGGCATTCATGTATAGTTATTAGGCATTCAGAATCAAAAAAGTAGCAGCAGGCAATTATACAAATTATGAACCTACTAACACACAAAAAAACATCTAAAAACATCGTGGAAATGGCCCATCAGAAAAATTAAGTAAGCTAGGAGAGTTGTGACAGGCTGTCACAACTCTCCTAGGTGTTTAAAATGACGACTTGGTTCGAATAATATTTTTTATTTTCTAAACACGATGCGCACACAAAATATCAGTGCTACATTTTGAGACCTGAATAACCATGCAACTTGAGAAAAAATAACACAACAGTGCACATTATACTAAAACATGATATAAACTTAAATTAAATTTTGACGAAAAACTTACTTTTCGCATTTTTTTGTACACAGACGTCATATTTACGTAACCGTGCCTCTAGCGCCGCCCACAGGTACTTAGTCAAGAAGAGCGTCTTAAAAGCGACAAACAAACGTTTTTACCAGCTTCCTAACTATATTAATTAAGGAGAAATCGTCCTTGTCACAACTCACCTCTGTCACAACTCTCCTAGGTCTCCCCTACGAGTATTTTTCCATTGCCATCCTTTCCAGTCCACTTAGCTGGTTATTTTTGGAGTCCTTCAACTTGTGTCCCCTGAGAGTTGAGAGGTACTACGTAAATCGGGTCCAATTCTAGGGCGGTATCTATTTTAATTGTGATATAAGTTATATTACACTGATATTACATGGAGATACATAATTGTACCTACACCACAAACCGATAACTACAAGAAACACAATTAACCGCTTAATTAGCCGGTCTTATCACTAGAACAAGTGGAGAGAGGACAGTTATTGGAAATCAATACTTAATATTACAAATGCGAAAGTAACTTTGTCTGTCTGTCTGTCTTGCTTTCACGCCTAAACCACGGCACCGATTTTGATGAAATTTAGCATAGAGATAGTTTGAGTAGGGAAAGGACATAGGATAGTTTTTATCCCGGTTTTTGAACAGGGACGCGCGCGATTAAGTTTTTCTATGACAGACAAAATTCCACGCGGGCGAAGCCGCGGGCGGAAAGCTAGTAATCAATATGTCCTTACAAATTACACAAATAAACTCATAACTGTCGTGTTAACTAAGAAGTATATACATTTATACCGCGTTAGTTAACCAACAATAAATTACTAGACCGTAGGCGCCTTAACACGATCTACCTAGTACACCGCCATCTGTCGGATTATACGAGACGCCGACAGCACCGACAGCAATAACAAATCGTCTCGTAGCTACGCAGCTACTACGGCTCTTTCGTAGCTCCACTTGCTACGAAATTACGTCGTGGCGGCGTAGCGGCGGTAATCCCAGGAATCCTAGGGTTTCATTTACCTGGTTTACTTAATTGATTTACAGGGTGTTAGGTAAATGGGTATATGTGCCGACACTGGCCCATGTTAACATGGTCATATAAATGGTATGGTGAAGTCAGAAAATTGATATCTTCATTTTAATTATTTTATTCATCATACAAATCGGATTTTATAAAATTTATTTCGTATGAAAATTTAAAAAAATAAAATGATGATATCAAATTTCTGACTTCACCATACCATTTATATGACCATGTTAACATGGGCCAGTGTCGGCACATATACCCATTTACCTAACACCCTGTATAATAGCATACAAATTGCCACGTTTTAACCTGATTATAAAGCTACTGACGAAAGACTAACGACAAAATACCTATTAAAATGAAGTTTAATAAAGCTTTTTGGCATTTCGATCTCCAACCCGCCTGCCTAGAGTGGGGATTATGGCAAAACCCTCCACTAGAGTGGAGGAAGCTCATAGTCCAGCAGTGGACCTTTACAATCCACTGGCACACACACACACACAGGCTGTTGATGACGAAAGCTTTTTGCATAAATTCCAAAATAATTCATTATATTGTTGTGAAAAATTTGTAAATATTACTGCCTAAATGGAGCATGTTTGGTTAAATTATGTAAAGAAGATATCACAAATGGGCTGCCATAAAAATATGTAAAGTAGGGTGCGGTACGTGTACTACATTCAACAACGTTTATTTAGTTAACATAGAAAGAATGATACGAAAAAAGGTTTGTTGCTAATAAAACCAAGCTTTATTTGAGGTTTGCCTAATAAAGCTTACTGTAAGTTTTCGTGTTCAAAGCGCTTGAGCTGCATCGAGCTTCGTAAAGCTGCTAAGCCGTTAATCGCTGTTTTACATTACTGGTCGTAAGAACGTAATATACAGTCGACAACACATCAACACACGGCCTTATGTAGTCGCAATAGATGCCATTTTTCAACAAAAAGTGTATTTTGATGGCTGTATACTGTACATTTAAGTCGATGTATCAGAGATATTAAATCAGAGATTATTAAAAGCGGGGTTTTCCTGTGGGAATTGATTGGATCATGACATTACTGACGGCTGACAGCTCCCAACAAATTGGTTGTTATTACGATCGACTTAAGGTGGATATACACTAGAGCATTTTCGTGTAATGTGATGTTCTATTCTACAGGGTGTTAGGTAAATGGGTATATGAGCCGACACTAGCCCATGTAAATTTTATAAAATCCGATTTGTATGAAAATTAAAATAATTAAAATGAAGATATCAATTTTCTGACTTCACCATACCATTTATATGACCATGTTAACATGGGCTAGTGTCGGCTCATATACCCATTTACCTAACACCCTGTATAGAATGGTTAAAACGTCAATTTTTAAAGCGTTTGCCACGTAAAAAATAGAGCGGCTCGTTGTTCTGTTACAAGTAAATGTTCTAGTTTATACTCACCTTTATGCTATTGTATCCGCGTTGTTATTAGTCAAATATTGACGTGTCAAGGTTAAGATGTACGAAAAGAGAGACTCTACCGGGAATGGGGTGAAACGAAACCGCTGTTTACCGGAAAATGGATCACATTTACAAGGATTTTTGCCCATTCATGAAATCTTTCCACAAGAGAAATACTCTTTTTTTAAATAACCTTAAACCAGAACCAATAAAGACTTTGAAACAACCAATAGTTATATTGTTTTAGGATAAAGCTGAAGTGAGCAGTTGTGATAATATTGGATTTTTATTTTAAAAAGTTGAAACTTTTAATTTGTTGCGTTAAATAATCTTAACCACTTACAGATATAAATCAATTGAATTGACTAGACTTAATAGAGATAGTAAAAATTTGATTATTCTGTTGAAAACTAATATGTACCTACTAATTTTCTTTAAGTAATTACTGTATACTTTTTTAAACGTAGGTTAATAAATCATGCCAATCGCCAAGAAGCTTAACGATCAGTGAATTAGTCCAATGAAACCGAACTGTACCAAGCAAAACCAGTTTTAGTGCTTAATCGATTATTCCGTTAGGACGCTAGATCGATCAATCAAACTTAGAGCTTTCCTTTTGTCTGTAGCACTCTATACACAAAGCTAACTTGACATATTTGTCGTTAATTTCAAGCACTCCGACAGTAAATTATTCTCCATCTTGTTCAAAGGTGTTAGTGTGTTTCATGACATTATATAATCTTCAATTTCAATTTAAATAAAATCAAATTTACACAAACTAAATTTTAAATAACTTGAACAAATCGAATTACCTATGGTGGGAATCAAACCCACGCTCGGATGGAAGAGCAGTCGCCTGGCAAAGAAAAGGTTGTGGGTTCGATTCACATCTTTTGTAAGTAATTCGAGTTTTTCAAGTTATTAAAAAATACCTATTTACTATGAAAAAAAGAGATGATTGAAAGTGTTTTTTTTTTGTGAATAAAATGGCTTAAAATAAAGTATTCTGCATCTCAATAATACGAGCACCAATATTGAAGGGCGAATCAATTTGTTGTCAGCGCGAAATCTCTCGAATAACACAATTTTAAAATCTCATTATTGGACTTTCCGGAAAACGCTCTTACAATCATTTTACCGAACAATAGCTATTTAAAATGTTGTGCTTATCAAAATGGTTTAATATTAAAATGTTAAAAAAGAATTAAATGAATTTTATAGGCATTATGTACCTACCTATTCATATTTCTTTTACTTTGAATTTATAACTTCGTTAATATTACAAATCAAAGTAATATTGGTAATATCTTCTTAGAATGTGATCGCAGATTAACGTATAATATTGGCACAGACAGCAGTAATTGGGTTCGAATGTTACGTATCTCTATTACCTACCGAAACAGGTAAACAACTCAATTACCCAATATTTACTTAATATACCCAATAATTTACTATAGAAGATCATAAATGATGTAGGTATAATCTCTTCTACAGTTCTCTCTATCTTTCATAACCTCCCAATACATAGTGTTATATGATATAGCCACTTTATCTTTATGTAAGCTGACATTCATTATGGTATTTGTGCTATATTTAATGGGACAGTGCCATGGCGTGGGTGTAGCTACGAACAGCACTGTCCCACATTATTGTCCCAAAGCAATGGTTAATACAAAAACATTGGGACTAGTAAAAGGGCTCTTCAGCCTACTTACTGCAAATAAATGTTTTTAACGTTGAAATTACATTTCCCCTTGGAAAGTCTAGGTTCCAAAAATACAAGTACAGCTGATGACACACTCGGTGGTTTCACCTTTATAAAAAAGATTCATTTTTTCTCAAAGCTAGAGATTAGTCAAATTCGTATTGTTACATGAATTTTGCATTCTATGAGGAGGCCTATTTGTAATGGTTGACTTTAATTAACGTAAATGCGCCTATTACCGCCAGTTTAAGCTGTCTTCGGATAAACGTTAGAAAATTAGATATAAGACGTGGTGATAGAAAAGACACTTTAATTTATTTATAACAATGATGAAGTAATCTTTGAATTCAAGTAGTAACAATGAGTATACAATCACACAATAATTAATAAATAGCAATTTAATCTGAAGAAGCAGTTGTTTCTATAACCGACCTATAGACGAGGTGTGTTTCTATTAACGTTTTTTCTGTTTCTATTACCGACCGCTAAGAATATTGCTCTTCAATTGGGTATATTCAAGAGGCACGGGTTCGATTCCCACTCAGAGGCTCGGGAACCACTTGATTTTTTCAAGTTAAATTTGTTTTGCTTTTAGTTTTAGTTGAATTTGTTTTTTTCTTTTTTTTTTCAAGTTATTTTTTTAAAATTATTTAAAGAGAAAAGGCACGCTTCTCGAAAATAAATAAATAATCAAGCAGAAATAGTAAAATAATAAATTCCTCTATTATACTTGATTACGCGGTACCCGGTATTGAGTAGTGGGGGTCATTATTTAAACTGTATTTGAGTTTTAATAAAATTTAATTTTCATTTAATATTTTATTTCTATTTTTAATTTGACTATAATTTTAAATTAGTTTTTGATTGATTTTAGTTGTGTGTAATTGTGTATTTTAATTTAAACTGTGGACAATTTATTGGACACTGTCTGTATAATTATTTTAAATTATTTTTTTATTATTCAAAAGATCTTAAAAAGTTACATAGTAGTTGTGATAACGCATGATTGGTTTGGTGTCATGTCATAAATGTTAGTTAGGTATATACAAAATAAAGGCTTATAAGTCTTCGCAGGTGGCGTTATAGTTATGAGGCGGTAATAGAATTAAGTATGAATATTACTTTATTCTATTAGCGACCGTAAAAAAAAACAGTAACCAGCTAAAATATCTACTTTAATAAAGACGTGATCAGTGAAGTGTCATTTTTATTAGGTTTTATTTTATATCAAATAGGTACTAATTAGAATTTAACAGGTTTTTATAAAATCTATTGTCATACATTATTAGAGATATTCTTTAATGTTCATTGCAGTTTTATGCCAAACCTATGACAATTAACATATGGCGTTAATTGATTTAATTATGTGAAATATTCTTATGAATCGATCAAGATAACAAAATGGAGGTGAAATGCGTAATTAAAGATATAAATACTAAAATAAAAAACGTTATCAAAATTCTAACAACGCCATGGGTCGTTATTAGAAACCAAACTATTAAAAGTGTTTCTATTACCGCCCTTATTTAAAATTGTATTTAAGCCACAAAAATACAGCGAGAGGGTTATATTGAAGTTTTATTAAGGAAACTAAAGTACGAATTAATATTGTTATGCAAAAACGTGTTGGTATACTCATTTTAAATGTGTTAAAATCGCTAATTAATAACAAGGTGCACCTTAAGTAGCTGGGAGCGCGTCAGTATGAAAAGTGCGTCCGTTGCGGGCGCGTCCCATTTAATGTCAAATAACTCCGTTTACTGGTTATTTACGAACACAAACTTTAATCGTTTTGATAGTCAATAAACATATCTAGATATTTTTTAGGTAACGTGTTTTCTGGAACCTGTTATTATGTCTTTCATGAAAGAAAGAAAAATAGGGCGGTAATAGAATACAAATTTTGGGGGGTCGTTAATAGGCGCACTTACGTTATGTTTTAGGTTAAAAAGTAGACTTGTGTTTTGCCTTGACAACCCAAATTCTCGCAGAAGCCGCGGGCATTAACTAGTATTCCTAGTATTCCATAATAGGCATATGCCTATGATATTAAGTAGGTTAGATATATGTATGTAATGCTATCTCAAATTACCAAACATTACATACTACCTACTCCAAATTCCAACTAAGCCTAACATAAACGCGAATCACAATATTATCATAGCGTATTAATAATGTTCCCTTCAATTACAACATCGTGTCTATATATTTATTTAACTAACGAGAAAAGATTAACATAATATAAACACATACTATCCAGGTAGATTCATAGAAATTATCAGCCCATTTTACTTTACGCCCACTTTAATGTATCAAAATCCTTCTAGAAGTTTTTGTGTGAAGGATTAGCAAGCATCCATCCTCACAAACTTTCGTGTAAGTTAAAATTAGTTCAGATGTAGGATGTATACTTAAATGGTAGGTGTAAAAAGCTTCGGTAGACTTCAAGGTATGATACAAAATTAATTTTTGATCCAATTTCTCTTCACTCCTCTAGGTAATAGTACTCGTAATACGGTAGTAATACCACCTTACTAACTGCACTACTCACCCCTAATAATTATTACCTACCAAACAACCCCTAATTCGTTAGATAAAATACTTACGTACGCTACCTATTTAACTTTCATTTAACACCCAATACGGTGACTCTTATTTCTATCTTCTTAAACTAATAAATATTCCTTTGCCTAAGTAGTAGACATGGTCTCATAATATAATCAGAGGTCTGGGATGTCTGAAAACAGCTAATTCAATTCCGCACAAATTTAATAATTTTAACGATTTTAAACTTTCGCATTCCAGTTCAGACCAAAATAGAAAGACACGGATCTTAACGCGACATTTAAGACTGAGTTAAGTACATTATGTACTCACTGGACATATGACTTGACGTTTAGGTATAAGTAGGTACTTACCCATTGAACTTTTTATAGAAGCAATTCAATACAAGTACATACAAAGCCAAGTCTTTAGTGACTATTACGGTCTGAGTAACAGGAATAAAGCATAAGAAGAAAATTAGAACATTAAAGGATCACAACCAGTGGCGCAGCATACTAAGACGGGCCCGTATTAAATTGTTTGGGGCCCCATAACGTTTATTTTTTATTTTTCGTTACGAACTAGATATTCTCCTGGCTACGACCCTGATTGCTACCCCCAACACTTCCTAGGCTCGTAAGTGATTTATAAATCTCTGTAATTAGGACTCTAACGGTACCCTAGGTAGGTAGGGAAGGTACGGAAACTCGGCCTAATGGACACTGAAGAGAAACACGTGTGTAGTTTCAGATTGGGCTAATGGGATGCTTAAGCATTATAATACTAGCTTTTGCCCGCGCTTTCGTCCGCGTGAAATTCAGTTTCGTAGAAAGACCGACTTGACACTTATTTTAATTTTTTATTTATTTTATTTTATCGTTGTAATTTTGACAAATAACTGAATATCGTTTTAAATGTAATGGAAAGATGGAATTAACAGGATTTATTAATATTAGTAAGAAAATAGATAGACTAAGGCTAATTTCTAGAGTCATTAGCATTACAATCGCAGCTCTCCATTATGAACGACACTTTAAAAAAAAATTAGTTAAATTGATAAATAAACTTTAGTATCCGTCGTCCCTTATACGACAACATTTATCTGTCGAAAAGAAAATTGGGAAATTCCGGCACGAATTTTAATATGCCAACATTAAAACATAACTCGTAGCACCAAACTCTGTGTTAGTATCTAATAAAGTGATAACATCTCCGCTTATTCCTCAATGAAAATCTGATATCGAAGGAAATTATGACATCTGCCTTTGAAACGCCTCCGGCTCTGCGATGCCAAACTTTTTCCATTACTAGTTTCGATGGCAATTTTGACACGAAAATTTGGTTTCTTAAAACTAATATGAATCCCCTTAAAGTTAAATGAAATCTCAAAAGTTAACTTATAAACTTACCAAATAACAGCAGCAGCAAGTCACTAACCGCCAAACTGAACAGGTAATAGTTAGTAGCCGTATGCAATCCCGGGTGCTTCACGATCACAACGCAAACGCACACGTTACCAATAACACCAGTCAAAAATATCACCACAAGTACGATACTGATCGGCACTATTTCTTTCAAAGGTAACCGGCGGGAACCCATCATCCACCATAGCATTTCTTCTTCAGTGCAGTCAAAGTTCGAAAGGTTGTTGCATCGGTTGTAAAAATGTTCGTAAGTCTCGTTGACTCGTAGGAAAAGACGGGTAGCCATTTCCTCCGACATCATGATCAAGTGAAATATAACTATTATTAATTTAACTCCATTTAAGTATTACGATTAAATGAATCACTACGTGAATATTTTACGTGAGTCCTCCAGCAACAGAGAACATGTCTACGCGAGCCGCGTCCCAACGCAGACTGAAATTGGAAGGACGACAGGACTCGGTCCAAACTACGGTTTTCGAATTCGCTGCTCGCATACAACTATTTACGAATTTGCATGTCTCACTTCAACAATAATTAATTAATTAACCTATTTAGATTGATAAAAAAACAATAGTAGTCTAGCTATGGAAAATTTTCTCTCAGAACTTATTCGGCTATGAGCTACTAACAAACACTGGAATTAACATGCATCGTGAAACTTCGGATTTTTACTAAACTAAGTATTTAATAAGTTGCTTGCTTTATTATAATAATTAACAGTTATAAAGTGTTGCGAAAAATAATCACTTAGAGAAAAGCTTTTCTTCATAGATAGTCAATAAATGCGACGTATTTTTGAAATTTCACGATACAGGCCAAAAGTTTAAGTTGTTTCGAAAGTTTAGAGATGCTCCGTGAGTTTTTAATTCATAGTAAGGTCGCCGTGCATTGAATAAAGACTTGCCAACTGTGTTTTTTCCGAATAAACTCAATTAGAGACCGCAATTTCCTTATTCCGATGAGAAAAATCGAGCTTCTGTGGACTCTGAACTTTCACGTACACTCTCTGAAATTAGAATCGATTTATTTCCCGATCCTTTTCAGTTAAAGTTATAATTTCAGTAATTGTAATGTCTTTTGAGTTGGATCTTCGAACGTACGTAAATTCGAAAATTATAATAACTTGAAAAAATCGAACTGCCTAAAGGCGGGAATTGAACCCACGATTGCCTTAGGCAGTTCGGTTTTTTATGTTATTTATAATTTTCAAATGAGTTTGAGATGCGACTCTTAACGCTAAAAATTAAATAAGTAGCTAATTATGTAAATTCGGTTCGCAGGTAGGTAGGTGGTTTAAATTACTTTCAAAACTCGATTCAAAGTCAGCATTGATCGCGCCTGTGATTGATTGAATTTCAATATTTGAATTGGAGGTCTTTTCATTCACAATAGCCCAACGGTGTCGGCATCGAAATTATTCGAAATAGAAGATGCGAGATTCGAGGAATGCTACTCGTATTTCGTATTGTAAACTCGTAGTTCAATCTCTGTCGGCCGGTCCTAACACAAGTCCGAATATTAGATTAGGTACCTATTTGGAGACTATTTATTAATGCTTTATAAAAAAATAAAACAAGATAATTTTCTATGTTCTACGAGTAGGCACAGAAAGAGGGAAAATGTTCTTTGGACTTGAACTTAGCTGGCTAGCCAGGAGCTAAAAGTTGTGATTGTGAGACATTGACTTTTTCAGCCAATCTCAACGCTGCGCGCTGCCCGCGTTGATTCAGTTTAGTCAAGGTATCGAAATTACGCGTTTAAGGCCGAGTTGCACCAAACCGGCGTATTTTGTATGGAGTTTGACAGATATTTGACGTTTGTTAACGTTAAAGTAAGATGGTGCAACCCAGCCTTAGTAAGTCGAACAAAATGTCAACATCTAATTAAATTACTCTCATTAGTCGTATAAGTAAGTACTTAATCTGTGCCTATAGATTAGTCCAAATATTTTGTTAATGCAAGGAACAAAATTAAAACGTAAATAAATTATAAATACTTTTCCTTTAGATAAGAGAGTTTATTTTCTTCAATATCACCAGACTCCACTCTACGCTTACAGACTGTAGCCGTAACGAATACGGACAAAACGAACTATCACTCGCTGCAAAACCATTAAAATGCTTCCGGCACTATGAAAGAACGGTGAGCTCGCGAGGAAATTGATAACCTGGCACAAAGGATCTTCAACGCTATGAATCGACGCACTGTCAATCAATCCCAGCAGTTGATAATGAACTCTGAAACTGGATGAACTCATCGTTGAACTCATCTCATCCGACAAGCACTTATTGATAATTACTCTTACCTATTACTTGCGTGTCAGATAAGGGACAGATTGGCAAAAGCGTTCACACTTCAAGTTCGCTTCAAAACTTAGTACTTCTAAGTTTGAAACGGCCGAATACTGAATAGGCACTATCTACAAGTACTACCTAACCCCCTATCATCTAATTAATTAATTTCAAAGTCAAAATGTATTTATATTGCATTTCATGAATGTGCACAAGCACAAGATGAAGCAAAATATTCAGTAGGTACATCATGTTAAGTACTTATTATTCTTTTTCTCAAAACTTTTATGGTTTTTATGACTATGATCATGTAGCCCAGTCTTTAGGTAGACACTCTTTGTGCGCCGCGGTATCGGGTTCAAATCCCGAAGTTTTAATTGGTGCGCGCGGTGCGGTGCAAAAGTCTATTCTAAAAAGTAGAAAAAAATACTTGCAATTTTGCAAACTAAAGCCACGATAGCCGAACGGTGAAGGTGGTGAAGTGGACTGGCCAACTCGTGATCCGAAGAACGACGCGGGTTCGAATCCCGCGCGCCGCTCGAATGTTGTGGTGAGCCCACTCGTCGTGACACAAACTTATTTAGCTCATTAAAAGACAATGCCGGAAATTGGCGTCTTTTTTTTTTCGCGCGGCCATCGACCAAACTTTGTTTTTTGATTACAAAATAGTGTAATAAACCAAACGTACTATGACATGTATACCTCTAAACTCAGTCTGAACTGAGTTACGAGCATTAGAAGTTTGATGATTTTCATACTAGATTTGCTTTTTGTGCGCAAAGTTTTGTAAGAAATTGCAACAAAATAGTGAGATTGTATGTGTAAACAAGCAATATCATCCATTAAAGGCTCCAGACATCAGTATGGAGCAGAATCAGCGCAATAAAAAATAGCGCAATATTTTGTTGCAATTTCTTACAAAACTTGCGCACAAAAAGCAAATCTAAGTAGTATGAAAATAATCAAACTTCTAATGCTCGTAACTCAGTTCAGACTGAGTTTAGAGGTATACATGCCTTAGTAAGTTTGGTTTATTACACTATTTTGTAATCAAAAAACAAAGTTTGGTCGATGGCCGCGCGAAAAAAAAAGACGCCACTTTCCATACAAAATCTGGCATTGCCATTTGTGCAATACAAATTACTAATAAACTTTTAATAAAGTAAAAAAATATCATTCCATGCACGAGAATCATCATCTACATTTTAAGTAAATCCATACGGCAAATTATTAAATAACGAGATAACGTTATCACTATTGTTTGTACTATTTGTTTCAAATAATTAACAACGAAATCACAAATAAAAAAACTATGAATGTATTGAATGCAATTGGTCGATTGTCTGTCAAATTAATCTATTTAGTGCCAATTAGCCAATAGTAACAAATACTCCAAATTATTAGCCAATGAATGCATTTCTGTGCTGCAATGTAATCTCGGCCATGAAGCTACAGATAAAAATGGAGGCCACACTCCGAATACCTACTTGAAGCACAAACTATGTATCACTATCTCGCTCTCTGTGGGCAGACTCTCTCTTTCTAAATAAACAAAAAATATAAATTTGCTCAAATTCAATGAAACTCAATGTATAATCTTTATTTCTTGACATAGGTATAATTAAAAGTGATAAGTGTAAATACTGGTAAAACGTTTTAGGAAGAAATTACTGTAAAAAATGTGAAAAATGTTTACAATGATCCAATATCGGAAATCACGAAATAAACACTTACGCGTGGAATCTTATGTCACTTCCAGGACACCACGTACTACCGCTAGAGATGGGTAGTGGGTAAAAACCCATTTCACCCGATTGGGTTTAAACTGGGTGATTTGGGTAAAAACCCGGTTTTTACCCATTATCACCCATTCTGGTGGGTGAAAACAAAAATAGCGTTTTTTTAAAGTGAGAAGTGGTATTTGTTGCTAAGGGGGCGTTCTAGTGTTACGTAATGCAATCTGGGGGGAGAGGAGGTCTTGAAAAACGTTACAATGCGTTACAGTGGCGGAAGGGCGGTTCGATTTCAAGTTTTTAAGCAGAAGTACTTTGTAGTTGGTGTTGTTATTTGTAACTTTATACCGTAATGTCATCAAAGAGAGAGTTTGGCATCTTTGGCATCCCCCCCCCCTCCCCCCCTCCATGTCCTTGCCATGATCACAAATTATTGTGTTCCTACTAAATTTCTTCTAAATCGGTTCAACGATTCTTGAAATAACACCATTTTATAAAATAATTGGTCACATCATCATAACGTGATCAATTTTACGATTTGGCCACGATATAAATGCATATTAGTGTTAAATTTGATTTATTACTTATTAATCAATAAACTTAAATGAGAAAAATTCAATAAAAATAAAGAAAAGATACCAATTGAAATAATTATAAAATTATTTGTTTTCACCCGGTGTAAACACCCACGGGTGGAATGAAACGGGTTTTTATTGGGTTTTTACCCTCATGTGGGTTTTTACCCGGGTGGAAACCCATCTCTAACTACCGCAACCACGCACTACAAAATTTTGCACCATTTCTTGTGATAAAACAATGATTATATCCTGTCAACAATCTCAAACGAAATTAACTGCATAATAAACAAAATAGTAAACAACCGCCATGATGGGCCGGATTGGGCCGATGTTGCCACATGGTACCGATTCCCCAGGAATTGGGTTTGTAATTCCCTGATTCGCCAACACATTAAGCCTAAATGGCCGACAATTTTGTGATTTTTTATTAAACTAGGTAATCTTAGTTTCAAATATTACTTATTTATTTGTTTATCTTCTGATTTGGTTAGTGAATTGGCTATTTTGAAGAATTTACAAGGAGATTTTAATAAGAAGATAGCAATACTACAGTTCACACTAAAAAGAGAGGTAGGGCCACAGAGAGCGAGATAGATATAAGTAGGTATTTGACTCAAGTTTTTGTTCCAAGTTTGCCCTCCATTCTCCATTTTTATCTTTAGCTTCGTGATCTCGGCGACACGACACGTCAAAACTGTCAACATGACATTTCATTAAAAATTAATTCATTTCGTTCGCGAGTGGAAACCTTGCCCGCAGCGTTATTTATTTACTTTTCATCATTAGATTTTGCCTTCGCATCAATGAAGTGTTGTCGGATATAGTATTATAAAGTAATGCCCAGCTAGTGGAATAAAAACGTGCAAATGTCGGAAGAAATCAATGATATCGCTATGACGAGCACAGAGGCTGATTCTTCACAAACACACGGACATGATGGTAAATAAACATAAAATCGAAAATAACTGGCTTTTCGAAATTATTAGAATTATATTTATTCAGAAAAAGTAACACGATGTACATATTCCATTCTTTTATCTAGTTTTAATTCTAAAGCTAATCCTACAACTAAATCTAAAACCCAAGCTGTAGAATGAATCAAATTAATTTAATCATTTTTTTACAATTATGTTTGATCTCATATTGATATAAGCTACATCATTCTAGGGCTAGGTTAGGGTTATAATTCATTACTAAATATCAAGCCTTTATTGTTTTATATACTTACGAGCAAAAGTATAGAATCACGCCGTTGTGTTTGGTTCTGAGCCATCTTAAGAACTTAATGATTATGTATGTATTTATAGTATCAATTTAAAGTATAAAACATTATCTTTAAAATTATACCATTTTGATTTATCTTCTATTTAGTTCTTACGATCGCTCGGAACAAGTATGGTGATTCCATACTTTTGCAAGTATCAGCACTATTTTTATGCCATACTCATTCAAATACTGCACTATCTTCAATATTGCACAGATAGCAACACACTTAATTTACTCTCACTCCTATCTAGTATTCCAACGGTCAATGTCATAAAATGTTCCAGCAACGTCAACCCCCACCGCAGACGATACTGCCTCGAGCAGTGCAGCGACCCCGGCCGGCAGCGAGGGCCAGGCGTCGCGCCAGTCCAACCTGCAGCGCATCCAGCAGCGCAAGGAGCAGGTGTTCAACTGGCCGCACAACAAGAAGCTGCTCAAACTAGCCATTTATTCGGCTTGTCAGGTAAACAGCGTCAACATAACCATTAACTTGACATTGATAATGTTAATAATAGCAATTTATCATGCTCTGAGATCAAGTTTTTACGTAAACCTAAGAATTGTAACAACTGGAGTTTGTATCTTGTTACATACCAAAATTTAATTATTTTTATTACTTTTCTATTGAGCACTTCTAATTTTTCTGGGGAAATACTTGCTGAAAATATTCTTAAATATAAACTTTTATAACATGTCCGTAGAACACTTAGATAATTTTGATACAAAGGGTTTCCTTTAATTAAATTCTTGTCTCCATATCTACAGACTCCAGATTGTACCTGCAATGGCTGGAAGACACCAGTCACACAGCAAACAGCTAAAACCAATACCCGTGCTGACACCCAGCCTCTGGCTACTTTCAACGATCCGTGCCGGAATTGTAATCACATTTTAGGTGAGTATTCATATTTGATACCTTTATTGTTATAAAACAAAGTCATTGTATTAGCCAATGCTGCTACCAAAAGCCTTTATTGTAATCAAGTGCCAAATCGTTTATGAAACTGAAGAATTAACTACTATTTGTATGGGCTCCAAGTATTTTTATGTTATAATGAACTTACCATGTTCTTTGATAGACAAAAATCCCATGGCACGCCATTTCTGGACTAGGTATCTTTCACTTTTATGGTTTACGTTTATTTTCAGAGAAACATGTTACACAGCTGCAAACTTTGCCGGTGACAGAAGTGAACCGCTTGCTCGGTGCAGTGGTTGATGTGGAGAATATATTTATGTCCATGCACAGGGAAGACGATCATGACACTAAACGAGTTTACTACTATTTGTTCAAAGTAAGTTATTAAATTTATTAATTGTTTAAAAAATTGTCTAATTGTGACTATGGATGGCTGATCGTCGATACTACGAGAAAAAAAATACTAGAATTTCTTGCAATGAACAAGAAAGAAAGAAAGAAAGAAAATATTTTATTTGGCCCAACATATTAAATTATTACAGTATACAGTTTACAATACTTGCACATTTGTGGACCAAAATGGCATCCGCTCAGCATTGTGTCCTGCTCTGAGGTAGACCCAGAACAGGACGCTGTTATTCTGCGGAGGCCACTTTTTTAAAAGAGCGTCACATTGGACGCCATAAACATTGGCATTTTTATTTTAAAATTATATAAACTTATACAAAACTTCAACGATTACATAAATTTGTAGGTCTGTGTGCTAGGTGTGTGTGTAAGGTGTATGTGTTAGGTGTGTGTTTTGGGTGTAGGTATGTGGCTTGTGTGTGTGTCAACAGAAAGTGCTAGATGTGTCAAAAAGTTATGTTTGTGTAATAAAGGGAAGAGATGCAGAACAACTACTCAGGCAATAGACATTAAATTTGTTCGTCTAATAGAAATTTCTTTAAATTACGTTTGAAAGTAGCATTTGATTTGGAGTTTCGAATTGGCGGCGGTAAGTTATTCCAACATTTATGTTAAATAATGTCGTAATGTTAAATCTTTCATGACCAAATTGAATGATCAGCTATACATATAGCCTACGATGCGCTCCAGGATATATTCTTATCGGGGCGCGCATCGTAAGCCAGCTGGCCATATATTCTGGACTAATATTATTTGTATGAGATGCATTTATTCAATCTGTGCCATACCATAATACTTTAAGTACCTTTTGCTTCGATAAGAGTTTACTTCTTAATATAAAATACTTTTTTCCCATTCACAGCTTCTCCGCAAATGCATTCTAACACGCACCTCGCCTCGCATCGAAGGGCCTCTAGGGCAGCCTCCGTTCGAAAGACCCTCGATAGCCAAGGCCATTACCAACTTCGTACTGTACAAATTCCACACGCTGCCACAGAGGGAGTGGCAGACCATGTACGACTTGGCCAAAATGTTCCTACACTGCTTCAATCACTGGAATTTTGAAGCTCCTAGCGTTAGGAAATTGGTAAGGGATATTTCTTAAGTTATGTTGTGTTTTTTCGTTCGTTTCAGCCAAATGTGTCAAAAGAATATAAATTGTAATAATACTTTTTTACATTACAGCAAGTGTCAAATCCTGAAGATATCTCGGCATATCAAATTAATTTTACAAGGTAAGAGAGACTTTATTTTTTATGATTTCTTGTTATCTCTAACACTATTATATTTCAAGTTTCTGGATAAATTGATTTGCTCTAGTGATACTACACACTAGAGCAGGGGTGGCCAACCGGTCGCGAATATTAGTCCAGTCGATCGTGGCAAGGCAAAAAATACTACATGATTGTGTACTAAACTATGCTGTTTCATTTAAGATTCCAAGAAGTATGTAAGTGATATATCGCCCAGGGTTTCGTTAGAAAACAGTAGATCTTATGTCTAATACTCTAATCAAGTTGGCCACCCCTGCACTAGAGTATTTAATTCAGCAGATAGCTTATAAATCTGTCACTTATAATAACGCACAAAGGCCTTTTGTATGAGGGTGCACTCACACTACTATTGTTCGTTCGCCAGATGGTTGGTGTTCTGCCACGTTCCCGCGTTCTGCGACTCGCTGCCGCACTACGAAACGTCGCTGGTATTCGGTCGCACGCTGCTGCGCGCCGTGTTCAAGTCGGTGTGCAGGCAGCTGATGGACAAGTGCCATTCGGAACGCGACCGCATGCCGCCGGAGAAGCGAGTGAGTGGATACCTTTACTTTTATTTGACCTTTGATGGATCATCCACTTTATTTTCAATGACCAATTTATTTTCACCATTTGACTTCTTTTTTTAATAAAGCTCACTGATTTGATTATAGATAGAATCCTTCTATTCCTCCTTTGCTCATTAATTACTGTTATCTTTACATCTTTACAATTCTCTTTCATCATTTTAAAATTTACCAACTAAACTAGTATTTTTTTACAAATTACTATTTTAACAAACTAAAAAAAAAGATATTTAAAGTGGTAACTTGTTCTAATTCTTCTTTTTTTACTGTATCTCATGTTGAAAAACCTATTAAATAAACAAATAAATTCTTCAAAGTTTTTTTTTACGTAATGTATTTTATTATTACATTTTCTTTATAATCCTTCATTTTTAAAAGCACTTTAGCTAAGGCCTAGTTTTCTGTCAATTTCATTCAATCTGATTCAAAAAATTTCTCCGCGCCGCTCCGCCGTGGTGGAAACCAGGCCTGATATAGTCTGGTCTGTGAGCAATTATGTTGCTGTCGCGCTCGCACACCCACTGCGGGCGCCCGTCGCACAGTCGCAACAGCAATATAATTACGCGCGAGCGATAAGGATGGAGCTTGGGGTCATTGGACAAAATTCTACGTGCTCACAGACCGGGCTTTAGACGTGATGAACAACGGACGATGTTCTTAGGTGCTGGTCCTGACGCACTTCCCTCGTTTCCTGGCGCTGCTCGAGGAGGAGATCTTCAGCGCCAGCTCGCCCATCTGGGACCCCGAGTTCAAGCAAATGCCGCCCAACCACCACCTGCAGGCCATCCTTGAGAACAAGACCAGTGAGTCGAGGACAACACCTGTCTATCTTCTTTGTTTAATGAGATACATCACATAACTGTAGGGCAGGGGTCTCCAAACCACGGCCCGCGGGCTATATCCGGCCCGCCACTGCCGTCAATCCGGCCCGCGACAACTTAAGACTAACTCTATGTTTGTACAAGTGGGCAGAAAAATTAAAACTGTTATGGCCCTTGCAACATACCGAAAAAAATATTATGGCCCCAGGGCTTCAAAGATTGAAGACCCCTGCTCTAGGGTATTAATAGGACCACTTTAAAAGAATCGAATAGTTTATACAACCGGGTCGGTCGGCCGTTCGAGTTAACTGGCAGCCGTGACGTCACATCGACGTTTTGGACGCGTACTGTGATTTTACGTCAAACGCATTCAATGTCGGCTGCGTAAAAATGTGACCTTATGTACAGCGCCCCTAGCGGATTTTCAAGAAGTAAAATCTTCATATATTTTTAAGGCGCTCGCTAATGAGAATGACGACGTTTGATGTAAACTCACACTAAAGGCTTCCACAGACCAAACGCAGGTCAGAAGCAGTGCGGGTCAGTTGTAACGCGGGCGGTTGTCAAAAATTTCAATATTCGAAAACCGCTTTCAACGCGCTGCTACCGCCCTGCCTCCGGTGTGTCATGCTAATATGGCCGCCATAGTAATACAACAGCGCGGGCCCGCGTTCGCGCCGCTTCTGTCCCGCTCCCGCGCCGCTTGGTTTGTATTTCGGCAGTTGCAGTGCGGCGAGGTTGGAGCGCGGGCCCGCGATCAAATTTGGTGTGACATACTTCAAAGAGTTTCTTGTATTATAACTTGCGCGGGCCCGCATTCAAACTGCGCTGCTACTGCCCCGCGTTTGGTTGCCCAAGGCTTTAGCCCTCTGGTAGTGCGAGGGAGTCGCATCGAGCTAGTTAGCTCGACCGGGTTATTTATATACAGGGTGTCCCGTAATGTAACGTCAAGCCGGAACTGGGTGTTGAGGCAAGTTGTGCTGGTTATCAGAAAAATATAAAAAAAAATCTATGTGGCATATTTTAAAAATAATAGGCATTTAAAAAAAAACAAAAAATTCTACTCCAGGTGACGGTCCTTTTACTCGTGTTGCCACAAATCTTCACTTTTTCCTAATTTTTTTTTTGTTATGTAACCCTGAATAATGCTTCTCTAAATTGTTATCAAAATTACAAAACCAGCTGCTCCAGCTTGGATGAAAAAAATACATTATTCCTAAAAAATTTTTCAAAATAAAAATTTTGCCTAGTTTAAACTGACTGTACTGAAAAAAAATTGTACTACGCGAGTGTGGCAAGTGACGTCATAATTTGGCGCATTTAGTAAGGATTCCAAAATGGTATAACACTTGGTAAATTCTTGCTGTGATTCTCGTCAATTTTTGGTTTTTTGGAAATAATCCCGTTTTTAACTTTATGTACCTTGGTTAAAAATTATTATTCTAATGTGCCCAAAATTCAAGTTTCTGGCTTAAGTGAGGTGAAGAAGCCATTTTAAAAGGTATGAGCGGGACGGAGAGGGCCATTTTACCAAGCAGGGATGTTATGGATATCCGTAACCGTAACCGAAACTATCGGATATCCGAAATAAAAAAATATCCATTACCGTAACCGAAACTGATTCAAAAGTTACGGATAGTTTCGGATAAAGGCGGAGTCTCAAGGGTACAATTCGGCAGCGCGGCATTGCAGCTGCGGCGTGTATACTGCAGATTTCATAGAGTTTTGCAGTTTGCGGTTGCGGCACGTCTTGGAATTGTACCTTAAATCTTAATATTTGTTACCAACTTGTCTGGCATTCCCTGGCACCATCTAATATGCCAGCCTGTTTTACCTTTATCATACATAGGTGTCGTATTAGTTGGTACATAAAGTAGCTATGTGGGTCACGCAGCATCTTGCTATTTGAATTATACCTACATTTTTGAAATTCTAATAATTCCGTAACCGAAAGAACAATGGCAGGCATGGTACCCAGTAAAATTGAAGATGTACGGAGTTGATTTCTTGATATTATATACTCGATACTTGGACACTTATTTTACGTATTTTTATGATTTTCCACAACTTTCGAGAATAAAGAAAACATAACTTTTGTTTTCATTTGAATACTGCTAACAAAACGCTTACCTGAATATGCAATAATAAAACGCAATAAGACCCTTTTCTTTAGGGCCGTAACCTACAACTATTTTATTCAATCAGATAAATCGATTATCGATTAACTTACTTTACCAATTATTCAGATATCGACTTAAGATCTATAAAACCATTGATACAATCAACAAAGTGAATATAATTATCGGTTTAGCTCTATTTATATTCATTTTAATAATATATTATGCTAATTAGATTTATGAGGAATAAATGGAGGCTATTGATTATTATCGATTACTCCAATGTATCGTACATTGCATTACGTCAAGGTACATCACGCGACTGACATACAAGTACAACAACTGTCAAATCAGTTCTTTGTTTACATTCCATCGTTTGGTGGTTTTCCAACGTTTCGTCGTCTCGGTGTGATCATAAAGTGCTGTTTATGGTATACCTACCTACTTGCAAAGTAAAGAACAGTCGAGTTGAGAGCACCCTATGCCTCCCCCTGTCTTTTCTTTAGTATTGTGACACTATCTTAGCGAAAGGATGCTTGTTTGTGTATTGTGATCTGTTTTTAACCATGTCTCTTCTACGCTGCATCAACTGCGATATTCGAGTGACTCGAATTAGGCGGCATCTACTCCTGGAAGAGAGTGAGGCTCTTACAGAAGTTATGAGACTGTGAACATATCCAAGAGAGGTAAGAGAAAGATTTCAAACTTCATTGTTTTAAAAGCAATAAAAACCGCTTTTCATCAGTTTTATCCTCAGTACGTTAGTATTCAAAAATATTATAGTTATTACATTGGGAAATGTACAGATTGTCACCAATGGTTTATTGAAATATCCATTGTCGGTAGAATGTATTTAATCCAATTCCAATCATATCAAATGAGTTGACTGATCTTGGACTGAACATTTTATCAGCTAAAGATCTATTGACAAGTTATTTGGATATAATTCACTACTGGACTGATTTCAAAAATCCTTTCTCGAAGATTTTTAGGCTAGTTATTTATGTATATTATCACTTCTCCTTTTTTGTTTCAGATCACAAACACTGACTATTTGCCATGCCTCTTGGGAACTTGGAAATGCTCAAGTCACTGGAGCAAACATTGTTGAGAATCAAGAGAGGCTAATTGGTCTTCACAACATTTGTGTAGGATGCGGCCGCTCGATTTTCAGTCAGTTCTCGCACAATATTGAGAGAAACTCCTACAAATGAAGAAGGCCCAATAGTTGCTATTATATCACAGTGGATACATCCAAGACAGGTAAATGTAATACCATAATTGGCAATATCTTAATTGGCTTTCGTTATTTAATTATACTATTGTTACACAAATGCGAAAACAGTAAATGGTGTATATGTAGTTTCTTAAGCAGTGGTTTTTAGACTGTTATTGTTTCACTGTATGTTTTCCGAACAAAATAAAATAAATAAATAATTGTCTCTGTTCTGTGTGTCCGTACAATAAATATGTCTTTATATACGTTTTTTTTAGAATAACTAGGATTTGATCTATATTGTTATGTTTTAGATTACTCAAAGTGATCAAGCATGTACCGCATGTTGGTTACGCGCTCAGAGAACTCTCCGTCGTCAGCAATTGGTTGATGAGGCCAGAAACATAAATGAAGAATTAACAACATGTGTCAATTGCAACAAAGATTTGTTACATAGCAATGGCTACTTATTGAGAAACGAAGACGAAAATGTCATCAACATCATTAAAAGCTGGATATATCCTAATAATGTAAGTACTTTAAGAAAGAAGAAAAAGGTCACTTTTGTTGAAAAATAATGTGAACATTTCACTATTAAATGAATTTGTTTTTTTAGATCAACCTCATGGATAGTATTTGCCATGCTTGTTGGCAACTTGCAAATGAAGCAGCACGGCAAGGTTCTGAGTCACCAGAGACTGCATCCCAACCGTTGGAGACAGATGACCCTCCTGACTCACATGAACTACAGGAAGATAATCATGAGGAGGCGTGCCATCATAGGATATTGTTGCAACTGTATTGTGGGTTTGAGGACAGTAGGGTGTTGCTCACATGTGATGAGTATCGTATGGTATTTAGCCTATGCTCGTCACTTAGACAATATATCACCACCTGCACAAGTGTTAGATGGAATTCTTGTAAGAATAAACATTGAATAAAGCAGTATATTGATTTTAACTTTTGTTTTTATTTATTAAACTTCTTGATAGCATTATTATGTTGACTTGAATAAAAGTTCCCCATTAAAGCCTTGTCTACTTTATGAATGTGTATAAATAATAATCTTTAGAAAAATAAAGATAAAAGAATATCTCTTGTTTAGGATAGGCGAGCACTCGCGATGCGTATTATCTAATGAGCATCAATCCAACAGAAAGTAACTGCCTTTAAAATCATCCTGAATAAAAGATAAAACGATAATATTATTTTGATCACTTCGTTGTTTTAAACATTATTATTTTTTTCTGTCAGTATCAGTCAGATTAAACATGTCAAAAAATGACAATTGACATTTAAAACGTTTTGTTCTCCATGTTCAAGCGTTCTGTTAACCTTCAAAGCGTTTTGTTAACCTTGTTCCGTATTATCATAACATTGAATTTATCTTTTTATTCTTAAGTTGTAGAAATATGGTATGATTACATTTTTTGTTGTATAAATCAAGACAAAGAAATTGGTAATATTTTCATTGTCGTACACTCCGTCTAAAGACGGTACCAACACTTCATAGGTTTCTGCCAATGTTCTTTTAGATTATCCGAAAGTTTCGGATAATCTGAAATGATTTCATATCCGTGACCGTAACCGAAACTAGTATAATATTATTCTAATATCCGTAACCGTATCCATAACCGAAACTTCATATCCTTATTATCCCTGTTACCAAGTACAAGTGCAGGCAGAGCAGGTAGTAAAGGCGCGCGCGCACGTGTGACTTTTGTCACAGTATGTCAACTACTGCTCCACCATAAAGAATTGTACAAGAACAAAAGATGTAACAGTAACTATCAGAAAGTTGAAATGGAGATGGACAGGACACACAATTAGAGGAAAAGAGAAATGGTCTAAATCTACAATGAACTGGTTCACAAGGCATTTTAAGCGAAAACGGGGAAGGCCACCAAGAAGATGGGTAGATGAAATAAAGGCCACAGCTGGAGGTGGATGGGCAACAGTTGCAGGAGATAGAGGAGAATGGAAACAGTTGGAGGAGGCCTTTGCCAAAAAAGGCACACAGACAAGTGTCAATTAGAATAATATTAAACTCAATCAATTTTAAACTCTGTATGTCTGAATAAAGGCTTATATTATTATTATTATTATTATGTCAACTACTAATTACTGTCATGATGACTACCGTACAGTCAGTCACAGAAACTTGCATTTTGGGCACATTAGAACAATAATTTTTAACCAAGGTAGATAATGTTAAAAACGGGATTATTTCCAAAAAACCAAAAATTGTCGACAATCACAGCAAGAATTTACCAAGTGTTATACCATTTTGGAATCCTTACTAAATGCGCCAAATTATGACGTCACTTGCCACACTTGCGTAGTACAATTTTTTTTCAGTACAGTCAGTTTAAACTAGGCAAGATTTTTATTTTGAAAAATTTTTTGAGAATAATGTATTTTTTTCATCCAAGCTGGAGCAGCTGGTTTTGTAATTTTGATAACAATTTAGAGAAGCATTATTCAGGGTTACATAACAAAAAAAAAAATTTGGAAAAAGTGAAGATTTGTGGCAACACGAGTAAAAAGACCGTCACCGGGAGTAGATTTTTTTGTTTTTTTTATAAATGCCTATTATTTTGACAAAATGCCACATAGATTTTTTTTTATATTTTTCTGATAACCAGCATAACTTGCCTCAACACCCAGTTCCGGCTTGACGTTACATTACGGGACACCCTGTATATGTTACGGTCAAAGTGATAAATGTGAAAATTATGAATAATCGCCGGTTATTATGAATAATTACCACATGATTTGGTAAATGTAATATGAGGTCATTTATGTGTGTATAAAACTAAATAGGCGGCTTAGGGTTGGCCCAAGGGCCACCCCCGCCGCACCTTAACCTATTTTTTACTTTAAATCAAAACATTATGTTATAGGGTCAAAATATCATGGAAAAGTAATATTATGCAAGAAACATTCCAAACTCATTATGTCAAATTATATTAATATATGATATCAAAACGTTCAAAAGTTTGGCTGTACACGAACCCATACACAAGATGTTGTTCTCTTTTATGAAATTTGTTAGTACTAAGGCTGAATTATTAAATAATCACTGTTAAATGTGATTAATTTATCACTTTTACCGCGACTGTCGGGAATTATTCATAATAACCGGTTATTATTAATAATTTTCAATTTATCACATTAACCGTAACATATACAGAAACCTTCACTTACTAACAATGCCATATCATTTTCCTTATGAAAAAAAAAACTGCTGGAAATCTTTAGTATCACTGCAACTCAAAAACAGCTTAATTCGTAACTGTCAAGGGAAAATCATAATCAGGTTGTCTTTGAAATAACACAGAAGAATTCATGCTTTTCATAATAATTCCATTATACTACTAACCCATAAGATCATGTTACAATCATTTCACGCTTCCATCCAAACCATTCAAGGACAAGGCAAGGCAAGAGGACCACAGAACGCTTGGCATTACTTGTAGTAATAGTTTATTATTTTTTGCAAATATCGTACATTACGCATTTTTATTATTTGTGACATTTTTAATAAGTGTACTTTATAACCTGCAATCAGGTTTCAATAATTATAATGATTGAGTAACTTGACTAAATCAAGATAAAGATATTTTTTACGTTTATCAAATAAATAGTTTGTCATCACCATTTTTTTTTTGCGCCGTATAATATTCTTTCTTTTGCATTCTTTTTAGAAATATGCAACTGTAATACGAGTATGTTATCCTGTAACATCGATGCCAACGCGAATGACCAAGGCTGGGTTGCACCATCATACTTTAACTTTAACAAACGTCAAAAGTATGTCAGTCTCAATAAATATTTAAATATGTATTTTTAAAGCCTGTAAACCTTTGAAAAACAGGCTGACAATAGTGTCTGAGTTTCTTGCGCTGTTTCTTCTCAGCACTGGCCATTTATTGTCCTTAAGCAGTGGTAGGGTTAATACTGGGATGTGTAAAAGTGCTTTTTTAAAGCCTATTTACAGAAATAAATGAGTTTTATGAGTTTTTTAATACAAAACACACCGGTTATCGTTAAAGTTACTGTTAAAGTAAGGCGGTACCACTCAGCCTAACTAAATTTTTTATTTTAATGCCAATTTCATTTTGTTTTTCTTTAATTTTGCATGGTACTTCATCCTATAATCAGTAGTTAATCAACTCTGAACCGTGCTTCCTAGTGTTAGCGCATAAAATACAGTGGCTTGTGTACTGTTGTGTGCAGCGGGGCGCCGCGGTGAGTTCGAGCGCGTCACGCCCAGCGGAGAGAGTAAGGACGGTTTCACCACCGTCTCGCTGTCCTCAGGTAACGTAACAAAATAATAGGCTAGATGACAAAATTTCAATTATTTGTCCGTCAGACAGATAATTAGAAAATATTAGACTCATATTTTTTATTTTCTTTCATAATTAAATAATAACAGTGCTACATCGAGTTGAAATGGCGCGATACGTCACGCTTCATCACGCTTGAGTAGATTTTTTACTTAAAAGTGACGTCACGCGACATTTCAACTCAATATAATACTGTAGTTATTGGATTATGGAAAAAATTAAAAAATATGAGTAATATTTTCTAATTATCTGTCTGACGGACTAAATAGAATTTCGATTTAATTACCCAGTCGTCATCCCTATTCAGACCTGCGCAAATTGGGGATTGTACACGAGGTGCTTTTTTGCCCATCAGTATAAATAGATCTTTTATAAAATGTATCAAAAACTACCCCGTAAGAGCGGACCATAGCACTTAGTCAGTGTCTAAAGTATCTGAGGGGGAGGGGTTTTTGTAACGTCAAACTTACAAAGCAACAGTAAGACTTCAGATCTCCTTCAGATTTGGCTCCTTCTGATGGGTGTGAAACGTGGAAGGTCACCAAGGTTATCTCGCACCAGCTGCAGGTCTTCATCAACCGCTGCCTTCGCCGAATTCTCGGCATATACTGGCCCGAGAAAATCTCCAACGTCGAGCTATTGGAACGCTGCCACGAAATTCCGATCGACCAGCAGATCAAGCGCCGCAAGTGGAACTGGATTGGCCACACTCTCCGAAGGGACCCCGATCACATCCCTAAGCAGGCTCTGAATTGGAATCCCCAAGGAAAACGCAAACGTGGTCGACCCAGGCAAACTTGGCGGCGCACTGTAGCGGACGAGGCGAAGAAGATCGGCAAGACCTGGAGCGAGATCAAGCGAGAAGCTCAAGACCGAACGAGATGGAGGACTGTTGTGGACGCCCTCTGCCCCATCTAGGGGACATAGGACCATAACGTTCACGTATTATTTCAATGTCACCAGGTCACCCCTCCCGTGCCGCTCCTCAGGCATACCTCAGGCACTGACTGAGTTAACGCTAGTCCAAACCAAAAATACAGGGGAGTTACAGAAAAAATTAAACTAACGTGACTAGTCTGCCTATAATTTCAGATTAGATACCCCCTAAATGATCGCATGATGATGAAATGATCGCACGCCGTATACGTAGAGTCCGTGGCAAGTTCAAGACGAAATTTTTTTCATGATTCCTGTGGATAAGTCCCTCATTTGCGCAGGCCTTTAGCTGTAATGTATTGCACCAGGCGAGTTTTCTTGTGGCAATTGCATATAATGTTTAAATTGTGGCAGCGAATCAGTGGTCTGAGCTTTTGCTTTATTTGAATTACTCATTGCATAACAAGCGTGCAAGTATTATGCTTTTAGGGTATTGACTGCCAAGCCTTAACATGAGCGTCATTCAGAATACCACATGCTGAGTATTGGACACATGTGCCATTGTTACGAAAGACATGGGAGCTTGGAATGATTTGACTGGGTTTCGGAGGGGAAATTATGGAGAGTAAACTAAACGCATATGTGTAAAGAATGACACCAGTTCGTTGTGTGACGTTTGAATAAACGTAACTGTGTAAATGTGGAATGTACTTGATTAAATTGTTTTTAAAGATATCAAGATATGCTGAAAAGTGAAAACGAACTATGTATTTGTCAACTAACCACTCGACAAGACTGTTTTATGACAGTATATCGCCTCATTTTCAACTACGTTTCTGTGTCTTTAAAAATGTACACTGGCACAAGATTTTTAATATTTTTTTCATTATTGTGATGTCGGTTTACCAGTCTTTTCCGTTTTTTTTTGCTTCTTTAACTCAAATATCAAAGGTCTTATCTACGAGTACAATCATTGCCCAAACCCCAACAGGTTCAATAAAGCAAGAAGGCGTTCGCGAAGGCAAGCGGGCCGCCGACGGGCGCGCCGGAGAGCCGCCCGGAGCCAAGCGGCGCCGCGTGGCCGACGAGGCGGGCGATGACGTCAGCGAGCGCACAGTGGCCGACATCGTGGCAACTATATCCGACCCCAACTACATGTGCGGGCCCGACGTGAGTGTGATCGTTACTGGCTCTGTCTATGACGGCGCGCCGGAGAGCCGCCCGGAGCCAAGCGGCGCCGCGTGGCCGACGAGGCGGGCGATGACGTCAGCGAGCGCACAGTGGCCGACATCGTGGCGACTATATCCGACCCCAACTACATGTGCGGGCCCGACGTGAGTGTGATCGTTACTGGCTCTGTCTATGACGGCGCGCCGGAGAGCCGCCCGGAGCCAAGCGGCGCCGCGTGGCCGACGAGGCGGGCGATGACGTCAGCGAGCGCACAGTGGCCGACATCGTGGCAACTATATCCGACCCCAACTACATGTGCGGGCCCGACGTGAGTGTGATCGTTACTGGCTCTGTCTATGACGGCGCGCCGGCGAGCCGCCCGGAGCCAAGCGGCGCCGCGTGGCCGACGAGGCGGGCGATGACGTCAGCGAGCGCACAGTGGCCGACATCGTGGCAACCATATCCGACCCCAACTACATGTGCGGGCCCGACGTGAGTGCTCATTGTTAGGCCCAGTTTCTTCCATCAAAACAGAGTGGATCAGAGGAAGACTCAAACTGGTCGCGTCATGTGTGGTCTCTCAACGGAATCTATGGCAGAAACTTACATGCAACTCAAAAGTAACTAGAAGTTGCAGTTTCGTTGCAATGGCGTTTCACCGTGTGTTCTGGGCCTAACGCCCGTATTCACAAACGATGCTTGCTTAAGTGAAGCAGCAAATCGAACGCTCAGCGTTGAATAGAGCTCTGTGATTAGTTCGTGTGTCACCCTGTGCGTCCACACACACTGAGACCTCATAGTAATGTTTGTGAATAAGGGCGTAAGCGTCGGGCGGACAAATTTTACAGCAGCTATACTTGACTATAGAATTTGACAGCGGCGGTAGCGCAGAGCGGAGAGGAGAAGTGAAAATAGTGAAATCTGATTGGTTATTCAAAACACTTCTCCGCTCTGCTCCGTCTTGGTGAAATCCGGGCCTTACTGGCTCTGCCTGCCGACGGGCGCGCCGGGGAGCCGCCCGGAGCCAAGCGGCGCCGCGTGGCCGACGAGGCGGGCGATGACGTCAGCGAGCGCACAGTGGCCGACATCGTGGCGACTATATCCGACCCCAACTACATGTGCGGGCCCGACGTGAGTGTGATGTGTGTTACTGAAGCCTGGTCCGTGAGCACGTAGAATTCTGTCCAATGACCCCAATCTACCCATCCTTATCGCTCGCGCGTAATTATATTGCTGTCGCGACTGTGCGACGCGCGCCCGCAGTGAGTGTGCCAGCGCGACAGCAACATAATTACGCGTGAGCGATAAGGATGGGTAGCTTGGGGTCATTGGACAAAATTCTACGTGCTCACGGACCAGGCTTTAGCTCTGTCTATGACGGCGCCCCGGAGGCCGCCCGGAGCCAAGCGGCGCCGCGTGGCCGACGAGGCGGGCGATGACGTCAGCGAGCGCACAGTGGCCGACATCGTGGCAACTATATCCGACCCCAACTACATGTGCGGGCCCGACGTGAGTGCGATCGTTACTGGCTCTGTCTATGACGGCGCCCCGGAGGCCGCCCGGAGCCAAGCGGCGCCGCGTGGCCGACGAGGCGGGCGATGACGTCAGCGAGCGCACAGTGGCCGACATCGTGGCAACCATATCCGACCCCAACTACATGTGCGGGCCCGACGTGAGTGTGATGTGTGTTACTAAAGCCTGGTCCGTGAGCACGTAGAATTTTGTCCAATGACCCCAACCTACCCATCCTTATCGCTCGCGCGTAATTATATTGCTGTCGCGACTGTGCGACGCGCGCCCGCAGTGAGTGTGCCAGCGAGACAGCAACATAATTACGCGTGAGCGATAAAGATGGGTAGCTTGGGGTCATTGGACAAAATTCTACGTGCTCACGGACCAGGCTTTAGCTCTGTCTATGACGGCGCGCCGGGAGCCGCCCGGAGCCAAGCGGCGCCGCGTGGCCGACGAGGCGGGCGATGACGTCAGCGAGCGCACAGTGGCCGACATCGTGGCAACTATATCCGACCCCAACTACATGTGCGGGCCCGACGTGAGTGTGATGTGTGTTACTAAAGCCTGGTCCGTGAGCACGTAGAATTCTGTCCAATGACCCCAATCTACCCATCCTTATCGCTCGCGCGTAATTATATTGCTGTCGCGACTGGGCGACTGGCGCCCGCAGTGAGTGTGCGAGCGCGACAGCAACATAATTACGCGTGAGCGATAAGGATGGGTAGCTTGGGGTCATTGGACAAAATTCTACGTGCTCACGGACCAGGCTTTAGCTCTGTCTATGACGGCGCGCCGAGAGCCGCCCGGAGCCAAGCGGCGCCGCGTGGCCGACGAGGCGGGCGATGACGTCACGATGTCGTCACGCACAGTGGCCGACATCGTGGCAACTATATCCGACCCCAACTACATGTGCGGGCCCGACGTGAGTGCGCATCTTTACAGCGTGGTTACTCCAAAAAAAGTTAGCCAAAATTTCGAGTGTTGCGAAATACGAAAATAAAAATGCCAGCTTAATAGACCTGGGTGCTGCGGTGCGATGACTGAGAAACGCAGCGCAGATTTTTTGAATAGCGAAGGTGTCAGTCAAACTATCAGTTTGAAGACTGACATACCATTCGCTGATGCTGCGATGCTACGCTACGACATTGTACGAGTGGTGGCACTTAATGAGTTGAAATAATGCGACGACTTAGCATATTATTACTCACTCTGTTGATGGGTGCTATGTCATCATCAGCAAGTCATGTAGTCTCCACTCTAGGAGGATGACTCTCTAATTTACCAGAAGCAAATGAAAGATTTGGTTTATAATCCCCACGCTGGCAAGACCGGTTGGGAAGGCCAGATGTCCGCCTAATTCTCAGCGTCTTATTACATCCACGGAAAGAGGTTTCTTGTACTTGCCTGTGTAAATATTACTATAGTCTGGTCCGTGAGCACGTAGAATTTTGTCCAATGACCCTAAGCTACCCATCCTTATTGCTCGCGCGTAATTATGTTGCTGTCGCGCTCGCACACTCACTGCGGGTGCAAGTCGCACTCGCACAGTCGCGACAGCAATATAATTACGCGCGAGCGATAAGGATGGGTAGCTAGGGGTCATTGGACAAAATTCTACGTGCTCACGGACCGGGCTTTAGTATACACTGAAAACCAGCGTCGTGGCCTTCCCCACCGTGGGCCACGGCATAAGCTGAGTGGAGTCCCATTGCGATGGGCATCGCTGTTGCGACAGGATAGCACTGCTCAGTTCACTTTTTATTTCCTTGTAATATTTATGTGCTATTTCTGTCTTTTTTTCTGTATACGTTCTCTGTCCTTAACTAAGTGATGTTCATCGTAATAAATGTTTCTTTCTTTCTTTCTAAATATTAGATCAACAAACTTATACTAACTGTGTTCGTTTGTTAGTCGTATACCTCGAAATCAAAAAATCCTTGTAGCTTTTCACCTATTCGCATTTCACCGTGATAGCGTTTTTTGTTGTAGCGTGTAATATCGGTAGTATATTTTGGTAACAAGGTTTGGTAGCATATATTTTTAACAGATTTTTACAACAGTAGCAAATTTTGATGTAGCATGTATCAATTGCCTATTTATTAAGCCTACATGCAGGAAAGTAAATCTACTATGAATTTTTTAGACAATTGTAATTAGCGATCAAAAATTATACTACAAGAATAAAAATCTATTCAGAAATTTTGATATCGCGGCGAAATGCGAATAGGTGAAAAGCTACAAGGATTTTTTGATTTCGAGGTATACGACTAACAAACGACTGTGTTCACAGGCACTGTTCCAGACGCAAGCGCCGCGCGACGAGGCGGCCAAGCTGGAGGAGCAGCGCAAGATGATTGAGTTCCACGTCATCGGCAACTCGCTCACTGGCCCTGTCAACAAGCAGACCATGCTCTGGCTCATAGGTAACTACTTTAACTTTCAAAAAACATTTATGCACAAATTGACAAATTCGCAAATTGTCAAGCGGTCGCAATCTGCCAAATTCGCAAAATGTCGAGTGTTCAACAAAATCAAAATCCTAATATTTTCGGGTTATATCAAATCAAAAAAATAAAAACCAAAGTTAAAAGATGTTCAATTTGAAGTTAGGTATAAAAATACCTAAAAAATATTTTGTTGTTGATTTTATATTACGGTTTTATGGTTTCATATTAAAAAAAAACCCTTAACATTTTAATGATTAAAAGTTCTGCCAATTACTTGACATTTTGCGAATTTGGCAGATTGAGACCGCTTGACAATTTGCGCATAAAGGTCAAAAAAATATACAGACAGTGAGCATAGTAACAACTTGAAAAAAAATGTTACCTGAGGTACGAAACGAACTCGCTTAACTGAGTCAGCATGGGAGCTTTTTGAGGTGAGACCATCAGGTGAGATACAGGTCAAGAGCTTCCTCGTTGTGAAAAAAAACGGTCAAACGTCAGCGAGACTTCAGATATTCAGATTTGTATGCTCTGTCACGTCATAATGTCAATTTCACCACTCCCCGTTGGCCTTCTATCTCTGTCTCATTCAACGTTGTTTTTAACTATAATAATAAAAAAATGCTTTAAATAAACTTTTTTTTCTCAGGTCTCCACAATGTTTTTTCACACCAACTCCCAGAAATGACCAAAGAATACATCTCGCAACTAGTTTTTGATCCGTGAGTATTTCAACATAAATGATGTGTACTGTGCCAGTGTACTACTGATCGGATATAAATTATATTTTATTTTATTTTTACAGGAAACACAAAACATTAGCTCTAATAAAAGAAGGCAGACCTATTGGGGGGATTTGCTTCAGGACATTTAATTCTCAAGTGAGTTATTTTTGTCTAAAAATCTTGACTTTCAATATACTTCATACTTCTTGCTTTTTTCAATATTTAATTCTTTTTCTATTTAGGGTTTCAGTGAGATAGTATTTTGCGCGGTGACGTCGAACGAGCAGGTGAAAGGCTACGGCACCCACCTGATGAACCATCTCAAGGACTACCACATCAGAAACAATATTCTGCACTTCCTAACGTTCGCTGATGAATTCGCTATAGGTATGTATGTACCCATAGGATTAACTTTAGTTACAATAAGAAATTATTCCACCTTTTCTTTGTTTTTGTAGGTTACGTATAATAAGAAACAGATTTCACTTAAATTCTTTGTCAACTCTGAACCTCCAAATCAACATCTAGTAGTCTAAACGAAGAATATTCGTGACAAAATTAAATTTAGTGATCGCTTTACTACTTCTTGTTTGTACGGACAACACGTTTGGCAAAATTGACGTCTTGCCCATGTTCATTTTTAGACTCACTTGTTGTGAGGCTCTAGTTCTCTACTGAGGCCATCCAGCATCTTATAAAGTCTCAGCCATGACTACGATATCATTGGCGAATGAAAGGTGAGTGATATATGCTCACCGTTAATATTTATACCAAGACCTCTCCAGTCCAGAAGCTTAAAAACAGCTTTCCAAAACAGTCCCAATGGTTCCACATTGTTCCATTTCTCACGTGAACATACCGTTGCAGGCTACTTCAAGAAGCAGGGCTTCAGCAAGGACATAAAGCTGCCGCGCGCCATGTACCAGGGCTACATCAAGGACTACGAGGGCGCCACGCTCATGCATTGTGAACTCAACCCAAAGATCGTCTATACCCACTTCACCGCCGTCATACGCAAGCAGAAAGAGGTACGCACCCAGTAAAGCACTCTTTCACTTTTCCTCTAAAAGTGGGACACCCTACAGTCGAAGTTATTGATGAACCTGGGATATCCAATTAAGTTCTAAGTCCTTTAGTTTTAGTTAGTTTAGTCCGACCATTTTACGTACCTACCTATGCTATGTAAAAACAGCAAGAGTCTAACTTTTTTTTTATATTAGTGCTACTGAAATGCACTTGCAACTGGTGCTAACAAGAATATTTTAATCATACTTAAATTATAATACAGGGTGTTTGGCGGAAGATTAGACATACTTCGTGGGTGTATAGGTAAGGTCATTTTAAGAATACAAGTTCGCCCATTTTACCCTAAGTGGGCTATTTTTTTAAATTTATATTTTTGTTTTAATTTAATTTTTTCCGAAATTTGACCTAAAAACTGCTTTTTTTTTCTCGCGTGTTTTCAATCGCTTTTATTATTTCAAATTAATATCGAATATGTCTTAAGTCAAGTAAAATAAATTTCAGATCCAGATAATGATTGGATAGCTAGTTACGAGCCGCCAAAGTTTAACAAAAGTACGAACCATGATAAAAAAAACTACTTGGAATTCTATTTAAAAAAAATTAAAGATGACAGTGAATTGCCAGTGATCTTAAAAACATCTCTAGCTTCTCTTCTTTCCAATGATATTATGTCACATGTAGCCTAATTAGATGTTGAAATTCGTCAAAAATTCAAAGTTTAGGGAAGAAAATGGAACAGTAATACAAAAGTTATCCATGCAAAGTAAATTTAGATTTTTTTTACTGTTTTTAGGGTTCCGTACCTCAAAAGGAAAAAACGGAACCCTTATAGGATCACTTTGTTGTCCGTCCGTCCGTCTGTCAAGACCCTTTATCTCAAGAACGCGTGAACGTATCAAGCTGAAATTCACATGAAATACTCAGGTCTATTGTCCCTTTAAGCTGTGAAAATATCAAACTTCTAAGCCAAGCCAATCAAAAGATACAGCCGATTATGTCGATATTTTCAACAAATTTTCGACACTCGCAAAGGAATCAAAACCTACAGGATACTTCCCGTAAACTCAGAATCTTGAAATTTGGCATAAAGCATTGTCATATAATGCAAATATAGGAAAAATTGCGAAAATTACATTTTTTTAGTTATATAATATAATAAAAATATTTTAATAAAATGAAACTTACTACCTTATTTCTCACGAACTAATAAAGGTATCAAATTGAAATTTATACCAAATACCTAGATCTATTGTCCCTTTAAGAAGTAAAAAAATCAAACTTCTAAGTTAACGCGATCAAAAGATACAGCAGTTTATACCGACACCTTAGACGAATTTCCGTCACACGCTAGGGAATCAAAACCTACAAGGTACTTCCTGTGAACTCAGAATCTTGAAATTCGGCACGAAGCAACGTTATATAGTACAGATAAAGGAAAAATTGCGAAAATGATAAATTTGAAGTTATATAAAATTTAAAATATTATTTTTGCTTACATGACATAAAATATTTTTTTAATAATTATAAACTTACTACCTACCCTTTTTCACATGAACGCGTAGAGATATTAAAGTTGAAATTCATATCAAACACTTCTTAAATCTAATTGCCTCTAAACTGTGAGAAATTCTAAATCAACGCAAAAATTCAAAACGCTGAGGTAGGTACCTACCTATAATGCAAATATAGGAAAAATAAATAAATAAAAAATAATCATACCGCATATTTTGAAATTCGCCACTACTCGCAACGGAATCAAGTAAGTAATTTGATTTAATACGTCATAAATTGTAAACCGCTACGTTTGTACGGCGGAACCCTCGGTGTGCGAGCCCGACTCGCTCTTGGCCGGTTTTTTCTTCATAATGTGGTTATTATTTTTAAATTGATTTTGAAATAAAACACAAAAAAAGTAATGAAAATGAGTATAGCAGAAAATATAACGATGTTGGAAGAAGCTTTGTATGGATAACTTTTGTATTATTGTTCCATAGTATAGGTGTACCAGAATCTCATGGCAAACAAAAATATTGGAAAAGTGTGTTTTTCATATGGCAATTGTCTATGGTTTAATTGTCACCTGTCAAAGAAAATTATGAAATCTGTCAGCCGCTGCAAAATTTTTGTAATCTCTTCTTGACTATTTGTTATTTTTCTGAAAAATTCGAAAAAGTTCAAGCAACGCATATTGTTTTCAATGTGAATTGTAAAATAAGGCATAATTCAAAGTCAATCTTTGATTCTAAAGCGCGTGGTCGAGTTGACATTCAGTTGGACTGAAATGTTTTGATACATTTAGTTTATTACCCAACTGCGTCAGAAGGAGGGTTGTGTTTTTTATATTATTCTTACTTAATAGCTGCTTTATCGGGGTTTTCAGGTATATCTCAGAAATTGGTGCAGATGTTATTATGACCATGTAAAGAAAATTGAAAAAGATTTCATCAAGCAAGATTGAATAATGGAGAAGTTTCCAATTTTTTTCTTTTAAATAAACCTGAAATAAATATAAGTAAAACTAATAATAATTGGGAAAATAATCATGAAAATATCTCTACAAATAAATAAGTTACAGGGCCCTAAAGTTGCGCATAACTATTCACGCCATTTTGATCGGTGTATTCACGACAGTCATTCGGAGTACAAACAATAAATCATCCCTGATCCAGCCAGTGCTGTTGACAGGTTCATTTTTTTTAAATCTAGCAGTTTTTAATTTTTCAGCTAGGGTCACTCAAGATTCTTTCTTAGTAAAATTTTGTAACCTTTTTTTTAAATATCCCAGACCTGGCCATATACAAAAAGAACGGCACCGCCTATGTTTCAGTTCCACGCGTAATATCCATAATTTATTTCTCAGATATTTCTTGATCGATTTAAAAAAAAACTTCACCGTCTTTTTAGTTTTGGTATATATTTTAATCCCATTCAGCGAAATATAGTGTTTTTAACATCAGGAACTTCTCCATTGAAATGCTGGAAGAGCAATTTATTTACAATACCTCTTTATCTTGATCATCTGTCTATTGAAGAACAAGAAATGCAAGTGGAGTTCTTAGAATCGTTTTCTAGTTCTGAATGAAGTGATAAGTTAAAAGTATGATGCATAATAAAATTAGATACTTAAAGTAATATACGATTTATTTAAAGGACATCATCCACGTTTCATATATTTTTGGTCCAAAATCAAAAGTGCCGGCCAACAAAAAAAAGTGCTGTATTCTGACAGAATACGTCTGCCTTAGCATTTGTTACTATGGCACCAAAGCCGTAGCTCCACTGTGCGTCGAGTATTTGAGATCTAAAAGTCATCGACTATTCATACATTTTTTGTTCAAAATCAAAAGTGTCGGCCAATAAAAAAAAAGTGCTGTATTCTGACAGAATACGTCCGCCTTAGAATTTGTTACTATGGCACCAAAGCTGTAGCACCACTATGCGTCGAGTATTTGAAATCTAAAATTCATCGACGATTCATACATTTTTTGTTCAAAATCAAAAGTGTCGGCCAATAAAAAAAAGTGCTGTCTTCTGACAGAATACGTCCGCCTTAGCATTTGTTACTATGGCACCAAAGCTGTAGCACCACTGTGCGTCGTAGTATTTGAGATCAAAGTCAGTCGTTTCATATATTTTTAGAACTCAAATACTGCGATGCACAGTGGTGCTACAGCTTTGGTGCCATAGTAATAAATGCTAAGGCGGGCGTATTCTATCAGAATACAGCACTTTTATTTTTTGGCCGGCACTTTTGATTTTGGACCAAAATGGATGATGTCCTTTCAAGACATTTTCCTATGTTAAAAACCTGAGGTATAACAACATTCTTCATACACATACCTACCTAAAATGTATATTCGTACTTCATGTTCATTAATATTAAAGTCATAAAAGTAAAAAATTAAACAGTATCAAGATCGTTTATTCCAATTTCCCCAGTATTGCTCTCAACAAAGTTTATTTTCCCTATTTGCCATGAGATTCTGGTACACCTATAACGGCAAGTTTATTTTTGTTTAAAATAAATTTGCCGTTCCAAAGTAAAGTTATGCAAATCGCTCTTTTTCGTTAATTTATTTTTGCGAACATAACTATTTACTTACTTCAGTAGTTACTTACGTACTTAGTAGCTCACTGGGTAAAATGGGCGAACTTGTATTCTTATTATGACCTTACCTATATACCCACGAAGTTTGTCTAACCTTCCGCCAAACACCCTGTATACTGTGGTTTTGGCTTGGCTATCTCGTTCGTTAAAATCCCCGTGGCGGGGAATCCCCGGGACCCCATCCCGTTTGTGTCGCAACTCGCACGCATCGCATCGGGTTGCGTTCATAAACTCACTCATAGTCATAAAAAAATTGTATTACAAACTCGGCGCCTCTACGGTTCAAAATATGTAACTAGTACTTTATGGTTCAAAAGAACTGCCGCCGTTTTAACGTTGAGCTCGTAAGTAATCTATACTTATAATAAATCTGTAGAGAGGTCAATTCTGTACATGAAATATATTTTCAAAATAACTACCAGGGGGTGATTAGTGATCGATACTGATGCCAAAAATGCAATCAGTAAAATTTTTGTCTGTCTGTCTGTATGTTCCTTATAGAAACAAAAACTACTCGACGGATTTTAACGAACTTTGGTACAATTATTCTTCATACTCCTGGGCAGGTTATAGTATACTTAGGAATTCCCACGGAAACGGGAATTAGCGGGAAAATCCTTTTGTATAAAAAATCAAAACCGCTTAAGTTAGACGCTTTTTGGCAAGCAGGTACCTTAGTAAACTTAAAGCTTAGTCACAACAGGATATTGCAAAATTCCCACGGGAACGGGAGTTAGCGGGAAAAAACATATGTATGAAAAAATCTAAACCGCGTAAGATAGATGAAGAGGGTTAAACGGGATCCACGTGTACGAAGTCGCGGGCGGCCGCTAGTGTAAACTAAACTAAAACCCTAAGCGTAAAATGAAACCATAAACGTGAATCATAATAAACATATAAATATTGAGAGACTTGTTTAATAAGCGTAATATTTGTTTTGTTGCGCTTGCGCATACTGTACCTACTTACTTATCAATATGTACTCCATTTAAAAAAAAAATAGGTGGCAGTAGCGGCGCGGCGCCCCTATTGTCTTGGCGCCTGTGTGCGCCGCACACATCGCACACAGGGGCGGCGCGGCCCTGGTTATCACGCCGTTTTATCAGTACCTCTAGTACGAAAAACTTTCGAGTTCGTTTCGTTGCGTATTCAAAGTGTCATCGAAAAATTTTGTATGAAAAATTAAACAGCGCCCCCTAGGGCGGCTATAATATAGGGGGCGCTGTTTAATTTTTCATACAAAATTTTTCGATGACACTTTGAATACGCAACGAAACGAACTCGAAAGTTTTTCCTACTAGAGGTACAGGCCTGTTCATCTCCGCGAGTTTACATCGAAAACAAAACACGCACGATGGCCCCCTACAGGATTACTATTCCACAAGGCTCACATACGAGCGAACATTGACTCACGCACGCGTATTCTTGTGTATGATGCAAAAAAATAAAGAAAATGGTGTACTAAATACTGTGCAGTATTTAACTGCCTAAATAATAATAAAAACACAGAATGTACTTTTTTAAGTTGCCTGAAGACACTGAGAGGTAAATAAGTAGTTAATATTATTCATGATAATTCATGCTAAATCATGTATTTCCTCCACCATTTTCTGCAGTTTGGCACCTCACATCACATCATTTTACCGAAGTCAGCCCTATAGCTTCGGCGCAATGCCGATCACTGACGTTTGTCAACAAAATGGTGCTTGACTCTTGAGACAGCTAAATTACACCATATTGTTAATGACATTGTGCATAATTTTTTTTAAATACTTCGCGAAGTAAAACTTCTGTACGTAGTACCAGGCCTGTTCATCTCCGCGAGTTCACATCGAAAACAAAACACGCACGATAGCCCACCTACAGGAGGCGATTCGACAAGGCGTCACATACGAGATACGAGCGAGCATTGACACACGCACGCGTACTCTTGTATTATGGAAAAAAATAAAAAAATACTGTGTAAAAAATACTGTGCAGTATTTAACTGCCTAAATAATAATAAAAACACACAATGTACTTTTTTTAAGTTGCCTGAAGACACTGAGAGGTAAATAGTTAAGTGGTTATTGTTATTCATGATAATTCATGCAAATTCATGTATTCCTTCCGACATTTTCCGCGATTTGGCACTTCACGTCACACATTAGTTTGCCGAAGTTCGCCGAACCAGCTATTGTCAATTATTATAGGTGTCAAACAGGATAGGGTCTTTGCGCTGGTTTTCGTCCAACTATCGGAGTTGCCAACTTTGTGATCTTAAAATACCCTTACATAAATGTATCATATTATTTTATGTCGTTCGAGTGCTCATAAAGGCAGTCAACTAAAGTTCATACTGCAACGCACACACAATCCGCACCGTAACGTAAACGCCATACCTCGCCGATGACAGTGCGCGAAGGGCAATGACAGCTCGCAAAACACTGACGTATATCAATGTCTCATGGACTTGGCGTAACTTTAAAATAAACGTACTCGGTACATTACACACACATTTACACGCATTATAAATACATACACGATTTAAGAAAACAACATGGCCGCAATATAGGCAATCAGCTGACAGGTATTTGTGTGTGTGTGCGTGTAGTTGTCAGCTGATTGCCTATAAATATGTTGTTTTCTTAAATCTTGTATGTAGGTACCTACTCGGCACAAGTCAGGTAGTTAGTGACGTCACATGAAAATGTTGCCAGAATGAGTACTGACCAAACATTATCTATTTCTTTTTTTTATACATCACCAAGGGTAAGTTAGAAAGAGATAAACAGCTGTTTGTCATTAATTTGTCGAATTTTTGTATAGATCTATATTTCCTCTCCACTATTACCTCCATGCCACAAAAGGCGATACGTTGTTGATTCCTTTCCGAGTTGATTTGCCTGCTATATGAACTGAGCTTTGCTTTAAAAAAATGACCCTTAGTCATCTAAGATTTAATTTTGTATGAAGAAGTTTAATAAACACTTAAAATTGTGTTTATAATGCTATCAATTAGACATACGTGCCAAAAACTTTTCCTGTCAGCACGTTTTTTTTCTAGCGCGATGATTTCTGCAATGTACCGGTGACCGGTGTATGGCCGCGCATTTATGTAATTTTTTGGAACTCACTACTTTTTAAATTACATTTTCATTTAGGTAGAACTGTTGCTTAGGCATTATAGATTGCAACAAAACTAGCGCGGGATGGCTACTGCCTTCTGTGAATACAATACTTTGTATTCAAATTTTACGCATGTGTTTATGGCAGCTCAGTGAAATGGACGAAAACCGATGTTAGATAGAAAACCAGCACAATGACCCTACTTTCAAAAATTAATATTGCGATTTTATAAATCACTTAAACAACTTTATATTAATTTGCGGGTACGCCGGGACAGCTCGTAAAACAAATTCATTATTTACATATTACTAATTTATCAACTTTGTTCATTGTTAGTTCATTAGTTGTTCGTGTTTCGTTTGGGTTAGACCAAGAGCCGAATGCAAAAAATAAATGTTACTTAATTATATTAATCCTACAAAAAACGGACGGACGCTGTGCAAGTCTAATAGCCATATACTTGGTTAACTCATTTTAAAAAGTGCACAAAAACGTTCTATGTTCAGACAGACTATATGACGAATCTATAAGGGTTCCGTTTTTGCCATTTGGCTACGGAACCCTAAATACCGTATCAAAATCTGTTGCATAGTTTTAAAGATCTAAGCATACATAGGGACAGACAGACAGGGAAGCGACTTTTTACTAAGCGACCAAATAAAGACATTTTGATTTAAGGGGGGGACATCGTAAGAGCCATTCACATTTTTATCAGAAAGTTAATAAATTAATATATTTAGGTTTTTGAAATCTAAAACAGCCAGGAAATCAAAGAGGCAAACATGATACCTTTGTGATTTTATAGGAATTTTATTGTAAAACACGGTCATATTAAACTTTTATAAAAAAATCCAGAGGTAAATGTTTTTTTTCGAGAAAAATTTTTTCTAATCTTGTTTTCGAAAATATCATCCCATCACACATACGTTCTGTAATACATAATATTGAAAACAGTGCGAAATATCGTCAATTGCAGTTTTCACATACTGAGGGCCCATAATGAAATTAGTATAATGTTTGTTTATGTAATAAAATTTGGTTTGAAATACCTACTGAATTGAATTTTTATTTCTTACTAGCTTTTTGGCTTCGCCCACGTGAAATAAATTGTCACAGTTATGTGTGTTATAAAATATTTAGGTGCTAGCTCTTACACTATATAACTGGCGGCCGCATGTAGCTGCGCGTTGCCGCGAAGAGCAGTGAATGCAAGTGTGGTGCGCTAGATGGCGACACAGTAGCTTCTTGTAGCAGTCAGCCCTATGGCATCAAGACAGTACCGATCACTGACGTATGTCAACAAAACGGTGCTCGACTCTTAAGACAAGCTAAATTACACCATATTGTTGATGACATTGAGCATACATTTTTTTGAATACCTTCGCGAAGAAAAACTTCTGTACGTAGTACTTATTATTATTCTGTGGTAGTACTTATTATTATTCTGTGGTTTTATCGATTTTGCCCATACATTTTGACGTCGATAAAGTATATCACGGCGCGCATCCTAGCCCGGCTTACAGCGTTCGGGAAGCTTTGCGACCTTCTCGCCCAAAAAACTACAGTGTCTCAAGAGTAGGTAGTCTTTGGGTGTTCGCAAGAACTGAGGTGTGGTCATTTACTATGGGCGCAATTGAAATCAGTATTTAATTGGTTTATGTTTTACAGATAGTCAAGAAATTGATTGACATGCGGCAAAAAGAAGTAAGGAAAATCCATCCAGGACTCACCTGCTTCAAAGATGGCGTAAGTTGTTGTGATGTTTTCTCAATCTAATTCATTATGTAAGTTCACCATACTGTTGATATTTTATTTCAACACATGTTTTGTCACACTACACACTCGGGTTAGATAGGTTTTGTTTTAATTTACTTTACTTTTTACTGTTGCTGCTGACGTATTCATTCAGCGTATCGACGGTGTAGTGACAATACCTCCTAACTAACATTTTCCAAGAAATCAATTTTCTTGAAAAATTTATTACAATAGGCTTATTACAATAGGTTTAAAATTTAATTTCGCGTGGACTTTTTCCATTCGAAATTTTTCTCCTAACTGATATTTATTTTTATACAGGGTGTTAGGTAAATGGGTATATGAGCCGACACTAGACCATGTTAACATGGTCATATAAATGGTATGGTGAAGTCAGAAATTTGATATCATCATTTTGCTACCTGTATACCTACCTCTATTTTGCAACAACATATAAATTGTAATGTGACATGCAATAAACGTTTTGAATTTGAATTTGCTTTTTTTAATTTTCATACAAAATAAATTTTATAAAATCCGATTTCTATGAAAATTAAAATGAAGATATCAATTTTCTGACTTCACCATCCCATTTATATGACCATGTTAACATGGGCTAGTGTCGGCTCATATACCCATTTACCTAACACCCTGTATAGCAATCAAACTTTGTGGAAATAGCTGCTTTAAGCGCAAGTAATATTTACGTATTTTTTTCTAGCTCCTGAAATCCAAAAAAATAAATGCAGTTAGGAGGTATTCTCACTTTACCGTCGGTATGTAGTTTATCACTTAGGCCCAGTTTTTTTATTCATAGTTAAAATAACTAATTGTTAAATTTGGCTATTAATGGTTAAATATTAACAAAATGTAAAATAGTTAAAAAAATGTACTAAAAGTCAAGCTTACCATTGTTTGAAATGTTTTTTCTTATATTTAACCACTCGTCGTTCGACACTGTCAAATTTGACTATTGGTTATTTTAACTACGAATCAAAAAACTGGGCCGTATAGTTCCAAAATACTGAACTGTCCTATGCATGACATTGACAGTGGGGCGCCACCGTCAATACCGGATCGCTGGTTCCGATTTTTGCCATGTTGGAAACCATATAGTTGAACGATGGTAGCGCCCCCTGTCATTGAGTTTGGTGGGACAGTTCAGCGTGGGTCATCTATAGCATGTTCTAATGATGGAATGTGTCAGGTGCGCTCGATCCCCGTGGAGTGCGTCCCAGGCTTGCGGGAGACGGGCTGGCGCGCCGCGCCGCGCGCGCCCGAGCCAGAGCCCGACGCAGACCTTGCTGCTCTAAGAGCCGTGCTGCACCAGGTCAGGACAATTTCAACTTCTCATTCTTTAAGTATAGTCCGGTCGCCGAGCACGTACTCAATACTCAATACGTTTATTGCTTCCATAATAATAATATAGGTGTTACAATGTATTAATACAGTTAATTATGGACCCTGTTGGGCGCTGCAATTTAAATATAAAACGTAAGAGAGGAGGCTTAAGCTTACACGAAATATTATTTTAGTTAGATTGATAAACTCATCTTATTTTATCATCTAGATATTCTTTTATAGTATAGTAGCATTTTGTACTTAAAAGCTCTTTAGCGTAGAATTGTGCGAGCGCGACAGCAATATAATTACGCGCGAGCGATAAGGATGGGTAGCTTGGGGTCATTGGACGAAATTCTACGTGCTCGGCGACCGGACTAGATCACTTTATCTTTTCACGGCACTTCTACACGTCCCAAATATAGCTTGCCCTGCCACCACTTCCGAACAAGATACCAGCTGGGACCACTTTCATATTTTTTTTTTTTTTTTTTATGCATAACAAGGCAGGTATTTGACCACAATCGCACCTGATGTTAAGTGGGATGAGTGGGATATCACCCCACGACTTTGTTTTATATCATTTTGCTCAATAATATAAACGGGAAAGTAACTCGGTCTTCCATGTTTACTCATAGCAAGAAACTCATTGTTTCAGTTAGTCTTATCTTATTGTTTGGTCTAATTTTATTGGTCTAGTTTAATTGGTCTAATATTAAAAAATATACAATCTTACTTTGCGATTACTCTGGAACTAAACATAGGCTTAAAAAACTGACTTTCTATTATTTCATAGATCTGTTTTTATTTTCTTATCATAAAAACTCGTAATTGTTTTCCACAGGTCAAAAATCACGCAGCCGCTTGGCCATTCCTGAAACCTGTCGATAAAGCAGAAGTCCCGGATTATTACGACCACATCAAGTATCCTATGGGCAAGTAATACGTGTTATGTACCCAGTTTCACACACCCATAAAAATGCACTACAATGCAGTCCAGACACACGCTCGCGAAAAGTGGTACAAAAGGACTGAGCACGATGCGGGAGATATTTGCAATCGCAATTCCAAGCTAAACTAATTTCGAATCAATAATAAATCTTTTTTTTTTTTTTTTTTTCAATCAATGCAGACGCACATTGTGAAAGACAGATAACGTTTACATGTCTACCTTCTTAAATATTAACAATTAAGTAGCGGATCTACGAACTACCAACGTGAACCTAGGGCGGCAAATTCGGGGCCAACAAATATTTATTAAGTAGGATGCTGTGATATCTGTTGTACCGTTTATTATGTGTGCAATAAAGATTTTAAATGAATTAATATTTATTTGTAATAGGTATACAAACAGTTTACAGTCTAGGCTTCATCGTAAAGAAAAAGTGTTAATTACATACTGGACCGTAATCCAAAATTAGTATATCTACTGCCTTAGTATGAATTTGAGTGAATTTGTTCCGCCAGACCTGCGCACGATGGGCGAGCGGCTGAAGGCGCGCTACTACGCATCGAAGCGGCTGTTCATCGCCGACATGACGCGCATCTTCACCAACTGCCGCCTCTACAACTCGCCCGACACCGACTACTACAGGTAAGTTATTGTCTCGACTGTGCGACGGGCGCCCGCAGTGAGTGTGCGAGTGCAACAGCAACATAATAGGGATGATGACTGGGTAATGAAATTGAAATTCTATTTAGTCCGTTAGACAGATAATTAGAAAATATTAGACTCATATTTTTTATTTTTTTCCATAATCGAATAATTACAGTATTATCAGGCCTGTTCATCTCCGCGAGTTTACATCGAAAACAAAACACGCACGATGGCCCACCTACAGGATACTATTCGACAAGGCCTCACATACGAGCGAACATTGACTCACGCACGCGTATTCTTGTGTAGGTATGATGGAAGAAAATAAAGAAAATGGTGTACTAAATACTGTGCAGTATTTAACTGCCTAAATAATAATAAAAACACAGAACGTACTTTTTTAAGTTGCCTCAAGACACTGAGAGGTAAATAAGTAGTTAATATTATTCATGATAATTCATGCTAAATCATGTATTTCCTCCGCCATTTTCCGCAGTTTGGCACCTCACGTCACATCATTTTACCGAAGTCAGCCCTATAGCTTCGGCGCAGTGCCGATCACTGACGTTTGTCAACAAAATGGTGCTTGACTCTTGAGACAGGCTAAATTACACCATATTGTTAATGACATTGAGCATACATTTTTTTAAATACCTTCGCGACGTACTTCTGTACGTAGTACTTATTATTATTCTGTGGTATTATATTGAGTTGAAATGTCGCGTGACGTCATTTTTGAGTAAAATTTTTTCTCAAGCGTGACGTATCGCGCCATTTCAACTCAATGTAGCACTGTTATTATTTAATTATGAAAGAAAATAAAAAATGAGTCTAATATTTTCTAATTATCTGTCTGACGGACAAATAATTGAAATTTTGTCATCTAGCCTATTTACGCGCAAGCGATAAGGATAGGTAGCTTGGGATCATTGGACAAAATTCTACGTGCTCACAGACCGGGCTTTAATAAGCCTGAGGCATCTTATCGATTTTGCACGATAAGCCCATACATTTGTCGTCTATAATCGTCGATAAGATTTTATCATTGCGCGTATCCTAAGCCCGGCTGGAAACATTATTTTCTTCATCTAAGTCTTTTTCAACCAGGTATCCTTTAGTTTTCACACCTCTTTTTACGGTCTTGAGCAGCTTCGGTCCAGTTTACTCCAACCTGCTGTTCTCTTAAAGTTAACTTTGTTATTTTTTTAATTTGTGGTGAGATAATAAATGAGGTTTATGGAAAAAGAGGAATTAACGGAAGGGAGAAAAGACTGTTTTAACATATTTAAAACCAAAATATAAGTCTTGATATCCTGTCCGAAGGTTTATATCTTATCTTGAAGGTTGTCTTAATATCTTGTCTTTGCTAAACAGGTGCGCAAACACCCTAGAGAAGTACTTCCAAGGCAAGATGAAGGAAGCTGGGCTGTGGGACAAATGATCCTACGACACGCGAGCCTCCACCCCTAGTGAGGCCAGCAGCTATACAACTTAGCGACACAACACTACGGCACAGCAAATAACATGAAACGAAATAGTTGGCTTACCGGCGAATGCTGCGGCTACTCAGAAACGCTGTTCACGTAGTTTCTGGTCTGTCGTCGTCGCTCATGTTTGCATCTTGCTTGGAAAGAGAGGGACGACAACATTCGAAACTTCGGATAACGGTTTTCGGAGTAGGATTTACTCTGGACCGTTAAGTGTGTGCCTAACGTCTTTATGTGCCTGACAATAAGGAACGTTTTGTGTTTTTCTCAATTCTGCCGCGACAGATAACATAAACGTATTTTTTTAGAACTGAAATCTGTAGCGTTACATTGTATTATTGTTTACTGACGGCCTTAGATTTATTAATTAGCAAGAAGTTACTATTTAAGATAGGTATATCTCACTATATTTATTGTTTCCGTACAAATCCTTTATACACTTCAGTATAACTTTATACACTTTACATTATTTCTTTTTCTGTCATCCGGGAAGTTGCGTAGACAACAAAAAATACCTAGGTAGTGTTACTAAGATTACCATGCGTTATGCATAATAGTTAAATTTTATCAAGTATTTACAAACTTTTTTAGATTTAAGAATGTCTGTGTTGTATCGTTGTAATGAGAAATTGTGTACAAGACTGTATTTAATTTAGGTTTGCTAGTTTTGACCACCAACTTGTTCTATTGATATAATATACAACTCCATTTAGCCTTGTTTTGCATCTTTGAAATTGTCTTTATAGTAATCGCGTATAATATGGTATTGTATTATGTGAGAATATCAATTTGTTTTTTATCTATGTTGTTTTCAAAGGAACAACTCAAATTCTCAGTACCCCATTTGTAAAATTAAATATACTTAATAAATATTGTTTGATATTATGTAGATGAGTAAATTAGGAAAAACATAATAAAGTAGTCGTCACAATCAATTTAGTAAGTTGTGTTAGATAAATAAGCTGTTTTGTGATAACTATGTTTGAAAAATGAATTCTCCTAGATATATTATTAATTGGTATGTTAAAAATGCGGTGTACGTTTTTGTAAATAATAGTACTTATTCTCAATGAATTTAATTATAAAGTCAATAAACTTTTTTTAAGTAATTATGCAATATCTTTCAATTTTATCATCTACGAGACCCAGTTTTAAATAATAATATAATGCAATAGGTAGGTTCATTGAAACACAAATATTTCAATACTGTTTTGGTTTTTATTTCAACACTTGATGTCCACACATGGGAGTCCGTAGAACATTTTCAAGGGGGGAATGTAAACATCTTTACACAATAACGGTTATTAAAAGTACATACCAGTCTCCTTGTTAATATAAAATCCAATGGATTTCTCGTAATAAGTATCTTACGTGTACTGTAAGTAATAACTTAAATGCTCACTTAAAACACTAAAATATAGTTTTACTTAAAAATAAAGTTTGAACGGCCATGGTCGCTTTTAAAAACAACTGCGGTAGTCAAAGAATACGACAAACGCAAATAAATTGTATCTAAAAGCGACGTACCTCCACTTCAGACTAGAATTTATAACTACCGTTTTCTCTGAGTCACGAAATAAGTGTTAGCATACATGTAAATAATGATTGGACATAATGAATAATTACACTGTATGATATACATTGTTTTACTTAGTGGAAAAATGAAAGATTAACATCGTCGATGATTATGGAATAAACTAAACCACAGTCGCACTTTGAAAACACATTTTATCGATGTTGTGTAAACATTATAAATATTAGTCCGTTATTTATTTACGTGAACTATAAGCTAGCGACGAAGAAAGGTTGAAATAACTTCGGGAAAGAAGTATCACATTACAAATCAATGATGATTTAAGTGTAAATCACAAAAATTTGGCTGCAATTTGGCCCCATTTTTACAAACAAGAATGTGATTATTATTATATGTTTATGAAGAGCACAACAATATCATAAAATACGTGGATACAACATTTAAAACATAATGGAACAGCTTTTTTTATGAATTACATGAAAATACAGAAATTGAAACATTTGAGTACAGAACATCAGAATGAAAGATATTATTTATTATGGACGGATCTCTCGCACACTTCACTTGTTCATAAACAACATAATTAAAATTTATATTTAAAATCCACTCAGTACATTTAATTTAATTTGATAACATAGGCCAATAAGGAAAAATAAAACTTAAAAAATCATCAAACTTTCGAATTTTTTTTTGTATAATAAAAATTGATCACTTATTCAAAAGAATATTTTATAAGTACATGATTTAGTAAATTTTAATATGCTAAAGCCTTTGATTTTGAACTTTTAAAAGAAAAGTGGCGAAGACTGATTATTAGCCACCAATTATAAAGATAAAATATCCTGGGAAGTTCATCACAAATACAAATAGTTCCTAATTAAATTCATGGCCAATACACAACCGGGTTAACAAAAATAAATGTTACAATAAAGGTTAAGTTTTAGGATACATTATGAGATCATGAACCAAATTAACATTTTAAGTACAGTGGCTCGACTTAATTCAATATTTTTAATTCGGCAGTTTTGTTAAACGTCCAGACTGTACTCAACAGCATTGCCAAAGTTTGAGACTTTTGTAAAAACAATATTATTGCGAAAAATTTAAAACTTAACATTTTTAAACCCTCGTGATTTGTTTATGTAACCGATTTTAAACATTTAAATAACAAAGGAATTCGTAAGTACACAATAACTACAGAAACACGTACATACTCGCATTTTTATCAGTTTTATTTTTTTTCTACAAAATCGTTAAATTACAATGTTATGCCACTGTGTATTTGGTTTTATTATCCGTTATCGATGGTGTTACGTAGTCAAGTTACAACAAGTACAATCAACAGCACATCACACTACACATTTATGTTGCAAGTTAGCGTCTATCACAATAATAATTGTTGTTAAGTTTGACGTGCTGTCGATACATTCTCGCCGCTTCCACTAGCAAGTCTGTGAGGTGCACCACAAAACGAACAGCTACATAGTCATAACCGTCACAGACGAGCCATCAGACCGGCGAGGTACGGGTATAGTCTGGTCTGTGAGCACGTAGAATTTTGTCCAATGACCCCAAGCTACCCATCCTTATCGCTCGCGCGTAATTACATTGCTGTCGCGACTGTGCGACGGGCGCCCGCAGTGAGTGTGCGAGCTTGGGGTCATTTGACAAAATTCTACGTACTCACAGACCGGGCTTTAAATTACAACACTATTTCGTTGACTAGGCGGAGTAGCGGATGCCTACCTAATATAAAACTAGCTTAAACAAAATATCACTTGTCATCCACATTTCACTGGAAGTTCGAACCACTATTGTTGAGTATTTGTTTATTGAACACATCACTGCACTGAGTCTCGCTCACGCGTCGGGGGCTTAGGGGCTTGGCGTGGCGCGGACTTCCATTGGCGAACCTTGTAGCGGCGCGTCGGACGCGTCGGGCGCCTGCGACGGCTCACCATGCGACCCCGAAGGAGACGATGCGCACGACCTGATGACAAACATGTTTTTAATAAGAAAGTTACAATATTACATGGTATGTGGAGACGAAAGATTGAGAAATTGGGGCGGTAAGAGACCCAGAAAAAAAATCGGGACGTTGTGTAGAGGCTTGGGAGGCGTCATTTACTAGGAGGACTTTTAGACACCGACTGAGCACTCGACTACAAATGGGGGCGCTAAAAAGAATTTATTCTCAAAGTGGGCAGTAGACAAAATACGTTTGGGAACCGCTGGTTTACGCCCAATTCCCATATTCAATCCTTCTCCAAATCCGGATTACAACTGTCAAATTGAATTCAGTTTTAGATTATATTTCCAAAATTTTCGATGCATTTACACTTTAATATTCTTTACTATTATGTCTTATAAACAATATAAAAATGTAAAAACATCAAAAACCGCAGTTACTTTGGCCAAAAACATATTAAAATTTGACAGTTGACAATCCAAATCCTATAATTTGGATTAGGATTGAATATACAGGGTGTTAGGTAAATGGGTATATGAGCCGACACTAGCCCATGTTAACATGGTCATATAAATGGTATGGTGAAGTCAGAAAATTGATATCTTAATTTTAATTATTTTAATTTTCATACAAATCGGATTTTATAAAAAATATTTTGTATGAAAATTAAAAAAATTAAAATGATAATATCAAATTTCTGACTTCACCATACCATTTATATGCCCATGTTAACATGGGCTAGTGTCGGCTCATATACCCATTTACCTAACACCCTGTAGAAATCCAGCATTAGTGGGTAATTCGCCAAATAAAAGACGTGTCCTGGACCCTGTAACAAGCTGTACCTAGGGCTCTTGTTCGGGCACGGACCTGGCCAGCGTGGCCACGAGCTCGTCGGGCGACGACGCGCGGCTGCTGCGCTCGCTGGCCGCCTCCGAGTACGAGTTGTCGCTCGTCAGCTGAAACAACAACACATTCGTTAAAAACCTTGCTTAATAATCGTATGATTTTAACTAAAATAGTAAGACACGGGTCTTAACGCGACGGTCTTACTGGTCTTACTAAATAACGATTTTAAACTTTCGCGTTTCATTATGGAACGCGAAAGTTTAAAATCGTATGATTTTAGTGCTCAAATATAACAACTTTTTGTATGGGGCCAGCAATAATCGACCTCAATAAACATTTTTAAGGCTGAGTTGCATCACCACCGGGTTTTCGTACGGAGTTTGAGTGACATTTGACGTTCGTTATTCGTTCGTTCGTTTCAGTCGAAAGACGTCCACTGCTGGACAAAGGCCTCCCCCAAGGATTTCCACAAAGACCGGTCCTGTGCCGCTCGCATCCAGGCACCTCCCGCGACCTTCACCAGATCGTCGGTCCACCTAGTGGGAGAGGCCTGCCCACGCTACGTCTTCCGGCTCGTGGTCGCCACTCGTTTGTTATAATTAAAGTAAGATGTGCAACCCAGGGGAGTCTCGTTAACCTCTTCTGTTAAGCTAAATTTTAATAATTATGCTTGTGAGACTGGGTTCACCATAATAGTTCAGGTTCGAAACAGAGTTCGTCAAATCTGACACCAAAGCCCATTGGCTATTGTCGCACTATGGTTTGATGTAAAAATTAGGGCGGTTAATTGCACATGCAACTATAATTTATTGTTGCAAAATACCTCCTATCCTATAAGATGTTATGGCATAAAAATACCAGGGTTAATGGGTGTCATCATCCAACATAACATTATCACAGGTTGCACGATGTAAAACAGCTCCTATCGCAAGTACATAAGGTGCACATTCACGTACCAGCGTGAGCGGGTGGCGGGCGCGGGCGGGGCTGCGCGCGCGGCTTCGGGCTTCTTCCACCTCCAGCTGGAGGATGCTCTCTTGACTACCCGTGTACTGGAAATAAAAACAAAATTCATTTATTTCAGACCTCCGTAGTCCAGTTTTTTTTTTTAAAGATTATTAGTAATTTGTTATTACACAAATTACTAATACTCCCGTTAGCCCCTCGTACTAAGCTAAATATGCTTGTGTCACGAGTGAGATCACCACAATAGTCGAGCGGCGGCGGGGACCGAACCCGCGTTCCCCGGATCACGAGTCGGCCAGTCCGACCCCTTCACCGTTCGGCTATCGTGGCTTATAATAAAATCACATCATCCTCTGTGGTCTAGTGGTAAGACCACCTGCTTCAGACGCAGAGGTCCCGGGTTCGATTCCCAGTAGGGGAAGATTTTTCTGTTCGGTTTGGTTGGTGGTAGGGCTTGTTCTAAGTCCGCCTGGCTAAGCTACCACCATCTTACCTAAGTCTGTCGCCATAACAACAATGTTAACAGCATTGTTGTGTTCCGGCAGTTAGAGGTAAGATAGCCAGTTCCTCCGTGGGTGAGGATTCCGGGTGAAGCTCGCTTCCACCTTCGGCCTGATCGTCACTTACCATCAGGTGAGATACAGGCCAAGAGCTTCCTCGTTGTGGATAAAACAAAATCAAATCATTTAAATTTTTAAAGACTTGAAAAAATGGAATCGCTTCAGGTGGGAATTGAACCCACGACGTTTGTTTGCCGAGAGACTGCTCTGACCGTTGCTCAAGCAAACTCGTCGCAAATGTATTACGCTGTTAAATGGACGCGCAAGCAAGACCGCGTACCGGAAAACGCAGCGTGGGACGTCCACCCACAAGGTGGACCGACGACATCATAAAGCAGGAAGGCGCTGGACGCAGGCCGCTACCAATCGGGTAACATGGAAAGCATTGGGGGAGGCCTATGTTCAGCAGTGGACGTCCTATGATGATGAGTTGGGAGGTAAGATAGCTAGTTTCACAATATTGTTTTCCCTAGAATTAGAATTCACAAGAGTTCTCACCGCAACAAAAATCACCCTGCCGTTTAAAATAAATTAAAAAAAAGTCTTAAAGGTTGAACATGGCTGACTCACCACAAAACCATAGTACTTAAGGATGTCCATCTTGCACATAGGACAAGTGCGGTGCTCGAGCAGCCACGGATCTATGCAGTTCTTGTGGAAGTCGTGTCTGGAAATAACATAATTACACATTAATGAGGGCCATGTCGCTTGTAGAGGCTACCAAAGAATGAAACACTTTTCAAAAACAGTGTATGTAAAGTATTATGTAAGAAACTTTCTACCTAGAAAAGGTAGCAGCAGCTTTAAGGCCTATTTAAACCTGAGCGATATTCGCTGCCGCTGAGGGTAGAGGTACATACCACGCGGTAGCGAATACCGCTTAGGTCTGAACAGTATTATTACCGCATACCCACTGGGTTTTCTCTACCGCAGACGGTAGCGAATACCGCTTAGGTCTGAATAGGCCTTTAAATTATACTTTTGTAGTGAAACTTACCTACAAGGAAGAGATCTAAGCGTTTCCGAAACTTTGTAAGGTTCTATGCATATAGCGCAGCATTCGCCATCGCCCTGTACTTCCTGGAAAACAACAATATTCCTTATTAATTTTATACTTTTTCGTATAATTTCATTTTCCCTATAATCCGGTCGCCGAGCACGTAGAATTTCGTCCAATGGCCCCAAGCTACCCATCCTTATCGCTCGCGCTTAATTATATTGCTGTCGCGCTCGAACACTCACTGCGGCCGCCCGTCGCACAGGATAAGGATGGGTAGCTTGGGGTCATTGGACGAAATTCTGCGTGCTAGACTCTACAGTAAAAATTATAAAATTTAAAATACAAAAACTTACTCTATCTTCAGTCTTTAAACTCTTAACAGGTATTTTGGACAGCGCCTTTTTCGCCGCGCAACACAAACGTTTCTGTAAAAGAGAATGTTTCAGTCATGAAGAGCTCTGTGTCTGTAGACGGGTATGGGACTATTCCCACCACAGGAACAGCTGTGTAGGAAGGATATCCACCCTTCGCGTATGTTTTTTATGCATAACAAGGCAGGTATTTGACCCTAGTGTTAAGTAAAATGCAGTCTAAGATGGTACAAATCTGCCTTTTCATTCTAGCCTTAAAAAGACCCGGATGTGTTAGGAAAAGACAGCAGCAGGCAGCGAATTCCAGTCCCTAGCTGCTCGCATTATAAAAGAGTTATCGAAACGTTTAGCCTAAGCGCAGACCATCGATTTTTCATCGGCCGATAGTTTAGTCGAGCAGTTGATCAGTATTGATTTGGCCGATTCTTCATACAATTTAAAATCGGGCACAACTATCGGCCAACTAAAAAGCGATGGTCTGCGCCTAGTCTTAGTGCGAGCTGGTGGAATGTCCACAATATAGGGATGGTACGCTAACCTGCGTCTGGTTCCCGGATGTTGGAAGTGTGTATGTGGTTGTTATGTACTCACAGAGAGCCTGTCCTTGGCGTGTATGTACCGGAAGCGCTGGATGTAGTAGAACACCAGCCACGCCAGCGAGATCACCATCAGCACGATGAACGATATCGACACGAACAGCACTGACGTTCTGGAGATAAAAGATTAGAAGCATTTAGTCTACTAGTTCAGGGCTTCCCAAACATTTTTTACTGTCACACCCTAGGGGATTTGATATTTTATTAAAGCCTGGTCCGTGAGCACGTAGAATTTTGTCCAATGACCCCAAGCTACCCATCCTTATCGCTCGCGCGTAATTATATTGCTGTCGCGACTGTGCGACGGGCGCCCGCAGTGAGTGTGCGAGCGCGACAATGAATAACGAGGATGGGTAGCTTGGGGTCATTGGACAGAATTCTACGTGCTCACGGACCAGGCTTTACCAATTATTATAATTAAAAAAAAATAAAGCAAAACATTAAAATGAAAATTTAAAGAGCTATTTTATTGCATTGAATAGCTACTTTTTTATTCATAACAAGGCAGGTATTTGACCATAATCGCAATGAACTAATGAGAAGGATGTGCATGCTTTTCTGAGGATATCTCATGTTTAGAAATTGCAACTCTCATCTCTTTCTTCGCATTTCTTTATGATTACCTCACGACGCCTTGGGATAAATGGAAACCCCTGAACTAGTTAATGGGTAGAAGAAATCTAGAATTGAATAGCTGAGGATACAAATTAGAGGGTTGGTAGTATATTGATGGCCATCCATTTATTTATTTAAAAATGGTTAGGTACCTGGCTCAAAATCACCAAGGTTGCGAATTTCAAAATCGGTTTTATGACAAAAAAAATTGCAAGCTATAATGATGACTATTAGTTTATACTGTTGCTTAATTTGTATATTTTTAAACCTTGACAGGGCAGCGCACAGAATTCTTTATTTTTTTAGTAATATTGCTTAGTAGTAAATATCTTGCAGAAAACCATCAATTCGGGAACGTTTTCCTAAGTTTCATAAAACCCGGAAAAACCAAACAAAGCGCATAATTTGAGCTTTGTTTAAAACATGGGTATATTATGTATCTATTTTGAAGAAGCAATAATGAAATCAATACATTCAAAATTTTCTACAAGCAAAATACGTCAAAAAAATAAAGAAGTTGCTATTATTCCGCATACAATTTAAGAAATTTCATAATATTTAAAACTCTTTTAATCGAATTAACGTAATATGTACAGAACAAAAGTTCTGTAATGTAATAAATATATACATAATATTGAAATACCTCCATTTATGCGTATTTTATTGAAATATTGTAATGTTCCCGAAAATGATCAACCGTTCCCGGAATGACAAAAATGTTCTGTTATTGATATAATTAGGTAGAAATAAAGAAATATTTAAATTATAAATCAACGATTTAAATAACTAAGTTATTTATTTATATTGCCATTTGTTCACAGTTAAGAAAAACTACTCTTACTATTAATAAATTATTATTATAATTCAGTGTTAACATCTTCATAACTCAGTCTAGTTAAACTTCTGTACCTACTCATATTAAAATATTTTTTATAAGTTTTAATCAGTTATTACAATTTCAGTCTTTTGACCTTAAATCACAGTGTACTTCACTAAACTTCTGTATTAATACAAAAAATATATAAGAAACGTAAGAAAATCAACAATATATTCTGTCACGAACAACAAGTTAACTAAAAAATATTAAAATTACAAAACAAAACTTATTATTTTTCGAATAATACTGATTGATTATTTGCTCAAAATCAATATTATCATTTATCCTTAGGTTCCAGCTTAAATTTTCTAATATTGTTACGCACAGATCTCAAAAAGGTTACTAAGATTTCTCCATCATCATCTTCGACACTGTCATGTCGATGATGATGATGATGGATGATGTCCTTCCTGCCCCAGCGGCCATCAGCTCTCCGAGCTATGTGCCCCGCCCACTGCCACTTGATTTGAGCGATTGTGCGTGCTATGTCAGTCACTCTGGTTCTCCTGCGGATCTCCTCATTTCTGATTCGATCACACAGGGAAACTCCGAGCATAGCACGCTCCATCGCTCTTTGGGTGACCTTGAGCCTTCTTATGAGGCCCATAGTAAGCGACCACGTCTCAGATCCGTATACCATCACTGGCAACACGCATTGGTCGAATACTTTTGACTTAAGGCACTGCGGTATTTCGGACGTGAGAATATCGCGACTCGCATTAATAAATTTGAATAACTTGGATTGACCAGTCCCCGAAAGCAGCGCCTGTTCACAGACATGACGAGTGAACCAGCCATCGCTTCACTCGACCATATTAGAGGGAATGTAACGACCCGCCTCACTACGCCACCACCCCAGAGACATTTTAGTGAGAATGACAATTCCAAGTTATCTCTTAAAAAAAGGACAAAAAGGTCTCTTCTCAGTAGGAATTATAACAAGCAAGAATGTTATAGGATATACGAGATTTCGATATTTTCTTTGCCATAAGACGTATTTGCTTCAACACCAATCTGTTTAACTTTTATCTGCTGAATACGAGATATTGTCTCTAAATCTTCATTGTCCGAGGAAGATGAACAGTATACAGATTTATAAATGACTCTATTTTTCTATAATATTATCTGTCCTTAGCCCGTTTAATTTCTTACTGCTCTTCAGTCATTTTATCCAAAAACTTTATTTTTCTAGCATTCGCCTTTTCCCTTTGGCGCAAATAAGTTGCAATATTCTTTTTAAGCTTTTTTTGAGATTTTTTTTAAATTTTTTCTTTATCAGGAGTTTCCATTTTGCTGTAATTATAAAGACACAAACTTTTATAATAAATGTATTAAATATTGTAAATGATTCGCCCTTACAAATAATAATCATCATTCCGAGAACGCAACAGTCATTTCGGGAACGTGCCATCATGTCCGGGAACGTTTCCGAAATGACCGTTCACGAAATGACGATTTCAAATAAGCGCGCGCTTTAATTAGACGGCAGCCAACTTAAATGCGATCTGGGTTTGTCAATAGGAAAATATTTGAGATTACTTTGTTATTTCGTGTAATAAAAAAGAATTTCATCAATAATTAAATGTAATAATTACGTTCACGAAATGACGGATTATTGATGTACGCTTTACGAATAATGAATTGAAAGGTACTTACCATTTAGATTTATTTTATTTAACGATAAATACTCTGACAGCCCGTTTTGTTATTGTTTTCTTCCTCGACTAACGTTAGACACCGAATGTCTGCGTTAACTTAAAATATTTTTTGATCGATTATCGATACGTTCACTGAAATGACTTGTGCGATATCGGACAAACTATATTGGACATTTTTATAGTTAAAAATAAATATTTTTTTAGTATCCTTTTTAAAACTAAATTTTGTATAAAAAATACGGTGTATTAAGTAATGACATGTGTAAATTACCTTAAATTTTTATGTAAAATTTTGGACTTGTTGCTGAAGATTGTACATTAGGACGCGTTCCCGAAATGATTATCCATGCATTTATATTGATTTTGTTTAAAATTTGCTTTATTAATTAGTTATATTGTTTGATGTACACACAAAACAAGTTAGTTGAAGTAATTTATTACTAATATTTTCTCAAATAAGTCAAGATTTAAGACATTAAATTGCTAGCAAAGCCAATTCTGCACCTTGGTGATTTTGAGCCACCTAAGTTTAAATCACTAGGATCTAAGTTGTGATTGTGATATACAGGGTGGCCCAAGGAGAAATGCACTCTTGAAAATTCAAGGAAAAACAACTGTATAATTTTGTAGAACTTTATTTATTAATTACAATTTAAAGAAAATTAAATGAAATAAATTTGCGCTGAGGCAAAAGTTCTCGAGTGGCGACCACGAGCTGGAAGACCGGGCAGGTCTCACACTAGGTGGACCGACGATCTGGTGAAGCCTGCGCAGGATTGGGCGTTGTGGAAATTGGGGGAGGCCCTTGTCCAGCAGTGGACGTCAATAGGCTGAAACGAACGAACGAAACTATTTTTAGTTTTAAAACTTAAAAATAAATTTCATTTCAATTTATTTTCTACGATTATTTTTCTTTGAATTTTCAAAAGTGCATTTCTCTGGGCCTTCCTATACAAATTACTTATTTTTTTCCACTCTACCCCATGCAAGCTGAATCTGCGCTATAACGGTCATTATCAAATGATATGATTATGATAATGGAGATTTACATAATACATTGCACAACTTACAGTAGCCAAGAAAGTTCAACCACGGCATGCAATACTAGAAGACCAGAGTGCTTGAAAGAGACTTACTTGTTAATATTGTTGCTGACATTGGCAAATGTACGGCCCTTGAGGATGCCGATCATGACGCGCGTGCCGTTGTCGATGAGCCGCGTGATCTCCTCGCCCTTCCACTTGTACGTGAACACCGCGGATATGTTGCCTGCAACAAACAAACATCATGCCATTAGGTATAAAGTACATAGACATCACCATGTCATTTTGTCTCCGCTGAAGAACCACGCCCTCTCTAATTTCCTTCGTTTTATGGTGCGTCCACACTGGGCGAACGGGCTCGCGCGGCAAACTCGACATCCTGCTCACTTAAGAGCAGGGTGAGCAGGATGACCAGCATGCCACGCGAGCCCGTGCGCCCTATGTGGACGCACCATTAGCCAAATGCCGTTCCAAAGACGCTGGACAAAGACCTCTCCCAAGGACTTTCACAACGACCGGTCCAGCGCTACCCGCATCCAGGTGCTTCCCGCATCCTTCAGCAATATTCACATCCCTCTCTAATTTACCATGAGAATCTGAATATTTTATATGTAACTCAAAGGTGACTGACTGGACGGATCGGGCTGAAATTTGGCATGCAGGTAGATGTTTTGACGTAGGCATCCGCTAAGAAAGGATTTTACGAAACTCCACCCCTAAGGGGGTAAAACGGGATCCACGCGTAGGAAGTCGTGGGCGGCCGCTAGTTATGTTTTAATCTGGCTTAAGGTAGCATTCGGATCAAGACGACCGCGACGCGAGACCGCGACTCGAGACCGCGACCGGCGACCGCGACCCACTGCTTTATATGAATTAATAGGAAGTGCTGACGGATGCAAGCGACCGAGTCGCGCGACGTGTGGGCGTGGCCTGCCGGCTACTTGCGTCGCGCGACTCGGTCGCACAAGGCAGTGCCGTGGCGCGACAGATGCAAAATGGCCGTGTTTTCTTCGCACGAAGACGAAATTTTAATAGAATTAGTAAGTAAAAACGCACCTGTATTCGATACGAGACTTCAAGTTTATAAAGATAATACTGTGAGAGACAATATTTGGGAAAAAATTGGAAAAGCATTAAATAAAACAAGTAAGTTCAAATGATACATATTTTTATTAGAAAAGGTACTTATTTTTATTGTTTACAGATGGATGGAATACAACCGTTTAGTTTAGTAACTGCAAACATACTGAGTTTCGTATGGGTCGCACGACTCGTGTCGCGAAGATTCGTAAGTAGCTGTCGCCCTGCGACCTGCGACCGGTCGCCGGTCGCGGTCTCGAGTCGCGGTCTCGCGTCGCGGTCGTCTTGATCCGAATGCTACCTTTACACTCTCCTCTCTGGCCCTCTAGTAAAGGACTGATAAATTGTTTCTTATGCCTTTTACATCTTTTACGGGAAAAATGGTATTGGTTTTATTCTACTCTGCAGCAACCACACGGCAAACAGCCATGGAAAGAGCTAAGTATCTTAATTTAAATAGCACGTTTGCTGTTTAAATTAAGATACTTAGAACTTATACTACTCGTAATTGATGTGAGAATATATTTATATTTTTTACCTGTCTGGTTTCCACTCATAACGATAACAAACAAGTTGTTTTGTGACCAAATTACCAATGAAAATAAATCAAGACTAACTCAGGTAGGTAACTAAACTCTGTAACTGAATTATTAAGTGAAAATTAAGACTCATAAATAAATAGATACATGTGTACTGCGCTAAAACAGCGAGTTAAATGAAACGTAAGGACACAAAACAAATGATAATAAGTTCAAGTGTAGCGTGGTGATTCAACCAACGTTCATTATTCAGCTGAATAAACATACATTTTTGTTGTTCAATCGGAATGAGTTGCAACAAAATTTTAACAAAGTTGTAATTCGAGCATACGTGACATCACCACTAGAGACGGAATCTCCCTTATCAGTTATCACAGACGTTATCAGTATTTGAAGAGATCATTTGATAACACGTTACTAATCGTTGCCTAATAGTTCAGTTAGTTTGAGAAATGTATTCCGGGTGGCATTGATATCATTTCCAAGCAAATATGTGAATACAAGGAAAGCATTTCACAACTCTTTATCTTATGAGATAACTATGGTATTTTAGGAAGTATTGCGTGAATAATAAACATCAGATGTAATTCTTCATTTCAGGGAAAGAATGAAGAAAGTTACTTGTAAGTACTATCTATTTCATCTGTAATTAAGTAGTATTCTATGTATGAACTGTTAAATAAATAAACATGTGAATTTAATAGAATATGACGTCAAAGCAAATAATGATAATGACTAATGACTTTTTATAGTCATATCATTATAAAATGTAAATGAAGGCTCGACAAAAGCAATTGCAATAAAACTATCTGTTCCACTGTGGGATGTAGTATTTGATACTCAACTAATAATTTAAATTACAAAGGTTTTGACGTAACTATGTAAATGCAGTTGTTGTGTGGTTGCGAATGGCAAATAAAGGTAACATCTGTAGTAATGTTTGTTTAGAACGCAGAATGACCATTGGATAAGAGCCCCCATAAAATAGGATGAATATTTATCACTGACACTACAACCGCTGAATTGTATTTCTATAGACAACTAGCTTTTGCCCGCGGTTTCACCCGCGTGAAATTTAGTATGTCACAGATCGTCATAAATTATAGCCTATATGTTAATCTGGGTTATAAACAGTAATACTGTAAAGTTTCAACAAAATCCGTTCAGTAGTTTTTGCGTGAAAGAGTAACAAACATCCAGACATCCAAACATCCAGACATCATGACATCCAAACTTTCGCATTTATAATATTAGTAGGAAGTAGGATAGTAGGATGGGTAGCTATGGGTCTGCATCCTCATCTAACACTATAATGTGACGATCTGGCCGAAGGTGGAAGCGTACTTCACATGGTATTAATAACCATTTGGCAATCTGAAATTACCAAAGAAAAAATATTCAGCGAGTAGACGCAACACACTGTTCAATACATGGCAATGATTAAGTACCTACGAAAGCGGATTATCATTAATCAAAGACTAGAGGCAAAGTAGAGGCGTCAGTAGGCCATCTTAAAGCACCTATTTCATATTTAAGCGGATTATACTACAAAGGCGAATGCGTCACGCAAGGGCAGTGGGTGCAGTAAGTAGTAACGCGATTGTACCGTCGGGTTTCATTGTCAAGGCCTCACTTAGTGGTCGTCGAATGCTATGCACATGCGATTATAGGGACTGAAATAGACGCACTTGTCTTTAAAGTGCAAATGTATTAGTCATTGCGTTATCAAGGCTTCATTAGTAAAGCCTCATAACGTAGAGGTTTAATGTGGACGTCAAAAGAGCGCATAAAGGTGATAATCGTCCAAATAAAAATCTCATAATGCAGTAGGTAGATAGATACGTATTATTAATTATACTGATGAAGTTTATCAAACAATAGCCTTAATCTATACCTAATCAAAAATGAACCTATTTATGTCATTCTATTCATAATTATCCCTAGAGTTTATTAATTTGTTTAATTTTAATCGTAATAAGGAAATAAACAGCAACATTTTTAAAACATATAAACCAAAACAAAATAATTAACACATTTGCCTTAAATAATTTCCACAGGTTATGTTGATTTAGACAAATAATACAGCCGATAGCACATCAAGGTAATCACTTAGGGGGAATGGGCACTTTTGTGCACTTACTTTACTTTAAACCCAACTTCACACACACTCAATAGTCAAGACACTTTAAAGCTTATCAATAAAAATATTTACCACATACTAACAAATAGGTACTTACTACTTGTTATCAGTAAGTGGCTCATAATGAACCTTACTTAATCACTACTTCTAATTAATTTAACCGTTAAAGATGTTAAGCCGGTTATTAACAATGCAGTTGCGTTAACTATTACCAAACAGCGACCCACGACTGCTTCCCACGAATCTGTGATACTTAATTATTATGTGTCAATAGAACTTATTTGAACATGAGCATTGCATTCAGAGAAATATAATGGAAGAAATACTAGAAATTCGCTTTAGCCAGTAACATTGGTTTTTATTAAACTTTAGGCAAATATTTAACCACAATCTCACCTAATATTTCATGTGCAATTTATAAGAATACCTATATTTAAGTTATTTCACATTTTATGTAACACGTCCCTTGTAAAAGCGTTAGTTGCCGGCCTCGAATTGGTCACGAAGTTGTTTTTAACCCAGATTTTAAAACTTTTTATATTATTTATAAAGTAACTGGTAAGGTTAAGTATGTACTAGCCTAAGGTTGGGGCATTTCCGATACCATATCGTAAGAAAACATTATAAAAGTGATTGTTGTTATTACTAAGTACGGACCATAATTATTTATGATTTGGGGTTGTTTTTATTAATATGTACATTAAGTGTATGCTCGTATTGGTATTTTTATGGTCAATCGATAGGCCTGACCCGGTACAGTAAAGTAGAATACTGGAATTTTTCTAAGGAGAGATTACAGACAAAAATATTGAACCAATAGTTCTTCTAAAATAATTAACAAGTGAGAACTGTAACACCGACTGTACATAGTTTTCAAAATGTATAATTAAATCACCGATCAAGTAAAGGGTAGTGTATTCCTCGGTTATACTATGACCTTCTCTGGGCCATAATAAAGAGCTTTTAGTGTACGTAAAATATGATTCCCTAAAAAAAACTATTCCAAAATTTTCATCATTTCAGCCACAGGACGTCCACTGCTGAACATAGGCACATAGGCCTCCCCCAATGACTCTCACATCGAACGGTTGGTCGCGACCTGCATCCAGCGCCTTCCTACCTTTATCAGGTCATCGGTCCACCTCGATCCAAAATTTTAATTCTATTTTTTAAATCACCGTTCAAGTAAAGGGTTCACCCTTTACAGCGCATGCCTCGGTCCTGTTCCGGCCTTCGCCGCGCCATATAAATCTGCGCGCACGCCCCTTATGCGTGCGTGTCGCGTATTTATAAAATAACCACAAAGTCGACAAACACGGCTGTAAATCACTAATGTTTATGTAGGCACTTACTTAGTTAGCGATAGTAGTTTTATGTCGATTTATGATTTAAATAAGGAACTAATTACAAACAAAACAACTGTTAACTACAAATTAATACCAAATTCTAAAAAGTAACTTATAGCTTTATGCCAATTTCAGCTTCTGAATAACTACAATGATACAATTTAACGAACATTTTAAAAATTTACCCGAAATACTGATCATATCACCATCCTTAATTTAATAAATGAAAACTCTTTTGACTTCGACCTCGCATGCGAAGTACAAAATTCTTGCACGCACAGAAAAATTTAGCTTAAACTTTACAACCGCATATTTCAATCTGGAAAAAAGTATAAATCTACTACATAGTAGCCTACTACACTCAGAAAGCATTAAATATCCCACAACTGGGTAAAAAGATCCCTCGACTCTTTTTAGATCTATTATTATTTCAGTCAAGTTTATAGGATCATTGTCTACATCTTATCAATAAAAAAAAGTAAAGTTAACGTCATAAATTGCATCATCAGTAATCGTCCAGATATACCTCCAAACAACAAGTAAACAAAACTATCTTTTGATCCATATCTAATCAATTCAATTTATTATCGACCACTTGGGTCTAATCAGAAATTCCTTCGTTTTGTTTATTTTTGTTGAAACATGCATCAACTTAGAAACTTTAGATCGCAATTTCTGACTCAATTTATTTAAAAAGTCTGCATTATTATGAAGCAATAAAATATAAAGTTCTTTAAAACTTTGTTTGTCATTAAATACTGACTGGAAAATAGCAAGATAATAAGACAATAAAGAGTCATGCAGACTGATAAAGAAAACCAAGAAAAGCACTGATTATGCCTAATCTATTTAGTTACCTACTTGTTGCTCAAATCTGCCACAAGACAGTGATAATTACGTATAGAAAATGTATATTTATCTATACTCAACATCAAATAAACCGCACCTTCCGCGACGCGAACTTTAACGATTTTCTTCTGACACAATCATGGTGCCCCAATAATATTGGTGTTATTTGAAAGCCCAATAAATATCCTTAAAGAAAAACACATTTAATTTCTTAATAAATGATTAACATATACCATAAATGTGACTTGAAAAAATACCTCACTTTGGGCCCACCTATGGGCTAAATTAGACCAATTTTTATGGTTATAAAACCAAATAATGATCTCACGTGTCCTCTTTAACAGATGGATAGCGATTAATCCCAACTTAACAGTTTTATAGCCATAAAAGTTGGCTCTAGCGTAACTACCTATTTTTTGAAGAAGTGACTCTGGATCCTTCTAAAGACACATTTTTGGGGTAAAAACCTTTCCTTTAATGAAATGAAGGTTAGAACTAGGCTTTCAAATGGTGCCAATATTGGTGGGAAGTGGGGAAGCATACGTTTGAAAATGCTTGTCGCGGGAGGTGCGATTTATTTGATGTCGAGTGTATATTAATCTATACTAATATACTAATAATATTATAAATGCGAAAGTAACTCTGTCTGTCTGTCTGTCTCTCTTTCACGCCAAAACAACTGAACCGATTTTGATGAAATTTGGCATCGAGATAGTTTGAGTCCCGGGAAAGGTCATAGGATAGTTTTTATCCCGGTTTTTGAAACAGGAACGCGCGTGATAATATTTTTCTGTGAAAGACAAAATTCCACGCGGCCGAAACCGCGGGCGGAAAGCTAGTTGTTTATATTTCACTATAAAATACACATACACATGCACCGAAGAGGACATCAAACTAAACTCTGTTCTATCGTATGTAGTAGCTGTAGTTACTGTTTTTCAACAAAAATGTTTTATTATGCTATTAACAACTCAATATCACGATAAATATACATTCTCACAATACTTTATCCTCAAAACATAAAATAATATACTAATGTAGGTACAATAAATAGTTATTATCAATGTATAAAACAACAACACTGAAGTGAAAGAATCCAAGAACAGGTAATAAATAATGCAATTTACGATAAACTACAGAATGCCGTCAGTTGAACCGACCAATCTCCTTGAGATGAAAACAAAAATAAACAATGCCGCTCGTATTAACGTCTTATCAGTTTAGGTACACCTTTAAATATTAAAATAACTAAATTATAAACTTTCAAGAAGAAATTGTCTACAGGGTGGAAACGATAAGTGATCTCATTCGATTATTTCTAAACTATACAAGATATCGAAAAAGTAGTTACTGATCCTGAAAGTGCTTTACGAGGTCTATCCAACGGTACCAATAATAGGTTACAGAATTAACTGGATCTATCCCAAAATTTAATGTTTTCAGCCTCCATACTAAATGTATGCCAGCCAAACAATATCAGAAGTATTAATATTTTTTATTAAATAATAAACACTTAAAATTAACTCGTAAATTGCATTCTTATTTGAAATGATTCTCGGAAAACATTTGTTTTAGGCTTTATTTGCTATAATGTTATCAAGACTTGAGTGCCATGACTGTGGTTGTACTAAATGTATGGAAGCTGGAAACATTGAATTTTCCAATGGATCCAGTTTATTTTGTGACCTATTATTGGTATCGTTGGATGGAGCTCGTGAAGCACTTTCAGGATCAGAAACCAGTTTTTAAATATCCTGTAAAGTTTTTAATATTATGTGGTTTATCTAAATGTATGGAAGCTGGAAACATTGAATTTTCGGATAGATTCAGTTTATTCTGTAACCTATTATTGGTACCATTTGAAAGAGCTTATGAAGGACTTTCAGAATCAGTAATCAGTTTTTCGATATCTTGTATAGTTTAGAAATAATCGAATGAGATCACTTAACGTTTCCACCCTGTATAACACAGCAGCGAATGAGACTACTTGAAGTGAACCCATATTCAAGCACACCAAACTAAACTATCCATCAAGGCTCAGTGATGTTTAAATTTTGAGTATTGGTATTTGTTGGGTTTTAATTGGTCCTGGACCGGTGGTTGTGGAAATCCATGGTCTAGCAGTAGACGTCATTTGACTAAAAGTAACGAACCTGTTGAGGGCACTTCGAGGAATAGATTAGGTGCGCTTTGAGGAATGCCTCCAGCGAATACCCTATCAAACAGTAACGTAAGTTTCGTAGTAAGTGCAATAACAGATAGATTACGAATTTACGACTATGACTCCGACGACCTTAAGAAGATAGCTGGCAGGCAGCGGCTGGATAAAAATGCACGTTGATCGTTCGTGTTTTATATTCCTTGGGGAAGGACTACGTCCACCCAGTGGATTGCTATTAGCTGACAATGATGGTGATATCGATCGCACATTGTGTAAGTTCCTTCATGAGACTTACGTCCACCAGTGGATTGCTATTGGCTGAAATGATGATGACGAAAATGACGATAGAACTTACGTCCATTATCGGTCGACAGCTTCATCTTCTCCAGGAGTGTGGTGTCCCTGTCGTTGTAGACCAGCACCGCCGTCGCGTTCGCTTTCCACGCATTTTGCACCTGAAACATAAGAAAATGGAATTTAATTTAAAACCGCACTCAATGGTCCACTCCACGAGTGCACAAGAAAGGCTGCAGTGCGGGAGGAATGGCGACTGATTTTGAGACTTGCCCCCGGACCTGGTGTGACGACCACGATCACTCTGGCAAGAGTGTAGCGACGAAGAAGGTAGGAGGATTCTACTCACTCATATTGTATTTATGTTAACTAATGGGAGATTGGGACTAGAGACACGTATTCGACATTGACACGAAATTCAAGACGAAATCTGAGTTGACCCACACAATCATCATCATCATCATTTCAGCCATAGGACGTCCACTGCTGGACATAGGCCTCCCCCAATGCTTTCCATGTTGATCGATTGGTAGCGGCCTGCGTCCAGCGCTTCCCTGCTACCTTTACGATGTCATCGGGCCACCTTGGTATCACCGGTACACGATAAAGTGATTGAATAAAAGAAGAACAGTTACATCAAATTCGGCAAGTTAAAAATAATAATCGAGTTTGGATGTTTCGACGGAATTTTCTCATGAAAGTTTTCCGTCGTGTCTGCTGAAAAAGATAATATACAAATACCTATCCTTTATTATTTTCCTTTCATACGAAAAGAGTTATTTTGTATTTGCTTCGGAATATTTTTCTAAGCCATCACCAAACGCCCGAAGAATTCTATTCAGAATGTTTGGAAGTTTATCTTTTATAGAAGGGTGAGCTTGTCATCGACAAATACACAATACGTTTACGGAATAATACCTACCTAATTTAATAGACCCCGACGATGATATGTGACTGTGACATATCTATCTTGAAGATAATCTGTATCGAAGTATTAATAGAAATAAATACCTAAAAGTCACCGAGGAGTAAAAAACTGTTGCGATTTGCGAACAAAATCACAGAAAAAAGCTAGTCTGAAATAACGTTAGAACATAATTACGGCTCCAGTTATTAAAAAGAGGATAAATCGTTAGTATTAGGGACAGACCGATTATACCCAAAATGATTGTGTGATACGAGGGGTTTAGCCATATCGCTTTATGTTACTTTATTATGCGTTATCTGACATACAGCAATGGTTGATATCGGGACATCGATTAGGTACATACAACAAAAACGTCAAAGATATACAACATTAATATGAAATTCTGGAAAATGTTTAATATTGCCTGTGTTGCATTTTTATGGTCCTTTGTTCGGTCAGGAATGGTTTATCAGTCGTATGTCACGGAACTCACGGTGTAGACGACAAAAGTAGGTGTATAATCGTGAATGATTTAGGTTTTTACCCAAAAATGTATAAAGCTAAACAAATTAAGTATGTGGACGACCTTTAAAAACGTATTGACTTGATCAATAAAAATAAAACCACAGGAAATAAACTGGTGCAATAACAATAACTTTATAAGTGACACGACTTCTACAAATACATATAATATGTATGTAGTTATCTTAATCTACCCAATCACACTTGAATAATCTGGGAGGAAATCCTATGTTTTGGTGGAATAAACATACATGGACACAAAATCGCACTCTGGGCAGAAGCCAATAACTTGAAAATATTGTATAAAACTTCAAATACTTATGTAAGCTCAGTGAATCCCTTCTCCATTGTGGAGGCTGGCATGATGCCAGTTCTACCATCCTTTGTTACGCCACACTTTATCTCAAACCACTAATTTTAATACTAGAAAGTTCTGCAAATGGAAAGCGTTACGTTGACGAGAAATACGACCAAATGACTATAAAGGTTAGTTATTAAGTAATAAGTAATGCCAGTACGCACCCTTTAGTACAACTGGCATTTGGCCAACTTGAATCATTGCGTCACACTTTCTTAACTGCTTATTAGAATACTTACAATGTATACCTTGGTAAAGCACCTTGCAGTCATATGCTTTTTTGTGCTTAGAAGGAGGAAAGATCCTCCCACTTTCAGAAAATCTCCGTAGTTGCAATTTTCGCAACATATCATAAAATAAACTGAAGCTGTGCGTTAATAGTCAAGTCATGATGAGTCAGGACAAATATAAGTACAAATACTGGATAAGTATAAATATGATACATGTACCTACGTACGTACGCATATTATACTGGATGGAATTAAGATTGATTCATACTTCAAGACTGAGCCCCCAGAAATAAACCCTTACTACACACGTAACACTCACGCGGCAGATAACTTGAGGAGTCAATACTCCGTTATCGGCTGCAGCGGCCTCGTCCTCGGGCTTGGCCACTTCTGGAGCCAGTCGTTGACTAAAGGTCGTTTGATAACTACGAGTATACTTGGATAATTAATTTATTTTCAATTATACGAGTACAGTTGACAGCAGCTGACACTTAATAGTGCGTCCACACTGGGCGAACGGGCTCGCGCGGCAAACTCGACATCCTGCTCACCCTGCTCTTGAGTGAGCAGGATGTCGAGTGTGCCGCGCGAGCCCTTCGCCCAGTGTGGACGCACCACAAAGGTGCGTACTTTTGTTTGCAAACGCGCACCTATTACCACAGCTGTGTTCAGCTTTAATGTGCTGTCGTCTGTAACAGCTTTTAAGAATATGTAATTGTGTAGTTCTAATACAATGAAAATTTAGATAGTCTTATGTGCTGTTGACAGTACCTTCGTAAGTAACTCACTCAAGTATAACTCTGTCTGTACGCTTAACAGTGGTTTAACCTTGATAAATTTTGGTTTGAGATGGCTTAGACCTAGAAGAATTTATTTAGGCTATCCTTTGATGTTAAAATGTTTGTGGTGGACCATGCACCATTATCTATCATGTCATGTTAGGTAAATAAATGTTTTATATGCCTTTTAATCTTTAATAGATGCAAAATAAACAATTCCGTGACAGGCCAAAAGCTAAAAATACTAGTACCTATTGATGTTTCTAGAATAGTTAAACGTAGGTTAACGTTCTAGTTAAATCAGGTTTTTAATTATTCAATAGTAATGGCAGAACATTCCAAACAGTCGAAATATTAATTTATTTATAAGATTTATTTTTGTCTGTCGTCATCATTTTCTAGAATTGACAAAGCGTGACCTAGAAAACTTTTTAAATCTATACAATACTTGTTTACTAACAGTCGTTGCTAAACTTGTTCCTAACCTACTGGTTAGGATTTTGATAATTAATACAAACTAAATTTATAAAACAATTTTAGGAACATAATTAAATAAATGGGCCTCTGGTAAAAATAGTCCTCCTGATAAGTAGAGACAAAATATTCGGAAAAATCACAGTCGAAAAAATACGTGTTGTTTTAAAAATTTGCACGTACATGCTAATTAAATGTAAATTTTAATGTAAAACTGTTTTAAATGTTCATGGTCCATACAACCAGTACAGTCAGGGTCGTCTTCTTTCATCTGCCTACAGTATCAACTCGAAATACCTTCCTGAGTTCAACCAACTTTAAACCTCGACAGGATTGTAAGTACGAAATAACAATATTGCTTGCCTACTTATAATATGTATTATATTTCCAATCCAATCCAATCGCTTATACAGAAATGATTCCTCTTGCAATATTAAATTTAGACATAGTTTTCTATTATTGAAACAGAACAAGACCAAAGCAAATGGCGACAAGGCACACTTAGGCTTGAGGGCTAACTATTTTAATAAAACATCCTAATTAACGGTCTACAGACACAATCGATTCGCTTTCAAATAATGATAAGTAGGATGTTTTAACAGACTTCAAAAAAGGGGGTACCTACTTCTTAAAGGTCAAGATCTAATAGCAGAACAAAAGCAATACGAAAAATTCCCTACTAACAAACGATCTGATACCACGATTCGTGATAACCTTAGAGTTCACGGGAATCGATTGTCTCGATCGAACCACGAAGGCAGAGACGAAGGTCGTCTGCCCTAGTCCGGCGATGTTATCAGGCGAGGGTAGAACGAATTACTTCTATTAGAGGTACATTGACCCTAGAGTAGGTTTCCGTTGAAGGGCTAACGATCAGATCAGAGGCAGTATGTGTCAGAACTTAGGAGGTTCCTTGACTTTGTCTACCTGTTGAGTTTTTACGCCTAAACCGCTAAACCAATTTTGGCGTTCCGATAGACGGGACTTAGAAGGATACCTTTTGCACACCTTTTGTGAGCCAAACGACGAATGGGAAAGCCATGATTTCTCAAATGATGGAAACAGTAACAGCGTGTTTCTAATTGCAGAGCACGCAATAAAATCTCTTTGCAACTGGTTAATTATGGTTAAATATTCGTAGACGACCCGGCAGGCGAAAGAAAGAATCGTTTATACTACAAACAAAACATATACTCCAACGTCATTTATATGAACAACATCACACATAAAATAAAATACGCTTATTCTTACAGTTATCATTTTATGACTGGTATTTTTATATTACTGGCAACAACCCGGAAACTCTAGAATGCCTTATCACGTTCAGGGTCACTACGAGTGGATGCTCTTTGTGAATGTTATCTTAAGGGCAAGGAAGAGCCTTATTGAATGCTTTCGCACTACATTGACTGTTGGGGAAACGATCGCAGCCAACGACCGCCAGAGGCCGCGTGCTATCAGCCCATCAGAACCCTCAGGGTTATTGGGTGGATGTTCCCATTACGGTGAATTGCATTTGCAATCTTACTTTAAAGATATCAATGGAGTCAGGGGTTCACGTGAACGCCCTCTAAGGACTCTTGAATTAATCAATGGTTCAACTTTAACGTCAGTTTTATATCGAGTTGGTTAAACACTTGATTGACAGCTTGTGTTAGCAATGACGAGTATATTATTATTCACAAGCATGATGGGTAAGGTCGAACAAATCGTGTTTACGCAAGTCGCGTCGCTTTTGTAGCGTTTATGATACGGTCTAATGAATTACCTACCTACGCTAGAAAAGGAGGAATCATTAGACAAAGCTTTGAGCAAAGCTTTTGATAGCAGCGGCTAAATTCAACTGAGTAAGTCCTAATCACCCGATTATTTTCCTGAGTATATCCATCCATACTCGACGATCAAGGGGTATATATCAAGTTATTTTGGGCTCAACAAACCCACTTAAAACCCTGGAAATAACGGAGCCCTTTGTCTATCATCATCAACAGCCCTTTACAGTCCATTGCTGGACTATGAGCCTCCTCCACTGTAGTGGAGGGTTTTGCCATAATCCCCACGCTTGGCAGACGGGTTGGAGATCGCAGTTTAGAAGATTGATGTTTTTCAGAGAGCGCTGCTGCCCGTTCTCTGTTTGATGTGTAGTCCCTAAGTCGCCTCTTACGACACTTGTGGGAAGAGTAGGGGTTGGTGACAATGTATTCTACTCTGCCGTCACGGCACGAAATGACATCCACAGACCTTAATTTCAAAGTTGCAGCTCCCGCGCTTGATGACAGCGATCCACGGCTCGGTGGGCAGCGGGTCATTGGGGGCAGCCACCGACAGCAGCGGCCAGGAACACCCCGTGTGGTCCTTCTCGCCGTCCGGGCCTTTCGCGCGGACGTGCACCGCGACTCCCCGGGACGACAACGCGATGAAGCCCTCTCCATACTTCCCCGACTGTGGACAAAGGAAAGTGGCATTTTGAGCAGTTATAGATTATGGACAAGGCCCCTATCGTTAACAGCCAATCTATAGGCTTGAAGAAGCCAATCAAACAAAATGTGGCACACCAAATTTCGTTTAAAAATTGAGAACAAAAACTAGTCAGTGAGTAAAATGGATTAACATTAATGAAATGCATAATATTTTTATAAGACAATTGAATTTAAATCTTATTATCACAAATGTTATCTCTGATTTCATTCACATAATTACATACGAGTACAGCACTTGATATTAAACGGGCGCGCTTTAAATTTCCCTTGAGAGTAACCGAAATGTAGCATGATAATATTCTGACAAGTCTGGATAATGGTTTCCAGCTTGGCAAACGTGTAAAATTTTTATCTTTTAACAATTATTATAATAATTATGATACACTTAATTAAAACAATGAAAAAACCGCAAAATACTATGTTTTCACGTGCCCAGACGGAAGAATGACTATCAGGAGATTGACACGAAACCATTTAATTATCATCAATATGCATATTGACCGCTATGAGTCAGTACATTGTGGATATCATGAATATTTCATTTCTATTTGTATGAACCCGAGTAGGTATGCATTGTAAATGGGCGATAAACCACAAAACAGAAACATACCAACGCACTATGTTATTGTTTACACTTCTTGTGAGAAGCACGCGTATCAATACTTTCTACCTGACCTATGGCAACATGGGAATTTGTGTTTTGTCCGTCCGTGTTAAAATTGAAATCAAAAGGTCCTAGTCCTACAATAATAAATAAATTATTGATTCATCATCATCGTATGTACTACTATAACAGAATCGATAGGTAGGCAGTTTAATTTTCCTTGTTTACGCGTATCAATCTATTTTAAACTAATGATTGTTTTTGTTTTCATTGTGGTGGCGAATTACGAAATAATTTACGCAAACGCCTTTAATTGAGTTCAATTAAACAGAAAGTTTCATAATCGTTTTAAAAGATGACGACGATTCAATTGTTTTATTGCGTCAATGTCGCAAAAACATATTTAATTAAAATCAAATGTAAATGGTAACTTTATAATTTTTATAATATTATGACAGATTTTTATGGTAATAATAGATAACTTATTAATTAGTAAGAAGTAAGCTTAACGCCTTTAAAAGGTATTATAATTGGCATATTAATTTTACAATAACTACATAAACCATTGTTGTTATTAAGGTAAATTATACATATTTAAATCAGATCACATTAGTCGAATACTTAATTTTCTGAAAGAAGCAGAACAGTAATTGAGTTAGTAGCGATGCTTTCAGAATTAGCCCACAAGCTTTTTGAAAAGTTTTTGTTTATACTGTAATTGAATATCTTGTTACCACTTTCTAAGAAATATATATATTTTTTAATTTGAACATGTATAACATTTCTTAGTTAACGCCTAGTACGCCTACATACCTAGGACTCAAACGAAGCCTTTTATAAACCCACCCAATACTTGTCCCTGTCCATTTTTACCTTGTACCATTAATTTGTTACTTAAGCATCGCCTACGGTAATTGTGTTACTAAACAATTAGGTACAGGAAAATGTACATTGTTTTGCTAATTAAGCAAAGTAATTAATAACAAAAACCTTTAATTGAATCGGGTCACTGAATATCATTATCTGCGTTTGTTGGAAATAGGAACAAATAATATGTTACTTATTAAGGGTTGTGGATTAGGTATTTTTGAAACAAAAGGAACTAACAATATGTTGCGCGACAGAAGTAGGTAACTTATTTTGATATTAGATTTTTTTAATCCAAGGCGCGTACTATAAAACGTATCTAAAAAATATGAAGAATAAACTCAAAAATGAGACTAATCTCAGCATTTCAGAACCTTTGCATCTTGAAGAATGCTTGAACTTGAACCGAGTTTTGAGTGTTGTAGCACAAAAGTTGTAGTATCATAATAATACGGGTATCAGTATTTTTTACTGACAGAATTTTTATCACACGTACCTAAACAAGCATATCGAAATAAAGCGATCAGCAAGAACCAATAGCTATTGAATAAAAAACTGAAGTACCTGTGAGAACCGATTTAATCTAATTTTCCGCGTTAGAAACCATTTAAAGTCTACGAATCACGATTCAGATTCATATTCAACATTAAATCGGCGTCATGTAATACACCAAACATAATTTTGTGGAAAAATAACATTTATTAGAGCCACAGTTACCTTGACGTGTGCTGTAGAGACAATCGTTACATTTTTAAGATGTCTGACAGCATATTCGATGGGCTTCGAGAAACACCTTGGTGTCGAATATTTATTCAGAGCACAACGCCATCTGACACCACTTTATAAACACAACCTATGATCAACAAAAACAAACAAGCATTTTGCGATTTTGATACAGCCAGCGCTAAAATTTAATAAAATCATTTGAATTTGACATTTCATTGTTCCCTAAGGCCCAGAACAAACGGTGAAACGCAATTGCAACGAAACTGTAACTTTCTGATGATTCTGATGAATGAAACTGAAACTGAAAGTTTCAAACTGGTCGCGTCCTGTGTGGTCTCTCAACGGACGCTATGGCAGAAACTTAGATGCAACTCAAAAGTAACTAGCAGTTGCAGTGTCGTTGCAATTGCGTTTCACCGTGTGTTCTGGGCCATAGAAGTAGTTGTGTGATTAAATCATGTAAGCCAAGTAAAGCCGATAAAGTTTCATTAATTTAATTCATATTAATTTTATTTATTAACCAGGAGTCTTTGTTTTTGTATTGTATGCTGTTGTATTGTTATTGTTATGACGAAGTCATTTTTTAAATAACTTTGGAACTTGTTAACATAATTTATCAGACCGGAACTTCCTTAAATGTATGCAAAATCATGACAATAAGGAAAGGAATAACAAAACACATCCATTGTTATTAGATGAATTGAAGGGGACACTTTGCGAACATCAAGCCTCCCGACCCCGTCTGGCCAGTGCAGCGTTCGGAGTGTAGGCCATAGGCCTCTGGTAAATTAAAGGGGGTTTTATGCTCCTGCATTGGAGACTAAATGAACTGATGATGATGTCCCATAGTCGCCTCTTACGACATCTACGAGAAAAGTCGAAGAGGTCTTATTCTACTCTATTTAAACCACACGGCCATACTGATAGTGAATAACAAATTATTTAACTCTCAGGTACATATTTAGTATGAGAGACTTGCGCACGCACAGACAGCCGTGATTCTAATTCGTAATGTAGATTAGCAAGCCGATGCTTCCGCTTCCTCGTCTAACAATGACGTTATTTATCTGTATTTCGTCAGTTTGTATTATTTTATTGTAAAAATATATTGAAATAAATACAAAATGCAATCTTGGGTCTGATAGGACAAATAGTTATTTATAATAATCCTGCAACCTTCTAATACAAACAGACACAGTAAGAAAGAAAAGCACAACAAACCCGTTCAAAACAAATGAACGATTGTTTTAGAAGCATCCTTTGTGTTTGATTACGAATCTAATGTTGATTTAATTACACATGATCGTACTTAATTGATAAGGAAAAAAGTGATCCAACAAATGACTTCCCAAGGTGTCTCGACGTATCTCTATTTGATAAATTACCTAAGGCAGTATAATAATGATTCACATACTAAGTGTTGAGTCAGCTATGTGTCTCTGGATTCTCACTAATATTGCTATCATATCATACAAAGAGGACACACAATCAGAAGCCAAACATGCTGTGTACATAGGTAAGTGTATCACGATAGAATATTTTTAAACAAGAGCAGATTAAAATTACATTCCTAAGAAATTCATAATCACGGCTCTTATTATTTTCTTGTTCCTTCGTAATAGCAAATATTTGTTTTACGTAGAAATATTTGCAATCAGAATACCATTATGCGCCTTGTTTCTTTTCTCAATAAATATAATATTAATGGACATAGATAAATGAAAGAAGAAAACAATATTATCGCATTTTTTTCCCTTTTCTGTTATGCAAGTTTCGATCTGTGACAGATTGTCCACAATACCATTAACTGACTATTGTGATATTGTCAAGGTCTAGAAGCTAGTGGTGGTTCTACAAAAAAGCGATTGCGCGGGAGGCACCTTACTGAATTTCCTTGTTCTTTTTTATATTTTTACGGTTCAACCTTTATATGTATTTATTACACGATCAAACATAACATTTGCGGGACAATTAACTGATCGAGCCGATTGTGTCAAAACGCGTCGCTTTACAAAACACGCGTCGTGTTCAACACAAACGTTTGTATGTACACGCCTGTAATGAAAGTGATTCATATGTCCACGACTTTATCAATGATTCACATGGCGGCAATAGGCGATGGAAATGTATAACTACACAAAGCTTAAAAGCTGCAACGCTGCAAGTTAATTTTTATTGTTTAAAGGCTTGATAGTTTTTTTTTTCAGAGACCAAATCAAAACTAATAAATTATGTAACAAAGTAAAACAATATTCGTGGTAGCATGAGAAGACATGCACTGATGAATTTATTTCACTGTTTTTTAAACTTTCCACCATAACAGCTGTTTGCAGCGGAAAACAGTATAAAACTGTTCTTTCATCTTTAGTGCATGTTCGTACTTCGTACTCCATACATAATTATGTAATCGTATAGTGTAACAAATTACAACTCCCATCACTTGTATGTTCAATGTCAAATGTTCGTCCTCTAGACTCTAACTTCGCGTGGGTGCTCCTTTATATGTGTCTATTTATCCTATAACGCGACGGGCAGAAGTGATAACAAAGTAAGTACAAACAAACTATACTACAATCATCATAAAGATAGGCACCGATATAATAATAAGTCTGTTTGGATTAGATAAACCGATAGATTAAAATACAAAAGAGAGTGGATAGCTGGATATTGGTGTGTAATGTTATATCTATTATTAATCTTTGCTGACATTGCAAGGAACAACGCGAAAACAAAACTGTTAAGGTAGGAACACTACTGTGTATGTTTAGGTGTAACTTCTGTGCGGTTTTGTTTGATGATTAACACACAATACACCATTAAAATTAAAACCACAGTCTAATATCATTAGTAAGTCACAACAGATAAATCTAAATGCGATTGTTTATGACTAATCTATACTAATATTAATACTATACTAAAATGCGAAAGTAACTCTGTCTGTCTGTCTGTCTCTCTTTCACGCCTAAACACTGGACCGATTTTTATAAAATTTGGCAGGGACATAGTTTGAGTCCCAGGAAGGACATAGGATAATTTTTATCCCGGTTTTTTAAACAGGGACGCGCGCGATAAAGTTTTTCTGTGACAGACAAAATTCCACGCGGGCGAAGCCGCGGGCGGAAAGCTAGTATTTACATAATACGATACAAGTTTTTTTTGTTCGAATAATAGACATTAATAAACTGTAAACTGTTTTTTGCGAAGGATATGTTTTTCGCACTGTAGTCTCTCGTGTATAAGTAGATTAAGTAGGTACTACAACATTCGACAGGCTCTTCCAAGTTTTAAGTAATCTTTCAGTATCTCTTCAGTAATTTTCACAACCGACCTTCACAACGTAGGTGTAAAAAGTGCTAATCAAACCTGACACAGTAATCGTGACTGTGACGAGTTTGTCAATCGATTCTATAGTTACGAATCAATTTGAAGTCCCCAAATTATACCAACTTTACTTAGGTTAATTATTTATGATGAATTGAAATGATATTGCATTAAGGCTTGTTTCACCAGTTTATGTAGGCTGGCTTAACTATGTTACTTCTATTTTAAATACTATAATTATTTTATGAATGAAGCACAATAAAGCGATCTTTACCTATTAGGTGAGTGATACCATGATGAATTTGAACCTAATGGTAGAACAGTGTGTGGAGATAAATCTATTTTCGTATTGAGTATAAAATAAATTAAGAGTAACATTGTATTTATATTCAAAATAGACTTTGAACTTGGGTAATATTTTTTGGGTTCCACTAAGACCAGTGGAACCCAAAAAATATTGCCTACTCAACTATAACCCTATTACCTACTCACTAAGTCTCTGATTGTTTCTTTCTATTTGTAAGCAGAACGTGGACCTCATGAAATTTTAATCCTATTAATGTTCTAAAATAAAATAATCAACATAAAATCTAATAATCAACATAAAATCTTTATCTTTAGTTCATGTTTAGATTTTTTGTCTTCAGTCTTGTAAGTTAGACCCTCAGATCATAGAAAGAGAATAGATATGAAGTCGCGCGTAACTACAACGAGAACCAGTGTCCCCACATATCCCCCACCACAGCTCCCACACACACATTCAACTGTGTAAAAACAAAGCGACTGAGAGTCTACGACAACATGTGCAACCGGCTTAAAGGAGTCAGTTCCATTTTGTATGGACGAAAAACTCAGAATCAATTATTGGGACTAAATGAAGTTACCTTTTTTTTTTTTTTTTTTTTTTTTTTTTTTTTATGTGATAGGAGGCAAACGAGCAAACGGATCACCTGATGGTAAGTGATTACCGTCGCCCATAGACACCCGCAGACCCAGGGGCGTTACAGGTGCGTTGCCGGCCTTTAAGGTAAAGATACGCTCTCCTCTTGAAAGATTGCAGGTCGTATCCGTCCGGAAACACCGCAGACGACAGTCCATTCCACAGTTTGGTTGTACGGGGCAGAAAGTTTCTAGAGAAACGTACTGTTGTGGACTGCCAACCATCTAAGTGATGGGGGTGGAAGTGCTGTCGGGTAGATACCTTAAATTAATTTACCCCAACCAAAGCTCAATGTCGTTATCGATGGAGTATAGAAGTTATAGACTGACAAAGTTTGTATGAAAAGTCATGGGTTAAGTAGGTACTTGCGATTTTTACCAGTATTTACAACATTGGTAATATATTATTATTTACTTTAATAATAATAACAGGATCACTATAATTATTATTAACTACTATCGCGCATTAACTTTTTAATTATGGCGAAATTCGTACCGCCTATGTTTATAAAAAATAATGCCTATATTAGGCTTTCAACTAGCTCTTATAGTAATTACATAGTTGACAGTTACTAATCCCTTCTACTATTGTTATTGTTTTTGTAAAAACTTAAAAATCGCAAGCAACTCAGATTTTTTCATTTAAAATTAGAAAATAGAAAATAATAATTTACTTCTATTTATCGATAATAGGAAACCGTATTAGAACACGAGCCCTGCACTATGTTACGACTGGCACATGCGGCCGTACTGTGTATTTTCACGCGTCAGTGGATATCGGAAGAAATAAAATACATTGCGCAGTAGTTACGCATGACATAAAGTGGTTGCTAACTAAATCGTCAATGTACAACGTGTTTGAATTTTTATCACCACTAATTTCGATATCGCAGTAAATGTCACGGCACTGAATTCGTTCGTAAAAATGTTTAGTTTTTTTTATTTATAAGCAAAATACCAATGGATTTGCAATACTTACATGTGGTAAATGACTTCATTGTTCCTGTAGTTCTTCGTTTCACTTATGTTATTGCACGTTACGACGCATTATCCAACAATATCGGAGAACATTTCCTCAGTACGACTGAATCGCGACTAACCTGGCGTCGCGGGCGATGTTCGTTTCTGGGCATATCGCGGAGACACGCGCCACGCCCCCGTTTCACATCTATTCCCTTCTATGATCTGAGGTTAGACCTTACGAAACCCTACATGTGCGAGTCCGACTCGCACTTGGCCGGTTACCTCCACAATCTCTCACCAGTTTTCAATTTGCTTAAATTTACATAAACGTCTTATGTAAATTATACAAGATAACGTTTACACGTTCCCGAAAACTAAAACACAAACTGATTTTAAAGCATTTGATTATGTTCCAAGAATAAATATTATAATGTAATTGAATTACAATTTTATCACTTACGACGTAATCTTTAATGTGTCATAAGTCGGTAATAAATCTATTGGTTATGGTAATAATCGCCAGATGAGCTTATTTATCGGACTGGCCAGCTGATTGTGCAGTCAATTAAACCACTTACTTGTTACAAAAGATTTATTCGATCATGTGATTTTTATCCTTCTGATTCAGAGTTCATTAGAGGATCACAGAACTATGTTATCGGAAATAAAACATGTGGCTTAGAAGGCCATCTAAGTTTCCTTAAAAAGCCTTAAATGTTTAAAATAAAGTACAAAAATCAAATAATTCCCAATTTATGGAGTCTATCGCCGCAATCTTCTCCATCATAAAAATAATACTAAAATAATAAGGAATAATAAACTTTGAAAACAAATACCGATAATTGACTGTTAGCTTTAAGTTAACGTCTTCGAGTGCGCTTCAATCTTTAATAGCGGTTGTTTCAGCAACAGTTTAAACAATTTAGTGTAGCCAATAAATTGTCCTTGCAATTACCGCCCCTGAGTGTAACGAACAGCTATTGCAATTACAATTATTTTCAATTACTCGTTACACCGTCAGATAAAACAATTCAGGGCTCATTATCCAGGCGATTACGTAACTTTGTATTGTAACAACCATCATACAACGGCAACACATCAGACTTCACGTTTTCATTGTAAAATAACACTTATTACAACTACATAACCACGTTGTAATTGCCTTATAATATAAGTAGGTAAATAAACATTATTTATTTCAGACAATTTTAAAAGTACATATTTAGCGGGTTCGAAATAAACATAAACACAAAACAATAACAAATTCAAAAAACTTGTACCCTGTGCAGGGACGGACCATCATGGGGGTTGATAAGACCCCATGATCAGTCTCTGCACAAGACACTTCCATAGCAGCGATGTGTATCTGTCCGCTAGGGTTGCTGTGGCGACTGGCTCGCACCCTGGCCTGGTGATACAGATTTCTTGCGTATTATGGCGCTAAACCCGTCTGTTTGGTAATCCGCAAACATCCCTGATGCGCTACAAAAACTATAATAATAATATGCTGTCGTCTGTACCTTTAATTTGCTCTCATACGGGCCTGAAAGGTAGGTAACTTTCCCTATTCAACAATATCTTCTTGATAACGATATTATCAGTTTAATTTTAGAATCGATTGCAACGTCACCGATAAGAATAACAGTGGTCGTTAAATCTCGACGATAATATAATCAAAATAAAGGTTTCATTACCGAAACGAGGCGAAGAACTCGATTCTAAATCAAGCATCGTTCGTTCGTCGTTCGTTTCAGCCAAATGACGTCCACTGCTGGACAAAGGCCTCCCCCAAGGTTTTCCACAATGCACGGTCCTGCGCTGCCCGCATCCAGGCTCTTCCCGCGACCTTTACCAGATCGTCGGTCCACCTAGTAGGAGGCCTGCCCACGCTACTACGTCTTCCAGCCCGTGGTCGCCACTCGAGTCGCCAATCAAGCATAAATTCTAAATTATGGCTGAAACTTCGCAACAGACGGTAACAACAACATTGAACATCATTATCAAAATGGAAAAAACTGCCAAAGCTTAGTCTATGTGAACTGAGATGAGTGCATGAAATTAATGCAGATAACAAACTTATCACTCGAATAGGATTAGAGATAAAATGTCATGTTTATACAAAGAGGGCAAACCACAACAATACCTACACCTAAAGGCTGAGTTGCACCACCTAACTTTAACTGTAACTACGGTGCTTTTTGTATGGATTTTTAACGTTAGTTAAAGCTAAAGTAAGATGGTGCAACCCAGCCTAAGTCGCTGTAATACGCTGTTATCAAAGATTGTGCAACCGAAATATTTGACAGCTTATCGCAAAAAATATATAAGAGCCATTGTTCGTCACACGCCGACCTGAAAATGATTCACGTGGTTTAAGACCTTTGTGTCAGTACAAAGATACTTAGTGAGCCGTGAACGCTGAAACCAATGAATACCCAGAATGCGGCCGCTACAGACGCTGCATTGATAATAGTTGTGCAATCCTTGACATTTTCAGCAAATAGTTATCAACTACTAATGAAAACTAAAGCACATGAAAACAACTACCAGAATATGCATAGACCAATAATGTTTGTGTTGAGCTCGATTAACCCTCAAGTTTTATCATTCTACAACGCGGTGGATTTTCTCTTATTACGAGACTGATTATTTCGACGTCATATTTGACAGCTAATGGTGCTTCATTACTAGCAAAAGAAAAGTTTAAACACACCTTCCCCACAGACCACGGAAAGGCCTACTCAGTACCTTTAAAACCGCAAAACATTTTGCGGGAGATTTTGGCAACGTCCAGACCGCATTTCACCAAGTAACTTGGCAAAGAAGCAACTGAAAATAGGTCGTTCTTATCAACAAAATGCTCTGAAATATCACTTATCTAGACAAAAAAACAATAAGTCTGCTTCTGAATTTCGATAGGTATCAATATCATCCATAAGATAAACAGTGTTGCAACATCCAATGAAATTGCTAAGTTCATTGATACTTGATAAAGTAGATCTGCGGAAGTCAATGAACTCAGGATATTGGAAGAAGCAAATATATCCGCTGTAGCAACTGAAGCGAAACTGACATGGAATCCCAACAAGATTTTATCTGGAGAAATCGTCAGTAAAGCTTTGTAATCTGCTAATAAATCACCTCAAAATTAAGATGGCAAAGCTATGATGACCTGAATAATGTACCTAATTATGAATTGTTTTAAGCTGAGGCTAATTCTGTGGCTAAGATTAACCGAAATGAGCATGAAAATAATTAAAGTACCTACCTACCTAAATTGTGCGTCCAACTGCTCTGAATACGTCATAAGCATGTAAAAATGCATGAAGCGTGACGGACTTTTGCATAAGATTTGCAAATACATTAAAAGTGAATTCATACATAATGCATTCAGGTACTTTAGGTGTAGGTACTTAAAAATTGGAAAGTCTAAACTGTTTCCATGGTTTCAGAACCTGAGATTTTTTTCACTACTTAATCACGTTTATAATGCGGACAGGGCCATTTGTGTGTGGTGAGATTAAGGCCCAGAACAGACGGTGAAACGCAACTGCAACGAAACTGCAACTTTGTGATGATTCTGATGAATGAAACTGAAACTGAAAGTTTCAAACTGGTCGCGTCATGTGTGGTCTCTCAACGGACGCTATGGCAGAAACTTAGATGCAACTCAAAAGTAACAGCAGTTGCAGTTTCGTTGCAGTTGCGTTTCACCGTCTGTTCTGGGCCTTAGAATACCGAAGGAAGGAATGACAGTTATTATTGATATCATTACTGACAGTGTCTAGATAGAGACCTTAAAACTAGTGTTGCCATAGATTTAGATATCACCTTAGTATCAATTCGGACGCACTAACCCACATTCGCGAGTGAATGGCACGCAGCCAGCGTACCGAATCCATTCGATACATAGGTCGCTGATCCCGCTCCATTATAAATAATACAAAATCACCAAAAAATCTTAGAAGGGAATGACGAGGATGTTATTATTACGCGTATTTTTAGTGAAACAAATGACCAGCATAAATACTAGCTGAGCACGCGCGCAAAGTAAATTTTTGATTGAACCTCTTTGTTTGTTTACAACATTTAAGGGATTTATTGAGGTCGGGGAATATAAAATGTCGATAAATTATACAAAATAGATAAACATGTTAGTGATAGTAAAAATATGCAATCTTTTAGCCGGCAAAGCACTATTTAAAGCAAGTAATAAAACCACTCTAATGACTTCGAATGATAAGTGTGACATTTCTCAATATCAAACCGGCTGTAAACACGAAAGAAGCGACAATGTTGTAAATTGCAGTATTAAAAAGCAAATATTATATTTTTAAATTCTACTACCTACTAATATGTTGAATAGGTATGTAGGTATGTAAGCAATGGCGACGCTTCGCGTATCGATAGATTAAAATAAATTTTAAATACAAACACAAAGTAACGGTGTAAATATATCTGAGTTTGGCACATATTTGATACCGGATTGTATCCGTCTGATTGTTTAATAACACTTCAGCATATTATGGAATTTTACAAATAAATAAATAAAGGCGGAGACTTCGATTGACAATATGTGACAAAAAACATTAATTTATTTATTGATTTAAAATTACATTACACCTTATTAAACCTTATAACATAGTTGTTTATTAACTTTCTTTCTAATTCATTATCATGACTATAATTAACGTAATTACCTACCTATATTTGCTTGTTTAAATTTAATTTGCAATGACACTATTTTTTTTTACAAAAGAAGTGATAGATCACAAGGATGAACCTAGTGTGGAATAATAGTGCTGTCTGGAAGCCTTATTCAGTCGACACAAGGTTGATTTGATTGTATTTTTATTGTGAGATATAAAACTATGTTCTTATTATTGTCACTATTTGAATTTGGCACCGTGAGCCTTCACCACATCATTCAGGCATAACCGTTGGCTACGGGCCTATAATTTAGGTACTAGGTGCCAAACTTTACAGTTAAGAAAGGTATAATTTACTAGGCAAGAAAAGAAAAAGTGTGTAATATAGTGCTACGTCATACCACGAACAATGTGTAAAAAGTGTAAACATTCGTGTATTGGTCTAGTCCCTGTATAAACAGCTCGTATAGTGCTGCTGTCAAGGTGTGAACTATAAATGGACATACCGACCTTTCTGCGTATTAATTAAGGAACGACACTAGTCATTACAATAATGAGCGTTGAGTGAATCCGTATGTGGAATTATATGAAAATTTCCACAAGACCGAATAGAAATTAAGAAGTGAAACTAAGTAGAACTGAAGTCTAAAGATTAACCTCCAAAAGGAAAAATGAGTATCCTTACAGAAAGACTTACAAAGCGCATTAATTTGACACACTCAAAAACTAAATAGTAATTAAACATGATAGAAGAGGCAATACAACACAATACGTAAGTGAGTTATTGTTTTAAGTATGTACCTAGTACAGCGTCTGGTTTTTTAAAGTATGTACGTACGCGTCCTAGAATGTCAATACCGAAACTAATTCACGCATCCACGATTGTTTTCAAGAATGACTTTAGGTAGGTATTCACATAGTTAGATTGAGGTTACAAGTTTCAAATACAGTGGGTAATTAACTGTGGTATGTACAAAAACATTGTTTACAATTTGTAAACGAGTTCAATTTACGGTACCAAAGTGGCTCGATTCTCATACTTAGCGCCAAACATGTGGCGGTAATCATATGTATTTATGCCGTGGGTGCCATATGGTGAACTCTGTCATAAATTATTAGCATTCAATATTGAACTTTATCTACAATACTTCAACATGTCATTTTGGTTGATATAAACTGTCGGTTACCTGTTTAACTTATCTAGCTTAGTAACTGGAGGTTTAGCCGAGTTATTTACTATTATAGACACTCAACATTTATGCAGTAAAATGCCATAAAACAACATAATAATAGATATTTTATAGCTTATTTTTGAACAAAGTTAAGAAGAAGGTGAATTACTTGTCTAGCACGCATTAAAGTGTAATTAAAGAAACTAGTGTTTAAATACCCTCGTACTTTATTACAACAATTTAAAACATTGACAAAGAAAGTGATACGATCTTCAAACAATAACAATGTTTATGTCCTTCATACTACAATTTCATATCACATATAGCAAAACTTTTATACTAGTCATAAACTCAAATACACTCAAAATATTTACTTAATTTGGTTCTTAGCGTTTGACTAACAGTGCAGAAGTGTTATCAGAGTGATTTGTCAAGAGAAATTATGTCATGAGGCCAAGACCTTTATCTATGCCGTCAGTCATAAGCGTCACTCGCAATTTGGCGTTAGAGAAAGTAATTCTTGTTCAAACAATTGGAATATTTGCATAAAAACAACTAGCGATGTCGAAATACATGTTCAGAGTTACTTAACTCCCAAAGTATTTTTTAACTCCTACTAGTTTTAGATCTATGTTAAAGCAAGATACATTATTTAATTTTAATTTCGAATGCTAATCAGAAATTCTATCTTTGCGGATTCATCAATGTTACATGTTGACCGTTATGTCTGCCCGTTGGATGGCTCAATCAATCAATCAGGACCAATATAATTTTATAAGTAAGCACAGATTGTGTAAATCCTTTTGACGAGGCAAGAGCAGAATGAAGTAATGCTTACATAAGTGAGAAAACAGTTTATAGTTAACTGCCAAATAAAAAGCGACATTACTCATTACAGCAGTAGAAACCACTAATAACTAATATAATAATAACTTAACAAAGTTCCTTTACAAATGTTGCTGGGGCTTTGCTATAAGCGGTTGTAGCTCCTAAACAAACTAAGGCCTTTCACTAAAGGACGATTTTGTAACGGGTGACCTAGTTTAAACCCAGTTGTGACGAAGGGCAGTTAAAGTGCGTATAGGAACTTATGACTTCGAGCTTTTATGTGACCAGCCTCCGTAAAGTAAGCAATAGATAACAGTATAAATGTATGTTTAGGTCTTGCGTAAAGACATGATTGCAAAATGTAGGTAAGATGCTGTTTCCTATTTGGTTACTTTGTAAAACACAACTAAGGCTGAAAATATTATAGAACTGTGTTTGAATTTGTCACGGACAGAACATTGACGGCAGAGCTGTTAATCTGTCTGACTCATTAACTAGTTTTACTAAACCAAGAATAACAAAGTTGTATTATTTTAAAAGTTACAATAAAAATATATTGTGCAATTTGGAAACGTGCTAGTTCACTAATTGTCGCTTCGACTTCTTTGACATCTAGTCTAGTCTCAGTGAACTTGTTTAGTACTTTACTTAAGAGTTGTTCGTTCATTTAATTAATTCTACTTAATACAAAATTGTATAGATCACTTCTTCTTCTAGGTTTAGTTTCAGTAATATAAAATCTTAGAATTCATATTCTTTTAGCATTAATCACGATTTTTTAACAATTTTCAGAATAAATATTCCAGAGATTACTTGCTAAGTACTATGCTACGGACGGAATAACACTAGCATTACAATTACAATAGCATTAAGACTCAACTGCCTATGTCACATGATCAAAATTTCCCAAAAACATATCATTTATCATTGTTATGTATGTGGAATTGTGGAAGGTATAATAAACATCAATTCTGTATGTACTCGTACAACCGTCAACAGCATTATCGGCGTCCGGATTTGATATTACGGTAAAGAGCTTATTCATATCTCCTGGAAAGCGACATTAATTTTATTGATGACCGCACGTCATCAGGCATTGCACTCGATCAAGGGGAAATCTAGGATTTACACAATACCTCATTTAAACAGAATGTACCGGTTAGAGTAGGCACACACCGTTGATTTTTAGTTGGCCGATAGTTGTGCCCGATTTCAAATTGTATAAAGAATCGGCCAAATCGAATCGGCGTAGTGTGCGCACTTCCATACATGCCCATACTGATCAACAGCCCGACTTAACTATCGGCCGACGAAAAATCAACGGTGTGCGTACTCTTAATATTTCAACATGTTCAGTTCTTACCTCAGATATCTCTGTGTACATGATTCCATGTTCATCCTCGTAAGTGATGTTGATGTTCGCCACCGTGAAGGTGTCGAACGGGGTCCGCTCTTCGGCGGGCCCGTACCGCACCGACTCCAGCTCACTCCCTGGCGCGTGGCATCCCACCAACGCAATCCACCCTAGCGCCGCTATACTGCACCACAACTCTTCCGAACGCATATTCTCAAACTCCAATACACATCCGATACTCAAAAAACAAAGTAACACTACACAATGTAGCTGTGCACAGTTCACGACACACTCGCACGGTCCAAATGTTTCTAAACATTAATATCAGCTGTAGTACGCAGCGCGGCGCGGTGTGACGCTCGCTCGAAATCAGCACGACTTATCTACTGCGCTATCGGTTAACGAAAACAGACGCAATGGATTTAGTTAAGAACGCGATAAAATATCGTTATCGTTCGCGAAGTTTCACATGTATTTGCACAACACTGAGAACAGACACTGCTTGATGTGCTGAATTATGAACTCAAAAATGTAACTCGATGTTGCGGTGGGAGGTTTTCGTCATGACGTCGCTGACGCAGCCTCTGTATTGTTGTGGCTCAGAGCGGCGGCCGCGTAGTCGACTGCTGCCCCATACCCGTCGAGGAACCGTGCTGCAGCAGGCAACTGAAACAATAGATATGACGTCAGAACTGCCGGTTGGTGGTCACGTATGCTGTGCGGAATCATAAAGCCGCATTAGTGCGTAGGTGTGTTCACATAGCATGAGATACGTTACTATAATATCACTTATCGCTTACTAGAAGACATACGATATGGTATGGACAAAATATTTGTAAGGAGCGAGCTATACTTGTACTTATTATGTAGGTCACTTTTAACAATGTTATCAACAACCCTAATATTCCCAAATGCCAAGAAAATAAGTGTCAATAAATGTTCTAAAAATATACAAATTTTTATTGGACCGAAACGATAAGGCCGAAAACTGATAGCATAACGAGATGTTTGTTTATAAAATGTAGCAATATTAAGGTCGTCGACACGCGGCCAGTGAACCCTAAGTTCTAAATAAGGCATTAACATGAGTCACTTATTCTGGAGACGATAAAATACGAGCTAAACACTAATTAGGTATTATTATATCAATTGTGTTTAATACTGTATCTCATGTTGATAGCCCAATAAAATAAATAAATAAATAAATAAATTGGTCGCGACATTTGCATTCGATTCTTAGCAACATTTCGATCATCAACGACGCATACCATTCGAGTGCTCGCATCTTGTGTCCGAAGTCCGAATCACAATGCATTTATTTCTATGCCAAACAGCGGCGTTAAGGTTCTTTTAGTTACTCGTAGTAAAATGGCAACTAATTAGTATAATTATATTTAGAAAAATAATGAACGTTTATTCAGTCATTTAGTGAAAATTTACTTAACAAACGGATTATTTTTAGCACAAGTAAATATATTTATCGTTGTGTCTATTAACTGATACATTTTATTATTATATTTGGTGCACTACAGCCAGCTGCAAAAAAGCAGAAAGCGGCACACCCTTGGGAGCGTATCAACCCTTGGAACGTTACCGAGTCAAGTTTTGTTCGCGGCACATTTGGCAAAAATAATGATCTTGATGTTTTTCGGTGTGCTACAATACACACTCACAATCCTCGTCGATGTAAAATTTATTTTACAATTAAAAAATCAGTAAAAACCCCGAGCAAAACATCTGTACAAATTAGTTTAAATTTACTAGAATTTAAGTGATTTATCCTACGTTTCACGCGAAGTTTCTCCTGTAACTCAAAAAGCACTTTTACAGTTTCTTCTTCAAAATAACTTGGGTTAGTTTTCCAAGAAATTCTCAACTTAGCAGTTTTCGACCGTTACTTGACTTGAACCTTATCGTTGTGGTGCGGAAACAAGGCGTAGTGCACAATAACAATGTTCAAGAAAATCAAAGGACCATAAAACAGCGGATTGCATAACGAGCGGGCGGAAACTGGGCCGTTGCACGCTGGAAACTGTAAAAACTACTAGCACAAGTTAAAATGAACAAAAAGCATTTACTTAGAGATTGCAAATAATTTGTCGCTAGCTATAGACACAAAATAGAATATGGCACTTCTGCCGAAACAATAACGATAATAGACCGCAATAAAAAGTAATATGATATCGACACCGACAGGAAAAGTTTTTAAACCTGACCTATTAGGTAGGATATAAGGGTAAAAAATAACAACTTCATGTTTCACCAGGTAATCTGATTTCCCTCTCGATAAAATCGCCAACGTTTATTTGATACAGAGCGTAATCGTCGGATAAATCAACTATGTCAAACTTTGAAGAAAGATGAGCATGCAAAACAGACAGCTGTGATGTTTTAACTTCGGTATTGTAATCAAATATAAGTATGCAATGTCAACCGTCAAAAAACTATTAACATAACTATTGTAAAATGAGACAACATTAGTCACATTCGAATCGAGACTAATCCTATTCGATGAGGTGTTGCGTAAAGCCAAATCAAATGAGGCAATTTGGTCGCAACATGTGTATTGCAGAATCTTGATGGCGATTACATAAACTAAACCGATCGGCGATAAGTGTGAACACACCCTAACAAGAGTAACTGATAAGGGAACCAGTATTTTAATACAATTAATGAACTAACTAAAAGGTAAAATGTTTACCTTGTGCAATATAAGTTAGAACTCCATATTGAAATTATAATTTTCTAACAGAAAAACTGCAGCTTTTGGTTTTACAATTCTCGGATAGAATTAGAATCGTCATCAGGTCATTTAGTCAGTTGAGAAGGTCTGGAGGTCTGAGAAGTAAATGGAAAAGGCCTACACTCCCCCACCCCTCGTTGGCCAGATGGGTTGGGGAGGTTTGATGTTCGCATATTTGTCCTTTTGTCACCTTTTACGACATCCACGATGAATAAAGCCAGCAATGTTATGCGTCAGATAACATAGGTTGTCAGGGACCAGGAAACTTTAAAAGAGACCAGTAAACACCTGGGCAAAAGCTTAAACTTGCTTAAAAATACAAACAAACGCTTACTATGTAGGTAACAATAGAAAGGCATGTCTCCCACTAAAGCTAATAATATTTAATATGCAATTTTGTCCCCCGAACATTATTACTTGCGTTACGCATGCATGGGCACTACCTATGCGTGCGCATGCCATATGCGTATAACGCGTGCAATGTGCGTGCATGCAATCAGACTAAGTAATTGTCCACTAACTAATGTAATAGGAATTTAGATGGTAACTAAGATATTATCATATTTGTTCTAGCGTAGTTTACACTAAGAGGTTATTTGAAATACATCCATTAAAATGCAAATGTGCTACAGTTGAAACAGTAACTAACTAGTAAACAAGTATCACAATAGTAATATAGGTAACATTTGTGTAAAATGCATCATGTTTCCAGCAAATTATTTATTTCATATTTACGAATGATCTATCCGCTTGGCGACATTAATAATTTAATAATCAAAAATATTTATTAATTTGACAAAGACTATTGGGAAACTGAATTTCTAGGAAATACTTTAAAACAAAAAAATACTTATGTAAGTATTAACAAATCACATGTTAAATATTATGTGCACCTTAATACCTAGGATATAAGAGCACAAATCACTTCTGGTTTTTCATATACACTTCCTAATGATAAGAACCACGAAAGTGGGTTATGTAACCTTTATCTTTGTTATCAGGTTTACGTACCTATTCAAATAGTATAATTAAATAATACTAATTTAGGAAGGCGATAAGAGAGGCTTTCGCGAGATGAAGAAGACGGACGACCGAACTGAATGCGATGGGACAAAATAAATGTTAATTAATGTAAGCAACTTGTATTTTAAACTTACATTAAATATTTAAGAGAAATAGTAATTACCGGGGTTATACAAGATAAGCATTTAAAAATAACATAAGCCCGCATCAGATGTACAAAGATCACGTCTGATTAATCATCAAATTACTGTGGTCTCTTAATTATACTACTGTACCTACTCGTAGTAAGGTGAGACTCGAAAATCTCTGGTTATACAGGTGGAAACGATAAGTGATCTCACTCGATTATTTCTAAACAATACAAGATATCAAAAAACTAGTTACTGATCCTGAAAGTGCTTCATGAGATCTATCAAACTGTATCAATAATAGGTTACAGAATAAACTGGATCTAATCCGAAAATCCGATGTTTTCAGCTTCCATGCATTTGGTAAAGGCACATAATATTAAAAACTTCACAAGATATCGTAAAACTGGTTAAAAGTGCTTCACGAGCTCCATCTAAAGATATCAGCAATAGGTTACAGTATAAACTGGATCTATCCAAACATTCAATGTTCCATTCCATTCGCTCTCCATGCTCTTTTTGTCCTGTCGACCATGTTAGATGTACTCAGATAATACTACAGTATGCACTTGCCCCCATACGTGTAAAACATAACTATACTGTGACGGACATATTACGTCAACGTCACACCGGCATTGAATATTAATGCTGAACAAAAACAGATCTTATTTGATGCCTATCTTATACATGCTATGTAGAGAATACATAATCAAATATTTATAGTCAGTGTACGTTTTTGAACACTAATTAGTTAATGGAGATCTAAATCTAACGCACACACATACGCCGTCATAGACTAAAGATCAAAATGTAAATTATGTATGACCCCGGAAGTCATTACAAGACATTAGAAAGTGAAAAAAAATAATAACATTATGGACACAGAGAAATCGGAAATCATTAGCTCTTTTTCGTATTATTTGACGAGTGAGGTGAGGTGACACTTTCTAGTAGTTTACAGTGATATAGAAAATACTAGTACAATTTGTATAAAAATAAACGTCAGAATATAGTTCAGTCAGATTACAATGAATAAATGTTTCAATAATTGATTACACTTAATTACAAGAATGTGCTTGTAATAAACAATAATATAAAACGAGGAAACTTTAACATAAAGCTATTTAAAAACAAGTCCATATGGATAAAATATAAATTAATTAATTGCTTTTATATCCAGTCTATTTTAAGACTTTGTTATTGATGTTGTAGTCAATATTATGTACCTACCTAGGACTTATCTTCATCAACAGTATCAACTTCAAAATAGGTACAGATGTACCTTTACCAGTCATGAAAAATTTCTAAATTCCAATAGTTTCCACTCCATGTCAATAGCAAGAATGGTAATAAGAGTACTTTAAGAACAAAAAGCCTAGGAAAAGTTCTGGGGTCATACGAGCGATGGAGCATCAAGGATCAAACTCAAAACTGTGGCTGTGTGTTTTCAAAAATAAAGGAATGTTTTCTTTCAGTAAAATTTTCTATCTACAGTATTAAGAGTACTTTCCCTCCAGGTGGCATTACAAAATTCCACCCTGTATACCTACCTAGTTGTATTAATTAATATAAGTGCTATTGCTGTTCAGCAACAAAAAAGTAGAGTCTGATGTGCTGTCAACTGTTTATCAAAATGTACATTAAACGATCAGTGCCGTACGTCAAACCTGTCGACCGATCGACATTGTCGAAGGGTGTGAGTATTTCGGTGGAAGGTCGCGACCGTGACTGGCGTCCTTCAAGCCTGGCCGTGGCTTCAGCTGCATTGCGTGTGGTTTGCCTAAACTTATCGTAGCTATATTTGTTAAAAAATATAATTAAACCCAGTAATATTGCCTAAATAGGTAATGTAGTACAAAACATTTCAGGAGATCATTTACCAGTAATCTACTGTCGAATTTTCGTCTATATTCGGTTGAGATGGCGTATTTATAGTCCACGGACAATCACACCGACAAACACTCACTAGTGTGAAGAAATGTTTTGGGAATTGATCACTGTCTATGACATTCAATTGTCTGACCCAGTCACTTCACGAACAAAACGAATTCGGCGTTCGTTTTCTAGCAATGTTTAGCGGATATGTTCTAAATGTCAATACAAACAATATTTTTGTCAATCGGACCCAGCCGAGTCTGCAAGTGACATGCTATAAAATGTTTGCGCTACATACTCAATGAAATCTCAAACATAAGTCAGGATGCCATTGATTAGTTGACTAAAAATGATTACACCAATTATGCCCTTGAGTTTGAATCAAGTTTTATTTAAAAAGCCTCGTTACTTAATACCGGAATTATATTTAAGTCCAAAATGTATAGTGGATCAACATTGGGGCGGATAACACAACAATAATGTTGAGGTAGGAAATGATTGTCGAGTCATGGATTGAGGGGAAAACGAAGCCGCGGCCGTGACTGAAGTCTGGCCTTTATCGATGAACCCGATGGGGTTAAACCATTATCGACATCGATAAATGGTTGTGATGATATCAAACTACAATTTTGTTTCAAGGATTGAAAAAATTGTAGATTACCTACACCAAAATAATATATAACTTTAATAGTTTTTAAATTTGCAATATTTCCAAATTCAATCAGTTTGTTTTTCTGAGAACATTAACATTAATAATTTCTTTGAAAACCAAGCTGTGCGTAAAATCAAGTAAATATTTCCAATACATAATAATATACAGACAGTACAAACAATTTCAATTCCCAAAATCCCAAGGCGATAGGTTTTAGCTCGAATAAATAATAATGGAAAATAAAAAAATCGACAAAACAAAAATCTGCAAATATGAATCGTTAAAATATATTTTAAAGAACACTGAAGATATTCTTTAAAAACTAACAAAAGCACTCCCTTACCACCACATAACCAGGCCATAAACAAACGTTATCGTTACGTTACGTCCCCTCACTACCCCCTAGGGGTTGTAGTAGGGTGCGTCGCGTGACTGGCATGGCCGAAGGCTGCGAACTTGGACTTAACGATGCCGTGGCAATGGCACTGGCACGAAGCTTTGAGCTTTATGGAGGTTACAAACATTACGGTTTGTTTTCCGTGAAGCTTGTTGAATTTTTCAGCGATAGCGTTCAAAAGCTTTTAGGAGGTTTGAGTCAATTCACTAATAAAATTAAAGAAGTTGAATACTGACTTGCAAAAATGATCCGGAATTACTCGATTTTAATATGATTTTTTCCAAGGACTTCCTTTATCGACGATATCATCATGTTGAGAAATTAAATTATCTATTATTAAGTTTAATCATTCTTCCAAATATTAGATTCACCAACTTATCTATGAAAGATGAAGGAAAAGGAATATTGAAGTAGGTAGGTATACTAGAAAGCGTGACACAAAAAAAGAAAAAAAAAAGAGGTAAGAACAGCAAATTGATCGATTAACCCAATTCCCTCAAATTGTCACAAGAAAGTTAACAATCCCATCATTCGCCGCCGGCCATTACTCAATTAGGCAAAGAACATTTTCCCATAGACCACACCATCGCTCAGTCAGAACGAGATGACTTCCTGATGGTTTTTGCCGCGGCCAATCAGCTCGGGAAGTGGAGCGGAGCGTTAATTGACACCTTTTTGCTGAGGATGGACGAGTTCCGTATTCAGATGTAATGAATCTTTGATCGACCTGCTTGTTAATAAACCAAGCCTATTGTTTTTGTAATTTGAGTGTATGTTTGCTTAGCTCCTTTGCAACTTAATTTTTAAACAGTTACCATAGCTCGAATAGGGTGTTTGGTATTCCTATTCATGCATAAACTTGATGAAAATAAAACTTTATGCTGATATGGAAAAGGGCCACCCTGCAGTCCAAACAACTCCTCAATGACTTATAGCAACCATATCGTGTCGGGGGTCATTCGTTTTTTCTTGATGAGGACTCTTATGTTATGGCTTTTTTTTTTAAATGATGACTTATAATATCAATAAACGAAACCTAATTAAATTATACCTGTAAGAGCTATGTTGCTGATAAGGCATGTTATTGGCCCGAAACGTGACGCTGAACCTGTTTGGAAACGTTGCAGCAGATAACGCGCGTGTTGCTCGACTCTCTCTGTGCGCTGCTGTAATTTGATAGCCAGCTTTCAACAAAAGGTTTAAAAGGAAAACAAAGGACATTAACAAATTATCCTGGGTTAATAGTGTAAGGTGTAGGCTGTAGGTGTAAATTATAATTGAACTGAGCATAGGGTTGCCAGGTCCAAAAACACAAAAGCCGGACTCAGTGCTTCATTTGGCTGGACATTTTACCCTAAAAGCCGGACATATGACGGGAGGGAGGTGTCATAGCTCACGAGTGAGTACCGTACCTACTATCATCATCGGTTGCCCAACATCCTGATGCGTGCGCTTCATATTATTCTGAGGCTCGACTTTTGTCTAGCGCGGCAGCCAAATAAAAAGCCTAACAATAGCCGGCCAGGCCGGACAAGACAATAATATTTGGCCGGACAAGACCGTAAAAAGCCAAACATGTCCGGCTTTAGCCGGACGCCTGGCAACCCTAACTGAGCAAGCCATGACCAAAATTTATGGAATATGGAATGCGTTTTAGCATCGTTAGGACTCACAGAGAATTATAGCTTCTTGGACTTTGATACTTTTTATTTGTTATGTTTTACTTGTCTCATTATTATAAACATGAATAAAGACTGCTTTTTACATAATATTACAACACCAGAAACTTGTAACTAGCTGTGTTTTCTATTTTTTACATTTTCTCTGTATGTTTTCCTTATAAGTATTATTTTTGGCTAAATGTCAACGTCTCACAACAAGTTTTTGATATAGGTAATTCCAAAAATTCCAATAACACCGAACAACAAAATCCAATCGAAGTTGTAATTGAACCAGTTCTAATGAAGACATGTCCCCATATAAGATTTTCGCCTACATGCCGGGGCTTCCCTGTGGATTATATCCTATTTATAAGTTAAAGGAGTTAGTTAGTTCTTGTTAGTCGCTGATTGAGTTTATTGGCCATCACACGGTCTAACTACGATGATTAGTCGAGTTATGAACTCCGATTGTGTTAGCAAGTCATGTGGTCGAGTGCGTGGCTCGGTCATGAAACTTTTTGAAAAAAAAAAGGCTGTTTACGATTTTATTAATAAAGGAATACTTATTTGAGCCTAGGGTCGGTGCCGTGCAAGATGCTATTCCTTCGTTCAGATGTTGCGTGCATGCATGACCAAATGTAATGTTATTGTGGCAATAAAGATTTTACTTTATTGTACAAAGAGTGTACAAAAGTGTAACATTAAGCTACATGAACTACACAAGGTGAACTTAATAATAAAGGCATTCCTTGTTAGTCCCAAAATTCGAAGAAAATAAATATAAACAATAAATATTTTATAAAGAAGGCTATCAAATATTATTTAATGTATAAAAAATAATAAAAGACGCAATCAAAACGTTTGTAAAGAACTGATATAAACTTATAATTACATTATTACGCCTGTTCAATAGAACATGCGTAATAAGTGGGTAGGCTTCGAACAAATTGAATTATAAGCATTGTGGCTTAATAAATAGAGTTACTTGTTGTTTCTAGATATTTCTCATCTATTTCTTGAATGTTAATTATTATTTTTATTTATTTTCATTTGGGGTTTTCTGTCATAACTTGGGAGAGTTTTATTTTGTGAATTGTTATAGTTTTCAATACTGAAGTACCCATTTCAAGGTAAAAAATCAATCACATTCCAAGTTTATTTAACCAGACAACCTTTGTAAATAGTTATTATAATATGTAGTAGTTCCATAACACCATTATCATTTTAATTACAAAAGTGCTTGGGAATCTATAATAAATCACGAGATTAATTTTTAATTGTGTCTAATAAGCACAACGACAATATTCAAGACTTCATTAGCATACTAATAAAATCATACAAAATTCTTGTTTCCGTCAGTTTTGCAATTTTAAGTATGCATTTTAATATAACGTTTGTTTGGGGCTTCCCTAGCGTGTCGGACTGTCTGTATCATATCAACAAAAGTGCTTACTTATTATGGGTTTTCTCACGCAAACATTAATATTATGTATTTCTGTGATCTCATACCAATACGGCACGCCACATAGTTTTATAAATATACCAGTATGGAGTAATTAGCATGTTATTTGAATTTTTAATTCTACATTATATCAAATTAATTGAAAAATAAAAATCTTTTCGCTTTTCGGAAGAGAGACAAATTAATTAATAGAAACACAAAATCGAAATACAATTTAGGCGGGCTTATGTACGCTTCGACTACAACAACTGAGCTATGAAGACATTAATAAACTTGTATTCAAAATTACATAATATTATTCTATTCTGTGCTTATTTATATTTCTAAATATTTCCGGCATAAATCACTACTGTATATCTTTAAAGCACGAGTATTCTCTGATTCGATCAGAGAAAACTGTTTGCATGAATTCGCGTCGCTTGGTGGATTAGAAGTAAGGGGTCATCCATAAAGTACGTCACACGAAAAGAGGGGGGGAGGGGGTTGACAAAGTGTGACATGGTGTGACAAGGGGTGGGAGGGGTCCTAAGTTTCGGGACATCACATTTCAATTGTTTCAAATATTTGATATACCTAATGTTGATTTCATAAAAAAAAGTACTTAATTTAAATGGAAATAAAACTAACTTTGGAACTGCTGTTAATTTAATAATTTTTCAATGTGAAATTGCAAAACATGTGACGTCACACTAGGGAGGGGGGGGTCTCAGAAATGTGACCACCTGTGACAAGGACGGAGGGGGGGTCAAAAAATCATGAAATTCGTGTGACGTACTTTATGGATGGCCCCTAATTGCTCTTATCAAGATGCACCTTGAAGGTGAGGATTAGGCGTCACGAGTAAGATGGCGTTAACTGAGAGTAAGCTAGGATTTAAAAAATGTTATATTGCTCAATAGTAACAGTCAGATTACGCGGCTTGAAGGCTGATGGTGTGGTTGTTACTGTGTCTTTAATTAGTAGGTATTCTTGTGGATCATCCATAGGTACCTTTCGTGTTGGAACTTTACCTGCACTGTAATGTGATACTTTAGTATGAGTTCGCATTCAAGGGATTCAAGTCTGTGATTGGTCTAAGGGCTTATGCACACGACGTGTTTTCAGCATGCCATCGGAATTCACAGCGATGTTATTGTAATAATGTACTCGTATGCAAATTAAACGCGCGCCTGAAAAAACTTGATGTGCATGGACCCTCAATATTGAAATTCAACCAATCAAATGTGTGAATATTTGCTAGGTTCGGGGCGTCATTTTATAACAAAAGTTTTCGAGTCGGACATTTCACCTGTAATAATAAACATACGATGGCATATCAAGGTAAACAAAGTTGCATCTTCTGTAGTTATAATAGGTGTTATTTTGCGACAAAGAAGTCTAATCTAATGATGCTGTCGATTTTATTATGCTATAATGCTATCTGTATTAACATTAAAACTGCACTTTCTGTCTGAGCAATGGCTTCAACAAAGAGATAAACACACTGATGAATAAAACCATTATGTATAGATAATTGCTGTATTGTCATTTGTCAGGCTATGAGACTGTTGCGTCAAATAGGAAACTACACATTCAAGGATGCGTCTTTCGTAACACTGGTAATACGTGGCTAGTGGTACGAGTATCAGGAAGAACTGCTATTGTATCATAGATTGTATTGATTTGTTAGTTGAGGCTTTATTGATTTGTATACAGATTGGGTATTTTTCCTAATATTTTTCATGCAGATTTGAAAGGCCCATGGCTGCTGATGATGTCTTACACCAGTGCCCCTAAAAAACGTAATACAGATCAATAAAGCAGAAGAACGAATTACGAATATTTACGTATGTGCATTCGAGCAATGAGCATTTGCATAATCGTTTTTGGAAGTTGATAAGACAACAAGCTAGGTGTGTTAATTGGCGATAAATGTAACATTAAACAACCTCGTGGATATACTTTCTCATAAATGACTACTCATACCGGATTTAGTTGGTTAAATTATCTTAGCTCGACCTTGTCGCCATTTTCAGGTTTTCTAATTACTAAACTGTTTAACACACATCAATGTCTTAATCCTCTGTATTAAAGAGTTTATCAAAAATGCATTCTCTCAGGGAATGAGACTGAAGTTCAGAGTTTATATTTTTGTATGAAGAAACAAGATATTGTAGTCATCAGTCCACACGGGCAAAGCCGCGCAGATAAAGTTAGTGTAGAAAAAATGCTGGAGCTAAAATAGCTGCTAGTTTCTAATTAGATCGCCGACGTAGCAATCCAACCGGTATAGAGTTTCATTGTTCGCGAAGAAAGCGCGAAATGGCTGGGTGTACAGTTTCATGCGGTTATGGAGCCTAACAGTGTATCGAGGAGAAGGTAGGTGCAGGTAGATGAGTGAAACTCAGAGTCCAGATTTGAAGTGATGATTTATTTACAAAATGCGCTATATTTATAGTACACAGAAAGGAGACAGAAACATTGGTCGTGTCGCACACGACATGAAAACATTAAAACTTTCAGTGCTTTCTGCGCGCGCACCATAGAGGAAGCGGGACAGCGATATCTGTCCTCTCGCGCGTAGGTTACATCCACGGAGCTCCCGCGGTGGGTGTGCGAGCGAGACAGCCTCTCGGACCTCTCGACCGGAGGTTATAAATATAAGCAGCCTCTTCGCGGCCTACCTATCTCGCAGTACGGCGGCTGACACGATGCGACTCCCACACGGTATTTGCACAATGGCAGGCGCTGTTTGCACTGTTTGCGAGTATTGTTGTGACGTTTACCAAGGTATAGGGTGACAGCGGTGACTGTACCCGCAGCCGTTCTCTAGATACGCCTGCTTACTGCATATAAAGATGACAGTGGCTAATAATTAAGGCTGCATACTTTTAAAGTCAATAAGGGATATATCGCGACACTACATGCTTCAGATAAAGTACATGAATTAAAATACCTGTCTGGACAGTATAAGAAGCGTAGCTTAGGCCAAATTCTCCAATAATGATTCTGGTAATTAGAGAGTCGTGTTCCTGCAGTGAAGAAGAATGCCCGTTTTCACCACCAATCCCTAATTTTTAAGTGACCCCTATGGTAACACATAACAGGAATAGGAATTTTCATAGGGGTCACTTAAAAATTAGGGATTGATGGTGAAAACGGGCATGAGTGCCTGATAAATAGATAGCTTTTTTATTCGACTGATGTTTCGATCGTGGTTATATAGGCGACCGAACACTAAGATCAGACGAGGAAAATCAATAAAAGGAAAATGCCAGTATTTTTTTTAATTACAAACTTGTTAGTGAACAAGTTTATACCACCTACATAAAATATGTATTTTTTTTTTTCTAAACAGCGAAATGATTCGAATTACAGCTGTATACTGTTTATAGTGTACTTTGCAAAGCCAGTGTGGCGAATGAAAAATAGGAAATTCGTCACTTTTCATTCATGACTCGTGCGTTTCATTAAATGGTTTGATTCCTGATCTACCAGGAGTTCCTACAAAAACATTATTTCATTAATTTCTTTATTCGTTTACGACTGCCACTTTATTGCAAAGTATCATAGCAAGCTGGTTGCATTAACATTTAAATAGATTAATTTATTTATTTATAACATCGTTAGGTAATGATGTAAGCGTCATCTATAATGGAGCTATAAAAGTCTACTATATCGAGTTGTTTTGTTTGTTGTGGTTTTACGATTAGTGAAAAGATTTATTGTTCCCACAAAATGTTATGTTGAATCATTGAATGTAACTAATAGCTACTATTATGTATTCTGTGCTAATAGGTTATGTATTAGGGAAAACTTTGTTTGTGTGCTATAATTGTTAATTAATTTTAAAAACAGCGAGTGGTTTCGTGAATGGTCATTAACTCAGGGAATTCCCACAAACGATCCAATCAAGGGTTTAAATTATTTTAGAATACATATTTTTAACATAAAAGATAAAAAGGAAACTAAAATAAGACATTGTAATATTTTTATCACTCTTCATAACACCTATCAAGTACGACGTAGTTACTAACTTACAAATCGTCGATTCACTTGGATAGCTATTCAATATGTGTGACGTAGATGTCGTTCAACGACGAACAACAAAGATTAACATTGACTGACACTTTAAAGCGTATAAATACCATCTGTTTAAGTGTTGTAGCTGTTTTTCTGTTTTCATTCATAAATCGAACGTCACATAATTATTATAAGACTATTTGCGAAATTAACGCGGATATAAGATTATTATCCATCAGCGTGAACTAGGAACTGCCATATACATAGGTACGTTATTTAAATTGTGATAGCCGACTTGTCTGCCTACCATAAAAGATTATGACGTTTAGTCATAGTAATATTTATATGACAGTAATCGACAGACCCAGGAAAAGCCTTGACTCGCAGTAGGAACTATAGCTACGCAAAGTTAATTTTATTTCGTTATGTTGGCGCCATGCGGGTACTACTTACTTACGTATAAATAAATGTTAGTATTATTTTAAAAAGTTAATTTACGATGTGTGAAAGCGGAAATGATTTCACATTGTTGTGGTTTTGTTAGATTAGAAGATTAGTATCAAAAAGGTAGTGGATTGCATTTTACTTTAATTTGTATATTTCAATGAAATCGAAGTGTTTGTAATGTGTCAAAAAGGTTGAAAAAAACAGAGAACAAGTTATGGGATTACTTGCAAGAAATTACTCCCAGCATTCTACAAGTCACCATAAATCCACAATCATCGAGATAACAAGAAATAGCTAAACTTGACGGCGATTGTTGGTTATTCGTGTCAATTGATATGATCTTCAAATAAGCACGCTCTCCAGATTAGCCGAAAGGCAGGCAAGATAATTCCTACCTCGACACGACTGTCGCTGGATCGGGTCGAAATACTTGTTTGTTCAAAGATTTTTAATGCAAACGTAATGGAAAACAATCGCGTCATCTTATCATGTCTCAGCTAATCACCAAGGTACACGGAGGGCATTGATTGCATAATTAATTGCAGAATGCATCGACGCGATATAAACATTGCATAACCAAGTCCTTGGCCACAACTATTATACTACACGTGGACTAGATAAAGTTGCGCACCGGTGGTTTTGTTGAATCGTGGTGTTGCAATAGTAATAATTACTTACGCAAACCTAATTCAGTGCGCATCCGTTACCATCCAATACCTGTCACAGGAGTCAAGATTTACACGTCGTAGAACTCGTATGTCACCAAAACATCTAAAATCTGTCTGGACTCCACTCTTTCCCACCACAGCCACTCTTGTGAAGCCAGGATCTACAGCTGGACCGCGCCGGTGAAACGTTTACTGGTTCTGAAGGCCGACTGTCTTGATGGAACACTCAACAGTTTAATCAGATCGTGTGTTTAAAAAGATTAAATTTCCTCTGGAATGATAAGTTTACAATTCAAAAGTATTATCGCGTATCCCGATTTATTCATTATTTTCAACCGACTTCAAAAAAGGAGGAGGTTCTCAATTCGACCCGTATGTTTTTTTTTTTTTTTTCTATGTTTGTTACGCGATAACTCCGCCAATTATGAACCGATTTGAACAAATCTTTTTTCTGCGTATAGGTAATACCTCAAGGGTGGTCCCATTTAAATTTAATAATAGAAAAAACAATCCCCAAGGGTGGAAAATTGGGGATGAACTTTTTTATACGCAATATCTCCGCCGATTATAAATCAATTTGAACGATTATTTTTTTGTTGAATAGGTATTATCAAAAGGGTGGTTTCATGCGAATTTGAAGAAAATATTTCACCCCCAAGGGTGGAAAATTGGGGATGAACTTTTTTATACGCAATATTTTCAATTTTTAGTTTTTTTTTGTGTTCACGCATTTGAAGTCGGTTTTATTTTTTTAAAAAGTTAATTATCATCATATATTTTTGTCTCTACAGCAGGCGCATACGTCCTCTCTAATTTACCCGATCATAATCTTGAATGATGTAATGCTAATTATATTTCATTAATTCATTGACATTATTACACTCATCTTCATTCATTTTTCGGTCTACCTTAACAAAATTTTATTAATAACAAAATTGTAATCCAAACAAGTTATACGTGTGAAAGGAAGCGTATTGTGGCTTGTACAACGCTTATAAACTTAAACACTTAGGTATCTTATGTAGTGGTAAGAAGAGCGATTTTGCTACAAAAATGTATAGTCTGATGTGCATGTTTTACGTGATAGTAATGTATTAGATAGGCATTGTAATTCTGTTAATGAATGGTTGCGTTGGCTGACGTAACGATCGGGAGTCCGTGTCACCCGGCGCACGCGCAGGATGATCGGTTGAAGCAATCTATGTCGAAACCGCGATAAATTGCAAGCGCATGACTGTTTAATTGTGTTGTTATTAGAAATACCCAGAAGAATAAATAAATGTGAAAAAAAATATTTGTTGTGTTTAATTTCTAAGATATAACACCTTTTTCGATTTGAGTGTACTGCTTAAAATAAGAATCCCTTTAACCTTTTAAAACCCTATTTAATTTCGCCTTATTTTCCCAGTGATGATAGCAAAAAATCATCGTATTCATTGAAAGGCATAGAAAACATGTACTGCCGGTTATTTCGTTCCTAAAACGTGACTTGATCTATTCATTACTATTCAATAGGACGCTGTTTGCTTTCCAAACCAGAGTTAAATTGAAAACGTACGTCTTTCATACAAGTACACGTACCTATCCATACATAAAACATGGGATTCTCGCTGTTTTTCAATTTTCCTGTGCTCACTTCTAAAAAGAATAATTATTTTAACTATAACGTACAGGCGTCAACACTATTATTACAAAATTGTTCTTATTACATTTTAGCAGTTATGATGCCACAGTGGTTAACTGATATGCCGTCGTCTGTACTAAATTATTACTCTACGAAGCATTTGTAGCGATAACAAAGTGTATTTTCCTAGTGCAGTTATACGAGTACTATGGTTATGGCCAGTCGGGTCATGAAAATGCATAAAATTAATTTGCAGTACCTAGGTAATCACTTCGCAAACGTCTTTGTTACGTCAATGCACGGAATTTGTATTCTGGAAAAATTCCCAGAACTAAATTAAGGTTTATCTATTTACAGTGAAGGTAAATCTGTTTTTTCTAGTATTCAGTTGTTTTTACAAGTAGGTGCGTATTCGTTTAGGTCAACCAAAAGTTGTCCACTGTTGGTCAGGCCCTAACGTTGCCTGCATCCAAGCGTCGCCTGGCTGCTGCCTTCACCAGATCGACGGTGCATTGAGTGGGAAAACTGCTTGTGCGTACACAAGGACAGGCCCGCAACGAAGAATAAAACTCGATTCACTAGTGCACCCACACTATGCCTAGTGTGATGGTGAAGGAGCGAGGGGTTCACGAAAAAGAGTCAATAACAAATGCTACATAAAATGATTTGAAAAAATATGTATGATTAATCGCATCCAAGCGGGAAAAGGTTTCAAGACCATTTATAATATTCGAATAACACTTTTGCTGATGATGAAGATAACGGACAATAATGGTGTTATGCCGAAAAGAACAGCACAATCAAACAGTGAATCTTCGTGCTGAATCACTCGTGGCCCTGACCGACTTTTTATTTGGTAATTAAAACAAGTCAAAAGGTGAAATGTGACGTTTGTTTTTTTAGCAATTAAATTAATTGAATCCCAAAATATTTATTTCCTTTTGAAAATCGTAGTGAAAGTTAATAAGACGGATTATTTTCGCAGATTGAATAAATCAGAACAGGCATACAACTGGGTTTTGAATGTAATTTCGTTAAAAATGATATTACCGACATCCAAGATGGCTTCAAAGGCAAAAGTCTATTCAACCTAAGTATGTTTATTATTCCGACGTTGTGTCAGAAATCTTATGACGATTGTTACAACAAGCGCCAGCACATCAATCTGCCACAAAAACAGTTTCCCCAGTGCATTTTTAATCTGTTAGATAGTTGTCAGATAACAATCAGAAACTTTAACAGCAACTGTTACTGGGCCTTAGAGGCGCCAATGGCTCAAGCGGTTCTTAAAGTAAATGTATCATTATAAGCCCGGATACACGTTTAGGCACCTATTCATTTTAAACTCGCCGCAACAACCTTGGCAATCATGACTAATTGGTCATTAGGATTACCAAATGTGTTGGTTTGGAAGCAGTCCAAATTACTTTCCTTCTTTAAGATTCTCTTTGACGGAAAAACTTGTGGCGCAATACCTTATTGTTACTTCCCTGTGTAATAGTATGGAAGAGATAAGCAATAAGACCGCTTAAATGTACCGTTTTCGATCAATTATGTGCAGTTTCTAAATTAAATAAAAAAAAATTTTAATAGGTATGTGGCGACGCCACTACAAACTAGTGACCAACAGATGGCGCTGTTACACTACACTATGGCACACTCCGCCGCTCATACAAACCTGCATCGCGGTGACGGAGTTTTATATCCTGCCAAGTATATATAGACAAACCAAGATGGTGTAAATTGGACCTTGGTCCCCGAGCATAACACCGCTCGGAAGGAAGCACTAACATCTAGCTTCCTTATTGTGGTTGAGCATCATATCCCACATTGGTGACCCCGACGTGATGTGAGACGCAACCTCCATCACCACCATCTTCGGCATCAGCCTCCGCCATCCTCACCATCTCCGCCACTCCGTCATCAGCTCCAGTCTTCAACAAGCCAGCATCCAGCCTTCAGGGACCATCGCAGATCGCAACCGACCTTCCTGGTTCCTCGGCAGCAAGCAACCGTCACTTCACTGGTCACGGGTACAGCTCTGGCCCAGCTCCACGCCCGACCATCGAAGACGCCTTCGCTCACTATCCCGACTCACCGTGGATAGAGCACCGCAACCTGCTCGTCTCGACTCACCGCAGACTTGAGCACACTGGCACTTGTAAGCTCATCACGCACAGACTGCTGAGCTCATCCTGACGTCATCCACCTCCGGTTCTTCCGGGGGGAGTGGTGTGGCGACGCCACTACAAACTAGTGACCAACAGATGGCGCTGTTACACTACACTATGGCACACTCCGCCGCTCATACAAACCTGCATCGCGGTGACGGAGTTTTATATCCTGCCAAGTATATATAGACAAACCAAGATGGTGTAAATTGGACCTTGGTCCCCGAGCATAACACCGCTCGGAAGGAAGCACTAACATCTAGCTTCCTTATTGTGGTTGAACATCATATCCCACAGGTACACTAAAAAATTAGAAGGGCACCTTAACTAAGTTCAAAATGCATGGAAAACTACTTGAGAATGCTAATGTCATTAATTACGATAAGGTTTATTTCTGTAATCCGAATTTACATTTTATTCCACTTATAGCGCGATTGTTTGACAAAACATACAATAAAAGTTAATTCAATCGTTTGACACGACGACACTTCAATAGTGTGTACTCAACTTTTGATTGAAGTGAGTAATTCAGTGCTATTCACAATTCATTCATAATCATCCTTCACTATCATATTGACGCAAGAGTAGAAGGTTCTTACCACACAGCACTGTCTAATAAATTCAATTTTGTAGCACATTGTTTCCATAACAAGATAAATTGACTATTTTAGTAAGAGCTATGATTTAAGGTGCATTATTATTATTTAAAGTATAGTGAATCCCCGACCTGTAACTTTTCTCAAGAACTTTACATTCATTCTTCATTTGACATTTCGGGTCAATACTTTCACAAAAGAGCAATGTTTCTACAAAAGAACAATGAAAAAGTAAATGTAGGAAAATCCTATCTGCGTTTGTTCGGAACAGAATCTTGTACACAACAATCCATATTTAAAACCGGATCTCTCTAAAGGTTAAAAATACTGGCGAGACGTCGAAATCTTTAATTACAGATTGAAGTCCATCGTATGTGTCTGTCGTGAATCGAATCCGCTTCTTTCATTTCAGAAAATATGTATCTGTTTTGGATTTGACCGGTGATTCATTAAATTCATACCCTTGTCCTGCTTCACAAGAGAAGGCTGAAGTGACTGCTAATTTTTTTCATTTGTAAAAATCGCTATTCATCATGTAGCTGTAAACATTAATTAAATGAAGTTTGCCCATACCGATTCCATAACAAGGAAATCTTATAGCCTGATGACATCATGAAAGCTCAGGTGCATAGTGCATGCATGTATGCAAACGCGACCTTTCAATCTGCAAGTTGATTCATGTCTCCATTAGCCGTAGCAACCCGGATATGGAAAGGAAAGGTGTGGGTCCATTCCGCCTTGAGGTTGCCAACCTTTTCTCACAATCATAACTTACCGACCCTCCCAAGTTCACGCGGCAATAGAAACACGAGGTCGAATGAGGTCGATAATACCCAACTGACGGCCGCATCACGTACGACCATTGTCTTGTTCTTGTTCCCTTCTTATTTTGACCTCTATGCACCAAGGAATAAGGACACAATGTGCACTTTGTTTTGGTCTATTTCTTCTGTTACATCAGCAGCAGGAAGTTATGTAATCTGTGTATATGAAGCACGTACGGTGACGTTTAGCAACTGTCAATGTTATGGGCAATGCCATGATTTGTTGTGACCCTTGTATGCTGAATCTTGATAAAGGAAGCGATAGTGTCCATCAGAGAAGCCGTTACCGAGAACTTTGTTGAATTGGACGTCTGATTGACTATACGAGTACTATCGGCAAGTTTGCCTTTGCCTTTCATGTTTAGGGAATTTGAAAGTTTGACGGCAAACTGCAACTCATGCCAGTTACGTAATGCATTATCTTTACGGGTCAATTTCGAGTGCACTTCAGAGAGCCTTGCAGGAACTATCGGCAGTTGCCCTACAACCATGTGCTATGCTTCTATCCCCTTGAATTTGTAAGGAAGCGGATGGAGCTAGATCAGTTACATGAAACCGCATATCCTTCCTTTGTAGTAGGTATAATTATGTCGTGTGACGATACACTTGTAACAGCTTAAATATTTTCTCACGAATTTAAGTAGGTAGGTACTCAGTATGGTACTTATAAAATTATCATATTTTAATACATAAATAGGACTGTACCAGCAAAACACATTTGGCTGCAGTTCGGGTGCATAGAGAAATTGGCAAAGAAAATAATAATTTGGCAAATACAGCTCAGATGATGACTGAAAATTACGAAAACGCAGTGGATTAAAGATATATTTTGTAAATAAATTATTAGTCTTGTCTCGATTTTGTACATAAGAAATAAATTGCTTACAACAGTGCTACACTTCCTACAGTATTAGCATTGAATATAGATATTACAGTTTATAACGACATGCATCGTAATTAAATAAGTACGAGTTGCGATCTAGGAAGGCATACAATGCAGATAAATACTCCGACGAGGAAGGAAGTGAGGGCAAAGCTATTAAGAAGACAAACCCAACGGTTGCAGTGTAATTAAGTGGTCTGTCTGATGAAACTAAGAGCTTATTTTCTAGCAGTTTCCATTGATTATTAACAAGAAACAAGTAGAAAATCTTTAGTTCTTTACTCGATTTGTTTTTATTTTAAACTCTTCTGGGTGTATCTCTTTGTGTCATAAACAAAAATTGGCAAACAAAGTAACGTGACGTTTCTATTTGAGCTATGCCTTAATTAATTGTCTAGAATGCAAAACAATTGCACCAAGACCAAAATAATTCGATTCTGAACCTACTGGTCTTTATTTAGATAATAATCCCCCGGTCTAATCCCATTCTCCGTGTATGACGTAAGGTTTTGATTCTTTTAGAAATGTTGAACGTCCAGTCTAGTGCAGACAGTGCAGTGCTGGTGAAATATTATGTATTATGTGCACACATTATATTTGGCTTTTCGGCGCCAAGCTTGGATCCAATACATAACCCAATGTGTGGACGTGCATTATGCACATCAGTTGGTACGTATGCATATAATGAGCGATTAATTTACTCAGTTGGATCGCTTGCAGACGTGGTAGAGAGAACCGTGGCCAAGCGTAGGATTGTGTAATATACGAATGTGCACGTTATTAGTGGAACCGTCTCAAACAGATATGCTAATGAGAATATAACTAAACATGTAATTGCAAGCGTAATAAGCACGAGTAGTTTAAAAATCATTAACAATTCTATGTATTAAAAAAAACTGTTACAGGTTCGGTTGGCTTTTGAAGTAAGTATTCGATTCGATTCAAAACTTGAAATCCTATGTATTAAAAACCGGTTAATTACGAGAATATTCGTTGTGAATTTTGATGTTTCTTATTAGGTTGTATTTTATATTTTATCATATTCATGCATGTCTAGTAGTCTACTTCCTATGGTGATGATACATAAATGAATCTTAGAAGGAAGAAACATAGAACAGTCAAGTTATTTCTTCTCTATAGTTGCTTTATTGATAGTAAACACTTTATTCTAAATGTAGGTATAAATTACGGTAATGAATTTGCATTTTACATCCTTATTTATATGGAAGTCGCTTGATTACATGTTCTTCATCTAACGAGGCAAATATCCGAGGAGCAATTTCTATGAAATAATAGGCAAGTCATTATAGAAGCCATTAGAGTGAGGCTGACTACTTCATAACTCAGTAGAAACTAGGTAGGTACTGCATCCGCGTCTGAAATTGTAGGTACACTAATTGAAAAAAAAATAAAGAAAATAATTAACTTTAAAAAAAAATAAAACCGACTTCAAATGCGTGAACACAAAAAAAAACTAAAAATTAAAAATATTGCGTATAAAAAAGTTCATCCCCAATTTTCCACCCTTGGGGGTGAAATATTTTCTTCAAATTCGCATGAAACCACCCTTTTGATAATACCTATTCAACAAAAAATAATCGTTCAAATTGATTTATAATCGGCGGAGATATTGCGTATAAAAAAGTTCATCCCCAATTTTCTACCCTTGGGGGTTGTTTTTTCTATTATTAAATTTAAATGGGACCACCCTTGAGGTATTACCTATACGCCGAAAAAAGATTTGTTCAAATCGGTTCATAATTGGCGGAGTTATCGCGTAACAAACATAGAAAAAAAAAACATACGGGTCGAATTGAGAACCTCCTCCTTTTTTGAAGTCGGTTGATTAGCATTTATAATAACGCTTAAATGATGAACAAAGCAGTACTTATTTTATCAACACGGAAAGCCCGTTCTTTTTCTAATAAAATAAACCAGTTTAGTAAAAACACGAAAAGATAATGATGTTATAATAGTTAACGGTAAAACCATGTTACTTAATAGATAATTTAATTTGATCTGATATAATAAATTGACAGTATTAATTTTCGCTAAATAAGTAAGTAAAGTATCTTAATACGTGTAATAATACTTAATCAAATGTTTTTTAAATTATCGACCTTCTGTATTAAAGTTATTAAATAATAATGAAATATTACTTTGGATGGGTGAATGAGCCAATTCTCACACATACGAGTAATGTTCTAAAACTAAATGAATACAAGTAACAAGTTATGAGAAGTTATTCTACACAGACGTAAGTAAGTAGGTACATAATGCATTTTAGGTTGTCTATGTAATTCGAACGTGTTCCTTTCTAAATGAAAGTCAAAGCCAAAGTCAGTGTGTATTCCTGCTTCAAAATATACAGAAGAAACCTCGATGCTGCCATGTTGTCTGAAATATGCTCCTGATAGAAAGCGGTTTAGTTACACAGGTGTTCAGTAATAAATTCAACAAACTTTCCGATGTGTAAACGCTAATATATTATCTATAGAACAGTAGTGCATTGGTTACTTAATAACAATGTTCCAAGAAAAGAACATTCGTGAGAAGACTTACGTTTAAAAAATTGTAATAAGTGCTACCTATGTTTGTTCTTGCAGTAATGCGTGCTAATTACGAATGAATGAGTAAAGATATTTCAACAAACGGCATAATAATGGGTGGAATTAGGAAAACCCTCGCCACACAATTTAAGTATTAACTAAAATGACGCGGATGTCATAAAAATGATACAGTAGGTAACTTAGGTAATATGTATGTATTTTTTATTTATTTATTTAAACTTTTAGCACACATACAGACAATGCACTGTGGCGGACTTAATGCCGGATGTATGCAAGACAAAGAATTTCTTTCGTCAATAAGCAATATCAATAACGTAATTTTATCAACATGTATGCATTTTAGAATAATCAAGCGGGCGGAAAAGTGCCAAGAACATTTAACGGTGCCATGCTAACTCAATAACAAAACAGAGGGCGTGAGTTTCGCAAGCGATTTTGATTTGTTGATCGAAAGATGCTAAAATGTAACTTATTTACAAAAATGTGCTGGACAACGATTATAAAATGTAGTATAGCGACCTGACATACATAATCATCATCAGTGTACCTACCATGAGTTTACGTTAGGTGTGCTCGCTAGCGATTACGTCAAAAATCTCTATGAAGATTTTGTTTCATGAAAGTAGCCGCTAGGGGGCTGCACAATATGTCATACTAATTAATGTCATTTTTTTACGCAGTCGCTAGCGAGCACACCTAACGTAAACTCATGGTAAGCACACAGGTCATTTATTAATCTAAACTACAGGTGGTACACGACCCTATGCACCACATACCAGATGCAAATGGAGGATTTGGTCAACAGAAACGGAGCCTAAAAACTAAAAGCGTTGAGGACATCTTTAAGATTAACATTTTACGGCTGTATTGGATAGTTAAGTTATAAATATCTGGTCAAATTAGGAGTCCTATCACTCGCCATAACAACAATGGACATTTTAGCATCAAAGCACGGAGCTACTTAAGCATTCAAGGTCTTTCAACGCCTACATGGTTGTTTTCAATGTAATACTAATTTTATTGTAATACGACTGCATTTACAACCAATCTTAAACTCCATGTATTTACAAAATTTTGCTACCTACTCCTTTATTACTATAATTTAAATTTAATGTATGGTGCAAACCCGAGAACCCGAAATGCAATAGCGACACAGTACACATAAGTTACAGTTTTACAGCTTCAAGGATTAAAATAAAATAAAAAACCAATACTTTTTTAATACATCTAGAATTAACTTATTAGATTAGACTGTGCAAATAAAATTACCATGTGTAAGTATATGCCGCACGTGAATGTTAAATTATTTACCATGCGTTGTGTTACTTTAGAATGTATTTTGTTTTTAAGTTTTTAACGATACCAAAAGGCAAATAAAGTGCAGCGGAGTATCACCAATATAGGACAGTCATAACATTCCAATTTTAACTCAGCCGTTTGCAATTTAAACTAAAAAAATCACTCCCAATCTTTACTAAATTACGATAAAAGCATTATGATGAGAGACATCTGCTATAGTTTATTTTTACTCGCCTCAAAACATCACGAACGTTTATTAAGAGCCCCCACGATGTATTAAAAAGTGCCCCACGCTAAGACTAGACATAAATAAACTCCGAGATGGTATACATTTGCGAGTATTTTATGGACTGGGGTTATGACGATACGCACTCTTTTGACCCGACAATAAAAATAACATCAATGGCGACATCGTCATTTTAACAAAGCTCCTTAAATGGACAAAAAACTTAAGGACCTCACGAAAATGAGATGGGAATATCATCTCTATTTCCCTTTGATCAAACAGGCAAATAACAATAAGGTACTTAGTTCCATTGAAATCCTTTTATTTACTTAATATTAAAAGCCACTAATTCGATATTTTATGATGACTCAGCATGCCAGTAACCTACCTACAGAGAATGGTGAAATTCAAACTCGTTTGACGTCGTGCTTGCTCCAGTGAAAGGATATTATCCTCTTATGACGCAATCTAAAGTTTAAGAGAATGTTGCAAAAAGATCTGCATTACCCACAATAAAATTAGGGTTGCCAGGTCCAAAAACACAAAAGCCGGACTCTGTGCTTCATTTGGCCGGACATTTTACCCTAAAAGCCGGACTGATGCAATTAGTGAGCTCACGAGTGAGTACTATCATCCTCGGTTGCCTAACGTCCTGATGCGTGCGTGCCTTATTCTGTGGCTCGACTTTCGCCGGACAGGCCGGACATCGGTAATTCTGGCCGGACACGCAATCAAAAAGCCTAACTATGTCCGGCTTTATCCGGACGCCTGGCAACCCTACCCACAATGATGCAGCAAATCAAATATACATATGATTAGATGCATCATCACTGTCCTTCTTCATAAAAAATATCACACATGGTGCATCCACATTGTCATACGTAGGTGTTTGCGACATTTCCTTACTTCTGAACCATGGACGACCGATGCAATGCAGCGTTTGTTTTATTCCAACAAAAGTTCCCTCGAGGTCGTCCAGCTTCCGGGCGGCCATATTTGTTTATTTATAGGCCGCAGGAAGTACCCAAACGTGTTTCTTAATCCTATGCGCGATCAGATGGAACCTTTCCTGGCAACACTTCCTTTTGTGACGGTGTTGCTAGTTAAAACAATAATTGATAAAAGATAAACACACCATACACCATTACCCGAAAAATTATAGGGCAAGCATCTAATAGGCTCTGTAAAAAACTTGAGTTCTTTGAGCTGTGTCGAAACTTCATATTAATTTTCTAGCTAGAGGAATATAAAGTTAAGACCCTGGAGTTAAGAGTCATAATGGAAATCGTCAAGTGCATATTGGAATAAGTAGAGTCATTTCTTGTTGCACGTACAGGCAAGGGAGAGTTAAAAAGGAACAAGTAGATAAGGTCAACGACTTCTCTGGCCAAGGGCAGTGTTATCGGTTTGTTTTGTACTATTTCTGCTGGCACGCCATTTCTCTTTGCTCTTGTAAACCAAAATCTTTAACTTGGCCACCGGCCACTTTCATCGTCATATTATTTACGCAATTTTCAACCTTCAGCAAATGCCAAGATGATGAGGCGAATTGAGATTTAGGTCGTTTGTTGTACTTAATGATAACAGATTCGATCACATCACATGCCTTTGAGACCAAATAAACACTAAAATAATAACGGTTCAATCGTAAATATAGTACCACTTATGTCTTGCGTTTCATCAATAGCATTAGTCAACACAAAATCTTAGAGAATGACCTACCCTAATGTCCCTTATTTTCCAGTTACTAAATCAGTATCTATATTTTTTAATTAATGAAATAAGTACCTAGTAAACTTTACATTTGTTTGGTACTTTGGTTTGTTGTCATTCAATATTAACATCAACAATCAACATCCTCCTACGCCACTCTGACCGAAATGGATCGACATGATGCAACGGGGGGCACCGAACAAAACCGGCATCGTACAACATTGCACATTTTTGACGTCTGGGTCATTCCATCGTTTCGGGTGTTACGTTCGTACACACATATTCAACAATTTCATGTATTTTGAAATAGTATTTTAATAATGTTAGTGCCTTAATCTGTCCGTTTTTAGTTGTTTCATCTAAATAATAAAGTTTGTACAGCTTAGAATGTAGGATAACGAAAATATAAGTCGAAAAGTGTGCGTTTCGGGCGTTACGAGATTTTGCCTCTATGTTCTGACTGTTGCTGCATTTACTCGAAATTTAGCGAATTTTCTTAAGGAATCATACCTAAAACTTACAGGACTTCTAAAGTATGAAATTTACAAACCATGTAACATACAATCAATGTTAAATAAAACATTTTACTATTTTTTTATAAATTTTTTCTTTGTTTCGGGTGTTACAATGGTTTTGTTTCGGGTGTTACGAGTACGAAAATTCAAAGCGTTTTATCGATAAAATCGGTGTTTTATTAGTCTCTAGGTACTACAAAATAAGGAGTACAACAAATAAACACAAATAGAGCGAATTCTGGTTTGAAATTACGAAGCAGCTTTTTTTAAAAAATATACAAAGTTCAAGTTTAATTTTTCCTCAGAATATAGCTTTTTCTATTGTTTTTGGCTTGAAATAGCATTACTTTAATTTTAAATTACGATATTTATTGGAAATGTCAAACATCGACACTTTTTGGCAATACCTTAATTTTAGTGTTAAGTCGACATTTCAAAAAAGTCTTAAATTGAGAAAAATATGACTCCTTTTGTCATATTTCCGCTAGTGGGAGGTCAAAGGACCCTCACAGTAATACTTTTTCACTTCTCCAAGCAATATACACACATTATCGACATATAAATAAAAATGTAATACCCGAAACGTTTCGGGTGTTACAGTTTTTAATCAAGAAAGAAACATACTAAATTAGTATCATGCTCAGATATTAGTTAGTATTTGAAATCATTACTACCATGACCTTACTTTTACCAAATATTGTTACCCTAATCCATGTGTAAGGTACAATAATAAAACAAATACCTGTTTTTCTGTTTCGGGTGTTACATCGCCGAAGTAACAAGAAAACACACTTAAAACTTGATGATTATCCATTTTTTTGGGACTATGACGCTATCTACCAATACTATGATAAATACCCTCGAATTATATAGTGGCAAAACGTTTCACAGATTGATAGTTTTTTTGAAATCGTATTACCAATAATTAGAGAGAAAATGATCATTCAGACAGTTGACTTAAGTATAGACTTTGAAGACTAATAACTTAAAAATTACTTGTTTCTTTCAGATTTTTTTTGTTGCACATTATAATTTGGAATGTTTACTTTCAAAATTCATCAGATTTAATGCGAAAAGAACATATTTAGTTTTTCACCCTCGGTAACATTTGTCATGGAATGACCCGTCTGGTAATTCTCAGTCTAAATCCGGCCCAGGAAGTGCAGCGGCCACCCATCCCGATTGAAGTGGTGCTTCACCGAATTCGGTCAAGCCGAATCTGAAACAGGGCGAGTCGTTCAACTCTCATGATCAATGACCCGCGATAACTGTAACTGGGTTTGGAGTTTTATTGGGACATAACCAGCCAGCTGGCATTTAAATCATACCTAATTTATAAAGAGGTAATGTTTACGAGCATGTTTGTACGAAGCTAAGTAATCTCTGGATATTCACCAGTAGAAAACTACATTAAGATTTCCACGTAAAAGGGACAAAAGATGGTTTGCTTATAAAACGATAAATAATTATTAGTTTATTTACAGGACAACTTTCTTGGAAGAAAACAGACACAGTTAGAGTTTGTCATTATACCCTACTGATTCTTTATTTTCTGGTATATAAAAATCCAGTATATTTTCTGGATCAACGACCGAGCCGTCAAGATCGGACTTGCTGATTCTTTTGGTATAAGAGGAAGTGTTCGTCAATGTCTTATGTTTATTTTTATTGCACGGAAATACGCTAACCACTCTCGCCGTGTGTGAGCCGCAATCGAAACCAGAAATTAGCACGACTTTTGCATACTTAAATTCGATTTCCTTATTCGTCATCTACTTCGCCTGAGGATAAAGATAATCAAATGCTTACTGCGTGGTTTTTCAAATAAATCTAAACAGGACAAAGACATTTGACCCCAAAAAACCTTAGTCATCTTCCAATGGGTCTAGGTAACTGATACTTTCTCGGAATATGATCAAGCTCGTGCTTATGTTGTTTGTTTAGTAAATAGGTCAGTCTATAATAACAGTGAGGTATGGATGACGGCACATTAAGCCACTGAAGCGACTTATTAAGTTACAATGGGTGCGATTTTGCAACTAGGCGACTGATACCTTGGCGTTTCTATAACATTATAATATGATTAACAGAGTTTTCATAACTAATGGGCTTCTCGAACATGAGAGTGAGTTGAAAACAGTTATTATTATTATTTAAAACGTTTTGCGGATTTTAGAAACCACAACAAAACCTAACACTAGTACCATTCAAACTTGCATGCACTGTGCTCGTGCAGGTGGTATTAATTAAATCAAAGTAATATGGAATCCTTAGTAAACTAGCCCACATGTGACAGACAGACCTAAATCCTATTACTGAAGAAGTGAGCAGGCGAGTGCGAGCACATGTTCGAAGCGTTCATTCATTATGCTTAATTGGATAAGTAAATGAGCACTAAGTATGTGAATTAGTTGCCTACGTCCCAAATGAGAATTAATAAAAGAAAACGTGATAATAGACGCCTGACATGTTAAAGATTTTTTTTTATAGTCACATTGGGACGACTCATTTTGCGATGGAGGAAGGGTTAGGAAGTAGGAACAGTATACAGCGTAGTGTCTGCGATCTAAAAATGGCAATGCCAGATTTTGTATGGAAGGTGGCGTCTTTTTTTTTTCGCGCGGCCATCGACCACACCTTATTTTTTTATTACAAAATAGTGTAATAAACCAAACTTACTATGACATGTATACCTCTAAACTCAGTCTGAACTGAGTTACGAGCATTAGAAGTTTGATGATTTTACATACTAGATTTGCTTTCTGCGTGCAAGCTTTGTAAGAAATTGCAACAAAATAGTGACATTGTATGTGTAAACAAACAATAACATCAATTATAGGCTCCAGTCATCAGTATGGAGCAGAATCAATGTTCGTACAGCACTTGCCAAATGTTGGTCTCGAAGCGTTGGTAGGGTAAAAAGATTATGAGACATGTAGAGGCTCCTTAAGAGCATATGACGATTTGTAAGAACTATTTATTAGTCTAAACAAATAAAGAAATTTTGACTTTGACTTTGTAACCAAAAAACATGGTTTGGTCGATGGCCGCGCGAAAAAAAAAGACGCCAATTTCCGGCATTGTCTTTATACAATTTTCATTTATTGTTAGGGAAAACAAAAGCCATGTCATGTGAATATTTCGTTGCGTTAACCGGTATTTATCCAGACCAAAAACAATTCTCCTAAGCTGTGCCACACTTTATAATTTAAAATCAGTTCATTAGCAAGTCAGGCAACATTAATACTAACGCTTACGTCACAGAACGATCCTTGTGGTGGCGGAAGTCTGCTACTGCTACTGCAACTATTTATCGATAAAGAATCGCATTCAACGTATGCATACTTTGCTATAAGAGTCCAGTGGTCCCAGCTTGTATGGCTATGAATCATATCTGTAGGGATGTGCTGCGACACTTGAATGTAGACATCGATCCGAACAAAAGGAATCGTGAAAATAATAAAGAATTTAATTTAAAAAATTGTAAACGCAAGTACCTACATACGTATTTCACTTATTTATCTTATTTATAATTTATTGATATTACCATTACCCACCAAGATTTTTACTATTCATTGATGGAATTAAACCTTCAAATCAATGGCTCCTGATTAAAAATTTCTTAGCGATTAGAGTCACTTCTCAAACTAAATTTTAAATAAACAACTTGAAAAAAATCCTACTGTCTAATGACGGGAGTTCAGTTGAAAAAGCAGTCGCCCGGCAAGCGAAAGGTCGTGGGTTCGATTCCCGCTTTAGGCAGTTCGATTTTTTCAAGTTGTTTATTTAAAATGGTGGACATCACTGAGTGAGTCACTACTTTGTTTATGCTTGCCTTTGTTTTCGATAACATCGACATCAAAGTACAGCCCTAATTAAGGTCAAAGATGGCGGCTGCAGCAAACATGGTGCGGGTATTGCCCGATGCATTACTACGTGACGGAGCACACGTAACTTGTGCAATTTTAACTTTTAAGCTACCTGCCAGCTCAAGGAAAACTGGAAAACCAATTCAATTAAAGTGTGCGATTACAACTTAAAACTTCATCCGATTCTTAACACTATCTTCCAAGTTTGGAAAGTAGATATGAGTGGTTGAAAGGAAAATGATCAATTATTTGCAGCATTTGCATCTTCTGTAGTATTCGTAGGAAAGTTATTGTTTCCCTTCTATTGCGACAGCGTATTTCACTTCAAATTCGTCAGAATTATTTACTTCTACCAAATAAATTTTAATAACCCAATTAAAATCGAAGGCACGAACGGGTAAAGTAACGCATTTATAGTCACATAGGAGGAACATTTTTCAGACAGATTCCCAGAAAAAATCCTCAGACTTGGTAATGAGATATTTTTCTGGGAATATCGAGGCTAACGAAACTTTGTCGCTATGTGATAAATAAGGCAGTAAACATCTATTTATTTTACAGGTAGGTCTGTACGATAAATATTTTCTTATTGAGACAACAAGCACTTATGCCAGTGTTTACTTTTGTGTGATACCTAGACCTACTTATGCATGAATGAATATTGTAGATTTTTCGTCATTGTCAGTTGGATGTTGATGGACAGTTTCGTACCTTGGATGTTCCATAAATGGACATTCTAAAACAAATAGGTACTTGGGGGACTTTTCAACTAAAAAATTGCAATATAGTCTAATTTTTTGAGCAGATGGGATCTCCATGAATCGCGGCGCAGGACACTGGTTTTAAGCTTCTCCGACCCTGGGGGCCCCGTATCATTGATACGGTTGATATCGTTGATGCTGAAGCTACGCGCCTACGCCCCTGTTTAAATACCTATTACATTCGTACAAAAAACGTAAGTCATGTAAAGTAACATGACTAGACTGTATCCTGTCATTGTACCGATAATAGTGAAATAGAACAACAAATGAATAAAGTTAAATTAATTACGATTTTGCTCAACAGGTGCTTAGCATGCACTTATTGCCTGCTTTGACATGAACACAATTAAATGATTATGGTATTCTGGGATTACGATTAAGTGAATTTTAACCTAATTACCAATACCACATCAATTTAACCTACCTAGATTGGCTAGAAACAAAAAGTTAATTGAATCGCCGGCGATACGGTAAAAACGAAAAACGTTGGAACTTGGAAACAAGGAAGTGGTGTAAATGCATTCCATCAACATTACTAAATAACTAGGACCTACCTACTACCTGAAGATTTTTATTAATTTGAACATTCATCAATATTTTTTCAACACTGCATTTTTATAGTTTCTTACTAGTTTACTTTGTGTTAATGATGAAAATACATGTTTAGTCCTTAAAAATATTTATTTTCATCTAATGAAATAATAATGTTTTTTAACATAAACAGAACTAAAATAAATTGTGATAAATAATGTACACAGATAAAGACCATAAACATGTCTTAAATCTGTACTTTAATTTGATGTGATCTTATTTTAAATTCATTTTAATAATAGTGTTTATTATTTTGGATTTATTTATTTATTTAAAGGCATAACCATACAAAAATTGAATACACGATGATCACTATCACATTTTATATTAAAATGATAAGAAATGCACACAGTAGAGCACACAGAAATAACATCAAACAAAGATACTGCTATGAATCCCAAAAAACTGGTTTCCTTTTCAAAACTAGTTTGAGTTCAAACATGGTAAGTAGAAGGTAGGACCTACCTACTAGTTTGTTATGATTTTATAGCAGTACAGTAACTTAAGTCATCCTGATGAGTCTTGGAACAGCTGATTAAATTACAGTTTGTATGTGATACTAATTTTAATATCCTACATACTTATTGACTAAATGTTTATTCTGCAGTAAATAAAAATTAACACATTTCCTTTAACAAGACAAAATAAGAATAATACCTACCTAAAATTTGAAGCTAGGTAGGTATACTAGTTTTTGGACATAATACTTTTATCAATATTTTGGTAAGAAAAGCCTAAGTAAGTTGTACCTACATGCATAGATTCATGGAAATAAGTCAATACATTTTGTTTTTAAAACCAATAGGCATTATTTAAGTAGGTAGGTAGCAGTGTTGCCAGTTTTTTTTTTCGCCAAGTCGGGACTTTATTACTTTTTGAGTGAAAATAGCGGGATTCTTCCGTCAGAAGCGGGACATAGTAAAAAAACGTATTATAATCAAAGGTTTTCAAATATTTATCCTTTTATTTGACTTAAAATTACTTTTACGTGACAATGGATAGCAAAAGTAGCCATAGAAAATGTATTTTAACAAAAAAATAATATTTCAAATCAGATTTACTCTATCGTTAAATTCGTTTTTAGAATAAAAAAAGAAAAAAAAAACAAAAATCGAAATAAAAAAAATATTCTTTAGAATAATATGGCGTTTCAAACAATGAAAAGCGGGACAGAGCCTGTCCCGCGCGGGACATTTAAATTTGATTTAAAAATCGGGACGTCCCGCCAAAATCGGGACGTCTGGCAACGCTGGTAGGTAGGTATGTGCCTATGTGGTAGGTATTTACATGATTGTATTCCAAATTCTGGCCCTTTTTTTCGTTACAAAGCTTTCACAAGTAAGGTAGGTGAGTATTTTTTACCATATTTTTTACTTTGTAACTAGCAATGTAGGAAAATATATGTAACTCCTTTCAATATAATTTACTCCACAAAGACTATTCCTTTGTTGTGCTATGTAAATACTGACTTGCTCTGAGAAATCGAGTTAAATTTGAAATTTAAAGTAAATGAATATTTAACAAATATCAAAACAGCTAAAATACAAAAACTAAGGAAATCCTCACCAAAGTATTTACATACATACCCACCTACCTACTGTTTTAGGATGTTACAAGAAATTTGCGGTCACCTCAATGAGGAAATAACGAAGAACACATTATTATAATAGCAAATACGAGAAAAGAGCAACGTACTTACAATATGAAGCATACTATGCCCAAGCAGCTGGTAGAAACTCTCTATTATCGCAATATTTTGCCCCAACACCGAATACAAACACAACACTATTTATAGTCTATTTTCCATAAAATACACGTCTATGTCCTTATTTTTCCATTCAAATAAAACTTTTGATGCACAAAAATAAAGCAAAAACGATTCTATATCAAGATAATCGTATAAAACAGTCTTTATCTACAATATTGCGAACGCACAGTAGTCACGATAAAAACGTAACACACGTCTCGTTCGCAGGTGCTCTCAAAACTGTTTGATATTTTTTTCTTGAAATGACGGCGACGAAGCGTTGTTGCGTTTCCGGCGCATAATTTTTTTTAATGATACGATACAAGCAAAGACATCTAAACTAAAAACAGACAGGCCATAACCTAAGGCCATAATCAATTTAAACTTCGAATGAATATTCGGTATTCACCGATCGAGCAGCTGATTAGTGGTATGATGATGAGTCATTTTGTTTGTTTAATCCTGTGCATAATTCATTTTTTTGTGTGCGTATTATGTTTATGTTATAAATCAATGTGTTACATTTAATTAGAACTAGTAATTTATCATATAACTTCTCCAGTTCTAGTTAAAAAACTCAGTGGTGAAATAGTTTAGGTTCAATGCCGTTATTGTAGTCTATGGTAAAAAGTTAAAATTGCCATATCAATGAAATTTCTACATTTGGGTAGGATAAATTCTGCTGCTAAATTGTTACATATTTAGGTGGGTAGATCATAACATCACACACTGCACACTGGTAAGTACTGACTGAGAGTTGAGTTGAGAGTCGTCGATCTGTCTGGTGACGGTCGCGCGCGGGAGGTGTCTGGATGCTGGCGGCGCAGAACCTGTGGTTTCGGAAATCCTTGAGGGAGGCCTTTGTCCAGCAGTGGACGTTACTTGGCTGAAACGAACGAACTGAGAGTTGAAGCTGAACTTTGTAGTCACAAGTTCAAATATCAAATACAATACCTAGCTACATCGCTTTTGATTAGATATTAGAAAATGAATGTGTGCAAGCGCGACAAAAAGCGCATGTCCGTCAACACTCAATCAACAGACTACACATTGTTTGTCAGACAAACGCCCGTATTCACAAACATTACTATGAAGTCTCACAGTGAGCGTGGACGCACAGGGCGACAAACGATTAAATCACAGAACTCTATTCAACACTGTGCGTTCCATTTGCTGCTTCACTTTAAGCAAGCATCGTTTGCGTATACGGGCGAAAACCTCATAAAGCTCAAAAAAATCGTTGCTTGTGTTGTGTTGATTGCTTCAAGTGACGCTGCGCAACCTATTGTTAAATGCATAGATGGAATGGAATTATCAATATAAATTCCAGAATTTTAATTGTGATATCTGTCAAAAAGAAAGATGACATTTGTACATTTGGTAGATAAAAATACTGTTCCTCTGGCAACATTTTCCGTCCATTTTCATTTCGCAAACTCAAAAAAACGACGACGGAAAAGAAAAAGGCAGTTCTTTTTGTCGGTTACAATAAATCTTTTCTTTAGATAATGTGACTCATTTACTGTTTATCCTGTCAGTGCTTAATTAATAAAGTTTTGTCGCGAAGACTCGGCGAAGATAGGTTTTTAACGGTAAGTTTCGTGACATTTGATTTTATTGTTTGTAAAGTGAGAAAGTGACCGTTGCGGACCTCGTAGCCGCTGCAGATGCGATCTAGTTTCACATTTCACCTTTTATTGGGCACATCTATAAATGAACCAGCTCGTAATTAACTATTTGTTCCGCATTAATACGGCCAACTGGTCTTATTGAGATTTATAGGGAATTGTTATTGAATCATCATCATTTTTCCATTGTAATGTATAAAGATTTCGTGTTTATAGCCTGATAACATCAACGCCCACGCCGAAAAGAAAGTGGGCTCACTAATAGAAAGATTTATTTATTAATAAGGTAGACTGACATCTGCATATTGCATGTTCGCGGTTTGCCAATTTATTGTTAATTAATGTTCAGTATGTTAAGTAGTTACTACAGTTGCCGCGAATACTCGCTATTATTCGGTATTCGGCATTACTCGCCATATTTTTTATATTCGTCGAATACCGAATAATAGCTAGTATTATTCGGCATTCGGCGAATAGTCGTCTAAAATAAACTTTTAGTGAACAAAAAAACTAATGAGTTAAAAATAATCATATTTTTATTACTTTCCCTAATAAAACAATACACAATATCAATTATTATTTGTAATATGTACCTGTGCCTATCATATTCATGAAATTAAATTAGGCTTTTTAATTAATATTTAAAATCCAACAGAGGCAGTTTGTGGTGCAAAAAACAATTTTTTTCTGTACGTTCGGGAGCAAGTCGGTTTCGTTTTTCCTCGTAAATTAAACCTGCCTCGGAAAATAGTGTTTCTGAATAAACAGAGCTTGCTGGTGTGATTAAGTATCGTTTAGCAAGCTTACTTAGTATAGGAAATCTATTCTTATTGGTACTCAAAGTCCACCATTCATATGGGTTTATTTTTCTGTCAGCCTTTGCTAATGCGATGTAGTGGGCGATTTCTTCAGCAGTGGCATTCTTGGGGTGCTCTTCAGTAGGTTGCTCTATAGATGATTCTTCAAAACATGCCCAAAATTTACTACATATTGTAGGTATGTATAAAATAACATGAAACAGATTTCTTTAACTTTATTGTTTTCTTTTCTCACAACCTTAGAAGAAAAAATTAGAAATAATTTTAATGTTTTTATTTTATGTCGAATAGTAATGTCGAGTTATTCGACTATTCGCCAAAGTGAATGGCGATTAATCGGTATTCGACTATTCGCTATAACAACTATTCGCGGCAACTCTAGTAGTTACGTTTAGTCTGGACTCGTCGACGTACGTAAAACAGTTAATTTACCTTGAACTTACTAGGGAAACTGCATTAAGGTCATTTGACTTGTTTTACAAAATAATACATACACAGTAAAAATTCAGGGCTAACAAGCATCCTTATAAAGGCAATAACTTGAGAATGATAGGATAGGTTACAATAATTTGTTTATGTGCATGTATAGTGTGATCAACATGTGTAGCTGGTGAAGTAAAATAGTGCTTTTTGTATTGCAGTATTGTTTATTTATTAGAGATCATTTCTAAAACATTGATTGATGTGTGTTCTAATGAATATTTTAATAGCTTTGTGCAATGAATTGAATTAATATTTGAAAGACACCTGTAATACTTAATTGACTTTATATGCCACATAAATAAGTTTTTGTGTCATTAGATGCAGATTGCACATTAATAAATTGATATACATTACGTCTGCTGTTATGTTTTCTCTGTATTTATAATGAAAATATTTTATTTCAAACAGAATACAACTGAAAGTTTTTATTTGTTGTAGAGAAGAAAAAAAAATTGACAAAGAGCTGAATAGTTAATTAAAACTGACACACCTTCAAAATGGAGGATGAGAATGAGTATAAGAAGTTGCCGACCGACGACAAGTGTGTCCACAAATTATGGAAAGCCCGATTGGCGGGGTATGAAGAAGCCATCAAACTATTCAATCAGATTGATGATGAAAAATCACCGGAGTGGAACAAATACCTGGGACTGATTAAGAAGTTCGTCACAGATAGCAATGCAGTGGCACAGGAAAGAGGTAATTTAATCATTATATCTTTGGCATGTATTTTTGCATGGTAGAATTATAAACATCTTCAAAACCAAGTAGGTAACCATTTGATTACTTTCAAATCTGGAAACTGAAAGAAAATAACTTTTTCAAAAGAACAAAATATTTTTTCATTGCCACCTTTGCTTAAATAGAATAGAATAGAAAACTTTTTATTTGCAAGAAAGGTATACAAGCAGGTAAGACATAGATTAAAACAGAGAGAAATAAACAAGTGGACAATTAACTGCTTGTGCCCCTCTGACAAAAAGGCACCCGCTCAGCGTACATCAAGACCGCCAGGGCTTGTCTTGAAACTGATTTTCAGCGGGGGCCCTCTGTTGTCACGGCGTACCCCTGCTGACGGAGATGCAAGAGGAGAAAGGAGTCCACAAGTCCGGCAGCAGGGAGAACGCAGCAGGGGGGCGCAATAGAAAAAGAGAAAACAAACAAACAAAAAGAAAGAAACAAAAAAGCACCATAAAAATTAAATAATAAAAATAAATTCATTTTACATTAATAAATATCTAGTTAGTATGATTCAGTGCATAAAAATATTATAATTGTAAATATTTTTTACAAGAAAAATAGCTAATTTATATCAAAATTCCAATGCATAAAATATTTTCTAGCAGTTGGTTTTCTAAACATAAAGCCACTAAGAAAGTGACTAGGAAATCCTACTTGAGTTGTAAATAAATCAACAAGGTTATGCATTTATTTAGTATAGATAGTGCACATAGTATACCTGTTCCATGTACAGGGACAGCACCTCAAGCTAAGCACTAGGATCTTATGTACTTGTAATACAGATGAATTTGCAATAAAAATGTATAGTCTAAAGTTCTGTTGTTTATGCCAGTCAATTGAAATGTCTAGCCGACTTCCTACTTTACTTTCATAGAATCTTGATACATCTTTTATGATCTAACTAGCTTTTGCCCGCGGTTTCACCCGTGTGAAATTTAGTTTGTCACAGTCTCACAGATCATCATGAATCCTATGTTATTCTGGGTTATAAACAATAATACTGTAAAGTTTCATCATAATCCATTCTGTAGTTTTTGCATGATAGAGTAAAAAACATCCAGACATCCAAATTTTCGCATTTATAATATTAGTAGGAAGTAGGATCTAATGATCTACATTTATTTTTTTAATGCATGCAGGATTTCATACAAGTTTAAAGAAATAAAACCTTTAAGAAAGGTTACTCTCACCTATCTGTTTTTTTGACAGTATGTTACATGAAATATTTACAAATAGTACTTAACCATTGAGCATTATAGAACTGATGTAATTTAGTGATTTCAGGAGTGGGTTAAGTATTAGTAGTAGTGATTTAAGTAGGTTTTCATAAAATTCATTTAGGCTTTACTAATAGGGAATGTGAGAATTTTATTTAATATGACATGGATAGCTAATAGTTTATTTTTATTCTTCTAAGTAAGAACAAAACTAAAGCTTAATTCACAAATATCCAGAAAAAACAATTTTGCTGTTCATTGAAGCATAACTTACTTCATATTGTAATTTATTCAGAATGGTATTGATATTAATAATAAAATTGACAATCAATTACGCGAGTAGTGGCGAGCATTCGTTTTCATTTGAGTTACAGGAGGTAGGTTTCAATTTTTAATGACTATTTCTTCAATAATACACTTTTGGCCTGGTAGTCTCTGCTTAGTACTATTTCACTACTGTAGAATATGCTGTGATGGGATGTAAAGGGAATCATGCACTTCATGTTGAGTTTTACTTGACTAATTTCATTGTACATTTATATGGCAATGTGTAATTTCATCAATCTGACAGAGCCCTTCCAAACTTAGTGACGAGGAAGGAAAGAAAGGGCTCTTGAAAAAAGGTTATCATTTTGACTGTTATTTTTCGTTTCAGCCAAATGACGTCCACTGCTGGACAAAGGCCTCCCCCAAGGTTTTCCATAATGAACGGTCCTGCGCTACCCGCATCCAGGCTCTTCCCGCGACCTTTACCAGATCATTTGATATTATCATGATGTTTTTTTACTTCAAAGTCAAATTTACAACGTTTTTAGCCTATTAAAGAGATCGGCATAATCCGACAGCACGTTTATTCGCGGCGGAGACGTGTTGTATGGCATCCACACGTGTTTACCACAAGGGATTATAATGAGCATGTCTGTTGCCATATCTAATTATAAAAACACCTTTATTTTCACGTGGACTTTTGGCAGATTGTTTCAATTAAAAGATTTATTTAGACAGAACATTTAAGACACATTCATGCGCCGTAACAAGATTATAAAACCACGCCACGCTCAAAACTAGTTTCATTCTCAGGCGTAGATTATTTAATGTTATAATATTAAAATTCTACAAATCATAAGTTTTATTGTAATGAAAAAAAAGGATTAGCTTCGTTCGTCCGTTTCTTCTTCTTCTCGTGACCTTCACCACATTGTCGGTCCACCTAGTGGGAGGTCTGCCCATCACAGTACATCTTCCGGCCCGTGGTCGCCACTCGAGAACTTTTATCCATCCATCAACTCTACAAACTATGTGCCCCACCTAGATAGAGTAGCTTCAATTGTATTTAAAAAAAAAGCTCAATGTCCTTGAGATTGAATCAGGGTTCAGTGTGTTTACCATGAGTTTACGTTAGGTGTGCTCGCTAGCGACTGCGTAAAAAAAATGACATTAATTGTATGACATATTGTGCAGCGCCCCTAGCGGCTACTTTCAAGAAACAAAATCTTCATAGAGATTTTTGACGTACTCGCTAGCGAGCACACCTAACGTAAACTCATGGTAGGTACACAGGTCGATGTAAACTTTCTAGGTCTGGAGGCAGCACTGGTGTTCGTAGAAAATTGCGGACATGCCGGCAAGACGGCCGGCGAGGTGATGTCAGGCATCGTCGCCAAGTGCATAGCCGCGCCCAAAACGAAGACTAAAGACCTTGCCTTGCAGGTAAGATAAATTTTATAAAGGTCTGAACGTGTGAACACGAGCGTAAGAGGGTAGCATGTTAAAATATGCTAACCACTTAATAATATACCAGTTAGTACCTACATTATCAACAAAACGTTTTTATTCATTTGCAACTGCACTAATTTAGGACTCGCAACTTAGACTGATGCTACTAAAAGGTGTTGAAACTTGTGCCAGATTTCTTAATTAAATCAGATAAAACGACGCTGCTTTTATGTTATTAGACGGTTGTTTAAATTCTGTGTAGGATGTCCCCTCTGTCTGTCCCACATATTGGCACTATAATTTGTACCCTATTCACTTCATCGAAAACCAATGAGAATTTTCTAACTGTTCACAGGTGACACTAATGTACGTAGAGATAGAGAAACACGAAGTAGTCGAAGAGGAACTCCTAAAAGGCATGGAGCATAAGAACCCTAAGATTGTGTCGGCCTGCACCGCGGCATTGAACACGGCCCTCAAGCAGTTCGGCAACAAAGTCATAGCCATCAAGCCTATGGTGAAGAAGATACCGATACTGTTGGCAGACAGGGACAAAGGCGTGAGGGACGAGATGAAAGCGCTGGTCGTTGAGATGCACAGGTTTGTTATTTACTTGGTTGCTTTGTGTTGTGTGTGTGACCTTGCCTTGAGGATTTGTGCGTCTTTGTTAAATGAAACATCTTTGGTTTCGGCCGATTTTTGTTGGGATCGACCTATAAGACCATTTATAATCGCATCTCTCCGTGTGATGTTGTTTGTGTGGACTAGAAACTTCTTTGTTCGAGCTATTCCCCGCGATTCCATAATTTTTAAAGAAAACTTCAGCCTCTAAAAATTTAAAAATGCACCTCATTGAACTCTATTTTTCAGTGTAAATAATTAGTATAATCAGTTAAGCCATTGTACATTATTTTTCATGGGACAGTGACCTAGATTTCTCTTATGGTCTCCTATTGTTACGCTGTCTAGGAGGAAGTTTGCAATTATTTTTCAATTTAGACGCCTACAATTACTTGTAAGAGTAGTACAAATCATAGCTTCCAAATAAAATATGAATGCTTTTATGAACATTGTTTTCTCTCTGTAAACTTAAGACGACTTTTAGAATTTAGGTCGTTTGATTTCACGTCTTGATTAACGAATAATTAGCATCTTATGCAGTCATTCTTAAGAGCCATTTCACAAAAATATTCCGAGCGAATTTAGGTAAAAGCTGTCAACGCAACGTCAAAAGAGTAAAAAGAACGCTGAAATGGACAAAAAAATCTTGAGCCGTGACCGTATTAAGACTTGATTTAAGTTATTAATTTTAAGGTAGAATGAGGTATTCAAACTTGATAAATTAATTTAAATTTTTGATAGAGTTTAATAAGTCTTTTATATTTCGATTCATAATGAAACACGAATAGGTATAATATGTAAAATATATATTAAGTACAAAATAAAGACAGTCACATAGTGAAAAAAAAATCTGCCCCTTTACAGCTCCATCATCGGGCCCTGGATACGAAATATTCGTCAAGGCGAATCACACAAGCCCAAACTTCATAGGGTTCTATTGTTTTGTTACGGAGGTGGCCATTGCATCTCCTCCAGATCCATTATCAGACAGAGCTAAGAAATAAATAAATAAATGTTATTATAAGTAAACAAATAACTAAAATAATTCATCTTACTATCTTACTTCTTACTAGTCTTACTAATATTATAAATACGAAAGTTTGTGTGGATGTCTGGATGTTTGTTACACTTTCACGCAAAAACTACTGAACAGATTTTGATGAAACTTTACAGTACAGTACAGCAGTACTAGGCAGTCTGTGTTCAACTATCACTCGGGTCGGAAGTTCCTATCGCAAGACCTTTGGTTCACTCAGTTCCGATACGACTCTAGTGCTGTGTGTAATTATTTTCGTGAATACACTGAATTTATTAATTTCTACGAGTGGATTTCATTTTGCCTGAGACCTACGCCATGAACCCTGAACCAGAAGACCCTGTCGCCAGCGACAGCGACGCTCATCCATCCCTGGCGTCGACCAGAATAACAATGTATAGGCTATAATTTATGACGATCTGTGACAAACTAAATTTAAAGCGGGTGAAGCCGCGGGCAATACTACATATTTCATACTAGCTTTTTGCTCGCTTCTTCTGCGATGAAGTGGGAAATGGTTCTAATAGAATTAAAATATTCTAAGAAAATTAATTTTGCTAAAATAAATGATTATGTTTTTTTATATAAAATCTACAAATTATTACGTTTAAATATTTGAATACTTACAAAATTATGAGATCTTTCTAAAACAAAATTAAAACGCTACACCTGCCGCAGATTTCTTTGTAAACAATGTTTTTTTGTTTTTCCTTCAGGTGCTAAAATCACCAGGCTATTATGTGCGCATACTCTGGAGTATTCCACATACTAACTGGTCGTCGGAGAAGCATAGATTTCCATTAAGTCTACTCCCGCTACCATGTGGAACTCCGCTAAAACTCGTGAGGGCGCCAACGCGCACGCGGTTGCCCGTTGCAGGCTCTATGCAACCACACTATTTTAAACCGTGGTCCCTAAGCATGAGATGGGAAACTGCACTCTCTTGAATGAGGATCATTTCGATTTTTAGCTGTGAATGCAGATTTATAGGGCTAAGAAATCCTTAATACACAGTCCAAAAATTTTTGTTCTACGACAAAAATTGACGAAGTTATGGCCAAATTACTAAAAAAGTTCTCTGACCGCCCGGCGCGGGGACGATGACGTCACTATATCCGATCCGAACGCTGCCGGCGTACTGCGTGGATAGAAAATATTTTTTTCTAGCCAAACTATCAGTTTTAGAGAAAAACTTGTAATGACATTTATTCATCAGAATAAATTAAGCTATCGATAGGTAATTTTAAAAAATAGAAATTGTGAAAAATATCGCAAACAATCCATACGCTCATACGATTCAATGGAACGCAGAGACGCGATTGGGGTCTCCGCGGTGGTATATTTGGCGATTTATTCAAATAAAGTGTTCATAAGTGTTGTTAGAGTCATATCTTCTTCCAAGTAAAATATAAAAATGTATAAGTATTAATTTATTTACTTCTAACAATAAGGTAAAGCTGAGGCAGATACACTCTGCCTAGGCTACAAGACATTGCTATGAAGATCATTTCGATGTACACGCAATACCTACCTGTTATTTAGTTTTTCTGAGTTTAACCTACGTACCTACCTATCTATTCGCCGTTCCCATGGGCTGGCCAGCTGCTGCAGGAAAGGACAGCTGCTCCCTGGAAATTATTTAATCTTCGCCTAGAAGCTGGGTATGACTCCTCCGCCCCCTCCTCTCCCCAGGTCATAAACTGGGCATGACTTCCCCCTCGGCCACAAGTTGGGTATGATTTACCCCCCCTCCCAGGCCAGAAACTGGGTATGACTTGACCCCCCCCCCAGGCTAGAAGCTGGGTAAGGCTAGCTCCTCCCCCCAGCCCCTAAGCATAAGCTGGGTATGACTTACCCCCCCCCCCCCCCCCCCCCCCTAGGCCAGAACCAGAAACTGGTTATGACTTGATCCCCCCCTCCCCTCAGGCCAAAAGCTGGGTAAGGCTAGCCCCTCCCCCAGGCTAAAAGCTGGGTATTACTTATCCCCCCCCAGCCCCCCCCTAGGCCAGAAACTGGTTATTAGCACTCATATTATGTATTATTATGTTCAATACAAACAATCATAAAGTTACACTCACCCCAATCGAATCCTATGAAAATGTGGTCTTAGGACATAGCGATACTTATTTTTCACAATTTTTATTTTTAAAAATTACTGGTCGATGGGTTACTTTATTTTGATGAATAAATGTTATTAAAAGTTTTTTTCTAAAACTTTTAGTTTAGCTGGAAAAAAATATTTTCCATCCCAATAGTACGCCGGCTGCGCTCGATTCGGATATAATGACGTCACGCGGCCCTGCGTTCGTTGACTTTTAGCGGCAAAAACGGCCTATGTTTATTACTTAATATCTTCGTAAATAATGGTCCGATTTGGATAATTCAAAAAGATATATCTTTCTTATGTCTTAAAGATTAACGTAGATACTAGTTTTATTGCATTTTCTACAACAGTACTGATCCTCATTCTCTTGAATTTGATGGTGTTAGGGGAATCCTAGGAATGAATACAGACTTTCCAATGGGATCTCCTCATCAATATTGCGAAATTGCGAGTTGCAATGCAATGTTACGTTTTCACTTGTTATTTTATTGTAATCTGACCTTGATTTTTCAAACACGTGTCAAAAAAAAAATTAAATCAAAAGTACTAAGGAATATTTCATTGATATCAACTTAGAAACAAGCACAGATCACAGAAACTAAAGGGAAATGTGACAAGTCACAAATTGGAACATATTGCTTGTGAAAGCAATGATGACAGTAGCGACGTCATTATGTAAACAGTTTATATTGCTTGCATAGTACTAAAGATTATTCGAACGTTGAATACTGATACCGCAGTGGATAATGAGCACATAATTTGATTTCTTTGTGTGTGTGAATTTCTAATACGACACTGAGTTTCGAACTCAGCGCATTACTTAGCATCTCTCTATATTTCTATGGAACCAAGTTATCTCCAAAATAACATTCCACACCTTTTTAACATAGTCAGGTAATAATTTTAATAAAATACGAAGCACGTCATCTATCAATAGGATATATGTATATTTTAGAAGTTAATAAATTATGCATAAAATATAAACACTAGAAGTTTAGTTAAATCGTAGAATTTCTGAAAAACAAGTACTAAAATCGTACTGAAAAAAAAGTATTAATATGTTATCTAATTTATTTATTAAACGTCGAATTTTATCAAAGATTTTGTACTATAATATAGAGTTTTTGAAAATATTTTATAGCCTACATAGAAAAAAAATTAGGATTCTAAATCGTGAAAGAATTTTTTTTCGGAGCTATTGCCTCCAAACAAACAAACAAACAATCAAATCTTTCCTCTTTTATTACTATAGATTTAACAACAAAGCTTCCCTCTCGAAACAAAACGCTTCTTTTTTTTCTTCACGAAACAAAACTCAAAGCGGATAAATAAATAAACAAATCTTTGAACAATTTCACAGCGCCATCTAGTCCAAAAGTAGGCAACCAATATGCTTGTGTTAAGGGTGCTAGCATAATGGATATACTTTTTTATAATTTATTTATTAAATTAAATACATGGTACCTACATATTATACATAGTTACACCCAGATCCGTCAAAGAAATTAAAATTCATCATTTCAATTTCTGCTCGGCCGGCCGACTCGAAACAGCCTCTCGGCATAGTATCAAATGTATTTGGTCGCCGTACAAATCACCGCTTTACGACACGAACGCACGTAAACGTCACGGCGGGAAAAATGACACAGGTCCTGCCTTGACGGGCGCTCGCGCCATACTAATCGATGTCGGCTTGCGCATTGTAATTTATACTGATATTCACATCAATATTTTGACAAAGTGGTTACTAATATTTAAACAATAACTGTAGAAATCAATTCTACAATGAATATTCTTTATTTTGGGATACTTTTATTGCAGTTATTCCTGTGTTTTTAAACCAAAAACCACGATCAAAATGTGACGTTAATCTTCAAATTTGCCAAATTATTTTTAGATTTTACTCAATAATGGTAATGAAATTCAAGAATCTATTTCATTAATGGACTACAAGAATATATGTCCGATGATTACTATATATTTTTAAGCTTATTATATGAGCATAAATAATAGATACAGGACTTTGAAAATGAGTCTGCGGCAATTTTTCCGTAAAATGGTTGTGGGAGATGGGGCACTGTGAATTAAGCAAAAGAATTTTAGTAAATCCGTTTCATTAATGGTCAACACCAAGGATTGACCTATCTTTCGCAGTTATTAAATAATCTCTGGGTGTTGCTTAAGATAGTAATTCATGCTTCCAAAATCTTAGAATTTCGCACGAAAATGTAAAATGGCTCTTAACTATCGCTGCGATACCCACGCCGTTTTTGTTCATAAACTGTTTGCTCTTGTAAAATCGCCTGAATATTCGTAACAGAGAAAAGGTTCTTTGTTGAGAAAATTACCCTCAGAAACAGTTACCTCAAGGTGGTCATTTGTACCTAAATTTTATTATGAATCGGCAAAATGGCTAAGGGTTGGTGTTGCATGTGAGGCAGTCAAAATCGCGCTTTAGATAATATACTCCTCCTTTTAGATGTGTTTGATTCCGTCATTGCAGATGGATCGGTGCCGCCATAGAGCCTCACATCGCCTCTCTCCAAGCGGTGGTGCAGCAAGAACTCCGCGAATCCTTCAGCGCGGGCGGCGGCGCTTCGCCCACCAGATACCTGCGGTCCCAGCAACACAGGGTTAGGGACACAGCTACTGCTGACTCCACTGATGGTTAGTATCCCAACAGCGGTCGTAGCAGACGGATGAGTGACGTCAGAGAGCCTACCATCGCCTCTCTCCAAGCGGTGGTGCAGCAAGAACTCCGCGAATCCTTCAGCGCGGGCGGCGGCGCTTCGCCCACCAGATACCTGCGGTCCCAGCAACACAGGGTCCGAGACACAGCTACTGCTGACTCCACTGATGGTTAGTATCTCAACAGCCGATCGTAGCAGATGAGTGACGTCAGAGAGCCTCACATCGCCTCTCTCCAAGCGGTGGTGCAGCAAGAACTCCGCGAATCCTTCAGCGCGGGCGGCGGCGCTTCGCCCACCAGATACCTGCAGTCCCAGCAGCACAGGGTTAGGGACACAGCTACTGCTGACTCCACTGATGGTTAGTATCTCAACAGCCGATCGTAGCAGATGAGTGACGTCAGAGAGCCTACCATCGCCTCTCTCCAAGCGGTGGTGCAGCAAGAACTCCGCGAATCCTTCAGCGCGGGCGGCGGCGCTTCGCCCACCAGATACCTGCGGTCCCAGCAGCACAGGGTCCGAGACACAGCTACTGCTGACTCCACTGATGGTGAGTATCCCAACAGCCGATCGTAGCAGATGAGTGACGTCAGAGAGCCTACCATCGCCTCTCTCTAGGCGGTGGTGCAGCAAGAACTCCGCGAATCCTTTAGCGCGGGCGGCGGCGCTTCGCCCACCAGATACCTGCGCTCGAAGCAACACAGGGTCCGAGATACAGCTACTGCTGACTCCACTGATGGTTAGTATCTCAACAGCCGATCGTAGCAGATCAGTGACGTCAGAGAGCCTCACATCGCCTCTCTCCAAGCGGTGGTGCAGCAAGAACTCCGCGAATCCTTCAGCGCAGGCGGCGGCGCTTCGCCCACCAGATACCTGCGGTCCCAGCAGCACAGGGTTAGGGACACAGCTACTGCTGATTCCACTGATGGTTAGTATCCCAACAGCAGTCTTAGCAGATGGATGAGTGACGTCAGAGAGCTTCATATCGCCTCTCTCCAGGCGGTGGTGCAGCAAGAACTCCGCGAATCCTTCAGCGCGGGCGGCGGCGCTTCGCCCACCAGATACCTGCGGTCCCAGCAACACAGGGTCCGAGACACAGCTACTGCTGACTCCACTGATGGTTAGTATCCCAACAGCGGTCGTAGCAGATGGATGAGTGACGTCAGAGAGCCTCACATCGCCTCTCTCCAAGCGGTGGTGCAGCAAGAACTCCGCGAATCCTTCAGCGCGGGCGGCGGCGCTTCGCCCACCAGATACCTTCGGTCCCAGCAACACAGGATCCGAGACACAGCTACTGCTGACTCCACTGATGGTGAGTATCCCAACAGCGGTCGTAGCAGATGGATGAGTGACGTCAGAGAGCCTCACATCGCGTCCCTATGCAACAAGAACTTGAGTCCTTTAGCCATTTTTAAAGAGTTGGATAGGGTATTTATAATTTATGAAGTGATTTCTTTTATGAGCGTGAGGACGCAATTTTTCTTCGAGATTTCTAATACAAGTCCGACGGCTTCACTATTTTTCTAGCTCAAATAATAAATCATTTTTAAAGCAACCACAAATCTAACTTAACGATCGATGAATAAAGGAGATAAATATAAGATTAATTCTCAGGCGCGGCCGAAGATGAAGACGCCGAGACAGGCGGCGGCGACTCCGGTGACATGGACCCGTACGACCTATTAGACCCCGTGGAGATCCTCTCCAAGATCCCCAAGGACTTCTACGATAAATTGGAGGCGAAGAAATGGCAAGAGAGAAAAGAGGCCCTGGACTCCCTGGACAATCTGCTCAAAAGCGCACCCAAATTGGAACCGGGAGATTACGCTGATCTGGTTCGAGCTTTGAAAAAGGTCAGTGGTTTTAATCTTAAGAGTATGAAGTCAAATAACATTCTGCTAGTAATTATTTCCTATCTCAGCCTCAGATAGTATTTTATTATCCAAAAATTACCACCAGCTTCTTAAGGTCATTAATCCTACTAATATTATAAAGACGAAAGTTTATGTGGATGTCTGGATGTTTTTTACTCTTTCACGTAAAAACTACTGAACGGATTTTGTTGAAACTACAGTATTATTGTTTGTAACCCAGATTAACATAGGCTATAATTTATGCCGATCTGTGACACTAGATTTCACGCGGGTGAAGCCGCGGGCAAAAGCTAGTCATGATTTGTCACTGCGTTCAGCTAAGCTTGTGTTAAGAACGGATTCACCATTCAGCGCTCGATGGGGCTGTAACTAGCGATATTTGAATCTGCTTTTACAGTCGTCGAGTTCTGTTCAAATCAACTTAAATTCTATTAAGCTCACCAATACGGTTGTATCTCGCAGGTGATATCCAAAGACACGAACGTCATGCTAGTCGCGCTCGGCGGGCGTCTGCTCGGCGCATTAGCCCTGGGTCTGCGCGGGCGCTTCCAGCCTTATGCAGTCGCGTGCGTGCAGGCCATCCTCGACAAGTTCAAGGAGAAGAAGACCAACGTGGTGGCTGCACTACGGGAGGCCATCGACGCTATATACCCTTGCGTGAGTCAACTATAAGTCGATATACGTGACAGGGAGCATCCCTATATGATGCGTGTTAGCGCTGGGGCTGCGCAGGAGCTTCCAGCCTTACGCCGTCGCCTACGTGAGGCCATCGACGCTATCTACCCTTGCGTGAGTTATCTGTAAATAAAACTCGATATGCCAGACAGAACATCCCTATTGACGTTTAACTTTCCTCCGGGACAGACTTGACCTTCACTGGTTAGGTTTTTATTGGCGGTCAAGCTGTAGATCCTGGCTACTCAGGAGTTACAGCGGTGGGAACGAGAAGTGGGACTAGTCCCGTATCCCTAAGATCCTTCCGAAGGTTTATGACGTCAATTATGGAAAAAAAATCTTTAAAAAAAATTGATAACCTCTTTACACTTAAATGCTGTCTATGTTAGTCCATATTAAAATTTCCATTGTCAACATTGCAATAAGTTGTGAGTAGCGTAATTCCCATTTTTGGAAAGAAAATCTTACTCTATTCTATTGTTATTGTCACACTATAATGTGGTTTAATTGTTACAGACGAACCTTGAAAACATAATGGAAGATATGATGGCAGCGTTCGACAACAAGAATCCATCAATCAAAGCGGAGAGCGCGTTATTCCTAGCAAGAGCGCTGTGCCTCACGCAACCGGCTGCATTCAATAAAAAACTGATCAAGGCGTATGTTGCTGGACTGCTGAAGTTGTTGGAAAGCGCTGGTAAGTGTTCTTACATAATTTTACTGTGTTGAAGAATAAAAGTAGCTAAAAGGTATGACTAAAAGTAAAATTCCCTAAAATATCCTTATATTCCGTTTTTTAATGCCAACTACGCAATATTGCGTAGGCACTAGTGATGCTGATGACCTGACCATAAAATATATTTGGCATTCAATGTGTTAAAAACTCTGGAGTAATACTCAATTTCAATAACAGACCCATCGGTCCGAGACGCGGCCGCCGAAGCCCTAGGCACCGCCACGAAGCTAGTCGGAGAGAAGAACATCGCGCCGCATATTGGCAAGCTTGACAACCTCAAGGAACAGAAGATCAAGGAGTTTGCTGATAAGGTATGCTTTGTTTTCATTAGATACAACTGTGTAACTTCATAAAAACACTCCCAAAATAGTAAATTAGACATAACAAGTTTACTTAAATCCCCTAATTTAATACATAAACTACTTCTGCAGTGCAGAAATAATATTTAGTGCACCGTTGAGTCATTTTTGATGAGATGTTATACTCAGATTTCAAAGATATAAGTAGATGAATAGTCATTTTCTACTGCAGGTACGGCTTGTTCCTTCTTCTGAGAGGATGACCACAGTTAGTTGAGACTTTGTACGAAAGTTTTATTATTTATTACCACAGTATTTTACATCCATTAACTCGTCTGTTAATTAGTAAAATCTAATAATTAATTCGTATACCTGAACTTGGGTGCTGTAATTTCATTTTAGAATTGTATTCTGTATGTTATTTTGTTTGGTTTTGATTTAGTGGTAGGTTCTTTTTTGGTCGTTGTGTACCGTTAGACAAGTAAGGGTTAGACAATTAGTATTTAGCAGTGGCATTAATTATTATTATTAATTAGTCGAAGCGTGCTGTATTAATTAAAATGTTTAATCATTAATTGGCAATGCTATTTTTAGGCGGTGATCCAAGTGAAAGTCGCGGCTCCGAAGAAAGAAGCCAAGCCGAAGGCGGCCGTGGCGCCGTCAGGCAAGGGCGACGCCAAGCCCAGCGCTGGGTCTACACAACCGAAGCCTGTCAAACGCCCAGCTTCTGGTAAGATACGACAGTCTTTGACTTTTTAGCAACTATTCACACCATTCTCTTTTAAAAGATCCTAATCCTATCATTATTAGTGTATTTTTTAATTCATTCATTATTTTTCTTCTTCTATAGTGTATCAATTTTACTTGCTAAGTTGGACATAACTCAATCAGACGACGATTTAACTTGATCACCAAAGCATTGAAGAATCGTATACTTGTATTTTTTCGGATCATCTAATCGTGCTTTGTGGCGAACTGGCGATTGTTGTAGCAGGTATACATGCAAGAACGGGACTGTTCTCACCTCTCGTTCCCATCGCTGCAACTCTTGTGTAGCCAGTAGGGCATGCAATTCGGATATCCGGATATCCATATTATTCGGATATTCGCCAAATTTATTATTCGAATAGCATCTATGTAATTATTCGGTCTTTTCGAACAATACGAATACGCCTTCCCTATTAAAAAACTGTAAAAATATCTGACCGCAAACTTATTAATAAAACTTAAAACTATTAAAACTGTAGGCAAGAAGTTGGCGGTAAGGTTAGATGAATGGACAAGTGCGCGCAATCACAGATATCCCTTCAAGTGCCAACAAATATTCGCGAAAAAGGTTAAATTGCCAGGCATATGGTTTCTAATGGTGCTAGTGTTATGGTGTAGTTATCTCCTGTGGTACTGAGATTTTTTGTTTGTAGTAAATCAGCAGGAGTCCAGTGACTCAGTTGCCCTCAGTGGGCATCCGGTTTCTCAACTGTCCTAAAATCTACTAAGGATACTCCTGGCACTAGCTCTTTGCAGTCTGCTGAATAGGAAGCCTTCAATGGTCTTGAGTTGTTGGACTGATGAGTTTGGATGATTTGAAAGTGTATCCTTGTAGCGGAGTGTGTGGCTCTTTATTTCCCCTCTGACTGTGGGCAATGGCAAGTCCTGATAGATGAGCCTGTTGCTGATATACCACGGCATTTGGTAAATCAAACGTACGGCTTTTGTCTAAAAGTGCTCGATTATGTCGAGATTGGGATTTGGCAGCTGTTCCCCACAGCTGTATCCCGTAGGTCCAGATAGGTTTAAGGATAGTTTTGTAGACCATCATTTTACTACTGGTGTTCAGCTGTGACTGGACTCCGACAAGCCACATCATGTTTTTTAGTTTGGCATCTAGGTGCTTCCTCTTTGTCCATATAATATGCTTTCTCCAGGTTAGCCTGCGGTCTAAGTGCAAGCCCAGATACCTAACGTCCTCAGCGGCTCAGCCTGAGGTATTTGGATACCATTAAGTTTAACCGGTGGGTAGGAGTATCTTCTGAGAGTGAAGGTTACATGAACATTGAACATGCACAGATTTGAGTGAGAGTGAGGCCGTCACCGCATCGTCGTGTGTTGCCATTGTTACATTGTCGTCAGCAAAGGTTCCTGTGAATGTATTTGCAGTTGTTGGCAGGTCTGCGGTAAACAATAGGTATAGCACGGGTCCCAAGACACTACCCTGGGGTATACCGGACGTTATGTTGCATAGGGCAGAACAAGAGTCTCCAGATCTGACTTCAAAGTATATGTCTTTCAAATACGACCTAAGTATTTCGTAGAACGGACATGGGAGGTTCTGTTTAAGTTTGTACAAGAGCCCTTTATGCCAGACCTTGTCGAAAACTGACTTATGTCCAAGAACGCAGCTGAGCAGTATCGTTTCTTTTCTAGTGCTTCTGAGACGATGTTTATGGTTCTGTGGACCTGTTTAGTTGTGGAGTGTCTTTCCCGGAAACCAAATTGGTGTTCAGGTATCAGATCACCGATGTGGGGCTTCATTCGTTTGAACAGTATTTTTTCGAATACCTTCGATAGCAGCGTTTTTTTTTTCAAGTAGTTATTGAAGTTAGATGATTGTATTAAGCAAATTGATCCTTATTAAAATGATTATAGACAAAAAAGTGTTTCTTTTAATTTACATTATATTGAAAATAGCAGTATTCGAAAAAATCGTTTTATTCGAAGTATTCGAATACCATAAATTTTAGTATTCGAAATATTCGAATACCAATATCGAACGAATAATGCATGCCCTAGTAGCCAGGATCTACGACTTGACTGCCAATAAAAACTCAACCAGGGTAGGCCAAGTTTGTCCCGGGGGATAGTTAAACTGTCATTGCACCCACAACGAAGTTACATCCAGCAGTATGTAGTTATCCAAAAATGAACCGTCCCAGCTATGACATTGTCAGGAGGGCTCTACTATCTACACTGGATTATTAGTAATAATCATGCCAAAAATCCGAAGTAATAAATTATTACAACAACAACAAGTAGGACAACCATAATTCCATTATAAAAACCATTCCACACAAGCTCGCACTGTTTCGATGATTCTTTTATAATGCGAACAGCTAGGGACTGGAACTCGCTGCCTGCTGAATACTATAATCAACAATATAATAATAATAACAAGGCGAGAGTGAATAGGCACTTACAAGGCAGATATGTACCATCCTAGACTGTATCTTACTTAACACTAGGTACGATTGCGGTCAAATAATCTGCCTTGTCCTGCATAAAAAAAACAAATATGATTATGATGTTTACAGGAAGGCATTATTAACTGAGTTGTTAGTTTTTGATTTTTGCCACTTAACGTTTCGTAATCGTCGGACTATAAGCTAACATAATAAATAATCTTGTTCAACAGGCGCAGTGAAGAAAGCCGGCGTGGGCGGCGCCAAGAAGTCGCCGGCGGCGCGCGCGCAACCTAGCCCGCCGCGCGAGCACGAGCTGTCGCCCGAGGAAGTGGACGCCAGGGCTGAAATGCTCTTCACCCCTGACATCCTTACAGGTCACCACAATTTTATATTGTCTGAGGCTAAGAACTCATGGCGCGATTTCCACCCGCGCACGTGGCCGTTGCGGGCCCGCAGCTTCTGTAGAATGCAGATACTTATGTAAAAACTAATGCACAACTCACGACGCGGTTTTCACCGAAAGCGGGCGCGGTTGTATGCGGGTCCCGCTCGGCGGATTTCGCCAGCGCGAAAACGGCCCGATCGGCGAGCGACCATTAATAACCGCGCAAATAACCGCTCCCGTGAGTATTGAAATAAAACCGCAATTCCACAACCGCCGCGGGTGCTGGTGAAAATCGCGCCGTTAGTTCTTAGCCTTAGAGGAAGTATAAACTATTAACTTCTGAAATCTTGCTGATTCTACTTAGAGAGGTTTCGCACTACGTCCGATCCGTATCTGTAATCTGACAATGTAATGTACGAATCTAGAAAATAACCAAAGAAATGTAATGTAGTGCGTAAACTACCATACAAATAATTCTACAGCTACTCACTTTCAGGGATTCGAATCAGGTTTAGATAGGGCGTAGTATGAAATTGCTCTTTCGTCTCGAGTTATCTGTATCCACTTTGTGCCTACAAATTAAGAGGAATCTATTTTTTTTTGCATTTTTTTCAAGTTTTTTGTTTTGTAACGTCAAAACGGACGTTAAAATATTGTATGATTGTGACATCATTAACATTATTCCCCAGGCCTAGGGGACAGCAACTGGAAAAACCGTCTCACAGCAGTCCAAGGCTTCCACTCCACCGTCCAAGGACTGAGCAGCGCCGATGCGCAAGCGCAAGTGTTGTACCGCACGCTCAACAAGAAGCCTGGGCTACGGGACACCAATGTGCAGGTGCTACGCGCACGACTGGAGGCATGCAAGCACATCACCGAGAACTTCCCCGTCACCACGTGAGTCTGACGTCATCACCATTACTCCACCGTACAGGGACTGAGCAGCGCCGATGCGCAGGCGCAAGTGTTGTACCGCACGCTCAACAAGAAGCCTGGGCTACGGGACACCAATGTGCAGGTGCTACGCGCACGGCTCGAGGCCTGCAAGCACATCACCGAGAACTTCCCCGTCACCACGTGAGTCTGACGTCATCATCCGTCCATTCCGCCAGTCCAGGGTAACTAGAACCGATGCGCAAGCGCAGTGTTGTACTACGTGCTTAACAACAAACCAGAGCTTACAAGAAGCCTGGGCTACGGGACACCAATGTACAAGTGTTACGCGCACGACTCGAGGCCTGCAAGCACATCACCGAGAACTTCCCCGTCACCACGTGAGTCTGACGTCATCACCATTACTCCACCGTCCAGGGACTGAGCAGCGCCGATGCGCAAGCGCAAGTGCTGTACCGCACGCTCAACAAGAAGCCTGGGCTACGAGACACTAACGTCCAGGTGCTACGCGCACGGTTGGAGGCATGCAAGCACATCACTGAGAACTTCCCCGTCACCACGTGAGTCTGACGTCATCACCATTACTCCACCGTCCAGTAGGCCTAAGATGCGCGCCGTGATAACTTTTATCGACGTCAAAATGTATGGGCAAAATCGATAAAATGGCGTGATAATCGCTTATCACGGCGCGCATCTTAGGCCTACAGGGACTGAGCAGCGCCGATGCGCAAGCGCAAGTGTTGTACCGCACGCTCAACAAGAAGCCTGGGCTACGGGACACCAACGTCCAGGTGCTACGCGCCCGCCTGGAGGCATGCAAGCACATCACCGAGAACTTCCCCGTCACCACGTGAGTATGACGTCACTAGCCCGGCTGACGTCATCATCCGTCCATTCCGCCAGTCCAGGGTAACTAGAACCGATGAGCAAGCGCAGTGTTGTACTACGTGCTTAACAACAAACCAGAGCTTACAAGAAGCCTGGGCTACGAAACACCAACGTCCAGGTGTTGCGCGCGCGACTGGAGGCATGCAAGCACATCACCGAAAACTTCCCCGTCACCACGTGAGTCTGACGTCATCATCCGTCCATTCCGCCAGTCCAGGGTAACTAGAACCGATGCGCAAGCGCAGTGTTGTACTACGTGCTTAACAACAAACCAGAGCTTACAAGAAGCCTGGGCTACGGGACACCAACGTTCAGGTCCTACGCGCACGGCTCGAGGCCTGCAAGCACATCACCGAGAACTTCCCCGTCACCACGTGAGTATGACGTCATCATCACTCCACCGTCCAGGGACTGAGCAGCGCCGATGCGCAGGCGCAAGTTTTGTACCGCACGCTCAACAAGAAGCCTGGGCTACGGGACACTAACGTCCAGGTGCTACGCGCACGGCTCGAGGCCTGCAAGCACATCACCGAGAACTTCCCCATTACCACGTGAGTCTGACGTCATCACCATTACTCCACCGTCCAGGGTGTAACTAGCGCCGACGCGTCTGCGCAGTTGTTGTACCGCACGCTCAACAAGAAGCCTGGGCTACGAGACACTAACGTCCAGGTGCTACGCGCACGACTGGAGGCCTGCAAGCACATCACCGAGAACTTCCCCGTCACCACGTGAGGCTGACGTCATCACCATTACTCCACCGTCCAGGGTGTAACTAGCGCCGATGCGCCCTCGCATTTGTTGTACCGCTCACTCTACAAGAGAATTGAGCTGACGTCATCATCATAATTGAGCTACAAGACGTCCACAGTTGAACACAGACCTCTCCCAATGATTTCCAGATTTGTCAATCTGATGCCCGTTTTCACCATCAATCCCTAATTTTTAAGTGACCACTATGGTAACACATAACAAAGGACAATGACCAAAAATGTATGGAGTGTGGTCCAAATGTCCACCACTAACGAGACCTATGTAGTAAAATAGTCTACTAAATACTGATTCATTATAACCAAACCGCAATCAAAAATATGCTGTCAGTAAAAAGTTATGACTGAATGAAAAGTCTGTTTTTTACCTTTTCATCCGAAAAATGTTCTTGATATCATTCTATCCATTGCACATTTTGGACTAATCTACGCATGTTATGTCATGTCGCATGTGGCGCGGGGTTATAGATGAATTTTATTAAATATTATACTAACTGTGCCTACGACTTTGTACGCGTGAAAATTGTTTGAATAATATTTCTCATTTTTACAACATTTGTCTTTACTGCTCCGCCCCTATTGGTTGTAGGGTGATGTTATTTATCTTAAAACCATCCTTGATAAATAGGCTATCCATAACAAAAAAAATTTTTCAAATCGGACCAGTAGTTCCTGAGATTAGCGCGTAAACTACTACAATTTTTAAACAGTCATAACTTTTTACTGACAGCTTTTTTTTTTTCGTCCCATACTGAAAGTTAATCTCTATTTAAAGGACTATAAGCCAATATAGGTCTCATTGGTGGTGGACATTTGGACCACTTTTGGTCTTTGTCCTTTTGTTTTCATAGTGGTAACTTATAAAATAGGTTTTGATGGTGAAAACGGGCATGAATCTACCAGCATCCAACGCTTTCCTGCATTATTTCATTAATGGTTCGACATTTTAACCAACTTAAAAAAAAGCAAAACGTTCTCAATTCGACAATCACACAATATAATACATAGTGTCCCAAAAACAACGGACCAATAACCCTGCAACCATCGATAGGCCTCCCTCATAATCTTTCTAATATCAAATTCCCCAAACAGGACAGCGGCAGACTTCGTCCTCCAAGACGTGGTGACCAAGCTAGGCGAGGCGTCGTGCACCGCCATATCTGCGGAATGCCTTACTTGCCTTGCGGAGGCGTGTGGCTTGGAGCACATATTGAATGAGGGCCTGACCTTTGCCATGGATTCCCAGAAGAACCCCAAGGTCCAGGCCGAGATGTTCAACTGGATGTCCAATGCTATCAAGGAGTTTGGATTCTCGTAAGTTGTTAATTCAGACTTGAAGCGAGGTTCTTTTGTATGTAGACTATGACCTCTCTTGGACAATAATACCTTTCACTGAAGGATGATCAAGCATAAATATCGTTACGTCACAATTCTTACCACTTATGTCTTTCTGATATGTTATGGAATTTTCCCAGAGACTAGCATGCATGATGAACTTTGTTCCGAATAGTTTACAGCATTAAATTCAATTATAATAATCCATGTATTAGTAGGTATGTATGAGTTGTAAATGAGTTTACGTGTTACGTAATCATATGAACACATTTTATGATTTTCTGTAACACATTTGTTTGTAATTCCTAAAATAAATAAATAAATAAATATGAAGCTTATTTTCATCTCATTACCTGCTGGATTCACTCAGTAGTCTAATACAAAACAAATAAACCTGTTTTCTTTTCCTTTTGACCCTTACCTAAAAAACTAATTTGTTCTTTACAGCATGAACATACGGTCCATAGTCGCGCACTGCAAAAAGGCTCTCTCAGCAACAAACCCCAACGTTCGCACATCCACGGTGAACTTCCTGGGCATTCTGTCGCTGTACGTCGGGCCGTCGCTCATCAACCATTTCGACAGCGAGAAGCCGGCCACCAAGCAACTCATCAGCTTGGAGCTGGACAAATACGCGAATAGCACGCCGCCCACGCCTACTAGGCAGTTGGGGACTGTCAGTAAGGTAAGTAAATGGATCTAGCTTGATTGACTTGTTCTATTAACATAACTCCATAAAGATTTTTAGATACATGCCGATCAAAATGAAGAAATAGAACGTCCTATCAGGTTCCCAAAAATAATCTATGGCCTATAAAACAAAAAGTTAAATGTGTAGCTTCTTATCTCAAAACTGAAAACGACTGCCTTTGAAACGACACAATACATGCTGAGTGAGGAACCATTGCAATGGACATTACAAAATCTCCAGTGTGGACTATTCAAAGGTGCAATTGAGTAAAGCAATCGTAATCATTTGACAGTTAAAAACGTACGATAAAATCTGTTTCACAATAATTGCACCTCAGTTCACTATTTCCTTTTTCTTTGGGATTTCTTGTGCTACCGTTATGTGTTTACTGTACCTATTTGTGTGATGTTCCATTGAGTATAAGTTTCTTTTTCTAAAAACTAATTTAAGCGGGCGCTGAAGTATGTTGGTACTAATTAATTTGTTTATCCCCAGTCTGCAAGCAAAGGCTCCATGGGCGACGACATCGAAGAAGCGTACGAGGACGCAGCTGAAGACGAACCGCCGGTCGTTGAGGACTCCAGACCGCGCACCGACATAGCGCCTCTTATTACGGATGCCCTTGTAGCTGAAATTAATGATAAGAACTGGAAGGTAATGTAACAATGTAATTCGCAAATGCAGACTGTTAGAGTTATTAGACTCTAGTGTTAAGGTATTAATTACAGAAACTTGCGCATCAGGCAGCTAAATATTAACCCTCTTACTAATAAAACTTACACGCTCGTTGAACAGCGTTTTAAAGTGACGTTTAGTATAGAAATGTCATTTTAAAACAGTGATCAACAACTGTGTAACTTTTTATTAGTAAGGGGGTAAATGCTTAATCTGAAAAACAATAATATTGAGTAAATTACCATTACTAAAATGTGTGACTAACAATTTAGGGCCCTCTCCCACGGCGATATTTTGTCGCGCGTTTCGTAGGGCGATAGCATCGCTACTAACGCGCGTTAGTCGCATTTGCAACGCACTCCAGACGTGATGCCAACGCGCTACTAACGCGGTACAGTAGCGCGACTGCATCGCTACAAAAAATCACCGTGGGCGAGGGCCCTTAGATTGACAGGACCCAACTAATTAGTTCGGTTAATTTATTTAATTAGTATTTTTAGGGTTTGGATTAAAAAATCCACCTGACCTAAATATCAGAGAAAAATTTCTCTGATATTTTATTAACACCAATATTATTTTCTCAGGTCCGCAACGAAGCGCTGGACAAGCTGAAAGCCATCATCACCAACTCGTCTCCCATCAAGCCTTCCCTCGGCGAGTTGCCCGCAGCGCTCTCCGCTCGGCTACTCGATTCAAACTCGAAGCTGGCTCAGAGCGCGCTGCACATCTGCGAGTCGCTCGCCAGCGCCATGGGACCCAAGTGCAAGACGCACGTGCGGACCTTCTTCCCGGCCTTCTTCCAAGGTAATAACAACCTTATGTCTTACACAATAGGACTCGAAGCTGGCTCAGAGCGCGCTGCACATCTGCGAGTCGCTCGCCACCGCCATGGGGCCCAAGTGCAAGACGCACGTGCGGACCTTCTTCCCGGCCTTCTTCCAAGGTAATAACAACCTTATGTCCTAGACAATAGGACTCGAAGCTGGCTCAGAGCGCGCTGCACATCTGCGAGTCGCTCGCCACCGCCATGGGGCCCAAGTGCAAGACGCACGTGCGGACCTTCTTCCCGGCCTTCTTCCAAGGTAATAACAACCTTATGTGTTAGACAATAGGTGCGTTATGTGTCGACTCAAACTCGAAGCTGGCTCAGAGCGCGCTGCACATCTGCGAGTCGCTCGCCACCGCCATGGGGCCCAAGTGCAAGACGCACGTGCGGACCTTCTTCCCGGCCTTCTTCCAAGGTAATAACAACCTTATGTCCTAGACAATAGTTGCGTTGTATGTCGACTCGAACTCGAAGCTGGCTCAGAGCGCGCTGCACATCTGCGAGTCGCTCGCCACCGCCATGGGGCCCAAGTGCAAGACGCACGTGCGGACCTTCTTCCCGGCCTTCTTCCAAGGTAATAACAACCTTATGTGTTAGACAATAGGTGCGTTATGTGTCGACTCGAACTCGAAGCTGGCTCAGAGCGCGCTGCACATCTGCGAGTCGCTCGCCACCGCCATGGGGCCCAAGTGCAAGACGCACGTGCGGACCTTCTTCCCGGCCTTCTTCCAAGGTAATAACAACCCTATGTGTTAGACAATAGGTGCGTTATGTGTCGACTCAAACTCGAAGCTGGCTCAGAGCGCGCTGCACATCTGCGAGTCGCTCGCCACCGCCATGGGGCCCAAGTGCAAGACGCACGTGCGGACCTTCTTCCCGGCCTTCTTCCAAGGTAATAACAACCTTATGTCCTAGACAATAGGTGCGTTGTATGTCGACTCGAACTCGAAGCTGGCTCAGAGCGCGCTGCACATCTGCGAGTCGCTCGCCACCGCCATGGGGCCCAAGTGCAAGACGCACGTGCGGACCTTCTTCCCGGCCTTCTTCCAAGGTAATAACAACCTTATGTCCTAGACAATAGGTGCGTTGTATGTCGACTCGAACTCGAAGCTGGCTCAGAGCGCGCTGCACATCTGCGAGTCGCTCGCCACCGCCATGGGGCCCAAGTGCAAGACGCACGTGCGGACCTTCTTCCCGGCCTTCTTCCAAGGTGTGTTCAACAACCTTATGTGTTAGACAATAGGTGCGTTATGTGTCGACTCAAACTCGAAGCTGGCTCAGAGCTCGCTACAACCTTCTATCCTAGATAATAGATATGCTATATGCAGTATGGTTTGGCTCATAATAACTGTCTCCTTTCTGTGTTCTCGTTGCAACTTAGGCAGTCTTGATTGGCTTTCATTTTGTATGAAGAATCTCCCGATACCAAATCCAAACAAACTTGGCCGACAAAGAGTCTGTAGTCTGCGGGGACGCTTATTCTCGTCGCTTTGAGTGACGATTGATAGATCTAGGAATAGAAACTGTGTTACAGAGAAATCTTGTCGCCGTCGTGACTTTCATGTTCTTTCTAATTTAAACTTCTTTACAGCTTTCGGAGACAGCAAGCAATGGATCCGGACGTCTGCCGTGTCATGTGTAGAGACATGGTGCCGCGAGGCGGGACCTCAGGCGCCCTTCGACGGAGAAATGGTGTTCGACGCCCTCAAGGCTGGCTCGCCGGTGCTTAGGGCTTCGCTCCTACAGTGGCTGGCGGAGCACTTGCCTAATGGTAAGCAGAGTAGCTAAGTAAATCTTTAAAACTACCATTCGTCTAGAAAAACAGATGAAAATATACTTTTTACGATTGTTGAATTTTACATAACGTGTCGTGTGCACTGTGCAACAAAGACTATAATGAGGGCTATCGTTTTTATACTTAACAGTTGGCACCCATGGCGATTGACAGGACCTTACTCTACAGTGGCGCCATCTTGATGAGTGCAAATGCGATAGTCCTCCTACCACTTTCGCGCTCACCAGTTGGTGCCACTGTCTTCGCTACTAGCAAGTGACAGGACCTTACTCTACAGTGGCGCTAACTGGTGAGCGCTAAAACGATAGCCCTCATTGCAAAAGGCTGTAGTATCTTCTCTAACCAAAATACTTTCTGCAGTGCCAGCCAAGTCGTTTCCTCGCGAGGAGCTGTCGCTATGCGTGCCAGTGCTGTTCGCGTGTCTCGAAGACCGCGCGGCTGACGTGCGTAAAGCTACTGCGGACTGCGTGTTCCCTTTCATGCTGCACCTGGGCTACGAGGCCATGCACAAGCAGCTGGACAAGCTGAAGGTGAGATATGACTTAGAATCTAGTTTCAAAGTATGAGGTCATGCTTCCAGATGGACTACGAAGCAGTGCACAAGCTGAAGGTGGGATATTTGACAGGTACCATGTAGAAGCAGCTGGACAAGATGAAGGTGGGTGGGATAAGAGAGGAACCATGCACAAGCAGCTGGACAAGTTGAAATATGACTGGAATCATGCACTAGCAGCTGGACAAGCTGAAATGAGAAGACAGGAATCATGCACAAGTAGCTGGACAAGCTGAAGGTGGGATATGAGAAGAATAATGCACAAGCAGCTGGACAAGTTGAAGGTGGGATATGAGAGGAACTATGCACAAGCAGCTGGACAAGTTGAAGGTGGGATATGAGAGGAACTATGCACTAGCAGCTGGACAAGTTGAAGGTGGGATATGAGAGGAACTATGCACTAGCAGCTGGACAAGTTGAAGGTGGGATATGAGAGGAACTATGCACTAGCAGCTGGACAAGTTGAAGGTGGGATATGAGAGGAACTATGCACTAGCAGCTGGACAAGTTGAAATATGACTGGTATCATGCACAATCAGCTGGACAAGCTGCAGGTGAGATATTTGACAGGAACAGCACAAGAAGCTGGACAAGATGAAGGTGGGATATGAGAGGAACCATGCACAAACAGCTGGACATAATGAAGGTGGGATATGAGAGGAACCATACACAAGCAGCTGGACAAGTTAAAACTTGAAGGTGACATATAGACCCAGATAATTTCCAAGGACCACAGATTCAACTCATGTTTCGAAGATACTCTGATATACTATGCTATTATAAGCGAGACTTGTAGAAACACCTTTGGCCACGTGGTTTCAGCTGAGTAGAACAAAGACAACTCTTTTCCCACCAAGTAAATTCTTCACGTGGATGTCAGAAGGTCATTAAGTACAAATATGCGAACATCAAGACCTCCCAAACCCATCTGGCCGGCGTGGGAAGCCAAATACTTCTGGTAAATTATAGAGTGTTGTGCTCCTGCAGTAGAGACCAAATAAAAAAGCTGATGATAATGTCTGGTATGATGTTTTCAAATGTCTGACCATAATCCTTTATTCACAGCCCGGATCAAAGTCAGTGGTACAAGCGGCGCTAGACAAGGCGCGTCCCAATCTTCCGGTTCAGCCGCTGCCGACCAAAAGCAAGAAGGACGAACCACGCGGCGTGAAGTCTGCAGGGGCTCTCAAGAAAGAGGCTGAGAAGAAGTCCGTCATACCCGCTAAGGGCAAGGTAGGTGAAATAAGCATATTTTTAAACTTATAAATTTTGCAGACAGCCAGCTGTTACTTGAAAGACTAAACTAAGGCTGGGTTGCACCATCTTACTTTAACTTTGACAAACGTCAAATATCTGTCAAACTCCATACAAAAAGCACCGGTTATCGTCATAGTTACCGTTATAGTTAGGTGGTGCAACTTAGCCTAAACATGTATATTTTCATGTAAGAGATAGTTAAGAGATAGTCTGAAGACATTCGAACGATTTATTAATATTGGCCAAACGTTTGACAGTTCGTTCGTTCGTTTCAGCCAAATGACGTCCACTGCTGGACAAAGGCCTCCCCCTAGGTTTTCCACAATGAACTGTCCTGAGCTGCCGGCATCCAGGCTATTCCCGCGACCTTTACCAGATCGTCGGTCCACCTAGTAGGAGGCCTGCCCACGCTACGTCTTCCAGCCCGTGGTCGCCACTCGACGACAGCAACATTTACATTTTTCTATATTAATAGGGATGATGACTGGGTAATGAAATCGAAATTCTATTTAGTCCGTCAGACAGATAATTAGAAAATATTAGACTAATATTTTTTATTTTTTTTCCATAATCGAATAATTACAGTATTATATTGAGTTGAAATGTCGCGTGACATCACTTTTGAGTGAAAATTCTACTCAAGCGTGACGTATCGCACCATTTCAACTCGATGTAGCAATGTTATTATTAAATTATGAAAGAAAATAAAAAATATGAGTCTAATATTTTCTAATTATCTGTCTGACGGACAAATAATTGAAATTTTGTCATCTAGCCTATTGTATGATTCTATGAAAGTGTTTAATAACTTAGGGACCAGCAAAACCATCGTCTGCATCAAGCCGCGGCAAGAAGGACGACGAGGACTGCACTCCCTTGCTGCCGAACAACAACGCCAAGAACCAAAGAATCATCGACGACCAGAAACTAAAAGGTAATTCATTTTCTTCTCTGTTATGGTTTATTACATCTGAGACCACAACTTGTACATAAACGAAATTATAGCTATGTGTGAGCTATTTTATTTTTCTTTTAAGTCGTTTTGCTCTTGGTATGGCGGTCATGGCACTGGCGATAGTAGACACCAAGGCGCTTATAAACATCCCATAAATGCGTTAAACGGATCTAGCTTAACCCTTTAACTGGTATAGAGAAAAATATTTTTCATTAGTTTTGTACCTTATGTTTTCTCAATAAGGTTCAAAATATGGTGGCAACAATTCTGCCACTACCAGTTAAAGGTTTGCACGATCTCACGCGGTCTCCCTGTTGGCAGTGATCAAATGAGAAGCCATTTTGTTTTAATTTTCCCACCTTTTCGAATTTATTTTCTAGGATAGTTATTCTCTAAGATATTATAGACATGGGAAGCCTTAATGGTTTTTAGAACTGTTGTGTTAAAGCTGAATTCCTTCTTTCCAGTACTGAAATGGAACTTCACGACTCCCCGCGAGGAGTTCTTCGAGCTGCTGAAGGAGCAGATGGCGACGGCGGGACTCAACAAGCAGCTCATAGCTAACATGTTCCACAACGACTTCAGGTTAGTACTACCACGTGTTTCTCTTAAGGGTCGCAGTATGACAAAGTTCGTGAGAGGCAGGTTAACTAAATTATTCCTGTTTAAAATATTGGATTTTTTTCCCACTTATTACAACGCCCGTGTAGCCAGGGCCAATAGCTTGGCTGTTGGTCAATAATTAATCCAACAAAATCTTGTACGTCGTACATGAGCTTGGAACGTCATATTACTAACATGCCGTCTGTTATTGTTGTCATTCAAGAGCTATAGGCAAAACCTACAAATTGGCTTCTAACAGCGATAAAATCTGATTTGTAAAGTATACATATCCACAAGACCTATAAAACCCTATTACGCACGTGAGCGCGGGGACGTCTCGTGGAAACGTGCATCTTCACGATAGTTCTGATGTCTTCATCATCATCAACAGCCCTTTACAGTCCACTGCTGGACTATGAGCCTCCTCCACTATAGTGGAGGGTTTTGCCATAATCCCCTTGGGCAGGCTTGGTTCCGATATATTAATTAATCGCATTATCTTCCCCAGATACCACCTAAAAGCCATCGAGGCTCTCTCCGACGATCTCAACGAGAACGGCTCAGCCCTCATGGCCAATCTCGACCTGGTGCTGAAGTGGCTGACGCTGCGCTTCTTCGACACCAACCCGTCCGTCATCCTCAAGGGCCTGGAGTATCTCTCGCTGGTCTTCCAGTATCTGATGGACAGCGATTACACCATGGCGGAGTATGAGGCTAACTGCTTCATACCGTATCTGGTGCTCAAGGTGAGATAGAAAGGATAGAAGGGTTATAGGATTATTTATTATATGAAATATTAAAGTAAACAATAATTAGATTTCTCGTTTTGTTCATGCAGTTTCGTAACAGTTTGTTTTGTAATTACCAAAACCACGAGCCTGACATGGTTCAGTTAGAATATGCTATGTTTAAAAAGATGATAAACATTCAAGCAGATATGAATTCTCATAGAAAAAATCCTAAATCCATTTATAATACCTTGAGGAATCCCTAAACACAATGAAGGCTACCATTTTAGTGCACATCATTTTGCGCTACTCTGGAGCAAAGTCCTGTCATTCGCTAGTGATGTTAACTATAGTCTGGTCCGTGAGCACATAGAATTTTATCCAATGATAGGGGTCAGCTAGGGAGCTACCCGTCCTTATCGCTCGCGCGTAATTATGTTGCTATCGCGCTCGCACACTCACTGCGGGTGCCAGTCGCACAGTCGCGACAGCAATATAATTACGCGCGAGCGATAAGGATGGGTAGCTAGGGGTCATTGAGCAAAAAATTCTACGTGCTCACGGACCGGGCTTTAGAGGGGTCAAATACGATAGCCCTCATTAAACGGGTTTTGGTTTATAACACAACTTATATAGATAGTAGATAAAATATGTCGATAGTAGAAGCTTGATATCTCTAAAATAAAATTCTCCTCAGGTGGGCGACCCAAAAGACACGGTCCGCAACGGCGTGAAGGCTCTATTCAAGCAGATCTGCGTGGTGTACTCCGTCACCAAGCTGTTCGGATACCTCATGGAGGGGCTCAAGTCCAAGAACGCACGGCAGAGGGCTGGTGAGGAACTTACGGATGTGTTGTTGATAAATTAATGTTATATTTAAACTAATTAAGTTTAGTTTAGTTACACAATTTTGGTAACAACTGCACGCAGGAAGATTTAATGATACTACCAGGCCTGTTCATCTCCGCGAGTTTATATCGAAAACAAAACACGCACGATGGCCCACCTACAGGATACTATTCGACAAGGCCTCACATACGAGCGAACATTGACCTACGCACGCGTATTCTTGTGTATGATGGAAGAAAATAAAGAAAATGGTGTACTAAATACTGTGCAGTATTTAACTGCCTAAATAATAATAAAAACACAGAATGTACTTTTTTAAGTTGCCTCAAGACACTGAGAGGTAAATAAGTAGTTAATATTATTCATGATAATTCATGCTAAATCATGTATTTCCTCCGCCATTTTCCGCAGTTTGGCACCTCACGTCACATCATTTTACCGAAGTCAGCCCTATAGCTTCGGCGCAGTGCCGATCACTGACGTTTGTCAACAAAATGGTGCTTGACTCTTGAGATAGGCTAAATTGCACCATATTGTTAATGACATTGAGCATACATTTTTTTAAATACCTTCGCGAAGTAAAACTTCTGTACGTAGTACTTATTATTATTCTGTGATGCTACTGACAATGCCACTCTTGGTGCAGAGTTTTGGGTTGACACTGTATAGGTTTGTTATAGACACGACAAAAAGAAGCACTCTCCATTTATACCCTGCATAGCCAGAGCAAATTGGATTGCCACATCGACCCTGATAGACAACACAACAAAACTTACTGTTTTCTAAAAAATTCAAGATAACGCGACGTTTGAAAGATGCTAGTGTGGGAGGCCTTATGTTTGGGTTCTACACTAGAACATGACATACCGAGTGATCGCCATTTTGGTTCAAACATCAAATTTTTTTACTCAACTGCAATCTCATGAACCAAACAACCTTCTTCTTTATTATGATCAAATATACCTTATTTTCTAGAATGTTTGGAATGCATCGGGCACCTGCTAGAGACATACGGCTCGACAGTGATGTCCCCAACCGGCGGGGCCGCGTTGAAGGAGCTGGCCCGCCATATTGGGGACAGAGATAATGCGGTGCGCTCCGCCGCGCTCAATTGCGTCGCCAGCGCTTACTTCCTGGAGGGGGAGAAGGTGTACAAGATGATCGGCCAGGTGAGTCTGGAGTGCATCGGTCTGCTAGAGACACACGGGTCGACAGTGATGTCCCCAACCGGTGGGGCCGCTCTGAAGGAGCTGGCCCGCCATATTGGGGACAGAGACAACGCGGTGCGCTCCGCCGCGCTCAACTGCGTCGCCAGCGCTTACTTCCTGGAGGGGGAGAAGGTGTACAAGATGATCGGCCAGGTGAGTCTGGAGTGCATCGGTCTGCTAAAGACACACGGCTCGACAGTGAGGCGATTATCACACTGCACCGCACTCCGCCGCGGTCCGCGTGGCTACATATAAAAAATCCCGCGCGCAGACGCGTTGTCAGTGTGTTGTGCCGCGCGTGTTTTCTATACAATCTGAGGTACTTGCATACAATGATTAAATCTGTCGTCCCGCGTACCGCGGCGGAGCGCGGTGCAGTGTGATAATCGTCTGATGTCTCCGACCGGCGGGTCCGCGCTGAAGGAGCTGGCCCGCCATATTGCGTCGCCAGCGCCTTCTTCCTGGAGGGGGAGAAGGTGTACAAGATGATCGGCCAGGTGAGTCTGGAGTGCATCGGTCTGCTAGAGACACACGGGTCGACAGTGATGTCTCCGACCGGCGGGGCCGCGCTGAAGGAGCTGGCCCGCCATATTGGGGACAGAGACAACGCGGTGCGCTCCGCCGCGCTCAACTGCGTCGCCAGCGCTTACTTCCTGGAGGGGGAGAAGGTGTACAAGATGATCGGCCAGGTGAGTCACTGTCAACAGGTCTCCACTGCAGTACAAACCTTTTTAATTTATCACAGGCAAGGGATGGATTTCATCATCATCATTTCAGTCATAGGACGTTCCAATGCTGAAGATAAGCCTCCCCCCAATGACTTCCACATCGCACGGTTGGTACAGCGGCCTGCAAGGCACTGCTCCAGTGCCTTCCTGCTATCTTTATCAGGTCGTCGGTCCACCTTCTGCCACGCTGCGTTTTCCGGTACGTGGCCTTTGGATAAATGGATTTGGCTTACGCTTTTACACATGGCCAGACGTGTTGGGGAAGTTTTATGTTCGCATATTTGTATCGAATATAACACCACCAGTGTACCCCCAAAATACCTAATAATCACAAACTTTGAAGAATTAGTTAGCCAGTAAAGTACAAATTACTTAACTCAATGATGATGTATCTGTCACCGTAAAATTGAGAATTCCGTCAGATTATAATCTGACGTAGTAGTTAAATTACAATCTAACCTAACCTAACCCACTGTTAGTTTACAATCTAACGCGTTATATTATAAACTGACAGAGTTCACAATTTCACGTCGACATATTCATCACTGCCGTCTCTTCAGGTAACGAAGTATTCTGTTTATTTAAAGGATTTTTCTTTTTAGATATCCGACAAAGATCTATCGCTGCTGGAAGAGCGTATCAAACGCGCTGGCAAGAGTCGCAGCGCAGAAGTGCGGAGGTCTATGGTCGTGCCACTTTCTGCCTCCGGCAAGCCCATACAGCAAGTTATGGAGGTATTTATCATTTATACATCCACTAATATTAATTGCTGTAAATTTTCAGTGGTAGGATTAAGTGTTAATACTAGGACGTGTAAAAGTGCTTTTTAAAAGCCGATTTGCAAAAATAAATGAGTTATTATGAGTTTTTTAACAGCTACAACGTGTAAGCTCTCAGCCTATATTTTATTTTGGAAAGTAATGATTAGGGCGAAGGTGGAAGCAAGCTTCACAGAATTCTGAATAACGGAGGAACTGGCTATCTTATCTCCAAGTGTTAAAACACTACCAAACTGTTAGCATTGTTTTTATGGCGACAGACTAAAGTTAGAAAGTGCAGACTTACAACTAGCTAGGGCTAGCAAATTAGGGCTATATTTCACCGGGACACCATGGCGGCGCAACCAGTCGCCGCTACCAACAAAATGTATACAGCTCTATAGAGAGTTACTCACCTGGTGTCCGTTTGGTTGCGCAAAGCTGCATACATTTTGTTGGTAGCGGCGACTGGTTGCGCCGCCATGGTGTCCCGGTGAAATATAGCCCTTACTCTCGAGTTTGGGAAAAGTATTCTTACCACTAGACCATGACATTGACATGTCATAATGTAGATGTTCGCCATATTTTTAAGCTTTGTATGTGTGAACAGGACGAGCCGCCGAGACGCGTGATCTCAGTGGACACGGCGCCCACGGAGTACATCGAGGAGGAGGAAGAGGAGCAGCCGCCGCCGCCAGTTCATGTGTTAGTATTAAACTTTATTAGATTTAGTGGGAGAGAGAATATAGACTGTTAATTGTAAAAAAAAATATAATTTTAGAAATACAAAGTAAATCTTTATCGCTACGTGGAGTAGCGTGCCAGGAAATACGACACCTTTTATGAAAATCGAGGTGGCGGTCACTTGACACTTGTCAATACAAATGTCAACGAAGTTATACGTTTTTGAAACGTTGTTTTCATATTGTGGTTTGTGCAATTATTGGTATACTAACTTAAATAAAATATAATATTTGACCTAAATCAAGGTCTCATCATCATAGCATAGAATTCTTTATGTTTTAGTAACGCCCTACAGCATTCCTAAATAAACACGTTCGATTTCACCCAGGCCGGCGCCACCAGAGCCCAAACTAATCAGCGGCCCGTTCGGGCTGGATCCAGAACTGATCGCGCAACTGGACGCCGCCGTGCCCGTGCTGCGTAGGCCCGACCTGCCCGAGCTCGACCTCAAGTTCCTCGACGACCCCATCCCCGTGAGCGGCGTGCGGACCGTGACGCAGCACTCGCAGCCCGCTGGCAGGCACAGGTGAGGCGAGCTAGACTAACGCACAGCGCCGGCCCGACCTGCCCGAGCTCGACCTCAAGTTCCTCGACGACCCCATCCCCGTGAGCGGCGTGCGGACCGTGACGCAGCACTCGCAGCCCGCTGGCAGGCACAGGTGAGGCGAGCTAGACTAACGCACAGCGCCGGCCCGACCTGCCCGAGCTCGACCTCAAGTTCCTCGACGACCCCATCCCTGTGAGCGGCGTGCGGACCGTGACGCAGCACTCGCAGCCCGCTGGCAGGCACAGGTGAGGCGAGCTAGACTAACGCACAGCGCCGGCCCGACCTGCCCGAGCTCGACCTCAAGTTCCTCGACGACCCCATCCCCGTGAGCGGCGTGCGGACCGTGACGCAGCACTCGCAGCCCGCTGGCAGGCACAGGTGAGGCGAGCTAGACTAACGCACAGCGCCGGCCCGACCTGCCCGAGCTCGACCTCAAGTTCCTCGACGACCCCATCCCTGTGAGCGGCGTGCGGACCGTGACGCAGCACTCGCAGCCCGCTGGCAGGCACAGGTGAGGCGAGCTAGACTAACGCACAGCGCCGGCCCGACCTGCCCGAGCTCGACCTCAAGTTCCTCGACGACCCCATCCCCGTGAGCGGCGTGCGGACCGTGACGCAGCACTCGCAGCCCGCTGGCAGGCACAGGTGAGGCGAGCTAGACTAACGCACAGCGCCGGCCCGACCTGCCCGAGCTCGACCTCAAGTTCCTCGACGACCCCATCCCCGTGAGCGGCGTGCGGACCGTGACGCAGCACTCGCAGCCCGCTGGCAGGCACAGGTGAGGCGAGCTAGACTAACGCACAGCGCCGGCCCGACCTGCCCGAGCTCGACCTCAAGTTCCTCGACGACCCCATCCCCGTGAGCGGCGTGCGGACCGTGACGCAGCACTCGCAGCCCGCTGGCAGGCACAGGTGAGGCGAGCTAGACTAACGCACAGCGCCGGCCCGACCTGCCCGAGCTCGACCTCAAGTTCCTCGACGACCCCATCCCTGTGAGCGGCGTGCGGACCGTGACGCAGCACTCGCAGCCCGCTGGCAGGCACAGGTGAGGCGAGCTAGACTAACGCACAGCGCCGGCCCGACCTGCCCGAGCTCGACCTCAAGTTCCTCGACGACCCCATCCCCGTGAGCGGCGTGCGGACCGTGACGCAGCACTCGCAGCCCGCTGGCAGGCACAGGTGAGGCGAGCTAGACTAACGCACAGCGCCGGCCCGACCTGCCCGAGCTCGACCTCAAGTTCCTCGACGACCCCATCCCCGTGAGCGGCGTGCGGACCGTGACGCAGCACTCGCAGCCCGCTGGCAGGCACAGGTGAGGCGAGCTAGACTAACGCACAGCGCCGGCCCGACCTGCCCGAGCTCGACCTCAAGTTCCTCGACGACCCCATCCCTGTGAGCGGCGTGCGGACCGTGACGCAGCACTCGCAGCCCGCTGGCAGGCACAGGTGAGGCGAGCTAGACTAACGCACAGCGCCGGCCCGACCTGCCCGAGCTCGACCTCAAGTTCCTCGACGACCCCATCCCTGTGAGCGGCGTGCGGACCGTGACGCAGCACTCGCAGCCCGCTGGCAGGCACAGGTGAGGCGAGCTAGACTAACGCACAGCGCCGGCCCGACCTGCCCGAGCTCGACCTCAAGATCCTCGACGACCCCATCCCTGTGAGCGGCGTGCGGACCGTGACGCAGCACTCGCAGCCCGCTGGCAGGCACAGGTGAGGCGAGCTAGACTAACGCACAGCGCCGGCCCGACCTGCCCGAGCTCGACCTCAAGTTCCTCGACGACCCCATCCCTGTGAGCGGCGTGCGGACCGTGACGCAGCACTCGCAGCCCGCTGGCAGGCACAGGTGAGGCGAGCTAGACTAACGCACAGCGCCGGCCCGACCTGCCCGAGCTCGACCTCAAGTTCCTCGACGACCCCATCCCCGTGAGCGGCGTGCGGACCGTGACGCAGCACTCGCAGCCCGCTGGCAGGCACAGGTGAGGCGAGCTAGACTAACGCACAGCGCCGGCCCGACCTGCCCGAGCTCGACCTCAAGATCCTCGACGACCCCATCCCTGTGAGCGGCGTGCGGACCGTGACGCAGCACTCGCAGCCCGCTGGCAGGCACAGGTGAGGCGAGCTAGACTAACGCACAGCGCCGGCCCGACCTGCCCGAGCTCGACCTCAAGTTCCTCGACGACCCCATCCCCGTGAGCGGCGTGCGGACCGTGACGCAGCACTCGCAGCCCGCTGGCAGGCAGAGGTGAGGCGATGAGTCTTACTATAGTCTGATCTGTGAGCACGTAGAATTTTCTTTCACTCACTGCGGGCGCCCGTCGCACAGTCGCGACAGCAATATAATTACGCGCGAGTGATAAGGATGGGTAGCTTGGGGTCATTGGACAAAATTCTACGTGCTCACAGACCGGGCTTTATACAGTAGTGCCACCAAAATGAATCACAGCTAGATCCAAAGTTCCTCGACGACCCCATCCCTGATAGTGGAGTGAGGACTATAAGTACACAGTACTCGCAGCCTACTGTTATTCAGAGGTTAGATCATCTTCATTTCAGCCACAGAACAGTTCACTACTGAACATACCCTAATGAAAGAAAGAAAGAAATTTGCGTGCTATTCTTTTCCCGTTGCCACTTCAAGCTTGCTATTCCGTCACAGAGGTAAGGTGAGAAGAATAGAACTGTCGTAAAAAGCGAATAAGATACAAATATGACCCCATCCCTGTTCGTGGGGTGAGGACAATGATGCAGCAGTCGCAGCCTACGGATAGGCATAGGTAAGAATGGTGGATTTTATTGTCTGACTACAACAATGTAAACGTGATAGATAGATGTGATAGAAATCTCGTTTGACTGAAGTGGTAGATTGATAGATTCCTATTATTAACTAGCGGCCGCCCGCGACTTCGTACGCGTGGATCCCGTTTTACCCCCTTTTCCCGAATTTTCTTTGCTATAAACCTCACGGAGCCCGAGACCTTTCCAACGAATGCAAAACCGTGGAAATCGGTTCGTGCGTTCTGGAGTTATAGCGTCAGGGAGGAAAACCCGACTTATTTTTATATAGTAGATAACAAGTCATATTGTCAACAGCATGGTGCCAATGTCGCCGCCTCGCCATATGGCGCCGCACCCGCTGGTGTCGTCGGCTCAGCATTCGCAGTCCTCCATCGACGACTCACAACTGGCCGACACCATCCACTCCATCGCTAGTCCTGATCTCAATGTAAGTTGCTTGTCATTTTGATATTACTTTGGTGAAACCATACAGATATATAGAGCCAACTAATGCGCTGAGTACGAAACTCAGTTTAGAAATTTACACACACAAAGTACCTAATCAAAATATGTGCCCATTATCCACTGCGGTATCAGGGTAACTTAACGTTCGAATAATCTTTAGTACTACGCAAGCAATGTAAACTGTTTACATTATGACGTCGCTGCTGTCATCATTGCTGTCACGAGCAATGTTTTCTGTTTTTGGGCATATTACTGCGACACCGGCCCCGCCCCCTTGTCACATCTCCCTTTAGTTTCTGTGATCTGTGGGTGACCTTTTCTGATATGAATACAGCAAACTGTTATATTTTATTAATGGTCCGTTATCTGTCCACCACGTAAAATTACTGCCACTTAACTATTAACACATCTTTACTAGGCTATTCAGTATTGGAAGTTTGTATGAGAAAAAAGACCACAACTTCGTACTCCTGTAATTTGCAAATAGCAACCCTTTTGTTAATAGCAAAATTGAATGTAGAAAACTGCAAGTAAACGAATGCAAGCTTTATATGTAGGTGCACCACGATTTCATATGTCATGGTTATTCTGTGTGCTGGATATGACATTTCCAACATTGCTGCAGTGCTATAGGCTGATGATATCATGACCGACGACATCGTAAAGGTAGCAGGGAAGCGCTGGACGCAGGCCGCTACCAATCGATCAACGTGGAAAGCATTGGGGGAGGCCTATGTTCAGCAGTGGACGTCCTATGGCTGAAATGATGATGAGGCTGATGATAATGGGTTTCTCCGGTTGTGTACTCATTCATTTATTCCGAATGAATGAGGGTTTTCGCGATTGAAAAATCCGCCAGATGGCAATACGTAGACGCGAGGTCCAAATGCTGCATGATCGGTTATTTTTGACATGACATTGACAGATATGTACAAATCCACCAATCACGCAGCATTTGGACCTCGCGTCTACGTATTGCCATCTGGCGGATTCCCTGCTAACTATATGATGTCGTCGGTCATGATATCATCAGCCTATAGCAGTCCACTGCAGCACTGTTGGAAATGTCATATCCAGTACACAGGATAACCATGGCATATAAAATCGTGGTGCACCTATAAAGCTTGCATTGGTTTACTTTTCAATCGCGAAAACCCTCATTCTTCTAGACGTCAGGTTCTCATATTTTTTTCTTTCCTTCAGGCCGCAATCCGAGCCCTGTCGCTCATCTCTGGAGCTTTAGTCTCTGGTCGCGGCGCGGCGCTGGCTTCCCACGAGCAGCGTCTAGTGAGCGCTATAGCGGCGCAAGTGCGGCGCCTGCGCTGCGGCCCGCCGGCTGACGCGCTGCCTGCATACAAGTATCTCGCCGGAGCTCTTACTACCGTAAGTTTGTAGATAAACACTGTAAGAATTGATGAAATATCACTAAATTTTGATTAAAAAGTAATTGATTGACGGGAATTCAACGCTGCTACTAAAATTGTATTAATTTTGATAGCATCAGTAAACACTTAAAACGTTTTTATACGCAGCGTCGGAGTCAAATTTAAATAAGTGACACTTACGAATACGTGAGTGTTGATGTAGCTTAAGCATTTTCCGTATAGTCCGTATACACGTACAAGTGCACGCCAACACGTGCGGATAGGTCTTCAAATGAAGCGCTGTAGTGGCCTCACTGTGGCGCGTTACTAGTTTTCATACAATTTCATACGCATCGCGTTTGTCGTGGTGGTGGCTCTAGCAGTTAGGGAACTGGAAGGCCCTTATGCCCGTTTTCACCATCAGTCCATATTTTTAAGTGACCCCTATACAAAATTCCTGTTATGTGTAACCATAGGGGTCACTTAAAAATTAAGGATTGATGGTGAAAACTGGTATTATTATCGCCGTTCAGGGTCTTTACGTGCTAAATTGCTGACGACTTTTTTCTTCTCACAGTTCTACGAGACAGCGGGCTGCGGGTCACAGGTCGGCGAGCAGGCGCTATGTTCTCTACTCGGCGAGTTACTCCGCGTGCTGGGAGCCGGCGGCGGCGGGCCCGACGCGGAGCGGCTCGTGCGCATCCTCAACAACGTGTGCGTGCGCGTGCTCGAGCACTCGCCGCGCACGCACCTGCTGTGGTGAGTGCCGGGCTCGGGTCACAGGTCGGCGAGCAGGCGCTATGCTCGCTGCTCGGCGAGCTACAAGGATACTACTACTACTACCGGAGCGGCTCGTGCGCATCCTCAACAACGTGTGCGTGCGCGTGCTCGAGCACTCGCCGCGCACGCACCTGCTGTGGTGAGTGCCGGGCTCGGGTCACAGGTCGGCGAGCAGGCGCTATGCTCGCTGCTCGGCGAGCTACAAGGATACTACTACTACTACCGGAGCGGCTCGTGCGCATCCTCAACAACGTGTGCGTGCGCGTGCTCGAGCACTCGCCGCGCACGCACCTGCTGTGGTGAGTGCCGGGCTCGGGTCACAGGTCGGCGAGCAGGCGCTATGCTCGCTGCTCGGCGAGCTACAAGGATACTACTACTACTACCGGAGCGGCTCGTGCGCATCCTCAACAACGTGTGCGTGCGCGTGCTCGAGCACTCGCCGCGCACGCACCTGCTGTGGTGAGTGCCGGGCTCGGGTCACAGGTCGGCGAGCAGGCGCTATGCTCGCTGCTCGGCGAGCTACAAGGATACTACTACTACTACCGGAGCGGCTCGTGCGCATCCTCAACAACGTGTGCGTGCGCGTGCTCGAGCACTCGCCGCGCACGCACCTGCTGTGGTGAGTGCCGGGCTCGGGTCACAGGTCGGCGAGCAGGCGCTATGCTCGCTGCTCGGCGAGCTACAAGGATACTACTACTACTACCGGAGCGGCTCGTGCGCATCCTCAACAACGTGTGCGTGCGCGTGCTCGAGCACTCGCCGCGCACGCACCTGCTGTGGTGAGTGCCGGGCTCGGGTCACAGGTCGGCGAGCAGGCGCTATGCTCGCTGCTCGGCGAGCTACAAGGATACTACTACTACTACCGGAGCGGCTCGTGCGCATCCTCAACAACGTGTGCGTGCGCGTGCTCGAGCACTCGCCGCGCACGCACCTGCTGTGGTGAGTGCCGGGCTCGGGTCACAGGTCGGCGAGCAGGCGCTATGCTCGCTGCTCGGCGAGCTACAAGGATACTACTACTACTACCGGAGCGGCTCGTGCGCATCCTCAACAACGTGTGCGTGCGCGTGCTCGAGCACTCGCCGCGCACGCACCTGCTGTGGTGAGTGCCGGGCTCGGGTCACAGGTCGGCGAGCAGGCGCTATGCTCGCTGCTCGGCGAGCTACAAGGATACTACTACTACTACCGGAGCGGCTCGTGCGCATCCTCAACAACGTGTGCGTGCGCGTGCTCGAGCACTCGCCGCGCACGCACCTGCTGTGGTGAGTGCCGGGCTCGGGTTACAGGTCGGCGAGCAGGCGCTATGCTCGCTGCTCGGCGAGCTACAAGGATACTACTACTACTACCGGAGCGGCTCGTGCGCATCCTCAACAACGTGTGCGTGCGCGTGCTCGAGCACTCGCCGCGCACGCACCTGCTGTGGTGAGTGCCGGGCTCGGGTCACAGGTCGGCGAGCAGGCGCTATGCTCGCTGCTCGGCGAGCTACAAGGATACTACTACTACTACCGGAGCGGCTCGTGCGCATCCTCAACAACGTGTGCGTGCGCGTGCTCGAGCACTCGCCGCGCACGCACCTGCTGTGGTGAGTGAAAGGCTCAGGACATCAGGCTTAGGATGTCAGGCTCAGGACATCAGGCCCAGGTCATCATAAGAACATTAGAGACAGGACATCAGGTCAAGACCATTAGGCACAGGACATCAAGCCTAAGATAACAGGTTCAGGTCATCAAGAACAGGACATTAAGCCTAGGACATCATGCCAAGGATATTAGGCACAGGATATCAAGTCAAAGACATAAGTTACAGGACATAGGGAAGACTTATAGTCAAGGTCATTAGAGTCAAGTTATCAGGAACGAGACATCACGTCCAAGTAATCATGGCCTAAGTTTTGTTTAGCTTACACCAACTTACGAAAGATCACTGGCAGAAGTTGGATGCGACAAGCGAAAGAAATTAAAATAGCAGACATGTCTAACTGTGAACTATAAGGCTGATGATGATGATGATTTTTGTTGAATGTTTATAAAGCCTATGCGCCATCCATAACTCATAGCACAGTATGTGACTGCATTATAACAACAGGCGCATATGTGCAAAGCCTATTTTTAGGATCAGAACCTGCCAAATATATCCCTTTTAATGTCAGTAAAGTGACGAAATTAACTCTTCTTTTCTCTTTCAGTGCAATCGTCTCCCTCCTCCACGATTCCATCGGCGTGTCCGAACCTGCCTACCCTCGCTACCAGGACCTGCTCCTCAAGTGCTTCTGGAAGACGCTGAAGATGATCTCGACCTGGGACGCCAATTCGGTGGATTACGACGCTGTACTGCATAAGATACATCTGTTCTACCGCGCATATCCCAACAGCTATTGGAAGAAGAACCCTGACATCAGTGATACTCCGTACAGGTAATAAAAATCATTGGAAGTAGACGTAGCCGATTCTTTGAAAGAAAGAGAGAAAGAAAAATGTTTTGAACTATAGTCTGGTCTGCGAGCACACTCACTGCGGGCGCCCGTCGCGACAGCAATATAATTACGCGCGAGCGATAAGGACGGGTAGCTTGGGGTCATTGGACAAAATTCTACGTGCTCACAGACCGGGCTTTAGTACCGAGTAAAAACAATATTTTTATTTATTCTTTGATGCCATACAATTGGTACATGATATTGGACATATCTCGACGAATAAACCAACTGAAATTTTCATTGTCACTTGAGGAAAGTTTGTATTTTTCCCCAGAGAGAATTTCCCATAGAGTGTTAAGTCTAGTCCTCCTCCTCACACGCTGTAAGGTGGCCAATGAGGGTTTTCGCGTATGAAAAATCCGCCAGATGGCAATACGTATTATATACCGAAGGTCCAAATGCTGCATGATTGGTTATTTTTGACATGACATTGACAGATATGTCAAAATCCACCAATCACGCAGCAGTCTGACCCTACATCCACGTCCCGCCATCTAACACATCTTTCATAAGCGAAAACCCTCATTAACCAAAAACACGTGTATTTCGCATATACATAGTGACGATCTTATCAATGTATCATTCCTAACACTGTCAAAATAGCTGAAAATATTACAAAAATTCCTAGTAACCATCAGGGCAACGTTGATTGATGTGTTTTGTTGCAGAACGGTGAAGACACTAGTGCACACTCTAGTCAAGATGAAGGGCGCGTCAATAACGAACCACCTTACGCAGATACCCGACGTCAACGAGTCCGATCTCTATCCTTACCTTCTCAAAGTTCTGAAGGTGAGCCTTTATTCTTCTATATTTAGCAGTTTTGCGGTTTACAGATACTTTTTACAGCATACAGGGTGGCCAAAACAGTGAGGTCTAAAAGAAAAATTTAGATTCCTTACATCAAGGTGTACCTAAATCACCCCCATGTATGTAATACGATTGTGCTTAGTTTAGGAGATAGAGTTAATTTTGTGATATTTTAAAATTTTATGACCTAGTAGGCTTTAAACATTTTTATCTTTTTTTTGGGTTGACTTTTTTTAGATTTCTTTTTTTCGACAGATTTGTTATTAATTGCAGATGTTTGAAAAAAATTATCACCTTCCTATCTTTGATTCAAGATACAAAAGTTTTGCTAGAAACATTAAAATTATGCTTTTATCAGAACACTATCAAATTTTCAACTTAAAAGTTTAAGTAAAAAAAAGAACTTCCATAGGTCCAAAACCATTTTAAAAACTGCGCCGTTTCCTGAACATTCATAATAATACAAAAAAACATGTACTTAACCCATTATAGACTAGCGGTCCCATATGGTACCACTTTTTTGTGTGTTTTAATTTGGTTCTATACATTAACACGTGAAAAGATGCAGTGCTCTGATTGATGCAAATCGTAGCCAATAGATATGGTCTATGCTTCTAGGAATAAAAATTGACAGTTATTCTTTTCAGTTGTGTGTAATTGATGATTGAAGTGAGCGCATCAAAATTTTCTCTTAAAAATTGACGCGCCATAAAAGTAAGTGATCATATTTTTTTTGTGTGATAGTGAAATACTGATTTTGTTACAATCTTGTATTCTCCATAAGTGCTTTTATTGTGAAATGGTGTAAAATTACGTCGATAGGTAATAATAATGGGAAATATTGTATGTCAAAATTACTGGTACCGTACGGTACCGCTAGCCGCTTACCGTGTCTTTTTAATTATTTTATTATGTTTGGTTTTTACTGTATTTATTGGGAAGTATGTGATATATTCAATGGTATATAAGGTATATAGGAAGATAAAGTAAAATAGTTTCCTATACTTCACAAAACCATGGGTTTTTATTTATTTTAGATGTAACTTACACGAAACATTGCCAGTTTTGGAGGACGATGAAGGTTCCAAGACGAAGCAGAAATTTATAGAACGAACTCAAGATAATTGCAACTCTTGAACAATATCAGAGTATAGAAAATGTAACGTGGGGCTATATGCAGCGTGCAATGCCAAGCTCCATTCCAATTTTTTTAATATTCAAAGATAAAAATGAATATTTCTTACATAATATACAGCTTTTTTACATTTAGTATCACTCCTGTTATTTGCTTGTATATTAATACATATTATAATAATAATAAAATATATAATTTACCCTATTTTTACAAAGTCCATGATAAAGTTATGTTTTAACCAACTGACACGGTAAGAGGCTAGCGGTACCATATGGTACCAGCATTTTTTTTCTAGATTACAAGTCGGATAATTTTTTTAATGCTTGTATAGCATTATGTAGGCCATAATTATCAACACATTTCAAAAAAACAAAAATCTGACACTTTAAGAAAACTCAGTCTATAATGGGCCACTATTTCCTGTAATCGGTCCACTAAAGTGGTAAGTCGGAGATTCCGTTACATGTTTTTGACTTTCTTAGAGTAAATTAATATTGGGAATCCTCTAAGTTTACATTACGTAGAACAGATTTAGAGCAGTAACTGGACAGAACATGTTTTTATTCTCAACGAGGAAGCTCTTTCCCATCATCACACCTGGCGGAAACTGATGATTAGGCTAAAGGTGGAAGGGAACTTCAACTACTAAGGAACTATGGCTTCCTACCTCCAAATTCCGGAACACATTGTTATTTTAAGTAAGTTTTAATGAACATAAACCAAATATCCCTCCTTCTTCTTCTCACTGTAGTAGGTATTTCAAGGGTAATAGTAAAATGTAAAAAATGCCTCTGTCTTCAAGTGGTAAGAGGTAAGCTTCAGAGGTCCCGGGTTTGATTCCCAGTGGAGGTGAAATTTTCTGCTCGGTTTGGTTGGTGGTAGGGTTTGATCTAAGTCTGCCTGGCTAGCAACTCTATTTTCCTAAGTCTGTCACATAAAAATAATGTTAATAGCATTACTGTATTCCGGCATTTGGAGGTACGAAGCCATAGTTCCTTAGTAGTTGAAGTTCCCTTCCACCTTCAGCCTAATCATCAGTTTCCGCCAGGTGTGATGAAGGACAAGAGCTTCCTCGTTGAGAATAAAAACATGTTCTGTCCAGTTACTGCTCTAAATCTGTTCTACGTAATGTAAACTTAGAGGATTCCCAATATTAATTCACTCTAAGAAAGTCAAAAACATGTAACGGAATCTCCGACTTACCACTTTAGTGGACCGATTACAGGAAATAGTGGCCCATTAAGTACATGTTTTTTTGTATTATTATGAATGTTCAGGAAACGGCGCAGTTTTTAAAATGGTTTTGGACCTATAGAAGTTCTTTTTTTTACTTAAACTTTTAAGTTGAAAATTTGATAGTGTTCTGATAAAAGCATAATTTTAATGTTTCTAGCAAAACTTTTGTATCTTGAATCAAAGATAGGAAGGTGATAATTTTTTTCAAACATCTGCAATTAATAACAAATCTGTCGAAAAAAAGAAATCTAAAAAAAGTCAACCCAAAAAAAAGATAAAAATGTTTAAAGCCTACTAGGTCACAAAATTTGAAAATATCACAAAATTAACTCTATCTCCTAAACGATGCACAATCGTATTACATACATGGGGGTGATTTAGGTACACCTCGATGTAAGGAATCTAAATTTTTCTTTTAGACCTCACTGTTTTGGCCACCCTGTATAAGCAAATGGTAGTCCAGCTACTGCTAGACGCGTTTTACTGAAATTTATTTTAAAACAGAATTAATTTGATGTTCGTCTCGTACAAAAATCTGGGCATCAGATTCAGATCAATCTTATCAAACAGGTTTTTGTACATACTTTGCTGATTTTTGTACTCTTTTAAGCGATGTTTAGACTAGCAATAAACTTGCAGAAGTTGACTTCCGCAAGCTGTCACCAATGTGTAAGGCGGGTTTTAGAATCGCGCTGATCAATATGTATGTAATTGAAGGGAACGTTCTTGACTGACGCTGATCGCTCGGCGCCGACGCTTCATACATTTCGGCTGTCAGCGCTGACGGTCAGCGTGCGTCAGCGTGTCTCTAAAACCAGCCTACATCTTGCAGAAGTTGGCTTGCAAGTTTTATTGCTAGTCCAAACCTCGCTTTATTCTCGCAAAAGTTATACTGCTTACGATGCTAGTTCCCACAGCCTTTCAGTAGTTATCACGGCTCTTTGTCCACAGCAACTGAAGCTAGACGAGAAGAAAGAGAACACATCGGACGCTCTGAACGGCGGCTCGGTTCTGGCGACGGTGACCCCCAACGCCGCTCTCACGGCTGGCCGCCTGCCGCGCGGGGTCCATGACGAGCTGGCACTGATCTTGAAAAGGATCGGCAGCAAGGAGCATAACAAACACGCGCTGGCGCAGCTCTACGATCTGAGGGTAGGTATAGTCTGGTCCGTAAGCACGTAGAATTTTGTCCAATGACCCCTAGCTACCCATCCTTATCGCTCGCGCGTAATTATGTTGCTATCGCGCTCGCACACTCACTGCGGGTGCCAGTCGCACAGTCGCGACAGCAATATAATTACGTGCGAGCAATAAGGATGGGTAGCTAGGGGTCATTGGACAAAATTCTACGTGCTCACGGACCGGGCTTTAGATAGATGGATAGAAATGGTTTATTGACACAATAAAAAGAAAATACATAGAAAAAAAAAACATACAGCCGAACATATAACTTCCTCCTTTTTTGAAGTCGGTTAAAAACACAAAACAAAACAAAAAAACACGGTAAAGGTAAGAAAAATGTGCCAATAGGCACCGCTCAGCATTTATGGTAGGTGGTGGGTCATGCGCGTATATAGGGGGGGCCCGGTCACAGGCCAGGCTCCTCCTTAAAAATGACCCTAGATACGCCTATGGTGGTGGTCGCTCGCTGCCCGCGGTCTGACGCCGCTCCCCGCCTGCCGCGCGGGGTCCACGACGAGCTGGCGCTGATCCTGAAGAGGATCGGCAGCAAGGAGCATAACAAACACGCGCTGGCGCAGCTCTACGACCTGAGGGTAGGTGCCATGCGCTTATATAGCGGGGGGTGTCACGGGCCAGGCTCCCCTTAAAATGACCCTAGATACGCCAATAGTGGTCGCTTGCTCCGCGACGCCGCTCCCCGCCTGCCGCGCGGGGTCCATGACGAGCTGGCGCTGATCCTGAAGAGGATCGGCAGCAAGGAGCATAACAAACACGCGCTGGCGCAGCTCTACGATCTGAGGGTAGGTATAGTCTGGTCCGTAAGCACGTAGAATTTTGTCCAATGACCGCTAGCTACCCATCCTTATCGCTCGCGCGTAATTATGTTGCTATCGCGCTCGCACACTCACTGCCTGTGCCAGTCGCACAGTCGCGACAGTAATATAATTACGCGCGAGCAATAAGGATGGGTAGCTAGGGGTCATTGGACAAAATTCTACGTGCTCACGGACCGGGCTTTAGATAGATGGATAGAAATGGTTTATTGACACAATATAAAGAAAATACATAGAAAAAAAAACATACAGCCGAACATATAACTTCCTCCTTTTTTGAAGTCGGTTAAAAACACAAAACAAAACAAAAAAACACGGTAAAGGTAAGAAAAATGTGCCAATAGGCACCGCTCAGCATTTATGGTAGTTGGTGGGTGGGTGGTCAAGCGCGTATATAGTGAGGAGCCTGTCACGGGCCAGGCTCCTCCTTAAAAATGACCCTAGATACGCCTATGGTGGTGATCGCTCGCTGACCGCGGTCGTCTGACGCCGCTCCCCGCCTGCCGCGTGGAGTCCACGACGAGCTGGCGCTGATCCTGAAGAGGATCGGCAGCAAGGAGCATAACAAACACGCGCTGGCGCAGCTCTACGATCTGAGGGTAGGTAGATAAATAGAAATAGTTTATTGACACAATAAAAAAAACACAAAACAAAAAAAAAAAACTATAATATAACAAAAAAGGTAAAGGTAAGAAAAATTGTGCCAATAGGCACCGCTCAGCATTTATCATCAGCATGTCACGGGCCAGGCTCTCCTTTAAAAATGACCCTAGGTACGCCAATGGTGGTGGTGGTGCATGACGAGCTGGCGCTGATCCTGAAGAGGATCGGCAGCAAGGAGCATAACAAACACGCGCTGGCGCAGCTCTATGATTTGCGGGTAGGTGGTCAATAGCCACTGTTGATCAACATCAGATCATTTAGTATCCACTGCAGGAGCGCGACCCTCTAAGGTCACCTTCAGATGACGAGCGCACAACGCGCATTTTGATAGCGCGCGTTTACAACAACACATGTAGAAACGCGCGTTGAGCGCTCATAATCTGAACGTGGCCTAATTTACCAGAGGCAGAGGATTTGGTCTACACTCCCCGCCATGCCCAAACGAGTTGAGGAGGCATGTTGTTCGTGTGTTTCTCCCTTAGTCAATTGAGACATCTGGTGGTCTTGTTTTACTCTGTCGGGATTACACGCAACGAGTTTCACCAAGAATTTTGGAGGAGTTCGAAATATCAATCGCGTCGCTCCGCTTAAAGTCCACGCTTTACAGATGACTCAAAAAGTATTAAACAAAGATAAGTGTCGCAAGTAAAATAAAGTGTTTGATTAAACCATCTGCAATTCATGATCATTTCAGCCACAAACAGACGTCAACAGCTAAAAATATAAGTCTCCCCCAATTATTTCCACATCGCCCGGTTGGTAGCGGCCGGCATCCAGCGCCTTCATGCCATCTGCAATAGGGTATTTGCCACCACCAATCAATTGACGTACTTTTCAAAAATGTCAAAACGAGACTCCCGTAGATTCTGTATGGCATTACTAGCCAGTGACTACAATATTTTTTCAACTCAATTTTCAATTAAATGCAACCAACAATCTTAATTTACAGCTAATTTAAAATTAATTATATTCATATGACCAGAATAAAGAGCCTTTTAAAAAAAGTTGTACTTTAGAATTATTGGGGAGTGATAATGGGATGATTTTGAACAGAATTGGGTATTAAATTATTCACTACGGCATCTTTGCTACAAAAATGTACATGAAACTTGTCCCACAGGAGCGTCACCCCGAAGTGGACATCTGGACGTTCATGCAGGGCTCGTCGTTCTACTTCCGCAACTACGTGGAGCGCGGCCTGCGCGAGGTGGCCGAGCAGAGGAAGCTCGCCTCCATGCCCATCTACAAGCACGACTACAAGACCGACAGTATCGGTGAGGGGTTTATAATAAACTAGCGACCCGCCCGCGGCTTCGTCAGCGTGGAATTTTTCGATTTTTTATAACCTATGACACTCAGCAATAATTTGGCTTTCTATTGGTAAAATAATTTTTAAAATCGGTTCAGTAGATCCCGAGATTACCCCTTACAATTTAACAAATATACAAACACACAAACTTTACCTCTTTATAATATTAGTATAGACTAGCGATCCGCCCGCGGCTTCGTTCGCGTGGATCCTGTTTTACCTCCTTACGGGTTGAATTTTGCAAAATCCCGTCTTAGTGACCAGTGAGCACCTAGGTTCTAAAAGGAACCCCCATGCAAAATTTGAGACTTGTAGTTTCTGAGATTTCGTGATGAGTGAGTCAGTCAGTCAATCAGTCAGTGACCTTTCGGTTTTATAGATATAGATTAATTTGGCTATAAGACAGGCTATCGATGATAAAAAAAATTGGATCAAATCCTTGATTTAAAGAGTTTTTATCGATCCCCATAAATCACGCTATAAAGTGTGATCACAAATTCCCCGGACACACTGTATTGTATAGTTAGTCATTACATACAAAAGTTCGACTTTATTTAATCGTCTCACGATGACTAAGGTATTGAAAAATGTAATTATATCAGGGGAAAAATTATTTACGCTTCTCATTTTTGTATCTAAACATGTTTGTTCAATGTGGTTGACTGTTAATTTTGTTTACATTGTATTGGTAGAATTTAGACCAAGTATGACACACAATTCATTACGATCTCATGTTGTTTTACTCATAAAAGAATATTTTAGATAACCCCAAAACCCTTTGAATGACTCATTCCCATGCTTATGTCGTTGTTTTGTTATTTCAGATATCAGTAATGAAAACGACGAAAAATCGCACGTGATATTCTTAGAACGACTCAGAGCCCTACAAGTAAGTGTCCTTGTCTCTATTTTTCAGGTTAAAGGGCTAACAATAGGCGTAATCAGTGTTTTATTGTGTGTACAATCTACTCTCATTATTGACAGGTAGTCGTGGTAATAAAAATGTAATAATAGGCTTGTGTTGAAATGTTGTGCCGACAGGTGAAAAAAGAATGAATGTACAGTCACAGCACATCAGACTATACATTTTCGTTGCAAAGTCGCTTCTATCGCAACTACGTAAGATACCACAATGTTTACGTTGACGTGCTGTCGACTGTACTTGTTATTGAAATGCCTAAACGATGAGTATTTATGACCATAAATAGGACAAAAAACTTTTGCTTTTTATGTGAAAGTATGAGAATGAAACGTACACGAGGTATTTTAAGAAACAACGGTATTGGGGCTAGTAAAAGTATTCAAATATTGCTACTGGGAATTTAACATTTGTTGGAGAAACCATTTACGACGCACTTTCGGGCCTTTATGTCGTAAAACATCCTGACCCAATAGATGTTGTTTTATCAAACAGTGGGAAGGGAAAAATGGTGTTTTAGCGACTTAAGATTAGGTGTTTGTAAAACTTAATTTGCCCAACTGGATTGGAAGTAATATACCTACTAAGGCTGAGTTGCACCACCTTATTTTAACCGTAACATTGACAATAACCGGTGCTTTTTGTATGAAGTTTGAAAGATTTTTGACGTTTGTCAAAGTTAAAGTTAGATGGTGCAATTCAGCCTATGGGGTGGATTCGACCAAACAAGAGTAAATATTAACCTCAGAATAAATCGTCAGTTATTCGATATTTTGACATTGTTCCTATACTGAAACTCGCCAGTTATACCAGGAGTTATTCTCGTATAAAAGTTTGGTCGAATCGGGCTTTAGCAACATAACGATTTTTTATTTTGTTTAGATTTGGGTTAATTTAGAAAGCATTTTTAATTAATTTGAGCTGTTTATCACACATGTGGGACATTTCCCACCGCTGCAACTCCTCAGTGGTCAGCTACTACAGTTCGACCACTATAACAAAGTTACCGGTTTGCAGGCCAAAGCAGGTCTGAAAACCGAGTCGCCGTCGTCACAGCCGCGGACGCCGATGGGCGACAACCGCTCCCTCGCCGACTCCATCAACGACAACTCGCTGCCGCGCGCGCACAGCATCGACCCGCAGCTCGAGGTAACACTCAGCATCCGCTCAGCACAGCAGTAGCCTAACGCCCGTATTCACAAACATTTCTAAGAGGTCTCAGAGTGCGCGTGGACGCACAAGGTGACACACGAACCAATCAGAGCTCTATTTAACGCTGTGCGTTCGATTTTCTGCTTCACTTAAGCAAGCATTGTTTGTGAATACGGGAGTAATTCATTCACGTAACAACACTTCAACGACATACAAGCGATTTGATTGCGGGAGTCATTTTTCATATTCACGTCCGATTTTGTTTCGATTTCGTTTACGTATTCAATCGTTGCCTCCGCGGTATTCACCTATTATTCTTATTCTTATTAAACGTCAAATGACAAACCGCTGAGTTGCAATCCTATCGAGTAATCGTTCTATCGAAATGACACGTGAATACGGATTTAGGCGGTTATCACACTGCGCCGCGCTCGCCGCGGAGCGCGTGATTTCATATAAAAAATCCCGCGCTCAGACGCGTTGTCAGTGTGTTGATTAAATCTGTCGTCCCGCGTACCGTGGCGGAGCGCGGCGCAGTGTGATAACCGCCTTAGGGCTGTTTTTCAATAGGATGACTTCTAAACGTCAACGACGTTTTGACTGTGTCAAAATACGTGAATAGGTCTGCAGAGGTGCCGTCCGCGGACGCAATGGGGGGCAACCGTCCCCTCGTGAGTCGCAAGTTGCCGACTTCTGGTTTTGAGCAGTCCAGTGCTGATCTGAGGGCCTAGGAATGCCACAAAGGCCTATTATTGTAATTTTAGTCTAGTCAATCAACTCTTTCACCGTGCCACTGGATGACAGTTTCAACAGTATTAACATAAGTTACCTACGTACGGACTTAAGGCTTGGTATTTCTGCTAAAGTAGGTATTTCGCGCTGTCAAAATCTGCGCGCGCAATACTTCGCCGAAGACAGCGCGCCAAAGAGCTCTCGCGGCTACACAGTATAGAAATACGCAGTTTAGATATACGCAGTTGGTTAGGTTAGGTTGACTTCCTTCCGTTCAAGCGTCACACCAGGCCTGTGAATCTCCGCGAGTTTACATCGAAAACAAAACACGCACGATGGCCCACCTACAGGATACTATTCGACAAGGCCTCACATACGAGCGAACATTGACTCACGCACGCGTATTCTTGTGTATGATGGAAAAAAAATGAAGAAAATGGTGTACTAAATACTGTGCAGTATTTAACTGCCTAAATAATAATAAAAACACAGAATGTAATGTATAAAGTTGCCTGAAGACACTGAGAGGTAAATAAGTAGTTAATATTATTCATGATAATTCATGCTAAATCATGTATTTCCTCCGCCATTTTCCGCAGTTTGGCACCTCACGTCACATCATTTAACCGAAGTCAGCCCTATAGCTTCGGCGCAGTGCCGATCACTGACGTTTGTCAACAAAATGGTGCTTGACTCTTGAGATAGGCTAAATTACACCATATTGTTAATGACATTGAGCATACATTTTTTTTAATACCCTCGCGAAGTAAAACTTCTGTACGTAGTACTTATTATTATTCTGTGGTCACACTCACAGCACTTTCTAATACAAATCATATCCAAGCGATACAAATTAAAACAACTTTTAAAATTTTTGGGAATATATTTTAGAATCGAATAAATATAGAATATAACTGCCAAAGTAAACACGGTTCAAAGAGGCGTGGCGTCACCCGACCTTCCGGAAGTTCCGCGCCGGCTAATAGAATTTCAAGATTACGTCACCCGACCTATCGGTAGATCCTCGGGAGCTTGAGCGATTGGAAAAACATTTTATGATCAGTTACTCGTAATAGCGATTATTTAGAGCTTGGATAATAAATTATAGTTGTTGCAATTCACAAAGCTTTGCATGTGGTTAATTACATTAATCAGTACACGCATCAATTTTGTTCAGTCTTTTTGTTTATTAATAATAAATAAAAATATCATACTAAAATTGCATACATATTTGTTTGTATTGGTCTGGGTGTTTTCTTTCCATAATTTATGTATAACGTATGTACGGGGCTCTGTATCGAAAATCACTATGAGCAATGAGCATCACACACTGTTACCTGGAGTGCATTACCGCAGCAAAATTTTTATAAATGTTGTGCTTTAGAGAGTCGAGAGTATAGCAGATAATTAGTCCATCGTGAGCAGAAATTTGTCCACTAATAGCAAAATTCGTTCAAATTATAGTTTTAAAGTTATTGGCTAGAAGATTATTTTATCTTGCAGCTTAGACCTTTAGCTACAGACCTTAGACAGTATTTTTGAAACATTCTTACGCATGGTGGAGGAAGGGACGCTCTAGAGCTGTGGTTCTTAACCGGTGGTCCGCGGACCGCTGGTGGTCCCTGGAGGCATTCCAAGTGGTCCACGATGTGCACTTGCACACCTTGGTCAAAACCACTTTTAACTGATTTTTGCAGTCAAACTTGTTTTGATCGATTATGAGGTGGTCCCTGACAAGACAGAAATTTGGTAAAATGGTCCCTCATGACTTAAAGGTTAAGAACCACTGCTCTAGAGACTCAAAACTACAAGGATACACATGAACTCCAGTTTTAAATCCGTTGATATCTGCTGCATATGTTTTTGGCTATAAGATTCTTCTATCTTACGGCTTAGACCTTTATCTACAGACCTTAAACAGTATTTTTGTGAAAATTCTTACGCATGGTGGAGGAAGGGACGCTCTAGACACACAAGTCTACAAGGAGTCATATGAACTCCAGTTTTAAATCCGTTAACATCTGTTGCATCTGCCATCTTTTTGGCTAGAAGATTCTTCTATCTTACAGCTTAGACCTTTAGCTACAGACCTTAGACAGCATTTTTTATTATTTATTTGTGTCAGTGTGCTCTTCTAAAGAGTGTAAGACGATTATATGTAGGTACTATTAAAATGTAATTTTAACTCATTGGTTTTGTCTCATATTTGAGGAATGTACTATGTATCATGAGTAGAGTCTTCGTTTAAAAGGATGCGAACGATTTAAATTTCAATAGGTAGACAAAATTGATAATTCTTAATTATCAAAAATTTAAGCTTTCTCCAGTAACACTGATATTATTATACTGTGACTCATCAAAGTCATCATTGTCAAAAATATTGACAAATCGCGAACTGTCACGGCCATAAAACTGACACGCGTCCGTCCTCCGTAAGCGCCACCGCGCGACTGATTGAGATTGTCCAAGCCGTCATGGACGATTTTTTCCACATTTTTTAACATAGTAACTAAATAAGACGCAATATAAAAATTTCATCCGTTAAAAGCCCTCAAGTTATTTCTGAACTTTAGTTTAGTAAAAGATTTAGAATCTCAAATCGCTTATTTTAAAAATAAAACCATAAATAGAAAACGAATAGAGGTAACTTTGGGAATATATTCTATCGAGTCAACTTCATCAAATCGTGTTTCCATCCGTTAATAGCCCTCGAAAATATCCTCAACTATGCCCAATAAAAATCTTAGCCTTTAATTTTACTGTTTAGTACCTCAAAAATGAAAAATGAAAACCTCATTTTCGCCATTTTCTCTGCTACCCGGCCTTAATAATCTAGCAGAAAATCTGCAAGATTGCGGTAAATCCCTAGAGTGCTAATCTAGGCGATACGCGCTATCTATGCAGTATTTATGCATGTGTAAGTATCCAGGATTACTGGTATTTATGAATATTTGTTTCCAGCTACACACCACGCAGCCGATGTCGCAAAAGAACGAGGCAGCAGTCGACGCTCTCCGTCTCAAGCTACAACAAATCAAAAGCTCCTCTAAGAGATAAGACTGCCTCACTCGCACGCACCCCGGAATTGTAGCTCTCTCTCTCACTCACACGTTTGACATCACACTTGCCTCCGAGATGATGATAAGCGATTTAACACCTTTCTGCCATGCGTTAAGAATGACATTCACGAGAAACTTGACAAGTTATATTTATTTCTCGAACTTCAATAAAAATCCTGTGTTGGCGCTTTACGTATAAGTTATATAAGAACTCAAGTTACAGCTTTGAAGAAAATAGCTTTAAAAATACAAAAAAATAAATCCTAAATATGTTTAGTGTCTGAATCCATTTTCTCATTTATAAATCTCACATGGATCATCAAGCCTTGACAAGTATTTTAAAATCTTAATAGTATTTACTTTAATGGCCTATGTGTGTGTCTTAACTACGTCCAATATTGTTATTGTGCCCTCTGCCGAGTCGGAAACTTGACAATATGGCAGAACAATACCGCCAAAAACAGGGTAAAATGCTTGAAAAATAAATTGGTCTTCAACCTTGGTAGGGGGGCACTAGACGAATTGGTGAATCGTGAGATCGTTCTTGAGTACCGAGAAATTATATTTAGGAAAGATATTAGTCTAATATCTCATTAACAATTCAATTCACTAAATTATACGAAATAATCCATCAACTAATTGCACGATTAATCGTCGGTATGTTAACGAGTTGCGATCTCGATTCACTGTGTTCCGAAATTGTTGTGAAAATATGATAGTTGTCTGTGTGAACATAAAAGTATAATGTAATGCAACTGTGTGGTGTTTGCTTGCCGTTTGTTGGATGTCGATATTGTTCATAAATAAACATTATAGTCCGATATCGGAATCACTACGGTATCGTAATGTACTTGAAAATTGCACGAACATGAGAAAATCCCAATCTATTGTAGATTTTATTCCTACTTCAAAGAAACTAAGACCCTAACTTTCTTTATATTGAATAGATAAATACATTACATTATGTTTTGAAATATACTTTGTCTCTTCAGGCATACAAATATTAAAACATTAATTAAATAAATGTCAATCTATTCAATATTAAAGATGTTTGGGCAAATGTTTGGTATATTATATTGGGTACTTTAAAGAATTCCACTATAGTATGCACTAGTGGCACATTTGTAAAACCTGTTGTGTAAACTATCTAAATTAAGCGAACCTGCCCCATCATTTAAAAATCATTGCATAGTATACAATGCTCTTGTATTGACGTACTTTGAAGTTATGCTACTATCTATAATTATTTAATTAATTATGCCTATTAAGGAGGTAAAAAGTAACTGACTTAGTTTATTTTAGTTTACAAACTGCATTCTTTTATAATTCTATTGAACCTTTATTTATTATTTTGTTCTGATTTCTGACATGTAAATTATCTTGTATATTGAGAATTCTCGTTTGATCTTACGCTATGTGTGCCGAAAGTTAAAAATATACCCGTGTCTTTATAGTCAACACAATAATCAATATACAATTTTTAATGTAACGAAAATATTTAGTAATAGACCAGTAGTGAGAATTGATGGATATCGGATAGTTTTGTATTTATAGTCAATGTAGTTTTCAGTGCAATTGAAAACTATCAATTGATATGTTATCCACAGTTGGCGAGTTCGTAGCGCAGTGGTTTGTTCCTCGTTTGGTTCGAATATTATAATCATTGTGTTTTGGTTTGATGTGTTTTAAGACTGTTACGATTTGCGGTTGGTTTTAAAATTCAATACTCAATTATTATTCAAGTTAATGTTTACTAACTTTTTTGTTAACGAGTTAGGGGGCAACATGTACTTTTTAAATATGCGGACATTATTGTAATGTAGAATCTATTTGTCACTGTCACCTCTACTCTCTCATAGTTTTAATTAAATTGTTGAATTGTATGCATGTTTCCATGTTTCTCAGATCATAGACGTGTTTTAAGATTATATTCTTCCCCGCCCTAACTTGTGCATAGACTAATGTTTTTTCTACAATATTTTTGATAATGTGAAATGTTAACTAGACTTACTGTGTTGTGTTTATTTGAGATGGAACGCTCGATCATCCAGTAGGTTTATTAGAAAACTTAGAAGCTGAGATGAGGCCATATTTATATTTCGCGACATTTTACTCCCCTCGTTATTAGAAATATGAAATCAAACATTCCCTTCAGTATTGGTTCTTAATGTACAAATTTTTCTCATCTTAATATACATTTTACTATATTTATCCATATTTCATCTTTTTCATTTAAGAATGTTACGTAACTTACGTAATATTACTTTACATAATATGCAAAACGAAAATGGTATATTATTCCTTTTCTATTTTGAAAACCGTGTTATTTTGATTTCATTGTTAGGATGGAATACGGAATATGGCAACTATCAAAATGCAATATTTGGCTCGAATTTCTGAAGCCTAGAATTATGGTGCAGTACCTTCCTGTTATTTACGAAGTTTCGTTAAAATATTTTCAGTTTCCGTTCGTTCATTTATGTTATTAGATTAATTACTATTATTCTCTAGTTAAAAATATTTTGCGTTTCATACTGATATTTGACGTCATTAATTTTACTATTGTGAGCATTTATTTATTGTATGTAAATTAATATTGTAAAATCATGATGTAATAATGATAAATAAAGTTCATACAACACTAAATAGCTGTTTTTTTTTGTATCTGAAACATCTTTTAAGTACTATGTTATAGGTAAAACACATAAAGAATTTAAAAACTTACATCATGTAGCAACACACGCAACACAATACACATAGGGTCCGTCAGTACACAGGGAGAAAGTGAACCGTGTTATTTTTTGCCACTTATCCACTGATGATACTCAATGATTACATCATTAGCATCATCAGCTAATTATCTTCGTTAAACATTTATTGCAAGCGGTAAACCCAATCGACGGAACGGAAGGGCCCCGGGCGCTCCTAAGACAGTCTAGTTCTCTCCGATCTCCGGCCTACCCGTCAGTCCTTTCCTAACCGTGGAAGTGATAACTCCTGCTTGCGGTGAAGCAGTGCGTTTTGTGTAGTGTCTGTGTATTGTATTGTAGTGAGAAGTTATGGCTGCGTTCTCCGATTTGAATACGTGGGGCATGAACTTCAATTATCCGTAAGTTTTAAGTTTTTCAAGAGTTTGATTTATGAAGTTCTCTACTTTTTACTTAAAAAACTTGTTTAAAATTAAAATCTAAAATATAACTTCGTTTGTTGTGTTCAATGAATGCGGTAGGAGACGAAAAGAAAATAATTATCATAAATATCCTAAGTTGTCTAACTACCCTGCAAAATTAAAAATATTTTTTGGCAATATGTCTTGTAAATACTGGAGAAAAGACCATGCATGATCCCTAAAATAACTGAGTGAGGAGGCCCAGCGCAAGAGTTTTCTACTGCAGATTTCAGAATAACTAAAGCCGGGTCTCCAGCGCGTGTTTTGCTCATAGAGGAATGTTTTTTCCTACACAATCAACAATGTTGAATGTAGACATCGTGATTTTGTTGATTGTGTAGGAAAAAACATTCCTACACATTTGGTAGGACAAACACGCGATGGAGATTCGGCTTATAAATAATGAGAACGCCTATAAAATTTTTAGAGCCATCGCGGCGTCGCGTCGGGCGTCGGGCGTCATCGCTCCAGACTTGTATGGGATCGGGAATGTTTGCTCCATCTTCTTTCTTCATCTTTCTTTAATTAGTACTTATAATATAAATAAATGAAACTTCAATTCGTATAAACTTTATTTTGTAACATCGAATAAAATTAAACATCAATCTGAAGAAAATTAGAAAGAAATTGATTCTTAAAATCTTGTATGAAACCTCACTCGATGTTGTAACGATTTTTGCACAGAGCACATAATAATTAATTTTGTTTAAAACAATGCGCGAATGGGATGCAATCGCACCTTAAACTTGATAGCCAATAAAATTTGAGCTTACTTTTTTATTCCTCTTCCCGATTGGGTGATGAGCTGTCACTTAGTTTTTTTCTTAAATTATTTAGACACCTGCAGTTGTGTGTTTTGTCTATGGCCTACATTTCGACAGCCAATGGGCGGTTCGTGGACAAAATGAAATGAAAGTCCGCCACATGTCCGCCATATCTACTTCATCTTCTTTCTATTATTGACGTTCGTATTATTTTGTGTTTGATAGCGTCGTGTTGTAGATATTTGTTGTTTAATTTAATTATTTTTTAGTTTGTTTAAACCACGGTGAGTAAATAGCGTTAAACTCTGCGTAATGTTACTTTTAAATTGGATCTAGTTTAGCCGCGACGTGCTGCACAATTTGTCAAAATGGAAAAATCTTAGTTTTGTGTTCTTAGAAGCTTTAACACGTGTTAATACCTACTCGATTAGTTCTTTTGGTGTTGTAGATGTGATTTCTAGCTAATCATCTTGTATTCCTTACGTAAAGTGTTTATTTGTGTCGGCGTTTGGATTAGAGACTTATTGCATTTCACAGGTACTGGAGGGCGGCGGAAACCGCGGAAAACACCATGGAGTCTCCGAGAAAATTTAATGACTGCTACTTTTACTACTATTCTACTTGTACCAAGGTAAGAATCGATTAAATAATTCCCTATAGGTTTTATAAAATTTCTCTTGGCTAGTTTATTTTTGGACTACATTTTGACTTTCCTTTTGATTTTAGGTCTTTAAAGCTTCTCGCAAAGTCCTAACACTGTCAGGATAATATTAAAAACATTACACTTGTAGATCTCCAAAGATTTGAGGGCTTTACTGAAGTAGTTTGTAAATCACTGGTAATTTCAGGGAGACAACTGCGTATTCCGCCATGAACCATCTGCCCTGGGCTGCGAGACGATGTGCACGGCGTGGCAGCAGGGCAAGTGCCTGGACAAGCGCTGCAAGTTGCGCCACATGGAGCTAAGGGTCAGTTTTATATTTAATACTACCCTAACATGCTAGTAAAGTAGTTAGAGCTACCATAAGTTGTTGAAAGTTGAAGCTGATTGTACTATTCATTCTACTGGTTTTGAAGATTATCGCCCATTGGCCCACTAACCAGCATATTTAGGTATAAGCATTGGTTGTCAGTTTTTCTGATTAGATTGTACAAATGATTTTATTGCACTCTAACCATACTTTGTAAGCATCTATCTATTGTAGGTAAATTATATTATCAATATCGGGTAGTTATAAAACTTAGTAATCGTCACAGACATGTTATTTGTTATCAATTATGTAATATGATAAAAATATTATGTTATGAATTAAAACAATTGAAAGTATTATTATGATAATTAGAGTTATCTTTGCTAAGTAACAAGAAGACACAATTTTTTTATTTGCAAGTAAATTTTATTGAGTTTCCCATAATCGAAGACTTCAATTCTTTTCTTTCTTAATTTGCATATAACCTACTCGTCAAATACCAAATTAGTCAAATGATTTAAGAATTTTTGTGTTTAGCTGGTGAGTCAATCCTTTACTGTAGCTTTTATAATATTAATCATGTAATGGTTGCATCAATTTTGGATGTGATTGGGTCGTCTGCATTGTTTATACTGATGATGTCATAATGACATTGAAATTATTTGGAGGCCACTTTGTGAGATTTTATTAAGTTTATAGTACTATCGTTTAACAATGGATAAACAGCCGGTTCTTTATTTAGAATTTGGTGATAATTGGGTTAATCTGAGGTATTATTCAGTAAATAATATGTCGCAATTTTATTTTACCCAGTTAAATTGATAGTTATAATAATAATAAGCCTTTTATTTCCGAAACATTTTTACATTTTACATTTGACGCTTTCTGAATTTAGGATAACACTTATATAGAACAAATGCTTCACTTAAAATAACTTTCACAAAATGTCTAAGATTTCGGTGTGCCTATTGGCAAAGGCCTCCTCCAACTCCTTCCATTGCCTTCTGTCCTCCGCCACTCTCATCCATAGAGGTCCTGCGGTCAACCTCAATTCATCCTCCCATCTTAAAGCCTTGCGACCTCGGTTTCTGGCGCCATCTCTTGGGTACCACACTGTCAACCGTTTACACCACTTCTCCTTGTTACAGCGTAGCATATGTCCCGCCCATCTCCATTTGACTTGATCGATGCGTGTCAGGATGTCTGTTAGTTTCGTTTTGCACCTGATATCTGTATTTCTGGTCTTGTCCATTAGTTTCAATCCTAGCATGCTCCTTTCCATTCCTCTCTGACACCTTGCTAGTTTGTCCCTATGGCGTTTTGTCAAGGCCCAGGTTTCGCAGCCATAAGTGATGCAGGGCAAGATACAGGTGTCAAAAGTCTTCCGTTTTATCCTGGTACCCAGTTCCTTACTTTTCATTATTTCTTTTAAAGCCCAGTATTTTTTCCATCCTGTCGCAATTCTTTTGACATTTGTCAAAAAAAAATTGATAGTTATTCGCCCATAAATCTTGTTTTTTAGACTATTTTATTACGGAAATCTGTAATGTAAATGTAATGTTGTGCTTAGTTATTAAGTTCTTTTTCATTTGTATGTGGAATTATTGTTAGTAATCACTTTTTTAGCTTGCAAGTTTGTCAATTCACACATTATTCTCAATCTTGAAATTAAATTGTTTTTTACAGAAAAACCGCAAGCAGATCCCGTGCTACTGGGAGAACCAACCCGGAGGCTGCCGCAAGAAGCACTGCCCCTTCATGCACAAGAACCCGGACGCGCGCACCGATGGCATCGCGCCGAGCCAGCCCGCCCCCCCTGTACCTGTGAGTATATTACTGTTATCCTTCTAAAGCCTGGTCCGTGAGCACGTAGAATTTTGTCCAATGACCCCAAGCTACCCATCCTTATCGCTCGCGCGTAATTATGTTGCTGGCGCGCTCGCACACTCACTGCGGGCGCCCGTCGCACAGTCGCGACAGCAATATAATTACGCGTTGGACATTGGACAAAATTCTACGTGCTCACAGATCAGACTATACCTCATTTTGATTTTGCCCTATCAAACAACAAAATGGCAAGGCCCAAAAGTAGGATGGCCGAAAAAGATGGGCCGATGACATAACAAACAAGGCAGGGAAAAATTGGATGCACATAGCCAGTGACAGGGAAAAGTGGAAATTTATTTATTTATATTAGGGAAACAAACGCCAATGGGGTATTCGACCAATGTGTGTTGCCAGTGATGGTAGGGTGATTGCTATAGTAATTGGCCTGTACATAGTTATTGGCCACCTTGGCTAAAATAAAAATAAACAAGCATATGTACGTTATTAAGAGTGGAAAAGAGACACAAATACTTTCTCTGAGCAATACGCTGTCCAATGTAGTATGTCAGAGTAAGAACAGATGGCACTCTAAACAGCAGAAGCTTTCTTTCGACAACGAGTCGTCCGAGTAGCCGCATGCTTGTCAAAATTTTAAGGTAAATATTTATGAATATTGTTCGTAATTTAATTGTTTTTGCTTGTTATAGTAATTTTACTGTTTTTTTGTAAAGAGATAAATGGTAGCTTATGTAGATAGATTAAGTTACTTTGTTTTGGAATAAAATAACTTTAAAATTAGACCGGCCAATAACTATACCACGTTTCAATTTATTTCAGTTATTGGCCATGGGTGGCCAAAAATTATTGTATTTTTATTCAAGATTAAGTTAATTTAACCCTTAAATATTTGCTATTAAAATACTAATGTCCTAACCTATTAGGATCAGTAATTAGCCGGGGGGCCAATTACTGACACTTATGCACGGCCAATAACTATTTTTATTGATTTACTTTACCTAGATTGTTACAAGATGCCGTAGGTAACACAGTATACTAAGGTTGGTATAAGTAGTTGGAACAGAAACACTTAATCAGTTTAAAAAAATAAAACAAATAATACCTGAAATGCAAAACAATGAATTTTTTTTTATTCTCTATCGTTTGTGGGACTATTAATTTATTATAAGCAAAATGGATTGGAAGCGGAAGTTACAGATGAACCTGAAGCTATAAGTCGGGAGAAAGAATCAACATTGAGTGAAATAGGAGAACTTCAAACTAGAGATAAAGAAAGAGAGACAAAAGACCCTAAAACTGGGACCCAAGAAGATGAGATAGGTACTTGTAGACGAACGAGAATGACGAGATGAACCGTTACCGTAACCAGAACATCAGAGGATTCTCGAAGAAAAAGCTAAAGAAAAAGAAATCCTCGAGAAAGAAAAAAGGTAACGGAAAATTGAAAGAGAACATAAAAGAGAGGACAGAAAACTGAAAGCTGAAGAAAAGAAAACTGCTAAAATAAAAAAGTAAGAATAATGTATCTGTCTGTATCCAATCAAATCTGTAATATTTGCAAAAAGCTTATAAAAAATAGACTTTTAGTATGCTCTGAATGTCACCGTGTCTTTCATAAATCTTGTGCAACAGATATTCCTGAAGAAGAAGGAGACAGTTATCTTTGTCACAATTGTTACTGAATGTACTGACGATGATGAGATAGATGAAGAAATCGATAAGAGTGATACTGATGACGAATTCTTAGCTAATCTTAAGGAAAGACAAAATGAGTTAGGATTACAAAGCGTGAAGTTTCAGTGATTTTTATGGGTTTTTTTCGGTGGCTAATAACTGTACTTCTAGGAGCCAATTACTGTGATTTTGGGGCCAATAGCTAAATTTAATGTGATCTCTGATATTTTTAAAATTATTATTGTAATTCTTATCGTATAACACCAAATAGGTACTAGCTTAAATAGCAGCAATATTGGTTTCTCATAATAAAATATAAAAAGTAAACAAAAGTCGAGTTTTTGTTACATTTTACACAAGTTAACTTACACAACGCTCTTAAAGGGCCAATAACTGTAGCAATCACCCTATACGGATCTGAGACGTGGTGGCTTACTATGGGCCTCATAAGAAGGCTCAAGGTCACCCAAAGGGCGATGGAGCGGGCTATGCTCGGAGTTTCCCTGCGTGATCGAATCAGAAATGAGGAGATCCGCAAGAAAATCAAACTGACCGACATAGCCCGCAGAATTGCTAAAATAATGTAGCAGTGGGCGGGGCACATAGCTCGCAGACCTGTTGGCCGTTTGAGCAGAAAAGTTCTCGAGTAGCAGGACCACGGGCCAGAAGAGTAGAGTGGGACCCCCCACTAGGTAAACTGATCTGGTCAAGGTCGCTGGAAGAACCTGGATGCAGGCAGCGCCGATCGTTATGGAAATCCTTGGGGGATGCCTTTGTCCAGCATTGGACGTCATTTGGCTGAAACGAACGAACGAACATCGTTGAAATACTTGCCTTTGTCCAGCATTGGACGTCATTTGGCTGAAACGAACGAACGAACATCGTTGAAATACTTTGAGGTCTGAGGAGGCGTTTATCAAGCAACGGGGCGTCTTTTGGTTGAAACGAAGGAGTGATCAAACGAACATTGTTTGTTGTTGCAGGTCAACGCAGCCAGCAGCTTGCCCGAGGGCGTCGAGCAGGTGCCCATGGGCATGGCGCCGCCAGTGCCCGCGCCCGCGCCCGCGCCCGCGCCGGTGCCGCTCCTGTGGCAGCAACAACGCCAAGGTATAGATGACCCACGCTGAACTGTCCCGCCAAACTCAATGACAGGGGGGCGCTACCATCGTTCAACTTTATGGTTTCCAACATGGCAAAAATCGGAACCAGCGATTCGGTATTGACGGTGGCGCCCCGCTGTCAATGTCATCGATAGGACAGTTCAGTATTTTGGAACTATATGCACACGTTTAGGCTGGGTTGCACCATCTTACTTTGACTTCAACAAACGTCAAAAATCTGTCAAACGCCATATAAAAAACACCGTAATCGTAATAGTTACGGTCAAAGTTAGGTGGTGCAACACTCTTCTTAAGCATTGACTTGGCTCTTATGAGCTCTATCTTATCATTAGGCGAGATTTATACTAGACTAGCAGCCGCCCGCGACATCGTACGCGTGGATCCCGTTTTACCCCTTTAGGAGTTGAATTTTGCCAAATCCTACGATCCTAAGACTCCTAGCACTTGTAGTTTCTGAGATTTCGTGATGAGTTAGTCAGTCAATCAGTGACCTTTCGCTTTTATAGATATAGATAGATTGAAAATTGGTTTGAAACCAGGGTCGTCTTTAACCTACTGGAGTCGCTGGGCAATACCAGGTATATTTTCTTCCAAAAAAGGGAATTACAAAATTATTGAACTTTTCACAGGTTAACATTTTTTTGAGAGTAGACGGGGTATCCTTTCTTTGGCGAGTTAGGACTCGCAAGTGCTAGGGCACTTGCTCGAAGTGCAATCAGTGTGAAAGAGGGATCTGATTGTAACTTTGGACTCGGGCGTTGATCCACTTCCAACCACAGATAATAGGCATGATTATCCAATTCCTTGAGTAGTTTTCTGTGACCTGTCCACGTCCATGTCCTTTTATACTGGATCCACGCTTGACTGGATTGTAACTTTGTAGTATACAGAGCATTTGTCCGCAGTAGTGCTGGACTCTGCCATTCTGGGCGTGCTGCCGGCTTCATCCGAGCTCCTCGGGCGGCGCGTGATGCCGCCGCATGACGCGGGCTACGCAGCCCTGCCTGTCGACCCGCTCGTCGTCAACTTCGAGGAAGGTATGCGGCTCTACTGAAACTATATGTATTAAGCAGCCACCAGGCGATTTGGGACCCGCTAGGACAGTACAGCTGGACAGTAACGGTCAACTGACCATGTAGTCAGCTTCAAATAGCTCGTTACACCCAAAGTAATCAAAAAGTTTGCAACTTATTGTGTTGTCAACTTTTTGCCCACTCTGCGTCTCACAAAATATTTGACGCTGACTGTACAATGAATTTCAACTTTAGATATCACAAACATGGTCAGTTTTTGGATGTACATGATGTCAGTAGTTGAGTGTCCAGCTTTAGTTTTATAGTTGCGCGGCAAATGTTTATTTGTAAAGACGACGGCATATAATCAGAACAGCGTCTTACCTCTAATATGAGTGCTGTGTACAATATTATGATGTGCTGTCGGCTAATGTGACTTAGCCGCGTGACTATAAAATAATAAATTAGTAAATTGTTTTTGATACTGTTTGAGACTTTGAAAAGCTGATTGAGATGATCTAGAAATTAATTGTGATGACCGTTGAGACTTTAAAAATGACTTGGAAACTAGTCATGTTGAAATGATTTAAGAATATGGATCGAATGAATTGAGTCATAGAAAATGAGTGAGCTGTAAGACTATGTGCTTGAGTTGTACAACTGTCGTTTGGAATTAAATTTTTATTTAGATTTGAAGGAATTTAAACTTTCATCATAAGTGCGCTGGATTCGCACAAGTTTTGGTTATGTTGTACTCAGTATTTTGTTTTAACGTCGATCATGCTCAAATGGATTTATTCTAATTTCGGTCAATTGCTTTTATATCTTGATAATAACCGTTGTAACCAGCAAGGTTTTATACAGAAGAGTTAACAGTGGTCTCAACGGTTGAAAGTTAAGTGTTTATTGTAACGAAAGAAATGGTTGTAATAAAAAGGCTGTCCCAAAATATGCGAGTGTCCCGAATCGAATGGTAGCTGCTTAAGGCTTCACTGGCTATCTACTTTTTAAATGTCGTCGAGAGTATTTTTCATATAGGACAGTTTGAAAACATTAAGTGGAATGTGCGAAGTAAGGTTTTGTATTTTAATAGTGATTAGTGGATTCGACGATTTTTAAAAGTGATTAGTGTTACGAAGCCAATGAAAAAATTGTAACACGAATGTATCAAGAGTTTTCAATACAACTTATACTCTTTTGCAAGACTTTGCACATGCATTGAACTCTGCAAAACACTCTTTAACATTATAAGATTAATGATTAAAAGAGTTTGTGTAAGTTAACGCAGTTACTTAAAATAGTATTTACTACATACTTAAATATAAAATAAAGCTGTTTCTATTGAAAACTCTGCATTCTATTGAAGTAGGGTTAAGATTTAACGATGTCTAGAAATACTTCGAACGCTCACTTATTCATTTTACTATAAAGTAATGTAACGCTTGGGGAGGATTTATATTGTTTGGCACTTCTCTATAGCCTGTTTTATGTGAGTAAATTATAATAGTAAATATGTTACGTGAAGTATTACGAATGTTTCTTTTGGCATCATTGAAACGTAATAAATTTTGTTGCATCATGTGCCAATAATAAAAGTAGCAAGAAACGCAGAACTGTCCGTTAGGTGGTTAGTTTAAAAATATTTATTTTATCACATGTTACGAATTATTAAGGACGTTTTTACTTGCTTTATAGTCGATGCACAGACCAGGGATGGTATATTGTTTACAATGTTTTTACTGTGACGGGGCGTGGTTTTATTATTTCTTTAATTTAGTAAGTTTTGTAGAAAGAAAATATTTTTATTTCGTTTTCCTGGTTTGTGGCGCGACTAACGCCTGTTTATACTGATATTAAAGTATAATGTAGAATTTTGTTTTCTTTATGTCAATAGTCAATTAAATATTACTATATAGTATTTATTGGGTAGAGTTAGATGGGTTTGGTTTCGTTGTTCACGATCTACGTTGAGAGAAACGAATATTTATTGCGACGTAGTTGAAACTTTATCCCGATATGTTGTAATAGATGTTTTTATTTACGATGCATTTTATTTTGCTGGGAGAAGCGTCGTTTTGGTTATTTCTATAACATAGACAAGATTTCTTTATACCATAGACATGGATTTGATACTGAAGTCCTCCAACATAGAATTTATTACACTTTGCATCCGACTGTCTGCCCCGAGAGCATGGCGCGGAGTCGGTATTTTTGTATGTGCAATAAATTAAAGTATAATAATATATAATCTTCATATCTTAGCTAATTAGATTCATAAAGATCTTTTGCTTTTTTGTTTACAGTATACTGTAATAATTTATTTAACTCGTACGTTATTAGAATATTACAGTTGCATTTTGAATGCATGTTGACTGAGAGGTATAATGTCAACACTTATTTGAAATATCACTGTAATACATTTTAAATAGATGTTGATATAATCTTTGTCTATGATAGAAAAGTACATAATAAATAGGTTAAACAACATATAAAATACAAATAAAAATATATATACACGACATATTGTAACTCATTATTATAAGTGAAAAAAAAAAGAAAAAAAAAAGAAGCTTTATGCCTTTAAATTGTTTGTATGTTAGTATGTAGGATGTTTTAAGGGCCTCAGCGGTATATAACGTACACACTGCTATAGGGCCCTATATACTTTATATTCGCACCGTGAGAAATAGATAGAGCTAATAAAATTAAAAAAAAAATGTATTTGTAGGTACGATTGTAGGAAACACAGACATTAGGCCGTACTAAACTAAGGCTGTGTTTTCTATAACAAAAAATTCTTGTGCTTATAAGATTGTATTACCAATTTTAGAAAAGTAAAAATGATAAGTAAATTAATTGAAAAAAAAAAAGATGTAATGCTTAGCGGTTTTTGATAATACATATTTGAGAATGCTTCCGGTTTACCATTATTATAACTAGCACTTCTGAATAATTAGTATAGAAAATTAGACAAATTTCCGTGAACATTCTGGGGGATATAATGTTTTCGTTTTATATATTTTTGCACTGCGAGTAAAGTTCCTATATTTATTACAAAAATCAGCAGAAAGCATGAACTGGATAAGGAAGCTGTTCTTTTAAAAGTAATTTGTACATGGTCCATGATATGCCTAGTCATTATTTATGTATAAAACTAATCAATATTTAAAAGTATATCAGCAAGCTCTTGGCCGAAGGATAGAGTAAGGTGTGGGGAGGTCTATAGCTCTAATGTGCTAATTTTTTACGAACTCGAAATTGTCTTGAGAAAAAAAAGCGATTGCCAGACAATGTAACTTATGTAATAAAGTAGTAAATTGATTTTGTAATGAATAAAAAATAGGCAAATAGAATTGAAATCGTCGAGTTGGCGAAAAGGTGTGATTTAGTACAAATGCGGTTGTAATCTTGAGGCAGCTCAATGGTGATGCAACTTTTTTATTGTAACAATGTTGATTTCGCTCGTAACATAGCAATACTTTTACATTTAGCATAGCGTTGTAGTCTCGTCTTTTTTTTATTAGAAGCTATTTATTTATCCTTAGACTAATTGTTGATTGGAATGTTGAAGTTTTCTGTTAACCGTACGATTGGGATTCCCAAATCGAGCGAGGTTGTATTTGCCGTCGTTCTTATGTCCGTGCATGTTACTACAAGCCCTCTTTACTGTCATTACTTAATTAAAACGTTAATTGAGTATTTGAACTTAATAACGATGCAAGTAATATTTTCTCAGTCTACTATCACAGGGTACACTTAGCGTTTAAGTAGGCTGCACTGAAACCAAGGAATGTTTTGCTCAAGTTCAGTTTCTTTACATGCATCTGATTCGGGCATTTTTGACCTTTGATTGCATCTCGTTCAATACGAAAGTAATGAATTCAGATTTAAAAAATAAGAGGGCTTCTAGTAAAATGTCTAGTTAGGTTGCTGCCTTAATTAAAAAATGTGAATTATTAATCGATTTGCTCAGAAAAAGCGTCAAGTGAAATGTACCTTGCTATGAAATCGTTTGTCCAAATCGAGTAATAATGATAAGGTAAATTTTATAGTGTTTGTAATACGAGAGGCGTGGTAGGGAACTTGGATTTGCTGCACTGGTCGGCTCACTCTGCGACACTGTACTCTGGACTTGGAGTGCCGTAACATAGTTGTAACCACGACAGCACCGGCGCGGCGCCGACACCAAACATATAGTTTATGCCCTATGTGACTTCCATCGTGCTGGTACTGTCAGTTTCTTGTTTGAGTTTAAAAGGGTTGTTGTTATTTTAATCTTAGTCTTACGTTATATAAGAATTTCAAAACTATCTTAATATTAGTATCGCGTGTGTTAAGACCTTTTTTAAGCTAATTAACATTCAAACTGATATAGGAACTCGTATCGAAACAGGTACTTTGGCTTCGTTTAATCAAATTGTGTTTAATATACCAACGAGTAAATAAAAATGTTCCATAATAATGATTTTTGTAATTATTTTTGACGCCCACCCCGAATTTCAGGTCGACTCGACAAGAACACACAGCATGCATTAGACGGGTAGTTTCAAAATTAATTACGAAAATCATGCAAGTCATCCGATCGATCACTAAGCGGTCTGTGTGTTCTTGCAGAGTCCGACAATGAAAGCGCCCCCTCCTCCACGCCCACCAAGACCGTGTCGCCCGACGACGCGCAGCGCATCGCGCGCTCCAAGTCGCAGGAGCTGCTCCTCCTGGAGAGGATCCAGGCCGAGGCCGCCGCCTTCTACAGCTACGACGCGCTGCCCGCCGAACCCTCCAAGGAACGCAAAATCGTGCGCACCAACCTCAACACCAAGTACGATAGGCTCTCGCTCGACGAGATCTCAGGTAAAAAGCAACAGCCGGTTGCCGAGCGACGCAACTCGCTAGATTTCAAGGTCCTATCTCTGGACGAAATCCGCGCCCGAAAGAAAGAAACTATCGTCCACCCCACACCGATCACTCTCAACCTGAGTCGCAAACGTAAATCGTCCACGCAGGAGACCATTGAAACCACTTCGGGCAATAAAATCATCAAAGTGGTCAGAAGCAACTCTATAGTGTATAAGAAAGTCGATCACAATGCGCCAGTCGTTTCGAGCACCACTAAGGTGGATCAAAAACCTAACGAAGAAAATGTCGGCAGGAAACGAACGATTTCTGAAATAAGCGACATGTACGAAATACAAGATGATGAATTAGTCGACAATTGCTTCGAATTCAAGAGAATCAAAGTAAACGAGCAAACGACTAAGCCTAGACTCATTAGAAATAGTAGCATCAACAAGGACAACAATGAAAGTAAAGATGATGAAGTAGATTCTAGCACTAATGTAGATAATGATTCTGATTCGGAAGTACAAATTGTGAATGTTGAATTCAACAACCAAAATACTGATGTGAGTGCAATTTCTGATACTGAAATAATTGATGTGGATTCTACCAGAATAGGTGATCCCGTAGCCATAGTGGATTTGAGTGATGATGATGATAGTGACGAAATTACCATATCTGATCTAGACTTGGAATTAGTTAAAAACGTCCCAGATGTGGTAGCTAGTTGTCAGAGGAATGCAAACAAGGCGGATAGTGAAGGCAAGGACCTGATTAGTAGTATCGATTCGCTTTTAGATGACGACTTATGATTTTTTTAAATAGGTCGCGGGACGCGGGTTGTGTTCATAATCGAAAAAATAGAAAAGACTACAAAAGACAATGCCGGAAATTGGCGTCTTTTTTTTTTCGCGCGGCCATCGACCAAACCATGTTTTTTGGATACAAAATAGTGTAATAAACCAAACTTACTATGACATGTATACCTCTAAACTCAGTCTAAACTGAGTTACGAGCATTAGAAGTTTGATGATTTACATACTAGATTTTTGCTTTTTGTGCGCAAGTTTTGTAAGAAATTGCAACAAAATAGTGACATTGTATGTGTAAACAAACAATACCATCCATTAAAGGCTCCAGACATCAGTGTGGAGTAGAATCAGCGCAATAAAAAAATAGCGCAATATTTTGTTGCAATTTCTTACAAAACTTGCGCGCAAAAAGCAAATCTAGTATGTAAATCATCAAACTTCTAATGCTCGTAACTCAGTTCAGACTGAGTTTAGAGGTATACATGTCATAGTAAGTTTGGTTTATTTCACTATTTTGTAATCAAAAAACAAAGTTTGGTCGATGGCCGCGCGAAAAAAAAAAGACGCCACCTTCCATACAAAATCTGGCATTGCCATTTACATGTAGGCTACAAGTTTAGGACGTGTTTCTACCTGGCAAAAGAGAGTAGAGTTACGTTGCAATTTTCTATCTTTAAGAACTTGTTTCGTTTCATTTGTCTTGTATTTAGGTACTTATATTAGGAGAATTTCAGGCAATAAGCTTGTGTGCAATAAAGTTATGTAAGTTAATTAAGATATTAGAGGTCGATAGATCTTCTCTAATATTTACCCTGTTTAGAACAGGAAGTAGGGCTGCAGCCTTTTGCATTATTAAGGCTTTTTATTTTATTGTGAAATAACTTTCAGTAAGGTTTTGATATTTGAAGTTATTCACATTTACTTAGACATAAGTTTCATTCTTTTGAGTACAAACAAAATCTTTAATTTCGGGAGATATAAAAACAAATGCATACGTAAAGTTGTTTATGTATGTAAATATTATTTTAAGAGCAGTACAAAGGTGCATAGGTTGAACATTGGTCTGTTTAAAAATAAAAATAATTAGTTTCTGCTCTTTTTTGCCATGTTACAGTTTAAGAAAAGTTACTGAGGTACTGGTAGCTGTAGTATGGTAAAAGCTTTAATTAATTATATGAGATTGTACATAATTATTTCTATTTTCTTTTTATTCACCAACTACCTTCCATTATCTTATTTATCTAGCTAGAATCATTGATCAGGAAATGGTTTGGTTGCAGTTGTTGCTAATAAATTAAAAAATTACTTAATTTGATCCAAAAATTTATTTAAATAATGCTGTTATTAAAACGTTTCATCGACATCACACAATTATCCACAATTTGATGTGTATACCTCCACATACTATACAGTTAAAACTAACAATTATGTATTAGGTATAATAAATTCGAAAGTAATACATACCACAACTGAATTGAGATTAATGATAACAGTTGGCTTGTTAATACTACATGATTTCCGTTTAAATTGAATAATTATCTACATGCGTAATCTTTATTTTGAATTTGATACAAAATTACAACGTCACATCGAAAAAGATCCACAATTAACATTACATTACATCAAATGAGTTTATTTACAGACACTTATAACTAAGAAGCCCTGTTTTATTTAAAAATATCTTTTCGAACGAATTTTCATTAAGATAAAATTTAAATTTTGACTTTTTGACGGACAATTTTCTTTACACGTTTTTGATGATTTAGGTACTAGAAGTTATCAATAAAATTTAGTTTTGGCCTTAATTAGGAAACATTTACACCAAATATACAGAGCCAGAGTCTTAAATTAGTCTTATCTAAGTCCTATCTATGGTGTTAATTAAAATATAACACTTACACCAAGATATTAAATTATTTCATTCAAAATTATACATTTTAAACGACTGCACATCTTATGTGCATCAGTGCATGCTCTATCGATATAAAATTTTGGTTGAATCTTGAATGAAATAGCCTAATTAAGTAGTATAAATACATTTGAGCCTACATTTTGTGCTCATATTCCTGTTTTGTGTCAACTAACGGATATGTCGATTCTTTATACTATGCGTGTATAATGATAATATAGTCGGGTCGACTAAACCGTGAATGTCTCATTTCTATTTATAACTCCAGCTAAGATAACAAATATTTTATGGACATAATATATCTGTGAACTGATGTTTTTTACTCAAATCGGTACATAAGGCAGTGATCTATAAATTAAATAAATCATAAAATACTCGGAGCAGATTTATGAAGAAAGAAAAATTGAAGTCCCCGCCGAACCACTAGCTAAACCTTTTAATAATTGCTCGTAAGGTTTTAATTTCCGTAGCTATGACCGAAATTGAGAAGTACCGAGCGGTGCCGAACGAAACTAGGTCCACCAGGGTCACTGTAGCCGGGACCAGTACTGCTGGGTGTCTTGCCCAGGGACCGCTAATGGAACCGACACTCCTGCACCGAGAAGACCACCCAATTCTGGAAAGGAAAGACATCGTAAAGTTGACAATCTAATGTAGCTTCTACAGCCTTGTAACAAAGGTGGAAATGACTTAGGACAAAATTTCATTGATATTATCTTTACCTGGAGGCGGAGAGGCAGGTTCGTGCTGGTAGCCATGATGGTTAGCGTACGGATGCGGCGGTTGTCTGTAGCCTAACTCGTAGCGAGGGTAGCCTAAGAAGCCGCCCTTGCAAAGCTCAGAGTCGGTGTTCTCGCACACTGGTGTTTCAGCGACCATTCCAGTGCCGTATCCCATAGGAGTAAGTGGACTGAAATTTAGAAAAATCTCGATTTTAGAATTTGCTTATGCATTTGACAAAGTAACATTTTTGTAGTCTAAGAACTTGAATTAGGTAAGTACTGCTTTAGGTTTTAGATCAGTAAACACAATAATCCACTTATTACTGACACTTTATAGGTGTACGTGCATTTGAAAGTAGTTGTTTACGGTTACACGTGGTGTTCTGCAAGGTTCTATTTTAGGTCTTATTTAAGTTTTTTTTTTGTAATGATGGTTGTTGTTTAATTTAAATTATTAAATGGCTTATCAAGAGCAACATGGCGATAATTATGGACTCCGGACATTATTCCGGTAATCAGTAAACCTTAAAAAGGAAGGTGTTTCACAGCTATGTGATGTACGAATATCGAATGTTACCTGTAAGTATCAACATTGAGCGGCGGCTGATAGGCCTGGTGAGGCGGGGTGGGGTGCGCGGCGTGCGGCGGCGCGGCGTGCGGCGCGTGCTGCGGCGGCGGTGCGTACGCGCATTCGGGACTGCGTCTCTGCGCGCGAATCTTCTCCTCGCGACGCCACTTCGCGCGCCGATTCGAGAACCACACCTTAAGGTCGGGTTAGGTTAACACAACACGCCTACGGTACGCTAAGTTTTCTATTACTATTGTGTAGATGGTTATGATCTCTAAGATTGTTTGCTTTAAAGAGATGCGCTTGAGATTGTCAATGTACTGGGAATAGTAATACAAAACCTAAACAACTGTAGCTATAGCTTAAATTACGCAGAATGATACAGATTTACGTAAATCTGATTCGTCGGCCGTTTGGTGTAGTGGTTCGAAACGGACTACTATTCCGGAGGTTGCGGGTTCGATTCCCGCACAGTACAAACATTTGTGTGCACGAAAATATTTGTTTGTATTGGACTGGGTGTTCTGGGTTCTGGGTGTTCTATGTATAATATGTATGTATTTACAAAAAAAAAGTATTTAAGTATGTTTATATCCGTTGTCTAGTACCCATAGTACAAGCTTTGCTTAGTTTGGGACTAGCGGCGCAGTGTAAAATGTAAAAGGATATTATTATTATTTATTATTATTAAATCGTTTATGGTGGAAATTGAGTCCGGTTCTGGAAATGAAGACACAAAACTCGAACGTATAGCTATAGCTTTGGCATTGGCATAGTAATTTTGGTATAGATGACCCACGCTGAACTGTCCCACCAAACTCAATGACAGGGGGGCGCTACCATCGTTCAACTATATATGGTTTCCAACATGGCAAAAATCGTAACCAGCGATCCGGTATTGACGGTGGCGCCCCACTGTCAATGATGTGCATGTGGATTGAGTGATCCTTGCTTCAATCTTAACAAAAATCGAGGAAGTTTTACTTAAAATATGTTAAAACATTGCGATGAAGTTTAAAAATTTGTTAAACCTAAGATAAAAATGTTATGGCCAATAAATAGGAGCACTCATACCGCACGCTTTAAGAAAACGTCAACATGTTTATTTCAGAAAATAAAGCCTTTCCACTTCTTTTTATAGTATAGAAAAATTGTTAAGAATATGTTAAAACTATTAACAAATTCAGAAATTCCTTGCACGTCCCGTTCCAAAGTTATGACGATTATTTAGGATCACTCACACCGCACACGGGCCGTATGAGTGCTCTTCAAAATAATGACTTTTTATTAATAAATACGTTTTATTTCTGTTGGGAAATGTGTGCAAACTGACGAGCGAATTTGTTAAAGAATAAGTGTGACAAAACTTAAAAGCTGAAGGAAGAAATTAACCTTTATTCTTTCCTCCAATATGCCGTGTGAGTGATCCTTACTTTTACCTCTATCTGCTCATATGTAGTTCGTAGGCAGACTGATATAGTATCTAAAATTGTTAATTGTTTTTAACAATTATTTGGCATATATTTTGCTTTTATTAAGGTCATAATTTAAGAAATATCAGGCTTAGATGATTCCTAAAGGAAAATGTTGATTAGGGTACGTATGATTTTTTATTTTGAGAGACTGTTTCGATTCATCAGAAGTTTTCCTAAGGACGTTTTATCAAAAATAATCCTAAAGGAATTATTTGAAAAAATCTGCTACTAGCAGCATTTTTTCAATTTGGTGACGCCCGCGGAGACAATAGGAGGTCGCAAAGTTGAAATTCGTAAAGAGCACATCAAAATCTATACATTTCTAGATGCCTGCCGTGTGTAACCTGTACTTATAAACCTACATCCTTAATTTTATATGCAGCCTTTCTACATTGTTTATCATGCCATATAGCATGACATAAAGAAAATTCCAGTTCAGTGTTTATTTAAAACGCCTAAAGTAGGTATGTAGGTATGTCAAGTAAAACAGAATGTTAACATAGAATCCTATCCTACTAATATTATAAATGCGAAAGTTTGTGTGGATGTCTGGATGTTTGTTACTTTTTCACGCATAAAACTGCAGAACGGATTTTGATGAAACTTTACAGTATTATTGTTTATAACCCAAAATAACATATAGGCTATAATTTATGACGATATATGACAAACTAAATTTCACGGGGGTGAAGCCGTGGGCAAAAGCTAGTATAATATAAACAGGACACAAAACACCTAAAGTATATACCTAGGTATGTCAAGTAAAACAGAATGTCTAGAAGAGTAGTTAGCCAATAGGAATAAAATATAAACAGGACACCTAATACATATTAGATTGCATTGGTTTTTCATTGTCACGTCTGACGAATCGGAACAGTCTCAGAAAATAAAAAATCATATGTAGGGGAGAGGGGGGCAGCTTTGGACAGGGGCAGCTTAGAACAAATTAATTTAAAAATCACTGGTTTAGGCTACAATGGTATAAATCATAATTTATATTGCCAGCACTGATGCGCATAGCCGTCACATCTAATTTTTAATATCTAACTGTAGGTTAACCGGCAAAAGTGGTTTTTTGTTTTTGACTGCCAATTTCGCACTTTTTTATTTTGGTTCTAAGGTTTTTGTGGACGTAGTTTTATAAAATAGTGAGTGGTTTGTTTACTATATGGAAGTTTAAATAGTTTAAATGAAGATTTGATAAGAAATTGCGATATAAAAGTATGTTCCGTTATTAAATTCATGTTTTTTTCTGGAAATATACCCATGGGGCAGCTTTGAACGAAATGGTTGGGGCACCTTTGAACTTTATAAATTTTCTTTTTTAAGTGGTATTATGAAACCTTAAGTTTTCTAATACTTCGTAGAAGGTTTTTACATAAAAAATAAGCAGATTGCTTTACTGTGACAGATAAAATTTCAAGCTGGGTGAAGTCCGGGCAAAAGTTAGTTTTAGTAGTTGATCGATATTTTTTAAATTATGCAGTTTTGTCTTTGATGTGTCATTAAACAGAAAGTTTATTATTATTTAGTTAATTGATATATCTTATATTTACTTTTTTTTAATGATATCCCTAAGTTTTGTGTTACTTTGTACAGAGTGATGTAAAATAAAATAAACATGTTAAATTAATCCCAAATGACACTGATCATTTAAAATTTTGTTTATTAATTATTTTAAAAATACACATTCATAAATATTCAGTTTTATTTCATTGAAAAAAATACTAATTCAAAACTGCCCCAGGCGTGTTCAAGGCTGCCCCGACTACGGGGCAGTTTTGAACGTTTACAGGTCTGTGCAAAAATCTAAATATCTTAATAAGCGTTCATGAATAATTAAGAAGAACATCATTATTTTGTTGTGTGATAACCATGACCTCTATCTAGGAAGAAAAAATTAATGAAATCGTTCAAGTATGGAAGATATTTAATGAAGTATGAAAATTGTTCAAAGCTGCCCCCCTCTCCCCTACCCTAATCAACGTTTTCCTTTAAGAATCATCTAAGCCTGATATTTCTTAAATTATGACCTTAATAAAAGCAAAATATATGCCAAATAATTGTTAAAAACAATTAACAATTTTAGATACTATCTCAGTCTGCCTACGAACTACATATGAGCAGATAGAGGTAAAAGTAAGGATCACTCACACGGCATATTGGAGGAAAGAATAAAGGTTAATTTCTTCCTTCAGCTTTTAAGTTTTGTCACACTTATTCTTTAACAAATTCGCTCGTCAGTTTGCACACTTTTCCCAACAGAAATAAAACGTATTTTATTTATTAATAAAAAGTCATTATTTTGAAGAGCACTCGTACGGCCCGTGTGCGGTGTGAGTGATCCTAAATAATCGTCATAACTTTGGAACGGGACGTGCAAGGAATTTCTGAATTTGTTAATAGTTTTAACATATTCTTAACAATTTTTCTATACTATAAAAAGAAGTGGAAAGGCTTTATTTTCTGAAATAAACATGTTGACGTTTTCTTAAAGCGTGCGGTATGAGTGCTCCTATTTATTGGCCATAACATTTTTATCTTAGGTTTAACAAATTTTTAAACTTCATCGCAATGTTTTAACATATTTTAAGTAAAACTTCCTCGATTTTTGTTAAGATTGAAGCAAGGATCACTCAATCCACATGCACATCTGTCAATGTCATGCATAGGACAGTTCAGTATTTTGGAACTATAGATGATAGCTTGGTTATGTATGTATCTATATGACTTGTTAATGCTTACCTGTATTCTAGCTTCGGGAAGTCCGATTTTGGCAGCAAGTCTCTCTCTGGCAAACACGTCGGGATAGTGAGTTCTTTCAAATTCTGGAAATAAACAATGGTTTGCTTTTGAACTCGTTCGACGACAATGTCCGCACCGAAAACCGGCACTTACTTACGCAGCGCTACTTATGTGAAATCATAGAGCAAACTAAAATTAGTTGCGTGAGGTCTGGCGCGCGCCAATGAACGCGTAACTTAGATCTTGTGAAATTATGCTAGCATTTGAGATTGATAAAGTATATGAAAGAGTTGCTTACCTCTCTCCAAGCTATCAATCTGCTCATTGGTGAAGCTGGTGCGGTTCCTCTGCAGCTTCCTCTTGAGCCGGAGCCGCGCGGCGTCGTCGTCAGCTCCGCTGGAGCCCGCGTTGGAGTTGTCCCCGGAGCCCGTCTCGTCAGAGTGCAGGCCTTCCAGACCTTCGAGGGGCTCCTCGCCTGTAGGAGAATGAATCAGAAATTAGTGGACATATTTGAAAGTATATTTTCAGAGGGCAACATAATTATTGCTTGATGGTGTTGAAGTGAAGTGTTGGTAAGTGTCTGCCGAATTAGTAACGCTCTTGCTGTCCAACACAATGAAGAAGCCTACTGGAAAGTGACGATCAAGCCGAAAGTGGAAGTGAGCTATACCCGGAACCCTCAACTACAGAGCTAGATTGGTATCATAGCTATGAGTGAGTACTATCAAGTGTCATCTTTGAATGGGTAGCCCAAAATCCTGGGGGTGCACCAGAACATTCTGAGGAGGACACGGTCCTCCGTTTCCCTCGCTATACTTATACGCGCATGGTATTACCTAGTTGTTATTATACACAGGGCATGTTTTCAGTTTAAGTAGAAAGCGCAGATCATTTCTCAGAAAAAGTAGCCACCTAATTCTAAGCTTATCGTATTATTAACCGTAAAGTTTTCCATCCAAAATTAAGAGGACAATTAATTTGATTAATTCACTTTGATTAAACTCGGCAGCCATCACTTTCGGATCTTATCGCGGGAGTTGTTATCGAGTTGGCCGCAACTTACCAGACTATATTTTACCAAGTTTGTTTGTGCTCTCGCGGTCCCGCCTGATTTATTACGTCTTGAAAATTTGCAGTTACAACTGCTGGGTGATTTAGAATGTGGGGTGTCTGGGTGGTTTTCATGTGTAACATACCTACCTATGTACCTACTTTTCTTGCACGAGAAGTAAGTTTAGTCTGACTTAAAAACTGAAAACTTTAAGTACACTTTATACCAGGGGTAGCCAACTTGATTAGACATAAGATCTACTGTTTACTAACGAAACCCTGGGCGATCTATCACTTACATACTTCTTGAAATCTTAAATGAAACAGCATAGTTTAGTACACAATCATGTAGTATTTTTTGCCTTGCCACGATCGACTGGACTAATATTCGCGATCGACCGGTTGGCCATCCCTGCTTTATACAATACCACAGCAACAACGTTTTTCTGCAAGATGTTTTGTTATTTTGTAAGCATTACAAGTTTGTTTTTGTTTTTCCCCAAAACTTTTCCGTTACTAGTAGTTAATTCCATATGTTTTAATTAATTAATATTCATAATTACAGTAGTAAAATGTTTGTTTTACTATTTCAACGATGAATGAACTCGAAGAAAGTAAATAACGAACATGGCACTAATATTTCGGCTGAAACAAGCTTCCAAAAGACGCGACTAACTTAGGCTGAAAATGATCCATGTAGATAGATACCAGTATCTGGCGAGTCCCCTCGCAAAGTTACAGCACAAGTAATATTAATTGTCCGAATAACTCGATAACACTCGGATTTATTCGAGTTTCGCGATTTTAATCATCGCGACTTACCTCCGTTCGGTTGAGTAAAGTTATGATACGGGAATTGAATTGTTTCAGTGGTTCTTGAGTAGGTAGGCATACAAATAAATGTGATATGAGTATCATTCGATGTTGTGTTACCTATTTGGAGTATTCGTGAAGTTATTATAACTTTGAGTTAAAACAATATTGAAATGATATTAGGTATATAGGTAGGTACTTACTTGGCTATGTCGCGGACCACCTACTTTTATTCTACCTACCTACTATCGAAAGATTGTTTACTCATTATGATAATAATAACTACACAAGACTACAAAAGTTTTTCATGGACATAAATTTTTTGAATCGATATGAATAAGGAAAGGACGTGGGTTATAAAAGTGAAAGTGAGCTTAATTTTCACCTTAACACGATTCTTCGTGACCATTGTGCCTTCTGGCAAGTAAGTAAGTATTTACAAAACTCTACCTACCTATCCATATTTCATTCAGTTAACTAGAGCAGAGAAAATCAGACAGTTAACTAGGTATTACATAATACTGATGTTTATTTCCAATACGTCATTCAGGACGTAATTTCAGTTTTTCAACATGAATTTCCAGGGATTTGTTTTGTTCCGAGGCGTTTCCCGGCTCGGGGAGGATAAAACAATTATAATCCGGTCGCGGTGCGGTTCGCCGTTATAACCGGGTACCGGCTGACGGCTCTGCAGACTGGATACAACGATCGGGGTCCCTTGATACTTGCTAAAACTAGGTTTTGAATTAATTAATCTGTTTATTATCATTTTCAGACGTGTCATGAGTTCATGACGTAGACAACCGTGGTGAAATATCCGACTCTACAACTCTAGAACGAGACATGGTTTATGAATCATGACATTATCAACCTACACCTTAAGGCCGGGTAACAGAGAAAATGGCGAAAATGAGGTTTTCATTTTTCATTTTTGAGGTACTAAACAGTAAAATAAAAGGCTAAGATTTTTTTTGGGCATAGTTGAGGATATTTTCTAGGGCTATTAACGGATGGAAACACGATTTGATGAAGTTGACTCGATAGAATAAATTCCCAAAGTTACCTCTATTCGTTTTCTAATTATGGTTTTATTTTTAAAATAAGCGATTTGAGATTCTGAATCTTTTACTAAACTAAAGTTCAGAAATAACTTGAGGGCTTTTAACGGATGAAATTTTTATATTGCGTCTTATTTAGTTACTATGTTAAAAAATGTGGAAAAAATCGCCCATGACGGCTTGGACAATCTCAATCAGTCGCGCGGTGGCGCTTACGGAGGACGGACGCGTGCCAGTTTTTTGGCCGTGACAGTTCTCGATTTGTCAATATTTTTGACAATGATGACTTTGATGAGTCACAGTATAATAATACCAGTGTTACTGGAGAAAGCTAAAATTTTTGATAATTAAGAATTCTGAATTTTGTCTACCTATTGAAATTTAAATCGTTGGCATCCTTTTAAACTAAGACTCTACTCATGATACATTCCTCAAATATGAGACAAAACCAATGAGTTAAAATTACATTTTAATAGTACCTACATACAATCGTCTTCACTCTTTAGAAGAGCACACTGACACAAATAAATAATAAAAAATTAGGTCAGTGGGTCAAATATAGGGGCAGCTGCACGTCACTGAAAGACGATTCTGTTTACTCGGCATCTGGGCTGGAGAACATGAATCCTTGCTTACAGATGCAGATGTAAATAGAGTTATAATTGAACAAATTTTACATGAAATGTTTAACAGAACTCAGTTAAAAGACACATACATGGAATACCAATAAGGTTGCGGAGGGAAAGCTACCTATTATAAACTAGCGGCCGCCCGCGACTTCGTTCGCGTGGACCTCGTTTTACCCCCGTTAGATATGATGTTTTACCTCATTTTACCCATGTTGATAGATGTCGTTTCACGGTTTCCCCCGAATGAATATTTACGAACGTCATACCGTAGTTTGTCCAGTGCTGTAGATTTTAACCAATGCCGATAGATGGCGCTTTTAGACACGTCTTATTTATTTATTGAAATTTATTTGCCACATATCGTTATAATGCTAATACTGTAAAGTTTCAACAAAATCCGTTCAGTAGTTTTTGCGTGAAAGAGTAACAAACATCCAGACATCCAGACATCATGACATCCAAACTTTCGCCTTTATAATATTAGTAGGATATTTCACAATCCAAACTAATATTTACTATTTAGCATTTACTTACAGTAAATATTAGTTTGGATCGTGAAATATTTAAAATAAAAAAAAGAATAAAACAAAATAGGGTTTCAAATTACCTATCTATAATCTAATATTATAAAGAGGTAAAGTTTGTGTGTTTGTATATTATTTTGTTAAATTGTAAGGGGTAATCTCGGGATCTACTGAACTGATTTTAAAAAATCTTTCACCAATAGAAAGCCACATTATATCTGAGTGTAATAATAGGTTATATAAAAACCAAAAAATTCCACGCGGGCGAAGCGGCGGGCGGAAAGCTAGTTTATTTATAATTATGTAAGAGCATAATTATTAAAGTCGAAGTCAAACATTCTTTATTTGTGTGGACCTATATTAACGGGAGATTACAAGGCGTCAAATATTTCAAGAAAAAAATTAAAAACTATTATATGGCTAAATTTTGCTCTCATGGAGCCTTTACCTACTCTGACAAATTAAGACTTAGAGAAGAAACTAATAATAAAACTATTTAACTGTCCTGCAATGAAAAGCTTGATCGGGTACAACACCTCAAGTTATTTCAGAACTTGATTTCATTAAAAGACTCCGAATATCAAATCGCTTAGGTATCTAAAGTCAAACGATTCTGAAATGTCAAGTGGACTAATGAATAACCCATTAAGATAGTAGCGCCCTCCTGTCAATGACATACCTGGAACGATAGAGTTTTGAACAACTAATAAAAATGCTTTGTCCTAAATGACTGACGGATATCGTAGAGACCTGAAAGTTGGAAGGTGTGTTCTTTTTATGACGTAGACATCTCATAAGAAAAGATTTTCCGAAATGGGGTCATGAAATGAAGGGGGTGAAAAAAGGGGGCAAAGTTTGTATGGGACAAAGTGATTCCTTGGTTCAATCTACTTGAAATTTAGTTTAACAATACCTTAATATAATTCATGAAAGACGTGTGGAACGGGTAGAAAGTAATTTTGGCAGTCATTTTCTTCGAAGTTGATATCAATACTACTTAGTGCCTTTGATTTAATTACTTTTTATTTTTACAAGTGTTTGAAAACTCCATTTCAGATTGTGTTCAATGTCAAGTGAAATCTCAAATTGAAATGTCTCAATCTCAATGAGGAGACTCTGTATTTATTCCTAGAATTCCCCAAACACCGTCAAATTACCCTTTCGAATTCAAGACAGTGCAGTTTCCCATCAGTCTGCTTCGTAATGACTATAAACAAAGCTCAAAGTCAAACTCTAGGGACCTCTGCTTAAACTCCCATGAGTGCACAGAGGTACGCAGGTAACCGCGTGTGATGCTCATAGCAATTTTCGATAGGTACAGAACCCCGTACATACGTCATACATATTATAGAAAGAAAACACCCAGACCAAAACAAACAAATATGTTTCTGCAATTTTAGTATGATATTTTTATTTATTAATAAACAAAGAGACTGAACAAAATTGATGCGTACCTATACTGATTAATGTTATTAACCACATGCAAAGCTTCGTGAATTGCAACAACTATAATTAAATTTATTATCCAAGCTCTAAATAATCGCTACTAAGAGTAACTTATCATAAAAAAAAAATCCAATCGCTCAAGCTCCCAAGGGTCTACCGATAGGTCGGGTGACGTAATCTTGAAATTCTTTAAGCCGGTGCAGCACTTCCAGAAGGTCGGGCGACGCCACGGCCACTTTGAACCGTGTTTACTTCTGCAGTTATATTTTATATTTATTCGATTCTAGAATATATTCCCAAAAAGTCTGAAAGGTGTTTTAATTTGTATCACTTGGATATGATTTGTATTAGAAAGTGTTGTGAGTGTGACGCTTGAAGGGAAGGAAGTCAACCTAACCTAACCAACTGCGTATTTCTATACTGTGTAGCTGGAAATTGTGGCGCGAGCTCTTTGACGCGCTGTTTTCGGCGAAGAATTGCGTGCGCAGATTTTGACAGCGCGAAATACCTACTTTAGAAGAAATACCAAGCCTTAATTGAGTGAGTGAGTGAGTGAGTCATTAAAAGCAAACAAAATTAAAGAATCTTTACTAGTCTCAAATATAGTGCAGTCTTGGGGACCATAAGAAGGTAAGCACAGTTGGATCTTTAAGTTGAATACTATGACTGCGACAATTTGATACTTATGCGACTCGATTTCAGAACATAGGTAAGTTTGATTTGGCTTTTCATCAGTACAAGTAGGTAGGTACAACCCAGAACACGGCGTAACACACGTTTGCTGAATAAAATAGATTAGGTAGGTACCTACGATTTATATGATCTGTACTCCGATACCTCTATTATTGATTAAACAAAAAACAAAAGGTTGTTGCAATATTTCTAGTACATTATTACAAGTTAAATACTGCGACCGTGATACCATGAGACTTGACTTGAGGCTTGAGATAATAGTCTACTATTAGTTGTGATTCTGTTCGAACTTCGAGGGATATGGAATAGTGAGAGTGACCTTACTAGTTTGATACTTGTGAAAAGGTTTGATAAACATCAGGGAGACCTAGCTTTTAGGTTTTTTCCAGTTGTTATAACGAAAGATTTAAATCTGCAATAAGACTACCTATCTTAATTGGTAAATTATAATATAATAAAACAACGTATTATGTGATTCAGGAATCTTCATAATGCATCAATTTCATATAACAACATGCATCTGTTTCACTAAAAAATATTGCATTTCGATTTGCACAACTTAAGTGGCAACAAAAACCCCGGTAATTAAAAGTTAAGGCAAGCCCAAATACCGAGCGCAGGGGATGAAACAATTATAATCTGTTTCTGTTGCGGTTTGTCCTGTTTATTTGCCGTGACGGACCTGCCTCCGCCTACGCTGATTCGATATCTTGATCGTTGTTAGAAAATAAATACTGTTTTTATCATTGATGATTTATTTAATTTATTTAACAATTCATCGTTACAAATTACAACTCATTTTTAAACTTAAAAAGTTAAATTAGAAATTGTTAGGCAATATATCAATTAATAAACTGACCCAAGTGAAATGAATCAAGTACTCTCAAAGTAAGACAGAGGCGATTAGGTAACTATAAACACGCATAACTTTAATAGATACGTTATGAAATGTAAATAATATGTAACGCATATAATATTCATCATAACTCGCTCACTAATAATGCTCCTGCTCACCACACTAACATTTACTTCTAGCAGTATCCAAATCTGCAATAATTAATGGCGGCGTGCCCTGTCACAAACCAAGAGGCCAGGTGAAAACGTAAGTGATTAAAACAAACTCGCAGACTTCTAAATCATGTCACAGTCAAGGAATACTATAACCCCGATAACGCGAATCTCAAACACAATTCCCAGTTACAAGAGCTAACTCCCGCGAATAAATTAAGCTCAAGTGTCAAGATTTCTCGGTCGGCGTCTGCGGAGCGCGAAGGGGCGGCGGGGGGGCCGTAACGCGCGCGTTCATGCAGAAACTGACGATAACAGCCCGGCCTACCACGTAACCCGGGGAGGCATATCGCAAGCCTAAAAATGTATGCCCAATAATGGAGAGTCGGTTTTGACAACGCACTTTAGTTCGTAACGCCCTCGATTCCGCGTACCTGCGACAGATAAGCGCTGAGTATTGAATTAACCGAAATTAATGTGAAGGAAAATAATTTTACAGCCGCCCGTGCTTCGTAGACGGCGTATCGTTATCGCGTTAACAGCTGGGGGGTTGTAGTGAAGTTTTTATGATAACGTAGAAAATAAACATGAAAAGTCTACTGAGAATCTTACGTTAACGATCTTCAGTCTTTCGTAGCGTCGTAGTAGCGTAGCCCGTAGCGTCTACGAGACTACGACTCGACGCTACAGCATCGTTGGATTGCTTCATTTATGTTACATGCTTGTTTCATGAATTTTTATCGTTTCCCTGACTGCATAATATATTGTGTTTGATTTTATATGTTTTTTTTTATCAAGTGTTTTCAAAAGATTGCACCTAAGTAATGTCGTTATTGTTTAAAGTATTAACCAACCGCCTCTGTGGTCTAGTGGTAAGACCACCTGCTTCAGACGCAGAGGTCCCGGGTTCGATTCCCAGTGGGGGCAGATTTTTCTGTTCGGTTTGGTTGGTGGTAGGGCTTGTTCTAAGTCCGCCTGGCTAGCTACCACCATCTTACCTAAGTCTGTCGCCATAACAACAATGTTAACAGCATTAAGTCAAAGTCAAAATTTCTTTATTTGTTTAGACTAATAAATAGTTCTTACAAATCGTCATTTTGCTCTTAAGGAGCCTCTACATGTCTCATAATCTTTTTACCCTACCAGCGCTTCGAGACCAACATTATTGTGTTCCGGCAGTTAGAGGTAAGATAGCCAGTTCCTCCGTGGTTGAGGATTCCGGGTGAAGCTCGCTTCCACCTTCGGCCTGATCATCATTTACCATCAGGTGAGATACAGGCCAAGAGCTTCCTCGTTGTGGACAAAAAAAAAAAAAAAAAAAAAGTAGGTACTTATTAAAGGTACCTATTTAATATTAACGAAGATTATAAAAGGGATGGTTACCGCACCGTGTTACGTGGTAGGGCCCGTAGTGTTTTTATAGCGCCCCCTCTTGGTTTATGCGCGGATACAAAATACTGCAGCGCGCCGGACAGAAAAACGTTGCATATTCCAGTGTCTGAATTAAGCGGGAGATTTTACATAATTTTACATGTTATTAAGTACTGCACATTATTGTGGGTTTGTGAGTTATTTACCTGCTTTTAAACTAGTATTACTTTAATTCAAAGGATTTTTCTAACGAAAGATAGTTCGGTACTGGTAAGTGTGTATGCTTTTTGTGAAATAGTAAAATAGTACTTAGGTTAGTGAAAAAAAATTAAGGTTAATTAAAATTAGAAAAAAATATTGTAGGCATTGCAGTTTATGTTAAAATTAAAACTTTTGCATTTTTCCAAAACATTGGTCGTACTTTTTTATTTTTACCTCACACATCGCTACTCATTTAACTCTTAAAAGAGATAGCCTTACTTGCTGAAAAAGGGAAATTCGTACACAAAAAGAAATCTCCAAATTATGCGGTCACATTATACGTAGCGCTACAACTTCTCGTGTCACGCTGCGAACATGACACCTCGAAATACAATCCTAAAATATGACCAGGCGCTCGACCCACCTCCCCACAGTCGCTAGTCTTTATGCCTTTGTGTTAAGGCTGAGTTTGGGCTGGCTGATGGACTTTCGGCCGCAGAGCGAGTGGTATCAGAAGCCCATCTGTCAGGAGAACATTAATGTTTCATGAAGCCGAGCAGATCCGTATCAGATAATAGACACGTCGGTGTTTACCGTCACTCAATGTCTGGGGACGCGGGAAAATATCTCGTAAATTATCTACCTTTTGCTTGGGTGGAAATAGTTATTTTGATAATTTTGAAAAAAGCCCGTAAGGATTGGACGTTGTATGCAATGTCGTGTAAATGTTGTCTGTGCAATGGGGTAATTTTTTAGTTTCAAGTCAACACAATAAGATAAGACTTTTAAGTAAAATGCATACCTTATCCTTATTTTTTTTATAAGAAAGACTAGATCAAAAGAAACCTTTCTGGTCTTCAGTGGGCATATGTGGCGCTTAAGGTACTTTATTTATATTATTGAATTGTATTAATAATGCCTAATGCCCGTTTTCACCATCAATCTCTAATTTTAAAGTGACCCCTATGGTAATGCATTGACAGGAATTTACAGGGGTCACTTAAAAATTAGGGATCGATGGTGAAACGGGTATAATACACATAACGTATGCTTTTTTCGTTCGTTTCAACTGCTTTTTTTTTTAAATAAAAGTTTGTTCGAGGAAAACGTTTGGATTGGTCGGAAAGAAATTGAATAAATCCTACAAGGTGCTTGTAGCATAAAGATAAAACGTAAGTCCATTGGCAGTCGGGTCACGCGCCGGCCATTTTGCGAGGGTAGGCGCAGGTAACTGATACCGCGCGGCGCGAGTGTGAATATGAATGTTTTATTGGGGGGCAAAAATTGAAAATTATACTTAACATTCAGGTATAATCCTTTTTGTGCGTGGAGAATTTAAATCACAACTTAAGGCTGAGTTGCACCACCTAATTTTGACCGTATCTTTAACGATAACCGGTGTTTTTTGTATGGAGTTTGACAGATTTTTGACGTTTGTCAAAGTTAACCCTTAACCACTGACGTGTCATTTTGTTACACTAACACTGACGTACGTACGGCATACGTACGTAACTTTGAAGTCCTCTTGATGTATCAATAGAGTGTATTAGGGTGTCCCTTATAAGGCCGAAAAACAATTTTTTTTAGATATTGAAATGCATACCCCCTATTTCTTTTCGTACTACTCAGACATACTTAAATACAAAATTTCATCTTCCTACGTCAACATTAACCCGTGCCGACCGAGCTCTGAAGATTTTGAAAAATTCTGGTTTTACCCCTTTTATTAAGTAGCTAAATCAATTAAAATATTTAATTTTTATAAAATATTTATAAAAAGAAGATAACATTACAGATCAGACAATATATTTTACTTTTGAGGGACCCTTTTTTACATTCTGGATACAGATTTCCATGCTCCTGAATATTGGCCTGATTTTTGCTACACTGTGCGAAGCAAAAAAAGCTTTTGCTCTTCCTTTGCAGTGATATAACCAAGAAAATCTTGCATAAGCTTTATAGCCCTTTCAGCTGTATCATTAACTACCCTTAAAGAAAGCACTTTTTTGCCTTTAAATAGGCAACATCTTTATCTCATATAGAAATGTGTCTCAGGGGGAAATTATTATCAATTTTCAATCGAGAAAATAAATTTATACTCTTGACAGACACAAAACCACTCAATGGTTTTCCAGCAACAATAAATAAGGTAGTATTATTATCAATTCATTAAAAACAGGATAAAAAATTTGTACAATGTCCTATTTACCATAGAAATAATCATACCTTCTTTAGATGGAATGTATCTCTTCCCAGAATCATACATACTCTCTCTTTGTACTTTTGCTACAATATTGACGGTGTTTGTTCATTACCTTCATCATCAAAGAGTGATAAAACGGCAATTTCTTCTGATATGAAGTACCAAAGATGTTGACTAAACTTGCTCAGGGCTGCCTTGGAAATCAATTTGTCAACACTCTCATATACCTTTTGGAAAGTGGATGTCAAGAGTGCCTTAAGGCTTTCCTCAGAGCTGGTAAGCTGGTCGTGATGTCCTTGCGTTTGTATAGAATCTTGCGTAGTAAGAGATGACGATAAACCTCCGAAACATATTTGCTCTATTTTTTATTTATTTATTTGTTTAATTTTCTTTGTCTTGCACTTTCTACTTTCTTAACTAACTTTTTGTCTACACCTTAACACTCTGGACGTGTTGGTTTTATTTGATTTTGTTAAAATATTTTATTTGTTTTTAAATCCTCCTCACCGCGGCGCTTATAAATCTTGATTTTTTTAAATATTTTTTCTTGCAACTCCCTCCAAGCATGGTGAAGATACACAAGTTTTTTTACACAGTTAGGTTCTGGTAGGATTTATAGCTTTTCCCAAAATATAATACACTCCCGAATGATGAGATTATAGCTTTCAATAATATTTAATTAACTTCGCAAAATATGTTAAAAAATACTGCAAAAACTTGACGATTAACGGTAACTTTGTGCCTATTATTTGATTAATTTACGTCCTCGACTAAGAAAATACTTTTTTTATTGCTTCTTAATTCCTGATGATGATGAGATGGCTATCTTCTAAATGTCAAACAAACGAGATTAATTGAGAACAAATGACAAATACCGCGAATACGCACCGCGCTACTGCCGCGCAACATGTTTCGATGCAAGTCGGCACGGGTTATCGTACTCCAAATAAGGTAAAAATTTATTTCCGAGTGTTTTAGAGGCAAACAAACAAAACTAAGACCTATGCGTTACAAATTTAAAACTTTGAAAAATAAGGGACACCCTAGAGTGTATCTTTGGTGAAATTTGAATTTAAATTATCTACACAAATGTTTATATTAAATAAAGATAGTATAAAAAATATAATAATATTAATAGAATAGTATGATATTGGTGAAATCTTTCAGAAGTAATAAAAGTTACAGAGGCATTTTTTAAAAATCATCACAAAAATATTCGATAGCAGTACGAAATTTTATTTTGGCCATATTTTTGATTAAGAACAGTTTTAATCAGGAAAAAATCACAATAGCAATAATTCACAAAATAAGCCACTTTTTAATACAGTTCATTTAGGAAGGTTATTTTCTATAGTATTTTTTTGATTGATGACCTGGTCGCCAGTGTGCCGTGCTTCAAACTAGTTAGGAAATATGAAAATATGGTATACAATCTTCAGAAGAAGTCAATCCAAAGCCATTAACTGAAGTCCCTTCACCATCATGATGATTGTCCTCGAAAGACACAACCGATATAAAAAAAATTCATCCACTGGATTTTTTGCTAATTTCTTCGTCATTTGCAATATTTTTTGGATTAAATGAGGTTTTTTACATATAGACGACAAAGAAAATAAATTAGACTGCTAACGATTAATTTTATCTATGGACCACCATACTTATACGATTTTAAAAAAGTTACACTAACACTGACGTTACGTACCACATACGTCGGGTAGTCAAGTTCTCCTACTTAGGAACTTGCTACCCATTTATTTTCTGCCTTCGCATACGCATCTCTGGCCACTAGGAAACTACCAAAAAGGACACGCAAAAATTCCCGCACAAAATGAAGTTTTGAACGAAAAACCGTTTGACCGACGTACCACGTACGTACGTCAGTGGTTAAGGGTTAAAGTAAGATGGTGCAGTGCAACTCAGCCTTAGAGTTTTGATTTAATCTTAATTCGAATCGAAGTAAGAGTATCCGTGATTCCTTGGTACTTTATTTAATTTTGTGTTTGTTTTGTTTGTTACTATACCTAAGTATCAATGGCTCTAGTGAAAAAATAACGCATGAAACTAAATAAAACACGGGGTTGCCATACATTATCGTCTATAGGGAAAACAAACTAATTACACACATACTCAACTTAGTTTTAATAATTGTTTTAAATTATAGTCCAAACACTGCTACAAGGTACTTTACCGTGTAATTTACTTTTCCCCTGCGATTTATGTCATATACACAGGTACATGTATAATTAAATTGAAAAATTTTAACTAGAGATCCTGTCAAATACCTGTAGGTAAATACAGGTGCGCAACATCATCACTTCATCAGATTGAAATTCAAATTCTTTATTAGTATGTAGGTCCTTTTCAGGACACTTCTAAGTACCTCTACGAAATGAACTAAATCGAATGCGATATCGAATATCTTACTAATACTTATTATAAATGCGAAAGTAACTCTGTCTGTCTCGCTTTCACGCCTAAACCACTGAACCGATTTTGATGATATTTGGCATAGAGATAGTTTGAGTCCCGGGAAAGGATATAGGATAGTTTTTATCCCGGTTTTTTAAAACAGGGACGCGCGCGATAAAGTTTTTTTGTGACAGACAAAATTCCGCGCGGGCGAAGCCGCGGGCAAAAGCTAGTTAAAACATAATCGTTTACTGTAACCAGAAACCTTAATCAATTTGAATAAATTCCCTTTTTTAATAATTCCCCGAAGCTTAACCACATTAAAACCTTCACACAAGGTGTTCCATACACACATGCATATGTCATACAATAATTATATGTTGTTTACCGCGTGGGCGGGGCAGCGGGGTGTGAGTAATGTGCGCACCGCCCCACCCCACCCCCGCAAATGCTTTTTTTCGTCTACGCTTTGTTTCGTTGTGTTAATACCGATTGGGACTGCATTTGTGTTAACAAATGACAAGCGCGAGTTCTTTTTCATAAATGGCATCGATAGTTGTTCTTTTTAGGCCAGTATTTATGTATAACAGTGTTGAAACTGTATTTGATAAAGATTTTTTTCGTTCACGCTTTGTTGGCATTGCACTTGTGTTAACAAATGACAAGCGCAAGTTTTTTTTCATAAATGGCATCGATAGTTGTTCTTTTTAGGCCAGTATTCATGTATAACAATGTTGAAACTGTATTTGAGAAAGATTTTTCATCTACGCTTTGTTTCGTTGTGTTAATACCGATGGGGACTGCACAAATGACAAGCGCGAATTTTTTTTCATAAATGGCATCGATAGTTGTTCTTTTTAGGCCAGTATTTTCTTTATCCACAACGAGGAAGCTCTTGGTCTGTATCTCACCTGATGGTAACTGACGATCAGGCCGAAGGTGGAAGCGAGCTTCACCCGGAATCCTCAACCACAGAGGAACTGGCTATTTTACCTCTAACTGCCGGAACACAACAATGCTGTTAACATTGTTGTTACGGCGACAGACTTAGATAAGATGGTGGTAGCTAGCCAGACGGACTTAGAACAAGCCTTACCATCAACTAAACCAAACAGAAAAATCTGCCCCCACTGGGAATCAAACCCGTCCCGGGTTTGACTCTGCGTCTGAAGCAGGTGGTCTTACCACTAGACCACAGAGACGGTTAAAAATATGAACACTCATATTTATGTATAACAATGATGAAACTGTATTTGATAAAGATTTTTTTTGTCTACGCTTTGTTTCGTTGTGTTAATACCGATTGGGATTGCACTTGTGTTAACAAATGACAAGCGCGAGTTTTTTTTCATAAATGGCATCGATAGTTGTTCTTTTTAGGCCAGTATTCATGTATAACAATGTTGAAACTGTATTTGATAAAGATTTTTTTCGTCTAAACTTTGTTTCGTTGTGTTAATATCGATTGGGACTGCACTTGTGTAAACAAATGACAAGCGCGAGTTTTTTTCATAAATTCTTCACTTTTTAGGCCAGTATTTAGGTATAAATGTATGTTGAACTTCATTCAATAAAGTTTTTTTCATCTACGCTTCGAGTCGTAAATAGTAATTGGAACTGCTTAATTTGTGATGAGCGCGATTTTTTTCATAATGGTATGGAGACCACACACGTATTTGTTCTTTTTAGGCCAGTATTTAAATATATCGATGTTGAAATTGCATGATCATTACCTATGATTAGTATTCTTTTACTATTAAATTTGCTTTGTTTCGTTGTGTTATGATGAGTTCTATGTTATATTGCGCTTGTGACTAAAAGAAATTCACAGATTATTTAATTTAGTTTGACTCTATCTTAAGAAAGTCACCTGAACACGTATGCTTATTTAGACAATATTTAAGTAATAAACAACAAAAAACAGCAAAACACACTTATTTTCCTGGCCTTGAAAGAAAACCAAAATTTAAAACACATACAAAACTTCAAAAGGAACCCGTAATTTATAATCAAGCATCTAATTTTACCCGTGCCCCAACTCGCATAAAACTTTATACGATAATATTTCAGCTTCAGTTTATTGAAACAAACGCACAAAGCGTCCCAAATTAACAGATATAATCACATGTAAAGACCCTTTAGCGCGTTTTATAATCCTGTTACACGCGTTATTGACAACCCTTTGTGCGTTCGCGCGATTCTGCTGCGATACATTTCATGTATTTGACTAACTCCTGCCTGCGGCTCCGTCTGTGTTTGATAAATTATAGCCTATCTGATTTGCAAGCTATAGTTAATATTGTAATTAAAGTTTGATCAAAATACTTACGATAAAATAAAATTTTTGACAACATTCATCTTTGACTGCCTAAGGCAGTTCGATTTTTTCAAGTTATTTATAATTTTCAAATTAGTTTGAAATGCGACTCTTAACGCTAAAAAATAAATAACATTCATCTATCCTCACAAATCGGGTTTATAATTTTGTGATTAGGTATCTTAACAGATGTTTGACCAACTCGTAAGATTTTAGACATCAAGTTGAGGTCAGAATTTATTTTATGAAAGCCCACTATACAAACTGCAGTTTTAATTGCCAAGTTTCACGTAGGAATACAAGTTATATTTGTAGTTATGTAGTTAGTTTGAGAAATATGAAAAAAAAATACACGGATTCCATAGGAGGCAGAAAGGAATTGGCAATAAAAACATATTTTTGGGGTACGAAACCCTAAAAAGCAAGACATTAAGGCTGAGTTGCACCACCTAACTTTGACTATAACCATAGCGAAAACCAGTGACTTTTGTATGGAGTTTGACAGATTTTTGACGTTTGTTACAGTCAAAGTAAGATGGTGCAACCCAGCCTAAGTTTGTGAATTTGCCTACTACATTTAAAACTTATACTTAAAAGTGATATAATACTGATAGAATGAGATAAGAATTAATGAAATATTAGTATTTAAACCTTACAGTTTTGGCCAAAGTATGTGACAATTAAAGCAGTCCTATGTAGCCCCGAGCAGTCGATGCTTTATATAAGAAAACCATCAGCTTCATTTAAAATACTTACACAAAACATTCGTTCAATAAATAAAAACTATCATAATTTTGAAACACTCACTGCGCGTATCCCATTTGAATGTGATGTCTTTGTTTTGACAGAGTGCTGGTTACCATGCCTTAGTAATACATTTATTCCAACTCCACTTAATTTCACACTACATAAAACCTCAACCCACCTGAACCAAAGTGATGGAGTTGTTGTCTTCGTTAAATCAAATCTATGTACAAGTCAGGAAGAGCCCGATTTTCAGTCCTCCGCCTCTGGCTTGATCGTAAAAATCAACTCGGACCTAGCCATCTTATGTGTTTATCGCTCTCCTTCAAACAAAAATATTGACACCTTTATCTCATCTCTCTATACAATACTACTTGGTTTAGCTAAATACAAATCAGTTATACTTGCAGGAGACATAAACATAGACATAAAACCGACATCGACAGACTCCCGCCAGCACGACTATCTAAACTGCCTGGCTTTTCACGGTCTCCTACCGGCTCACACTCTTCCAACCAGAGAGAACAATTGTCTGGACCATATCTTTATCCGCACGAACCTCCCATCTACTACACTTATTTTAGACTCCACGATCACCGACCACTTTTCCTCATTGCTCTCCATTAAAAATAAACCCCACAGGATGAATATTGACAAAACTATTATCAAAATTAATTATGCTACTCTAGATGAAACTTTCAAAAACATTGACTTCTCGGCTATTCTTAAATCTGATGACCCTGAAATGTCTACCAATGAGTTTATAAATATAATCTCAAGTGCCATAACAATTAATAGCTCCAAAATAAAAATTTCTTCACGGAGAACGATAATCAAGCCGTGGATCACTCCAGGCTTACTCCGGTGCATGAGGAATAGAGACAAACTTCATAAAAAACATATAAAATCACCTGAAAACGATGTTATTAGGTTAACCTATACCAGATATCGTAATTTCTGTTCTAAAATTATCAAAAAAGTTAAAAGGCAATATGACACCCAAGAACTAAAAAAGGCTCGTAATAATCCAAAACTATTGTGGAATAATATTAAAAGAATTACATATACTAGTAAACAACCAGAAACTTCTAATAAATTACTTACCTTAGATCAAAATCCCATACAGTCCTGCAATATGGTGAATAGCTACTTTGTAAATATAGGAGAAGAACTTGCTCATAAGTTTAGTAGTGTCTCCCGGGTATCACACACGCTCCACTCGAATCAGCAATCCTCCTCCTTCGCACTTTCAGATACTGATGCTGAAGAGGTCTATAATACCATCTGGTCACTTAGATCGAATGCTGCTATGGGTGGGGATGGTATTTCTCCGGTCATACTTAAACGATATTCCACTATCCTGTCGCCCATACTCTCCCACATATTTAACCTATGTTTTCTTAAAGGCATCTTTCCAACCGCATTAAAAAAGGCAATAGTACAACCCATTTTCAAGAGCGGTGACGGGAATCTAGTTACCAACTACCGTCCCATTGCAATCTTACCAGCTGTTTCCAAGGTGCTAGAGCGTATTGTAAACAAGAGGCTTGTCGATTACCTGGAACACTATAACCTTTTGTCGCCACAACAGTTTGGCTTTAGGAAAAATAGATCAACGACTGACGCAGCTCATGAACTACTGGATACTATAGTTAAGTCACTTAACTCAAATAAAAAAGTACTAACCATATTCCTAGATCTCACCAAAGCGTTTGACACCGTCCCCACCGAATCTCTTCTAGTAAAGCTCGAAAAAATGGGTGTCAGAGGTAATCAACTGGACTTTTTTCATAGCTACTTGTCAGATAGAACTCAGGCAGTTAAAATGAACAACTTTGTTAGTAATGAACTGCCTATTAACTATGGCGTTCCCCAGGGCAGTATTCTTGGCCCGACTCTCTTCTTAATATTTATTAATGACCTTAGCAATCTTAGCATACTCAATAATCACATCATCTCCTTCGCTGACGATACCGCACTTACCTTTACAGCTGACTCCTGGTCGGACTTAGAACGGGTGGCCCAAGATGGAATCAACACAGCTTTTTCTTGGTTGACTAGTCACAAGCTCACTTTGAACACGTCTAAAACTAAAGTCGTTACCTTTTCTATTAGCTCAGCTACACAGCCGCCAACTGGACTTTGCCTAAAGGCTCATTCTTGCTCTAACTGGTCACTATCCTCTTGCGACTGTCCACAACTGTCCACAGTAGACACAATTAAATACCTGGGTATAAACATAGATAAGCACCTTAACTTTAAGAACCACATTCAACTCCTTACAGGTAGATTGCGTAAACTTATCTTTGTCTTTAAAACCCTTAGGCATGTAGCGAACCCCACAATCCTACAGAACGTTTACTATGCACTGTGTCGCTCGATACTTACGTACTGTATTTCCTGTTGGGGAGGTGTCCCGAAGTCTACTCTGAGGCCGCTTGAAGTGGCTCAATGGGCGATTCTTAAAGTAGCCACTTTTCGCCATATGCTCTTTCCGACACAAGAACTTTACCAGATATGTAAAGTTTTGACTGTGCGCCAATTATTCATACTTGATGTCATTCGTCTTCAACACAAAGTAACTCCCCATGTACAGATAGATAAACGCCGTAAGGACAAAATTTATACTGTTCCTTCAACTGCCTACTCTTTCACCAAGAGATTCTTTTTCTATCTGGGACCCTCTTTATATAATAAAATTAACGCCGAACTTCCGTTATACCAACTGACATTTTTTGAATTGAAAAAAAGCTTACTGTCTACTCACGGACATTGCCCGCGGGCGGCGTGACCGGAGGGAGCGGCGAGCGTTCGGCGAACGAACGAGCAATGTTCGGTTCGCGAGCGAACATCGAAGAAGACGATCCTGACGCACTCTCTTCAACGACTTTGCACAAAACGGTCTCGATACCATTGTAAATTTGTACCGAATAGATAATTAATTTCATACAGTCCACTCTTTCATTTAATTAACTTCCACTACACTCACTATCGAAGTAACACTTACGATGCTTCCTTTTAACTAAAAGTTATGATCAAACTGAAAAGTACTTTCACACGCTCACTTAACGATGCTCATACATATACACACACATACACACACACACACACACACACACACACACACACACACACACACTACAATAACAAATCCTAGTGTTCCTTTTCTGATTAGATAAATTAGGTTAATTAATAGTTAATACGTTGCCATACATCACTACCATGTCTGAGTCATAGTAATATACTATCGGTTCTTAAACTAATTCTAAATTGTGCCAATATCTGGGGTGGTGGGAGCCTGATGACCTGTACTACAGGTATGCAAATACCTATCACAGGCATCAGTCTCACACAAACAACTGTGTTTTATGAATTTGTAATGTGCTTAATAACTTGTGTCATTGTAATGTTTATTATTATGCTCACGTTACTCTACAACGCTAATGAGGATACATTTAGCGCCTTTAGAGAAGACAAGCGAACTCAAAGGGCTGTCATTTCATAATCCTGTTACATGCGCTATTTGCCCCTCGCACCCTTCCCTACGCAAATCGGTAGTTGTCGATTTCCAAACCCTTAATTAAGATTGTATAGACGACAGCACGGGAAACTAAACAATATTATCTTATGTAGTAATTGTGGATATTTTGCAACCAAAATGTATGTATAGTGTACTGTCGCCTGTACTACAATTGGTACAAATAAAAGCCAGACTTCGAAAAAGAGCTGGCAGTTGAAAAAGCTCAATAGGATCGATTCTACTTTTAGCAACAGATATTTCTTTAGACATTTTAACAAGACTATGTCCAAAACTAAGCCAAGCTTTAGGCATTAAACAATCGAACCCTCGTAGTAAACCAGTTTACAACATTGCAGTAATGTAAAAGATGCAAATTAATAATATTGATCAATAAAGTTTCTGGACTTTACTGAATACCTCATGCTTCAGTAAACACAACCATTTTATAAATGTGTTCTGATGAATAGAATTTTTATGTGTGCAATTCGTAGAAAAGAAATTAAGCACTTGAGCACACTTCAATGTTGTTTTACATAGCTACCTATTTCAGTAACTTTCACATCACTGATTATGAAATCATCCATCAACCATCTTACCTAAGTCTGTCGCCATAACAACAATGTTAACAGCATTGTTGTGTTCCGGCAGTTAGAGGTATGATAGCCAGTTCCTCCGTGGTTGAGGATTCCGGGTGAAGCTCGCTTCCACCTTCGGCCTGATCGTCACTTACCATCAGGTGAGATACAGGCCAAGAGCTTCCTCGTTGTGGATAAAAAAAAATCACCGTCTTCGCTTGGCAAACGATTACAAGATTCCGATTTAAATTCAAATTTTATAAGTTGTAAGTATGTAGGCCATTTTCAGGACACGTCCCAATGTAGCTTGCTAACTAGCCCTATCACCACTTCGGGACAACACATCGGCTGGAGTTGAGAAGAAGTGGCGAAAGGAACTCAGAAACTCATTGACCATTTTATTTTTTCTTAAAAGAAATGAGTTTTCAATAGTGAATCTCATCCAATACGCGTACATGTGTTTAGCGAGCGAGCAATAAGGAAGGGTTGTAATGAAGGCGCTCTAATTGCCATTTTGGCCGCGTGTGTGCTTCCGCCGGCCCGACCCGCGGCGAAACCCGGGACGAGGCCGGCTTTACATGCGACGACTTTTACAAACAATAATGAACCATGTCTTTGTTTCATTCTTTCGTTCATCATCATCATTTCAGCCATAGGACGTCCACTGCTGAACATAGGCCTCCTCCCTAATGATTTCCACAAAGGCCGGTTTGTGGTGGCCTGCATCCAGCGCCATCCTGCTACCTTTACTTCTTTTTTCTTTCGTTCGCTTCAGCCAAATGACGTCCACAAAGGTTCCCCAAGGGTATTCATAATTTCCACAACGACCGGTCTTTTAAAGTGTTCAGTCTTTTCAAGACCTCCAGATTTCTTGCTTTGCACCAAAAAAAGAAGAAAGATGAAGAAAAATCTCACTAATCTTTACTGAAGCCTAAACGAAACCTTGGGTGGATCTAATAAATTAAATCATTATTTTGATCGTTTGAAACATTACTTATGTACGTGACTCTTTTTAAATGTGTAAATCGCACTCACGACTTATTAAAGTTTAAAATCACTTTTCTTCATCTACCCCCGGATGACTAAGAGAAATCTAAAGTTCTAGAAGCGTTTATAAGATTTATAGAATACACAATTGAACCGTGTAAAAGCCCCTAGTGCTAGTGGTTGCTAATCACTTGTTTGTACAATTTCGGCTGATGGGGATTTGTACGTTTAATTTTGGCCGATCTGTGGGCGGACCGGGTTGTACGGAGCCAGTATGGGGAGGTGTCGGGATTGAAACGTAAATGCTTTGCTCTAAATATGGGTGGTACTAGTTAAGATTTTTGGAAATAAATAATTTTTCGAGTTGAAGTTTGTACTATGTTGTACTCGTAGACTTTTGTACTCAATTTAGAACGAATGTTACCAACTCGTAATTTGTATTACACAATCATATTGTATTATAAAGGATTAGTTTTCGTTACAATACTTACAATTTTGTAATTTAACAATGACTGAATGAAATTCCCATTCGCTGTCCGTATATTTTAATACCTACTGAAAATAGGCTTATTCCACTATTCCCCGTTAACGCCAATTTACGTTCAAAATAAAATCCTAATAATAATATAACGGAGATTAATGAACTTTTTAGTTCATTATTCCCCATTTAAAAGCTCCAATTGGCGTTAACGGGGATAAGTGAACAAAAAGTTCACTAATCCCCGTTGACGGGGATTGTCAACGGGGAATAGTGGAATAAGCCTGAAAATAATATCTGAAAGTTATTAATTAATAAAGGGTTGGTACCTAATCACTAATAGCATTATAAACATATTTTGTTCCGACATCCTGTAGCTAAAATTATCGTTATAAAATTAGTCCCATCAGGGACAGAGGATCAAAATTAAACTTTATAAATAGCTCACTAAAAGTAGTTAGTTATTAATACAGGGTGAAATGTAATGAGATTACTACTATATTGTGATAAAACTATTTCTTTTTAAGGTAAGGGTCTTGAAGGGATTGTGTAAAGTAGGTACCTAATTATCTATTGTGTCCAGCAAAGCGTAAGTATTTTGATCTGATAAGTATTGCACTGCACTTCCATTTTCATATTATTTGCAACCTAGATTGAAAATGATTCCCTTGATCCGTCTCCAATCCAAAATCTATCAAAATTAGTTAAGTGTAAGTATATGCAACCGTAAACTGACAAACATACACAGGCATAAATAACATTAGTACATGTTTGCCAAACATCAAAACTGTCTCATTTCCCCATGAATTCCCGCTTAAATTATACATCCTAATTACAATACACAGACAGTCCCTTGAAGCCCAATTTCAAAGGTTGCTGTACATATGTACGTCGATGTGACGATCGCTCGCTCGGGGCTATATCCCGAACACCCTGTATGTTTATGTGCGGCGGCTGGCTCAAAGCGGCCCTTTGATCTGTGTAGGTATAGACTAGCACAGCCCTTCTATTTCGGTGGGCGTCTTGGGGAGCCAGTTAAAACAGGGTGTATTCCAGAATTGTGGTTAGATTAGTTCAGGTCTGAGGTTAAATTAATTACAATTATTTTATTTCTATTAGGGGTACTTTTTATTAAAGCATTTTAAATCTTTCGCCACTTTTCTCAGTAGGATCTGATGTCCCGAAGTTATGTAGAGCAAGCAATTATTTCAGAGTAACGATTATAAGATGTGTATAAGGGCTGATTTTTAACTGAGGAATAAACTTGTCGTTTTGACATATTTTCCATACTGAAACTGTCAATGTGCCAAATGATTATGAATATGAACTTATTCTTCAGACAAGAGTTATCCGACGATTGAAAAATCAGCCCTAAGCCAAGAAAAAGGCCCATGTAAATTAAAATAAATAAATAAATAAATAAATATCCTTGGACATTTTACACTGCGCTTCTAGTCCCAAACTAAGCAAAGCTTGTACTATGGGTACTAGACAACGGATATAAACATACTTAAATACTTTTATTTTTGTAAATACATACTTATTATACATAGAAAACACCCAGTCCAATACAAGCAAATATGTTCATTCACACAAATGTTTGTACTGTGCGGGAATCGAACCCGCTACCTCCGGAATAGTAGTCCGTTTCGAACCACTACACCAAACGGCCGACGAATTGAAATGAAATTTCATAAAACGTGTTGTATTAACATTATTATTACATGTCATTATGCATTCTATTAAATGAATGGTATCTTAGATAAAACAGATTCTAAAAAAATGTTTGATCTTTTGATAGCTATGCAATCGATTTTAGTGTAGTACCTATCTATCATTTGTACATACTTTTGAAATAGATCAAATCATATAGCAGAAGTAAAACTTTTATTGGTAAAATAATTGAGTTTATTACGTCATGAAAACATAATATTTCACGCGTCAAGAGAGCTCTAGTTCGGATAACTTTATTTATAATTTGAAAGTGTTTTTGAATTTAATTTGTTATTAAGCTATATTTGGGATAGTGCCCTAGAAAGGACCTATTCCAGCATGATTTTGAATTAAAGTTTTCATGTCGGATTTTTCATGAGCTTTTGAGGAAAGCTTTGTACGTCTTTGATTTTAAATAAGTATGCATAATGACATACTATAACCATAATTGACATGCGCGCGTAATCTATTAGGTATTAGGCTACCGTAAATCAGTATTTTTCTCGTATGACACTGATAAATAGCACTTAGAAGGGACATTAAGAACTCTTCCTGCTGGTATCTATCACGGCAACCCCAAACAAACAAAAGGTAGAGACATTCCGCCCCAAACGACATCACTACACTTCATTACGCGGCGCTCGATAACTCACGGCGAATAAATATTCAACGCGCCATACATCTCACTAATTTACTACTACCAAACCCCATAATAACCATTTATCCGGAACCCGGCGTATAAAATATACTGCGACATTTTTCTTTGCCTTATCTTCGGAGACCAGACGGGGCAGACGGTTACCTCTCCCTCTCACACTTCTAACTTTCCCGATCGCGCTGTTTCTTTTACCCTGTATTTATCATGGGTTGGGTCCTTTTATTTAGTTTAGTAGAGGCTTAATGGATTTATCCAGTTGTCGTTCTTTGACCTTGCCTGTTTGTCTTAGCGTGAAGGAGCCTTAAGGCTGACCTCCAAGCGTTTGCGCCTCAATGGAGAATTTTTAAGCGTTCTCAGTATATTTTCGCGATCTCACAGAGTTCATTGTGTTTTCAGTTCGATTTCTTGAAGCGTTACAATTGGATTTCAGTCCTACTTTTATTTGTAAAGAATTTTATAAATGCGAAATATAAAACCTGTGTGAGTTACGTACTTTACGAATGTAGAGCTCAAGAATTGTTGACTGATTTTATTTTAGTATAACCTAGTCTATCCATCATCAGACTAAAGTATTTCTTTTTGCAATGTCAACAAAAAAAAATAAAAATAAAGTGTCGTCCTAAAAAGGGACTTTCCCTTACATGTCTCATAATCTTTTTACCAGACCAGCGCAGCGCTTCGACATTTTGGCAATATTCTTCCAACAAGTTAGCAACAGAAACAGATTATCTGTTTATCCGCTTTTCAGATCCGTTGACAGACACTTACTAAGTATTAAATTACTAAGATGCAAATGTTGACTAAGTAATTACTCAGATTCTAGGTATTCTAGGTGAAAATGTATCAAAATCACAAAGCGGTATGGTTCGAACGGCCTCTTTACAGTGCTGTCAAAACAGTAGCGTGCCTCCGGGCTCACTTTGTTACTGGCCAATTATTTCGGCTTTGTGCGGCTGTACGCTGATTTACCTTTGCTCTGAATTAAAAATAATAATGGAATATGAAGAGAAACAAAACTTCGAACATTGAATCATTAATTTCAAAAATCGAACAGCTTTGAAATTTTAAATGCTCCTTTAGTTTTTTTCCTACGGTATGTAGTGGTAAAGGTGGCCAGTGTTAAAATAATGGAAAATAATAAGTTTTCAACAAAGAGGTTTTTTTGGAGTGTAATAGCAGAATAATTAACAAGCTAAAAATAGTACATACGCTATGATTACAACTTAAATAATTAACTTTTTTCACAAACTTATTTTAGGATAGCTTAGCGTATTCCCAAAATCTTTAAAAGCATACATTGGCAGTTACTTTTCGACTCGACGGAATATCGAGTGATCTACTAAAGTTAGACACAGCGGACCGCGTAAGTATCGCGTTACGTACTCGCACTTTCACGCTCCGTGTCGCGGCTGATGATACCGTGACAAGTGACGTGGTCACCGCAAGATTGGTGGCTCATTTGATTTTGGATCGTAAGTTAACGAGATAATGTTCAAAGTTCACTTTGTGGTAGGTTGATATGCTAAGTCTGTAGTCTGTAGGTAGATGCCAACCACTTTGGGTTTACGGGCATATTTTCGAAATAGTTTTTCGTAACGTAAATTGCATTTACTACGAATACTTTTGGTAAAGTAGTTACGTGCAATATTAAATTACTGAATGTTCCGAAAATGTATTGAATATCAGTCCAATTAATGCAGGTTAATTTTGTAATTCATTAATCTACCTATGCATCGAGTGGTGTTGTCAATGTTTTATTTTTTAAACAAACTATAGTCGGCAGTACAGCATATCATACTTCACAATGTTGTTGTTAAATCAGACCTATTTACAACTTTTAAGACGCTACAGTCAACTTTATGCACCGTCGTCCGTACTACAGTTTAATAAAATTCTCGTTTGCATAACTTTGCCTATCCGTATACAAATAGCTTCGCAACGTTTACGCAAAAAGGGTCTTTGTAGATGTTTCTTTTACCTTTTGTTTATGAGCGCTTATCTTTTATAATCTGTGCGGGATCGAAATTAAAAATTCCATATCTCCAAGCGAGTCTGCAGCTATGTGGTACTTTCGGAAAAATGCTCAAAGCCACCTAATTGGAAACAGAGTACAGACCACTACAAAGGGGGATGTTTGAGATAAAAATGAAAATTAAATCTTCCAACCGGATGGGCACAGTAATGTTTTTGACGGTGGCGGTGGCCGCCCCGCAGGGAGGGGGGTTATCCCGCAAATCGACTATCAAAATGCCGAAAAAAGTGCTGCTCCCAGACTGTGTGACCGGCTGTTGCGGATTTTCAGCCTTTTTGGTCGATTTTTAGCTTTATTTGGCGGTCGCCGACCGGTTATCGATTATTTTGGTCGCACAATGTGCAGGCGGATATGCTTGCAAATTGTAACGGCTCCCAAAAAGGTCTGTACTTATCTATGTATTTGGAAAACGTTTGTAATTAAATAACTTTGTTAGACTCTACCAGAGTCACAACTTGGCCGCATACTAGCTGCTGACTCTAGATATTTATAATACATTCAGCAACACTGAAAACTGGCAATCGTCCAAACAAATAAGACCATACATGTAAACACCATTCACTCAAATTGTCTGATAGCACAGCGGAATAATGTAGGGATCGCGACCGCCTAAATTGAGTTTTTAGGGTTCCGTAGTCCTGACAAGGAACCCTTATAGTTTCGATATGTCTGTCTGTCTGTCCGAGGTTTTGTTTGTATTATTCAAAGTTGTTATATGGCGTGCAATAAGGTGTACATAAGTATCTCAATTGCGATAGTATTTTTTTTTAACTTTAATGCCAAATTTTAGGTCTTGGTCAATTAATTATGTCTTGTTAACTGAGCTATTATTTCAGTTTATATTTTGAAGTAAGTCTTGGATGCGCGATATTTATTAATTTGTTCTAATTATACCTGAAAACAGTATACAGAAATATCAATCACAATATGGCAACTATAATCCGACTTACTTTTCTTCATCCCCGCCATGTCCCCCCCATTGCACCCAATCGCTTGGGGCCCCGGGCTCAAGCTGTGCAGCTGGTACGGGGGGGTCCGCGTGTCTATTTGCGCGGGCCAGGGGGCCCGGGGCCAGGAGGGCGCAGCCCCCGGGGCCCCGAGGAGCCGCAGCCGCTCGTACACCGGCGTGGAGCAGTCGGAGGACGGCTGCTGGCTGTTGGTCTTCTCTTTCTGGGCTGCCAGGTTGCGGAGCACCCGGTTGATGGAGGAGACCTGGTTGAGAAGTAGGTGATATTTATCTTCTAAAAAGCGAAAGGTCACTGACTAATTGACTGACTGACTCACTCACTCATCACGAAATGTCAGAAACTACAAGTGCTAGGAGTCTCAAATTTTGCATGGGGGTTCCTTTTAGAACGTATGTGGTTACTAAGACGGCATTTTGCAAAATTCAATTCCTAAGAGGGTAAAACGGGATCCACGCGTATGAAGTCACGGGCGGCGGCTAGTAAAATAATAAGAGCTATTATGAATACTTATTTAAGATTTTATTTTTAAAGAGGAAATTAAGTCCTTCTATAGGTATTTCATTGAAGGTGGTAATTGAATAACTTAGATAACAACAGTAGTGTTTTTAAGCTGAAAATAATTTGAAAATGAAAAAAAAATGAAAATGAAATTTGCCGGTCTCTGTTTGATCAATTTTCTCAATAAAATACAAATTTACTACGTATTTACCTAGATGCCTATAAAACATGGGTAGTGACAATGCTTATGGCATTAAGTTCGCCTGATGTTCAAATTTTGGCATTAAAGCATAAATAAAAGTAAATGCTTTGAAGTAGTTATCTTAAAATAGTAGGTACGTTTTCAGAAACTTCAGAGTACCTACAATATCATTTTAACCCATTGTTAGTAAAAAGTAATGAAAGGTAGAGACTTTTATACAGAACAAGTGTTTGCTCACGACAAAACATAACGCAGAACATGGATACTCAATTAAACCTCAAGTTTATTTACTCGTTTAAGTACAAGCAACACGTGTATAAGTAATTAACATCAATTACGTAATTGTGAGGGCCTGTAATCTGTATATCTTGTGTGGTGCACACTAGGGCATGTAATATCGGAAGGTTTTCAATTCCGATATTAGATCTCAATATCGGAATTCCGATATTAATATCGGAATTGAGTTCATGTGCTATAATGTTAATATTTGGTTATATTCGTAAGAATTCTGGATTGTTTACAATAAAATAATGATTTTAATCAAAATCTTTAATTTGGTACAAAACAGCACTTCATAAAATTGAAGTATTTTAAAACCATTTTTACGTTATGGGTATCCATTGCATTTGGTTTTTTATGTGACAAGAGGCAAACGAGCAGACGGATCACCTGATAATGAATGGTTACTGATAATGAGCCTAACTATATAGACTAGCAAATAATTAAAGTGTTTTTGTAAAATCACAGGCATCAAACAAACTTTTTTACTCCTTCATTATATTACCCTGTTTTGTGTTGGCGGAACGAATTTTAGAGTCATTCAAATCACGTGTTACAAAAATTGTAGAGAGTGGTAAAAAACTTGAATATGCTTGTAATTTGTTCCTTTTTGATTATCGATGTACAACTCACAAAACCATCATCATGTCAGCCATAGGACGTCCACTGCTGAACACAGGCTCCGATGCTGATTTTCACAATGGCCGGTTGGTGGCGGCCTGCATTCAGCGCCTTCCTGCTACCCTTATGAGGTCGTCGGTCCACCTTGTGGTTATGAGTCCTACGCTGTGCTTTCCGGTACGTGGCCTCCACTTCAGAACCTTGCTGCCTCATCGTCCGTCTGTTTTGCGTACTAAGGCAGAACCCTTGGAAGACCTTATCACAATGCTCGAAGACCTTAATCGAGTTTCCCAACAGGTAGGCCTTCGGATGAATATTGAAAAAACGAAGCTTATGTCGAATGTCCATGTTGCTCCTTACCCAGTTTCGGTTAGGAGCTCGATTCTCGAGATTGTTGACAAGTAAGTATGTCTGCTGATGCAATTTCGACAAAGAGGTAAATCGTCGAATACGAAGACGAAAGTCTTCAATTAGTGTGTGTTACCAGTGATGATATACGGCTCGAAAACGTGGCCTTTGAATATAGGGCACAACGTGCTATGGAGAGGGATAAGCTTGGTGTTTCTTTACGAGATCTAATCAGAAATGAGGAGCTCCGTAAACTAACTAAGGTCGCTGACATAGCCCGACGGATTAGCAAGCTGAAGTGGCAATGGGCAGGGCACATAGTACGCAGAACTGACGGTCCATGTCCAGTAAAATTAATGTTTGAAAGGGAGTTGAGATTTCGTTCTTTGTTGACCAAGTACCTATGGCAAATGCTAAAATTGATTTAGGTCAAGTTAAATTAACCATAAATAGTAAAGATATTAAAATATTTGCAGTGGAACAAAAAGTGATGGTGAGAGACATGAGAAAATCATTGGTCTTTACCAATCATGTACTTAGGGCTTTGTAGCAGGTTGTGGCGAGTTTAAACGCTTTGTTTAAAATCACAAATAAAACTTTTTTCTGATTCCGATATTACGATATTGGGTCGCTCAATATCGGAATTGAAATATCGGATCTCGCAGTCCGAGATTCCGATATTACGAGATTCCGAGATTCCGATATTCATGCCCTAGTGCACACCCATCCGATCGCGGCTCGTTGCTCGTGCGCTTGGAATTTTATGTTGTGTTGTATTTTCTTTTAAAGGCAAGTTTTTCCTATAGGTGGTTCAAACTGATTTTTGGCTAGTTTAAAAAAAATAGCGTTGAAAGTAGAAATATTTCTAATAGGTATAGCAGAAACAAATGCAATTCAAAATGGTATTACACTGGTTAACTAGACTGTATACCTAATCCCAAAATTAAGTCAAAGTTATGATGAAATAGAAATATAAGTCGATGTTGATGAATTATTCTCATAGATTTTTAACTATTTTAACTGTGATGATTTAGAGCGTCAATGAGTTCGATACCTTTAATAATAATCATCATGCCCTTCGACTGATCTAAAAACCACCCGATAGCGCCCACCCATCGACAAAAGAATGAAAACCGAAAATGTCCGCCGTACCAACTGTCATATGCCATGTGACAGCGCGCCAAAACGGACGTAGCGTAAGTTAGACGTAGGGCAGGAAGGCCGTACGTAAGACGATAGATGGTAACCCGATACCGCGCCGCGTGGTGGTCCGGACTCCTTGGTGACTGGCAGCTGACGGCATGCCCGATGGACCGAGAAAGCGCGCGACGAGAACGCACCTTTTTTAAAAACAAAACCTTTTTGTCTATTCCGATTTCAAAAATTCAAATCGAGAACTAGGTTTAGGGTCCACGGTCAATCAGGCACGAAATTATTCGTTATATTCTCAGAAATGCCAAACAAGTAGGTATCAACACTTGTTAACATAAAAATGTTTAAAAACTTTAATTATTATGATGGCAAAAGAACTTATTTGTATTATTTTCAGTTAAAGGGTTGTTATCTAAAATTGGAATATTTTATCAAAGTTTATAACAAATCGCAGTTAAAAATGAAAAGTCATGCGAAAAATTTGTTCGATTAGAAAATTTTAACAAGAAATACAATTAAAAGTCAAACGAAAAGATCTCGAAGGAGTGAAATATTATGGGAATAAAAAATATTAAAGGGTTGTTGTAAATTCAGTTTTCATACAAATGAAACGGAAATTTTTAACAAGCGTCCTTCTATAGGCGAGGAATCAATGAGTCGCGCCAATTAAATGTTTGTTTACGAATTTGTTTAAAGGGTATTATTTGCTTGTGAATTGATTAGCATGGGTAATTAGACCATTTTTGATTCCTTTGTGATAAATTAATAAAGATTTATAAGAGTGAAATGTTAAACGTAAATAAATACCATCGTAATCACTGCAGGTATGAAAACAAACGGTAGGTAACTCTGGTTAAAAGTAGCGAGAAACTTGCTGATTTGAGTGAACTTAGACAAGTAGGTCTCATCAGTAATTTTTTTCAATAGGAATTACACTTTCAGAAGTTTTATCATATTTTTTTATTTAAATCTTTATTATTCAATTGGAAGCTTTTCAAGGCACTTGAGTAAGTATATGGCTATTTTCATCGAATCATAACACAAATATATGTAAAGGCAATACACAACGTTGCTCAAATCCTACGCTGCCTGGCCATGTGTGAAACGGCCTGCGCTGGTCGTTCGTAAAAACACTACGTACGCGTACGCGCCTGTAAACAGTCCTTAATGCGGATCACACGCGCCAATTGACTTGTTTCCACGGCTGTGTACCGCTTAATGTGCGTTTAAAAAAAAAGAATATTTTTGTCTATGGATTTCAATAATTTCATTTTGGTTTTTAGATTTTGCAAATGATAAATAAAAAATAAAAATAGAAAATTTATGTTCATATTCAGATGGTGGATTTATATTTTCACAAGCTTCAAAAATAGACACTTTTGTATTTTTTGTTGCTTTTTATTTACAAGGTTTATTAATTATTCAGAAGTTTTTTAATGTTGCTCAAAAATAGCTGTTATCTTCTTTTATTTTAACTGAACAACTTTACCTATAAATAACAGTCCTATACATTTTTGGTGGAAAATCCCAACTATTACAACTACATAAGAAGCTACTATGTTTAGCTTAATGTGCCGTCATCCATGCTTAACTGTTCAACTTGACTGTATTCGTAGTAAAAGGATTAAGAGCAATAAAAAGCATCAATGATTATAAGAAAAAATCCGGTCCCAATCTCCAACTCGTTTTTGCCCGCACCAATGCGACCTGTCCCACTGTGCATTGAGCCTCATTCGAATTACACACGTCGATTGCCCCGTTTCCATGACTCCCTAGCCTCAATTACCTGAAACCCCACCGTAAAATCTGTTTGTATGTGTTTACGAACTCAATTTCTTTACTACTGCACATAGACAATGTCCACTGCACAATGGGTGCGGTCTGAGCGATTCCAGTCAAAAGATTTTTTGCAGTTTTAGTTTCACGGTGAATTAGACTTAATTTGAATATAATTCGGTTTTGATGTAAAGGGTTTGATTTTTAATTTAATTTTGTGAGGACTCAAAAAAACAGAAAAAGTTGGCAAGTTTGGTAATACGAGTACTTAAACGTAGATGCATATCATTATGAAAAAATATTATGTGGCACATACCTAATCTTGGATAATGAATCCACTTTTAACACTTTTACCAATAATGTGTCATGTGCTCTTCAGTAAAATACAGAGAGGGTTTTTTAGAAGAAGGCAAAAAATTGTTTTCAATCATTCCATAACCCAAGGCGGTTAGATATTACAACCATATTTATTACTTAGGTTTAGGTAAGATTTTAACCGGTTGGTTTTAATCAGTTCAGCTGTTGATAGAGACGGACGAGACCATAATAAATTTACAATCTTACGAGTTTGATATTGGCAGAATAATTTAACGACAGCCATTCTCTTGACAACTCTTGAGATTGTCTCCAAATTGGAACAAAGAAATAAAAAAATCAAAATAACCGTTTCAACAACCTCAAATCAGTTACGTTCCGTTCGACACGGCGCGTTTTGAATACAAAATAAATTACATCACAACGTCCCGCCGTCAAACGGCACAGTAAAAAGTACGAAAGGTGCCCCCTAAATACCGGGTGAGGTGAAGCGGCAAAATTATCTTATATTTGCTCAGACGCCGTGAACGCGGGGCGAGAATACTTTTCAATAAGCTTAGAGAGCGTTTTTTTTATTTCGCGAGACCTATCTTGTAAGCGCTGTGTAAAACGGAACGTAAATAGAGGGTCTTTATTGATTCTGTTTTTATTACTGAAGTTTTATGCAATTTTATTATGAGATTTGTTAAGTTTAAATCTCATTATTTTATTTGAACGTTTCATTTAAAATGGCAGATTCTTTCTATCGAAGACTATCTTTGATTTATGTGTTTTAATAATTAGATTTTTTGGCGTTTAATTAACTCAACAGAGAACTGTACTAAAATCTTTGAATTTCTTTATTAACTTTTCTTTTCACAAACTTTTATCTGCTCAAAACTTTTCAATTAAAATATATTTGTTTATCTGTGGAAAGATTTATTCCACTTTCATCCAAACAGTCTAATCACTTTCACCTATTCCATTAATTGCAGTGTGCAATTCTCAAAGCGTTTGAACAATAAGATTTTATTCAAATCTTACATCGAACCGCTCGCAAAAAACGGTGCATTACCGTCGAGTGCGGGACAAAAGGCAACCTGCTGGTCCTTTGTGTGACGGCACTTTAGGAGTCAATATTTTGGGTGACTCCTTAGGGCTGCGTTGCTAAGCGTAGGTTAAGGGAGGCTGAATTTAGGGCGAAATGCAGAATTTAACCTGTTTTTTATGAAAAAGAAGTTTGATTGATTTTTGGGGAACATAATTTTCATGTTATGACTCATGTCGTTAGATACTTTTCTTTATTGTAAAAAAATTGTATTAAAACGAAAAGAAAAACAAATGTCATATTTTATGAGGAAAGATTTTTATATACTTTTTTTGCTTCATTTACATGCCATATTGCTTAATACAAGCCATTGTATTAAGCAATATGGCATGCAATACCACACATAATATTAAACTTAGGTGATACTTGATTCAATCTTGGAATCTTAGACTTGGATCTATGTGAAAATTCATATATTTGAGTCTAATCTCATAATATGAGTGGTTAATGTTATGAAGTGGTATGAATGTTGAATTTGTAAAATTTTTCGTATCAACCCTGAGCCCCCACTGTTGCACGGCAAGCGGACAACTGTTAACCTTCCGCGCGCTGTTTCATTGATTATTCTTTTGTTTTGCGCACTTTTGCGCGTAATTATAACCGAATGCTTGATTGAAGTGTTTGCCGACTCCAACGGCGAATGTTTGTTCGCTGACATGGAAAGTGGGCAAAGGAATTGAGCTGTGCATTCTTGCATATGGTATTTTTAATCTTAATTAAAACGACATGAGTGTGATTCATTTTTAAAATGATTCTCTGTTGATTACTCTTGAAATATACTTCTGACTACAATATACGGGTGAAATTACAATAAAAGCATAGAAGCACGTAAATTGAGAACACCATAGTGTTCAACAATTAATTCATCGCAAAGAACAATAATTCCAAAAGTGAAGAAATTCTCGCACAATCGGAATAAAGGCAACACACGCCCCGTCTTGAAAAAAAAAAAGTTTTCCCGCCCATTCGATGACAGCACGAGTCAAAACGCACTTAATTCGAACGATTCCCACGATTCCAAATTCAAATTGAATTGACGATTCAACTATTGTGTAGTCGAAGAAATGGGTCAATAACGTAAGGAGCTCATAAATGCTTTTGTTTGATTGACTTTATAGGCAGTTTATCAATACGTCTTTGCTTGTCGCCCCGCGGGGCGTATTCGGGGTGTACAATAGTTCATATTAACGTGGGCCTAAGGTGTTTGGCCCTTTGGTCCATTCATGGTCGCTAGAGTGAGATGATATGCAACCGTTTATTAGGCATGTTCTCATCAGAATGTGTGAAGGGCCAGGCTTGTTGATTGTTTGCCAATACAAGATTGAATATCCAATTTATGCTCGTAATCGTATTCTCTTTATTATGCCTTTAATTTATTATTTAATTCGATTATTATATGATTGGATTCGTGTAATCAAACCTTTAGATGATTTTAGATTTGCAAATCAGAATAATTACACAAATTTTTTATTGTTTCAGATGGGAAAATTCTAAAAGCGTGAAAATCCTAAAGTGCATACAAGATCCTAAAGTATAGAAGAGAAACAATTACCCAAGTAATCAAAAAAAGTTTTCTTCTCCAAAGAAGAAAACTTTTTTTATGTGTTGTCAAAACAAGAATTTATCAAAAGAAGAAGATAAGTAATGCCAATTAAGTAAGGTAAGAAACTTTATGATAGTATTTTAGAAGAATTTTACCGAATCTTAAATGGTAAGTATTTATTTTATAAGAAAGTACATATTTTATGTTATAAGAAATAATGCCTATATTTAGAGCAACAAACAACACGTTCCGAGTGGTACTATTATATCCGTGAATAGTGCGAGGTGTGATTCTCCGGGCCGAGCGGACGCGATTTTCCGCTAGATCTCACGGAGGAATAATAAAATATAGAATCCTCACAAAAATACCTCGGTCCGAAGGCTGGCGTAAAATTGATTATTGATTTATTTTATACTTTATCACGGAGGGTGTAGCGGCTCTGTCGCGGAGGGACGATTTGAGTGTCGTAAATATTATTTAGAACCGAATCTGAAGGTTTTTTAGATGTCGGCGCCAATAAATTACACGGACTGTGGGTTTTATAAGACTCTTTAGTATACAGTTGTTAAACTGTTAAGGTTTCCAATAAAGTTTCTGAGAATTTTCTGATGTAAATAACAGTTTGTTGAATACTGGTGATCTACCAGTATCAGCCAGATATTCTAATCGAAACCTATGAGTTCAAAAGTTTTAGAATATCTGATAGATAAGCTCCTAACAGTTCGTCGGAGGCTTTATAAGAAATTGGGAAACTGGCCTTAAGAGTAATATTATTATACCTACACTTAAAACATAGGCGCCGTCTAGTCTCAAACTTAACTAGTCTTAAAGCTTGTTACTAAACAACTTTAGAGGTTGTCTCGTATTAGCAAATACATTAATATTATCGCTATAATTATAAGATAGATAGTTTCTTCGTAAGTGAATAGCTAAAAATAAAAACTTATTATTTTAAACTACTGATTTGGATTGTCAAGCTTAAAGTAATTTTTTTTTCTCTTTATTTCGTTACCAGAGGTTTGCTTACAATTAATTGTGATTTTTCAAGTAAAGAAAACTTAGCTTTTGCTAAATGTAAAAATAAACATTTTTACATAGGTACTTATTGACTTATTTATGCATAAGTACTTATACTACTGTTTTCACTTACAACAAAGTCACACTTAAATCACGCATCGATAAGTGAAATCCGTGAAATATGGCTCCACAGTGAAAACAAACGTGGGGTCAATATAATTAAACAGACGTCTTTGAAAGCCAGCCAAATGGCAAAAGTCATTGTGTTACTTCAGGCCGCTCGCGTCGATAATAATGATTTTATTTTAATAACAATAACGCGGATTATTATTATTAAAATACTATAATAGTGTATTATTAAGTACGGGGATGAACGCTCGAGTGGTTCAGAATGACAATTTCAACGGATTTTTATTTCGACTTTTTATTGTTGTCGCCAAAATGTAACAATTTTTTGACGATCATTAAAAACGTTTACTGATAATAAGTATTGTATGAATAGATTTTGCCATGGGATATTTAAAGTAGGATATTCTTCCAATGGACGGAAAAAGTAAATTAAAAAATGTGTAGTCAATGGGTACTACACTTTTTTACTATTGACGTAAGAGAGAAACAAATTCAAAACAATATTTTAACCAAGTGTTAGCAAAAATTATGTAATTTCCCTAGCGTTAAATCTGTAATAAGATCGTAATAATCATTACCATAACAATAACCCTTATCTTAAACCATCGGAAACCAAACTGTCCATTACAACTGTAATTACACACAACTGACACTCTTAATCGTCGAATTAAATCTTGCGTTAGAAAAAACACATTAATATTCATTATGGGTCTCGATAGTGTTATTACATTCGATGCCCCTCCCTTAACAAAAAGGAACAAGGATGCCGTTTAATTCACAATAGTGTGGACGCCGCATAAAATTATAATAAATATCTAGAGCGAGATGGTTGTGGAAATGTAGTAGAGTGAGGGGGACGGGTAGCGGTCATTCTTCGCGCAGCCGATGTAAGGCCGCGTCGACACATTCGTAAATCGCATAGGTGACAATGCAGTGACATCTCGTGGGGCTATTAGATGTCGAGTGTTGGGGAATCACACTTTTGTGGCGATACGTAATAAGTCATAACTCATGTGTTAACTGAGAGGGTATCGCCGATCGAAGCGCATTATGCTCGGTTGGATTATTTCGCGAGGGGACCGTGTCACAGTTTCATCTGTGAAATTATTGCAGTTGCAAAAGATGAGCGTTACGGTAATTTAAATGTTTATTAAAGTTAAATCGTGGATATTATTTAGTGTAGTGCCATTGCTTTTGTCACTTAAATAATTAAGTATCTGACGAGCAGTTACCTATATGAATTTGTAACATTAATTATTGTATCACTTTTCTTGTATAATAAGAAAATAACTAACATAATATGTTACTGCAAAAAATAACAAGTTTTGCTACGTGATTTCGTAGCACGCTACGCCGTAGTTGCTTCTCTATACAGTGTGACATAAAAATGTACGATGTATCACGCTTACGGTTTATACGTTAGGTAAATTTTTAAATTCATAAAGCTTTGATCTCTATCTCTCTTAGATAAAGAAAGCTTTATGAATAGTTTAAGGTTTTGGGGGGTAAAGTCGCACCTTTTATTAAAATAAATGAATTTGATAACTTTAAAAAGTGTTACAATTCAAATCAAACTTGTTTATAATGTCCTGCCGTACTAAAAGATGCGTGCTTTAGGTATAGTAAAGCCTGTAGCATTTATTTCTACGTTCACATTAGATACCCAAGTGATACTTGGTTTAGTAGGTAGCATTAATATGTACATTAATAGTGTGAGTACATCTGTACATCACAGCTCAGCTGTGTTCTAAGCGCGGGCATCCCAAGCACGATTGGAATGCTACTAATACCTAGATTGCGTAATGAATGGCCAGTCGGGCATTTGGCGTCGCGTGCGCGGTTAGCGAAATGCTAACATCGCTTTGTGTGATATGATTTTGGTTTAGATCTGAAGCACATGTATACTAATTAAAATATTAACGTAATTTTCTGTTGGATTATTTATTTGTTAAATTGTCACTTCTAAATCGCTGAAACATTAGGAATTTTGCGATTGAGAAGAGATTAAATATGAAATATTTTCCATACATTTTGTCAAAAACGAAAAGGCATTTATGCGCAAAATATTGTGTTTGACTCTCTCTCTGTTTGATAGATTATTTTAAAATGAATTGAGATTTAATCTGGCATGCATGAAAACTTTAATAGCTATGTCTTTTCATTACTACTCGAGAGACAAGTTTTACCCCAAATAACCACGGTGGTGAATTTACTTACAGTTTTATTTAAGATCGTACATAGTTCATCAATTAAATCTGCAGAACTACTTTCCAAATAACAGAATCATTCCAATCACTTAGGACTAAAACTAAACCTTCTCATCAAACAAGACATGAACGAAGCAACGTTCCCAAGCATAGCTTTCTCTAATGTAAATCTCGCGTAGTGGATTAAAACCGGCAAAACGCGCGACATATGTCGACTAACACCCTACTCCACCCCTAACGGGATGAGCAGTTTAGAGCAAACAACTTTGTTATGCGTAATTTGATCAGGACTGCGCATGTTTTAAAACTGCATTTGATTTGGGCTTTGAATTTGAATTTAGAATCAAAAGATGATAATTATGATAAAGTCGAGTAGGGTATAATTGTAGAATGCGTTGCATAATGTGTCTAACTAGGTAGTTGTCATTTTTTAGGCTGGGTTGCACTGCACCTCTTACTTTAACTTTGAAAAACGTCAAAAATCTGTCAAACTCCATACAAAAAGCACCGGTTATAGTCATAGTTACTGACAAATTTAGGTGGTGCAACTCAGCCTTAGAGTCGTCTATACATTTTCATTGTAAGAACTCGAAACACTAATACCTACCTAAATACCTATTGAGAGCACGCGGCTACTTAATATCGCGAAAGCAGGGGATGAAAGCTTGTATGGGAAATCGATCATTTCTCAAGTAGATAAGGGATGATACGCATCATGATAAAATTTAAGTAGTAGTGTTTTAAATCGGGAACCGATTTTTTGCTTTTCTGAAAACATTGAAGATGATTCACTCACATTTACATGGCACTGTTTCAAGTCTGTAAATCGCAAATCTGTATCGTCTATGTAGATACACAAATCGCCCGTCTTCACAAATATTACTATGAGGTCTTACAGTGCGCGTAGACGCACAGGGTGACACACACGAACCAATCACAGAGCTCTATTCAACGCTGTGCGTTCGATTTGCTGCTTCACATAGGGAGCAGCAAGCATCATTTGTGAATACGGCGTATGCTTCACCTTATGCATCTTACGTGATTGTAAAAGATGCTATTATGTAACAAAATGTATAATCTACGCTGTCGACTGTACTTTTCCCAGTTCCCATACATTTATCTAAGGCCACCAAAATCGGCCCACAAGGCATTCTTACCCTCTCACTCCGGTGAACATCAAACGCAGTCATAATCAGACTAGGCTTTCTTTGATAAGCGAAATTAGCGTCTCGGGGAATTTAATTTGTCTTCAAAGTTGCGTACTTGGGACTTCTTTGAACAAGTACTAATTCTCTGTGATGCCACAATTTAGCATTTCAAAGATACAAAGAGGGTCTGTTTACAGTTGCCGAGACGTTCTTGTAGTTTTCTTGGAATAAGAGCGCGAAGCTCTGTGGTAGGTAGTAAATCATTTAGCAGCTAAATGGCAAAATTTTAGCTGTTCAATATTTATTCTTTAAAGTAAAAACGTACCTTTTTAGGTGAATTTAACGTTGTTGAAAAAAAAAAAGAACAAGTATTTGTACTTGTTTTTCTCAACACCAGCTATGTGATGTCCATAAGTAGGTGTAATAATTAACTTTAAAAAAAAATAAAACCGACTTCAAATGCGTGAACACAAAAAAAAACTAAAAATTAAAAATATTGCGTATAAAAAAGTTCATCCCCAATTTTCCACCCTTGGAGGTGAAATATTTTCTTCAAATTCGCATGAAACCACCCTTTTGATAATACCTATTCAACAAAAAAATAATCGTTCAAATTGATTTATAATCGGCGGAGATATTGCGTATAAAAAAGTTCATCCCCAATTTTCCACCCTTGGGGGTTGTTTTTTCTATTATTAAATTTAAATAGGACCACCCTTGAGGTATTACCTATACGCCGAAAAAAGATTTGTTCAAATTGGTTCATAATTGGCGGAGTTATCGCGTAACAAACATAGAAAAAAAAACATACGGGTCGAATTGAGAACCTCCTCCTTTTTTGGAGTCGGTTGAAAAGCTCGTTGGGACATAAGCGATCTGAAAATGGCCTTTTACAGGACACTAATACAAATTATTATTTAGCAATACATGAATCCTGAAAATTCTAATGATAGTTCTTAATGACAGTTTATTGGTAGTGTAATGTACCCTACACTTACATGATAGAAGAACGCCATAGAGTAGGAACTGCCTGACTTCAAAATCCCCCCTTCATATTACAAACTGATGGATCAATTTGCTGTGGCAATAAGCTAAATCCAGATTTAATATGGCGCCCCATGCTGCGAACAACTTGTTATAATTACTATCTTATCCGATACAAGATCTTATCGCCATTTAATACACCGTGTAGGGGGTGGGTATGGACAGCAAATAAATGTATTGTTCAATTTTCGCGTATAAAAAGAGTTTTTGTTGACAAACTTTGTACCACAAGGGTCATAGTGAAAGTATGAATGTGGCAATGGAATTAATGTAAATGATAAAGCATTTGTTAGTGCACCTGTGCAAGTAATGGTTGCAAATTCGGTTAGTGATAAAATCATTTGGAGATAAATGATGATACCAAATGTTAGATGATGTTATGTACCTATGCTTATTGTAGGTAAGCTTCAGTAAGCTTGGTCATGAAAGACGGAAGCAGAAGGTGAGGTAATTACGAGCTGCAAAATTAATATTTAGTTGATTTGAAATCAATAGGTATACATAATAATGTGTGGCGTCACACACATCTGCTATACTAAATCTACAAGAAAACTCTATTAAGAAAGAAAGAAAGAAAGAAAGAAAGAAAATCTTTATTTGACAACAACAATAGTAGAAAATAGATACATTCATTTTAGAACACAAACATCAAAAAGGAGAAAGAAAAAAGGAAAAAATAATAATAAAGTTGTCAAAAAGGCCACCCACTCAGTAACGTCTTGGCCCGTTGACCAAGACACTGATTTTCAGTGGGCGCCTTTTTGTACGTAGGGGCATTCAATTATACAAAATAAACAACAAAAAAAAAAATTGCATTAAATAATTATAAATTTAATGCAATTTTTTGCTATTAGAGCTCATATTTAAAAATCAATCAATTAATGTCAATTTATTGGTGGTGTAACTCCCAATTATTACACATAATCTGGTGTATGTTGATGATTCGGCATTTTAATCTGTCTTTTATGGTGTCTGTACGAGGGATGAGTGTAGAGTTGATTCGGGAGGAGGACCCGGGATTAGAACACATACGCAATTTGTACTGTTTGGGAACGTAGGAGAGCCAAGTGGTTAATTCCGAAAATGTTTGCAAATATGGCTTTTAGTTTTGTTAACATTTTATTATGTAAACTGAATGATGATTAATTATTAACCAAAATATTTTTAGTTTTAGTTAGTTACCTCTTTACGGTTTTATAATGTTCTTTTCACGCCCCGATACAATTCTACCAACACGACTTTGGGGTAGTTTGACCCAATGTTGAAAAGAAGCACCACCGATAGCAGCTCGCCATTGATTGTCAAATTCGTTAGGTATAAGATATTCATAAACTAGTTATTACTTATTGAATTTTGTATATTATGTTTTATTTGACACAATAAAACTTCCATCAGGTGTCCAAAACTCTATCACCAGCACGTGCATAAGAAAATCCGCGTGAAATCACGCTCAAAAATATCGCCAGCAAAAAATAATAAAACACTCCATAACGGTGCTAAAACTCGTTCTTAACTATAATGAAATACATAATAATACAAAAATTGCGTGCGCCGGCTTACGCGCACGTGTTGGCTCACTTACTTGCGCTTGAGTGGCGCCCCCAAACTTTTAACGTTGTTTAAAGAACAGTTATTTGGTATAATGCGAACATATTTTGCTGATCGGAGATTTTTTAAACTGTCATAGCTGATATTGCACTTCAAAAATTAGAATGGAAAAGGAAAGTAGATAGTCTTTGATATGAAAGTAAGTGACTTTGGCCTATGCTTATTGCTTAGGTATGTTTAAATCTATTGAAATTATTTCCGGAAAATCTAGTCGAGAATCGGAAACAGCATCTTATTTTGTTGTTAGGAGTAATTTTGGAAATTTATGTCGTCTGTACGTACATAGGGCTGAGAAAATGTATAAGGGCCCTCGCCCACGGAGACTTTTTGTCGCGCGTTTCGTAAACAAGCGATAGCATCGTAGTTGCATTTGCAACGCACTACAGAAGTGATACCAAGGCGCTACCTACTGACGCGTTACAGCAGCGTGACTGCATCGCTACAAAAAGTCGCCGTGGGCGAGGGCCCTAATGGTTTGTTTTTCATTTTCATCTTGACTTTCACTGCTTATGGTTTTTCCAAATTAGGTACTAAGCCTATTACAGTCTATACAGAAAATTAGTTGCTTTTTTAAATGTAAAAGTAGAGCGTAGCGAAATAGTTAATCAAACTTAACGACTTGGATTTAATTTCCAAGTTCATAATGTTTAGACACATAATAAGTGTTTGTGTTCATTGCTTGGGTGTACATTAAAGGTCTCCACTCAGTAGCCACTTATTTTTATAACTAATCCAGAGTCGCAACAAACGCAATATGCAAAATAAACGTCCCCGGGCGAAGTTGCGAGTGACAACAGAATTAACCACTCGTGACGGACAACTGCATTTGCTCTTCCGATTACACTCGACATCAATGTAAGCCTTAAATCCTCAGAATTGTGGTATTAATTTCTCTCCAACACTTCTTAGTTTTGAGTAACTTTCATAGTTTCGCAATCCAATTAATAAGCTGACCTAAATTTTGGGTGTTACGGTTTGCATTTGCTTGCGGACGGATGTGACTTTTCTTTGAATTTTCTGTTAGAAGAAAATGTGTTTTTGTGTGAGGGGATAGAGTAGGTTTTGCGTTGTGTGCGGCGTGATAGGGTAGATGCGACTATCTCGGCCACGCTCGGGCCACGTGCGCGCCACGCGTCGCGTCCGATAATCTTCTTTGGCGCAGTCCTTTGTTACAATTTGTTGCTGCGATGCTAGATAGAGCCCGTGAGATCCGTCGATATGATTCGTAATGATATTTTAAATCGGCGCACTGAACGGGCTGTTTATTGACGCGATTATTGAGATACGATCTCGATTGTTTGGGAATTTATATTAAAACAACCTACATCACCCTTATTAGGTTATTATTGCCATCCAAGTTTAAACAAACTTGACATAATAGAAATTTTAATCAGTTTAATATTTAGACGATACAACACTGAAAATGAATGTGGGACTCCTGTTCATTTTCTCTTCTTTCTTAGCTAGTATTTTTTACGTGATTTTAAAACACTTTGTTTTTTAGGCCCCCACTATAAATACAACATGTATGGTTTTTCGATGTATTGTTGTTTCTCGTTCACTACTCGTATCCAGGCGCTTCTCGCAAACTTCACTAGGTCATAGGTCCACCGAGTGGGGTCTGCCTACACTAAGTTTTCTGGGGACTACATCAGGGGTCAGTTTTACGTGCAAGGAGATTGACATTTATTACGTCTATATCAATAAAATATCCGACCTCTAGTCCCAGCATTCGTCACAGCATCGGGACGTCACCCAGCCCCGGTCTGCCAAAAAAATGGTCCCGCGCCCGTCAGCGCTAAGTGACAAGAAAATATCGCGACACAATGAAATAAAGTTGTCATCCCCAGCCCGGAGCGTGCTAAATGCATTAATTTGCCCTGGATTTAGTGGCCCGGAAGTGATTTGCAACGGGAACGCATGTTCTATGCGATATGACCCTGCCGCAACTACGAGCATGCACCCTCTTACCGCACTTTCTTTATTTTAACCGAAATTAAACTTTGTTACGATAACCACTGGTTATAGTATCGAATGGATTTGAAAAGGTAGGGACGTATGAATAGTTATTAGGGTTGGCGTAACTAGTTTTAGTTAAGGATCGTTACAGTAAGTAAAGGCTTAACGGTTAAGTCGTTATTGTTACACTTTTGAAGTATTAAATTAGCTGCTTCCATATTATTATTTTTCTAAGACACTGATTATACTTACCTATAAAAATCATAAAACAAAGTGTGGCATCTCTCTATCAACAAATCGACTAAAACGTATTTTTAACAGCTTCTCTATTTTGTAATTTGTTATGCTACCTGCGAGAAAATTAGGTTTAAAATGACATCATTGTTTATTCTTATTTCATCATGATCGTGATCGTATTATATCATGATATTAAATGATACTAGAAAACCTTCCTTTGGTTGACAAATCCATCAACCAGTCTATATCAAAATTGATCCTGAAAATTCATTTTCCTAGCTCGATCCCATCCATTAGTGTACAGCCGCGCTCAAAAACTCATACCCTTTATACTTTAAAATCTTTCGCGCTTCTTTAGGGGTAAATATGCGGATAAACGTTAATATTCCCGCGAAGGAAGGGTTCCGTGACTTTGAATTGGAATAAAATTATGCAGGTTATTTGCATAATTTTATTTATTAAAACTTTGTTACAGTTTGTGTAGACTGTAGGTAGGTATTTGAACGTTCCCTAATACCAGTTAGTCCAGTTTAGTTTTAGTAGCTGTCGACATCGAGTTTTAGTCCGTTCTTAACTATTTTAGATAAACAAGAAGATTTCGATCTTCGTTTACAGTGATACAATTTAAGATTATATTAAGATCCGTGCAATTATTATTTATAAGTTATCCTCCGGTCTTTTTGTATCAATGCATTAAACTTTAGTATTAATTTATTTATACCACTCGAGTGCTTAGTTTAATCTAGGAATTTTAAACATTCGGACTTTTGATTTAAATTTAGGTCCTCAGACTGACAATAAATGTTTAAAATGTCGCATTTGAGACCTATTGTTCCTAATTTTAATCCGATATAAGATTTTTTGTGCAACTGTACACACACATTATCATCGGGGTTTTCACTCATCGCTCGTAATGAAATCAGACGGGGCGCAGACGTTAATATATTCAACCTCTTCACAACCCTTAAAACAATATAAGTGCCTCTACATATCGTAAACACAGACAGATACCGCCATATATGATGTATATCAACACACAGGGTTGTCAGATGGAGAACAATGTGTTACATGTATATTTTTTGCAAATAATGAAAGTGACTAAAGTCTACATACAAGGACACGTAAATCAAATGTTATTTTAGTGAGCCCGAATATGTGTTGTTAATTATGTCAGTGTGTCTTAATTAAGTCAAGACTTCTTTAGCCTTCCTAAGTTAGCATTGTCAATCTGCTTGAGGCAAAAAATATAATATCGTGACCTAGGAAAAAGAGTTCTGCAACAATATCTAGTTAGATATTATAGGAATTACAGGCTGAACCTTGCGGTTTATGATTTTACGAATAATTCTTAGAAACTTATATTATATCCTTGCCGTTATTAATTTAAGCAGCAACCCTACCGCGCTCATCCCTCACCTGTTTATGTAGGTACATAAGCGCCCCAAGCTCCCCGCTGATAACTTAAAGACTTTATCCACTGTACAGGAATTTTTACGGTAACAAAAGCCTTCATATTTTCTTTATTCATGCCGTGTCAAAATCGCCCGCTCTCCCCCTCGGAGACGAAAAAAGAGATAACCGACTAACTCTTTCGCACTCATTACAATTGGGTATGGCCGTCTCGTTTCTAGATTTCCCTCTGTTTCGGTTTTATGTTTTTCGCCGATATCTTCGGTGAATACTTGGCGTTCTTTTTAAATGTCACAGACAGGATGATGGCGCGTGGTTCTAATTAATTTATGTCCAAAGACATAGTAAAAGGGTGTTTAATATCCCTTAAGGCGAATCGTAAAGTAGACGTTTTTGTAGAGTCACGGTTATTCAGCTTTCGGTACGTTAATTTTTATTGGAGCTCTTAAAATGCCTGAGATATTTTGAGATTTTTAGTTGTTATGCCAATGTTCAGACTTTATCTTAAAATAAGCATGTCTTCGTAATAAAAAGATAGAGAAGAAGTTTCTAGTAACGCGGTAACTTTATTTTATCACATTTCTTACATCACCCGTATGGTCGACAGCATATCAGACTTTATTTTACATTTTTGTTGCAAAATAGCTCCTTCTACAACTAAATAAGATACCCCAGTGTTTAATTTGATGTGCTATCAGACTATAAAATAAATAATTACGTCACGCTTTTAAGGTAGGATAGAGAACCATACTCACACTTGACATATAATAAGTAGCATAGATAAGCTTATTCGAAGCTTAAAGCTTCAACCTAAACTTAAGTCTCAAAAACCTTTATAGGGACTACTCAATACACTCTACAGAGCTCAAAAAATCCATTGAAAAAACATCACCCTGTGCAAAGAAAGACGTATCGACGACTAAAGGATGTCCCAGAAGGGAGCGGCCCCGTATTCAAAAAGGGGAAAAAATGAAGAAAAAAGTTATAACGTCATATTGTTTTGCCACGAAGGGGTGGGGAGGCTGTATAGTGGCGCGATAAGACGAACATATACCGCTATAGCTGCTATAGATACGGCATCTATTGTGTTTTACTGCTTTGCTTTTATGTGCATATACTTTTAAAAAGGTGTTTCGCGGATGACGACGAAGGATTTCCGATAAAACGGTGTCATTTTAGTGCGTGATAAAAAAACTATTCGGCATTTTACGTAACCGTCATAAAGTTGTCGCTGTAATCGCATTATGCTGTGTACTTACGCCTTTTTACGTCTATTTAATTGATGCAAGTTTAAGTTTTGATTCGTCCAATAGCAGATAACGGTGGTCTCTAAAAGCCTGTAAATATATTTTAATGAAGAGATGGCAAATTTTGTTATACAGCCATAACTACCCGTGGAAATAATTTGAAAATAACCTACATAAGCCAAAGGTTACTGACTGACTCAATGATCACAAAATCTCAGAAACTACAAGTGCTAGGAGTCTCAAATTTTGCATGGAACCATTTAGATCGGTGCTCACTAAGACGGGATTTTGACCCTAAGGGGGTAAAACGGAGTCCATGCGCACGAAGTCGAAGGCGGCCGCTAGTATTAATATAACCACTAGAGATCCAAATTCGTACGCTCTCTTTTGAAGACCATTGTGGTCTCCGGTTAGTTAAGGTCAGAAGAGGACACTGTAATGAATGAAACTTTCACCTAAGCTGCACAGTAATAGTAACAATCATAAAGCTGTACTCACACTAGGTATGTTATCGGACGTGCAGACTCCTTCACTGAGGAGGCGGTCCCTGATCTCCCACGCGAAGATGGATGGGCATTCCCGCTTGTACTGCGCGATCTTGCTGACCACCTCGGCCGTGGCCACTCTAGGCTTCGACCCGCCGATGGCCCGTGGCCTGATGGACCCCGTCTCGTAGTACCTGGAAGAAACGACTGGTCAGGTACTTCTTGGCTTTTACTGCATTTGGGAGGTCTTTAAACGTTTTAAAGACTTTCAGTTCAATTCTTTAATTTGACTTTAAAAAATGGTGTAAAAATGTAATAGCTTTGAAATGACTTTACTTTTTTAATATTTTTTTCACTGTAAATAAAAACAAACCAGTGAAGGTTGAGGTCTGGGCTAAATTGAGGTTTTTTGAACCCGAAACGAAAATGGGAAAGTTAATCGGTCTTTTAAAATCTGACTTTTGAACAGTGCATTCAAAAAGCCATAAAGATGGGAATTCACATTAGTAAGCTTTAAGTGTTACTTACATAGACTTTAGAATACAGACAGAAGATTAAACGCACAGCAAAATCTAGTAAATCATGTTTGTCACTGTTACTCAGCAGAATACTATACCAGAATCAGTGGATCTCTCGTGTGTGAAACTCACCGTGACGTGCACTTATGGCTCCCTTCGCAAGTCTATAAATTGGCTGAGCAGAGGTTATTTAATTTAAAAATTGATACTAAAAGTACCAAGCAAGATTACCTATAACTAGAAATAAAGTGAAACTTACCTTTTTTGTGATGATTTTAAACTATCTAATCCAGTTTACAGATAAACAAAAATATTTAAACTTACCACAATAGTAGATGTGAGTGTCTAAATAAAATTGTTACAGTAGCTCAGTGACCCGAGAAGTCAGGAAGAAATAGTTCGTGGGTTCAATTTCTATCTGCGACTGTTAATGTTTTCAATCGAAAAATCTGTTAATTTTTTGTCAACTATGTAAGTTGTATTAAATAAGGACAAAGTCTGGCGATTTGTAAAATGTGATCTACCTGAGAATCGAATCCAGCTCCAAAAAGAAAATCGATCTAACAATTATATTGGTCAACAGTTCGTTGATGTCGTTTGTACTAAGCGACGTCACCGACGTACGAAATAAACGCCATTGTATTTATTTATCTCACAAACAAACACATTAATATTTTAAATTTTGTTGCGATCTTCATAAGTATAGGCTTACAACCAGTCGCCACTCGGCGTATCATGATGCCTTTAGGCGCGGGGGTGGCCGAGTGTTGGGTTTCTGCGCGATGGTATCAGGTTCGAGTCCAGGAAAATAAGAAGTGATATTATTTGCCAGCTGTTTTATACGGGCTTTTTAAAGTTTACGTTTAAAAATAGGTTGCGCAGACAACTTTTTTGTATGCGTCATACTTAATCTCTTTATTTTTATTGAGATTTCTTATTTTTCCGTAAACGACACAAAATCTATATAGGTTAAAGTAAGTAGTTATTACAAGTTTCGCATTTAAAATGCTAAACATGTCGAGAAAATTAATTGGAACCCACGACCTTTCGCTTACAAACCTGGGCTGGAGACTGCTCTCATCGCTGAGCTTAACTACTTGTCTAATACCTACAAATGGTATTAAAACCGAGTTACGAGTATTAGTCCTTTATTTTTTTTTTTATATTTATGCTGTGTTTTTTGCCTTAGCCGCGGAAATCAATCAAAACATACGGAACCGCTGCCTAAGGCAAGTTTTTAATGAGCAGGTGACCCAGATATTTGATTGGTTTTTTATCCAACGATAGTAAATCTAGCGGTTTGGAGACAACTTTTCATTGTCGCAACTCGGTATTGTATCGACCGCAAATACAAAAACTAATAGACATTCTCCGTCTCAAATCTCAAAAATAGACTTCTCAGATTACTTGTCATACAAGACCAACCTTCATCATCACCTTGGCTGTCTAGTTCAGACGCCATTTTATCCTGACACGTGTCGACATACGCTTGTCATTGGTTTAAAGATCTACGTATGTTGGATTTTGAGCCATGTAGTCTGAACTAGTTGGTGAAGTAATGTCTGCTAGGGGCGAGTTCTTATTAGACTGGTCGATCAATATGTGGTTTTGCTCTGCACAAGATCCTGTGGTCAGGACCAGTTAGGCGCTGGATAAGTTACCGACTGCATTTTTGGGATGGTTCAGTATAATGTTGCTGGGTAATATTTGCGGTTAGGCCAGCTATTCGGGCCTTTGGAAATAGTTCCGATTTACAAGATAATGAAATTGATTGTTTACTTCACTTGTTCGAGATGGTTCTTGAAAAGACTTTGATGTCAGACGTAGTTTATGTTTATTATTTGTAAAAAAAGACTGACTGTTTATACAGCTAAATATAGATTTCCCCTAAGAGATTTAGCTCCATTAACTTCGCTGAGATCCAACTGCTAAATAGTGGGTAAGAAAGGGATGTGTTCAAGTGACTGACCTGCCGAGGATCTTGGAAACGCAACCGTTAGAGTCCCGCAGAATGCAGCTGACGTCATAACTGGACTCCTGCGTATGCTAGCTTCACGATGATCCTCGTTGTAACGGAGCTGCCTGGGTCTGTATAATATCTTTATGAGAGGGTCGTGTTCAAGTGACTGACCTATCCAGGATCTTGGACACGCTGACGTTGGGAACCAGCAGGATTCGGCTGTCATCACATGGAGGGGCTCCGAAGAGCTCTAGCTCCACGAAGTAGCTGTCTAGGTATTATTGGAGTAAAAAGGATGTGTTCAAGCGACTGACCTGCCGAGGATCTTGGACACGCAGCCGTTGGAGACCTGCAGGATGCGGGAGATGTCGCACGGCCGCGCGCCCGAGTGCGCCAGCTCCACGATCTTCTGCCGCGTGGAGTCCGGCAGCGGCCTGTATGTAGGACATGTTCAAGCGACTGACCTGCCGAGGATCTTGGACACGCAGCCGTTGGAGACCTGCAGGATGCGGGAGATGTCGCACGGCCGCGCGCCCGAGTGCGCCAGCTCCACGATCTTCTGCCGCGTGGAGTCCGGCAGCGGCCTGTATGTAGGACATGTTCAAGCGACTGACCTGCCGAGGATCTTGGACACGCAGCCGTTGGAGACCTGCAGGATGCGGGAGATGTCGCACGGCCGCGCGCCCGAGTGCGCCAGCTCCACGATCTTCTGCCGCGTGGAGTCCGGCAGCGGCCGCCCTCCTACAAACACGCCGCCGAGCTGATTAACGCCGCTGTGACCTGCCGCATCATAAGTCTGCTTACTCCAATTAATCACGTCTTTTAGCAATTGACACATAGACTTGCTAATGCAACAGGTTTGGGGATTGAACGAGCGGCGTAACGTAACGTTAGTGTGCTGTGCTGTGATCTGAGTGAGGAGTAAGGTACCTTACTTCTTATTCAGACTTTAGGGACTTTAATGACTAAAGAAACATAATAAAATTAAACAATCTTATTTAACAAGTTAATGGGGAGAAAGAAATAGTGCGTCTGTGTATTAATTTTCAACATGAAAAAGCTTTAGGTTACAAATTATGGTAAGCAAAAAGTTGGGTCCATCTAAAATTGTGTTAAAAATAAAGTCATGAGGTAGACAGACTTTTTGCTTGCTAAAATATAGACATTATTTTTCACATGAGGATATAGGTACCTAGGGGTCAAACCTCAAAGTTATAAAAAATTGTGTTCTCGTTTTTAGTTGTGGCATTTTGGATGAAAATGTCTTAGGCTGAGTTGCACCATCTTACTTTAACCTTGACAAACGTCAAATCTGTCAAACTCCATTCAAAATACACCGGTTTTCGTTATAGTTGCGGTCAACGTTAGGTGGTGCAACAAAGCCTTAGACTTACAGTGTGGATGTTTCAGATGTCAAGGACTATTAATGTGCTATTATGAGTAAGATTATATTAATTCATTGATACTGTTTGATAATTTACTCGTAAGTACTCGTACTCGTATGTATTACAAAGATGCCAATAATACTGTATATTATTTACTTTCGATGAAAATAAATAAATATTGCTTTCTTTCAAACTAGCTAAATCAATGAACTAAACTAATACTAAAAAAAAAAAAGAAAAGTCGAGAAGTGCGATGCCTGAACGTGTCTTCAACTGCCTGATAACCAAGACAGAAAAGTGTATGTGTGAGTTATTATAGGGAAAGTATTGATTCAACCGAGCGCGTCGGGGCCGGGACGAGGGCTGCTACGCCTCATTGAGGGCCTCTTGGTCCTAATAATATGTATTCGAACCACTTATTGCTAAATTATGGTGTGTTCCATTAACTTGTAGTTTCATCAATTACATTTGATTATGGGTTAGGGGGATTGGTTCATGGTTGGGTGTGGATTTGTGAACGTAGATGTGTGGAATGAAATTAATTAATGTGTCTACGGTGTATTTTTAGATAGTTGACTTTTTGAATCAATGGATATTGTAAAGCAATTATTTTCGTAGTAACTTACATGTTGCCTGAAAATCATTTATGCAAAATATAAAGTTAATTATTTAGCCTGAATACAGCCTTGTTCGTAGAAGTTTAATATTAGCCTTAATTCAATCGAGAACACAAAACTTGAGTTAGTTGATAATTATAAATGTGTACAAGTAAGAGAAATAATAATCATAATAAATAGTAGGTAATGATTTCGCCTAATCGTTCAAAAATGGACGGCGCAGCGTAAATTATGTAACGTAAATTAGGCGTCATTGGTCGAGAATCGAGATGTTGTAATAAATAATTGAACTATTTTATAAACTACGATAATTACATCCGATTCTGCCGGCAACGGTCGGTCGTTTGGCTCTAACTAAAGGTTCACACTATTACGAAATGTGCGAGAAACAATGTGTTTTGTATTGGAAAGGCTTTGGTCTCATAAAAAATCTGGACATTCTAGGCCTATTTTAGGTCATTAGAAATTGCACCAAAAGCGTTTGAGTGAATTTGAGACGTGCTGTTTGTATTAAGATGCAGGTTGGTCCTTATAATTTCTCTTTGGCCTCTTAAAAGTCGTTTCGCTCTTAGAACGAATTATAAATCGTCGCCTTAGAGTGAAACCCTCGAGAATGCATTTTATGCATGTTATGTATTTCGGTTCGGGAAAATTACTTATTTTACACAGGTTTTTACTCTAAGGCGCGAAATGACTTAACCGGACTTCACTTCAACTGGGCCCCATCGGATATGCCCTAAGTATCGCAATATGAATGTACTTTTTCAGTTAGCACTTTATTACCGACAAATAAGTAGCGGCAACAATAACAACTGTAATCTGAATTCAATGAACTCAGACCGACCGTAACCAGTAAGAAAGGTAAAATGGCAGTCACCATTACCTTTACCTTTGTGCGCCAGGTCGTCCATGCGGTCCAGCAGGCTGCCGTCGGGCGGCCACGGCGTGATCGGCGGCAGCTGCTGCGCCGGCAGCATGGTGTACACGCCGTACTCTTCTATGGTGGCGGCCTGCGGGTAAGTGGGATTTATTTAAAGTCAGAAATATCGATTGCTTGAGGTGGAAAGTGAACCCACGACCATTCCTGTGCCAGCTTACTGCTCTGATCACTGAGCTACGGAAATATTGGGTAAACTCGTCGTTTATCTCGTCTTGAGCTAGCTTTCTTTAATGTCCGGCCGGGCAGAAATTGAAATGATGAATTTTAATTTCTGTGATAGGTCTGGGTGTTACTACATTGAACGTGTTACTACACTGATATATTTACAAAAAAAAAAGTATTTCAGTATGTTTGTCCGTATCCGTTGTCTAGTACCCATAGTACAAGCTTTGCTTAGTTTGGGACTAAAAGCAAAATGTGCAAAATGTCCCAAGGATATTTATTTATTTATTTTAATTGGTTAAAAACCATACTGTTATGTGAAATAATGTGGGTATAAATAACCTAAACGGAAAATTACGTATTTTCTACATCTTAAATATACTTTTGGTACTTTAACTAGGAAACTTTATATTTTTGGAAATTTTGATAGTTAAAAATTATTTCGATATTTTTTCCTAAAAATATAAAACTGTATTATTTAGAAACTTACTACTTAAACATTATAAGACCATGCATTTATGATTTATCTCAAAAATAAAAGTGAGATACCGGCAAAGAGTTTCCTCGGAAGACCAAAATTCGAGATCCATGGTACATTTTTACACCCTGTATACATTGAAATTATTCGGAAATAAAACTTAATAATAAGCGGAATAAATATTACCGGTATTACCGAACCAAGTAATTAACGACGAACCGATATTTTATTAATTTAATTTAATTCAACGAATGTTCATTGAAATATGAACGAGTGCAATTTGTAATAATTTTATTTTGTAGCACGAAATACGCTTTATGATTGCTGGGAAAACGTATTGTATTATATTTTATTAAATGAATTAATTCGAGCGCACAAGTGTGTACAGTACTGGTTTTTGACCGCGGATTCGCTCGCGTTTAATTCGGTCTGACACGAAAAAAAGGGTTTTTTTCGTAGGAAGATTTTGCGATTAATAAACAATTAATTCCCAGATAAAACGTACAGGTTGTTAATTTGCATCCTTGCCATATTTAAAGAAATAAAAGTACAATACATATTATTTTAGATAAAGAAGAGACTCCCGTAAAGAAAGCACACTGAGTTTTTAGTAAATTTAGTTTTGCAATACAAATAGAAGTAAACCAATTTTGTCTCGCACATTCAACGGGCGCAATTGGAATAAACAGTGGGCGGCTTTTTACAAAAGTGTCATAAATAAAAAAAACTCCACTAGATATTTAAAAATAAAGAAGATTGTCGATAAAGTAAAAATTAAATACTTAAGTTGAAAAAACTAAATTTTAGGGCATTGTTTTTTTACTGATTTGTGTGATATGAAGAATGCAAAGTAACACCGTGTATAAAGAAAAGTAGATCTATACTAGATATCAAGACATATAAATATTCAAAGCCCTTAGAAGCTCAATTCGTTTACAGTCGACTTTGAAATTAATCGACTCATCAAGAAGTAACTTATGTAAATGACGTCAAGTACACTATTGGCTCATAAATTTTTTTGAAAATGCACACAAACAGTCAAGTTTTGATATCGGTGCAGGTTTCTAATTAAAGTGCCCAGTCAAATAAATTGTAGGTAAGTATTTAGTTAATATAAATAATAGTCAATTATTGTTCCTCTAGCTAGTTATTGATAGTTGATAGATAGTAGTAACATAATCATACTTAGGGGAATGATTTATATTTTTGTAACAACTCAAAAACTACTGGACAGGCTTCAAAATTCTTTCACCATTAGAGCCACATTATAGTACCTAAGCAAAGCAAACCACAGAAATTCACGCAGGTGAATCTGCGGGTAAAAGCTAGTGAAGTATAATTGTTGCAATTCACGAAGGCGAGTGAGATTTACAGTGTGGTGTCTCGCTACTGTTTGTTTTTCAAACGTTTTGATAGACATACTTATTACACTATCGTTATGTGCATGTACACACACAAGTAAAGCTCACTCGCCTTCGTGAGTTGCAAGAACTATGTTTATATTAAAGGCAAATGTCTCATAAATACAGGGTGTTGATTTCACCCATCGAGCTACGCGGATCATGTCGGATAGCCTTATGAAGCCCCACGTAAAGTAGGTAATGTAAATATGTAGTAATTTTTCTTCGATTAACTAAAGTTAAAGTTCGTTTTGAATTTTTTTCGAAGTAATTTTTTTTACTGATTCGTGATCAGAATAAGCTACTTAATCAACTCCCTAAATATGGCGAGGATTGAAATCAACACCCTGTATAAATGTTACATTATTTAAAAATCTAGTCAACATTTCCATACGTATTCTTTTGTGTGTGCGTGCACAAAAATAATTCAACAACATGGTTAATCTGAATTAAATTTCGCCGATGCGTTCATGCGTTAGAGCGCCAATCCATTCGCATAGTTGTTTTTGAAAAACATGTGTGAAACCCGTTGCGATGGACTGAGAGTTGCTTATTTAGTATTTGGTTTATTATATGTGGATAATGTGTTGGGATTTGTTAATGATGAGCTGGTGAATGAACTGTATACGATGTATAGAGACGCTGTGAACAGTGGTAACTTGGGTTTAATCTTTCAATAATATAATTTTTAAGATTACTACATTTACACCCAGATTTTTCTACGATTATGATGCTCTATGAGCTAGCTTTCCCGGATCTCCATATCTAACATAAAATTTGCTATAAATATAGGTCTAAAACATAATTTTTGAATGTGTTTTTATAATTCTACTATTTTTAAATGGGATTAGTGCTATTTAAGCGATTCGGAGTTACCTACTGTACATTTTTCAAAAGGGAATTAACGTTCTATTTTTAATTAAAACATAGGTATGCGTAAAAGGTTTAACCCACGTCATATTAGATCACATTAATACACCGTTAACAGTTACTTATTTTTTAATTTAGAACCTTCATCATCACAACGCCGACTCTTTAAAAATAACAAAGAATACAACATTCACGTTGAACGACTGAAAGAAGTTAATGGATTTAAGAAACATAATCTTATCATTAAAGAAGTACTACGATCTGATACAGATCCCATAATTTATATCAATAATCCGGTAGAATCTAAAATACCAAATGCGTATCTAACTTTAGAAGAATTCAAAAAAATACTTAGCGAGAGAGTTAAAAAAGAACAAGATTCGTTCAAAATTTCAACGAAATATAAAAAGATATCAAACACATTTTACAATACAATAACTACAAGTAATCCAATTAATACCAAGGAAAGAGTGTATAAGACAATATCAAATAAGGAAGATACAACAAAGATTAAGAACAAGCCTCCTACTGAAGAACTTAAACCGAAATCATTGAAATTCAATACATCAGGTTTTCCAACGAATGTTGTTCCTACACGAACTTCAACTACGAAAACCACGACGAATAATATAGACAAAAGTGTAGACAAAAATGTAACTGAAACACAATCGGTAGATACTTCGATAGACCACCAAATTAACACCACTCCAGGTATATTTACTATCGTTAACAATACAATAATGGAAGATGATAACAATGTCACACAGAATACAATAAGAGAAGAAAACACACATTTAGAAGAAAATAATGATGACAAATCAAATGACTCTACTTTAGCATTAAAATTGATCACAGACGGTCAAACAGAAGAACCGTCTAGAAGTGTGGCAGTAGAAGAAACAACAGAAGAAATACAACCTCATATTTCAACTGTTACAAGTACCGAAACTACCACTTTTAGTACAACTACGACAAGATCGAGAAAATTGAACGTAAGTATTGCTTTGTTAATTAACTTAACACCTAACTTTAACGGTAACTATTACGATAACCGGTGTTTTTTTGTATGGAGTTTAACAGATTTTTGACGTTTGTCACAATTAAAGGAAGATGGTGCAACTCAGCCTAATTGTTTCAACTATCGCATTTACTATGCAACTTTGCTACTTTGAATAGTACACTACGCTAAAACGCTCTTCTATCTCTGAAAACAGAGTTTGTTTTCAAATGATGTCAAATTCGATAATAGCTTAGAAATCAATAAATACACAGTGAACTGAGTTCACAAACTAGTGTTCTTAAGAGTTACTTCTTTAAGAAATCTATGGGAAAGTCTTAAAAGCTCGTAAAACGTGTCAAGTGAATAGTGGCACAGATTACTAATATAGTGATGTCAACTACCGCGTTTTGAGATAAATAAATAACCATAGCCCTAACCCGTCATTGAACTTATAGCCTGACCAGGAACATAAAAACCCTGGCATAGAGGCGCCTCAATTGCATTTGATAGTGCAACACTGAGTACAGTCGTACCTGTGTTAAATTAATAGGCTAACTTTATGTATCAGGATTCAGGATTACGGGCTAATTTGATATTTTCATAAATTAACGAAAAAATATTAGTATAGGTAACCTGATTTATAAATTAAATGAAACCATCAATCGAGCTAGTAGATTTATTTTATTATTCATCAATAATCAAATTCAGAACTTGAATATTCAACTGCAATGTCTGCTCATGAACGCTTCAAACTCGGTACTTCTTTCCCAATCCCATAAAATTCAACACTTAGAACGTGACAAAATTTTAAAAATAGGTAGTTGAAACAAACCACAGCTAATTTTCATAGTGGACTGTACTATACGATAAACATGTCAGTCAATTTGACAACCTTTGTCGGAAACATTATTCAATGAAAATATTGTCCGAACCCTTAGTATTTCTCTTCGACAAATACTTTAACACATTGTGAACCACTTTTCTTTCACGACTATAAAAATATTTTAGCAATTTAATTCATAAAACCAATTGCGCACATTTAAAATAAAGTTTGTTTACACTTTGACAGCAATAGACTGACATGCAAGGTGACATGTCAATGAAGTTTTCAGTTACTGTTGCCATTAAAAGAAATTAGTACCATTAGTTTTCCGCAACATGGCGAGGGTTTTTATGTTCCTGGTCAGGCTATACAACTTTAACGGTGTATGGAAACTACCGACTCTACCGAGCCAGGCGGCTGTCAGGAAATACATACTTTATTTTAAACTTGACAGTCAGATTATGACATTTAGATTACCTTTTTTTACCTGGGTAAACTTTGCATCTGGTAAACCTATTACCCTTTTTTTTTAATAATATTACTATGTTATCTAGGTGTTTTAATTTCTACACACGAATATTATGTGAAGTTTGCGAGTTTGTTTGAAAATTCTTTCATCAAAGTTTTTCTTCAGTGACATAAGCTATTTTTGCCGTGACAGATCTCTCTCAAATACAATGATATAGATGACCCACGCTGAACTGTCCCACCAAACTCAATGACAGGGGGGCGCTACCATCGTTCAACTATATGGTTTCCAACATGGCAAAAATCGGAACCAGCGATCCGGTATTGACGGTGGCGCCCCACTGTCAATGTCATGGATAGGACAGTTCAGTATTTTGGAACTATACTTTTTAACACGCTTTTCTTAGGTTGTGGTGTATGTAACTATGTAATGGAATCTAAGAATCTAAAATACACGCACTTTTAATTCTTGTATCATCATGAAACTTGGCAATTATATGTAGATTAGATGACAATACAATATTATGGTACCATCGAGATGGTCTTATGATGGGACTGGAACGTGGCCATAGGAACTCCTAAACGAAACAGCGGAATCGCATCGAGTTTGGGTTCTTTGAATTTGTCTTTTCGAGCACTTTAGTGCTAGATGATGTCTAGGATCTTGCCTTTTAGTGCAGTAATTAGGAGCGTGTTTTTAGTTTTTTAAACTTTAATTTTTTATTATAAGCTTTTTAGTTAGCGTTGCGTATAGGTACCTTCTTTTGGTGACAGTCGAAGTTAATATTAATAGGGTAGAGTTTACATAGAGGTGTTCGATTAACTATACAACTTTGTAAACGGATAAATAAATTTTGGTGAAAATTGTTTATTGTTCTTTAATGCATTTTTTAATGTTTATGTGAAACTAAACGTTTTTCAATACATTTATTTATCTAGTTATTTTTATAAATATGAGTTGACTTTGGCTAGTAGATTACTCGGATATTTACATGATGTTTTTGTCTCATCATGTAAATATTGTAACAGACTGTTTGTACTAAGAAACACCTATAAGAATCGTATACGACATGTCATGCCATGTTTATACGCAAATAAAGATTCTGATTCTGATTCTATTTCGATTACTTTGCTACGAGTTATAGTAAAGTTAAATTTCGTAGCGTAGCGCTACCAATAGTGCGTTGAAGTTTTTTGTATGAAGACTTGCTAGTTTTCCCATATTATAAATACAATTATAATAGTAAGCAATAAGGATTATTCTTATGAATCTTATTGTTATTAATATAATATACATATATATTATTTTAAATAATTTTGTTTTTCTTTTTCAGAGACCGAGGGTGTTTGTTGGGCGATGACAAAATAAGTTTGTATTAAAGAAAGACACTAATTTTCATACATCAATAAATACATTAGTTTAACTTCCAATGTCTCATTATCTTTTAAATATCTATTGTTATTTAATTTTATAGGTAAATACACCTATACCAACAAATATACATTTTTCTTTTAATATACAAACACAGTTTTTAGATTTCTTTTGTAAAAAATTCGCACGTACGTTAATGATAAGGTAATTAAGTCTACTATTTCATAAAAAGCTTCACTGTCCTATTCTTTATAAGTTTTTTCTAATCCGAAAAGTAAATAAACTTACTTTAAGTTACTGGAACTAATAAATCCAAGTTATTGCCAGAGCAATAACTGAGGCAATCTTCAACTGGCCGATTCCACCATCACTGTCAACAATACATTTCGATTCGCATTCAAAACGCTATCACTGCAGGCTTTACGGCTTTTTATTCCTTGTACTGCTCGTCCGAAAACTTAAAATTATTTCCCGCCAAAACGAAACGTCAAAACGTCAAACGCGCAGACATTGTGCCTTCTATTCGACAATAAAGGCGGCACTTCACTGATTACACAACACAATCTCACGTGGAACTCAACTGGCTGTCTATACCTTTATAACTAGAAGGGCGACTCTATTCCTCTATAGTCAAGCGGGACAGAGACAGCGATATTCCTGAGTGTCAACTCCCATTGTAAGCCGCTTACTGCATTTAGGACTGCTCATTTGAGCGAAAGAGACGCATAGCTTCCGATTATTCAGCTTTAATTGACGCCCCGCCCTTTCCTCATTTAACCCCCCGGTGGTGGGGTGAACTTAGGCACTTTTAAATTATCTATTATAATAAAATTATTTCGCAAAATAAGGGGTTGGTTATGGTAATGATGTGTTTAATTTATGTCGATGTCTTTATCTCTGAATACTTCAGGTGACAGTTATGGCTGCCCTTGTTAAATAATATTGTAAGTAAAGCCTTGCTATGACAAGATACTGTTCCATAGTTGTTTCTTGAAAACTTTTTGTTTTTCGAAGTCTTATTAATTTTTACGTACCCACTCATACTACTTTTATTACCCGTGTGCATAACGATGGTACACAAAAATAATGTTCATACATAAATATTTCATCATTCATTATCTTATTATTTATTAAAAATTTAAATAAAATGCACTCGCGAGATTATTTTTTATTTTTAGAGCCGGTAATGCAATCCTTTAAAGCCCATGCGGTCCTTTTCCCCCAACCACCAAAAAGGCTTTTGCTGTTGGTTTTCCATCCCGCTTTTTCGCTCGCTCATCATATTTTCTGCACAACTGTGTTATTCTAATCGAAGCAAAACGGGCTCTATCTTTTGCCAGGTAAGGTTTATTTTGTAGAGATGACCCTCTGAAGCTTCTGTCAACATTTGCGGTCGAGTTTCGCGGTTTATCTCCCCCGCACAAAATTGTTAGTCACACAAACATTATCTTTGACCAATGGCACGTAACCGCGTGCCTTTTACAGCCAATCAACGCGCTTCAAATTTTCGGTTTCGCGCGCTTTCGGATTTGAATTTTGTTTCTTTTGTTTGATTTTTGAATTCGGATCGTTTTGTGTAGCGGCGCTTTTTCGTATTGCTCTATTTTTTCTGAATGTTAATGGCTTTTTAGTGGTGTCGTCTTTGTTTCATTAGATTATGAAGCATAAAAAGCAGCGTTTGGATGAAATGGTGCAAGCAAAAGTGCAAACTTCATCTTCTACAAAGATTCATAATGGTTTTAAAGCTACTTTTGACGATAAGTAAACAGAAAATGAATACAACAAGCAAACAACTAGAATATTGTTAATATCAATGTGACTCTACATTTACTAAATTAGTCTCCAAGTCTTCTAAAATGTAAGTCTTAAAATGGCCCTTAATAAAAACTTAATAGGTACATATAATAAGCCCTTGTTAGCCACTTAATTATGACAATATCCATGGATGAAGGAGGTATAAGAAGGGACAGTAGCCTCAGCGGAAGAGGGACGGCCGCACGTCCTCTTTGCTGCTCAATTTGCCGAAGAAACGACAACATTCTTCGCTCGCCAAGTATGGACACGGCATCGACTTAATAAAATAGTAAAGTCGATTTATCAATCAATTCTAAGCAGCCTTTTTGTAACGTGACGTAAAAACTATGCAAGTAATAAAAAAATACCTACGTAAATATTGTCTTATTTTTAATAGATAAATGGTAGTTTTCTGGCCTTTTACTTAAAATGTTATTCAAATGAGCCTACTCTATACTACCAAGCAAAAGTAGTTTACGTACGTCTAAGTATGTGAACACTAACAATACTCACGTATGCTGCTTGATGTAGTTATAAAAACTGTATAATGTAGTTGTACTATGAACTAGCAAGACTGTGCCTTTTAATGTTAATGAGTTTATGCACGAATGCTATGTGACATGTATGTGACCATGTGAGTCGTATGAAGTTATTGTATTTTGCTGAAAACCTAAATCTATATCTATAAAAAAAAAACCGACTCCAAAAAACATACACTAAAAAGTAGAAAAATAATTACTAATTACTTATTTATTAGGACGAATTAATATTTATGTATACCATGATTGATACTTCTGGAGTCGGTGCCAAGATTATGAAACGTGTGAAGTTTGCCTGCACCGACTCCAAAAGTATCAATCATGGTATACATAAATATTAATTCGTCCTAATAAATAAGTAATTAGTAATTATTTTTCTACTTTTTAGTGTATGTTTTTTGGAGTCGGTTTTTTTTTTTTTTATAAAAATTAACTTATTTCTTGCTTTTTAGTTAACTAATTATTACCTTGGTGTTACCACTGAAGGTAGGCAGTATATTCTTCATGTCAAGTGTAAAATAATATTCCCTACAAAATACAGGTTACCATATCGGCAACCTAAAAACACCTTAAACCGTCAGCCTACCTTAAAAACATGAAAGAATACAACTGTTGGGCTATTTGTACCTATAATATTTAAAGAATTATCCTCCAACTCCTAAGCGTTAAGGAGTTGTATCTACCATGACCAGTTCATCGTGATGAGATGATGGCTATCTGATGCAAACACTTGAATAACTTTAGAAACTATACTTATCTATAAAATTAAAAGAATTATCCTTCAACTCCTAAGCATTAAGGAGTTTTACTTTCTATCATCAGCTCATGAATTTGAGATGATGATTTCCAGGAGCAAGTTTGAAAAACGATATAAGTGCCTATAAAATTTGAGGGTTGCAGTCGATTTCCCTAGGATCCCATCATCAGATCCTGACTTGGTGACAATGGGACCACCTCAGAAGTGTACCCTATCGAACAAAAAAAGAATTTTGAAAATCGGTCCACAATTGACGGAGTAATCGGTGAACATACATAGAAAAAAAAAAACATACATACAGTCGAACATATAACCTCCTCCTTTTTTGAAGTCGGTTAAAAAGTGAAAGGTCACTGATTGACTGATTTACTCATCACGAAATCTCAGAAACTACAAGTGCTAGGAGTCTCGAATTTCCTTTTAGAACGTAGGTGCTCACTAAGAACGGATTTTACGAAAACTCCACCCCTAGGGAGGTAAAACGGGATCCACGGGTACGAAGTCACGGGCGGCCGCTAGTTGTAAATATCTTCTTAAGTTGTCCTTTGGTATGAAATGTATGCAAGTGTAAAAATATTGTATGTCTACTTTTGTGTTACTTTTTTGTTTTTACATGCCTCAAAAATATTATATTATAGGGCATTGGAGAATAGTTTTATGGTAGTAGATACAGAATTGTATTTCAGCAGGGCGACAACTACTTCTAAATTAAGCCACTAACACCCGTATTCATAAATGATGCAGCAAATCGAACGCACAGCGTTGAATAGAGCTCTGTGATTGGTTCGGGTGTCACTCTATGCGTCCACGCGCACTGTGAATGTAATGTTTGTGAATACGGGTGTATGCATTTTTTACTGTTTTTAATCAAATAGCTTTTAACTTTCAGAATATGAGTGAATAGTTACCAAAAATCTCATTGCATTGCCCTGTATAAAACATGCTATAATCAGTCTTCTACATTATATGCTCAATACCTAACGAGAGCTTTAACTAATAACACTCATCAACAAAACAACAGACCATGAAACGTAACTTAAAAGGGACCCGGTACCACAGATCGCTTTGAAACGTTCGTATTACGAAATGCACCTCAAATCTCAGATGAGTGCTCACACGAGATTATACACGAGTTTAAACCGTAACAGAGCAACCCTTTGGTTGTCATTATCCCAAAGAGTGGCGGTATGAGTGTGTAAGCCCATTACCACGCTCTAATGGCGTCCCTTTACCATGGGCAGATGGATCCAAATGAGCGACAACCTGCATTGCTGAGGTTTTGTCTCACGATGTGTTTGTGGAATAAGTTAGGGTTTATTGCGTTGAAAATGCAGAAATACACACGTGTCCTGAATAAATGAAAAAGAAAAACAGGTCGTACATAAGCTGCTAGAGCTTCTAGTACAGTACTGGTGTGACTGTAGCGCGAAATGATCAGACGTGATGTTTGGGAGCCACTAAAAGTGTGTCAATTGACTAGTGGTGATAACTACCATTATGTGAATAGTGCTACTATAATGTCTGATACTATAGACATTTTTTATTTAGTTATTTCGCTCCGTGAAGTGATGATGTAACTAATTAAAACTGTCACGAATGTTTGTCTAGGCCCCCATGTGTATCAAGTAATCATGTTACATAATTATAGGTGTTATAGGTGTTGCCATTCACGCAGGCGAGTGAGCTTTACATTGTGTGGTCACGTGTGGTGGCTCTCTACTGTTCGTTTCTCAAAATTTTGACTGACATTACATGATATTACACTATCGTTCGTTATGTGCATGTACTACACGTACACACACAAGTAAAGATCGCTCGCCTTCGTGAGTTGCAAGAACAATACCTATTCCTGCTCGGCTCAGTGCCCAGTTCAGTTGCTCGATAGCTTATGCCCAAATACTTAGTTATATTAATACCAGTATCTGAGATACTGCATAAACTAAACGATGAAATTTAACGATTAACTTTCTTTGAGAAGATTTTGAATAAAATTCGTTTGCTCGTCGTCTCGTTCAGCCAAATGACGTCCATTGCAGGGCAAAGGGCCAATCCCCCAAAGATCTCCACAACGACACATTTCCACACATCCATGATAGCACAGCAACACGAAAAAGTCAGCCGTCAATAAGGTTGCAAAATGATTTTTGCACAATATCTTATGAGTATGTTTATGCTACTTTGCAACAAAACATGTAAATTTAGATGTGATTTCACAGTACCCACATTATCCTCATCTTCACGCTTTATGTAGCGTCATTTTCCCACAACACTGCATTATCTGGGATCTGCACACGGCGCATAATGGCACAATGGCTCGCAGCCACTGGCTGGACTTCCTCCAGGTGCAATTATAATGCAAATTTGTTGAACAAGGCTTATACATAATATTTTCTGCGGCATAAAACGGCGAAGGTTCCGCAAATGTGGTTTTGACTTGCATAATAATATGAATAGTCTCTACTTCGCAAAAGATAGATAGGACGGAAAAAGCGCTATAAGTGCCAGTCGAACTGTAGTAGATTGAATAAGTACTTTACTTACTTATGGGTTTCTACATGTATTCTTTTCAGTAAAAAGAGTGGTAAATCGAGCAGTAATAAAAGATACCTTACTTGTGTGATTTTTATTTTTTCTTATTAAATTCATATTCATTTATTGCATTTTGTGCAAATAGGTGTTACAAAGAAATATATTATCTAGTCAGTCACCAACAAATATAACTTTATTGTTGTAGTGAATAAATAAAAAACGTTCAGCGCAAACTTTCTGCCCAAGCAAATAGTTCAATTATTTGGAAAAAAAATTGAAGGGCATCATCCTGTAAAGATTTGGCAATTAGAATAGGTCGGTAAAATTACCAAATCGTATACCAAATCCAACCACTCGAGTCAGAGAAAAAATACCCTTCTCATCCCTTCGAACTCACCTTATGCTGCCATCTGTTGAATGCAATAACCCGAATTTACATACAACCCCCTGTATAACTTGATTTACCCACCCTTACACAGATGTCGCTACAGTGTACTTTCCGTCGCTTGTTTCACTTTGATTTGATACGATTCAGTCTCGGTAGATGGCGGGGTAATGCTATAAAAAGCAGCGATGGTAGAGTTTGTGCTTTTTATTGCAAGAGCTTTCTAATTTTGCGAAAGTAGAGCTTTTGCAAGAGAAATAGTGTAAAGATTTTTCAACAGATGCCTTGTAGAGGTTGGTGACGATGAAAAAAATAAAAATAACCCTCCTTCTGGCGCAGTCGGGTAAAGGAGCAATGTTCTTTTTTTTCTTAGATGTTGTTAGAGGCCAATCAATTTAAGGGTTTCTCAGAATGAATGAAGCTGGTATTAAACATTCATTCTGGCATTTTACAATGTATCAAAGGTCTCATAAAAGCTCAAGATATTCAAAGTTAAATGTCACAAAAATCAGTTCACAAATTATGCAACCTTAAGTTCTTTTTATTTTAAAAGTACTCCGACTCAATTTAGTCCAACCTCACTTTGTTCTTAATTAATTTGCCCTTACTAATTGATAGGTCTATTCTTGTACAGGATAAGTTTTTAATTTGTATCTAGGTCATTGCGATACAGCCCAATGGCGCATAAAATTTACATTCTAAGAGGGAGTAGGATCCTGTCCTTATGAAGACATTTACATAATTATGTAGGTAGTATGTTATACTTATTCAATATGAAATAATGTAAGAATTGGGTTGTGTTAATACTTTAAACGATCAAAGGTTAATAACAAGATTTAAGATAATTAAATAGAATATAGAGATTGTTAAATCTTTTGGTTTTGACTTTATAAGGTATCATCGGTGTTGGACTGAGTGTTCAAAGGTTTTGTAAGGCTTACAAGGCCAATACAAATAGTGACCTCGTCACTTAGGCTCGAGCCCAGGACCACGGGATTGACAGAATTCAACGCACCAGATGACTACGGAGACGTACAATTGCATGTTACATAGTTAACAAAATTAAAAAAAAACTAATATCATTAATTAAATTCTACCTTCATAATGTATCTATCTAACATGACTGGAGTACACATTAAGCCCCACCTACTAGGTCAATATGTTTGTCGCGCTGTAGACAAATGGCCAACCTTGACTGAAACCTCCTCGGAGTGCCAAAAGAGTCACGTGGGCCGTTATCATATACGTCTTCGTTCGTTATTCAAAACTAAACAAAATGCCACCCCAGACTGAGAACCTATACTCCGACCAATGTGACTTGGCAGTTGTGTTGTTTTTTTTAACATGACGTTTTTTTACGTTCTTGTTTTTAATGATGAATTGTTCATTAACACCTTTGCTGCGGCAGTAACTTTCTAATACTTTCCATTCCTTCGGTACAAGGTCAGTAAACCTGGTATTAAAACTTACATTGTGGCGGCACAAGGCTTAAAGACCTTGTAATATTTAAGATATATTAATTTTATTTTTGGCTTCATGTTAATAGATATTGTGTTTTTTTTCTTTGAATATTAATAATAATGCATTTATAGACATACACCTGAAGGCGTTCGTGAATAACTTGTTTAGTATAAAAAATATAGCTATATTCAAAATACAAGGCTTATGCACCCTGTGCCGCACTGAAGTAGGGAAGTCTGGTGGGTATTCTAGGGATGTGAAAAACAAATATCGATAGTTTAAACTAAGTTTTAATAAAAATTTTAAAAAGTAACAAACTAAGATGTTTTAATAATTTAGTCTAAATATTTTACAAATAAGACATACGTGCATAAATACTTAAATAAGCTATATTTAAAGAAAACATATTATTTAACAACATTTAGTTACAACTTCAAATGTTTGTCACGAAAAACATTATTTAAATTAGCAATAAATCGTGTAGCAAATTAAATTAAAATCAATTTGCAGTTTTGATTTTGTTTGTTTCTCTAGACGCCATGTCGACATGTGCGTTTCTTACGAATGCGAGGCAACACTGGCTGCACGAAGCTAGCGTGGGGTGCGGTACCAGGTGCGCAGGGTACAAGGTGCTTCAACCTGGTTTCGCATTGTGAAGACATTTTATTACTTCCGTGCGGTACCAGGTCTAAAAACCTGGTATTAAGGTAGGTACATCATTGGATTCTATTTTAAGAATACATCATAGATATATATTCATCACTTTCCTACACCGGACCCAATTGAAGTTATGCCTTTCGCACGACAAGGAAGACTATAATTTTCTTAGCCGCACGGTAAGCGAGACGTACACAAGGTCTATAGACCTGGTTTCGCACTCAACGTGTTAAACAATATCCACGCTACGCTGGCACGCTATCGTCACAATTTAGTTAGTTCAAGAACATGTTACCTACCATCTAACTTTTCTTTAGCGGTTGAATGCTCTACCATAGAGCTTTATTTTTTTTCAATCTTAATAGCGATGGCCGCTGCCGAGGCCTAATCTACTGGTGAACCGATGACGTGAAATATCATACTTTCTTTTTATTGTTTCACAGCGATCACGAATTTCAAATATTTGACGTTGTGAGGTAATTTGCCTCAACCTCAACGGTCTACCGTATCATTAGTTTGATTCGCTAGTTGGAATCCCATCACACCTGGACTATTGAGTTGAACCTACTCCCATCACAAGCATATCTATGTTAGCTAGCTGTTCTTTAATTTGTGCAATAATACTAAAATTATTTTAAAAAAAGTTATTTCAAAATTTGCCTCGATTGCCACGCCGTACCGGTGGGACTATAGCTCGCGAGTTAATATGATCACAGCTCGCATCCGGCACTCACTCTCAATTTGCGGACGCGCGTGTGCCGCTTAAATAATTCATCTACCCACAAACAAATAATATAACCACACTTAGCATTTACGTCTAATATTTATCGGTTACATTGACATTGCTGTCGTGACTTTTTATTGAGCTGTCTAGAGCTTAATGGAAGCTTTCGTAGAGCTTACAGAGATTTGGCTTGACTTTTGATTTAGCAAGATAAAGTAAATTATACCAATACATTTTGTCACCAACTCCTACTCTTCCCGCGGGTGTCGTAAGAGGCGACTTAGGGACTACACATCAAACAAAGAACGGGCTGCAGCGCTCTCTGAAAAACATCAATCATTTAAACTGCGATCTCGAACCCGCCTGCCAAGCGTAGGGATTATGGCAAAACTATATTGGAGGAGGCTCATAGTCCAGCAGTGGACTGTAAAGGGCTGTTGAAAATGATGATACAACACATTTTTAATTAGTTTAGGTTCATTTTATAATATCATGGTGGATTGTGAGTGGTAGTTGTATGAAAAATGAAAAAAAAATCTATTCAAAATAAATTAAATCAAGCATGTTTCAGGACCTTTCTATTTTATAATCACTGAAAGAATTAACTTCTTGCTCTAATGAAATAATTTGCCGAAAACTCTCCAAAGTCAATTGAATTAGAACTTTTATTTCGTGGTTGGAATGTCTTTGTTAAAATTAACTAGGTACCTTTAAAAATTCTGCGAACTCACAACAGAATTTGCCAAAAAAATTAAATAAGATGGAATCACACCTGCCCAAATCAAATGAGCATATACCTATTGTATAGTGTAAAAGTCCTTTTAGTCGGTGTAGTGCTCAAATAAACATTAGTATGGGATCAACTACGCGAACTCTAGAATGCTTGACTTAATAATTAAAGTAGCTTGTTTCGGTTGCGTGAAATTTTATCTGTCTCAGAAAAACTTTATAGCGCGCGTCCTTGTTTAAAAAACCGAGATAAAAACTATTCTATGTCCTTTCCCGGGACTCAAACTATCTTTATGCCAAATTATATCAAAATCGGATCAGTGGCTTTGGCGTGATAGCGTGACAGACAGAGTTACTACATATTACGAAGTTATGATGCGTTGAAGTTTCGCGTGACGTCACAAAATGCTGCACTTTTAAGCACGCCTAGACGTCACAAGCCTCTTTTTTTAACTTTGGCGCGCTTTATCTCTTTCAATTTTCTGTAGTTTGAAAAAGTGAAAAATACGCGTTGAGTATTTTTTGATATGTTAACCGACGGACTAATTCAAATTTCTTTTTTACCCAAGAAACATCCCTGTTGGGTTTGTCATTTGCCATCATTGGTCAGTTGGGTAACATTCTTGAATGCGGTGCGATCTGACTTTGATTGATACTAGTGATGATGGGGTCATTAACTGCTAATTTAATTAATAGACTTATCGATGACGTTTACTAAATTATAGTTTAGTTTTAGATACGCTATTCTGTATCTTCTGTACTTAAAAAAACGTAAGCTAGACTTAGGCTGAGTTGAACCATTTTACTTTGACTATAACAAACGTTAAAAATCTGTCAAAATCTTTCTGTACGCAGAAAGCACCGGTTATTGTTAAAGTTACGGTGAAAGTATGTTGGTGCAACTCAGCTTTAAAGTTTTAATTCTTATCTACAAGGCACTTTAGGAAGATAGAGAGATAAATCATTTATTTGCATAAACTTAACACACATGAAATAGTAAAGTTAAAGCATAACAATACCTAATAAGAAAAAGAAAAGAAAACAGCAAGAGACAATGATTGCATGAATAAAACAAACAATTGGAAAAATATTTCCTGCGTGATATGTGTCACAGCGATGCAAAAAACAAATAAAAAGTGTATTTTAATATTAGTAAGTAATACTAAATGGCTGATTTTCATGAAAAATAACATATTTTTTTGCGAAAAAGAACTAAGAAGTGTTCGTGAATGTAAATCAATCAATCAATTTATAACATACTTAAAAGTCAATAACCTCTTTTCGGTTTCAGTGTTGATTTTGAAGTAAACAAAGACCTGTACCTATATATTTTATAATGTAAGTTATTGTTACAAAGGATTTAAGTTTCAACCGAGTTCATGTTAATAAGGAGTTAATGCCGCGTGACGTCATAGCTTACGCCTTCACAGGCGCTTATTATGGAGAGAGTAGAGCCTTCAGTTTACACAGTGACGTCAAAAGGTTTCAAATATATGAGGGAATCTTAATCATTAATTATAAAGTAGTTTTATTACTTGCAACTTAAGATACAGGGCTTGGATTGCAAGCTTTAGTCTTCTTTTAAAATTGTGGATGGACTAATTAATTTTTAATGCGATTTAACGCTAGCGAATCGATCCCACTGTGAATGTATTAGAAGCCTAAGTAATATAAAGTAATGACAACCTTAATTACGCTTATACTTGATAATTTTATTACACGCACTTTAAATTATAAACAATAACATAACATTCCATATAGAAATAACACAACATCATTATAGAAATATCTATATAAAATGTCATTATCAAATCAACTATTGTTCAAAAAGTAAGTAAGTAGTGGGTAATTTTAGTCAATATTTTTATGAGTTTTAAATGTAGCAATGAAAACTGATTTGCTACGATTAGAGTTGCTACGAGCTACGAGCTACGAGTACGATGGTTTTTATACTTTCTTGGTATTGCATCTTAATACAGTGACCTTAAGGTCTACAGAGTGTTTAACACCTTATTTAAATTGAATTGAAATTGACTTTTGTGAATTAGATATTACTTTAAAATGAAGAACCAATGAATGTAGCGCGTAGCAACCGTAGCAGACTTGCTACGACTACGGTCGCTACGAGCTACGGTGGCTACGAATCTACGTTTTGGATTTGTTGTTTCGCAAACGGCCCCGGGACAAACTTCACCTTCACTGGTTGGGTTTTTATTGGCGGTCAACCTGTAGATCCTGGCTACACAGGAATTGCGTTGTGAGGTGGGAATAGTCCCGTTAAACGGGCGATTTTTTTTATATGGTTTCGAGTCTTCTATGACAATTCTATGGTTGTAAAGACTCTCATTACATCGTTTATAATATTGTAGTCTACGATAAATCAATAGACTCGTACCTATGGGTCATTGATTATTTAAGTAAATAAATATTAACATTTAATTAATCTACTTAATACTAAAACAAATCAATTAAAACCAATAAAAGTTGGCTAGAATTCGTTGAATTCAAATTACATGTTTCCAGAAAACCTTTTATTTATAGCTACAGGAAAACTTATGTATAAAGGTACCTTCACACTGTTACGCTTCCCTTGGAAGCTTTTATCCTGCTCACCGCTTGGTGTGGCACGCTCGCTGCAAACTGAGTTAACAGCGTTTCCGCTTGTATTAAGCGTAGCGCTTTATGTACCGGTAGGTTACAGTATAGCGATTAAGCTGTAATCATATTTTAGAACCACTTACAAAGCAAGATACTTCAAGTAGCTAAGGTAGAGAAAAGTATAGTTTATTTCGAGCTGATGACGTGGTCTATTCCACTTTGATAACCTGGCTTTGATCACCCAGGTGATCAAAGTGGACTGCAAGCGACAATTTGGTGGCCGTTGATCACCCATGGATGATGAAAGTGATGGGTGGATGGGACCTGGGTGATGAAAGTGGTCTTCATCATTTCAGCCACAGGACGTCCACTGCTGAACATAGGCCTCCCCCAATGACTTCCACATCGCACGGTTGGTAGCGGCCTGCATCCAGCACCTTCCCGCTACCTTTATCAGGTCGTCGGTCCACCTTGTGGGTGGACGTCCCACGCTGCGTTTTCCGGTACGTGGCCTCCATTCCAGAACCTTACTGCAGTGGTCCTTGAACCTTGGACCTTGAAAGTGGTCTTCAAATTAATATTTTAGTTTCCTTTGACCACTTACCACCTCCTCTGAATAGTCATTATGTCCAATTGTTGTACTTTACATAAAAAATATGTAAGTAGAACGATTGGGCATGTGCTGTGTTTTAGAAAATATGAAAAATGTTACAAAACAAAAGTTCTGTAACATTTTTTATATTTTCTAAAAACCGCAAACAAACTGGACATGGGTGTGACTATTCAAATTAAAAATGTATCTGCAACTGACATTTTACTGTCTCAGTATGGGGTTATTTTCAAAAATACACACTTAACATCTAATTTCAGTATCCATGCGTGTGTAATTAAATGATTTTCACAGATACTTTCACTGAATCGATTTCCTTGCCTTTGAAAACAAAACCACTTTCTTTGAGTTTAAGTTGTTGTATTGTCCTGTCCACATTCTAAATATTGTCGTATTTTTAATCATTTTGGCATAACTTGAAAGCGTCGCTTCTTCGTTTCTGCCAAATGACGTCCACTGCTGGACAAAGCCCTCCCCCAAGGATTTCCATAGCAACTGGTTCTGCGCTGCCCGCTTCCAGGTGCTTCCCGCGACCTTCCCCAGATCGTCAGTCCACCTAGCAATTCTCAGCTTACACTTATTTTATTTATAGCTACCGTATTGAATATGGTACGAGTGAGATCTATGGTTCCACGAATAGTTTAAGGTCAGTTATGTGCAATTAAGTATACTTAATTGTAGGTGTGAGTGACGTATTATTACGATAGTAATAATACATATACCTGGAGGTATGTTAAATTGTTGGTCCCAAAATGGGATTTCAAACAGAATGGGTTGTTGAAACAAGTAACTAATACAAGTATGATATTATCTTCCCTCCCACGTACTTACACGTAGTTTTAATCTAAAATCGATACAGATACTTGTATGGATAATGGCATGTCAAGCTAAGCACGGGCACCTTATGTTAATGGTAATAGATACGATTTTGGAACAGAAATGTAACATCTGTAATCACAGCACATGTTACCATGAAAATGACGACACAGAATTCAAAGTAAGTATTAAAAGATCCACGCAAGATTAAAAGTTTAGAAAATCATAATAATAATTAATGGCCGGCAAAAACTTTTTAAAAACTAGCTTTTACGTCGTAACCAGGGCCGGACCGTGAGTTTAGGGGGCCCTGGCTAATACTACTTAGGGGCACACCTACTAATATTACTCTTTAGCATTATCGTCTATCTTTGACTTGACATAGCTGGGGGCCCCTTGAATCCACGGGGCCCTGGGCTGAAGCCTAAAAAGCCATATGGTACCTAGATCCGGCCCTGATCGTCACTTTTATGAGAAGGACGTCACAGTGTTTTCATTTGTAGCACTGAAAAAACTAATCTTATTTTAGTTACCTACTAACTTGGTTAGAGTTTCCTACTTAGTAATTATATTGTTGTAAGTAGTCTAAGGATGTTTGGACTAAATAAAAATATTTTTCTTTCTTTCTTTCTTTCTAACTATTTCTTTTCATAGCAACAAATAGACCAATGGTGTCGTGACGAATTCAAGGGACACTAGTTCGATGCCCGACGGTCGTTGTTCTACGTATTATAGTGAAGGTCCACTCCTAACACAAGCATACTTACCTATTATTTTGCTTTTGAGAAGAATATTAGCATAAAACGTCACTCCGGTACTTTAGCCTAGGCGCAGACCACCGACTTTTAGTTGGCCGATAGTTGGACCCGATTCTAATTTGTATGAAGAATTGGCCGATACCAAATCGGTGTAATGTGCGCACTTTCATATATCTCCATACTGATCAACAGCCCGACCCAACTGTCGGTCAACTAAAAATCGGTGGTCTGCGCCTAGGCTTAGTGCTTATTATAAAAACACTAATCAATTTTTTAAAGGATAGTGCTCACTGCACGTGTGCCTGTCATCGTCGTTTGACATTTGCTTGTCCAAAATGTAGGCTGCGAGCACACCGGGGTGTAAATGAATTATCCTGGCCGGACGTGATTTCGCTACCACACCGCTCGTTGGTTCCCAAACTGTATTATATGGTCCCCTTTTTCTTTACACGCACGCACGGGTACAATATTTTTGAACGATAATGTTTAATGTACTTAAAATTGTAAAATCAATGGTATCGAAGCCAAAATACTTTCAGTACTTAGTAGCGTCTATTACTTAGTAGTTTGGTGAAGATCGCGGGAAGTATGAGTTTACGTCAAAAGCATTTGATGTCGACCACGTAAAAAAGTGACATTAAATATATGACGGATTTGTAAGGCGCCCCTAGCGGAAACGTTCAAGAACTAAAACTTTCATACATTTTTTTAACGCGCTCTCTAGTGAGCACGTTTGATGTAAACTCACATTCAGCCCTCAGGTGGCGCTCCACCGGTCGTTATGAAAATCTTTGGGAGAGGCCTTTGTCCAACCTCGGACATCATTTGGCTGAAGCGAGAGAAAGAGCGTCTATTATTGAAAGTCGAAGAATAAAAGAAAGAAAAGAACAAACGTGATTTTACAAGGCAGCTTTAAATAAGTACTCCTGACAACGTTTTTTCTTATGTTCAAAGAATGAGAATACTTAAGAAAATTGGACTTAATTTGTAGTTTTCGAAGTATGAAATAACTGATACAGCAAGAAGCACTGCAATATTGTTGCCACTTGTTATTTTAAAACTAACTTTTAGATCTTCACTAAATTATGTATGCTCTGTTATATTAAAATGAGTTCGAATTTTATTATCGCCCCCATAAAAGTTTGAGCGCCGCCGTAGCGCGGGCGTCCCGTCCTATATAAACTCGGCTGCCGGCGACGCACCGCATTCAGGAGCGCAACAGGTGGCGAGAGAAGGTGAGTGTGAATACAGCCTTATACTTTTTGAATTTTTTAAACTTGAAAAAAAAAAAAACGAAAGAAGAATGCGAAAAATAAAAGGCGCAGTGTTAAAAATATATTTTAATATTTAATTGGTAAAAAGTTATTGGGAAGTTAATGTTTTTATAATTTTTAAAGAAAAACTCAAATGTTATTGATTCAAAAAAGTATTTTATTTTAATTTAATAAAAAATATGACATCGGTTAAACTTAAATTGTAATAACTAAAATATAGTGCACAATTTTAAAAAGCAGTTTTAAAATATTCATATTGTGTAGGTTATATAGCTTTTTGTTTAAAACTTTTGTTAAAACCGAATACTTACGCGAATCCATAAAAAATTGCAACATACGTATCGTTTTGCGTTGTTAACTTTTATCAAAATATTCTACGTTTATAACTATAATTAAACGATTTTAATAAAGTAACCCATCAAATTATGTTAAAATAACTTCTAAAAACGGGTTTTTAAATATCCCACTTTTGAGGCACTTAATTAATTATGCCTTCAAACAAAGGATCTTGGAAATTAACCCCTCAACCACTTCTTAATGATCCCACGAAGGAGATAATAAATTGGCAGTACATTTACTAAAACGTCGTGCATTAGGTTAATTTAATTTAATTATGAGTCGAATAAAACAGAATGTTTTATAATGGGAGTCATAATTTTAATTGTTGGCATTGCCGAAAGCCTTATACATTATTCAGGGCAATTATTTTTGTTTCGCATCTAACTTGGGCTGAAGAAGACATGGTTACTTTAAAAAGAATCTTGTTTGATAACATTTCTGAGTTGGATTGTAAATATTGGTTTATGAAGTATACTTTTTAACATACGGCCGTGATACCTGTAACATCTTTCGTTCTTTTATTACTGTAATAAAACACCTTACATGTAACAAGGAGGTATAAAAGAAAGAAAAAGCCTAAAATTTGTACTTATTTAGTACTTTAAAACATTTTAGAAACCAACAAAGTAGCTTGGATTTTATGTTGTGAATTACAGGACGAGTATTGTTTTTTGTTCGTGCGTGATACTGTCAAAACTACCTATAGCTTTTACAAATCCAGGTTGCAAAAACATTTTTTTCAGGGCCATGTAATCTTATTGGTTAATGTCAGGTGTAACTTATTAAGTTTTTAAACTTGTTTTGTCTTGCCACTTGTTATGTGGTCGCATGAGACTGCGGTAACAATTAATTTCTATTGTGTCTTGTTTCGGTGGTATTTGAAGGACTAAAAACTTAACCAGGGTAAAGTAAACGTGCCACAGTGAAGTCGTAAAACCAAGTTGTATGTAGATATGCTAGTTCTCTCGCGTATATCGAACTCGATATTTCACGCGAAAAACTTTATTCTTCAAAATAGCTAATGCCTTACATTCTTTTATAACATTATAAAAGTTAATTTTACATTCATATTTTAAAGTTATCCTTTCTACAGGAAAAAGCACGCAAGCATTCAGTAAATAGGATAAAAGGTGTTAACATCACGAAGAAAGTAAAAAGCTCCGCCAAGAGCACCCGAGATCGTAAAAAATCCGTGAACTAACACGGCTCACGGCGATTCCCGCAGAAGTTCGCATAATGTTACGGGATACCGTGTGATATTGTAGACAAGAGCATTTTCCTCATCTTAACATGTTGCTTACTTGTTATCCTCCTATCATAAATGCACTCTTTTTTTAAGGCTCAAAAGGAAAAAAAATGGACCTTTACAGGGTGTTAGGTAAATGGGTATATGAGCCGGCACTAGCCCATGTTAACATGGTCATATAAATGGTATAGTGAAGTCAGAAATTTGATATCATCATTTTATTTTTTTTAATTTTCATACAAAATAAATTTTATAAAATCAGATTTGTATGAAATTAAAATAATTAAAATGAAGATATCAATTTTCTGACTTCACCATACCATTTATATGCCCATGTTAACATGGGCTAGTATCGGCTCATATACCCATTTACCTAACACCCTGTATAGAACTGCTTCTTTGTCAGATTTTTTAAAAATCATACTGCCTTTTAAGACCCTTTTTAGAGTTACGTAGTCTTGACAAGGAACCCTTATTCTTTAATGCATAAACGTGAACTTAATACCTGCTGTCAAAAAAGCTTCTGCTTTAATGGAATAAAAAATCCATATTTAGTCATTCAGCACTATATTAAATACTTGTACTTTCCTATTGATTAATTATCATAAAAGCCAAGAAGCACAAACTCAAAGGTCTTGAAAATTGTTTTTGTTCTCCATAACTTTCAATAAAAAATATTTTTGTCACAAAGGTTTTTTTTCCATGTATAATTTTATCAAGACTATTTTAGCGTTTTAGTCGTAAAAACGTTACAAACAGATGGATAGAGCTAACATTCACTTATCTTTAGTTAGGTAACTAACTTCTTTCTGTTAGTCTCCTGGCACAAGCAATTATAAGCCTAAAAGGAAGCTTCGTTTACATAATGTTCTAGTTTTCTATACTTATAATAAATCTGTAGAGAGGTCAATTCGGTACATGAAATATATTTTCAAAATAACTATCAGGGGGTGATTACTGATCGATACTGATGCCAAAAATGCAATCAGTAAAATTTTTGTCTGTCTGTCCGTCTGTATGTTCCTTATAGAAACAAAAACTAGTCGACGGATTTTAACGTTTTAACTTGGTACAAATTATTCTTCATACTCCTGGGCAGGTTATAGTATACTTAGGAATTCCCACGGGAAAATTTGGCATGTAGGTACCTTAGTAAACTTAAAGCTTAGTTACAACAAGGAATTCCCGAAATTCCCACGGGAACGGGAATTCGCGGGAAAATCCTTTTGTATGAAAAATCTAAACCGCTTAAATTAGACGCTTGAAATTTGACATGTAGGACTAGGTACCTTAATAAACTTAAAGCTTAGTTACAACAAGGAATTCCCGAAATTCCCACGGCAACGGGAATAAGCGGGAAAATCATTTTGTATGAAAAATCTAAACCGCTTAAGTTAGACGCTTGAAATTTGGCATACAGGTACCTCAGTAAACTTAAAGCTTAGCTACAACAGGATATTGCAAAATTCCCACGGGAACGGGAGTTAGCGGGAAAAAACATTTGTATGAAAAAATCTAAACCGCGTAAGATAGATGAAGGGGGTAAAACGGGATCCACGCGTACGAAGTCGCGGGCGGCCGCTAGTATAAAATATAAAGCTTGTTTTATAAAGAATTTTGTATTTTTTTAAGTCTATCTTTTAGGTCACATTTCCGCCCAAAATCCCAAATCGCCCAATCGAGACTTTAGCAATCTTCAAGACCTGGACAGCTCAAATCCCTCTTCTGAAGTATGTAATTATTCTATTATGAATATTTGAGTACCGTTAGTTAGTTTAAGCCTAAATACGGTACTCGATCTTATTAGAAACGTTTGATTAATTATGTAATCATCTGCCTACGAACGAATATGATACGCAATGCTAATACTATAAGAAATATAATACAAATATTTTTAAAAAATGTAGAAAACTAAATCTCTTCATCATGAAACTGGGTAGAATGTATGATCCCTTTTGAACTGGAAACACGATATTTTTAATTTGTAGGCTCAGTTTTACAAAGAGGCAAATAGTTTTACTAAGTGGGTTCAACGAGCTCCAATGACAAGATATTTAGGAAAATATGTGTTTAGTTAACTGAAATAGAGCTAATTTGTTTAACCAAAAAAATGTTTTGATTCAAATACAACCTAAAAGCAAGGAAAACTAAAATAATTTGAGTCACGTAGCACGTCCCTAGTCCGTACATGAAAATGCAATAAGTGGGGTGTATTAGGTATTTTGTGGTAGGATTACTACTGCTAATAGTATACAATAAATCACATATTTAGAGTAGGTACTAATTAACATTTTGGAATATTCTTAGACTTGGAAATTAACTTCCTTCTGCAAGACTTGGTCCTATTTCTGGCACTTCTCAATATTTAAAATATCTGCTAGTTTTTCTGCCTCATAATATTCCAACTTTTTGTTTTTATAATGGAATTTTCCGTACAGCAGCTAAGGGATAAGAATGTCAGTTATTGCAATGGCAGCTCGCTGCTTAGGGATGATTTTAATTTATAAATAGGTGTGACATTTTTACCGAAGAGGGTTGGCGATGCACTGTCTGATTGAAATCTTACCTATTAACTTCTTGCCAACTTATTTTAAACTTTCTGCAGAAGAAGTATAGTTTAAAACGAAAGATGTTTTTTTCCGGATCTGGCTGAGTTTTTCAAGTACCCAACTAGCACATCCTACCTAATTATTCTGTCTGTCTGTTAAGCTTTCACACCTAAACCACTAAACCGATTTTGATTAAAGGTATAGAGATAGTTTGAGTCCCGGGAAAAGACAGAATCATTTTTATCCCAGTTTTTGAAACAGGTACGCGTGCGATAAAGTTTTTCCGTGGCAGACAAAATTTCACGCGGGCGAAGCAGCGGGAAAAATCTTTAGGCTGAGTTGCATCATCTTATTTTAATTTTAGCCACGACTTTAACCAAATCAGGTGTTTTTGGTATGGAGCATGACAGATTTTTGACGTTTGTTTAAGTTAAAATATGATGGTGCAACCCAGCCTTAGACTATAATATTATCACGCTCTTCCTAAAGTCTCTCTTTTCAATAAATTCGAAGATTAGGCACAATAAAATTTACGTTTTGGGTCATTACTTGTTCTAAAATAAAGAATGCTAATGAAATGTCTTTGTCCACAGACACCATGCAGCCATCATTCAGAATCGTGGTCTCCCTGGTCCTGCTATACTCAGCTATGGCGACTGCCTACCGTAAGTACTATTTCTCCACTTCCTGATAAAGTCCCTGATGGTCTATCAGGAACTTACTTGTCAGAGGAACTGCAACTTTCGGAATTCCACGTCTAATGGCGGATTTAACTTTTAAGATGGTTTTTAACTGTTAAAAACAGGAAATATTCGAAAAACTAATTTCAGTGACTGGGTTAATCAGTTGGTAATTTTATCAGTCTTGAAAATGAAATGAAGTTATTTATAAACTTTTTTCTTGGCATTTTAACAAAATCCAATTTTTTCAGAAGCCTACTATAAAATTCCTTTTTAAACTTAAGTAATCGTATAGAGAAAATTATTCTGACAAAAAGAATTACATAGCGCTTATACTGTACTAACTTGGTTTGGTTCTCCCAACATTTCCATTTAAACTTTTTTGTACCTACGTAAGCTGATTACTGCATTTCGCAAATGTGCCGAAAGATTAAAGAATTATTCATATTCAACACAAACAAATGACTCAAAAAGCGGTTTAAGAGATTATTGTAAGAGCATGCCGACGTGTGTTATACTTACATGGAAAATGAACTGTGTAACAATTTACGAGGTGAATTGTATTTCAAAGTTAAGTTATCAAGTTTGAATGGTTAGTCAAATTTTTAAAACCTAAAGAGATGTAACTAATAAAATAAACTAGTTCCAACTTGAAGCGTAAGTTTTATTCAGTTAAATTTTAATATTTAGACTAATCATAAGACAGAATTTAAGATATTTTTTTAATACGGTCCTTAGAGCCTTTTAATTATGTTGTTCATATGTTACATAATATGTTAAATATCATTTTTGAAACGTCCAATACTTCACTTCAGTTAAAATCGAACGCCGTTTCAGTACCCATTAAAAAGTAACTTATTAATCAGATATTAATTAACAAGGTTAGTTACTTATTACAGATCAAAGAGGGACTAATAACATCTTTATTAATTACAGCCAAACTATTCCAATACAAAGTTGTATGTCACGTAATTGACCGCATATAGTTAAGTGTTTCAATGATAAAACTTTGTATAGTAAATCAATCAAATCTTCGAAGTACCCATAGCTTAAATTTCCTCAGAATTGCTTGTCACTTGATGTTATTGTCCTTTATTAAACTAGGCTATGACAGTGACTATGTCTATTATTAATAGAACATGGTTTAATTGAAATATCATGTCTTAAGAGGGATTCGAAGACGCAAGTGCGTTGCCGGGGACTGCTCTAACTTCTAACTAAAATTGAACTGTAGAGTAGTGTAGAGCTCACCTACCCTACCCTGTCGAACTTTTTGAATGATTTTTGCCTCAGTCAGTGTTGTACCAGTTGTACCATCAATGTAAGGTCAAACCAAGAAGACCTTGGAAATATTAAATTGAAACTGCAAATAAACATGTTTTAAGATTCTTTTACTTTTCAGAACTTTTCTTTTCACTTAAAAGGTCAAACTTTTCAAATGCTAGCAAAAGCAAAGTTGTAACTCAAGATAAACTTACAAGAAAAACTAATTTAAAATGGTAATATTATTCCCATAATATATTAAACAATATGTTTTACACAGAACTAAAGTAGCAAGATTCTTAAATATTAAACTCTATGCAGTCTCGCTCAGTCCCTCGGCGACTAACGTCTGCTTTAATGAAATCTTAAGTTTTACTTAATTCAGTATATTACAAATTCCAACAACACTTGATTACCTTTGACGCTTCTACGATGGTTAACAGACCATTTGGACTTAAAACTTGTCTTGATAACTTGATATTGTCTTGTGAACTTCCAGTTTCGATGCGCAATTTATTAGAAAATAGCTTTTTTCACGACTGTCTTTGATAACGCCTACACAAGGTCTATGTAACCTTTTTTCAGTGACATATGCATGGACATAAAAATAAAATTTCATTAGATAACTAGGTATAACTAAGACTTTTTTTTAATGTTACGTTTGAATTAATTTGGATTCAGTAGAAAAACAATTTGAAGGAGTGCTGACTGTTTAAAAATTATGTTCATATTGTAGGATCACCTATGTAAGTAAATGAGTAAGATTAATAAGATCCTACTAAATAATAGGTATCGCATCAACATTCTTGGTAACTCGTCTTTTGTTTTCTTCATTGTTTCTTTTCAGATGTTTTACTTCATTTCAAATAATTAATTTACATTGTCATCTCTCATAGCTACAAACTTTTTACTCTTTTTATACCAAACTCTCTAAAAGTATGATTTAATTCACAAATGTTTCCACTATTCAAATCCTCTGAGCAAGGGGCTGATTGTAATCGATGGGGCGCCGTATTTATAGGGCGCATCAGTCAGTCAATTTGCGAGGCGCTATGAATACGGGGCGCACTTGCTTTGTATCGATTTGACTTTTCATTCATAAATAAACACTTGTGAGGCAAAGTTTGACTTTGTGTATTGGCTTTGTGTATGATATGATGATTAATTTAAAGGACTAAATTTAGTAAGATTTTCTTCAAATCTAATGTTATCAACGTTGACAATATTTGCTACTTTGCAGCTAAAAGTAAGGGAAAGTACATTAGTCTGATAGTATTAGTAGGTATACCTACGTTGCTTTGAGCGTCAATTTTAAGAATCAAAAGTACTTCACAAATTTTAATGTCAGTGTTGTTAACATAATTGTATAAAATAAAAAGTAAGAACTTATCCGAATTTTGCATCAACATTTTAAATTCAAATTTTCAAAGAGATGCTTAACATTAACATTTTTTGTTCTCTCCAATTTTAATATTGCCCTTTATAAATTCGCTTTTTATCGTGTAGGATTAAGTAAGATTGAGGTCACAATCTCAGTTTCTGACATATTGAGTCGCCACCTACGCAAAATCTAAGTGGGAATAGACTCAAAGACTACCCGTCTAGCCAGCGCGGGCAGTATAAGCCAAAATCCTCTATTTGCTCAAATTGTAGAAGGTAAATTGGAGAAGGTCGTCCTCGTGTTGTTAGCTGATGATGATGTTGATGATGAAGAAGAAGAATCTGAAGAAATAATGAAACTGGCTGCTAATGTCATTGTATTTTTCTTCCAAACCAAACGTCTTTGTCCACAGATAGCAGCGCGAAGCTTCGCCGGGACGGAGTTCTGAACCTGTACCCCTTCCCGAGGGTCGGGCGTGCGTCCAGGCACACCTGGCAGGTGCCCATCAACGACCTGTACTTAGGTAAGTACCCTCGTTACTTAGCCAAAGCAGAGTAGCATAGAGATCCTTGGAGGAGGCCTAAATCGAAGGAAACTTAAACTAAAGATGATAAATCAGGGTGTAGTTAAATCGCAACCTGTGTTATGTAAAATATTTTTCAGCAATGGATGCTATAATATCCTTTTTTAAGAGGAGATCCACCACTTTATTTAACCATGGTTTTTCATTGGGATTTTAGTAGACGAGAAAAAAAAATGTGTCAGGATTTAAGTTGTATTTTACAGATATAAAATTGTCCAAGAAAGAAAGATAACAATATAAAACACAGACAATTTTCAGGAAATATTTTATCATTTTATTTAAGAAATTATCTCAATTACCTCAATACATGATGTAATTGCTCATTTATCAATAGGTAGGTATGCTTCAGGGCAGAACATCGAGGAAGTAATTAAGTGCATGTTATCTGACTCTACAAATGGGCCAATAATGTTACATTTATTGTGTGGGAGAGAAGACTTTTATGACAAAGACAGATTTAGAATCGATTCTTGGGGTACCTACTTGTAGCTTAAGTTAATTCGTTCTCGCGATCTGTGTTTTATGCTGTGGAAAGGAAAAAATCAGATCATTATCGTACTTTTTCATCCTTATTAATAGCCACTTTAGTGATCACTGTTCTTCTTAGGACATGGTATTAAAAACTTTATGACCTGTGCAGATTACGAGCCAGTAGAAAAGAGGCAGCTCTACGCATTCCCTCGTGTCGGGCGCGACATGCCTTCCCTGCGGGACCCCTACGCGGAACACATCCAAGCACCCGTGAAGAGAACTGACAACCCTGGCATGTGGTTCGGGCCACGGCTCGGCAGGTCCTTCAAGAGTGACGAAGACGGTCAGTATCCCATTCCCAAGCAAAATGATGGCATTCTACCTAAGATCTTCAGACGGACCATATATCTACTTGTGGCACTATGTGGTTCGAATCACGCCTCGGAAGTTTCTTCATGTGATGAGATAATTCCCCCACCCCCTAGCTGACAACCTTGAAACGTGGTGGTCATGCCCACTCGATAATTATTTTATTTTTATTTTAACTGCGTGGTAAGTTCATATTACCCACCCACTTCCTGTCCATCTCGTCAGCTAACAAGGCCTTAATGCCATTAAGTTAATGGCTGTATTTCTGTCCATATTTTTGACGTTAACATTTCTGACAGATATCGCGGTTCAGAGCGAGAGCGTTGCACGCAGCGACCCGGAGCGAATGGAGCCTTTACACGAAGACAGAGAAAAGAGGCAAGTCGAAAACTAGAGAAATTCCCGCCAAATATCAACTGGAGCGCAACCACGTCAGTAGTGCCATCAACAGAAAATAAAAACAAAATTAGGTTGGCGTTTCCCAAACTGTATTTTTTCAGCAGTTGAGGGCTAAGGAATATTTTTTACAGCTTGATGTTTATGTAGGCGTAGGTTTATGTATGCTTTTGAAACTTTGCATAAAATTCTAAACCTGATTTTAAATATGTATAAATGGCCTTTTGAAGATGAAAAGTAAAATAGTACAGCGAAAAATTAGAATAAAAGAATAAACTGAAAAGTATAGGTACCTACTTACATTGAGATTGTTTCATTTTAATTCCAAATTACGTTCCAAGAATAGATTTGACCGGTCGGTATACGTACCTTTTGTGACTGATCATTGTAATTTGGGAAACGTTGACTTATGAACAAAAAGTATGTAAATGAATAGAAATGAGTTTTAATATTCTAAATAACATAATATTATACCAAAATAAACATACCTAGTTACATATAGATGTATTTAATGCCCATACAGTTACGCCTGCCTCATTTGTCATGTAATATTAAGAAAGTTGGTCAATTTCTCAGATTGTACCTATAATAATAAAAATTAGGATTTTTGTCTTTATAAACGTTTATTGTTTTTGTAAAATGGAACTCAGTCGTTGAAGTTTAATTAATTATTATTTATTAAACTTTACATATAGCTTTTAAGATGTAAAATAAGATAAACTGTTAAACAATTTAAGTCAGAAACATTTCGAGGCTGGGTGGGTTTTGCAATAATTAAAAATTAATTTTTAAAATTGCTAAAATCTGCGAAGTGTTTCTGCCTTATCTAAATCTTAACGCTAACATGTTTAGTTAAAATCTATTATTTAGTTCGTAATGTATCAGTTTATGAAAATAAAATGTATAATTAATTTACTTCCTTTAATTGAAATTTCATCTACTTATCGCTCTATCTACTTTGTAATTACTAGCACACATTGTAGAATGAATAGTCTATAATTAATTAACCCTAGTCTAGAGTTAATGAATTATTCTATAACTTTAGAATTTAGAGTTATAGAATCTATATTTTCTAAGAAAATTAACTTAGTATAAATCTTTGATTCTATTGTTCGAAAGAAACCCTTTTGTGAATAGTAAAATTTATTAACAAATCAAACATCAACGTCTCATATACGGAATTCTCTATTAAGTAAATTGCTTTAATAACAGAGATAATCATGTTCACGAGAAAATGAAATCTTGAATTTCAAATTAACTTACTTTTACAGAGTAGCTGAAAATCGTAGTTACGGTTTTCAGAGATTCTAACAATCTAGGAAACTTATTTTTTCACATACAAAACTATCGATTTCCATATTAATTCAATTAATTCATTGATTTAACTCACGAGTATTTGTGTCTGGTTCTAAATATTCATAAAGTGACAGTCATAACACAGATACAAAACAAAAACGAATCACCTGATACAATTTTATAATTATTGTTTTGTTAATTTAACAGATGACGATTGATTTGATTTTTTCATAGATGATGTTTTTGAAAATCGAATTCAAAAACTTTTCTCAATTGTTTTACTTAGCTTGAAGTTTTTCTTTCTGTTTTTACCAGAACGAAGTTGATAGCTCTATGGAATTTGAAATGAACCTTTTTGCTAATTTATTATGTTCTCGCCAAATACTGACTAAATGAAATAACAATGAATAAAAATGCTTTGGTTTCAGTGTAAAGTGTATTTAATCAAGTTTTATTATTAAAAATGGTACGAGATGACAGGATTATCCTGCCGGAGGCTCTCGCGAGCAAATTAAAAATAAATGTGGACTTTCATTGTACAAGTACGAGTAGAGTATTGAGCGGACTTCATGTCAGTCAAAGATATAATATTTATTCTTATTCTACTTATAATTAGAATTCCTCCTACATTTTAAGATTAACTTCGTTGCGGGTGTCAGCTATCACTTAGAAATACTCAACCTCATTGGTGACACCTCCGTGGTTTTAGGATTTTTCTATAGAGATGGGTTCGATTCCCAGAAAAAAGTAAAAATAAGTGTGAAAGGCTAATTTATTGTTTTCAATTGGTTTGGCATATATCTGGTTTGAATGAATTTGAATGATTTAATAGTAGCTTTGAAATCACTTTAAATGTCAGTCAGCTAGGTTGCGGAAATATGACATCACTTCTTATCTTGTCATACAAAATCTATGTTAGAATCGCGTTTAAACAGTCCATAAAAGTATGTTAATTTGTTAATAGACTGGTAGTTACAACTACCCTATTGTATAAATCTTTGGCAATAGGTACCCAGGAGACGAAACTGCAAAACTTTGAGAAGGTGTGTCTTCAGTGTAAGCTGGCTTTCCTTGTCGTGGTCACGTCGAGGCGTCTGTGTTGATGCTAAAGGCGAATGTGTACGTAAAGTAAGATGGTAGCAGGCAAGTATTGACTGAGCTTTGATATTTGCATTTTAGCTTTGGTGATTCGAAATATAAAAATAAAATATAGTATCAAGTAGTCATAATATTGAAAGCAATAAAGTCAAAAAATTTTCAATTTAAGAAATATATTGTTTGGATATTTCCAGAAAAGCACCTGCTTTTCATCAAATCTTACAACATGACTAAACTTTTAACTACTGATTAATTAAAATTCTTAATTCAAGAGTCGTTGTCCGCCCGTTCACCGCCGATACTGGCGACCCACCCTATTATTGTCTAAATAAGTAATGAGCAAACACTGATTCGTGTGCGCGGGCCCCCGGCAGGGCTTTCCACCAGGTGGGCCGAAGCCCTGTGTTGTCTCTGGTTTTTGTGACGTCACGGATGCCCTAGTTTAAACGGGGATTATTGTAACGCGTATTGGTTTGCAAATAAAATAATAGTTGCGGAAATCGGACATGGTGTTTGTGGACAGACCGTAGTAATCCGCGGCGGAGCTTTGTAAAGAGGAATCTAAAACGAGAAACATCCTTTATAGTCCAGTCAAATTAGACATGAACCCTGCAATAATTCGCATACAGCTGAAAATTGGTACGAATGTTCGGAGCAATATTATGAATTAACTGTGAAAAGTCCCCATCGATCCGACATGTGCTAAAAAAAAATATCTACGTCAAAGTTAAAAAATACGGGTTTTTGAGATTTCAGTCAAACGGTAAGTTTTATCACAAAAATATGTACGACAAGGTTTAAGACCATACAATTATCTATCAAAATTGTATATACACTTTCTCCTAAGAGTCAGCGTTTCTGAGATTCGATGATCCGAAGAGTCAAAAAAGTGTTTTCTTCATAACGGTCTTACACATAAATCCAATGTGATATCGCCTCGTGCCTCGACTCAGCATTGTATCATGATGTGTTGTCGACGTCGAATATAAAATGATCAACCTCAATGTCGTCTGTCATCTTTAATTATCGAAAAATGGGTGCAACTTTGACGAAGGACTGCACCGTGAGTTTCTAAGATACGAAGTTTTCGTGTCTATTAGGTTAAAGAGCTTTTATATGCACACGTCACTACTCTACTTGTAACTCTATGGTCACTCTTTTAGCCCGGTCAAGTCAGAAAATCCAGGTTATAATAATTCGCATAGAGCTGAAAATTTGTGTGAATGTTGAGAACATCATCCTTAATGAAATGTCAAAAGTCCCCAACGATCCGTTATTTGAAAAAAAATTTTACGAAGTCCAAGTTTTTTGCATTTTTCCGCCAAACAGTAAACTTATCATAAGTAATGATAAGAATTAGTAGTAGGTCATAAAATTATCTATTAAAAGTGTATTTGCCCCTTTTTCCTAAGAGTCACCGTTTACGTTGTAACGATGCAAAAAATTGAAGAATTCGCATTCTGTTAACTACTCCACAAGTCCACAACTTCAACTCTATTAAAATAGTTTTGAGTTGAACAGGATAACAAATACATCTTAAAAAAGGCCTACTGGGGAAACCTGGTAAAAAAAAATGGGCCAAATAACCATCATAGGTGTTGTGGAAACATGTGCATATAACGAGAACATCTTAACTAACTTTTTGATTCGTTCTACCTCATAATCGGTGACTCTTAGGAAAAAGGGGCAAAGACAATTTTAATAGATAATTTCATGATCTACTATTATTTCTTATCTATTTTTATGATAAGTTTACTACTTGGCCAAAAAATGCAAAAAACTTGGGACTTCGAAAACTTTTTTTTTAAATGACGGATCGTCAGGGACTTTTGACATTTCATTTAGGATGGTGTTCTCAACATTTACACAAATTTTCAGCTCTATGCGAATTATTATAACCTGGACTGTCTAACTTGGTCGGGCTCTAAAAGAGTGACCATAGAGTTACAAGTAGAGTAGTGATGTGTGCATATAAGAGCTCTTAAACATAATAAACACGAAAACTTCGTATCTTAGAAACTCACGGTGCAGTCCTTCGTCAAAGTTGCACCCATTTTTCGATAATTAAAGATGACAGACGACATTGAGGTTGATCATTTTATATTCGACGTCGACAACACATCATGATAAAATGCTGAGTCGAGGCACCAGGCGATATCACATTGGATTTATGTGTAAGACCGTTATGAAGAAAACACTTTTTTGACTCTTCGGATCATCGAATCTCAGAAACGCTGACTCTTAGGAGAAAGTGTATAGACAATTTTGATAGATAATTGTATGATCTTAAACCTTGTCATACATATTTTTGTGATAAAACTTACCGTTTAGCTGAAAATCTCAAAACCCCGTATTTTTTAAGTTTGACCTTGAATATTTTTTTTAGCACATGTCGGATCGATAGGGACTTTTCACAGTTAATTCATAATGGTGCTCCAAACATGCGTACCAATTTTCAGCTGTATGCGAATTAATGCAGGGTTCATGTCTAATTTGACTGGACTATTATAAGAGTGTTTAAGGGGGTAAGCTTCATCATATTGTTAATATGTTTATGATAAATACCTAATGAATGTGTGATGTGATGAGCTAATTTCCGAATCACAGAATCATCTTTCGCCTCAGACATTCGCCAAGACAGCATATCCTAATTAAGCTGGCAATTACGAAACAATAGTTTTATGAAAATTAGCTATGGCTAAGAAGATTTCGAAGACTGAAAGATACACGAAGAAATACAATATAACCTACGATAAAAGAAAGGGTAATTTAATTCAGATGATAATTTAGTCTGCTAGGAGGAATGGGAAAATATAAACTCTTACTCAGATGTGTTTATATAATTTATCAATATTACACTAAGTGTTACTTATGGAATGGTTTTAGCCATAGCCATCATAAAAACCTTGCTAGAGTACAGAAGACAGCACTTCAAACTAAACACTGTGTCATCTTATACTTACATAAGTTTCACTACTACAGTAGTGCTAAGGTTTGATTTCCTGAAGCACCGCACTGCAACGCTGTCGTCAACGGCAGATGATTACAATGATTACATAGAACTAGAGTATATTCGTACGCGCCGACAGATATTATGAGTGCATACAGTCTGATGTACTGTAGACTGTGCATCTTCCATTCTTCAAGATAAACTTAAGCCTCAACGATATAAGTACAAGCACGCAGTCAGCGCCAGGAACCAAACGACGGCAGTGGCAGGGTCGGCCGCCTCAGCGCCGTTGCAGTAGTCCGAGGTGCACTGGCAGACCGTCTCCAGGTGGTCCTGGTTGTTGGCCTGGTAGCACTCCTTGTGGTGCCGCACCCACCCGCAGCCTCTGGTCACGCGGACCTCGGAGTCCCGGTGGGAGTGGAATACTGGAAACATGAAGGGTTTGATTAGGTTCTGAAGTGGTCAGTTATATTATGAGTTATGTGTGACTGACTGGGTGAGTTTTTATATTATGGAAATCAAATCCGAAAACATGTAACTACTTGTAGGGAGCCTACTCCAAAATTGCCTACGTCATAATATAGCAAAGGGTCAAAAAACTTATGCTGAGTTGAGAAAATATTTAACTCTTCAGATGTCACCTTTACGTCGTGCTATAAGTATGACACAATCATTGCATTATTGTAGAGAGTCCTTTAATTGTAGAAAGAGAAAGTGTGCCCCAGAAGTTTGTCAATTCTGAAAATAATCAACTCTTCATCGATACGAGCGAACAAATACTTGTAGGTACTCACTACTTAGTCTGAAAAATCTTCGGACAGAAGAAGACAGCGATGGGACTGGGGATGGCAGTCTCGCAGAAGATGCGGGTGCACAGCACTTCATCGAGCTGATGTGAGCCAAATAAATACTCTTATTATATGAGCTGTACTCACTGGTCTGAACAATCTTCCTACAGAAGAAGTCCACGGCAACAGGACTCGGGATGGCAGTCTCGCACGTGACGACCGGGATGATGCGCGCGCGCGTCTCATCGTCAAACTGCTTCACGTCGATGCACGCGCTGTTGTTCGCACTGTTGCAGTAGTAGCACTGGATGCTGTATGCTGGAAGGATAACAGTCATAACTTTTTTTAAAGATTATTAGAAATTAGTTATCCCGTTTGCCCCTCGTACTAAGCTAAGGCTTGGTTGCACCATCTTACTTTAACTTTGACAAACGTCACAAATCTTTCAAACTCCATACAAATAGCACCGGTTATCGTCATAATTACTGTCAAAGTAAGATGGTGCAACCCACCCTTAATATGCTTGTGTCACGAGTGAGCTCACCACAATATTCAAGCGGCGGCGGGGACCGAACCCGCGTTTTCCGGATCACGAGTCGGCCAGTCCGATCCCTTCTTCACCGTTTGGCCATCATGACTTCGAACATGACCAAATTTTCATTGTTTTTGGACCTTAAGACACACGAATAAGGATCAAAATATGGTGGTAACTTTGCCTTACAAAGAGATAATACAGCCTACACATCTCGACTCTACATGTGTTTTGCAAAAGTTGAAGCGAACTACCCAAGTAACACGCAATCTGTATATTCACTGAAGTTAAGATTGATTTACGTTTTAAAGTCAGACTATCACTTTAAATCAGTTTTGACTTAGTTTAAATGCTTTTGAGTAGAATGCGGTAAAATTTACAATGCATGAAGCTATTATATGGTCTAAAAAAATTAAGTTAATTGGCTTATAATCATACTAAAACATTAATTACTTTTAATATACAGCACCTTTAACAGCATTTACACTAACACAAAGGTTAAAACCGTATATTAGTAAATAAGAAAACCTAATGCATTAAATAATCGTTGTCGAAATATTCTATAGTGCATTCAGATATATTAACACATTTTACAGATTGAACGCATTTTTATGATCTTTTCTTATGCTTATTTACTGCTCAGCATTAGCCAAACATTTACTAAAGTTTTAGCTCTGTTATCTTCTTATTTTATTGTTACTGTAAAGCTTTTAGCACTATTTAGATAAATAAAAAAAATATTTTATTACTTTAGGTCATAATTTGGCCATAAAACCACGAGCCGTATGATTATATTCATTTGTGCGTTAGTAGGTCCTGTATATTCATTAGAAAATTTATGTCGAACGTGTCACGTTATTGACATGAATAAACAGTGGAAAAAGACTTAAGGCCGGGTTGCACCAACTTACTTTAACAAACGTCAAAAATCTGTCAAACCCCATACAAAAAACATCGGTTATCGTCATAGTTACGGTCAAAGTTAGGTGGTGCAACTCAGCCTAAGAGAACAGGTGGAGTAAAGAGAAAGATAAAGACGGAATATTCAAACTTTATATTTGGTTTAAGAAATGCAAAACGTGTTCCAAAAAATGATACACCTCATACACAAAATACAGTACAATCGGTTGTTGTGTGAGTCAAGAAGTTCCGTAGAACATTCCTTCATCCCTTTCGGTCGTTTGCACTATTTTAAAAGGCATCTGAAAAAAAAAACAAATAAGCTTATTTATGACTTAATAGAGAAGTAGTTACCTGAAAACTAAATAATTACCCGTATAACGCATACCCTTAAAAAACGACTACAGCAACACTACTAACTAGTTACAAAAAGTTCCTTTAAATTATTACTATTACAATGAGCGAAAAATAAGATAGGTAGCTATATCGTGTTTCATTACAAATTACATTTGTAGTGATAATGATTTTATACTTAACACTTGTCAAACTAGGTACCTACCTAATTGGAGACAGATAAAATTGAAAGACGTGGAGTAGGGGATCATGACGTGATTAAAGGATTCTAAATTATTGTTTCGGTACCCTGATTAACACTAAAGCAATCCATTTTTATGACGTTTAAACCTAATGAACATTATAACATACCTAAAAAGTGTTACAGTAATGCTAAAGATATCACTTAGATATTTTATATGTAGGTTGAATGACTTAACCATTTTCTTTTTACTATAATAAGACTGACAACATTAAAAGACACTAGTTGAAAGTAGGATTGGGTAAAAAATATCGATATATCAAAATATCGATATTTTTTCAGAAAAATATCGATATAAATTAGCGATATTTTTTCCGGCGATATATCAATTTTCGATATTTATTTTCAGATATCAAAATCGATATATTTTAATATTTTTAAAGCTCTGCTATTGCTCTTAAATGGTTCTCTCGGATATTGCTCTTAAATATTTGATATGTCAGGCATCTTCAGTGTCATCTGAAAGGGTAGCTTCAGTGGTAAATTTGGCTGTGCCAAATGATAGGAGCAGACTTACAGGAGAACACATCAAACAAAGAGTGCTCCTGATGTCAATATCAGACAAATACTGGTTTGAATAATGTTTTTTTGTCAATGTTTAATTGCTCATTCGAAAAAATAAATTGAAATATTACAACTGAAATATTGAAACAGCGTCCTGACTGTGTTTTCTTTAAAATTTAGATTATTTTGGCCATTTTTATAAATAATTGCAAATTGGGCAAAAAATATCGATATATCGAAATATCGATATTTCTTGGGCGATATACACCGTGTTACTTTGCATTCTTGCCATATTCACAGAGATAAAAGTAGGGAACAATACCTATTATTTAAGATAAACAAGAGACTCCCATAAAGAAAGTACATTGAGTTTTTAGTAAATTTGGTTTTGCAGTACAAATTGGAATAAACCAATTTTGTCTTGCACGTTCTGCAGGCGCAAGTGGAATAAACCTAGTGGGCGTGGCCTAGTTCTTATTAATCTGTGATGTTTTATGGCTCTGGGTACAAGCCTTTTTATCCAGTCATAATAATTATTTTAAAATACTCTTCAGTTGATTTTAGATTTTCCTTTCTAATTTACGGGCTTATGACCGTCAAAAATACGTAATAATTATTAGGCTTTTCATTAATTTATAACATTGTTCCCTATTTTTACAAATTAATAAATTAAGTATGAAATGAAATCACCTTATTCACAATTAATTATTTATTTACAAAGTTTACGTACTGCGAGCGAAGCAAGTGTTCAAAGTGTCCTCTGTTCTGATGAAGGCAGACTGTGCCTTCCTGGCGAAGCGTAGGTACCTACTATTTCGCTTTAGTTTTCGCAACACATAAACGTTTTGTCTCACAGTTTCGCTGAAACAATACTTTCACGTAACACGTTTACACTATTTATCTCTTCTGCGCCTTTCTGCGCATACCAAGTCACTCAAAAATAATAGTCCATGGGTGTTAGGTCCGAGGATCGTGGTGGCCAAGCTACTGGACCCCCTCGTTCAATCCACTGTTCACCAAACGTATTATTCGCGCACTTGACGTCCTTATTGTGGAGGCGCACCATCCTGCTGGTAGTAGAGCATTTAGTGTAACGCTAAGGGTACGTCATCAAGCATTTCGTCTAAGACGTCTTGCAGACACTCCAAGCACCATTTTGATGAAATTATTCATTGTTTGAATACACTTCAGTCATTTTTGTATTATTTATAACGTGATTTGTGATTAATGTATTTCTCAGTTTTTACAAAAGTGTCAAAAAGACATTTTAAAGACAATAGATTGCAATAGATATTTAAAAATACAATAAAAAGTAAAAAAAGTCTCCATCGCCATCGCTAACAAGTGATGTGCATGCGTTACGATAATTAGTGATGTGTTTAACAGATTGTCGATAAAATAAAATACTCAAAATTAAAAATCAAAATTTTCGGGCATTATTTTTTAACGGATTTGTGTTCAGTATCAGTAATATAGTTACCTCTGTAAATATGGCAAGAATGCAAAGTAACACCCTGTATATCGATATATTTGAAAAATATCGATACGATAAATATCGATATTTTTTTTCCGTTTGCCCATCCCTAGTTGAAAGTTTAAAACATTAATATTATCTGACGCCATTTGCTTTCTGTTTTCTCTAACATAGAAAATAAAATTATAATACACATATGCATGAAATACTACTTATTATCCTTTTCTTACAAGCGGAGTATCGATAGAAGCAATTTTATAAGTTAAAATTAATCAAATCGTTAAAAAAATCACAAAAAGTGTCATATGTCGATTCTAAATTTGTCCCTATTTTATTAAAAAAAGGATTTCTGTGAGGGCGCGTGAATTATAAACCACAAACATATATATATTTTCACATAAGACTAATACTCCCAGCTCATTTTCATTCTTGAAACAAAAAAAAATTATACTTACCTTATGATAAATTATTTTAAACAAAGACATTAAAACATCTCCTCACAACACCATTGCACTGCAATACTCTAAACGAGAAATAATCAAACGGACAATAAAATGCGATAAGTTTTTTCGAATACTTTCAAACAAACAAAATAAAACGTTCAGCCTTAGAATAAAACGTAACTTTGGCATTGTAATTCTGAAAGCTGTTTCAAAGCTGTACTAACATCTAATAAAATGCTTTTTACATTAGAATATGCTGTCTAACAACTTTACTAATGTCTGTCTTCAATAACATTATAAGCGCTGGTTAGCAGCACTAATAATATTTAATAATGCTCAAAGCCGTATTATTTGGGGCCCAAATTGCGCTTACAAGACACTTATAGACTTTTATACGGCTGATATAGTGCTACATATGCTGCTCATATACTGCTCTGCACGTAGGTTCATGCTGTTGTACGCTTCTTATAATTGTGTTTTGTGTTACTTGGGTAGCCCAACGGTAAATGTAAAGGTGTCAGACTGGCCGACTCGAGATCCGAGGAACGCTGGACTATTGTAATGAACTTGCGCTGCTTCTTCTCAGCACTGGCCCATTTATTCGGGACAATACCCGAAGCAGTGGTAGGGTTAATGCTGGGAATGATGCTGTAAAAGTGCTTGTAAAGCCTACTTGCAAAAATAAAATTAGTTTCATGAGTTTTTTTATGAGAACCCACTCGTAACACAACTCTCAAGCATATTTAGTTAGTACGAGAGGCTAACGGGAACGGGACTATTAGTATTTTCTTAAAAGATTAATTTGTGTAGTCTACAGTATTTAGCTTGATAAGAAAATAAATCGCTTCATTGGATCATTACATGACCATATTATGAAATAGAGATTGCTAAACTGAAAACCTATCCGTGTTATGTTGCAAAACTAACATATTACACCGGTGGGAGATTGAGGCTTAGAAGTAGGTAATTAAGCTTAAGTAATAGACATGATGACACCACCAATCATCAATTGACGTACTTTTTAAAACTGTCAAAACGAAATTCTCCCATAGAATTTTATTAGTATGCCACTACCATGAAGCTACAGATAAAAATGGAGGGCAGAGTTTGGAACAAAACTTGAGTCAAATACCTACTTATATCTATCTCGCTCTCTGCGGCCCTACCTCTCTTTTTAGTGTGAACTGTAGTATTGCTATCTTCTGATTTAAATCTCCTTGTAAATTCTTCGAAATAGCCAATACACTAACCAAATCAGAAGTTAAACAAATAAATAATTAATATTTGAAACTAAGATTACCTAGTTAAATAAAAAATCACAAAATTGTCGGCCATTTAGGCTTAATGTGTTGGCGAATCAGGGAATTACAATCCCAATTCCTGGGTAATCGGTACCATGTGGCAACATCGGCCCAATCCGGCCCATCATGGCGGTTGTTTACTATTTTGTTTATTAAGCAGTTAATTTCGTTTGAGATTGTTTACAGGAAATAATCATTGTTTTATCACAAGAATTGGTGCAAAATTTTGTAGTGCGTGGTTGCGGTAGTACGTGCTGTCCTGGAAGTGACATAAGATTCCACGCGTAAGTGTTTATTTCGTGATTTCCGACATTGGATCATTGTAAACATTTTTCACATTTTTTACAGTAATTTCTTCCTAAAACGTTTTACCAGTAACTACACTTATCATTTTTAATGATACCTATGTCAAGAAATAAAGATTTTACATTGGTTTCATTGAATTTGAGCAATTTTATATTTTTTGTTTATTTAGAAAGAGCAAGTCTGCCCACAGAGAGCGAGATACTGATACTTAGTTTGTGCTTCAAGTAGGTATTGGGAGTCTGGCCTCCATTTTTATCTGTAGCTTCATGGCCACTACAAGCAAGTGACGTCACTGGTCACTATTTTGTAAACTCAATTGAACTACTTTTTTCAATTACACTGTGACCAAAAATCGTAATTTATAGGTAATTTAAAATTAATTAAGATTTTAAGAACAGAATGAAATGTCTTTTTAGAAAAGTTGTGATTTCGAATTATTGGGGAATGGTGTCAAATTGTCTATTATTATGACTTACATTTGTAAACCGTTGATAGTAACACGAGTAGTGTGCAGAGTACCCTGTTGGTTGCCATCTTCTGGAATTAGAAAAGGAATCCTGTTCATAATTCCACGATATTTCAAATCACCACGACCACTGGTTCTCAACCATTATTGACACAGATTTTTTTTACTTTCACGCCCCTTATGAATCTTTAAACCGAGTGATTCAATGCTCTTAATTGCTCTTTTATATTACTTCCATTGGACGAAACATGTTAGGAAGTGTTAAAACTTAATTCATGAACTAAGGACTGAATCAAAGAACTGATCATTAGAACGACGAATTTCCACTGAATTTAATGCTTCACAAAAAAGATAATATCTTTGTTAACTGTAATAATATGCGTTGCCCTCCTTGAGAACCACTGGCCTAAATGAAAAAACACCGACAATTTCTCATTTCAACATAAAGCAATCGGATCTTTGTAGATTAATCTAACAAAACCTGTTTACAATACACAAATTACCGCACATGAAAGGAGTTGGCAACTCCATTAAAATTTCAGACGATTTCATCAGAAAACCTTTTAAGATGATCGCCGATTTGTAGGAAAAACTCACAATGCTTCTAAAAAAGTTATATTGTAAGTTACCTGGGGAACAATAAGTATTCAAACCAAGGATCTTTAAAAAGTAGACTAACTTGCTTGTATTCACAAACATTACTATGAGGTCTCACAGTGCGCGTGGACGAACAGGGTGACACACGAACCAATCACAGAGATCTATTCAACGCTGTGCGTTCGATTTGTTGCTTCACTTAAGTAAGCATCGTTTGTGAATACGGGCGTAACACACTAACACTTTACTCAATCAATTAAGTACTCATATCAAATCAAATTATTTATTTACAGGTAATAGAATACAAGAGTAGAACTCTATGTCTGTTTGTCTGTCTTGCTTTTACGACCAAACCACTGAACCGATTCCGAAATCCCGGGAAAGGACATAGGATAGTTTTTATCCCGGTTTTTGAATCAGGGACGCGCGTTTTTCTGTGACAGACAAAATTCCAAGCGGGCGAAGCCGCGGGCGGAAAGCTAGTTAACCTTAGATTAATAAAACCTAGATGGATAGTCTTCATACAAACGCTTCGTCAAGAGTGAGGCAAAAATCTTATGTCATTAGTGTCAATTTTGTTGGGGAGTGTAGAAAGTGAAGGCGATTTTCCCGAAAGTAGGGAAATTTTTAATACGTTTTTAATTATTTTATAACTAACAAAAACAAAACGCATCATGTACTTACTTATTTATTGAATTCAAAGTACCTACCTAATTACAATAAGATAAATCGACTGAAAAGTCTCGATTTCATAAAAAAGGAAGTGTATTTGTACGGCGAACAATTAGGAAATAAATTTTCTTGTTACTGGTATCATTCCCGTATTTAATTTTTGAAAGCCAAATTCAAGCAAAATACGCGTCGAATCGTAGTACTTACTTATGAAATGTAACACTGGTCACTTTCTTTAGTTTTTCTGATGTATTTAGACACCCTTTGACAGCACAAACCGTCTTAATTAATTAAAAGTCGTCGGACGTGTTTACCAATTTTTCACTTTGACAGTTCATGTGACGTTTACGAGTAAGCCATTCTGGCTTACTAAAATCTGCCTCACCTTTCGTGCACTGACTATCTATCTAGGTTTTATTAATCTAAGTAGTTAACTATAATGTAAGACTACATTATCTCATTTATTTTTATCCACAATCCAAATTACCTAGGTAAGCACGCATATCTTCAAGAAGTAAAGTTGGTATTACCAGTATTACTTATACAATAACAATGAGAGAATCTTAATATTACTTATAGAACAACCATCAAACTATTTCGCCCGTGCTGAAACATTATCTTATTACACAATGATAAATACCCACTCACCACTAATATTGTGTTCGGTGTTTCAGTCCAAATTTCCTAATATGTAATACTGTATTAAACTTTGAACACACTGTTTCTCTGTTTGTTATTATCTGTCGACTGTGGAACGGTGCCGGTACTTAACGCAACTCTAGTATGTGTAGCGCGACCGAACGATCTTGGGAGTTGCTTTAATTTTAATATTAAAAACAAGGTTTACTAGCAATAAAACTAGCAGAAGTTGACTTCCGCAAGCCAAAAGTAAATTGCGTTCTTCTTTTTGATAAATTGTTTGTCCAATAAAGTTAGGTATTAGGTACATTAGAATTCTAACATAAGGCGGGACCCGAACCCTCGAACTCAAGTTGTTTATTTAAAATGTAGTTTAAGAAGCGACTCAATTCGCTAAGAAATTTTAATAATGCTCAATATTGTATTCGATACTGTAACACCTTGCTGTACTGGGTCAACTCATTTTTAAGGGTAGGTAAGTAGGTACTTAATTATATTCAAGTTTTTATTTCAAAATTGTCTCTGTAACATGTAAACAAACTAATTTCTATTCTATGATAATAATTATTGAGTAAGAATACATAATATTAAGTGTTCTTCATTCAATTATAATTATCTCAAATTGTTGTATCAACTAAAATGACATTTTGTTTTATCTCCCGACCTCTGACATTGTACGTCCCAAATACAAATTGTAGGGCATGATAAGGCATAGTAAAAAAAAGTAATATTCCTATCTGAGCGCATTGATATTAAACTTAGAGAGAGACGAACCAATGTTGCGTCATAAATATTGTACAACTATCTACAAGCGATAGACCATCATTTCATTTGCTGTCGGATGGAGTTCCTCATTCATTGAGATGTATTATTGGGTACAGCATAAACCAATAATTATCTAAAGTAAAGTTGACAGCACATCATTTGTTGCAAAAACAACACCTACTACGCCGAAATAAGATGCCACAGTGTCTAGCTTGATATGCTGTCGTCTGTACAGTCAGCATCAAATCATCATCATCATTTCAGACACAGGACGTCCACTGCTAAAAAAATAGGCCTCCCCCAATGACTGCCACATCGTACGGTTGGTAGCGGCATGCATCCAGCGCCTTTCTGCTACCTTTATCAGGTCGTCGGTCCACCTTGTGGGTGGACGTCTCACGCTGTGTTTTCCGGTACGTGGCCTCCACTCCAGAACCATCGGCCGTCAGTTCTGCGTACTATGTGCCCTGCCAGTTGCTACTTCAGCTTGCTAATCCGTCGGGCATTGTCAGCATCAAATAGTTGATAACACCCAAAGTTGCCAAAAAGTTGATAACACACGCACACTTATTCCAATTGTAACAAAGACGTGTTGCGAACTTATTGGCTACTTTGGGTGTACCGAACTATTTGACGCTGACTGTACAACTCATCCACCATTAAATCTTCTATTCTACGTTCATCATGGTTATGGTAGAGACAATAAAAGGTAAAACAGCTCATAGTTTTTTAACACAATGCTATACTTAAACCTATTTAAATCCTTTAACGAGGTAATATGATCCTCGTAGGAGATATGGCTTCAGGACTCTCGTGTATTATACTCGTGGTAATACATCTTGATACTTGAAGCAGTTGATAACAATCACATACAAAAAAAACATAATTTTTGAAAAAAGAATTCAATTACAATACTTACTACAGTTAAAAAAGCTATCCAATTTACTGTAGAGAATCACACATTCTAGGTACCTACCTAAAATCTAATGTTAAACAGCTTCAAAGGAGAAAGTAAAGAAACTAGCATAGGTAGGAGGTACCTACATACTTATTTGAATAGTAAAGTATTTATTCGTATTATTTAATATCGCAGTTGGTTTATACAAGATGAAGACTCTTGTAATTACAAAGAAAATGTAATCTCCGGAAGAAAAAGAATTGAAAATGAACGCTTAAATAAGCAAAGAATAAATCCCTATCCCGTAAGTTGAGGTCTGGCGTTGAAAGAAAATACACGAATACCTTTTCTCCGTTTGTAGATAGGTACTACCTATGTTTATTAGATTGTATTATTTAGCTATTTTGATTTCAGCATTTTAGGTAAAGACTCGCTCCTTTTCTTACATTTATTGCAAAATTACTATTACTCAAAGAAAAAAGAAACTTTTTAAGCTAAGATCACGGCTGTATCTAAAATTATAGTTTTCCAAAGTCATCCATATTTAAAACTATTCCCATTGATCTCAAGTTCAGCAAAAGCTCTCACAACTTGTAAGTGACAATACAAGTTAAATCAATACGGCTCTGCCTATATCATTGTTTTTCCATTTCAAACTTGTAACAAACATGAATATTTTCTATGAGAATTGACTATGCATGGGCCGATTGACGTTGATGTCACAGTAGATAAATTATACAGTACGGAAGCTTCATACAAACGCCCGAAATCAGACTCACGCACACAGACGCACGCTTTACACGAGCTCTAAGCGAACCTCGCAGTCCATCCGTCGCGGGTGTCGCGCGCGGTGTGTTTTTAATAATAATTTTAAAATGCTAACGTCTGATTTTGTATAGTTCTTTCTTTTTAAATGACGTAATAATTAGGTACGATTCTTAACAATTTAAGTGTTCTATTTGATATTAGATAAAGTAATTTGATTTGATAGTTTGTTTGTATGTAACTTCTTATACATAATTAACAAAAAATAAAGACATCACAATATTATGTTAATTGTTAATCATTTTTTTTATTACCTTACACATTTTTTTTGTAAACTAAGGACTGATAATGGTGATTAATACAAAATGTTAAAAAAACGGTATCGTTGTAGTCTTTCGGCTGAAACGAACAAACGAACGAATATATTTGATAATTATTGAACTTAAATAAACGTTTTAATAAATAAGTAAGTAAAACCTTATTAATTTTAAAAGGATTACGAGTACAACCCTAACACTCAGTCGACGTGTAGGTATTTAACTCGACGAAAGGGCCTAGTTTCCGTACTGCTTTAGCTCATATATATACTGTGTTGATGTTGTATGGAACTAGTGCATAGAGAGATTGACTCACACTCAAGTCAGACTGGGTTCGATACCCAGTAAAGAAGTGGTGAAAATGAAAAGTTGGGCACTTTATCATTTCAGTCACAGGACAGGGCCTCCACTGCTTAAAGGCTGATTTACAGGTATTAAGTGTTAAGTGGGTAACTAAATTTTAAGTGATTAAATTGCATATAGCAACTTGGTACTAAATTCTGTGTTTACACATGCAATTAATCACTTAAAATTATGTTACAATTTAGTTACCTACTTAGACAAAACTTATAATGCTTGTGTTGACGTGAGACGTTGTGACGTGAGACGATGTGACGTGAGTCGTTGTGACGTTCGTTAAGTTATTTAATTTGATTTGATTTCCCGATAGTTGTAACAACTACCTACCTAAGTGTTGTACTTACTTATGTACTTTTTTATATGTACATTTATGTAAGTTATCTGTAGCCAAAAGATTGGGAGAAAGGGCATGCACTAATAACAAACATCAGTAGCATTGTTAGAAACCTATAAAAACAGTAAATTCGGAACTCAACAATTTTACGAAATATTTGGCTCCTTGAATCTGTGTTTCAGTCTTCCCACTCTAATTAATCGCTAGTGGATTAACTTTTACGCAAAAATGTACAAGTAAGTAATATTTAGACTTACGAGTGGCCAATGTGGGTGTACACGAGCAACATTATACACAAAATACCAACACTCTTTAACTACTTTACCCTCTTGAAATTCGACCGCGGGTCCGCACTACTTTATTACTTTGATCTACGAGTATTTTTTGCTGGCCTCCGTGCACGGCATTTCTCGGGAAAGATCGATTTGTTGACTTCATAATGCCTTTAAAACTGTAGAGATATGGTAATATAAATACATAGTTGTAACAATCAAAAGCATTAACTAATATTGCTAATGCAAAAGTTCTTAAGTGTATCCTGTTTTGACAATTTTTGGTGTAGAGACAACGTGGGAGGAATATTATGCTATCTTATGAATGACGCAGAAATCTTAAAACCAGTAAAATATAGAACACCGATCATATTTGTAATATTGTTATAGAAGAATCTAGAAAAGCTGTCAAATTATTTAGAAAGAGCGTTTTTGTTTCTGAGATATACTGATTCAATGCAAATTTTCTCGTAAATTCCTGAAATTCCACTCTTTCTTTGAACTGCCCTTTTGAACGCACTAAGAAAATAGCTAATTTTCATAAATCGTAGGTATCTAAATTGAAGAAGCTAATATCCAAGTTAACGTAACTTTCAACGTAACAATTAGTGTTATTGCTCTACCTTCGATCAATCATGGAAACGAACGATTATTGGATTACAATTCAGCCAATAGGGGTAAGTGCATTCGATAAGTGCAACTTACTAACCGATACAAGGATGTGCCCCGGTTTTGGTTACATACCTGAGCGACGATTGCAAAAAAACCAAGGCAGAAAAAGTATAAGTTACATGACGTAGTTAATTGAAATGAATGTGAATCCTGAAAAATGGCATCATGGATTTAAGCTACTCGTAACAATATCCAATAGAACTTTTTTGACATGGTTTTTTAATTTCACATCCTTTTAAGCGATTTCACATAAGTAGATCTCAAAAATAATTTTTTTTATCCACAACGAGGAAGCTCTTTTCCTGTATCTCACCTGATGGTAAGTGATAATCAGGCCGAAGGTGGATTTGTGGTTTCTTCTTTTTGGTTGGTATGAAAATTGCTTTATTTTTTGGTACAAACAAACAGACAAACCCACAATATTTAGTCTCCATACCGCTCAATAAGGCTAATGTTTTAGACGCACTTTACCTGAGTAGGTAAGTAGGTACATACTTTCAGTCCGAGCCAGAATTTCCTACAAAACTGTCTTTCCTAAAACACAATACATAACCTTAAAAAAATCCTAGCCTTATACAGTATCTTTTAATCTGAAGCCATGAACCAAAAACGTAATCTATCGTTAAGTGAATCTATAACTTATGCGAACTACTTTCGCGATTACTACAAAAAGGACTTCCAGTACATAAGCCCTGACATGTTGAAAGCCAATCAGGTCAACCACCATGGGTATGAGAGGAACTGCACGGGAGTTGTCAATATGTGGATGAAGGAAGTCACGGCTGGAGTGAAACAGTTCTTTTATGGAGGCACGCTGCATGGGGTCAAGTGAGTTTTTATTAGATAATGCTGGTACACTGTGGTCTAGTCACTATTAGTAGATAATTAATGTTCCCAATTTGGACCGACGACATCGTAAAGGTAGCAGGGAAGCGCTAGACGCAGGCCGCTACCAATCGATCAACATGGAAAGCATTGGGGGAGGCCTATGTCTGAAATGATGATGATGCTGATGAATGTTCCCAATTTGTTAGAACATTGTCCAAAGATATTTTACGACGCCTTGTTTTAGAAGTAGATAGGTACCAGCCTAAGCCACGTACTTTAATCACCGATTCATAAGAGTCGTGTAGGATAAACGTCCTATCTATCTCATAAACATGGATTGGGGTCTTACAAAATCTCACTCTGGGTGGACCATGGTCTTGTCCACACATTAAGAGGAAGAGGAAATTTCAAATTAAAGATTTCATTAGTTGTCAATGTCTCTGCAATTTTTAGGTACATTTTCGAACCTACCTTCAGTCGCAAGGAGCGTGCTACCTGGATCGTCATCGTGGTCGTCAGCATCGCCTTCTGCGCCGCCAACATCATCAAGTTATTCTCCAAGTGGACCTCCACCCCGTTCGTCAACGTCATGGACTCTCTGCCCACTCCTATCTGGGCTGTGCCCTTCCCAACTGTGGTGCTCTGCCCTCATCTTCATGTGAAACTGTCTTACGCTAACGTTTTGAAACTTGGACGGTAAGAAAAGTTAAAGTACAAGGTATAATAAGCAATTACTGAGGATTTAAAGGCAGTCAAAGATTTCGGGGTAGTACAAAATACACGTTCGTTTCAGCCAAATGACGTCCACTGCTGGACAAAGACCTCCCCCAAGGTTTTCCACAATGAACGGTCCTGCGCTGCCCGCATCCAGGCTCTTCCCGCGACCTTTACCAGATCGTCGGTCCACCTAGTAGGAGGCCAGCCCACGCTACGTCTTCCAGCCCGTGGTCGCCACTCGAGAACTTTCCTGCCCCAACGGCCATCGTCTCTACGAGCTATGTGCCCCGCCCACTGCCACTTGATTTTAGCAATTCTGCGAGCTATGTCGGTTACTTTGGTTCTCCTGACCTGTCACAAAATACACATTTAGTTACAAACCAAAGAAAATAAATGAAAAGATGTAGTCTATTCGGAGAGGGCAATGGAGTGTTTAAAATATATGTAGGTGTCAAATCACAATCCTAAATTACCTACTTATTACAGGGAGGAGGAATTCTTCGCATCACTTGTCTGCCCTCGTATGCTACATAAAAACAAAACGCTGGCGAAACAGTTGTCACCGGCCCAAATTGAGCAGCTTCAGAAATTCATTTTAGATGTGAGTAGAAACCGTTATATTTATTCACCTGCCTGAAGTCAGTAAGTAATTACATCAGGCCAAATCTAATAATTCTAAATAGGTATCTACTTTTCTTAAAATGGGATTGGTCCCTGCAACGACCGGTGCATGAACCTAAATTCTGACCTCTCGTCTCTCGTTGAAACAGTCCAATTGAGTCTTGAGCCATGTGACATGTCAGAAGCTGGTTTATTAAGTCTGCACCTATACATAGAAGGAACCTCCATTGCCTATTGATACCCCTCTATCTGGTAAGGTGACGAAGCACGCGTCTAATTCGGACCCTCCATGATTACCAGGCTTCTCCAGCTTGCAGCGATCTTGTGAAGAGCTGCAACTGGCCTGCCAAGCATGACACCAGATGGGTCACTAGCGAATGCTGCGAGAAGTACTTCATGCCGATCTTCACCGACTATGGCCTGTGCTACGCGTTTAACAGCTTGCCGCTGAATGGCATGTGAGTTTGTTTTTTTATTTATTTATGAAACAAGAGCGATGGCAATAGATCGAAACTGGTCGCAGTGATTCTAGGACTCCACCGAACTAGAACAGTCGTGAAAAAAATCTTGAAACCATCTTGAAAATTTCGACGGGTTCATCCAGTGTCTAAGTAGCTCAGTTGGAAGAGCAGTCGCCCGGCAAGCGGAAGGTCGTGGGTTCAATTCCCGCCTTAGGCAGTTTGATTTTTTCAAGTTATTTATAATTTTCACACTAACTAGTCTTACATTCTGTGGTCTAACTACATATCTAAGTCTGATGAAATTTTTCTCGTAAAATGAAGTTGTGATACAGTTAGTTTCTTTGTCATCGCTGTAAACAAGTTTGATCTGAAAAGTTTGACTAATATCTACTTTCTGTTTATTCAGGAGAAACGACACCATATCCTGGCAAAGGAGCTTCAACCGTCACGCAGCACCCAGTTCCCTGCTATGGGGTTTAGACGTGGGGTACCCTAAGGTGTTTCCTCCAGACCCCAGCATGCAGCCGCTCAGGGTCATGGTCTCTGGAGAGGACTACGGGCTGGGGGTGGAACTGTACCTCAACATCAGCGAGCATCAGCACGCTTGTGATGGCAACAGTCTGGGATTTACTGTGAGATTAACTAGTACTCTGTAGATACTGTAAACGACAAATAGACGAACATTCTGATCTCTCCAACACGTAGGTACATGCGTAGGGATTGTATTGTAGACCTCTTCCATTTGTCTGTAGTAAATTAAGAGTTTCGTGTTTCTTCGGTGGAGACTTGGTAAATAATCTGACGATGGTGTACCTACTTACTGTACCTACCTCTAAAGTAAAATGTTTAAAAAAAGTTTATCAGGGAAAGCTTGTAACATTTGGAGATAATTATATTTCCATCTTTTGAATGAAGGACATTCAATAGATTTCAGGAACTATCTAGGAGTATAGGGCCAACTAGATCAGAAATTACCAACATTTTCCTTGTTAGGTTTTTCTGCGATAACGGTATTATCTACACAAGACTTAATTAATTTAAGATAGTACTCTTTCTAGGTCCTAATTAGGTCTCCAACAAACCACGTGTACACCAGCACCGTTCTACGTCTGCCCATGGACAGGATGACCACCATAGAAGTGTCCCCCATAACCTACAAGACTGACTCAGCCCTGAGGTCTTTGGCTCCAGACCAGAGGCAGTGCTTCTTCCAGAATGAGAGGAAGTTGGAATATTATGAGTTCTATACCGGCAGTAATTGTAAACACGATATCTTTGTGAGAGAGTCGAAGAGGCTGTGCAATTGTACTCTTTACAACTGGCCTCGTAAGTGGAAATAAGTAACCAATTTTTTTTAAAATGTATTTCAATCGTGTTTTTATGGATTTTCTTCTATAGAGGTGATTAAATAATGTCAACCTAAAATGAAACATGGAATTAGCGTAAAGATTTTCTTTTTATTTTTTGGTTTTTGGACGTGCAAGTAAGTTTTAAGTTGGCCTAACTCCTCAATATCTTTAATTCCAGGGAAAAACGCTTCAGAGCCAGTTTGCTCTACGACAAAGGATTTTGAATGCATTGATGATGTCAAAGGTAAGGGTCATCCTAAAACCTGATTGTAAATTCGATACTCGAACAGGTCCCGGTTTTTCTTATGTTCTTGCTATTGAAGAAAGACCCTACTGACCTGTTGTAACTGAACACTTTTGTCTTTGGCACTTTGATTTAATTATCTACTTATTACATCTGATTTCCTAATTATGCTACTAATTTTTGGCTACATTTAATTTCTAAAATTTTCATGGCCTATTAATTTATAGGCAAGGTAGAAGAACAACAAATCTACGCGTATTACGCAGAGTGTGAGGAGGGCAAAGGTTCTGGCGAGCCGGCCTCCTGCCATCCCTCGTGCAATGACGTCATCTATGACAGCCAGGTGTACTACTCCGATCTTATCAAGGAGCCAGGGGACCCGTCGCCAGTTTGGGGGCGCCCTAAAAAGTAAGTCAACCTAAACGGTAAGGAATACGAGGCGTTGTCATATGACTGTTTGGTTAGTCTTTCTCGTAATCTCTTCTAGCTAAAGTTGCATATGGCAGTTTTTAGAGGTTGACGACACCTACCTCAGGACCATGCTTGTAGTGTCACGTGGGGTCTTTCAGACCAGCTCGACCCATCTCCTCATTCTGTAGTTTTTCTGTTTACTAAAGTTCTCAAGAACTTCCGCATTCATCTCATCATACTTTCACAATCCCAACGTTTTAATAAAAGAGTAGGTAAAATTACTCCAAAAGATGTTGTAAATTTTAAATACCGAAATAAAAATGGGTCAATCTATGACGTAATGAGCACCATACTTTTTAAGTAATTACCGGGGAAGCTTTTCTTTGGTTTGTTTAAATATTTAATTTCGCTTCAGAGGGGAGCTGACGCAGATCAACGTGCATTTCTACGAAGATATGTTCTTGGGCCAGCATAGACATGCGCAGTATGATGATTACTATTTTGCTGGTAAGTTTTCACAAATTAATTCAATTCAATGCCATCTCGTAGTTATCCTTTAAAAGGGCTTTTGCGTTCATTTACTTTGTTATCTTTACGAGATACTTTACCTACAATACGAAAGTTTTCGACGCAATGCCCTTTGAGACCTACTTATTTACAGAAAATAAATGAGTTTTATGAGTTACTTAGCTACGCACTCAAAATACCTACTATAAGTACACAGTTCGAAAAATGACGGTAACACACACATTTTGATTCATTTTGAAATGACCAAGTTTCCTTTTCCTGATTTCAGGTGCAATAGGTGGACTTTTGAGCCTCTTCCTTGGCTTCAGTATAATCAGTGTCGCAGAGCTGGTGTACTTTATTGTGCTTCGCCCTGTGCATAGAGTTCTAAAGGAGAGTTATTGGCAATATTATTGAAATAAAGTCTAATAAAGAATACACTAACTTTTTACATGTTTTTATTGTCATTTTACAGGAATTTGAACCTACCCTTTTACTTTATACTGCGGCGGCTCATAATGTAAAAAGCCGGAGCAAAACCTCTTTTTAAATAAACTGACAAACTTGACAATTACTGACACAAAATCTACATGTCAAAGGGGTGTTTGTAAACATTGGCTTTCGTAAAAACTTTAGACAAAATTATTATCACATCCGCTCTACCAATAAAGTTTCCAACACATAGAGCTCACATAAAGACTGCTAACAACAAGTGACCTATTCTTATAAGAATGTTTTCCGAGGACGGGTTTCTGGGTTGTCCCCGAGGAGTAGAAGACCTCCGTAGCCTGAACGACCGACTGAACGCGAAGGTGGTAGACCAGTTGAATGAGAGCCAAGAGTTGGTGATGATCAACAGCTTCGCCAGGGAGACCAATGAGTACCAGTTTAAAACGAGCTTGCAGGATAGGTATTAATTAAAGTTACTTAAAACTTGAGAAGTTCTAATATAAAGGTCATGTAGGTAAATAACCTTTAGGTATTCGTAGATTGTCTAGAAATCCACTATTTGACTACCTAAAATGAAATAAGGCAGTCTTTTCCTCTGCGGAATCAACTTACAAATTAAAATTTAACTGTAGGTAGGTACATAAGTAAAGTAGAAATCGGATAATCGTGGGTGGAAGAGATCTGCTATTTTTTTCTAATACAAATAATTTAAAAAATAGAAATTGTCTTATCATATCATCCTTATTTCTATCGAAATAGGATCGCTGATATAGCATCATGGCGGTGGGTGTTCGAAGACCTGTCGAAACGACTTGACGAGGCTATAAGTACCCTTCACTACGAGCACAACGCGTTGAGGGTAGTCATAGAAAGAATACAACAAGAGATCGATGACCATTCCCGTGAAGCCAGTAGGCCTGGAGCACTCAACCCCGATTCTGATGCTGTAGAGGCGGCAATCTTGCAGGTGGGTTAAAAGTTCATCCCAAGAACAGTTCTTTAATCCCTTGGTGTAGTGACAGCTATCCTATTGGCGCCAATATCGAATAACCGGACTTTACTGGCCAGTAGACGCATTAAATAGTGAGCGCAACTGCATTTATCTACATCTAATGCATAATAATAGGTATAGGATCTGACTGAAGTAACACAAGATTATTTTTATGACTAGGAGTATAATTTCCTCCGAGACGAGAAAAAGAACTTCGAAAAGTTGATAACCGAGCTGGAAAAGCAAACAAAAGCCCTTGAAAGGACAAAGAAGAGAATTAAAGATGACATTTTGAAGAAAAGAGAAGCTTTGTCAGTAGAGGAATCGTGTGCCAGCATGGATTTAAACTCGCTAAATAAAAAGGGTGATAGAAAGAAAAAGAAGAAAAAGTACGTAAACTATGATAATAGTACTGCTATCATATCATTGTGTAAAGATGGTCTTTCTCAAACTGAATCTTTTGAACAGGTGCTCTACTCTTGATCGATGGGAAACCCGCTGCGTATCTTTAAAGCAAGCTGGTCTCCAAGCCCTCAATAATGCAGTGGTCACAAGGCAACAGGTGATACCTAATTTCTTTTCAACCAAGTTTAATAAGACTTCTCCTGTAGATGGCACCACCACTAAGCTACGCCACTGAATGATGGTACCTACACTGATAGGCCTTAGGGTATCCAACATCATGATGTTTAAGCAAATCATAATTTGTAGGTAAGGGGGTCAAGAGTTCACTTGTCAATAGTTGCTCAAGCATATGCCGCAAAGGTGGATTCAGCTTTGAGAAGAAGACTCCATGCCAACACTGCCAAACTAGAAGAACTATGCTGGCAGAGAGATGAGGTATCTAAATACTGACAGATTTAAAAAAAAACTTTAAAATTGATCAGACTAACGTAAATTTTGGTTTGGTGTTGCCTCAGGCAGTACGAGACATCAAATCACTGGAAGAAGAATTGTACACAGCTGAAAAGAATTTTCTAGAAACGATGGAGCAGGAGCGGCTGGTAGAAGCAAGATTGGCAGACCGCACCCTCAGACCTACGGGAGAGTTAACGAGGGATGAGGTTGACCGCAAGCTCAGGGATGAATTGGCCAGGCTCAGGCATTTTATGAAGCACATGAGGAGTAACATTGAGAGAATTACGTTAGTATCTGCAGTTTATCATTTTTGAAAAAAAAAAAAAAGAATAAGATGAAAAGTATTCGACTTTTGTAGGAGGTTAGCCTTATTTTATTTAGCGATAGAGGAAAAAATTAACAGAGTTAATAATATGAAGAGAGAAATTATAAATTTATAGAAGGTTCTTGAGTATATTAATGACTCAAGTCATTTATTTTAGATCTTTTTATACCCCCAGTTCTTTGCAAAACCACCTCGGAAGCGCCATATCTCGAATCGACTGCTGCGCCGAAGACATATCCCAGGTCGTGCGCCTGGACCAAGACAGGATGAGCTGGAGACTCGGGGAGGAACCCAAATGTGACACAGAGACCAGCACAGCCCCAGCTCAGACTCCACATATAAGCCAGTCTACCACCAGCCGGAAAGCGAATGCGCCGTTGACAGCCATCAAGGAAGAAGATGAAGAAGAATACCCGTTTGATGAATGAAATTAGGAAGGCAGAAAGACGATTGAAAGAAAAAAGATTTCGCCATTTGCAAAACACGTATGCATTTGGAAGACTCTATATACCTACACTCATATTCCTATTTAACATACTTTAATATGTGTAGTATTTAGTTAGAAGTGATAGCATATTTTACTGGTAATAAAACATACCTACCCAGTATAGCGATAGTTATACTGGGTGTTAGGTAAATGGGTATATGAGCCGACACGAGCCCATGTTAACATGGTCATATAAATGGTAGGGTGAAGTCAGAAAATTGATATCTTCATTTTAATTATTTTATTTTTCATACAAATCGGATTTTATAAAAATTAATTTTGTATGAAAATTTAAAAAAATAAAATGATGATATCAAAATTCTGACTTCACCATACCATTTATATGACCATGTTAACATGGGCTAGTGTCGGCTCATATACCCATTTACCTAACAACCTTTATAAATTAAAATGATAGTTTTAAATCAAAATCATATTTTTGTCGTAAAATACCTACTAATTTATGCACAGTACTTAGATTGTTGTGCTATCATTTGAAGTATATTTTCAGCCTAATACTAGATTATGCTAAGTAGCTATTTCAACATATTAAGTACTAAAAAGAAAAGTCATAATGCTTTTGTAATTTTATTGAGAACAAAATTAAATTAAGTGTTTAACAATATCACAAACCAAAGTAATTATACAAACTATAGTATGAATGAATAAATGTAAAAATATGATAGTAAAGCACTAGAGTTTCAGGCCTGCTATATATTTTAGCATAGTATATTTTTATACCATCATATTTTTTATTACAATCAATTGTGATGTTTTACTAACCATGTAGGTAACTAACAAATTGATATCCAATTGCCTTAATTTTTTATTTAGGTATTTCAGATTTACAGGGATGCTTACCTAATACATTTCTATTGATATTACATATTAAGTTTTATATTTTGTATATTAAGGTATTCATAATGAATAAATAAATATTATAAATTACATAGATACATATTAATGGTTTTATTCAATATAATTTGCATAGTACTCAAGTACATAAAAATGAAATAAATACAGTATTTTTAAATTATAATGAAAAAATAACTGAACACAATCTGGTGAACAGAGATTAATTTTATAAATTAAATATCTGTTAAAGTTTAAACAATAATTGGATATTCAAAAGATGTACATTGTAATCAACAATCAAATTCAATAACTTTTTGAGGTTTAAATATTATCAAAATTAAAATGTAAGATACATTTTCATTTCAAGCTAACAGCTGTAAAGGCTAGAAGTATTGTATACTAGCTTTCCGCCCGCGGCTTCGCCCGCGTGGAATTTTGTCTGTCACAGAAAAACTTTATCGCGCGCGTCCCTGTTTCAAAAACCGGGATAAAAACTATCCTATGTTCTTTCCCGGGACTCAAACTATCTCTATGCCAAATTTCATCAAAATCGGTTGCGAGGTTTAAGCGGGAAAGCGTAACAGACAGACAGACAGACAGACAGACAGACAGACAGACAGAGTTACTTTCGCATTTATAATATTAGTTGGGATGGAAAGGTTTTAGCACTATCTATTATCTTTTAAATTATTATTTAGATAATACTTTTTAATAAAATCTCAAACACATCATTTCCATACTGTCTTTTAGGCTAAGTCTCTTTACATGCAAGAGGAGAATCTGAAATGTTAAGTATTTATTTGTGCAATAATCACTAACATTAAATATTAACTTAGTTCATAATATTTCTCCAGTATGTAATTTCAAGGCTATATTTTATTTAGGTAATTCAATAAATACTAACCCATGCTAGTGCGAGTATTTCTTATTCTGCTATTAATGACAAAGGGCCAGACATTACATTGATACTGAAAATATTCTTAAATAAAAAGTATACTTATCAGGGAACACTGTTTGCTGTGATGGAATTATTTAACATAAATTTTTATTTATGTATTTTATTAAAAATAAAACTTGAATGTGTATTATATGCAGTTGACACTTCATCAACTGTATTAATCCATGGTGAATATTCTGTATCAAACCAGCCAAAACTATACCTTTGCAGTACAATCACAGCAAACAAACAACATGACTGTTTAACTAAAGTGACTGAGGTGTGCATCGCTATTTACATGTTCCTCGATTGATTGAGGGTTGCATAAGACCTCCAACTGACACCTGTTGCAGTACGCGTTAAGATCATACTCATTCGCCAAGAAGCTTTCAATCGAAACATCCTGCTCCTCGATCAGATCTTCTATCTCAGCAAACCATTCCATGTGTTCATCATCATCGTCAATATGATCGAGAATACTCCGCGCTGTGTTATCAATGAAGACATTGCACACTTTGCACCACACCTCATCATCGTTATCAACAGGGAATATGCCGTTCAATGGTTTTAACCGTTCAGTGATATTTGTGCGATGATTTATTCCGTTGACGTGCGTTTCAATATTTTGAAGGGTGCAGTTCAAGGTACTGTTACAGACTTCGCAGTAGACATCCTCTTTTTCGGAATTGAGGTATGGATCGAGGCTTATGAACTCACCGTCTATGAGGTCTTCCATGGCAGCAAACCAGTTTGCGTGGCCATCGCTTTCGATGTGTTTCGTCACCGACTCCTCTTCTGTAAGTTCGGTCCTGCAGGGCTTACAGTAAAGCATGTCGTTGGCGAAGCTAATACCATTTTCAGTCATCAGTTCAATGTTCTCCTTGTGCTTCGCCCCGTTCGTGTGCTGCTCGATACATTTGTTGGCCTTCGGTATGAACACTCCGCAGAAGACGCACCGTACACGCGTCTTAGAACTGGCGACTATTCCGTAAAGCAAGCCTGTTTTCATTATTCTACTGTCCGATGTGATGAAAGATTCAAAAGGGAATCTTGTTGGGTACGTACCTACTTGTAATTTCTCGAAATTTTGATGTAATTTGAGTTTTAATTTTGACAGATTTGATTTGATTGTGGATTGTTATTTTCGAGAGATGTGTTCTGTGGATGCTAGTGATGTTTCGTACATTAAATTAAACTTGTAAATCGATTAATCGACACAGATAAGATAATCAAAAAAATATTTATTTATGCCTATTTGGCCTATTATGTTTTGTTACTTTTGACGGAAAAGAAATGTTTTATTCATCTTGATTATACAACATTAACAATGTTAGAATTCTCTGTCTACCTACGGATCTGGTATTGACGGTGGCGCCCCCCTGTTGACATCAGTCAGTAAGTCTAATTGTTTCTTTTCGTTAGTAGTTGAAATGTTGTAGAAATGTTCAGACGAAGAAAAATTAAATTTATTTTTTCAGATTTTCAGTTCATCACTGAAACATCACATCATCACATCACATTCATTGAAACTTGTTACAACACTAATGAGTGAATGGCGAGTGAATGATAGATGAATTTTTTTAAAGGCTACAGAAAAAAAATTAAGGGTTAATTTTTTTCAAGTTATTAAAAATATATTAATATTTTGTGATGCAAATATAAACGCTATAAAAAATGTTTTATTTAATAAAAATTAACTCGCTGAGCCTGTGTTCTGAACTTCCTACACAGTGTGTGCTGTGCCTGCGCTGCCCGAAAATAGAGAGTTATCTATAAACAACTTCTTTTGTTCCTTTTACAGTAAAAGGAAAGTTTTACTACACAGAAGTTACCTATCTGTTTTGTGATATCAAAAAGGCATTCCATCGCTTATTTTTCCTAGCTAATCATAAAATAAATTAAAGTAGATAGGTACTTAATAAAACTTTCATCTTTTCTGTGATGGAATTTTACAGTATGCTACTATAAAAATTGTATTTTTTATGTACAATCAACTCCTTCAGGTTTATTATTCTTCCTTTCTATAATAGTTAGAGCTTTTTTAAATACCTAGGTCAAAAAAACGGGATACTTACTTACCGTACCGTACGTATTTATTTACCTCGATATGTCACGGCGGGCCGAAGCCAAGTAAGTTAATTTCGAGCCTTTACCGCCATTTTAGCGCAACCGACAAAAACCAAATTTTACAGGAGAAGGTTTTTTTTAAATATTTTTAATCAGAAGTGTGCTAATAACAAGAAAAATGACATACGTTAATGATTTTTAGAGATTTAAATATATGACTGAAAATAAAACAAAAATAATGAGTATTTATGCCATTTATGGCGCATACTATATTTTTGCTGTCACAGTCTATAGATATTCGGGCGTTTACGATAACATTACCTATCAAAATTACTATGTCCAAGAAATTAAATTTTTGAAAAAATAGGCATTTTAAAAGGTGTTTAAATGAAATATCCACATAATAATCAAAAAATATTTATTCATGAGAAATTTATTCTTGTACAAATCAATTAACACCACTTATTCAACCACTTATTGCATCTAGAGATTGCAAATATTCAATTGTTTTCTATTTCGAATATTCGAAAAAATTTTCAGTGATATTCGAATATTATTCGAATACTTTCAAAAAATAAAATGCACTTAAAATATCAATGTTTTATTGCTGGTTTTATTGCTTTAAGAACTATGTTTTAACTATTTAACAATAAAGTTCTTAAAACAGTTATAAAATTCTCAAGATCATCATAATTTCAGCCATAGGACTTCCACTGCTGAACATAGGCCTCCCCCAATGACTTTCACAATGACCGGTTGGCACCGGCCTGTATCCAGCGCTTTACCTTTTTCTCGAAATTTGATCTTCCTAGCCGAATCGTTTGTCAGAGGTAAACATACTTGTCAACAGTCAACAGTCTCGAGAATCGAGTTCTAACCGAAACATGGACGTTGGACAAGCTTCGTTTTGTCCATTATCATCCGAAGGCCTACCTGTTGGGAGACTCGATTAAAGTCTTCGAGCATTGTGCCAAGGTCTTCAAGCGATTCTGCCATGACCACAATATCGTCAGCAAACCGCAGCTGAGTGATGTATTTGCCATTAATAGGTATTTATGCCGAATCCTTTCCATACAAGGAGCTTGAAAGCGTCTTCCAATTCAGAGGTCAACGGTTTCGGAGATATAACATCTCCCTACCTCACGCCTCGCCGCAGAGGAATCACCCTTGTGCTTTGCTCCTGTACTCGGACCGACATGGTAGCGTTTCTGTACAGGCATTTCAGCACTTCGATATACCAATAGTCGGAGAGACTGCAGCACTGCTTAAGTCTCGATCGAATCAAAGACCTTCTCATAGTCCAAGAAGAGCACCACCACGCTTCTATCCCATGCCTCTGGCGTTGTTCCCTGAAGTAAGACGGAGTTAAAGAGTCTCTGAACGAGTTTCGGTGTTCCACCTGCGTTCAAAAGCTCCGAGGTTATGCCGTCATCACCTGGTGCCTTGTTGTTCTTTAGCTGTTTGAGAGCCTTCATAATCTCGTATAGGCTGATAATACGGGACGTCTTTGGTATAGTGTCGCGTTAACCTATCTCTTGCGTCTGTTGCTGAGCTATGAATAGGTTGGGAGGTATATAGCTGTCCATAGATCTTTTTGATCTCACCCAGAACCTCGGCTTTTGTTGACGTTACTGTCCTCCGTCTTCAGCATCGTCAGCTGACTTTGATCAATAGAGTTGTCTCTTTCAAGTTATTTGGAACCTTGGTTTCGCTTTATCGCCTCTTTTATACTATGTGTATCAAAGTAGCGAAAGAAACACAACTACGTAAAAATGAACAGAAAAGGTAGAAACAAGACAACTTAGTGTTCACAAAATTAAATGCAGTCGGTAACATCAATGACTAGTTTTTTTAGTTGGTGATATGTATTTGATGCTTCCGACTGCATTTGCAAACACTAAGTCGTCTTTTTTCTATCTTTTCTGTTTATTTTTGTAATATTTACTATTCGAATACTAATTTGAAATTAAAAATTCGAATATTCGAATATTCGATTGCAATCTCTAATTGCATCAGAACTTTTGCTGATATAAACAACAGGTTTTTTTATTAGTAAACGCCCACAGTGAAGCGCTAATGTCGCTTGCGATAACAAGTGCGGTCGCTTGCGATAAAATGCATGTGTCGCTTACGTTAAGTTTTAGAAAAAATGTGTATTCACGATAATTTTAGCACTTGCTGTAACTTTGTAACGGTTTTTTTTTGGCGGGAAACACCAACAGGGATGGGTCCGTTACGGTTTAAAATACTAGTATCGATAAAAAACGGTTTTTTGACAAAAGTGTCGCTTACGATAATTTGGCGGTAAAGGCTCGATTTGTTTGCGTGGTTGGGTAAAAACTTGCAAAAATCCTTCAGTACCTACCTATTCAATGCTGACTTTTTTGGTCTAAAGTGATCGATGACTCGATTAAGTTGGATCGGTATTACGCCAGTCGCGGAGACAACTATCGGGAGAGCTCGTTCTCACTTATCGGGTGTCGGGTCCGGATTTTAATCGGTTGTCGGCGCCTCTGTTTACACTTCAATCCGTTATCGGCCCGACCTAAGCTGGTTGGTTGGTGCCATTTTTACTCTACGGGAGGCGACTGTACTCGATGGACGTCGACGAAGCTTAGTTATGATGTATTATTATTTGAGAAGACGAAATACAGCCAAGGAAAGAAAATATTGGGTGCAACCAATCCTGAGGGAAAGATTTAGTTTAGGAACATTTCAGAACTTAATAACAGAATTGAGATTAAGAGGTGACGAAATTAAGTTTTTCAATTGTTTTAGAATGTCGATATCAGTGAGTATAAACTACCAATACACAAGATTTGGGGTGGCGGGGAGAGGGTTATCAGCCCCGACATCCGACAAATGTAAACACTTAAACAGCGCCATTCTTAAATCATAGGCGAGTGAGATCCAACACGATTTTTTCCGGGCGTAGAGGGCTGGCAAAACACCCGACATTTCTTGTCGGAGCCGACATAAAATCGGTTTCCAATAAGTGTGAATAGCTTCATATACATGTTACGGTTAATGTGATAAATTGAAAATTATTAATAATAACCGGTTATTATGAATAATTACCGACAGTCGCGGTAAAAGTGATAAATTAATCACATTTAACAGTGATTATTTAATAATTCAACCTTAGTAGGTACTAACAAATTTCATAAAAGAGAACAACATCTTGTGTACGTGCTCGTGTACAGCCAAACTTTTGAACGTTTAGATATCATATATTAATATAATTTGGCATAATGAGTTTGGAATGTTTCTTGCATAATATTACTTTTCCATGATGCCTATAACATAATGTTTTGATTTAAAGTGAAAAATAGGTTAAGGTGCGCCTATTTAGTTTTATACACACATAAATGACCTCATATTAATCACATTTACCAAATCATGCGGTAATTATTCATAATAACCGGCGATTATTCATAATTTTCACATTTATCACTTTGACCGTAACATACATACAAATGCTCTGCCACTGGAACCTCCGATTAAAATACGGATCCGACAACCGACTAGTGGGAACCTGCTGTAAGGTTATTTAGCTTTCACGTAGTAGGTAAGCAAATTATTATCCATCCAATCCTACCGGTAGCAGTGATAATTATTAGGGTCTAGGTAGGGTTTTTAAGTGATCAAAGGAAACTAAAATAATAATTTAATTGGAGTCCACGGATCACCCAGGTTATCTTATCCATGGGTGATCAAAGCACACCAAACTGTCGCTTGGAGTCCACTTTGATCACCTGGGTGATCAAGTGATCAAAGTGGAATAGACCGATAAGTTTAAAGTTTTGAACTGCAGGAGCCTCAAAAAATAATAGGATAGGATCATAGGAGATATAAAAAATATGTACTTTATTTCATACACAAACCGTAGTGAATAAAAAAACAGTTTATTTTACACATTTAATAATACAGTATTAAAGAGAAAAAAAATGAATACAATTCACATAAAAGAATACAATTAATAGAAATTTAAAAGTAAGTGTACATCAAAAATGTTATTAGCTAAGTACTTTAAATTACAGTTTTAAAATAATTAGGTAGGTAATGTGGTAAGGTTCTCTACTTATTGTGTAACTTCCCCTTGATGTGTCTTTCCAGATTATCAACATTGCACGCAACTGGTACGTCACACTTATTACAAAAAGCTTTATCTTCTTTAGGGTCCATTAAGTATTTTTCAATTGATATATTTTTATTTTTTATTAAACTGAGTATTTTCTTATACTCAGTATAATGTTTCACGTTTTCTGTGACGTGGATAAAAATATTTTCAATGTAATTTTCAAAGTAAACTTTGCAAAATTTACACCATAAATCGTCTTTGCTGCCTTCAACAGAAAATATACCATTCAAGGCCGAAACAGCAATCGCACGGGCTCGCCTGTGCCTCTCAGTTGCAAGATGTTCTTCAAGTAGTCTTTTTTCAAATGGTACAACACAGTCACATAGTGCACATTTTAAATCCACTAGTTTTTCAGTTTTAGATGATCTATCAAGATAATCTAAAAATCCACCATCTTTGTTAATTATATTTTGAAATTCTTTCAACTTTTCTTCATGGTACGACTTTTCGATATGGGGAACAGCTGTTAATATGTCCATTAACTCACAGCAAACTCTACAATAATAATGATTGGAATGGACCACAATACTATGACGTGCAAGAGTTATAAACAGTTCCGTAAGTTCGTGGTCTCCGCTATTAATATGAGCCTCGATTAAATGGTTTTTGTCTTCAATATGTTCGGAACACAACGTGCACTTTAATTCATGTTTGTCGTAAATTATGTCTTCGTAATACGCCATGTTTTTTTTTGTGCCTTAAACAAGGGTACACTGCACTGATAACAAAACAAACTTTTTAGGTAAATTCTTGATTATAGGTAGGTACTGCTCGCTCAGCACACCGCACAGGTCAATGAGAGAAGATGAGACATTAATATTAATCAACTGTATAGATATTATAATGTCCAAACGTTCAAAATAGTAAAAATAATGTTACATTAGATGCGAAAGGAAATCCCCCACAGTGCACACAAGTCACAAATGCATGCACCACGCACGCACAGTGCAGTGTTGCCAACCCAAATTTTAGAAAATTGGTAGATTATGTGCCAATTGTTGGTAGAAGTTGGTAGAATGTAAAATGCAAAATTGGTAGATCTACCACCTCAACTTAGAAAAAAAATTAAGATTAAAAATACATGGTCTGTTCGTAAAATATTAATTAGCGGTTGCATGGCGTGTATTTCTTTTTAATAATGGATATCAAACAATGGGCAGCCTAGTGAAGAACATTTAAAATTATTTAGTAAAAATAAAAATAATAAAAATATTATTTTTATTAAATAATTTTCAAACAATGGGCAGCCTAGTGAAGAACATTTAAAATTATTTAATAAAAATAAAAATAATATTATTTTTATTAAATAATTTTAAATGTTCTTCACTAGACTGCCCATTGTTTGATATCCATTATTAAAAAGAAATACACGCCACGCAACCGCTAATTAATGCAAGCACCGTTTAAACGGAGTTTTCGAGGAGCAAAGAAAATATTCATTAAAATCACTCTATTTCGCAACATAGCAAGCTTAACACACACACACACACAATCCAAATCCAAAAGACACACAGATCATCACAGATTGTGTCACAGATGAGAGAGAAATAAATAATTACCACAGACTTTTTTATAAACTTGGCTTCACACGTTTGGGCCACAGACTAAGTAGTAAGAAGAGAACTGAGCCCCGATTACGGTAACTTTTATAACGTCTACAATCCAGACGCGTTTCTGATTCTGCGATACGATTGGTCAAAACAGCTGACGTACGCTGTTGAACGACCAATCGTATCGCAGAATCGAGAAGCGTGTCTGGATTGTTGACGTTAAAAATTACCGTAATCGGGGCTCAGGGTGGCTAATTATTGTCGGGTTTTACGCGACATTGTGGTGATATGTGAAAATTAAAAAAATAGGTAGATTTTAGGTCTAGGGTGGTAGATAGGTAGACTGAAGTGAAAAGTGGTAGATCTACCAAAAAGTTGGTAGATATGGCATCAGTGGCACAGTGTTTACTCAGCTGAGAACGAATGAATGAATGATAAAAATATGTCAGATTTACAATGACGTTTCTTTTGTCACAAACACAGACAGATGACATTTGAAACAAGTTGACATTTTTGTTGTTGATTTGTTTGTTGAAAAAATATCTTGAACCATCTGTGCTGAAATTGAAGATTTTTAAATTCTAACAAGTGAAGTCATGTCGCGCGAGTCAGAAGACGAAACCGATTTATTTATGGAAAATGCCGCAGAAGTCATCGAAGGACTTACGGTATGGTTAATTAATTTAATTTCAAACAGTTCTTTAATATTTCTCAAATCAATGGTTAATAATGTTTGGAGTTTTATGTACGCGAGTATGTTGTAAATAAGTTTAATATGATCCATTTTTGCTTCCCAGTTAAGCCCAATGTCTTAAAATTAAAATGGGATACCTACTTAGTATCCCATTTTTTTGTCCCTTTTATGTCATATTATTCCTTTCTTCCTTGCTCCCTAATTCACACTAAAGTTACTTATTAAATTTAAGTATTTACGCATTTCCTATGCAGAGCCTGCTAATGCAATTAAGGCTGTGTTCTTCCGTGATCTATTTATATCTGTATTGCAAAGAACACCGTCATACGTAATCTTCCACCTGTTACATTAGCTATTTTTTATGTATGTTTTACAGAAAGAATTGCAAGAATTGTACCAATTCAGGGACATGTTTTTCGAAAATCATCCCATTGAAATGGCAACCGAAAAGAATAAGTTAGTCGAGGAGAAAAAAAATGTTTTGGTCGAAAAGTTTGAGAGTATTGATGGTAAGTCACTAACACCCGTATTCACAAAGTATACTTCCTTAAGTGAAGCAGAAAATCGAAAGCACAACATTGAATAGAGTTCTGTGATTGGTTTGTGTGTCACCCTGTGCGTCCATGGCTCGACGCTCACTGTGAGACCTCATAGTAATGTTTGTGAATACAGGCGTACTAGTAATTACTATTTTTATTGCATAATTATGAATCTACACATGTAAACATACTCAATGTTTCAGTGGATACACAAATACCATTTTCTCTGCGAGCTCAGTTCCTTTACATGAAAGGCCGCTGCTACAATATAAGTCCAACGTATGATTCCCGCTCAACGCAGTGTCTCAGCAAAGCAGTGAAACTAAATCCGCACTTGGTTGACGCCTGGAATGAACTTGGAGAATGTTACTGGAAGAATATGAACGTAAAAGATGCTAAAGCCAGCTTCGAGGGTGCTTTAAAACATGTTAGTTTAATACACATTTTATTTTACTACTCTTTAAATTGTGTATGGTTTGATAATTTCATTAATTTTTACAGGAACGCAACCGCCTCGCCTTACGCTGCCTGTCAATAATACTTCGTCAAGAAAGTGGTGAAAGGAAGCTAAAAGAAGCCACAGCAGCTATACTCAAGAGTGTAGAATTGGCTAAAGAGGCAGTAGCTCAAGACATAAAAGATGGCGTTTCATGGTCTGTGCTCGGAAATGCATACTTGTGCCAATTCTTCATGGTTTCCCAGGATCCGGCTGTTCTTAAGTCCTGTATGAGTGCGTACAAACAGGCTTGGATGGATCCTATCGCTAAAGGGCAGCCAGATCTTTATTATAATAAAGGAATTGTAAGTATGAAATAAATGAAACACATTAAAAACAGAAGTCATTCAAACTAAATTATAAATAACTTAAAAAAATCGAGCCTGAGGCTGAGGCTGGAATTTAACCCACCAGTATTCATTCAATTGAAAATTAGGATTCATTGACTGCTTACTGCTTATTATGTTACATAACAAATTATGGGCTAGTTAATAAACCTCAAGCAACCTTAATTGGGTAGGTCCCTTGAAAGTTAATAAAATTCTTGTAACTACTTTATCCTACTCATACTTGCCAGTCAGTCAGAGGGCTCCAACAAGGCTCTGTACTAGTTGCTACTTTGTGGCAGGGTGTTGAATGAAATATCATTTTTTCTCAGGCGTTGAAGTACGAAGAGCAATATGCTGAAGCGTTAGAGAACTTCGAATACGCGTGCCGCCTGGACCCGCCATGGGGCCCGCCGAAGCAAGAGTTAGCTCGCCTCTCGCAGTACCTCACCAGTGCTGATGAGTTGGTGCGAACTAGAGGAAAGCTGAAGGGGAAGAAAATACAGCAGATGGTGCAGGTACGAGCTTACTGTTGTTCATAATATTTTATCAATATTGACAATGACTAATTCCTGGTTTGATTCCTGGCACCAGTAAGTTGGTGATCAATTTTTAACCGACTTCAACAAAAGGAGGAGGTTCTCAATTCGGTTGTTTTTTTTTTTGATAAAGTATCTTCTGGGGCGATGCATAATTTTTTACATGAAATCATTTGTGAATATTGACTAAGTTGTCAAGAAATATCTTTAACATTTGTATTATTCAAACACATCATTATGTAGCATTGATCGATCTCCTATAACATTAATGTTGTTCAACAGTCCATAGACAAGAAGATGCTGGGTCCATACACTCCTGGCACGTTCCACACATTCGGAGCACGGAAATCGGTGACGCTAGACGTGACGCCGATCGACTCACTGCAGGAGGGAGCCAACGAGGGCAAAGTACTGTTGGCCAGGGTCATCGGCTCCATACACAGCGAGAGCGCCGTGCCCTTGTGAGTGTTGTAGCAACCATAGACTAGCAGATACTAGGTCCATAGACAATGACGCTAGACGTGGCGTGACGTAGACTAGAAGACACTAGGTCCATAGACAATGACGCTGGATGAGGATCGACTCGCTGCAGGAGGGAGCCAACGAGGGCAAAGTACTGTTGGCCAGGGTCATCGGCTCCATACACAGCGAGAGCGCCGTGCCCTTGTGAGTGTAGCAACCATAGACTAGCAGACACTAGGTCCATAGACAATGACGTTGGACGTACGTGACGTAGACTAAGAGGACACTAGGTCCATAGACAATGACGTTGGACGTACGTGACGTAGACTAAGAGGACACTAGGTCCATAGACTGTGACGCTGGATGAGGATCGACTCGCTGCAGGAGGGAGCCAACGAGGGCAAAGTACTGTTGGCCAGGGTCATCGGCTCCATACACAGCGAGAGCGCCGTGCCCTTGTGAGTGTAGCAACTATAGACTAGCAGCCACTATGTCCATAGACAATGACGCTGGATGAGGATCGACTCGCTGCAGGAGGGAGCCAACGAGGGCAAAGTACTGTTGGCCAGGGTCATCGGCTCCATACACAGCGAGAGCGCCGTGCCCTTGTGAGTGTAGCAACCATAGACTAGCAGACACTAGGTCCATAGACAATGACGTTGGACGTACGTGACGTAGACTAAGAGGACACTAGGTCCATAGACAATGACGTTGGACGTACGTGACGTAGACTAAGAGGACACTAGGTCCATAGACTGTGACGCTGGATGAGGATCGACTCGCTGCAGGAGGGAGCCAACGAGGGCAAAGTACTGTTGGCCAGGGTCATCGGCTCCATACACAGCGAGAGCGCCGTGCCCTTGTGAGTGTAGCAACCATAGACTAGCAGACACTAGGTCCATAGACAATGACGTTGGACGTACGTGACGTAGACTAAGAGGACACTAGGTCCATAGACAATGACGTTGGACGTACGTGACGTAGACTAAGAGGACACTAGGTCCATAGACTGTGACGCTGGATGAGGATCGACTCGCTGCAGGAGGGAGCCAACGAGGGCAAAGTACTGTTGGCCAGGGTCATCGGCTCCATACACAGCGAGAGCGCCGTTCCCTTGTGAGTGTAGCAACCATAGACTAGCAGACACTATGTCCATAGACTGTGACGCTGGACGAGGATCGACTCGCTGCAGGAGGGAGCCAACGAGGGCAAAGTACTGTTGGCCAGGGTCATCGGCTCCATACACAGCGAGAGCGCCGTGCCCTTGTGAGTGTAGCAACTATAGACTAGCAGCCACTATGTCCATAGACTGTGACGCTGGACGAGGATCGACTCGCTGCAGGAGGGAGCCAACGAGGGCAAAGTACTGTTGGCCAGGGTCATCGGCTCCATACACAGCGAGAGCGCCGTGCCCTTGTGAGTGTAGCAACTATAGACTAGCAGCCACTATGTCCATAGACTGTGACGCTGGACGAGGATCGACTCGCTGCAGGAGGGAGCCAACGAGGGCAAAGTACTGTTGGCCAGGGTCATCGGCTCCATACACAGCGAGAGCGCCGTGCCCTTGTGAGTGTGTACATAAACTAGAAAATTCTTGGTTTTTAGGCCGGCAATATACGGACCGCTTGAAGCAGTCAGGGTCGACAGCTTCAAGCTGCGACTGCACAGTGAACTGCAGAGTTCTATGGACGCACATACACGAACCGCTCGAGCGACTGATTCGGGCGGTCGGCAGCACGGTGAATTTTTATCGTGCGGTCAAGCAGTCGCCAGCCATACACTGACTGCTCGAGCTGTCGACAGCTCTCGCGCAGTTACCTCCGCCCACTTTTTTCATTCCACGGCGCGCGCGCTTGTGATTTGTTGAGCAGTTAATACCAACTGCTCGAGCAGTTATCACTGGCAGCTTCAAGCTGTTGACTCTTGACTGCAAGAGCGGTCCGTGTATGTTGATCACTGACTAACTGCTCGAGCTGTCCGTGTATGGCGAGCCTTACACTTTTTCCGGGCACATTCTATACATTTCGTTAGTTCGTTCGCTTCAGGGCCTGCGCTAAAACTCGCGCGGGCGCCCTCACGCGGTTCTGATTCTGTATCGAAAATTAATATGAGCAGCGCACGCGGTTGCACTTCCATACATTAACTCGCGCGGGTACTCGCTGCGAAACAGTGTGCACCCACGCTAGTTTTAGCGGAGGCCCCTAACCAAATAAGCGGTCTTTATCCCGTTTCTACAACGACAGGTTTAATTTTGAGTTCGTTCGTTCGTTCGTTTCAGCCGAAAGACGTCCACTGCTGGACAAAGGCCTCCCCCAAGGATTTCCACAAAGACCGGTCCTGCGCCGCTCGCATCCAGGTACCTCCCGCGACCTTCACCAGATCGTCGGTCCACCTAGTGGGAGGCCTGCCCACGCTACGTCTTCCGGCTCGTGGTCGCCACTCAAGAACTTTCCTGCCCCAGCGGCCATCAGCTCTTCGAGCTATGTGCCCCGCCCACTTCCACTTGATTTTAGCGATTCTGCGGGCTATGACAGTCACTCTAGTTCTCCTAGGGATCTCCTCATTTCTGATTTAATTAATTTTGAGTATGTTTGATGTTTTCTAAATTGAATTATTTGTTAATTTCCAGCACATTCGCTGTGGTGGACGAGAGCATGCAATGCGCTTGCGTGACGGTGTACAACTGGGCCGACGGGCGCGGCGCCATCATCGGCGACTGCGTGTGCATCCCCGAGCCGCGGCTCAGCGTGCACCAGCGGGACTCGCCGGACTTGGTGAGCTAACTGAGTACTTGTCGCTAGACTAGTGAGCGAAATGAGCAATACTTGCAGCTAGACTTGGTGAGCAGAGTGAGCAATACTTGCTGCTAGACTTGGTGAGCAAAGTGAGCAAACTGAGCAATACTTGTCACTAGACTTAGTGAGCAAACTGGGCAACACTTGTCACTAGACTTAGTGAGCAAACTGAGCAACACTCGCTGCTGGACTTGGTGAGCAAACTGAGTATTATTTGCCGCTGGAGTTGGTGAGCAAACTGAGCAATACTTGCTGCTAGACTTGGTGAGCAAAGTGAGTAATAAGTGCAGCTAGACTTGGTGAGCAAACTGAGCAACACTTGCTGCTAGACTTGGTGAGAAAAGTGAGCAATACTTGCTGCTAGACCTGGTGAGCAAACTGAGCAACGCTCGCTGCTTGACTTGGTGAGCAGACTGAGCAACACTCGCTTGCAGCACATTCGTTAGTAGACGAGAGCATGCAATGCGCGTGCGTGACGGTGTACAACTGGGCCGACGGGCGCGGCGCCATCATCGGCGACTGCGTGTGCATCCCCGAGCCGCGGCTCAGCGTGCACCAGCGCGACTCGCCGGACTTGGTGAGCTAACTGAGTACTTGTCGCTAGACTAGTGAGCGAAATGAGCAATACTTGCAGCTAGACTTGGTGAGCAGAGTGAGCAATACTTGCTGCTAGACTTGGTGAGCAAAGTGAGCAAACTGAGCAATACTTGTCACTAGACTTAGTGAGCAAACTGGGCAACACTTGTCACTAGACTTAGTGAGCAAACTGAGCAACACTCGCTGCTGGACTTGGTGAGCAAACTGAGTATTATTTGCCGCTGGAGTTGGTGAGCAAACTGAGCAATACTTGCTGCTAGACTTGGTGAGCAAAGTGAGTAATAAGTGCAGCTAGACTTGGTGAGCAAACTGAGCAACACTTGCTGCTAGACTTGGTGAGAAAAGTGAGCAATACTTGCTGCTAGACTTGGTGAGCAAAGTGAGCAAACTGAGCAATACTTGTCACTAGACTTAGTGAGCAAACTGGGCAACACTTGTCACTAGACTTAGTGAGCAAACTGAGCAACACTCGCTGCTGGACTTGGTGAGCAAACTGAGTATTATTTGTCGCTAGACTTAGTGAGCAAAGTGAGCAATACTTGTCGCTAGACTTGGTGAGCAAACTGAGCAACACTTGCTGCTAGACTTGGTGAGCAAAGTGAGCAACACTCGCTGTCGAACTTGGTGAGGAAACTGAGTATTATTTGCCGCCGGAGTTGGTGAGCAAACTGAGCAATGCTTGTCGCTAAACTTAGTGAGCACAGTGAGCAATACTAGGTGCTAGACTTGGTGAGAAAAGTGAGCAATACTTGTCGCTAGACTTGGTGAGCAGAATGAGTAACTATCGCTGCTTGACTTGGTGAGCACACTGAGCAATACTTGCTGCTAGACCTGGTGAGCAGAATGAGCAAAACTCGCTGGTTGACTTGGTTAACAGAATGAGTAACTCTCGCTGCTTGACTTGGTGGGCAAACTAAGCAACACTCGCTTGCAGCACATTCGTTAGTAGACGAGAGCATGCAATGCGCGTGCGTGACGGTGTACAACTGGGCCGACGGGCGCGGCGCCATCATCGGCGACTGCGTGTGCATCCCCGAGCCGCGGCTCAGCGTGCACCAGCGGGACTCGCCGGACTTGGTGAGCTAACTGAGCTTTACTTGTCGCTAGACTTAGTGAGCAAACTGAGCAACACTTGTCACTAGACTTAGTGAGCAAACTGAGCAATACTTGTCGCTAGACTTGGTGAGCAGAATGAGTAACTATCGCTGCTTGACTTGGTGAGCAAACTGAGCAACACTCGCTTGCAGCACATTCGTTAGTGGACGAGAGCATGCAATGCGCGTGCGTGACGGTGTACAACTGGGCCGACGGGCGCGGCGCCATCATCGGCGACTGCGTGTGCATCCCCGAGCCGCGGCTCAGCGTGCACCAGCGGGACTCGCCGGACTTGGTGAGCTAACTGAGCTTTACTTGTCGCTAGACTTAGTGAGCAAACTGAGCAACACTTGTCACTAGACTTAGTGAGCAAACTGAGCAATACTTGTCGCTAGACTTGGTGAGCAGAATGAGTAACTATCGCTGCTTGACTTGGTGAGCAAACTGAGCAACACTCGCTTGCAGCACATTCGTTAGTAGACGAGAGCATGCAATGCGCGTGCGTGACGGTGTACAACTGGGCCGACGGGCGCGGCGCCATCATCGGCGACTGCGTGTGCATCCCCGAGCCGCGGCTCAGCGTGCACCAGCGGGACTCGCCGGACTTGGTGAGCTAACTGAGTACTTGTCGCTAGACTTAGTGAGCATACTGAGTAATACTTGCTGCCGGACTTGGTGAGCAAACTGAGCAATACTTGCTGCTAGACTTGGTGAGCAAACTGAGCATTACTTGCTGCCGGAATTGGTGAGCAAACTGAGCAACTCTCTCTGCTTGACTTGGTGAGCAAACTGAGCAACACTGCTGTTGGACTTAATGAGCAAACTGAGCATTACTTGCCGCCGGAATTGGTGAGCAAACTGAGCAACTCTCTCTGCTTGACTTGGTGAGCAAACTGAGCAACACTGCTGTTGGACTTAATGAGCAAACTGAGCATTACTTGCCGCCGGAATTGGTGAGCAAACTGAGCAACTCTCTCTGCTTGACTTGGTGAGCAAACTGAGCAACACTCGCTTGCAGCACATTCGTTAGTAGACGAGAGCATGCAATGCGCGTGCGTGACGGTGTACAACTGGGCCGACGGGCGCGGCGCCATCATCGGCGACTGCGTGTGCATCCCCGAGCCGCGGCTCAGCGTGCACCAGCGGGACTCGCCGGACTTGGTGAGCTAACTGAGTAACTGTCGCTAGACTTGGTGAGCAAAGTAAGCATCACTTGTCGTTAAACTTGGTGAGCAAACTGAGCAATTCTTAGTGAGCAGACTGAGCAATACTTGCTGCTAGACTTGGTGAGCAAATTGAGTAATAATTGTCGCTAGACTTGGTGAGCAAACTGAGCAATACTTGTCGCTAGACTTGGTGAGCAAAATGAGTAACTCTCGCTGCTTGACTTTGTGAGCAAACTGAGCAATTCTTGTCGCTAGACTTAGAGAGCAAACTGAGCAACTCTCTCTGCTTGACTTGGTGAGCAAACTGAGCAACACTCGCTTGCAGCACATTCGTTAGTAGACGAGAGCATGCAATGCGCGTGCGTGACGGTGTACAACTGGGCCGACGGGCGCGGCGCCATCATCGGCGACTGCGTGTGCATCCCCGAGCCGCGGCTCAGCGTGCACCAGCGGGACTCGCCGGACTTGGTGAGCTAACTGAGCTATACTTGTCGCTAGACTTGGTGAGCAAAGTGAGCAATACTTGCAGCTAGACTTGGTGAGCAAACTGAGCAACTCTCGCTGCTTGACTTGGTGAGCTAACTGAGTACTTGTCGCTAGACTTAGTGAGCAAACTGAGCAATACTTGCTGCTAGACTTGGTGAGAAAACTGAGCAATACTTGTCACTAGACTTAGTGAGCAAACTGAGAAACACTGCTGTTGGACTTGGTGAGCAAAGTGAGCAACACTTGCCTTTGGACTTGGTGAGCAAACTAAGCAAGTTTCGCTGCTTGACTTGGTGAGCTAACTGAGCTATACTTGTCGCTAGACTTAGTGAGCAAACTGAGCAACACTCGCTGTTGGAGTTGGTGAGCAAACTGAGCATTACTTGCCGCCGGAATTGGTGAGCAAACTGAGCAATACTTGTCGCTAGACTTAGTGAGCAAACTGAGAAACACTAGCTGCTGGACTTGGTGAGCAAACTGAGCGATACTTGCAGCTAGACTTGGTGAACAGACTGAGCGATACTTGCTGTTAGACTTGGTGAGCAAACTGAGCAACACTCGCTGTTAGACTTGGTGAGCAAACTGAGCAATAGGTACTTGTCGCTAGACTTGGTGAGCAAAGTGAGCAACACTCGCTGTCGGACTTGGTGAGAAAACTGAGTATTATTTGCCGTCGGAGTTGGTGAGCAAACTGAGCAACTCTCGCTGCTTGACTTGGTGAGCAAACTGAGCAACACTCGCTTGCAGCACATTCGTTAGTGGACGAGAGCATGCAATGCGCGTGCGTGACGGTGTACAACTGGGCCGACGGGCGCGGCGCCATCATCGGCGACTGCGTGTGCATCCCCGAGCCGCGGCTCAGCGTGCACCAGCGGGACTCGCCGGACTTGGTGAGCAACACTTAACGCTAGACTTACTGAGCAAACTGAGCGACGAGTATTACTTAATTTGCTCACCAAGTCTGTTGACTTATTAAGTCTGTTAAATTAAGCAACACTCGCCACTGGATTTGGAAAGCAAACTGAGCAACACTCACCTCCTGAGTTCTAGACTAGGTTAGCGGACTGAGCAATACTTGCTGCTAGACTTGGTGAGCAAACTGAGCAATACTTGTCGCTAGACTTGGTGAGCAAAGTGAGCAACACTTGCCTTTGGACTTGGTAAGCAAACTGAGCAAGTTTCGCTGCTTGACTTGGTGAGCAAACTGAGCAACTCTTGTCACTAGACTTGGTGACCAAACTGAGCAACACTCGCTGTTCGACTTGGTGAGCAAACTGAGCAATACTTGTCGCTAGACTTAGTGAGCAAACTGAGAAACACTCGCTGCTGGACTTGGTGAGCAATCTGAGCATTACTTGCCGCCGGAATTGGTGAGCAAATTGAGCAATACTTGTCGCTCTAGACTTGGTAAGCAAACTGAGCAACTCTCTGCTTGACTTGGTGAGCAAACTAAGCAACACTCGCTTGCAGCACATTCGTTAGTGGACGAGAGCATGCAATGCGCGTGCGTGACGGTGTACAACTGGGCCGACGGGCGCGGCGCCATCATCGGCGACTGCGTGTGCATCCCCGAGCCGCGGCTCAGCGTGCACAAGCGGGACTCGCCGGACTTGGTGAGCTAACTGAGTACTTGTCGCTAGACTTGGTGAGCAAAGTGAGCAACACTTGCCTTTGGACTTGGTGAGCAAACTGAGCAAGTTTAGCTGCTTGACTTGGTGAGAAAAGTGAGCAATACTTGCTGCTAGACCTGGTGAGCAAACTGAGCAACTCTCGCTGCTTGACTTGGTGAGCAAACTGAGCAACACTCGCTGGCAGCACATTCGTTAGTAGACGAGAGCATGCAATGCGCGTGCGTGACGGTGTACAACTGGGCCGACGGGCGCGGCGCCATCATCGGCGACTGCGTGTGCATCCCCGAGCCGCGGCTCAGCGTGCACAAGCGCGACTCGCCGGACTTGGTGAGCTAACTGAGCAATACTTGCAGCTAGACTTAGTGAGCAAACTGAGCAACACTCGCCTCCAGAGTTCCAGACTAGGTTAGCAAACTGAGCTATACTTGCTGCTAGACTTGGTGAGTAAAGTGAGCAAAACTTGTCGCTAGACTTGGTGAGCAAACTGAGCAACACTCGCTGCTTGACAAGGTGGGCAAACTAAGCAACACTCGCTTGCAGCACATTCGTTAGTAGACGAGAGCATGCAATGCGCGTGCGTGACGGTGTACAACTGGGCCGACGGGCGCGGCGCCATCATCGGCGACTGCGTGTGCATCCCCGAGCCGCGGCTCAGCGTGCACCAGCGGGACTCGCCGGACTTGGTGAGCTAACTGAGCAATACTTGTCGCTAGAAGTGCTATACTTGGTGAATACACTGGGCAATACTTGTTGCCGGACTTGGTGAGCTAACTGAGCAATACTTGCTGCTAGACTTGGTGAGCAAAATGAGCATCACTTGTCGTTTAACTTGGTGAGCAAACTGAGCAACACTTGCTGCTAGACTTGGTGAGTAATCTGAGCAATAATTGTCGCTAGAGTTGGTGAGCAAACTGAGCATTACTTGCCGCCGGAATTGGTGAGCAAACTGAGCAATACTTGTCGCTAGACTTGGTGAGCAAACTGAGCAACTCTCGCTGCTTGACTTGGTGAGCAAACTGAGCAACACTTGCTACTAGACTTGGTGAGCAAAGTGAGCAACACTCGCTGTCGGACTTGGTGAGCAAACTGAGCAATACTTGTCGCTGGACTTAGTGAACAAAGTGAGCAATAATTGTCGCTAGACTTGGTGAGCAGACTGAACAATAAATAGCTAGTCTTGGTGAGCAAATTGAGCATTGACTAGGTGAGCAAACTAAGCAACACTCGCTGGCAGCACATTCGTTAGTAGACGAGAGCATGCAATGCGCGTGCGTGACGGTGTACAACTGGGCCGACGGGCGCGGCGCCATCATCGGCGACTGCGTGTGCATCCCCGAGCCGCGGCTCAGCGTGCACCAGCGGGACTCGCCGGACTTGGTGAGCTAACTGAGCTATACTGGTCGCTAGACTTGGTGAGCAGAATGAGTATCACTTGTCGTTAAACTTGGTGAGCAAACTGAGTAACTCTCGCAGCTTGACTTGGTGAGCAAACTGAGCAATACTTGCTGCTAGACTTGGTGAGAAAAGTGAGCAATACTTGTCGCTAGACTTGGTGAGAAAAGTGAGCAATACTTGTCGCTAGACTTGGTGAGCAGAATGAGTAACTATCGCTGCTTGACTTGGTGAGCTAACTGAGCAATACTTGTCGCTAGACTTGGTAAGCAAAGTGAGCAATACTTGCTGCTAGACCTGGTGAGGAAACTGAGCATTACTTGCCGCCGGAGTTGGTCAGCAAACTGAGCAATACTTATCGTTAGGCTTGGTAAGCAAACTGAGCAACGCTCACTGCTTGACTTGGTGAGCAAACTGAGCAACACTCGCTTGCAGCACATTCGTTAGTAGACGAGAGCATGCAATGCGCGTGCGTGACGGTGTACAACTGGGCCGACGGGCGCGGCGCCATCATCGGCGACTGCGTGTGCATCCCCGAGCCGCGGCTCAGCGTGCACAAGCGCGACTCGCCGGACTTGGTGAGCTAACTGAGCAATACCTGCTGCTAGAAGTGCTATACTTGGTGAATAGACTGGACAATACTTGTAGCCGGACTTGGTGAGCAAACTGAGCATTACTTGCCGCCGGAATTGGTGAGCAAACTGAGCAATACTTGTCGCTAGACTTGGTGAGAAAAGTGAGCAATACTTGTCGCTAGACTTGGTGAGAAAAGTGAGCAATACTTGCTGCTAGACCTGGTGAGCAGATTGAGCAACCTTCACTGCTTGACTTGCTGAGAGAAGTGAGCAATACTTGCTGCTTGACTTAGTGAGCAAACTGAGCAACTCTCGCTGCTTGACAAGGTGAGCAAACTGAGCAACACTCGCTGTTCGACTTGGTGAGCAAACTGAGCAATACTTGCTGCTAGACTTGGTGAGCAAACTGAGACACAATATACTCGCATCGTACAGTATAAACTACTTTCATTGACAACTCCCGGTCCCCACATTACCACATTATTAGCCGCGGCTCAGCGTGCACAAGCGCGACTCGCCGGACTTGGTGAGCTAACTGAGCTATACCTGCCGCTAGAAGTGCTATACTTGGTGAATAGACTAGGCAATACTTGTAGCCGGACTTGGTGAACAAACTCAGAAATACTTGTCGCTAGACTTAGTGAACAAACTGAGCAATACTTGTCGCTAGACTTAGTGAGCAGACTGAGCGACCTTCGCTGCTTGACTTGGTGAGCTAACTGAGCAATACTTGTCACTAGACTTAGTGAGCAAACTGAGCAACACTTGTCACTAAACTTAGTGAGCAAACTGAGCAACACTGCTGTTGGACTTGGTGAGCAAACTGAGCATTACTTGCCGCCGGAGTTGGTGAGCAAACTGAGCAACACTCACTGTTCGACTTGGTGAGCAAACTGAGCATTACTTGCCGCCGGAATTGGTGAGCAAACTGAGCAATACTTGTCACTAGACTTAGTGAGCAAACTGAGCAACACTTGTCACTAGTTTTAGTGAGCAAACTGAGAAACACTGCTGTTGGACTTGGTGAGCAAACTGAGCATTACTTGCCGCCGGAGTTGGTGAGCAAACTGAGCAACACTCACTGTTCGACTTGGTGAGCAAACTGAGCATTACTAGCCGCCGGAATTGGTGAGCAAACTGAGCAATACTTGTCGCTAGACTTGGTAAGCAAACTGAGCAACTCTCACTGCTTGACTTGGTGAGCAAACTAAGCAACACTCGCTTGCAGCACATTCGTTAGTAGACGAGAGCATGCAATGCGCGTGCGTGACGGTGTACAACTGGGCCGACGGGCGCGGCGCCATCATCGGCGACTGCGTGTGCATCCCCGAGCCGCGGCTCAGCGTGCACCAGCGGGACTCGCCGGACTTGGTGAGCTAACTGAGTACTTGTCGCTAGACTTGGTGAGCAAACTGAGCAACCTTCACTGCTTGACTTGGTGAGAAAAGTGAGAAATACTAGCTGTTGGACTTGGTGAGCAAACTGAGCAACACTGCTATTGGACTTGGTGAGCAATCTGAGCATTACTTGTCACTAGGTTTAGTGAGCAAACTGAGCAACACTGCTGTTGGACTTGGTGAGCAAACTGAGCATTACTTATCGCTAGACTTGGTAAGCAAACTGAGCAACAATCGCTTGCAGCACATTCGTTAGTAGACGAGAGCATGCAATGCGCTTGCGTGACGGTGTACAACTGGGCCGACGGGCGCGGCGCCATCATCGGCGACTGCGTGTGCATCCCCGAGCCGCGGCTCAGCGTGCACCAGCGGGACTCGCCGGACTTGGTGAGCTAACTGAGCAATACTTGTCGCTAGACTTAGTGAGCAAACTGAGCAACACTGCTGTTGGACTTGGTGAACAAAGTGAGCAACACTGCTGTTGGACTTGGTGAGCAAACTGAGCAGTACTTGTCGTTAAACTTAGTAAGCAAACTGAGCAACACTTGCTGCTTGACTTAGTGAGCAAAGTGAGCAACACTCGCTGTCGGTCTTGGTGAGGAAACTGAGCATTATTTGCCGCCGGAGTTGGTGAGCAAACTGAGCAACACTCACTGTCGGACTTGGTGAGCAAACTGAGCATTACTTGCCGCCGGAATTGGTGAGCAAACTGAGCAATACTTGTCGCTAGACCTGGTGAGCAGACTGAGTAACTCTCTCTGCTTGACTTGGTGGGCAAACTAAGCAACACTCGCTTGCAGCACATTCGTTAGTGGACGAGAGCATGCAATGCGCGTGCGTGACGGTGTACAACTGGGCCGACGGGCGCGGCGCCATCATCGGCGACTGCGTGTGCATCCCCGAGCCGCGGCTCAGCGTGCACCAGCGGGACTCGCCGGACTTGGTGAGCTAACTGAGCTATACTTGTCGCTAGACTTGGTGAGCAGATTGAGCAACCTTCACTGCTTGACTTGGTGAGAAAAGTGAGCAATAATTGTCGCTAGACTTGGTGAGCAGAATGAGCAACACTCGCTGTTGGACTTGGTGAGCAAACTGAGCAATACTTGCCGCTAGACTTAGTAAGCAAACTGAGCAATACTTGCAGCTAGACTTGGTGAGCAGATTGAGCAACCTTCACTGCTTGACTTGCTGAGAAAAGTGAGCAATACTTGCTGCTAGACTTGGTGAGAAAAGTGAGCAATACTTGTCGCTAGACTTGGTGAGCAGAATGAGTAACTATCGCTGCTTGACTTGGTGAGCACACTGAGCAATACTTGCTGCTAGACTTGGTGAGCATAATGAGCATCACTTGTCGTTAAACTTGGTGAGCAAACTGAGCAACACTTGCTGCTAGACTTGGTAAGCAGACTGAGCAATACTTGCTGTTGGACTTGGTGAGCAAACTGAGCAAGTTTCGCTGCTTGACTTGGTGAGCTAACTGAGCAACGCTTGTCATTAGACTTAGTGAGCAAACTGAGCATTACTTGCCGCCGGAATTGGTGAGCAAACTGAGCAACTCTCGCTGCTTGACTTTGTGAGCAAACTGAGCAATTCTTGTCGCTAGACTTAGTGAGCAAACTGAGCAACGCTCGCTGCTTGACTTGGTGAGCAAACTGAGCAACAATCGCTTGCAGCACATTCGTTAGTAGATGAGAGCATGCAATGCGCGTGCGTGACGGTGTACAACTGGGCCGACGGGCGCGGCGCCATCATCGGCGACTGCGTGTGCATCCCCGAGCCGCGGCTCAGCGTGCACAAGCGCGACTCGCCGGACTTGGTGAGCAACACTTAACGCTAGACTTACTGAGCAAACTGAGTGACGAGTATTACTTAATTTGCTCACCAAGTCTGTTGACTTATTAAGTCTGTTAAATTAAGCAACACTCGCCACTGGATTTGGAGAGCAAACTGAGCAACACTCACCTCCTGAGTTCTAGACTAGGTTAGCGGACTGAGCAATACTTGCTGCTAGACTTGGTGAGAAAATTGAGCAATACTTGCTGCTAGACTTGGTGAGAAAATTGAGCAATACTTGCTGCTGGACTTGGTCAGCAAACTGAGCAATATTTGCTGCTAGACTTGGTGAGCAAAATGAGCATCACTTGTTGTTAGACTTGGTGGAAAAACTGAGCAACACTTGCCGCGGAATTTGGGTGAGTAAACTAAGCAACACTTGCCGTTGGACTTGGTGAGCAAACTGGCCAACACTTGCCCCGGACTTGGTAAGTAAACTGTCTAAACTTGCTGCTGGACTTAATGAGCAAACTGAGCAAGACTTGGCGCCGGACTTTCGCTTTATATCGTGGATGCGAGTTATGTAATAGATATGTCACGTTGTATAACAGAATTGACGGACTCCGTGAGCAAACTCAGAAACCTGGCTGCAAGAATAAAAACAACTTTTACAATTTTATTACAATTTTTTTTACTATTATTTTACACTCTCCTAACTTGCTATTCCTAACTTAGTATTTTAATTTTCCCCAGAAATACGACTTCAAATCGATACGCGTGAACAACCCGATGCAGATCCTTCTCAACGGGAAGCGAGTGGGCCGCAACCAGTTTGCTTGTACCAAGGTCACCAGCACCTACGAGATACACTGAGATTGTATGGTACGTGGATGGGATTGGGTGAGAGCGGCGCTGGGATTGGGTGAAACGACGCTAGGAATGGGTATGAAGGGTCCTACTGTTTTATAAGTTTAGCGCCTAATTTAGATACTAGATATATCTAGATGATACTGAATAAACATTTTTTCTTTCTTTCTTTCTAATTTAGTCAGAGCCTGAGGTAACGAGCGGCACCGGAGGGGTGACATTGATATACACTCGGCATCAAATAAAACGCACCTCCCGCAACAAGCACTTCTCAAACGTAAGCATCCCCACTTCCCACCAACATTGGTTCCATTTAAAAGCCTAGTTCTAAACTTCATTTCATTAAAGCCTTGGGCAGACCAAACGCGGGGCAGTAGCAGCGCAGTTTGAATGCGGGCCCGCGCAAGTTGTAATACAAGAAACTCTTTGAAGTATGTCACACCAAATTTGAACGCGGGCCCGCGCTCCAACCGCGCCGCACTGCAACTGCCGAAATACAAACGAGGCGGCGCGGGTGCGGGACAGAAGCGGCGCGAACGCGGGCCCGCGCTGTTGTATTACTATGGCGGCCATATTACCATGACACACCGGACGCAGGGCGGTAGCAGCGGTAAAGCGGTTTTCGAATATTTAAATTTTTGACAACCGTCCGCGTTGCAACTGCTTTGAAACTGCGCTGCTTTCAGTGTGCCTCAGCTGCGCTGCAACTGACCCGCACTGCTTCTGACCTGCGTTTGGTCTGTGGAAGCCTTTAAGGAAAGGTTTTTACCCCAAAAATGTGTTTTTAGAAGTCACTTCTACAAAAAATAGGTAGTTACGCTTGAGCCAACTTTTATGGCTATAAAACTGTTAAATTGGGATTAATGATTAATCGCTATCCATCTGTCAAAAAGGACACGTAAGATCATTATTTGGTTTTATAACCACAAAAATTGGTCTAATTGATCCCAGAGGTGAGCCCCAAGTGAGGCCTTTTTTCAAGTCACATTTATGGTACCTTTGTTTATAAAAAAATTGAATGTGTTTTACTCTATGGATATTTATTGGGCTTTCAAATAACACCAATATTGTTGGGGCACAATGATTATGTCAGAAGAAAATCTTTAAAGTTCGCGTTGCGGAAGGTGCGATTTATTTGATGTTGAATATATTATGGCGTGATATAGCATTAGCGTTTAAAGTTACAAAAACACCCTCCCGTGCCGCTTCCATACCTCAGGCACTGATTATGTTAATCGCTAGATCTATAGTATAATGTATGATGAAAATGTTGACACTTACAATGTAATTTTTTCCAACCTATTTAGAGATTGAAGAAATTTAATTTATCTGTTGATTATTTTATTTTCTAGAATGTGCTGTCGATTTAGCGAGGGCTTCCGTAATTACGCTCACCATTTGGCACCACTGGCACGTAAAGTCCTACCATTCGCTACTGGCTAACACAGTGGCGCCACCTAGAATGATAAACTATAGAAAAGAAACATATTTTTCGAAATTATTTACGGTGAGCCGTCCTACAGACGATTTGAGGAGTTAAAATATGAAGTAGTAATGGAATAAAATAATAAATGACTGGAATTTAGAATTTTCGATGGTATATCCTAGCGTCGCATGGTTGCTATTTTTTATAAAAATGTTTCCATGTAACATGGAATGCATTGGGTTAAAATATGATATCAAATGAAGAGCTATGCTTATTTAAACTTTTAACTGGTGCATGCCACCATAATTATGCTTTATGCAGATACAATAAGTTTTAAACATTAAAGAGGCCAAAATGATTCGGAGGTGAATTGTTTTAGGCTGAGCGTAAGCGAGAAAGGGACGCAAATGTCACAGAACAGTATAGCACTAAGCAAAAAAAGGTCTTTACGTACCTTTATCGTTATATTGTACTTTCTTACAACATGTGGACGATATTTGCTTGATGACTGTTCTATGCTCATTTTTAGTCTTGAATGAATTTTAATACATTGATTTTTCCAATCTTTTAATTCCCAGTAAAACAGTTAAAATTTTTCAATAAAATTATCCATACAAAATATGTAGTAGAATTTTCTTATAATATTTTGATACAAACGGTAGATTGATACATTGGTCAAAGTATACAAAATCCATACAGGGTTGTCTATTATTCGTGATCATCACTTTTTGTACTATCGCCCTGAAATCAATCAAGGTTATTCGAATGGGCAGAATGTGTTTCTGACAAGCAGGAAATATGGTAAAATTGTCGTATAAATGACAACATTATCTATGAACAATGTCAATTTGACAGTCTTTCTATATTTCTACTTTTAACAAAAACACTGCGACATTTTGACGTTGCTTTCATAGATAATGCTGCCACAGAATAGACTTATCTGTGTAGGTAAAATACTATTTATTACACTACTCACTAAACTAAGTTAGATGTAAGTTATTATTCAGAAGCGAGAGAATTTGCTATGATGAAAAACTTTGACATAAAATTTGAATTAATGAAAAAAATGCTAAAATTGTTTATTGATATTTTATTTGAACAGTATTATGTTTGTTAAACAAGAGTTTTAAATTACTAAAATGTTAAATTATTACATTATATTTAGGTTCATGTTTTCATGTCTTATTTTATGTGAAAAAATGACTTCAAAATATTTCCAAGTGTTAAAACTTCACCAAAACATTATGGCAAATTTTTATTAATTGTTTAGGCGGAATGCACCTCATATAACATTCATATCTTCTTAAAATACATACATACATAAATATGGTACATACTTAATAGTGCACATTTAATTTAATTAATTCTACTAACCTTTAGGCAAAGTTGTGAAACATTCCTAGTCTTTAATGAAACAATTTGTTAGTCCTTTACACAACATTTAATAGATGCGATACAAAAATGTAATAAAAGTGCTGTTTTTATAAATTGTATTTTATTTCACGGTAACAATTAATGAGGACACAAACTAGCTACTTATAATACGTAACCATGATAGACTTTACTACACATATAATTAGGTAGAATACTATTAGTCCAGTCAATGAATGCCTTAACGACGGTGTAGAGAGAAATCCGTGGAACACAATTTCTGACCTCGGGACTTTATTTAGCCTAGTTAGGTGGTGAACATAGCAAAAGTCCCCGCCCTTAGCCCTTGAGCCGGCGGGGAGAGGGGGGTTTAAAGGTACCACTTTTCGGTTTTTCGCTTAATCCTCGGAAACTATGCGTCCTAGTGACATGACTACTATGAACCAAAAAAAGCTTATTCAATTTGCTACAGGTGAGACCGTCAAGTTTTTCTATATCTTGTATAGTTTTTGCGGCATCTGCTCTAGAAGGTCTGTAAAATTGGAAATTTTATTTTTGTCTTACATGTTCCCATCAGGAGAAAATCGACTAAATCAACATTGAGCAAACACTATAGACATGCGGGAGCATGTTAAGCCTAGTTCCATGGAGGGGACTGCACCGTGCGTATATTTAGACGAACCAATTAGAGCCACTTTTGACTCCTCATCATTCAAAAACTACTGTGCATTAACACTTCAAATTTGGCTCATGTATTGAGACTTGGAAGATATACATCAGCTTCAAATTTCATAAATATACCTCAAACGGTTATTTAGGTATTGACGTTCAAAAATCGATATTTAGAGCACTACTATCTATCTCTATCACATGTGAAATGTTAAAATTTACTGGTTTTTTATTTGTTCCTTTGTATTTACATAACTACCTTTCTGGATGCCAAATTTGAACCTTCGAGGTCATCTGGAAGTGGTTAGAATTTGGTCTATAGGTCAGACATGTAGATTTTTGGACGTCAATATCTAAAGAACCGTTTGAGGCATATTTATGAAATTTGAAACTGATGCATATCTTGCAAGTCTCAACACATGAGCCAAATTTGAAGTGTTAATGCACAGTAGTTTTTGAGTGATGAGGAGTCAAAAGTGGCTCAAAGTGATTCGTCTAAATATACGCACGGTGTAGTCCCCTCGCTGGAACTAGGCTTAACATGCTCCCGCATGTCTAGAATGATTGCTCAATGTTGATTTAGTCGATTTTCTCCTGATGGGAACATGTAAGACAAAAATAAAATTTCCAATATTACAGACCTTCTGGAGCAGATGCCGCGAAAACTATACAATTCATAGAAAAACTTGTCTATCTCATCTGTAGCAAATTGAATATGCTTTTTTTGTTTCAAAGTAGTCATGTCACTAGGTGGCATAGTTTCCGAGGATTAAGCGAAAAACCGAAAAGTGGCACGTTTAAACCCCCCTCTCCCCGCCGGCTCAAGGGCTAAGGGCGGGGACTTTTGCTATTTTCACCTCCTAACTAGTCTAAATAAAGTCCTGAAGTCAGAAATTGTGTTCTACAGTTTTCCATCTATAATGCTTTATTGACTGGACTATATTATGAGTTAAGAATGATAGTTCTGGTACTTCTGTATTTAAATGTTGATTTGTAAGTCTTATTTACCTTTATTATTAGAGTCAAAAAGCTAACACCAAACGTCGTTAACTAATGAAATGCCGTTTTATTCGTCCTTGCAAATACTAAAGCTATATTCACATTGCGACGTGACATGTGCTCATAAATAATTTGTGACTATTTTGAATATTTTAGTTACAATAATAAATTAACACTTATGTAAAAGGAATTTAAAGGTACTCCTTTAGCTTTAGCGTGTACAATGTACCTAATGATGATGCTTTGTCGTAAATCTTTGTACAGTCCACAGTACATCCGAAAGACTATATTTTTGTTCCAAGATCTCTCTTATTACAACTAATCAAATGCTGCTATTTAGCTTCATATGCTGTCTGTATTCTAAGTTGATATCACGCATTAACCTCCCACAGCTTCAAATCGTTTTCGACAATCTCTGCGTACTTTTCCGCCTTGTTTCTGTCTTTGAACAAAGGCCTCAAGGTCTTTAGATCTAAGCCTAGTAAGGCCCCGTTGTCTGCCCGTAAGAGCTCGTTGAGTTTGTACGCTAGATACGGGCTATAGTGCAGCTTGAGTAGACTTGGTCGAGAGTAGAGGTACTGGCTTTCGCGTAGATTCTTTTTGGCCCAGGCCTCGACTGTTTTGTTGCCGCTTGCCACCTGTATCGTGAAAAATATTATTATTATTAGAAATGCAGGTATTGCAGAATAAACATTATGGTTTATAGTACAGTCACAGCGTCAAATAGTTTGTGACACCCAAAGTAGCAAAAAAGTTGACATATAAGTATAACACGTCTTTGTTACAATGAGGGCTATCGTTTTAGCGCTCACCAGTTAGCGCCACTGTAGAGTAAGGTCCTGTCACTTGCTAGTAGCAAAGACAGTGGCACCAAATGGTGAGCGCTAAAGTGGTAGGAGGACTATCGCATTTGCACTCATCAAGATGGCGCCACTGTAGAGTAAGGTCCTGTCAATCGCCAGGGGTGCCAACTGTTCAGTATAAAAACGATAGCCCTCATTGGAATAAGGTTGTGTTGTGTTGTCAACTTTTTGACCACTGGGTGTCACGAACTGTACAAGAGATGAAGACCTATTAGAAGTGCAGTAGTTTTTGTTTAGATATAGGCACGAGTACGTTAATTTACTTGAAATTATTATGGAGAAACGTCATCATTAGGTCATTTAGTCACACCGCAGGAGCTAAGTATTCAATTTAAAAGCATAGACTATTTGGGTTACACTCTATGCTGGCCAGAGAGGTTGAGGAGGCCTGACTTATTGATTGATTAAATACTTATTTAATAAGTAAATATTTACAAGCATACCTACCATTAAAAATGAACGTTATCTATTTACTATGACACATCGGTAAATTAACTTATCTACTTTTAAATCAAATATTAGTTAACTCTCTTTTAATTTCTGATTGTTTTCGACTCTTTTGCTCATTATTATCGTTCTTAGTCATTATTTACGCTTTAATCTTTCAAGGATGTGTAATGGTTAAAACAAGTGACAAGCGTAAACTACACGTTTTTAACCGCGAAAATAGTAATTGGATCCGGCTAAATATGGTGCAATCTTTGCTAAACTGAGGCAGAAAAGTTCTCGAGTAGCGACCGCGAGCCGGAAGACGTAGTGTGGGCAGGCCTTCCACTAGGTGGACCGACGATCTGGTGAAGATCGCGGGAGGTGCCTGAATGCGGGCGGATTAGGACCGGTCTTTGGGGGAGGCCTTTGTCCAGCAGTGGACGTCTTTCGGCTGAAACTAACGAACGAACTATGTTAAGAATTGCCACACAGGATGCTGTCTGCGGTCGGGTCAAATGGATCGCAGCCCGAGTTATGTCGGTCTATACTCTCTATTCATTTTGTATTGATACGGCCTGACCGTGCGGGCACGATCAAAGAACCCAAAACGCACCGCTGTTAGATTGCCTTGTCACACCTTCTGACAAATTATATTGCCTGGACCGCTGACGGATTGCCCTGACCGACAATGAACAACGACAGAACGCAACCATTGTCGCAAATTCATTAACCTATGTTTAGACTTACCTTTATATCTCCCACTTGCTTCAAGAAATACGAAGAGAAGTAAAACCGCAAGTTGTCAGAGTTATTGCTAGCCTTCGCGTTTCGCACTTTTACGCGCATGTACGCTCGGAGAAGGTTGAAACCGGAGCGCTTGTATTTGAACACCTGTAATATGAGAAGAATAGTATGTGTACCTATATGTGCTGACGAGGAAAAATAGAAAATCAAATCACCAGCGTTTAAAACGTGTTATTTCAAGCCATAGGTAAATAATATTACTATAAATTTTCTTTATTTTTTTGTCAAAAGCTGATGCAAAATATTACACTTTTTACTACTGAGCACTTAAGCTTAGAGCATTCTTATATTATAGACTAGCTGAGCCGGCAAATTTAGTACCGCCCTAGTCAATTAGTTTGTGACACGAGGAATGTACATTGCGGAAAATGGCAGAATACCTATAGCTATTTACTTCACCATTTTCCGCATTTATTGCAATTTTTCATAGGAAAAATGTTTTGTTCATCAGGGATAATGTAGGATTTTTAGTACAGACAACAGCACATCCGACTATACATTTTCGTTACAAAGTAGCCCTTATCGCAACTACGTAATACCACAGTGTTTACGTTGACGTGCTGTCGACTGTACCTATTGACATGCCTGATTGAGATTATTTCTATGATCTAAATAAATGCACCTACCTGGTAAATGAAATTCCCCGTCACATACGAGTCGATATAATGCGTCCCGTAGCTCTTCATAAACCGTCTAACTTCTGCAGTGTCACTGACATTTAAAGCATCCACCGCCCTTCCAACATGATCCTTCACCGCCACACCAGTCAGGTCATCCAGTTGAGCACTAGTGTGGGGCTTGGTCCACTTGACCAGGACGTAGCAGCAGTTCTCAAGTTTCCCATCGTACATGATGCCCATGGTGCGGAGGATTTCGTCGTCCACCCAATCGCCCATGAACGCTTTCCATGGTCTGTCTGTTCTGGAAAAGGGTGGTTGTTAGTGAAGGTTTTTAGAACGTGATTGGCAGGGGTTCTATGATAAGGATTGGGATGTGAAAAAAGTCTTTGGTGTCATCAATATAGGAACGGTCCCTATTACTAAGGCTTCCACCACACCAACGCGTGCAGATCGCCATCGCCGGCGCGATCATAGGGAAATTACAGGTCGCGTTAAATGTCATGGGTCGCGCGATCTGTCATTGGCCTTTGATCGCGCCGGCGATGGCGATCTTTACCAATCTATGGAACTCTTTAATCTTTATACTACTGGTAACTTCTTTCCGCCATTTCTCGCATTCGTAAATGATGTAGTTTTAACTTTTAAATCATATTTTACATTAATTACGTAAACTGATGCGATGATGGCACGTGTCTCATACAAATGTCGCGCCACGACACAACAATGTAATCTTTAACTCATCAGTCATCACGCTTTATTATGCCCATATTACAAATGTAATGAGTACTATCATGCCCTTAAAACAATCTGAATTAACTTGGACTTAGGTCTTGAAGCGCAAGTGTGGTTGTGTTCCCCAGTCGATGAAGCTCATGATGTCGCACCCTGCGTGCCCAAATAACTGCGTGCAGGAAGATTTAATGAATGCTGCTGACAACGCCACTCTTGTAGCAGAGTTTTGGGCTGACACTGTGTAGGTTGTTGTCGACACAACAAGAATCTGGATTAGACAAGAATTTTATTATCTTACCCTTCAATCTTAAAGTTGCTAAAGTACGTGTTGAGCAAGTCTTCAAAGGTGTCGCATATCTGTATCTCCATATTTGTAGTAGACCCGCCCACCACACTGCGGCTGCTGGAATTGGCGAAGACCCGAAGGTTCTTCTCGCTGAAGGGAACTATGGGCTCCTGGCCATCGTCCTCGTAATCTGCTGAGACCACCTGCGTCACTTGAGAGAGGTCTCCGTAGCTGAAAAAGATGGATTTGTTTAAATAAAATGACCCTTATCATCAGGCCTTTTAGTTGGAGGAACGCGACCCTCTCCAATTTACTAGAGGTAACTGGAGTTTGGTCGTTTAGTGTGAAGGTACTTACTCTCCACGCCAGACGGGGTGGAGTTCGCATATTATTTTGTCTTCCATCAGCACTTAGCAGGTGGTCTTATACTACTTTGACGGACCACATACTTCACAGTTATGATCCTACTCATCATCATCATTTCAGCCATAGGACGTCTACTGCTGAATGTAAGCCTCCTAAACTAAAAAAAACTCATAAAACTCACTTTTACAATGTGATTCTACTATTGTCCTTTAATGTTGTTACCCTGTTGCTAGTCTCGTAAAAGTTAGGAAAAATCTACGTTTTTATCTGCTAGAATGTAGTTGTTTGAATACAAAGAAATTGCATTTAAGAGTACCTAATTGCTTTTAGAGATGTTTGCTTTATCTTAACTATGAACAAGTGTCGTTAAAATGTTTGAAGGGCAATAAATAAAATGTCCGTCTCTATTAAAAACATTCTTTCTTTTACAAAGATGTGTCAATCTCTGGTCTTTTTGGTTTTATCCGATCAGTTAGAAATTTGCTACATTTTCTTGGTATGTATAAGGTTTCTTCCTTTTAATTCTGCTTCATATACAGGCTGTCCCAAAATTAACGCGTCAGACTACGAGTAACCCCGAAGGTAGATAGGTCTAAGACGCATAGAACAAGCCTAATAGTTAGGGAGGCGAGGTAGCTAAATGGCGTAATTCAACGGCGCCGTCGAGACCTATCAAAATCGAAAGATAAAATAATTTCGAAAAGAAAAGCTCGTATGGCAAAAACCATTTTAGCGGTGGGATTGGCGTGTACGGTTTTTCAAAAATGTTAAAAACAACAGTTACTTGGGCATTCTCGAGCGCGTCAGATATTCATACTACGTATGTCCCGACTGCCTCTGATAACAACGGTATACTAATCTGCCGGTTTGCGTGGTGGGGGTAGGCATATAAAGTAGTCAAAAATGAAAAAAAAAAATTACTCGAGCACGTCAGATTTTCGGAAGGGGTGTTAAGTAGGCTCCAAGGAAGCTCCCTTTAAAAAAACTGACGATTTCGGCGTGACGATAAGTTACGATGATTTTTGAAAATGCAAAAAAAAAAGTTTTTTTGAAATACTCGAGCGCTTCAGATTTTCATAGGGGAGGTTTATCTCGGTATCCTGAAAGCATATTTTTTTAATCTGACAAAAATGTTGGTGGGTTCTCTTAATCTGACCGAAAAAGGTTTTTTGGTTTCTTTTTTTCCTTTCTTTAGACAAAAATGTAAAAAGACCTTTTTTGTGTAAAATAAAATTACCTTTTTTGTTTATTTAAACTTTTTTTTTGTAAAATGTATCGTTCGCGACTTATATGCCGTAACGCGTTCTTACGGAAATCGTCATGCGGAAACCGGCAGATTTTGTATTTTTAGTAAGTTTTAGATTATATTCTTCAAAATAAAAAAAATAAAAATCGCGCTCAAGAATGCCGGATTAACGTTTTTTTTTTACAAGTTCGCGACTCTATAACTCGGCGGCGTCAAGGACTTATGGTCAGATAAGTTAAATTTAGTCTTTAAACACTAAAATCAACCCCCAATATCTTAATCTGACGCGCTCGAGTACCTATTTCAGACTATCCATTTTTTTTACTAATCTGATCGTCTATCCTAGGCGCGCGTCACTACATATACAATATAGGTAATATGTTATGTAGTGACGCGCGCCTAGGATAGACGATCAGATTAGTAAAAAAAATGGATAGTCTGAAATAGGTACTCGAGCGCGTCAGATTAAGATATTGGGGGTTGATTTTAGTGTTTAAAGACTAAATTTAACTTATCTGACCATAAGTCCTTGACGCCGCCGAGTTATAGAGTCGCGAACTTATCTTAAACTGCCACGCTCGAGTATTGCCGAAAATTCCCCTATCCGCCTCCCTAAATATAAATGTCCACAGAAAAGTTTCATGAGTTTGGAGATATGACCAATTTTAGTTAATTCATCATCATCATCATCATTTCAGCCACAGGACGTCCACTGCTGAACATAGGCCTCCCCCAATGACTTCCACATCGCACGGTTGGTAGCGGCCTGCATCCAGCGCCTTCCCGCTACCTTTATCAGGTCGTCGGTCCACCTTGTGGGTGGACGTCCCACGCTGCGTTTTCCGGTACGTGGCCTCCATTCCAGAACCTTGCTGCCCCATCGGCCGTCAGTTCTGCGTACTATGTGCCCTGCCCACTGCCACTTCAGCTTGCTGATCCGTCGGGCTATGTCAGCGACTTTAGTTCGTTTACGGATTTAGTTAATTATTGTCCATAGAAAAAAAACATGATACTTAACTTTTCAGTTACGACCAAGTTTAATTATTTTTTAAAATTGACAATATTATTGTTGTGTGCAGTTGTGCTATTTTTTTTTTAATTTGTTTGTTGTTGTGTAACACATTAGCACAACAAAACTGTGATTTATTCAAAAGGCACTATTGTGATTAAGCAACAGTCAGAGAGAGTGTCTGTTAGAAGTTAAATAAGTAACTAGTTAGTATTTGCAATAATTCTAGATTTCGCTCTATGAAGTAAGAACTGAGATAAACTTGTTTCTTGCATTGTTTTTAGCATAACCTGTTATTTATCTACACTAATGCATAATTATTATTATAGTTGTGACAAAAATAAAACTTATCAGTCGAAACAAATGAAAAGCATACTTAGCAAAAACATCGATGGTGTTCCCAATGTTCAAATCGTAACCGAGGTCTCCCACTTCACACTTGCACACACTACAACATATCAACAATAACACCAACAACAACATGTTGAACAAATGTTGAACAAGTGTCCAACATACCACAAGCTATCCCGCCCGAACTCGGCGTTTCACTGAGTTTTTTTTTCACATTTTGCTAATGTAATGTAAACAACTATTGAACTTGACCCGAGAGATTAGTGTGTAGGTATATCGAATTCTCGACAACCATTTTGCCCCGGCTCCGTCCGCGTTCGGCAGCCAACTAACTCATTTCATAAGTTTAGTAGAGTTACGTAAAACCGCTCTAAATTCATGGTCGAAAGACCTAGCTAGCATCTATGTTATCATTTTGTATATTTATAACTATGTCGTCATATGTTTGCACGTTAGAATTGCATTTACAATGCATTACTTATCAATCTATTTTCAATTAAGTTAGTTAATTAGTTGCTTTCTTTGTGTTGTGTTTTAAAATGTATTTACCTAAGCAATGCGGATATCCGTGTAGAGAAGATTACGATTTATTTTCCTATCTCTAAAGATTTTAGTAAAAAAATAAGAGAAAAAGTTTTCTAATTAAAAAAAATCAAGACAAAAAGACGGGTTAGATAATTCCATATATCTCTAAAAATGAGTCTAATGGGTCATCAATTTCAATGATAAAATATTTAATTGGTCTCGACCGACATTACACATTTTTGATGCCTTAGTAATAAATATTCTTACTGCATACGTCACATAAAACATTGTCACTACATTGTAGTTTATCTATAGTCTATCCAATATAGCTTGATTAGAATGACAGCTGTCATCAAAAGTAACGACATAACTTTGTAGTAGCGTTCAATGAGAGCTAAATATTAGCGGACAAGAAATAATTCACGTCTGACCTACAAACAATATTTTCGACGACAGTGCTTCCAATAAAAATGATAATTTCGTGTAAATGCAGCGTTAAATTACACCAATAAGTAGTAATTCGAAATTATAAAAATCAAGCTAGAGTATTAACGACGTCTCTACAAGGTTATCTCGAGTTACAAAAATGTTAGTGTTGGGACATATCGACAAATGTCATATTAAATTAAAACTATTTTTTTCACATATTTAACAAAAAAAATTTCTAACTAATTTTTTAACATATTTAAGTCAAGTTATACGTTTTTCTAAATGTTCACTATTAAAAACCAAAAAACATTTTATTCTAAAACAATCAAACATCGGAAATCAATCACCGGTAATTTTTTGGGTATTCATAGCACCGTTGCTCTAGAAGAGATGCCCACCGCCCTCTAGCGAGAGGAAAAAACCACTGAAGAACACTGATGATAATGACTACGACTTAGGTTGTACACCCTTGACATGAATTTTAAATTTTACTGTCTTTAAATTTAAATCATAATTGTCATTTTTATGAATAAAGATATGAAGAAAAATTGGGTGCTTTTTTTTATATCATTTTTTCGAAAACTTATCGATACATCTATGTGAACCGTACGAAACATACCCATCACTAGTCACATTCGTTTGACAGCCGTCATTCTAATCAAGCTATATTGGATAGACTATAATTTACATTACATTACTTATTTATAATAATTTACCTATTGTTATAACTTATAAAAAGGTGATTTACATTCGTTAGTTTGTACTTACAAAAAATGTAAGCTGGGACTCCAGTGAAATAAATATGTAACTGTTGGTGTCCCTTTTTCAGCTTGAATCTGACTGAATCGAGCTGTAGAGTTGTTTTATAAAACGAACTACCGATATTTACTTGGATTCAGTCCTTAAAAATATCAGTAATTTATCGAAAAATATATTTTCGTACAGTATTGGCCAATGGGACTAAAAATCAAGGTCCCGCGCACATGTGTCAAGCGCAGATAACCGATGACCTGCGATTATTAAGGTACGCGTTCACTTGTTATAACATCCTATGTACACGTGCGGGTTGCAATTTTAAATTCTCTAGATTCCATTGGTGCATGATGCGACTAGAAAATTGAGAAAACTCTTGTTTGGCCGTAAAAACTGATCCCTTGATTTGGAAAGCATGTATAGAGTCAGATATTTTCGCAGCTCTATATCTAACATTGGGAATCTCAATTGTTACAACCTTCTTAACTGCCAACATCATTTCAGCCTAAGGCCGCTGGACGTAGGCCACCAAGGATCTATCGTCATCATTTCAGCCTAAGGCAGTCCACTTCTGGACGAAAGCCCCAGGGGCGAAAGGACAAAACAAAAGACAAAAGGGAAATCACCTCTCTATGACTCGCCGTATGACGTGTAGTCGGTGGGGGATAGACGTTTCGGCTCCATACGTCTGTGATGGCTTGCTATTTGACTTTAAGAATTATAAAGAAAAAGAAGAAGAATTGAATTTTTGAATTTGACCTAAAAAGAGCTCTAATTAAAGCGCTATCTGGTGTGAGTTTAACAAGTTTCCGTCCCATTGTTAATTACGATTGAAATTTTGTTTCGTGCATTGCATACCGATAGTCTGTATGTTCCTTTATCTGAGTATGGATTTCATTCACGATAAATAAAACCCTAACAATAATTAGTATTATTAGGTACGCAGTTTTTTTTATATGAACAACGGGATTCAGATTACTTTACTCGTGGCATGTCTATGATTTACCTATTTGATAAAAAAAATATGTTTTTGTAACGTGATATTGTTTGAATGTATTGAGCACGTGCCATAGGTATTTTCAGTTTCCTCTAAGAGTATAATTTTACCTTCAATAAAATTAATTCTAATATTTTTCGACGGGGCAGAGGTCCGATACATTTATGGTATTCCATACTTCATTGCGTGGGCAGGCCTCCCACTAGGTGGACCGACGATCTGGTGAAGGTCGCGGGAGGTACCTGGATGCAAGCGGCGCAGGACCGGTCTTTGTGGAAATCCTTGGGGGAGGCCTTTGTCCAGCAGTGGACGTCTTTCGGCTGAAACGAACGAACGAACGAATACTTCATTGGCCGAGTTCCACATGGCCTTTGTTCGCTCTACCGGGTAATCAAATCCAGGTCCGCAGCGAGCGAGTGAGTCGCAAACATTTTATTTATCTAATGAAATTACTCTACAATATCTGCTGCTTTTTGTTAAATTTTCACTGAAAATAGTTATGAAAATACATTAAAAAGTTTGACACTAGCAATACGAGGTATCACGCTCATATACAGGGTGTTCGGAAGAAGGTATACCAGGCCAGGAGGATCAAATGGCCCATTTGTAATTCAAAATGGCTCTACCTATGCACTCACGTGTTTGGTTCATATAGAATAAACACGAGTATAGTGGTAACTACTTAGCAGTGATAGGTTCTTACAATATTACTTACGATTCGCAAACCACACAACACCTAAATACTACTTATTGTTAGTTGAATGACTCCATATCGGGCAAGTGTGCTCTGCGATAAGCATGTGCTTTGTCTACAATGGCCTAATTTTAAGATAACTTACCAAGAATACGATGTTTGTACGGTTAAAATTATAAGATTAACAGATTTTTAGATTCACCTGCTTAAATTTACTTAGTATTACAATCAAATATAGACATGGATAAGAGGTGTTACTATGCAGATAAAGGCTCTGGTGCAAATAACCCTTCTTCTGGCGCAGTCGAGTAAAAACTCAAGCAGTTAACTGTTTTTTTAAGTCAAAGTTCGGCTTGTTTTAGGAGAAATGTAAAGTAGACTTACGTTACCTGCTCAATGGACCGACGATCCCAATAAGTTATTGGCAGTGGCTTGATGAAAAAAACAGGCTATCGTTTAGTTTTACATTCCTTGCTGAAATGCTGATGAAGATTTACTTGTTTTTATGTAACCTGAGATAGTGTGTGTTATACCTACTGGTTTTTAATTGCAGTTGTAGGTAATTGCCCAAGAAGCAAAAGTGGGTTGAATTGTATCATCATTGATTAATTGGGAATACCTACTTAAAATATTATTATAAAAGAAGAAAACCGAAATACAATTGGGACAAGGTCACTCGTTGACCAAAATATCTGACTTTTTAGATATTTGCTAATATAGCAGAACTATTCGGTATAGAACTGAAATTATTTTCCTTATGTTGAATAACTAAGACATTTTGCAATGAAAACACGAAATCAGTTTAAAATTATATTTCCATTCTTACAAAAGATCCTCACAAAATATTTACATCGGTTAATTAATGTTGTCATACAAACAAACATACTTAAACTTAATTAATGTAAATGCATTCTCTAATTTGATCCCGCACTGTTGATGTCTACAGCTGTATAATCATAATATTGCACGTTACATTTTAGTCAAAAGTACACTAACTTGCAAAATTATGTATCAAAAATATTGTTACATTGTCCTGTGTTTCATTTAATAAGTTTAGTTTATGATAAAAATAACATTTGACACACATATCGGTTAAAATAATAAATTATCATTAAAAAGAACACATTTTAATTTGAGTGTAAAAGTTTATTTATTTTCTGCAATTATTTTTAATAATTTCAAAATCGTTAGTTCGGCTGGATGACTTTAAATACTACAAAGAATGTTGTCACAAATTATTATCATTATTCCACGAAAAAACATCGTTTAGATAAAATCATAAAAACTTTGTCAGGTAAATAATTATTGATGTGTAATGTAAACATGACTAATATAATTTTATTCTTTCAAAATCTACATTAAGATTACATAGAATTAAAAATAATTTCTATAACACAAAACCAAAACATGTGGTGGGCTTGTGTCTTGTGATGTATCACCAGTCTATAATTCTGATCTCAGTTTCGTACAATAGGTTTATTTCGAGTTCTTTACCATGTAAGTCATAATTCATCTATAACTTAAGGAGATTAAAATTAAATATTATAAAACGAATTAATTGATTTTCTTTATTCGATGCAGTACCTAAGTTAAGTAGTCGTTCATTATTTTTAAAGATTTCTAAGGACCTATTAAATACATACTATTGCACTTATCTTGCAAGGGAGTGTATTTTTAAGATATTTAACATTCCTTGATTTTATTGAATTAAATTAATTTTATAATATATTTCCATAATATTCATTAAGATGCTAAGGCACTTTTCATTAGAAAATATTTACAAAAATATATTTTTCACTATAATAATAAGTAGAACATTTTAATTTAATTTTGATACCCTAAAATATATTTTATGATCACATTTTGTTCAATATTGTCTACAAAAAATTTGATTGAAAAATTGTAATAATTAATTAAGTTCTAAGCTATGTGAAATACGTAAATGCAGACATTTAATTTTTTAATTCCATTTATTGTACTTCGTAAATTCATTAAATAGAAGTCAAATAAATAAATTTAGGAAGGTATTTAGTTATATTTGGCATGTTACTATAGCAAAATATTGTATGCCATCTACAGGGTGTTAGGTAAATGGGTATATGAGCCGACACTAGCCCATGTTAACATGGGCATATAAATGGTATGGTGAAGTCAGAAAGATATCACCATTTTATTTTATTTTATTTTCATACAAAATAAATTTTATAAAATCCGATTTGTATGAAAATTAAAATAATTAAAATAAAGATATCAATTTTCTGACTTCACCATACCATTTATATGCCCATGTTAACATGGGCTAGTGTCGGTTCATATACCCATTTACCTAACACCCTGTATACTTATTTATTACAATCTATTTGTGACCAGTTAATTATAAATTACCTATGATGATCATCAAAATACTAATACTAAAGGTAAATTCACATTAGTACGTGGCAGACACAGACACAGTATTTTTATGTATCACGCATGGCACGTAGCAATGTAAATGACCTTAACCCATCATCGTCAATTCATTGTATTGATCTATCACATTACAAATTACAATTTATTGTCTAATATTAATTAACCTATTTGTATCCGTTCATCACATATTACTCTCCCACAATTTTAAATAATTGTCTATGACCTCCTCGAACCACTTTTTCTTCTTGGCATCTTTGAAGGCAGGCGATAATGTCTTTAATTCTAGTTGTAATAAGGCTTCGTTTCCTAGGAGACTGTCGAGGTTTCTCAGTAGGGCTGGTTCTCCATGAAGTTTCAGGAGGCTGGGGTATGAGAATATGTAGTAGTGGACTCGGAGTCGCTTCATTGCCCAGCTTTCAACTGTTTTATTTCCACTGGCGACCTGAAAAAACAAATGCTGTTAGACTTTTTTAAATTAGACATGGCCGTAAAAATATCAGTATAGGTAGGGCAAAAAAATAATGAGACATGTATATTATAAGCTCCATAAGAGCACTTGACGATTTGTAAGAAGGTTAATTTTGATTTGATTTTGAGATATTTTTTTATTGTGTATAGGTAGTGTGTACCACACACGATACAATACGATACTAGGATAGGTTCCTACTTGAAATCTACAGTATTTATCGAACTGAAATTATTTCGTCAATTACCTTACATTATGTGGGGTACAAAAGGCAAACTTAAAGCTACATGACTTACTCCTCCAGAAAACAATTTGTTAAATTATGTTAGTTGAGAAATTGATTTCAAAATGTAAAATGAGGAGGATATGAACCAAATGTAATGTTAAATGGTTGATGATTTTTTTATGGATAGAGACCGAAAGAATGCAGCAATTAATCCAAGTCCAGTCAATTAGCAATCAACACTCATAATGGTCGTAGTCTCAAACTTAAATTCCATTTTAACTTTATTTTCATTGATCATCTTTTTTAGACTTGGTTCTTACCCGAAGACTGCAGATGCGATCTAAAATGGAGCGAGCATCCCAAAAGATACTTTTTACTGGCTCATTTATTAGTAGGTAGGTAATTCTAAATTAAATCTTGGTATCCATAAACTTTACCTTGATCTGGCCTATATGCTTCGCGTGCCAAGGCGAGAAATACCCTTCCAATTCCTTGGCAGTAATGTCGGCCACGCCCTTGCTCTTTAGCCGCTCTTTAATCATAGAGTAGGCCGTTCTAGAGAACACAAACACCTGGAGTGAGAGCATAGACAAGGCATCATAATCTTGTAGTGGTTATTTTTAATCTATATCAAAAAAAGAACGTGCACTCCAGGCTTTAGCCGTCAAAATTGGACTGTGAAAACTTCTTTTGTAATAAAATAAGACTCAAATTATAGGTATGTAATTTATTTTCTTATTTGTCTTTTCGTTCTAGAAAACTTTCAGCTTAAGCGCAATGAAAACAAGTGATGATTGTAAGAAAAATGATTGTAAATGATAATGCGTATTAGAAAAGAAGTTTGATGTGATTTGAACACCATGAAATGATTATGAAAACATGGATGATGTTCAAATGATGCTGGTTCCACACAACAAGGTACAGAAGTTTATGAGGATGTAATTTATAGTATACCTAGCACCTTTAATGCTATTTTATTATGTGACGGTAATAAGAGAAGTTGGAAGTTTGAGGCGATTAAATTATGTAGTGACGTTAAAAAAGGGAATTTAAAAGTTTTTGAAACAGTAACTGTCTAACAGTATATTTTGAGGGTACTTTTCAAAAGTAGACAGCAAATTTTTTCCTGGATGCACATTGTAATTTTGCAACCAGTAGTTTTGAAATACCGGTATCCTGATTCTTTTTTACCGTCACTTACTAGGAGACCTCTATAATTATAATGAATGAAAGAACGAATGAATGAATGAACCCATTAACCAGTGTGGAACCAGCTTTACAGTCCAAACCTTGACAGCTCCGACATGCTGCGCAAATATCGGCGAGAAGAAGTTGTTCATCTCCGTCTGCGGGATGTCTGACACGCCCTTTAGTTTGACACGCTCCTTAATCCTGGAGTACACGCTCCTTGTGTATACGAACACCTGGAAAACAAGGCACATAAAGATAAACATTGTACCTATGATGTGGTAATAAAAAAAAAATAAGCGCGATTTTGGTTGAAAAATGTATAGTGTTATGTGCCGTCGATGGTACATTATTTTCCTATTTCGATGTTTGAGTATAAACAAGTCTTCCAAAAAAATGTTCACGATAGGTTTAACTGATCAGTTTAACTGACCGTGAATGTACAGGTTTGGGCAGTTGAAATAATCAAAATTTTAAGGCACTCTAAAAACTAAAACTTTTGATTAACAAACTGTAAGATCTGTAAGTTGTTTGGATCCGTTTTTTAATTTTTTTTAAATGAATAAATTATTGCTGATGTCAAAACAATTATTTAAAAAGGCACAAGTATCTGTCATGCCATTTCATTTATGAATTTCTTTAATTACATACATCTCTACTTATTGATTAACTTTCTTTAATTAATTAACTAAACTTGAACTAAGTACATTAATGTCTAACTCCACGAGACTAGCAACGTGACACTAGTTTTAAATGTTAGTCATAAAACCGCACTTCCCTAAGCGCGTTTATCGCTTGTTTTGTAAACTACCCGCGTTTTCCCAAACACGGCGTCACGTTGCTACCCACACAGCTCGAGTCACGTGAGTCTACTCGTTTTAGTTTAGAAATCAAGTAATTAGTAAAAAATAATTAATATTTAGTGGACCCATGGTGGAGCAGACATGACAGTATTTTAAATCATAATATTGTACCTAGGTATATGTATATTATGATTTTTGAGGCAGTACTTACCCTCAAAAATCATATAGCCTATACATAGTTGTCTTTCATGAAAGGACAATCAACATGAATAGTTTTGCATGGGAACATCATTCAGTGAGGTCCAAACTTAGTGTACTGTACCTACCTAGAGTCCAGTGGCTTAATTCATTTTTACCAATTAATCAACCAGATTGGGCTATTTTTTTTAGCCGAAAAAAGTAGAGTATTAAAATCAACATGTGCCACGTGTTGCTTTCATCAGAGTTGCTTTAAGAAAAAGGTCAGTCCTTCAAACCGACATTTATTTGATTAAAGAAATGCATGAAAAATCTATTCAACTACCATAACCAATTTCGACCAAGATAAGATGATTGTAAGATTTGATTAGCCTAATGCTTCAACCACACCAACGCATGCAGATCGCCATCGCCGGCGCGATCATAGGCTAATGACAGGTCGCACGGACTGTCATGGGTCGCGTGACTTGTCATTGGCCTATGATCACGCCGGCGATGGCGATATGCACGCGTTGGTGTTGTTGAAGCTTAAACAAGGTCTAAAAATCAAGTCAGATGAACTAAAATAAAAACAAATCAAAATAAAGATTTACCTGATACAAGGAGTTACCAGTGACGTACGAAGCTATGTAGTGCGAGCCGTACTTGCGAATGAAGTCGGCTATGGATACCGTGTCTCCTATAGCGGACTCCTGGATGGCCTCGAACACCACGTCCTCGATCGATATGTTGGATGGCAAGTCGCTTAACTTGGCTGTTTCGCGGAATCTGGAATTTACATAAAAAATGTTTCATCATCAAAGTTGCATAGCGTGCTATGGCGAGTGCTATGTTTCTTTATGAGATTGAATCAGGAATCGTTCATTCCTGATTCGATCGTAGATAAACGAACTCGAAGTCTTTAAAGTGGCAATAAGTAAGGCACACAGCACGCAGAACTGATGTTTGATGTTCAAAAATGTTTAGTAAGTACCTACCTACCTAGTTGAGAACTTCTTTTATAGAATAGGTACATCAAATCTATGGTAAGATAGCTGTTCTGTTCTGCCAGTCTGGATTAGCCTTAGCTATTGTAGCGCCTAATATGTAAGAGCATTAGCTCAAAATTATTTACCACGCAACGCAATACGTGTAATAAATAAATAAATAAATAAATAAATACAGGGAGATCTATGAGAGACGATCAGAAATTAGAAAAAACTCCGTGGCATTTTATTTATAAGTGGGGTGAAAGGCGGGACAGTTCTTTTTATCATATACAAGGACAATTACCTTGACACCCTGACCAGCACATAGCAGTGGTCGCCGTTGATGAAGGAGGAGTTGATGCCGAGGTTTCGCGCCATGATGTCCGTGGGCCAGCCCGCCGTGAACGCACGCCATGGCCGCTCCAATCTGAAATGTAAAATGCCGGTATTTTACATAACTTCATCTTTATGGACATTTAAACAGCAATTTTCAACATATTATTAATGTAATAAAAGAACAGAAATATAATAAAACTAGCTGACCCGGCGAACTTCGTACCGCCGTAGCGTAGAGATTTTCTTTATATTTTTTTCCGTAAAAACCTTGTACAGAGTATTAGAAAACTACAAAAAAAAAACAGCCAAATCGGTCAAGCCGTTTTCATGTCATGTCGTGACAACGGAAAACGGGTTTCATTTTTATATATATAGACGAGACAAAAGCTAAACTTTTGGCTATGTCTGAGTAATTAAATATGAGATAATATTTATAAATGCAAATTCAAAGAGTAAGCATTTTGTTCATATCTATTTATTTTGGAACTCGGAAGTAAAATTACCTAGGTGTTGTTTTATTCTGCTAGTATTATTTATTGCATTTTTTTAAAAGCCCACGTCCCTGGCTGGTACCGGTACATGCTAGCGTTTCGGATCTAAGTACTTATATATATACGGATGCAGAACACGCTAACAGTTCTAGGAACACCCAGGCCTTAAGTCTCATTCCTAATCAGCAGCCTCACCTTTCAACAGTAAAGTCCCTAAAGTACGCCTGCAGCAGCTGCTTCAAGTTATCGCAGAACTCCATGTGGAAGTCTCCGTCGAACAGCGTCTTCGGCTGGCGAGGCTTCGGCGCGACTGTGAAGCGTTCCAAGTCGCGGAACACGCTGACGGTTGGCTCGCGGAACACCCAGCCCTCGGTGTCATTATCAAGCTGGCAGCCTTACTGTTTGTGCCTAAATTACCTAATCAAAAGTAGCCTTACCTCTCAAAAGTAAAGTCCCTAAAGTACGCCTGCAGCAGCTGCTTCAAGTTATCGCAGAACTCCATGTGGAAGTCTCCGTCGAACAGCGTCTTCGGCTGGCGAGGCTTCGGCGCGACTGTGAAGCGTTCCACGTCACGGAACACGCTGACGGTTGGCTCGCGGAACACCCAGCCTTCGGTGTCGTTTCGCGGCACGACTCGCATGCATATGCTGAGGTAGCCATATCTGGAACATTTTGAGGAACATGATAGAGATGTATTTGGGGAACATGATGGCGTACGAGGGTACACGTGAGGAAAATAGACACGTAGAGTATAGATTAGAGGGGAATGTCTGAACACGTAGTGTATGTTGTATCTTGATTGGAGGTAGATAGCGATATTGACATAGGTATTGACATTGAACACCACACATAAATTAGCATACTTTATTTTATCAAATTATCATGATAACATACCAAATACATAACATTTTAATAAATAGGGTCCTTACACTTTTGACCTTACATCATATTCAGTACGCATCGTAAAGGTCACGGAATCATGTTTTATTCAAACATGATTTAAAATGTAAATAAAAAAATATCAATAGGGAGATACTCCTTAGAAAATATTTCCTTCCTTAGTCATAAATAAGATACGAGTATGAATAACATATTATTCTAAAAGTGATGTCACTTAATTGGAGCAAGTGACCGGGTCTGGTGAGCGCTGAAGTGGTTAAACCACAGATCACAGAAACTAAACGGATATGTGAAAAAGGGGCGGGGCCAGTGTCGCAGCAATATGCCCAAAAAGAGAACACACATTCTTCGCGACGTATTGTTATTTTATTTTGATTACTTTGTGTGTGTAAATTTCTAATGCGACACTGGGTTTCGAACTCGTCGCAATAGTTGGCATCTCTATGGGTTAGACCATACTATCGCATTTGCACTCACTAAGATGGCGCCACCGTAGACTAAGGTCCTATTCACTCGCCAGTGGTGCCAACTACGGGACTATTCCCACCTCTCGTTCCGACCGCTGCAACTCCTGTGTAGCCAGGATCTACAGCTTGACCGCCAATAAAAACCCAACCAGTGAAGGTCAAGTTTGTCCCGGGGAAAGTTAAACTGTCATTGGACGCGCAACGAAATTAATCAGAAGAACATAGGAAGAGTTCGAAGTTAAGGTTCGACTTTTCTCCAGTGCAAAGCGGATGGTGCCAACTGTTATGTATAAAATCACCGATAGCCCTCATTAAGATAGAATGATGTCATGGTGTACCTCTACCTACCTCATGAATATGTTGATGGCCTTCCCGACGCCCAGCTCGGAGTCCACGGCGGCGGCGCCAGCCAGAGCAACCAGCAGCAGCACCGTGGACGCCCGCACCATCACACCGACACCGCCCACCTGTGGGAAAGAAAGAAAATCGGTAAAAAAATGTTGAAAACATACCTAACCCTCCTTTGGGCGCAGTCAGGAAAGAGGCGGGTTACTTTAGCCCTAAAGGACAACTTTGTCTCAACAAAAAAGGAAAAAAATTGAAATAGGTATAAACCTTCTTCTGGTGCAGTCTGGAAAGACGCGGGTTACTTTAGCCCTAAAGGTCAACCTTGGCTCAACAAAAGGATTGAAATTGAGCAAAAAATTTTTTGAAAACATAACCCTTCTTCTGGCGTAGTCAGGCTCTATGCGGTTTACTTCAGCCCTACAGAACAACCTTGGCTCAACAAAAAAGTTTTGAAATTGAGCAAACTATCTTGCAGCCAACTAATGAATAGGCGTCAGTACCTAATGCTATCTAACATTGCCCAGTAAAATTACGTTGTTTAGTGGAAGAGGTGCAATGGGAAGTCACAAGTCCTTAATGTTTTGTTTTGGACTAAAGTTGCCTCACAGAGCTAAAGTAACACGCAAACGGTAACCACGAAATAAAATGAAATTATTAATATTTTAACCAAATGTGACTGGTTTTTGGGATTTTACGCAAACGGTGTGGTCGTGGGTGAGTGTCAGTTGACAATGAATGTAACAATTTTGTACCTTCCTATGACTTCCACTTTAGCCAATGTTACTTAAATTACAGTCTACCACTACTACAGTTAGGTTAAAAGATTCATTGGATATAGTTCAACACTAAAAAAATAGCTAATAACTTCAAAACATAAAATAGTAAGTAAATAGAATTTTTTTGCCAAAAAATCTCCCCGGCGGGGAATCGAACCCCGGTCTCCCGCGTGACAGGCGGGGATACTAACCACTATACTACCGAGGACGTTACATAGGGGTTGAAATTGCTATTGCATCCATCCAAGTATGTACATAGATGCCATCTTTTAACTTACAACACAATACATAAATAGAAAACAAAAGTTAAATTAAATAATACAATTTAAACAGAGTAATTTATTAATATATCAACCACAAATAATTATAATAAGAGAGTTAAAAAATATTTCTCATTCGTCAATTCACATGTTTAGCATGTTCTTTAACAGATGGCGTTACTAGTAACGGCTCGGAGAAGATTCGGCTTTTTCGTAGATTTTTTATAATAAAATTTATTTTATTATATTTTGTAGATTTCCGCATACATTGACATTTAAATAATTGTTTTATTATAATATCCAATAAATATGATTATATGGGAAATGAAAATTTTATTTTTATTAGGTGTCCACGCCTTACTAATCCAATGAATTCGATTAGCATTGTTAAATATAATACTTAAAATTCCAAACAGTTCAATAAAAAATATCAAAAAAAATAAAATTATCATTAAACTCTGTAAACTAACCACAGTTTATCTCAATGGGGATCGTTAAAAACAGCTTAAACGATTTAAAAGTTTAATGAATAGGTAATTAAGTTGAGAACATTAGGCGATGGTCTTCCATCGGTCCGTCTAGGGTACAGTCATCTAGATAGCGTAATTTGGTTCGCATTGACACTCATTCTTGAGGTCAATCATTGGGCACAGACGGAAGAGAACAGCCAGCTCATTCCTGACAGATGCATGAATTGCAGATTATGTAGATAGAGCCACAGTATTGTAACGTACTTAAGCATATGTCTCTAGATTACACTTGTCGTTATCATTATCATTTAGCCGCTAATTATTGGTTTTAGGTAATCATCCGGTTCCTTCTCGCATGTAATAATGTGCAGTGGTCCAATAATTACTAAGAAGATACATCTATTCACAACATTTTTGTATAGCCTTAGTCCTATCATGTGATACTTACTTACGAGTACTCTTTAAAAAATCATATCAAATGAAGTTTTTTTTTAAAGGAGAACCCGTAAAATTCCGTAAACCCGTGTACGTAAAATTTAATTAAAATGGTGTATTACACAACATTTACAACAAAAAAAAATATTAGTTAGACACAGATACAGATATTAAATAACACACTTTTATAATGATAACTTCAGTCATGTCGTTAATTGAAGTGAATTTGCCGTTTCATTTTGACTGTGACCTGTCTACGATCCCAAGTTGAGTGCAAGGCCAGGTCAACGCGCAGGTATTGAATCGTAAACCAGGCTTAAACACCATGGATTTTAAACGCTACTGCATTGACATAAGGATTATGCAATTTCCCGGGGCCAACTGTACGAGTTGGTAGGCCGATTCAATCGGAGGCACTTGGTGATCTTCTATAGCCATAGCCAATTTTGTCAAGTGCTTTACACAATAGGTATTTGTAATGGATCTACTAAGTTATAGGGTCTATTTTGCGTGAAACTATTTATCGTTGAAAGAGTTCGTTGGTTTCAGCCAAATGACGTCCACTGCTGCACAAAGGCCTCCTCCAAGGATTTGCACAAAGACTGGACATGCGCTGCCCGCATCCAGGTACTTCCCGCGACCTTCACCAGACACACTACCCTAAGAATAATCGCTAAAAATGGGTTCAAATCCCGAGAACTGTTTAACCACTTTACCGTTTTTGTTTAAATATTCACTGAAGTCCAATGAAGGCTATTAAGAGGAGGAGAATTGAAAAAGTTTTCCGGAAACTACCATTTAGGGGAAAAGTTCAGGTTCTTCTGTTGTCGAAAAATCTCCAAAAATATTTTTCCATATGCTTTTGTCAGGTTAAAATTTCAAATACGATCTTTGTGTTTGTGTTTTTAAGGTTTTGTAAAAATACCTACTTACTACCTGAAGTAATGTTTAAAAATTAACTAGGTAAATTATCAAATTAGAATCAAACATAATTGAATGTGTTTATAATAATAATCTTATCATTATCATCATCATCATCATTTCAGCCATAGGACATCCACTGTTGAACATAGGCCAACTAGGCGTGTCGTAAGAGGCGACAAAATCCTGTAACACGAGATGGGCAGTAGCGTCTGCGTGCGAAACCTTATCAAAAATACTGCGCTCGCCAACTCGCCTGCCAAGCGTGGCGAGTATCGGCAATGATCCCCCTAATAATCTTATAAATATTATAATTGAACGCCCAATACCTACATCCCATTTCAATAAGTAATCTTCACAAAAAGTCAACGTGATCACAAATGATCGTCTTAACCTTCTGTAATAAGGTTAGCTTCGTGATCTGACGGCCATAAATAATTCGATCGCCTGATATCGTGAGGCTCGATAAAAACACGAATAATTTAACCAAAGCCTTATTAATTATTATGTTTGAGACAAAGCAATAGAAACTTATAAAGATACTGCTATTTGCCCGTGACTTTACCCGCGAGAATTTGTATTCGGTAGCATCTTAATCTTAAGATAGTATCAAAATGAATTTTCAAATCTAATAATAATATGTGAAGGAAAAGCAATGAGTTCCCCAAAATTCACAAGATTCCTTGATGAGATATCCCTATAAATTCTATGGGCCAAACCGCAAATGATTTTTTTTAGGAGTCAAGATAATATTTATCATTTTCTAAATTTCATAAAGCCTTGAGCGGTTAACATTGTAATTTTATCAAAAAAATCAAAATAAGACTTTATAAAGAAAGACCAGTATACATTGTTTCTTATTATTGCTTAGGTAGACTTTAGGCTTGTACGTTCAGCATAACGATGATAAGTGTTCGGCCTTTGGTATTTGTTGGGTTTAATAAGATTTCGACACTCTTGATGTGAATGCAAAGTCCTTTGCAAGGCGTTGCGTCAATGGTTCACAAAATTAATTGATAATGGCAGTCAAAGGCATCAGCATAAGTAGGTACTACTGCGTCAGTATGACGTAGTTACTAACATTTTATTATCAATGAATAATGTGTAAAAACATCCTCGTGAATGCTTTTGACGTGTAAAACATGCTTGTAGTTTTTCCTTAAAATTTTAATGGCTGATTTTTCCTACTTCTACTTCATGTATTTTCTTTTCCAGTAATGTTAGTTGTATTTTCATCCATAAAGATACTTCTACGAACTTTTTTAACCTGGACAAAAAAGCGCATCATCTGATTCTGTGGTCGCTTGATGTATTGATAAATGGCCCAGAGCTGCTGGCTGTAGAATTATAGGTCCAACAGTAAGAATTCTAGATATCTACATTTTTAATTTTATTTTCTCACGAACTAAAATAGCAAAAACTGAATTTGAACTATCAGAAGGTTATATTATGAATTACTAGACCCCATGCTACCTACTCTTTTGCGTTATTGAATTGAATGAGATGAAGATGAGTCGTCTTCATTAATTTATTAAAACTTAATGCAATCCTCATTAACGTGTCTTAAATTAATATCAAAGTTTAATCCTCATTACCTTCCATATTTCGTGTCAGCATGCTTCTTCGATTGCAGTTTCGTTTCATTACATGCATTGTCGCCACCATCTGGGTCAAGGGATCATCGCTTTGCATTTCACATGACAATGCCATCTGCACCATCATCACAAGTATCAAGATTTTACGTCAGATTATTTTTTATCTTACGAAGTTATTTAACGTAATGATCTCTGATGACAAATTATAGTTCAAGACTCTCGGAGGTCAATAAAGATTTTATCACAAAAAGTTGCTACTAATTTAGGTGTTTCATTTTAATGTTTGTAGGCAAACTAGTCTCTCCTGATCAAGGACTGGCTCTTATGTAGCTTCTAATAGATATTTTTCCAATGTCAGCAGTTTAGGGAAAAGATTTTAAGAGCTCTTTTTTTAAAGTAGGCGTTTTGAGCCGAACGTTTGTTGTCCATTTGCAGGACCGCAAGTCCGAAATTTACAACTGCGTTGGAATAAAAAAAAAAACCAACGAGAGTATGCGTGCAGTCTCGCAAATCGCACGACAAACGTCTAATTTTAAAGAGCCCTAAAAGTACTTTTATTACTACTTTCAGATCTCATAGAAAAAAGGTAGAAAATGCTGGCCTGTTTTAAGCCAGATTCCGTGTCAACGTAATAGTTACCCACATTGTAACCGTTTTCACGGTTGAGCTCGCGGCCGGCGCCGGCGCACCGTGTAATTGAAGATTTGATTTTGAACCAGTCGGACGATCAATCGGGCCTTCGATCTTTACGACTGAATTTACATAACGCGTATTAATTATAGCCTAAGTAGATGGTTGTGTTTTTTGTTCTGAGATGTTAAACAAATGACTGCTTAAGTATTTTGGAATTGAAATAAAGCATTATTTTCTAAACGAGAAGAAGTCTGAAAGTTTAAAAAATATGTTTTATTGTAGCAATATCTCCTCCTGATTTGACATTTTCTAATCAAAAAGTTCAAAAACCAGTAAAAGTAGATGAGATTGCAAAAAAATTTAGCTACTGATTCCATCTTTACACAATCGTTTCCTAACATCTGCAAGTTGTCTTCGAATAAAGACATAAAAGCCGAAATCTCTTTTCTTCTAAAAATGTTAATGTTCCTATACCTAGTAATAAAACTGCAATCAAAACCTGAATGCATTAATTAACCTTAATACGCCTGAGAGTATGTACTTGAAACCGCACTTGAGATGGATGGTGCAACTCATATCGAGCGTTCACGAGGATCGCATTAAAATCATTGTAATTACTCGAACAATTAACATTCGCACTGATTCTCAGGTTTATGTTTAGACACCACTTGAAGGCTTGATTGTTTCCTGACCTAGTTAAATAAGCATGCAAATTGATTCCTTAATTCTTAAAACACGCAATACTGCAGAAGATAATAAACCAATTTAAAATGCTACTAGCGCAATACCATCTCAAAATTGTTTGCAAGTAGGTACTTGAATAATTTATTTAGTTGACTTGAATTTGAAACGAGAAACCTAGTTTACCTCCTTGCGGAACACCTACATTTATTTGATTTTTTTGGGACATTAAACAAACGAAGTTATTATTCAAGAGTAATGCTTATGGGATTATGTTAAACGTCCATCCAAAATTAGCACCAATCACACCAAGATTACTTTAATGTGTAAACATTGTCAAACGCTTCCCTTAGATCCAAAGCGCAAGAACAAGGAAGTAACCTCGAATGCATCGGTTACGGGTTTGCATTCTTGCAACGGGCCCAAGATATTTATAGCTCAAGCTACGACAACAAACGGAACCCACCCAAGCGCATCTCTTGTATCGTTAGCAGAGTAAGTTGAGAAAGATTCCATTTTAAATTGGTTGGAAAACTTTGTAAGAAAATGATATTTTTTGTAAAAAATGGATTTTTTCCTTACAAATTCCTTCCTTCCTAATTCATAGACTGAAAATCAACAGCTTAGCGATTTGCTCATTGCTGCATTGAAGGTCTAATTTTGGAGTGATGGGGTTAGTAGCACAGAATAAATATTAAGTACCTACTTCTTTGTACCATATAGCTAACTATTAAGAGAAGAATATTGTATACGCTTTTGTGATTTCTAGTAAGTTTATGTTGTAGAGAAAAACATAATAATATGAATGTGCTTTTAAAACGTTTATTTTTAATCTTATAGGTGTCAAAAGGAAGCAGGAGAGATAATTTATTTTGTCAACTACACTCTAGTTCTAATATTCGGTTTACGTTTTAGCATTCGAACTCTAATTTGGCTTGTATAAACATACGTCAGTAAATAGCCATAAAAATACACGTGAAGTAAAATATGCGTTTGCGATCGCTGTTATTATAGGGTGAGCCATTATTGAAGAATTTAAAGAGCTCGTGATTTCTCGTACAAGAAATTCATAACTTCTGTTAAGGTTAAATTTATTAGCCATATTTGTCGCATTCAATAGATTATGTTCGAACATACTCGTAAATTACGCTATTGTGATTCCGGATGTGTAATATCCTGATGGATTTATTAAACTTAATGACTGGAATTTAAAAATTCAAATGATAGGTCTTTTTCTAAGAATTTCGTGAAGTTAATCAGATTTCTATCACAACCATACTTAGAATATAGACGATTTTACCTCTTTAGAGAAGATTATGGATGTATCATTTCTCCAGATACCAAACCTGGTTAGCCTCAAGTGTATTATTCAATAGAAATTAAGTTCTGCATAATAACATCAGTTATGGCAATGTTTGTTTAACTTAGCTTCAGAACGTGTGGTTTGTGTGGATAACTAAGGTTTATGTTCGCTTGGTTAACTTCAGCGTGACTCAGGTTGTCTCATTCTTCAATGATGCCTAAACATGTAGTCTTATTGTCTACTTTATGGTGGTTGAAACAAAGTTCAAAAAGCTCAGGTAAATTTTGTTTTAACTGGACTTGGAGTCTTTAAACCAGCTGCGATCCTTATACGATAATTTTATTAGCAGCCTGAAGCAAAATTTGAATTGCTAATGCGATAGTTGTTTTGTATCGCCAGTTTATTCAAAAACTGAGTATCTGTGTAAAGCTAGTTTGCATACATAATGTGTATTTCACTGCAATGATCTCATTTCTTATGCTAAAAATGGATAGTGTCCTTTTCATTGACCATCTGTTGGATGACGACGAAGTAAGGATTTTATCTTACGAATTATAAGTAATCCGTTTTCAAGTTACCATACCTACTCGTAGTTTTTTATTTGTATTGTATAAAGTATTCTAGTGTAAAGTTATTGAATTATCTAGTCCATTAGTTTGATGATTGTTTATTCGACATGTATAAACTGCTAAGTAATAAATTGTTCCACCAACCGTTTAAGAAGTAGGAAGTAAGTAAATATGACGTGCAATTAATAACTAAGATGTATGGTATTAAGTACCGTGAATTATTTGCTTGTAAAGTTCGTGTGGATAAATATTCGAAGGTTAATCGATGCATTGCTGATCAATATTACGTTCGCGGAAATATTTTTGTTGTAAACAACATAAAAATGCCATTACGCATGCATTCGTAATATTTGACATTTGTGAAATTGCATATTTATATGCGGATGTCTTTCTTTGTTCATGGAAAACTAAAAGAACTTTGAAACTTAATTTTTCTATTAACTATGGTATTCGTCAACAAATAAACTTCGATTCTTACTTCTGTTTTGGTAAGTTCTTTCTGATCAGCATCATCACCTTTTTTTTACGTAACAACCAGTATTAAGTTATATCCATTTTTAAGTAGGTATTTTGTCTTTAGCATTGTAGAAATTGTTAGAATTATCCAAGTCTAAAGTGAGCTTTGTCTAAAGTTACATAGATTCTTTTTTTCTTTTCCTCAGATATTCCCATAGGAAAGCGCAGTGACAGTAGCACAATGTTTATAAAACAACTGTTGATAAGACGAAGTTAAAACGACACCTTTCCAGTAGTCCGGTAAGGAGACACTTAGTTTGTTCATTAGTTAGTTAATTGTTGGTAAGTTACCAGATATTAAACCTTACGGAAGAATTTCATTATGAAATGTGTGGCTGTGTTTTGGTTTTCAGGAAAATTTGCTTCAATTTGATATGAAATTTTGTTTTAAGCCAATTTCCCCCCTAAGGTCTTAAGCGAACCGGACACTATTCTGTAAATAAAAATGCAATGTTTTATTCAGCGACGAAATGACATCACTATCACTTTAATTTCCTTCATCAGCAATAACATTCTAAAGGACACACACACTGATGCGGTCTGCGATCTGATCAAAGTAACGCAGAGTGCATCTAGTGTGGCATGTTCTTAAATCTCTTCATATACAATACAAATAGCCTAGCCTTGTTTGTCGCAATATTTATTTATTTATGAATAGAATGGTAGTACAAATTACACTATTCAAACAAGTAACAAGGTTCAGAATAACATTTCTTATTTATTTACTATAACCGTAATTTCTTTATTCCAATCACCACACTGTCCGTAGTCATGACTAACAATATTTACCTACCTGTAAACTTGCATTATCTTTGCTTCGCAAAACCATCTGAAGAAACAATGATTCTCCTAAGGACTCGCTAGTACAGACAGCGTCAAATAGTTCGTGACATCCAAAGTCATCAAAAAGTTCACAAGACGTCTTTGTTACTATTTTTTATCCACAACGAGGAAGCTCTTGGCCTGTATCTCACCTGATGGTAAGTGATGATCAGGCCGAAGGTGGAAGCGAGCTTCACCCGGAATCATCAACCAGAGAGGAACTGGCTATCTTACCTCTAACTGCCGGAACACAACAATGCTGTTAACATTGTTGTTATGGCGACAGACTTAGGTAAGATGGTGGTAGCTAGCCAGGCGGATTTAGAACAAGCCCTACCACCAACCAAACCGAACAGAAAAATCTGCCCCCACTGGGAATCGGACCCGTGACCTCTGCGTCTGAAGCAGGTGGTCTTACCACTAGACCACAGAGGCGGTTACTTGAATAATAAGGTCGTGTTATCAGCTTTTTGGCGAATTTGGGTGTCACGAATTGGACGCTGACTGTACCAGAATAAGCGGTCATAATAATGGCGTCTAGAGCCTCTGTCGTTAAGGTCAACGCTCCAACAATGGCTGATCGCCGATATCCTGTTGGTGGGACTAATGGACCCACTTCCTTTCCAAGGTTTGTTTCCTTTTTCTTGGCCAATCCTTTGTTTGCGGGGTCATTGGGATGGATGGGACGTCAGCAAAATATAAGTCAGCAATGAATTATTATAAAGTATGTGTTTCTTTTGTTGACTTTAGTATCGGAAACCTTATCATCATTTATTAGAATTACTTTACCTTTATTATAGTTTTCTATATCTTTATATGGTACCTTAAATTAAAGATAAGATTAAGAGCGTTGTCACATTTTTCATGCAGAAATCGAGAATTTGGCAGATTTCGAAATGATTTTAGTCATATAATTTATTGTTATAGCTTCTTTTGACTTATATCATCGTAATTATCATACGTTTTTACGGAATGTCTATTGACAAAATCTCGTTCAAATTGGATTTTTGCCTACGAAAACAGCGAATTTCGAAAGCCCGATTTCCAGGTAACTCGCGAAGGCACAACTTTGAACTAATATTACAACAAATTTGTTTCTAAGTAAGAAGATAGAATGTATTCATTAGAATAAGCATACCCTGAAGAAGAAAGTCTATTGAGAAAATTTTGATGTTTAATTCATTAAAATGCATTTTTATCATGTCTAAGATAGTCAAAATTCGAGAAAATTACTGCAAGAAAACAGGTCACATCTCATAATCTAAAAGTCATTTGGCAACATAAACTACTTTATACTTAAGAAGAAACATAGTACTATTATTGTGTAAAAAAGAAAAAATATCTATCTTCAATCTTCAAATGAAAAAATTAATTTGAAAATACTATAAAATCAGGTGCATCAAATGGCATAAATCAGTCGTGCTTTGGCACTCGTAGACGCCGGGTCTATGTCAGTTGACTGCCCACTGACGTATATGCGTCACGCGTGATTTTTTCGTAAATTGTAGTATGATTGAGTACTTTTGATCCGCAAGTATTTTTAATTTATTTGTTTAGGTAAATCGGACGTGTAATTTCTTTCTTTTTAAACTTTTTATTATTTTACTTACAGAATATGGGTAGAATAGATAAAAGATATTATTATGGTATCTGTTTGGTCAGGAAAAAATAAATGACTAATAAAATTTTTAACAGGGTGTCAAAACATTAGTCTATGCTATTGTGTTTCTACCAAAATAAAATATACTCTTCCTTACTAATAAAAGTTGAATAGCGTCTGTATGGTCACACAACGCTTCGTCATGTTTTTCCGAAAGTTCAATTACTGACGACTAAATGAAATAAATTGGTGCGTAACTATTCATCTGATATTAAACGTTTAGTAATAAAGGGGTAGGTCAGGTAAATGGCAAATCCACTCGATGACACTCAGACAAATAGTTTTATAAAACGTCAACTAAGTTGGTTAGGTATTTGTATTGTAGATACTTATATACAAATGAACGTATAAAATGAGTTTATTTTTAAAAGTATAGGTACAGGGTGGAAACGATAAGTGATTTCACTTGATTTTTAATTATACAAGATATCGAGAAACTGTTTACTGTTCCTGTAAGTGCTTCATGAGCTCTTTAAAACAATAACAATAAATAGGTCAAAGAATAAACTGGATCTATGCGAAAATTCAATGTTTCCGAATTTCATACTAAATGTATGCCGCCAGCCATACCTACCATATTAGAAGTGTTTATTTTTTGAATTTATATTTTTAATTGAGTAATATATAATAATCAAACAACAAACTCGTAAATTGCATTCTTATTTAAATTATTTACGGAAAACATGATTTTAGGTTTAACTTGCTACAATATCATCAAGAGATACTAATTAATAAATACTAAATAAACAGATAAAGGGGACGGCATTAAGGCACTCAGAATTCTCAGAAACCATTGATTTCGTGTTTGTTTGTAACTGTATTAAATGTATGAAAGCTGGAAATATAGGATTTTTGAATAGATTCAGTTCGTTCTTAAACATATTATTGATGCCGTTTGCTAGGTCTCATGAAGCACTTTTTCAGTAAGTAACCATTTGTTCGACATCTTGTATACCTACTATAAGAAATATTCGAGTGAGATCACTTATCGATTATTTTCGTCATCCTTATTTGTATTAAATTTAATTAAAATACACTAAGGCTGAGATGCACCACCTAACTTTGACCCTAACTGTCAATAACCGGTGTTTTATGTGAGACAGATTTTTGACATCCAAAATATTTGATGTCAATGTTAAAGTAAGACGATGCAACATGGCCTAACAAATGTATTGTAGACAGTACTTTTTATCCTAACTAATATTATAAATGCGAAAGTAACTCTGTCTGTCTGTCTGTCTGTCTGTTACGCTTTCCCGCTTAAACCTCGCAACCGATTTTGATGAAATTTGGCATAGAGATAGTTTGAGTCCCGGGAAAGAACATAGGATAGTTTTTATCCCGGTTTTTGAAACAGGGACGCGCGCGATAAAGTTTTTCTGTGACAGACAAAATTCCACGCGGGCGAAGCCGCGGGCGGAAAGCTAGTTTTCTTCATAAATCTTTCTTTTCTTTGTAAAGCTATCTACAAGCTTTTATTTTCTTTGACATCTGGAGTTGTAAAATCTTGCAACTTAAAATTTACTTACTTCCCGTTTTCCCATTGAGCTGAAATTTTGCATGTCTACACAGGCATGCAAAATTTCGTTTCATTTCGCACTAAATAATTTAATTTACACGTGTTTTCATGCGATTGCCAAGATATATTTATGTAAAACGTTAATGATTTCCTGGACTGAACTTGGTATTACATGGATCTCACAACTTTTTACCGTAGAACAACTGAGTAGTGAGACTTGGTTTTTTGACAAGTATTGTTTTTGATGGGTTTGTATTACAGAACGCATGTGTACCTAATGGGATAACTGTTTAAAAACACGATTAGATAAATTTTGCTCTATGGATAAAAATCTTAAAGTTACCTCTGATTTTTTAGCATTATACGACCGTGGTTTATAATAATAAATTCTATAAAATCACAATGATATCAGTATTTACCTCTTTGATTTCCTGACTTGTTTAGATTTACAAAAACTAAATATTTATTATTAACTTTTAGATAATAATTTGAATGGCGCTTACGATGTTTAGTTACGAGCTCTTTGATGGACACAGATATTATAGATGGGTCGATCAACTTTTTAACCGACATAACGAGCGAAAAATTTTGGCAAGTTACTAAAATATTTTTTTGAGTATTTAACTATTTCATTTACTCAGAAATGTGAAAAATATATCTGAGATACGGTTTTCTAATCGAGCAGCAAACTTTATGAACTACTTCTTATTAAAAAACTCAAAAGTATAAATCTTGACCCATAGTTTTGTCACCGGAGTTACTCAAAGTGATTACGTTGCAATTCTTAAACAATAAAAGACTTCAATTTTTATTTTGGTAGATTTATTCAGTCATGCAAAATCAAATAGTTTGATATACAGCATTTATATATAATTTTAAAACTTAGGCCTTAAAATATGAGAAATATGTATGCTGAGTTACTAACGAGTCATATTGTTAATTTTCTCTGTACTTATTTAAAAACTTAAAATAAAATCACACTTTTCTCTGAAATTAAAGTAATTAATCATCTTTTACTGTTACCATAAAATAATCATTCAAATAAAATCAATCACATATTGTTACCTCACAAAAAAGGTAATAAATTTAAGGACATCGTTTCGCCTCCTCATATTTTTCGGGATTTTTTTTTAATTTTTCACGGTACCTTTTCTGCTTTTCGGCCGCCGTTAACGCCATTATTAGTGAGTTTAGAATCTGAAAGTAATTAATAAATTTATTATGACACTTTGTCTTTGAAAATCGTATAATGTCTAAAGAGTTACCTAAATTGTCTTTAGAGTTACCTTTTTGTAACGCAGTATACAGGTAACTCAGCAGACATTTTTTACGTAATAGCTTGTAAATTAAAATGTCCTAATATTGCAAACGTTTTGAGTTGACCCATGGGAAATCAGCCTTAGAGACCTTGAAAATCTGATAAAGAAATATAAAAACATTTACCTGTTCATCGAAATAATCCGGTAACTCCGCCGACACTGAATAAACACACGCGCACTCCTAGATAGCTTGCCGCGGCCTGGCCGCGCGGCGGCTGGAATCAAAGGCTCGCCGCCGCGCGGCCAAGAACAAAGGTTGTACCGCCGTTCTTCATTAGAAATTTGGGACGTGTAGCGTAATGTTTGTTTATTTTTTACGCGGTAACTCTGCATACACTACAAAATGGGATGAATTCGGGACACAATTTTAGGGACTTTTTTCTTTAAAATCATAACATATTTTTATATTTTACAAAGTACAAACTAAACCTTGTTTAATTTATAAGCAATTTATTAGCAGAATTGAATACTTTTAGAGGAAAAATTTTCTTACATTAGAAATTACATAAATAGCCACCTCGCTCTGGGGACAGCTGTAATTTGTATGGAAGGCAAGAAGTCGTATGCTGAGTTACCATAGTTTTAATGTTTATTTCTTAATATTATCCAGATTTCATATGTTTATTATTAAGGTTTCTGAACTGTTAATTGAATGGAACTTGAAAATAATTTTTAAATTATCTTAATTTAGTCGTTTTTGAATGCGATATCGTCGGGACAAGCTTATGTCGGTTAAAAAGTTGATCGACCCAGATAACGTTTAAAAAATGGCACGCTCGTTTTCATACATTTCATTCTATTTATTTAACCTATCCATATTTATGTGCGGAAACGTCACAAAATCAGAATAAATTTTAATTTTTCCATCCCGCATCATAAAAACTAAAAAGTCAAAAGTAAAATTTAAATAGTAAATATTTTTCATAAACAAGCTTTTGATGCTGTAAAAAGAATAAAATAAAACATAAATTCTTTCAAACCCATCAACTTATTACTTTACTCAATTAAAGATTAAAAACTTGTTGCGGGATTTACTAGTGTAAAAAATACATTAATTACGTAACTTGATTTTGCTAAAAGTCTGATCTGAGAAAAAATCAAATAGGTAAATTATACATTATTTCTTTATTATTATGTATGACGTACTGTCTTAGGTACGATACAACTACGGATTAAGATCGTTTAGTCGACGCAGCGTTGAAATTGTACAGATAAATGCAGTTTGCGCACTCACTACGCGACGTCAAGCAATAAAAACCTAAAATTCGAACGCCAACTTTTTGCTACAACGCTCTTAAGAAGAATTTCTTTTGTCTCTGGCTCTCTTTCAGTTGAACGTTCTTTATTCAAATTATCTTTTCCAAGAACAGACCAATTGCCATCTCAGTAAAGAGAATAAAACAATGAATACTGGTAAATCTGCTGATAAGCCAACTTCGAATTAAAACATAAGGTGTCGGTCTCACTGGGATGCCCCGATAAAGTCTTCAGTAACGATGTCAAAACAAAAAATCGAAACAGAGAAAAGTAACTAAACAAGTACAGAATCATTTCTCTTCTCATATTTTAAACTTTTTTTTCTATATTGATAACCAATCTTGGAGAGCCTGATACATAGCTGGCCCCTTGCAAGGCACTCTAGTGAGCCCTGCCTGTTAATATGTAAATTCTTGTTCCAAGAAACCATCATTTGGACCTTTAGGGTCAGTTGAAAAGTTAATAAGGTCTCAAATGGCATATCAAGAAGGATTCCCGGTAAAGAACCTCTGAATCATCGAACCACGTCTTGTATTACGAGTTTGATGCGAATGGATGGTGTGAAATAGAGGCATTAAAATTCTCAGTCATAATGCGTTTTATTGTGATATAGGATATTCAATATCCCTGTTGCATGGCACAAGTCCGCGAAATTGCTGTAGGTTTTTGGCTTATCTTTTTCTGTAAGAACCTTGAAGTATGTGTCTAGTGTATGGAGGCGAAAAATTGTTTGTATTATTTTTAGTTTTACCCTCTACATTATGTATGTTAATTATGTTTGTTATTGTGCAGGAATCGAACCTATGATAGCAAACCACCAGATGCCACGTCTGGTGATTCATCGCAAAATATTTAATCTCTATCAGACAATGGAGCTTTTTCAGCAGTTAGCACTGCTGTTATTACCTCAGCAGCAGTATCATGACGCACATTAGACTATTTTTTTATGCAAATTCGCTGGTATTACTGACATCTACTTCAGTGTTTACCTTGATGTTCTGTCATCTGTGCAAATCTATCTAAATTTATATATCTATTAACGCACAGCCCAACGGCGGATCGGGCTGAAATTTGGCATGCAGGTAGATGTTACGACGTAGGAAAGGATTTTACGAAACTCCACCCCAAGGGGGTTAAAACGGGATCCACGCGTACGAAGTCGCGGGCGGCCGCTAGTGATAAATAAAATAGATTTCCTCTTTTAAATGCACTAAATCAGTACATATTTCTGTATCACTAAGGGCACTGTAGATTAGGTCCGATTGATCTATTTGTTCTAAATACCTAATTAACTTATCATCCTAGAGTCAAGTGTTGCTTCCACTGGCTCAGATAGTAATTAAATTGTTTTGCTCATCAATTAATTTTATTAATCGAAGTATAGTGTGAATCGTCTTATCTAACCAACAGATGCCTCTTTAATTTATTTTTTTCATTAATTAAGTTCGTTAAAAGGCTGTCACATCTTAACTTAACAACATTAATTGTAACCGTATCAACTCGAGGCAGTCGGTCAGTATTCTTTGTATGAAACTCCATACTGCAACACACAAATCCGTACCGTAACGTAAACGCCCCGCATCGCAATTGACAGCGCGCGAAAGGCAATGAGAGCTCGCGGAAGGCGATACTGTGGCGATACGGTGTTGATCCTTTTCCGAGTTGATAAGTCTGCTATGAGCTTTAATATGACAAATATTTTTGAAAGAATGAGTTAAACAATATTACAGTGCGCTGGGGCAGGAAAGTTCTTGAGTGGCGACCACGAGCCGGAAGACGTAGCGTGGGCAGGCCTCCCACTAGGTGGACCGAAGATCTGGTGAAGGTCGCGGGAGGCGCCTGGATGCGAGCGGCGCAGGACCGGTCCTTGTGGAAATCCTTGGGGGAGGCCTTTGTCCAGCAGTGGACGTCTTTCGTCTGAAACGAACGAACGAACGAACAGTGCATTTTATTGATGTTTAAGTCTCGTAAACCACAATTCTTTTGCAAGTAGAGACAGTACTTATGCATCTTTTACGAAAGGTGCACCGTTTGGGAGTCGAACCATGTCTTCGGTATGGAAATGAGGTGTTTACCAAACATCGTGCGGCGCCGATGTCTGACGGATGGTGTCCATTAGTATGGCATTATTGATGACCTTGCTGCAATATGCAGTTGGTTATGCAACTGGCCTCAAATTGAACTTTTACAACGGTACTTGCAAGAATTTTGAGTATGGATAAAGAAATTTTACCTTTTATTTCGAATGTAGTGCCGATGTAAATAGTTCGTAATTGATATAATAAATAGTTTATTAGAATCCCCGAAGACTACAGACTTTTACGGCCGATAGTTTGGTCGGCTCCTACCTAGGTAATTTGTATGAAGAAGAATCGGCTACAAATGTGCTCAGGCTCACTTTCATCCTGTCCATATTGTCCATCCATAGTCTATAGTTCCATACTGATTAAAGAGGCTATCGGCCAAAAACTCATAAACTCCTCGGAAACTCTTAGACTGGGTTGCACCATCTTACTTTAACTTTGACAAAAGTAAAAAATCTGTCAAACTCCATACAAAAAACACCGGTTATCGTTATATTTACGGTTAAAGTTAGGTGGTGCAACTCAGCCTTAAACCTATCGACTCCATGCATAAATTCTTGTTCTTCATACCATTATTTTATTTTCCCCAGGTTCAAACCCGTAACAGCATTCTTTGTAGTTTGTTACATGAACCACCAAGTACCTTCTAAGGTGACCGTATTGTAAACAATAAAAAATGTATATTTCTGAGCACAAAAGCATTTTTTCCGTTTCACATTATTTTATTATGGCCACATATTGCAATATTTGCGACCAGGCTCAAGCTATTTCAAACATTTATTACGTACAGTCAACAACATTTTCGTTGTAAAATAGAATTTATTACAAACGACATAAGATGCAGTGTTTATAGCTTGATGTGCCGTCTGTACACGTCCATCAAGTGCGCTATTGTGTTGGCTTGGCAACCTGTTTTTTACCAACAAAAGAAACAATTTAAGATTTGAATATTATGTAGCTTCGATTACGTCCATAGACCAAGCAAAAGTCAAGGTTGAGCATCAACATAATACTTAAACTATAGATTAAAAATCTTGATTCTTTCTTAGATTTAATTATCGTCAGTTGCAGGTTCACTTGGGGTAACTGACAAAATACGGTTTTTGAGTTAAATATACAGTTTTTCTTAGTTTTTTCTGCTCTTTCGAATGGTAGATATACGTAAAAAAATTCTAGCTTTAAAAAAATTACAATTACACGGACATTTTCAGGTGTGAACTTTTCAGATTTCCTTCACAATTTTGGTGTAACTGACATTGTTATAATTTTACCAGGTTGAATTGGTGTATCTGTAATAATGTAAAAATTTTGCTACAAAACTTTGCAATTACACTGATTTGCTAAGGTTTATAACATGAAATAAAATAGGAATTTAGAAAGTTTTTAGGCTTATAACAAAATCAAAAATCAAAATCAAAAAATATTTATTCAGTTTAGACCACAAGTGGCACTTATGAACGTCAATAGAAAATAATAAAAAAAGAAAAGGTAGCCCTTATGGGGCACTTTACATGTCTCCTTATCTTTTGGGCCCTACCAGCGCTTCGAGACAAACATATGGCAAGTGCTGAGAAGAAACGCCGGAACAAACTCAGTCACCACTTATTGCCAGGAATTATCTAACGGTAAGAATAGTCAAATTTAAGTACATCAAATATGTGCAGACTGAACTGACCACGCATCCTTGTCATCAATATAGTCTCGAACCTTGTAGTACCCTTTGGACATAAGGGTATTTTTTATATGTATCTTAAATTTGTTTATTGGCAATTCGACAAGGTTGTGTGGTATTTTGTTAAATATGGTAATACATTTCCCCAAGAATGAATTACCTATCTTATGCAACCTGAATGATGGAACAGCAAGTTTATTCTTATGTCTCGTGTTAAATGAGTGGACGTCACTTTTCTTAGTAAATAAATGTATATGTTTACGGACATACATAATGTTATCAAATATGTATTGCGAAGCCACAGTCAATATATTGATTTCTTTAAAAACTTCTCTAAGCGAGTCACGTGGTTTAAGACCGTATATTGCCCGAACAGCTCTTTTCTGTAAAATGAAAATTGATTCTATGTCTGCTGCTGAGCCCCACAGTAAAAGACCATAAGACATAATACTATGAAAATAACTAAAATATACTAGCCTTGCTGTTTCAACATCAGTCAAGTTTCTGATCTTTCTCACCGCAAAGGCAGCTGAACTAAGTCTTCCCGCCAAGGCAGCAATATGGGGGCCCCATTGTAATTTACAGTCTAGGGTAATACCTAGAAAGACAGTAGAGTTTATCAGTTCAATGCGTTCATTATTTACTGTAATATTAGTATTAACTTGTTTGACATTAGGCATAGTGAATTTTAAACATTTAGTTTTTTTTGCGTTTAATAGCAAATTATTAGTTGTAAACCAGTCTAATACTTTGGAAAGAGCATTATTCACGTCGTCAAATATTTCCTGACGCCTGTCAGTTTTAAAAATAACTTAGTTTTAAAAGTAACTGCAATTTATTTCCTTAACTAAGACATATTAGATAATTCTTTTTATTTAATCTAAAACCGCGTAGAATTCTAAGCATTTATGTAAAAACAGATCCAAAAAAGGTTAAATAGAAAAAAAGTTATGTCCGATTTAAGACGAAAAAAAACTTTAAACGGCTCTACTGAAAAACTGTATTTTGTCAGTTACCCCAAGTGAACCTGCAACTGACGTTATTATGAAACTAGCTTTCCGCCCGCAGCTTCGCCCGCGTGGAATTTTGTCTGTCACAGAAAAACTATATCGCACGCGTTCCTGTTAAAAAAACTGGGATAAAAACTATCCTATGTCCTTTCCCGGGACTCCAACTATCTCTATGCCAAATTTCATCAAAATCGGTTCAGTGGTTTAGGCGTGAAAGCAAGATAGGCAGACAGACAGACAGAGTTACTTTCGCATTTATAATATTAGTATAGATGATGCACAAAACTCATAATATTCTCTTCCCTTTAATTTCTTGAATGTAGGATTGCAGATTGCCTACATAATTAAATGATTTTCAGTAAAAGTTGCTAGGCTGGGTGGCACCATCTTACTTTAACTTTAACAAACGTCAAAAATCTGTCAAACTTTAAAACAAAAAACACCGTCCTTTAAGTTACTGTTAAAGTTAAGTGGTGCATTGCCCCAGGTGCAACTCAGCCATGTAAGATTTAGGTTTACGGTAAGTTAAGTTTTCAATGTTTTAAATTTCAAATGAGTTTTAACTTTAAGTACATAATTGCGAAAATTTTATTGCCAACCTAGCTACTTGCTACTTGTCGTTCTGGAATTCTAGATTATTAGTTTAAAAGTAAAGTCTACTTAGTAAGAACAAAGACGACCTTTAACCTTCCTTTCCGCGTACGGTTTCACTTACTGTAGAACATGAGTATGTAATACTTGGTTAAATAGACCATTTACAACTGTAGATAACTAAATGACCTGCCAAGTAAAATGTTCATAACTGAATTAAAATACAAGGAAAACTGAAGGCAACTTTCCTGATTTTGCAGATCATCATGTTTACTATCTTGCTAATATGGATTTTGTATAGACCCGACAATCATTTGACTTCGTCTTGTAAAAGTGTGTGAGAAAGTTACTAGTAGTTATTTACACACATAGTAGCTGTTGCGAGCTTAGTGAATAGATATTTACAAGCTATTATTTAATCACATTGATTTAAATTTAGTTATGGTGGTCTTAAAGGCCCCGTGGATCATTAAAGGTTAAGTGAATTACGCGCTCGAGTGTACGCGCACGCGCAGCGTGAATCGCTCCTGACATTTACCTACATCGGAGATTATAGTGTTGTAAAGACAACGGCACGTCCAACTGAACACTGTGACATCTTATGTAGTTGTTTATACGAGCTATTTTTCAATAAATTACAGTAATTAAAATATTATTGAACAACCGAGCAATATTTGTTTCTAATTGATTATTAAATTGACATAAAAACAATTAACCCCTTCAATGACAACGATGATAATATTTTTAATTTTATACAAATTTAAAATTTGATTGACATATTATTTTTTGTGACAATTTTCCTGTCTTTTTTTATTCATTACATACGAAGGTAAGTATATTTTTACTCATTGATCCATGATTTAATTGAGATGTTAAAAACAAGTTAGTACTATTTAATGTCTTAAAAACCCATTTTTTGCCTGCTATGATGCAAAACATCCAAAGTTCAAAACAAGATTTTTGCTTTTTTTGCCTACGTTTGCGTATAATAACGACCTTACATTTTTTGCTACAATTAGTTGCTACCGTCACGAGTTGTGATTAAGACCTCATATTTAGGATGCCGGAGCAAGATAAGCCTAAATTCGTGAGTGACGTCATATCCGCCGGTCAATTCGACCACTTCACTGTTGTTTTAAAAATAGAAGTGCAATATTGAGAAAAAAATATCAAACCAGTTTTTAATGCAGATCTTGATGATATTAAACTCATTCTTTGATTGCATCTTCTGGGTAAAAAATTGATATCATCTTAATTATTGTATAAACATCAGATATGTATTTCAAGTTTGCGAGATAGCATAATTAACAGTTTTGAGTCTTGTTATTAGAAATTATTATTGAGATTACAAACTTTATTTATAGTACTTAGAGTACTTAGAATACTTAAATGTTTAAATAGCCACCTACTCTATTGCGATACCACTCAGGTAACTAAGTTTTTAAGCTCCTGTATATTATGTAATTTACACCATTACAAATTGTCACTTAGTAAGCAATAAATATTTTGAATTTGAATTTGAATTTGAAATACGCGTATTTTCCGTTTCAATTTTAGGGTAAAAAAATACAGCAGAAGATTAATTATAACAAAATTTTAATACCTCAATAGCTTTGGAACTTGGCATTTAACGTGTTAAGGTATAAACTAATTTTACTGCCTTCTCAATAAGAAGTTTCTGCACTGATTTGCAAAACTCGCAGACTGTGAAGGAAGTCACACTGACCTTGCTCATTATGCAACATTTGGTTTGTCGCTGTCACGTCACGTGCGTGTATTGGGTATTGACTGTTCGCAGACACCAAGGTCACTCACAGAGTTCTAAGTGGAATGTAAAATGCTAGACAAGCTATTTAGAATGAAAGATGTGTCACCGCGAGTGTGCCTACTCGTACACCGTCATTACAAAAAAAAACCTGAAAAAAATCTAAATGTATGTAATGTCAGGCCTAGCTCACTTCGCGCGGTACATCCGATAATTACCTACAGCGAAGCGCCCCGCCGGCGGGTATTATATCAGTCGAGTGTCACGCGCGCGCCCGTCAGGACGTTGGCGTGCGTTGTAGTAGGTACCTAATTCTATGATCGAAGTATTATTTAAAAATGGACATAAAGAGAAAGAAATATTGTGCGGCGTTCGGGTGTTTAAATTCGAAAAGAAATCTACCGGATTTATCTTTTTTTCGCTTCTCAAAGATGCTGAATGGTATGTTTGCCATGTAGGTAATCAATAATTCTTAGGATAGTATAGGAACCTAACCTACCATGACTACTGCTCAGAATGCGTTCGTTCGTTTCAGCCAAATGACGTCCACTACTGGACAAAGGCCTCTCCCAAGGTTTTCCATAATGAATGCGTACTTACCTACATACGTACCTCATTACAAATAAGTAGATTAATTATTTTTTCACTAGACAGCAACCCTAACAGCGTAAGAAGAGTTCAGAGGCACGCGATAGAAAGAGACAAAACTTGTAGGTGAATAAAATTGTAGGTACGTAGTGCTGTGCGAGCTGAATTCCACTTTATCGCGTCGTAGCAAGACTCGCATTTATTTAAATCGTCTTGCGGAGTAATCCTTCTGTACCTGTACTATTACTTATTCTGTGGTAATGTGTGAGTCTGACCCCCGTATTCACAAACGATGCTTGCTTAAGTGAAGCAGTAAATCGAACGCAGAGCGTTGAATAGAGCTCTGTGATTGGTTCGTGTGTCACCCTCTGCCTCCACGCGCACTGTGAGACCTCATAGTAATGATTGTGAATACTGGCGTTAGCTTGTGAAATACAATCTTCGCGGGCATCTCGGCACAACAAACCTCTGATCTGATAGCAATCACACACATCCTAAGGGAAAAAAATAGTTTTGGAATAGCCTGTCTAGTGGTTATATAGAAGTCTTTGCTAAAAGGTTTTGTTTTCAAACTGTAGTAAAACAAAGGACATTGAAAACGAGCGACAAATCGTGACCTCCTTTTTAAAGTCTGTTGAAGCTGAATGGGAATTGTTTACTAATGTGAAAAGTCGAAAACCACAAACCATCTTTAAACATATTGTGAGAAGAAAAGTCCACTAGGTGGACCGACGATCTAGTGAAGGTCGCGGAAGGTACCTGGATGCGGACGGCCCACGACCGGTCTTTGTGAAAATCCTTGGGCTTAGTTCATTCTGCTGAAACGAACGAACAAGAAGAAAAGTAGAAGAATTTGAGTGGGGCCGCTCCTTAATGTCACTTCCGTAGATCATTCCCGTCACTCGTGCCAAATGCAAAGCTTAGGTTAGTAGAGCACTAATGAATTCGGAACCACAATAATCAAAAGATCGGAAGCTCACTTTCACTATCAATAATATTGGTGTGATATAACTAAAAAAATTATAAATTACTAAATTACAATTTTAATCGTATGAATTATACCCAAAGCGGCGACTTGCAAATTTTTCTCACAGTCGATCTACTTGCTCTTATTTTGCCACATTATGTCACAATATTGTATGTATTCGAAACTGGATGTGAATGGGAACTAATGTTAGACTCAACAAGTTTCGCACACTTAGATTGTTTATATTCCACACCTCAGTGCGGAACAAGCAGACAGTGCAATGTGTACGTAGTTTGGGTTTTTAACAAAGATGATGATGATAACCCAGAGAAACCTTTTGACAACCCAGGACAGACTGTCCTGGCGCCTTAGAAAAAGGAGAGCTGACCCCAAATAATGGGAAAATGGGGGCAAAGAAGAAGAAGATGATGATGACCACAAACTGTAGGAACACGTCACTCAGTGCGCTATGGAAGGAGATCTTGGAAGATTAGGATTGCGTTAAGGGATTACATCTGGAATGAAGGGAAATCATTCCCTGGAAGAACAAAGTAATGGACATGGACACCATCGAACAATTTGCAAGATAACACATCACTATGGAAGAAGATCTTGGGACAAGACTAAAAAAATCGCGTTAAAAGGGATAAAATCTGGAATTAAGCCTAATTCGCTGGAAGTACAAAGTAATGGACATGGATACAGTCAAAAAATTTTACAAGCTGAGAAGACAAAAATAATGGACAATAACCTGAAAAGTAAGAAAAGCAATGCTTCTGCTTCTTATTTAATGTTTTTGATAGTCAGTTAGTAATCTGACCATCTAACGCCACAGGGAGTGCGCCTGTCTTGCTCCTACTAGGAGCCGAACTTGAAACCTCTTTCACTTTCCATAATTAAGCTATGATTATAGTGTTTGTAACAAATAACAACAGCTGTTGCAGTAAGTGCACGGGCCCTCGGGACCGTTGCCCAATGGTGAAAGGACACGTTGAAATCGATCTCGTTTTATTCGGTATGATTTTGAGACTTCTAGCGGTTTGGTAAATTTTCTATAAGTTTACTTAATGTTTTAAGAGTTGCCAAATAATTGCGAACTCTTAAAACATTGCGTAAACTTATATAGATCGTTCATCCACGAATTCCATTCTTCCGCTAACTAATGTTTGAGTATTATCATGAGTGCACACTATGGACACTACAATAATGACGCTCGGATTGCTCGGATCATACTCCCCGCACCCCGCGCTTCTCTCTAGCAAAAATTGGTGGGGGGCGTCTTCGTGGATGAAAATAAGTTGATAACAGCAGCAGCTCATTTAGTGTTAACAGCAGGAGCACGGCCCTCTTCTAATTTACCAGATATGTAGGTAGGTAAAGGATTGGCCTACACTCCCCACTCTGGCCAAACAGGTTGGGGAGATCTGGCATTCGCTTTATTCGCCTGTTACCATACATCTAAAGAGATGGAGTAGTACCACCTATTCAGCCACAACCATACGGCTCTAAAACGGCTTTAAAACTAAATATTCAGCAAATAAACTATAATACAGCGAATAAACATTCTGAAAAAGAAGGAAAGTTCAAAGGAACTTTCCTTCTTTTTCAGAATATGCAATTAGTTAGTACAACTAGCGTTATGAGGTTACGGTTTTTCACGTAACAGGTGTCTAATCAGATCCCTTACTGCAGTTGACGCTTTGGGGTTTTGGTTGTAAGTTTTCTTTGGATGTTTTTTATCGAACTAACTCAACAGTCAATGCCCAATGCCCAAAGCTCAAAGTAAAGTTAACCTTTCTTTTTTTATCTGCACTTCTTTGATAAGATTTTGATCAACTCGTGCTTTATTTTTGCAAAAAAAAATGTACAAAGAATTGTTTAGTATCAGTTATTAGTAGCATAGAAATTGAAACGCCCAAAGTCCAAAAAAATAAAATGCAGATTTTGTAAGGAAAAGAGCCTTTTTAAAATACAATAAATATTATTATCACCGCTAGTTCTTGTAAATTGTGAACACAATGTTGTAACGCAAACCGGAGTCGTGGGTAAATACTCATTACTGTCGACTAATGAAGAAAAACAATGCTCCAGATTTTTTATATCATATTGCCTGACATTGCTCGTGCGACAATGGTAGCTCTAGGCTGAGAAAAAGTTTTGACGAACATAAGATGAGGCGGGAGCGGTAGCAATTTATACTCTTTGATCACTTATGCACATGTAAATAATAAGTGTTACGTTTTTTGGGTACAAAAAAGATATTTTTTTTTGGATAACTTATAATAACTGCTAAGTTCAAGATTTATGTAAATATTATCGAGAAAAGGATGGTACGGCCGTGCCGCTTTTTTGCTCGACTTGGCGGGGGCACTGCCGCGATGCCGTGCCCCTAGATGTATACGGATGACAGTGTATCAAGGTTAATTCTGTGGCATCTTATGTATTTAAAATAGGATATATTTTGTCATAAAAATATACAGTCTGATGTGCTATCGCTCTGCCTCAATGAGAGACAAAACATATTATTATAGTGTGAATGATGTGTGCTTAAAGTAAAAAAAAAAAAACGCTAACGCCTATGTTTGGGCGTACACCTAGATGCCTCTTATAGATCCATTCCGTCACGTTGCAGATGCGATGAGATGAAATATGGCATCGTGCATGGGAAATAGGATATGTGCCATTGTTCGGCAATTTATTGCCGCACTGTGGCTGCACCATGAGAACACGTGACTTATTATAGCGGATTACACAACTACTACACTCACTACATTTTTACACAAACACTACATAGAATCAATTTTCATTTTACAGAAAAGAGCTGTTCGGGCAATATACGGTCTTAAACCACGTGACTCGCTTAGAGAAGTTTTTAAAGAAATCAATATATTGACTGTGGCTTCGCAATACATATTTGATAACATTATGTATGTCCGTAAACATATACATTTATTTACTAAGAAAAGTGACGTCCACTCATTTAACACGAGACATAAGAATAAACTTGCTGTTCCATCATTTAGGTTGCATAAGATAGGTAATTCATTCTTGGGGAAATGTATTACCATATTTAACAAAATACCACACAACCTTGTCGAATTGCCAATAAACAAATTTAAGATACATATAAAAAATACCCTTATGTCCAAAGGGTACTACAAGGTTCGAGACTATATTGATGACAAGGATGCGTGGTCAGTTCAGTCTGCACATGTTTGATGTACTTAAATTTGACTATTCTTACCGTTAGATAATTCCTGGCAATAAGTGGTGACTGAGTTTGTTCCGGCGTTTCTTCTCAGCACTTGCCATATGTTTGTCTCGAAGCGCTGGTAGGGCCCAAAAGATAAGGAGACATGTAAAGTGCCCCATAAGGGCTACCTTTTCTTTTTTTATTATTTTCTATTGACGTTCATAAGTGCCACTTGTGGTCTAAACTGAATAAATATTTTTTTGATTTTGTTTTTTTTTTGATTTTGATTAGTGTCCGACCGAAACTAGTTTTACGACCGAAACCGAAACCGAAAACGAATTTCGGCAACGGTGTCTATTTCGGCCGAAACCGAAACCGAAACCGAAACTTCCTTACAAGGCTCATATTTTGAGGGAAAAATAAAGAAAACGTTATTATTTTTTGAATTTTTTTACATTTTCTTCCCTAAACTGTGAATTTTTGACGAATTTCAATATCTAACTACTACGTGTGATATATCATTGGAAAGAAGTGAAGCTAGAGATGTTTTCACGATCATTGGCAATCCGATATCACCATTCATTTTTTTTTTAAATCAAATTCTAAGTTGAATTTTTTTTCGTGATTTGTATTTTTGTTAAACTTTGGCGGCTCGTAACTAGCTATCCAATCTCTATTTGGATCTGAAATTTATTTTATCTAACTAAAGACATTCAATATTAATATCAAATAAAAAAAAATGGTTGAAAACACGTGACAAAAAAAAATAAAGCAGTTTTCAGGTCAAATTTCGGAAAAAAGAAATTAAAACAAAAATATCGATAAAAAAAAGTAGCTCACTTAGGGGCAAATGGGCGAACTTGTATTCTTAACCTTGAACCTTACCTATACCACAGAATAATAATAAGTACTACGTACAGAAGTTTTACTTCGCGAAGGTATTTAAAAAAATGTATGCTCAATGTCATTAACAATATGGTGGTGTAATTTAGCGTGTCTCAAGAGTTAAGCACCATTTTGTTGACAAACGTCAGTGATCGGTACTGCGCCGAAGCTATAGGGCTGACTTCGGTAAAATGATGTGACGAGAGGTGCCAAACTGCAGAAAATGGCGGAGGAAATACATGATTTAGCATGAATTATCATGAATAATATTAACTACTTATTTACCTCTCAGTTACTTAAAAAAGTACATTCTGTGTTTTTATTATTATTTAGGCAGTTAAATACTGCACAGTATTTAGTACACCATTTTCTTTATTTTTCCATCATACACAAGAATACGCGTGCGTGAGTCAATGTTCGCTCGTATGTGAGGCCTTGTGTAATCCTGTAGGGGGCCATCGTGCGTTTTTGTTTTCGATGTAAACTCGCGGAGATGAACAGTCCTGCCTATACACCCACGAAGTTTGTCTAGCCTTCCGCCAAACACCCTGTACTATAAATTAAGTATAAACTATGATCGTAATGCATATTCGGTTTCGGTCGTAGTTTCGGCAAGTTTGCCGCCGAAAACGAAACTAAACCGAAACTCGTGTTTTTACCGAAACTCAACCGAAAACGAAACCGAAACCGAACATTCGGTCGGACACTAATTTTGATTTATAGGAGATGCTCACGCGCATGCAACAAGTACTAGGTAAATTGCATAGCAACCTTAGGATCATCGATTTTGACAGATTTTGCCTTCAAACCGTTTTCAATTCGGCGCGAAATGATGATATTTGATTATTTAAATTTTAAATATCTACATCTACACTAATATTATAAAGAGGAAAACTTTGTTTGTTTGTTTGGTTGTAATGAATAGGCTCAAAAACTACTGGACCGTTTTTAAAAATTCTTTCACTATTTGAAAGCTACATTATCCATGAGTAACATAGGCTAAATTTTATTTTGGAAAAAATAGGGTCCCGTAAAATATGTAGATAATGTAGACCACGCGCGCGAAGCCGCGGGCGGAAAGCTAGTCTATAATATAGTAAGCTATGTATTACAAAGGGAGAAATACGCTGACATCAGGAAGCCTGCCCACAGTGCGTGGGGCGACAAAGTCAAATTCACCATTTACCTCTGATAAATTAGAGAGGCACGCTCTTACCCTACAGTGTATAATTTAGCTAGGTAGCAACTGTAAGAGCGTCAGACTCTAAAGGAGTTGATGATGAGGATGGCTGAAGTAGGTAAGCGAGTTGAGATCAGAAAAAGTCACCATGAGCTTAGCAATAGAACTTGGTACCTACTTATGATGGCAGAGATTCTATAAAAAAATTAATACTCTTACAATGTTAGATGAATAATTCCACAACTCACAATTAATTCTTCACTAACAAAGCAATGGCATTATCCAACATTCCGACATTCAGCTATTAACCATGAAGGTTTGATGGTGGAGGAAGATCTTTGGTAAACGCTTGGCAAATGTCACAGGAGTCACGATCTTGAACAAGTACCTTGGAAACTAATGTGTTTGAAGGTCTAAACGATTTGAGGAAAATAATTGGGATTCTATGCCCGTTAGGGTAATTCCACTTGTAAGGGAAATTAAGTATGTAGGTATTAAAAGAATTAAAATCAATTTACCTGGACGTCCTGTGCCAATAAGTCTTTGCAAATCCTGATAACCAAACTCTTCTTCTTTGCCTGGCCCTTTCTCCGTATCATGAAACTCCAACAAGCCTATCAAAACTTAGGGTGGGTTGCACCATCATACTTTAACTTTGACAAACGTCAAAAAGCTGTCAAACTCCATACAAAAAGCACCGGTTATCGTCATAGTTACCGTTAAAGTTAGGTGGTCCAACTCAGACTTACAGTTAGAACCTAACTTTCCGAAATTCCAACCATCCAAAAACTTAACTTTCAGAAAATCTAACTTTTCGAAAACCAAACCTTAGTTAAAATTCAAAACTTCGTTGTTGTCGTTTCTGACCTGGCATTCTGAGCATCACCCACACAATTAATCGATTCATGACAGATGCCTTCAGTAGTTAAGTACTTAAACACAAAATCTAACCAGAATTTTGACCTCATGTGTACACACGAGTGCATGAAAACAGCTGGGTTATTCGGTCACAAGTTCAATTAGTACAGTTAATTGTTTCTTGCACCACTTAATGACGCTTAACACTTTCCACGGTTGAGTCACCGCGATGCAGTTAAATCGGTAAATATCAAAAAAGGGGATCATTTTCGCGAAAACCGGTTAATTGTTCAATGTTATTCGGTGTTAGGTCATAATTGAATAATAGTGCATTTCGCGATTCAAGAAATCGTGTGGCGATATCGATCAATTGGTAAGATAACGTTGCGTTGTCAAATCACGCTATACCGGTGGGCCCGGTGGCTTTGTCGGTGTGATGAAATTAGTTTAGTCTGCTACAGTTCTTTTTCAAGCGAGACATGTTTATATACTCTCACGTTACTCCTAGGATGAACTCTGGATTAAAATGATGTTTTCATACTAAGTTCAACTAGGATGTAACTTATTATTAAGGGGGTTCAGATTAAATAGTCGTATTAAAAAGGAGTCCTTCATTTCTTGAAGAGTCTTCTTTACTAAGGATTAGTTTCAACAGTTTGTTTTTTGCGACAAGAAATAGTGTTAGATCAGAGAGCTTGTAATCATTTGAGAGACCCAAACCACGCGGGTAAATCCAAGAGCGTAAACTAAGTACTTACTGAGAATAATTTGATGACAGCAAAAGGTCAGTCAGTCAGTGTATTGGCAACATCACTTGCACGAAACGAAGACCAACAAAATTAAACGGCAATTTCCTCAAAATTGTTGAGCGGCATTGAGGAAACATTTTCCTAATTGCCGCGAATCAATTATATCAATTTTATGGGTTTTACCTTCTTCAGCATCGTCCAGCAATAATGTGACACAACCGTTTATGACTAATTAGGTTGAAAACTTAGGAAACCATGGTTGAATACTGAAACGTTGCTAGATATTAAAGTTTCTAAACGGATAGCTTTTAAATTGTCTGGTAGGTACTTCGCAATCGATATGTATAAAAATAAAGATAAGTACAAAAAGGTGAAAATAAGGGGAAAACACAATGAAATTCGAATGATGTACCTATTGAACGTGACATGAAGTTTAGTGTCCTTTTAGGTTTTCAAAACTTGTTTTTCCAAGAAATACCTACCTACTTACTGTTCAAGCTTGGGTCACAGAAAATTTTACAAAGTAAAAACATGGACATTCGAAAGAAGGACGAATGAGAGGTTTATTTCAAAGTTAATTAAGTGAGACGCATTGTTCAAAATATAATAAAAATACAAGCAGTAGGTAGTTTTATTTATTTACCCCATATATCGTATTCTGTGGGAAAATTCCTAACCGTCTTTCTCTGTTTTTGGTTTTTTTGCAAAATGGTTGGATGATTAAGTGGCTAATCTTGGTCTTAGGCCCGGTTTTTTGATTCGTAGTTAAAATAACCAATGGTCAAATTTGACAGATGTCAAATGACAAGTGGTTAAATATTAGAAAAAAATGTTTTTCGAACAATGGTTAGCTTGGCTTTTAATACATTTTTAAACTATTAGTTAACATTTTGTTAATATTTAACCATTAGTAGCAAAATTTAACAATTTGTTATTTTAACTACGAATCAAAAAACCGGGCCTTAGGAGTCGTAGACTGCATTTTGATAAAATTAACTGCGCACTGCGCACAAGTTAACTGCGCACCTCGCTGGAATGCGACTCTTCTTCGCGCGCATCTAACCGCGTTTGCCCGTAGAGCGTCGATGTGACGTCACGACCACCAGGTGCGCTGTTAATTCGACAGGGTTGTAAGATTTGAAATAAACTGAAATATCCTAAAAAGGTTGGATTATAGATATCTCTGTGTCCACGTACATTGTGGTTCATAGCAATGAAAAAACCTTTCAACACTGTGTCGTTCATGTTCAATTTCAAATTCAAATATAAGCAAATGTATTTTGAAGTGGAAATATTGAAAACCTGTTGATGTTACGGGCACTATATGAATATGTATTTAAACTACAAAGTTGTTTCCAGTTGTGATTAAAAGTAATAGCTGCACTTTACTACCTTGATTTTCATAACAATTTAATATTAATTAACTATTTTATAGTAGGCCTACAGGTCTACTATAAATGATTAGAAGGCCTACAGGCCTACTACAAGATAGAAAATGTCCTTATAATGATTTTAAGGAACAAAATAATTATGAAACCGATAATTTTATTGCTTTCTCTTGTGGTTAATGAATATTAGTCTGTTTTCATTAAAAAGAAGTAAAACAAACAATTAGCCCTAATTAATTTAAATATTTAAACCGTAAAAGTGAAATCGGTGTGAAATTTCATCTGCGTCATAGCAAACACTTAAAATAATGTAAATTTGTTCAAAGAAAGTACAAAAACAAATAAAAGTATGAGAAACAGTAAAACGTCTTTAATATCCAGTCATGATTTTGACTGACATTTATGTTAATCAAAGCCTTTCTTAAACACTCTAACTTAAGAATTGCCTATGATATAATTGAACGTTGGGTTTTCAACCTTTCACCTCCTTCGCTTCTTCAGATTTCTTTGCAGCTTCAATTTTTTTTAAGTAATGTGCAGTGTTTTGTTCATCAAGGATGATCTAGGATCCTAATGATGAAAGAGTTTTTCAAATCGGTCCAATAGTTTCGAAGCCTAGCTATTCAATGCAAACAATCAAATCTTTCTTCTTTAAATATTAGTGTAAACAGATGTTTCATTTTCCTAAGCCTAAGACTGTATTCTTAGTGGAAATAAGTAATGATAATAAAGAACAAAAATGTACTTATGATTCAAATTATCCATTTATCGTCACAAAAACCAATTGGATTTGTCATAGTGGCAAAAAACGTATCTCCATCTAAATGCCGTATCTGATAAGAGTTCAAGGATGGAGAACATTAGGGCATTAAGTGGTAAATACGGGTCACCTTGGATTCGACATGGCGTTTGACATCAATTTGATTGAAGATACCTACGTCTGTACATTTATGCAGGTAAAAACGACTGTACAGTCATAGCACATGAAATTTTTTGATGCAAAGTAGCACTTAAATCAAAGACAAAAAAAGATTGTTAGTAATTTGTTATTACACAAATTACTAATACTCCCGTTAGCCCCTCGTAACGTGCTTGTATCACGAGTGAGCTCACCACAATAGTCGAGCGGCGGGGACCGAACCGCGTTCCCCGGATCACGAGTCGGCCAGTCCGACCCCGACCGTTCGGCTATCGTGGCTTTAAATTATTGACATGCTTATGTATCTAATTAATAAAAAAAAGTAAGTAATGAAATGAAACACATTTAATTCAAAATTTACCTACGCACGTAATAGGTGCTGTAACTATGGGGACGGGTTTATAAACGACGGGTAAATGCTATTAATTGAAATCTTGGTTGTCACTAACCCTTATAAACGTAGTTTCAAGCCTCCTAGTAAGATTCGACTCTACATAGGTCTACAAAACCATAGCTGGCGTACCACCAAGCCACTCAATCAAGATTGCCATAAACCATTGTCACGATAATTTATTACGGTCATTCTCCGGATCTGGATTATTTTGTTGATTACCCCGACCTTTTTTATTTTTGAATTTAGAGTAAGTTTAGGTAAAACATTTCAAAATAGACATTATTACGAGCATATTTTTTATATTGGCCCATCTGTAGCAAGCAGGAATAAAAAGTTATGCGACATCAAATTTTTCATGGTCGGGGTAATCAAAGTTGGGAGTCAGAGTAATCAAAAATAAAACAAAATATTTTATTTTCTAAGGTTTTTTTTAAGTTATGGTAAAATAAATGTTATTATAACTAGCCATTTGTTATTTTGATGTATAAACGACAATATTGTAAAGTTTCAACAAAATCTGTTAAGTAGTTGTTGCGTAAAAGAGTAAAAAACATACATATACATTATACATATAATATTAGTGACTCAATGTCCTATGTCTCCTATATGGGACAGAAGGCGTCCACAACAGTCCTCCATCGCATCCGGTCTTGAGCTTCGCGTTTGATCTCGCTCCAAGTCTTAACAGTGCGCCGCTATGTTTTTTTGGCGCGACCACGTTTGCATTTTCCCTGGGGGTTCCAATCTAGAGCCTGCTTGGGGATGTGATCGGGGTCCCTTCGGAGAGTGTGGCCGATCCAGTTCCACTTGCAGCGTTTATTCTGCTGAACGATCGGTATTTCGTGGTAGCGTTCCAAAAGTTCGTCGTTTGAAGATTTTGGAGAATTCGGCGAAGACAGCGGCTGAAGAAGATCTGCAGCTGGTGCGAGATAACCTTAGTGACCTTCCACGTTTCACGCCCATAGAGCAGAACTGGTTTGACGTTGGACCCGAATATTTTGATCTTGATTGGGTCAATTTCCGTGACTGCCATACGGCTCGAAGTTGTGCGAATGTAGCTCTGGCCTTGGCAATGCGCGAAGTGATGTCCTCTTCGGTACCTCCAGGCTCTGAAACGATGCTCCCGAGGTAAGTGAAATTGTGGACTCGTTTGACATCCTCTGCACCAACGGTGTGCAATTCCTCACTCCAGATCGCATCTCTTGGGTCTTCCGGTACTGATACCCTTGCTTTACCCTTTTTTCGGCACAATAATTAGAAGCCCCTTATGCCAGTCGTCTGGGACTTCCTCTTCCATCCAGATGTTTTAGAAGACAGGTATCAGGACGTTAACGGCGGAGTTTACATCGGCTTACAGCATTTCAGCGGTGATAAGGTCGAGTCCAGGGGTCTTGCCAATTTTGAGGGATAATATTATGTATTAATAGGAGATAGGATTTCATTTTAGTAAAGGGTAATTTTGCTTATTAAACGTTATTTAGTTAATCATTCATTAGTAAAATTACAGTATTATTGATTACTCGGTGACAAAAGTCGGGGTAATCAAGGTGGGGATAGTCAAAAAATTAAGGTTTATCCTGAGCCCTGCCCAATCTGTAAGTTGAATCCCATATGTTTTAATACACAAAAATGCGGTTACATGGACCATTATTCCTGTACATTCTCAAGAACTTTCCATGTAAAGAAACCTAAAAAAACAGGATAGAGTAAATCAATCGTGCACTGAACCAATGTCGGGGTAATCATATTCTTATCTCGATAACTCCGAAATCCTGCGACGAGTTGCATTACCGATCACCTTGGCACGCAGGCCACCACTAAAGGTTCACGGGGGAGGATAGAGCTCGTTTCTAAATTGCGTAGCTAGGGACGTAGGCGCACATTAGCGACGTGTCGGGGTAATCACGGTTAACGCCCGGACACAACTTCAAATAGTTATTTTACAAAACCTTTTAGTGATATAGTTATATCGTATTTAATTTATCAATGTTTATTTAATCAGTAATTGATTACATAAGCATTGAAAGCGGTAATAATAACGGATTAATTTATACGAGCAAATTTGTTCTGAAATCGGGAGCGCGGACACGTCGTGGTAATCAATTTTTGACGACTTACGATTTTTTTTTAATTACTTAATTAACTAGTATTAACTATCTCTGTGGTTTAACAACAAGAACCAAAGTTATACTATTAGATAAAAATATTTGTTAATAAAATATTATGATATTCGGGTACTTTTTGGCCCCGGACACGTGATTTTCTTGGCCGGTGGAATGACCCATTAATACTTATTTGTAACAGAAACCACATTAGGAAATAGTTGACACGGTCCACCGGGCACCAAGACAATGTTACACTTGTCTCACTCAATACGTAATATTAAAATCATGTTATGGAGTCAAGGACACCGCCTTTCACTGCCACCACGACGCGATGGACGGACGGAACGAAATCCATGGTCTTGTAAACACCTTTTTATTGCAAACAGTGAAAAGTAAAAGGTGTATGAACTTTATAAGAGTATGCCCTTAGTGGTGTGATTGACGATTGTAAAATATCAACCGGTATAGCAATTTCCTTAAAATGTTACACTATGAGCGTTTTTAATAATACTAAAACTCATTTAGCAAGTAAGTAGGCTTTTAAAAACACTTTTACACATCCCAGTATGAACCCTACCACTGGTTCAGGACAATAAATGGGCTAGTGCTGAGAAGAAGCAGCCCAAGTTACTCAAGTCACTATTACAGTTCAACTCTTGGCTTAAATGAGCCGGCATAGTTTGTTGTTGTTATGTCTATGTCATCATCATGCATGACATCTATTACTCATTATAATGGCATAGGCAACAACTGTAGGACTGCATCACTGGTGGCTTTATAAAAAATCTGGTGTTGATATTGTAGAATTCTACTCGTGATTGAGCTCGTGTGAATTTTGGTCTGACACAAGAAGTTTTTATCGATTAAAAACTATTACCTAATTCAAATTATATACGCCCGTATTCACAAACAATGCGTGCATAAGTAAACCAGCAAATCGAACGCACAGCGTTGAATAGAGCTCTGTGATTGGTTCGTGTTTCACCATGTGCGTCCACGCCCACTGTGAGACCTCATAGTGATGTTTGTGAATACGGGAGTTAGAAACACTGTATCAAATCTTGCTTTCTCAACAGGATACTGCATTTATGAAAATTTTCTTAATCCTTACTAGGTAAGTATAAGCTCCGTATTACAAATGTTCATTCCTATTTCACCTACTTAAAGTTTTAGATGTCTTTCTCCCAGACTTCTTTCTTGTTTAAATTAGTTATTTGTATTTTTAAGTGAACAGCTGGCAATAACTCCTTCTGGTGTAGTCGAGTAAAAAGCAGGAGATCATGTTTTGTGGTGTAAACGTACGACCAGCAGTTCACTAGCGATGCAATGGATGATAATAATTTGTAAGTATTTTAACTACAAAAACCTTTAAAGTTATTTAAAGGCAATATTTATTTACCTTGAAGTTTATAAGGGACTTAAATAATAAACAGTGTTACTATTACAAAAGCCAAATAATCCACAACGAAGGACATGACATGTAGTACGAATGTGGTACCCAAAGTATTGCCAACGATGCCTATTTTAGGAAAACCAGTCCTGTAGCAACGCGTTTAAGAATTAAATTATGATAATGCTGGCGAAAAGAATTTTTATGCAAAATTCCACGGGAATTCAAACGTACGAAATATTAATTTAATATTCAAAATGTTATTATTTTTATTGAACGGGAGGAATGAAATGAAAGCTATTTAGGTACTTTTATCGATTTTTGTACCTATTAATGTAGATTTTAATCCCAAATCGAAATTGCAAAAACAGTCTCGATCGTAAGTATGTAGGTATGTAGACTGAAATATATATGTATTAAAAACACTTTTGTGGTAGCAACGAGTAGGTAAGTAAGTGGGTATTATTGTATTGATTTATGTCTTTTAAATATGGATTATTTTTAAATCATGATAAGCATGTCGGTCATACTTAAAAGGTTATTTAAATATAAAATAAAGTTAGGTACTCTAATATTTATAGTGCAATACGAGTAAAACATGATTACACGACATGATAAATAAAAAGTAATTTAAATCACAAGAAAAAAAAACAACAAATGAAAATGCCATGACAAAAACCCAAAATAATTACAACGATCGAGTAACAGACAAACAGAGAGATACATCAGTTTTGAACAACAAAGTTAATCTTCATCTCGATCCACTAAAAAACAAAAGTGGAACAGTCGGGTTGCATGCAAATCGCTGCATTAGCAAAATGCGGGTTGCTGATTCCTGATAGCAACTTATCGCTCAGTAACCTGGGACGCAGTGGAACCAGTCTCAGTGGGTTTACTCGACTCTGTGTGGGCTAGGTAGTGCTGTGATAAGCGGTTATCACGCCATTTTATCGATTTTGCCCATACATTTTGACGTCGATAAAGTATATCACGACGCGCATCCTATCATAGCCCAGCAGGGATAGTACCTAACTTTCGTGATAGATTTCGTGATCACGTTACTAGGTCTTTTTAGGGTTAAGCGCCTCAAAAGAAAAAATAAGTCAGCCCCCTTGTTTAGGCAAAGTAAATTAAAAAAAATACGCTACCACAGATTAAATTTCTTAATCCTTCATTATGCTTTGAATCTTGACAAAAAAACCATCCGTAGGTAGTCTTCATAAATCCTAAACGACCCAAAGTAAAATTCATTATAATATATTAATATTCCAGTGACTGTTATTGTACGCATCTGCTTCGTGCAAAAAATATTAAAATATAAACAATTAAAATTGTATGAACTTTAAATAATCTATAGTTATAAGGTTAATTTTGTATTTCTCTTGTAAGTGAATGTAATTCTTAAGAAATAAATGTCTTAAACCATAAACCATTAGTTATCTAAGTAACTAAAATGAAAGTTTGCATCTTAAATTTTAGAGTTCTTCTTGCAATCCATAAATGTTTATTTGTTTAATAAACAGTTTGTTTTCAAAGGTTTTACGGTTGCTTTAGCATTGCAGATAAAGCTGAGAAACGAGATTTGGTCAGTTAACTGTAAATCTGCAGATAACTGACAATAAAATTTTATCTTTCATCTTTAACTCTGTCGTAAGTTACTTCAAATGCAGTTGCATAAAAATTTAAACGTTCAATGTTAAATTTTTGCATACGTTTCATACTTGGCTGTCTACATCGACTATTTTACGTATTCGTAAAATACAATTATAAATAAAAATACAAATTATGACTCAGTAAAAAATATGTAGGCATTGACTGAACACGTAGTACCTACATTCAATAATGCAAAGCACCTATTAAGAGTTGGCTGATAAAAACTTAGTAAATGGTACTATCATTACTAAGTGTATCTAATACGCAATTATTAGATTCAACTTTACTGGTTTTTACCTTACTATCCGAAAGAAAGTAAGTACGAGTAGGTACTTCCTTATTTAAAGATTCAAAGAAATAGTGGAATTAAAATAATTTGTAGCAGCAGCAGCAGCGTGCAGGCAGTTTCAATGGTTTCAATCTGTAGATTATCGTACCTACATAGGAATAGGCTATATGAATTTTTGATCTCTAATAATCCTAAACGCAAACGTGGTCGCCCCAAGCAAACTTGGCGGCGCACTGTAGCAGACGAGGCGAAGAAAATCGCCAAGACTTGGAGCGAGATCAAACGCAAAGCTCAAGACCGAAACGCGATGGAGGACTGTTTGTGGACACCCTCTGCCCCATAAGGGACATAGGACCTTAGCAAGTCAATAATCCTAAATAAGGTTTTTTATTTGAAAATAGTGGCTCATGATTAAATTTCTCCGTTAAAAGCAAAACTTGTAAGCCTTAACTCCAAGTTGACTGTATCTGTATAAAAAGCTGACTAAAAAGTTAAAATTCTTTATTCAGAACTCGATTCTTAGTATGCAAGCCGCGGGCCACGCGTCACGTCGACGCTAAACGGCCCGGGTTCGAATACGGCTCAAGCACTACCAAGAAGTGACAGCCGATGAGCTTGGGATGAAGATAATTTAAATATAGTGCTAATATCATGACAGGCAGAGTGTAGTTTTTATTCTAGAAGCTGTAACCTGCAAAATAGATTGGTTCCAATAACTAGTTTTTTTTTAAACTAGGTAATTTATTTAATTAGCTAAGTTCCCAACGACAAAACCAAATATTTTAGATTGAATAGAGTGCCACATTGTCATTGCACAAGTCGGATTTTTCTATTACTTGTATTGTATTAAATCTATGTGTAAATCTTGGGAATTTTAAGTCTTAGGAAAGATTCTTATATTAAAGAGAAATTTTTTAAACAATATCCGTGAAACAGTGAACACTCCTGTTTTCTTTTTTCCATTCAATGGTTGATAGAACGAAGTCTGTCTGTAGTCCAGTTGGTTTACAATATTCATAAAAGTAACACGTCTCGTTAAATTTGATGACAGTGGCGTAAATGCCAATGCTTGAATGGCAATAATTTACACCTCGATTGCCTATTGGAAGGAACCAATTTAAAAGACGTCAGCCATGTTTGCCGCAAAATGCTCCACACGAATCGATTGCCAATCGAAATGCAATGATTCTGGCCTTGCCATTACACTACCTGATACATATATTATTGATCCTTATAGATCGATCAATTTACTCACATTTAAATGTGCCAATACATTCTAAATTAGGCGATAGCCATATGGTATCAAATTACACTGCTTTGAATATGATATTTTTCGATCTAAATGCACTACTTTCAGGAATTGGTTATACCTTTTTTATAGGCTCATTAAGTCTCAAGTGCGTCTGTTTCTGATTTACCAAAGGGACTTAAATCTCCACGCTGGCCCATGAGTTCATCATCAGAATATCATAGTTAGTTTTCAACATCCACAAGAAGACAGTTGATGTCCATTCCGATATGCTGGAATAACACGTTTTAAAGATACTGGCTTCAATTCCAAATAAGTTATCCGGGCGGACCGACGACCTCATAAAGGTAGCAGGAAGGCGCTGGATGCAGGCCGCTACCAACCGACTTGGAAGCCAACCGATCATTATGTAAAATAATGGGGGGAGGCTTATGTTCAGCAGTGGACGTCATCGCTGATATGATGATGATGATGATATCAGGGATTTCATCAGCAAGTATTGAAGTTAGCTCTAAATCTGTTTTGGTCTTTTTGAATCTCCATTTGGCTGATGTGCAAGCCCATGAATAATCCAATTTTCATTGGTCATTTTACGAAGTGCACAAGCAATTGTCCCAAAGTGCGACAAATTGGTGCTTCCCGTCTGGCTAAATCATATTGGCTGTTGATCTTTTAACCCACATTGAGATTGTATTGCCTAGTCATAGTATGATTCAATTCTGTACTTAGTAAATAAGATTTTTTAAATGAATATAGGTACCTACATTAGGTAGAGTTTGACTGAATACTTACGTCATAAAGGTATATTAGAACTTAGAAGTGTATCGACTCTACTATGAGTGATTTGAGTAATTTGATTAATTAGAACACCAAGTTTTCTGTTTTATGCCAAAACATGTACAAATCTTGCTTTGTTACCATTATGGGGAAGTAGAGATTTTGTTCAATATCAAAAATCTGCAAAAAAATTGTAATTCACGAACCTCCCCAGTTAAGGGTCAATTTTAGAACAAAAATTCAATTTCCTTTAAAAAAAACACATTATTCGCATACGAACTCCACCAAGATTTATAAATTCTAGTGGAATCAGTGGAAATGAAACATTAGCAAGCTCAATGAAAACAATGACTCTAAGTATAGGCCGTTATTATAACATTCTATTCAGAAATATAACAAATAGGTACAGTCGACCGCACCATACAATGCATCCTTGGTACAAAATAGATCTTATTGTAACTACATAAATGCTACAATATTAAACTTGATGTACCTGTCTTGCCTTGCGATGGTGTTTTGTCTATAATGTCGTGGGTCGAGGACACGACTTCCTTTCGTTTGTCGTGATAATACAAAATGGCTGCTTACCGTATTATTAGTTACGTAAACTAACGAATCTATTGCGATTTCCTTTTAGTGATCAAAAGAACTGTGCCGCGGTTTCCCAAAGAGCTCTGTCGTGACAGAAATGGCACACCATTTATCTAATTTAGATGGTGTATTTTTGGATACTTTTAGTTTGTCCGAATTGGATTTCGGATTATTAATGTTTTAAAAGGGATACCAGCTAATGATCTTAGAAGAAGATCGAAAAATAATATCTTAAGAGTCTAATTTTAAAAGAATGTCAATTTTCTATTTTTTTTTATTTTACCCTGTGTCCCTCTGGCATTTTGTGTAGTTGTAATAAATGCGATTTTAATTACAAACAATTACATATTAACATCCTGATTGTTTACTATACCAACCTAATAAAACAATAAAATTCACAAACGTACCTACGTGATGTTTGGTGCTTTCGGATCACGTATTTCCAACATACAAATCTCATTCGCGGTTGTTTTCTGTTTTGTTTCTGGTTTCCTTTGAAACTACCGATTATGGTAATAAACTTATTTATAAATTGATGAACTTTCCAATAATTTTGATATGAAACGGAACAAGAATTCTATCAAGATTACGTTTAGGATTAAAATTCATAGTTTCTTTGATATTTTCCCGCCTATTTTGTGAATGCATTTTCCCGGTCTTTACAAATTTCCGCATGTACCTACTTAAAGAAGAATAATTAATTTAGTAAGGTAGAGATATTTCTTGTTAATTATAATATCTGAAACATGAATTTTCTCCTGAAGGAAAGACTCCATATTTTTGTGATGGATTTGATGACATATTTTTTATATTATGTTTGGCGTGAGTAGCTAGTTATTTATAATAACTTATCTATTGTTTTAAGTATTGTTTTATTCTGTTAAGTAGAACACTAACTTACATAAATAGCTCTTTTGTAGATCCAACATTGCTACTGTGCTATCTTGAACTATTTATGAGTATTACAAGTCGTATCAAAATAGCGAATGTTGTAGGTACCTAAGAAGTGACATTTAATTAATAATAGAATGATTGCTTGCTATGTTTACAAGTTAATTTACTTTAACGCACAAATAAATAGTGATCTAAAATAGGTTACTATAATTCCTACTCTGTAGACAATTAACCGTTTACTTAGCTTTATTTAATAAAGGATCAAGTTTAGTGATTGATTTTTTATAAATAAGTTTATATAGTGTTTTGATCAATTTATCAGCGATAAAGTTTTTGAGTCCGCCTGGCTAGCTACCCGGCATTGTTGTGTTCCGGCAGTTGGAGGTAAGGTAGTCAGTTCCTCTGTGGTTGAGGATTCTAGATGAAGTTTGTTTCCAACTCCGGCCTGATCATCACTCTCCTTCAGGTGCAATACAGACCAAGAACTTCCTCGCTGTGGATTAAAGATATTTGTATGACAGTATTGAAAATTAGGCAGAAGCTAACAGTCTTTAGATAGACATTACAGCTTAAACTTAAAAGCTTAGGCTTACTTTATTTTGAATTCTTAAACATAATTTTACTCAGGTCGAGATGGTATGGTAATATTTGTTGATACGATGCACATGAATTGGACACGAATTACCAAACCAGGCAGACTGGTTTGGGCCTAGGCTGGTGGTAGCCTTGACTGTACCTACACGGTTCACTAATTAAAGATGTCAGTAATTGTCAGGCACTCAAATATACATATAAATAACTTTAAATCCTAAATAACGTAAATGCCATATTAATGCTTCTTAAGTTTGTTGTTGTAGCTAGCGATAATAATTTATGATGGACGCAATGTGATGAGTTGCATGAATTTTCATTTTTTTAGGATTTCGTGGAAGACGATTATAGGCTCTCTTTTCTTTTTGATGAGGTAAAATAGAAAACCCATGATTTCTTTAAAAAAAAAATTTGTCAATTATTTTAAAATTAATTTTAAACATTTGCCATGTGTAAACACATAAAATTACATGGCTTTTATTTGAAACTGACGAAAGATATTGATAGAATTATGATTATGCGGGATTTGCGAACCGTCTTCTGTTTAAATCCATCATGAGATCGTGTTTCACTCAGTTATACATTACAAACACACAAGAGATCTCAGATATCTTTTACTTTTTTCCTGGTGCTAACCTTTTTATTTGTCTTTAATTTAAAACGCACTAGATCGCAAGTGCTAAATTAATTGGACAGTAGCAAAAAAAAAATTAAAACATTTATTTTGCATAAAAAATAAGTTATTTGGAAATTAACTGCACTTACCGGTTCACTTGCCGCTTAAGTAAACGTGCATAAAATATTGCACGAGTCAAGTTTTAATATTATGCATGCTTTAAGTTTAATTTACCGATTATATCTAATTAGCCATCTGATTTAAAGAAAGACTTAACGGTTCGCGGACTCAAGCGAATTTACTTACGGAATTACAAATGATTCGGTTCCAAGGCAAGATGGCGAAATGATAGTTGATGTTGCAGTCGGAGCCATTATCTGACACGCTTGTAAATAAATAATTTTAGTTACTTACTGGCCAAGACATTTGACTGTCTTACTGATTTAACACTTTAAGACCTTCACCACATAAAGTCCCTGGCGGCAACTTATGTGTTAACCTATCTATCATGGTTATGGTTATGGTCATGATACAAAATTTTTTGGATACAATATCAATAAAGGTGTACCTTTGTTCAACAATAGGTACCATTGGTATTGTTGAACGAAGAGGTGGACACAAGGTGGACCGACGACCTCATAAAGGTAGTAAAAGGGCGCTGGATGCGGGCCGCTACCAATCGGCCATTGTGGAAATCATTGGGGGAGGCCTATCTTCAGCAGTGGACGTCCTTTGGCTGAAATGATGTTGATGATGATAATTAGTGTCGAATAAAAATAATCTGACAAGAAGTCACTGGTAATTAGCTAATTCAGGGTGTAAAGGCTCAGTTCATCATTGTTATCCCCTGCGCGATTCGAACCCACTCCCTTAGCTGGCTTGCAGAACAGTAGGTACCTACGCGAAGCAACATACCAGGCGATTGTCAAATCTTGTATGTTGACTGTATGTTATCCTATTAAAGATCTTTATTCAACATTGTCGTGCATTACAATAGAAAATCAAGTCGTTCCGCAATCAGCAAGTTCAGGATTTAGTCTATTTATAATCTTTACAATGTGCCAATGTATCTCTGAAAAGCATTGGGCAGTGAAAAGGTTAACAGAGATTAAGAAATCATCGACGATACTTGCTGATTGTTTGACTATTTCGGTTGAAAGTTCAAGTAGCTCATTTATAATAATAATAGCTAAATAAATGGTTCTAAAAACATCAAGATTGGCTACCTTAATTCGTCGAAATTCATTGAGGTCTGGAAAACGGGACTTAATGAAAGGAGAAAATCTGAACGAATTTCTTTCTTTGGGCTTGAATTTCAGTAGCGATAACAACAAAACCTTTTCGTTTTTTCTTCAAATAGTTATTGGAGTATGAAGTGGTGACTATGAAAAGAAAACTTTAATAAGTTTTCAGGAGAAAACGAACGGACTTCTTTCTCGATAATAATTCCAGAAATCCATAGGTTTCTGTGGGATATTTTGAATGGAAGGGCGAAATCTAATAATTTTTATTGCAATTTTCGAAATATTTAACTGTCTTCTTAAATATTATTGGAGTTAGAATTGTTGTTCGTAAACTTATCTTTACAACACGTATAATTTAAATTGACGGTCAATGTAAATCGGATTCCATGTTAATTTAGCTCTTTTGTTTTACGAAACATTAGTATCATAACTAAAAATACTTAGTCTAAGTAACATAATAATATTATGTTAAAATATTATTAGAATTGTAAATTGAGGAAAATGAACATTGTTGAATTTATTCGTAGAATTTAAGTCCGGGTTATTACGTCAAATGAAATCGGTCCCACCTATTATATCATTATTTTATAATTATGCAGTTTTTTTTTCGTTTAAAACACAACTTTTTCTTGTTTTACTAGTTTTTTTACTATTCCTAACTTGCAATTAAATATACAATGCGGAAATATCAATTCATTGTTATTCAATACCTATTTATACCGAAAAGTTGATTATGTCATGTAATAATTATGCTTTAGACAAACTTGGATGCTTATAAGTGTTTGTTCAAATAAGTACATATTAGTTACCCATTTATGTATGTCTTTAAGTAAATAAATATAAAGTGGCAAGTTAGTACATAATTAAATAGATAACTTATTGATAGGAAATGATATCATCGATGTAAAGTTTGTTTTGTTACGTTTTGGGGGCATTCCCCAATCGTCACCAAGTAGTTCCTAGAATTCTTATTTACTTTAGATTTACCCAAATAATTTACTTATTGATAACAGTCCTATACCTAAAATGTCGATGTTTAATTAGCTATTATTTATTCGTGTATATTTTTTTTTACTTATGTATCAACTTTGAAGATTTTTCTGAAAAACTGCTAGACTAGTTTTAATTATTGCAAATACTTAGTCTAAGTCTCGTTTGACATCGCTTTTCCTTATTTTTCTTGATTCATAAGAAGGAAAATATTTAAAATAATAGTGGTGTTATTCATTTTGTTTTATTGTAAAATCCCTTGACCACGAAGATTTATTGATGTTTAGCTACCTGCTTAAACTTAACTTTTTATTTTTATTTATTTCCAAAAAAAGTTTTGTTTTTGCATTACATTATTATTGGTTTAATAAATTATGTATTTTTATGTTTTTGCATTAAATCATTATTAATTTGTTGACTAAATTAAGTATTTTTGTGTTCAAGCTTTTAAAATTAGAACTCACCGGTTGTTAAATCCCATCAAAGTTCAAAACAGTGTGTTCCTAGAAGCATGGACGGTAGTGATAACATCCTCTTATAGGTGCAACATTGAACCACTAACAATACAACGGATTACCGCGAAAACACCAAATAAACGGTATTCTAAAAGTTAGTTAAACTAACAGCACAGTCACGGTTCACTTGGATTATTTGGAGAGTTTTAACTACTCACTTACTGTCATTGGGAACTTGTTTTTTTTTCGATAAAACTCGACGCGGCCGCGGTATTTTTAGATCGCGAGAACAACCCTACTGCGGCAAAACGAGCGGACGACTAAATGTTTACTTCTCAACCGTCTAGTACTCGACTTGATCGCCTTGCTTGAACTTTGATTTGGTTCACGAAGGTTTAGGAAACTTGGCAAACAAAAATCGCCGGTAGGTGTCGCTGTTGTATTTGGCCTGTTTTGTGCCATCTAGCGGTCATATTTTGTACTAAGGTATGTGTGGTATGGACGGTGTAGTTCTTACTTTAATTTCTAGATGGCGCAGAATCAAGTACATTACAACGCAGTCTTATGTACTAAATTAGTACTAGATTGTGAAGGATGCAATGCTTTTATTAGACAATCAATAGGGTGTAGTGTAATGATAACTTTACTACACATTTTATGTATCTATACACAGATGTCACTTTTTGTTGATTGTTTTATTTTGTAACAATAAGGCAGAATGTCGATAAAAATAAAATAAAAGCCCATAGAAATTGATGCTGCAAACTATTTATTAATAAAATCAGAATTCCATTAATCAAGCGAAGTCGTTGTTTATTGACAATGTAACATTATAGCAATTAACATAATTTGATTGAATTTTAATACTGTGAAACATACAAAGTGCTGCAAACCCAAAATAATTCTCGTAGCTTTCGAGTTTACCGACAATTTTATTGCAATTCTATCAGGCAGACGCCTTTTCATCGTGGTCGTGGGTTCAATTCCCAACTAAGATTCGGCAGTCGATTTTTTCAATATTTATATCAGATTGAGATTAATTAATTATGAAAACATTAGTTTTTATATTGATGTATTTGTATATGGGTATAGTAGGTAGGTAGTTAGAGACTTTCGTTTTTGTTTTTTTTTTCCCTGAAAGTATTTTCAATTACGTTAAGTTACGTACCTACTGTAAAAAAGTCTAATGTGTTTTCCAGTGTAACTCAAAATCAGTCTAATAAGGGCGACCGGATCTACCCTTACTGCTCACAGGAGTCCCACTGCTGGTAGCCGGGTTCCCACCGATGATCCTGAACCACGGAAGCTCCTCTGCTTCATCTTTTCCTTCATCAAATACATCAGCATCATCATACGTCACCGGATTTTGTTTATTCTTCTTCGTGGTGGGTGACACTCTGTTATTATTTTTTATCTGCTTATCCAGCAACTGTAATGCCTCCAGAAATTGATTTAGAGCGCTGTTTCTCTTAGTGTGTTTATTACGTTGACCCCATTTCCTTTCATCCTTCTTCTGGGAACGGGTTTGCATTTCAATCTGCAATCTCTTAATCTGCTGCGGATTTAACTTCTTAGTACCACTACTTCTTCTTATACCTGAAGGGTTATACTGGTTTAGATACTGCCATTCGTAGAATTTCTTCTTAGGACATTTTCCAGATGGGCATCTAATATTGTTGTTACTAGTTTTTAAAGCCCAGTAATCAAATTCCTTCCTATACGACACTCTTGGGACGTACGTTTTTCCTAATGGAATAACGCCTAAAATCTTTGGAGGACTTACTAAGGTAACCAAAACCGCTTCCAAATACGGCAGATTTGATGGCATTTCGTATTTGTCGCTATCTTTAACGGTAAACAAACTGTCGTAAGCCACAGAATGACCAATCAGAATCGGTCGCAGTTTCAAATTGGCTACATTCAAGGCCTTTCCTTTAGAGTCTATCAGCACTCCATCCTTGGTCACAAACATACCGTTTTCGTATAATGTTTTTTCTAATTGCTGCTTTAGTGAAGAAAGATCAAAGTTTTTGTTTGGGGACTGACCTGTATTTTGTATCTTGTGCATTTGCTGATCAAACCACTTGTCAAAGGTGACATATTCGTATATCGTGCTGTATAAATTATTTAGTTGTTGCACTTGGTTTACCGATAATTTATCACTAGGACTTTCTTGAGGCTCATCATCTCTAATTCCCGGCAATTTTAATCCTGATTCTAATTCTGGTTCTGTGACTAAGTTTTTTGGGCTATCATCTGTTGGTACATCAATATCGTCAAAGGCGTCAGGTAAATCATGTCCAGCGTACGGTGAAACATAATTATTTGCAGGTTCACTTAAAGAGTTATCGTCCTCTGTTGGCTGATTTTTGTTTTCATCTACCAGCGAGTTAGGAAAAGCATCTTGACTATTTGGGTTTACAGGTGACTTATCGTCTGAGTTTGAGATAAAAGAAATATTATTGGAATCTGTACTTTCAGGACGATTGTTATTAATTTGGCTTGCAAACGGCGAATCACTGTCTCCCTGGTTTATAAAGGTCCCTTTATCATTGCCCAAAGGCACAGTCACATCCTCTTTAAATAGTGAGTTCCCGGGAAGGAAAATGTTATTATCTGGGGAATTTAATGAATGCAATATGTCACTATTAACCTTTCCATTTTCTGAAGCAATCACAGGGTTAAGTTTTGGATCATTGATAAACGAAGCATAATTTTGTATACCTTCGGGTTTTTCTGCGTTAAATCTATTAGAGTTCAAATCTACAGGATTTGTGTTTGTTGATGGATCTTCTTCCAATACATAGGAAGGTGGTGCTTGAGGTTGTACGGGATTCTCATCAGTAGGGTCAGCGTAGCCAGTAAGATCAGCTGGAGTGGCGTCTAATAGATTTCCTGCATCATTTCTTTTCAGATCAATGGCCCTATCAGGATCAAACAGTCGTTGTACTGATTCTGAACCAACGTTAGTGACTTTGTCTCCCTTTTCAAATTTCAAATCTGGGAGCAGCAGTTGCTTCTCCTTGGAAGGTGTGAATACCTTTAGATTCTTGTCTGCGTCTTCGTATAGGTATACCACCAGTCTTTTTTTATCACCTTGCAGTGCGTCTGCGATGGTAGGTCCTTCTTTGATACGACAGAGACAGTATTCGTTACTGTCGGCGACTTTAGAGCGAAGACCGAGCCTTGGCTTGGCAGAAAATCCAAGATGTGCTTCGCTGAAACATACATCTCCGTTATTATTTTGTACGTTTTTTGTGTAACATTTGATCAAAGCACGTTATTTAGGCTTACCTAGGATAAGAAGTAAAAACTATCAGGATAAGGAAAACCAGCATCTAAAAATAATGCCTTCATTAATAATCAAGCTTAAAGACAAAAAAAAATTACATGTACAAGTATTAAAAAATATTTACCTTTAAAGCCTCCATTTGCACCAAATTCGATGAACAGACTACTTTTTCGCATACATTTCTGAGGCTGAGTCATTATGGAGAGTTTGTGGTCAATTTATACCCATAAAAATGGCAGTATAATGAATAATTAGAATAATTAGTGCGAACATTCCATAATTAGCAAAGTAAACGCATTTGTTGTAACAAATTATATTATCAACTGCTAATAGAATCCTGAAAATAATTACCTCGATAGTAACAGAAGTAAGTACCTTTACCATTCAAGGTAACAAAAAACAAAAGTAGCTGATGTTTTTTCCAAAACTATCAACAAATTATTATAATCATTCATCAATAAGTCAAAGATTGTTCTTGGGTACTTGGGTTCCGTTTGTGTAGTGTGATATGATAAAATTACATTTTGATTCGAAAGAATAAAATTATTATTTACTGTAGTAAATAAAGTGGTTATGAAATATCCGAGTTTGTTTTTCGACATATTTTATACTTTCCTAATCACCGCAACATAAAAAACTTTTTCGTTCGAACGACGAAAGAAGAAAACGAAAAATGACACCTGTCAAAAGCTTAAATTTCAAACGATTGTCAACGTAAAATGGACGCTGATAAATAAAAACATGAATACACCGAAAATCCACCACCTCTCGTCTCAGATTGGGCAGAAAATAATATCTTCCACCAGGATCCCATACTTTGGAGTCCGTAATTCCATTTTGTCCAAGAAGAAGAGTGGTCTGGGATGGATGGCAGTTCCAACTCGAGGGTATACCATTCCATCTACCCCTGGATCTGGTGCTGGTAAGGGAGGGGGTGCAGGGGGCTCCGTGAGGGAATCCGGAGGGGCTTTAGGCCAGTACGGAGCTGCCCATGAAGAAGAATTCTTCTATAACAAGCAGAGGGAGCAGCTGGAGAAGATGAAAACAAAACTGAAGAAGGAGGAAGCTAAACCCCCGAAGATTACGAGGAAGGAAGGTGGTGAAGACCATTAGGACTGTATAGTTTATATTTTGATACTCTGTTGAAACCGATCTATTACATTTTGAACTCTGAATAAAACAAGTTTTAAGTATTTGTAGAGTACTATTTTACTTCAACGTCTCAACGAGTTATAAAACAGTGAAATTAGAGCTCCTAAAATCTTTCAAAGATGAATTTCTGTACTTAGGTTTAGGTTATAGTGATAAAAGAACTCTTATTTTTGATATCGGTCATAGTCTACTGTCATCATCATCATCATCATTTCAGCCACAAGAAGTCCACTGCTAAACATAGGCCATTGGTAGCGGCCTGCATCCAGCGCCTTCTTGCTACCTTTATCAGGTCGTCGGTCCACCTTATTTGTGGACGTCCTACGCTGCGTTATATTCTACTGTGATTGAACGTAATTCAACGTGATAGATTTTATAGTGTTCTAATCATAAAACAGGAGTTATAAAACACTCAGCATAATAAATTCATTTTTAACAAAATAATATTATAACCCTGGGGTGTAAACATCAGCAGGCCAGCGGGGTCACAGTGCATCATACATCTCCAGTCCTTGAGATGATCAATGTGCCTTGATTGACAGGCAGGAGTGAGCAACAGTTGAACTTTAAAATGATAAGTTTTATAATGATTTTGTTTTAAATTTTATGACGTGGTTTAAGCTAGTTAAAATGATCTTTTATTTATTAATTATTTGGAAAATAATAAGTATCCTTTTTGAACACTAAAAGAAAATTTAGTTTTTCAGCAAATTACATTGCTCTACATTTTTACTGGAACTGATTCTGCATTTGGTTTAAATTAAAGCACGTTAGTTAGTTAATAGGTACCCACGTATTTAAGTGTATTAAGACAGCTCATAGTGTTTGAAGACAGGGGAAGAAAGGGAATTCTACGTCCTTGTTAAAAAATATGGAAGGGTTTTGCGTTATACTTTTTTGGTAATATCTGTACTGCTTACCGAAAAGTAGTAACTGATATTGCCCCGAAAGTAGTGGTAGGGCAAGCTATATTTAGGACGTGTATAAGAGCCCTGGAAGGGCTAAGTACTGATAAAAAAACTTTGATTTTAACTCGGTTTTCTTTAAATAAAACCACGTGACCACACAAAATTAACCACTCGGTGCGCGCGCGCCGCCCGCCGCGCGAGTGGAGAGGTCATATTGTAATTTAATTAAACCCACTCTCTTGCGCATCGCTCATTTACTGCATGCTATCTTCATTATAGACTTTTCTCTTAATTGTTAAAATTAATAACTATTGTTTTAGTAGGAAGAGTTAGAAGATAGAAGTGTTTCTCGCTTATACATAAGTACTAGTTTTAGTAACTTTACATTTAAATTTTTTGAAGTCTCCTTAGCTTCATGGGACTATTCCCACCTCTCATTCCCACCGCTGCAATACCTGTGTAGCCAGGATCTACAGCTTGACTGCCATAAAACCCAACCAATGAAGGTCAAGTTTGTCCCGGGGGAAGGTTAAACTGTCATTGGGCCCGCAACGAAATTAATCAGAAGAACATAGGTGTTCGAAGTTAAGGTTCGACTTCCCTCCATTGCAAAGTCTCCTTAGCTTGCTAAACGTTTTTATTGATAGACGGAAATCTAATAATTAGATATTCAGTAGTCAGACACGTGAGAGATAAATAAATCAATTAATCTCCCAGTCGCTAATTAAAACCGATGAATTAAATAATCTGAAACATGACTATAGCCTAGTCGTAGTTGTTTGCCAATTAATTAAATATTGTAATTGTTACTTCGATAGTGAGTGTAGTGGAAGTTTATAAATGAAAAGAGTGGACTGTATGAAATTAATTATCTATTCGGTATAAATTTACAATGTTATCGAGACCGTTTTGTGCAAGGTCGTTGAAGAGAGTGCGTCAGGATCGTCTTCTTAGATGTTCGCTCGCGAACCGAACATTGCTCGTTCGTTCGCCGAACGCTCGCCGCTCCCTCCGGTCACGCCGCCCGCGGGCAATGTCCGTGAGTAGACAGTAATAAAAAATATGGATATAATAAATACTAACACTATCAAAATGATTTCACAAATTGAAGTCTCTACAATGATTTGAATTCCCGTTACATACATTAGGCTGGGTTGCACCATCTTAGTTTAACTTTAACAAACGTCAAAAATCTATCAAAATCCATACAAAAAGCACCGGTTATCGTCAAAGTTACGGTCAAAGTTAGGTGGTGCAAGAGCGCTTGTAGACATCCGTTTTTTCACCGGACGACGGACCGTCAAAAAACGGATATCCTTTGTTTGCTGTCAATTTTCTCGCCGGACCTATGTCCGATGCATGTGCACACGTTCATTATAAACCATACGCCACCGCTAAATCCGGTGAAAAAATCGGGCCGTTGTCCGGTCAAAAAAACGGACGTCTACAAGTGCTCTTAGGATGCCCTTCTTGCAATATTAAATGAATTGTAATTGTATAGGGACCATTCTCATAAGCGTCCTTCAGTATTAGGTAAATAATCTATAATTACATTATGTACACAGTAGCAGATCAAAAATCAATTTGTTTTCTTTGCACGATTCTCACAGTTTATTGAGTAACTGAATTAATCTTTTGAGTTTTGAGGTCGGCCCACACTTGTAGCTAAGATGTGAGAAGCTAAATAATGTTTAATTTTCTTACGGTTATGGTGACTAAAATCACAGTAGATTATCGTGTACAAGATGGTAAAATGATGGGTCGAAAATTTTACTTTTTCAGTTGGAAAACAATTTTTTTCAGAAACTTTACGATGAATAGACTTGAAATAAAATGGTAAGTTTGTAATGGATGATATTTAAATAATCTTTTTATGTGAGCATAAATCATGAAAACCTTTTTTATGCACATTTCAATTAATTTATAGAAGTAACGCAGAACCTGGACGCTACAATATACTTAGGTCTACCTGTATTTACAGGTGCAAAGTTGTTTTGCACTTTATTTTAACTTAATGTTGTAAAATGTGTTTGTTCTTCCCGGTTAAGCTTACTTCCACCCTCTGGCCTGTTCACTACTTTCCATTACTTTCCATCAGGCAAGTCATGTCACTTAAAAAAGTCTTTATTTTATTTCAAAGTATACCATATCTTATCTTATCTCGGGCCGCGCATGAGCGCAGTGCACGTCGACCCATTGGGATCTTTTGTGCTTCCCTATACCTTATATTAAGTACATATACCATAACATCGCTTAGCATAGCTTGAAGTGGCACACCGGCCGACTTCCGTGGAGTCTTGAGTCTCAACTCAAGAACTTGAGTGATGGATTGATGGCTTATTACACGCTCGCAATTAACTCTACAACGGGTCATTGACTCTACATAATTATAAGTTAGGTAAGGAGGTATTAATGATGCGAATCTTATTGGAGTATTGGGGTTTCCATATTGGAAAAGGCAATATGTATTAAATGTTCCAAAAAAATAGTAGGTCGTCAAGGCTTCAACAAGTATATTATAATGAAAAAATGCTGGTCGAAGCGGCACAGATTCAAAGTCTTCCTGCAACCTGAAACAATAATACAGTGTGAGTCACGATAAAGTGCACTATATAGGAAAAAGGTGAAACTAGACCTATTTTTATCGACAAAAAAGTGGTCAAGAATTTTTGAGATTAAAAAAAAGAAATTATAGATTTTTTTTCTTGCAATTACTTATTGTAAAGAAAACGTAATAACTTTTAAACTAAGAGGTGTATCCTGATAAAATAAAAACATTAATAATGATAAATAACAGATAATACTAAAAAATACATAAAATACTCAGAAAATGGCAACAAATAATAAAAAAAAATACATTTTGAGAAAAATCTGCATTTTTAATTCATGTTTTTTTGGTTATTTGATAAATTTCTCCAAATAATGCCCCCATAACAGGTGGTTTTTATTACTTTGTATTATTTTCTATCGTATTACCTTTGTAAAACCAAAAATCTCATGTCTCTATTCCTATCACAACATTTGCAATGAGCGTTTGTACCAGTATTTTCGGAGCCTATTCAATTCAAAACAATCAAAAGTGTTTTCTCTTGATAATAATAGTGTAGATAATGTAAATCAAGATCAACGTACGTGAATAAAAGCAATTTTATTCGCAAACGATTCTGTTTTCCCCCTTTACTCGTGGTTCCAGTTTGCATCGATCGTTGTAGCTTCAGCCTTAGTCGGCTGTACACGTTGTGCCGCGCTAAGCATCGCCCGGAAGGCAACATAATACCTCGAGACTGGTTAGCTAGATGGCGCTGTGCTTACTTGACTCGCGATTCAATTTGATTTTATCAAACTTTATGAATAATCATTTAATGTTGACCTCTGTAGGTTACTCAGAGAAAACGTCTCTTCTTGAGAATTTTTGACAGCAACGCATTCAGTATATCAATACCAAGGTATCTGATATACGAATAATGCGTTGCATAGATATCACACTGATCTTTCTTATTATTATTGCCTAAAATAGTATGGGCCAGACTGGGTTTTAAGCCGTAATTTACTTTTAAATAACTACCCCTACCTAACTGAATTTGTTTCTTTACTAATTTGTGAAGAAATAAAAAATACGCATTTTTCAGGCCATACAAAGCAAAAAGTACTTCTCACCGGGCAAAGTAATCGATTCGCATTCAACTCTCATTATGATCAAATCAATAAGAAATAATAACCCTCTAATTCTCACCGAAACTGTTTCCCACGTAAAAAATACAAGGAAAAAATGTAGATCGTTCGTCTACCATACATACTCAGCTAAATTACAATAAATCAAACCTGTGTATGGAAGTAACACCTACCTCTTAGTAATCAGAAACACATCATCAATTTTGCTATTTCATTAACGTCTATAGATCATGCATCAAAAATCATGTTGTGTACAGTAGCACGAACCATCAAAAATGTAGAGTCAACTGGATGCAATGACCCTAGCGCCAAAACGAAGAACCATCAGTTAAAAAAGCTACCGAAGCTCTATTTTGACCATTATTTTCATGACCTTAAAGTTTACATGCCATTAATTAAATGTTAATTTTAAATTTGTGCTCTAACATCATCTTCTTCTCACCATTCAACTGATTTTAAATTCTATTGTTTACAAAATAAGAGTCATCGATATTTCTGAAGTTTTAACCACTTGCCCGTCGAAACCGAATCGTGTCCAAAAGCAGTGGACCGCAAAATGGAAGCTCCCAAGATACGTTCAAAGAAAAAGTAATAAATGGTCCTGTATGAAATATTATACAAAACGAGCACTCGACGTGTGGCAGCTAACTGCGGAATTCGAGAGGTTAAATTAATGTCGATATTTGGTGTTAGATGTTTACATTCACTGATTTGATTGCATGAGCTTGGGAGCGTGGTTTTTATGAGAGCCACTTGTGCGTGCGACTTCGTACGTTTTCGCCCAAGTTCTCTTACTTATGGGTCTGCTAATAAATTCTCATAATTTATCAAAATGTCCGAATTGTCGAAGCACACTATACTTACCATACAATATTCTAGTGTTATTCCATTATAAAGGTCGAATGGTTTAACGGATCACAGAACACAAACAATGTGAAAACGTATGTTATTGGAAAAAGTGGTAGTTTACGACCCAAATACTCGAACTTGCACCATCATATTTTAACAAACGTCAAAAATCTGTCAAGCTCCATACAAAAATCACCGGTTATTTAGGTGGTGCAAATTCAGCCTTACAGTCTGTTGAGTTATAGCTAACATCTTATTATTAGGTACTGCATCATCAGATCATTTTAGTCTCCACTGCAAAAGCACAATTATTTCTTCGCTTAAGTACTAAGCCTTTAGTTGTGAAGGACTAAGGCATTATGAAGGACTTGGCCTACATGCACTCCACACGCTGCGCTTACGGTTTGGGGAGGTCTGATGTCGCGTATTTGTCCTTTAGTTCAAAATGTACAATCAGAATACATTAAAGAACTTTGAATTTGAGTTTTGAGTCGCTTACGACATCCAAGGGAAGAATCTTCGTTTCAGCCAATTTGCGTCCACGGCCACACAGTACAAACATTTGTGTACATGAACATGACATATTTGTTAGTAAAAAAAAGTATGTTTATGGGTATTTCTCATCGCCACGGTTCTCATCGTCACCTTCGTGGCGAATTTTATTTCTAACTTATTTCAACTTTTTGTAAACAAAAATTGTAGCGCTTGATGTGAAGATTGTATTCTCAGTAAATCAGTCAAATAGTGAGTCTCGTTTGGAAGCTTTAACGTTTTGAATTTTTTGATGCCACGAAGGTGATTCTGTACTTCACAGCAATAATTATTTCAAACTTTACTACTGTAAATGACTCTTAAGTGTTTATAAAACATATATTTTGTCTTATTTTCATAGATAAATAGCAATAACATAATATAAATAGGTACCTACTTAAATACAAGATAAAATTTTACCGATTAGGTCACCTACTAAGTTACAAGATTCTACGCAATTGGTTTTAAGGGTGACACTGGTGGCATTCTGAAATGCTAAAGAAGCAAAAAACGGATTATCAGTACCTCAATAAAAAAGAACTCTAACTGATTATCAGTCCCTCAACAAAAATATATTTTTTATTTAGGCCAGAGGGCCTCGTATTTTTGTTGTACAACTTTTAACTCAAACTTCAGATTAAATTTATCTTACAAACAGATACACAGTCACATATACAGACATACATACAGTCATACAGACAGACAACAAAAATAAGAGGCCCTTATTTATTTATTGATGTACTGATCTCTACTTTACCACGTATAATTATTATTATTAAAATATTGTAAAAACATAAACACCAGTCACTATATTTTAAAATAAACCAAAGCAAGAAATCACTTTCGTGGCCTAAAATCACCTTCGTGTATAAAACACCACGAAGGTGATGCCACGAAGGTGACGAAAATTTTAGTTTTTTATGAATTATCCTTAAATTTGAATTTAACGGTTCAAGTCGAATACTACACAAATAAGTCTAACATGTTAAGTTTTCAATGGCAAAGTTTCAATTAAATTGTTTAAATTTTAGAGGTAGAAAATATTGTTCAAGCAAGCGACGGTATGTCTATGGACAATCACAAAAAGCTACGTATTTCTTTCGCAGAGCGACGATTGACCTATCTCACCTCCCCAATGGTCGAAGCGTGACTGATGTTAACCGAATAGAACGCTATGATTGGTTGCTGGTGTTCAGTTCAACGGCAATCTTGTATTATTACTCAAAATTTTAGGTACCTAAAATCGTGTGACCAACGTATTTCGCTTTCTCAATTCAAAATAATTATAAGAAGATATTTTTTTTGACTATTGTGTGGAAAGTATATTTAATTACGATGATTTTAGTATATGCTACACACAAATTGAATAAAAATTGTGAATGCAGTAACCAAATGTTTCATTTCAACCGAAGGTGTGACACGATGAGAACGCGAAAAATGACCCCGTTTTTTATCGTTTCATGTGATTTTTTCGTATTACTTTTTCTTCTTTTACGATAAAATTTATTTTGTATGTAGCTAAATAGATATTTTATCATCTGATTTCAAAGGTATTGTTCTAACTTATACCGTTTATGAACTATTATTGTGTGACCATCAAATTTGAGTGTAAATGAGAAGTACCCTTATATTCGTTGTTTAGTACCCATAGTAAAAGCTCTGCTTAGTTTGGGACTAGAGGCGCAGCAGTGTAAAAATGTCCAAGGATATATTTTGTAGTACTTTTGGGTAGGTCCACCGGCGTCTTTGTATGCCGCCAAAGCATAGACAAAGTAAGCATTTACAATGCGCCGCCGCAAACTTATTTGTGCGCTCGCGCAGATCCATTACACCACTTACTAAATCCTCGGCAAAAGTGTATTTCAGAGGCCGCCGCGCTAATTCCCCGCTTTGAATGTAGGCGCCGATTCGAAGTGACCAGTGGTCCGTTAACGTTTTTAATCTTTAAATCTGGCTGCCACAGAGTTTCGATTGTAGAGCAGTGTGCAATATTTTTGTTATGAGACAGTCATATAAAAGTAAATAGTTCAGCCTGATGTTTCTTTTATACTTTCTCATCATCATAATTATCATTTCATCCACAAGACGTCTACTGCTGAACATAGGTATCTCCCAATGATTTCCACATCGCCTAGTTGGTAGCGGCCTGCATCCAGCGCCTTCCTGTCGCTTTCTCATTGGCCAGGGTAAGGAGAATAATAGAAAGAGTAGAAAAATCGTACATTCTTTGGCGATCGCAAAATATTCATTTCTTTTCTTTTATTGTTTCAGATGAGCGTCCCAGTGCAGTCCTGAAAAAAGAGGAGAGTGAAATGACATGAAAAAAATGGTTGAGCCAACCAAATCTTGTCCACAGCTGGACATAGGCGTCCCCCATGGATTTCCACAATGCTGAAATTAATAACTTCTTACTAACATCGATAAAATGTTGTGAAAATTGAAAACTTTAATGTTCCTTACACTTTCCTGTCACACACAATTATCCTAACATTAACGGCCGTCCCCTTCGTACGCGTGGACCCCGTTTTACTCCCTTAGGGGTGGGATTTCTTAAAATCCGTTAATTCTACACCCTATAAGGAACATACCTGCCTTTCAAGATTGTAGGTGTTATAGTTTCTGAGATTTCGTGATTAACCTCTCAGCCCCCAAGTGGTAGCCGGCTGCCGCGTAACAATTGATTTTATCTATTGCGTCTATATTCGCGGAGCTTGAAGGATTAATCAATGAGTGGTATTTCGCTTTTATTTAAACACATTTAATAATAATTTTAATTACATAATGATTCCAGGTCGCATATCTATGGCACCCACCGGCCGGCAGATAGGTAATCGCAAAACATCCAGACGCTCACTGATCTTCAATCGGCGACTGGTCAAAGAAGGCGTAACTGTGCGACTGCGCACCGACAATACAGCATCCCGAAGAGATTTTCTGCTACGATGCCTCTTGTACGTACTACGACATGGTAAACATATTAGTTTCTTATGCATTTTGTAATAAGGTTCGATTTTGCAGCAAAAATGTGCAGTGGATTGTACCTACTTGAAAGTGAAAAAATGCGTTTGCCACACGCACTTTATGATATGACCGCGCGATATTTGTTTGTATCTAGTGTGTATATTCAAAATAAATAATACGCCTTTGTGTGGCCACGAGTGGTGCTCAGACACATTTTACATGTGCTTCAGTGGTTCTCACTGGAGATTCAGGATAATGGAGTGGACTTACTGGACAACAAAGATTGGAGCACGAATGATAGTTCTCGTATGTAACATTATTATTGTAAAGTTTAACATGGTAGGTAAGTCGTGAAAAGAAACTAGTGATTAACTGTAGGTACCTGTGATACAGATATCATTTAATATCTTATTTACCCTTTATGCCAATTACTTAGGAAAATACTACACGAGTAATAGTATCCTAAACAGTTAACAAAAATACATAAAATATGGTATGTTCTCTTGTAATAAACATACCTATTTACTACATGGTTTATTCGATCGTTCGTTTCAGCTAAATGCTGGAAAAAGGATTTCACATCCAGGTGCTTCCCGCGACCTTTACCTCCTTATGTGTTTTAATGAAAGTGCAAAAACTTGCGAATCAGACATAAGGAGGCTTGGCTCACAAGCTTGTATCTACTGTAGTAGTGTAGGTACTATCTGCAATACATAACGTAGTTATCTTTAGCTGTTTTTCTTTGCAAACAGCTTGGGAGGTTTGGCAAACTGGTATGGCCTGGATAATCCCCGCATTGTGGGCGGCGTCTTTGTCGGCGTCTGTAATGGTGAGGTTTATCCTTTATCGATTGTGAGGATACATCACTTTTGATAAGCTGTTGTTTGGAAAAAAAATAAGTCTTACCCAATATAGTAACCGTAGTAACGATCCAAGTGCCGGAACTCTGAATTGATAACTATTATAACTAATATTTAAGGTTTAATGTAGGTACGTACGAGTACGAGTAAGCCTTGTAAGGAACAGCCTAGCCTTCGATTTTTTTATCTACTATTGACAAAAACTTTCAAAGACACAAAACAGCTAATGCAGATAGGTACCTACTTGAAACATCATTCGTCAAAGTCTATCACGCGAATATCTATTCACTACACTGCCTTACGGAAATACTTTAATTATCATCATTTCAGCTATAGGACGTCCACTACTGAATATCTAGGATTCTAGACCTCCCCCAATGATTAGATGACTAGTGCCCGTTTTCACCATCAATCCCTAATTTTTAAGTGACCCCTATGGTAACACATAACAGGCACTTTGTTTTCATAGGGGTCACTTAAAAATTAGGGATTGATGGTGAAAACGGGCATAGATCTCCCATAATGACCGATTGGTAGCGGTAATTTAGGTAATACGAGTACCTAAATAGGTACTTATAGGTAAAAAAGAACATCTATGATCATTTGTAAATTGATCATACCTCCATGTGCTAGACCTGCCCAACCGGGAATCGAATCTCTACATTGTAGAGTCCACAAACCACAAGATCTTTACCTCTTTTCATTACTCATTAAATCGTAACCGAACACCTCAAACGAAATACGTAAACGTAGCGCCCTCTAAACGTCAGGTCGAATTAAAACGCGATATTCAAAAGCTGACCAGAGGGGTTACTCCGAAAACCGTTATCCGAAATTTCGAATATTGCCATCCCTCTCCCGCCAAGCAAGACGCCAGCGTGAGCGATGGTGACAGAAGGATATGAAACTACGTAACGAGTTTCGGAGTAGATCGCCAGTATCGGCGCGCGCGCAGATCAGACGCGCCGCGCCTTTGATGCGCCGCTTTGTGCGCTACTGAATAACACCACCGAGTAGGGTTGCTAGGAAATAGTCTGAGATTAATGGAAGTACGCAGAACTGATGGGCATGTACCGGAAAGAGCAGCATAGGACGACGCAGCTGGACCGACGTCCTCATAGAGGTAGCAGGAAGGCGTTGTTGTAGGCCGCTACCAACCAGTCATTATGGAAATTATTGGGGAAGACCTATGTTCGTTCAGCAGTGAACGCCCAATGGCTGAAATTTTACGTGGGGGAGAGGGCCTGCCCTTCCTCTCTCCCTGATGATGATTCGCGTATTTGTCCAATAATCACCTTTTATGACATCCACGGTAAAAGTGCCGTACCTTAATATCATCTAGCGGCCGCCCAGCGACTTCGTACGCGTGGATCCCGTTTTACCCATTTAGGGGTGGAGTTTTATAAAATCCCGTCTTAGTAAGCTAAGCACCCACGTTCTAAAAGGAACCAAAGTTATAAGAGCATTTGAGACTCCTACCTAGCACTTGTAGTTTCCGAAATTTCGTGATGAGTGAGTCAGTCAGTCAGACCTCTCGCTTTTATAGATATAGATAGGTACCCACTCTGCCACCATACTCTTATACATTTTAAAATATTTAGTAATTAATGCGTCTTTCAAAAAACGATAACAAAATACAGACAACCCTACCACACAGCATTCATCACGAGATTTTCAATTGATGATTAAGCTCGCATTACACGCAATACTTTCTACCATGAAAGACATTCTTGTAAAAGCTCTTTGAAAAAGCTTTTGTAACATAGCGGGTTTTTTACATCTTTTGTTACATTTGTAGAGTGCAGTAATTTAGCGAGTATCATTAGGATAGGATTCAATCTATCTTGGTAATTTAATCATTAGGCTTTTATGTAAGTTGTAATAAGTAAACTTCAATGTACCTACGGTTTTTTACAACTATAGTACCTATTGGACTGCAATCAAGCAGTCGAAGGTGGGAATTTATTACTCGCACTGATTTCTTGTAGTAGTAATAATAATAAAAAGTTAGTTTAGTTACATTCGTACTTTTCAAATTAGTACTATTAAATATTTTTCTATCGGATCACGATTTATTTGAATTTTACATGAGTCAAAATTGGTGGTGCGAAATTATTTTTTAAGATTGACTTAAGTTACACAAATGGCACAGGTGAAGCTAAATCAGCAGTCAGCAGGTCAACACACTAGTGCCAGACTGTATGATCAGTTGCGCACCCATAAAATGTCTTAATATAGCTTAACTAGATGGAGGCTTAGAAAGTGTCCTGAAACTATAATATGAAAACATGTTTTAGTTTCGATTTTTTTGTTTCAAACTGGGAACATTTAAATAGGTACAGGCACAGCTTTTGTAACGTCACAGGTGAGTATAGAACCCAGGTTCAGGTATACCCATTAACCAGCACAAAGCTAGCTAATTAAACACAACTGGTTAAGTTTTCATGCGTTAATTGCTTAAGTTACGTCGAGTGCTTTTATTCTGTAAATAATTAGCATAGTAAAAAATTATCAGCCATCAAGTGGCGTTCAAACAACACGAGTGTAACAACAAAAATACTGCAAAATTATCCGGTTTCGTCCGCATCTCGAAATGCCTCCAACGTTCGAATCATACAGTTTGCTGTGTGTAATTAAAAAAACAAACAGTATGATTTATTTTTCGACATTCCACCGGTTGCGTAGATTGAACCTCTGGCTCTTGACAGCAGTTCAAGCCGAGACCTCGCCACTGTCACTGCGCATCTCTGGTACAGATAGCAAAAAACCTACAAAAATATTCTTCAATAAATTCACTTCACTTTGCAATGATTTATTAGTATAATTAGAAGCTAGCACTCATATTTCTACCCACAATGTAATCTGATGGAAAGGTAGATTCAGGTCAGCATTGAACTGAAAGCGATCTATTAAATCTTTGTGACAAACTTGGTGTGACCTGGTGTCAGATGTTTAGAGCTGCGGCTTTTGAAATACGTGTCTGATGGATGTGAAAAAAAATCTGATGTAACAATCAGGCTCATTTAATTAAATTCCATCAATTTACCTATTGCATTCTGTAAGCCTCTAGAAAAGAGCATGTACAGTCACGGAATGAAAAGGTTCGTCAGTTTTCAAATTGATTCCTTCAACGAATCGCGAGCACATATTACCTTTTGAAACTATGTTACAGAATAATCTCAAATTAGAGAAAATAATCTTTAACTGTTCGTCAGTAAAGTTCAAAATTATTCAGATCAAAGTTGTTTGACGATTTATCTTGTCAAGAAGATTATTATGATTGATAAACTAAAACCTTCTTGTTGGTTCAACCTGCCATTATTATGTCTATTAAATAAAAAAAACTATTGTCAATTGGTCAATGTCATCATTGCATTGCACTGATGGGATAGAAAAATAAACAAGCAAAACCTTATTCGTCAGCAAACGTCATATTTATTTAAATGTTAGCAGCACTGTTTCTTGCACTGTTATGTTGGCAGGTTTGACTCTTTGGTGCAAGCGAAAACCGACACTAAGGTGACGAACCTTTTCATTCCGCGACTGTACCTACACAGATTTATAGACCCCGTTGAATGCAGTAAGATCTTTGTCGCGCTTCCTAACCGAAAATTTTTAAAGAATTTAGGTATTCTTGGACCTAAGTACCTTCTATGAAACATCACCACATTGCAAAGTAAATATCAAAAAAATATATAAATTTACATCTAAAGAACATGCTATCGCTACGTGCGCAGACGCAACAGCACGGGAGCTTCACGCATGACGAGCGCAGCGTGGGGCCAATATCTGTTTGTGGAGATAATCTCGCTGCCTACCTACTTATAATACCAACGTGTACTTAATAAACACCTTCAACTCTATTACTTTGTTGAAGGCTTCTTTTTTATGACCATTTCTTGGCATACTCTGTATAATTGGTGTAGCAGTTAATCGAAAGTTATTGCTTAGATTGGTAATACAAATCAATTCGCCTGTGGCTAGCTATGGTTTGAGAAAACAAGTCATGAAGTTTGTATGGTCTTATGTGGTAGCAATAAGAGCTATTTAGCAGCAAAAAGATGAAGACTAGTGTTAGAAAAGGAGTTTAATTACACAGAACAGTGAAACATTACACTTTAATGAATATTTGAAAGGTCGAAAACCAACGAATGCATGCTTTAAGTGATTTATGACCCGAATTAAATTGTTGAGACGTCTCCACTTTGAAATTATTATTCGTCACAATTATTCTTCTGATTTAGCCGGATCTGCAGTCCCTTTCTTCTCCAAAGGTTTATCTTTCAACGTCTTCTTCAGTTGCTCCAGCTTCGATTTGTTCACTTTATGGAACATCCCCGCTTCGTTCGCCGAGTCCAATTTGCCAAGTCTTCCGCCTGATTCCCTCACAGGACCTCCCTTATCTTCCACTTTGGATAACAACCTAGATAGGTCGATGGTGATGGTGTAACCTCCGAAAGCGTTAGAGGCATGGATCAGGTACCATTTGTGTCGTTGATTGGAGATGACGGAACAAAGCTGATATGGGAATATGTTCTCTGTCCATCTGAAGGTAGCATTGTTAGGGTAAGGCATCGCAGCAGAATCTGATAGGTAGCCCCTCACAAGAGGTATTGGACATCCTGCTAATTTTAATGCCTTTGACAACAACTGCATTTGGACAAAGGTGTTCAGGAACTTTCTAGATTTTGCACTTGGACACATTTTGGATGATAAATAAAATATTTCGTTACATTGTCGGCCACAGCAATTTTGGATTTGTGACTTGTGACATCAAATGACAGAAAAATCATACATGTCAGGTTCAAGCATAGATAAATACACAACTGTTGAGTAATGACAACACTAAACATTTATTTATGGTTTAGAGTTTAAAAAAAGCTAGCTCTAAGTCTATGGTCGCTCTCTGTGGAAAAATGGCCGACTAAAAAGTTTTGTTTTGATGTGCTCCGTTGTAATTTATATTTTGCATGTGTAAGATTGCAATAAACAAGCAAGTTGAAATAAATAATCATGGCGCTTTATTAATTAAACCCCATAACAACAATAGTTATGGGCCCAGAAGAATTTGTCACAAGAAATTAAGTTCAATCGCATCCACGAGTGGAGGACATTGTTGGAAAGGTTTATGGTACCGAAAATTACATCTACGAATATCATCGTCATCATGTCGTGTTCGAAAGACAACAGATATAACATTGCACAATTCAATGGGGAAGGATTTTCGAATTGGGCTTTTAGAATGAAAAGTATGCTAAATGAGGCAAATTGCCTGGGCGCTGTGATTGACGAAAATTTCTCCAAGAAAGCCGAAAATAAGAGCCTCGAAGCAAGGGCACAGGCTCTAATAATTAGCGCAGTGGCTGATAGTCATCTTCAATATGTACGCCAAGAAAGTGCATTTAAAATGTACAAAAACTTAGAGGAAAACTTCAAAGAAAAAAGTACAAGAGGAAAATTGTTTTTGAGAAGACAGCTGAACGAAATAAAGTATCTAGAGAGCAAACCACTGAAAGAACATTTTACCAAAATTCAAGAAATCTGCACTCAGTTGGAGGAGGCAGAATCAGTTTTGTCAGACGAGGAAAAAATTAACTACATACTTTTATCTATGCCAAAAAGCTACGAGGGCGTAGTCACCGCATTAGAGACAATGGGAGACCTGAAACTGAGCACAGTCATGGAAAGACTTCTCGCAGAGGAAGAAAAGAAGAAAAAGTTTAATGAAAATAACAAAGAGACGAGCTCGAGTGCCTTCAATTGTTACAACTGTAGGAAGCCAGGCCATAAGAAATACCAGTGCAGAGGTCGAGGACAAGGAAACAATTATTCTACAGGGCGAAATTATACTACTGGATCGGGACAAACATATAGAGGAGGAAATAACAATTCAGGAAGAGGATTCTACAATACAGGACGAGGATACTATACTGGACAAGGATACAATACAGGACGAGGACAAGGATACAACAATACAGGACGAGGACAAGGATGGAGCCATGGCCGAGGGAGAAACTACCAGAGTCAAGAACGGAGAGAGGAGAGTAATTATACGGAAAATAATCCTAGTGCATTTGTGAGTGAAAATAATCAGTGTGAAGAAAGTGTGCAAAAATATAAGTGTGCAGAAAAGTATTGCGAACTACAATTTTGTGTGGACTCAGGGTGTTCAGATCATTTAGTTAACACAAGAGAACATTTTGTGGACTATATACAATTAACAAAACCACGTCTCATTGCTGCTGCCAAAAATGGTATTAATTTACAAGCAATAGGAATTGGCAACATAGAGGTAATTAGTAAGGTAGGCAACAGGCAATATAAATGCATAATTAAAAATGTTTACTATGTCCCTGACTTAAGAAAAAATTTATTGTCTGTATCAAAAATGGAAAATGCTGGTTTGACTGTCAGTTTTTCTCAAGGTAAAGTAAGAGTTTTTGAAAAAGATTACATACTAATGATTGGTAATAATTCTGGAACTTTGTACACAGTGAATGTTTTAGTAACTTCAGTAAAATCTTGTTATTTAATTAATAAACCTGATGTAAATCTTTATGAATTGTGGCACCGACGTTTTGGTCATTTGGGTTCAAGTAATTTAAATTTATTGGCGAAAAATTGCATGGTAAAAGGTTTATCTGACTTAAAAAATAAAACGACACAGAGTGATTTATGTGAATCTTGTTTATTGGGTAAAAGTACTAGACAGCCATTCAATCATAAAGGCTATAGAGCCAAGAAACCTTTAGAGTTAGTTCATACTGATGTATGTGGTCCAATTTCACCAACCACTTGGGATGACAAAAATTATTTTGTCACTTTTATTGATGACTTTACACATTTCACTATGGTATTTTTGATAAAACATAAATCTGAAGTTTTCAAAAAGTTTTTATATTATTATAACATGGTAACTAAACATTTTAATAGTAACATTTTAAAATTGAGAATGGATAATGGGCGCGAATACTTGTCTAATGAGTTTAGGGATTTTTGTAACAGAAATGGAATAGTCATGCAGCGTACAGTACCTTATAATCCGGAGATGAATGGTGTGGCGGAGAGAATGAACAGAACCCTCATGGATAAAGCGAGAACAATATTGATAGATGCAGGAATGAAAAAAGAATTTTGGGGAGAAGCAGTATTATATTCTACGTACGTTACAAACAGGAGTCCAGTTGCAGGAAGAGATACTACACCTAGTGAATTATGGGAAGGAAGAAAACCTGATGTTTCGAATTTGAGAGTATTTGGATCCATTGCTTACAATCACGTTCCTAAAGAATTGAGGAAGAAATTGGATGACAAAGGCAAGAAAATGATAATGATTGGATATAATGTAGGAGGATACAAATTATTTGATGAAGAAAATAACATGGCAGTGACGGCAAGAAATGTGATATTTGATGAAAACCTAAAGAAACCGGAAAAGACAATTTTTATCCCTGACTATACAGAGTGTGAAAATGAAGAACAGAAACCAGACAGAACAGGAGGAGAAACTAGTATAGAGAATGAAGAAGAAAAGAACCAAACTTCTGAAAACAATGAAAATGAGCAAGAAAGTGAAGAACTGGAAAAGGAAGAACAAGAAAGACAAAAAAGGAAAAGACAGAAACCATTATGGCAGAAGGACTATGTTGCGGATTTTGACGAAGAAAGTGATGAAGCTCTATTTGCATTATTAAGCAGTCAACATGAAGATACACCGGTAAGATATGAGGACATTGAAGAGAGAGAGGACAAAAATGATTGGTTAAAAGCTGTAAAAGAGGAACTTAAAGTTTTAGAAGAAACGGAGACATTTGAAATCGTACCAGAACCGAAAGATAAGAAGATATTAGATGGAAAATGGGTATTTACAAAGAAAGAGACAGAAAGAGGTAAATTATGTAAAGCTAGATTAGTCATTAGAGGTTTCCAACAGGAAGAGAAATTTGAAGACATCTATTCACCGGTATTGAAACTACAAACGTTAAGGACATTGTTATCAGTAGCTGCTAAGAGGGATTATACTATACACCAAATGGACGTGAAAGGAGCCTTTTTGTATGGGAGGATTGACGAAGATGTATACCTAAAACCACCAAAAGGAATGAATGTTAAAGAAAATTGTGTACTCAAACTCAAGAGATCGTTATATGGACTGAAGAAATCACCTAAATATTGGTATGAAAAATTCAATGAGACTATTACTTCTTATGGTTTTAAACGCTCAGATAATGACTATTGTTTATATATTAAAGGGGAAACATACTTACTTTTATACGTAGACGATCTATTAATTCTTGGACAAAATATTAAAGATATCAATTCAGTAAAAGACTTTTTGAAAGCTCAATTTAAAATGAAAGATTTAGGGGATAATAATTTAACTTACTTGGGTATTTCTATAAGAAAGAGTTCTGAAGGAATTTTTATTGATCAGTCAAAGTATCTTAAAAGAATTTTAAAACTGTTTAATATGTCAGATTGTAAAGGCTGTAACACACCTATGGATCATAACTTTAAATTTGATGAAAACTTGGAAATTGACTTGTCTTATGAAAAACAATGTAGATCTCTCATAGGTTCTCTCATGTATGCAACTGTAGGATCAAGACCAGATTTAGCTACATCTGTCTATTATTTAAGTAGATTTCAATCAAAACCTAATGCCGAACTTTGGCGTGCTTTAAAGAGATTATTGAGATATGTTAAAAAGACAATTAACTTTGTATTACTTTATACTAAAAATGACTTAAGTGAACCACTTGTTGGATATGCAGATGCTGATTTTGCTAGAGATAATGATCGAAAGTCAACATCTGGATATTTATTTAAAGTTTATAACAATACTGTTGTATGGAAATCTAAAAAGCAAAGTAGTGTTGCACTTAGTACAACTGAAGCTGAGTATGTTAGTTTGTGTGAATCTGTAATGGAAGCTTGTTTCATGATTAAATTACTAAATGACCTAAATGTAGATGTTCCAACTGTAACTATTTTTGAAGACAACCAGAGTACAATTAAATCGTTGAAAGGTTGTGATATAAAGCGATTAAAGCATATTGATGTAAAATTTAATTTTGTTAAACAAAAGGTTGAAGAAAATTTGATAAATATTGTTTATGTTAATTCTAAAAATCAGTTAGCTGATATCTTAACTAAGCCTTTAAGTAAAAATGTATTCTATAGTTTAATTGAAGGTTTGGGACTGTATGAATATGTAAATAAATGTTTATGTTGAGGAAGAGTGTTGAGTAATGACAACACTAAACATTTATTTATGGTTTAGAGTTTAAAAAAAGCTAGCTCTAAGTCTATGGTCGCTCTCTGTGGAAAAATGGCCGACTAAAAAGTTTTGTTTTGATGTGCTCCGTTGTAATTTATATTTTGCATGTGTAAGATTGCAATAAACAAGCAAGTTGAAATAAATAATCATGGCGCTTTATTAATTAAACCCCATAACAACAATAACAACCATATAGGTCGCCATCCTTATAAGTTATAATAAAATCACATTTACAGAATGTTAATTAAATTGTGTAATTCATACATGAATCATTCGTAAATTATGTCCATTTTCAATCACTCGAAAATTCCTATTCGTTTCTTGTGTGTTGTAAGACTTCAAAGATAAATATGATCTCATGAAGTTCGACGTTATTTCTTCTGATCTCACTACTGATGAAGCTATGTTTTTTTAACTTTCCTAAAAACTTATTAAAATCTAGCAGGGTTTTATTTCATAAGGTTCTATGTTTAATGATTCTCTATTAGAAATCTACTTTACTACCATACCTACCTAGTTCACGAGAAATATTGATAAGGCCGAGTGCTTAATGTTTTTTTCTAGTCTAGCCTGATAGCAACTTTAAAACCAAATAATAGATTAGATAACTTGAATCATACTTTTAATGCTTACTATTAATCATGATAACTATGTAATTTACAAGTACCTATATTAAAATCATTTCTGTTATTTAAAATTGGGTAATAATTTCTGCAATAACTACACTTTTCTCTCAGGGTTCTCTACTGTGGGGTCTTCGGCCTTCCTTTTCAATTCTTCCAGCTGCTTCTTTGCCTTCTGTGTGAAGTAGCCTTCTTCTTTCATGTTCTCTGGGTGCACAAACCCTGGCATATTTATGGTCATTTGTTCTTCTTTAGCAGGTTCTTTGGGATCCTTCCCTTTATCAGCAAATCCTCGCTTCTGCTTTATGTATGGAAGCACTCGACCCTTGACAACTGCAAGGCATCCTGGATTCTTCGTCACGAACATACTGGATCCCAGAGGGTACATGTGGGTGAAGTATTTGACCATTTTTGCGACTTGTTGTAATTTTGGAAATTAAATGATGAGGGTGATGGGGTTTTGGGGAATTATTTAGATCCTATTGCTGGTGGTGTCATGTTTGATGTTGGTTGGATTTGACTTGAGGTGTCATCTTTTAAGACTATGGCCGATGTCATAGAGTTTGAACAGAATATGTCATGAAGGTTAAGTACTTACTTGCTTCTCCTTTTTTGAAGTTATACAGGGTGAAATTGAAATAATTGGCATCCTTTTAAAATAAGACTCTACTTGTGTGATGAACTGATGATACATGGTACATTCCCTAAAAATGAGACAAATCCAATGAGTTTTATAAGAAATATTAAATATACGAATGTAGGGCACTTTAAGCTGTGTGAAGTGCTGGATAGAACAAAATAAAATATGTACAAATCTTGAATTAAACTGTTGAATAATAATAATAAGGTTATTTGAGTTGTCTTTTGTTAAATCAGCTGTTGTCCAAAACATTTTGTAAAAAGATTGTCTATAAAGATTCGCAAACAATAACAAACTTCAAAAACATAAAATTATAACTGTACAAAATCCTAATTCCTTTTAGTGCCGGGTTCAGTTCAAGTACAAGTAGAAGTTTAATTCCATAACTTTCCGAGAAACCTCTCAACAAACGGATAAATAACAAACAAGTAAGTTACACCCAAAAGGATTAACATAACGACATTTCTTTGTTACGAAATTGATACAAAAACAAAAAAGTTCGACCAACCCTTAAAATTACACCTTATGATGAAACAGTTTAGGTAAATTTTACAGTAGGCGTATAAGGGTGGAGAGCGAAAGGCACTTTTTGTATAGTTTTCGAAATTAACTTTTGCCCAATAATTTCTGACAAAGGCAAGGTAATATGCCGTGGTTTGATGCTACTGGGCGGTCTCGCAAAAACGCAATATTATGACATTTGCCAAGTAGTGGCTTTGATGTAGGTATTTTTTTATTTGGTAAAACCAATTCGGTGAACGTGGAATTCTTAAGACTACTCCATATGGGTATAATAATTTTGTAGTTATTTATAATAGGCGACCATCTAGCGTAGGATGCGCACCATTATAGTGTTTCAAGTGATATCTGTATAAACTACTAATTTCGCCATAAGGTTATATCGTTTATAATTGTTGCATATTTTTGACCTATGACCTCAGTCTGCTTGTTCTAGACCAAAATCTAAATTCTAAGCCAAGAAAAACTGATCAATAAGACACTAAAAGGGAGTTGGGGGATGCCTTTGTCGAGCAGTGGCGTGTCATTTGGCTGCAACGAACGAATGGAGGCACTAAAAATCCTTTAGTATCCAAATCCTGTTACTAGACATTACGTTGGAATTTGGATCTACATGTACACTGACACTAACATTGTACGTAGGCTTATGGTATTTGAGCCTTGATTGCTCAAGCGTCCGAACAGGCTGTAGAGCGACTGAGCGAGCGAGCGCGCATCTAGGTTGACCGACGCTTGCGCGGGCGCCGGCGACGTCTCTATCTGGGAGCATGTCAAACTGTGCAGTTTTATGTCTCTTTAAATTCAAATTCAAACTAATTTATTTTGCTAACAGGCTTGAAAAAGCTCGCAAGGCGAAAGTCGAGCCACAGAATAATATCAAGCGCACGCATCAGGATCTTGGGCAACCGATGATGATAGTACTCACTCGTGAGCTATGACATTAATTGCTCCTCCTCCCCTACCCCCCCTCCCCCCTCCGTGATTGGCGGTTTTTAAGGTAAAATGTCCGGCCAAATGAAGCACAGAGTCGAGTTTTTCTGTTTTTGGACCTGGCAACTCTAGCTACATCTCTATCTGAGAGCATGTCAAACTCTGTACAGCGACTTGCAGTTAATTGCAGGGCCCATTAATTTCTAAATTCATAACTTTTGCACAGTAACACAAATTTCTGCTACATAATATACCCAGTCATAATCCACGAAGCATAGGAATAACACTGCGGATACGAGTCCCAACTAAAGGAGTCGATTTTTAAAACCAACATCATCTCGATATACATTTTAGCATTTATTTCTAACAATAACCAATGTCTGACCCATAACGTTTTTCCCAAAACGTTTGCTTGTCAAGACGGCATTAGCCACAAAAGAATCGATTAATTAAAGTTAAGTTTCGGGACGAGCGAGTTGACTCGATAACGACTCGATTACATCCGCGCCGCTCCGACACCTCGCCCGTACTGTGATCCATCATGCTGTGATGGCACGCGTTGGATTCCCAACCTTTTACTGATCATCATCGTGAGTTCATGTTCTGTATAGCCAGCCAGTCATGAGGGAAGAAATTGATTAATTTTATATTCGCGTGCCAAAAATCATAGCGTTGCAGAACATTTTTAATAAGCTTAAAGCGATCTTTCTTGCAGGCAGTGGAGAGATAGCCAGAAATCTCAACAGAATAGTTAGGATAACTTACCTACTTGTTGTTTCTTTAACCAAGTTTTCCAACACTTGCTTTCATTTGACATTCATCTCATAGCTGTCACATGTCTATGTTCCATAAAATCAGATCACAAAACAAGAGAATCTTTTTAGAAATTAAATTGCCTTTTGGCACATATTTGCAATAAGGTACTAACTACACACGAGTCTTATGCCCGTTTTCACCATCAATCCCTAATTTTTAAGTGACCCCTATGGTGACAAAAACAGGAAGATTGTCGACATAGGGGTCACATAAAAATTAGGGATTGATGGTGAAAACGGGCATTACACGGTTAAGCGTCTCCTAATGTGTCAGCCGAATAGCTTTATTTCCAATTGAATACAGTTTGATTTTAAAGCCTTCTATTCTGCTCTATAGAAACTTAGGTATTTTTAGCACCTATCCTAAATACAAAACTCGAAAGTTTGAGAAGCGATCGCATTGTGGGCGGTCGCGCGACATCGGTCGTCGCAGTTAATTATCGATACACGACGATTATTCCGAATAATTAGCTCGGACCGGCGACACGAACCAGTCGGGACCATGGCCAATGGCCAATAGGTTACAGTTATCCTCCATATTGGTTTAGGTCCTCTCATCCCTTGTGATGTAGCTATCTTCTGAACTCGATGGAATTTTGCAACATTTATTGACACCATGACATTGCAAGAAGTTGATCACCATAACCAAAACCTAGCATTTATGTCTTGACTTTTCAGCGAGTAAAGCTTAAAGGCGAGTAGGCAACGTTACCATTCCAGCACTTTGAATGCAAAGATTATTGTCAATTTGATGGTTTTACACATCTTACTTATTTTCCCAAACTAATACTTTGTCCACATGCATAAAGTGGTGTGGCGTGTAAATAGCCACACCAGGCGGGATCTTAATCGGAAGTCCAAATTACGTTTCCCAAATGATTTTGCCTGCAGAGGAGAAATAGTTGGTCCCACTAACCTCTGAGCCAATCTCGGGTCCCCTTCCGTCAGCTCGACCACTGCTGGCACCGGGACACTCCGGGATGAAGATGGATCGGCTTCACTTCCCCTGCAGGGGGTTCGGGTCACGAGCAATTTGGGCTTTGACTGCGTGGGTGGTTTGATGCGAATGCGTTGTGCGTTATAATGCGATTTGCGGGAGATAAAAGTGCGGTTTTTTCACTCGCGAGACTGCGAAGATGAGCGTTGCGTTTAAGTTCTTACGGTGAAGTGTGTCAAAGCTTGACGTTCAGAAACGCCAAGAATGACCACAGAGATGTGGAAACCAAACAGTTTTCTACCTGCAGACAAAACTATTTGGGAATTAAAAATAAACTAAAGTTAAGCGTACATCTGCGTAACCATACTCCCCGCCTTGGAAGTTCGCAGAAACTTTCAAAAAACTCACTAATGTGAACTTAATACGTTGCAATCCTTGCAATGCAACGGTGTAAATTCAAAGAAAAAATAAATAAATCAAAAGAACTCAGACCTCGAGTCTATTAACTTAACAATAAACAATTAAACGCGTTAAAGTAAAATATATTATTGCGTAGGTACTGGGTACAACTTCACGACAGGACGTTTAAAGTTACCATATTTGGTCCTAACCATCGCTACGCGAGTGACACCATCTGTACCAGGGTACACCTTAGAAATGTTAAATGCTAATTAAATGCGCTAGCCTTATGTTCAGGTAAGTCCGTACATTCAGTAGGAGAAAAAGATGCGAGAGGCCACTCCGATGGTAGTGATTGCATCCATGTGGGTCCTTTCCACCATAAATCGTTATTAACGAGGTGAGAAGGCAATAAGCCTCTAGAGAGACAGTCACTCGGATTCTCTTCTCCTCTGACATGATGAAAATTATCTGGAGATATATTCTCCTGTATTTGCGCGACTCTATTGCTCACGAACACCGACCATCGATGCGGTGACGAGCGTATCCACGACAATGCGATCGTAGAATCAGAAAATGCGTATATATTTGCGATAGGAATGCGTTTGCGGTAAGTATCAGCCACAAGTTTTACTAACTTGGACATTAAAAGCGCTGCGCACAATTCTAGGCGCGCGAGCGTTTGAATCTTTGTAGGCGAGACCTTTGATTTGGCACATAATAATCTGACCGTTATATTTTCCTGATCTATCGTCTGCAAGTAAACAACACAACCGTAACCATTCATACTTGCGTCGCAGAAGGCAACGATATTCACAACAGAACTATCAGAAACACCAATATGGCGTGGAATTTTCACAGTGGAAACCAAGGGTAGCTCTTGTATTAATGCAGAAAAACGTTGTACTATTGTTTCGGAAGGTGTATCGTCCCAGCCTGCGTTACTAAGCCAGAGCTCTTTAATAAGTAACTTGGCGTATAATATAACCGGAGCTATCAAACCGAGCACATCGAACAGGCGGGCCACAACCGAAAGAATATTCCGTTTTGTGCATTTCTCAACACTCTGAGATGCCTTAAAATGGAAGGAATCATTTACTGGATCCCATGAAAGACCAAGGATCTTAGAAGAGACATTGTTTCCTTCTGAAAAGTTTATAGGACTCCGGTGTGACTCAGGGAGATTCTCCAATAAAGTACGAGAGTTACTACACCATTTGACCAAGTCAAATGCACCGGACTTGAATAGCGAGATCAATTCTTGCGCCAAACAAGCGGCAGTCTTCTCATCAGGAACAGAATGAACGAGATCGTCCATATAAAACTTAGTCTCAGCAATACTAGCTGCGACAGGATATTCTGCGCTCAAGTCAGACGCTAGCTGTCGCACAGTGCGCATAGCTAGGAATGGACTTGATTTAAGTCCAAATGGGACGCGGTTGAATTGAAATGTGCGGATAGGCTCATTGCCATGAAAGCGATACAATATCTTTGAATATTTACGATGGTCATCAATAACACCAATCTGCAAATACATTTGTTTAATATCAGCCGTAATGGCTATCGGAAAAAGTCTAAAATCAAGTAATAGAAGAAACAGATCGGCCTGTAAATTAGGACCGACGTGAAGAACGTCATTCAAGGACACACCAGTGTGTGTCTTCGCGCTCGCATCTAGTACTATGCGCGGCATGGGTTTGTCAGGTCGCACGACGGCGTGGTGTGGAATATAGTATCCCTCATCAGCGTTATCCGAAGTAACCTCAGACAGGTAATCGTTATCAATATAATCTTGGATCACCTTATTATATTGCTCTTGCAACGAAGGATCCTGTTTAAACTTCCTTTCCAGGGCCATAAATCGTCGCTGGGCGGGAGTGCGAGAATTGCCTAAGTTACTAGGATCTTTGGAGAAAGGTAAAGATACGCAATATTTACCTGTGTCATCTCGCGAGACAGACGATGCGAATAAATTCTCGCAGATAGTATCTTCCTGGCTCAAATAACCTTTGACCGGTAACTCCTCTAATTGCCAAAACTTATGTACCATTTCATCTAGCGCCAATGCTGAGAATGAAGTTGCCATATTATTAACACCTTGACTACCTCCCATGAGTACGTAACCAAAAGCAGTAGATAAAGCTGGCGGAGCTTGTGAGCCAGAATCTACTCGATTTCCCAGATAAATATACGGAAATAGTTGCGCTCCTAGAACTAGGTCTATATTACCAGGCACATTCCAGGTAAGATCCGCTAACGGCAAATCAATCAAATACTCCATGTTACAATTCTCAATAAAGTGCGAAGGCAGTTGATCAGTTATAGAATCTACCACTAATGCCTGAATTCGGTATTTATTGTTCAAATCAATGCGCGACTGAATCACCATGTCCACGTATCCACGTATTGGCCTCGATGATGAACCAACACCCTTTACGTATGAATTCGTAAGTGGAATGACAACTAAATTCAGAGATTTGCAACAATCGATTGTAATTAAATTATTCTGAGAGCCATTATCTATCAAACATCGGATAATGCGTTTATAATTGTTAGCATTAGGCTGCATGGCATATACTTGCGCAGTAGAGAGTAAAATTGTAGAATTAGGCTTTAATTTAACGCTAAAAGACAGCGAAGAACCGCCTTGCGGTGGCTTCTCATTCGAAGCTGCGCTCCCCGCAGTATGGGTAAGCTGCACGGGTTCGCGACTCACTGCGCTCAATTCCGGGTTCGAGCCCATTGCGGCGGAATGAACCGGTGCGGACGTGCTCATGTGCACAGCATGCGTATGCGTATTTTTGCGAACATCATCATTCCTAATCTCGAAATGCAAAAGTGTATTATGCTTCCTGCCGCACTGCTTACAAACTGACGTAGATTTGCAATTAGTTAAAGTATGCAACGCGCTAAGACAGTTAACACAACTATTTTTGGATTTAATAAAATCAAACCTATCTTGCGGAGAACTTAAACCTTTGAATTGGTTGCAGTTGTAAATTTTATGGTTGCCATCGTTACAGTATAAACAAGAGCTGTCACTATTATTTGCGTTTGATATAAAAGATTTATAAGAAGTCGCGGCTGGTTTATTCGAGCCGCGAGTGTTCGACTGCGAATTCGAACTATTGAAATTATTAGAAAGCGTCATAATCTTAGTTTGATCTTGCATGAACTTTATAAAATCATCTGAGGTGGGCAACTCTTTATCTCTTACTGAAAATTCAAAGGCGTGAGCTGTTTGCCCATCAACCTTGCGTAGGGCACAATGGAGCAATATAAAATCAGTCAAATCCTCTATACCTAACTGTTTTAGAGCTGCGACCGAAGAGGCATACCGTTGTATGAAATTATCCAAACTTCCCGCAGATGATGTGCAAGTTTTGGAATCTAAGATGTTGCTTAAGTAATGGATGCCTAATCGACGTTTGTCCTGATATTTCTTTTCCAGACTGTCCCAAAGTACGCGATAGGTATCACCAGTCGGAATTATGCCAGCAGTAATTTTGAGGGCATTATGCGTAAGTTTCCCTACCAGATACTGCACACGCTGCGAGTCGGTCAGCTGGGGATTATGATGTATGTTAGCCTTGAAGGATTCATAGAAAACCGGCCATTTTTCCATGCTACCATCAAATGACGGAATGTCAATCGGTGGTAATTTGATATGCATATGCGTTTCAACCGGCCTCGACGACGTGGCTGAAGAGGCACTCATCTTATTCCTCATTCTTTTGATGCGCGTGTATAAATCCTCAAAAGCTATCATTGGGCTATAGTCAGGCACAGCCGATGCGTTTTCTAACAAGCTAAATTCGTTTATGCTGTCCACAATAGCCTCAAATTTGGAATGTAATGCGTCAATAGATTCCGACTCGATCATGAAGTGTTCGTTTGACCGAGTATCCACAAATGATGTCACTTTTAAAGAAAGCTCGTAAATGCTATTCACTTTCTGAAATATCGCGTCTTTTTTTGCGTGAAGAATCTTCAATTTACGTTGAAAATCCTCCATTTTGCGTATTTATGAAATTATAAAAGTGCGTAACAAAAAAAATAAAAATATTAAAATTAATTGCGAATAATATGCGAAATTGCGAATATGCGAAGTTGCGAACGTTCGGTCCAAAATTGTACCCAGAATAACCTCAGGTTCCTTAACCGTACCTATTGAAATTATAATGCGTAACAATAATGCAATAATCCCGAAAATTATTTCGATAAAATAAAATTTTATACGAATCGTAATTTGAAAATTTTCCAAAAATGGCGGATGTCAAAATTTGGAATTTTCTAGAATTTTACCAAAATTACGTAAATTCTATGAAAAAATTATGCGAAAATTACTGATGCTATCCAAGCTGAAGGACCACAAAACTATGGTGTGGCGTGTAAATAGCCACACCAGGCGGGATCTTAATCGGAAGTCCAAATTACGTTTCCCAAATGATTTTGCCTGCAGAGGAGAAATAGTTGGTCCCACTAACCTCTGAGCCAATCTCGGGTCCCCTTCCGTCAGCTCGACCACTGCTGGCACCGGGACACTCCGGGATGAAGATGGATCGGCTTCACTTCCCCTGCAGGGGGTTCGGGTCACGAGCAATTTGGGCTTTGACTGCGTGGGTGGTTTGATGCGAATGCGTTGTGCGTTATAATGCGATTTGCGGGAGATAAAAGTGCGGTTTTTTCACTCGCGAGACTGCGAAGATGAGCGTTGCGTTTAAGTTCTTACGGTGAAGTGTGTCAAAGCTTGACGTTCAGAAACGCCAAGAATGACCACAGAGATGTGGAAACCAAACAGTTTTCTACCTGCAGACAAAACTATTTGGGAATTAAAAATAAACTAAAGTTAAGCGTACATCTGCGTAACCATAAAGTCTGGGTCATTTTGCAGAGAATTTCATAGGTAGAGCATTTGGGATAGTCAGTTAAACCTCCTTGAGGAGTTGACCTCAATTATTGAATTTTTAAGACTCTAATAAAATAAAATTATGATTGAATGAAAATTTTTTTTTTTTACGTTACGTCAACGAAACTTATGGAGAGACAACTTATTGTCATTTCGTATAATAATATCTTATCGTTTGCATCTTTGAGCATCTTCAACTTTTTGTAGCGTCTTGCATTCTGTTATATTTTACCGTCAAATCTGCATCTGTTATTGGATTTTCAACCTAAAGGTTAAAATTATAAGATCTTTGTTAATACAGGGTGTGTGTAAATATTATTTTTGTAATAACGTCATGATCGGTCGACATTTTGTCAATTTTGTTCCCGAGAAAGTGTCAGTTGCGTTTGAGGACCACCAGGCGGCGCCTCACGCCTGAGATGGGTCAGAAGATACGGATAGTTTAAATTATAATTAGTGAGGAAATGTTTCGGATATTAGTCAGATTTCGTTTAAAAATGACGACGTCTCATTGGAAAGAGGAAAGAAATAAACGTAGCAAAACTTAAACCCACATTTGGACGACAACTGTTTCGTTCGTTCGTTTCAGCCGAATGACGTCCACTGCTGGACAAAGGCCCAAGAATTTCCACAACGATCGGTATTACACTTCCCGCGACATTCACCAGATCGACTTGAACTGTTTCCATATGATAAAAAACTGTGTCTCGCAAAGTTCGCAAATTTATCGAAATAAATCTTAAGAAATTGAACTTCAGATTTTTAGTGTTACTTAATCTGGAAAGTAGCTGCATTGCATTTCTACTTGCTTAGCTAGAAGTTTTCTGATCCCTGAAAACAAAGAGATTGGTAGGAATTCCGCATGCGTGTTTTTTTTTTCAGATTTAGTTATAAAACAAGAAAGACTAGGATTACCCAAACGCAAACACAATGAAACACAAACTAAGTAAGGTATGGACGGTATCCCCAAAGGATTATTCGAACACCAAATAATTTCTGTACAAACATCGCGTTAATAGCAGCTATCTAATAAAAAACCCAAAGAGATGCCGACGTAAGAAGTGAATAAAAAATTATAATCCGCCCCGGAGTATCAAATAATAAACTTGGTAGCAAGTGAATTTTGGGGATCGGGTTGCGTTTGCCGCGGCGTTCAAAAAAGGAATTCGTTTCTTTTTTTAAGAAGGTCCTCGTTCGAAATTCAAACTTGACGTGTAGCGGCCAGTACGAAAAAGGTTTGACGAGAGTGTTTACTTTTATTTAAAAAGTTTTAAAATAAGATAACATTATCATTTTTACCTTTTCTGTATGCAATGTAGCTTTTTATAAATAAAAGGTGAGGTAAATTATGTAGAAACGACTAAGTATGTAAGTTAGTTGATTATTTTCTTCAGTAAAAAAGTCGTTTTCCACACTGAAAAAAGTGAATTGTTTATTTTCACGTAACACGCAAAGGTGTTGAATAGTGCGATAACATTAAATTCAGTATTTAATGAACACAAGCCGCAAGATTAATAAGTTAAACTTTTTGATTCCAAACTGACGTAACACGACCTTCTCGGATTATCAAAATCATAAAAATGCTTCCACTTAATTATGCATTCATCGCGTCCGATGCACGAAACGAAATACCCCACAACAGGTTATCGAGATAGCAGCATACCTATATTGGATATGAGACCTTTTTGGTGTGCGTTTAAAAATGAATTTTAGAGGTGCTGGCCACTAGATTAAGATGGAGATAAAGAAAAAAGAAAAGGCGGGCTTTTTGAGGAGCGTCACGTCAAGTGAAACGTCAAATGTGACAGTTTCCGAGCGGGCGCGCGGAGCGAGCGTTGCTCCGCGCTTCGTGGAAGCGGTCAACTGACCATTGATTCAGCGACTTGTTGCAGTTAATTAAACACAGTTTGCAATCTAATATAGCTAAGATACCTAAATGCAATTGTTTTCGGTCTCCATGAGCCATTTGTTTTTTGTCAGTCTGCTTTTTAATCCAACTCATAAAATCATTCGTCCTGAATTTCAACGCACACACTACCTAATAAAAATTACACGCTCGTTGAACAGTGTTTTGTGACGTTTAGTATGAAAATGTCGCTTTAAACAGAGTTAAAAAAAGTGTGTAACTTTTTTATTAGTACCTAAGTGGATAAATCAATTAAACCAAAATTTTAAATTTACATGGGTTTGCGTTCAGCCACAACGGGTTGACAAGTTCTTTTAGTAATGTCCAAAAGTTTATGTGGTAAAAATTGCATGGACTTTTTAAAATGCCATAAGGCGTGCTTTTTGTAAAACCAGGCCAAGGCATACAACTTTAACGGCATCACAATCGAGTTATTGACGAATTATCGAATATTATCGATTGAAAAACGCTCGAACGCTCGGCTGGGCAAGGACACGTCTCTCCGATTTGTCCTTTATTTATGCACAAATGGCGGAAAGCAAGTATTATGCCATCAGAAGCGTTTATTTACGCTCGTATTGCTTTTTGACAATCATGGGGAAACTAGTTGAATGGGGTTTCTGATGACATTCTAATAACTTCTGAGAACTTCGGACATTATGAATTTAATAGAGGTAGTGCGTTTTTGTAAGTGGCAGATTTGACAACATGGGAAACCATGCAGATCTTTCTGCCTCTTGAGTTTTTGCTACCAAAATCGCGAATCGTATGTTGTAGGGTAAGGTTTGAAAGGCTTATTAGTTCTCGTACTACACAGCCAAACGCCAGCTGCAGTAGCGAGTTCGAATAATGCTAAAGGCCATGTACGAATATTTATGAACCTGTAGACATCTTAGTTTGAGTCTGAGTAAGGTATCTAATATCTAATTAATTACCTACTTGCTTAGTAGTAGTTCCTTGGATTTGAAATCAGAACCTTTCCTGAAAATCATTACAGGCTAGTAGATGAAAACTGTAAAGAACTTTTAACAACACTTATACGTCATGGTTAACAGTCAGTGTCACAGATCACTTCCTAGTGATAGGACTCGAAATAAATATTTCTGATAATCTTAAATTTTTAAGTTTTCAGTGATGTAAGTAAAATATAGAGTAGGTACCTAGGTAAGTACCTATCTACTTATGTCTAATACAATTTACATAAGACTTAACAGTAGGTTATTGAAATGATATAAGACCTAGGTAAATAGCCTGTGATTTTAGATTCTTGCAACTAAATTTATTTGTCAAAGGCTTGCAAATAATATTAAGTTAAATTGTTTTGATCAAAGTCATAATGACGCTGTTCTGCTCCCATTGTTATTTCCATACAAAAGGTTTATACAGCGGGCAAAACAGACCGCCTTCCCACACCGTGCCTTCTTAAATTGAAAATATGCTATAACTTTGTAAACATCTAAGACGGTTGTACGCCGACCGATTGGATTGATACTTGACGCAATTCAACTGCTGTCTAAAATCCTTCTCGCTGTTAAAATGTGACTGAAGACACTTGTTTTTGAGATGGACGCTACAGTGCAACGACACCGTAAGACGAGCATCCGTTGAAGATGTAAGAGTTAATTTTAATTTGTTTGTCAATGCCCTAAAAGAACTACTCCACGACTATACTAATAGTATAGGTACTAGTCAATCACCACGCTTATACTTCTCCGCACCAGCCGATATATTGTTCTGAAGTTGTGGTAGGGCAAGCTATACATAATATTTGGGACTTGAAAAGTACCTGATGCCCGTTTTCACCATGAATGCCTAATTTTTAAGTGACCCCTATGGTAACATACATATAACAGGAATTTTGTTTACATAGGGGTCACTTCAAAATTAGGGTTGATGGTGAAAACGGGCATAGGTGTCCTGAAAAGGGCCTACGTACTAAATACTAATAAAGTTTTTGATTTTGATTTAGATGTATGAGAAAGTCTTAAAAATTGTGGGCAGATTATGTATGGCAATATGACCCTCTGAAACTCTTATAATATAAGATTAGACATAATATATTATGTTTACTCAGATACAAATGGTTAAAGTATCAAGACGTTTGATCGTAGTACAGAACAGAAGCCCAATGCGGTGATGCGTGCTAACCAAATTACGGCGGTTGGTAAGTGAACTATGAAAATAGGATTTCTTTGGACCCCTGCCCCCTCCAGGTAACGGGGTGGGGATTATGGAGATTATCAAGAATTGATACCCAAGACAGATGGCTGGAGTAATTATATTTTTTAGGTGGCAACAATTGTTTGAGGAAAATAAAGTTATGTGGCTCGTTTTAATTGAGCTACCTGGCAAGGATTATTATTATGACGTGAACGAGGTCTTATAAATCACTAGCTGACCCGGCGAACTTTGTTCCGCCTTAATGGCAATAAATAACGGGATAAAAAGTATCCTATGTCCTTCTCCTGGCTCTAAACTACCTCCCTGACAATTTTCAGCTAAATCAGTTCAGCCGTTCTTGAGTTATAAGTGGAGTAACTAACACGACTTTCTTTTATATAATAGATATAGATATAGATTTGAGTCACTTATGTAGGAAAGTCTTGGATGTTCTCACACAAAATACGAAAGTGGAAATCATTTTTCTTTTGGAACCTTATTAATAGTGCGATTTCGTACTCGAAATCTTACTTACTAGTAATTGTGGTTTTCACTACGGATAAAAACACAGGACTAGTATGTCAAACTGATTGTGACGAGAAACGGATTTCACCACTCCGTGTTTCAGCATATAAGAATTTTAAGGGTTTCTTGCTTCTATCTTGTATTGTAATAAACTGAAAATATCATCAGGAACCGTCAGTCGTAATATCATTAGACAATCAAAATCTAGAATAGAATAACATCAGATCTGTGTATGTTCAGCGGTCCTAAATGATTGTTAAACTGCCTTAAAGTTTTGGGTTCGATTGCACTTTATTTCAACCTTTTGGCGGCATTTCAGACAAACTACAACAATAGCTAAAAAATATACATTTTAATCCATTCCCACACCAACACTTGTTTACACAAACACTTGTTCAACACAAAAGTCGGCGGATTACGTACCAAAGCACCGACTTGCGCAAGCGCAACTTTCAAAGCGAACGCCGACAAAGCAGAGTTATAGAACATGTATTTCATTGTTATTGATAGTTGCGGCTACTTTTGAAATATTGTGTAAGTAAAAGATAAGTTTGTCTTACAACTTCAAAGAGGAATGAAAAGAAAACTCCTTCATTTAAACGCACGCAAAATTCTGTAAAAAAGGTAACGCTAAACTACGCTAAAACCATTTCAAATACTTTTGAAGCCACGATAGCCGAATGGTGAAGGGGTCGGACCGACTCAAAATCCGAGGAACGCGGGTTCGAATCCCGCTGTCTTTCGACGATGGTGGTGAGCCCACTTCTAACACCAGCATATTTAGCTCAGTACGAGGGCCTAACGGAGTTCATTGTTCTTTAAAAAAATACTAAGTTATAGGTACTAAATATGCCACAAAGAAATGACCGCTACCTGAAAGTAAGTAGATTAGGTACCTAAGGCTAATCTAGGTAAGCCTAATTCTCGATAATCTTAGGTCTTCCATATATGTACAGACTAATTAGGTTTTCTTACTTTCAGTTTCACGGTCAAGCAAAATTAAAATATTATGTATAGGTACAAGTTGGATGACTATGAGGAGTTTGCTAAGGTACTTAAAGGTACCTGAAAATATTAGTGACATAAAAGTAATATCACAGAATAATAATCTATATATATAAAAGAAAGTCGTGTTAGTTACACCACTTATAACTCAAGAACGGCTGAACCGATTTAGCTGAAAATTGTCAGGGAGGTAGTTTAGAGCCAGGAGAAAAATTGTCAGGGAGGTAGTTTAGAGCCAGGAGAAGGACATAGGATACTTTTATCCCGTTCGAAATAAAAAAAAAGTCTGCTTATTTATTGCCATTAAGGCGGAACAAAGTTCGCCGGGTCAGCTAGTAAGTAATATTAGTCATATAAAAAAATATTTAGCACTCAATGAAAACCACCCGTTTTTCAGTACCGTAAAATTTAGCATTAAGCGCCATCTTGTGAGGGGTGGCGAAACTAAGTACCATGTGCTATTTATTGTTGAATGGTTGACCCTTGACCTCGCGGGTTTAGCAGGGGTGAAAGTTCACCCTGCAAACTTATGACTACTCCCCGCTAGATGTCTTTATGGGTCTGAAAATTGCAAAAAGTTAACTTTTCAGAACAACTTATTTATCCTTTTTGCTACTAATAACTAATAACCATGGCTCCTCAATTAAGCATTAGTAATTAATTTCTCATCTCTCACGACTGTTACTCGTGTGTAGCCAGGATTCTACTTATTGTATTAAAGGCTCTGAAAGTTTATTTGTCATTGGTGCTACGATGAAATTAATAAGAAGATAAGTAGGTAGTTCGTAGCTGAGAAACACCGACACCAAGCAATCCCTTAGTAGGACCAAGATATTCGTATAATAAACCATAATATTAATAAGAGTCCTCTCTATACATAATTTATGGAGAGATGCGCTCTCTAAGCACCTATCGAATGAGCTCTTATTGTAATCAATTCTATCTTTATTTATTGATGTGTTTAATTTAATTTCAAATCGTAAACATTTATTAGTTTCATTCTTGTATTTCTTGCTTACCTATTGGACTACCAAACATATTTCTTTCATATTTCTTTCACATATCTAAGCCAAACAACACATGTAGGTAGTCCAGACAGACCTAAACGATTGCCGAAGCCCATCATTAAGCAACAATTATGAGAGCCGAAACAAATAAAAATAAAGGGCCACGCAATAAATACTCGCCCTTCGCGGCCGAACCCTCCGGTCGTAGGGAGGAGGGTAAGTGTTGCGATGAATTTGAGAAATGTCGATAAAATTTCGCGGATAGGACTTTCGACCTTAGTGATCTTAACCACACAAAATGATCTGCCTTGGGATATTAAGCAAAAAAAAACGACCCACTTTTGAACGTTATGCTTACTAGTTATAATAATTTATTGAATGATAATTATGGTTGATGATGATGTATGATGCACCATGATGTGGGCAGAAAAAGTCAATCGGAATTATGTACACGAGAAAAAAAAAAGGAAAAATGTATCTAAAAAATCTGCAGGACCGGTCGTTGTGAATATTTTCCAGTAGTGGACGTCATTTGGCTGAAACGAACGAATGAACGAAGGATGCACCATGAGTTACATAATAATAGAGATCTGACTGGATGGACGTGGAAAACTAAACAGGCGTTTTAAAAAGAAACAATCTCTATATGCTCTTAATACTATGTAAATATCAATACCTTGTTTTATTTCCTCTCGTTCGATTTAGCTAACTTTAATCATAATCGTGAATATCGATCGCCTCTATGCCTTGATTCCTATGTTTATAGTGTGAAAGCACTCGGTGCAGGAAAATGAGAAAAGACATTTTCCGACTGAGCTAGCAAGATATCTATCACAGATTTAGTTTTATATAAAACTTGTAAAATATGAGAAAACTAATGTGAGTTGTTATATTAAGATCCTAATGAAATGTTAAAAATTAAAGAAAAGTGGTTTACTGTGCCTGATCAGATGGAACATTCACTAACTAGTACCTACTTTGTATACTGACAGTGACTGACAATAAGACCCAATATCGTATATCAAGAACTCTAGCTATAGCATCTGTCCCGGCCCTACTTCCCCGCGGGTCGATCTGATCCCCGATACAATTACACCCTGTGTGTAGACTCGTTACTGCAATCTTCTCAACACTGCTCCCGCGGCGCCAGAACACACCAAAAACCACCCTAACCTCTCCAACTAAGGCGCAAAATAGATTAACAAACACACCCCCAAACTTTCACCTCTTTCAATAGGAGTTTAAACCTAAATACCTTGCGTAGGAAAGCTTTCACTTTTCAGGAATTTATTTCGCTGGCGACCCCACGCAGTTTTCGACTCAATTTTCGTTTGGGTAGGGGTGAAAATTGTTTGGTTTGGTGGAGCATTTTCGAAGGCGGTAGGCTTAAAACTCCCGAAACCAATTCTCGGGGGTTCCATAGGTTTAGAGCCGAGACAATGGCTGGAACAATTCGATATTTAGCCGATTATAAACGCGTAATGCTCTTAGCGAGGTGTGATTTTTGTTTCCAATCTTCTGAAATTCCAAATGCGTCTTCAAGTTTTGAGACAAAGGCAATTCGATTTGGTTTGTTTTACCTATAGTTAGGGTTCTCTATAGAGTAGTGATATATACATCTGCCCTGAAAAAGAGATTCAAGAATAAGAATATGTTGGCCTAAACTCTAAATATTTTATCAAATGTATCAGGCTTTGTAGACACCAACAAACTAAACATTGTGTCAAACATGTAGTTACTGTTGTAAATGTTGTAATCTATGTTCTGTGTAAGTGATTTTAAGTCTAAACCATAGTTTTAATATCAGATTACAAGTATTCTAGCAGTCTTTCGTAATACATAAATGGGACGAATAAATGTGGAAAACTCAAGATATTTTTATTGTAGGTATAGTTACTTAGATGTTTTGAATAATTTTACGACAAACAGTATGTCAATTCGTCAGAACTTGTATTGTACTTTTGTGTACGATTTTTACGAATGTTGTATTATTATTAAAATTGGTCAAATAGATCAGTGGTTTAGGCGTGATAAAGCAACAGACAGTCGTGTTTTCTTTCGCATTTATAATATTTAAGTACGGCATGGATGGGTAGCTTGGTTGTTCCACCAACTAACTGCACATGGGCACCACTTTTAATTGGCCGTGTGCGTACCCTTATACAGTCGACAACTTTTCAAACTCTACGTTTTTGTAGCAAAATGACACCTTATTACAACTGTTTAAGACATAATATTTAGCTTGGTGTGCTGTCATGTGTACCTATGCGTAAAACATGCGCTTGAGTCGGCAAACGACCAGATAAATGCCGTAAATTTTGGGTTTTAATTGAGCACAATTAAGGAGATAAAAAATATTGTTTGTGTGGTTTCGGAACTACGTAAAGCTACTTATTTGTGGTGGTATTTGAAGGGAATAGGTATTGTGAGGTTAACGCACTCATCAAACCAACCAATTTATACCAAGAAAGAATCTTAAAATCTTCTACAGTGATAAGAACAGTGCATGTAATTTTCGCAATTTTGTTACTTCTACAACTTACGACACTATTTTAGGGTGTAAGTAATAAACAAACCACAGATTTTATAAATGAAACACCGATTTTCAGGTAGACACGTTCCATTGCCCAAGTGTACCGTACCCTTTGACTCTTTGTTAATAGGTAGATACGAGATTATTGTAGTAATGAGGTTTTTGGTTCACTTTGAAAACCTTGGAAGCTAATAATTATGATTCTATAGTTGAATTAGCATCAAATTCGCACTCATCACAACTGTAAGTAATCTTTTTAAGATACAGACTTCGATGATGTTCACGTTTTTCGTGTGCCGTAGTCAACACATAGAGGTTTGTTGTTTTTTGCTCTACGGCTCTACCTGTTGTCTACGCAGGCATATTTGTTGAGTATTCTATTTGATGATGCTCTACTAGGGCATTCTCTATTATTTAAACTAAAGAAAAAAGAAATTAGATTAGATAGAGCTTGAAAGTTTAAGAAATAAAACGAATTTCAATAAATTGTACAATTTAATGCTTAAACAATTGCGTTTACAAGTTTGTAAAATATGACAATAATAATCGCAATTAACATGAAAAACGTTGATTTACCATAATTTTCTTACAATACACAAACGTTGTATTTCCTAACTCTACAATTAAGAATTTTGAAGTAGGTACCTACGTACAAGTAGAATTTTTTGAATTAATAACTTTCAAGTAATCTATAAGTTTGAGATATTTAATAACTATACACTTTCTTTCATCAGCTTGAGATATTGATCTAACTTAATTTCGATAAAAATAAAACTTTACATTGTAAAAAAGAAGGTCTACTGATTGATAAAAGCATTAGTAACATAATAGATAGTAGGGATGACACTTCACAAAAACATTTTCAAAGGTTTTTTTACAACGTACCATCAAAGTACTTTAAATTTGTGTTTAATTTTGTTAATAATTTAGTTTTGTAATATTACTTAATCGAACAATAAATAATTTCTTTACTTAAAATGTTCACTAAGAAATATACATTTTATTAAACGGTTTGATGTTAACACATTCATTTTTATCTTAATAAACAGAAAATTAATAATAGTAAATATTTCAATTAACTGACCAATATTCTTTGTTATACAAATATTGTCACAATTTATATTAACAATGGCAAAGACTGTAAGTAAATGTTATTAATTATGACTAACAGTTTTATCACATTATTTATAAAAACAAACATTACAATATTCTTTGTAATATTGAAATAGCACAGTAAACATTGCAATTTACAGAAGATGTTCCTGCAATAAAATTTATTTACACATAGGGCAAAACTAAGTTAAAAAACACATTAAAAACAAATGACTAATTACGAATTAATTTAGGAAAGCACATTTCTGAATAACATAAAATTAACACACGTTGCACACCGACTGTCTCCACGCGGCACTTTAAAACGAAATTTAAATTGTTTAAATCGAACGGTCAGTGTTTGTCACACGAAATGCGGTGTACCGTCACAAAATATTTTCACTGGCCATATTTTTTCCATCGAATTCTGTCACAGCCGCGAATGCCGCGATTTCGATTTTCGAACGCCAAGCGCCGGGAAAATGCCGTCGGCCGACGACCGGCGGGAGCGCTCCGCCATTCGCCCCTCCACCAATCAGCGGCTAGATCACGCCCCGCGTCGCCCGAAACGACACCATACGGAAAAACCGCGCGAGCGACAAGGACAACAAACGTGCGTGTGTTGTGAGGTAATATGATGCATCTCGTTGTTTTAGTATCGGTTACTGTTCGATTTATCTATGTATTTTTTTGCGCGAAACGCAAGGAGATTAACTTCGTATTATGTATTCGCGCTATGTTAATAAAGTCGCGGGCTTTTCGTTACGAAAGTCTTAGGAAAACTTTGGCGGCAAAACTATTTTAGTTAGGACCTATAAATAGAAGCAGACATCAAACTTTGGTCTATTTTGAGCAAGCTTCAAAGTTTGTTAACAATCAAATAAGTTACAGTAACTTGTATTTTAGAAATAAGGACGCGACAATATTCGTTTACCTAAAGTGCGTAGGTACAACAATGCATATTACAACAGAGACAGTTTTGTGCTTGTGAGCGTTTCGCGGTGGTGTGAGTAATTTTCACAGAAAGGGGAAAACGTCGGGCGCGCGCTCCAAAGTCATAATATTTTGAAAATAGAATGCCTTTTCAACTTTTTCATTATTTGAATTCTGAATGGTGCCAAGAAGGTGCTGCACTTTTTAAAAAGAAAAGTATATTCCTTTGCTGCTGTTGTACTTTTAAAAAGTGTTTTTAATTAAAATTAAAACTTTTGTGTCTGTAGCCACAGTGATATTTATTTTTAGATTCTTGTGGATACAAATTGTACCTCCGTTTAAATTGCCTCTTTAATAGGATCCAATTGAAAATGTAATTGCAATGGTTTGTGACTTAGGTAGTCGCTGTATTTGACTGATTTCGGAAAATTAAATTATGATTATTTAGCGGTCTTTTAACAACGACATGAACTTATTCATTTTAATGTTGTCTAGTGTAGTTACTTAGCGCCAACTGTTAAATTTGATTTTCTAAATGAATATTTGTTGTAAAAATGAGTTTTAGTTTCCAGGAAAGTTTTCATATAAACTAACGCTTAGATTTATATGTAAGTACTTGATGAGGGAATGGAGTGAACTTTGAAGCACTGAAAACATAAAGTGCGATTGAAATAAAATAATTTCTCACTTTCTCACTATGTACGCCTGTTTTTTTATTAAAATTTATATCTTTTAGGTAGTTGCTTCAAATACAATTTTTGATATTTTTTGTAGGTAGACGTGCTGTCGACCCTAAAAAGTATTCATGCTTAGAGGCATTCTCTCCCTGAAGTAAATAAGCAGATTTTAAAACAACTATCGATTATGTAAAGCACAATGTATATTCATAATCTAAATTCGAGTATTAATATTCCCCTTATTATCGCCGTGGACATTACAAATTCTTGTTTATTATGTATTCATGGCCCGAGGCGGCCAAGGGTACATATCATTATGAAAAGTAATTCTGTTGTTTTTAAGCCTCACTTTTTGTTTGGTTTGTAAAATGCATTCGTTTAGGGTGGGTAAGAATCATGTACGTTAAACAAATATTACTAACACATAGTACCTAGCTGAACAAAATAGGTACAAACTATTTTTAAACACTTCGTTTTCGTTCTTCAGGATTTCTTATACTTAATAATGTTAATTAAGAGAATACACTCGTATAAGTACCTGAAAGTTTAGTTATTGGTACAATATACAAAAGAAAGTAAAAAATAACTTGCAAAAAATATAACGTATCTATTTGCACTATAGATACGACAACTTAAGTAATAGAAAGCGCTCTCTATTCTACCTTTTTTATACGTAACTCGATATTACCGTTGCAAAATATCTATAAAAGGTACATAATTGAAAGTTTACCCTTTGAACCGCGAGCAAAACGCGACTGCAACCGCAGCGGTCTGCGGAAGACACCGCACGTCAAATCTGTAACCTATCGTAGCGTAGGCACTTTTTTGTTGCGGCGGTGCAAGGGTTAAGAGGCAGCGGTTAAGGAAAAAATATTTTTGGTATGAGCTATACTAGTATGCTTTTTTTTATTAAATTAATTTTAAAATTTTATTTTGTTTTCTCATGTGTTTTGGTCTGTGCTCATCTTCATGTGGAAAAGTGGTACAATTGCAAAATTTTGAGAAATCAAAATATAATTAATTAGATTTACTATTTTAATTAGTCGGTATAAGAAGTTTGGGTTTAGATAGAAGACGATTTTTTCACAGAGATTTTTAGTAGATGATCATAATATATTGTTTTTTTGTAAAAAAAATAGACTACAAAACCTGTTACTCAATTTAAAGGCTCATTTTAGAATCTAGATGAAACCTTTGACCGTTGACAAGATTCAAGATATAAAAAAAATATCCTCTATCCTGAAACCGCTCGACACTTGCCCCGTGCGTACATTCTAATCTATCGGCACGCACAAAGCGTTCGTTACTAAGCCCGTGATGTTGTGAGCCTCTCGACCGTGTAAGGCGAGGCAGCTGCGCGCGACGCCTGCACAAGGGCACGGCTGATTTATTATTTTTTTCGCGAAATTGCAACAGATTATGTGCAGGGTAATTTGGTAGATATATTAGCGGCATCAGTTGCAGCTAGGCTAGTGATTGGGATGCAGTCACTGGTTATTGAAGGCTGGGCTGGGGTTCGGTGATACATGATTTGTTTATTGGTGCAGTTTGTAGTTACACACGCTCGATAGATTTTAGTAAAATTAATCAGCCAAATGAAAACCAAAATAGTCATAGTCTATTAGGTCTTTAGCAAGGCAAATATTAAAAATAAGTCACTTTAAACATTGCTAAAAAAAATACTATGATATTTATGAAAAATAATATGGTTGGTAGTCTTAATATTTCTTTCTATCCTGTATTGACTATAATTAAAGCTTATAAATAGAACATTCATTAATTATTTACCTACTTCAAAGTGTTTGAAATCAAGATCGTTAACCGTTTTGCGCGTCCACAATAGGGCGCACCCATTTGTGCGCAATGTTACAAAACGTGTAAGAACAATCCCTTACAAATGCGAAACTACAAAATAAGTCTATCGATGCGTAAATTAAGGATCCGACGCTATTCACAGAGTACACCCCGTCGCAAAAAGTTTGAAATCATTTTGGACCTTATTTTGTTAGTTTTTGAGTTGTGCCGTTTTTCGGTGCTCTGTACAAGTGCAAATACAAAACCCAAAGAAAATACTTTCCGTATCTAGATGTCCCGCTGCGGTGCTCCACATTGTTCTTAGACAAACACTTTTGTAAGAAGTTCCATTATTTATTTTTTTAGTAAATCACAGTCGATTTCTATTGTAGGATTTGATGGTTGAATTAATTTGGGCCCAAGATTTTTAATCGGACGCGGCGTTGTGAGTGTGCAAACAGAAAGTTTACGCCATTCTTGTGTTTGTTGTATTGTTGTCGGGGGCTGGTTATTAGTTGTTGATAGTTCATTGTTCTATCAATGGTTAAAAACTTTTTTTTAACAAAAATTTAATTTCTTTTTGTTTTTTTTTGTCTTGTGTTGAAGACATCTTAAAAATTACATTGAATTAATATTATTAAAAATGAATTAAAGTTTTTCTTGAGGCTTTTGTTTTTATTTGGCAGATAAAAAGCATAATTTACATTCCGATAAATTAAATAGAATAGCATTTAATTTGTAGTGTGACATTGATCTACCAAGTAACCTCCGGTTCTTCAAGTTAATTTTCGCAAGTAACCATTTTTATAGAAAAACTTAGATAAGTACCTACCCTATTTAGTTATATAAAAGATTCATAATCAGCTTGACTCTTGTTTTAAAAACAAAACCTGCTAGTGATGTTCGCATGCAAAAAAATGACATCTCAATCCGGCGAGTCCCAGCTAACCAGCCGCGTCGAAAACCGTGACATGGTGTTGCGATCGCCGACAATGACTAAGAGCGAGCGTGAAATTACTTGTACAAATTAGGGCTAAGTCATTCTTTGCCGCGTGTAGCCGCGTGCCCATTGTGGACTGCGATGCGTGCGAAATCGCGCTGTTGATTTTTGGGTAGTGATGTACGTAGTTTATTGGTTAATCGAGTCAGCGTAGAATTTATTATTATTTTAAGTCAGGCGTCAAAAATGGAAGTTAGTCAATTTTATTAGCTATAAAAAATATAAATTGCAATAACTCAGTTTTTTTTACCCATACTATTCCAAGAACTTGAAACAACTAGAAAAAAAATAGGAAAGCTGTGTATGTAGTGTGATGATAATCAACTGGGAAAAATACAAAAGTAACAAAAATCCATGTCATTATTTTATTTATAATATTAATGACTCGGATGCATAAAGACAAATAAAAATAAGTTAAGATAATTTACAGTTTTTTAATTTTGTTTTTCCACAGAACTTCAAGAATAAATGCTTCAGAAACTTTACAAGCTTTTTCTTTTTTTTTTTTTTTTGGGATGGACTTTACAAGCTTTACTCTTTTTGGACATAACTTCAACAAAAAATGTGTCAGACACAAAGAGCACAGAGTACTAATACCCTAGTACCGCAATACTCTACACCGGCACATCACTAGCACCAACTCGGCCGCCGCTCTGATTATCATGCAACTTAATTGTGGGTGACATTACTTGTTTGGGAACCGTTTTGTTGTTTGCGTTCAGTTACCGATCGGACATTTTTGTTGGAGATTATCTGTGCGAGACGGCTAACGATTTTCATCTCACGATAGTGTGGATTGATTTTTAAAAATTAAAGTGTTTGTTTATTGCTGTGACATAGGGTTCCTGTTGCATTTAGGACCTATATGTAATAGGAAGAAGGGCTTTATACAGGGTGTTTGGCGCATCGTGTGCCAAAATGATTTGGCAGATAGAATGGGTCATTTCCTATATTTTCAGCCCCCATAACACGTTCCATGCCAGGCGGCTACTTTTATATCAATTTTTTTAGTAATTTCACCAAAATACCCAAATCGCATCATTTAATTTCGATTTAAAAAAAAAACTACTAGGCGTAGCTTCAAAGTAAATATTTTGTTTTGACGTGCATTGATGTAGGGTTGCATCAAATCTAAATTTACTGGCAAATATCATCTAGTTTTTTTTTAATTCAGCTTTGAAGTTTTCCGAAAATTTAAAAATGGACTGAACATTTAAGTTTACATGGCTATAAAAAAATAAATAGAAGAGATAGCGATCTTCGGATTTTATCAAAACTTCTCTAGTCTATCTCCATTCAAACGGTATACTAATCTTATTTAAATAATAACAATAACTTCACAAATTCCTTAAATTAGTGCATTGACTCTACTCGGACTGATTTGCGAAATTTGTGTTTATAGCCCCTTTTTGTGTGAATAGCACGTTATTAAACACCTAACAGGTAAAAATTATTTATCTTATGCAATGTAAAAACCTTTTCCCTATTGTTTTTCAATGTAGATTTCTTGAAATTTAAGACGAAAATAATTATTTTGATCGTTTATTAATTATTACAAATTTTGTTCAAAATGACCGCCTCGGCAACGTATACACTCACGACATCTTCTTCTGATTTCGACTGTTGTCGTATGCAGCCACATTTCTCTTTTTATTACTACAAAGGCGTTTTCTACTCGTAGATTAGAAGAGATGGCCCTATACAGTGGCCTGCACGTTCCCCAGACCTAATTCCGTTAGATTTTTACGTCTGGGGACGAGCTAAAGAACTGGTGTACGTAACGGATTCAAACATTAGAAGAACTACAACAACGAATAAAAAACGCCTTTGTAGTAATAAAAAGAGAAATGTGGCTGCATACGACAACAGTCGAAATTAGAAGAAGATGTCGTGAGTGTATACGTTGCCGAGGCGGACATTTTGAACTAAATTTGTAATAATTAATAAACGATCAAAATAATTATTTTCGTCCCCAAATTCAAGAAATCCACATTGAAAAACGATAAGGAAAATCTTTTTACATTGCATAAGATAAATAATTTTTACCTGTAGGTATTTAACGTGCTATTCACACAAAAAGGGGCTATAAACACAAATTTCGCAAATCAGTCCGAGTAGAGTCAATGCACTAATTTAAGGAATTTGTGAAGTTGTTGTTATTATTTAAACAAGATTAGTATACCATTTGAATTATCCCCATTCCGTTTGAATGGAGATAGACTAGAGAAGTTTTGATAAAATCCGAAGATCGCTATCTCTTTTATTTATTTTTTTATAGCCATGTAAACTTAAATGTTCAGTCCATTTTTAACTTTTCGGAAAACTTCAAAGTTGAATTAAAAAAAACCTAGATGATATTTGCCAGTAAATTTAGATTTGATGCAACCCTACATCAATGCACGTCAAAACAAAATATTTACTTTGAAGCTACGCCTAGTAGTTTTTTTTTAAATCGAAATTAAATGATGCGATTTGGGTATTTTGGTGAAATTACTAAAAAAATTAATTTAAAAGTAGCCGCCTGGCATGGAACGTGTTATGGGGGCTGAAAATATAGGTAATGACCCATTCTATCCGCCAAATTATTTTGGCACACGATGCTCCAAACACCCTCAGGTATAATATCATGAATATATTTTTTACATACATATGGACATAACATTAATTTGCATTGATATCGTTTTGAAAATTCAACTCTACTGCTAGGTATAGGTAGTCTCCCACAATAGAATCTGTAAAATTTGTAAGATAAATATGATAAAAAATCTGCGATAGAGGCTCGACTCTGTATTTTTATTTACTTTACAATCAAAAATAGGTTTTTGGACAACAACTCACAGAAAATTCAATATTTATAGTAAATCTAGACATTGTTAAAATCACGAGCAGGAGCTGAATTTCGAAGTAAATTCAAGAGAGCAAAGATACCTTTCTGAAAAACACACATACCTAAATATTAGTAACAAAAATAAAAAATAACTCCAAAACTAGCGACTTAACATAACTACCGAAATGTGGTCATATAAAAGTTTAGAGCCTCTGCTTACGGGAAACCTTTATGCCCTCCGTTTAGTATACCTACAGTCGTGAACATAAACCTGCCGTAAACCGAACCCGCACTTTATGGGCCACGGTTCGGCGGCCGCCACGCATCTACAGGGTAGTTAGTCATCCGAAACGTCACTGAAAAAATGCAGTCACAACACTAAGTTGTAGGATCCTTTTATGCCTACTAGGTAATAATTTATGACTTTAGTTAAATTTTCTAGTTATATTATTGTTTTTTTTTTAAGAAAGTTATTTTTGATTTCGTAATTTTTTCTTAGATTAATATTGTGGACGATAAAAAAGGAAAAAGATCCAAAGGATAAAATAGAGAGACTAAAATGTTGTAAGTATTTTTTTTTAACAAAAACAAAATAGGCAGCTAGCTACCCAAAATAAAATTAAATAATAATTTTAATAAAATAATAATTTATTTCGCCTTTGCAATCAATTTAATTTCTACTTTTCATTTATTCAGTGATTAAAAGCATATTAAAAATCAAGTAGTTTCTATTGACTGGCATGAAATAAAAAAAAAAAAAAAAAAAACTTCATCCTTCAACCAAACTCTTTTTCACAAAAAGAAAAACTTCACAATTACAAACGGCAATACCTACTATTCCCATTACAGATTAAAAATCACTTTCACCGTATCACCTTTCATTGCCGCTGTGGGCGTAGCTGTGCGTGTGTGAGTGCCACCCCAGCAAGCCCCGCCCCTCGTTGCTCACACGGCTGACTTGGAATCAGATGGCTCGGGCAGTCGCTAGCGAGCCGTGTTAACGTCACGGCACGGTTACCAAAGCCACTCAATACTCAGGGCATACGATAATTACGCGGTACACTGACCGTACTACACTTGACGAATTAAAGTATTTCGGGTGACGTCACGCGGTCACAGTGAACGGTTACAGTGATTGTGAGAACAGTTTTGTGTTTTTTTATACGTGAGCCGTTACGGGTTTTAGGTACGTTATGTGTTTTTTATTATTAATTTTATTTTTTAATTTTTTCGGATGCCTCTAACCTACAACTTATACATATAATAAAACTACACTTACCTACTTAACCAAAAATAAATCCAATTTAAATAAAGTTTTAAAAATTAAAAATACAATCTTTACTACAACGGTGTCGTAGCGCCGCCGTAGGCCTATGCTACGAAAGCTCTACATAGAGGAAATACATTGAAATGCCACAAAAATACAAAAATAAAGTTATGCCAATATGCACTTATTTTTCCTTTTATTATTTCGAAAGTGTCAACGTATATTAAATAAGTATAGTGTTAACGGGGTGTGACGATATTTTTAAATGCTCAAAATTGCATTAAAATAATGTCTACTAATGCACTATATTATTGTAACTATTAGTAGGCAAATTATTTTTACTATACAACATTTTGATGGGTTTTTAATATTTTAACACTCTTTCATATTTTATTATAATAAAAATCACTTCAAGAAAAATTCTAAACCTCATAATAACGCAAAAAATAATATACCTACTTTTCTTGTAGTTCATAGATTAGGAAAGTGTGTTAATGAATAAATATAAAAAATATTCTTCAAACAAACCCTAAAAAAATCTACAGATTATAAGAAATATTTAAATCTAAAACTACTCTTATAAAAATCAACCTAGTTTTTTTTACAAACAATTTACTACCTGTCGGCCAACCCAACAGACTCCTCTGAAACATGATATTTTATTTGCCAGCCACTCGCTTTTTAAATTGTAATCGAATCGCTAAATTATCTATTGTATGAGATAATTTGTAATAGTAAACATTTGGCCGCATTGTTGGGTTTTTGTATGTAACACAGTATGTTTAGTTTCCTTGTTATAATGGGCACAAATGCGAGCCGATATCGTGTTTCGAAAACATAAGCGGGCCGATGTTATAAGCTATTTTTTATTTGATAGTCTAAAATTTTTGATTTAGTAAAAAGCAATTATCATTTGTTTTCAAGTAACACATCCAAATAAAAAAAACTGGTTCGTCTTTTTAAATAACACATCAAAATAAAATAGGTTGCTTCTAATTTTTTTTTGTTTACGTGGAATTTTTAGTTAAAAATAAGTTAAGTAAAATGTAGGTTTTTTTTAAATAAAAAGTATGCAAATTTTAGTCTTTTTAGGTGTCTATATTTTTAATTTCGCTGCAAAAAACACAAATGCTATTTTGAGAGTTCCTTTTTAAATACAGATGATAAAAATGTAACATTTCAAAATTGAGACATCAATGACAGAATTCTGATACATAAAATTGGTTCACAATACGGCCAAAATAAATTCACTATGCCACCGTACGACTATTGAAATGTATCTTTGAAGATGCCGGCCTATTGTCAAACTGATGTAAGTCCGAAATTGTAATTTTGTTAAATAGAGCCTCTGGTGTATTGTTGAGCAAATAATTTCTGCGGTAAGCGATACGGCTCACAATAGATGACATGGGACGGACTTGAAGATCGGAGATCTCAGGTTTTGTACCTTTTTTGTGCTCGGTTTCGATTACGCATGAAAGTAAAAATTTTGTAGGTGAAATGAATTTTTTTAAGTATTTAAAAAAAGTGTAAAAAGTGCTTAAATTAGAAAATAGGCTTGTGAAGTTATAAAAAAATCTAAAATTCATTTCATAAGTGCCAAAGTACTGGTCAAAACTGAATATTGATTTTGATTTAATATTTCTAGACTGTGTCAGACAGCTTTGGCATTTAATTTAAATTTTTAGTGTGAGATATTGTATCAAAAAATAAAACAAAGTCACCTGAAAAAACACTTGAACTCTACAAGTTGTGACTGTAGCTAAATAGTACCGTTTTTAGTATTTCTTTTTAACATAAGACCAATAAGACCATCCAATAAATTATCAAAAAATACGAATAAAAATTTCATTCACTTGAACTTTACAAATCACATAAGTAGCTACAAAACGTTCGTTCAATAATATCAAAGCAACATCAACAAATAACGTCAAAGCAAAATCAATAAATCCATAGAGTAAGTCAACTGCCGACAAAGTGATTCAAACTATACTCTATTATTTATACTCGAAAGCGGCGAGCGTTGAGTGTTGACATGGCTATTATGTAACAACTCTCTGGGGTGCCTGACTCTGTGTCATTTTTTTCCTTATATTAATGACACATTTTTTGACAAAAGAGACATAACCATTGACAGTTCAACAAGAGTTCTCACAAGCTGTCATTACACGGTGCTAAATGTGATTCTGTCACTATAGCCGTTTTAAGTTAACGCACCCTTGGCATAAGTGTAGCTAATGTAATCGGTGAAATATTAAAAAAAAACTGAATCCACAAGAGGTCAAGATATCAAAAAATAACAGATAAAAAGATGTGTCTGATTTGTAAAAACTTGCGAGTGTAGATTTACTTTTTAATTAGTGAAGGCGTATTAAAAAAAATATTTTATAAAATCTTTCAAAAAAAAACCTTAAAACGTGTTCCATATTTTTTAAGTGAAAAAAAATCTAAATCTCACAATGGGTGTGTCAAAAAACTCTACATACATTTTATACTCTTAAAATTAATCCTACTACGTGAAAACGACTCCCGTGTTACGATACCTAACTTTTATTAGCTCAAAAAAATGAAAATATAATCTGTGACAGGCTCAAAATAACACCTCTTTGGTCTCAATGGCCCCACCCTTCCGCTCTTGAGCTTAATAAGGATTAAGATAAAGCCTTTTTTGAAGTAAAAAGCTTTCGATGTATCCGAGAGGCTCGATTATGATATTATTTTTTATTTTTTCGATAGTGGATACTAAATACGTACGTTTTGGGGAGTGAACTCTTTTAATAAGACGCGCGGCGAGTTGAAAGTAAAAAGATTACACAAAGTAGGTAAGAGTGAATGTGAATTAATTCATTTGTCTTTTTGAGAATAATGGATTTGCTTTTCTGTTTGTGTTTATTTGATGTGAAACATTTCTTCCTGTTATAACACTGGTTTTGGTAGGTACCTCGTTATTTTGAAATATTTTAAAATATTTTTAACTCTTAAGTGTTGTCGAGTGCATAATAATATTATTTTAAAGAAAGGAAATTCGTTACAAATTTAAGGGACTAGGCGCAGTGTAAAATGTCCAAGGATATAAAAAAAATATATAAAAAATGTGTTATTGAAATTAAGTGCAATTTAAAAAATATGGTTCTAAGTTAACAAATTATCAAAACTGAGTGCATAAGTCCACAATGTAAGTGTAATAATAACTTATAATAAACCACAATTTTATTTACATTATATTCATGAAGGTATTTAAGATAAAGGTTCTTTAGTAAAATAAAGTATTTTAACAAACAGTGTGAACTATAAAAATTGCGTAGCCAGCAGCTAAGTCACACTAGTCATCAGTTTATGTTAACCTTTGAAAAACCGATTAACAATCTTGAGCTGCTTTATTTTAGTAGAACTGAAAGTTTTTGGTGAATAAACTCAAGTTTTAGTTACTTTTGAAACATAATAAACGGGGACTTGGAAACTGAAATATAAAGAAAACAGGTAACAAAGATAAGTTGAGGTTCTCAAATTCATTACAAACAGTTTTCAGATTTAATACTAAGTTTATCCCAACTTCCCAACTAATATTATAAATGCGAAAGTAACTCTGTCTGTCTGTCTGTCTGTTACGCTTTCCCGCTTAAACCTCGCAACCGATTTCGATGAAATTTGGCAGGGACATAGTTTGAGTCCCGGGAATGGACATAGGATAGTTTTTATCCCGGTTTTTGAAACAGGGACGCGCGCGATAAAGTTTTTCTGTGACAGACAAAATTCCACGCGGGCGAAGCCGCGGGCAGAAAGCTAGTTTTCTATAACCCAAAGTTCTCTAATAAGAATTTTGAAATAGCAAAAGTAGTTTTATTACCTACATACCTTCCTAGTCAATTTTGTCAGAGCAACGGCCCATAATATTGCTCCAAAACTGCTTGTATGTCTGTCGGTATAAAATTGTATTCATCATCATTGTCATCAGCATATAGCAGTCCACTGCTTGACATAGTCCACTGTTTACCTTGTCTTCGCCTTGTCGCATACAGCTTCTGCCAGTGACTTTTTTCGAGTCGTCACTCCATTTTTCAATTAATAATTATATTACGTTAAAATAACTCGTAAAATAACTAAATAACCTATTTGCAAAGATGAAAAGACTAACATCTAATAAGGGATAAAGTTTTAGCGTCCACCAGTTGGCACCACTGTGTACAGCAAGGTCCTCTCATTATTTTGTTACTGGCTAAGAAAGCTAGCTGGTCACTTAAGTAAGCGGTAGGAGCTCAGGATCATACTTCTATAATCTGAGGGTAGGAGGCTTATCGCATGTGCGCTCACCAGGATGGCGCTACTGTAGAGTAAGGTCCTGTCACTCGACAGTGCTGCCAATTGTTAAAAACTTTGTTAAGAAGTGGTTCTGTTCGTGCTTCAGACTCTATTTTTGTTTGAAATAGACAATGTCCTTAATGGATCTCCTTATCACCTCAAGTTTAAAACTCTAGCATCTTAAGTACTTGCAATAGATACGATTTTGCATCAAAAACGTATATCCCGACGTGCTGTGTACCATTGGCACCTATTCTGTTGAAGACGTTGTACGCGTCAGTGTTGCCCGATTGATTTATGTTGCCGACATAACATGCGTGCCATAACCTACTGCTGTCGAATCACTGGTAGCGATAGCATGATAAGTTTTAATTTAATTTTCTAATTAAATAAGCTGTATTTCATTTTAAAAACTTAAGAAACCTGTTTAGGCAAAAAATAGAAGAACTTATGCATGATATTGATGGAATTAAGCTGTATTTTAATACTGAATAATCTTTCTTAGATTATACATAGCTCTGTTTGTTATAAACTTGATACTTAAAATATAGATAAAAGCTTAGTTACGACTTTGGCAGATTTTTTAAATTAGAGAATTTTGTTATTATTTCTTTTATTTTTTATGTCAATTAAGCTACATTGGCATATGAAAACAAATCAAATAAATTGATTTTAAAAGGCTCTACTAAGTTTGACAAGTAAAACAAATAAGTTTTATTAATTCAAAAAACTCAGTTATTAAAATAACATGACTAACTGTTCTGCTGTCAGTACCCGTCAGTTTTAAATCAAAGTAACAAATCGCCGGGCGGCTTTATGCTGACCGTACAGCGGTGCACGGGAGGCTGTAATTTATTTCTATTCTGACAGTACTGAAATGTATAGACCACTGGCCAGAGCGGTGGCGTTCGGAAGGTTAACAAAATAGACAAACAAAAGCACAAAACGTTTTTAGGGTTAAATTGTAAATTGAATAGCGAGAAAGATCATAAGCTTTGAAACTGCATAGAATCTATAGTTAAACTAATAAATTTTTTGTATTCCAAGTAAATACTACTATAATTTAGTGCTAAAATAGAATTTATAGAAAGGTTAGATTATTGACCACGGGTCCGGTAATGAAGCTCAAAATTGAATTAAGTCTCAAGAATTAATAAATATTCTTATAAACTTGAATAAAACCTTGGTTTAAATGTTTAAGTTCGAGTTTTAAAAAATCATTAAAATCTCGCCGAAAGATACATTGGTCACACTGCGTACCTATTCTGTTTTAATTTAAAAATTGAAGATGTCTGATTCTACTTGGCTCTTTTTCATTTGCTCCATTATACTTAAATGACCTCTGAAAAAGGAAAATCGCGATGCCAGAACCTAATTTTAATCGATGGACAAAATTCGCAATTTCCTTTGAACCCATGAATTACCGACTAACAACATGCACTCGCGAACTGCACAAAACAAATTGCATCACAAAATAACGTCATACGAATACGATGACACTTGACAATTTAAAGGGCCTTCGCTTACTCTAAAACTTTGTAGACTCTGTTAATTATGTACGTGTAGGTTTTTTTAAAGCGTAGTGAAAAGGAAGAGGCTTGCCTTTGGCTTTTGAAACTTAAACACGAGAGCACTCGTGGAAATAGGTATATGCTTTGTGATATTTTTGTGAATGCGTTCGGGGCTCTTTGATGGAAGGTACGCTTTGGTTTAGCTGCCGTTTGTTGGGACGCAAATGTAATTGATGTGGAGGTTTTTATGACGGAAAAAAGCTATGGTAGAGTTTGTATAATAAAAGTTATGACATCAACATCTCATCAAGAATGAAATATATTAATCAATCGACTTGATATGATCATCTTGTATATTATTTATTAGATAACTTGGGTAGTAAATTGATTAAAATTTTAAAAATCAATTCACACGTGTTTTTTTAATCGACATTATAATTTATTTTTAGATGCTTAAAAAATAATTAAAGCACTGAGGTCCATGATTCTCTTAAATTATTTTTTGATGTATTATTAAAAAAATATTAAATTTTAAGTGATTGTATCACATTCAACATCCAAAAGTAAAAAAAAGATGCACAAATATTCGTAAAGATCTATAAAATTGCAAATCCCATTTATCTTCTCTAAATCAAATGCTTCTATTCTAGTTTAAAAAGACAAGAATTACAGAATGTATTCAGCTAAAGACCTAAGCATTAGCGCCACCTGCGCCGAATCAAAGCGGGCTTAATGAGGCGCGCACAGCGGAACCTACCAGACGACCTTATGGAAATTAGCTTTACACTCAAGTCTTAGTGTCGATTTTGTCGCGAGTTTGTTTGATTCACTAGGGTTTTGCTACTTTTGTTGTTTGGGCTCTTTGTTAATTTAAAATGTATCTTGGCTAAAATCCAAATATTTTTAAAGTACTAGTCTAATAACACAATGCCCTAGATTCGTCACACAACGCCACATCCATGAAACCACTTCTCGCTTGCTTAACGTAGATCCTTACAATCTAATAGATATAACCAAAAAAGAAGAAACTACCAATAGCTTTAAAATATACGTAATGATCTGAGTACGTAACCTATATAGTAAACAGCCCTCAGATCATAGAAAGAGAAAACAGCCTGAAAGATTTTAATAAATGAACACCCACAAAATCTACATCTAAAACACCGCATTGCAATTGGAGTAAACCGTTAGCACCAGTTGCAAGTGCATTTCAGTAGCACTAATATAAAAAAAAATAAAAATATCAGAGCGGAACCTACCAGTCGACCTAATGGAAATTAGCTTTACACTCAAGTCTTAGACTGGGTTGCACCATCTTACTTTAACTTTGACAAACGTCAAAAATCTGTCAAACTCCATACAAAAAACACCAGTTATCGTTATAGTTCAAAGTTAGGTGGTGCAACTTAGCCTTAGTGTCAATTTTGTCGCGAGTTTGTTTTGATTCATTTGTGTTTTGCTATAGTTTTGTTGTTTAGGCCTTTTGTTGTTTTTTGTATTTTAACAAACTCCTAATTTTTTTTAAGCTGTTAAAGTCTAATATCAGAGCGGAACCTACCAGACGACCTTATGGAAATTAGCTTTACACTCAAGTCTTAGTGTCGATTTTGTCGCGAGTTTGTTTGATTCACTTGGGTTTTGCTACGTTTGTTGTTTGGGTTCTTTGTTAATTTAAAATGTATCTTGGCTAAATACCAAATATTTTTTAAGCTACTAGTCTAATATCAGAGCGGAACCTACCAGTCGAGCTTATGGAAATTAGCTTTACACTCAATTCTTAGGCTGGGTTGCACCGTCTTACTTTAACTTTGACAAATGTCAAGAATCAAACTCCATACAAAAAACACCGGTTATCGTTATACGTAGTTACGGTCAAAGTTAGGTGGTGCAACTCAGCCTTAGTGTCAATTTTGTCGCGAGTTTGTTTGATTCACTTGGGTTTTGCTATAGTTTTGTTGTTTATACCTTTTGTTGTTTTTTTGTATTTTAGCAAACTCCTAATATTTTTTAAGCTGCTAAAGTCTAATATCAGTGGAACCTACCAGACGACCTTATGGAAATTAGCTTTACACTCAAGTCTTAGTGTCGATTTTGTCGCGAGTTTGTTTGATTCACTTGGGTTTTGCTACTTTAGTTGTTTGGGCTCTTTGTTAATTTAAAATGTATCTTGGCTAAAATCCAAATATTTTTTAAGCTACTAGTCTAATATCAGAGCGGAACCTACCAGTCGACCTTATGAAAATTAGCTTTACACTCAATTCTTAGGCTGGGTTGCACCGTCTTACTTTAACTTTGACAAATGTCAAGAATCTGTCAAACTCCATACAAAAAACACCGGTTATCGTTATACGTAGTTACGGTCAAAGTTAGGTGGTGCAACTCAGCCTTAGTGTCAATTTTGTCGCGAGTTTGTATGATTCACTTGGGTTTTGCTATAGTTTTGTTGTTTATACCTTTTGTTGTTTTTTTGTATTTTAGCAAACTCCTAATATTTTTTAAGCTGCTAAAGTCTAATATCAGAGTGGAACCTACCAGACGACCTTATGGAAATTAGCTTTACACTCAAGTCTTAGTGTCGATTTTGTCGCGAGTTTGATTGATTCACTTGTATTTTGCAACTTTTTTTGTTTGGTATTTTTGTTCACTCGTATTCCATTAATTTTAACAAAATGATAACACATTTTTAAAGTAGAAAGGGACTGTATTTTGTGTAAATTTTTCACAATATTAGATAGTGTTAAAATTGATCAATTTTATGAAGAGCTCAAACGGCTATACTTAAGTTAAAATTGTACCAACGCTAAGGTCATTGTAGCGAGTTAGTGGCTCTCTTTACTTACAAAGTTCCTTTATAGCAATAAGCTTTAATTTTGATTTTTTTAATCCACAACGAGGAAGCTCTTGGCCTGTATCTCACCTGATGGTAAGTGACGATCAGTCCGAAGGTGGAAGCGAATTACACTTCGCATAATGTGTGTGATTTATTTTTTCTTCTTTTTCGGGTTTCAACACTGTAATGTTCTAAATTTCCCAGAATTCCATTTAAAATAATCATAGCACTATGAACTTCTACAAAACACTGATAATGGATTACCATGAATACGAGACGCGATCGACGAACAGTGTGTAAATTCGTTCCCGACTTCCCTTTAGCTGTGTATGCAGTCTTAGATCGCCTTTGACGCGCTCAGACGGCCACTTACGTAGGCAACTGTTTTTTTAACATTACCGCCGCTTAAGCACTTTTTCAACGTTTTTGAGATCCCGCGTCTGCAAAGTTAGGATTGCTATATACATACGGGTTATTGACATTGTCGGGAGTGTTTTTGAAACTAAATATTTTTAAGTAAGTTTTTTAAAGGAAATACTTAGTGACAATAAGCAATATTTTATTAGTAAGGTTTCCATAACATACATTATCAGAGCGCGAAAGAAGTTAAATTACAAAGAAAAACTTTGCTTAAAACTTCAAAAGTTTTCTCTCATACTTATCGTTTTAGATAAGAACACTTAACGAACAAAAATATCTATGTTAATACATACTTGTTACTTTGTAGAACTTCAATAAATCTTCCCTCAGCCTAAAATTAGAACGTCGTATCTCAAAAACTCCAAACTATTAAGGTGGACATACATCAGAGCATTTACTTGTAACAACCGGAAAAGTTCAAAATGCTCTACTTTACTGAAACATCAAAAAAACAAACCGCACTTTTCACAGAGCCCACTGTGCGATCAAACAAGTATAGCCGCTAATTATTGTAATTAGAATCAAGTTTTTGTGCAACCCGATCCGTCGGCAGTGCGGTCCGTTCTCAGATCCTATCTGCTGTCTGATTGAACGTGATGTATATTTGTTATTATTGAGTTACGCCATTATTCCCGGTGGCCGCGTCGGCCATACTTTTTTTGGACCTTTGTATCAGTGATAGGATCTATGATTTCATTATCTATTTTTTTCATCTGAGCAGTAGCCGGTTGAAAAGAAAAGTATGAATGTATGTGGATGTGCCGTTATGGGAGTTTTTGTTGGTGCATGAAGGGTTCTAATGATCGGCGAGATACAAGACTCCGTGGCTATTTGTATTAGTAACTAATAAAGTATTAATTAGTTTAATGAATTAAGCAATTTGTGCGTGCATCTGTTAAAACAACCCAAACTAAAATGTATTTCTAGTAACGGTCGGTATTCTGTTATTTTTTGCAGATAAAGTGGTTTCCCGCCTTTATTTTTTGTCAATTTCTGAAATGACGTGAAAGTTATATTCTTATACGTTTGCTAATAAACATAGGTTTCTCTATTAATACGTAAGTTAAATACCTACGTAGGCATTAAGAATGCACACTTTTATGTACTAACTCCATGACAGCATTTGATTTCTCGACTTCCCAAAAATTAGAGTCATTAGTTAGGTATTGTTTTCGATCCCCATTTGCTATATTCCACCTCAAAGTACCTACCTACATTTTTTTAACGTATTCGACCATCATTAAGCGGAACGTGTTGCCATTACTGTCCAAGGATCGACTTGAACTCTTGCTTTGACATATATCAATTTGAGCGAAGTGCGCCCCGCATTGTCGGGGGAAATATCAAAGCGAGTCACTCGATTGGGCCCCGATTGGGCCCCGAAAAGATCAAATGCTCCACGAGTACCTGCGACTTTGTAATGCGATTGGATTTGCTTATGATGTGAGGAATGTTGTCTGTAGGGCTTTCCAGATAAATGGGGGATTTCTCGAGAGGTACTTTGAGGAAAGATTGAGCTACCGATCGTAGTTTTGGAATAGAAATACCGTTCGTTCGTTCGTTCGTTTAAGCCGAAAGACGTCCACTGCTGGACAAAGGTCTCCCCCAAGGATTTCCATAAAGACCGGTCCTGTGCCGCTCGCATCCAGGCGCTTCCCGCGACCTTCACCAGATCGTCGGTCCGCCTAGTGGGAGGCCTGCCCACATAGGAATACCGATGGGATCGAAAATATCAAGTAGGTAATTAGGATATTATCGAAAGCAATGAAGATTTTAGTGCCCCAAAATAATTACGAAGTTGAAAAAAGAAGAAGAAAAAAGTATATTATCAACGTTTGTGAGGTTTCGTAAAATTTTGGTACGTTACGAATATAGACAGCTCTAAGCATGTAGTATTTCCTCAAACGTACGTAAACGTAAACGTACAAACTTAATTATAAACAAATATAAACTATACGAATAAATAAACTTCGCTGTAGAGTCTAGTTCATTAACACCGAACTTTCCCCAATGGCCCTAGTCATCTGAGAAACCTGGAAAGTGGAATTATATTAATTTCATTGAACCAACTCAAGCTCTATATTTTGTCACCTTTTGCCGAAGTATATTGACAAATACTTAAGCATTTAGTTATTACAGATATGATTATGTAAATAAGTAATGAGTATGTATGTATATTGTTAAAGAAGTAAGAGCAACAGTAACGTATCAGATCACCACCTGTCAAGGGTCATCACGATCCGATCTCTGAATCTAAAGCTTTACAAACACCGACGCTACCGTTTTACCGCTATGGGTGGTACACTACCGCATATCGCCCATCTAACTTCATTACTGCTATCGACCGGCATCGATCGATATCGACCGTCACGAACACGCAACTATTTGTACTATGCCTCGAAAGATGGCGCTATCCAACTAACACAATTCAGCAGAATCATCCACCAATTAGTAGCCCGTCTCTATCATACGCCAGCGCGGCGAGAGAGACGCACGGAAGAGAATAATGAAGGAACCTGATTGTAATTGATGATGCGATTGTGTAATGCCGTATCGGGGTCAATAAGTTTCTTTAGTTAGCGGAATAGGCATTGGATAAGTAAACTGACATGGTCATTTTTATTTCTAAGAAAGTTTTGTGGTTCAATTCAAAAGGTTTATACAAGATTAATTAAAATCTAATTAATGTTTTCCGGTAGCTGAATATAGTGTCTAATGCATGCACCTAGAGTTTCAATTAATCACTATTTGTTATTACTTGAGCTTTTACTACCAAGCAATATTTAATTATCCTAGAGATGAATTTACTGGTTAGTTATAATGACCTTACCAATGCATTGTTTCGCACCCTCGCATTCGACTAAATGTGCTTTAACCTTAACTTCAGAACCTGAGTGAGCAATTTATTATTAGTTCTACTCAATGTTTTTTTGTTTCTACAAAGACAGTAAAAGAGTAGGTACTCACATAATTACTAATAACTATTTAATGGTTAAGGGTATGTCTTGTATACGTAGAGGTCCGGAAAGTTAAATACCTGCAACGCTACGTCTTCCCAACGTGGGTAGGTTGGGTAGGTGGTAGGTGGCACTGGCCGAACTGTTCTTTAGTCCGTGATATCAATGGTCGCTCAAGACATTTTCCTTTCCAAGTCAGTAGCTCGTTCTTTAAATTAATCGAGTCCGGCGCAGGGACCTTCGTTCTACAAGTCGTAAGTTCCATCAAAGTTGAGTTTAATTCAAGACTCTCTCAGATTCTACAAGTTGTCGCCTTTGTTAAAGTAGATTTTCCCACTCCAGGTCACTTGTCCACAAAGTCATAAGCTCTATCAAAGTTGAGTCCATCTCAAGACTCTTTCTTCTACAAGTTTTCGACTCTCCTATAGAAGATTTTCCCTCTCCAGGTCACGTGTCTACGAAGTCATAAGCTCTATCAAAGTTGAGGTCAGCGCAGGAACGTTCCTTCTATACCAAACCAAAGAAGTTCTGTTAAAGAATCTTCCGTCTACATGTGGCCGGCTCTCTTAAAGAAGATGTTCCATTCCAGGTTACGTGTCCACAAAGTCATAACTTGCTCTATCAAAGTTGAGTTCAACTCAAGACCCTCCCTTCAACAAGTTGTCCCCTTTGTCAAAGTAGATTTTCCCTCTCCAGGTTACGTGTCCACAAGGTCATAAGCTCTATCCAAGTTGAGGTTAGGAACGTTCCTTCTATACCGTCGTCGGCCGTTTGGTGTAGTGGTTCGAAACGGACTACTATTCCGGAGGTAGCGGGTTCGATTCCCGCACAGTACAAACATTTGTGTGCATGAACATATTTGTTTGTACTGGACTGGGTGTTTTCTATGTATAATAAGTATGTGTTTACAAAAAAAAGTATTTAAGTATGTTTATATCCGTTGTCTAGTACCCATAGTACAAGCTTTGCTTAGTTTGGGACTAGAAGCGCAGTGTAAATGTCCAAGGATATTTATATTTATTTATACCAAACCAAAGAAGTTCTGTTAAAGGCTCTCCTAAAGAGGATGTTCCATTCCAGGTCACGAGTCCACCACGATCCGCGTCCGCTGCGACGCAGCTAACCGGCGTGGCGCTGCACGGGGGCTGGGGGCGGCCGGCGCCGGCGCCCGCGCACGCCGCCACCACGCTGGTGGGCGGGCTGGTCGCGCCGCCGCGGGAGCCCACCACGGCGGCCGAGGCCTTCTGGAAGATGCCGCACAAAGGTTGGTCCATTGGTACTGTGACCCTTCTAGTTGATGTATCTAGTTCATTCTATTTAGCCTGTACAGCCTGTGGTTCCAGCAGAGTAGAGTAGGATCATCCCCACCAAAGGTGTCAATGTGGCCGAGAGTTCAGGAAGATGCCGCACAAAGGTTGGTCCATTGGTACTGTGACCTTCTAGTTGAAGTTGCTTAAACTCCTATAGAGGCGACAGTAGCCCGCGCACGCCGCCACCACGCTGGTGGGCGGGCTGGTGGCGCCGCCGCGGGAGCCCACCACGGCGGCCGAGGCCTTCTGGAAGATGCCGCACAAAGGTTGGTCCATTGGTACTGTGACCCTTCTAGTTGACGTAGATAGTTTATTCCTCAGAGGCGGCAAAAGCGGGATAAGTAGCTCCTATTCGAGGCGACAATAGTCCGGTGGGACAGGGCGCATCCCTAAAAGGAAACAAGCTGCAATAGCCCAACAGTGTCTATGTGACCGAGGCCCTCTGGAAGATGCCACACAAAGGTTGGTCCGTTGGTACTGTGACCCTTCTAGTTAAAGTTGCTTAGACTCCTAAAGAGGCGCCGGCGCCCGCGCACGCCGCCACCACGCTGGTGGGCGGGCTGGTGGCGCCGCCGCGGGAGCCCACCACGGCGGCCGAGGCCTTCTGGAAGATGCCGCACAAAGGTTGGTCCATTGGTACTGTGACCCTTCTAGTTGAAGTAGATAGTTCATTCCTCAGAGGCGACAAAAGCGTGATGGTGTCAGGGTGCATCCCTAAAAGGCGACAAGCTACTATAGGCTATAGCCAAACAGTGTCTATGTGACCGAGGCCTCCTGGAAGATACCCCAAAAAGGTTGGTCCATTGGTCCTGTAACCCTTCTAGTTACACTCCTATAGAGGCGACAGTAGCACATGCCGCCACCACGCTGGTGGGCGGGCTGGTGGCGCCGCCGCGGGAGCCCACCACGGCGGCCGAGGCCTTCTGGAAGATGCCGCACAAAGGTTGGTCCATTGGTACTGTGACCCTTCTAGTTGATGTAGCTAGTTCATTTTAGAGTAGAATAGGAACACCCCTACTGTGCTTGAGGCGACAATAGCCCAACGGTGTTAAGTGGCCGAGGGTTCATGAAGATGCCGCACAAATGTTGGTCCATTGGTACTGTGACCCTTCTAGTTGACGTAGATAGTTTATTTCTCAGAGGCACTGCCCGTGATTCCATCAGCGTAGAATAGGAACACCCCTACTGTGCTTGAGGTGATAATAGCCCAACGGTGTCAATGTGGTAGAGGTTTCTGAAAAGATGCTGCGCAAAGGTTGGTCCATTGGTACTGTGACCCTTCTAGTTGAAGTAGCTTAGACTTCTAATAGAGACCACAATAGCCCAGCGGGACAGGGCGCATCCCTAAAAGGCGAGAAGCTACTATATCGCAACGATGAACGCTTTCTGGCTGATGCCCCACAAAGGTTGGTCCATTGGTACTGTAACTCTTCTAGTTGATCTAGCCTAGACTTCTATTAGAGGCCACAATAGCCCAAGGCAACGGTGTCAGCATGTGTCAGTGTGACCGAGGCCTTCTGGAAGATGCCGCACAAAGGTTGGTCCATTAGTATTGTGACCCTTCTAGTTGATGTAGCTACTTCATTGTATAGCCTATGGTTCCACCAGAGTAGAAGAGGAACATTGTGGTTGAGGCGGCAATAGCCCAACGGTGTCAATGCGGCAGATACCTTCTGGAAGATGCCTCACAAAGGTTGGTCCATTGGTACTGTGACCCTTCTAGTTGAAGTAGATAGTTCATTCCTCAGAGGCGATAAAAGCGTGATGGTGTCAGGGCGCATCCAAAAGGTGACAAGCTACTATAGCCCGACGGTGTCAATGTAGCCGAGGCCTTCTGGAAGATGCCGCAGGTTGGTCCATTGGTACTGTGACCCTCTAGTTGATGTAGCTAGTTCTGTCCCATTTAGGCCTTTCAGCCAGTGGTTCCATCAGAGTAGAAAGAAACACCCCCATTGTGTTTGAGGCGGCAATAGCCCAGCAGTGTCAGAGGCCTTCTGGAAGATGCTGCTCCAAGGTTGGTCTATTGGCCTACTGTGAAACTGTGTGCTAGTTTATTCATATTTAGTCTATAAGTACTAGATTTTCCTGCGTAAATTCCCGTCTGTCACAGAAAGTCCATAACTAATGCGTATCCTTCTAAAAATCGGAAATAAAAATTAAATTATCGTTTTTTTCCCTGAATCTCAAACTATCGAGGAAGCTAATGTAGGGACGGTATTGGTTCATTAAATTAGACGTACTAGTTCTATTCTTGTATCTGTTTTATATTTTGAAATTCATCATCATCATCATCATCTTCATCTCAGCCATAGGACGTCCACTGCTGAACATAGGCCTCCCCCAATGCTTTCTATGTTACCCGGTTGGTAGCTGCCCACGTCCAGCGCTTTCCTGCTACCTTTATGATGTCGTCGGTCCACCTTGTGGGTGGATTTTGAAATTGCAAATAAATATTTACCACACTCATGTCAGACACGAAAGACTAGTTGAGATGCATAAGAAAAAAATCAAACTTGCTCTATATCTAACTTGAAAACACCTAAACCGAACAAACTGCATAACCCCAGCGTATCTCATTAATACGCCAAAGTTATAACAAGCTGCTATAATCCGAGCATCTTAGGCCAAGTTTTTAGCTTCTAAAACACGTTAATAACACGGCTAACAAGGTAGCGACTTGGCCACTTGTTTACAACAAGCGTTACAAGTTACTACTGTACGAGTAGTTGCGGCTAACTTGGCGGCTTTTGCTTGGTCTTGGGATTTGGTTTTGTGGGCGGGAATTAGGTTTTAAAGTGAGTTCAGAATAGTTTAGATAGTGAACAATTTAACGTTTATTATGCCTCATTACTACAATGTAGTAAAACAAATGATTTACGCTTCAATCTATGGTATTTAAATGACTAAAATTAAATACCTATATTGTATAATGAATAAACCATAATTTACTATCCCAATACAGTAGAATCCCGATTATCCGGATCAATTAAAACCAGGGGTGTTCCGGATAATCGAAAATCCGGATAATCGATTTCAAAGTAAAATCAAACAATAATTAACTTTTTACAATAGAAAGGGTTTTCAATACATCATTTTGAGTCTAAAAATCTAAATTTTAGACCATTGTATGAATACATTTCTTTTAACAATGAACTAAAACGAACTCCATACCGTGTTACGGTGGCGGCGCCTTCCGTTTTTATGGGTCCAGACCCTAAATCGGTAATTAGAAACTGAAGAATGAGTCCGGATAATCGGATATCCGGATAATCGAAGTCCGGATAATCGAGATTCTACTGTATTAAGATTCATATTTTTAAATCGCTCTATCTTTAATCAATACTTCACTGAAGGTGTTTAGTATCGATAATTAACTGCATTAAGTATGTTATGTAGAGTTGTTTATTTTAGATCTATCACCTGGTGATTAGCGTACTGGTTGGAAACTACAGCTGTGGCTGTAAAAAAATATTTGATATAAACATACTCAGAGCTTTTTTTTATTTGGAAAATATACAGCTTATAGTTTAAACACAGATTATTCGATTTTAAGCCCTAAAGTAAAAACTTTACCTACTTTGGGTAGATCATAGAGGTCGTGTCCAAAACTGGCCACTTTGAGTTCCATCGAGTAACCCTAGTACCTCCTCCTCCACAAAGCCGTAACTCGCGTCCTGTTGCTAGGCAACTGCTGCATCTGCGCAATAGAGCTTTCGACCTGACTGTAGCCTTCAACGCTACCAAAACAATGCGAAGTAAAAGAATGTTAAAGTTGAATACAATTTTTTACTCAAAAATTGTCTCAAGACGGACTTGAATTCACGACCTTTCTCTTGCTGAGTGACTTGCTATAAGCCTCGATGTCGAAATTTAACGCTGTTAGCCAGCGTGTAGGTAGGTTTCCAAAATGATTGACCAAAATGATTGACCAAAATATTGTTGCATATTGAAATAGGTTTGAATTAAGAAGCGAATTCAATATGCTTTAAGTGGCAAATTAACCCATTACCACTGTCTCCACTGCTCAGCGGCCAGAGCCCGACGAGCGAAAGGTCATAAGTTCAGTTTACAGCGAAGACAGTACATTTTTCCAATATTTAAATTAGCATAAGATAACCTTAAAATTCTTGCTTGGGAGGCCTTTCTCCAGCAGTGGATGTCATATGGCTGAAATGAACGAACGAACCTTGAATGCAAAAAATCGTAACTGATAATTAAGCTTTATTATCTAGAACCTATCCTAATCCATCAGCTATAAACTATAGCAAACCAGACACATCGCATCGCCTGAGTTGCGAAGTCAGCAACTTAGTGACCGGTTAACAGACGGCATCGACCCGCGCCTAAGTTTGTTTGCGACTACCTCCCAGCTATGTCTAGTTATCTGTGACTACGAGTCTATGGTTTGCAATGACTACTTGTCTTTTAAAGGGATTGAAGGTGACAGGAAAAATTGGGATAATAAAATTTTATTTGTGAGACACTTTTAGCCAAGTAATTTAAGACGTAAAAAAAGTACATACTTGTAAAAAAGAGTCCATTGTCAACATCTAGAGAAATCACAGTATATCGTAAAATGACGATATTATTATACTTGTCGAATATTACCACTAAATACGAGTAGAACCACCTATCACCTAGGCATTGAAAATATTGAAAAATAAACCTGGACTCGGAATAAAACTGTTGAAAAATAAGTCAGAACTCTTTTGGTTGACTCAAGGCTACTGAAACGGAAAACAGTGACTTTTTCATTTTATGACCCACCTAGCCATCGAACCCAGGAACTCTACATCGAGAGAGTCCAACTCGTTAACTACTATATTCATGATCTAAATAAAATATTGATAAGTGCAACATACTACGTCTCTTTTAGTTAGTTTTCCAAACTAAGAGCTTTCAAACAAGACATGAGCATAACAAATAACATAAACAGACATTGCAGAAGCTCAACAAAATATTAAATTCTTCAAACGCGTTGCACAAAGAAATCCCTTCATTTCACAAAACGTTTCAATTTAAAACCATTCTCAAACTCGACAAACCGTAGAAATCTCTACATAAGTATACATACACTCAGTTGTTCCAAGTAAACTGGGCATGCGGCAACTGTGTCATATTAGACGCCAGATAAAGACAAATAGACCGGAAAAACAGCTGTGTGAGAGGGATAAACATGGTTCCCATTGTCGCCCCGTTGGAATTTTAATGATTTACTCGCTGCTCGCGCCTGATTTTTGCGCCGTATTAACGTGTGGAGGTTTCCTTCAGCTGAAAATGGGTTTTGTGTTCTTATAATAACGTGTTAGGAAGTAAGGCATGAATTAAAATAGTTTGATGTTCTTACTTATACTGATTATACAGGATTTGAATAGAGCAAACTTAGATCACTGTCAAGAACTTTATATTATACGTCTTTATTCTTTGAATTGAAAGCTTTTAAATTATTCTTTGCGGTTAACCAAAGTAATTTATGTATAGTTTTTTAATCAATCTATTTTCTGTCTATTATTTTACAACAAATTACAGCTTATGTCTTTGTCCGAGGTTCAATCTATCTCTATGCTAAAATTCATCAACATTGGTCTATCGATTTAAGGATGAAAAATTAAAAAACTTTCTAAGTGTAATTTTTTGTTTGGAACTATGGATTAGCTACTTCACCAAAAACGGCTAGATATAACGGTAAAATTAATGACAAACACAAATTAGTTTTGAATAACAGTACCTTTCGCTAAATAGTTATTGTCCCTTACACTTGGTTAAAAAGCTCCAAGTCTGAGTCGATAGTTTAAAAAGCCCTAAACAATGAAAGCTCTTTGTTTGTAAGCTTCTGCTGAGGGGATAATCGTGTTTTGTGTTTGAAGATTACTCTAACTTGTTTCATTTATTTCAGTTTGGGTATTGAATAGCGTTGTTTTTAACCTAACAGTACTTTTAATTAAAAAATGTGTTTCAATGTTGTTTCAATTCAATCCCATTTAAGTAAACAGTGGTTTTTATGGCTAAATGTAGTTGATACAAGAGTAAGGCTTCATAAGTAACTCATTGCACCACCTAACTTTGACCGTAACTTTAACGATAACCGGTGGTTTTTGTATGGAGTTTGATAAATTTTTGACGTTTGTCAAAGTTAAAGTATTAAGTGCAACCCAGCATTCGCATTGTAAAATTCAATTTAAGTGTGTTTTGATTATTTTGCAAACTTTCGACTTCGATTTGATGTCGACTAAATTGAATGATAAGTATTGTATTGAGTGTGAAGTAGGTACCTACTAAATATGTCAGTCGTTATTTTTGTTTACGTGAAAAAAGCATAATATCTCAACTAAATAAAATACCACCGTGGTTTTATCCTTTTTTTTTTTCAGATTGAAGTATTGAACTATTTATATGATACAGTTGAAGGTCTAGTCAAAACGTCTAAAAACCACGGAGGTTAGACTTGATGCTAATTTAATATCTGTACAAAAAGTAGGTAATCGTACTTAGATAGGTAACACAGGTCTCTCGTACTTGAAATTTGTCAATAACCTAAGAAATATTTTCTTTACAACGCTATACTTTGTGAAGCAGTAACGATATTTTGAAGTTCTAAACTGCTTTGTTTATTTCAAAACCAAAACATTTCTATCAAAGCACGATCGTTCCACCGAGGTACGAATTCACACACAACCATGAATGACTGGTTTTGCTTTTTTTTTTGCACAAAGGGGCGTGGCTGTAGACATTTGCTATAAATTACGTCACAGCGAAACAAACTATCGAATCGAATGAGTGAATGGGACTGGCGACTGTGAAATATGGCATGAAAAACGTTCATTCAGCAGTTTGACTTTTTGAAATGCGTGTTATTTTTTTTCATGTGGGTTCGAGAGGTGATAACTGTATTTTTAAATTTAGTTTTTTTTTATGGAGTATCTAGTAATGGAAGATTATTAGAATTGTAGTGATAATTATAATTAATTAATAAATAAATACATATTAAACAAATACTTTTAAACCAACCTATGTTCTTACGGGGCATTATAAAAGCAGGGTCATTGACATTAATTTAGACTCGCAAAGTTGTTACTTTAACAAAACCGATAACAAAGATTTCAAGTTTTGAGCTTAAAGCTCTTACTCTATAAGTTTACAAGTATTGTACTAATAAATAAAAGTAAATACGATATACCATAAGTTAGCTTCATTTTGATATTTTTTTTTTTCATTTAATCATCAATCAATACTTTTCTTGCTCATGATCAAGGTTTGAAAGCTTGCTTTAGGCTTAATGATATTTTTTTAACTTTCCTTCTATTTTTTAGACAAACCAGTTGATTTTAACTGAAATTTGACAAAATTACCGTTTAAATTCACCAAACGTTATCAACATCATCATCCCCAAACCAGATTCGTTCAAAATGGCGTCTACTGTCACAATTAATTCTCCCCTTGAAGTTTAATAAAACAGATACAATAATAATACAGGACAGGGGGTGTCGTCGCCAGGTGTGCGGGCACCCTAATGTGATGTACTTATGTATCATGTATTTATTGAGTTTGATTAATGTGTCTGTGAGATAGTAAATGCTGGGTAAACATTTTTTGGGTACATAACGGTTGTGCTTATTGATTTTAGGTTAAAAGTGGTCTGTAATGAAAAATACTTGGCTTTAAAATTTGTTGGGGTATAATGATTATTGTGTGATAAAATATGACTAAGAAATACATAATTTATCCAAGCTCTATGATAATCATAGAGCAAAGAAAGCAAGGTTTAATATGCTCAAGTATGATCCTAAATTGAATATCACGTAAATGACTCTCAAAAATTAGACCCTCGATAGGTAAAAAATGGTGGAATTCAAGCTAGATAGCAAATTTGTTATTTTGAATAGATGATTTTTGTTTCGTTATGCCATCAATGTATCATACTCATACTTACCTATGCTTGAAAGTTGTTCCAGAAAGCGCTGGGATATAATCGCAATGGTACGATTGGATATGATGAATATAAAGATGTACACACACAATTATTTTACAGAACCACAGTCAATAAACTACAGTCGTGAAAAAAACAGGAATTCTTGTCTAAATTGCTCCACGACCGCGGCACTAAAACCCAAACATACCTACCCAACATAGTGACGTCGACAAAACTATAAATACGAACACAAGTACAACTACACATGAAATTTATAGCGTTGGCCCCATAAAAACGGGGATTAAAAATAAATCGCTCGAATAAATTGCACCTCTGAAATTAAAACACTCCCTCATGCGACACGCGGCACTCGCAGCGACAGTGGCTTTGCGGCTGGCGCGAGGCATGAGCGGCAGCGGGTGGCCATAAGCGGGAGCGGGTAGCGATAGCCGATAGATAGACGTCAAGTGACATTACTATGCAAAATTTTCACTAACGATCACTGGGTTTTTTATAGTTTTTTTCATATACAACGAGGAAACTTTTGGTCTGCATCTAACTTGATGGAAAGTGGTGATCAGAGCCACATAATTCAGATTAATTTGAATAATCTATATCGCGCAACGAGAATTGAGGTCATCAATAGAAGAAAAAATTAGTATCTGTACCTATACGCTGTCTGCGCTGTCTGACTTTAGCAGCGCGACAAACGCGCGACAGACGCGCTGCCGATAATTTTATACTACATGACAGCGGATCCCTGCCTTCACATTATAAAAACGCCACTGCCGCGCTGCTGTCGCGCTTCTAACGCCCTAATGTGAAAGCGCTCTAAGTGTATATTTTATACCACCGACCCAGGGCGTCGGTGGGTGTGCGCAACGATGTCCATTGTTCTTTTAGCGGCCGCTTGTTACGGCAAGAGGTGTGATTAACAACGGCCGGCGCGACAACCTCTCGTCAAATTGAGGCGCGCTGCTCCCGTCAAATTGACGCGTTAATTAATTGGCTGATCGGCAGCTCGTTTGTTTTTTGAAAGGTAATAAGCATGTATTGGAGAAGGTGGGATCAATAAGTCTGGCGACTAATATTGAAGTCGTCAATTATACCTATGAGCTAATCCTTTTTAAGTAGACTGCACTGCTGGACATAGGCCTCCCCCAAAGAAATTATATTTGTCTGGATACAAATTTGAGAAAGAAAGAAAGAAAAATATATTTTCTTCCAGCAACCAGGCCCACTCTACAATTCTAGAGCAGATTTTTGTTGATTTGGTGTTCAATTTATTAATAAAAAAATTAAAGGTGGGCCCAGTGACTGGAAGAAAAAAAAGTTAAAAAATTCAAAGACTTGGCCCGTAAATCAAATTAAAAGTGGGCCAAGTCACTGGAAGACTCAAGCATGTAATCATGACTATCAATAACTAGTAACTTACTTTTACTTTGACAATTATTTCAAAGACTGCGGTTTGGTTATCTTTGTCACGACATCAGAAGTCAAATATCTAGGTCTAGCATTTCAGTTGTACAGCCGTTACATCCTGATGCAGACTCTGTAGAACCTTCTGTGATCGTAATAGGTGTCATTTTGGAAACTGCGTTCGACTGTACTATCAAGACAATAATCCAATCGCGATCAAGCGGGCAGATAACTAAAAACAAAAGAATACCGCTTCGAATTCAACGCACGCTCCACGAAAATTATACGCGGACAACCGCAAAAAAGGGCCAAAACAATGAACTCTCTTCCCCCACCCTTTAAGGCCTTAATCAAGACCCTGCCCCAAATTCGCCCACAAATTGCATCCAATTGTTCACTTTTTACCGCGAGGCGTGTTTGGCAGGGGTGTGTAAAAAAAGGAATTATCTGGCGGACCGACGGTTGGGCGCATCTGATCTAATGCGAGCCTATTGAGGCCTATTGGCGTGAACACGACGATTATAATTGAGCACAACTGCCGGTTAAAACCATCTGTAATTTTGCGTACGATTAAAGGCTACATGTTAAAGTGGGAAGCAATTGCCAGCTTCAAATTTGGCGAGGGCTTCTCATTAATGTCGCAAACGAAATGACGAGTTTATAAGAGCATATTGTCTTAGTTAAAGACTTTGGCGCGTATTCATTATGTACTGAGTTGACTGAATTGAAAAGCAACGCTTCTCATATACTATCCTACTACTCTATATTAAAATGCAAAAGTTAGTGACGACAGATACTTAGATATTTCTTACTCTTTCAAGTATGCAATAAAAGAAGTACAGTCAGCGTCAAATAGTTCGTGATACCCAAAGTGGCTAAAAAGTTGACAACACAAAATTATTCCAATTCCAACAAAGACGTGTTGTGAAATTTTTGGCTACCTTGGATACCACGAACTATTTGACGCTGACTATACCGCTGAACCGATTTCAGAGATATTTGACAATCAGGGAAAAACAATAGGAAATTTCTATGATAGTCGCAGGTAGTCTCGTTATCTCAGACATGAGTGATGTGTACATCTATAATACTATTATGTTTATGTATTTATGTGTATGTCTATTATATTTATTTATATTATGTCATTTATTGTATGTAATCTTATGTAAGTAGGTATATTATTCTAAATGTAAACTTTTTGCACCGCCTTACTCTCTCTGCATGACCCGTGGTTGACTGGCAGAGAATGCCATCCGGCATTAAGTCCGCCACAGTGCATTGTCTCTATGTGTGCTAAAGTTTAAATAAATAAATAAATAAATAAATAGTCAAATATTTAAAAAACATTAGATACATTTTAACATTTAGCCCTGAAAGTTCGAAGACTTTGACCGATTTCAAATAATTCGTCATAATAAGAGTAGATGTCTTAAGTTTTTTTATCAGTTAAAAAATATACGATTCTGCGGGATTAGCCGAACACTTGCGGTTCTTTGGAATCTACCGCGAAACCCTTTTTTTTACGGAACCCACTTTTTATTTAAGCGGATTATTTTTTTAAACGGGTTAAGGTTTATACCTCTTTCGGGAGATGCGTTCGCTATTTAAGTCTATAGTTTGCAGATTATTATCTTTCAGATAAAAGTTTTAAAAGAAATATATCAATAGATTTCAAGAGACGACCACTTAAGTTGAAAATATGGTTTGAATTTTTTGGCAGATGGGTGTTTTCATTTAGGTTTGGGGCCATTATGAAATTTATTTTGAAATCCTTGCAATTTATATGGAAGATGGCTTACGTGTTCGTTTTCTAAACGCGATGTTCTTAGATTCAACGAGTAATTTTTATTTTTATTTGGTACACAATAACAGACAAAATTAACAATTGTTTAAGAAACTATACACCTTAATTTACATTTTGAATATGTGATTAAATTACGTAAATTTACCTAAGTAAAGGTTTCCTGTTTTTAATTTGCTTTTATTTTATTTACTGAACTTCGCCTCAACATTTGTGCAAAATTAAATCAAATATCTTCCAAGACAATGAATAAATTACAGATGACAGCACATTAGATTCAAGTTATTGTTGCAAAACTGAACTTATTACATCTACACCTTATGGTGCCTTAGTGTTTTGCTTGGTTGTTGTCGTCTGTGCCTTAACAAAACTTTGTTCACCAATTTCGTAATTCAATGTCACATTAAAGTTAGCCAACTTCCTATTTTCTATCAGTGCCCTTCCTTACAGATGAGCTCATGCACAGCGCGGCGATGGGCGGCGGAGCGCTCTTTGGGTGCTCCTCAGCCGGCCACAGCGGCATCAACCAGCTCGGGGGCGTCTACGTCAACGGCCGGCCGCTGCCCGACTCCACGCGGCAGAAGATCGTGGAGCTGGCGCACTCGGGCGCGCGGCCGTGCGACATCTCCCGCATCCTGCAGGTCTCCAACGGCTGCGTGTCCAAGATCCTCGGCAGGTCAGTCGCTTGAACATGTCCTAGAGGGCCTAGATACATAGGTACAACATCTACAACCAGGCAGGTGCTTCACAACGAAGATGGTGTGGCAGTGCTCTTGGGAGCCCATTCGAATGATCTCAGCTGCATTCTGAAGATTCTGGGCAGGTCAGTTATTTGAACATGTCCGTCTTACTCATTATTCAGTACCTGGATCATAAAAAAGATCGTGGAGTTTTACACTCGGGAGTCCAGTTGTGTAACGTCAGCTGCATTCTGCAGGTCTGTTGAGACCGTAGCCGTTGGGCTAGAAATGATGAAGACCGTTATCTCTGAACAATTTTTGGAATAAATCATTGAATAAAATAAAAAAGTCCTTTTACAAGAAAAAGTATCTATCATCTCAGATCATAACTGCTGAAATCGTCCAAAATATTGTTGCCTTATTTTAGAAACTATAAAAATCTTTTATTTCGGCGAGTGCATTTTGAGACGCCATACCTACTAAAATAAAACGGCATTCACTCGAGTAAAAGCAATATTAAAATTTAATCCAGTAATCGGAAACTATTCTATTTTCTCCAGAAGTCTCGCACAATGGCTAAGCACCCATAACAATTAAATCGAGTACCAATGTTAAACGAATTATTTGACACAAAACCATTGTGCAAATCGAAGACGGGGTCAGAGGAGCCACGCGTTCGTAAATTGACGGAATTCCCATACACTGCTGAGGCACGCACAATGGTGCGGCACAATGGGCGCCTTGGACAAAATTAAGGAATATTTCAATGAATTAATCAATACAATGAGTTTGCATTCCCATAGTGGATTGTTTTTGTTGACGTGTGCTCCGCGGGTGACGCGCTGGGAATCGACAGCGGTTGCGGCGTTAGGGGCATAATTTCGCCGTTTGATTGCGATTTTATCGGGAGATCAAGGAGGATTTCGGCCCTCGCCCTCTTATTGAAATGCAATTCGATTGTTTACGGTAATCGTGGCTTGACAAGCTCGAAATGTATTGCGAACAAATAGTTCAATTAAAAAATACTACCCTTATTTTCCATCAAATGCTTTTTCGTATTTTAGGCATGCACTTAGCTCCGAACAGTTAATTTATAGGTAGGTACTACGTTTACTAATAAAATATCTAAACGTCAATTTAAATATCAATTTGATTCCCATCAAAAACATGTTTTCAAAATGCTAATGGTCCCGAAACAACAACTTTACATTTCAATTGCACAGTGCTCCGACAATGGAAATCAATGGGAACAAAAAGTCAAAAGTCAATTCTGAACAATAAAAAAATGTAAAAGACGTCGATCAAAGGAGCTAGATCTTAATACAGGGTGTGCCTTTCAGGGCTGTCCCACGACCGCCCCTAAATAAAAATGAGAATAAAACAATTTATTTGGTAGTAATTGGCGCCCCTACTGGGCGAAACTGCTTGACGCCCGTTCAAGAGATCTTGTAGGAAAGTAAATTTTGCTTTGGGACCCTTTGCAGCGCCCTCTGGGCACATGTTATTATGCCGTAATGTTTTGCTTGTTAAGACATTGGCAAACAATTCGAGTGGTTTTCGAGAGGATGAGGTTATGAGATTGTTGCCCTTGGTTTTGGAAGTGAGCAATTTATTTTGATTTTTATTCGAGTGCCAATAGTTACTACTTTCTACATTTAATGTTGTCTCCTAGGCTCAGATTTTTCTATTAACTTTATTAATTAATTTAGATTTCCAGCTTCAGAGAAAAATGTGAAGTTAAATTGAGTAGAAGGGTTAAAAACCTTATGCATTGGAAACTACATATTTGCAAGTAAATTTTAAACTACTACGTGTGACTTATCAGCTCGTCTAATACCCTAATACAAGTTACACTATAGTTCAATTAAAAGTTACCTGTGACTAAGAAACATTTTGATTAAAAAAATGCCACTCCTTTTAGCAAGCGCGTGTATCAAACTTAAGAGTCCGTAATCAACCGTATTTCGAATTATTTCCCTGCTAGAAAATTGCCCATTCCTACGCAGTCCCATTGCAAGTGTTGCCCATTTTCCCATACTCCCCTGACATTCTTATCGCGCCAATTACTTGAAGGGTTGGGGAGAAAGGGCAAACGTGGCAGGACTCCTAATTAAGGAAGACTCCTGCTGTTAACCAAAGCAAGTTCATGGTTTCAACCGTTTTCGATTGGAGATATGGGTAAAGTGGGATACTATTGAATTTTTGTTTAGTTCATGTGGAGTTGATATGAGAAAAAATCGGTTTGCTAATTAACGTGCGTTTTTTGCTACCGCTTTGTTTCTTTCAGTAAAACAAATACACAATGCGTGTGACTTTTCATATTATGAACACTGAAAACTTTTAATAAAATAAAAATAATACATCTACGAAATTGAATTGCTAGTAAGACATACAAATAATGTAATAATATGACACTACATATACTATCACGAGACTCACGAGCATATTATCAAACTTAAAATTTTCGATACAAAATTGAATTTAGTACAGATGCAACACTGTTTATCTTGAGGTTGTCCTTGCATCTAAAACGAACTAAAAACTCCCACTTTCAAACTCGATTCAATAACATCTCTTCCATGCGTGAAATAACTTCAACAAATCGATGTTATAACACTGTTACATATAAATAACCACTTCAAAAACAATCTCGATAAGTAGTCATTTGATTTGTCCCCCGTATCTTTGACCCCAGTGCTCCGATTACACGGTCTAGTAGGCAGAGTCTGTGCTGCCTTTAGCACAGTGTGTGCTATCAGTCGACGTTGAGAACATCGTTTAAGGTATAGAGTAGTAACTTGAGATGCGTCGTTGTTCTTGGAATGAATACGTTTTTGTTTTGATAAATACATTTTAAAGTATGAGAGTGTGAGAGTGTGAAAAATTTTAACTAGAAAACTCTCAATCTTTCGATGTTTGGTATTTGATTTATTTAAAAAAAATACTGTGTAGAGTGATAATTAACATGTCTAAAAGTATAACTGCTACCAAGTCGTTTTAAAACACTTTAAACCGCAATTATGAATGTATTTTTGCGTTTCTTAATAAGTAAAAATCATAACCCTCCTTTTGCTTTGCCGTAGTCGGGTAAAAATAGTCTAATATCGTATAATGTCCTAACAAATAAAAACGCATCAAGCTAAAAGGTTTGGTTGCATTTAAGTAGTTTAATAGGCAACAAAAATATACAGTTTGCCAAGTTACTGACTGCGTACACTATACAATTTTCGCAAATGAATAGAAAATCGAATGATCGATATCTAATCGATGGTACAATCTGGCCAGCCTCCTGCGGTGGCACAGTTATTAGCGCGGCCTCTGAATCGCATTGTCGCGGTGAATCGAGCGATTTGTTGCCGATATTCCGATTCGAAGCTAATTCTGTTCAAGACTTGGTATAGATTGTTTGGATCTCTGTTATTTTGAGTGTGGCTTTTTCTATCGTGAAAATAGTGTGTTAGTTACGAATGATGAGGCTTCTAAGGCTGACGCCTTAATATTTAGTAGAGCTTGCTACGTATGTGTATGGTTTCCAGTTAGTAAATCCATGATAAACCTAGACAAAAGTTTTCGTATGACCTCAAATAAATTTTTGAACTAGCACAACTTCAATAAATTATTACAATGAAAGGTACGATCATAAAATTTTACAAATAAAAAATATTATAATAATTATTACGTTGCGTTGTAGTGATTAGCTACGGTAGTTTTTCTTTAATTAAAATGTACTTAGTAAACTAGAAGACATTTTAGAGCAAAGAGTAAAAAACGGTTGTGCGGAATTTCAAATAACGCACCTAATTGAACTTCTTCACCAACCTTTGTTAAAAAAGAAGAAAGAAACAAAAAATCTTCACTCGCAAAGTTCAGTGACCTCAACACTTAAATAAACTCTCAATTAATCTGTATTCACCGCCCCAACGTCAACCTGTCGCTGCCCGAGGCACAAGCGATTACTGCGCGGGTCCTTTAGACCCACCCCTGCTATTGACGGTATTGGGTTTCATTTACAAGGAATGCGCTTTTGAATGTTGCAAAACTGTAATTAAAGATATTTTGGACGATTTCGGTAATAATAGGGACATTTTGAGATTTATTTGGTAAGGCAATTTTTAATATGAGACTAACACTTTAAAAATTCATTTAAATTAATAAAAATAGCGGAACTTTCTGAGAAGCCTAAAGAGGTTCAAGAAACAGATTTAAAAATGCTTACTTACTTTAACTAGTTAACAAAGGCTCCAAGAAAAAGAAAGATGATAAGTATGTGAGCAGAAACTATTAAAACAATCTGTACATTTTGTACCTACCTACTAATATCAAAACGTACGCCAAAATACATTTCCCAGTTTAGTTTCAGGGCCTTTGATTTCACGATGTTACCCAGTTCAACAGTCTCTTGGCTGCCCCGACAATGCTCATGCAAACACTATCGTATCGACAGATGACAGCGTTTGATTGGACCGTGTGTATTTTAGGGTTAACATTTAAGTCTCTTGCAAAACAGTTTGCTACGATTTTTGACCGAACGAAAAATAAATTTTATTTACTGTCATCGTACTGGCAACTTAGAAAAAAGAATTCAAGCATAGGCCACAAACAGAATATTAAAAGTAAAATACGTAACGTTCTATTTTTAAACGTTTTGTGGGCTTTATTTTAATGCCTACTCGATCGATAAGTTACGCTACCCGTGTTATCACATTTTTTCCATCGATAAAAAAAATAAAAATTGAAAGCCCTCTTCATTCAGCCTCGCATTTGAGCTAAATATCGACACATGTCGATATCACAATAGATTCGCGCGAGTACATCCTGTATCAGCACAGACATCTTGCGTCCCCACACAATACATTTTCAACTTTGCTCCAACAGCGAAGAACTCAATTTCCTTCAAAAGGTCAATCGTCTATCAGCAGCGAAGAATTTGTTTATCATCTAACATCGCGAGTGAGTCTTGTTGCTTGTGTAATAAAATTCATTTTCGCGTTGGATCGGCAAAGGTAACGTTCCTATAGGATCGTAGGGATAGGTACTTCAAGTTAAGGGGATGAATTCGAGGATTATGTTTGTAATTGTGCTCTAATGCTCCAGGAGTGGAACGGGAAGCACCGGGATGGTTACAATACAAAACTTTGTTGATAGTATTAAGCGGAATTGATCGATTTATAATGGGGAACTAATAATGGAGCTTATCAAAGTTTGTTTTAGAGATAAAATTTAACCAACTATGTCTAGTTCATTTACCTACCTATTATGGAGATCATTTATTTTAATTCCAGTTTAAAAGGGCATAGTTACTTTTCGTGTACCTATTTCGGAAAATGCTAATGCCAAATGGATGGATGTCTTTTTTTACCTCCAAGCAATCAATGGGTTCAATTTATAATTAACTAATTTTTCACACGAGATCTTCATAAAAAATATGGGTAGCAATGACAACCGAGATACTCAGTGGGTATGTTACTATGTTACACCCAGTACTGGCTTCACGGCATTACCCATTGATGGCCAGTTTGTATCTACAACTTTTACTTGTGTATTTTCGCTCTCACCACTTTCCGCAATCCAAACTAAGATTAGCTTTGCACACAGATATTACGAGACTGGGTCTATCAAGCCTCGAGCCATCGGTGGGTCGAAACCCCGTGGGACCACATACCGATGTTACTTATAGCCAGCCTGCTTAGCGACATTTTAACGCTGTAATACCCATTGATGGCTAGTTTGTATATTACTTTTACCTGTGTATTTTCGCTCTCACCACTTTCCGCAATCCAAACTAAGATTAGCTTTGCACACAGATATTACGAGACTGGGTCTATCAAGCCTCGAGCCATCGGCGGGTCGAAGCCCCGGGTGGCCACCACCCCTGTGGTCCAGAAGATAGCGGACTACAAACGCGAGTGCCCGTCGATCTTCGCGTGGGAGATCAGGGATCGCCTGCTCAGCGAGAATGTGTGCAATAACGACAATATTCCTAGTGTGAGTATTCATTTGTTTTTTATTATTAGGGTTGTTTTTTTTGGACGTACTAAACTGTACGTCCAAAAAATTCATTATTAGGGCTGTACTAAACTGTAGTTGTGCTTTGCCCGTTGGCGCCAACGGTGGTTCCAACGCAACTCGTCCAATGTGTTGATTTAGAAAAATTAAATGCTTTCACAAAGTTGGTGCCAATGCTATTTTCTAGTAGTAAGACGAAGTAGTAAATACTAGGAAGGAAGAATGTAAAGTAGTGAGATGTGAATTCGATGTAAATTAGACCGGTGATAATCTTCTCTATACATAGGATGACCTTAGGCTGCAGAGTAGAGCGTGTTAAGTAAGAGTAAATAGCCATATCACCTACTTCGTATCTTTTAACAAAAGTTTTAGAAAAGTTTATAAGTGCATCTCTTATAAATTTCAAAGTTTTATATCTAAGGGTATTGTTATAGGATCACTCATCCACCTTGACATGTCACTGAATACCAATACAGGAACAGTTATACTCGACGTTACAAATGTCAAAACACTTTCAAACAATTTTCGAATTTAATTAAATCTGGCAAACATATGGCTCTGCCCATTGTGCCGCCCTCAAAATAAGCTGGTCAAAATCCTGGCGACATTCAGTCTGCTTTAATCCAATTTTGCAATATTCCGACGTAAAAACGAGTAACGGCCATATGCCTCGACCAGTGGACCCGGCCCATTGTGCGACACAAGAAGGTAAAAGGACCTATCTCATCATAATGCAACCGAGTCTATTCTGTCAACATTATTGATGGCAGCTTATAAAATTTCAGTTCGGGATGTTTGATCCATACCGTTTTATTGAGTTTTTGTTGTCCCTTATACAAATAGTTCTATTATCAAGTTTTGGAGAGTTCATAAATTTGCTAATTCAGTTTTATTGTCGTTTTGTATTGTTAAGCATTTGGAGTATCGGAGTAAATTCCTTAACTTCATATTTTGTATTATTTTGAAAGAAAAAAATAGGATTTAGAATTTTATTCGTTCTACGTACCTATCTGTACATTATTTGAATGTAAGTTTATCATACTGCTAATCTATGCAAATTATTATTTTTTCTTCCCTTACAAACTGGCCCAATCTGTCATAGTATACTAATTAAACCACATAAGCGAGGTATTCCTTTTTCAATCACCGCACACAGATGTATATCACTTGACACCACAGTTGAATAAAACAAGCGACGGCGAGGCATCCTGCAATTAACGCTTACTAAAAAAATAACGAAACCGCGATCCTATGAAATATCATGCACGATATTAAATAAAGCTTTGCGCGATGTGACACGACCGGTAATCGAACCAGACGTTTTGAGAGACATCTGCCCGGCCAATGAAGGCAAAAAATGACAAAGAACTTTTTTCGCCCACGTATAATTCATCGGTGCAATTTTTCTGTTAATAATGTCACAACTCGAATGCGTTTTGTGATCCCGAGCTTGCACGCCGAAATGTAAACACTTGGGCTAACAATGGACGCGGGAAAAAACGTTTTTGTTAGTTTTGAGTGTTGAATTGTTGGTTCTCTGTGGTTGGAAGTGTTTAGAGACACGCCGAGTGACATGATATTTATTTTGATTAGCTTTCGGCTACTTTCGAGTTTCATTTATCAAAGTTTGTTACTGAAAGCTTCATAGATTCATTTATAACAAAGAGATTATTTAATAACTTCAGTCAGTGTCTTAAAATAGAAGCTTAATTCCCTCACACAATCTCGCTTTCGAGCTCAACATCAAAACCTTTATAGCACAACGGCAACGTCATAACAATAGGCACAAAATATTACTCCGTAGAAACAATACGACTACCCAAGGGGAAACCCAGCCGCTACATCATACGCCAATGACAGACGCCAGACACACCTATGCTATAACCAATTATATCTGCTGCACCCCCGTAACACGGGACAAAATCGAAACACGGAATGGCCCTAGAAGATTCGGCGCCAAAGGGGCTATTTTTATGACTGTCGTACCTACGCACTCGGCCCAGTGGGCAAATAGGCGAAAGGGACAGCGAGCCGGTAAACACATATGCCGGAGAGAGACGGTTGTTTGTCGTGCGTTGCGTCGCGTAGTCATAACGGTCGAATGGGCGTGATGTTTCTTACCAACTGAAAGCGGACAAAAATACTTGGAACAATCGATCGGGCTCCGGCGAAGAACGGCGTAAGTGAGCTGTCGGCGCTAGGGCTGAAGTGGCAGTTTTATTGCACACTCGTAGTAATACTACTGTCATCCAATGCTATTACTCATTAACAGAATTTTAACAAATAGTACAGCTACATACATTTTAATTGCAGTGTCATCTGTCATTTGATGTGGAAATAAATAGAGACGTATGTAGAGTTTAGGTAGGATTAATAAAAATTACTTCAGCGAAATATGATCCTTTTAGAACATTATTGCGTTTGTAGGGTGATCAAATTAATTTAGTAATTTAATAACGTATTTTATAAAGTAAATATAAATGAGTTTTTAATTTGACTGAATAAAACCATAGCAATCTAGAATTTAACATAACTCCTATATTGCGTAGTGTAAGAAGATATGAAGGATTTAAGACATTTTCAGTGTTCCGTTCCACATTAAAAATGCGCATTTTTTATTTTAAACAAAAAAAAACACTATTCCATAATTTTAAAATGCACATCTTACGTCATTCTTCTCCTCTAGCGCTACAAATCCTTTTACGCGTGAGTGCACAGAATATTTGCCGTCTCGTTCCCACACGCTGCGCCGCCGCAAGGATCTGCTATAAGTCATATTGCCGGCCCACTCTAGCGGATTAACGTCAACGCTTATACTTTTTGGGCTAGATGCTAATGTATGTTATTGACGTGTGCTTATAAAAATTCATCGCACCACCGCCCCTTCTTACTAATACAAGCCTCACTGAGGCCAAAAGTAAAATAAAAAAGATGGCATTATTATAAAGAAATTGAGAGTGACAAGAATTTTGTGTGTTTCAAAGTTTCAAAATATCGAATACAGTTCGAGGGACCCTGAAACTTTCTACTACTCTAGCTCTACGCCCACTGTATACATTCTGATAATCTGGTAGTTATCTAGTTTTATTATCAAATTCAATAAAGTATGTATTTCTAAATTCATTCAAAACTTCATTCTGAGATCAAATTCTGAGTGTGTTTTATAAATAAACAGACAAAACCTCCCGGAAATCCGTCAGCAATTGCATTTTAAGTCTGATATTTATGTAAAACAGTTCTTTATCTGTCATAGTCGAAAGTCATAGTGATACGAAACAATGAGAGAGAACACATAAAATACCAAGAATCGTTGAAACCAACCGCAAGACGAAACAAAAATCTCCAATCAACAGTTGGAGACTCAAGCACCGTTAAATACGATTTGGAGACACCTAATTTAAATTCGGAATTCATGGGTTCGATCGAGCGAGCCGCACAGTGGGCCGGAACACGACACCGACGACTACCGAATTCGTAGGGATGTAAAGTTAAATTGTAGAAGTGTTTCAGTCGGACTTGTCACTAAAAAGAGGTGCTGGAAAATGGCATTGCATTTTTAAAATCGTAAATAGTATGACTGTTTCGCGCTTTTTCACATAATTTGAGCGGTGCGTGCATGGAGTAAACAAAGAAAATATTAAAAAGTAAAAATAATATCTAGGTAAATAATGTTTCGGTACAGTACTTCCTACTTCAGGAAAATATTATTTGAGTTAGGGACAACCGTTTTGCTAGAAACTTTTTACTTACTTTCAACATTTCTGTTTAGAAAATTATGTACCATCTGATTACGCAAAATATAAAACCGTAGTTAGAGACCAAACAATCTGCAAATACTTGCTTGCTTATACATGTGATTCATTCTGTCAAAATTTCACTGGTTAAAAATGATACCCCAAAAGACGCGTGTCTTCAATAACACGTCAATTAGAGAGTCAAAAAATCGAGAAGTCAAACTAAAAAAAAACATACATCCCTAGTGCCGAAACTCGACACCGGCGAGCGCTACCGAATCGCATTTTCGGGGCTTCGTGCACGATACTGTATTATGTGTCCGTATGCCGCTATGTTGGTTTCGTTTTCTACAAACAAAACGGCGTAACTGGAGACTGCACAGTGCGCCGTAAGACTGTTTGGGAACAATTTTTTAAACCGTAAACATTTTGAGTATATTTTCTTAAAATTGAAAAATCGAAAGGATTTGTTACGGATTGAATAACGTCATAATACGAAAACTACTTGGCCATCATAACCGTTATTTAACAGTTTTATTTAAATATTAAACTTCGTAGAGGTCAACAAGAAAACTGAATTTCAATATAGAGCCATAGAGTGATTTCTAAGTAAAAACCTCTATGCAAACAATCTGTAAGTCGGGGCTCTGAACTCTGAACTCTCTTTAGAATCTGAGTAATCTTTTGGGATAAATGAAATCCAAATAAAACCTCTTTTCTTCTGAAATTATATTAAATCAATTCTTGAAGCAGGACATACGTTTAAACAGATTTTTGGTTTATTAAACGTTACATATACCTGCCAGTAACACGTGCTGGTTTTTCATTAATAATTTTAATGCATATAACTAGGTAAGTATGTCTGTAACCTTTAGCTGGTGGCCATCACAATAAATTGTTGCTTGGTTTAGAACGTTATAAATTTCATAACAAATATCTGTTCAAAAACTGCAATCATCAAAACAAATCCAAATAGGCATATCTGTCGGCATGCAGATGAAAGTCCCTCTCGAGTGCCCTCACTCCTCAGTCACTCGCACTCGGCTGCGGCGGTATTCACGAGGGTCTTAGATAATGGCATTAATACGGAACCCCGTTTGAGGCTTAATGTTTTGCCGCTATTTGTTGCAGTTCAATATGTACGAGATTTGAAACGTTTTGGCGTAACGTTTGAAAAACGATACGACTATGACAAAAATTCTCAAGGTTTTAACTTGAATTCAAGTAGTAGGTACTTAATGAAATCAAATCAAAGCATAAAACTTTTATTTGTGGCACAAATCTAACAATATTATTTACATACTTTATACCACACGAATTTTAGGGGACTTCATTACCTATGAAGTCCCCTAAAATATTTCTACTTGAATTAAACAGCATAAAACTCATTAATCAACTATTGATTGATAATTTTTCAATACATATTAGTAATTTAATCTGATAATTCGTAGCAGAAAGCTTGGAAGATTTCTGAGTTAAAATATAAAGTAAAGAATTCGATGTATTCGATCTTAATTTTCTCATCAAATTTATAGAACTTTAGTCGTTACAAAATTATTATTTATTAACACTTATATTATTTATTTATTAAAGAAAACCAGAATTATATTCCAATGTAATCATCACCCAAATTGTAATTTATCGCCACTATTTACAAATCACAGCCTCTCAAAGCGCCGACATAATTTAACCGCCATAATGAACTCGAAAACACCAACCAATCTCAACCCCGTGGAGAATTGCAAAAAACTATCTCCCCCAAAACCGACCCCAAGTAGGTAAGTACCCCAAACGCTTACACTCGGGACCGCGTGGGTTAAGCGAACGCTAAAATGTTTATAGATAATGCTAGGTAATAGTAAGTCTAATTCGGGGGACAAGCCCCACTGACGGAATCTGTGAAGTAGTGATGGAAAGATGAAAGATGTGGTTTTATTATCGATAGCTTCACCGATGTACCGGACAGTCAGCGTCAAATAGTTCGTGACATCCAAGTGACCAAAAAGTTGACAGCACAACCTTAATCCAAATTGTAACTAAGACGTGTTGCGAACTTTTTGGCTACTTCGGGTGTCAGCACAGTATCTGTAATTTGTGCAAAAAAAAGAAGTAGATTATCCTCAAACATCAGTTCAAATGTCAATGTAACTGTTAATATTAGTTTGTGATTCTAACTTACGAAAATATAAGGAAATAGTGCGAACCGTTGACCTGGATTGACAGGCTTCCTGTTGGATACACAGTCGTGTCAACTATTTTCGGAAAGGAAAAGGTGACGAACTTGACATTGAAAGTGATTTTCCTTCAAAATATTTTGACAATGTTGTACTATTTGTAGCTCTATGTAACCATAAAGAAAATGGCTCTATGTTGACTCCTCTAACTCATATTCAATTTATATTACGAAAAAGCTTTCAAGTAATTCAATGAACATTAATAATCATTAGTTTCAAAACTTATTGACAGTCGATTAATTTACAACGTTAATAACATCGACATGTCATCGTGCATCATACCAACACTAGTCTAATCCATATTGAACGTAATAGCTTTGTCCGGAAATCTTGTACGAGTAGGTATCGGTTTGATGTTGAATGGAAATGCACAACAGGGGGCGCTGAATGGCCCATTCAAAGAATTCTGTTGTGATCTTTTTTGACCAAATAATTTGGATAATTGCCACTGCCCAGTGGGTGAACGTTGGAATGTAAGTGAGTAAGGTACAAAAAGAGCTTTACAGAAATTTATTTCTGTGTGGGCATTTTTTGTGCGTGTAAATGTTAAATACTTACACCTTTTAAAATATTAAAAAGTGAAGTTATTCAATTTTGTATCTAAAAAGGTGTATTTTTATTTAAAACCAGTCCCGAAATCCTTAGGAATATTTTAAGATATTTTCCTTTTATTTAGCTTTTGTATTAGAGAATCTCGTGCACTGAATCTTCACCCTGTATTTAGTATATTAGTAAGACTTAGCACACATAAATACTGCACTAAATGCCGAAAACACTCAAGTCTACCTACTAAACTTCGATTCCAAAACTCAACTCAATCTCAAGGTTTCGTTTGACCTAGACAGACAAAGCTTTCCAATTTTTTGCATTTTTCAATTGGTACTTACAAATATGATTTTCCTTTTTGCTTATGTCGCACACAAATAAATGCTTTGGGTCATTGGCTTCGGAAATAATTCACAGATACTTACATGAAGTACAAGTCTAACTATTGAGACATTAATTAGCATTAATGATTTAAAATGCAAAGCAAACTTGTTTGTTTATTCAATCTGCTTGCTCTACTTTCACGGATCAGCTGTTTCTATAGGTCAATGACCTTATTACCTAATGTCTGTAATAAAAAAGACTGTATGTCGCCACGTTGTCAAAATATTTTGAATAATGTCACAACTTACAAAAAACACAATCCTAGTAGATAAATGAAATAATTAACGTTCTTGATTTATGTTTACAAAACTTACTATTTCTTTAATTGTAAGTCGTACTTACGTAAGATATTAAATACGAAAATAAATTATGTATTTTATGTAAATTTTTGTGTAACATCAGCTTTTGGGTTCCTCTCATCAAATTCAACCAAGCTTTAACGACAGTTCTTGCCTACTTCAGTTCAGTTGTTTGTTAGTTCAAATTATCGTTTAACTACGAGTATACTCGTACAAGTAAGAAATTAGTACAGATTATATTATAAATAGGTAACTTTTGTTTAGAAGGATATCAAAAGTAATTTAGTTCTTAGTAGAGTTTATTTTTTTTACTGATGTCTTTTTTGTTGACTGTCATAAAAATAATAGTAAACAGAACTAAGCCAACCAAGAAGAACTTATAAAATAAAAGAAAGTAAATAAAATAAAATCATAACTTTAAATATCCCTCATCTCGTGGGAACTAAAAATCTTAAAAAAACGACTAAACGTCATTTTTCTGGTAATTTTTTGCGGACCACCAAAGTCGGGACATCGCTATCGATCGCTAGATGATCTATCGGTGCGTCGCGGGCAATGAGCGGCGCGCGCGCATGTGACACCTGTCAATTGGTGCTAGGGCTGGTAGACGGGGAAAATTAGAAAGATTTACATAGATGAAATTATTGTTTCAATTCTTTTATTAGTGTCAGTTGTGCGGCTGGATGCGTTGAAATAGGTAAGATGTTTTTAGGAAGATTTATACAGGGTGTTAGGTAAATGGGTATATGAGCCGACACTAACCCATGTTAACATGGTTATATAAATGGTATGGTGAAGTCAGAAAATTGATATCTTCATTTTAATTATTTTAATTTTCATACAAATCGAATTTTATAAAAAAAAAAATTGTATGAAAATTAAAAAATAAAAATGATGAAATCAAATTTCTGACTTCACCATACCATTTATATGACCATGTTAACATGGGCTAGTGTCGGCTCATATACCCATTTACCTAACACCCTGTAGATGTAAATTAAATACGCTGATATTGTGCCCCTAGCTCCTAAATTAATACAAATTGTATTTATTTATTTACGTTTATGTAATTTAAACCAATATTGTCCATGAAAAAAACAGAACTACACTTGTGAGTAGCGACCGAATGAAGCCCTGAAATATGAATAAGTAAGAAAGAATATGACATTGTCTGCCATATGAAAGAAAGTGCATCTCGCTAGAAAAAAACTGTCATAACTGCACTTAATAACAAATTTAATTGAACTTCGTGCTTTTATAATTATTATTAAAAATAAATTTTATGATACTTTAGGAGGATAATAAAGTCATAGCGACTTAAAAAAATATCTTTAAATCTACGTACTTTGACTGACAGCCCTATCATTGACGTAAGAACGCCCGCGCGCCTCGGATGATCTATTGGTGTATCGTCGCGAAACTGGATCCGCTCTAATTACACAAGTGATACTATCGGGATGAGTATCCGAGACTCCGGGACGATTGTCTGCAAAACGCCACTCGACAGTCTGGATACTGTGTGATAGCGTGGGAATTGGCAGCGTATTGGGTAGAGATTAGGTATCTGTAGGTAGGTAGGTACTGGGATCTAGGGTTTCAGGTGCAATATACCTACATAGTTGGTGCCTATGTCGTATATTAAGTAATACATACTACTTTTCGAGCTTATGTAGAGTTTCAAATTTTAAAATATAAATGTTCAAAAAGTTTAAAGAAAATGACTTCGTAATTTTGTAAGTTATGCATTATTATATCATTCCTTAATTTACAAAATTTGTAGCGCCAAAAACTTCCACGAGAAAACAATTGACAATCGACATTGATCAAATATCTAAAAAGAAAAGTTTCTCAGTGGCCAGTCATGTGGCCGAGGAAATCCAAATTGTAGCGCCAAAAACTAAACAATTGACAATCATTACTGGTCAAAAAAAGAAAACTTTCTTTGTGGCCAAGTGCGCGGCCATCTTCTTCTTCTTTTCGTGTCGACAACAAACCTACACAGTGTCAGCCCAAAACTCCGCCACAAGAGCGCGGCCATTGTTCAAGTAATTAAGTTGTATGAAACCTTCACAATAAGTACGTGCCAAAAGAACTTTGTGAAAGACAAACTTTTCAGTATCTTTAAAACTTCATCATGTTAAAGTCGGCGGTCAGAATGCAAATATGCATAAGACACAATCTTATTAAAATTGAATACCTCATACAGATCTCACGCGTCGGTGTCGGGTTACCTTCCCTGGTCGTTCGGCGTTCCTCCCTGTTCGGCCTTCGGCCTTCGGCTGGCTGTCAAGACTGTCTCGAGACGTATCTGGTTACTTGGTAGTTAGTGCTATGCCGCCTTAACTGGACGTGTTAATAGGTGTATTAATTTTCTGGAATGTGACTATTTCTAGTTCCGTTTACGTGAGAAATTGTTGCGTAAAATGATAGACAATAATGTAATTTGTAGAATTCAGTCTGTGTGATAAAGACTATGATATAGAAACTATTTAATGATGTAAATGCAAATTCTAAAGCAAGAATGTTAGTTGTTATGTATTTTTTATACCTAATCTTTTTTTTTATCATGGAGCGTTTATTTACGAGAATACGAAAAGTAAGAAAAAGCTTTTTTTATTTTGCTAATTGAAATTGTGTTATGCAACGATTCATACTTTAAAATTCACTTCCATAACTAACTTTTAAAGCCAAAATTAACACCGCTATAAAACGGTGATACGCCATTACGTGCACACCCTTTGTTTCCTAAGCGTCCAATTTTTACCCGACCGCGTCACCCGGGGGTTAATGTTTTAAAAATCTCGTTTAACCGTCGCGAGGGCACGCACCTACCCTGCTTCTAAAACTGTCGAAAGTTTTGGGCCCTTCACACACATCACTGATCACTAATTCGGCGCGCTCGCATCGAAAAGGGTGTAAGTCTTAAATAAAAATAAATTGTTACGAAAATTTTTGCTCGGTAATCTCGAAGTAGGCAAATCGGATTTTAAAGCACTTAAAAACTGTGAACCTTCTTTTAAAAAAGTTTTAGTAAGTAATTATGAAAATCATACAGCTTTAGGGTTATGTGCAATGAAACGATACATCGATAGACTATTCAAAAAACGGACGTTAAAACTTGTCGACCCAAAAACCGTCGACTACCATTGTATTTAGTTAACAAAACCAGGATCTGATAAAAATACAAAGCCAATTAGCAAAACAATGCTACAACGTTATTGAATGAAAAAACAACAACAGCTGCGATCATCGCTGCGTGTAATGTGAAAGAACACACGATTAATCCGGCGATTCCTCAAACAGTGACATCTGAGCAAATACAAAGATTGAAAAAAGTCGCTTTACTCCACTTTTTTAGTGGCACGCGCTTCGGGTTTTCTTAAATGTGTGTTTTATTGCAGAAGTTTTTATCCGGTTTTTTTGTAAAATATCGTATCGTCAATCTCTCTAATACAATACCTACTGTACAGCGTATACTTATGTTTCGAATACTTTTTCAAAATGAATTGAAAAAAAAAAAAAGTTGTAAAACAAAATAACGTGTCATTTAAGTGGAAACATTGTCATTATTATTAAAAAAAAACTTTCACGCTTTCACACTTCTAGAGTAAATTAATTGTAACAACAAAATTGTCTCTACAATTCTAGACCCGTCCGCTCTAATCTTTTTAGCGCACCTATCTGATTGGCCAGCTCGCTGTCAGAAACAGAACGCGTTTTAAATGTGCCACCGGCGGGTTCGTTTTTAAAATTCGAATTCGGTTTCAAAAATGGAACGGCTCTTTTTTCGTGTCGTATCAGATTAAGATAGGATTTTATAATTGGTTTTTGTCAATCGCTTATTAGAACTGCGTCGACAGCTAATGACCTTTAAGTTTGATTAGCATTATACAGGTTTGTTTTTTGTGAGAATTCTGCCAGTTAGTCTTTCTCACGCTAATCCTGGTTTTAGCAGGTTCTAAGCTGTCTTTTAGACCAGTGAAATGTTAGGCCGCGGCAAATTACTCAATGATATTTTAAATCCCTTTCAGCCATGTTTTCATTTTCTTTCGTAATAATTATCTTTTCATTTCCTACGTTGACAATGGATTGTTTTTTTTTAATATCGATTTTATAATGGTGGATTCATTTTTTCTTCTTTATTTGGAAAACATACAGATAAGCCTGGAAATTTTCACTAATTAAAAATTGAAAATGCTACAATACCTACTTACAACTAAAAAATTTAAAGTTATTACGAGAAAACAAAAGCTGTTAAGTCTCTAGCATTTTTTTACTGCACTTAAAATGTTTTACCACGTTTTAATATACAAATTGTATCCATAGAGCATAGAGTACATTTTTCCCAGCCTCCATTGGTTGTTGTTTTCGCCGGGCGTTACATTATCTTCCATTAGCCGAACACGGATTAATTCGGAACGCGCACAGATATAGTAAGCCTCTCAAATAGCACTATTTACTTTGCGCGTTTTAGGCATTTTCGTACTTATGTGGTTTGATGATTCTGGTTTTAGGGTGTGGAATTTTAGGAATAACTACGGTTAATTATAATTAACTACGGTTACGTAATTTGTTTTGTTTTTATTGAGATAAATCACTAGTTAGATTTTTTTTTAAAGTTTGAATACTATCCTAGGTTTATTAGACTTTCGTACTAACTCTAGTAGGTATTGTACCTTCTGAATTACTTTTTTCCCACTAAGATATATAAATTTGGTGATCCTATAAGAATTTTTATTTTCATTTATTTCTAATAGGACACATTTAGATTACCTCAGTGTAGTTTGACTCTCAACTACTTTAAGTTTACTGACTTATACACCGTTTTTCAAGTACTTAGAACCACTTAAATGCATCGCAACTTTGGAGTTTCAGGTATTACCTAACCAAGTCCAATCATTTACAAGCAAACCGATCATAAAATCAATTGAATTAATCTAACTCACTCGTTCAAACAATCGATTGATGTGAAATAGACTCGAAATCATCCGGATATTCCAGACCTGATTATAAAGTCAGCCGGTTACATTCCCCGATGACCGGACGGTCCGGACGGTCCGGACAACCATATACAGACATAGACAGACATCCCGCTTGGCGACCCCCATTGAGCGATTCCCGCCCCGCATGGGGAAAAATACAATTTCCCCGTTGCCAATGGCAACGACAAAACAGATAGACGTTATATCTAGAACGAACGTATAACTATAACAGAAGGTACCAGGGCTGCCAAATTGATACAAACAAGGACGTGTGCATTGTGTGTTTACAACTGGATATTTGTCATAATATTAATATTAATTTCGAAAAATTATAAAAAACTTAATGTAAAAGTATTTCAAGGTAAATAGAGCTAAACAATAAACTGCATTCTAATTAATCTATTGTAATTAATATTAATGCAGGTTCAATTAAAATTCTTTGATAGAAAAAAATACTACTTATGATGTGAATAAGACAAAAATTAAATAACTATCAAGAATAAAAAACCACTATGAACCCTTATGTAATAAAGTTGTAACTATTGCACTCTACTTACCCATATGTAAGTTCCTTGTCTATCTGTCCAAAGCGTCTTCAAGTTTGATCTAATTTAGAAATGTAGAATTCATTTAAAAAAATATTTTTTATTTTCTTATTAGAAAAAACTCATCTCCTAATGAGTGCCCAAAAAAGATAACCGCCAACCCTGCATACAACGTGTTAAAATAGGCATACATAGAATTTTATGTCTGTGTGCGCCAGGTTTTTACGCATGCGTGCTTTTTGGGCGAAAGTAGATAGGTATTGGGGTTTTTAGGCCCGGGGGTGGGGTCTTCCCTAATCTGGCCCTTTGAACCCCCGATTGGAATTTAGTAATCATATTAGATTTTAAATTACACTTGTACAACTTAAAGGGTGGGGCTGTTGGCAATTTGTTTCCTATTAGATAGTTGTTTCCATACTGATGGAAGGGATGTAACTCATTACTTCCCTTTCGGGTGTGGAAGTTGTAACGCAATGTAAATGGAATATTTATGTGGAAATGTTGACGCTATATGTGAGAGACGTTGTAATAGTAATAGAGTAGTATTTTTTGTGTTTTCGAGTTATTCTACCCATACACTTGAACAAGAGCTGAATGATTTTAAGCTGGGTTGCTTTATTATACCTAAGTAATGCCCGTTTTCACCATTAATCCCTAATTTTTAAGTGAACCCTTTGAGTAAAAATCCTGTTATGTGTTACCATAGAAGTCCCTTAAAAGTTTCGGATAATAATAATAATATTAGGGATTGATGGTGAAAACGGGCATAAATGTCATATCTTTGTGTATTTCCTTCTTTTCTTTTTTTTGTCTTATGTGGTGTACAATAAAGTGTGTTCTATCTATTTGGGTTGCATTATTATACCTAAGTAAATGCCATCACTTTGTGCATTTTTTCATAGGAATGGAAGCCAGATCCACGTAAACAATAAACCCTTCCAAGAACGTTAAATGTTCATCAAATCTGATCCCTTCTTCTACCAACTGGTATTCTCAATAAATCGATTTATTTACTACCCTTTTACATAGCAATAGAACCCAGGCAGGATCTTCTCTTTAATAAATCTGACCTAGAGAAACCACTAAAGTTCTACAAACCAATCTCTAACTACCTCTTCTGCCAACAGGTATCATCAATAAACCGAGTGCTCCGAAACCTGGCGTCGCAGAAGGAGCAGGCAGCGTCAGCGCAGAACGACAGCGTCTACGAGAAGTTAAGGATGTTCAACGGGCAGGCGGCGACGGGCTGGTGGTACCCTGGGCTACCTACAGCACCAGCAGCGCCGGCTATCCCTGCGCCGCTACCACCTCAGCTCAATAGGACCGGCTCGGAAGAGCATAAACGAGGTTAGTGGTCAATAAGCCTTTACGAGAAGCTAAGGATGTTTAATGATCAGGCAGTGACGGGCTGGTGGTACCCTGGGCTACTTCAGCTGAACAGGACCGGCTCAGAAGAACATAAACGATACGGGACTATTCCCACATGGATAAAAAAACCCAACCAGTGAAGGTCAAGTTTGTCCTGAGGAAAAGTTAATGGTAGTCAATAAGTATTTTAACACCGCTATTTTGCTTGAAAATAAGTATTGGTGAGATCTTTTTCACCATTATCATCATCATTTCAGTCAAAGAACGTCCAGTGCTGGACAAAAGCCTCTTTGGAGGAAAAATGACATTATGCCCATAGGCATTCTCCATCTCTCTACTAGTTTTGTGCTAGTCTAGGGACCTACTGGCCACTATAAGCCAATAATCAAGGATAAAATCAAAATATTAAAGTAAAAGTTATCCAATAATTTAAAGAATAAAGCCTTAAACGTTTTCTGACTCGTTCAAAATATACCATTGCATAAAACGTCATCTGGAATTTTCTACGAAATATTATATTAGATTGGTCTATTCTATAAAATCTCTATATTGCCAACTTCCAAAACGATTGGCAGCTTTAACCGCTCTACAAAGTATAAAAAATATTATACTTATTATAACCCTTCTGGCGCAGTCCGGTAAAAACCTACATTTTTGAAACAAAATTTCTTAGCTATTATTTGATTGTTTCAAGAATACGAATACAAAGCATTTCTTTCAAATATAATACCACTTTACTTAATGAAATGATACTACACATTTTACAAGAACGAAACATATTATTTTACGAGTATATTCTTGTAGTAAATTCAAAACATCTTTGCTTCAAGGGGCTTATCGTTTTAAGTTCGTAACTCCTAGACAATGTGACTTAATAGCCCTTATTTTATTTTAAAAACCTCGGACAGACAGACAGACAGACATAATATCGAAACGATAAGGGTTCCCTGTCAGGACTACGGAACCCTAAAAATACCTTTTAACTGTCAACAAACCCTACCAAAATAGCTATTAACAGAGCACTTTCCATTTCTACTACCAATCCGATACACGGCCAGTTGCCCGAATCGCTACAGTCGTTTGCACTCAATACCTACCCCCCCTTTCTTGAATGGGAGGGCTCCCCACCCTCCCTTTGAACACCTCCTTGTTGCGGCAGATTATACATCTGCCTTTGTTTTTTGCCCGAGTAATGTTATTAGATTCTTAATTGTATTACGTGTATTTCTGTTTCTTTAAATAAGAGCCTATTTTTGTAATTATCTGGTAACTTTTTTCGTTTTTTTTCTTCAATGGGAAAGACATAAAAAGTGTATCTAGTAAAGACTTGGGTTTTGGTGTTCAGATTCAGAATCTAGCCAATATTACGTTTAGTTTGTTTTTTCTATAACTTGCGTGATTAAATAACCAACTTAGCACACTTTTATCATAAAAATACTAAGGGAGAGTCCGCTAATTTGGACCAGTTTTTTTCAATCCCATTTTACACATAGTTTTCTTTTGTTTTTGCTAATTTCCATGGTATATAATAAAAGATACATTATTCAACTTACTATTTCATAAGTATTAATTAACATGATTGTTGTATATTTAGCACAAATCAACAAAGTACGAGTTCAGAGCTTCGGTCCAATTTAGCCAACCGGTTCGATAATTTGTACCACAGGGTTACTAAATTGGATTTCAATAAATTTCAAGCCTATAAAAAAACTATGGCAAAATATTATACGATACATTCTTAACAAATTAGGAAACGAAAAGGAACAGTAGTTAATAACATAGACAATCGATATTGTTTTACACGTTATCACGATTTTGAGTACAAGTTTTGTAATTCCAATTATCGTAACGCACACTTGTACCTTATCTACTTTGCCAGTCTTTTGCTTTCATTTATTGTTAGTCAAACATAACTACGCTATTATAACTTCAAAATATGATTTACTAAAAAAAAATTCAAAATTCTTTGGTAAAGTTCCATACAACTTGATGTGGTACAATTTAGCCGACTAGGTGATAGTGCTTTTAAAAAATCGGTAAAAAATATAGCTTATAAATACCGAAAAATGTTTCAAATAATTGTAATCCACACTAATTTACGCTTTTAAATAATATATTAGAAACACCCTGTGATTAAATTTAACAAAATTACAAACTAAACATGTATTGTCAAAAGTTACTTGAAAACAATGAAAAAATACCTTTCAAAATAAAACACACGTATTTGTTGTCACGGCAAAAACCACATGGCCGATATTAATTGATTTTAGTTGTGTATCGCTGAGTGTTGCAATTACAGACATTCAATAAATACTTTACGAAATATGAGGGTGGTACAATTTACCCGGCGGTACAATATACCGAACTCTCCCCTATTATTCTTTTAAATATTTTCCACACGATACTTTTCTAACATTCTAAATATACAGTAGTACCTACACTAGTTTATTTCATTTCTCTTATTTTCACTAAATAATTTCCTACCTATTTTAAAAAATATATTAAATTCTTTTGCACTTTGACTCATGGAAATTGTTACGCTTTTCCTGGTAAAAGTACAAACGCTACGAAAAATGGTTAGTAAATAATACGTTTCTTGGAAAATATTTCTGTTTGAACTACTCAGGGCAGAGTGCAATAAAATCACCCTTATTTCATAATAGCGATGAGTAGAGGAAAATATTTATATGGAATAATGTTCCTGTTTTCTGAATCGCGTGATATTTTGTTAGAAACTTTTAACTTTCGATACTTAGCAAGAAGTGAAGCGCAATGTGCCTAGCCATATCATTAATTTTATTATTTCTCCCTACTTCTAACAAAAATGTGTTACTTATAAAGCAAATTCAAGACCATAAAACAAAACACATCGCTATCATCAACCCAGAGCACAACACGCGTTTTCTCCGTATTCAGGTCACGCGCCTAAACAACGCGCTAAGTGCACGGGAAAAGTGGCCCAAAGTGCCCTGTGAAATGTGCCGGGCAAAGTGCAAGTCGTGTGCTGGGCAAAGTGCAGAAGTCGAAAGACGGCCTTTAGACGGATAACTTTGTCGCGCGTGCCCTGAAATTCGGCCGCACCGTTTAACTTCGCGACCTCAACGTGTGGATTTTAAATCGTACGTGTAAAGTTTCTTTTTTACAATAGAACTACATACGTAGGAAATTTAGGTTTGGATTTATTACCGTGCCTGACTCACATGAATATTGAACCCACGGCTTTCCGCTTGAAGGGCGAGTTCTTTCACTACTGAGCTATGGAGACTTAGGAAAACCCATTTCAAGTTTTAAATAACTTTGAGATACGTTTAGCATTATAAACGAAGAAATCTAAAAAGTTACCTATAGTTTTCACTTTAATCGCCAAGTCAACGTTACTTTCAGGGCAATATTCCGAAATAGGTTACTTACAACTCCAAATTATGCATACACAGGGTGATATTGCAAAATACATAAGTCACTTCCACCTCCAATCACTTTTAAGTTACCTTACTTTAATATATTTTTGACATGCAACTATCACACTTAGGATCTACAATTTTCAGCTGCAAACGGCTGAAAATGCCCTGTCAAAACCTACGCTGATCGATATAACGTATTGTGTCCCGTCACCAGCCGACGCAACATTTTTTTAATATTCAACGCAGTGTTTTGCTCACGGCTCGCCGGTCGCGCCCAATGTTTCGGAAGTATACAAAAATGGGAAAAAAATATACTATACGAAAATGGACAGACTATTTTGTATAAAATGCGCCGTGTGATTGACGCACGCCAACTTTTATATTGTTCGGAGGATGCGCTATTTCACATTTTAAATAAGCCTTCTCGTTTAAGCAAATTGTGAAAATTCTATGAATAACTTATTGTCAACAAAACTTTTATTACATCACTCAATTTGACTGACTGTTTAACGTGGTCTCCAAAATCTTAACAAAACTAGACACAATTAAACAAAGTGATTCAATTTCTGTGTCCAATCTGGGCATCGAACCGGAACGAGAGAGCCCAAATTCCAACCACTAGACCACAAAAAAAGAAAATCATGAAAGCAAATGGCGCTTCCAATTTGGCTAAGAAAAAAATGTAGTAGTAAAAAAGCACCTCGTGACAAATGCATAAGTTCCATAATACTTTGAAAGTATCCATACCCATTGTGTTGAAAACTAGCAAAATCAGTCCAAATTCTACACATCAATACTTTAATACTCGTATGTAGAACTTATAAATTATTTGATAACATCAATTACTAAATGTATTTGTGAACATTGTGTGGGTTGTTTGCTTTGATTAATTTTGTGAAACATTAAACCGCACTATACAATAATACTAACAGCATGCCCTGCATGGACTTCAACAGGTGATTATTCAATATTACAACTAAACGTGATCTTTAAAATCACGATTTTCAAATAAGCAATGAAGCTTTATAATAGGCTTATTTCATTAAGGCTTATTTCCAATTTAATAGTCTATTCACGTTAAATTATATTACGAGTATGTGATGCTAGTGATAATAATTTAAAATCATTACATTAATGTCGAATTTTACTAATTTCCTATGCAAATAAATGTAGCGACGTAAGTAACATTTTTAAACATTGTGAAATTGTATTTCTAGCGATGGGACTTACAAAAAATTGTCTGTAACAATAATTACTTAAAACAGGAACATGTAATCCAATTTTCTCAAAAGTGGGGCATTCATTTTTTAGTATAAGCCCGATTGTTCTATTCTATTCAATTCAATATTATTTCAACTAACAGTTATCTACACAGTAGTTCCAATAAAGACACCAGCGGGAACACAAAATTAGACAATATTTGCACAGTGGGATGCGGCACAAATAATTGCGCAAATAGCTTGTACACGGTATAAACAGACACTGGGCACATTGGGCCACACCGGACCGCGTACTGACATAGCGGTTTCAGCTAATCATCCGATAATGTGCTGTGACAATGGCAATTGGAATTGGATTAGTGCCGGTCTATTACTGATGCATACTAATTCTAAAGAAAATAAAACATTTATTTTATACCAACAAAAAATTAAATTAAAAAAATAACTAGAATTTAAAATGACAATACCTAGTTTTAACTCGACAAATTATTATTGCTTTGCAATTACTTAAAATAAACACAAAATATATTACTTGTTGTTTAGATTGTGTATTTTTCTGACGAACTTAATATTCAATAAGTTTCCTAAACGACTCAAATTACATTGTAAAGGAACCATTTAACTTTCATTTATTGCTTCATTATTTGTTTCACTCAACCCGCCATGCCACACCACTGTGCCTTAATCGTTTTAACAATTGACTGCAGTTTAGCACGTCTCCGTTACATGCATTCTACTGAAACAATGCGTTTCAAGCACCTCGTTACGATGGAGTCGAGCGTACTCCAGCGTACTTTATCGTACTTCAAATCGTACTTCAAGTACTTAAACTATTCGACACGTGTAGCAGTCTTTCATTGAAAGTTTGCTGCTAAAGTAATTGGTAGTAATTGATATCGTTTTGCGGTTAAAAAGGCAGCTGATTTAAATTCGTTTTGAGTGTTCGAGGGGTTTGTTATTGAAGTTTCTTTATTTACTAAATTATAAGGTAAATATGAATAAAAACTACATATTATTTACCACATCTCGTACCTTGTAAAATTAACATACGAGTTAAAATTAAATGACTATGTGTTTCTAAGCGAAAAGACACGTTTTTCGTCACATATTAATTGAATTCCGAGGAAAGTTATGACGAGAATATTTTTAAAATTTGCCATTTTCCTTTTTTCACTGTTTTTCACGTTTATTGGGTCAGCAATTAATGACTGAAAAATAAAAACAGTTCTTATGGCCAGTTTTTTTTAGTACTTTACAGATAACCTCACCACAAGTCCCTACTGCAGATCTTAATCTTCAGCTCTACCCTTAAGAATAAAAGACATGCTTACTTATGTTACCCTATTAGAGGATAACATCCCCCGACATCCCCAGATGATCATTAGTCGACCAATTGCCCCACTCTCCTGCCAAATGACAATAATAAAAACTAACCTTATCTACCCTCGCTAAGTAATTTAGATGGCCTGCTGGGAAGTCGAGCCACCATACAAAGGTGTAGTGATACCACCACTTGAGTTTTAAAAGGGACACAATAATTCAAAGGGATACGTTAGCGATTTGATGCTAATTAAGTAGAGTAAAATTTGGTAGCGTTTCCAAGTCACAACTTAAAAAAAATACATTATTTAGTTAGTAGTTTTCAAATTACTGTTTGTAGGTACTTACGACTTTCAGTTGCTTAGTTAGTAAACAGAGTCACATGCTCGTACTTTTGGCAACTCATACAAAGTACATTTACTGATTAGTGTAAACTAGTTTTTTACCTATTTTAATATTTTTATTCCTGCTCCCTCTATTAGGTCATCGGCCCACTTTGTGGGTGGGCGTCTCACGCTGCGTTTTTCTCCTCCGTAGCCTCCACTGCAGAACCTTGCTATCCCATCGGCCGTCAGTTCTGCATACAATGTGCCCTGTCCATTGCCACTTCAGCTTGCTAATCCGTCGTTGGCTATAATAGGTAATAAGTCGTCTCTCGTTAGACAACGACAACAAGACACATTCTTTTCAAAATCTTTAGAAATTAGCAGCCAATGTCAACAACATCATAGACATTCCCGGAAAATTTACACTGTATGGATACCCTAATCGTAACCAGACTGTGTCGACCCCCGCAGTCCCTTGGCACTCGTAACTGTGTTTAGGCGGCGTTTAGTTCGAGGGGTCTGCGCTCTGTGGTCGTGTTTAGGGCACCATCTTTATTTAATTTGAATTGAAAGAAAGAAAGAAAGAAAGAAAAAACATTTATTTGGTACCAAAAAATTAAACAATAATTAAACAATAATTGACGATAAGCGGTGCATTCGTAGGGCTAATAATGTTCTCACATTTGTTATTCGTTCGTTATTAGAGGTATAGTAAGAAGTATCATCATCATTTCAGCCATAGGACGTCCACTGCTGAATATAGAGGTCCCCCAATGATTTCCATGTTGATCGATTGGTAGCAGCCTGCGTCCAGCTCAAATGTTATTTCACAGGAATTTTGATACCTTAGTTGCTGTGATATTTTTCAGTTTATTATTAGTATCTACCGTGTTCAAAACTATAAAAACCATTTAAATCGATGCAATCAACTTTCCCTCATAGACGACATCACACCCGTAGCACCCCGTAGTCACAATACTCACAAACGATGCGTGAAGCAGCAAATCGAAAGCACTGCGTTGAATAGAGCTCTGTGATTGGTTCGTGTGTCCTGTGCGTCCACGCGCACTGTGAGACCTCATAGTAATGTTTGTGAATACGGGCGTCAGTTATACTCGTAATACGTTATTCACATTAGTATGTAGAGACGACAGCAAATTAAGCTATACATTATAGTATCTTACTCAATCGTAATAGGTGCTATTTTGCAACAAATATGTATAATCTGATGTGCTGTTGACTGTACGAAGGCCGCGATATTTGTCCGCGTGCCGAATCGAGCGAACTGTCCGGCTACGCGACTGTGAGCGAGCGGAGCGTTTTCATAAGCGGTAGCGTTTAAAAAATAAACAATTGGAGGTCACTTACCATCGGATTAAATATAAATAGATCTGTGTATTTATAGTCTTTGACTTTTGATGAGCAGATATATTTATTACCTCGTTTCAAGTTGAGTTATCAATCAACTTGAAACGAGGTGAGTTATCAATCAACTTGAAACCTATCTAATGCCTCTCTGATCCCTTCTTCTTACGTCAAACCATCCGCCAGCAGTCAAGCCGCGTCCAGCTGAGTGAGAATAAATTGGCAAGCCTTAAGTTATACCTATCTATGCTACGGTAGCTGAGGCTCAAAACTCTTAAAAATCTTATTTAAAACAGTCAGATTGTACAGCAAATAGTGAACTCAAACCACTAACTCGCGATCAGCTGACTGATAACTCCGATCTAATGCCTCTCCGACCCTATATTGATTACCTCTCTGTCTCCTATCTTGGCAAATGTCAAATAAACAGCAGACTGTCCGCTTACAGTCAAGCCGCGTCCGGATGAGTGACAACAATAATGGCAAATCTGGTCTAGTTTCAGTTATATCCACGGTAGCTGAGCCTTAAAACTTTTAAAATCTTATTTGACAGTCAGTTTGTACAGCAAATAGTGAAATCATCCCACTAACTCGCGATCAGCTGACTGATAACTCCAATCTAATGCCTCTCCGACCCTATCTTGAATACCTCTCTGTCTCCTATCTTGGCAAATGTCAAATAAACAGCGAAGACTGTCCGCTAACAGTCAAGCCGCGTCCGGCTGAGTGAGAACAAATTGGCAAGGCTTCAGTAGATGAGCCTCAAAACTTTTAAAACATAGTATCTTATTTGCCAGGTCAGTTTGTACAGCAAATATGAACTCAGTCCATTATAAGTCGCGATCAGCTGAGTGATAACTCCGATCTAATGCCTCTTGGCTCCTATCTTGGCAAATGTCAAATAAACAGCAAAGACTGTCCGCTTGCAGTCAAGCCGCGTCCGACTGAGTGACAGTATCGATCTCGCACAATCGCGCGTCGCGGCTCGCCCCACCTACGCGGCCACGCCGCACGCCCGGATAACTCCAATCCCGCTGTATCTGTCCAGGGCTGCCAACGGAAGTTTTCAGATGACAACAACTTGAAGGCAACGTTTTTTTAAGCCATCTGACATGTACGGCCGAGGTATGATCGCATTTTGACGTTTACGATAAATATTTAAAGATATTTCAAGAATAGAGCAATTGCTGGTAAAAAACTAAGTGTAGGCAGGACTGCCAGGATCTGGTAAAGGTCAAGGGATGCGGGCATTACAGAACCGGTCGTTGTGGAGATCTATATGTCTAGCAGTGGACGAGAGTTAGGTTGAAACGAACGAACTAAGAGCTGACTAAAAAAAGTCATCTTTTGCGCATAAGTTTAGACTATTTCACGTTTATTAAGGTCCTATTTACAACTGCAAATATAACGAAGACTTGCTTGTGACAACCCTGCATCTGCCCAGGCCGACTTTCTCCGCTCCCTTTGTACCTTATTTCTCCAATTTTTCCCGGCCCCCACTTTTATTCCTTTTCTTATTTTCTTACTACTAGGTATTATTTTCTCTTATGTATTTCTCGTGTTTCTTCCGAGGCCTTCCTCAAGTTTTCGCTTCAATCATTTGTGGGTGGATTGTGGGTAAGTGGTTCGATTTTTTAATGAATTCTTCCTTTATACGGGACGGGCTATAATAAATGAGGCCCGATTGTAAGAATACTTCAGTAACAAAAGACCTGTGAGGTGTTTTTTGTGCCTATGTATTCGGATTGTTTGGGTTTTTGGCTTTATATTTTCTGTTTTCATTATTATAACGTACGATTGTTTAATTTTCCTAGAACTATTAAGAAATATGTTTGAGCACGTGACTGACCGTTTTAGTGTTAATTTTGTAAATGTGAAATTAATCACAATTTCACACGTTTTATGACTAAAGTTTACTCATTTTAGTTACTATAAATCAAGATCAATTGGTAGTGGAGACCAAGATCACTTTCATTTAAATAAATTGTTAAGTTAAGCCTAACTACGTGGACTCGTTGACTTGTTAAAAACCATATTGTTTAGCGTCTCGTTAGCTCTTAAATAAAGAAGAAAATACACTTTCTCCTTCCCAATAAAACGTTATGATTAAGTAAATTCCAGTTTACAATCTCGTTCTTGAGACAACGCTATCACTCAACCGTCACATTCCAGGAACATTCCAAAAGCCATTACCTACCATTCGACAGAAACGCGAACAAATCTGCTGTTTGTGCGAACTCATTAGCCTACGTCACGGTGAGACGGGGCTTCACTGCGAGCGATGAGATAGCGTTCGAAGTTTCAGCAAAAAAAAAAAGAAATCGTGTGTCCAATAAACCGTTTTAAAGTGCAAGAATATATATAAAGGTTGATTTTCCAAATGGCGTTTTTTATTAAGTATTCTACTTATAACATTAATTCACAGAAACAGTCGAAGCTTTGGAAAATTGTAGTGAAAATGAAGTTGAAAAATCACAGTGAAACGTAGATTTGGTGTTTTAGGTAAAAACTCACTTTGATTAGACCTAAAACGGATCTAATTCGTGTAAGTTTTCCCTAGAATAATATGTTTTTAGGCCACCGCTGAACCAAGTTTATTTAAGTAGACTTAAAAGTAGATACTTAATATTATTACGTAGGTTATGGAAAAACAGATAAAATAAATTACTGCTAGAGGTCTAAAAATAACACTTAAACTCTAGAGTCCAAGACCAACAGGTGCACAATAAACATAATACCGTACAGAATCCAAAATGCACATTTAATTGAAATCCCATCATCATCATCATGATCTAAATTGTGTAAAAGTTTGTCTATATTTTGTTATAAAAACCTTAAAAGCGAAAATGAGCGAGTCTCGTGTCGTTATTCGTCCAAGATTGGAAAGCCTGTGTTGCTGTCAGTCAACGCTCGTGTCGCGCATCAATCATTGTAGATCTAGTTCGTGTGAGGTACTTTTTTTTTTGGAAAACATCACCTATTACAAGTACATAACGTACCTCCGTGTAGGTTGATAGGTTGAAGTGCTGTCGTCTGTACGGAGTTGATGTTTAAGGTAGAGGCAAACTGTGTATGTACAGCGAAAATTTATGTGGGTGTTAATCTAAAACGTTAAAATAAGCGGTATCGTTATAGTTGATGAGCTGCTGCTGTCATGTCAATGTCACACTAGAAACGGCAGAATAGAGGGACACGCAGGGATAAAAGCACAGAATAAGTAATTGACAAAAGTTAAGTATCCAGTTTTATTTATGAGAATAGCTCTACCGGCCTCTAAACGTAATCAATCAGTTTTTGAGACATCAATAGTTTAAACAGATATGATAGAAAATGGTAATTCAAAACTTTAAGAATGCTTTGTTAAAGATTAAACTAAAATTATTTTTCCTCAATTTTCCTCACTTTCGAAAAGATCTAGTGATTTCATTGTCTTAACTCTATCTTAAAAAATAAAGGTACGAAACATTATAAAAATAATAATAAGGGAATGGATATAAGTTCACCTTGTGCTTTGTTTTTACCTAATCCTACACAAGCAACCCATTTCTCCCATCTCGACACCGAACCTGGCACCGCGCCATAGCTACGACATGAGCTGGGTAGCAACGTGTGATTAGTCATTCCAGTCAGAAAGCCCAGCGTTGGGCATTGGGAGTGCTTGTGTACTGTAGCCGAAGCTTGGGCTTTGCTGAAGTGGGTGAGGAAATGCGCGCGAAATCAAAAGAAATTGCTTGAGATGTTTGGTTTTTCCTGAAGGTCGAATGTTTTTGAATTGTGCTGATTGATACAGTTTAAAAACACAGCTTAAAAAGAAGATACTTTTACATGTTTCATTCTTAAGTAGGTAATTTTCAAGGTGAACATATAAAAAAAACTATAATATAAAAATTTATCGCAAAATGTGTTGGTAAGCGCATAACTCAACAACGCCTGGGCCAATTGTATTTTTTTTAATGTTCGTTGAAGCCGAAAGATGGATTTTACGCCGAGAAAAATTCGAATAATTTCCGGGAAAGCCCCAAAAACAGCCCTTTTTTCAGGGGCGGAAAGCTAGTACCTAAAATCTGACGTACACAAGCACTGTCACAAAAATATGTTACATTCGAAACAAATCGTGTACTGAAGCATGAAATCTTCATTACCCTAAACCAAATGCAGAAAACGTCGAAATTTCCAGTTCAATTCAGTTCCTCTATCCATCACTGTTATTATCGGAGCCACGAGGGCGTGACGTCACAAAAATGTGACAGATTGCATAACATGGCCCCCATTCACGGGAGTCAGTTACCCGTGCACCATTACCGGGGATCGACCGGCTGTCCATAAAGCAAATTAATCAATTAGTTGAGGGCACAGAATTACAACTAACGTTTAATTCTGCTACCCTTAATACAACCGACAAGTATTAGAAGAGCCCTCGGTCTGAAACAAACATGTGACGTCACAGTTCAGTCAGATAATTTTTGTCAGATGCAATTCCGCTGACGCATTGGTTGATAGTCGAGGTATTGTTGATGAAGAGGCTCAATACTCACTACTCACTACTCACTCCCCTCGGCATCAACAAAATGCGGCATTTAAACTTTTGAGAGCAGTCTGTTGCAATGTTGATTGTTAATGTGTTGTGAGACATTCGTTTTGATGTTACCCTTTATTAGGGTTGAAATAAATAGCGTGTAACATTTTAAAACGTTTGTTGACATAAATATGATTTATATTTTTAATGAGATATAATGCGATGTTTTTAAATATAGGGTGTCTACATTTTATCTACTTGCCATTTGCGTTAAATGCTTTACGTAGCTATTGATATTTGATTAAATGTTTTATACCATTTCAATATATCAGTCAGTATAGTCATTAAGAAAATCATTGGGGGAGGCCTATGTTCAGCAGTGGACGTCCTGTGGCTGAAATGGTGATGATGAGTCAGTATAGTTCCTTGTTCTTATGTAAAATCAAGCTGTTATCTATCAAAAAAGCAATAAAAATATTGATTAATATGGGTAAATGGTCTAATTTGTATTCTCCTTTGCCAGCAGACCCCCTCCAATCCGAAGCTGGTTCGGACGGGAACAGCGAGCACGCGTCCTCAGGGGACGAAGACTCCCAGATGAGGCTCAGGCTCAAGAGGAAGCTGCAGAGGAACCGGACCTCCTTCACGAACGACCAGATAGACAGCTTGGAGAAAGGTGAGGGACATTTTGAGTCTTATGATGTAGGTGAGAAAATGCATGTTTCAAAAGCTTTATAACGTTGGATTTGTATTCCTAAAGATGAGCATAGACTATAGCATTTCAATGTAATGTTCTAAAGATTGGTACAATAGGTAAAATATACGACGTTTGGTTCGTGAAAGTGAAAGGGTAAATAAAACGTATCATAGAGCTCGTTGTTCTGTTACAAGTAAATGCTCTAGCTAGTCTATACTTACCTTATTATCACAAAATGAAATAAAATGATGAAAAACTACACTGTAAAAACAATAAATGATCCTTGTAAGATGAAAATTTATTTGTTCCATGAATTATGAATTTGAATAATAGAACTGAAACGACGAACGAATGTGATTAAAATGCCGCTGCTAATTAAAAGTTGGAAACAACACCTAATGGGCTATAATTAGACATCAAACAAATTAAGCAAACAAGTTTCCACGAGTTCAGTAAACCCTTGTTTTCAAATTCTACACTATGAATTCTAAGAATATCATTCAACTTCACAAAATAATACGCCCGTACATTGCAGACAAAATGAAATCTAAAAACACCCTGTATTAGTCACAATACCTCTCATTAAGCTTTCAATGGTCTTATTAATATCTGAATTGGACAAACAAACAAAAACTAAGATTAGTCAACATCGTAATTGGTCTGGGTGCCACGTCTGGAGAGGCTGGCAAATAATAGGGGACGATATTTATATTTATTTGCTAATAACCGTGTTGGTAAACAATAAATAAGATGAAAGGGACATTGGAAAATCGGTTTATGAGTTCCCCGGGGATCTGCGGGTGTGCCAATATGGAGACCGATGTCAATTGTGTGACTGTGCAAAGAAACGTTATTGGATTCTTTCTGTTTGACGCGGTTTAAAATACGTTCCTGTATGGAGTTTATTTCGATGTATGGTATATTTTTGACTTGTAAATGTTAACTTTTAGGTCAAGTAATATAGTGATGTTTTTGATTTGAAGAAATGAAGCAATTCGCTTTTGTTTATAAATCACAATATTACTAAGTAAAGCACGTACCATCTTATCTCATAACCAATTTTTACACATTGAAACATTCTAAATTTATATAATTTTAATTAATTAATGTAGGACAAAAATTAAAATTTGCATGCTGTAATTAAGTATGGCTAAATAGGCATAAGTACAATAACTTAAAAATGTAATAACACCCACTTTGTGAAACCCTATTTAATGCAAATAAATTATATTTGATTTGATTTGATTTGATTATGAAGAACATATTTTAAGCTCTATTAGTTTTACAAGAATTTTCATGGCTGAAATTCATACTTACAATTTTTGCATTATAATTCACTGTAAAGAAAATGTCTTTGCCTTGTTCCAGTCACCTATAAAAAAGTATAAAGTCACAATGACACAAACCGTTTTTTATCTGTGCAGAATTCGAGAGGACCCACTACCCAGACGTGTTCGCGCGGGAAAGGCTCGCTGAAAAGATCGGATTGCCTGAGGCACGTATCCAGGTAAAATAAAATCCAGTTTACCAGCGGGAAGGTGGCAGTATCGATACCTAGTCTATGGTATGCTACCAACTAACAAGTTTTAACGCTATTTGCTTTGTCTATGGAGTTTTAACACACTGATTAATGGTGATTTGGGGTATTTGTAGAAACTGTACTGTTTATTCATGGTTGAATATTATTTTATAACACAGGTTTATGATAGGTACTAACTGAATTTCATGATAAAAAGCAAGCTGCCACAAAACAGTTTTTTTCAGGTTCAATTTTGCAGTTTCTTTTCGTGTAAAATGTTTACTCTTCCTATAAATACTTATAAGTACATAGGTATGTAACTATACCTTCTAATGAATCATGTAGACCGAAAGAAGACCCACAATAATTTAAATTCAAGCAAAACAGACCTAATTCCAACTACACTTCAATTTTGCCAATCATCACTAATTAATTCCGTTTTAAATAAAATCTGAAATACGTTAATAAAGCCGTTCATAAGGCCGTGTTTACACTGTCTGTTTGCGTAGGCGAGGCCTCGTGTAGATGCGTCTTTGGCAAACACGTTAAAAAAACAAGGGCGGCCATATAACCCCGCCAAGCGCGTCGGCGCGCAAATACACCCTGTATATAACAAGCACATACAGGGTTGCCGGCCTCATTGTAACCTATTTTTTAAGGGAAATCAATAAAAACATACCTACTTAAATGCATACGTACCTAATTTTTTTAAACGGTTCTTGAAACTTTATTTTAATTTGATTTTGTTTTGTTGTTACAAAATATTAGCTCTACTAAAATAGCACATGTAAAAATATTTAGCATTTTCTTTTGTTGTAAAAAAGTCGTACCTATTAATCACAAACAAAATGATCTACTCTACATTTCACTGTAATATTAAATTAGTTTGAGTGTTAACTTAAGACCTCTAAAGTGGTGCCGTCCCAACTTTTTTTAAACTTAAAGATTATTAATAATTTCTAGAGAAAAAGTTCCTCTTTCCTGTTAAACTCTAGAGAATTTCTTAAAGTTATTAATAGAAATTTTTCATGTGACGCTTCATTAAGAATATGAGTGATACTCTACTAATTTAGTACTAATTAAGTGTTAATAAATGCAAGTTATAAAACAGTTTTAATCTAATCTCTCTATTTAGTACTACTTAAACTAATTAGAATTACCAATATACCAAAGTAGCCACCCCTGTGTGGGTTCGGTACATAACTTTGTAAATACCGCGCATTGTGTTCGATAGTATGATAAATATTGTTTTTTTTTCTTGTTTGTTGAACGATGCCGTTTCTGTATTATTATGTGCATAACGATTTGTTTTTGCAAGTTATTTTAGTGGGGGATGAAGATGGTAGGGGTTACTTTCGCCATTGGAAAAAAGTTTGGTCATTATTTGACTTTTACAGTTTGGACTATGTTATGTTTGTTAATTAGGAAAAAAATAGAGTAATTAATTGCGTTGTACTTAGCCTTATTTTTTATTTTTTTTTTAGTAAAAAAATATCAAATTTAAAATAAAAAGACGACAGTTTTATGTGTAGCTTTTATCTCATAGAAGAAAAGTGAGATTTCATAACTAGATTATCACTAAAAAGCACATCTCATACGCATCACATTTTTCTTCATTACTGCTTCCCACTTTCGATCGCGCGTTAAAAAGTTGAAACTATAAAATAATCGTTCCGTTGAGTCACGATGCCAACAGTTTAAAACGTCGTTTGTCAGGGAGCTTGGCTGTTGGCTGCTGTATGCCTTTGCCCGGGTGTAGCCTTTAAAAATGTTGGAGCACTCAGCAGTGTTCGGTACAAATCGAATTAGACTATTACGGCGCCATATTGTGTTCTGCACTTTTAATTTTTGAAACGATGACAACGTCTTTTGTACAGCAGGGAGACTTGTTTGTGACCCTGTTATAATTCGATTTAACCTTTTAGTGTAAGTACTAAATAAATAGAAAAGACTTTCGTTAACATTTCATTTATTAATAACATTTTTTTTGATGCAACTTTTACGACAAAGTAGTACTACAGTTACCAAACTAATTGTTTTATCATAAAAACCATTCCTCTCGTTAGAGAAAACTTTCCGCAAGTTTTCTCGCTTTCTTGTTTGGCGAAAGAAAAGGAGCAAAAAAACAAAATGGCGACACCGTCCCGGGCTAAGCTGTAAGAGCTCTAACATTAACCTTTCGTCGCCGTTCGTTAACATTCGGCACGCACGCGGTGCAACGTCACATCGGCCGGTCAACAAGTACCTGCCTGTTTAGGGCTGCTACGCTCTGTACCTCTATTACGAAAAACTTTCGAGTTCGTTTCGTTGCGTATTCAAAGTGTCATCGAAAAATTTTGTATGAAAAATTAAACAGCGCCCCCTAGGGCGGCTATAATATAGGGGGCGCTGTTTAATTTTTCATACAAAATTTTTCGATGACACTTTGAATACGCAACGAAACGAACTCGAAAGTTTTTCGTAATAGAGGTACTGCACGTAACTTTCAAATCAAATCAAAAAATCTAAACTTTTAAATTGACATTTGAAATTGATTAAAATGTTGAAATCCCACTGATACGAAGTAATTTGACTCTGTCATTGAGCGGTCGGCAAAGACATGGAGCTCTGCCAAAGTCTTCGTCTTTTTAGTCTCCAAAACTTACATGCTTTTAAAACTCTAATAAATTGGTATTTACTAAGCACGCACGCGTGCTCAATCATATATCTCATTTTTTATCATAAGGTGAAATTAAGTACAAACTCAGTTCCAAAGGGTACAAAAATGATCACGTCATGTAAAGAACTAAGACCACTATTTTATTGACACATCAACATGTAGGTAAATGAGGACATAACAATCGTAAAATATCTTTGTAAACCATGTAAATAAATATTTCTGATTCTGAAACCATAAAAAAGTGAGAAAAAGTCTCTAAAATTCCCTGACAAAGCCACATTTTCTTGGCGATAAATGCATTTACTTACTTAGAACGCGTCTTAGTTTTTACTCGTGTAACTTTAGTCGTTAAAACATTTCGCCAAGAGCAGCCCTAGCGGTTTCCAAATTACCTACAAGCCACATTGAGTTCCAATGGCACCGCGCAAAGTTCTCTTTTCCTTGTCGCTTAATTTGACGTTTCGTGCAGCGTGAAGTGTCACGTCAAGGCGTATTAGGTTTAAATGGGACAGAATAAAGTTCACTTTCGCTTACGAGCCGGTTCGTGTAGCGTGCACATCATTTGGTATTCCGTCGGACGGGCCACGTGTTGCCCGGGGTTCAAGGCTGAGTGGGGGGTGTTTGGGGAATGCTAAGTGGGGATGGATTGAATTACGCTGGACTGGGATGCAATTGGACAGCTGGGTGTTAGGAGTAGTTGGATTTAAGATTGAATAGGTTTATTATTATTGAGTTTTTTTAATTTTCATCGATAAAAAACTTGCGTAACATTATCTCGGCCGATCAAAATTCAACTCTCTTCAGTTTTTGGCAACTCCTATTTATGTGGATTTATTTTCTAAAAATGAAAATAAAATTATGGAAAAATGCTGATCAGTGCTAAGTAGGATGTACCCATTTAAATAAAAAAACGTACGCCCGAATTGAGAACCGCCTCCTTTTTTTAAGTTCGTTAAAAATATGAATAACCAAGGACTTTGGGCTTTAATTAATAACTTTTGGTGTTTTTTTCTGGTTACTTAAGGGGTTAAGGGTATTTTAGTTGTTTGTTGAAACGATGGTGCATCAAGAAAAACACTGTGATCAGCAATATTCAACAAACGCTGTGTTCTATTTGTATGTGCAAGTGCAAATATGTATTATAATATGAATTCCTCAATATCCCAGCTTAATCATAGTCACAGCACGGAGGGGTAGTATCGATCCTCTACAGGAAGAGGGCTCGCTTCCGGAGGGGTGTTTTGAAAAATTAGCAGCGACCTCCAACCACTGGTATTTTGCCGCCAAAACAAACCAAAATACACCTTATATCACTATAAATAAAAACATTACTACCCCCATTTAATATCGGCACGAAATAAGTAGACAGATCCGCGTTAGAACTGTGTTCTGATTTATCATGTTTTTTGTTTGTGTCGGTCAAAACAAGGCTTTTGTTACTAAATAATTACCGAATTTGTTTTAAGTGCTCGTTGTCTCACAAAACAAATGAAAGTAACTAAAAATTGCAAAAAAATCTTAATAAAGAATTGAGAACCTCCTCCTTTGTTAGAAGGCAATAAATTCAGTTCCATTTTTTAAATATTTCTTAACAATTTGTAACTGGCTGGAGTACAAAAAAAAACCATTCAATAGCAATATTTTTTTAATGAACATTATAACCTTTTCAGTAGTTTCCAGGAATGTAAAATCTAGGTAAAATAGCTTTATTCCAAAAATGATAATAAGTATTAATAGCAAATCTAGTATTTTTTACACGCCCATTTTGGATCTGTATTGTAAACCAGAGTGAAAATTCCATGAAGTTGTGTTTTATGTACCTAATCCAAATTGCTAATGAACTAACTTTTAATGGTACACAACTTTTAACGGCACTACAATTATTTGACTAACAAAAACTCCGCCTGAAAGTAGGTATTTTGAATAATGTCTTTACCAACCGAAACAATTACGGGAACAAGTTGTTGTCGAAATAACGGAATTATGGTAAATCCTATTTGGGGGGAACCCTTCTGTAATATTATTCCAACGTCACTATACTCGTTTTCTGTGGCGGTAGACGGTTATAAGATTTTTAGGGCGCCATTATATTGCGATTTGTCGCTGTTTTTTAAACTCCGTGATTACAGGCATTCACTCATAACAATAATGGCGCATGAAACTTTACTCAAATACCTGAAACACTATTTTATAATGCTAATGCTATAGGCATAGTTTATGGAAAGTAAAGTAGACCTATAGCTTTCAGATAAAAGTAAGAGAAAAGTAATTTTCAAAATTTTCTTTTTAATGATAAAATTCGTACCTCTCGTTTATATAACACTAGCTTTCCGCCCGCGGCTTCGCCCGCGTGGAATTTTGTCTGTCACAGAAAAACTTTATCGCGCGCGTCCCTGTTTCAAAAACCGGGATAAAAACTATCCTATGTTCTTTCCCGGGACTCAAACTATCTCTATGCCAAATTTCATCAAAATCGGTTGCGAGGTTTAAGCGGGAAAGCGTAACAGACAGACAGACAGACAGACAGACAGACAGACAGACAGACAGACAGACAGACAGACAGACAGACAGACAGACAGACAGACAGACAGACAGACAGACAGACAGAGTTACTTTCGCATTTATAATATTAGTTGGGATTAAAAGATTGACTTTAATTTTAATTATACTCGTACTAACACTAACGGCCGAATACTGAAACGCTACTCAAATCTTTCACTCAGCTGACGGGCTCCTAAATTTAAGTATCCTTCAATTTTAAATGGTATTCTCAAACGCCACTCAACGGATTTGAAGCCGTGATCAGCTAAGCAGCTCTCAAATGTTTACATAATGGCAACATTTACCAAAAAAAGTATGTTTTCATTTACACAAATGATAACTTTACGTTTTTTATCCATTACACGCAGCATCGTTTGGTTATGTATTGTCTTTTATGGAAATATACTCAATCAACATAACATAGAACAGTTAATTTTTAGTTTCTATTATATATAAATCTCGTTTTGTCATATAAAAAAAATTATGCTTGCATTTTTATTTAATTAAAAAAATAATTTTAAAGGTGATACTTTTTATTGTTGAAATCTATTAAGTGGCGATCGTGGACCGAAACGTAACCACAATTGACATTTATCATTGTTGACAGAGCATCAAATTGACAAATCAACAACTCTTGGAAATGCTGCTATGCGATGTCCCCTTATTCCTCAGAAATAGGCATGTTTATGTATTGCGATTTCATAGCAGCTATTTTGGTTGTTACTTCGTGCACTATACGATGCACAGTTGGCTGTTAGATGTGGAAGATATCACCTAGTACACGTTCATAACTTCCCATTGCGTAGAACAGTAGGGTTATAATAAGTATTTGGTCCACTGGTTGTATGGCGTTTGGTGAGGGGTTTCAAAGACCTTCCAAATTATGAATCCAGAAACAACACCGTTTCTTTAGGGACGCGGAGCCTCGCTCGGAATTGCATGTCATTATAATAATATTTTTCAATTGCGTTCAGCCTTATTGCGTTCCTGCGATTAGATCTAGGTATTTCCTCAAGGCTCGAAAGAAATGATAACGATGACACACATTATTTACCACTATTTAGGTCGATTTAGGTATAAGAATAGGATTTAAGATACCGGGCAAGCACTCTCAAATTTAACAGCTGCTTAAGACGATTTGACAGTTGTTTGAGTAATGCTTAGCGTTGAATGGCGTTTCAGTATGCGAAAATTCATTTGAGTGGCGTTTAAGTGCAACTTAATTTGAGAGGTGCTTAAAAATTGAGAACTGCTCAGATATTGTTTTGAGTATGCGAAATGTAAGTTTAGGAGCTGCTTAACTATTTGAGAAGCCGTCAAATATTTAAATGGCGTTTCAGTATTCGGCCGTAAGACAATTAGTTAATAAAATGCGATGATAAGTGCACTTCTTAAACATAAACATAGATATAGCATCTTACAAGTCGTGTCCACAAAACATCGTGTCCGACTAATCGCAAGCGTGTGGCGCCCAACCGCCCTTCCCGCCCAAGTACAGGGCGGCGTAATTTGTGGCACAGAGCGAGGCGGGAAAAAGGTCCGTCATCGGCGTCGGAAAAAATGCCCGAACTGTAAGACTGAATGGGAAAAAGTGGAAACGTCATAATATTTTACTGGGCTATTAGGGTGCGGGCACAATGGCGGCTTATGTAATAGTTTCTTTTGAAGGACGTGTGGGATTTGGATTAGTGTAATGAGAGCTTTCGCTTAACTTTTGTGTATTACTTAGGGCTACTTCAAATGTATTGTTTTACGGTCCTTTTTGTATTAATTGGTATTTAGTATTAACTAGACTTTAAACCGCTCAAATTCATCTGGATCAAAACATGATTCAAAACATATTATTCAATTACAATGTAAGTCTTGATTATGTTTGTTGCCGGATAATAAGTACAGTAGTTCATTTAATTTATTGTGATTTTGTTTTGCCAGTGTACCAACACCCTTAGCATCCCTTCTTACGTAGGTTTTGCGGGGGTCGGAATAAAATATTGTCGGCAACATTCTAGCGATTTTGTCGGAGGCAAAGCAATAATATTATGACATATTGCCTCTATGCGAGCCCTTTGAGCCTACCAGCGTTTCCCTTCACAAGAAATATCGATGGAGGGCATAATAATAAACGTTTTGTGGAACTATGTATGTGCATGAACGGGGAAAGGTTTTGCGCAAACCAGTAGGTAAATAGTACAAAGAATTAATATGTGAAAGTTTTTATTTGGACATTTTGCGGTGAAGCCTTATTTGGGCGGCAAACATTGTATCGATGCCTCCTAAGTAAATAATCGTAAGCCACAAAATATCAATTTTGATTTTATAAGCATTTTATAATTACTAAAATACGATTTATCGAACCCGCGAACAAAAATTGCAATATCATTTAAAATAAAAGATTTTTCACACGTATTCAATCGTATGTAATCCACGCTCGCAACGTATACTATCGTAATGTCCTATGCGATCGTCTACAGGGGAGAAGCGGTTTGGTTCACCGCTAGCGAGCGCATACTATTAGGTAAGTAGTAATTACAGTTTTCCTTTTGGTGTTGAAAATTGCCTTATATTTTGTTACTAGCTATTCAAAACTATAGTAATTAACACATACGATTCTTTACGTTCCTTTTTTAAGCTAACAAAGTATCGTATGTTTTACATACCATGATAAACGTTGTCAATTAAATTTATTTTTTATCGTATGTAATACATACGATTATTAACGTGGTTTGTTTTCGTACGTTTGATATTGTATGTGCAATTTAATATTGTTTACGTTAGTAAATTGAGTATTTATTCCTATTGTAACGTTTAATTACGTCTTTGTTGTGAAGTTAAATTATATTTTATGTTTGTCTTTTTTTAATATTTTCAGATTCGCCATTGCCTGAAGGAGCTGATTTAATAGAAATCCAAGCATTTTCGAATTTGATCTCCAGTGATTTACTTAGTGATGAAGGTACTTCGATCCTACTAATATTATAAATGCGAAAGTTAGGATGTCTGGATATCAGGATGTCTGGAAATTTGTTACTCTTTCGCGCAAAAACTACCGAACAGATTTTGATGAAACTTTACAGTATTTTTGTTTATAACCCAGAATAACATAACATATAGGCTATAATTTATGACGATCTGTGACAAACTAAATTTCTTTAATTAGTGACATTTATATGTATTTTTATAAGTAATCAATAATAGGTAAAAAGCTTTATAACTAAAAAAAGTAAATCTGAATCACTCTCAGCATTACGATTAAAAGAATCTACAAGAAGATTGTGTTAGAATTGGTGATGCACCGCTGAAATGACACCACTAGTACAAAGGCTTACCAAGTATTTTTTTTAACTTTGGTTATAGGTAGCATATTTTATGGTTAAAAAGGAAGCAAACATCAGAGTATCTTGCTGTCGTCGTCTCGTGTTAGTTTTAGTAACAACAGTCATATTATTGAGACTCATCCAAATGATATTTATAATGGAGTTTATTTGAACACAACATCACCGTTCAAGTTCTTAGTCCAATTTTTACAGCCTAAGATTGACTTAAAATCCAAAAATTTGGTATGATGCAACTCGATTACAGTATATGGTTTCCCATCTTGTTTAGCCCATCGTACCAATGAAAACCATTCTAAAGGAGTATAAATACATTTATTTTTGGCACATCTTTCAATCAAAGCATGAAACTACAACCATGTACTGTAATCGAGTTGGAACATACCAAATTTTTGGATTTTAAGTCAACCTTAGGCTGTAAAAATTGGACCAAGAACTTGAACGCTGTTGTGCAATGGATGAAAATAAAAGAAGTCAAGGTGCTTCCTTCTGAGCCAAATAAACTCCATTATAAATATCATTTGGATGAGTCTCAATATATGACTGTTGTTACTAAAACTAACACGAGACGACGACAGCAAGATTACTCTGATGTTTGCCCCCTTTTTAACCATGTGCTACTATAACCAAAGTTAAAAAAAATACTTGGTAAGCCTTTGTACTAGTGGTGTCATTCCAGCGGTGCATCACCAATTCTATCACAATCTTCTTGTAGATTCTTCTAATCATAATGCTGAGACTGATTCAGATTAACTTTTTTTGGTTATAAAGTTTTTTACCTATTATTGATTACTTATAAAAATACATAAAAATATCACTACGTAATAATTACGATATTTACGGATCGCGCGCAAATTGTGAAGTACCCACTTATAGTTAGTTTATGAAATTGTTTGTTTATCTTTTAGTTTGTACGTATATCCTAAGCTATTGTTACAAAATATTGTATTTAACTATCTCACGTAAGTGAATTATAATTCTTGTGAGAAATAAATAAAGATCTTAAACCACATATTTTCATAAGAAAGAAAAACTGTTATAACGTGATTCTTTGGTAGGTACAAATTAATAAATATGGTATTTAAAACAGAGGTTTCATTTCAAGACTTTCATTGTGTTCAAATTGATTTTGTGAATCCTTTTGTCCAAAATAGATGAGTACCTAATTGAATAATTTAGTTTTAGCATGAATTTACAATGAAAAATTAATAAATGTGTAACATACCTTCGACAGTATAAATGATTATGTTCCCGTACAATGGAGTATGTGGCTCTTACTATATATTTTACCTACAGCTAGACAAAGTAAATAATTGTATAGTTATGTCTATATTATATAAAGCTCGATTCCTACTCACTGACTGACTGACTCACTGATCAGGGGTATTTTTAGGGTATTTAGAGGGGAAAGGGGTAAAATTGTTAGTGTTTGTTTTTATCTAGATTTTTTGACTGACAGCTTTACCACATTTTTTGAACCAAAAAACAAAATGGCGGCATTTTTTGAGACAACAACTTTTTTGTTTTTCATCCTGAATTTTTTCCTTTTTGGGAGTTTATTTTGGTTGCCAAGGTGTGTTAAAAAAATTGAGAAAAAATTAGAAAAACAAAATGGCCGCGCCGCCATCTTGGATTGAAAATGCGATTTCGGGGTGTTTTTAGGGAGGTGTCACTCCGAGATGCGTAATTAATTTTTAAAATTTCTTTTGAATATTTGTGACATGTATAGTCTTCTTATGAGCTACATTCACAGATTATCAAAAAACAAGATGGCGGCTGAGCCGTCGGCCATTTTGTTGCGATCAAAAAATTCCCAAACTTTGACACCAAATTTTGAATAGATGGCGACACCGGAGTGGGGTACAATGTTCCGGGCGATTGTTGCTCTATTATTCGAGTGTTGCCATGAATCGGACAAAACTACCATTTTGGTAGAAAATTTTCCACCACGGCCCCGGATAGTAGAAAATGGAAATTTTCAAAAATTCCAAAAACTTGGTATGCAGTTTGGTGACGTTTGGGGACCCTAATGACATTTCACCATTTTTATCAAAAAAGTCTGGCAACACTGAAAGTTATGGGGAAAAGTTATTTTTGCGACATGGGTGACTTTAAAGTTAGTGACAGACAGAAAGAATTATGGCAGAAAAAAAATAAAAATGAGGTGTGGTCGGATATACGACCCAGATTATAGGAAAAATCCGAAATGTCAAAAAATCAAGATGGCGGCGGCGTGGGCGGCCATTTTGTAAAAAGTTGAAAATTTCGAAATTTTGGAATCCATTTTTCGAGAACTTGGCAACATTTTTGAAAGTCGAGTTGTATGAGGCGGTTGTGTGTCCTGTCAAGAGGTTTCGCTTGGGTGTAGAAATTTCTCCAGTGTTGCCATACTTTAGGAGATTTGGTCCAAAAATGTCGAAAGTAGAAATAACGATTTCCGGTCAAAAATTTGGATGACGCCTCCTGCAAAGGGGTCGTGCAAATGACATTTGACCATTTTCATCTCGATCACCTGGCAACACTGGGAGCTACGCGGAAAAGTATTTTTTTCGACATGGGTGTCTTTAAAGTTAAGGACGGACAGAAGGAGATATGGCAGGGAAAATCTTAAAATGGGGTTTGGTCGGTTATACGACCCAGATTATGGGAAAAATCCGAAATGTCAGAAAATCAAGATGGCGGCGGCGTGGTCGGCCATTTTGTAAAAAGTTTCAGATTTCTGATTTTTCAAATGCATTTTTCGGGCAGTTGGCAACATTTGGGAAAGTCGAGCTGTATGGGGCGATTACGTAGTTTGTCAAGGAGTATCGTTTGGGAAAACTAAAATTTCCAGTGTTGCCATACTTGGAAGATTTGGTCCAAAAATGTAAAAAATGGAAATAACGACTTTCGGTCATAAATTTGGATGACGCCTCCTGCAAATAGGTCAAACTAATGACATTTGACTATTTTTATCTCGATCACCTGGCAACACTGGGAATTACGGGAACACAAAATTTTGTGACATGGGTGTTTTTAAGGCGTTGCTCCTCGGGACTGGGTGAGGATAGAAAAAAAGTAAAAATGGGGTTCGGCGCGGAAAATGGTCCAGATTAAGGCAAAAATGCAAAATTTTGGAAATCCAAGATGGCCGCCAAGCGTTCACCCGTTTTCGTAATTGAACTAATCTCTCCATACAAATTGTATGCAGGGGGGCTTCGCTAACGTAGAAAAAGGCGAGGCCGAAGGCCGAGCGATAGTTTAAAGCCCAAGAGTCGCCATAGATTTATTTTTAATGCGTCAAAAAAGGACTAGAGCCCAGTGACAGACAGAAAGGCGAGGCCGAAGGCCGAGCGATGGTTCAAATCCCGAGAGTTACCATAGTTAAACTTGTGTTGCGTCAAAAAAGCACAAGAGCACAGTGACAGACAATAAACACCCCCTGTAATTTTTGCGAGGCCGAAGGCCGAGCTCCGAATGCGAGGCCGCAGGCCGAGCGCCGCGTAGGGCGAAGCCCGGAGCGGCCAGCATCGCAGATCTAGCTTTTGTAGCCCGCGTAGCGGGCGACCAAAGCTAGTTACGATTTCTATGACTAATTTTATCCGCCGTAAAACACCGTAACAACAATATCTCCAAAACTACAATATATTTACAAATAAATGTTATTGTATGAGAATACACCTTAAATCGACTATATGTTTTGAAAAAATCGTATCCCTAGCTCAAAAGATGAGAAAACTGCACACATAAATATCTTTAAATGGCTCTACTGTAAAGTTTGGTTTTAAGACATACGATAGTTTACTTAGGAGGCATCGGTATCAGGACGAATTAGTCCGTTAGTTTCAGACATTACCAAACCAGGTACACTGTTATCTTTTATGTATCGTGTAGGTTGTAGAAAATAGGGTTAGAAATACAAACACAACTCTGAAATTGCGACTTGGACTAAAATCTGGTGCTTTTATGAGCCGCTAGAGATGCCTGAAACTTTCAGTGCCCTCCGAAACATAGAATCACATTTTTATATTGTTAGTATGAAGGTATAGATGGTTACGATCCCCATTATACTTTTACGAGATACTTACCCACAGTCCTTCCCCTAAAATATTAATTTCCCAAAGTGACACGACTATTTTCTCTGTCATCAAAACAAATGTCCCATCCCATACATAAAATTGCAACATTTCATATGTCCAACACAATAATGAATGAAAACATTTATATCTGTTATGAATTGTTACGCCCGCCTTTTTCGTAGGGCGGGAAGGCATGGCGGCCATATTGCGTCGCCATGACTGTCGGCGGCGGAAGTGACGCGCACGTGAGGGCCACTTCCGGTCCGCGTTCCGTTCCACGCAATTCAATGTCACAATATTGTGTCCAAGCTTACGAGTAGCTCGCTTAATTGTTCGCGACTTTGGAAGGAATTTATGTTTGGAGAATGTATTTATAAATGTAATGCTTTCTCTTTTGTTTGCTTATTGTGTGTATTGGTTTTTCCGACCGCGATGTTGCTGGGAAAATGTAAAGCTTTCGACAAATAAGGGACAAAAATAAACATGTTTCTTCTCTGAATAAAACAAAACGATATTGAACGATATAAGCATGAGAAACGTCTGTAAAGTAAGTTCATAAATAGTGTGGAAAGTAGAAAATTACTCTAATTAATTGGACATTACTTACGAAATTAGCGACCAACTAATAGCGTGTGGCGGTGGCCTATTAATCTATTAGTTACAAGTATATTAACTTTGTTAGGTCTTAATTACACGCCATGGCGGTCACGTGTCGCCGTCGCGTTAGAGCCTTGCCTTCATTATGGGGTTAAAGTTAATAACTTGCTAATGGGATGCGCGATTTTCATGTGCCAGTTAAATCGCGATCTGTTTTGGGCGTTCAAGTTACGATATTTGGGGAATCGATTTCGGTTTGCTTTGGTAGTGTAGTTTATTTTACTATATTTGCACAATAATAAACACAAAAAATAGGGATGTTTAGTTTTACGTATCTAAACGTAGGTAAAATACGCATGTATTAATAGGTGGAAGCTATGACGTTCTGAATGAAACTGAAGTGGTAGTTAATCATTTTTAACATAATTAATGTATAAAACTTTGCATTAAAATACCTACCATTACTTATTATAGGATGAGTCTTTAAAAGTCGCATTAACAACAAACAAAATTTTCAGAACCAAAGTTTATCCTGCTGAACATTCTTGAGGAAATGTAGAGTTTAGGGTCAAAGGCACTATAACTCCAATGAGGGCTATCGTTTTAGCGCTCATCAGTTAGCGCCACTGTAGAGTAAGGTCCTGTCACTTGCTAGTAGCGAAGACAGTGGCACCAACTTGTGAGCGCTAAAGTGGTAGGAGGACTATCGCAGTTGCACTCATCAAGATGGCGCCACTGTAGAGTAAGGTCCTGTCAATCGCCAGGGGTGCCAACTGTTAAGTACACTCGACATCAAATAAATCGCACCTCCCGCGACGAGTATTTTCAAACGTAGGTATGCATCCCCACTTCCCACCAATATTGGCACCATTTTTAAGCCTAGTTCTAAACTTCATTTCATTAAAGGAAAGGTTTTTACTCCAAAAATGTGTCTTCAGAAGGATCCAGAGCCACTTCTTAAAAAAATAGGTAGTTACGCTTGAGCCAACTTTTATGGCTATAAAACTGTTAAGTTGGAATTAATCGCTATCCATCTGTTAAAGATGACACGTGAGATCATAATTTGGTTTTATAACCATAAAAATTGGTCTAATTGATCCCAGAGATGAGCCCAAAGTGAGGTCTTTTTTCAAGTCACATTTATGGTATTTGTTAATCATTTCTTAAGAAATTAAATGTGTTTTTCTTTAAGGATATTTATAGGGCTTTCAAATAACACCAATATTGTTAGGGTACCATAATTGTGTCAGAAGAAAATCTTTAAAGTTCGCATCGCGGAAGGTGCGGTTTATTTGATGTTGAGTATGTTACAGGAAATGTATGAAATCCGTCATTGTATACAATTCCTAGGAATTGTGTATAAGGCCTAAAATCACCCGGAAATGTGTGATGTAAATTATATTAGACACATTTCCTAGGAAATTTACACATTTCCTAAACAGCAATCGGAAATGTAATTAAGATTTCAATGAATACGCGTGGACATACGGTGCGAGGGGAGGATATTGCATCATCCGATTACGCGGGGTCTCTATCGAATCGTCAAATTTTTTGCACGCCTATTTGTCTATGACACACAAATTTGAAGCCTAATTTTTTTTTACACAATATTATTTTTATTACGCCACTTTTTTTTCTCCGAAACTGAAATGGCGCTCCCGCGCCGCGGCAGCTGTGTATGTGTGGTCATATGTAAGTCTAACCTAACCTAACCGAGACTTTGTTATCCAGCTACAGAAGTATTAAAACCTTCATGCCAATAAATTTAATAAAAGAGATGTTAAAATTAGGGATTTCCAATACTTCAGCGTAATATGCGTGATGCCGAAAGAATGGATGCCAATAGGCAAATATTTTTTTCGGCCAAAGTATAATAGTGCGAAACAACTGTCAGGCAAAACAATAAAATAATTGTGAGTTAAAAGTACCTATCGGCCAATGTGGTTTGGCTAAATGAAATTTTAGGCGTCCCGAGGGGCACCCAAATACGCGACCGCGCTTGTGCCGCTAAGTTTTATACATTTCCTAATACAATATTGGAATTCTATAAAATTCCTAGGAAAAGTATACATTTCCTAGGATATGTGCGTATTAAAAAATCTCTGAAGCAATATTTTATACATTTCCTAAATAGCTTCGGAATTGTATACATTTCCTAGGAATAGTATACAATTCCTAGAATTCATACATTTCCTGTAACAAGTATATAAAAACGATAGTCCTCATTATTGGATTTTGCGTTGTTTATACGTCCCAAGTATTACTGTCTAGTGCTGGGAAGAACCAGCGTCAGCCACAGCAACTCAGTCACCATTTTAGAAATGTAGACTTTATAGACTTTACCAACTTTACTAACTATCCTCCTCCTCACAGGTCTGGTTCTCCAACCGGCGAGCGAAGTGGCGCCGAGAAGAGAAACTCCGGAGCCAGAGGAGGGACGCTCCAGCGGCTTCGCCCCCGGCGCCGCCCGCGCCTCGGCTACCACTGAACGGCGGGTTCAACTCCATGTACAGTCCCATACCGCAGCCTATTGCTACTATGAGTGATTCTTATAGGTAAGTTTTGATGTTTGACTAAGGCTGAGTTGCACCATCTTACTTTAACAAACGTCAAAAATCTGTCAAACTCCATACAAAAAGCACCGGATAATATTAAAGTTACGGTGAAAGCAAGTTAGTGCAACTCAGCCTAAGTTTTTATCTTTTGTTACTTAGTAATAATAATTAACTTCAAATTCTATTCTACGTTACTTACGCTTACGAGTAGGTACATCTTATAGTTGAATAGGCGTAATATTACGTAAGAACACCCTGGATTATTAGAGATGGGGTGATGTTGTGCCGTCAATTTTATACTATGAGTGTTGTCGACTGTACCTACGAGTACATCCAGAATTTCAGGTCCCTATGAAATTGTCAATAGTTAGCAGTTATGATGTGGTTAGGTATAATGTACGTGAGATATTATATCCATCTCATAATCCCCTCCCCATTTCCCATAATATTTTTTCTAGGTTATCATTATTCATCATCATTTCAGCCATAGGACGTCCATCACTGCTGAACATAGGCCTCCCCCAATGCTTTCCATGTTGATCGATTGGTAGCGGCCTGCGTCCAGCGCTTCCCCGCTACCTTTAGGTACGATGTCGTCGGTCCACCTTGTAGGTGGACGTCCCAAGTCACAAAAAACGCTACTTTTCATACTTTCATTGAAAACCTCCCACAATTTAATACCATATTATTCGCTGCCCAATGTCAACATAGCAAATTGAAAATTATACCTTTTTTCCATAAATAGATAAATCTAAATTGTCTTTTGGTATAAAAAACCTGAACTATAAAACTTGAACAAAGGTTACGAGCACTTCAAGTCAAAGTTTCAATGTTAAGATAGCTACCTCCCCAGCCAGATAGTCGATGAGGCCGTTAACCTTTGAGCACCAAGTTTGACTGTAAACTTCAAAGTTTTGTCGTTAGTGTGCGTCGGCTTTGAATTAGGTAGATAAGTATTTGACGGTGTATTTGTTTCTTATTGTTATACACTCGGCATCAAATAAATCGCACCTCTCGCGACAAGCACCTATCAAACGTATGCATCCCCACTTCCCACCAACGTTGGTACCATTTGAAAGCCTAGTTCTAAACTTCATTTCATTAAAGGAAAGGTTTTTACCCCAAAAATGTGTCTTTACAAGGATCCAGAGTCACTTCTTCAAAAAATAGGTAGTTACGCTATAGCCATTTTTTATGACTATAAAACTGTTAAGTTGGGATTAATCGCTATCCATCTGTTAAAGAGGACACGTGAGATCTTTATTTGGTTTTATAACCATAAAAATTGGTCTAATTGATCCCAGAGGTGAGCCCAAAGTAAGGTCTATTTTCAAGTCACATTTATGGTATATGTTAATCATTTATTTAGAAATAAAATGTATTTTTCTTTAAGGATATTTATTGGGCTTTCAAATAACACCAATATTGTTGGGGTACCATGATTGTGTCAGAAGAAAATCTTTAAAGTTCGCGTCGCGGAAGGTGCGGTTTATTTGATGTTGAGTGTAGTTATGGGTAAGAAGAAAACTTTCTCATAAAAGTAGATACAGTATTATCATATTTATAAAACAAAACTTAAGCTTCGAAGTCATTTCAAAGAAAGCTGATACTGCACGTTGCAAAGTTTCAGACATTATCGAACTAAAACACTAAAAAAAGTTCGAAAACTTGGCGTGAAACCCGATTTCCATAAACAAGGACGTTAAAAAAGTTACAAGGCGTTCCTAACGCCATCTATCAGCGGGCGGTGAAACTAATTAGATTGCGCGCGAAATCGACCGGCAAAGGTCGCGCTTTCTTGCGTTTCCCGCCAATGCATAGAGACGCCCGCCGCGCCGAAGGTCGCCGGTTTCCACTTGAATTGATTTTTAATAGTGAACTACGGACTTTAGCTTTTGTCGTCGGGCAAATTAACTTAGTCGAACGAGAAGTTTCCCCTTTAGTTCAGTCTGCAGAATGAATTTTATTATGCGAGCGCTTGACACTTTCTTTTTGTTGGCAACTGATAGAAAACCGATAACTGATACGCTGCTTGTTTTAAAAGTTGCACACTTTTTCATAAGAAATTGTATTCCAACATAATTATTTTCTCGTCGTTTTGAGATTCGGAGGTCGGGAAATTGGTTTTAGGTTATTAGAAATAATGTTAGTAAGAGCGCTATTATAGACTAATGACTAGTCTATTTTTTTCCTTTATCATCGCGATAATAATTTAATCATCAAACATCATCCTCAGTTCCTCACAAACATTTATTGTAAATATTAGTTCGCCGTGAGGAGACACATCGCCAAAACTTTATGTTCTTGTTTAATTCGTCATTATAACCATTTCCATCATCATCATCAACATACTATCCTTGTGTTAGTGATTGAACATCCACACACAGCGCACACATATTTAATCTTTTTCGTACCATCATCGTCACTGATCATGATGAATGATGATTCATCAGTATACTAACTTCTCCTTTCTCCCTCAGCTCAATGTCCGGCGGGCTATCCTCCTCGTGCCTGCAGCAACGCGACGGCGGTTACCCGTACATGTTCGGCGACGTTCTCGGCGGCGGCGGCTACTCACGCGCGCCGGCGGCGCACCAGCAGCACGCCGCCTACTCGCAGCCGCAAGCCGCTGCTAGCACTGGTGAGTGTTCTAGAGTGTTCTACAGTCTTATTAATATAACATGTACGATGCGTGATGGTAACTACGCGCGCCGGCGGCTCACCAGCAGCACGCCGCCTACTCGCAGCCGCTGCTAGCACTGGTGAGTGTTCTGGAGTGTTCTAAACTAAAGATGTACGATATGTGACGGCAGCTACTCGCGCCGGCGCGGCCAACTTGCAGCACGCCGCCTGCTTGCAGCCGCAAGCCGCTGCTAGCACTGCTGAGTGTTCTGGAATGTTCTAAACAAAACATGTACATGTTCGGCGACGGGCTCGGCGGCGTCTAACAGCAGCACGCCGCCTATTTGCAGCCGCAAGCCGCTGCAAGCACTGGTGAGTGTTCTGGAGTGTTCTACTAAACGAAACATGCACGATGCGCGACAGCAGCTATCGTACACTCGGCGACGTTCTCGGCGGCGGCTAACAGCAGCACGCCGGCTTCTCGCAGCCACAAGCTTCTGCTAGCATTGGTCAATGTTCCAGATCTAAATCTTTTCAGCAACTACTTAGGTACCATAAAAATATTACCACGCTAATTCTTCCCTAATTTTATTTTATTCATCAGTTATGTGTGTGACATAATCGTTTGACATTCGTTTTATATTCAACAAAGATTATTTTACTTTTCAAAAGCATTGATTGAACGTTTATTTGCATAATATAAAAACATTTGAAAATCGACGCAATGGAGATGAGAGGCCTTCGAAAATATTTACTAACTTCGTAATAAAATGTTTTAAAAAACCGCTGACTCAAGAGCGAGGGGCGTCTGGCTGAAGACCGCGACATGGACGGGGGAAACAAAAAACGAAAGAGGAGGGAAAATAGGAGTTCATGCCACGATTGGATTTGCCGTTGTCTGTTCCTTACAAATGGTTTTTAAATTGATTTTGAATATCGAATGCTTTTGATAACAAATAGTGAGATTGCGGCGGGACTATTAATTTCGCGCCCAAAATGAGGTTTGAATTCAGAATTTAGTTTGTAAAAACGAATAAGCGAGGCGCCTTGTAACGTGCGCGTTCCCATTGTTTTAAAAAGCAGTAACTTTCGCATTTGGTATTATATATCACACGGCGGACATTTTTAGCCGTAGGTGGCGGAAAGCGGTATGAATTATTGTTGTTGGGCGGTTGGCGGCATTGTGCGAGTTGCCAGCGCGCGGGAAGCTGAACAAAAGAGTTTTTCGCAATTCAAAATGCACGCTCTCGTTTCATTTACTCTTTTGCGCACTTTCGACGCTGCATTGCCAGCTTCGTGGTATTAAATAATGCGGATTTGTTCTACTTTTCGCTTTTTGGCGCTATTCTTTAACGGATTCAGTGGATTCATTGAGATATTTTGCATTTGCGCGCGCGAGACGGGATTTTCAGTTTCAGATGTCGTTAATAATGTATCTTGGTTAACACGTTCAAATTTCGCAATATTTTTACTATGTTATTCCAACTCATTTAAAAGTAATTAGTCTTTGTAGCTCTTAACTCCGTTCCCTAACTTCTTAGAATCTTCAAAATCGTGTAAACTGTTCCCAATAAGCTACTCTTTTTCTTCATAAATTGCTTAAATTACGAAATAATAAACCGTATCAAAAGGTACGTAGGTCACAGTTCAGTCCATTGGCTAAGCTCGCAGCTGTTTAGGCCCGATAATACGTTTAATGAATGTAAGCCCCTAGCACCCCCTGGCGTTATCGCAGCGCTCCACGCAGGCCATCGCGCGTGATTTGTGCGGAAAATCGCTATACAAAGCGAGTAAACACAAGCGTGATTTAATGCTATTGAGTAGCTATATGAGATATTGAAATCAAGCTATTCGCTATTAAACCGTGATAAAGGTGACCGTATAATCGTTAATTAAACATAGGTACCTACTTAAGTAAGTAGTGTTTTCAGGACTGAATTCGCAGTTTATTATAAAATCTGCAATAATTGATTGCAGAAGTCAATGTTGGGGGTGAAAAATGTCCACATGAAAAGGGGTGAAAGATGTCCGTATGAAAGGGGGTGAAAGTGGTTCTCAATATAACAAAAAGGACTGAAATCGGAGTAGGTATAAAAAATATTAGCTTTACAATTTTTAAGGGAAAGTGAATTTTTGTTCTTGCGTCATTTCACAAAAACAAGGTTGCTTGTGTCAATTAATTAACCGTAAATTAATTAACAATCAGCTAAAATATAAACCCATACGACAATTTAACTGTCCCAAAAATAAACCGCATTTTTACGAAGTAAAACATGAACTTCGGAATAAAATAGTTAAAATATAATTAATTGGAATCCACGAGCCGTGATAAAGTTTATTGAAAACTGATGGCAATAAATTGAGCGTTACTTTTCTAATAATTATCTGTGGTTATAACGCACAGATAAAATACAATATCGCCACAGTTTTAATTATGTCACCATAGCAGGATTACCGGCAATTTAACATTTTAAATGCACGTTATTAACAGTTTGTTGGCCGGTCAAATAGATTGTTTGAACGTTATTTTGAAATGGTCAATATTTTTACCGCACTGTTTTGTGTTGCAAAATAATTAATAGAATACACTAAGCCAAATTGGATGGTCATATTCATTAGTAAATTATAATTTATAAGCAATATTGACTTTGACTCTACTTAAAAGCTTTACTTATACCTACTTTACTTACAGCTACTCATTGCATTTTTATAAATTTGATTCTTAACAATTAACAGGCGTGGTGACACCGAAATTGAAGTTTCTTTCTTTTTATGTCTGTTTACAAGCCAATGTGTCACTTTACCCATCATAGGTACTTATTACCAAAATACCTAAGTATTACTCGGCAGCTCCCAACGATATACCTACCGACGACGCGGCGTAATCGAGCCGACCGCGCGCCGATAACGCGATTGTGTGTAATAAACGGAATGGCGCAATCCTATTAGACGTATGACGCGGACGCATGACGGAATTGACGGACTAATAGCGTCAGCGCCGCCAGCGATGCCCATTCGATTATAGCAGTCGGACGTTTAGCGATCGGTTCTGTAATCTGTATGTTCTCATCAATTCTCGGCACCTGGTTATGACATTTCTATGACATTTCTATTTCTATTTATTTTAATCACAATTTTATATTTTGTTTTTATAATTTCTATTCAATTTAATCACAATTTTATGATATGTTATTTTTTTATTATTGCAAAAACCAATAGCTAATTTGTTACGTGGCTGGTGGACGTGGCAAATGTCAACTTGACAAGTGACATTTTTTTTTTTTTTTCTCTGTCTGTAGCATTGGTTTTTGTTTTTGACATGTGTATGTAATGATTATTAATAATATTGTTATGTTTTAATTTGGAATGATGTATTTTGTTATTATTTAATTTTAATTTTTTGAATGATTAATTTATGGTTTTTATTATTATTATTTTTTCTTCTAATTTCTTTCTTTCTTCTTTTTTTGTATAGCGCTGCAAAAGGCACCCACTGAAAATCAGTGTCTTGGCAGTCACACTGTCAAGATATTACTGAGTGGGTGACCTTTTTTGGCAACTTAGTTATTATTTTTTTTGTGTATGTCTATGTTGCCTGAATTTGTTGTTGCCAAAATAAAGTTATTTTCTTTCTTTCTTTCTTCTTTCTTTAATCGGTCATCAAAATTGGACACGTCAACCTAGAATTAGATTTGGGCATCAGGAGCGATGAGTGAGCAATGGCAATAACAAAATTAAATACAGACTTTGACAGTTCTATAAGTTTACGCAGTTTGCTGAAAGAAATTTTGCTGTCAAATATTCAGACGCTGGGTACGCCCATGCCGCCAGCGATGCCCATTCGAGTAGAACAGTCATCGGGCCTACAAAATCCCATGTAATCTTATAATTTTTTAGGACACTGGCCTATCTAAATAACGTCACTCTTACCATAATAAAACCGTTATTTCATGAACAACCATTACACATTATACAAGGGCAAATGTTAAAGCATGACGTCCAGATTAGCAATAATGCCTAACTATTACTACAACAACTACTAATACTTGGCGTCAATTAGTGTGGAATTCGCAATCCTATGGCATATGATTTTGACGCATGGCTAATAGGCAGTCGGCATACCTATATGAGCATTTAGCATGCTATTTGTGTGATAGTTTAATACAACAGGAGCATTTGCATAATTTGGATGAGGTGTATATGCAAGCAGTTATCTTGATATACTTAGTTGATAACTTTTACATGTTTTTAAAGAGTTTATATCTAACATACCTACTGTTAATTATGAAAAGTCTAAAACGTTAAAATAACGGTATCGTTGTGGCCAATGAGATGCTGTCATAGTGACATTGACAATACGTCAATGTCACGCTAGCATCAAACGTGAGAATAGAGGGACGCGCGGAGATGACTCCGCGCGCTTTTGTGCTAAGTGATGAATTGTATCGAAAATAAGGCAATATACTGTGAAAGTTAAGTATCCAGTGTTTTATTTATGAGAATAGATCTACCGGCCTCTAATACTACTTACTTATAAAAAAATAGGTCCCTTACTAAGATAGGGTCATCGCATCCCTGAATTGGAAGGGAGGACAAATAGGATTATTTACCTAACATCTTGACACAGGTTACTCACAGCCAGCGTTGCCAGTTTTTTTTTTTCGCCAAGTCGGGACTTTGGTACTCTTTGAGTGAAAATAGCGGGACTCTTCCGTCAGAAGCGGGACATAGTAAAAAAACGTATATAATCAAAGGTTTTCAAATATTTATCTTTTTATTTGACTTAAAATTACGTTTACGTGACAATATATAGCAAAAGTAGCCATAGAAAATGTATTTTAACAAAAAAATAATATTTTATGTCAGATTTACTCTATCGTTAAATTCGTCTTTAGAATAAAAAAAGAATAAAATTAAAAATGTTTTATTCTTTAGAATAATATGGCGTTTCAAACAATAGTTTGGTGAAGTAAGTGTCTTTCTCCGAAAAGCGGGACCGAGCATGTCCCGCGCGGGACATTTAAATTTGATTTAAAAATCGGGACGTCCCGCCAAAATCGGGACGTCTGGCAACGCTGCTCACAGCACAGGTATCATAAACAATGCTACAAATATTCTAAAAAAAATTATGGTTTTTGACGATTCTACGGGGAAGTTGTAGGAGGGAAAACTTTTGTTTTCCTACTTATGCACTTAGTTTTGCCAATCTTAATTTTCGATGTGACATAAACTATAACAAACAATTTGATTTCAATTTTAAATTGCAAAGGATTGATTTCTATTTACATTGTTTATACAGTCGACAGCACATCGGACTATACATTTTTGTTGCAAAATAGCACGCAATAAGGTGCCGCAGTGTATAAGGCGCAGCTTAATGTGCCGTCGTTTGTACAATAAAAAAGCTCTATTCCCCTTCTAATCGCCACTTTTGTTCTAGGTGTAATATCGGCGGGAGTGAGCGTGCCTGTGCAAATACCTTCCCAAGGGCCGGACCTCGCGTCGAACTACTGGGGCCGGCTACAGTGATCGCAGCTCTTCGGGTTCCCTCGGCTTCTCTCGATGCCCGAGAACCCGACCGAGTCGCCATCTAGCGAACTCGCGCACAACTACGCCGACCTATCCATGAACGCCCTCAACATGACTGCTGGACACGATGCTAACATACCAGAATTACAAGAAAACAACTCCGTATCCTAAAGTGTTTGGTGCGTTATCATACGAGTACTTTCCTTCGTGTAATTAAGGCAACTGATGATGTTCAAACTTAGTTCTAAGTCGCTGTGTAAGATGAATTGTATTGGAACTTTTTTGGCAAAATTTAACTGTATAAATACTTTTTTGAATCGATTTTTAATGCGGTACAATTCATCGTGCACGGCCATTTACGTAAGCTAGGAAAGCAATAGAATGTAAATATAGGTAAGCGCCATCTATTGTTGAGTAGTGAATTCTCGCTCCGTTGACGAAGGGCGGGAAATGTAAATTGTTTGTGCCAACGTTTGTAATAATTGAGTGTTATGCCCTTGGCGACAACCCTTTTGATGTATGTTGGGGTGCAAAATTAATGATATAGATGAAAAAATGTCGCAATGAGCTTCGTTACAGCGATTTGTTTCTCTCCCCAACAAATTGACACACACTAACCATGTTTGTATTATTATTGTATATTACACTAATAAATGTTGTAAGTACGTTCGCAGTTCTATAGCACAGACTTTGAAACGAATTAATTTATTATTTATAAATTATGGATAAGGAGATCGATATTGCTGTGATTATAATGTAGTAATAAATTATTTTTACCATGGTGGAAAACAATATTTTGAAATTACATTTCGGAATACAATTTGGGAAGTCAAACATAAAATTCATGTACAAAACTGTATACTTACTGTACTTAAATAATACTTAATTTGGTTGTAATATAGCATTTCGTTTACTAAAGGATCACAATACTGTATTAAGCATGAGAATATTAATTTTACATTTTAAATGAATGTGAATCATAATATATTTTCAATAAGAATAAATGCAATATGGACGAGGTATAGGAGTATGGTAAATTGTATGTAAAATAGGTAAGAAGTAAGTGTAAAATAAATTATTACTCGGATGTAAGTGCATATAGATTGAGGAGATTACAGTGAAATTTATTAATAAATATTGCATTAACCATTTTTTATTGTTTCATTAAATCAAAGATTAACATAAATGAAGTAGGATTATAAAAATATTTTTTGTGCTATTAATTCGAATTAACTTCGCACTTCAAACTAAATTGATACTCTTCATAACCATAAGTATCAGTTAAACAAGCCCAATACAGCGACCCCAAATAAAGTTATGATCATTTATAACGACGCAAGCGAACACTCGAGTGTATCAAATGACATAACAATAGCCTAATATGGAATAAAATATTAACAATGACAGCAGATGGCCGAAAGTGCACGCGAAAATAAACGCTATAGACAGTGCTGCCTCTAGCGGCGCGAAAATGAACCTTACGGCGACGGTGCTGCCCCATTGTTTCGGCGTTGGAAATTATGCTGATAAGTGTATTTGGGCGGTACATATTATTATTAGCGTCTAGGGTCAGCAATGTGATTGCATAGTCATTCAATTAGCTTAATAATTCAATAAAATTGTAAGAATATTACAAAATACGTAAGTATACAGTGTGAGGGTAGGTTGTGAAAACCTGGTGACGAAATGGTGGACGGGGTCTGCAAAATAAAGAAGACTTGAAGACATCATATTGAAATGAAGGTAAAATTTTCAACCTAGCATTTTAATTAAAATTTATCGCGCTTTTTTCACTTGAAAAAATTTCAAACTTTCTATTTATGTCATACTAGCGGCCGCCCGCGACTTCGTACGCGTGGATCCCGTTTTACCCCCTTCATCTATCTTACGCGGTTTAGATTTTTTCATACAAATGTTTTTTCCCGCTAACTCCCGTTCCCGTTGGAATTTCGCAATATCCTGTTGTAACTAAGCTTTAAGTTTACTAAGGTACCTGCATGCCTTTCAAGCGTCTATCTTACGTGGCTTAGATTTTTTCATACAAATGTTTTTTCTCGCTAATTCCCGTTCCCGTAGGAATTTTGCAATATCCTGTTATAACTAAGCTTTAAGTTTACTAAGGTACCTGCTTGCCAAATTTCAAGCGTCTAACTTAAGCGGTTTAGATTTTTCATACAAAGGATTTTCCCGCTAATGCCCGTTCCCGTGGGAATTCCTAAGTATCCTATAACCTGCCCAGGAGTATGAAGAATAATTGTACCAAGTTTCGTTAAAATCCGTCGAGTAGTTTTTGTTTCTATAAGGAACATACAGACAGACAGACAGACAGACAGACAGACAGACAGACAGACAAAAATTTTACTGATTGCATTTTTGGCATCAGTATCGATCACTAATCACCCCCTGATAGTTATTTTGAAAATATATTTCATGTACAGAATTGACCTCTCTACAGATTTATTATAAGTATAGATTATTTTCATAGCAGTAACAAAAATATGAATAAATTATTAGATTCTGCCGTAGTTTTTAATACATATTACAATTTATAATTTTCCTATCATTAAATAAAACCACGTCAACACAACCTCACTACATTCTGTGTGAATAATACTTAAGTAGCTTTAATTATATTATTTTTTCTGTACCGCAGTCCACACAGGGGTGCCGTAGGTTGAAAGGGAGGGTGCACACAATGGGATGGGATTAAACGTGTTGCATTGTAGGCATTATACTGATCTAAGCGTCGCCGGGGTGGGCAGATAGTGTAATATACAGGGTGAATGCAGTGCAGATAAAGTCCAAACATATTACTTCTATATCATCGTTATGAACCCATAAATTCTAACGCTTTGAATAGCCCATTTTGCATGTTCATTGTTAAATTTACTATGCGAAGCAAAATTGTTTCCTTAGAATAGTGGTTTTGGGTAGATTTAGGTTCTAATGAATAAAAATGGTAATTGCGATACCTTTGTTTGTAGAAGATCTTTAATTTAAAGACTGAAGTTCAGTGTCTATAGATAGACAATTTATTAATTATTGTGACAGTTTCTTTCTATCACGATAGTTGTGCAACATTCCTAAATTACATACCCAAGCTATTACTTAAAAGTTTACGAACATATGTCACAATATGTGACTTCAACATATTTTTTTGCATTAACCCTACCACTGCTTCGACAAAGTCTTTCAAATATCACCCTGTATACTCACTTCAGCGGAATTCTATCAAAAACACGCAAGCCCGTCCGTGGCTCCCTCTGCCGTTTGGCGTAAACAACAATCGCGCAGATTATCAACGCGCGTAATTGGTTTAGACTGTCTGTCCAGCAGCAGTGCTGCACATGATTTGAATGGGTAATCTTACGTTGAAAATTTGGGGAGATGAATTGGATTGATTAAATTTAACTTTATTCCAATTGAATATTCTTTTATCGCAACGTAACAACTAAAGTCAGAATTTAGTGCTAAACTAGCAGTAAGTTTTAGGCGTCTAAAATGCCCACTGAAGTACTATTTATTTTTAGTCAATCAGATTAATTGATACCTCATCTCCATAGAGGAATTTAATTCCTCTATGCTCATCTCTAATGTTAAGTTTCCCTCCCTTAAGTTTTTGTATCTAAAAATATCTAACTAAAGAGCACTGCCAAAAATTTATTTGAGTATAGGTACAGCATAGCAGACGCGAATTTAAACTTAATCTAATAAGAATTTGTATTGTAAATTGTAAGTATACGGAGACAACATTAAAAAATGTTTTTGTTATTTTGAAAAATAATGTTTATTGATATTAAGAATAACAATCACAGCAATAAGTATAGTAGATCACAAAGTCATGGCCAGTCTTACGACATTAAGATATTTTTAAGAAAAAGTAAGTAACTATTTGGCATATTTGTAGTAAGAGAGCATCTATTTAATTGCTTTAAGCATATTCTTAACTAATAACAAGCATTTTTAATTAAAATATTATCTAAAAACTACTAATATTTTATATGAATAAGTATCATGCTATAACAACCTTTTGATTTGGGCATAGAGATAAAATATTTCCATACAAGTTTATACAGTCGTCCTCCAAAACAAAACGATTTTTTTCAATTTTGAACTTTATGCTATGGACACAAAAGCGGGGTTTGTTAGTTAATAGGTTGATCTACACTGACTGTACCATACTACTGAAACTTACAGAACCTTAATACAAATAACAAAACATTTTGTAAATAAAATATTTTCTGATATGTGCCTAACCCACTTACATACAATATTGAATATCGCTCGGAATAGCCAAGACTACTTTTCTAAAAACTAGGATAGTAAGCTAGTTAAACAACAAGCCTATACTTATTTAAGATCCTGGATTTATAGTAATAAAGCAGTTCCAATGGGGAATGAGAGATGTGATTACCTACCTCCCCTTAAGTAATAATTCCCATTTTAATCAATATCTTGATTTGAGACCTTTTAAGCTTAATAACTATATTCTTATTTACTAAAGCCTGGTCCGTGAGCACGTAGAATTTTGTCCAATGACCCCAAGCTACCCATCCTTATCGCTCGCGTATAATTATGTTGCTGTCGCGCTCGCACACTCACTGCGGGCGCCCGTCGCACAGTCGCGACAGCAATATATGTAATTACGCGCGAGCGATAAGGATGGGTAGCTTGGGGTCATTGGACAAAATTTAGCCTATGACTGGCTACAGGCCTACCGCAAACTTAATCAGTGCCACAAGTACGGGAGCGGCACGGAAGGGTGTTTTTGTGACGTCAAATGTCAGCGGAGACTGCAGATGTGCTTCCAGTCTTGTTTACTGTGTTATGTCATATATCGCTCCAGTACCGCCCCCATACCTCGGGCACTGAATATGACTATGACTATACACTAGACCTGTAGTTATGTTAACTCAATAACTACTGGGTATAAGGCGATTATCACACTGCACCGCGCTCCGCCGCGGTCCGCGTGGCGACATATAACGAATCCCGCGCGCAAACGCGTTGTAGTGTGTTGTGCCGCGCGTGTTTTCTATAGAAACTGAGGAACTTGCATATAATTATTATTAAATCAGTCGTCCCACGTACCGCGGCGGAGCGCGGTGCAGTGTGATAATCGCCTAACGCAAAAAAGTAGGTCATAGGTCTGCTAAGAAAATATAAGCCTAGGAATATTTTAAATTTTTTTATGTTGGTGCATTTTTTGGTTGTTTTAAAATACTTATTTTACGTTTAATAAAAATAATAAAGATATCACCTAGGCCAGTAAAGGAGTTCTTTCGTCGCTTCCATTGCGGCGCGCGGCTGAACCGAGAGATGAGACGAAGTTTCTGAAAAAATAAAAACAACAGATTAAGAAAGAACAAAATATTGTTTCGTAGGTAGATATTAAGGTAATAAAAATGCCACATGGAATTAAGCTCGCCTGTTGTACTACTATTTGTTGTGTGCAATAAAGATTTTAAATAAATCAACAAATGAAAATAACAAATGAAATAAAACTCGAGTCAATAGGTTTCACACACGTCTTCATACCTACTGCACACAATACACACAAACGCATGCAGACTCAAACTCAAAATATCTCTGGATACACTTGTATTAAATTGTAGTTTAGTCATTATTAGTATTAAATTAAACGTTGGACTGCTTAACTTGACTTGTAGACGCTTATGTCTGTCGCTGTACTGGTTACATAGCACCACTGGGTGCCCACGACACAGGTTATTCCTAGTGTGGGACCCGCAGACAAAGCAATATAATGTTTACCGATTTCATTGTTACCAATTGTATTTGAAGGTGTATGCGTAAACGGTGTGTTTTCATAAATAAAATATTTGTATTTGTATTTGTATGCTTAACTCAGTCAGTACCTGAGGTATGGGGGCGGCACGGGGATAACTTGACATAATAATAAATGACGTGACAGAGCATAAAAATCTGAAGCATCAGTTTGACGTCTAAAAAACACCCTCACGTGTCGCTTCCATAATCTCAGGCACATTGGTGAAATTAGGTAAAAAAAACATTATGAAGTAAGTTATATTGAGAAACTAGCTTTTGCCCGCGGCTTCACCCGCGTGAAATTTAATTTGTCACAGATCGTCATAAATTATAGCCTATATGTTATTCTGGGTTATAAACAATAGTACTGTAAAGTTTTATCAAAATGAGTTCAGTAGTTTTTTTTTAATTTTTTTATGCATAACAAGGCAGGTATTTGACCACAATCGCACTTGATGTTAAGTGTTAGGTTTTTGCATGAAATAGTAACAAACATCCAGACATCCAAACTTTCGCATTTATAATATTAGTAGGATATAAACAACTAGATTTGCTAAAACCTTGGAATGTTTACGCTTGACGGACTATTTATTACTCGTTTCTAATAAGAAAGCAATTGTTTTGAACGCATTATGAAATACACTACACGACTTTTACTAGCAGTCGCACAAAATACTAAAAATAATTAACATTTTTTAAATTCAATTTATTTTCATTTTTTTTTATTCCTGTTGTCCCCACCATTCGAGAAAACGGGAATTTTATTAAATACTTTTTTTTATTTCCGTTGTCCCACTTCTGCCGGCCGGTAGGGACAACACAACGGGAATAAAAAACAACTAAAAAAAATTAAATTCCCACAAGTGCACGCAAATCTGGTGGGGACGGGGTAAAAACCATTTTCATCATCATAAACAGGTTCGATGACTTACTTTATGATAAGAAGAAGTTACGGTTAAAGTCATTCCTAGCCCATTTTATTTATAGTATGATAAGCACTAGATAAATTCAATAATAATACAATAAGTAAGCATATTTGTGCAGCTATTTAACTTCGTGTGTGGGCATTAAAGTCATTTAATTTAATTTCACATTCCACCACGTTTTAATATTAGTAGGTAGTTTTGGAACATAACCCCTGATACCTATATAGTATCCATATCCAAACAACATTGTTTGTTACTGGGACCAATAACATACCTTGAGATCACCTTGCGTAAATATTTTTGAACGAAAGGGGAATCCCTTATTGCCCTTTCGTTCAAGAGTCAAAATAGAGGCGAGGGGGTTCACGGTTGTTGTAATGCAAAACCGGCATTCGGTGATACCTAGCCCTACCCATAACAGGTAGGTACCCCCGTAAGTATAGGAAAATATACTTACCTGGTAGAGTCTGGTACCTACGGCACCATAGATTGAGAACTCTGGTCGCCCTGGACGTACACTCCTGGATGGAGGGGTAAAGAGGGAATTCGCCAACTCTTTTATAATGTGAACAACTAAATCTTCGCTGACTGCTGCTGTCTTTCCCGAACACTATAATCAGGGTCTCTTCAAGGCGTGAGTGAAACAGGACAGGTATGTATTTTTTTTATCCACAACGAGGAAGCTCTTGGCATGTATCTCACCTGATGGTAAGTGACGATCAGGCCGAAGGTGAAAGCGAGCTTCACCCGGAATCCTCAACCACGGAGGAACTGGCTATCTTACCTCTAACTGCCGGAACACAACAATGCTGTTAACATTGTTGTTATGGCGACAGACTTAGGTAATATGGTGGTAGCTAGCCAGGCGGACTATGTATGTACTACCCTAGACTGCATCTTACTTACCATCAGGTTCGATTGCGGTCTTGTTTTGCATAAAAAAAATATCCACCACAAAGCAAACTTTCAATTCAAAGATACATAGGTACAGACAGTCAACGTCAAAAAGTTCGCAACACTTCCGTGTTACGATTGGACTAAGGTTGTGTTGTCGACTTTTTGGCCACTTTGGGTGTCAAGAACTATTTGACGCTAACTGTACCTGGTGAAGGTCACGGTAAGTACCTGGATGCGGGCAGCGCAGGATCAGGCTTCGTGGAAATCCTTGGGGGAGGCTTTTGTTCAGCAGTGGACGTCATTTGGCTGAATCTAACGATAAGTACCTGATAGTGGCTGGCACGGCGCCATAGCCCGAGGGTTCTGGTCTCTCTTGACGGACACTCCTGGGCGGAGGGGGGAAGGGGGGGCGTCCGCGGTTTTGGTGCGCTTGGAACAGGAACCCACTGACCGCTAGCCCTATCCATAACGCCACCACAATGCCGTCTGAAAACAGACGATTATTAAGCAAACACTTTCGTGGCTTACTGCTTTTGCTGGTCTTTGACACTTGGTGAAAAGTCGAAGGATTTAGAAGGAAAAAAAGAAGGAAGGATGATTGTCACTGTACGAGCCATTGTATCGATTGATATGTCGGACACTTGTAGTGGTACACACGGAAAACATAGTCCACACCATGGCAAACGACGAGGAATGCCTGATGATGTTGATGACAGCCTAGAGTAGACAGGAGCTTAAGCAATTCAATAAACAGGGACATTCAGGTATTTTTCTTTCGTTACTATAAAATAATTCCGTGTCAGATTCTATGAGCAGATTAAGAAGTCGGGCATAGACTAATCCAATTGAAAATACCATCATATTATTATAATAGTTCACTGCTGGACCTCTAATATGTATGTAATAGGCCTCTTCCAAATCCAATAAACACCATTTTATCCTGTCTTAGGCTCAGCTAGATACTAGCTACTGCTAAGGACTTTTCAAAAGACGTTACTCCACCATGCTAGACTATTCTTGATGAGTCACAAAAGTGAAAGAATCACAAAGATTAATTGAGATTATTCGGAAAACATTACATTCAGTCACTTACCTCTCCATTGAAATGGTGTATTGAGCATAGCAAGATTAAACTTAGGCACCGTAGCTCTTCTGATAGTGTTGATGATGATATACTTGATGTTGGACCCTAAGTAGAAGTCGATAGGGTATACTATAGCGTACGCGCCGAGTATTGCACAGCAAACGAAATTGGACACGAATGCTAGTGAGACCAGGATCAGTGATGCCACAGACATAATTATGATAAATAGGACCCAAAAGTTGGAGTCGTCTTGCAGTACTGGCAGATAACCTGGACCTGGAAAAATTAAACACAAGGGTCTTTTAAATCAAGTACGTAAGTCACCATTCATCATCATCTCAGCCATAGGACGTCCACTGCTGAACATAGGACTCCCCCAATGATTTCCACAATGGCCTGTTGGTAGCGACTACAGTTGCCGCGAATACTACACGCTATTATTCGGTATTCGGCATTACTCGACATTTTTTTGATATTCGTCGAATACCGAATAATAGCTAGTATTATTCGGCATACGGCGAATAGTCGTCTAAAATAAACTTTTAGTGAACAAAAAAACTAATGAGTTAAAATAATCATATTTTTATTATTTCCCTAATAAAACAATGTACCTGTGCCTATCATATTCATGAAATTAAATTAGTTAGGCTTTTTAATTAATATTTTAAATCCAACAGAGGCAGATTGTGGTGCAAAAAAACATTTTTTTCTGCACATTCGGGAGCAAGTCGGTTTCGTTTTTCCTCGTAAATAAACCTGCCTCGGAAAATAGTCTTTCTGAATAAACAGAGCTTGCTGGTGTGATTAAGTATCGTTTAGCAAGCTTACTTAATATATTATAGGAAATCTATTCTTATTGGTACTCAAAGTCCACCATTCATATGGGTTTATTTTTCTGTCAGCCTTTGCTAATGCGATGTAGTGGGCGATTTCTTCAGCAGTGGCATTCTTGGGGTGCTCTTTAGTAGGTTGCTCTATATGTAGATGATTCTTCAAAACATGCCCAAAATTTACTACATACTATGTAGGTATGTATGTCATGTACAATTGTACAGTAACATGAAACAAATTTCTTTAACTTTATTGTTTTCTTTTCTCACAACCTTAGAAGAAATAAGAAATAATTTTAATGTTTTTATGTCGAATAGTAATGTCGAGTTATTCGACTATTCGCCAAAGTGAATAACGATTAATCGGTATTCGACTATTCGCTATAACCACTATTCGCGGCAACTCTAGTAGCGACCTGTATCCAGCGTCTTCCTGCTACCTTTATGCTGACGGGGCAGCAAGGTTCTGGAGTGGAGGCCACGTACCGAAAAGCTCAGCGTAGGGCGTCCACCCACAAAGTGGATCGACTACCTCATGACGTAAGTAGGTATTTGAAAGAAACCTTTAACAGCTACAATTATTTTACGAGAGCTCAAGGCATGTCTTACCAATTTACTGACGAACTGACGCTGAAGTGCTGAAGGTACAAGAAATGTGGAAATAACGAAATCTGAATGGTTAATCAAAACGCTCCGCTTTGGTGGAAACCGGCCTTTTACCATAGTGTAGGTATCTTTCAGAGACTGATGAATACCCTTGAAGCAGTCAACTTTGCAGGCCAACCAAAGGATTGACAAAATTGTACTCTCTATTCATACATTCAAGTCATGAAATCCCACTAACCCGGAATCTGGCTGTAGACGATGGCTGACAACAGAAAGCCCAGGTTAAGGGCGGGCAAGGACACGGCGATCACCGGAATACCGTAGTACCACCAGAATGTCAACCAGAAAGCACCAAAGAATATTCCAGAGATAATTGACGCCATAAGTAAAGCTGGAAAAAAAGTATATCAAGAATAGAAAGACAATTACCATAATGAAGTAGGTAGAGGAGATTGAGGAGAATTGTAACAGAGGTGAGTTGTCACAAAGCCGATTTCTCTGCGCTTATGATTATGACAGTTAGTGAACTGCCAATTTCACGCAAACTTGTGTGAAAACTCAAACGGGACAAACTTTAATTTCACTAGTTGGGTTTTTATTAGCGTACAAGCTGTAGAACCTGACTACACAGGAGTTGCAGCGGTGGGATAGAGAGGTGCGAATAGTCCGTAAAAAACGATGGAATGTCGAAAGAGCAACGAATTCGCGAATTTGCTTGATAAACTGTCTTATAATTCAGAGAAATTGACTTGACTCTCCTCGGTCTCCCCTACAAATGACGATCAACTTTTTCATATAAGCTCACCAAATGTATCCAATGTGACTTGCGAAGATATAACTATGTAAGTGAGCACGAATCCGCCCAACATCCCCATTAGGAACATCTCAGTCTTGAAGAAACGATGGCCGAAATAGCACACGAAAATGCCCACGAATAGCAACATGGCGCATATAAATCTTGATAGAACATCATCTGCAAACAATGTAGGTATGTCATTCAATATCCAAATATCAAAATCTTGCCGTGAAGGACTTGCCACACTGGATGCGATCTTCGGTCAAAGTAATCATACATTATGCGGGCTGCATTCAGTTTGACCTGACCGCAGACCGCATACAGTGCGACAACTCCTTAAGTCTATCCCAGTTTTATGATAAGATACCTTCAGCTCACGCCGCGCCTAGGAAGTCTTTACTAAAAAATCTCAACGGACTGTACTTAAATTTTGCAGCACATCAAATCTTAGTTGCAAAGTAGCTCCTGTTACAACGACATAAGGTCTCTCGTTTCCATTGGGATACTCTGGTCTGGACATATGTCCAAGCCCGGCTCGACAGTGCCACAAAAAGAAGTTAAACACTAGGTAGGATAAGGCACTCCGTGATTAAAGGCCCAGGGCACCCAGCGAGTCAAAGACTCAGTTTTCATCAAAGAGAAGAGAAGTTGTTGAGTTTGAATAACTAATCAGATTTCGTTATTTCTACAAATCACCTCTCCACTCAGTTTCGATTCAGCAAATTGGTTCAAATAAATCTCCGTATCTCTCCGCTTTGGTGACAACTAAGCTTAACAGCGCTACATGGCCGTCTTTAACTCAGTGGGTACCCTGGACCTTTAACCTCGGGGTCCCTTTTCCTCATAAGGGTTTTAATGTTAATACAAACCGATGAGCTCACAGCCATCGTCGACCGGCTGGCAGCCGTAAGTGGCGGTAGGCACGTAAACTGAGTAGTAATTGGGGTTGTCGGAGTTTTGGGCCACCGCCACATACACCGCGCCGGTTCCAGGGTACAAACTCAACATGCGACGCATGCGCCACGCTATTGAGCTTAGCGGTATCTAAAAGCAGTTTTTTTTTATTTATTTTTTATTAATACAATACATAAGGTACACTGGTGTTACATGCTGGCCCCAACGTTGGTCCCAGCGGCACTCGCCCAACGTGTGGTTCTGGAAATAGCTTTCCCAACGCTGGTGCCAGTATTATTTTTTTTAGATCCACACGTTGGTGGGTTCAACATTGGGGCCAGTGTGAAGCCGGCCTTTTCCTTTTTTGAAGTCGGTTAAAAAACAGTGGTGTGTCTTTGTGTACAGTCGAACGCAAATTAGACTAGAAATCAAATGGACCATTTTAAAAGTTCCTAAACTACACTCAACATCAAATAAAACGCACCTTCCGCGACGCGAACTTTAAAGATTTTCTTCTGACACAATGAGGATCAGTACTGTTGTAGAAAATTCAATAAAACTAGTATGTACGTTAATCTTTAAGACATAAGAAAGATATATCTTTTTGAATTATCCAAATCGGACCATTACTTACGAAGATATTAAGTAATAAACATAGGCCGTTTTTGCCGCTAAAAGTCAACGTACGCAGGGCCGCGTGACGTCATTATATCCGAATCGAGCGCAGCCGGCGTACTATTGGGATGGAAAATATTTTTTTCCAGCTAAACTATCAGTTTTAGAAAAAAACTTTTAATAACATTTATTCATCAAAATAAAGTAACCTATCGACCAGTAATTTTTAAAAATAAAAATTGTGAAAAATAAGTATCGCGATGTCCAAAAACCACATTTTCATTGGATTCGATGCAATGAGGAGACGCGGTTGGGGTGAGTGTAACTTAATGATTGTTTGTATTGAACATAATAATACATTTAATATGATGCTAATACCCAGTTTCTGGCCTGGGGGGGGGGGGGTCAAGTCATACCCAGTTTCTGGCCTGGGGGGAGGGGGTATGTAATACCCAGCTTCTGGCCGAGGGGGAGTCATACCCAGCTTATGCTTATGGGCTGGGGGGAGGGGCTAGCCTTACCCAGCTTCTGGCCTGGGGGGGGGGGTCAAGTCAAACCCAGTTTCTGGCATTTCTGGCATGGGGGGGGGGGGGTGTCATACCCAGCTTCTGGCCGAAGGGGAGTCATCTAGCTTATGCTTATGGCCTGGGGGGAGGAGGAGGGGTCAAGTCATACCTAGTTTCGGGCCTGGGGGGTGGGGTGGGGGGGGGGTTAAATCATACCCAACTTCTGGCCGAGGGGGAAGTCATGCCCAGCTTATGACCTGGGGAGAGGAGGGGGGCGGGGGAGTCATACCCAGCATCTAGGCTAAGATTAACCTCCTGGGGCCTGGCGTCATATATTTATTACATAAAACAAAAAAATATAAATCAACGCTATCTGTTGAAATTTACCAGAACTTTTACGTTAGTTAGTTAGATGGTGCATCTGTCCATCATTCTTAGCTGTGATTGGCTAGTGAAGTGACATTTATATATTTTTATCTTTAATTGAACCAGCGACGGCGCCGCGACCGGGAACAAGTGGTTAGTAATAATGAAATTTTTACTAAAATATAAACGATTTCTATAAGCCTTTCTTATTATTCGTTTTGGGATTTGAACTGATTTATTATCTGAGTATCACTGATTGTGGAAATACGTATGAAAACTACGAAAACCATGGTGAAATCTGAATGTCATACAGGTATTACATGAGGTCCCAATTACTAGTGTAAACTGACAGAGCCCAGTGTAATACCTGTATGACATTATACATTTTCTATTAAATAGCATACAATCTGATATAATTTTCTTATTTGTTTAGGTAGATATATGCGAATATAACATATTAGAACACTCAAAAATCGATTTTACTGGTAAAGTCGGCCCAGAAGTATTATCAACACCTCAAGTCACTTTGATTTTTTTTTATGAAATTAAAATAATTTCATAAGGCACTTAATCAAATTGTTTTTTAATTTTTTTTATTGCTATTGACCTTATCTACATCATTTAATGTTAATTACACATAGGTGTGATGCATTTTTTTATCACGAGGATTTTTTAATTTGAGTCATCCAAATGAAATGCAATAAAATTTTGAAATATTACTATTTAAAAAAAAATAGAGATGCAATGTTATTGGCCAAAAATGACATAAAACTTGATAAAGAATCTATCTAGCTACATTTTAACGAAAAGGTACTTTAAAAATATCAATAGTTGCATCCACTGCATAGAAAAAAGTAAGTACAGGCAGAAAAAAAATTAAAAATATAGCAAAAAATTTTTTGGCATCTCAATATATTTCAAAAATCGATTCAAATTCGTTGTAGATAGTCAAGAAACTTAACTAGGAATTACTTTTGTGCAATTTATTACGGGACATCCTGTACATGAAATAAAAAAGTCGTTGACATTGGGAACCGATGTCGTAAATATATGACATTGAGAAAATTGCCGTTATCCAGATAAATTTTTTTATTTTATTTTTTATGATAATTATATCAATTATTAATACTATTTGGATAGTTTTCATATGAATTCACGATAAAAATAATTCCCGGGCCCCAGGAGGTTAAATAGATTTCCAGGAGGGAGCAGCTGTCCTTTCCTGCAGCAGCTGGCCCGCCCATGGGAACGGCGAATAGATAGGTAGGTACGTAGGTTTAACTCAGAAAAACTAAATAACAGGTAGGTATTGCGTGTACATCGAAATGATCTTCATAGCAATATCTTGTAGCCTAGGCAGAGTGTATCTGCCTCAGCTATACCTTATTGTTAGAAGTAAATAAATTAATACTTATATATTTTTATATTTTACTTGGAAGAAGATATGACTCTAACAACACTTATGAACACTTTATTTGAATAAATCGCCAAATATACCACCGCGGAGACCCCAATCGCGTCTCTGCGTTCCATTGAATCGTATGAGCGTATGGATTTTTTGCGTTATTTTTCACAATTTCTATTTTTTAAAATTACCTATCGATAGCTTACTTTATTCTGATGAATAAATGTCATTACAAGTTTTTCTCTAAAACTGATAGTTTGGCTAGAAAAAAATATTTTCTATCCACGCAGTACGCCGGCAGCGTTCGGATCGGATATAGTGACGTCATCGTCCCCGCGCCGGGCGGTCAGTGAACTTTTTTAGTAATTTGGCCATAACTTCGTCAATTTTTGTCGTAGAACAAAAATTTTTTGACTGTGTATTAAGGATTTCTTAGCCCTATAAATCTGCATTCACAGCTAAAAATCGAAATGATCCTCATTATGGTACCCCAACAATATTGGTATTATTTGAAAGCCCAATAAATATCCTTAAAGAAAAATACATTTCATTTCTAAATAAATGATTAACATTTACCATAAATGTGACTTGAAAATAGACCTCACTTTGGGCTCACCTCTGGGATCAATTAGACCAATTTTTATGGTTATAAAACCAAATAAAGATCTCACGTGTCCTCTTTAACAGATGGATAGCGATTAATCCCAACTTAACAGTTTTATAGTCATAAAAAATGGCTATAGCGTAAATACCTATTTTTTGAAGAAGTGTCTCTGGATCCTTGTAAAGACACATTTTTGGGGAAAAAACCTTTCCTTTAATGAAATGAAGTTTAGAACTAGGCTTTCAAATGGTACCAACGTTGGTGGGAAGTGGGGATGTATACGTTTGATAAGTGCTTGTCGCGGGAGGTGCGATTTATTTGATGCCGAGTGTATGTAATTTATGTATGAAATATCAGTTAAAAAGCTCACCCAATTTGCATTTTCTCTGATGTTATCATAAGTCATCATTTTCATAATACCCTCAAAATAGGTATCAGCCTCGTAATTTCCCGTTGGCAAGTACATCATATAAAATTCGACCTTAACTTTTACGACATTAAGACACTTATCATCTGAATAATATCTGGCTGGTGCGGTATCAACAACAACATAGTCTTTGTTCAGTTTTGTGGTCAAAAATGGAGATACAGGGATTGGAAACTCCATGTTACAACCTCCAGGTATAGGATCTGAAATAAAATGACAACTGAAAACGGAATTCTGTAAGGCTTAGGACAAAGTCTACCTACACAAAAGTTCTGTATCGAACTTCACAACAACGATGCAAAAAAATTGTTTGAACTTGAACGTTTATTTATTATTAGGTAGATAGGTCGTCGTTTCAGCCAAATGACGTCCACTGCTGGACAAAGGCCTCCCCCAAGGTTTTCCACAATGAACGGTCCTGCGCTGCCCGCATCCAGGTAGGTAGGTACGCTACGGAAATTATGCTCGTTTGTCGTCAGCCTAAAGGTTGATTTTAAAATGATTTATTAATATTAAATTAAATACAGATACAGAGATTTATGGCAAGTAGAAAACCATAGTGTGATATCTTATTTGACGACCTTTCTAAATAAAATAAATAAATAGTAAAGAAAAGACTTTTTTGCCTTATAGTGTATGTGGGAAGAGCTTGAAAACTAAAACCATTTGTCTAAAGTTGTAGTTTTGTTTAACATGAGCAAGGAAATAATTTGTCTAATGACTATAAATACACACAGGAAAACCATAAGTTGTGATACACACTGAAATAGGTACCTATTCGTTTTACACAAATGAAGTGAATTAAATTCCTACTCAAGTAAAACATGCTTCTTTAAAAAACATAGTTCATAATAAGAATATCAATGACGTTTTCATCAGAATTAATGTATTCTAGATGTATTTCGCAACCATTGGAAAAAAAAACTTATACAAAAATAAAATAACTGAAAGTCTGGGTACCAACATCCTGAAATAAAATGTAAAAAACAGAGAATAATTACCTTGATATCTATATCCAAGAAGTGTTACAAGAACTTTTAAATCAACATCTTTATTCTGGTTGTATACATAAAAAGTATCCATTTTTGGTTTAACCGAACTGTAGAGGCCAACATTTGTTCCCGAAATATAAGAGCCTTTTACATAGGTGTTGTTATATACTGTTATATCATACAAATGGCTATGCACTTGGAATATAACAAATGATACATTTTTGTCTATATTATTAAAATTTACTTTGACAGAGGATGAGCGAGTGATATTAAAAAACCCACTGTAAAGTAGTCTATTAGGCCAGGTTGTTGTCTTATTTATAGGTATTGTTATCTTATCTTCACCTGAAAAAGAAAGGTAAATTATAAAAAATAAGTTGTTATGGTGTATGGTCAATCGCTGTGGCATCCGGTTTGGAGATCCTGGGTTTGACTCCCAGGTGGACATAACTAGAAATAAATAAAAAATCCAGCAAAATAATTCTGATGGTAACTAATGACTTTTTATGGCAGTTAATAAATATAGAGGTAAAGCCAAAAGTGGCACATAAATTACTACTGTGGTAAGGAAAGTAATACATTTTTTTTAATAATACGAAATCAATTTTAATTGTAAAAATAATGTAAATTTAAGTAAGGTAAATAGTACCTAGGTAACTTTATTAGTTTTAGTAGTAGTAGTAGCGAGAAGGTACTTACCGGTAATATTTTTTACTACACATAATAAAAATATAGTAATAGCTAAAAACCTAGTGGAACTTTGGGAGATCATTTTCACTGCACCATTTATTACACAGTTACACACTTTTAGGGATAAAATTACACTACGGACTGTACAGAACTTCGAACCCTGAAAAACATTGTTTTCCTGTCAAAATCAGCTGACGAACACTAAAGAAGGACGATCGTTTTGCTTTTCACTTTCGATTTCTCCTCTACATTAGAGTTCATTACTCATTTAGCGCATAACACAAATAAAAATATTTTATAAACTCAATACAACGCAGCACATTGAACTGGAAAATGATAACAAATAGAAAGAAACAATATTTTAACTGCATGACTGACAGCGGCAATAATATGTCAAACAAATAAAACCGGCATTAATCCTCAAAAAAATTCTTAAACACTATACAATAGAGTCTAGTTTTGATTGTACTGCAGTGTCATAAACTAAAGCGCCCTCTGCCACACAACGAAATCAGTGAATGAGTGAACGACCGGTGAGCTAGGACGTAGAGTGAGATAGGTCTATCTATCTTTCTCTTTTTACAGAACAACCTTATTGTATAACACCTTAAAATTTTAATTAAATATTTTTGTATGGATGGATCAATAACAACTGTCTACAGTATTTTTGCGCACGGGTTATGCTTAGCTTATTTTTATTGCTTTATAACCTAGAAACAAGAATAACAACAAACAATTGTTCTGAATTTGCTTTTATGTGTAAAAAATAGAAAAATTCATATCAATGAATGTATGAAAGATGAACATAGAGATGATTTAATTTGTTGCCAAATATTTTTTTTTCTTTCTTTCTTTCATTCTTTCTAATTATTAAAACATAACAAACATCCATTTAAGATTCATTCTCACAAGAGAAAAATTAAAATAGAGTCCAAATATTTATTAAAAATTAAAAGTTCTAATTTCCTGTCATGTTCCATAGAAGATTTTTTTCATAAAAATCTAACCCTATCATGCTTTCAGTATACTGGCCTTGGTAACGTCGTTTCTCAAATCCCACTATATTTTGATGAAAGCGTGCCCCTTGTTCTTGCGAATAAGCCCCCATAATTATTTATAAATATATCCCAATGAGAATGTGACGTGCATCTTTAGAGACATTCTACTATGAAGATGGAAAATTCAAATCGCTATAACTTTTTAAAAAGCAAATATTTTCGATTTGTAATCGCACTTTTTTATATACATTTGCTTACATAATCAGAATATAATAAGTATAAAGGCACTGGGTCTCTATCAGAAGGAACTCTAGGGGTGGAATCTCCATAGGCGTGGGTTAGCGGGCAAGGAGATAATTATGTTGGATGTTTGACAATCACTTTTCCTACAATTTAACGTTCCACCAAACTCAACACGCTCTCAAAGATAACCTCGCAGCCGCCTGCTCACACTTGACATGACACAACTCATTGACAGTTATCTTTTTCTGCGCATCAGTCGGGTGTTACGTTTAGGAATCACAAACCTTCTGCTCTACAGATTTCTACAGATAACATAATATTAAGATTAGTACTATTAATCATCAATAATAATTTGCAGCATCTGTGTCCGGCGCCGACACGGCCAGCCTGACTATCGCACGGCCTCGTGCGCTTAGTCCAGGGTTTGTCCATCTGTAAACATTCAATTTCTCATTATCACAGCTCGTCCATTCCTGACTACAGAGCGTGCGAATATCAGATCGTAGAATCACAATAAATACAGCTGATCAGGGCGTGATGACCCTGGATCAGGAAACCAAACCATTACAGCTGGCCCGGGCGCGAAGCCCGACCAGGAAACCAAAACATTACAGCTGGCCCGGGCGTGAGGCCCCTTCGACCAGGAAACCGGGGTTTAGGTAACATGGCCCGACGCGCAAGGCTTACGCCAAGGCTCCTTCAACCATTTACCTCAAACCGCACCACTACTACTGCTGATCCAGGCATGCAGCCATGCGACCAGGAAACCAGGGTTTAGGTAACATGGCCCGACGCGCAAGGCATAAGCCAAGGCTCCTTCAACCATTTACCTCAAACCGCACCACTACTACTGCTGATCCAGGCATGCAGCCGTGCGATCAGGAAACCAACATTACACCAGCGTGGCCCGGGCGTAAACAGCCCCTTCAACCACGGCAACAGGGTGGCCTGGGCGCCCTTGGCCCGGCCCCCTCAACTCACTCACTCACAAAGGCCCTTCCAGTTTACGTCAATCACAATAATTTCCGTCAACCTGCACCAACTCTCAATGTCTGAGCCAGCATCCTCCATGTAAAACTTGATGAGTTGCGTAGCGTAGGTCTGCATGCTGAAAGATTTATCTCCTTTGAATAGTGCCCTTCGAATCCCACTTCTGATAAAGGCACTGGGTCTCTATCAGAAGGAACTCTAGGGGTGGAATCTCCATAGGCGTGGGTTAGCGGGCAAGGAGATAATTATGTTGGATGTTTGACAATCACTTTTCCTACAATTTAACGTTCCACCAAACTCAACACGCTCTCAAAGATAACCTCGCAGCCGCCTGCTCACACTTGACATGACACAACTCATTGACAGTTATCTTTTTCTGCGCATCAGTCGGGTGTTACGTTTAGGAATCACAAACCTTCTGCTCTACAGATTTCTACAGATAACATAATATTAAGATTAGTACTATTAATCATCAATAATAATTTGCAGCATCTGTGTCCGGCGCCGACAAAAAATCCATGCGCAAAAAAAAATTTTTTTTTTGTTGACCGGTGTAATCAAAGGGACGGAAAAGCAGATAATATTATTTGCTTATCATTTTAGTTTAATACAGATTTATTATAAATATGAATGCTCCAACTTTTAGAACTTTTTGTAGAAGAGAATTAAGAATTATTTATTAATAAAATATACTAACAAAAGATTAACGACGCGTCTACTTGGTTTAAATAAACATGAGTCGAATTTTAAATTTAATCTCAAGCGAATGAAGAAAATGTTTCAGTCAGTTCCTATCAGGTTTTGAACTGTATCAAAATTCATGATTGAAAAACCGGAATTTCAAAAATGTAAGAAATGCTAGTTTGGTCAAAACTCAAAACACTGTTGGTTAGTTTGATGATTCGTTTAATGAGAAAATTAAAATTTTCTTTTCTATTTCTTTAAAAATTATAATTTATTTAGCGTTATGTAGTATTCCTACTAGCGAACTTGAACGAACCGGCCGGCCGAGTGCGATCGATTCCGTCCGCGGCCGCTAGAGCGCATTCACGCTCACGTCAAATTCTCGATTTCTCAAACATGGCGCCGCGATCAATGAAGTTGTAATGTGTAGTGAAGTCTAGTGTAAAAAATTGAAATGATTTCACCTTGTGTTGTTTTTGTGTGTGATATTAACCATTAATGGGCCATGGGGAGGGGCCAGGAGTTGCTAGATGCAGCCCGCAATGGCGAGAGGCGAACTGTCGAAAAAATACTGGGACAAATAACGAAAAGGAGTGGTCCTTTTACAAGGTGGGTCTTTTCATGTTTTAGCAAATGATAAGATCACTTTGCGGCCGGTTTTGGTGAAATGTAGCATACTGCAAAGTACGTTTAATTTACTATCATGTCAGAATGCAAGAACCACGTAGGCTGTCATTGATCAACAATATCGAAGTGTTTTCTTGTAACTTGTAGGGGAGATTTTTTTCAATGTTTACTAGCTTATCAGCATTTCTTGACTGATCATCGCCTATAGCTACATCGTTATGTTGATGATTATTGTTTATTGTGTCGTAGAATCCATTTGAACAGCGATTAATTTATTGATTGCAAGGTCAGTTGATGCCATACTATGTAGGTATTTATCTACACATCCTCACCAACTATACCTACTCGAGTTTCTTAGAATCTCAAGCGGGTTTCCTTAAATTATTCTTAGATATATGTGAGTATGCTTTTGTATTCTGTGTTCTCTGTAGCTAGTGGTTTAGTAAACATGTAGGTAGTAAGTAGGAGTTTTATTAATTAATTTTATGATTAACAGTTTTCAGAAACTTGCATTACATGTACATTTATAAGTATCTACTTGGCATAATATTAGGCAAGATAAAGATTTTATATGAATTTTCACGCAAGTAGTAATTTGAATTACATATTTAAAATATTATGGTAAAGGACCATAACGTTGTTACAACCACAAATTCCACAGTGTTTACCTTGACATGCTGTCACATGTACAGATGACAGTACGTAAAGCTAAACATTCACCATCCTATGTAGTTGCAATAAGACCTATTTTGCTATAAAAATGTAGTCTGATATGCTGTTTAATTTGAGTAATTGATGTGGTATGTAATTGACTAAAAAAATATCAAAATAGTTTCTATATTTACGCATTATATGTTCTTCGGTGCATTTTGCGAAAGCACGCTACTCTTCCATTTGATGCAAACATTCTCTCACAGAGACGCTCTACTACCAAAGTTTGTAGCCTAAAAATTTGTAGAACGACTTTTGCAAAACGCCAGTGCGATGCCCTTTCCTGTAAACTGTACAATACACTGCATAAATTCACATCCATATACAACTTAAATAGATATGAAGTGGTTAAGAATGCCACAACATATCTCCAGAACCTATCCTATGCAGACACCGAAAATCTTCTAAAATAAATAAATAAAAGAACGTAGTATTCATCACTCACATATACACACACACACATACACACACCACACACACATACACACACCACACACATACAAACACATTCACACTAACAAATATATGCTCTCATGTATACTTGGGCTTGGTTGCGCCACCTTATTTTGACCGTAACAGTTACAATAACCAGTGCTTTTTGTATGGAGTTTGACAGATTTTTGACGTTCGTCAAAGTCAGGGTAGGATGGTGCAGCTCGGCCTTGGTAATTAATGATTTGTTTTTATTTTTATCTTTTCCCTCTTTGTATACCTAGTTATCTTAATAATTTTTATGTAACTCAGTAACCCACTTCCTGGTTGTTTAAACACTGTCCTGTGTTTTTTTTATTAAATCCGTTTGAGGAATCACTGACCCTGATAATACAGTTTTTTACTAGTTTCCGGGTCAGGGGTCCAAGTTTTTGTGACACTAAAAATTAAAACTAACCCTAGAGTAACATAATTTTACTAATTACTTTATATTGTAAATTACTGGGTTGTTTAAGTGAATAAATATTTATTATATTTATTTATTATTATATTTATTATTATTAGATGTCCACAACATTAGATGAAAACAAACCCTTCAAAAACAGACATCGTAATATTCGTAACATTGCGAATCACATTTTAATTCTGTCTTAAACTTACATTCTCGGTGAGGGTCAGGCATATCCAGCTGACTGAAAATCTCTCTCATTAAAATAAATGTTCTTATTGGAGATAAAATAGGTTTCTAAGTTTTAGTGCTGAGATAAAATTGTTTATGTTAGATAGATTAAGATAAGAAGTATTTTTTTGACAATCCTGGTTGTATGTAAGATAATCATTCTATACTTACGAGCAAAAGTATGGAATCACCCCTTTATGTTCCGAGCGGTCTTAAGAACTGAATGACTATGTATTGTATGTATCTATGGTATCAATTTTAAGTTAATATCTCCTTTAAAATGGTATCCTTTTTATTGATCTTCTATAGTCATTTAGTTCTTATGATCGCTCGGAATAAATAGGGTGATTCCATATTTTTGCTGGCGAGTGTACTATTGAAGACCATGTCATCAATAAGTTTACATATTTTAAGAAGTACTTATACATGCAGATACTTTAACCCTTATCTAGGCTATGGTTAAATAGAGCCCACATCAATTCGAACTTTATGCTGTGAAGATATGGTTGAAAAAAAATACTTTTTTAGCCTGATTAGGGGGCGTCCATAAATTACGTGAGACAATTTTGGCTATTTTTCAACCCCCCCGCCCCCCTTGGTGAGATTTGGTGAGATTTTGCCTGACCCCCTCCCCCACCCCCAAATCTCACGTGATATTAAAAAAAATCCGAAATTTAATAGTTTTGGAGTAATATTTAACATTTTTTTTGTGTGCTTTAACGTTGTTGCTAACGAGTGCATCAAAAAGATCTATAAAGTTTAAGATTTTAGTTCTTGAAAGTATCTGCTAGGGACGCTGTACAATCATCATACATTTAATGTATGTCATTTTTTACGCAGTCGCTAGCGGATGACGATTGTGTAAAGTCGCACTAAGCCCACTGATTACGAATAGATCCAGAAATTCACGTGTAGTGACAGCGGTTAGTACTAGGGTCACATTGTTTTTTTACAGAAGTACCTAGTCTAATTGTTCCTTTCTACAAAATCACTAATAATCTAGCAAAATCGATTTTGATAAAAAAAGAACTTGTTTTATAATTTTCTTAATTTCGTCATTTATTCTGCATTTTAGTATTCACACATGCAGACGGAAGCATTTTTAGTTGTATTTAAACAAATATTGAGACTGTATAGATTATAGAATATAATGACATTATCATCATACAAATATCATTTTTTAGTCCTGACAAGGAACCCTTAATAGTTTCGATATGTCTGGCTGTCTGTCTGTCCGAGGTTTTGCTTGGAAACTATTGGCACTAGGGAGCTGTAATTTTGTAGAGGTATGTATATTAATCACGACGACAAAACGGTAGAATAAAATTTTGAAAAAAAAAATTTTTTAGGGTAGCTCCCCTACATGTAAAGTGGGGATGGTATTTTTTTCGTCTTCTACCCCATCGTGTGGGTAGGTCTTTTAAAATGGCTTAGGGGTTTCTAAGACCATTTTTCGATTTAGGGATCCGTTTGCAAAATGTTAAAGTTTAAAGTGCCAATTTTTGTCCGAGTAGGGCGTTCCCCCCCGCTAAAAACTAAACTGTTGGCTTGATAAATCTGGAAAAATTCAAGATTATAGTGCTTTTTATGAACTTTCAAGGAAAACTATAGCGGTTAAGATAGATTACAGTTAGTTCAAGAGTAATAGTCGTTTTACTCATGTATTATAAAATTTCATACCTAATAAAAATTCCTTAGAAGAAAATATTAAAAGTGACTTTAGATGAAGTAATTGCTTACTTCTGAAATATATTGTGATAACGACGGACAACTAAGGAACCCTACACTGCGCGTGGCACGACACGCACTTGGCCAATTTTTTTACTTAAGATTTAACCCAGTTTTCTGGCAAACTATTTCTCTATTTCTTGTGGAAAAAAATACGTGATATTTCCCGAGACCCCCCCTCTCCCCCACGTGAGATTTGATGAGGTTTTTGTTGACCCCCTCCCCCCCCTAAAAGCCTCACGTAATTTATGGACGCCCCCTTATGGGATGATAATAACAGCTTAAGCATGATGTACTCACCATTTAACTTTACTTAATTATAAGGATTTACTAGACAATGCAGTTTCATGCAGTAAGCTTCATTCTACCTAAATAAAACTAAAAAAATAGAGCATTCTCTACAGTAAAAAAAAAAACAATTTTAGTAGCTTTTATTTATTTTGGATCACCAACAAGGTGATGTTATTACTAATAGGACCAAAAATGGCTTCATTGTACTTTTTTTTTTTAAATTTGTATGGATTGAGGAAAACTGTTAAAAAATACAAACTAGTAAATTATTATTGTTTGTTGTCTTTCTGCAACAATAAATGTCTTGATGGTTGTGTGATTACATAGATAACATTTATTTTACAGATTTCTTAAATAATAAACCTACATAATTAACTATGAAATTGGTATTCAAAATCTACAGATTCACATCACAAGCATAATACTGTGATTTTAATAGCTTTTTTTCAACGAAAATGAAGTAATAATAGTTATTTTGACCATCTTTTATGTGTACATGTCATACATTTCCATGATAAATTCAGAAGGCCTTAGGCACATTTGTAGCCAAACTATTTATTTATTTGTACCATTTAGTGGATGGATTGCAGTTCTGGATAGTCTGCAGTTGTACAAAAACAAAATGTTTCATTGCATATCTGTGTCGGTAGTACAAATAGCTAGTCTACTCTTAAAAAGAAATCTCAATATCAAAGGTACGACTGTAATCTAAAAGCAGTTATCTATTTAAGGAAGTGGGATAACTGAAACCATTAAAGTGAAGTGTTTGGCTGCGGGCCAGACGCCAATCGATGTTGAGGAACGATCGTTGAACTTTCGTATGTCCGTGTTAGTCCAGGACTGCCTAACCAGGCTGCACATGCACTTAGTTTAGTATAGAGTTAGTATGCAGAACATTGCACTGTGCGGAAATATAAAATCTGCGCAATTTTGTCCATCAGCAATTCAATTCCTAAACAAGCATGGTTGACTGCTATCCACCTAACAGACCTTCAAAATAAATTCAATACCATCGGGAATAATCCGCGAAAAACGTGTCACCGACGTAATGGAAATGGAAATTCTGTATGCCATGTTGTACATATGGATGAAAACCATAATAAATCGGCATGCGTTTGCTATGGTACAGTCGACACGCTAAGCGTTACGCATTAAGCTAATATTCGGATATTTTTAGCACGAAACCTGGGATGGTCAGGCACTTATCTGTGTTTACATGTAAATGTTGACTTATAGAAAATATGCCCTACCTTATACTCTTTGCAAAAGGTGTGAAAATAACATTATCCACCATATTTTCCGCAAGCGTAACTTCGCAACGAAATTACTATTGGAATGTTCTAGCTTACCTATGCTGGCTGTTTTGTTTACCAAATTATTTCTAAGGATTCAGTGAAGCTAAACTAATTAGCGCATTAGCCATGGATCGGGTATTTGACAGTTGTAGATACTAATTAAAGAGGTTTGCGACTTTGCGAGAGTTTCGTGAAAGTAGCAGCAATCTTCAATCGACTGTTTACTATTTTAAGGGCCCTTTTCTACGGCAATCCAATTCTTCGGGTTCTTCGGGATCCTGCATTGCTGATTGATTTGATTGATTGATCCCGAACATCCTGTTTGCATTGTCCCGCAACGTAGGCGCTGGATCCAGGCCGATACCAGACCCACCGGTCATTGTGGAAATCATTGGGAGGCCTTTGTTCAGCTCTAGTGGACGTCCTATGTCTTAAATGATGATTGTGTTTTCACACGACAGTCCAGTTTTGAGAGGTCATGCAGGACTGCATCCCGCAAAACTGGATTGCCGATTTAACGGCTCTCGTTCTTAAAACTACTTGGATCTTGAAAAAGCAGTTCCTGCAAAAAACTGACTGCAAGAAACTCCGTGGGAAAGAGCCCTTACCCGGAATAATACCTCTTAATAGGTGTTATTTATCAGTGAAATGGACGCGATTGGCGATCCAATCACGTAATGGCGTTATCAAGTTGACCCGATTTCGTGACGGTACATTTTAATTACCAGATCGTCGGTCCACCTAGTGGGAGGCCTGCCCACGCTACGTCTTCCAGCTCGTGGTCGCCACTCAAGAACTTTCCTGCCCCAGCGGCCATCAGCTCTTCGAGCTATGTGCCCCGCCCACTGCCACTTGATTTTAGCGATTCTGCGGGCAAGGTCGCGGGAAGTACCTGGATGCAAGCGGCGCAGGACCGGTCTTTGTGGAAATCCTTGGGGGAGGCCTTTGTCCAGCAGTGGACGTCTTTCGGCTGAAACGAACGAACGAACGAACATTTTAATTGTCGATTGAGTGTTTCCGTGATTATGGGCACAGATAAAACACTACTTTCTACCTGAGTTATGATCATTGATGATTGAACAATCTTAACATTCTGGGCAAAGGTCATGATAATGACTTTTTCACATGGGTTCATGATCTACTATCAAAGTTGATCTTTGTTTATTTATTAGTTTCAGTTTCAATACAAAATTTAAAAATCGTGATTCGTGATTGTAATAGGTAGAGCATCATCTGTTTCTGAAAAGCTAATCTAATCCGTTTTGCGGATAAATCGATTTTCGTTTATCTACATAGTACTTACCTAGATGGGTACATATTGTAAATACTACAAACCTGATGCGCTATGTTACCAATAAACGGTAGTACATGTTGTACTTAATTAGTTATTAAACGTATTTATGTTAATTCTTTCCTCGTGTTTACTTTATAATAAAGGTGCATTCACATAGCATCATCATGCGTGAGGTGTATTAAGTCGTCCTTATGTGGGTGTTTCTCTGCTATTTGGAAAATCGTCCATACAAGACTGTCCTGAAGTAATTTTATTAATTGTTGAGAAATTTTGCTAATGAAATTCAGGGGTAATTTAAATACATATCTAAAAAAGCCCACACATTTTCCCCTTAGTTTTTGAGTTATTGGCGATTTTTCGCAAAACTGCGACAGGGGACTGTTGCAACCACCCAGGGGAATGTTTTATGGACAAAAACAATTAGTATTTTACTTTAAGTAAACAAACTCTTTATTTTTCTTTGCCATTATAAAAATATGTAAGTTTTTGAAACAAAAAATATTATTATTAAAACAAATATTACTAATTTATAATGACTTTTCTTAAGCCTAATAACAGTAGCATTAAACTTAACGAACAATTAAGTTTTAAGACTTAAATTGTATGACACTAAAGTCAATCTTTATAATAATCAAAAATGTAGTATCCTGCCTTTTAAAACAGAACCAAAAAAATACAAAAAGTAATAAACAAAAAACATTATTACTGCTAATTTTTGTTTTTTGACCCCGTTTCTGGTGAATGTAATATTGAAACGCTATTCTTGTTATTTCGTGTTGGGTCAGATGATCTTAAAGTCGCCTGATGTTCTTCTGCGAAATCTTCTGAATCAGATGTAGGTATTTTCTCTTCCGAAATTATTTGTTCATTATCATCATCATCATTTCAGCCATAGGACGTCCACTGCTGAACATAGGCCTCCCTCAAAGACTTCCATGTTGATCGATTCGTAGCGGCCTGCGTCCAGCGCCTTCCTACTACCTTTATAATGTCGTCGGTCCACCTTGTGTACCGTAAAACGCAGCGTGGAACGTCCACGCGGCCTCCACTACAGAACCTTGCTGCCGATGGGCCATCAGTTCTGCGTACTATGTGTCTTCCTATTGCCACTTCAGCTTGCTAATCCGTCGGGCTATGTCACCGACTTTAGTTCGTTTACGGATCTCCTCATTTCTGATTCGATCTCGTAAAGAAACACAAATTATTTGTCATGTCTTCATGACTTTCTTTTTTGCACGAAACTTAGCACAGTGCTCCCTCCAAACCTTTTTTACAGCCTTATGCTCACGACAACTCATATCTTTAACTGATTTTAATTAAAGTTTTACTTTTTTCTTCTTTTTTTCAATTTTTCTTGTAGGGTAATGTTTCAAGTCGATGATATCATAATTGCACAGCTATACGTTTTTGTTCTAGAAATTCTTCTCATGTTTCGCGTAGCTTCTTTTTCAGTGAAATTTTGAGATAATACCTACTAAAAAGACGTTATTTTAGTGGTCAAAACCTAGGAAAACAGTAGTATGAACAGTCCCCTGTGGTATGAACAGTACCCTGTGCTATGAAATGACAGGGGAATGTTCGCCAGGGGAATGTTATTTTTACGTGAATACTTCATAAAACAATATCATTTAAAAACATTAAAATAAACGCAACGTATGTGGCTACATACTAGAAGATTAATTAATTTAAACAAATTGTCGTTATTAAAACTCTTAAAATAGTAAAAAAAAGGCTCACCAGGGGAATGTTTTCACTGACGGCCGAGACGCGTAGTTCACCAGATGACGCAGTAGTAGCATTAAACAAAATAGCGGCTGGCCACTAGCTACACAACTGAACAACCTTAACACCTATTGCGTTCCGTTTCGCGATCTAAGTGCTTTGCGCCAAAACTAAATATGACTTTAAACCGGTTTTAAAATTTTAACAGGGGAATGTTTTAATAATTTCAGAATAATTTTAATCAAAATATCATTCTCAGAAGGATATTTTGATTAAAATTATATTGTAAACATTGTTTGTGATGTATTAAGATGCTAACTGTTATTGTTAATGTATTTGGATATTTTTTATTCAAAATCAACAGCAATATAATAAACATTTGTAACAATATGTGTAATTCTGGAAAAGGGACGTACCAGGGGACTGTGATTTGAAACGTTTGAGGTTATTTATTCGAATATTCTATGATTAAATTACTAAATATGCTATGTCATGCTAAGAATACCTAATTCTATGTCGGTATTGATACAAAAACCTGAGAAATTTTAAGGTTTACTACATAAATTTAGCTTGGGACAGCGATTTTCCATTTAGTGGAGAAATGCCCATGTCCTTATGTCGGTTGTACCGGCTTCTGTCTCTTATAATGTCCTACGCACACCACGTAAAGAGAACGTAGTAATGTAAACATACCTTAATATGTTTATAATAAGGATAATAAAGTAACAAAGGAAATCAACCGGGCATATTTAACACCATTCAGTCTTTGTATCTCTAATTAACCATCAAACAAAAGCCAAACAGCCAAAACCAGATAGAGTAGAGCAATCTCATTGGCCTCCTCCAAAGAAACAGTTACGCGCGAAAATACCGCAATAAAAAACCTCTAACTAAAGCGACCTGTTGGCTGGTCCTATGATTCACCCACCAGGTCGGTTAGTCAGCGACTGTCGGTGGGACGCTCGGTTCGGTTTCCCGTAACATTACTTAACCAATATTTGTGTGGAACACACCATGTAACCGATAACGCTAAATAATAGGTGTGGCTAGTTGTGAGTGCAAAAACAGTGAGCATATGACTATAAGATATTGCGGCCAGGATGAAGTTTTGGCATGCCAATTTCGATGTCATTAACAACACTGTGAGGGGACTTGTAAGGAGATTCAGGTAAACCTTTACTATACTAATACTACTACTCTATAATATCAAGTACCTACTCCAGTTCTACATTATTATAAGCTTGCATTTCATGATTCAATCAAACCACATGTTAGTTTTGTTATCGTTGTTAACTTGGCATTGTAATCGAATATTTACAAACTATGACGGATATTATTTGACGGAACCTCGCGTGAAGCTAACATTTAGTTGCGGTTTTGGTACAAATCTGCAACAAACACTTGCTTAAGTTCTGTTTACATACTCGAATTATGTAGTCCAAGATACATAAAACGGACTTCAGTCCCTGTTTTCATCTGTAATCTATCTATCTATCTATATAAATAAAAATGACTTGCTGTTCGTTAGTCTGATTAAAACTCGAGAACGGCTGTGCCGATTGAGCTGATTTTGGTTTTAAAATGTTTGTCGTAGTCCAGGGTAGGTCTAAACGGTGAGCAAATAAGGAAAAATTGCGATGGCTTATTTATTGCCTTTAAGGCGGAACAGAGTTCGCCGGGTCAGCTAGTGTACAATAAATTTGAAGTAGCCAATGTAAATTTAAACTCTATTAGAGTAGGCGCACACCGTTGATTTTTCGTCGGCCGATAGTTTAGTCGGGCAGTTGATCAGTATGGGCATGTATGGGAGTGCGCACACTACGCCGATTCGATTTGGCCGATTCTTCATACAATTTAAAATCGGGCACAACTATCGGCCAACTAAAATCAACGGTGTGCGCCTAAAATAGCCTTACTAATTTCATGAGTAACCAATAAAATAGAAAACCCAGGATTAAAAAGGTGGGCCTAGTAATGTCATAAAGTCGTCCATATTAAGACTTACGGACGTCATGCAAATGTTTTCCTCGTATAACCCTAAACAACTGAAATAGAGCTAAAAGCGGGGCCCACGTACCATTATGAGTATGAGTAATAAATAGATGTGACAAGTAGAAACGATTCTTTGGCCCATTGACCTGCCTTTGTTCATTGTGTTAACGATTGTTGTCATAACATCGTACTATTTAGCATGTTTCTTTTTAGTATTGAACTTCTTTAGTCCTCTTTTGCACGTTTCTGCACAAGTCACGTTTTCCCATTCCTGAAATGAAATATTTACACCGAAATCTGTCACTACATACAATTTTATGATCATTTACCACCAATCGATGATGTACAAACTTTCTCCTATTATTCAGCAAATTGTATTTTTGTCACAACAACTACCTACTTGAGCTGCCATTTGGGTTCTGTTCTAACATTAGTATGGTTTAATCGAATCGTCAAAACATTGATAATGCAATATGATAATTCTCCGATCACTAATCTGGGTTCATGGATGTTATTCTATAAACAGTATTCATCATTATTCACTTGGTCCATTTCGCATAATTATCTTATCTAAATTTCGTAGCTTATCACAAGGCTGGTACCCAAGTAATCATCGGTTCGGATAACAGTGTTTCTTCAATTGTTTTGCGGTCATGTGTGTCTGACGAGGTGCTATTTTATTGTCCACCTCTCAAACCTGTTCTGAGTTGTGGCTTTCCTATGACTCATTTCTTTCTCCCCATTTAGTTTTATTTGAACTTCGACTAGTGACCATCTTTGCCTTCGCGGGACAGCCCCGTTGTGAGAATAACAACTTCAATATTTCTGTTTTTGATTGTAATATGGATGAAAAAACAGTGAAGTGTTGTGGCAACAATTTCGATTTCCATCTATCGGATGTGAGGTATAACTTAAATAGAAGTTGGCTTAAGACAAAGAGATTGAAAGCGAAAGTTTTCGATGTAGACAGGTGAGTGCTATTCTAAACAGTAACGCTTGATACAATGGACTATAATGATTGGCTGAAATGATAGCTAGATTTTACACTGATTGTAATAGCATAGCTTCAAACAACGTTAAGTGTTCCTTTATTGGTTCATTAAAGTTTAAATTGCTTTTACATGGTACCAAAGCGTTTTCGTATTGGTATTTCATCTATTCGTATTGTTTTACCTACTGTCTAAAAAGTATCTCCGCATAACATTTTTTCTGCGAATCCATCCGGCAATTTAAAAAGGGTAAAACATTTACCTGAGTCTTGGACGGTCTGTCTTAAGTTCAGGTTCCGCTTTGATAAATTCTCGTCTTGACCGTCTATTTGCATTCTCTAAAGTTTCCTTTGCCTTTGCAATTTGATCTCTACATGTTTGTGTTTTGGTCGCAAATTGGGCTTCGGTGAAATTATCATGCTTGGGTAATTTGCGATTCTAACGTAGCCTTTTTCCGCTGTCAAATTTTTTTGCGGACTTCTATTAATTTTAATGGAATGGTTGACTATATTTTATCGTAATTATCCCAGAATACGAAACATTGACTTTAAATTAATAATTTAAGAGTCAAATTGGGGAGCTAAAATTCCCTATTCTTCCATTTACCAAACAAGGGAGTTTATTAGGTCCAATGTTTATTCATAAGGTATTACAATTTAGTTTACGTTCATGATCTTACCTGACCTACATGTTTCAATGACTCTTTTCCTTTTTCTGCTAGGCTAACCTACATTCTGTTGACATAAGTGATTTGCGATGTTCACAATTAGGTATACACCTATTAGTCAAGTCTCGTGAACTTTAAGTTTTCACACTTGAGTTGATTTTCGTTCGCTCGCTGAGGGACATTGTCCTGTGGTTCGTTGACCAGCTTTATGTCAAGGCCAGATTCATGATGGAAACTGTTTGGTTGAGTTGTCTTCTCTAAATTTATACTTACTGGCTTAATAAACTGATGCGTAGGCCATGATTATACCTACTTGTTGTAGGTACGAATGAATGTTTATCTATTGGCAGAGACTAATAAAAATATTATGTTTATCAAAGACAAATAAAGTGATTATAATTCATATAGTTGTAAATGTTTACAAATGCCAACTTTTATACAGCTGCGGAATAAAATGGAACGCTCTGAATACGTGAACGCTATTTTCGTCCATTCTCATGTGGCAGTCGTGGCCGAGCGGTTAAGGCGTCTGACTAGAAATCAGATTCCCTCTGGGAGCGTAGGTTCGAATCCTACCGACTGCGAATTTCTTTTTGCTTTTTTTTTAAACATGAATATTTTTTTGTTTTAGTCTGAGAAGAGGCGCTGGCGTCAATGTACAAGACGACAATGGGTACACACCACTCCATCATGCATGTCTAAATGGTCACAAGTAAGTTTCAATTTAAATTAAAAGTTATACTGAAAGATTGTTGTTACAGTACATTAGCGAGTAACTTCTCAATAAAATACATTCTCGACTAACTTTCTCCTCCAAGAATAGCGAAGGCAATTTCCCCGCGCTTAAATTGCTTTTGATAATCGTTAGGCGTCGTATGCATTCACTCATAAAGGACATTGTCAGAAACCGCCTAAAAAACCGCCCAAAAACATTAACCCATCATAATTATTTTCTATTTTTTTTAATACATTAAGCACCCTTTCGTTCTAATGGACACTTAAGCATTGAAAAATTAAATAAATAAGTCTTTTAACGGTTATTCTATAATACTATTACAACTTCCGGACGTTTTGGTGCGTGGCATGGTCTAAAACCTATCAAGTTCCATAATTTTTGCCGATAAAATCTGTACGAGGCATTACCGTACTTTATTGCTGGGAGTCCATGTATAGTGATGTTCCTGCGGCCATCATAGACAATAAAATATCGATTTTGAAAATAAAATAAATCGATTAAACTGCTTTGAAGACTAGATTTGCGTTAAAAGCTAAAAAGATATTGACACTATTACAAGAAGCTATCTAAAGTGTCCAACTGGTCGAAGGTCGTAAATAAAATAAAAATAATTAGGACCATAAACTGATATTCATGGTATCATAACTGTAAAAGTGTCAGAATCCGATGTTGAATCCAATGCCAGTTGAAGTGTGAGAAACATAATATCAACCTAGTATAGTTGCCAGTCTCTCATAATCTATGCCAATGAGGGTTTTCGCGATTGAAAAATCCGCCAGATGGCAATACGTAGACGTGAGGTCCAAATGCTGCATGATTGGTTATTTTTGACATGACATTGACAGATATCCACCAATCATGCAGCATTTGGACCTCGCGTCTACGTATTGCCATCTCGCGGATTTTTCAATCGCGAAAACCCTCATTCATAGCACATTAATAATAGACCAAAATAATGAACTTTTATAGATTGTGAAAGAGAAGATAAAGATTTTATTATTTTATTAAAATCTTGCCACGAAGTAGTTTTTCAGTAGAAACCAGGATTGGATAATCGCTACAGGCAAGTATCAGAACATTTTATAAATATTTTTAATCGATTATATCCTTGTGAATCGTTTTAATAAATTGTCATTTTACTTTTTCAATTAAAACTTTTTCAATCCCTAGTCTTGTCAAACTGTCATAATGTCAACAAATTATAAATGTCACGTCAGTTGACTCAATTTCAGTCTTCTGTGCGTTTATTGTATTTTTATTTCAATGAAATAGTGCTAAAGGGTTAGTACTAAAAGTGAAAGCCTTTTTTCAGAAAGAAAACCAATGTGGTGCCCTTATTATTCATACTGTTTGAAAGTTACAAGTCAGTGATACAGAGTTGCCGACATTATAACTCCGTAGTGATACCATACCAAAGAAGAAGTTTTCCTAAACACACACACTTGTGTTATTTTTATATGTGATCAAATAAAAAGGATTAATTCTACTGCTCAAATGGAATAACTTATCCCAAGAGACCGAATATAAAAAAAAACCTCTCCATAGAAATTATCACCATCACGAGGATGTGAATTTTTTTGAGAATTTGATATTGGTCCTGTAAGAAAAGTAGTTGTATTTCAGTAGTAGAATCAACCCTTCTTGTTTCATCAGCAAGAGTAACTATAAAAACGCCCTGTAGGTAGGTATTTGAAGAGTTTGTTTAGTGTCAAAGACTGTCACACAGTGTAACTTAAATTGGCATAATTATTATGATAATGAACATAAAAACTTAAATAAATATTTATGTTAATATTTTTTGTATTTATTTATTTTCCCAAAGCTTCACAGTGACAGCTGAAACAGCAATACTGTTGTAAAACTAAACTTGGAACAAACTGTTACAAATATTTTACAAATTAAAATAAAACCGCATGTTGCTTTACTTTCTCGTATAGGTAATAAATGTAATTAATGGCTAGATTATTAATGTTACTTTGTTACCCTCAATAGTGAGGAGATCTTATAAAATGGTAACCCTGATTTTCATTGTCATTCAAGTGCTCTTTCTTCGCATAGGCTTCTGTGATTTGGCCAAGGGCCACACACATTGCGATAACATTATGCGACATTGATTTGACAGCAGCGGAGTGAAGTCTTGCGACTATGCAAAATGATACCCTGTAATCGTAGCGCATATAGACATAGACGGGGCGGGGCACATAGCTCGTAGAGCTGATGGCCGCTGGGGCAGGAAAGTTCTTGAGTGGCGACCACGAGCCGAAAGACGTAGCGTGGGCAGGCCTCCCACTAGGTGGACCGACGATCTGGTGAAGGTCGCGGGAGGTGCCTGTATGCGAGCGGTGCAGGATCGGTCTTCGTGGAAATCCTTGGGGGAGGCCTTCGTCCAGCAGTGGACGTCTTTTCGGCTGAAATGAACGAACGAACGATACGTATTACCACTATTTACCAGACATTACTATTTATTGCATACTCGCCGGATTACACGTAGGAGCACGCGCGTTACAGCTTCGGCCTTGCATTATTATAAGATCTTGTTCCGCCCTTTTACGAACTTCCTCCGTGAGGATATCCCCGCCGAATTCTATGATGAACCTATCAAAAGTCATATTCTGCAATGTCAACCCACCACAAGGTGGACCGACGACCTGATAAAGGTAGCGGGAAGGCGCTGGATGCAGGCCGCTACCAACCGTGCGATGTGGAAGTCATTGGGGGAGGCCTATGTTCAGTAGTGGACGTCCTGTGGCTGAAATGATGATGATGATGATGAAATGAATGAAAATGACAAATCTTCGAACGTGTATAATACCGTGCCAAAGTAATCATATAATTTTGGCACCTCAATAACTATTGCCGTTTTTGTTGTAAAGATCATGCAGCGCTACTTGCGGATATTATTGGAAAGAAAACTATGTGGGCTCTAGATCTGAAGCCGCTTTAACGAACACGAAGTGCTCATACAATGCGGCGTATTTTCTTCCAGTCTTTAGTCAGGACTTTAGTCGAATTAAAACCCCGGTTGAACGTGATATAGCCGCACTAGAATACGATGCTTTTTTGCATAATCGCAAGACTTCGTTCCAGTGTCGACCGAATGTTATCACGATGTATGTGGCCCAGGGGTTACCGTAGCCGCTAAGGTTTGAAACTTCTTGCTTAAAATATTGTAGTCTTTGGCATAGACTACGACGGTAGTCATGGAGATAGGAGTTTGTTATCTCGTGTCAGATGTAAATGGTGAAAAGAAAACTCATGATTCGTGTTATTTTTATGCAATATGTAGGTATTTTATAAAAGTGGAACCCCGAGTGATCTCCAAAACCCATTCTATTATTATATACGATTCGGCTTCGATATCTATAATACAATAGGAGTTTATTTCATGTGTCAGATGACAAGGGTGGAAACAACCTACGATTCATGTTGTTTATTTACGTGCAATATGTGGGCATATTATAAAATTGGAATGCCGAGTTGTATTTCTAAAACTTGTTCTATTATTTTATACTATTTGGCTGCGACTCGGCGTGACGACAATACAAAACATTTTTCGCGAATCGGTGTTCATACATTCACACAATACATTAGACGCCATGTTGTCATAAACGACATATTATAAAATCGCTGTGATTTAATATTCTTAATCATTAATTTTATGGCAAGTGTCCATCAGGAATCATTGTTCTTACACACAGAATCGTATTATTTCGCTTTCGGGTAGTAATATGTCAAAATTGTTGGTTCTTAGGCGAACAATGTATGGAGAACGAACATTGTCCTTTTCTATGCCACTGCAGTCAGAGAAAATGTTGTTAACTTTGCCAGATGGCGCTTCCTAGCTCAGTTGTTATGTTTTTAATTAATTCCTCAAGGTTGTTTGTCAAGTCCCATGTTTTACGATAAAGATAAAATATAACATTAAATTTTGTAGCTTAGTGTTACCAAAAGTTTAGCAACTTATGCCGAAGTCGGTATACGACCATTCCGACATTTTTCTTGCATTTATCACAAGCATTTCCGTGCTTCGATAAGCACGTTATAAGTTAGAGCACAGGTTAGAGGTTGTACGGAGGTTTGATTATATCTGACAGTAAGATTGGTCATTTACCTTACACTCTTTTACACCAATCCGTACTGGACCAGTGTGGTTGAGTGTATTTTGGGAAAGGCCTGCTGTACCCTGCAGTGGATTACATACTTGCTTTGCATGTGCCCCTCTTTGAAAGAAAGAAAAATAGTTTACAAATTGCACAGTTTAGTAAATTTATTATGCAGGAAATTGTGACATAGTTATGTTTTTAGGGAAATAGTCCGCATGCTGCTATCAGTTGACGCGTCCCCATGCATAGCGGACAAGAGGGGGGCGACGCCGCTTCACTTAGCGGCGTGGAAGGGGGAGTCCAACATCGTCGCCATGCTTCTCGCCCATAAGAACCCGCCGGTCAATGTGGACCAGCTGGTGAGTCAAGTATAGGGTAGTAGAGCACATGCTGCTGTCAGTTGACGCGTCCCCATGCATAGCGGACAAGAGGGGGGCGACGCCGCTTCACTTAGCGGCTTGGAAGGGGGAGTCCAACATCGTGGCCATGCTTCTCGCCCATAAGAACCCGCCTGTCAATGTGGACCAGCTGGTGAGTCAAGTATAGGGAAGTAGTCAGTCAGTTCAGCGTCAGTTGACGCGACCCCATGCATTGCCGACAAAAGGGAACGACGCCGCTTCACTTAGCGGCGTGTAAGGGGGAGTCCAACATCGTGGCCATGCTGCTGGCACACAAGAATCCCCTGGTCAATGTGGACCAGCTGGTGAGTCAAGTATAGGGAGACAGTCCGCATGCTGCGATCAGTTGTCGCGTCCCCATGCATAGCGGACACAAGGGGAACGACGCCGCTTCACCTAGCGGCGTGGGAGGAGGAGTCCAACATCGTGGCAATTCTTTTCGCTCATAAGAACCCGCCGGTCAATGTAGACTAGCTGGTGAGTCAAGTATATGGAGATAGTCCACATGCTGCGGTCATTTAACGCGTCCCCATGCATAGCAGACAAGAGGGGGGAGACGCCGCTTCACTTGGCGGCGTGGAAGGGGGAGTCCAACATCGTAGCCATGTTGTTGACCCCGTACTCATGATATGCTTTAAATTAACACCATTGCAGTCCAGTGTACCTACCCTATTTTAAATATAGTACGCACACAATGCACATACTATTGTCTTGTTACTAGACTATGACTGCCTCAAGCAGATTTTTTCTCATTGCAATTATTGAATAAACTTCTGATGTGAATTCTTCGTCAACCCTGTAGTTAGAGGTGATAAAAATATTTCCAATAGAAATCTCATTAGAGGCGGGATTCATCACACTATTCCTTGTCTCCAGACCCAAGACCACGAGACGGCGCTTCTGTCAGCGGCCCACTTCGGCTACACAGATGTAGTGGCCCAGCTGATAGCGAAGGGCGCTGACGTCACCATCAGGAACATCAGGGACGAAAGCGCTTTGGACCTCGCAGCGCAGTATGGGAGGTGAGTTTGCAATCGAAGTAACGAATAATCCAGAATGTTATTTATTCGCCCGGTTAATTACATGTTAACTTCGAAGGATTTTCTCGGCTTACTCTTAATTGAAAAACTACAGCTGGACAAAGGGCCCCCTAATTTCAAGGATTTTTACAGCGATCGCTCCTGCGCTGTCCGAATTCAGGCGTGTCAAGCAATGTTCTCCACCACCATAAAAGATTCTGACTAGTTTGAAGCTTAGTCACAGGTCTTACTTTACAGGGCAATGGCAATAAAGTTGCTAAAAATTACAGTCATCTGATATTAAGTAGTGTTTGTTGGATATTCAACTAAAGCAGCTGTAAAAGTTTCTGAAAGTGGTTGAAAAATATTCAACAGACCTCCATTACTTACAGATGCGTGCGCTAATTTGCGAAGACTTGCCAGACGGACCCTCTAAATCATAACTTAGTTCTAAAGCTGGCTACTTGACTATATTCCACTAAGTACTCCAACTTAGAAACTTTAAATTCACAAACTGACTCGGAATATACAACATGTTTGAAAAGTATCCCATGTTAGTCTTCAAGTAAATGTGTATAAGCTGCTTATTTTAATTAGGTTTACAAATTAATCTTGATAAGACATCAATTAACCTTATTGCAACATTACTCATATCAACATATTGTCTAGGTTCTAGTTTTTGCCTGCGGCTTCCCCTGCATGAATTCTATTTATGATATCGGTTCAGTAGCTTTTTAGTTCATTCGTTACAAACATACAAATATTTCCTTTTTATTATTTAGTATGATTTCTCTATCAACTTTTATGGCAACATTTCTTAACGACCAAAAGGTACCGCCCACGTGTAACCTTATGTCTATTTATTCTAAGCCCCCAGAGTATTTTAAAATACATTAAAGAGTGTTGCCCTGTTAAGAATGATGTCAACGACAGGATGTTGCCAGCATAAAGGACCTTTTGATATCCCTCAATGTCTGCTAATGGTCTTGTGAGAGGTCTAGAAATTGTTCTTTTAAATGGGTCGGTTTATCGGTTAGATTGACCTATAAAGGCATTTGCCTTTATAAGACTTACTGGATAGTTTTCCGAAATAATAAATGTACCGGCATCAACTTACAGCAGATTGGGGTAATAATGGCTATCATTGTTTTAGTAATTTAAAATACGTTTAGAACCTTAAAATGGACACGTAACTTTACATTGAAGACCCTTCTCAGGGCACTTACGAGTATAAGTCCCAAATATACATTGCAAGGCAAGTTAAACGCTATGACAATAAATCGGTCTGTGCTGAGAAGTAGTGGAAGAAACGCTGCTACCTTTACTATCTCTTGATCACGATAAAAAGGTATAGGAAATACTGTAAATCTCTGACTATCCAGCTTAAGTATAAAAGGCAAGTTTTTGTTGCACATTATTAATTAGATCGTATAGTTTGACCGTAACTCGGTAACGGCAACTTGAGCACACAAGATTTATAAACTACGAGGCGCCCGCGGTCTTGGTACTTGAAAGAGAATTTCGTTAGCATGTTGCTTTACTAGCTCTCAACGTTAGATGCGCAACTTTGGCGGAATAGTTTGTATGTAATTAACCACTTAAATAATTGCATTTAATGTAAGTGGACTTGAATTTGTACGTTTGAGACGCTGGTGGTTGGAGTTGTGAGTTAGGGATATAGGTAAGATATTATATGTTTGTTTTTCTATCACATTTTATTTGCTTACTTTTATGGTGGTCGTTTTGGCCTACTAGGGGGATAAACGATATGGTGAAAGTCGCGGGAAGTACCGCAGTGTAGGACCGGTCGTTGTGGAAACCCTTGGGGTACACTTTTGTCCAGCAGTGGACGTCATTTGGCTGAATCAAGCGAACTTTTTTCTATGGTATTATTGCAAACTGATTGAAGCCTGTCTAAGATAAACATTAGATTTTTTACAATACAGCGACGGCATACCGTGTTGTAAGCCTAGGGAGGACCTTTTAAAATACCTTTTTCTCTATGTATTCCGTAAAATGTATCCAATAGGTATACAAACTTTATCGTCGTCCTAGTTCCTACAAAATGCCTAAAATTATTATGCAACAATTCCAAGTATGCCAGCATTGCCCGCTTTCGCCCTACCTGGGACATAGTTTGCTTATGTAAAGTAAGTAATACTTGTTTATACGTGGGACGAGGCAACATTCTGAACATTAAAGTCACTTAAACATAATTTAATGGCTTAGGAAAAGGACTTTGGAGTTATCCTTGAAGATATGCACGTAAAAAGATATGAGTTTGCGTAATGAATTGAAGCAACCTTGGTTTATTATCTACTGAAATAAATGAGGTCGTATTGTAATGTCTCTATGCAAAACATTAATGAATGAAGTATACTTGTAGATCTATTTAGTGTTATTCAACTACCATTGCTCAGTCATGTGTGTGACTGTGTACATCGAAATAACACAAGCCATGGTTTCAACTCATTTATTATTATGACTTCAAAAGATGATTTCATACATTTTTGAGTAAGACTTTCTGGGAAATTCAGGGTTGTGTCGTTTAGTGATATCTCGTCATATTTATATGCTGTAGCATTGCTTAGCCTTAGCCTACAGACAGATGTAACTTAATTGATCTCCTGGAAGAATCTTAGCGTTCTACATATTATGATTTGATAAACCATATTAAACCTTACTCCTTTGTCCTAAGGTTGGAGACAGTCCAGCACCTACTCCGCGTGATGCCTCAACTGGTGGACCCATACAAGCCTCCAAAGTGTCGCACGAAGCTGTTTTCCTCCACCCCCCTCCATCGAGCCAGCAAGAACGGTCGCAAGTAAGTGATAATGTGGTTCTATTAGAGCGCTTTCACATTTAGGCGATTTAGCAGAGCTACAAACACGCGACAGACGAGCTGCCGAAAATTTCATACTATGTGACAGCGGATGCATGCCTTCACATTATAAAAACGCTGCTGCCGCGTTTCTAACGCCCTAATATGAAAGCGCTCTTAAGCCTTGTGGTTCCAGCGGAGTGAAATAGGCACATCACTAATCTTTGATCACCTTGGGGATGTCGTAGAAGCGACTATAGATCTAACGCTTAACTCAGACAGTGCTTGAGGTATGGAAGCGGTTCGGGAGGGGTGATATTGACATATTGTGACGTGACAAAGCATATAATTCTGAAGGAGATCTGAAGCCTCGCTGAAGTTTGACGTTACAAAAACACACTCCCTCGTCAAATCCATTCCTCCGGCACTGACTGAGGCACTAGATCTATAAAAGACGATATGCGAACTTCAGTAGTTCTTAACCCATCTAACCAGCTTGGGGAGTGTAGAATAGACGATTTCAAGATTTGGCAGCGGCTGGATGAAAAATGTTGGAGGTCACGCTTTGTATTGTCCTTGTGGAAGCACTATAATGGACTGTTGTTATCAGAAATTGTGAGAATAGGTTTCGGTAAAACGAGAATAGAATAGATAAGTTGATTATACTTTTAAAAATCCGCATACAGTAGTGTCTCTAATTTAGATTAGTAGGTTTTCGTCATTTATTAACCTCGCCGAATCGTCGAATCAGTACAGTCAATGAAGCAATTCTCCTTCAATTATGACATAAGAACTGCTACCTTCCAGTGTACACGTTATTATTTTATGCTAATGTAAGGCGTGCTCGCGCTCCAATCGACTCATATTCATATTCATTCGTTCGTTATGACGCCCCAATAGGTACCGTGCCTACGAAATTGCTACTACGGCTGTAGCGAAGTGAGAAATGTTGTTGTGGATACGGCGATTGTTGTGATTGGATGTCAGATACAAATAATGTAACGTCCGTGGACCTAATCGAGAGACCCAACTTTTTAACCTCAGTGGTTCAGAAGGTAATGCCCGTTTCCACCATCAATCCCTAATTTTTAAGTGACCGCTATGGTAACACATAACAGGAGTTTTGTTTTCATAGGGGTCACTTCAAAATTAATTAGTGATTGATGGTGAAAACCGGCATAAGTGACGATTCAAGTCAATACCAAGCAAGAAGGGACCAGTCCAGTATAATTTTTTTTAGAGACATTTATCCATTTCAGACAATTTTTACTTTGAATCACTCGGATTGTATCAATGTCACATTTTAAAAGACAATTTTAAACGTTAGCTTCGTTTAATTCACACATGAAACGGAACAAAACTACTTTACAGCTTCATTATCGATCCGTTAACCCGTATCCGGCGTTTCTCCGATCAGGCGCGCGAATATTTTGTCAAAAAATAATTTTAAAACCTGTGCATCGTTCATACTGACACTATACAAAGTGTTACAAAACTCTTTACATTACCGCTTCATTATCGATCCGTTAACCTGACGATGTCGGTGCATGTCGCTTACCGTATCCGGCGTTTCTCCGATCAGGCGCGCGAATGTTTGTGTCAATTTTCCGCGCGCTACCGAAGGGTTAAATTGGCGGCGCGACGCCTGGCGGCTGCCTTGATGCGTGACGTCACAAGCCATAAGAAATGGCGGGATGTGAATACATAATTTGGGTAGATGAGAAAGTTTTCTTTATTGGGATTATAGGGATATGGATTTGGTTCTGAGAACTAGTTTGTGACATATTGATCTGTCTTTGGCTGCAGATTCATATTTCTGACAATTTATAGACTGTATCAAGATAAAAGGGGGCAAAGTATGGCCTCAAAGCCCTCACCAGATAGATAGATCATTGTTGCCACATAATACCACAAAACAAATGACAAATGAATGAAAGGAATATAAAATGGAAACCGATTAATCTGTTTAATCGCTAAGAGGCGATATCTTCTTTATTTTTGAGATTGTATTCCTGAATAGGTACTTAAAAATACACTTTTGCTCAGACAGAATTTTAGCTGTCGCTTATAACTTGAGACATGCGCGAACTTCTTATTAGGACGCAATTATAATTTCGAGTTAATCAGTCAAGTTTGCAAACAATTTCTACGAAATTCCAAAATACTGAAACGTTGACAAAAATAAGTTTTATCAATAATACGAATTGTAACATTTTGTAAACGATTTATACCCAAAAAGGGTGTAAGGTGTAAGTTTCTGTCCATTTATTTGTTTTGTATAATAATGTACATATTTCCGGAATGTGGTTTGAGAAATCGTGGGTTTAATTCGACCCTCATAATTTCAAGATGTTATGAAGGATTAAAGTGTTTCAAAATAAACATAAATATTCGCACATGCTTCTTAACTCGCGAATGTTTATGTTACACACTTTATGCTTTAAGTATGTTAGATTATTGTTTCAAGTGCACAAATCCTAACAAATACCTATTTCAAGGTCTGTATTTCTTGATATTAAAATCGGCCTATTAATCTAATTTGGAGTAGAAACTTTACTATAAGGCAACAAGCAACAGTGGTCTCAAAAAACCTTTTGTTTTTGGATTATCATTTTAATGCTAATAATTTTTACTTGAAAAAATCAACTGTTCGGATTTGATTTCGATGACTGCAGCAGTTGCGACTGCTCTTACCACTGAGCTACAAAGACATTGGCTACCCTTAATTTTTGTTATTCGACACATTTCAATACCCCATAATTTATTTAAATGATATACAAATATTTTACTTTCACTAACCTATGTCAGTCAATTTCATTTTACACAATGAGTTTAAAATACTGCGGTTTGAACCAATAGTTCCGTGTAAATGAAGACAACAAATCGAACCCCGTTGGCTCGTTAGCGTCATGCATATGAATGCGTGAATCACTCGACGCCGACCGCTGATAATCCGGTGCTATACATACCATGTTTATGTGTCGCTGTTTTGTGATCATTTGAAATGGTTGTAAATATGTATTAATTTAATCTGAGCTTTTGTGTAAAAACTGTCTTTCACGACCGAAACAAAATTTGTATATCTGTTAGTGGATTGTAATGGTTGCTTTTTATGGAAAGTAATGATGTTAACGGTACCTACTGTAATTTGTTTAACTGAAAACATTTTGAAAGTAACTACTATGACACTTCTATATATTATGGTCTTTCACCTCCTAAAAACAGACAAAAACAGCACGTTTCTTTTGAACAGTACGGACGATGGCATGTCCCTTGACATAGGGCATAGTATTGTAATAGGTGCGATTTTGCTACGAAAACGTTTTATGTACTGGAATGTCTCGCTTTTCTTGTAGAAAGATATTTTAGACCCTCATCTCTTCACAGGGAGGTGGTCCAAGCACTCCTCGCGGCCGGTATAGACCCAAACATTCGCACGCACAACGGGACCCCGCTCCATGAGGCTGCATGCTTCCGTAAGGCCTCAGTGGTCCGCATCCTCTTGGCCAATGGGGCTGACCTGAACGCTACAGACAGAAGAGGGATGACCGTGCACGACCTCCTCGCTGATTATTCCGAAGAGGCCACGAGGAAGGTCAGAAGGGTCATAAGAGGTGAGTGCACCTGCTCCTTACTATTCCCTAAGCTTCCCCAGGCATATGTGCTTCCGTAAGGCCTCAGTGGTCCGCATCCTTTTGGCCAACGGGGCTGACCTGAACGCCACAGACAGAAGAGGGATGACTGTGCACGACCTCCTCGCTGATTACTCCGAAGAGGCCACGAGGAAGGTCAGAAGGGTCATAAGAGGTGAGTGCACCTGCTTCTTACTATTCTCTAAGCTTCCCCAGGCATATGTGCTGCCGTAAGGGCTCAGTGGTCCGCATCCTCTTGGCCAACGGTGCTGACCTGAACGCCACAGACAGAAGAGGAATGACTGTGCAGGACCTCCTCGCTGATTACTCCGAAGAGGCCACGAGGAAGGTCAGAAGGGTCATAAGAGGTGAGTGCATCTGCTCCTTACTATTTCCCAAGCTTTCCCTGGTCTATGTGCTTCCAAAAGGCGTCAATGGTCCGCATCCTCTTGGCCAATGGGGCTGACCTGAACGCTACAGACAGAAGAGGGATGACCGTGCACGACCTCCTCGCCGATTACTCCGAAGAGGCCACGAGGAAGGTCAGAAGGGTCATAAGAGGTGAGTGCACCTGCTTCTTACTATTCCCTAAGCTTCCCCAGGCATATGTGCTGCCGTAAGGGCTCAGTGGTCCGCATCCTCTTGGCCAACGGGGCTGACCTGAACGCTACAGACAGAAGAGGGATGACCGTGCACGACCTTCTGGCTGATTACTCCGAAGAGGCCACGAGGAAGGTCAGAAGGGTCATAAGAGGTGAGTGCATCTGCTTCTTACTATTTCCCAAGCATTCCCTGGTCTATGTGCTTCCAAAAGGCGTCAATGGTCCACATCCTCTTGGCCAATGGGGCAGACCTGAACGCTACAGACAGAAGAGGGATGACCGTGCACGACCTTCTCGCTGATTACTCCGAAGAGGCCACGAGGAAGGTCAGGAGGGTCGTAAGAGGTAAGCGCATCCTCTCGTCACTATCACATAATCTTTCCTTAATCTGTATAAGCTCAATGTCATGGACAGAAAAGGGGTGACTTTAAAAATTGGAAGTAGCCTTTTAATCGGTAAGATTCTCGGAACTTCATAGTCTACTGATGCCTTTCACAAGTTTTATAACAGTATTTTTTATGTCTCTGCTCTGCAACATTGATTGATGACTCGAAACACTTAATAAGTAGGGTCAATTTTGTTTTCTGGTTTTACCAGAGACCAATTAGAAACATTTACGATAATAAACTGATAAATTATCATAAAATATTTACATTTCAATGACCTCACCGACTGTTTACATGTGGTTTTTCTAGCATGACGAATAGTGTATAAAAAGCTAAGTTATCTAACCTTATCAACCAGATAAGCGAATCTGTTATTCGCAGCTGTTTAGTTTGCTCTCACCTTTGTGTTGTGGTGCCCGCATTCACGAAACCGGTTGTACCCGTTTGCGAATTTGGTTGAAATTTCCTATGAATCAGAATATACCTTAGTGTGTTTGGAATACTGTGAAAACCCGACGCGTTTGCGTTGAAAGCATTTTGACTTTGTTTATTTGAAAAATTATAAGCATAGTGACTGTCTACCAGAGTGTACGTATTTTGTTGGTTGTAAAAGTTTTAGTCTACATATTTAACTTGGGAGTTAAAATTGTGTCAGTGTATTGTGACGTGATGGCTAAAATATACCACAAGCTGGTAAACAAGGAAAATGACAAGAATAATGGTAATGTTCATTTTTTGTTGTTAGTTCAATTTGTTAAAGTGATGATTTTAAATCATCATCAATTTCAGGATGTGCAGAAAATTAAATGATGCTGTCGTGTTATAAAAAGAAAAAGTTCTTGTAGAAAATAGTACGTAATTTAAAAGAAAAAGAAGAGTTAAATTCCTGTTATTTTAGTAGACATATAACTCAACAATTCAACATGCGTCACTTGGGACCCGTATTTTAAACAAGGCTAAAGTAGAAAACTACATTTTTTTTTATTTGGTTAAATGTAAATGTTCAGACGTCACTCCTTTCTTCCTACAGGCTTTTGATCGATTTTAATTTTTGTGCCACGTTTCTTAATGATAGATCGCCCGGAGTCCTGCCAGCAGGACTTAAAGTACTTCCGGTAGGACGCAAAATTAAAAGATCACAGTTTCGTAAGTATACATTGTACAAATTTCAAATTTACACGAAAAAATAGAGTGTTTCTCTCTCTTTCACCCAATAGTGCCCAAGATCGAAAAACGCGACTAACCGTTAGTCGGAGCCCGATGGCGCACGAGTATACACGGGGGCAGCGCGTTCGCGCTCGCGCGACACATTTTGATGCGCCGGGCGTGGAGTCGGCAACATTTTGGCGATAATATTATAATGAATGTGAAGTATTCCAGCCTAATCAAACATTTATAATTTATTTCTTGTTTTTGTTTTTAATTTGTAGTGTATTTGTAAGTGATAGGTGTAATTTCTAATACAAAGTGACGTACCAAAGTAATTAATTTAAAGTTCCTTATTATAGTTCCTATTAGTTAAGTTGAAAGAAGATAAACAAGTTTATAATATATTAAGAAAAGTAAAATACTGGTTAAACAAAATGATTCTACGACATGACTTTTTATTTAATAAACACTAACCAAGTGTTTACTACTTCTGGTGAGGATGAGTTCAAATTTGAAGGTCACCGTACTGCTGGAAGGACCAGCAAGCAAACACGTACAAATTGCGTACTGCGGGCAGGACTTGCGATAATCTTCTGGCAGGACGTTTAGAACAAAAGACCAGTCCTTCCAGAAGAGCTTCCAGCAGGACAAAGCACCGGGCGATCTATCATTAACTCATATTTTGAACTTTATTCCCTAGTCTTAAAAACTGCGAATTATGTTGACTGGCTCTGCCCTATTAAAGGTTAAAAGCAGCCTGAATCATTAATTCTAATTCATTTTCATACAGAATTCGAGAACCACTCGAGAATAACCTACGAAAGCGAGGAAGAGTTGCCACCCTTCCCTGTGCAAGACTACAGTCCCACCGGCTACCCGCTGCCCAGCATGGTGTAAGTCTTACCGCTATTGTAATAAGGTTCAGGTTTGAACAAACATGATGTCCTTTTGATCTTGAGAAGTTTAGTGCAATGATTTGAGAACGCATCATTAATGGAAGTGGACATACTATTAAAGCAAAAGGATACACCATGTTTGTTGTAAAGGTCCACTGCAGGTTTAAAGCCGTTATTTAAAACTAAATTATTACAAGTTGTATAGAGCTCGTGTTTTTGCTTTATGAAACTGCAGTGAGCCTTTAACAATGGTATCATTGTAAGGTCAATTGAAATTAATTCCACTGTAATTATCATCTTCAGAAACACGCATTTCACACAATCACAGTGATGATATTTAACTTATTTTTAATCATTTTCAATTTGTTTTATTCTTTTACTGTTAGTACGTGTATTTTTACTTTACGTTTTGTAGTTTAATAATTTCTTATAGCTATCTAATAGGTAACGTAAAAATGCACCTACAATACACTCTATCCATAACAATTCACCCGGGGCATTCGGTAAAACTCACTATTATTTCACCGCTTTTTAAACACTAACAAAACGCCAACATGAAAGGGATGCCCCCTTTGACTTTATTTAAAAATGTTCGTTGAATTGTGAAGATGGCTTAGAGCCACGTCTAAGCGGGCGCGCCGCAAAGGTCTGTAATTACTCTGATACTCAGATCCTCAGTTCTGGGGCCCTAAACATTTGCTTTTAATTGGAGAGCCGTCTCAATTACGACACACGCCGTGTCTCCACCTTTGAACTCCGATTGCTATCTTGAAAATGCTCTTTTCACGTTACGGGATTCATTTTGAGAGCTACAAAAGACACTCGCGACTACGGAATGGACGAAATAAAATGTTAGCGAGCGAGCTAACTGATGGGGACGTAATTAGTGTGCAAATTAATATTACATTATAATATTATGCATGCTGTGGTTATCGTTTGTGTGGGAGCAGTTAGCTAGAGACCTTTGGCTTAATTTTTTATTTGTGTTTAATACTGTATCTCATGTTGATAGCCCAATAAAATAAATAAATAAAATAAATAAATAAATATTATACTTGCGTCCCATGCGGAATTATAATATAATTTTTTATTCAAATTTTTATTTATTTCTATGTTTGTCCACTCAAACTCAAAGTATTTTGAGCTGTGTATCAATTGTTGGTAGACTAAATAAAAGTATAGCCAGACATGTAGAATATAACAAAAAAATACAATCCATTCGTTTAGTAAAATACACCGACAAATTACAGATGAAACGATTTATTGTAATACAAATTGCTCCGCATAAGTTTTCTTGTGGGACAGATGCAAAACAAAACCTTGAATGCGGGAACCTCATTAAAATTTTCCGTACCTTTGATTTTGTCTAGAAAAGTCCAGGCGGGTTGCTTCCATTGCTCGGGATAAAGATTCCCGCGGCTCTGCCCTTTGATGGCGGGCAAAAGGCCCAACGTGAGAGTCCTCGCAAATTATAAATAGTCTCAAGTGATACTGAAGATATCAAACTCTAAAAACAATAATACAGCTTACTTCAACAATCCTACTAATAATTTTCGTGTTAATTTAGATGTAAAATTTAAATTTACAGGTCTAATGAAGTAGTTGACGGTGCTGGTTGTACGCTTAGCTCTAATAATGATGCTTCTTTAACTAACATAAATTTTGGCGATTACAAAAAAGTATCTAACGCAAAACTAGACAGAAATTACTGTACTTTATCACCATCGTTCAAAAATGATGTTTTAGAACAACAAAAAATAATTCGGGACAGGTCATTTACGTTTGGATCTTGCCCAAAATACTATAATAATGTAGATATGATACATGAAGTTAAAGATCCAATTTGTTCTACCCCAGAATATACTAATGTAGAAGGGACACATGAAGTTAACGATCCAAATGGTTATCAGTTGTATGATGATGTTGAGAGTTGCAGCAATCTAGACGTCAAAGAGAGACAAGATGATTTATTGGAGAACGAACAAGATGAGGAATATGTTAATATCCCCAGCATAAAAATTTCCGAGTCCAGCTGTAGCTTAAGTAAAAAACTGAAACCACCGGTGCCACCTAAGCCAACCGTAGCTACACCCCAACAAATGATGGTGGAAGAAATAAAATGTAAGTTCCGATTAAAAGAAAGCTCTTCATTAAATTGCATAGATACACAGTTATCACCCAACAAAAATGAACCGGTTCGGAAATTTTCAGATTCCGTGTCTTTGAATACTACTATCAATCTTCCCGACGATGAGAAAGTAAAAAAAATAAATCCATTCTCTGAAGATATGTATGAGGAAATGGGTAACGTTTCTCCAAAAAAACTTTTACATGACGTATTTGATGATGATAAAGGCAATAAAGTAAAAAATAATAATCCGTGCTTCGAAGAAATGTATGCACCAATGGATCGTGTGCCATCTTTGCCTCCGAAACCTTTTAATATACAAACGCGTGAACAAACAGAGTTCAAATCTGATCTCAATGACGATAAAATGATTCGCAATAGACAAAATAAAGAAAATCCTAGAAAAAAAGGCTTCTCTGAAGTATTTAATAATAAAACGGACAGTTTGTATAGTGAAATGTATGTTTGCATGGATCATTACAAGAGACATAATCGCTTTCGAAGGTCTATACCAAATATTACAAAACCGTGTGCTAGTATTCATCTCAAAGGTGATAGTGGTTGCATGTATGAATCATTAGATTATATTTACCATTACGAACTAAATCCTGAGCTTCAACACAAAACTAACGCACATCCTTTTGTTAAAAAGAAAGAACGGGCTAACTCAATCCCTTGTATTTGCCCTGGATACGATGGATTTTCACCTAAAATTCCTAAACAAGCTAAGAGAAAGGAAGTAGATTCTAGCCAGTTAATTTTTTATAGTTGTGAGGATATCTATGTTCATATCACAAAAGAACGATGTTCTGCCAATAATTCACAAAAAGTTGAAAAACCAGAAACTGACGATGAAATCTTTAAGGGAGGTGTAGTTTTTAGACCCTTTAATGAAGCGGCTCCCGACACACCAACAGATAATAGAAGACAATCTCTCTCCAGGAAACTGACAGTGTTCAAAAAGAAAATTGATCAAGTAAAATTATTATTCACTGACTGGCAAATATAAAAATCTTCCTTCATACTTAATCTTACTTGTGGTGGTGGTGGTATAGTGATTTCATACTAACCCAGCAAATCAATAATTTAGTTTTTTTATTTTTATTTTATGATTTATTCGATTTTGTTGCTTTATGTGTTTTACAGGAAAGCCCCAGAGACCCAAGAAATAACTAACAAAATTAAAAGCTTTGTATCACCATCCTCATCATCTCAACTAACAAAGCATCAATCTCAGAGTTTTGTGAAAAAGCTTGCTTCTAAATGCTTAGGCCTAAAGGCAAAGTTCAACTCTGCCCCTAACATTTCCAATAATTTGACGCAAGAGTTGGAAGACGGTGTTAAATCCAAACATTCCGAACATAAAAGCAGTACAAATACATTATTAATAGGTAATAGTAAGTTTTTTAAAAAACTGTCGAAAAAAGAAGAAACGGGAGAAATTGTTTGTACCGATGAATTCGATACTATATCTCTCGATAGGTTAAGCACACTCAATAGAGATTCGACTGTAAATAGGAGCAATCGTAGTTGCCCTGGTTTTAAGACATCTTTACCTAATATATCTGAAAACAACGAACACAGCGATTCGCAAGAATCTATTGCAGAATCTGTTGTTATGACTGAAATTGACTGTGATAAAAATAAAGACGATACGAATAATATTAATGAAGCTGTGAATTTAAACGCCCACAGCAATGTACTAAAGCCGATCAGTATTGAAAAGAAACGTATTTCAGTTACTTCTAATGATTCCGCAAATTTTGTCAACGAATGCTATGAGGCGTATGAATTTTCAGACAAGGAAGATACAATTCCGAGACCACCACCTAGGCCAAATATGATTGGGCGCAGCACAAACTATGAAAGTACAATTTATGAAAACGTTACTACGTGTTCTCAGATGTCCCGTCCTACGCCTGCTGCCAGAACACATTTGCCTTCAAAAGTACCTTTAGAAGAAGCAGATAATAAAGTATTATATGAAAATATTACTTTACTGAAAGACAGGAAAACTCCTGAACCGCCTAAACGATCTTTATATCCATCTTTGTTGGAAATAGGAAATGAAAGCGTTTCGACTTTGAGTAGGTCGTCTACTTTGTCGACCGATTCATCAATAGATGAAACTATTTTAGAAGACGTCTTGCTGTCACAAAAATCAAAATCATTTAAACATAGTAGACATACTCAGGAATTCATGAGCACAATGAAATCAAACGTTTCAAGGACTTCGTCAAATTCTTCTGATTCTTCTAATGTTACTGAAACAAGTGCTATAGAAAATGTTGACTGCAGTGGTGACTCCAATGATAAAAATATCTATCTATCCATGACGGGTACTATGCCGAATAAAAAGAACTCGACTTCAGAGAATAAGAAAGTTCTTTTCAGGCATAAAACATTCACCAATATTGAAGTAGACAGAAATTCAGTTAAGTTAAAAACGTTACCCTTTTTCAAGGATACTTTGGCTCACTATCATATTAGAGGTACAGGCCATTGTATTTATAGTGGACCTACATTATCTGAGTTTATTTATGTATTTAATAGAGATACTCTCGTTAAAGATGTGCCACCGTTCACTAAAGTACCTAATGATAGAAGAGATAGCTATTTAGAAACAGCAATTTGCTTTTGTAGGCCTAAACCTCCTAAACATCATAACAGTGCTGAAGATTTACTCGATGCTCAGCCCCTTAAAGATAAAGAATCCGTTAGCATCGATATGGAAGCTCTCAAGAAAAGCAAAGAAATGAATTCAACATCATTTCGTTGCTTCTGTGATTCAAATAACTGTGCGTTTCATTCAGATAAACGTGATTCTGGTAATTTGATCGTAAAATTTTCGGCCGTCAAAAAAAGTATATCTACACCAGATATAACTTTACACTATTCTCCTTCTTCGACAGTTCGTAACATTGGTATGATAAAAAACAAATCTGTGCCATCGAATTTAGAAGAACCATATGCAGTTGTAACAGTAGAACACATAGTTGCAAGACAAAAATGTGCTCAGAATAATACTATTGATTCAAGCAGCTCTGACTACGTCCCAATGTCGTCTTCCACTCTTTCATCGAATTCTTCCAGTCGCCCTTATTCTATAAAAGATATAACTGATGTTATTTCATTACAATCAACACTGACAAACTCCAGCCAAACTCGTGCTTCTGATTCTAATATACCTCTACGAAAATCGAGCTCGGAACACTCGGGTCATTGGTCGTTGCAGTCGTGCAATTCGAACGTAACAATTAAATCGGATGCATCATTCGTGACGTGTTTCGAGGAATCGGAAGATGATTCGGACCAGACTATGCGTTCTGACGAAGAAGTATCCGACACCGAAACTGTTAAATCTGAAATAAGTACTGCCAAAAGGCCGTGGGTCCACAGTGATTCCTTTAGGTTTGGTAACAATAAATTAGAAGAGGATCTTTCGACTCTGGTGGAGGAGTCAAAAGATTCGTGCGATTCTAAATTCGAGAGTGGGATAAGCGTGGATGATTCTGATAGTTCTTCGTCGGAGGATGGGGATGATAGTGGTGTTCCGAGGGTCGATACGGATGTGTCGCTTGTCGCTTCGCTTGAGCGGGGGTGCGGGGTGGGCGGGGGTGTTCGCAGCGGGTCGGGGCGGCGGCGCTGGGACGAGGCGGAGGGCACCAGCGAGGGCGATGCGCTGAGCGTCTCAAGCGCAGCTTCAAGCTGTGCGCCGCTCCATTTGGCGCATCATCACGAGTACAGCAAAGTTTCGGTGAGTGATATTACTTAGATTATTTATTTTTTGTATAATAAATTCACGAAATACCTTGTCATTAGTATTTTCATATTAGTAATAATTTGACTAAAGCCACTTTCTTTTCTTGGTTAAATTGATATTTTTAGAAATAAAGTAATTCTCGATTCTCATAGAGGCTGTTGGAGTAAGCTAGGAGACGCAAATTGGTGTTAGTCACTTAATAAGCTATTAGCCTAAAAATTGAACACAGACATAGCTAGGCTCATGAATTTTTGTAATTAATAATGTTTACTATCATATCTTCCAAACTTGCTCCACCAAACAATAATCTGGTCGAAAGAAAATTCAACTACAAAAATATAACATTTATCCAGCTAATCGTCTTTCTTGTTACAAATGGTACAATTTATTGCGCTTTGTCCCTTGTCATTGAACGCGATGTCTAATTAGTGTGGGAGAAATATTTGTATTCGAGTCAATTAACACTACTTAAAGATTAGTTCTGTTGCAACACCATACAGAAGTCATTTTTATTACTGCATTGTTGCTTTTATAACAACAGCAAAACGTGGAACCTAATCCTTTAACTATTAAAGACCGTCCTCGTACTTGCAGCATTTGGAAATTCCACTTTGGATTATCGACAGAATTACACTGTATTTTCCTAGCTTGTGGTTTATGTAAATGTTGCCGCATGCATGATAGTTCAAAATGAACCAATTAATCAATATTATAGGTAATCGATATTGGTTACCTACCTAGCCAATCATAATCGATTGTCCTAAAAAAGATCCATATTGTCGATCGACTATCTAAAAATCTTTTACTGGTCGATTATTTGACACCTCTAGTTTCTGTATTTAAACTAGAATGACTCTACCTATACAAATAGGTCTTGCACAAAGTGACTTGTTGCTCGCGTGTGGCGTGTCAAACGTCACGCGATGTGCCGTGACACGGTGACATCGCTATCGTCACGTTCGCTGACACGCTTCGCGACAGACATTACTTTCCGTGTCGAACAATGTACAGACAGACATCAAGGTAAATACTGTGACATCTATTCAGTTGTAATAGAGTGCTATTTTACAACGAATGTCATAGGTTGATGTGCTGTTGCTGTACATTAACGTAATGCATTATGAAAATGCTTTGCGGTCGTTTTGGTAATGTAAAATAGGCTTTCAAGGATATCGTTTGCATAATATTCATAATGTTTAGTTGGCGATTTGATATAATTTTAATATCAACTAGTTGTCCTCACTAAACTTACTTTTCGCAATTAATTTCCACGAAGACAGGCGAGTGTTTCACTTGCACATTTTCCGAAATTAAACCATAATGTCTACTCTTTTGTAAACCGTAGCAAATGTATAAAAGGAAATAGTTTTGTTCTAAATTAATTAAGATAGCTATGAAGATACAAATAAGTAGCTTTGATCCTTCATAGTTAATTAAAAGTGTGACAAACTCCAATAAAAAGCAGGCTACAATCGTGAGTGTTTTACGTCACACCACATGTCTCTATATTTCAGTTTATTGATCTTTAATTCATTATTGTTAAGGTCTAAAATTGAGTGCAAACATATTTTTTTGCTGAAATTGCATTGACTGACTCTTAAGCTGACATCAATTTCTTCGTAACATTGTGATTGTTATGCATATTGCAATAAGCATTATGCATAAGGTCAATTTTATGACTGATAAAAAAAAGCCTTTCTGTTATGATATGAGGTTGAAATAATCGAAGACAGTTTAAAATCTTATTGGTTTAGAACAGATAAAGTACTCGTTGTTAGACTGAGAATGAAAAAAAAACTCATTGCTTTGTTTTACTACCTAAACGCTATTTCAGCCATAAAATGACTGTGGACATAATATTATGGATAATCCATCAACCAAAACTTTCACGACATGCGTGATTTCAGATTTGCGTGTACGCAATTAGCACTAAACACAATAAATTATGTGGCCTTGACTCGGAAATCCACAATTTTTTTGGGATACATTTGGACTTCAAATGGAGCAGTATACGTACCACGTGGTATGCGCGTATACTTGCCGAAGCATCGCCCAGTCGGTTCGGCGCGTATGAGATCGACGCATGCGTTTCTTGACGACTATAGTTCCATTATAGATCTCTTTTGTCAATCGAAATACGTGACGTGATTGTGAGTTAGACTAATAGAAAATTATAGGAGCTTAATTTTTTAAACAGTCGATCTCAGTTGTATTTGTTAGGTAAAAATATAGGGATAAGTGAAGTGAATGTGAGGTGAAATGATTTAGGTTAGATTTTGTGTGATTGGAAAATGTGTGTTTTTCCATAGTGCACTAGTGTGAGTGTAGTACAGTGACGTGAAGGATGATATTCTCGTAATCTATGTAAGTTTATCAGATTGAATGCACTAATTTATTAGAGTTAGTTATGTAAACATATTTATTACAGAAACATCTTGTAGAACCATACATGTAAGACATTTCTTAATTGTTGTTGATAGAGTAAATCACATTCAAACTACCTTTAGTTTCAGTTTCATGACATAAAGCTTTTGAATTCTGTAGCCATTTAAACATGTCACGGACATACAAAAGTGATATAAATACAAAAGTGTCATGTCAAGGGCCCAATAACCTAATTCGTAAAGTTTCGTAATTTCCCTAGGCGGCCACACGTTGGACAATCGTCTACAAAAACAAGCCAACAGAAATGACAGGTTATTTTTATTCAAACTTCCCTGGAAGAAATGCAACTTTGAATGAACATGGGAAACATAAGGAAATAAAGTCTCTGAAGCAGAAGACAAAGTTTTGAAATGTCCACGTATTTTTCCCCGCCGGAAAAGTTGTAACTTTTGGCATAAATATCGCGTTAGATAAACAATGTGACATATACGTCGCTTTTCGCTTGGTATCGAAATTGATTGTGATATGCTTTCTTACGCAATCCATCAGGAATGTCATTCAATTGTCTATAAACTGAGTGGCTAAATTATTAATTATCCACTCTTGATTGTAACTGGTCATAATTGGTATGAAACAAGCATATAACTTGTTGGTCACAACGTGGATCCTTGTAGTACTCCTTACGGAATCGTCAATTGTCTCCTTCCTACAGAAACGTATAATGACGTACGTAATGAAAGCGAAATGGAGCAATATTTACGGACGTAAATAAAGTTCAAAGCAGGAAATAATTAGTGGGTAAGGAAGCCCCGTTCTAGATGTGTTATGAGATCGTTTGCTCTTCCTAAGCCATTGCGAATGGTTGTGACCACGGAAATAGCTGGCGAACTGTGTTTGGCGATCGGCCAGTGAGTATTCGCGTAAAACGGCCGTTTAGCGGGCTTCTGGTGGGCGGGCCGTTCGACTGGCCTACTAGTTTTCAAGCAGAATTTCCACCGATGTATTTGATGGCGTCACACTCTCTTTCGGTTTTCACGGACATGTTGCTTCATTGGATAGTTTGTCCGAATTTGTTTTGGTATCTTTGCCAGTATCTGTTTACATGAATGAGCAAATATTTGTTTCCTCTTTAATAAAATTAAACTAACTAAAATTAGGTTACTTTCGTCCATCTCACTTGATGAAAATATTTCGTGCACCACTCTTACTCATATTTTACTGACGATAAGCTTACACATGGTAAATATACCCATGGACATACATAATCAGGCGAATATTGCGACAGGCGGACATCTGGCCGACGGCAGATGCCCTGCGAACGATAAAGCATAGACAAAACTTCATTCATGTGAAATCTGAATAAAAGAAATTAAAAGCTGAAATGAATAAACATTGTAGAGATATTTCTATGGGATTAGATAACTGTGTATGACATGATTCATCGTGATAAGAGTATGATAAGTCTTATCAAGATAAATTATGTCATAAATAAGTGTATGAGCAACCTTTGACGTGCCTGTGTAGCAGACAAATTATCTCAATGATGTACTTCTTTTTTGCGGGATCCAGTAATGCAGGAATCCGAAAAATTGTTTGAAATTAGAATTACAAATGCAAACGGATCTGTCTTTGCGAGACATTGCAAACGGGGTGTTCATGTGAACGCTAATATTAAAACACGTCTACTACTAAACGGGATGCCTCCGTGGAATCAAGTCCTTATGTTGGCTATTTTGAGATACTTCTATGGTTAATTTACTGAAAATTCCCAATACAAATGTTGCGCATACGCTTATTGAAACGGTCGATTTCGGAAATATGTGGGTCAAAAGGGCTCGCTGAAAGCAACCTATAATGGCGTAATGGATCGTGCACTGGGTTTAATTTATTTTAGTTAATATGAAAACATTGTTGATCTATACGAAATCGCTCCTTTTAACTGGTGATGAAAATTATGTTAATAAATTATCTTGGAAATCTTAGGTGACACTAGGTTTATTAGAAAGAAATAAGCTCTTGTCAGGAATATCAAAAATCCAGTCAATATAAATGTAATTTGTTAGAATCTGGGAACAATGCCAATTGATCTATAACACTTTAGATTAATTCTTATTAGAATCGGTTCTCCAAATAGAATCCCATTAATCATTTTAATTGTTTGTATAAACATCACTGAACATTCCATCAATTACGTCAATTCAGCTCAAAGACAGTCTATATTTACCAGTTTGGATTTAATAAACCCGATCGGTCACAGTCAATCTAATGCCACCATCGCTGGTACAAATGCCGGCATACGAAGCTTAACATGTGTTCCTTATGTTTGTTATGATAGGTGCGATTTTGCAACAAAAAACTATAGTTTGATGTGCTATCGACTTATGCCAGTACAGTGACAAACCGTTTTAACCACGTTGGCGCCATTTTAATGCGCTGTCAGCAGCGTGACGTCTGCGCGCACGCATCTGTCCCTTTGATGTGCTACAGATATTAAATAAACATAATTAGTCTTATTGTTTGAAGAATAAAGTCGAAAGCAAAAAGTGTTGCACATGCAAACTTTGTTCTTTTCGATACGATAATAAAATGCTGATTTTATTACTTTGAATAAAATCGTGGGATAACTAAATGTAGAGCTGCCGATAATTTTCCGCTTTGATCTGGAAACGTAGGAAGAAAAATCTGAATTGAATTTACAGTGACTTTACTTGCCGTGACTTTAATCTTGTGTTTACAAGATTATTCTTTGGTAGGTGATCAAACAAAAAAGGTTGATTCTACTACTTAAATAAATAAACAAATACTGATGCATTAGGTTTGACCATACAGTTTTTGTATGAAGTAAAAAATATGCCAAGTCGTGAGCGAGTAAGCTAATGTTATCCAACATAAAAATGCCTTCCCAAGAGTAAACAAATAAAGGCAAACAGTAATGTACTCATACCGTTTCTAAACCAAACGTACTCTAGGAATTTGCGTGTTCATCCAACTGCCCTTTTAAAACACTTTGCCCGACATCAAAAATGTAAACTGGGCCGTGTAGACAGCAGGGTAAACACAGATGCCCCGGTATCAGCACTCGGGTGTTTGCAGAGTGCCACGGAAGTGTACGCACTACGCACTTGTTGGTGAAGATCAATGCGCTTCCTTGCATAGTCCTAATGAAACATCCGCTGGTGTTGCTGATTTCTCGTTTGATTTGATTTGATTTTACTGCAGTTTGAATTCCAATTTCGAAGCGAAGATCTGGTTCGCGAGAAATTTCTTGCTTCTTATATTGGGCGCTTATCTGTGATTATCGATTGGGGAGGATAATTTGAAAAAGAAAAACAATAACAAATTGTTCAATCTATGATTTCTAACATAGTAATAGAGAGTTAGTTACAATAGGTAAATTAAACTACTAAGTATTGGGTCGATTATAAAAATAATGTTTGGTCTTGAATGTCCTGCAACTTTTTATTCCGGATCCGGGCTAAGAGAGACATTATTGTATGTAAACTTTAGCGTTCATTAAAATGTAAAGCAGTCACTAACACTATACTCTATAACCGTATTTGCAATTGGCGGAGAATGTCCTCTATCCAGCCAATTTCCATCATAAAAGCCCATTAACCGCTGTAGAAAATTGTCCATTCAGTGACCGGCTGCGAGCAATTTGCCCCTCATCCGCGGCCCAGTATTAGATCACTTGGGCCAGTTGGGCTAGCTTTGGGTCCAAGTTTGAAGCGAAAAACTGTTGATAAAATATGTGAATCACGTCATCAGCCCACGCCAGTACCTCTAGCATGAACAACTCGTCAACAGTCTTCGAATCGTTTGCGTATTCGTAAAATTCGATACCACTCAACCTTCGAATTAAACGATAACGTGACAATTTTGATTCTCAAAATAAGTTTCGTGCAACCATTTCTCATACTAAGTTCACTTTACGACACGTTTACAAGGGCGCTGTTGTAGTTTTTGTACTAAATCTTTTGATGGCGATTCGAATACGCAAACGATTTGAACTCGAAAGTTTTTCGTGCTAGCCGTACTGTACACTGTTGGACTGAGTCCGATTCAACAAAGGTATATGAATTTACTCCGTATTGCAAGAACTCTATGGAAAATATATTTTTAAAAAGTTTTTGACTTTCCAATGCAGTGGCAAGTGTGGCAACTCTCACGCTTCCGTATGTCTAGCAAAAGTAAATGCAATATTATAATAACGCTCTCTTCTTTGAAAAAGATATCGATCAGTATGTACTTTTGCTAGCCTTGTCCAGAGATTTTCTATTTCTTTATTAGTTTACTCAAGAGCTTAGAACGTTTCTGCCATGACTTGGACCATACATCAGAGTTATCCTCGTCTTCATTCAAATTCCCTATTACTCAATTGCGGACACTTATCTTGCTTCTCGATGACAATGAGATGAGCTAAAAATGGATGTTTGTTGGAATCATACATTGTTCCTTAACTTTGTTATCTGGACTTATACGGTTTAATATATTCTCAGTATAATGGGATTTAAAGCCCGTGAAGTTCGTACTTGTTGAAGTTTCGGGAATCCCCTGGCTTGGATCAACTACACAAGTTCTGTCCAGAGTTCAAACAAAAAAATAACAAGGTACTCACTAACTTGATAAAATTGACAGACGAAACGGCGGAAGTGGCCTTAGTATCGATATCGATTTCTCGCAATTATCGTTTAAAACATTCTATGAAACGTACACAGGATATCCCATAATTTTCTTAAATTACCTAGAAAAGTGGAAACCTGAAATCATTTCCTATCTCATTACAATTATAATCTAAAAACTATATTGAGGGAAATGAAACCTACTTAAATTCATAGACTGTGGTTTCCTATAAACGCTGTAGGCCTCGTCACAATGCTTACTATAGAAATGTACTGTTGTGGTCTCCTACAGACATTGACGTCGGCGTATGGACACAATGGACATCGATAGGAACGTTTGACGTTAACGTACGCCGCGTATAGAGTTTAAGGCTGGTTTTAGAGTCACGCTGACGCACGCTGACCGTCAACGCTGACAGCCGAAATGTATGAAGCGTCGGCGCCGAGCGATCAGCGTCACTCAGGAACGTTCCCGTCAATTACATACTATTGATCTGTCAGCGCCGACGATCAGCGAACGGTCAGCGCGATTCTAAAACCAGCCTAACACAAGACCTTAAGCAAGATTTTAGACTAGCAATAAAACTTGCAAAAGTTGATTACCGCAAGCTGTTTATTCAATGTTTAAATAGCTGTGGCAAGCCAACTTCTGCAAGATTTACACATTGGTGACAGCTAGTGGAAATTAAGTTCTGCAAATTTTATTGCTAGTCTAAACCTCGCTTTAGATATCAACCCTTCCCTTAGAAGCTAAGTTTGATATAGAAATAGTCTTCTTTAAAAAAATATGTTTATATGTAACATTGTATTAACCTATTGTGTTCTTTGTCCACAGCCCACGCCTCCCAAAAAGCCCCCCCGTCGGAATCTGTCGGTGTCCCCAACCCATGCCAACTCCCCATCCTCTGGGTACAGCTATGAGCTGAGGCCCCACGCGAGGAGTCAGGACGACTTGGATGATATACAGGTAAATACACCAAAAACCATCAGCAAAATTAATGCCATTTTCGTGCTACCATCAATAACGATGACATTCAAATGCAAGTGAGGAGCTGAGCTAAGAAACAAAAAAGAACAGCTTTTCTTCCACCTACTCTTACCATGTCTTTTTCCTAAGGTTCCTTAGTTCATTTTGATCTTTGCCAGTTTGCACACACGTGGTTAGCTAATGAAAGTTATTAAACAGAGTTTTTTTTATAGAGGTGTCTATTGTAGACAGTTAGACACCATACTTTCTGCTTTAGTTTTTCAAAGATAAAGGATCATTTAACTGTTGGAAATACAAAGATGGTGAATATCCTGTTGGAAGATCTATATTATCTCAAGATGACAATGACGCTTGCGAAAATCACAAAACCTTTACTATTGTTGCAGGGTGCTAAACACTACCTCAAACACGGCCGATCTGTCGACCAATACGTCGACGGCAAGCTATCCTACTCGGAATACGAGGACAACCACAACTCCCCCCGAATCGCCCCAGTCCCCAATCCTCGCCCTAGCCTAAAGAACCGTTCCCAACCCGTCGCCATCACGGCCATGTACGAAAATGTCGTCATAAAAGAACAGAATCCTCGCCGAAAACTCAGAAGGAACAACTTCGGACCCCAATACGAAAACTACGAGCCGAGAATGAACGACAATAGAGTCAAAAAGTACTCGAACCAAGAGAAGTCTTCCTTAGAGAGCCTATTGGACGATCAGTCGATGAACAGTCCGAGCGATTGTGAGAGGTATTACGTTGGACCGAGGGTCGAGGTTCCGTTGTCTCCGTCGCATTATGAGCAGCCGCCGACGCCTGATCATCCGCCGCCTTCTGCGAAGCAGGCGGAGAATAGCATACATGAGAGGATCAGGCCTTTGAGTCAGGTTAGTCCTGATAATTGATGTTGTAAACGCTACCTATATAAATTCACACGCTAGTCATGTTGTACTGCATGGCACAGTTTTATGCTTACCACCCAAGTATCAAGATTGTTCCATCATATTTTTGAGAATTTTATTTCCATTTGAAATATAACATCCGTCATCATCTACACGTAGTCAATATGACACACATAGGCAAGAACTGTACCAATTAAAACCTGTAACGCACGCAGTAGTAGACGCGCATGTAAACTTAATAAAATGTACCTCACTTCGTTTATAATTTTCAAAACATGTCACTAACAAGCACCATAATTTTAAAATGTATACTTAGAGTATTACTACTTACATGTATATATTTTATTTTATACTTTTATTTAATGTTCAATGTATTTGTATCTAGCTAACACCATCAATTTTTACTTATTATCACAACATTTTACCTTAATCTTATGTATTTGCATGTATTGTGTTAGATCAAAATTAACCATTATTCATCTAGGCAATTGAACTTACTTTTTAATTATTTTAATTTGATTTTGTTTTTATATTGTTTTCAAACATTTCAGCTTATAATGGAGGTTGTAGAAGAGATAAGAATTAGAAAGAAATCGCAGGGTGACATAGTAAATAGTTGATGTAAATATTATTATGTACAAAACATGCCTTTAAACGTAGTATAGTAGTTGTAGTGTTTATAAATAAACAAGTGTGCGTCGCCTTTGATATTTATCTTTCATTTTTCAAGTAAAACATAAATTGCATAAATATTGTCAAAGGCCACGCCCCCTTGATTTGTTATTATGTACTTTAACACGTTGACCGTTGACAGCTGCTGTCAAGACTTTTCCTACAAGTCCCTGAAAGTTTGACAGCAAATGTGAATGGTCACGTCATTATTTACTGAACATTGAGTTGTCTGCAAAACAAAAAGAGAATTGTTACTTTCAGTACGATTTAGCTTATTATTGTCTAGTTAAACTGGTCACATAGTTCAGAAAATACGAAAAGATATTAAATATACGCAAGTTACATAATTATTCTTTTGAACAAATTGGCAAGAGTAGGGTGAAAATTATAAGTACAGCTGTATTGTACAAGAATATGTTAACCTACAAAAAGATGTGCTCAAGTGAACTTGAAATAAAAACTAAAATTCAATATTTATGATTTTGTGGGTTGGCACACTATTGCATAAATCAGCTGAACTGATTTCATTGTATCAATACCACCCTTCTATATGAGGGGACAGAAAACATGTGTCTATGAATTGAGACCTTATTGATATGGAAATAGAGACTATGTTAATTTGAAGTTCGTTATTTTCATTCAATTCGTGCCAAATTGTTACAAACCAAAATAAGCTACAGCGATGCCACTTTTCCATACTTGCGCGATAAGTTGAAATTCACATCTCCTGCACTTCCCTGTATTGTACAGACAACAGTACATCTAGCTCAACACTGGCATCTTATACATTGTAACAAGTGCTATTTTACGACAAAAATAGTCTGGTGTCCTGTCGACTGTACAGTCAGCGTCAAATAGTTCATGACATCCAAAGTTCGCAAAAATATGTCAACGCAACCTCATTCCAATTGTAACAAAGACGTGTTGCGAACTTTTTGGCTACGTTGGGTGTGACGAACTATTACTATACATACACTCGTAGGATGTAGGCAGTGCTACTTTGGCCCTCGTATCAACTTATCGCGCATAGGTATAAATCGTGTTATCCACGAAGACGCGCCCCACCATTCAATAATGTTAGTTTGATGAGTGTTATCGTTACACGCTAAATTATCCATGAGTGCATACGCACACTACAATAATTGCGCTCAGATTACTCGGATCAAACTCCCCGCACCCCGCGCTTCCCTCGACCAAAAATGGTGGGGCGTGTCTTCGTGAATGGAACGATCTATAGTAGGAGTAGTCCTTAAAAAAGTCTATAAAATCATGGAAAATTGTCTATTCTGTTTTATTTCGCAGGCAACTCTTTGTTTCAGCTTATAAAGCTTAACTAGTCTTAGTTAGAATAAGTTTATGCTAATGGTGCTGTAGAATTTATCCTTTAAGTTTAACCTGAAAATGTATCTGTGTTGTCTTATAATAAGCTCGAGTATTTCAGTAGGTGCTATTTATTGTAGATACGTTAAGCCTTTAACGGACAGAGCAAGTATATTTTTAATCATCTTTGAACCTTAATGTAATGCAATATGGTTCAAAATATTACAACAGTTGCTACTGACTTGTAAAGGGTTAACGGTTTATCAAGGTTTATAACTAGGCCAAATTAAATATGGCCTTTATATGAGAGGCCTTTTGTGAAAAAAAGTATTTAAATTATCGTAAGATTTATGAATTAGTTTTAATGCGTCTATATTGTTACCTATAAAATATTATCCGTTTAAATGCATTTATAGTTCCAAAATACTGGACTGTCCTGTCGATGACATTGACAGTGGGGCGCCACCGTCAATACCCGATCGCTGGTTTAGATTTTTGCCGTGTTGGAGACCTTAAAGTTGAACGATGGTAGCGCCCCCCTGTCATTGAGTTTGGTGGGACAGTTCAGCGTGGGTCATCTATATCTACAATTTTCAAATTGCAGTATATCAAGAACATTTTACAGCATTTAAGTTTTTGTCTTGAAATATTAGGGCAAATTCAAATTACACGTTTTGAGTAGAACGTCAGTCGTGCGTTTGCGAGACCGCACACTACATGGTGAGTGGATGAGGTATGATGGGAGCGGCACGGGATGGTGTTTTTGAGACGTCAAACGTCAGCAAGACTTCTTCTTCTTTTTTTATGGCAACGGCTTGGTTTTGAGAACCATGATTTCGCCAATGTCACGTAAACAGTTTTGACAAAGTAACAGGGTTTACAAAAAACAAAAATATTTAACGTTCAGATGTCTTTCAGATTTGTATGCTCTGTCACGTCATAATATTATTATGTCAATGTCACCCCTCCGGTGCCGCTACCATATCTCAGGCACAGACTAAGAAGCGACAGACGTACATATCTGTTGGTTTGACACTTTTATTTCAATACAGTTGTCATGTGCGGTCTTGCAAATGTCTGTCTCAAAACGTCTGATTTGGAGCTCTTATTCTGTAGGCTTATTTTACACTACAGAGGGCATCAAACGCGCTCACTAGTGTGTGTGTAAAAATGACATTAAATGTATGACGGATTGTACAGCGCCCCTAGCGGGAAACGATCAAAAACTAAAATTTTCATACATTTTTTAAACGTGCTCGCGTTTGATGTAAACTCACACTCGGCCCTTAGCTGTATAAGTTATAGCTAGTTAAGTGTTTACCGACATGACAGTATAGCTCCTAAAGTTAATTGGTATTGTGAAAAGTATTAATTAAGTTTTAAAGGATACACATTGATGTTTACGTAAATATAATTCCATGTATACTTACTTCTTGGTAGAAAATATTTAAAGACATGATTAGACTGAAATTTTACGAAAATGCTATTGGCTGTATGAAATTCCCATTAATTTTGTATATTGTTTTAATTTTAGTTGTTTTAAGTTACTTCACATTTATTTGCGATTTTATTTTGTTTGTAAGGGAATAAACTACTTACGACGTATTTTTGGTTTTATTTTTTCTTTTTATGATTGTAGATTCGCACACCAAGAAAGAGTGGTACAACCGAAAACATTTTTTTTACAGGAACAGAAAGTAAACGTAGTTTTTGACCAGTGTTTCCAGTCGTGTCTTGACACTATTAACATTTTTTTATTGAATAACTTGTAAAATTTAATTCTACAATTTCCGAAAAATCAATTAAAAGTAACCTTTTCATTAGTGTAACCTAAAGGTAACCAATGCAGTTCAAAAATCACCTAAAAGGTTACAAAAGTAACCTTCTGGCAACACTGTTTTTGACGCAGAATCCGATAGCCGTATTAACTCGATTTTGGATTATTTTGAGTTGTGCTATTCTATATTATGTGTGTGAATATTACTGAAAGGTGTTATTTTTACGTATTTTATATTAGCAGTCAAAAACTGTTTTATTTTTTGACCGGTTACACGTTTGCTTATTAATTAAGTTGCTGACGTAGAGACGTTTTTAAATGTCAAATATTTTTTTTAAAGTTGAATACAAAATCCTATTAGATCGATAGCGCTAAAAATTAATGGTATCATCTCATCTTCCCAATCGCCAGTTTCTAAAAAAAGGTTCTTTAGAAGGTTTGGCCGGCAATCTATGATTATGGTTAAATCTAGAGTTGTGTCTCTATGTAGCCTGCCTTTAACTTGTAAAATGTCAAATACTCTAAACTCAATTACTCTGAACCCTATATTTGGCTATTATCTCCCCATGCATCGCTACTAGCCACAATGTGCAAGTATGTTGTTCCTTCAGTACTTACTTGTTTCAAGACTTCCCGTCTCCGACTCAAAAAACTCAACTATTGTGAAGTAAGTAAATGTTAATTGCCATTTTCAAGACTGAATGAGTAATTCTAGCTAACTAATTTTATGAAAAGAAAGATTACAATAATTCATACATGATATTCGAAGAAATTTCTTTGTAGAGATCACGTACAGTTCGTGTTTTTAAACCTTGTATGAATTTGTGTACGAAAGAATAAATAAATAATTTAATTTAATAAAATAAGATTCCAATTCAGATACAGACAAAGACTTGCTGAACTTTAGGTATTGTTTTAAAAAATCTTCCCTATTCTAAACTTACCTGTGCGCCTACACGAATGCATCGTGCAATGTTGAAGACCGAAACATTCACTGCGCGTCAGTCTTGAGGAAAACATCGAAGTTTCTTGAAGTAAGTATTTTACTTGTGTCTCAGTTGAGACTAGAAGAGTAGGTACCTTCTCTATTGTTAGTGTAGAAATCTGCTTCTGTAGTTTTTATTATGTGCTTTTTGTATCCTCTGCACATACCTTGCGATTGCCTTTTTACCTTGCGATCTGGCACTATGTGAACGTAAATTGATGAGGGCCAGGATTAATTTAACTTCACTTGAATGCCTAAAGACCTAGTCTAAGACTAGTAGGTAATCTAATCATACGGACATCATCCTCAATCAAATCTCAAATTATAAAGAAAGATAGATTTTATGAAATTAATAGGAAGAAAAATCAGCCCCATAAACAATTTTCATTAAAATACAAGACGAGTGCCATTTCGCGTTATTTGTATCAAATGAAGTCGCAAACCTCTGGTGTTAGACTACAAGAGTCGACGATGGGCGTCATCAAACTTCAGTTAATGTATTTTTACTCGCGCAATTCAAATTGTGTGATGTTAAGATAACTTAGAGATCCATACATTCTGTCCAAATGCAGTCGCAAATTACCTATACCTATGAAAACGCACGGGTAAGAAAGAGCCAAAGAAAACGGTGCACCGTAAATATTATTTTTCGCGCGATGCGGCGCCGCACCGCGTGTGCCCGCCATAGAACAGATATTTTCTATGTAAGACGACGCAGCGACACCGCTCCGGCGTCGCACCTGCGCCGCAACGCATCGTATGCTTTGGCTCTCATCTGGCCCAGCTCATAAAACATCCGCAAAGTTGACAGGCCCTTTCTCCCACAGGAATACAAGAGGCGGTCGGCGCTCCGTGACAGCTATACCGAGACAGAAGTCAGTCTGCTAAGGGCAGCCTCTGCGGCCTCTGTGGCCAGCGGCGCCACCGACCGCAGTGGGAACACAGACAACTGCGTGGAGGAGTACGTGTGCGATGTGCCTTTTGCCGGTGAGTGATTTCAGGCAACCATTTTCAGGGAATGCATTTTCGGAAAACTACACTATCTATCAGGAGAGAAACAACCGCATTTTCAGACAACTACATTTCAGGAAACCACTTTGTCAGGCAATTACATTTTGGAAGAAAGGAACGCTTAGGTACACTGTTTTATGATTATCCCTATTTTTTCATGTTTATCCGAAGGAGAAGACAAATAATATCTTACAACTATAACAGACTTTCTTGTTCTATTTGAAGTTGAAATAATTTATTTTGGGCTGAAACTTATTTTATAAGAATTTAAACAAATAAAAGCATTCCTACCTAATTTTGTTTAGGCACCTTATAAGGCTCTAATGAAATGTTAATTATGTAGCCATTATGAACTGAAATGTTAATTATGGACACAAAAACTGATTTTGGCAGAACTCAATTAAAACCCAACTAGCCAGTACGAAAATGTAATAAAATAAGTGCAGTTTACGCGGGCAGTCGGTTCGCTTCCCGATTTTTGTGTTTGCTTCAAACAAGCGCGCTGCGTATCGACGCCAGACGATAAACACAGCCTGTGTGCGGACCGATGCGTTTGCCGACATTTTGGTGACGAGCGAATATTTTATTCGCTCCGAGGTATTGGGACGTGTAATTCGTTATTTGTTAAGCGTTATTGATTGCTTAATTTTAAAACGGATTTTAATTATACTTCAAGTGTGAATAAATTATTTTGAGCCTTCGACAAGGCTATAGTAGAGCCATTGTTACTGCATTAAAATATTTTATTAAGCGCTTGTATCAATAACTTACTGAATGCTCCTCTATATTAATATGTAATTTACACCATTACAAATTGTGACTAAAAGTAGTAAGCAATAAATATTTTGAATTTGAATTTGATATCAACGCTTGCTAACTTAACTTCATTTATATCAATGCTCACTAGTCACTACACAAATCCTCACGGCCCCCTCCGGGAATTGAATTTGCAACTACAAATGACCGTAGTCGGGAACGCAAACTACCAGCAGTTGCCATGTTCATTGAATGTAGATTCCTACCAACATCCAGTACGTTAGATTACATACAAACAGTCGATTACGACACATTCAGTCAGCTCATTTCCATCGGCATGCGTACGCGCAGCAGAATGGGCCTATTTAGTCCGCAATTACCTTTTTTACGAACCAATCAATCTCTATCACCGACCGCTAATATAAGTTTTGTAGCTATGCAATGTTTATATACTACGGGATGAGTAACGAGTGAAACATAGAGGCAGTTTTTGTCTTATCATTCGTGGTTTTTGTCCCCGAATTCGAATCCAAATCACTATGTTGGATAAAGCTCTATGGAAGGATATAATACAATTAAGAATATAACACAGCACAGGCACAAGTTTCTGTGTACAATGTGGAGTGCGTTAAATAGTGATTCGTTTTCCTTCCTTTTGAGGTGCGAAGACCATAAAAAGGTTATTAGAAAAATATTGTTAGACATTTTATTCTACATCTTCTATCCTAAATTGGCATGCACTTACTATCGCATGTCATGTAGTGGATACTTTTATGCTGCTTAATTTCGTTGCGCGTCCAATGACAGATTAACTTTCCTTTGGGACAATGTTAGCCTTCAATGAATGGATTTCTATTCGCATTTAGTCTATGTACAGCTAGTTCAGTGCAGCCAGGATCTAGTTGCAATGGTGAGAACGAAGGGTAGAAGAAATAGTCCAGAATCTATCCTGGCTTCATAGAGGGAACGAGAGGCAAGAATAGTCCCGTGTAGGTGCTTCTATGCTTCCATTCACTACAGATATCGTATTAGGTGTTTAGATGGCGCGTTAAGATGGGCTAGGTGATTATCCACGGCAACACGATTAAGCTTGAAGCCTCACATTAATTGACTTTTAACAAGTGTTCTGATTTCTTACCATGGGAACATGCGTTAGTTCCTCTCTATGTGTTCTTCTAAATGTCGATGTAACTGTACTAAGTAATTGTATTTCCTCTTACTATACTTTAGTAAAAGCCAAAAATAATGATGATGGTCTCAAAGAGAATACGAGCGAGTAACGCGAGAACGAAATGGTAAAACCAATTGAAAGAAAGGACAGTTGGAGACATAATAATTTGGAATTTATTTAGTAGCCCTATCCTACTGGCACAAAGTTTTGAAACGAGCAAAATGAGGACCCTATTTTAATGAGTTTAAGACAGAAAGTTGCAGCAAAAATCATTTAAAAAGTTATTGATAGCGTAATAAAATAGGGTTTAAAGCTACTTGCAACCAATATTAATGCGGTCAATAGGAAAAGCTAATTATCAGCTTTTACTCAATACCCAAGTTGCATACTTATCTGTCTAGTTGAAAATCAATTAAACGAGTAATTTCTGTACCTAATGTTGCATCATAAATATCAATTTCCTTGTAGTGTAAACTAGCTTTTACCTACGGCTTCGCCCGCGTGATTTATCGGTCTGTCACGCTATTACTGTACCCCTTTTAAATACCAAGATGGAAACTATCGTATGTTTTTCTGCTTGTCAAAATATAAACTTAGATATTCCTCAAGAGTCACTTTATCTTTGTAATAACGATCGATTTTAAGTGAGATGCAAACGAGGATGGTCTATTAGTGAAAACTTCATGCAATTCCGTTCAGTAGTTCTTGAATTTATCACGAACAGACAGATGCAGACTTTGTTTTATCATACGTAGTGATGCTTACGTAAGTTACGAGTGTCGCCGACTGTACTTGCTCAATTTTGACCCTCCATACAATTAAAGTGAAATTATTTACGGCTGGTGATAATGAGATGGACGTGATTAGCACTCTAAGTATTATAGCTGTGTTAATGCTGTTTTCTCTTTCGTATTGATTGTTGTTGCAAGGAAATATTTAGGAAATCTTTTCATATAGCTGATTTTTGTATAGTATTTGGGAAATAAAAAAAAATGTATTTATTGCCTTCGAACCATTAGACATAGGTACAGGTAGTTAGACTTATACTTATAGTAGTTAGAAGTTCTTTTCTCATCAGTCAAAAGGTTTTGACAGTTCCAACTCCTTGCCAGACAATCTTTTGTGGGTAGCTGCCAAAGTCACGGTGCGGTGACCGAAACTTCATGATACACCAACATCCTAACCTACATATATTGGGAGCATACGCTGACAAACTTTCAGCTTGTATAAAATGGTGTAGGTCTGGCGGTCACTAGCTCTTAGTCTAATCTAGGCTAGACGTATTTCTAGACGTAAATAAGACCAAGATAAGGGTTTTAAATAAAGCACTTTTTATACATATTATGTTGTCAAATTGCGACTCTTCCATAGTTTTGTTAAAATACGAAACTACAATGCCACTGTTATTGCGTTTAAAGCAATTAAAAATCTAATTTTACCGTTAATTGAAAACTAATTGGATTACCACAGCTAAATTAAGTGTTTTGTTAGAGAAATCATGTCGGGCAACTATTGGTTAATGGTGTCACAACTACCAAATTAGTTAATACTGTTATATTGCTTTTTATAACAAATGTAGAGTCTCGCTCCTACAAAACCGTCTCTATTAACTCTAACACAGCAATTTAAACAATAATTTGTCCAAAAAACTTGGCCATATTGTCCATATTTTACTCTAAATCAAGTAAGCGAGCCTCATTAAGCTAACAATCAGTGAAGTTTATTATTTTATCACCAAAATGCAGCGTCATTAACACCTTAACGTCTTACCAATTTACATTCCCAACGCTAGAAACGCAATGTTATTTATTCGCCTCTGATTGCTGTTTTTACATCCACCGTGTTGATGATTGTTCAAATATACAGTCTACAACATCCCACTACAGAATTAAAAAATCCTCAGCTAGTTAAACCGTATAGTAAAGGCTTAAAAGTCAAAATCTGCTGGGAAAAATCGTGATTCTGTGGTAGGGTAATGCGCTATCGACTGTACAACAGCTAGCAAGTCTATCTGCCATACATTGAAAAAATCCCTTGTAGATTTGAACTTTATTCCTTCATTAATAATGTTCAAAATTAATCTGAAATTAGTAGAAGTGTGGAAGGTTAATATGCAAGTGTACAATGTCGAAAGAAACACGTTCGTGCGTTGATTATTGACATACATAGGAGCCAAGGGCTCTGAGAAAAACTCATTACGAAAGCTTGATAGTAACGTTAGATGTTGAATGTTTTTGTTACTTTTTGTTACATTCGTACCTTGAATTATAGGGCTATGCAACTGTTAATGTAACGAAGACGAATAGAAAGGTTAAAAGCATTATTATAAGATTTGGAAATGAAATTAAATGAAATGAAAAGTACAGAGCTAAATTAAAAGAGACCGAAATAAACGTATTAGCTTAAATGTAGAGACAATAGCTTTGTCGCGAAACTCAATCTCAAAAGTTTCAAAATGTAGAGTTATGACATTGGTAGGTAGATCTTTTAAATATTAAAGAATGCGTAGATGCTCTACATTAAGCTGTTTTTGTTTAAGGCCGGGTAGCAGAGAAAATGGCGAAAATGAGGTTTTCATTTTTCATTTTTGAGGTACTAAACAGTAAAATTAAAGGCTAAGATTTTTATTGGGCATAGTTGAGGATATTTTCTAGGGCTATTAACGGATGGAAACACGATTTAATGAAGTTGACTCGATAGAATAAATTCCCAAAGTTACCTTTATTCGTTTTCTATTTATGGTTTTATTTTTAAAATAAGCGATTTGAGATTCTAAATCTTTTACTAAACTAAAGTTCAGAAATAACTTGAGGGCTTTTAACGGATGAAATTTTTATAATGCGTCTTATTTAGTTACTATGTTAAAAAATGTGGAAAAAATCGTCCATGACGGCTTGGACAATCTCAATCAGTCGCGCGGTGGCGCTTACGGAGGACGGACGCGTGTCAGTTTTGTGGCCGTGACAGTTCGCGATTTGTCATTATTTTTGACAATGATGACTTTGATGAGTCACAGTATAATAATATCAGTGTTACTGAAGAAAGCTTAAATTTTTGATAATTAAGAATTATCAATTTTGTCTATCTATTGAAATTTAAATCGTTCGCATTCTTTTAAACGAAGACTCTACTCATGATACATAGTACATTCCTCAAATATGAGACAAAACCAATGAGTTAAAATTACATTTTAATAGTACCTACATACAATCGTCTTACACTCTTTAGAAGAGCACACTGACACAAATAAATAATAAAAAATACTGTCTTAGGTCTGTAGCTAAAGGTCTAAGCTGTAAGATAGAAGAATCTTCTAGCCAAAAAGATGGCAGATGCAGCAGATGTCAACGGATTTAAAACTGGAGTTCATATGACTCCTTGTAGACTTGAGTCTCTAGAGCGTCCCTTCCTCCACCATGCGTAAGAATGTTTCAAAAATACTGTCTAAGGTCTGTAGCTAAAGGTCTAAGCTGCAAGATAGAAGAATCTTCTAGCCAAAAAGATGGCAGACGCAGCAGATGTCAACGGATTTAAAACTGGAGTTCATGTGACTCCTTGTAGACTTGAGTGTCTAGAGCGTCCCTTCTTCCACCATGCGTAAGAATTTTCACAAAAATACTGTCTAAGGTCTGTAGCTAAAGGTCTACGCTGCAAGATGGAAGAATCTTCTAACCAAAAAGATGGCAGATGCAGCAGATGTCAACGGATTTAAAACTGGAGTTGATGTGACTCCTTGTAGACTTGAGTGTCTAGAGCGTCCCTTCCTCCACCATGCGTAAGAATGTTTCAAAAATACTGTCTAAGGTCTGTAGCTAAAGGTCTATGCTGCAAGATAGAAGAATCTTCCAGCCAAAAAGATGGCAGATGCAGCAGATGTCAACGGATTTAAAACTTGGAGTTCATGTGACTCCTTCTAGACTTGAGTCTCTAGAGCGTCCCTTCCTCCACCATGCGTAAAAGTTTTCCAAAAATACTGTCTAAGGTCTGTAATAAAAGTCTAAGCTGCAAGATAGAAGAATCTTTTAGCCAAAAACATGGCAGATGCAGCATATATCAACGGATTTAAGACTGGACTGGCACCACCTTGCAATGTCATCCTCTCATTGTTATCTGTAATGTAAATTATTTTTAAAATGTATTTAAAAAATAAAATGACATCACAAAACATTACCCCAGCAAAATTCTAAATAACTTGAGAACCGGAACACGAACAAATTTTGCTATTCGTGGACAAATTACTACGCAACAAGAGCTATCTATCCATGTATTTGGTTCCGGGATAGAACGACTTTAAAAAAAAATTGTTTTTTCCTAATAACTTTAAAACTATAATTAATTTGAACGAATTTTGCTATTAGTGGACAAATTTCTGCTCACGATGGACTAATTATCTGCTATACTCTCGACTCTCTAAAGCACAACATTTATAAAAATTTTGCAACATTTAAAAACCGTGTGTGATGCTCATTGCTCGTAGTGATTTTCGATACAGAACCCCGTACATACGTTATACATCAATTATGGAAAGAAAACACCCAGACCAATACAAACAAATATGTATGCAATTTTAGTATGATATTTTTATTTATTAATAAACAAAAAGACTGAACCAAATTGATGCGTGTACTGATTAATGTAATTAACCATCTCGCAAAATTTCGTGAATTGCAACAACTATAATTTATTATCCAAGCTCTAAATAATCGCTACTACGAGCAACTGATCATAAAATGTTTTTCCAATCGCTCAAGCTCCCGAGGATCTACCGATAGGTCGGGTGACGTAATCTTGAAATTCTTTTAGCCGGCGCGGAAATTCCGGAAGGTCGGGTGACGCCACGCCTCTTTGAACCGTGTTTACTTTGGCAGTTATATTCTATATTTATTCGATTCTAAAATAAATTCCCAAAAATTTTGAAAGTTGTTTTAATTTGTATCACTTGGATATGATTTGTATTAGAAAGTGCTGTGAGTGTGACGCTTGAACGGAAGGAAGTCAACCTAACCTAACCAACTGCGTATTTCTAAACTGCGTATTTCTATACTGTGTAGCCGCGAGAGCTCTTTGGCGCGCTGTCTTCGGCGAAGTATTGCGCGCGCAGATTTTGACAGCGCGAAATACCTACTTTAGCAGAAATACCAAGCCTTAACAAATGTGGCAATATCAGATTTTACTTACTAAGTGACATCATGTTTACTTTCTTGCGCTACTTCTTCTTAGTCCCTGGCCCATTACTACCTATTGCCCATAACCTTACCAGTCGAGACGTGTAAAAGTGCTCCTTAAAAGCCTCATCATCATCATTTCAGCCATGTTGATCGATTGGTAGCGGCCTGCGTCCAGCGCTTCCCTGCCACCTTTATGAAGGCCTTATACAGAAGCTCAAAGTTGCACAGCGTGCTATCAGGAGAGGCTATGCTCGGTGTTTCTTTACGAGATCGAATCAGAAATGAGGAGATCCGTAAACGAACTAAAGTCGCTGACATAGCCCGAATTAGCAAGCTGAAGAAGTGGAAGAGTGACAATAATGGACAGGGCACATATTACGCAGAACTTTAAAAGGCCATACTTACAGAAAATTAATTATTTTTACTTTTTTACTTTTTTACTTACTTGCCTTGCCAATCAACCTGGCGAGAATAACCTAACGTTTATATCATTCTTAACATAATATTCTTAATAGCTAATCACAATACCGCAAGCTATAATAAGCTACCGGTTTTCTCTGTTTTAATATAATTTGACTTGACGCATTAGTGGCTTACCGCAAGTCTCTAAAGGCGAGTTTAGACTTGAGCATTTTATCGAGCATATCTATGTAATGCAACGTTCTTACGAATGGTAGGTACAATACAGGTAAAATGTACGACGTTTGGTTCGTGGAAAGGTGAACACTAGAAAATTTTATAGAGCGTTTTTTTGTTGTTCTATTCTCTACTCACCTTTAGTTGTTTCAACAATGCTAAGGCAATTCCGCGTAATATCTAGGCATAGCATTATCGTGAGCTTAAACATAGTCTGTTGTGGGAACCAGAATAATAGAGATCTTTGTTTCTTTAATAGTTTTCAAACAGTGATGTGGGTTTTGAGAACATACAAGTATGTATTCACAGTTGCAGCTAGCTTATGAATACTTATGATGCAATGTTTTTTTTAATTCCATCTTGTCCTTATAATAAATCAAAGATTTCTTTCAAGAGATTTATTGAGATTTTATAGATAGGTACCTAGGTAGGTACAAGAGAGCTTAAAGATACCTTTTGTCTCTAAATCTATATTCCTGAAAAATATAGTATGTTGCCTAGAAATATATTTAGTGCTTTTTAATCACAAGTTTTGCTAGTGTAAGGTTATCATTCCGCTAGTCGGCTAATTCCAATCAGAAATAGAGAAGAGATCCTTAGCTAGCAGAATTGCCATTATAGCATGATCAGCATACAAAAGAAGCTGCAGTGGCAATATTTATAAGGAAGATACTGATACTCTTAAATAATGCGATCTACCGCAATTCTGAGAGAGAAGATTGCAGGAGACTGTTTTAAAGTATTTCAATTCCGTATCGCATATGAAATAACAATTTAAGAATTTGTGTTCAAAATCTAATGCTCTAAACTAAAATACCCACCTGGATAAATATTTTCAGGAAACGTTTAATTTATACGATAGTTTCAACTGATTTATGTAAGAATGCTAATTTCAATAGTAGAGCTCTACAATCTAAAACTATGGATGATGATGCTAGAGCTACCGCTGCTATTTTAAAGCAAATAATAATATACTAAATGAGAATTTAAATTTCACAGATACTACATATAAGGCCAGTCAAATTGCCAATTGTTATACCAAATGAGAATTTAAATCTCACAGACAATACCAATTTGGGTCAGGAATTTTGATTGTGAAAAACCACAGAAGCTATAAGGTATTGCCATAGGATAATAATGTAAAAGCCTAACCACAATAACAGATTTAATTATGGTTTCAAGGTCAACAAAACACAAGCCTATTGCATAGTTATCTAGTAGACAGTGGAAAATTGGAGAGCTACAAATTGAAATTCACCTACCTACTATATTAACAATATTTTAAATTGAAAGATTTTATCATCATCATCATTTCAGCCGCAGGACGTCCAATGCTGAACATAGGCCTCCCCCAATGTTTTCCATAATAATTTAGCGGCCTGCATCCATTGCCCTCCTGCTACCTTTATGAGGTCATCTAAATTATTGAAAGGTTTACCTACCTACTTTTAATTAATAAGAGGCATGTTTTTACTGAATTACAATGGTAATAAATTTTGCAAAAGTTCCAGTATTTTTATTTTTGCAGACTGGATCAGTGTAAATTGTACTGTAAAATATGACTTTGGTATTGGTACGGCCTTAAGAATATTTTCCACTCGAAAAATACTTGAACACTATAAAAAGTATAAAAACACGCGTGTTTTATTTTGCTGCCCATAAAATAACAATAAACAAATTACGAGATACAAACAGACCATCGGGGTCTGAAATAAACTAAGAACTTTATTGCTTTAATTGTGCAAACGGAATATTTACATTGTTAACCTTTAGAATTTCGATAATAATCTACAATTCACCCAGTTACCTAGATTTAAAAATAATTTTGTGGTAAAACACGGCGATTTATATCGTTTTGCGCATAAAGCGTGTGCGCAGACACGCAGGGAAATAAAGGATAAATAAAGGAGGTGAGGCGGCGGCGCGGCGGGCCCGGCGCCCGCGGTCCAGCTGCACTTTTTGCGCAGGCTAGTGATGGTCCCATGCAGACTATCGACTTATCGACAATCCGAGTGGTAGAGTCCTGCTCTAACATAGATATTTTCGTAAAAGTCGAAAGGAAGAGGTAGACGAAGGAAATGTAGGTACTTCATTTTTGTTCTGTAGATCTATAAAGTTTGCTGCAAAACATGTTTAGTCATTCATTCAATAAGTAATTTGCTTCAGTGACTCTTCTTTACCAAACCGTCTTAAAATGATGACACTTATATTTAATTTCAAGATGAAATAACGTAATTTATAATATCAATGAAACTTGTAAAACTTACTTGATTTCGAAAAACTCAAGCATGATACGTGCTGTTAATTCAATGTATAAATAAACTTAAAGAAACATTTTTCTTACTCATAAGTCTCGGTTCATTATTCGTCATCTACCCTATTGTCCAGATAACTGTGTTTTGTTGTTTTTATTTTTAAATATGCCAAGTTAAAATGCATACTATCAAACTAATCGATACTAGGAGCTTTTTATGTAGCGTCACACCACTGGTAAGCAGAGTGTATTGCGCGCGGCTGCGCTTACGCACTTTGAGGCAGGTTTTGTGCATCGCCCGTTTATTGCTCGTTTTTGTGCCACACAGGCGCACTACAGACGGTTCTCTTTTTATAGAAACGAAACTAGCCGAGTTAGACCATGTCCACGAGAAAGTGATATGTTTACCATGGAAATAAATTAGTTTTTATAGTTGTAATGCTCCGTTCAAGTGCAGGTAATTGTTGTTCAGTTAGAAAAAGAGATCGTGCTTCAATAGCAAAAAGTTTAACGCCGTATTCACAAACATTACTATGAGGTCTCACAGAAGTGGACACATAGGGTCATACACGAACCAATCACAGAGCTCTATTCAACGTGCGTTCGATTTGCTGCTTCACTTAAGCAAGCATCGTTTGTGAATACGGGCGTCGGTATCTTGAAACCTGCAAAGCAGTTTTGGTCGTCTGAAAACGAACCTATCCCTATCTTTTAATTTAGTTTACTCGAACAGTAGGGATAAAAGAGTGATAATTTTGGCATGAAAGGTCTTAGAGGTGAATGCTTCTTAACAGGATGTAAAACTGAGGATTGAAATAATAAATAAACAAGACTTTCAAGTTACCTGTCTTTCGTTCGTTGCAATAACGAAACGTCAGCTGTGATGTTCAGACATAACAGTAAATTAACTGTCGATTCGCTATTGTTCTCTTCAATTTTCACTGAATTAACTTTTACAATCTCGACCTTCGAGTAAAAGTTATAAAGCTCACTTCAGCTTAGGAAAACCATTATTGTGTGCCTCGTCCGCGAAGATGATTGTTAAGCTTACTATTGTGAATATAAGAAACTGAATTTCCTTACTATACATACACTCTACTTACACCATTTTGATGCAATGCAGCGACGACGTCCCTAACAATACACCACCTTTCTACTGATTTAAAATAATTGGTTATTGAACGATATGTAATTCCAAATCCAGATATTTAATCTATGCATGTATCTATTATTGTAGTGAGTATAAAGTACTTCATGCTCTTTTCTATACATTTCTGTGCCCATAAAAATCCTGAATTCGTACTTCAAGCTAGTTCATTTGATGTTTGACATGTAGGTGGCTCTAAATGATTTTAGTATTTGAAGCCCTTGCAAGGAAAAGTTCCCATACATACAGCGCAAATTCCTGAAACAACAGATGATTTTGGTTAATACTAGCCATACCACACAGAAAGAAAGAAATACAATATTTGGTTCATAAACCATCAGCTCATCTTACATAAAGAGGGTAAGAAGAAACAATTGTAGTGACAAGCGAAAGCGAGCGTAGCCGGTGACGCGTCGGCGACGCGGCGTCACGGCGACGTCACATCTTTGTAGGCCACTTCCTCCTGTAAGGTCAGGTCTGGACGAATGAGTCACGGGATAAAGAACAATTCGTTTGCCATTCAGTCATTATTAATTAATTAATGCTAAGTACTCTACCCTTTGTCCAGCAGTGGACGTCATTTGGCTGAAACGAACTCTACATTCTAGTTAAGTTGAACTGATTGTGACGAATTTGGGCATAAAGTTAGATTAGAAGACCTATCACTGTCTGTGGTTCTGCAAGCTTAATCGTGAGAAAAATTGAAAGATGGAATAGGGGACCATAGTTTGTATGGAGAACCTGTCCTTTTTTGTCGGGGTAAAGTGCATACCTATCCTGCGCTGACAGGCTAGCTTATGTGAGCCCCACCAAGTCAGAAGGACCAGGCATATCCACTAAAAGACCCCTCTGGTGCTCCGTCAATCGCCTCAAGTGGGAAGGAACTGTTGGATTCCGGACAAACCCTTACTACTACAGTCTATCCCAAGACCCTACAAGCCCCCCAAAAGGGGGACCAACCTATCAAGTTTAAAATATTTCTGCAAACTATTTACTGTCATTAATATTTAAAGCAACACCAATCTAGAGTCAGACAATTGATCAGACTTAATCGTAAGCATCTGATTTATAATCCACTTGTCAATATCTGACATCGCCCAATAAAGCCATCAACACAAAAATCGAGTCAAATGATCCATAGCAGTTTTGACGCGCGCAGACGAGATTCGTCCTTCCGTGCGCAGGAGTGGGCGCAGTGCGTTGACACCGCGTGTTATTGATCCAAATCGATCGATCCATGAATACAGAACGGGCCATTTGGAACACGGACGTTTGACTACGTCTAATTAATGACCCGTTTTATTTTTAACTTTCGACCGGAGTTTACACCATGGAATTAGGAACACCACAAAAACAGCCATTGAATGAAGACCAATTTTAGTATCCGAATTAAATTAACTGCGTATTTTAAGCTAAGCATGAGACTATCTGTGTGATAACTTTCATCAAAATCTAATCAACAGTTTTTTCATGAAACAGCGACAAACATACAGATTTCTTCCGTTTTCCTTACATAAATCTGTAAGGATCGGTACGTGTGAGGTAATTAGGAGTCATTTCTTGGAAGACCGTCGCTCATTAATCGGTCACGAGTTGTTGACCTTTGTCAAATAAGACGATTTATTCCTGAGTTAGAAGATCGCACATGTTACGCTCGATTTATTGCTAAAGTTGTACGGACGTTGTACGGTTTCACAAATTGTTAAATTGATAACTGTAAAAAGTACTTCTTTTTATTTACGTCTCTATGGCGTAGTAGGTACCTACAGAAATGATCTCTCGTCAGAAGCTCTGGGTTTAATCCGGGTTCACAAAATTGTATGGTCACGTTGCCTTTTGTTCCTAGTTTAGTTATAAAATTATGTTAATAATCATTGTTGTATTGTTTTCACATCCTGCTCTCGCAGCTATCAGGACATTGGTTGGTTTATTTTTTTATTAAATCTCTCTAATTAGTAACCAAGATAATGCGTTGCTAATTGGATAATTATTGACGATCCCTAAATAGCTCCTACACTCTAACATCTGCCTGTGCATTTAATAAAATGTACGCTTTGTTGCAACAAGAGACAAACAAGAGATGGATTCTTTGAAGTTTACAGAATATTTTCGAATACAAAGTCAGAAACCTAACATTTCACAAAAGCCCTTGGCCCTTTTGTCGTCGTTACCTGCCCCTTCCTATCATCTAAAAATAAATTAGTTTCACGGTAGATAAACACAACACCGTCTTAACTCAAAAACGGGTCCCTTCTTGAGAGAATCTCTACATTTAGGTGTCTCCTTAAACCGGTCGGCTTATAGAAGCGCCGGCGCACGATTCCGTCGTATTCGCTGTCAGTTCTGGCGCATCGATCGACGTAACCGCACGCCCGTTTTGTATAGATCTTTATTGATCGCTCAAATAGATCCCTTTTGTGTACAGTGGAACCACGCGTTACAGTGTTATCAATAAAAGAGTGATTAAAGTTTATGTTCTTGTGACCCGTTACCATTTCGCCCTTGCAAGGTTTGTATTTTTGTTATCTATAATAATTTAAACCCATTAAATTATCAATTTAGTTACGAGTGATAGTGGTTTGTGCGACATGTGGATAGTCGAATCAGTTAATTCCATTCTAACAACAAACATTAAAACTAGGATTTACCACATGACTAAAAAGAATAAATATTTTAGCATGCAGCTATTACAAAAATAAACAGAATTTGAGTCATCTATTCGTCTGTCACGATGATTCAAATACAGCTTTTCCCAACGCAATCATCTTATAGGGACCTGACATTGATTTACTGTGCGTTCAGATAAGTATGTCAACAATACTATCACAAATTATGTAACCGTCAAGCGATAAATATTAATATTGAATTATTAGGTTCACGGGGTATCTCAAAGGTCACGCCGGTCGACCTACTAAATTTCGATAAAATATTAACAAAATTATCAACGTAATCAATAACATCAAAAGTGTTATCAAAACTGATTCTATTAATCTTAAAAACATAGTTATGTTATGTCTGTTTCTATAATTTGCCGGATTTAAGGCTTTACTAAACTCTATTTAAATTAAGTCTTCTGATCTTCTTCATATTCTTTACGATTTGTTAAAAAAAAACCTAGTTCCGTATTGCCCAAATTCACAAATGGAATGAATTTCACTCTTGTTTCCCTCAGTGATTGTATCATCATTAGACAAAACATTAGATAAGGTTCCTTAAGTAATTTAACTGTGATAATATTGTCATAATGTCATAAAACTACAACTCAAACTATGATCCTACTTGTACATAGATATTTGGGATGCGTAGTACCAACTACTAATTATTCTAGCGACAACGGATAATTTGCCTAGTACCTACTACACGCAAATATTTATAACGTGACTGAAGATTAAAAAAATCATTATTGTCAATATGCGTCTTTTATCAATTGAAATGAAAACCCAGAAGCTGAACTAATATTTTATCAATGAAAAGCCAAGATTACGAGTGTTATCGGAGGAAATAGTTGAACTGGATAAAAAAAACTCTACAGGTTTTATCTACGAATAATAGACGTTTTGTAACGTTGATAACAACGTTATCATTAAATAGCATTTAGATAAAGGCTTCATCCTAAACACACTGAAGTAAATAACGCAATACATAATGACAGAGATAGTTAACTTATATAAACACGCTTTTGTTATGTAGAAAACAATTAGTAATCCTGTTTAATTAACTTAATTTATCTAATACAATAAATAAACAGTGAAGCGATAATATATCAAATTTAATTAATTGAATTAATTAACATTCTAGATACGACGAATAATCAATTAAGATTCTCACTAATTCCAAAACACATCGCAAATAATTAGTGAGTTATTTACTATTGAAAGTGATAATTCAAATTAATTAAATATGATAACGTTAAAAATTTAGAATCTTTTAACGTTTGAATAAAAAGTAAGACAAGATAATACTTGCCTGACTCTACATTAACGCAAAAAAATCTCTAAGGAAAGGTCTCTACTACTTTCAATTAAGGCTACAAAAACGTCATTATTAATAAATAGGACCTCTGAATCAAAAACCCATGAAATAAAACGCTTAGCACGAATATATTGTCACGTGTCCCAAAATCTAAGTGTCAGTAATCCTAATAATAAGTATGAACTCGTATTTGATTTCAAACATAAATGACTCATAAACAGTGAGGTTGATTACACGAGTTTTTCCGAGGTACACAGTCACACCTACTTAAAAAGAGCCTTTGGGGGGCCAAATTTTCCCAAAACATCGCGGATGTTTTGCTTAACTCTGCTTGAAGCCCCAAAAATCAAACCCTAAAATGTTTGAATTTGAGTTGACTTTAGAGAATCCTATCGTACTCGTACTAATAATAAATGCGAAAGTTTGGATGTCTCGATGTCTGGATGTTTGTTACTCTTTCACGCAAAAACTAGGTACTCAACGAATTTTGATAAAACTTTACAGCATTATTTTTTGTAATCCAGAATAACGTATAGGCTATAATTTATGACGATCTGTGACAAAAGAAATTTCACGCGGGTGAAGCCGCGGACAAAAGCTAGTAGTTTCATAAACATACCAAACCACTAATTAACATTTTTATCACGTTTCGGTAGCGTTATGTAAGCGTTATCACCGCAGGCCATGAATCACTGTTGACTCAAAGCGTTTTGCTAAGCAGTGGGCCGAGTGTTTCCCGAACTAACATTTGAGCAGAGCAACTGATATTAATATCAGAGACTAACTACAACCCGTGTCTAATTCATACGGTCCCCCAACATGGCACACGTATCAATACTAGGGTCATGGTTCGGTTTGTTTGGATGATATTTTGGTTTTGGGCAGACAATTTAATGTCCTATTGTATTGAAATTGTTTACATTAGTTGACGGGAAGACCATGATAATAATCTATCATGAGATTTACGGCATCAAAAAGGTCTATTGTATAATATTTTTCCATTTAGGTATATGGTATTGTAGCTATTTAAAATTTTTGATTTGATTCATTGACAATTTTGCCCCTTTGCATGAAGTTCAGATTTTCTGTTTATTTGTAGTCTAATGTAGGTAGGTCCAAACCAAGTTAATTTTCTTCTTCAAATTCAATTTGATGATATCAGTAAATTGTAAGTCCACAAGAAAAATGCCATACACTTCTTTCAAAGTATCATTAAAGTATAAAATGCTACCCATGACATAAAATACGGTCTTTGAAAGAGCAATAACTCAGGAACTAGTTATAGCCCTACAGGGGCCATAAAACACCTGCCTTTAACATAATAAAGTAATTTGTTTTGAACTCTTTTGTAATGTAAATAAAACACTTCATTATACTTTACTGAAGATTATGGTGTAAGTTTAAACCTTTATTGGTGCTCAAAAGTACTTTCAATTTGCATCCTCAAAATTAAAAAATGTTATCATAAATTGTATTTGCAATGAAGTCAAATTCTTCTCGAAAATGAAACTCTAACGCCCGTATTCACAAACATTACTATGAGATCTCACAGTGCGCGTGGATGCACCGGATAACACATGAACCAGTCACAGAGCTCAATTCAAAACTGTGCCTTCGATTTGCTGCTTCACTTAAGCTAGCATCGTTTGTGAGTACGGGCGTAGTGTAAGTGTACTAGCATAAAGAAGTTTCTACCAACATTGTATTTTTATTTAACTGAACGTATATTTGATTGGCTATCTCACCTGATGTTAAACGATAATGAGCCTTGGGATTTAAAAAGATCTTGTAATAAACTAATATTAGCAGCTATTGTAGCTTCTTCTTTATAGACTGGCTTGACAGTTATGCTCTCCCGCGCAACTCTATGTGAACCGTCTCTATCATAGTGTAGCTGTTCATTTCAGAAACATCTTGTCATTCAGGAAAATGAACCTTATGCACTTTGCTGAAAGTGCACCTGTCCACATGTGTTGAATACACGTGTGTAACTCGAAAAGTAAAAAATATTTTCTATATTATTAATCCAACTGATGAAATGGCTTAAAAATAAAAGTGCATGTGAAAAAGCGCGATAATGCAAAAGATATCAAGTTAAAATGCAGACAAAACAATTGTAAATATACAAAATCTCAGAAATGAAAACAGTATTACATTAAACATTATTTAATATTTACATCTTTGAATTTATAAGTCCACCTACCTGTACCCATAACTACTTATTTCGCACCTGATTTCCCATCGATTATGTAACCATGGTGAATCTTCCCATCGTCATCGTTACCTTTAGACACACCATTGGAGCTTTCGCTCGTTGAACGGTCCCTTGTGAGCTTTTTATCAAGTTCGAGCTTCCGCTACTCGAGCACCGGATGGTAAAGATTAAATTTTGAGAGCGGTTCCGACTCAGCAAAAAATTTTTTGCTTTCTTCTTTGAGCTTTTGTAAGCTTGCCCATGTTTATGTGATACCAGATTTTAAAACTTTGATTGTGGCTATAGGAAATTAGATAATAGGTATTGTCTTGCGGCTAAATGACGGAATACGGAAGTTTAACGGTGAGATTGGAATCAAATTTAATCAAAAAAATAATTGCACTCAATTTTTGATGATCTGTAAGATTCATCCTTGTATTAACGAGTAAACAAACTGGTGATTTTATTATATGTAGGTATTTCATCACGAATGTAGTGCAAAACACCTTTCAGTAGCTTATCAGTTATTCACATTATAGCACGTTGCAATCTGATAATATCCCAGCTTTAAGCAATAATGTTTACAATATTGCAAATCCTAAACATCTTTTTCTGTTTGCTTGAAACATTGTTGAAAATACTTATACAGCTTGTGCATCCTTGAAAGATTATAAAGTACAGCATATGCATCCGCAATTTGGAGCAATAACAGTAAAATTAGTAATTTGTACCCGATTGGCGTGCCACTGGCAACAGTGGCAACCTATAGCTTAAAGACAATATCAACCCGTTTAGGCATGTCATGAAATCCGATCGACCAATTAAGGCATCTGAAACTGTTGCATCGAATACGAAACTATAGTTATGGTATGTGCCATAAGTTTGCTAATGCTAACCGACTTTCTAGATATTACACCATATTTACATTATATCCTACGTGCTATGAATGAGGCAACGGTTTTTATCAGGGTTTGCTTGCAATAGTTATCACGAGTTCTCTATTTCTATGGGATAAAGAGCATTTTAACCCAGCACTGTCCGGGAGTTGCGTACGCGCAGGTATCAAGTAAACAAGAGGATGTGCGCATGACTCGTTCCAATTTTAAAAATTGCCGGGGAATGTCGTAATTTCACGAAGAAATACGTTTCTTGTGACAGACAGCTGTTTTCTTCACGTTTTGTTTTATCTTCTTGTGGTGTTTAATAAAATTATCGAAGATTGAAATATGTCAACCCAATACTTTAGAGAAAAGGGACTAGAGTAAAGGACAGTTAGTGGTTGATGTAAAAACTTCTTATGGTCGAAACGAAGTCGACATTTTTAAATATAAATGGGTTAGATCTGCTAAAAAGAGCCCTTTGAATCGAAGTAAGTATCATCTCAGGCGCTCATTACTATGATATGAATATATGATGCTTTGATATTAGATGATGTAACAAGGGCGATGTGACTAATGAATGTGGAAGGCGGTCCCTTTGATTGTGTTCTGTTTGCTCAGTTTGATGGGCATGAGAATTGTCTAATTGACGTCGAAGGGGACGCGGCGATAAATTGGGAACATGTACGCTCATGTCAATTTGCTGCGTGAATTTGTAATTTTAATGATATGAATTGAATGTGACCATTATTATATTTTCTTTAACAGTCATAATAATCCAACAAAAGCCAAAAATGATACATATAGAATATAGTGTTTCTAGCGCTTAATCAGTATGGAAGCGGCACGGGAGGGTGATTTTGTGATGGCCAAACGTCAGGGAGACTTCAGATTTGCCCTGTCACATCATAATAATGTCAATGTCAATCCTCCTGTGCCGCTCTCATACCTCAGACAGTGACTGAGTTAACCGCTAACTTTATAATAATAATATGCAATGACTGTAAATGCTTTTTGAAATTATGAATTTTGATTATCATATTTCCATTGACATAATTATATGTAGAATCTATACTAATATTATAAATGCGAAAGTAACTCTGTCTGTCGGTGGGTCTATCTGTTTGTCTCGTTTTTACGCCTAAACCACTAAACCGATTTTGATGAAATTTGGCATAGAGATAGTTTGAGTCCCGGGAAAGGACATAGGATAGTTTTTATCCCGATTTTTGAAACAGGGACGCGCGTGATAAAGTTTTTCTGTGACAGACAAAATTCCACGCGGGCGAAGCCGCGGACGGAAAGCTAGTTTAATATAAATGACCCCAAGTAAATGCCAAAGTGATGTTGATTATACCAGCATGACTAAAACCTTTTAGCTTAATGCGATATAAGTGCTCAATATAATTCAATCTAACACCAACCGATTCCTGAATCTGGGTCACCATGTACCCGATTTCCACAATCATTTAATTCGTTGAATAGCACAATAAAGTGCACGTTAGTACTGCCATTGTTATCTCTGATGATTCAACGTCAGCAATTCATGGCTAGTGTAAGCTGACCTCCCCTGCTTTCCCCGTTGCTCTACATTTAAATGCTGCAAAATGCAAATGCATTGAAGATCAGAGTTCACCACATTCTGGTCACGTTTGACCTCACGTCGCATCATGATATCATCAGGTCCCGACCTTCAGCGCGCTACAAATATGTCATGGGATTGTATGGAATGATGGGCACCGTGAAATTCGTTTTGATACAGTTATCAAGACGCTTATCTGAGAATATCCCGATGGCGCAAAGGTCATGAGCGTGGCATTGAATATCAAACAGAAAGAATGGATCAAGATTGTTGACGTAGGTTATTTGGATTTTGGACTTGGAAATCTTTTCTGTTACAAATGATTCACAAATACAGGTTAGTTTAGTTAGGTGAATATCTTCTATTAAAATATTATTTGGCCTACCTACCTAAGTATTGCTTACTTTGTTCCAAAGTACTTGACACTTTATTGACTCTACCATACTATCTCTTAGTTTAAACGTTAAAACATTATGTGTATTCAAAGTACATTTTTAATTGTAGTCACTTTTGGTCTATTATCATTAATTTCAGCGATGTAATCCCCTTTAGTTGGTTGATTGCGGTGCAGTCCTGTTGTCCCCCCTGCTTGGCCCCCCTGGGGGAGCCAACAGGATTTCGAAATCCTGTTGTCCCCCCTGGCTAGGGGAGACAACAGGACTGGATTTTCAATCAATGATTTGAGGACTGTTGTCCCCCCTGGCAAACATTGAGTATTTAGAAGCCATATACTTAATAATATGTATTTTTATAACTTTTAAGATGAACTGAAAATGGAGTACCTGACTGAATGTCATACTTATTGCCAAACTAAATACCTAAACGAATGTCAAATAATAAATAACATTTTGTTAACGAAAAAAATATAAGTTGTTGGTACCGGCAGTACCGGTATCCGAAAATCTTTATGAATTATTCCTACTAAATTAATATTAAGTAAATGCGAAAAACTTTATCTGTCTGTCTGTTACGAATTCACGCCTAAACTATTAAACCGATTTTGATATTTGGTAAAGAGATAGTTTTGAGTCCCGGGAAAGGACGTGGGATAGTTTTTATGCCAGTTTTTGAAACAGGAAGGCGCTCTTATATTTTTTTCTGTGACAGACAAAATTTTACGCAGACAAAGCCGTGGGCAAAAGCTAAGTTAAAGATATGCTATTCTCATGTATAAAAAATATTATCTTCTGTAAAGTTTACTAAAAATCCGTTTAGTAGTTTTTAAATACGTGAAAGAGTACCAAACATCCATACTCACTAACTTTGACATTTATAATATTAGTGGGTAGGACGCTAAAACTGCATAATTTTAAATTAATCATAATATTCAACACTTGCTCAGTGATTCAACAAGCGACCGCCCGCGACATCGTATGCGTGGAATCCGTTTTGAAATTTCGTAAAATTCTATTATATCCTTCTTATTATTTCATATACTTAAATAAATAGTTAAATAAAACCCGTTCTTGGCAGATGTCTACACTCTATAAGGAACCTACCTGCCAAATTTTAAGTTTGTAGGTGTCAGTATCGGCACCAACAACTTATATTTTTCGTTATCAAAATGGTAATTATTATTTAACAAACGGTTAGGTAACAGTTTGGCAATTTGGCATTCAGTCAAGTACTTCAGTATTTAAAAAAATATTTTATACAAATAATATATGGCTTTTAAATCATGTTTGCCAGGGGGGACAACAGTCCTCAAATCATTGATTAAAAATCTAGTCCTGTTGTCTCCCCTAGCCAGGGGGGACAACAGGATTTCGAAATCCTGTTGGCTCCCCCAGGGGGGCCAACCAGGGGGGACAACAGGACTGCACCGTTGATTGCAACAATTAATCGCAATTGGACGGAATTCGTTTCATTTCCTACTCTAACTTGTCTAATTGATGTAACTTGTTTGGGAATAAAATAGAGCCGCATTTTTTGAATCTTGACTACATTTCACTATGTCGAAATTCTCATATGCATACCAATTCCTTTAATCTGTCGCTTACTTCATCGGCCAGTCAGAAATAGAAACTACGTGTTAGTTGCTTAATTAACACAATCGTTGATTGTAACCAAAAGGTAGAGCAGTAGATTTTCTTAGGCTGAGTTGAACCATCTTACTTCTTCTTCTTCTTCTTTTATTTTGGCCACAACTTAGTTTTGAGAACCATGATTTCGCCAATGTCACGTAATCAGCTTTGACAAAGTTTACAGGGTTTATAAAATTCAAAAATGTTTAAGTTTAAAATGTTAAGCTAAATTATTTGTGTGAGTAACCATCTTACTTTAACTTTGACAAACATTAAACAATCTGTCAAACTCAATACAAAAACCACCGGTTATCGTTTATAGTTACCGTTAAAGTTTGGTGGTGCAACTCAGCCTTAATTTTGGGTTTGATGATTCCTTTTATTCGAGCCCGAAAATAAAAATATAGACACGTTAGTACATTTTGACTTTGCTTTAGAAGTAAGGGAGTGTGTGGTCAGATTTTTTAATAAAATAAAATAGTTGTAGTATATAATAGTCTTTCTAAATTAGGAATGAAAATGAAACTTGCTGTTAAGTAAATCTGGTCGATTTTCCTTAACATCAAGCATGTGCTGAATGTAAATTCAACATTGCGCACGCTTCGCCGAAACTGCCAGGATGCGGACTGTAATAACTGACGTATTTGAATTAGCATAATAATAATAAGGCATCGTTCTAATAGACAAATATGAAACAAAGTTTGATGGACTGTTATTACTTTTCTGAAATTGGTACTTACTTCAATGATATTATAAGGAATTTAAAATACAAGACTTAGTTAAGGTCCTATTTCCCCTAGATGGGGTAGAGGGCGTCCACAACAGTCCACCATCGCGTTCGGTCTTGAGCTTCGCGTTATATAAGTATATGAGTAAGTAGGTAGTAATCATACATCAGTAGGTCGTAGGTAAGTTATGTCACATGGTGCTTTGCCCTTCTTCATGTGGGATTTGAAATTTTGAATTTTGAACTAGCAACTATTGGCTTTCGTTAAACTGTTAGTCCGTTAGAACCACTTTACTTCGTCATCGCGTCAGTTAAAATTTAACCAAAGCACGAAAAATTACCATAGCAACATTATTTGCATTTTTCCACAAAGTCTGACAGATTCCAACATGCTTCTTTAATACTGGTCCAAGGTAATTTTTGTAGATGTATGCTAATATTTGCGAAGAAAGAATGATTGTTTATTTTCTCAAGGTCCACGGTCTACACAAGTTTATAATGTATTAATAGGTAAAAGAAGTTTTGTAAATAAAATGAGAAATGGAGCATACAACATTTGATTAAACAAATGAGTACCTACAGCTATTTTACAGATCTTTTGACTTTGAGATTTCTTTATAAGAAACTGTGGCGGGACAAATCTTGGGAGAGCCAGAAGGTTTCAGAGCGGCTTGCCCAAAATATACCTTGCCCTACCACCACTTCAGGACAACATAAAATACCAGATGTTACACTTCGCTCCGTACATATTTTTCTATGTACAGCAAATGGACAGTCGGTTATTATGCAAAGCGATTGTCAACTGTCTCTGACGTACGCGTCGGCGCGCTAGGAACGTGCGCACGCGTCGCCGGGTGATTCTTATCAATTGCACTTAATGCTCCTCATAGACATTTTTTGTAAGATGGATTCCTGTAAACGTCAGTGTTTGTAAACATTCGATGTAGAGGTCGAAACTTCGAATCGATTATGTCACTTACATTACATCCACTAATTCGCACCTTAGTTAAGAAATTAAGACGTTATTTAGAATGTGAATTAAACCATCAACAATTTATTTGTTACCTACCTCGTTTCCTTGTGCAATCATCATCCTTTGTGACAAAAATCAGTCATTTAGTCTAGCAGAAACTGAAAAATCATTGACATGTAGGTAGGTATTTCATTTAGCAGAGACTAGTACCCTAAGTTAATTTATTTGAACGCTAGTTGTATTTGCATTGTATTAATCAGGCAAACGTGTGCAATCAATTACATGGCTCTTTGTGTCTCAAAACACGGAAACTGCAGGCGCAGCATACGAAACACTACTTACTTGGTTACTTAAAGAGGCAAAAATATTTGTCGTTGGTTTTAAACCTTAAAACAAGTTACTAAAGTTCATAATTTGGCAACAAAATGTTTGCAGAACCGTCTTTATGGTGGTCTTTAGATTATCACAAACCTTAGCTATATAGATTTTTTCGGTTACCTACTCCCAGGGGTTGCCGATTTTTAAAAGAGAAAATAATCATATTTGGAATATGAGAGATAATCCTTGTATCGCGAACGAAATCTTGATACTTCATAATCATGACTGACACTTGAAAAACTACACATAAAGCCAAAATAGCCTGATGGGGCTTCGACCGTATTTTTCCTTTTGAAAGCCCAAAAACCCAGGAACAAAATCATTCCATAATTATTTTGTAAGTTCATGTGGGGGTTATCAAAATCTCTTCTCGTGAGTCAAAACCCAGGAAAAAATATATGCCTTAATTCTTTAAGATAATTTGGGGTATCGAATTAATGATCGATAAATGAATATCGATTGCCTCTACACATCGATATTCATTACATCCAGAAAGCCAGCATACCGGAGCCAGCGGGGAACAAATTGTGTGCGTGCGTGTCACATGCTAATAAGGCCGGCCACGCACGGCCCGTTAGGGTCCAGCCCAATTAAAAGGATAACGGTGAGGCTGCGCAAGCGCACGGGCAGGACCAGTGGGGAAGTGGGTTTGGAAACTGGGACAAAAAATAACAGGTGTGGTCTAAAATCCGAATACTTTGTTTAGCTTAAACACTGGGTACCTACCTACATTTTTTGCTTAGATATGAAACTTCTATCGTGACATTTATAAATTAAATAATTTAAAAAAATGCGTTTTGGTAGGTTGAAAAAAGCCAAAAATTGCCAATTACGAGTCTTCTCGTCGAAGATCTCTACTTCTTTACATAGGGCACTTTTTACACGTCATAAGTACCTTAATTATGTAGTAAGTGATTTTATGATGTTTTGTGGACTTACTTTAACATTAAGATCACTGTTTACAATGATTTAAGTCTGTAAGGAAAATGACAAATAATCGCTTTTCTTCAAGTTTGTGTCAAGCCTCAAAAATACTTGAAACAGTTCAAATAAATGCAACTTATGCTTTCCTTAAACGAAAATCTATAATATTTACCATATTTTATATATCCTGAAAGTTTTATTCAATCGTCTCAGTGTGCACAACACCCGTCGACCGTTGCCATTACGGAGCATATGGCAATATCGTTAACGCAAAACGTGTGTCGTGACGTCATAGGATATGCTAATGGCCATCGGTAGCCTTAGCATTGCGTTAATTATGTCTTAATTTACTAATAAGAGTATTACATGTTTTTTGTTGAAAGAAAATTTGACCCCCCCGTTGAGTTAGTTCGCTAGAAAGTTAAAAAGCTAGACATAAATTTCAACTTCTATTTATTGGTGATCGGATAGTAGGCGATTGATGATGATGATGTTGATGAGTGTCGTCAACTAATCACCGAATTTAACGACACTAAAAGTAAATTAAAAATTAATTTAAAACGGACAGAAAGAATGCATTCAATTGACCATGTCAATCATATTAATGTTTAAGTCTAATGTTGTCAGTGACTTTTGGTTCTTAATCCTAGTCGCCTCTTATTTAATGTTTATGATGATAAAAAAAGGTTATGAAGTTTCTTTAGTAAAAACAAGTCCCCTTGTCAGTCACTAATTTTTATGTTATCAGACCTCAAAACAATTAAGGACAGTTCCCAGAACAACCCTTTCTTATCTAATCTTAATGCATACTGAATGTGTCACTCTTCCCTTTCCTACAAGAATTTATGACTTAATATACTTTGTTTGCTTAAAAAAAGGGTTTGATGGAAACCCTAATAAAATTGGAGCTAGATGACAAAATATTGATATCAGATCAACTCTATAAGATATAGAAATTATTTTTGACGGTGCAGCTTCGTCTTTTCGACAGCTCCATCTTTTGCAACCACAATCGTTTTAATTAAATCAGTATTTTACTAATTTCTCCAAAATCCGATCATGATAATCATGATTACATTCAAACCTAGCAGCTTATCTATTTATAGCCATCCAAATTCCCTCCAAATATGTATCTCTAATATGCCAATAAAGTGTGTAAACTGCGTAGGCATAGACCACCAATGCTCAGAAGCATTGACCATAGAGCAGACACGTGGTCTCGTTTGTCTATGACGATGAGTGTTGACAGTGACCACAATGCCGCCCACTGGGCAAGCCCACCAAAGGCAACGTGCTTTCGATGGTATTTTTTCTATAGAATATGTTTATGAATGGAAGATGCTTTTATGGAATGAATTAGAACCGAATAAGGGCGTTGATACGAAAAATAGTCACTATTGTGAAAACATTAAACTCCTTATAGAAACAGAAGTACAGAACGCCACACACAAACTGTCAATCACAAGAAATATAAAAGTTGGAAACCAGAATTTAAATTCACTACAATTAAAAAATTTGCAAGATCATTAAACGCATAATACAAAACTAGAATTGTCAATCAGAATATTTTTTACAAAGAACAATAACAAGGATACTCGTACAAGACAATACATAAAAGTGTAGGAAGCCTGCAACCAGAATGGATCCCGTGCCCCTGATTTGTATTAATGTAAACAATGATGTCGTTAAACTGGTTCGAACCAGATTTATCCAGAATGCCACAAAAAAGGGACAGAACGCTTCTACTGTTTCTGTTTTTTCACCGTCTCCAGTTTACGGTAAAAAGTTTGTTTGTTTATTGTGTCCTTTTTGATGGATTTTGAATCATATTATCTTTTTCTTAATTAGTATTGAATCAATTATATTGTACTTACTATTACTTTTACTACTAAAGGTTTCTTAGAAAATTTCATTGCTTCATTCTTCACCAGAAGCTTCAATAACCAAAGTCTTCCTAAACCACGTGATAGCTATTTCTACCTCTATTTTAGGGAAGATCGATGACTACCGTAACCTGACCTTTCTGCTCTGCTCAATCTCAAATTCTGGCGGATCTATTTTTACTGGTTTTTGGTTTCTCTAACCAAGACATGTAGTTACTTAGACATGGGGTTCAATAAGGGCTCAACGGAAACTGGTTTGTTTTAAAGGTTTAGAAAACCAATTTGTCTGTCTGTCAACTGGATAAGGGATATATTTAGTGCCCTTGACGTCTGTAAGTAGATTTAGTACTGTGTCGTCGGCTCCATACTTAGAACTAATTAAGTTACTAGTTAACTCAGTAAAAGCAATTTTCTGTAAAGCATATTATTTTACGACTAACTGGTTGTTGGGATGGTCATTATTCATTTTTTCATACAAAAATAAATATGTACACACATTTCAAGTTAGCATAATGTGACGCTATAATGGAATATACATTTACACGTGTTTGTTATAAGTTTCTCATAAACAAATTCAAATCGTAAATAGCAATTTGCAGCCAAACAGCTACGCAATTATAGGAACATCACGATAACAAAATAAAAGTTTACCTTATAGACTCACTCTATTTATCCAATCTGACGGATCCTCCCACTCGGTCTCGATTGCCTTGCAAGGTTGGACTAGTTGTACTACAGTAGTACGTCCTATAAAGTCGTTAAAGCCAAGTTTACATACACGTAAACAAAAAATACACACATAAAATCGTTTACTACAGACACACCCGAATTTGTGGCTCTATAAATTGTTTCCTTCGCCAGATGTTCCGTAAGCCCCCCATAAAAAGTAAACGGCTCTTAAATTCGTGCGTTGACGGAGAAATCCTCTACGGCGGCTGCGACCTTGAACGTGACAAAACGACAGGATTCGAAATTTAAAAATAATTTCAAATTTAGAACGCGAGTTCCCGCGGCGCTTCACTAACGGCCCGTTTAAATTTAGAACACGTTCTATTCTCGACCAGTGAACTCCCGGCCGATGGTTTCTTATTGTTTTTGCCAGCCAGTTATGCCAGTGTTTCGTTTATTTACGATCTTTGTGTTTATTCCTCCTTAGTTTTTAATTGTTCATTATTTTAATGGCCAGTAGTAACTGCTCACTTTTCAAAGCTTGTCGTTAATAACATAGTATTAACGATAACTTTACTAAGTAGTTACATTTCGTATACAAATAGCTAATGCCCTTACAGAGCAGTATTCATATCTAAACAAACATAAGGCCGTGTTTACACAAGTAATACTCACTGAAACAAGGCAGAGTATTCGGTTTCACTCATGTCACTTTTTGACGGGTCCCAAACGTGTTATTATTAGCTGTTATCTAGAAGTTCAGTTCAATAGACTGTTTCTGATCCATATTACAATATCTTTAAGAATCAGTTTTGGTTAACGCATTAAGCTCATTTGGTAGTTTATTTGATTTTAAATGATATTTAAGGAAATATCTTTTATTTTACTAATGAACACAAAATAGCTTATAAATACTTAATATAAATTCTTACCTGCTGGTTGCTTTGGGTCAGAGTATGCATGACCAAAACAAAAAAAAAGAACTGTCCACTTTTTTTTTCAATAATATTGCGTGCGTTGACATTTTAACATACCTAATTAATTTAATCTTTCTGTCACGATCAGATTGAGGTAGTTAATAAAGACTTTTAATGTTAAATCTTAAACAATACTTTAATTGCATTTGATCATTCTCAAGCAATAGCATTCGCAATTTGTTAGAAAGTATCATTTGACTTCCATTCCAAGGTAATAATGAAACAAAAGTTAATAAAAACTAAAACAAAGATCAACAAACCACTTTCACTCGTTTTATTTGATTACTTTTGACGCAACTTTCTAATAATTATGTTGTCTTTGGAATTTCATCAAGTGTAAAAAAGCTATTATATTAAAACTCGTTGGGTTTTTATTCCATTTTCAAATTTAAAAAAAAAAAAAAAAGCTAAATTTCTGAATTACTTTATTTTTCGTTCTATTTTCAAACTTTTTTTTCGAATGACTTTAGTGACGTTGTTTTTTTCTTTTCAAGGTTGACACGGCTTTGGTTTTTGAAAATGAGTGCATTAGTGTTTGTCAAGTGAGTGAGTAGTTTGTGACGCGCTAGTGTGTACCCGCCACGATTCCGGACTACGCGGCCCTTGAAGGCCAGATGGGTATGTTATTAAATATTTGCCTTCATTTGAGTCTATTGTCTATGACTCTATGATATCATTTATGAAGCTCGTCTATGGTATCATTATAAAGTTTGAGATCTCAATTGTTGGGATTAATTAATCTACTATAATTGTTTGTTGATAATCAAAGGCTAGGTTTTTGTTCAGTCAGTCCTCATGCGTGTTACACGAGAATGCTTCAGTAATTAGGTACGTAACTAATTACTAACATAAATACGAAGTTTATTATGATCACTTTTATTATAGCTATTACCTTCGCGTTCTAACAGTAACTTTATTACTTTTACTATGATACCATATCATAGTTATTAATATTGGCGTTCTAGGTAAATACTTACTTTTAGCAACAGAGGGGATTTTAGCTTTACATGTAGTCAGTTAAAATGAGGATAATAATTCTAACAATAACTTAAACACTTGAGATTCGTTTAAAATCTTAGATCTCCACAAGACTTTTTGTGAGGAACAATCGTATTCAAAATGTCAAATTGAATGTCCATTGTTCGCCAAGAAAAAGTTCTGACAGTCGAAAAAGTGCCTTTTCTGCTTACAATATTGAGTTCAATTTACTCCGAGTCCACATTTTATTTGGTGATGTTTAAAAATTGTAGCTGCATTGAAAACGATTTTAATTTTAAAGCTATAGAGCTCCGTTTTCTTTGAACTTGCAGTAGCAGTGTTCCTGTCATTAGTTTTTATGTCTGCATATGTATGCTGTTTTAACCCTAAAGCATTCACATTTAGGGTTGATATTTGGGAATTGCTGAAAACGCTATTACAGAAGCGTATTGTACCTATATCACATTATGATCAGTTCGGTACGTGAGCTGAATATTCTTTGATGGGTTCTTTAAATGATAAATAAACCAACAAGCATAGATTATGTATTTTCGTTTTCAAGCTCATAATCTTCACGTCTAAAGAACTATGATATTTCGACTAATTTTCACTATGTCATTTTAGTTACTTTTTGCTGAAAGAGTGTCAGCTCTGCATGTTTTCATTCCATAGTTTAATAAACAAAATGTTATAATACGGAAGTTTACGGAACCCTATCATGTGTAGTCAAGGTCCTTCTTTCTTTATGAAAATGTCCGAAGTGTTTTATAGACCTTGTTGAGAACAATAGGCTAAAATAAAGGAAATAAAAAATGATTTTTATTGATTTTAGAATAACTTCATTCACTATGGTTCATTTAAAAATTTGAATTTAAGCGTTAAAAACAAACGATAAACGTATCAACTTTAAAAAGTAGTGTGTTTTTAATTAATTAAATTAGCATAAAAATTAAATATCAATATTTTTGTGAAGTTACAAAATGAATTTTGAAAGAGAATATCATAAAAGCTCACTGACCTACAAATATTATTGAAATCAGTATCTTTTTTACTTCTGTCAAAACAATTACAGGTATCGTTTGCGAAATTAATCGTTTGAGTCGTTTTTTTTCATGTTAATTAACATTTACATGAACATTGCAATCATTATTGTAATATCAATAACGAATTTATGATTGTTTTTATTTCTACGCGGATTCCACTAATAATATGCGCAACACTGTTAATTATTACATAAAATATCTCAAAAAGTCAATAGGTAAGTACTTTCATTTCTTAATAATGTTTTTTTTTGTAATAGCAAACAACATTTACGGTTTTTCCATTTATTTGTGCTATTAAATCTTTCCTCAAGACAAAGTCAAGGTTTCCAAACTGTGCGTTGCGGTATTATCCCAAGGCCGCCATGAGATGATAAAAAAAAATCCAAACTTGAGCCCCATTTTTAATTAAATTTTTAACATCAAATTAAAAAAAAGTTTCAGAAGCCTGTGTTAGTTATGTCCTGTAAGGATTCCCTTATCCTTTCGAGTTGCGGAACCCCAAAAATGGTCAAATCTCATAAATCTAGCAAACAGACCGCCGTTTCCGGAGTCGGACCGGAAGAGGGTCCTACCTGTGTCGTCCGGCCTATTCACAGGGCCACAGGCCATTAGGCCCTTTGTGAGGTTGCATTCGACGATATAGGGCTGGCTATTGTAATAAATATGAGGGAAATTAAACCTTATTTAAGTTTTATGCCTTTAGACTTTGTAACTTCCGTTCTGATGTCTTGAATGCGATTTGAATGAGTATTTTTGTTAAATTATTACAATTATGTAGCTCTATAGTATTTTAAGCTTTGACATTAAACAGGAAGTGACGTCAAACCAGATTCTGACAGTCTCGTTATAAAAATTTTACAAAAACATTGTTTAATATTTTAGTGACTAAAATAGTTTCAAAAAATGATTGCTGTTAAGTTATCAACAGTTGGATCTATATTTTCACTGTATAGTCAAATACTTTTTTGTGTATTTATGGCCCAATCGAAAAAGAAGGCTAAGTGTGGATAAAACACAGCCATACTAGGTCCTACCATTTTGGTTCTCTTGTCTCTACATTTGTTAACCCTATATTCTGGCCTAATCTTAATGAAATATAAATATTGTAATTAAGCTCTCTTAAAAGTTCTCTGGGTGGTGCAATGTTTTGGGATGAGGTATGAAGATGGATTTAAAGAACTGTTATTACGATAATTGCATGGGGGTTGGAAAGGCAACCGCAGTGACTAAGGTTTTAAATACAATGGCAGCTTTTAAAGTGTTTGCCTAATTATACTTCTTTTAGTATTGCACAAGCATTAATTAGAATGCCACGGAAAGTTTTGGGAACTTTTCTAATTCATTATTATCGTCATTAGGTCAGGAGCACAACTATCTCTAATAATTTAGAATCGGCAAATGGATGATTTGGTCTATAAACTCTACATAGGCTAGATTTTTTGGGACTTTTCTTATTATGCCAATGAAATAGAAAGTCTAGCATAGTATTGTACTACTTTCTGTAAGGCTGGGTTGCATCACTTACTTTGACTTTAACAAACGTCAAAAATCTGTCAAACTCCATACAAAAAACACCGGGTATCGTTATAGTTACTGTCAAAGTTAGGTGGTGCAACTCAGCCTTAGTTTTTTAAAGTCAATTTAAGGCTAGCCTATATTTATAAACAATCATTTTTTGAGTATAGAACTTATAATGTTATTACATAGGTAAGTAAATTCCAATCAATGCTTTATACAAACCTACACTTATAAAACTGGCTGCTACACAAAAAACTCATGTAGACACCACCTAATTAGCCTCAAATTCAACAACATTAATTGGCACGCAATTAATAAAATGTTTTTGTCGATGAATCTGAACTGTAGTAAAAAATCTTTACAAATAAGATTGAATAGGTTTTTTAAAAAACGCTTTCATGTCTTCCAATGATTTATGTTTGAACTATGAGTTCTTTAAAAAATGATTACAAAAGCGAAAAATATTTTAGGAAAGTTTTATACTGTGGTTAGCATGCTCTATTAGTGTAATAATAATCATCTTATTGGAGGACTTATCTCAACTTTTATATGACACTAAACTTTTATTGGTAAAAAAAACTACTTGTAATCAGCCGAAGAACTCTGTAGGTATACTCTATTTGAAAAAATACGAATAAGAGGCGCAAATAAGTAGCCAATTCATCTGTTGTTGAGGATTTGTGGTGAAGCTGGCTTCCACCTTCATCTTGATCATCTGTACTTTCCAACAGGTGAGATGTAGGCCAAGAGTTTCCTCATTGTGGATTTAGTATATTCTTCAGCGTCAAATAAGTAGATCGTGACACCCAAAGTGGCCAAAAAGTTGACTTATACCTTAATCCAATTGTAGCAAAGACGTGTTCGAACTTTATGGCTACTTTGGGTGACATTAGCTATTTGACGCTGGCTGTACCTACCTGTCAAATCCATTACCCGGTACTTGTCTAGCAAACATGCTCGTACACCTGGTAAAGGACAATGTTCGTTCTCCATACATTGTTCGCCTAAGAACCAACAATTTTGACATATTACTACCCGAAAGCGAAATAATACGATTCTGTGTGTAAGAACAATGATTCCTGATGGACACTTGCCATAAAATTAATGATTAAGAATATTAAATCACAGCGATTTTATAATATGTCGTTTATGACAACATGGCGTCTAATGTATTGTGTGAATGTATGAACACCGATTCGCGAAAAATGTTTTGTATTGTCGTCACGCCGAGTCGCAGCCAAATAGTATAAAATAATAGAACAAGTTTTAGAAATACAACTCGGCATTCCACTTTTATAATATGCCCACATATTGCACGTAAATAAACAACTTGAATCGTAGGTTGTTTCCACCCTTGTCATCTGACACATGAAATAAACTCCTATTGTATTATAGATATCGAAGCCGAATCGTATATAATAATAGAATGGGTTTTGGAGATCGCTCGGGGTTCCACTTTTATAAAATACCTACATATTGCATAAAAATAACACGAATCATGAGTTTTCTTTTCACCATTTACATCTGACACGAGATAACAAACTCCTATCTCCATGACTACCATCGTAGTCTATGCCAAAGACTACAATATTTTAAGCAAGAAGTTTCAAACCTTAGCGGCTACGGTAACCCCTGGGCCACATACATCATGATAACATTCGTTCGACACCGGAACGAAGTCTTGCGATTATGCAAAAAAGCATCGTATTCTAGTGCGGCTATATCACGTTCAACCGGGGTTTTAATTCGACTAAAGTCCTGACTAAAGACTGGAAGAAAATACGCCGCATTGTATGAGCACTTTGTGTTCGTTAAAGCGGCTTCAGATCTAGAGCCCACATAGTTTTCTTTCCAATAATATCCGCAAGTAGCGCTGCATGATCTTTACAGCAAAAACGGCAATAGTTATTAAGGTGCCAAAATTATATGATTACTTTGGCACGGTATTATACACGTTCGAAGATTTGTCATTTTCATTCATTTCATCATCATCATCATCATTTCAGCCACAGGACGTCCACTACTGAACATAGGCCTCCCCCGATAACTTCCACATCGCAAGGTTGGTAGCGGGCTGCATCCAGCGCCTTCCCGCTACCTTTATCAGGTCGTCGGTCCACCTTGTGGTGGGTTGACATTGCAGAATATGACTTTTGATAGGTTCATCATAGAATTCGGCGGGGATATCCTCACGGAGGAAGTTCGTAAAAGGGCGGAACAAGATCTTATAATAATGCAAGGCCGAAGCTGTTACGCGCGTGCTCCTACGTGTAATCCGGCGAGTATGTAATAAATAGTAATGTCTGGTAAATAGTGGTAATACGTATCGTTCGTTCGTTCGTTTCAGCCGAAAAGACGTCCACTGCTGGACAAAGGCCTCCCCCAAAGATTTCCACGAAGACCGATCCTGCACCGCTCGCATACAGGCACCTCCCGCGACCTTCACCAGATCGTCGGTCCACCTAGTGGGAGGCCTGCCCACGCTACGTCTTGTAAACTCGTGGTCGCCACTCAAGAACTTTCCTGCCCCAGCGGCCATCAGCTGCATCTACGAGCTATGTGCCCCGCCCCGTCTATGTCTATATGCGCTACGATTACAGGGTATCATTTTGCATAGTCGCAAGACTTCACTCCGCTGCTGTCAAATCAATGTCGCATAATGTTATCGCAATGTGTGTGGTCCTTGGCCAAATCACAGAAGCCTATGCGAAGAAAGAGCACTTGAATGACAATGAAAATCAGGGTTACCATTTTATAAGATCTCCTCACTATTGAGGGTAACAAAGTAACATTAATAATCTAGCCATTAATTACATTTATTACCTATACGAGAAAGTAAAGCAACATGCGGTTTTATTTTAATTTGTAAAATATTTGTAACAGTTTGTTCCAAGTTTAGTTTTACAACAGTATTGCTGTTTCAGCTGTCACTGTGAAGCTTTGGGAAAATAAATAAATAGAAAAAATATTAACATAAATATTTATTTAAGTTTTTATGTTCATTATCATAATATTGCCAATTTAAGTTACACTGTGTGACAGTCTTTGACACTAAACAAACTCTTTAGCTTAATAATACCTACCTACAGGGCGTTTTTATAGTTACTCTTGCTGATGAAACAAGAAGGGTTGATTCTACTACTGAAATACAACTACTTTTCTTACAGGACCAATATCAAATTCTCAAAAAAATTCACATCCTCGTGATGGTGATAATTTCTATGGAGAGGTTCGGTCTCTTGGGATAAGTTATTCCATTTGAGCAGTAGAATTAATTCTTTTTATCCGATCACATATAAAAACAACACAAGTGTTTAGGAAAACTTCTTCTTTGGTATGGTATCACTACGGAGTTATAATGTCGGCAACTCTGTATCACTGACTTGTAACTTTCAAACAGTATGAATAATAAGGGCACCACATTGGTTTTCTTTCTGAAAAAAGGCTTTCACTTTTAGTACTAACCCTTTAGCACTATTTCATTGAAATAAAAATACAATAAACGCACAGAAGACTGAAATTGAGTCAACTGACGTGACATTTATAATTTGTTGACATTATGAGAGTTTGACAAGACTAGGGATTGAAAAAGTTTTAATTGAAAAAGTAAAATGACAATTTATTAAAACGATTCACAAGGATATATAATCGATTAAAAATATTTATAAAATGTTCTGATACTTGCCTGTAGCGATTATCCAATCCTGGTTTCTACTGAAAAACTACCTCGTGGCAAGATTTTAATAAAATAATAAAATCTTTATCTTCTCCTTCACAATCTATAAAAGTTCATTTGGTCTATTATTATACATGTGCTATGAATGAGGGTTTTCGCGATTGAAAAATCCGCGAGATGGCAATACGTAGACGCGAGGTCCAAATGCTGCATGATTGGTGGATATCTGTCAATGTCATGTCAAAAATAACCAATCATGCAGCATTTGGACCTCACGTCTACGTATTGCCATCTGGCGGATTTTTCAATCGCGAAAACCCTCATTGGCATAGATTATGAGAGACTGGCAACTATACTAGGTTGATATATTATGTTTCTCACACTTCAACTGGCATTGGATTCAACATCGGATTCTGACACTTTTACAGTTATGATACCATGAATATCAGTTTATGGTCCTAATTATTTTTATTTTATTTACGACCTTCGACCAGTTGGACACTTTAGATAGCTTCTTGTAATAGTGTCAATATCTTTTTAGCTTTTAACGCAAATCTAGTCTTCAAAGCAGTTTAATCGATTTATTGTATTTTCAAAATCGATATTTTATTGTCTATGATGGCCGCAGGAACATCACTATACATGGACTCCCAGCAATAAAGTACGGTAATGCCTCGTACAGATTTTATCGGCAAAAATTATGGAACTTGATAGGTTTTAGACCATGCCACGCACCAAAACGTCCGGAAGTTGTAATAGTATTATAGAATAAACGTTAAAAGACTTATTTATTTAATTTTTCAATGCTTAAGTGTCCATTAGAATGAAAGGGTGCTTAATGTATTAAAAAAAATAGAAAATAATTATGATGGGTTAATGTTTTTGGGCGGTTTTTAGGCGGTTTCTGACAATGTCCTTTTTATCTACACTCCATGTCATCATTAACATGTTATCTAGTATGTGGGTCGTGGTAATGCGCTGACAAGGCCGCGAACAGTGGTCACCCATCCACTAAACGACAGCGACTTAGCATGCTTAGCTGTGGCTTATTTATGTTTACTTTTAAATAAAAGACAACTATGTTTTCACTTTCTATTTGTAGTTGAAAAAGTCGAAACAAAATCATGTTTCACGCATTTGTAGAGAATTTTATGCTATACAATTTTTATTACAGTCGCAAATAGAATAAAAACCACAAGAAGCAAGAAAAAACAGATTTTTTGTCACATTTTGTCCCTGAATACCTGTCTAAAGACGCAGACACGAGACTTTTGAGACCTTTTTAGAATGATATAAGAAGATGGTCATCTTTACCTTTAAGAAAAATTGTATTATCCACTTTTATAAAACTTAAAACATAATATCACAAGAAGCCCTTCATTCGTAAAACTAAAAATGAAATAATTGCGGTCGTAATAAAGATCTCTAGTTTACAAAATATTTTAGTATGATTAAAAATCTCTAGCACTAAGCAAACTTCTTGCGCCAGTAACGCACAAAGCAAGCAATAAAAGGTTTCTCCAGCCTTTACATAATAACACTGTGCCACAGCTTAAGCAGAACAGCCAAATCACTCTGGAAAGAAATCCAAAAAAACCAATTATTCTCATATTTCTTGTAAACGGCCATGCCACATATTTTTACCAAGTCAAAGTCAAAGTTTTTTATACAGTGCTTAGGCCCTTTCCAGGGACGTGTATATACACGTCCCAAATAGCTTGCCCTACCACCACTTCGGGACGGGACAACATATGGGCTGGTCCTTTGTCAGCCTCTTTTTCAATCAAATACTGCAAGGTATAGTTTGTGTAGTAGGGTTTATAGAGTCAGGAACTTGGCTCTTCATTAGATTGATATTTAACGTGTTTATTTTGAATAAGATGGAGAGTTTATTAGGGTTTGTAGAGTTACAAGCGTGGCTCTACATTTGATTTGATAACTTGTTCACCATGCGAGACATATGGTATTGGCAAGGCGACATTTTACATGAAAATGTTTTTGGTGGAATTTTAAGGCTGGATTGCACCGTCTTACTTTAAAAGCAAACGTGTAAAGTTTGTCAACCTCCATACAAAAAACACCGGTAAAAGTCTGTCAAACTCCATACAAAAACACTTAGGCTGAGTTGCACCACCTAAATTTGACCGTAACTATGACGATAACCGGTGTTTTTTGTATGGAGTTTGACAGATTTTTGACGTTTGTCAAAGTTAAAGTAAGATGGTGCAACCCAGCCTTATTGTTATAGTTACGGTTAAAATTAGGTGGTGAAATCTTAAGTGTGTAGGCTTTTCTCTTCGGGCTACCAGTGTGTTCAAAGCTTCAACAATATAAGAACTAACAAAGGGTGCCGAGCCGAGATAAGCGAAATCGGCCGTCCTCCATTTTTGAGTACAAAAGCCCTCGAACAAACACTCGGCCAGTTTTCTTAAGAAATTATATTTTCATTCTTATGGATGTTATCTGGACTGGCAGGGTTAAGGCATTGTGATTTTTTGCCATAATATGAATATCATTATATTGTTTCCAATATACCTAGCACTTATATCGTATGGTTTTTTGTTCATTATTCGGTGTATATTTCTTACTGCATAATCAAATTAGAAGCCGATTTACATGATTTTTTCGCAAAAAAAAATGGACACAAATACTAATTTTTGAGAAACGAATTCTATTCGTGGTTCCTTGATATCAGTAAGGGCAATAAAATAAAAACTTGGTTTGACAGATCGTTATCCAGTCGTGTGTAACACCAGGCTAAAGCATATTTATACATACGAGTATGAAAGTACATGTATTATTAACAATAGTCATTTTATACATTCAAATTATCAGGAAGCTACTTAGTTGCCAAACAGCAACTCTTGTCTTGAAGGCATTTGATTGTCTACGGCTTGCCAAGTTGCAGCATGTTCATATTTAGGTACCTTCACAACGTAGATATGTGTGCGTATAATTTTATCATACCTTAGTGGAGGTCACGCACGTGCAAAATTAAAACCTATAAAAATGTACTGCGACCAGTGCAACCACTGATACCTCTTAACACTAGAGTGCTCGCGCGGGTGACATAATTATGTTACCCAGGGTGTAAAATTTGTAAATATTTTTTCAAGGTATCGAGCTACAGTGCTGCCTTCTCAGATATTCCTCGAGCATGTATTGTCGCACATGATAGTAGTAACGCCATCTTGCTAGACGCATCAATGTGAGTGCAGAAAACATTTAAAGTGTATGGGTGACGCATGTCCCCCGCGCGAGCACTCGAGGAATTGTTTGATCCCTTATCATCGTGGTTTAAAATCAAGTTTACTTTCATGTAAGTTCAAAGTTATACTTTTTAACCATTTTTTAAACTTTTACAATAATTATATTGCTTTATAAGCATAAACTGATGCAAGAAAGTAGTTGTTTTAGATTGTAAGTAATGAAGTAATAATACACCTAGGGCTATAAAATTAAAAACCAGGATTCTTCTGGTGTTGCGAGAACACCAACTAGCACAAAACTTGCCAGTACTGTGGCAAAGGACGATGTGTTTTTTGCACAAGAGCAAGAAATCGAAGCACTCGTAAGCAAATGTAACAAGTGGAATAGGCTTTTTTGTCCAGATCATCAAATCAAATCGTGCCCGAGTTGTGATCAAAATATCACAGAATAAGATCAATATATTGATTAACTTTCTAATTAGGTGATATTTTTGCCAAAATAATGGGTCCAAGGACTATTTAAACGACTTTGGTCTCGTCGACTCTAAAATATTTGGAAAATATTGAAGTATTTATTTTGGTGTATAATATGAGTTCATGAAAGAATTACTCACTTTTTTAAAATTATTTAGTAAGAAATATTGTTTATGTTTAATATTATAAATTGTTTTACTTGTATTAAATAAGATTAGAAAAAATAAACCCATATCATAATGGGTGACATATGTGACCCGCGCGAGCACTCTAGGAGTATTTAGGTGCGCGAGCACTCTAGTGTTAATAGTCTTAATAGTCTTTAGGAATTTATGTACAACTTAATCTAATTCAACGCATCTTCACGCGATTGAGTGCAAGAGAAACAACGATCCTCACACTGATAGTAGCATGAAAAAACATGCTGATGTTTTAATAATTATTAATTACGGGTTTGCTACCATGTACCTTAATTTTAGTTTCCGATATTTCGGCACTGGTCAAGCCGTGCAAGTGCCATGGTCACGGAGTAACTGAGGAAACTTGGGTGAGATGTTATGGGCAGACAGACCATGAACGTTTCAAACAATATAAAGCTGATGTTTTAATGGGCAAACTTGGCACATGAGCTGATTTCCATTCGTCAAGGAGTGCATCACTGCATCAGGGATGCATACGGCATTTCTTTCGAAAAAAAGGGTACCTACTTCGAAATTCTGCATGGAACCAAATTGAAAAGATTCCCTAAAAAAACAAAAACAAACAATGCCAAACCACTTGCAGCCTCCGCCGAATATGGCCTCGGTTATGCAACACAAAATAACTCGGTGATAAGGAAAGAATCGAGCGGCTCCGGCGAATATAGCTAGTGCAAGGTCAGCAGGTGCGCGGGGTCAGTGCATCGACTCGTGCGCATTTCCATTTGGCATTTGTGATTTGTCTATATTTTTTGCAAATGGATTTAAGGTAGAGTTGATTTAATGTTGAATTATACGTTGAACCATAGTTAATTTGACACTGAATTTTAAGAAGATAGACTGGTTCCTTAAGACGTAAGTTTTCTGACACACGTTCATTTATTTTGTGATATTTTTTTTTATTATTTTAATAATTACTGATTGACTACTATTATTATGAATTGACCGACGATCTGGTGAAGGTCGTGTTGAACGACGAACGAACCTTTGGAATAAATGTATATTTCTAGTAGAGAGAGAATAACGGATATATTAATTATTTCTAGTAGAGAATAACGGATATAACTTGTAGAATACCTGGTTTAGAGTAAAGAACTCTCTTCACTTTTTTACTTCATGTTAGAAAAAATAAAAGTAAGTGTCTAACCCTTCAAAATACAAAGTAAAACTTTTTTTTTTACTTCTTTTGTTACGTAAACTATAAAAAAAAAACTGTCAAATGCCGTGTAAAACCTTTTTTTTCTTTTATATTGTCGTCTCCACTTTAACAACGGGCATGCGCTTGCGCAGAGTCATCGAACCCTTTGTCCACTCTTTATGGCGACTATAATTTTATCGCGAGCCCTTTGTGTTTACCGGTTTCGGCCCAATACTGATCGTCTTGCGTCGAGTCTGGGCTCCGCAATTGTTAGTTTTTGATACATCTTTTCCTTAAAATTTTAATGTAATTAATGACAGACACATAAGAAATATCACTAAAATTGTACCTAATTTAGCCAATAACATTTTAATTAAGATTTGAAATTAAAAATTAGGATACTCAGCAGAAAAAATAGTACGAGCTGTTACTAAAAAAAAGAAAAGGTAACAAGTGTTAAAGCTTCAGTTAAATATTATTATCTTCAATATAAAAAGTACATAGAGTTACATAAATTCTTGTAAATATTCTACGTTTATTTGGTTACCTGTCTAAATGCTTATGTTACCTATAAGTAACTGTCAATTTCTTCGAACGTCATTCGTTCATAACTATTCAAAGAATGTAAAAAGAGCTCCAAAACACTGTCACTCCGATTCACTTCACAAGGTCGCAGTTCTTATGAAAATGGATCAGAACAATCAGGGTTTACCTCGTATGAGTAACGTGTGACTCAGCGTCACGCGCGAGGAGATCTAGAGATGTTATCAAATGATTGCATATTGCTTTTGTGATAGACTAAGTAAGAGCCTTTTATACAAGTATTTATCTACTCGTAATTGTAAGATAGGACGTACAACTATTTTTCATGTCCCCAGGTGCAAAACAACATTAGCTGGATCAGCTAGTCTATTTAAATAAAAGCGAAAGGTCACTGACTGACTCATTCTTAACTACAAGTGCTGGGAGTCTTAAATTTTGCATGGGGGTTCTTTTTTACGCTCACTAAGACGGGATTTTGCAAAATTCAACCCCTGAGGGGATAAAACGGGATCCACGCGTAGGTACGAAGTCGCGGGCGGCCGCTAGTAATACAGTAAAGAACTAGATGATGGAGCAAGTTAGTGTTGCGAATACGACTGTACATTGCCACGCCTGGGTCACGCGATGCGACACTGGCCAGAAAAAAAACCTTTTTTTTGTCGACGACAAATTCATGGTTTTCTTTTGTTTTTTTTTCTCGGCGAATGATAAACTGCAATGCGATTTATAAATACCTAACCTAAATTAATTACTGGATAAATTAGGAAAACATGCAATACTAATAACAATAATAATTGGAAATTGCATAACAGGTAAAACTTTATTTGTATTTTATAATTGCTTTATGTCTAAAAATGCGCACTGACGTGTGCGCATCGGCGTGTCCTTGTAGTAAGGTGAATCAGGGCCGGATCTACCTATGGGCTGATTGGGCTGCAGCCCAGGGCCCCGGGGTTACAAGGGGCCCCCAGATCCCGCAAAAAGTAGGCCATAATTTGAAAAAAAAAAAAAATAGTTGTCTGTAAAGTCGGTTTACGGACGATATTTTTACGTGACAACGTCATAAGAAGTTTCAGCCCAGGGCCCCACAAATTCACGATCCGGCCCTGAGGTGAATATCGCTATTTGTAAGTAAAAGATTTGTCATAGAATTTCAAATTGAGTGTGATCGTCATAGTTTTGAGAAAAAAGGCTTTTGTCACGAATCTAATAAAATAGAGTTGTAAACATTTTATGTAAAACTAGCGGCCGCCCGCGACTTCGTACGCGTGGATCCCGTTTTACCCCCTTCATCTATCTTACGCGGCTTAGATTTTTTCATACAAATGTTTTTTCCTGGTAACTCCCGTTCCTGTGGGAATTTTGCAATATCCTGTTGTAACTAAGCTTTAAGTTTACTAAGGTACCTGCATGCCAAATTTCAAGCGTCTAACTTAAGTGGTTTAGATTTTTCGTACAAAAGGATTTTCCCGCGAATTCCCATTCCCGTGGGAATTTTGAGAATTTCTTGTTGTAACTAAGCTTTTAGTTTACTAAGGTACCTACATGCCAAATTTCAAGCGTCTAACTTAAGCGGTTTAGATTTTTCATACAAAAGGATTTTCCCGCTAATTCCTGTTCCCGTGGGAATTCCTAAGTATACTATAACCTGCACAGGAGTATGAAGAATAATTGTACCAAGTTTCGTTAAAATCCGTCGAGTAGTTTTTGTTTCTATAAGGAACATACAGACGGACAGACAGACAGACAGACAGACAGACGAAAATTTTACTGATTGCATTTTTGGCATCAGTATCGATCACTAATCACCCCCTGATAGTTATTTTGAAAATATATTTCATGTACAGAATTGACCTCTCTACAGATTTATTATAAGTATAGAAGATGAATAATCCGAAGAAATATGAATTTGCTTGACAGATAACTATTTTGATTTTATTGATAACCGAGTTTATTTTTATTTCAATTCAAAGGGCTTTTAGTTAACTACTGTGTAATTCGACATACCTACTTATAAATTGAGGTTTAAAAAGCGTTCACAACTTATAAGTGTGTCAAACATTAACACGATGTGGTTAATTTGGGTTTATTTATAAATATCCTTTCAAATGAGTCCGTAACAGACATCTGTGTCGACATTTTTTAGTGTAAAAAACTGTTTTAAACCGCACAGGAACTATCAGGTTTCACTATTTCAAACCTAATAGCTTAATTTCGTGATAACTGCCAAAGCAATTTAAACCCTATTCTATCTTGCATACGATTCAATTTAAAATAAACTTGCGAGATAACCACGTTTTTCCCGCCACAGAAATGGTCGTTTTGTAAGAATTTTACGGTATAGGGTTACTATTTCTCTTGTAAGTTATCTTATTAATGTCAGTTTTTTTAACAGTAGATATTTCCTTTCAGAATATATTGGGTTTGATTACAATTTGTCGCAGTGAATTAAACACAATCGAATGATGTCTATTCCGGATTGCAAAAAAAAATACTAGCTTTTGCCTGCGGCTTCACCTTCGTCAATATGATTTGTCACAGAAAGACTATCGGTGATAAGAATATCTATTAAACAAAACTGCATGAAAATCCGTTCAGTAGTTTTCGCGAGCGAGTTTTCAGTTATTTAAACTTTTTTTTTAATAATTTATGTTGTGATTTCTACAAAAAATACCAACCGTATTGAGAACCTCCTCCTTTTATTGAAGTCGGTTAAAACATGATATTCTTCTTAAGTATGCACATTGTCACTAATAACATCCGTATTCACAAACGATGCTTGCTTAAGTGAAGCAGCAAACCGAACGCACAGCGTTGAATAGAGCTCTGTGATTGGTTCGTGTGTGACCCTGTGCGTCCACGCGCACTGTGAGATCTCATAGTAATGTTTGTGAATTCGGGCGTAAACCGTTTCATTATGTTATTACCCCGTCGAAAACAAATCGGGCTCTTGTTTGTGATTCCCAGAAGCTTATCTGATGAAGCCAAATAAACGTGGCCTTGGCAATGGACACCATATGTCTGCCGCAGTCACCCGAACAGTCTGTTGTCTGTACTTAGTACAGTCAGACTCGAGGACGAACTAGCAACTTCTTACTAATATTATAAATGCGAAAGTTTGTATGGATGTCTGGATGTCAACATGTTTGTTACTTTTTCACGAAAAAACTACTGAACGGATTTTGTTGATACTTTACAATATTATTGTTTATAACCCAGAATAACATTATAGGTGTACGGGCGGGAGGCAGTGGTTGTAAGGCACCGCTCCCGTGCCCGGGATATGCGGTCAGGAAGGGAACTAACTCCCTAGTGAGCCTAGAGTCCCTATTCCCTAAGACACTAAGTCCCTAGAGCCCTAGCCCTGCCTAACAATAGATACTTAGACATAATAAGGTTTGATAGTAAGGAAGCTGTGCCCAGGTCGCCCAGGGCAGCAGCGTTAGGACGGCAGGTAGGCGGCGGGGACCCGCTGCCAGCCCGGCAGACTCACCGGACTGATCATAGCGACGGCTAAGGGTGTCTTGGCCGCAGCGGGGGGAAATGAGACACAACGACGTTCGGTTGATATCTGTTTTATTGCTGTTTCTTATTGCTATTTATACATGATTTACTTAGTATACACAATTATAAGTATTTGCTAGTGTGCCGTCGGTGTAGAGTGCCGACGGTGCACGTTCAGGGTTCATGGGTCGCCCGGCGGTCGATGCTGACAGTGCAGCAGGATGTACGATCGTGCTCGTACAATAGGCTATAATTTATGACGATCTGTGACAAAATATTATATCACGCGGGTGAAGCCGCGGGCAAAAGCTAGTAAATAAAAAAGAAATAATACTTTAGCATTTCATATCGTCCCATCCATTCGTACCTAAAGTACCAGATAATGGGTAAATACTCGTACAAACAAATAGTTCGTGACGCCCAAAATGGCCAAAAAGTTCACAACACAACACAACCTTGTTCCAATTGTAACAAAGACGTGTTACGAAATTGGCTACTTTGTATATCACGAAGTATTTGACGCTGACTGTACTTTGAAATTTATTATTTATTAAATTGCTAAGCGCTTTTCTTGTAACATGACTGTTAACACAAAATTCAATGTTAAATCAATCGGACAAAACTTTCATCATAAATGATACCATATTAATCAAATTAAACGCGTGCATATTATCAATGCAAGCTTATCATGAATAAATACCCATCGTCGTCGTCGTCGTTTCAGCCGAAAGACGTCCACTGCTGGACAAAGGCCTCCCCCAAGGATTTCCACAAAGACCGGTCCTGCGCCGCTTGCATCCAGGTACTTCCCGCGACCTTCACCAGATCGTCGGTCCACCTAGTGGGAGGTCGCCACTCAAGAACTTTTCTGCCCCAGCGGCCATCAGCTCTTCGAGCTATGTGCCCCGCCCACTGCCACTTGATTTTAGCGATTCTGCGGGCTATGTCAGTCACTCTGGTTCTCCTACGGATCTCCTCATTTCTGATTCGATCACGCAGGGAAACTCCGAGCATAGCACGCTCCATCGCTCTTTGGGTGACCTTGAGCCTTCTTATGAGGCCCATAGTAAGCGACCACGTCTCAGAGCCATACACCATCACTGGCAACACACACTGGTCAAATACTTTTGACTTGAGAAATACCCATAAATTCATCAAAAGTAATAACCCTTATCTGCGCCAATTTCATACAAAACAATAAAAGATACGGCCATTTATAGAAAACGCCTACAGGTGAAGTCTGATAATGATAGCTTGTAAAACTCATCCTACAGATTAAAAGTCAAAAACACATTTACAGATAGAAGCGAAAATGCCAATGTAGAGAAACTGGAACTAGTAGAGCAGGGGTTCCCAACCAGTGGTCCACGCACCACCTGTGGTCCGCAAAGTTAAAATATGGTCCGCGAATCATTTTAAATTTCGCGAGCGATAAACTTCCTCGTGTCAAGAGAAAGTTTAAGTATCATTAGTCCTACTAGGTTTACCAAACTTCTTTTTAAACAAAATAAAAAGAAAAAACAAGAAAAAATATACATAGGTAGGTAGTTGTATTTTTGTGCGAAAAAGGCGCCCTTGTTAGTAAAATAATGCTAGCTCAAATATCACATTGATATAAATGTAGGTATTTAGTTACTTTTCTAAATAACAATGACTTCCTTTTAAATAATACTAACGTACTTATTTTACTCGTAGGTACAGTATTTTTAGTATACATATTTACAGAATTTTTTAATGGTCCCTGCGAACAAGAAATCAAAGTGGTCCCTAGTCTAGAAAAGGTTGGGAGCCACTGCTGTAGATCATTACAGACAGATCTAACGCTGATGATGAATGCCCACCATACTCGGACGGTATTTTGATATGTAAATGACTCGTTCTAACTCGTTTAACAACTCACCAGGTCTTTAATACTATTTCATCTAGACATCTTTAGAACTAAAACCAGTAGTACACTAATGTAGCATTAACAGCAGCGTTGCCAGACGTCCCGATTTTGGCGGGACGTCCCGATTTTTAAATCAAATTTAAATGTCCCGCGCGGGACAGGCTTCGTCCCGCTTTTCGGAGAGAGACACTCACTTCACCAGACTATTCTTTGAAACGCCATATTATTCTAAAGAATAATTTTTTTATTTCGATTTTTGTTTTGTTTTTCTTTTTTTATTCTAAAGACGAATTTAACGATAGAGTAAATCTGATTTAAAATATTATTTTTTTGTTAAAATACATTTTCTATGGCTACTTTTGCTATCTATTGTCACGTAAACGTAATTTTAAGTCAAATAAAAGGATAAATATTTGAAAACCTTTGATTATATACGTTTTTTTACTATGTCCCGCTTCTGACGGAAGAATCCCGCTATTTTCACTCAAAAAGTACCAAAGTCCCGACTTGGCGAAAAAAAAAACTGGCAACGCTGATTAACAGCAATAAATTGTATCGCCAATCAACCATCATAATGGTACCAAATTGGTTTTATTACAAGACGAGTTAGTTTGAGAGCTGTTGAAGAATATTGTTAAAATTATTTGCCTTAATAATACACTTAAAGTTATTACGTCCGTTAGAAATTACTAGTTATGTATTGCTATAAAAAGTTTTGGTGTTTTTAAGATAGATTTTTTACTACTACTAAGGTACACCTGTGTCGTGTTTATCGTTTGATAGATTTACATCTCGTTTTATAGCGTGATCAGCTGATTATGCATGTATTTAGATTGGATAATCACTTTTAATTATAGTGTTGAGAAATGATTAGGGTTACGTCAAAATTATGCATGCTTAAGATCCAGTTAGCTTATAAAGTATGATGCTGCTATGTTGAATAACATTTCCGATAAAGTTTACGGCACACCTTGAATAATATTGAAATGATAAAGTCAACGATCGCGGAAACGAGATTGTGCGTAGCATATTTATTATCTACGATTGGTTTGGCACATCCTTTATCAGAATTATCAGACGCACCAACAACACATTCTTTCATCACTTCAAAATTGCTCGGTTACTGCTCCAACTTCCTCTGCTCCAGCTGTTCAATTCCCAATCTTGTGCCACCCTGATAAGATTTGCGATCTGCACCCGGCCCACAATTGTCTTTATGAATAAATTGATGCAGATTAATAAAGTGGCCGACGATAAGTGACGTCGGGTCTTATCAATACGGTTTCACTTGTGCCTTCGACAGTTTTCCTTTGGCCGCTCTATCGATCGGTTCGTTTACTCCATCGGTTTTTTCATCGTTCGTGATACAATCCATTCTATATTTATCGATTGCTTTACCTTTATTGGTATTATAAAATACACCGTCTCCAAAATATCTCGAGAGAGTTAATTTGTCAATAAAATTGTCATTTTTAGTGACCGGTTCGGTGATACAGTGAATTATGGATAAGTGCCGTGTGAATAGAGTTTTTAGGTTGTGTTGAATATGCAGTGAAGTTTTCGTAATAAATCGTGGATAACAGTCATGGTGGAATCCGTTGGACAGTTTCATGCCAGCCTTACTGATGGGAAATTGTGAGTGGATTACTGTAATTTGGAAGATAAAGCGTAAAAATTATAGTTTCACGGTCCGTTTGGTTGAAAACATGAATCACGGTGTACGAACGAGAATTGCATGGGATTACTCTTCGTAAATTCTTGTCTTTACTTGATTTCCTTATGCAATCAGTGTTCTTCATGTCTGTTATTTATACATTCGGATTCTTCTTTGGTGTTTCGAATCGTTACAAATAATCTTTAACAGATGGTCCTAATGCTTCGAAGCAGTAAAAAAGATAACAGTCGAACTCTTTGTTTGCTTTCGGAGTTAAGCTAAACGATCAGTAGTTCATTTTAAAGGTTGCCTAAATGTAATCATTAAGTAAACATTTACGGTACAGTCAACCCTAGTTTATGTTCGTGCGTTTAACATTTTAAACCTTGTACAGTTTTACTGAAATTTATGTATTTGTAAAGCGTAATGTTGAAATACAAAATCACAATTGTAAAATGCCGTTGATTGTATCTACCAATCAAATCGTGGATTCTTTTACTACTGGTCAAGGTGAAATGTATCTCGCGGGGTTATTGTAAAGTGAATTAAATTTTTTTATTATTATTTTTTGATTGGCTTCATATTCTTTGAATTCAATGATTTTATCAACCTTTACCTATTATTATTTTTTATTTATTTAGAGTCGAAATATTTCGTAATAGCCTGATACGTTGATGTTAATTGTTGTCTTTATAGATATGTTAGTCTAATTATCTAGAATTTATAGAAATGTTAGTCCAGTTATCTAGTTTAAATAATTGCAGAGGCTGAACTTTGACTCGATAAACAGTGTTAGTAGTTTATAAGGTGACATAGTTGAAGACGATTGTTAATTGTCACATTAGTTTATCATTATTTATTTTCTAGTCATAAGGGCTGGCTGGCGGAGTCTTTCGTCGACTTGGCCCACTTTTGGTTTGGTCCACGGGTCAAGTAATTGACAGTGGGTCCAGTTGCCGGAAAAAAAAAATTAAATATTCAATCCGGCAAATTGGCCCATGGACCAAGTTAAAAGTGGGCCAAGTCGCCGGAACACTCGTCTAGCCTTCATTTCCCTTTGGTCGACTAAAAAAATGGTGTATAGACAGTAGAGACAATAAATGTAGACAGTTTTTAATCAGATGTTAAAGAAGGAGCTTTCTTTATTTATGGAATCTGGTTTTAGAACGCTGCTCATTATAAAATGAAAACGAAATCCTGTATCCCCATGATAGTGATCGAGTATGTAACATCACTAACGAGCCATGGCACAAAGGGCACAATGGCCCATTGTGTCCCAGCCATTGTTTATAAGCCATAGCAGCCGACTGTCACTTGTTTACACCAACCAACCTGGACATTTTGTGAACTTTGACTTGACTTTTTATTTACGCGGTAACTTTAAAAGGAAAATAAAAAAAAAGTTATGGAATTTGGAATTTACGTTTGAATTTAAAACATGTTTTGAAATTACCGACTAAAGTAGGTACGACCAACGAGAAGCGATACCAAATTAATGTAAACAAACCCAATGTCATGGGTGAACCCGTCTGACTTTGACATATTTTGGCGGGAGAACGAGACATTACGACAAATACACAGATGGGAAGAGACAGAATATATTGTCAAATCGACAGTCGTATCGACCTTTTGTATCGCTGCTAGTTGGCCGTTTTTTTTTGTATCGAGATTTTTCTTTGTAAGTAAATGAATATTTTAGTATGTCTGGAATCGAGCATCTGTGTTTAAACAATTTATGGTTTTTGTTTGCTCAAATGTGAAAGATATTTTAAATAACTATAACATACAGTTCAAAACCTTGTTCAGTTGAGACTTCGGAGACAGATGTCTACTCTCATGTGTATTAAAATGTGTTCCTTGAACTGTAAGTGTGTATGTTGTGTGTTTATTATACATAAAAGAGTTTTGGGCCCAGTTGCCGGAAGAAAAAATATTCAAAAATTCATTCTGCCGACTTGGTCCGTGAACCAAGATAAAAGTGAGCCAAGTTACTGGAAGACTCTCGTAAAAGTAATTTGTGTCTTTTTTGTTTTTTTTTAAACTACTCGTAGGCACTTAGGTAGGTACTTGATATGTGGCGTTATCAATTTTAATGCATTAGTCTCATTCTACCTCTACACCTTTCACCTAAATCGGTTCAGTGGCGAAATCGTGAAAAGGTAAGATAGACATATGTAGTTACTTTACCATTTATAATACTGATCCAAAATTAAATGTGAAATGAGATCCAAGTTCAATATTAAGAATATGCGATTATTCTTGACTTCGCCGACAAAATATTTTCTATTAGATAGAGGGTGCCAAGCTCAATATTAGTTTTGTCTAGATCTAGAATCTAGATCTATCCCTCGAATCTTCAGTACACACAATTCACCAATGCCACTGACCTTGATCGATACTCACAGCGAATATTAATATACAACAGCTCTGGAAGCGGAAATCGATCATCAGTTTAATGGTCTGCAGGTGGACTGTCACTTCACATGCTTTTTCTCACGATTTTCATAGATAGAGATTCAATTAAAACTTAATATTTTTTCTTGGAAATGAAAGCTAAGTTTCTCATTACTTTCCCATTTCACGTCAGATAGAGCGCTTTTAATATAAAAAATATGATGTGGATTAAAAGTTTTTAACGTATAATTAGTAGAGACTACAAAAATAAACAAAAAATTATGAAAAAACAAAAACATAGGAATATGCAAGAAAAAGGCCTCATTGAAGTCACTTTATTTAGTTTATTTTTTCTTAGATGCCTAAGTAATCGTGGTTTATGTGTTTAACCGAGTATGTATTGATATCATTTATCATCGTCAGAGTAAGATATACTTAGAACATCCATGGTTAAACTCAGTATTAATTTACTCCCAACCTGGATGTTTATCAATAAACGAAGGAATCTTAACAAAGTTGTTGCAACTGAAAATAAATGTATCAATGTCTCCTCAATTTTAAGCCTTATGACCTTTGGTATAGGGTCGAAAATGTATCAATGAAAGCTGCGTATGGTGTTAGGCGCACTTCAGCCGTGCGCCCGCGCAACAATTCAGGTCAATTTGTGCTACCACATGCAAATTAGAATATTTGCGGCACATTCCTATATAGGTAATGTGTTTTTTATGATTGTTTAGTGTTTTGACATTGTAAATGATACAGAACAATGATATTTTCATTCATTTTTTTTAGGTAGGTATTCCTCGAAGTGTAGCCATTTTGAGGCGCACACCTAATGAAGCGCACCTATGTTATGTTGCCCTGGTACTTTTTATAAATCTTAGTAGATATAAAGTTCAAAATCTTTAAGTATATTAGTAAACATACCAGTAGGTGCTCTTCGAGAAATGGTTTAAATTTTAATACGGAAGTTTGGTTTCGAAAACAGAAATCGTAAATGTAGTTTCAAATAATAATTTACTTTTACACAATAAAACATGACTATTTTTTCATTTGCATGGGACTAGTCTTGTACCTTGAATGGGTAAATGTGTGTTTTATATTGCGTTCAATAGGTCAAAAGAAATAAACTGTACACTGCTTACATTATGCATAACTGGTATTTATACGAGTACTTACAAAGATTTTCATCGTCTAGGTACAATCTACAACGTCCGACAACACAGCGGGAGTCTATTGCACGTCGAAGGCAATTTATTGTCTACGGCGATAGCGACTAAGCTTAAGACACAAGATGTGTGAGAAACGACATACGATTAGAGTCAGATGATCGTGACGTGCTATTACAAGGCGATTTGTTTGAATTACGAATGTCCGGTCCGGTTTTGAGATGAGAACTTTAAAACCACATCTTCTGTACTACTCTTTATATTGCGTTTTACTTACTACGGCAATGATAGAGCTTTTTGTGATAGGTCCTTACGTACATACATTTCTCGAAAATTATTTATCAACTTATTAGTAAAAGCCTGTGCATAAATGATTATGGAGAAGCTTTGCAAACTTTGGAGTTTAAATTGAAGTTTACGTCAAAGTTCACGTATAAGTATTTTATTTTCTTTCACCATGCTCAGTAAGTTTATTTCTACCATAATGCTTGGTGTTACTACAAAAGATAAGAATATTATTATGCATTATTATCATAACTTTAAATCTGATTCCATTCAGATTCTTGCCAATGTCTAATACTTTTCCTTACAGTTTATTAATTTCATATTAGTCCTTCATAAATCGAAACAGCCAATATATAATCCACCTGCGTTTTCTAGTCTATCTACATGTATATTATGTACCTGTCTCTGTAAAGTATCATTAGCTAAAGTGTGCTTGTACTTCATGTTCAAGCTGTAGACCTTCCATCACCCAGGAAGATGTAAACATGGCCGCAGGTCATCGTATACAGTGTCTGTTGTTACGTCATAAACATAAAACAATGTTGCGTTCATATTATATAACGTTTGTTTACTATGTTCATGGGAAATAGCAATTTTACTACTTGAGAGCCAAAGCACACGATTCGTTGCGGCGCCGTGCGATGCCGGAGCGGTGTCGCTGCGTCGTCTTAAATCGAAATATCTGTAGCGGGCAACGAGCGGTGCGCGCTGCGAGGTTAGCGACCGAATCCGTAAAAAATAAATAATTTTCTTCCGGCGACTAGGACCACTCATAGATAACTTAATAAAATATATTATTCAAGCTAAAATCGGTACAGTACTAAAATTTATGAGTGGTCCCAGTCACCGGAAGAAAATTGTTTAATTTTTACGGATTCGGTGACTGGGACCGCGGTCCCAGTCGCCGGAAACCTCCGCGCTGCGTCACGCGATACGGCGAAATCTTTGCGATGCGGCACCGCAAGACATCGTGTGCTTTGGCTCTAACACTAAGTATGTTGACTATTTTGAAATTAAGCAGAAAGTCGTATGAGAACTTATACTTACTAAAGGTTAGACCAGACCAACGCGTGCAGCCGGCGTGCACGATGACGATGGCGATGGCGACCAGACAGCGTGTATGAATTTGTAGCGATGAGTTCACATCAACGCGTCCTGTCATTGGTCGCGGCGATCTATGCAGCTTCTGCACGCAGCGATCAGCGATCATCGCGACATTTGTCACTGTGGCGTTTCTGTTTTTTAAAATCGATGTAATAAATAGTAAGTAGGATCTGTTAAAAAGTTTTAACACAATTAAAAATGATACCACTAGTCTGACCTACTTGAATAATAAAAAAGTTTTAGAATAAAGTATCAATATCAGAATTTATTTTTATGTAATAAACAAATTATTCTAGTTTTCTCGAGAACCTGCTTCTTCAACTTCATAAATAAAATTGGGATATTATCTGCAGAACAAAATAATTGAGAATGTACATGTCTGCAGCTTTCTCAAAGGCCCTAGAGCAATTCTAAGTACCTATGCCATAAATAAAAACCTAATTAGAGCCATCAAACGTCTCAGTCATTAATTTAGTGCCACTAGAAATACCTAGTTGACCAAAACTGATGTCTTTTTGTATTTTTGAGTTATTATTTAAGACAAAAAAGATATTTGGACTATTATGTACTCTGTGGTTTGGGTGCTTATTGTAATTCCTTTGCCTTAAAAAAAGTAAATGTCAAGATGACTGTTGCACCAAAAATGAAAATGAAAATTGATTTTGATAGCATTTGATAGATGTTTTGTTGAGTTCTGTGTAGTTTTGTGCGTTTTAACGATAAGAACGACAATGGTAAAAGGTAATGGGGGCAATTTTTTTCCCTCAAGGAAAAAGATGAATTGGTTATAATCTTACTTGCCCACAAGGATACTGTACGAACACGTCAGCATCGACCGCGACCAGCCGACTGGCCCATGAACCCTGAACGAACGTGCACCGTAGGTACTCTACACCGACGGCACATTGGACTGGACACATTGAATTGTGTACATTATGTAAATCTTGTATATAGCAATAGCATAACAGTAATAAACCAGATATCAACCGTCCGCGTTGTGTTTCATTTCCCCCACTGAGGCCAAGAAAGCCTTAGTGCAGTCCTCCTTCCTATCAAACCTTTCTCTAAATCTAATTAAAAGGTATTGTTAGGGCTCTAGGGACTACAAACGAAGCCAGAAATATAGCTTGGTTATGAGTAACCAATACCTACTACCTATACCGCATGTAGATAATATATGGCCGCCTGAATAAACTTGAATGAAAAAGTGTTTCCACTGTCTCAATTGCATCAAACGCTTCAAACAAATAATTTAATTCAGTTTCCATTTTCCCGAATAGGCGTGATTGACAATATAGTTCCAAAATACTGAATTGTCCTATGCATGACATTGACAGTGGGGCGCCACCGTCATTACCGGAACGCTGGTTCCGATTTTTGCCATGTTGGAAACCATATATAGTTGAACGATGGTAGCGCCCCCCTGTCATTGAGTTTGGTGGGACAGTTCAGCGTGGGTCATCTATAAGCGAAAGTGACAACATGCGTGACAGTCGTGGTGACAGTGACAACCTGCACGCGCAGTGATCGCCATCGCGGTCGCGGCAGTGTGAAACAACTTTTGCACGCGCAGTGGTCGCCATCGCCATCGCCATCGCTGCACGCGTTGGTTTGTCCGAACCTTTAAAGTTTGGTTTGACCAAAAGTTTTGTAAAAGCTCCGGTCAATGCGGAAACCAATACTGAAGTTTAGGGAAAGTTTTCTTATGATCGAATAAATAATGGAAAACAAATAAAACTTGACTAATGCGATCGAGGCAAATTATTTGCTGAAAAGCTCGAGTAAGAGTATGAAAACTTTTGAGTTTAATAACCTACAAGATGTTTTATGTATTAAACATAGGAAAACTATTTTACTACACCCGACATAAAGATTAAAGTTAGTTACCTGCCATTACTTGACATGATTTAAGCTTTCGATAAAGCTAACTTAGTACCCACTTCTTCTGTGGTTGAAGATTCCGGTTGAATTTCCCTTCATTCAGCCTCGTCATTACTTCGAGCAAAGGGCTGTTCCCGTTGTAGTTAAAAAAACATTAACTAAACCATACCATTAAATTCATCATAACTGATTCAATTAATCAACAATTTCGAAATCAAGCTACTATTGTTGATACCCAAATGACAATAACAAATACGGTGACCGAAGCAAATTACCGCGTTTGACACAACTTAACGACGGCACATCAAACTGATTACTGGACTCTTAAGCCCTTGTAATAGGGGCGATTTTCCAACAAAAAATGTGTGACTTGATGAGCATTACGTGTGATACAACAGCGGATCGTAATCTAATCGTGCGGCATTGGGGGCCGGTTCTAGCGCTCGCCTTGGCACCGATGTGTTCACTTTCTTCGACACGACAGATAAATTACTGTTTGTGGTACAAGTTTAGAGAGGGATATACAACTTCGTACTTAACTAAAAACATTATTCATTATGGGAAAACACAGAATTATAGAAATATTTTTATTTGATCACATTTTGAGTAAGTTAAGACTGCGACGATGCTCTAGGATTGATAGTGATCCAGATTTTAGGTGCTGTATTTGCAAATACTTATTTGATGTTTCCCAATTTACAAAAAAAAACTTCTTAAATGTGTTAATAAATGACACTATTAACTATTGTATTGAACATTCTAACACAATTTTTCTCTATCAATCGATTGATTTCAATTCGAGATCGTCACCCCTTTACCAAAATATAAGCGACAAGAAATCTAAAGTAACGCTGCAATGTACAGGATGTTTCGTTACAAAAATTAAATGCCTTTTCTCTTTTTCCTCAGGCCTCTTCAAAGGCTCAACGACGACGCTCGACGGGATAGGCCTCCGGCCGATGCCAGCCGAACGGCCGAAGACGCTGCGCAAGCTGAAGTCAGTGTACGACGCATCGCCCACCGAACCACCAGCACATACCCTCAGCAGCAATGGGCAGGCTGATAGAAGCGTCAATGGACTGGAAGAAGAAGTCAGGAGGCGCAGCAATACAACCAGTTCTACTCAGAGCGGGGACAAGTCGCTGTCCATACTTAGCCCGTTCGATGAGCAGGTAAGATATTTGGGAATACCCCCATCTCTTGATCCTTTGCAACTGAAGAAGGCTGATAGAAAGCAAGCTGAAGTCAGTGTACAACGCATCGCCCACCAAACCATCACATACCCTCAGCAGCAATGGGCAGGCTGACAGGAGGGTCAATGGACTGGAAGAAGAAGTCAGGAGGCGAAGCAATACTACCAGTTCCATGCAGAGTGGAGACAAGTTGCTGTCAATTTTCAGCCCGTTCGATGAGCAGGTAAGAAATTTACATCTAGCATTAGTAGTCTCGCATGTATCCAAAATTTGCCTGGATAAGATCAGACAGCCGAAGACATAGTCCAAACTTAGTACTTGAAGAAGAGGTTATGAGGTAAGACTTGAAGAGGAGGTTAGGAGACGCAGCAATACTACCAGCTCCACGCAAAGTAGGGAAAAGTCTATACTCAGCCCATTCGATGAGAGAGAAGGTAAGATATACTTCCTACCTTCATCTCTTGATTCTACCTTTGCAACTAAAGAAGGCAGATAGAAAGCAAGCTGAAGTCAGTGTACGACGCATCGCCCACCGAACCTCCCGCCCATACCCTCAGCAGCAATGGGCAGGCTGACAGGAGCGTCAATGGTCTGGAGGAGTATGTCAGGAGACGCAGCAATACCACCAGTTCTACCCAAAGCGGGGACAAGTGGCTGTCCATACTTAGCCCGTTCGATGAGCAGGTAAGATATTCGGGACTATTCCTTTTTCTTGATCCTACTGCAACAGCTGTGTCAGGATTTATCACCCAGTGAAGGCCAAGTTTATCCTAGAAAAAAAAAGGAAGGATCGTTCAGGTAAGATATTCAAAATGTCACATAGACCTTTCGGTATTCTAAACCTGTCGCATGTACGTAGTCAACACTTGCCTGATGAAGAGCAGTTAGCCAAAGACATTTGCCCAAACCCTAGAATTTTGAGCGTTAGAGACTATCACCCCAATCAATGGAATTTCTGAAGGGAAAATTTAAGCATACCTATTTTAAGGTCTGAAGGTGCAGCTAAATGAATAATAAAATTACCCAGGTTCACTTTTTGCTAAATGTATGTGATGCATTTTAACAGAATTGCGAATAATCAAAGTAAACAGAGTGCTTATCGGTCAAAACTGATTTTCATGATAAGTTAGAATGACATACAAGGAAAGAATGGCTATGAATGGTATAAGCGTCCGTGACTCATAAAATAAATGAGAATTATTACAATGATTGAGGTAATCTTCAAGGTAAATTATGTTTTATTTTTAGCGTCATATCGTCAACATTGATATTCTTTTCATTTTTGTTTTAGTCACTGGAAAACTATTTAATCTTATTCCTTTACGAGTAAAAGGGATTTTCTCATTTTTCTGTTACTAAAATTGAAGTCTATAGAAGCTGATAACATCAAAGTGAGAGCCTGAAAATGTTTCCTTTTAACCCTTAAATACCACCTCGAAATACCAACTTAACCTATTAGAAATATCTTGCAATCGCTAAACATTTCGTGAGAAATACTTGCTCTTTATCTGTGAACTTAATAATAAGTTTGACTTTATTAGTTGCGCCAATTATTAAAATGCGATTAAAGGCTTAATTGTTAGCGTTAAAAAGACTACTAATAAACGTAATTACGGTGTTTACACCCAACCTGTCATAAGCCTATTAATACGACAGAGTAGTTATTAACCTTGGACTCGGGTGTGGCTCTACGTCAGCGACAAACGACGTGACGTGTAAAAACGCTACACGATACGACTCATACAAATTGTATAATGTGTCGCGTCTTTTCGCAGACAATATACCCTATCCCTACTAATATAAATGCGAAAATTTGGTTTAGGTAGAGATAGTGTAAGTCCCGAGATAGGACATAGGATAGTTTTTATCCCGGTTTTTGAAACAGGGACGCGCGCGATAAAGATTTTCTATGGCAGCCAAATTTCACGCGGGCAAAGTCACAAGCAAAAGCTATACGAGTATGATATAAGCTTAAAATTGGGACTGCCCTTGGTTTGATCGTGTCATGTGTCGCGATAGTCGCTAGGACAACACGTCACTCAAACGCGTAGCAACGATGCAAAGGAAGGAAGTAACGCATTTTGTAAAAATACACGATATTGGCTGAATCATTGGGCATCTCTTGTCACCATAATATTGGATTGATGTCATAATAAAATTATACCTTTCCACTCATCGTACAAAAATGTCGCCCTTGTCAGCCGTAAAATTGCAGAACACATTTTTATCGCCATAATAAATTAAAAGTTATCACCATATCGCTTGCAAAAACCACAATGCGGGTGCCCCTATGGCATAGGGCCTTGCCATAGCTGAAGCTATTGAGATAAGAACAAAACCATCTGCATACGAACGTTATAATATGCCGTCTGCATTTTCTGCAGGTGTCGGTGCACAGATGCCGATGGAGATAGCCATGCACCTTGTAATCGCGCATTAAGAGAATGACAGCGAATTTAATTTATTAAGATAGGTGCACAGTTCGAGGAAGTGCATTCTTTAGGACGTCGCATTATGATGTTACTTTTTTTATTTTTAATTAACCTTCGAATATCAATTTCTGTTAAAATAAAAAGTATCTAAACGATACAAGAATATTTAGTTAAATTAATAAAAGCAAGGACAAAGAACCATTATCGATTGCGAAATGATGTTACTGTCCAACACAAGATGTTGAAAAAGTCTTTTAGCAGTTCGTTCAAAATCTACCCCGGCTACGATAAGCTCGTATTCAATGTTAATATCTTAGGTTTGCTTTTACATATTACACCATTATTTTTGTAATGATCGTTTCATCCACGAAGACGCGCCCCACAATTCTTCCGCGAATGTTTGAGTGTTATCGGTACACGCTAAATTATCAATGAGTGCACTGCACACGCACACTACAACAATGACGCTCGGATTGCTGGGATCGAACTCACCCCGCGCTTTCCTCGAAAATGGGTGGGGCGCGTCTTCGTGGATGAAACTATCTATATGCGTTTTCTCTGTAAAAACCCTAACAATTCTGCACTCTTGTCCACAGGAGGAATGGGCAAAGATCTCCGAGATAATGGCTTCCTTCGGCAGCAAGCTCGTCCGCGAGTCTGTGTTCGTCTCCGAGCTCGAGCAGGAGTTCACATCACGTTTGGGCCTGAGCTGCTCTGAATCCAGCCTGAGTCCTTCCGTGGCCTCGACATTGGGGCTGTGGCTGGCTGGCCTGGGCCTACACGATTATGAGCCGCTCTTCAGGGAGAGCGGCTACGATGACGTAGAATTTATTGTGAGTACCATTTATAGTTTTAATAACAACAAGAGTTTTCAATTTTTAGCTATATCCAGAGATTTATGTTAATATTTTAAACTTAGTCTATATACTGATAGTCATATCCGTTCCTGAAGAACGTAACATTCAAAAATTTTAGATGTCGTTTAAAAAACTTCACTGGTATAATTTGTGTAATCTAGTTGTTCATAAGTCTGTAACTATTGAAGAAATAACCCTCCTTCTAGCGCAGTCGGGAAAAAACAATATTTGCTTCCTATAAAGGTCTTAATAAAACCATGATAGTTATGTTACTTTGACTCGACTTTCCCAACTACAGTAAATATTTTGTTTCAGAATGGAATCCTAGACGAAAATGACCTACGAGAAATGGGTATAGACGAAGCTGATAGACAGAAAATACTAGAGTCATCGAAACAGTTACCTCTTAAAATAACAGAAATAAGCAATAACCATAACAATAATAATATAAGTAAGAACCAAAACGAATCTGTAGAAGAATGGCTAAGGAATATTAATTTAGAAATATATAGTGATACGTTTAGAAAGCATTTGTATGTAGACATGGATAGAGTGAAAAGAATTTGGGAGGTAGAATTGACGGCTGTGCTAGAAATACATAAGCCTGGACACAGGAAGCGAATATTGGCATCGGTGTCTGGCGAACACAATGGGCCTGCGACTAACAATATGGAAGAAATTAACGCTGATCTCAACACTTTGGTAAGTTTCTTTTTCTTATTTGAATGATTTCTTGCAACTTTGACGTAGCAGAATCATTCTAATGTACATATTAACATTTATAACTGTCAATTTTGCAAGTACGCTCAAGGTTGGAACGTGCTACTATTATTAATGTTCGTATTAGCATAATTATTTCTTCGTACCACATGTCATCTGTTTTTTGTCCACCTAATAATTGATATACATCATGTCGCAGTCACCATGACTCATGGGTATACTGGTGGTATCACCCAACGTGCATATTTAATAGTTTCTCATAATCCCATTGGAAGTTTTAATATTCATATCGCCCGCAGGCTATAAAATGATTGAAAGGTGTGTAGAATATGGTGTGACTTGATTGTAATATTGAAATCACCTGTGAGTGGACCTTTTGTTTAAACTCGTAATGAGTTTAATGTGTGGGAAAACTATCTATTGCATTAACGCTTGGACGAATCATTAACGCAACGTCTAAATGAATATAACACAGCTGATTCTGTTTACCTAAATGGATACCCGCCTACTTCATAATATAATCAACTGATTGCTAATAATGTACACATAGCCGGCTTATAAGTAGTCACAACGTAACAAATGACATCACTTTCCACTTTGAGAACGAAAAACACGTCTGTTCACATTATATTTTAAAATGTAATTTCAAACAAATATAGGCAAACCAACCTATTTCTATGCATTTTGTACTTAATATCACCTTTGCAAGAGCAATTGATAAATTAAGTAGGTTCACAAATACGTTATTATTAACATAAATGCAAAGTAGGTAACTAAGCGGTATTTTATTGGTGCAATAAAATGAACGATGCACTCACACAGAAGGCCGGTAAAAAGGACATCCTCAGTGTTAACTCGTCAGCTAGAATTAATGTGGGGTCGTGCAGGGAGTTACCATGGCACCGGTGACCTAAAATGTACAAGGATGTAATTCATTTTATCCTTTTTGTTATGAATGTCGGAAAAGAATTATATCACTTTTATTTTCGAAGTAAAGTCAGATTTATCAAACTTCATACTATTTGAACCTAACACAATTTCAAGTTATACATTTTAACAACGGCATCCGACCAAATAATCAATTTTCCTGTCATAACATCTACTACATTAAACATTCAGTCCGTAACCATTGTCTGCTTTACAAAAACAAGTTCTAAAGGCTTAACGAAACTAGGTAGCCTCCATTACCAGAGCGAGACTTGATTATCAATGGTCGTACCGCATAAAACCGCACCGTGTCAGGTGCATTATGCACCTTTTGATGACATTACGGCCGGTGCATTATTTACGGAGGATGTCCCTTCACCATATCGGGTGTCGGGTGACAGTATATTCCGGTTTTGTCGACGTTAGTGGCAAATGCACATTTGATGAGGTGATGATAGCAATAATAATTAAATTAGTAGCTGAGTATTTTTTTAAACAGGGAGTAAAACAGGTTAGCAAAAACGGCAACAATGAAATTAGATTTATTATCTCGCATTAAGTAGATACTTATCGTAAAACAACGGAAACGAAAGCTTTTTATTATGCATTTCTTTTATTTATCTAACAATTTTCTAAATTTGGGGGAAGCCTATGTTCAGATAATACTTTACGTTGGTATAGATCATGACGATGATGCTTAATAAACATGACATTGACATGCTGAAGTTCAGCAGTGAATGTCCTGTGGCTGAAATGATGATGATGATGAATTTGCAAAATGTGTGTTACCCCCATTTTCAAATCTAGATTTGCAATTAATTAAAATCTTTCCTATTATCATCACTAATGTCATGTTTATTAAGCATCATCGACATGATCTACATACCACCTTTATATTATCTAAATCTATAATTAATTAATTTAGGATTGTAATCTTGTTCAATGTTGATTACATTTTAAGTGTTAACACTAAAAACGTACCACTTGCCAATATCAGCCCCCTACCTGAAGGGGGTAGCCAAGCAACCCCCTCGTGTGTAATTATCGACAAGATGAGCAATTTAACAGGGATTAGCCATTTTAATCCCGCAGGTGACTTGGGGTTCGCGATGATAATGTTATTTAACGTGTTTCGTATGGGGTATCAGTTACCTACAGTTAAGGGGATCGGAGTTTTATTGCAAGTTCAAAAAGGTGTTTTAAAATCAGTCTTAGTTTATTGCGTTGCTTTATCAAACTAGACGATATCATATTATGATCCGATTCTTATTCAACTTATTCTCTTTTCATACATTATTCATACCTTCCCTTATACCTATTCTAAACCTGTCCTCTAGGACCTAGGTTGTCTGGAAGGGATTGCCTTATAGCTATAAGACCGTCTTTTCTGTGTGTTTCTTTCTTATCTTTTCTTGCTTTGGTGGTACAACAATAAAGCGTATTCTATATCTATCTATTGTGTGCTATTCCTTAATTTGATTCTGTTACTATTAATTAAGCTATCTAAATTCTTCCATACACTATAACATCATTCTATCCACTAGTGCTCACATAAAACCCTAACTTTTATTCACTATTTCCTCTCACTCAATTTTTTTCTCATTCAAGCCAGCCTAGACGCGCACCGGTTTTAATTTCACACGTCGGTGGTTCCGTATAGGTAATTAGTGTTCAATTCGACGTCTATTCAGCTCCATTCAGGGCGAGTGAGGTACTCCGTAACCGCGTAGGTCCGTACCACTAAAATGTTGCCCTAACTATTTGTCTGTATCCTTTTTGTATCTATTTATGATGTGTTTTATTTATTTAAAAAGATCACCAACAAGTTTACACTAATCTAAATTTGTACAACAATAACATTTGGTTTCATGCTAAGTGTAAGCTTAATTATAGGTGACAACAGCATGCACTAAACACAACAGCAATGCTGAGAGACATGTGGTTAAATGGAGTATAAATAAATATTATTACAAGTATAATGACTTAAACTATACAACTAGAATACCTACTTTTATCACAATGATGTATTTTCAGTGTGTACTGTAGGTATTTTCTTAAATCGCCAAAATAACTAGCACAAAACGAGTATTTTGGTTTTTTCTACATCGAAAACTTCTAGTAGCCCAAAGCTAGCTAGCGCCCCATTCGAGCTCATCCCCACGGAAGGCACTATTCATCGGCCACTGAATACACTCGGGCCTGTTGTCGCCAAACCTCCTCAAATTAGTTGGTTGACACTGTCAATTATACCGCATTCATGCCTCCGTCTCTCTGATTTAGTGCCTTAATTAAAAATTCACGCCATTTTTTTTTTCGCTTTTGTTTTGCACCTCTGAAGTGTGAGGCGAGGGCCATTTCAGCCCCCTATTGTGTCACCCTTTTGTATAATTAGGTTTCGTTTTGAGTTTACAGTTTGTAGTTTCGCTAGTGTCAATTGGTTCACTACGATGGTTCCACATGCATGTGCGATTCGTATCACGCTCGTGCGATGGAAATATTGAAAAATAACGATGCCATTTGCAGAGGTATTGGAGCATATGACACGTTAGGGTATCGTATCTAATTGGTTAGATCATAGGTGATGTAAAGTTCAGTTTTGCAATGCTTTTAGGTGATCTTTGCCTATTAGAATTTGGTACTGCTATCATCAGTCTTCTCCACTAATGGACATAATCCTTTTCACTGGCCACTAAGTGTGATCATCGATTTTTTCTTTACATTGCTACTAGCCACCTTACTTAAGTCGATGCATCATCTACTGCAGACATCTTGTACTTATCAAAACACGGTCTCCACTTCCAACCTCAGTAACTAGGTACACCGAAAACGGAAATATTTCACTAACCATAGCACTTTTGTTTTAGAAGAACAACATACAGCAGCTAAAAGAAGAAATCAAAGAAAAGCTACCAGCTTCAGAAAACTTGAAACCTGTGCCTCCTCCCGTCGTTCCTACCCTGGCGCCACCTGGTGGGGAAACCTTGAAGCGCAGTAAGAAGAACAGGCCGGCTCCTCAACCCCCTAGGCCTTCGGACCTGGAGATCAGGGCTCCATCAGAACTGCTGGTTGGAGTCCCAGGAGCCTTGAGGACGCAGTGGAAACACCAACCGTTCGTGCTAGTCACTGGTGCTGTTACCTATGTAGCTAATGTAAGTATTATTAAATTATCAGATATTTATTAGATACCAAAATAATGATGCCAAAACGCAGAAAAACAAGTGTTTGCACAGGTGCATTCAACACGTTGAAACTCGTTAATAATAATTACATCTTGCGTAATATTTATTTTTAAATTAGACACTAATTTATACTATCACAAGCTATATAACATTCTGTTATGTATTTCCATTAGCAATTCATGCAATATTTCACACCAATGGTAGACGATTTAGAAAAGGTCAACTAAAGTTTTATTTATCAGTGTCAATATCAAAGGTTATTTAATGTTAAAGGTTATTATTAATTAAATAAGCTTAATTTAAATGTGTTTTCTAATGCAGAACAAGGCAGGCATATTCCAGCTGTTGTGTAACTAACTGCATTTGTTTGTTCAGTACCTAGGTTCGACGGTAGTCAAAGAACTCCGCGGGACCGAATCCACTAAGAAGTCCATTCAGAAGCTGAAGAAGTCTACCAAAGAACCAAGGGATTCTCCCGACATTATACTTTCCATCAGCTACAGAGGTGTCAAGTTCCTGAATACCATTACCAGGGTAAGTTGTTGAAGGATTTTAACTAAGATTTACCTACTAATAGGCGTTACATTTGCTGTTTTTACTATTTTCTGCCGTCTCACATTTAGGTAGGTACTACGAGTATTTTTTCGTCTTGAAGGATGTCTGTAATTTTCTCAGATTAAGATATTTTGATATCAAATATTTACAGGAGTCTTACATTGAAAATAATTTTCTAATTTTGTTAAGTTTTGTTTCTATGTATTAGTTGGTGGCCCTTTTGCGTCTATTCATACGAACACTTAACCTTACATCAATATCAAAACTCAAGAGAAGTACTTGTATTATCTACTAGACACACTTCAGCTCTCAGGGTTGCGGTTAGGCTTTAAAAGATAATGGCTTGGATTATTAATTCTTATCTATTAATTTCTTGTAAACTGTTTACCTACAAGTATCTGAATAGTTTTTTAAGCAGCATGGTAATGTTATAGGTAAGGGTACATATACAATAAGGGTCACTTTAAATTAGGGACTGATGGTGAAAACGGGCATTAGACTACAGAAAAATACGTTAGACATAATACTGTTTTGGAAAGATTTAAGATTTACACTCTAAAATGAATATTTTATATAAATTTAATATTGTTAGCAAAATTCTCTCCAGAAAAGATGTTTATTCTTTGATGGGCAACCGAGCGAAAACCGGCAAGCATCCCTGGGCCCAAACAAAAAGGGATCCACTAAACAAAACCCCTGACTTTGCCCGCTTGACTTTTAATTATGGACCATCCTTCACACTTGATCGGACCACTGGTCTTGCCTTTGTTTCTTAAAAAAAGGATTGCTTTTCTCAATTTTTTTCTTTAACCAATTTTTGTTAGAACTCTTCACGGTTAGTTAAGTGGGATAATTAGTGTTTTTTCGCTGTTTACGCTTGTAATGTTCGGACGAAATTCGAAATTGAATCTGTTTTTTGAACGATAAAAAGTAGGGTGAGAAATAAAAAGTTTCTGTTGGTTCTTTTGATTATAATATTTGCCTGCTGGGCGTTTTGATTACGTTTCTATGAAAATTCATAAAACGTGAATTTATATTCAGTATACCTACTGCCTGTAGGCATCTAATCGCAATACTCAAAAATCTTCTTAGTTCGAGGCAATTTTTTATAAATTGACGGATGCCTGACTTCGTGTGATGATTACAGGAGTATAATGTCCAAAATCGTGATCTATATGTTTATTCTTTAATTAGTACCCATATTTTTGAGCTAAGTACTTATTAGGAACATGGAATAATTTACGTACTTTCTGCCTTATCAACGCGTCTAGGTCATGCTCTAGCAGCGTAGACTAAATGAACTGACGATACAAGTCCTCTCGTTCCCACCGCTGCAACTCCTGTGTAGCCAGGATAATAAGACAGTAACTGATGACGATGTAAATAACGTATTTTCTAAACCATTTTCTTCACCATCTAGGAGCTGGTCTGCGAGCACGAGATCCGCAACATCCACTGCGCGTGCCAGGACGCGGACGACCTCACCCACTTCGCCTACATTACCAAGGACCACGCCACTAGGAGCCACTACTGCCACGTCTTCAGAGTCGCTACTATGGTGAGCTTCTTCTATTGATTTGACTTCTTTGACTTTATCTATAGCTTTTGATTTGAATATTACTTCTGATTGTTGTACTTGGAGTGGAGTGATATCTTCAATGAAAATGGCACTTGATTGTATTAGTCAATTCCTTGAAACTTTTTAATTTGGTGATTACGATAGAAATTATAAATCTAAATGACCTCAATTCGTCAGTTGCAGGTTCACTTGGGGTAACTGACAAAATACGGTTTTTGAGTTAAATATACAGTTTTTCTTAGTTTTTTCTGCTCTTTCGAATGGTATACGTAAAAAAATTCTAGCTTTAAAAAAATTACAATTACACGGACATTTTCAGGTGTGAACTTTTCAGATTTCCTTCACAATTTTGGTGTAACTGACATTGTAATAATTTTACCAGGTTGAATTGGTGTATCTGTAATAATGTAAAAATTTTGCTACAAAACTTTGCAATTACACTGATTTGCTAAGGTTTATAACATGAAATAAAATAGGAATTTAGAAAGTTTTAAGGCATATTACATTATTATTATGCCAGCAGTATCAGTTAAAGAAGTTAAAGTTAGCTCAACAAAAAAAAAAATTGAAATTGAGCAACTATCCAACCAACTAGGCGTCACTGCGCGTTGCTAACATTAACCTGTTGTTACTCTGTTACTTTTACTGTTGTAGTACTCATGACCTTAATTCAACATTGCTATAAAGAGGTGGGAAATTAAATCCATTTTGTTTTCAGTTTAAGTTGCCCCGTAGAGCTAAATACGGTATTGGTAAGTCAAACTTAAAAAAATATTGAAATTACTTAGTTTCACAGTAATACTTTAGTTATTTCAATATTTCTGTCTTAAAAAAATTAAATACACATATGTTCTTGATTCCCATGGCTTTTTTAACATTTTTTAATGAATAAAATAAAAGTGTCTTCTAATAAATTAAAAAAAAAAACAAAGAAAACGACAAAATGTTATTTTTTTCATGAATTCTCTTATTTTTTAATACTTTTACATAAATTATACAGCAACTAAGTAAACAAAACCCAGCAAAAACATCAAATTATTTTAATTTGGGCAGTACTTACACCAATTTGACCTATGTTTTTTCCAAAAGTATGGTGTAAAATTAGTGTAACTGTCAAAAGTACAAAAATACATTGGTGTAACTGCAATTTATTTCCTTAACTAAGACATATTAGATAATTATTTTTATTTAATCTAAAACCGCGTAGAATTCTAAGCATTTCTGTAAAAACAGATCCAAAAAAGGTTAAATAGGAAAAAAGTTATGTCCGATTTAAGACGAAAAAAAACTTTAAACGGCTCTACTGAAAAACTGTATTTTGTCAGTTACCCCAAGTGAACCTGCAACTGACGATATGCCGTTTATATTTTGTAGCCAGGAATCTATTTTGCAACTTATAATTCTGCAAAAAATTAAGAAGGTAGCTAACTAAATATTAATAAAAAAGCCTACAATATAACTAAATCTATCTATTTGTCTGTTACAGGATCAAGCGACTGAAGTAATTCTGACACTAGGCGAAGCGTTCGAAGTGGCCTACCAAATGGCTCTACGGGAACAATCGAACCGGGTCCGAGTGACCCAGTCTATGGCCAAGACCCCGACCCACGACCCCATGACGACCAGCAACAAGGAAAAACCCAACGTCAACCACGGGAGATCACATTCCATTACCGAAATAAAACTCAACGGACATCAATTGAAAATCGCTCCAATCCCAGCATCGTTGTCGAACGAAGACTTCCAAGCTGCCACCAGAAATTCCGACGGGTCCAGAAGCCCTAGGACACCTCTGCTAAAAGCCCCAATAGCATCCACGGAGGAATTGTGAAAGCAACCCTCTAATGCTACTGTAACTTTATTAAAATCGAACGAAAATACTAAATACGATATATGGCGAAGGAAATCTTTAAACTTTTGATTCCAATCGCCAACAAAATTAATTGGAAGACATCACTAATTGGATTTCATGAGTCTTCCTAAAACGCGAACTTCCAAAAACACGATTTTGAAATTCAATGAAATTCCTCGAATTGTTGTTAATAATATACATTAAGTATTAAAATATTATTATTAGGCTTGGGTGTTTTAATATTGTATAAAGGACCAGTTACTCAAAATAGATTCTTCTGGTCTCGCATTGTGGTATTTGTATAAGGATATAACTATTTTACTTCGATTTCGACACTGCTTTTACGAACCATACCTAATTTATTTATCTGTTGTACGATATTAGATAATACGATTTTGCTATGGAATAGTAAAATTTTAGGGGCTGTTATATTTATAGTAGTTTTTAATGATTGTATATTTTTGTTTCCTCTAGCAATATGTGCTGTTAAATGAGATATATCATCAACATTAATGAGTATTACAACGTTTGTTGGTCCAAATAATATGACATTTTAATATGAAGACTCGAGACATGTGTAGTCGATAAAATTTTAAGATACTTCAAAAATAATTACATTGATATTATTTTACGCTTTTGGACATATTGATATTCGTTTAGGCCTAAAATATTAATCTCTATCCTAGATTTATGATAATAATATTATGTATCGCGTTACCATTTTTCGGTGTCGTAATGTATGTACATAGATAGATGTATTTGAGTGTATGGACGGGGAAATATGGGATATTGTATGGAACTTCTTGAGAGAATAGCGAGATCGCCTAACGTATAGTACATAAAACATATCAACCAATGTTATATGTTATTGGAATTCAAAAATATTATGAACGACGGTGACTAGAGTTTATCGGAGAACCTTGGCGTAATAAAATTTGTATTTAAAATGTGAGCTTCCGATGTTACTTTTGCATATTATTGTAGTTTTTAATAGTGTTAATTGTCGTTATACGTACAATAATCGTGTCTCAAAATGACAAAAAATAACTGTTTAAAAGTTTTTTTCAATTATAGCAACTGTTTGCTCAATACCACGCCGTTTTCGGAGTCAGTTTTTGATATTGTTCATAAAGTTTTTTGAATCATATTTGGGTTTACTTTGATGTGTGTCGTTGCTAAAGTCTGACTATTTTAATTTGAGATTTGGTGTAATCTTATGTGATATGAGAAGTAAAAGTATTCAAATGATTTTTGTTTCTTTCATTTCTGTACGACCTTGGTATTTTGTATCTATATGTTTATTTGTATATGAAGCACAGTTTATAAGAGTTATCGTTGTTTGTGATTATACTTAAATATTTATGTTTATGGACGAGCTATTCAATAGTTGAATATAAATATATGTGTATGAATAATGTAGTATATTAGATATAGTATAAAATAAACAGAACTGTGCCAAATTTCAGTGATACAGGAGATTATCGCCAATACTAGCCGTTGGATGTATGCGAAGTAAAAATGCTCATTACTAACACCAATTTACTATGTTCAGGCCTCATTTTTATATTAATTATATTAAATTTACGTATGGTTACTGGCACGTCGGCCTATTACAAATTGACACATTCCTCAATTGATTTTCGACCTTATCTCAAAGTCATAAAGTTCAAAGTCGATTGAGGAAATTTGTCTCTTTTTGGTAGGTTGACATGCTGATCACTATAATAGAGTTAGTGAAATTTTGGCGACCGTCCTAAAGACTGAGGGCGACATTTTATATTGCAATATTTACACATAGTTTTGTTTAGATTTATTAAGAGAGCGTAGAACTAAAATAAGTTTCTGTAGAATTCAACGAGGAGCATTTTTACTATTCTTTTTATAACGTTGTTCACCACAGTCGTATATAGGGTGTCAAATACTTTAGCAAACACCCTATTTACGATACAATGAGCTAATTAATATAAGTATAACTTTTTAAAAATTAATAATTATACATCAGCTTATACAGCTACTGGTTACGTTTATATTGAAACACTACATTTTCACATGGGGTAACTCAAATTTGCATATAAAAGAGTGTATGTATACCAAAGATTAAGTAGATAAGTGAAAATATTCAGAATAGGTTTTTGCGAAAGTAAATAATATATTACTGTTATAATAGATTATGCTGATAATATAATAATGGCAATACGTAGTATGGAAATATTACTGCCGTGAAAACGAAGTTATTTTACAATGTTGTAATTTATTCTTTTTATATGTATTTTATACTTATTTCCTTGTCTCACTGCTTCTTTTCTTAATTCAATTCTTTATCCTTCAATCTTAAATTATTAATAATACTTATGCTATTATCAAATAATGCTTCTGTATGTTATTATTACGTCTATAATGAAATTATTGGTTGTGTCCCACTGTTTATTTATGTATAACTATTACTATATTATATTGTAGTTGGTCCTTCGAATATTATTGTAAATACCTATCTATAACGAAATATTATATTCAAAATTCAATAAATTGTGAAATATTGTGTGAGGCTTTCTTATTTATTTATCTGTCCCATTTTGACATGGTACCTGCTTACTTATTGCTTCAGAGAATATTTAGAGCAATTAGGAACGTAGTTCTTACACATATACAAAGGCATTATAGGTAAGTAAAGTAGATACATCTTAATCAATGCAAAACTACCAGAAAACTAAAAACGATTATCAGATTTAATACTCAATGCAGCTTTTCTCCGAAATACCTGAGCCGATACTGACAGCATTGCGGGCGGCAGATAGTTGACAGTAACTGTGAAAACTCGGACGTTTACGTCTTAATAATTAGTCTTGCGTGTATAAATAAAACAATTTTCTAAAATATGAAATGAAATTCAAGTCGAAAACAACGAAGGCAAAGCCGTAAGCAGAAACTAGATGCCCTATTGAAAAGGTAACACCAATTTTAACATAACATTAAAACTATACCAATAGTATATTCAAAAGGATAATTTTAGTTCGATAATAAAACCTAAAAGAACAGCTTTTACACCGTGTAATTTTAACGTGAACAATAACTCATTTACAAGCCAACAGTGTTTATCCAGCGATAAATTTGCAGCTTCTAACACCAGCCACAGCTCAAATAGAGCAGCCATGTCACTCCATGAAACAGTGAAAATGAAACCTCCAAACATTGCCTGTATCATAGACCTATACATATTGTTACAGACAACTCTATCATCGATACACAATACGTCGTCGTCAAACACAAAAGTATCATTTACTATTAAAGAAAGAAAGAAAGAAAAAATATTTATTTGGTACTAAATGATACACATTGACATTAAAAGTAAAATAATACAATAATAATTGTTGTACCAAATTGGTCTCTGCTCAGTATGAGGCCATAACGTACTTGGGAGCACGTTACGGCCACTGGTATTCTGCAGAAACCATGAGAGAGGGGCACTTGGCCCACAGCGAATGTTACAACTCACAACATATTAAAATAAAGAAAGGAGAATAAGTAGTTGGGTACATTAAGTATTTGTGCTATTTTGCGCTATGGAGCATCTTATAATGAATATAATGTATAGTAATAATAATAAATATGAGAGAAAAGATATTTAGATATTTATATTATATACGTTTAGGTAGGTACTTTAGATATCCTTTTGTATAGATAATAGATGTAACTTTAACTTTACCTTGAAGGCTCTGACTGTGTCACTATTACGAATTGGTGGAGGAATGTTGTTCCAACATTTTGTTGCTAAGTACCTGAAGCTGCCACGAAAAGCAGCAGTCTTGTAAGGAGGACATATCAATCGATCTGTAATACGTGATTGGCGTTGCGTGAATTTCAATTTGTTAAACAAGTAGGGAGGACTTTCATAATTTATTACTCCAAAAAGAAGACTCGCGAAATGCATTACTCGTCGTGACTCCATGTTAAGAAGGTCACTTCTATTTAAATATGGCGTCACGTGTGCTCTGCGAGGGATCGAGAAACAATATCTGGCACAGGAGTTCTGGACGCGTTGAACAAGCTTCTTAGTCCGTCCTAGCAGGCAACCACCGATAACTGTATCCGCGTAATTTAATTTTGATAATATCAGAGTTTCACATAGGCGTACTCTCAATCCTTCACTCAAAAACTGTCTGACCTGATATAATACCTTCAAGCGATAATAACATTGTTTTACCGTATTAAGCACATGTGATTCAAAATGTAAATTACCGTCTATTCAGACTTAGGCAAGTGTTATGAATCCGCAAGCATGTTACGGGATTATGGTTGAGCACCAACTTACTTTAACTTTGACAAACGTGAAAAATCTGTCAAACTCCATACAAAATACACTGGTGAAGGGGGGCCAGGTATATTTTGAAGTAAAAATGCGAAATAATTTCAACAGACGTGTGTACTGATCGGTTCCACAAGGCAGAGAGAGAAACTTAAAAAATATAGGGTGTACGACGGTTGGCACCACTGTCAATGTCACAATTTTTATATAGGGTATCACTCGCGATCGCGAACATGCCCCCGCGCGTTGAAGGCTCGTCCTTCAACCGAAACGTCTTCTTCTGGGAGCAACGGAACAATCTTGCTGAAGCTACGCCGTACGATGCCGTTTGCAGTCTGTATGTCAGCAACTCGACAGATCCCATCACTGGCACCAGGAAAGACTTTGACAATACGCCCAAGTTTCCATTTTAGAGGTGGAAGTCCATCTTCTTTCAGCAGAACAAGCGTGTCGACTTCTAGGGAGTACTTGCATGAATGCCATTTGGCTCTTTGCTGAAGTTCTGCAATGTACTCTTTGCTCCATCTCGTCCAAAAGTGTTGGCGTAATTGCTCAATGCGTTGAAATCGTGATAACCTGCTGATGGGGCAGTCTGCGTAGCTGGAGTTCGGCAGGGCGGTGAGAGGGCGGCCGATGAGGAAGTGGCCGGGCGTGAGTGGCGTCAGGTCTGCGGGGTCCGATGACAACGGAGAGAGTGGCCGAGAGTTAAGTATCGCCTCGATTTGCACTAAAGTGGTAGTGAGCTCTTCAAACGTAAGATTACAATTTCCCAGCACTCTATTCAAATGAAATTTAACTGACTTAACGCCAGCCTCCCAGAGACCTCCAAAATTAGGACTATACGCAGGTATGAAATGAAAATTAATACTTTCCTGCGCTATGTCCGAAGCCAATGAATCACAATTGCCTTTCAAGAATTTCGAAATCTCGTTAACCGCTCCTACGAATGAGGTACCGTTATCTGAAAATATGTGAGAGGGTTTTCCTCTGCGTGAGATGAATCTGCGCAGCGCGAGAAGGTAATTATTACTTGTTAAATCACCCACTAGCTCAAGGTGTACCGCTTTGGTCGTGAAACATACAAAAATTGCAATGTACGATTTAGTGAGTCTACAGCCACGGCCTGTGCGATTAGCGACAGCCATAGGGCCTGCATAATCTACGCCTACACTATCAAATGGGTATCCACCTGGTTGAAGTCGCTGCTGCGGCAAATTTCCCATTAATGGGTTAAAAGTCTTACCCTTCATGCGATTACAACGTACGCATTGACGATAACATTTTCTTGCTAAGTTGCGGCCGCCTATCGGCCAGTAAGTTTCCCTGATGGTAGCCAATAGTAGTTGAGGGCCGGCATGCATCAATTTATTATGTTCATATTCAAAAATTAATTTAGTTACTAAATGAGTGGACTGTATAATGATAGGATGTTTCTTTTCAAATGAAAATTCTGAATTATCTAAACGACCACCAACGCGAATTAAATTATTATCATCTAAGTAAACATTGAATTTAATTAGTGGGCTTTTACTAGGTAAATCCTTATTTTTCATTAATAAATCATATTCTGGGAATGATTGCATTTGCGATTGTTTTAAAATTACAATTAGTGCTTCATCTAATTCACAAGCATTTAAGAAGCTTGTTGTTCGCATCGTTCCCTTTTTGCAATTATTTATGAATCTAAGCACATAAGCCACAGTGCGTTGAAGTCTAGAAAGTTTCGAAAAACGACTAAAATCAATAAATTTACTTTGAGTTTCACAGTTTACAATTAAAGTTACCTCCTTTCGAGTTTCAGGCAAATCACCGGCTGTACTAGGCGCTGTTGGGGTTGCAGGCCAGTGCGATGGATCGCGTTTTAAATAATCTGGTCCGTGCCACCATGAATTAAGCGACTGAAGAGATTCTATGCTAACTCCACGAGATATTAAATCTGCGGGATTCTCCTCAGACGGAACATGTCGCCAAGTACAGTCACCGGTTTTGTCTAAAACTTCGGCTATGCGATTGCGTACGAATGGTTGCAACTTCGAAGGCAACATTTTGAGCCAACCAATGACGACCATTGAGTCTTTCCAAAAAATGACTTGGTTGACTTGCAATCGTAGTGCAGCAATTGCTTTCTCGTACAAATGAGCACCCACTACGGCGCCGCATAGCTCGAGGCGTGGTATTGTTGTCGGCTTGATTGGAGCAACTCTACTCTTGGCAAGTAATAAATGGACTGAGACCTCACCTTCACAATTAATGCTACGAACATACACACAGGAGCCGTACGCACGCTCAGACGCATCTGTGAAAATGTGTAATTCCAGCCGCGAAGCTGAATCACAGATAACACGTCGCGGTATGCGTAAGCTGTTTAGACCCGGGAGGCCTTGGACCAGCTCCGTCCAAGTTTGGTGTATGTCCACAGGTAGCTCATCATCCCAGGACAGTTTTTGTAGCCATAGTCTCTGTAATAGAATTTTCATGAGGATGACACAAGGTGAAAGAAGGCCTAATGGATCAAATATTTTGGCAATTACAGAAAGTATATCACGCTTTGTGTTTCCTTTGGCTATTGAACTGATTGGAAAGTAAAATTCGTCTAAAACTGAGTGCCACCCGAGGCCCAGTGTTTTACCGGCGCCAGAGTCACAAATGTTTACATCGGGAGATGACTTATCAGTCTTAGGCAATAATTGAGGCTCATTGGACTTCCATTTTCTGAGAGGCATGCAAGCAGAGGCTAACTCAGCTGTTACTTGATTACGTATGTATAAAACTTGTTCAATTTCATCACCACCACTCAAGAAATCATCGACGTAAAAATCATGGATAATGATTTCACCTATTTGAGAGTCTCTACATTCTAGACCAATTTGTTTTAGGCAACGAGTAGCGAGAAATGGAGCACTAGCGGTGCCGTAGCTTACCCGGTTCAAAGCATAACATTTCAGTTGCGAATTGGGATGATTTTGGTCACGCCAAATAATTTGTTGCAACGGTCTGTCTACGGCATCGACTTCTATGCATCTATACATTTTTTCTACGTCTGCTACAATCACATATTTATGCTGCCTAAATCGTAGAAGGATTGAAAGTAGGTCATCTTGAACTGTAGGCCCAATCATTTGAAGCTGATTAAATGAAACACCTGTAGTGGTTGGACTACTTGCATTAAATACGACGCGAAGTTTGGTCGTAGTGCTACTTTCACGAAGAACTCCATGATGAGGAATGAAATAATGAGGGACCGATGTGATCGGTTCGCACTCAGTCATGTGACCTAACGATTCGTATTCTACCATGAAGTCATTGTACATTTTACTAAATAACGAATCTTTTTTGAGTCGACGTTCTAATGATAACATACAATGTTTAGCTCGCTGATAAGAATCACCTAACACGCTTGGTGTTTGCTTTAATGGGATCCTAACACAGAATCTACCGTCTGAGAGGCGAGTTGTATTTTTTACAAAATGTTCTTCACATTGCTTCTCCTCTGGAAAATAATGAGATGACTGAGGGCTAACTTCTTCGAGCTGCCAAAACCGCGTAAGTTGGGCTTGAATGTCATCTTCAGTGCAATGTGAAGTCAATGGATCAACCTGAGTAAAGTTGCATTTAATGTGTGGAAAATCAGATACACGACCGCGACTAACAGGGCCGGAGACTATCCATCCTAGTCTAGTTTCATAAAGTATTGGTTTTCCATCACCTAACTTAATGTTTTGCGAGCCTAAAATGTCCCAAAAAACATCAGCGCCGATGATCATATCAACGGCGGCGGGCGAATTAAACTGAGGGTCCGCTAAACAAATATCAGACGGAATGTTTAAATTCCTTACATTAATTTTACACCCGGGAACACTATCTGTGATCGACGGAAGAATAAAACAATTTAAGTTAATTGAATAAGTTTCACACAAAGACGTAATAGGCAAACGACACATTTTATTTATGTTCGATGTTTTATTATTTATACCTACGACGATTCTATCAGTGCGATCAGCTGGCAAGTTTAATTGTTTAAATAGCCGTTCGGTCAACAGGCACGACGTACTGCCGCTGTCTAAAATGGCGCGAGCGACGACTTCGCGATCATAACAGTCTCGCAGTTTTACTAATGCAGTCGACAACAAAACCTCACACTGATCTGACGCGTCGCATGCGGCGGAGACGCTTCCCGAGAGTGCAACGCTCGAACCATGCGCACCTGTAGGCATCGAGTTTTTTGTACGAGTGCCGTTATCGCAATCAGCTGTTTGGGCGCTAGTTATAGGTATAGGTGTAGACATTTGCTTTGATGCTCCTATCTCGTTAATGTGAATGAGCGTATGGTGTTTGCGTTTGCATATTTTACAACCAGGACGCTTACATGAATTAGCATAATGTCCACTACGGAAACAATTAAAACATATCCTATAACTAGGCAGTAACTTATACCGTGCTTCGCTAGTCAATGCAAGAAACCTAGGACAATTGTTTAAAAAATGATTATCACTGCAATTAGGGCATGGTTTTAGTGAACATGCATTCGAATCATTATTTTGATTGCTCTGATAAGATACCATTGCCTTTATTTTAGTTGCAGGTTTGCTCTTTGACATGATATTATTTTGTGATAGCTCAATAGTCTCAAGTAAGTCTGCGCGATTACGTATAAAACTAAGTAAGAATTCTAGACTTATTGGCTTATCATTAGGCAATGAACTCTTGTGTTCCTCCCACTCACGATATGTTTTGGAGTCTAGCTTTTTTGTGATGATATAAATTAATAATGTATCCCAATGATCGACAGGTTCTCCTAGGGATTCTAAGGACCGCAAATTCTTATTAACCTGATCGATAATTCCCTTTAAATTAATCGAGGATTCTTTTGTGATCGATTCAATGTTGAATAAAGCTGAAATGTGATTTTGTATCAATAAACGTTTGTTATCAAAACGATCACACAGGAGTTTCCACGCAACAGAATAGTTTTTAGCTGAAAACTCAATGGAATTAATTACCACAGCAGCTGACCCTTCCAAAGATGCCCTTAAATAGTGGAATTTATTTACCTCATCAATTTGATCGTTATTGTCAATTAAACTGGAAAAGGTGTCGTGAAATTCCATCCAAGTTTCATATGAGCCACTAAATTTTGGCAATTGTATCGTGGGCAATTTAACAAGTTTTTGATTGTTGGAACGACTACCGATTGATTGCGCATCTAGTTTATCTTGTGACTTACGATAACTGTCTAGAATTTCTTGTGCCTTGGCAAGGACGCGATAATAATTTCCTTCAAACTCATTCCGTTCACTAACTTGCAGATCATCATCACACGCACACTCAATTTTCAACTGCACCTCATCGTATGAATCGTATAAATGTTCAACCTTACCGATTCGCAATTGTAACTCCCTGGCATCCTGACAACTTAGCGAGGATCCTTCCAAACCGGCCAAATGATTGGAAAATGCAGTGAGACGACCTTTTATGCTTCCACGTATCCTTTTTAAGTCCTTATCGTCCATCATTTTGGGAGACTGAGGTCGGCTTGGTACTTTCAATTCACTTGTCATCCTGGAATGTATACAATTGAAAACTTTTACTTATGTACTTAGTACTATTATACAATATCTATAGAACGTTATAACAAATGAGTGAATTGAGGTGTGGAATAGATGCAATTATTAGAAAATATAAAAACAATTAATACGGAATTTGGATAAATTAATTAAATTACAATGATTGGAAATTATTATTGAGACTAATATTCACAATAAATACGAAAATATAAAGTGGAATTATAACCTATAAAATCACGACCGTTACAGTGAGTGTTAAAATAATGATAATTTGGCTTAAACAAATACTAGATAAATTATTCGGCACTTAATTGCGAATGTATTAACAAAATAATAAGATTTAACTAGCTTAACAGATTGCCAAATGTATCTACACTGCTAAATTTAAATTATAACGGGTAGGTAAATCGGTTACACAGTCATTATTTCACAAATTTTGCATAAAATACACATTAATGATTACTAACCTGATATATCCTTACAATTACAGTTAAAATATACCTTATTAGAGTGCTGGGTCCTAAAATTAATCACTTTTTATACCACTTTGCTCACGCGTTTTATCCGTTGGACTTTGAACCTCGACCACTCTTTGACGACGCGCAATCCCCAATGCAAATAACTGCGCTTTCCGTGAAATCCTCGTAGCGGTTTCTCGATTGCAATAATAATCTGGCTCGATCCAGGACCATGAAGGGGGGCCAGGTATATTTTGAAGTAAAAATGCGAAATAATTTCAACAGACGTGTGTACTGATCGGTTCCACAAGGCAGAGAGAGAAACTTAAAAAATATAGGGTGTACGACGGTTGGCACCACTGTCAATGTCACAATTTTTATATAGGGTATCACTCGCGATCGCGAACAACTGGTTATAGTTACGATCAAATTTAGATGGTGCAACTCAGCCTTATTCTTTACGGTTAGGTATGATTACACTACGACATTTATGAAGGTAGGTACGTATAGGTACCTCCATTAACATTCATGGCATTAACAATTATCTCACGTTCACAGCAAATTATTCCCATAATTTAACTACCATCTGAGTTTTGATGAACTGGCTGTTCTAACCACCCTTTGCCTCGTTTAAAAAAACGCCTAATTACATAAGCACCATTAGACACGCCGAAAAAAGGTTGAGTTTAAGCGCCATTAGTTAATCGCGTCGCTCGATTAGTCGAGAGAGATGGGAGCGAGCTGAGCTGACCTGCCTTAGCCCGGATAAATACCGGACAGATTACAAGGCAGGAGGTGAAATAAAGCACTCATTAACAATTTACCAAGACATTTTACTGGTAGGTACTACGGAAAGCCGAAAGCAAATGGCCCTAGTCCATCTAGTGTGGGCCTAATCCTCCATTTGCCGTGCTCATTTTCTCATGACCTGACGATGATGATGATGAAGCGATGGAAGCTGAGCTGACCTGCCTTAGCCGGATAAATACCCGGACAGACTACAAGGCAGGAGGTGAAATAAAGCACTCATTAACAATTTACCAAGACATTTTACTGGTAAATACTACGGAAAGCCGAAAGCAAGTGTCCCTAGTCCATATAGTGTGGGCCTAATCCTCCATTTGCCGTGCTCATTTTCTCATGACCTGACGATGATGATGATGGAGCGATGGGAGCGAGCTACAAGGCAGGAGGTGAAATAAAGCACTTAAACCAAGACATTTTACTGGCACTACGGAAAGCAATACGGGCACATAGCTCGTAAAGACGATGGCCGTTGGGGCAGAAAAGTTCTCGAGTGGCGACCACGGGCTGGCGTGCGTGGGCAGGCCTCCTACTAGGTGGACCGACGATCTGAGAAAGGTCACGGGAAGAGCCTGGATGCGGGCAGCACAGGACCGTTCATTGTGGAGAACCTTGGGGAGACCTTTGTCCAGCAGTGGACGTCATTTGGCTGAAACGAACTACGGAAAGCCAAAAGGAGGTGACAGGCCTCCCTAGCCCTCTAACGTGGGCTCAATCCTCCATTTGCCTTGCTCATGCAGTGAAGACCAAAATGACCTGACAATGATGATGCCAAAGGAAAGTCGAACATTGGGGATTGTGAGATTTATCTCTCATCAAGGATGACACTTCCAGAAAATTGAATGAAGAACACGACTACTATGAACATTAAAGATATTTGAACCGATGGAACTGTAACCAACACAGCTTTGGCGACTCTCTCTGAACTCTGAGAATATTACACGACGAACATGAGACTTATTACAGACCAAACGATACAAGAAGATTCTATCTTCATCTCTATCTTTAAACCAACTACTTCAGTTAAAGGAGTAGCTATACTGTATTATAATGCCTAATAGTCGAGTCATTCCTACGATATACTTAACCAAGTATCTAATGAGACGTGAAGCTTACGCCCGTTACCTATTAGCCATATCATGTCCGCTACTGGATGACCAGGAAGTAAGAACCCCTTTACTAAGCAGTTTTTCTCCATCAAGGGCGCACTAAGATGCTTGTCAAGCAGCTCTAAGGTCGATAGTAGGTAATATATGTCATGGACTAGATAAGAATTCAAACATTATAAGACATTTGAAAACTACTTTTTTTGGCTCTCAAAAAAGGTTTTCGGTCTAGATTGATGAAAACAGAAATGGGGAGGGTAAATAATCTTGTTTACCGTTATAAAAGTTTTTGTTGCAAAATCCCGTGGAGAGATAATTAAGAAATGTTTGAATACAGAAAGCACAATAATTAACACGCAAAAGATTCCATATTCTATTAAAAATACAAGTTTAAGTTCAGTATCCAATCTGCTCTCATCTGCTACACCCTACTTATATTAACTTGATCGCAAAATCGGTTGCATCACGGAAACCGATTTGCAGTGCAATGCGATTAGGCGTCGGGCGACGCGATCCGGCTTCGACACGTAATCACGTAGATGTCTCTACCTGCAGAAATCAAATTATTAGATGACATGATCGGCATCAATTACTAGAATCTAATTGTCGAAATATCAAAATAAAGAAAATACAAATATCTTAATCGAATCAAATGTAACGTTTCTGAATCGATTTTTCTTTTCAGAATTTAGCAATGTATAGTTATGTCACCGTAAAATTGTGAATTCCGTCAGATTATAATCTGACGTAGTTAAATTACAATCTAACCTAACCTAACCCACTGTTAGTTTACAATCTAACGAGTTATATTATAAACTGACAGAGTTCACAATTTCACGTTGACAGTTACACTACGATAACTGTATTATTTCTACGCTGCAAACCTTTAATTGCGATTTTAAAAGTAGCTTTCATTTCTGAAACTAGTTACCTACCTATCATTTTTCCCGGTTACACATCGTTGCCTCCATCCGTTCCTAGCAATATTTATCTTCAGCTTTAAGGATCCATCTTAAAAATCCAGGGCATCGAGAAACCCATTTGCTGCAATCGCGAGCGGTCCGATCGACCGGCTGATGGCAATTTGACGCGCCACCTCGCGGAAATATTGCGGCGCTTATTACTGCAGTCAGCTAGCGAGCTATGATCAGGATCGGGGCCATATTTGCAGAGAGGGCACTACTATTAAAAGTACCTTAATGAAAAAGGGCTACTATAAAGTCGATTATTATTTAAAAGATAAAAATGTTTGGGATGCGTAACTGTCTAGCTCGCATAAATATTTATAACTATGTATTTTTAAAGCCTGTAAACCTTTGAAAAAGAGGCTGACAATAGTGACTGAGTTTCTTGCGCAGCTTCTTCTCAGCACTGGCCCATTTATTGTCTTGAAGCAGTGGTAGGGTTAATACTGGGACGTGTAAAAGTGCTTTTTTAAAGCCTATTTGCAGAAATAAATGAGTTTTATGAGTTTTTATTAGTAGGTATTAACGCTGCATTAGCTTTGCTTGTAGGCTTTTGTCACACATTTCAAAAAAAAAATTGCGGCGTTTAACACCGCTGTCAGCTAGCGAACTAGGAACCTGGATCGGAGACATATTTGCAGTGAGGTATTAGATATGTTAATAATACCAGCCGGGCTAGGATGCGCGCCCTGATAACTTTTATCGACGTCAAAATGTATGGACAAAATCGATAAAATGGCGTGATAACCGCTTATCGTGGCGCGCTTCCTAGGCCTACACGTAGCATTTAATATTTTCCTTATTATAATCTTCACACACTTCAAAAAGAAATATTGCAGCGCTTCTTCAGTCAGCTAGGGAACTGGATCGGGGACATATTTGCAGTGAGGTATTAGATATTAATATTAGTAGGTTATCTGGGGCGAGAGCTGATTTGTCACACACACATTCTAAAAGTATGCATAACTTATAACCCAAGCAAGGCTGGCTAGTTTCGTTGCTTCTGTAACAATCGTTTATTTTCCCATCGGCAAAAAAAGCTTGTTTTCAAAAAAAGTTTTTGGTTCCCTAGAAAACACCCAATGTTTATACATTTTTATTGTAAAGTAGAGTCTACTTCATAAATAGCCATTTAAACATAATTATACTATGTCTGATAGAATAAGTTTGTACTATTTAATATCTAACAATTACCTACGTATCTAAATTGTGTTTTAATCTTCCATTTTCCATTGATTACATAACACACTTACCCTAAGCGCACAAACTAAAACATTGACTCTAACAATCTAGTCGAGAGGATTGTATCGATCAACATCCGATTACCCTCAACTCGAGTGCTCGAGTGCTCGAGCCGGGCATCAAACGGGCGTGTAATTGCATATTTGCAGTCGAATTTGGCCACAGTTGGTCTAATCTTTTTTCAATATCCTCTTGAGATGAATACGTTCAAGTATCTAATTCGTTAATGCTTGAAATTGATACTCTAAAGATGCTTAAATTCAAAATAATAAATATTGCATTGCAACCCTTCGAATAAAAACTCAATTGTTATTAAATATCCTACTAATATTATAAATGCGAAAGTTTGGATGTCTGGATGTTTGTTACTCTTTCATGCAAAAACCACTGAACGGATTTTGATGAAACTTTACAGTATTATTGTTTATAACCCAGAATAACATATAGGCTATAAATTTATGACGATCTGTGACAAACGAAATTTCACGCGGGTGAAGCCGCGGGCAAAAGCTAGTTCTTTATAAATTAGTTATAATGAAATGTTCCACACCCGTTGCTACTTTTATGTATTCTGTGCTAACACTAACTTTATTTCAAATACCTACCTTGTTATGCTTAAAAAAACAATGAAAGCAATACTTTTTATTAACTGTTAAAATGATTGTGTATTTTACGCGATATAAAATTGGTAATTTCAGAAATCAAAACTGGTATTACTTAGGCAATGTAATTTACTTTTTGACTCTTCAATGAAAAAACTCATTCCAAGGTAATCGGAAGATTGTTAAATGCCTACCAACCAAGTTATTTATAGCACATAGTTAAAACGTCATAGGAAACTAACAAAAGCGTTTTAATTTTCCATTCTTGTCTATCCATCCACCACTTTTACCAAATTAAAATCATCAAAACCTTTGTAATAATCACCAACTGTACAACAACTGAAACAGCCTAGCCAACAAAAAGTACATTCATATTCAAAACAGCCTAATATAATTTAGTCGACCCCTAAGTAGGTAATACAATTTCCCAGGTATAAAGTCAAAGAGCCCCCGTCGCAATAAACTTAATTACAGCAATACCGACCTCATACGTGACTTATGGTGTAGGGTGGCCATGAGGCTTGGAAAATGTGGGACATAAAATGTAAATAAAAATGTTTTTAAACTCTTAAAGCTCCGCTATAGAGACACAATACAAATAAATGAGCTAAAAAGAAAATTAAAAGAAAAACAATAAAAACACAAGGGACATGAATTCAGGGCTTTAGTAACAAAACATGTGCTAGCTTAATTTCAGATGAAGTGACAGAAAACTCAAATAAAAAAAACAAAGTTAAGTTCTCAAATGAGAGTGACCAAATTGGTTTTTATCAGTTTCGTGAATTTACGTCATAGGCCAGTAGAATTAAACACAAAAATTGATTAAATCGGAAATAATTCCTACAAAAGATTTTTTTGCTTTAATGGCTTCATTGGTTGCCCATTAAGACTCTCCTAAGTTTTCGACTTCGACGGAGTTGTGCTTAAGTTGTGGGAGCCCCCGAAAGGGGCGTTTTTTCGGTTTTCCGGTTATACCGTGTAAAGGACTTACCCTATCGAAAAGTGGTCTTCATGACGGTTGAAGGGCACTTAATCCTGCATTGAATAAGACCAAATTCAAATGTTTTGGACAAACCGTTCCCGCGCTAAAGTTCGGAAAAGTAGAAAATATACGTATAATTAATGACCCTCTCCACGTCCAATGGCTTATTACCCACAGGCTTCCAAGTCTTGAAAAGGGCCACCTCAACCAGTGTAACCCTATCAAGGCTTACGAGCTTGATGCGCCTATCCTTGTGCGTCCCAGCCGTTCCTTAACTGCGGTTGGTGCACCTCTTTCTTGCACTCTCCTGAATGACCCTATGTTACCTACTGTGGCTGTCCCTCTTCCTTGCAGCCTCCTGCACGACTACGTTGCCTAGCCGTATGCTTGGTCCAAGGTTCGACGCCACAAAATCAACTTCGCACGCGTGAAAATAGTTTAAATACTATTTTCCGTGCTTGCAACATTTTTCTTTACTGCTTCGGCTCTATTAGTCGTAGAGTGATTGTATATATCCTATAATAATAATATAATAATATAAGCCTTTATTACTGGATTACAAGGTATTTTTACAACATTAACATTTCATTTTACAATTTAGTTGCACTCATCTCCAGTTTGTCCTTGGACATAGGCCTCCTCCAATGATCTCCATGCTTCTCTGTTTCTAGCCATTTGTGGCCATAATGGCCCTGCTAATTCGCGGATATCGTCCTCCCATCTTTTCGCTTGTCTGCCTCTGCTTCTTTTTCCTTCACGGGGATACCATTCCGTTACGGCTCTTGTCCATTTCTCTTTCTTTTCCCTCATTAGGTGTCCCGTCCACTTCCATTTCAACTTTCTAATTGTTGCAACAACACTTCTGAATTTGGTTTTTGATTTTATTGTGTTTAGGTTTATCTTGTGTTTAAGTTTCACTCCCAATACACTTCTCTCCATACTATTTTGGCATACTTTTAACTTTTTAAGTTGTTGCTTAGTTAGTGACCAGGTTTGGCAAGCATATGTGAGGCAGGGTAGTATACAGGCATCAAATATTTTCCTTTTGTGGAACATCTTTAGGTTCCCGTTTTTCATTACCTCTGCTAGTGACCAGTATCTCTTCCATGTGTTTGTTATTCGTCTATCTATTTCTTTGCCCATGCATTCTTTGTTGGAAATTAGATGTCCCAAATAGATGTATTCATCTTCATACTCAATTTCTACTTTGTTTACGTGTATTTTCACTTTAGTTGAGTTAGTCATCACTCTTGTCTTTGAGGTGTTCATAAGAAGACCCACTTTGGCACTTACATCACATAATTCTTGTAGCATCTTTTCCAATTGTTGTGGGCAATCTGAGAACACCACAATATCGTCTGCGAAACGTAGGTGTGATAGTAATTCTCCGTTTATGTTAATTCCGCTTTTCTCCCAGTCAAGTTCTCTGATGATCATTTCAAGTACAGCAGAAAAGAGTTTAGGCGAGATCGGATCTCCTTGTCTGACACCTCGAGTTATAGGGAACTCTGGTCCAGTGTTTTCGAGCTGTATTTCTGCTGTACTTTTTGAGTATACTTCTTGTATTAATTTTATGTATTTTTTGTGAACACCTTGTGTCTCCAGTGCTGACCATATTGCTTTGTGTTCTATAGAATCGAATGCCTTGCTGTAGTCAATGAATCCGATATAGTATGATTTATTATATTCTTGAAGTTTCTGTAAGACTTGTTTTACTACATGTATGTGATCTACTGTTGAGAAATCTCTTCGGAATCCTGCCTGCTCTTTAGGTTGGTTTTCATCAAGAGTGTTCGATATTCTGGCTAATATTATTTTTGAGAAGACTTTGTATATATTGGACATTAAGCTTATGGGTCTGTAATTCCCTACATCCCCCCTATTCCCTTTTTTATATAGAAGTATAATCGTTGACTTTGTCCAGTTTGTAGGTATGGTCTCGCTAACTATTATTTCATTAAATAACTTTGTCAGGACTGGAGCTGTTTCGGTGATAGTAGCTTTCAGAATCTCGTTTGTGATATTATCAGGTCCAGGAGATTTTCCATCTTTTTGGGTTAGAATTGCTTTTTCTGTTTCTGATAAGAGGATAGGTGGTATCGATTCATCGTTAAAGTTGTTACAATTTAAGTTTTTTGGTTGGTATTCGTTGTTGCAGTCCATGCCTGTGTAAAGTGTTTTGTAGAACTCTGTTGCAATGTCGAGAATTGCCTTCCTGTTCCCTGTGCATATTCCCTGTTTGTTCTTTAGATTTGGCATCCATTCTGTTTTGTCTGACAGCTTCTTATAAGCCTTCTTTATTCCTCCTGTTTTTTCAATATGATATTTGATGACATCGTTTCTTCTTACTTTGTTATCCTTCTTTATATTTTCATTGATTTTCTTGCTTATTTCCGTGATTTGTTTTGTATTAGATTTTTTATCATTCAGTAGTTCTTTCCGTTGTTGGAGTAAATCTTGGGTGTGTGTAGATATCCTTTTTTCTTTTGGCATTGATTTGGTTCTGTCGATCTCGTTTTTTAAGGTAGTTATGAATTTATTGTAGATTTCTTCTATATTCTTACTGTTGGATTTATCCATCTCGTTTTCCAGTGCGTTTTTGAAATTTATCGTGAAGGTTTCCAGATTTTTATTGGTGATGTATGATTCAGGTCTCTTACTATACGTTTTTCTTGTTTTCTTTACTGGGTTTCCTTCCAATATTGCACGAACCATTCCATGGTCTGTATTGAAGTTCAGGTTATTTATTACAGTAACATCCTTGATCCTATCTTTTTTATTTGTCATTATATAGTCTATTTCATTCGTGTATCTTCCACAAGGTGAGATCCAGGTCCATTTCCTTGAATTTCTTTTTTTGAAAAAACTGTTCATAACGGACAGTTTATTTTCAGTCGCAAAGTTTACCAGTGATTGACCATTTTTACTTCTATGTCCATGACCAAATCTTCCAATGATCTTCTCTTCTCCTGTTTTGGATGTACCTACTTTTCCATTAAAGTCACCCATAACTATAAAATTGGAATGTGCCTGCGTTATGGTGGATTGTAGATTACTGTAGAATGATTCAATCTTGTGCATGTCCTCGTTCTTTACTGGTTCTGTTGGTGCGTATGCCTGGATGATTGACCATGGTTCCTTTTTGTTTCCAGTGGGTAGTCTTACATTTAGCATTGATATTCTTTCTGAAATCCCTATGAACTCTTCGATCTCCGCTAGAAGTCTCCTTTTCACTAGAAATCCAGTTCCATATAGGCCTGCCGTTTCACCTTTATAGTATAGTATGTATTCTTTATTTCTCTCTTCTATGCCTTCTCCTTCTCTTCTCATTTCGCTGATACCTACTATGTCCCATTTTAGGTAATTAAGGGCCAATTCCAGCTCTTGTAGGTTCTCCTCTGTCCTCAGAGTTCTTGTATTTAGCGTACAGATATGTGTGACATTGTTGTTGTTCCTTGTAGCGTTATGTGTTTTGTTCTGTTTGTGTGATGAGGCCTTTGAAATCGTTGGAGGGTGGTAGTCTACATCTCCCGCGGTGACCAGCCGTCTTGGGAGAGGGGTTGGGGTGTTGTTGTTGGTTTTTATTTTAGTTTGTTGTGTTGTTTGGTTTGTCTTGTCCGGGTTCCAGTTGAGGGAAGAAGTTTTTAGTTTTTTGAAGTTTTTGGCTCAGACACCGATGATGCTCTACCTCGTGCCACATAATTGAATATGCTTGGTTTTACTACTCCTTGTGTATTGCTTGTAGATGGCTCATCAATACGTTTGTCGGTAATTTGTTTCTTCCTGGTGCATGTTGAAATTGTTTCTGGCGATTCTACCTTTTCTCTTTTCCTTTTCTCTCGGTTAGCATCTTTTGGGTTTTTTACTATTAACTTATCGTATTTCAGATAAGCTAAATTTCCCTTCTTTCTTTCTTCTTCCAGCATTGGTTGTAGTTTTCTGCGGGTTTCTAAAACTTCTTTTGGAAAGTCTTCTTTAAGATAGATGCCTTGTGGCAGGTTGGATTTGTTCTTCTGAATAAGATGTTTCTTCCATGTTGTTGTGAAGGAGACCACTACCGGTCGATTTTTATCTGAGCGCTGCCCGATTCTATAAATTTTGGCTATCTCTTGACTGTCCAGGTAAATGCCCATATCTACTATTATTTCTTTCAAATAATCTACTAATTCACATTCTGTTTTCTGTTTCTCTTCTAAACCGAAAAATACTAGGTTGTTCTTTCTCTTTTCCTTTTCCATAGATTCTATTTTCTGTTCAAGGTTTGTTATTTTTGTTTTTAAGGTTTTGTTTTCTTCCAAGACTATTTTCATTTTTTCATCTAGAGCTTGCATGACGTTATTGGTGACATTTGTTGTTATTGTCAAAGTTTGTTGTTTCAGCTTCTCGTCTAGTTTAGTTAGCAGCAACTCCATAATATTTTGATCCATATTTTAGTAGAATTTATAATATTTTTACTGGCAACACTAGGACAAGAACTGTCAAAATACAAGTTCCTTCATTCATTCAATCAATGTTATTAGATTGGCACTATTGTTTTTATGACAGATGGGCGCACTTTTATTGTAGGTTAACTTTAAAAGAAATGATCTTGATTTCACTTTATGCACTATTTTCTGTTGAGATTTCTTCGTAATTTGAGTTATAGTGGGTTTCTTCAGATGATTTCGCAGTTTGATGGTAATTTCACTAGTTTTATTAGCACTTATGATTTATTTCGTCGGAGCTGATTCGTATACGTGTTTACGTCCACAATACCGGAACCGGAAACTATAGCCTTCCTCAATTTATGAGCTATTCAACACAAAAATTATTATTTCAATCAAACTAGTAATTCTTGAGATTAGTGCGTTCAAACAAACAATCAAAAAACTCTTCAGCGTTTTAATATGAACTTGTTGTTGTTGATTTTTGGCGTCAAACCTTAGACCAGGCATACGGCTAGGCAACGTAGTCGTGCAGGAGGATACAAGGAAGAGGGGCAGCCACAGTAGGTAACACAGAGTCGTTCAGGTGAGTGCCAGGAAGAGGTGCAGCAACCGCAGTTAAGGAACGGCTGGGACGAACAAGGATCGGCGAATCCAGCTCGTATGCCTTGATAGGGTTACACTGGTTGAGGCGCTCCTTTTCAAGACTTGGAAGCCTGCGGGTAACGAGCCATTGGACGTGGAGAGGGTCATTAATTATACACATATTTTCTACTTTGCCGAACATTTGCACGAGAACGGTTTGTTCAAAACATATGAATTTGGTCTTATTTAATGCAGAATTAAATGCCCTTCAACCATCAGGAAGACCACTTTTCGATAGGGTAAGTCCTTTACGCGGTATAACTGGAAAACCGAAAAAGCGCCCCTTTCGGGGGCCCCCACCACTTAAGCACAACTCCGTCGAAGTCGAAAACTTAGGAGAGTCTTAATGGGCAACCAATGAAGCCATTAAAGCAATAAAATCTTTTGTAGGAATTATTTCCGATTTAAAAGCTAATTCTACTGGACTATCAATACTTTCGGGTTTGGCCAACCATACATTTGAAAAAATCACTTAGTATTTTAGTATTGAGGAAATAAGTTCATGTAGTACATTGTTTATTTATTTCTGATTATTTACTATTATCATCTTTATTTAAAAAAAGTAAAGGAGCGTATTCACCTAACGAGCGCGCGAGTAGTAAACGTATAATAAAGGCTCCGATTCTTTACAATCGCACATTTAATTAAAACAAAAAGTCTCTGTAAAGTAAAGGAGCATACCCACCGTACCGCGCGAGCAGAGTGTGTAATTACGTGCTAATTACCGGTGCGCGAGCGTGCGTGACGAGCGCGCTCAAATCTTCAGGTAGAGCTGTACTATGTATCAATCAACGATATGTTGCTGTATGGGGTATGTTTTGTGTAGAGAATATGGGCCACTGGATTGTAAAGAAATACCAACGTGCAAAAGAGGTATTTTGTAAGGAAGGAGTAAAATATTTATGTCCAGTTATGTATTATTCATAATTAAGTAGATCTATTAGGACGATGTTTCTGATGATGCTGAGTTTCTTCGTATGTAGTTTGGATAGGAGTTATGTTGCAATAAAATTGTATTGTCTGACGTGCTGTTGACTGAATTATACATTATTTTGTAAGCATTTTGATCGATTCATCATAATTATTATTATTTAACTACAAGAATTTTCTAAAGAAGATTTATTGCAATAAATAAACTTAAACTGCACCTCATACTTAGTGAGTAAGGTGTTAGTAATCGCCAAATTGCAGACACATAAGCATGAGTATTCGTTTATAAACTAATTGATGGTTTTCTAAGATTCAACTCTATAAAGTGTACAAATAATTTGGTGCAATAAAGACTAAAATAAAAAAAAAATCTTATCTCATGTGATAAGCTCTACAAAAGCATTTTTTCTTCGGTTTAGCTCCATATCAACCCTCGGTCTAGGGTCGCGTCGGGATTCAGTGAAGGCTCGCAATAAGATTTCAGATCTGCGTTTGTATTCAGTCGACTTACCGAACTGTAGTGGAAGTACAGTCAATGGATGTGACCAGCCGGCGTTTTTGGATGGAGTTTGACAGATTTTCGACGTTTGTTAAAGTAGATGGTGCAACTCAGCCTTAATATGTTTTCACTAAATTTTACAATAAAATTACAATCTAAGGCTAGATGACAAAATTTCAATTATTTGTCCGTCAGACAGATAATTAGAAAATATTAGACTCATATTTTTTATTTTCTTTCATAATTAAATAATAACAGTGCTACATCGAGTTGAAATGGCACGTTACGTCACGCTTGACTAGATTTTTCACTTTTGATTTTTCGATTATGAAAAAAAAATATATGTGTCCAAATTTTTTTCATTATCTGTCTGACGGACTAAATATAATTTCGATTTCATTACCCAGTCATCATCCCTATTATAAATTCAGTTTACAATGAAAAGCACATTCATGGCGAAGATCACAACACACTGCTAGAGTTGGTTACTTACAGCTTATTCAAATGTGCGTTTCAGTGCGTTGCATCATCTTGCGTCATTTACAGAACTGTATATCAAAGAGTTTTTCTTTTCCAATTCTTTTTTCATCTTTTTAAAACAAAGCATTAAGTATTCTCTATATCTCATCTAGTGGCAGTAAGTCTGTCACGCAAGCGACGAGTACGTGAGGTTTTCACGCGGCATTGGAGGCGCCTATCGCAGCTCACGCGACGGTGACGTGTCGCGGGAAGTGCCACGCTGAAGACGGGTTTATAGATGAACTCTAACTTCGAGTATTATAGAGATACTTGAGAAACGTCCTGAGTTTGAGTTTCGCTATGGTTTGTCGTACGATGTTCCATTGGCATGATGATGATTATTTATTATGTCACTTGCCAGTTCAGTGGTTGAAGTGATTGACAAGTGTAATATTAAGAGTAGGCGCACACCGTTGATTTTTAGTTGGCTGATAGTTGTGCCCGATTTTAATTTGTATAAAGAATCGGCCAAATCGAATCGGCGTAGTGTGCGCACTCCCATACTACATGCCCATACTGATCAACTGCCCGACTAAACTATCGGCAGACGAAAAATCAACGGTGTGCGCCTACTCTAAAATAATTGTAATATAATTATATAATTCTTTGATATAATTCAAAACGCTTACAGATCTACATTAACAGACTTCAAACAAGGTGGAGGTTTTATAATCAACCAATGGGGAGTGTTTGGACGGATGAGATAATATTTGCTAAATTGTACTAACCTACAAACAAAATTTAGTTTCCCTTATATTCTACAGTGACTTGGGTTAGATAAAGGAGTTAACGGCTAAACGCTAGCTAGATATTGTGTCGTACTAGCTCAAAATCCTTCCAAAAAGTAAATAGGTATAATATCACACGTTCTCCGATGATCCGAGACCGTGAAGATCCGCAACAATGCGGCCATTGTGCGCGGATTAAATTATATCTCAGGACATGACGAGCTCATCCCGGATTGGGGGGTACCCGGTACACCTTGGACTTGAGACTTTGATTTCATTATTTTGAACAGACTATCTTAGTCATGTCGTAAAAACAGACCATAGAACTGCCAAATAATAGGAAAGGTAGAGGACGCCCACTGGTTACCTGATGGTCCACGGTGGCCAAGGACTTAGAGCGTGCCTAAACAAATATTTCGACAACCCAGGACAAACTGTCCTGGCGCCACAGAACGAGGAGAGCCGACCTCAAATAATGGGAAAGGGCTAGGGCAAAGAAGAAGAACTGCTTAGCTTCCAGGCGATTCATTATTATTATCATTATCAGGACATTTACTTCACTGGTTGGGTTTTTATTGGTAGTCAAGCTACAGATACTGGCTTAGGATTATCCTTTCTAAACACAACTAGATTGTATCGTAAGTTTCAGTTTACACACACACCGCTTTGCTTTATGGGAAGTCGAACCTTACCTTTAATTTCGTTGTAGGTCCTATGACAATTTAAACTTCCCCCGCGACAAACTTGACCTTCACTCGTTGGCTTTTTTATTGGCGGTCAAGCTGTAGAACCTGGCTACACAGGAGTTGCAGCTGCGAGACCCAAAGGTGGGAATAGTCCCGGTTTAAGTTCACTTGCGAAACAAAAAGTCACAAGTCTCTATCACCAGTGGTTGTGTCGGGGAAATTCTGTTTAAGAAGAAATGAGGTTTTGATTCCGTGTGGACGGTTGATTTGCTCTGAATTCTCTTCCCGGGCCTTTATTATTATTTTTTCTATTATTCCCATTATGATTCCGTCTCCGTGTCTTGTAAACGGTATTGCAATCAGTGTTCGTGGTGTTATATCTATTGTCGTCAGGAATATTCTCCTATTGATATTATGTTACTTGATTACAATTTGATTAAGACTTTCTGCATAAAAAAGTAGATCGTTTTTGGAGTAATAAACCTAGATATTGCGAAAGTTTTAAGAACAGATGAATTTTTTTGCTGTAATTAACATACCTAGTAACATATTTTTTTGTAATTGAAATGTGAAAACCGAGTGAACATAATATAAGATGACCTTAATGTGTTTGTTTGATAGTGCACTTATTTCAACAATTATTGAAGCAGTTGTTGAGTTAGATACTTACTTCCCGAATGCAAACTTTCACACTAAATATTTTATGCATAACAAAATAAGACTATATCCAATCATAAAACGTTAACTTAATAATATTATTCCGTGCTGTATAATGCATAATCCTTGATACAAATCCAAGACGCTCTCCGTGATCCGTGATAATGCGATGTGCACGCGGTGGCGCGGCGCCGTCTCTCGAGCGTGCCAGACGGAGCCGTAGCTTCGTAGCTTCGTAGATCCGTAGCATCGTAGCCTCGTAGACGTTGTCTCAGCTTGGTTAAGTCGAGAAAGTCCAGCAGTCTCAGCAATGTACCTAAAGATAGTCTCAGTAACTGACACCCACCCATTTAACCTTTACATTACATGATGTCTTAACTAACAGATGCATAGTATACCGTCGTCACAAAGTACCTATTTATCAATCATTTTCACTTTAGATTGGTAGCATTGTAAAATTTTTACAGTTTCTGGAAACGGGATTAACAAACTTTTACTAAAATTATTTTGATCTATGTACCTAAAACATAATGTGGCAATATCAAATCTACAACACCAAATAAAAAGTTAACTGTTTATGTTACTGTAATCTTATCATCTGTTTCAAAACAATTTTAATTCGCCTCATAATCGAATCCTATCCCGCTACCGCTCCACCACTCGTCCTGCGCGTTTTGATTTGGAATAAATAGCGTTTCGTTCGCTTCAGATTTGCTAATTAATTATTAAAGTCGGATATGCAAAGTTTGTTGTCTCTTATTTTGTTGATTTAACTCTAGAACCCGTTCCCGCAAGAATTAGAAATTCAGATTGGAAATTTTCATATTTCGCGATGTCGGAACGGTATGGAAATTCGTAGATATGATTAACTTATTATGAAATTAATCTTTGATATTCGTAAAGTCTCAAAGTCTCGTTGTTTCGTCTTTCTGTTAATTTATTCGCTAACTAAGTTTAAAGTTCATGTTTGGATTAATAAAGAAAGAAATTACGTTGTAATCAATGTCATAAGAAGCAACAATGTTTGATTAAAAAAATATTAAGATAAAATATATTTATTTAAATATTAAGATTCGTTTTATCGCTATACTTACACGTAAAAGCTACTCAATTATTTGACTTTTGAATTATTTTGGTTTAAAAAAAACATCCTTACAGATTGAGTCAAGTAGGTAATGATAAGTTCAGATTCGCTTTATCGACTACAAACAATACATAGATACCACACAAGTAACATCAAAACCTGCCACAAAATGATCCTTGTGTGTACATCCGTAAAGCATACTTTGCTAGTGGCTTGGTGACTGAAACGCCCAATTTTTCTATCTATATAGAAATAAATGGAGGCTCTGTTGTCTGTTTGTGATCGACGTTGATTAATGTCAGTCTCGGATTAAAAAAACTTCGTGTTTCAGCGACATGGAGGACAGGGAATGGAATGGAGTCGAAAAAACATTGAAATAAATCTAGAAACTGATCTGTCTCATAAAATGAAATTGATCCAATAACTTTATTCGAAATTGGATGCAAATGAAAAAAAAATCATTAAGCTCGGTAATCTTAAGTGATTTGTACACAATGTAACGTAGTTCTAATTTAAACATTGTTCTGTTCCAATGTAACCCACTAGCTCCGATAGTAAGTGCAAACCGATAGCACTTGAACAAAAAAAAAATAGGTACCTACCTACTTTTATCCGCAGATATCCATAATAAGGAAAAACCTATTTTATTTTAAATTGTTGCAATGGTCTTGAAGATCCACTTAATGTAAATAAACTTACAAAGTCCGCTTTTTATAATATTGGTTTACATTTCTTCATTTTTCTTTTTCCACTCGAAATTTTGTATTCTCAAAAACTTTGACGAATATGCCCCTCTATTCGCTCCACTACTCTAACGACATTTGATTTTGGTGACATCTGGCGGAAATAATGGATTTTTTTCAGTTAGCTGAAGGTGAAAATTTAATCTATGACGATAAGTGACGACCGAAAAAAGATTTAACGGGTATTCTTTGCGGCTTCAGGGAATTTTTGGGGTGACAAATAACGTAGAAGAATAATAATGACCACCATAATAATGACAAGTTGCAGGTTATATTATATATAACCTGCAACTTAAGATATTTTGGTCTTTTCTCATCTCAGGATGCTACTGAAAAATCGGCCAAAAAGCAAAAATAGTCACAAAATAATAAACTTACTTAATACGAGTTACTTATTTTGATACTTTGGGGCAAAAGTTGATAATTTTCTAAGGTTAAAAATTATTAGATATTTTTCTTGGAAAATGTATTTTCCTTAAATCTATTAATTAAACAAAACAAAAAACATTGCTTTAACTATACATTTCGCTAGAGGAGATTTTAAATTTAATAAGTAATTATGAATTCTACGATTTTTCGTGCGCCAGTCTGTAAATAAAATTGGCGATGCCTATCACCCTTTTGGAACGGGTTTTCGCTAACAGAGTTATGGTAATGACTTGACAAGATTACAAAAATAACGAATTTTTGCCAGTTTTAGAGCAAAATGGCATGAAATTGTCGCTTGGAAAGGAAATAAATTCATTCGTTATTACGAGTATTACCGCTTTCAAAGATTATGAATGGAACATGATACAAGCTGAGTAGGAGCCATTTTGGTTCAAAAATATGTATATTATTTAAATTGTGTAAAATGTATTATGGTTGAACCAAATAAACTATTTTTCTTTCTTTCTTTCTAAAAGTGTTTTTAAAGGCCTACTAGCATAAATAATTAGTTATTATTTTATGAGTTTTATTTATACCATATTATCACTATAAAGTAAAGTAAGTAATAAAGTATTTATTTGTATGAACAAAGCTTACAAGAGAGATCTCTTAAAAGACTTTGTAAAATACCCATTTCAAGTTATGTCCGAGCGTAAACGGTGATTACCCCGGCCTCGTCGCTAAAGTGCGCGTTCGTGCCTATACTTATGAACACTATGAACGAGCTGTCTCTCCCCGCGACCTCGCGCGAACCGTTAGTCGTGCCTCGCGCGCCGAGGTGACCGGTAGTGTGATTCGTCGCGGATTTCGGAGTTCTCGAGGTAAGAATTTGATTACCCTGACCTTGGTTCCAGTGCACGTTCCTGTTTTTTTATGTATCTTTATATGGAAAGTTTATGTGAATGTACAGAAATAATGATCATGTAACCGCATTTTTGTGTATTAAAACATTTGGGATTAAACTTACAGATTGGGCAGGGCTCAGCATATTGATCGCTCGAAACAAACTCCCCGCACCCCGCGCTTCCTTGCCGCGACAAGCGGTTATCGCGCCATTTTATCGTCGGCCATTTGGTGGAGTGGTTCTAAAACGGACTACTATACCGAGAGGTCCCGGGTTCAATTCCCGGTCGGATTTTAATTTCTGTCACGGGTCTGGGTGTTACTAGGTATGTATGATATGTATGCACCTATTTAAAAAGTATATATGTAGTAATTATCCGTTAGCTAGCCTAGCACCCATAACACAAGCATATCGATTGCTTACTTTGGGGCTAGATAGGGCTGTGTGAAATTATCCAAAGATATTTATTTATTTATTTATTTTATCGATTTTGCCCATGCATTTTGGCGTCGATAAAAGTTATCACGGCGCGCGTCCTATCCCGTCTTTTCCGACTTGAAAAATTATTTTTGGTTGAATAGCCCATCCGATAGGGGAGGAACTGTAAAGGATAATTTTGCAAAAACGGGAATATTCAAACTGTTTTCGCGTACAAAGTCGCGGGCACAGCTAGTGTTATAATATTTTGAAATTATGTACCATTTATTTCAGATTAACATCATGCCGATCTCTAAAGAAGAAAAATTGAAAAAAAGAAGAGAAGCAGCAAGAAAGAGAATGGAGAAAATTAAAAATAATCCAGATTTATATGCTCAATGGCAACAAAAACAGCATGAAAGATACGAAAAGAAGAAGAAACGCGGTAAAATATTACCTATCAGCCAATTACCACCAAAACTTCAAAAACTAAAAAGAAATAAAAGTAGGGAAAGTTCAAATAGATACAACAGAAAGAAAAAAGTACAAGCTATGACAAAGCTCAACAATGAACGACAGATGGATATTGATATTTCTCGTAACTCAAGTGATAATGAGGATCCTTTATCACTTTCTGCTAATAATGTGGCTGGGTCTAACCCCATACCATCACCAAAGCCAAAAAGCATCACAGATACACCGCAGCGCAAAACAAGATCAAAGAAAAATAAATTACACAAGGATAAACGAGAAAATGAAAATGCTGACATCTACAGACCAGTAATTAGTTCACCTATAGCATCAAACACTACAAAAAATCATCCTGAAGCTTCTACTAGCACGCTTAGACAAGTGCCATCATTATTGAAGATAAACAAACACAAGAGACCCAAAATATCCGTGATCATTCAGCAACGCTAGCATCTTAAAGTCAGTTAATAACTGTATTAATATCCTCAAAGTTAGTTATTAATGGAATTAATTAGATAAACAATAATTTATTAAATAAAAGCAGACCTTGTTTCATTTTATCATTCGCGACTGTTCGGAATCACCACACCAAGCAGCAGCGATCAGTCTTTTATTTCATCACCGGCAAGAATCCTGAGCCCAAAAGCTGCCTATTACGTAACCTTAAAAAAATGATCCCCTTGGAAATACCTTCTAAAGAATAACAAACAAATACAGAGCCAATAAAGAATTACAGTTAAGGGTACATCAAATAAATGAACTGAAAAAACTAAACGAAAACTACACAAATAAAACAAAAATATTCCAGAAAGATAACAAGGAAATTATATTAGGAAGCGAAAAATAGCAGAAAAATAAATAAAAATGATTATAACAGAACAACACAAAGAAGATAATTACAGATGCTATAAAAAACTCCATGCAAGAATTTTATGAAGAAGATAATAAATAGCAGGTTATGCCTTGGATTAAAGGAATTTATTACAAAGCAAAAGATATGAAAACATGAAAGATATGTAAGTACAAACACTATTCAAGCATTATTATTGTATTGATACTTATTAAAATGATTAAAATAAATATTTAAATTGTTAAATGCTTTTCTTATAGTGTTATGCTGTGTTAAGTACATAATTTGTGATGTTATTCAGAAAAATCTGCTTTTGAAGTCCTGAAAGCATTACGCTGCGATCCTCCAAAAGACTGCCTTTCAATGTTCAACCATACTTTATATTTCTCATTATACTCGACTATCTGAAGAATACATCAGATGCTTAAAATAAATGTTACCGATGATTGCATCGGAACGGAACAATCATAAATAAGTATCTAATTGCCAAAAAAGTGTACATTTTTCGTGTCCAACATTACGAGTACTTAACACTCCGAAGAATACAACGGATATTATTATCATTAAAAATAGAATAAACAAACAATGCACTAACATCTCGTTCGTCACAAATGACTCACTTTCACTTTTTGTTCGATTGAAAATTCATGTAACGTAACTTACTTTCATTTTGCACATCATTTTCATCGTCCAAGTAAATTATTCGCCTCGATCGTTTTGCTTGCAATTTACGCTTATATTTTTTCAGCACAGCGTAGGACGTCCACCCACGAGATGGACCGACGACCTCATAAACGTAGCAGGAAGGCGCTGGATGCAGGCTGCCACCCACCGGCCATTGTGGAAATCTTGGGGGAGGCCTGTGTTCAGCAGTGGACGTCCTGTGGCTGAAATTATGATGATGATGATGAGTCAGTTTTTACTGACTTAACAAAAAAATCTTAAGTGGCTTAACTTTAACTAAAATGGTATAGTTATAATGGCACTAGTATACAGATTGATGCGTACAACAATATTTCATCAATAAAACATAGCAACAATACGATCACGTATGTGAATCGATTTGAACATAGATTCATACTCCGACAATATGCATAGTTACTAAGACGCGAACCAAATGCCGTACCTAGTTTCATCCTAAGGCCTAATTCACACGAGAGCTTTTTTAACGTCCGTTAAAAAAGCGTTTAAATAGAACATATGCATACCCAAGTACGTGTTCACACGTCGGCGCTTTTAAAACGCGACGCTTTTTTATCGAGCAGTGTTGCATTTTCAACGCAGAGCGTTGGGAATAGGCCGTATGAAACTTTATATTATTATTCACACGAGCGTTAGAAAAGCGCCGGCGCTGCGATCAGTACGCCGCGCGCTCTCTTAGTGGTCGGACGTGTTTGTTCTGTTTTGTTTTTTGGGCGTGCTTGTCGAGAACGTCGATACGATGTCGTGGGTGGGATCCTGAAATCCTTATTTTAGAAGTTGAATCTCGGCCACTTCTATACGCAAAAACCATAGCTGGGCATTAACTCGTTGATCCGTTAATCGTTAATTAACGAAGTTAACATTTCTATTAACGGATTAACTTTTAAGTTAACTTTCAAAAATGTTAACGGACTCGTTAAGTTCCGTTAAATTATCCTTAGTCCGTTAATCCAGTACATACTATTTACCAAAAAGATACAGCAGGCACGCTGAAAAACGCGTTCTGATGTCGTTCGGGTTTCCAGAACTTCCAGAACCCAAAACAACAGTTTTTGTAACCAGAGGTGTAGGTAAAGCAATCGTAATCATTTGACAGTTCATAACGTACGATAAAGTCAGTTAAACAAAGAGTTTGACAGAATAATCGTAGATTCGAGATATTCTTGGAGTCGGTGCCAGCCTGCTCAGTGCCAAGCTCAAGAAGTGTTCTAAATTTACCGGCACCGACTCCAAAAATATCAATCATGGTATACATTTGTCATAAGTATCTCTGTTCATTCAGAGGATGTACCCAGAATGTCCTTTGTTTCTTTCTTCGTCTTCTAGCAACACAAATCGCTATTGCTAGTAATTTTGCAGAAACCATTCCCACGTCTTACTAAAGCGAGGGACGAGACGAAAGTGATTTAAAAGCGTTCGTATGAATGATCACATTGAGGACGTTATAAAAGCGCCGACGCCGGGTTATAACGCAACGCTGTTTAAACTCTCGTGCGAATGAGGCCTAAAGTATTGTTATGTGGCAACTGCCAAGAGGCCAGACGGAGGAATGTGATCGATCAGGGACTCACTACCGAACCACTCGATATTTGTATTTAGAAATAGAGTAGGTAATAAACGAATAGAAAAAAAAGACGAACGAATAGACGAATAGAAAAAAAATACTTTCTCATCACTAACTTCACCAAAAGAAACGCACAGGATGCAGGCTGCTGCTGCTAGCAACTGGCCAATCTGGGAATCATTGCGGGAGGCCTATGTTTAGCAGTGGACGTTCTGTAGCTGAAATGAAAATGATGATGATAAACTTCATGGAACTCGAATGAAATTTATGCCGTAGATTAGGTAGGCTATATTACAGCAAAGTAGTTGTATCATATCTAACGTGTTCATGGTACCTATTTTAGTTTCTCATTACTAAAAACATACTCATAGGCTGAGTTGCACCTTATTTTCACCGTTAAAATAACAATAACCGGTGCTTTTTGTATGAAGTTTGAAAGATTATTGACTTTGTCAATGTTAAAGTAAGACGGTGTAACTCAGCCATAGTGTTAAAAGTGGTAGATTTGTCTTGATACATTACAAACATTAAAACACTGAATACTACTTGGGTAATTCATGTGAATTATTTGACATTATTCGTTTTTTTTAATAATTATATTATTTGACATCCTTCATTGAGTGGGTGCTGACATTTATCGAGCACTACCAAGATAGTCCCCGTCGCGGCGCTCCCGCAGTTCGCGCCAAGTTTGTAACGCCCTAACTGCTCAAGAATTTGCGAACTGCTGTTTGATGACTGCTTGTTGTCTGGGGGGTAGTTCTTAGGGAAAATTCATTTCAATGTGTGCAAGGAAATATTATAGGTAAGTACATTTATTGTTAAGAAATCGTAGAGTAAAGTTGGTTCTGAAGAAATCGGAGAGTAATTTTTAAGATTATAGCTTGAGAGCTGTTTAAATCTTTTCTAAATGTACCTTACTACCAATTTACTGTGCCTAAACTGTACTTAATTAAACCATTACTTATATTATGTACTACATAGTTACTACAGTAAATTGGTGTTATACCACAGAATAATAATAAGTACTGTTATACTGTTAACTAAAATCAAACCCCTTTGCCTTTTAGTAGGTTGTATAACTACGAACGAAGGTTTTTTGGTATGCTTTCATATCGTTTTTCATGTACTTTCAGATTTCACGTATTTCTAAGTGTTCAATAAATATTAATGACTTTATCAAAGGTCTTAGCAGTCGCTTCAAGGTTACCCAGATACTTCGGGCCCCTTCAGCCAACCGCACGGGCATTATCGAATCAGGCGCACGCCTCCATACACATGGAGACTTCGAGCAGTTATGAGGAGACGGTAGACCCTCTCAACAATGTGCACTGACTTTTACAGACTACGGCATATTGTAAGTTATATCAAAGCTATGTATTGTCTTTTTTAGTAAAAAAAAAGTAGTTATTGCAAAAGGAGCTATTTTGAATTATAATTAAATACTAGTTTTAGCCATCGTCTTCGCCACGTGAAATTAATTTTGCACGTTGTATTATATTTGCCTGGTATATGTTATTTTGAGGAATAAACAATACTATAAAGTTTCATCCAAATCCCTTTGGTAGTTTTTGCGTGATAAACATCCATATAAACTTTCGCGTTCATAATATTAGTCCGATATACGGTCTACTGTAGGTACTCTTCATTCGTTCATTTAAGCCGAATGACGTCCACTGCTGTTCATTTTTCGTTTCAGGAAAAGTGAACATTTTTTTTTTGCAATTGAAGGCGGAACGTAACAAACAAAGTTTCTGTTGCATAATTGCATTAAATCTAACTACTTATATAGACTTAAGAATATATTTAATCATTACCGTAAAAGGTCCCTCCCTCAGCAAAATCATCCAAATGCGCCCTAAATTTCTAAAACTAAAACTAAAAATAGATCCTGATCACTGTCAAGTCAGTTTAATTCAATTTCCCTGCACGCACAAAGCACCGGAGGCCCATTCATCCCGGGCACGTAGGGTAATGTATATTCTAATATATTTGCTGGGAGCGACTTTTCGTGTCCACCCGGCCGTGCGGTCTGCGGTCGGACGTAGGGATGGTGGTGGATACAGGTGGGACAGTTTTATCGATGAAAGTAGACCATACAAGGTAGTGAGGAACTTTTTATCGTCGTTTTGTCGGCCGTTTGGTGTAGTGGTTCAGAACGGACTACTATGCCGAGAGGTCCCGGGTTCGATTCCCGGCCGGGCAGAAATTGAAATGATGAATTTTAATTTCTGTGACGGCTCTGGGTGTGACTATGTATAATATTTATGTATTTAAAAAAAAAGTATATAAGTAGTATATCCGTTAAGCTAGCACCCATAACACAAGCATTAAGTTGCTTACTTTGGGGCTAGCTGGCGCTGTGTGAAATTGTCCAAAGATTTATTTATTATTTATTTATTTATTTATCACGCGGCAACGTAAGCGTTTAAGGAATGACTTGTCAACTGACTTATGTATTGTCAGATTGATGTAGCAGCAGGGTACAAGTGTTAGATGTCAGAAAACGCATTGGTAACTTTTCCGCTTTTGTAGATGTCTATTTGCCCATATTAATTTGCAGAGCCGCTTGTCCAGTCTTTTGCTTCGAATTTATGAAAAACCCTCATCGTCAGATAAACAACCATGGCCAAAACATAATCCCAACTAATATTATAAATGCGAAAGTAACTCTGTCTGTCTGTCTGTCTGTCTGTCTGTCTGTCTGTTACGCTTTCCCGCTTAAACCTCGCAACCGATTTTGATGAAATTTGGCATAGAGATAGTTTGAGTCCCGGGAAAGAACATAGGATAGTTTTTATCCCGGTTTTTGAAACAGGGACGCGCGCGATAAAGTTTTTCTGTGACAGACAAAATTCCACGCGGGCGAAGCCGCGGGCGGAAAGCTAGTTAGTGTATAAAACTCCATATCTGGCCTGCGCTGCGGGGCCCTAAAAACACGGATAAAAATTGTCGATTTCTAATCGTGCCAAATCAAAATTATAAGTAAAAATTATCGATACCAAATTACATAAGTAAAACTCGTTCCCAACACTATTTGACCTCGTATTTACTCTGTGCCTCGCCAGTTCATCTTCATTTTTTATCTCTTTTGCCGGAAAAGGCAAAAAAGCACGGAACCGCTCTAGTAATGAGTGAAAAAAATCCCGAACGAGAAATATCGTCATTTCTTCGGAAATGTCTTCGAATCTGTCGAGCCTCATGGAATTGAGACGGGTTTCGTTTAAAGAATTGTATTTTAAGGCAGATAATAATTTTTGGTCCATGATCAGTACTACTTCTACCTACTTTAGGCTAATAGTTTTATCTCGTTATTTTTAAGATCGATTAACTTTTTTTTGCAAACTCGTTCTCTTTGTTCGATTACTACAAACATAGTATGTTTATGCTTAGTTTTAGAAAAATATTCGTTCGTTTTAGCCCAATGACGTCTACTGCTAGACAAAGGCATCCAATAAATTTAAAAAAATGCGTTTTTATTGAATTCTTAAATCTCTTTCTGGGCAGAAATCGTTTATTTCATTTCTCAGATTTTAGATAAGTAGCTTATTCAGCTTCTTATTTATTAAACATAGAGTCAAAAAAATTAAGTTCTGTGAATGTGTTAATAATCAGGATTCTATAAGTATAAAAGATACAAGACATAATACAACTCTAACAATTAAGAAACAATCTGGTTTGTCCGTCCAACAATTGATTAGTCCGAAGTATAATTGGATGGAGACAATCCAGTCCTGTTATAAGACAATTTGTCCGCTTCCAACTGGAATCTTGGAATCCCTTCCAGGGACCCGCAAATTGAGGGTAGTACTGTTCGGATTCGGGACTGCCCCCGTACTCACATTGGCTACGTTATAATCGTACGTTGTACTGGTTGTACTGACAGAAACAATGTCAATTTTGAATTATTTCAACTTACAATTGTTACACCAGTACCTCTAGTAGGAAAAACTTTCGAGTTCGTTTCGTTGCGTATTCAAAGTGTCATCGAAAAATTTTGTATGAAAAATTAAACAGCGCCCCCTATATTATAGCCGCCCTAGGGGGCGCTGTTTAATTTTTCATACAAAATTTTTCGATGACACTTTGAATACGCAACGAAACGAACTCGAAAGTTTTTCCTACTAGAGGTACTGACTGTATTTTTTGTGAAACTATATTTATTTTAATATTTTTTCGCCAACCAAGGAGCGTTTTTATCAATTATTTAGGTATGTCAAGTGAAAATACTAACGCTTCGTATATGAAAGTCTTGAAAAAGTCGCGGTTCTAAAAATAAGACTTTATAAAATATGCCCTAAATAGTTATAATAACCGAAAAACAGTAACAGAATAAAGAAAATAGGTTTCTTATATTTCAAAACACATTTTGCTCATTTACTACCAAAATTAAAATGAACATGCCCCAGTAACTTCAGTGCTCCAGTGCTCACAACAATAAAAAACGAGCATCAAACTAATTAAGATACAAACGCTTCTCGAAATCCCAACAATATCCAATAAAATCAAATATCACATACGAAATACAGTACATTTGTGAATTAATTAAACCGACCAACAGGGCGTGACGATTTACGGGTGTGTAGCAGACAGCGCCACGCGTGGCGGCACAATGAGGTACTAAATTATTTGGGAGCAAAGACAAAATGGCCATAGACACCGCAGAAAGGTCACAGATGTAGAGAAAGCTCAGAGAGAGACGAGAGAGAGAGAGTTTATCCGCATAGAGAAAAAGAGAATTACAATCTTTTAATATTTTATATTATTTCGATAACTTAGCAAAGCGACTACGATATTGAGATTGAATGACTACTGCACAGATTTGTATCTAAATCTGCAGTCTAGAGTCACTTTTATTTAGAAAGATGCTAAGCTTTTGCCTAAAACTTCGTCCACATAAATTTTAGAATCACAGCACAAGTTCTGCTATTCTGATGTAAAATTTCGTTAAAAACCGTTCAGTAGTTTTTGCGCTTCACACACTGCACAGAGACTCCAAAACATTGGCATATAGCATCGATGAGCAAATAATGAAGTCTCTTATAAGTAGGTACTCCTACAAAAAAGAAGAGATATTTATGTTATGAGAAGTCATCCCTGTTCAACTTAGAATGCTGTGTTTTTAGCACAATTATTACATTGAGTTACATTATTAATCAAAGGCTGTATTTTTAGCAGAATTATATTTATTAATCTTTATCGAATTGGTGTCTATTTGCCTCCTTATCTATATTTGTATCCGAACAGGATTAAAGACGCAAGACGCTGGAATTCTTTTGTAGAGCACGTGGTGATATTGTTAATTATAAGGGTAAGGAATTTGACAATTCCAAGATGCCTCTGTTCCAATTTTGTTGGAGGAAACATCCAATGAAACATCCCATATGAGGGGTTTGGCGTCGTAATTTCAAAGTAGTTGCCTTAAAAAGGAATTCCTTAAAACTATTAGGACTGTCTTGTATCCCTATTACATTTTCTGAAAAGCTTATTACGATGTTACACAATAATATAGAAAACTTATACCCTGTCTCATTTTTAAAATTTCTCTTTTTTATGGTTACTATACCTCTAAAATTAAAAGACTCAATCGGATATATTATTTTCAAGAAAAGCAGATGCTCCTGAAAACACTTTTGCTGTAAAACACACTGTCACACGGGTTCCAACATACAGTCATTGTTCAAATTCAAATTCATTTATTTGCACAGTTATTAGTTATTATAACAATTATTCAGGTATTTGACTGATGTTAAAAAGTAAGAAGAGAAGCAGTTCAGGAAGATTTTACTTGCCGGAAAAATTCCTAGAAGAGGTTTTTTTACTAAGGAACCTAAGTATGAGTAAGTAAAACTATTTAAGAGTATTTTACCCTACTTTACAGGCAATCCAGTACACAAACTACACCGTATCCTCACTGGTTCCGACACGCGGCGTCGGCGAGACATTTGCGGGCATGATTTATGGACTCTGTTATCGACACGCACCAGCCTACCCTTCTCCTGTCGATGGAAGCCATGGAGTCGACGCGATCAGAATCAGAAAATATATTTTTATGCCACCTTAAAATGACAGAAAATAAATAAACCTAATGATAGAACTATAAACGCACGCTAAAAACATGCGATCATTTTGAAACTAAAAAAATACAATTTTTTTCCTAATTCATAAAGATCATATTTACCGATTTTAGATAGTTAGCCAGTCAGTCAAAAAATATGATTCAGTCTAAACAATGTTGTTATATGAGCTCTCAATAATGGATTTAGGCCTGTTATCGCTCCAAATAATTAATTTTAATCAACACAGGCACTTACCTAATTTGCTTGATTTTAAATCTTGATTTGAATGTGGGCAATGACCATCGTTAACTATTTCCTAGACTATGCTAAACGAGTTTGAGCATCCTGAATAGCCATTCATACCTTATGCCTGAAAGTCAGAAATTCTGAGATTTAAAATTTTCTATTTCGTCCCCTCCACCGCACTCCTGTCCCGCACTAAGCCTAGTCCAGCAGCGCGTAAGCCCCTCCCCCCGCGTTTTTTGTAAGATTTTCCGCGCGGCTGCGCCCGCGCCGTTGCCACTGATTAATCGACTATTGATTGGAACGGACGTCTGGGGTCCGACCAAATTTGGGTTTAATGTTCAGTTCGAGGCAGTTAGTTCGGTGAGCTAGCGTTTTGGGGTTGAAAATTATCGAGGAAACTCAATGCTAAAAGTTATTGGGTGACCGTAGTTTGAGTATCGTTTCATCATTGCAACAACTTAGTTTAGTGATAAAATTCGTCATGCTGTTTGGCACTTCTTGGTGGAGGCTTATGCCCAAAAGGTGGACTGCATTTGCCAGAAATATTGATGTTTTATAAGTGTTTTATTTTTACAGTTCCATTTCAAAATAATAGGACAATATTTTTACAATAATACATTACAATAAATTCCTAAGTATTTTCCTAAGTTTTTTAAAATTTACTTACATAAATACCTATTCAATACGTTTATTGATTTTGGTTGATTTAGTACAAGTTATTAGAAATGTATTTTGTACCAGTAGACCCTACTCTTTCAGAGATAGAGCTATAGGGAGGTATAGATTCTACCTTTTCTTCTTGAAATGAAGTCAACGCACCGTGTCATATAAGTATTAGGCATAGCATTTCTCACTTTCTTTACTTATCTCTACCCCATAGGCTAAATACATCCATGTTTGCTTTCTAACTTATTGGTGCAATTGTCGTTTGTCACACACAGAGATGTTCCACTGAGCAATTTGTGCCAACTGTAACATTTGGCATATAAAACGCTTCTAATTCGCCCGTGGTCACTGAGCCGAGAGCGCATGTGACGTCACTTGCAGGGCGTGTGCCTGACGTCACGAATGTGTGGAACACGAGTTGTTTGTATTAGGTTTTTTCGGGACAATTTTCTTTACCATTATTTTTTGGATTTAAAATGGATCATTTTTTTTGGGTAAGTATTGTGCAATTTTTGTCATCGGGTTGTTGCCTTTTAAGTAACCATTTGTCTTATTCTCTGCATTAAACAATAATTGTAGGTACCTAACCTATTAAGAAGAAATGTATAGATTCTGAAACACAATTCTCGTAAAAGTTTTTCTGATGCACAGACTACGGCCGTCGAAATGCAAAAGATAGGTAAGTCGGGAGTTCCCAAAAAACTTTAGCAAACTTGCAAAAACGGTATACCTACCTCCTATAGACACTATCATTGACATTGTATGTATGTCTGAAACTCTGAAGATTGGTCAAAGAAATAATTAACGGTATCTAAGTATTTACTACCTACTTATTTTGCGCGGGCTACACACTTGCTACATTGTATAGCCCGACCAGGAACATAAAAACCCTCGCCATGTTGCGGAAAACTAATGGTACTAATTTCTTTTAATGGCAACAGTAACTGAAAACTTCATTGACATGTCACCTTGCATGTCAGTCTATTGCTGTCAAAGTGTAAACAAACTTTATTTTAAATGTGCGCAATTGATTTTGTGAATTAAATTGCTAAAATCTTTTTATAGTCGTGAAAGAAAAGTGGTTCACAATGTGTTAAAGTATTTGTCGAAGAGAAATACTAAGGGTTCGGACAATATTTTCATTGAATAATTTTTCCGACAAGGGTGTCAAATTGACTGACATGTTTATCGTATAGTACAGTCCACTATGAAAATTAGCTGTTGTTTGTTTCAACTACCTATTTTAAAGTTTTTTGTTACTTTCTAAGTGTTGAATTTTATGGAATTCGGAAAGAAGTACCGAGTTTTAAGCGTTCATGAGCAGACATTGCAGTTGAATATTCAAGTTCTGAATTTGATTATTGATGAATAATAAAATAAATCCTACTAGCTCGATTGATGTTTTCATTTAATTTATTTAAACCAGGTTACCTATAATAATATTTTTTCGTTAATTTATGAAAATATCAAATTAGCCCGTAATCCTGAATCCTGATACATAAAGTTAGCCTATTAATTTAACACAGGTACGACTGTACTCAGTGTTGCACTATCAAATGCAATTGACGCGCCTCTATGCCAGGGTTTTTATGTTCCTGGTCAGGCTATATAGGTAATTATACTTATTGTTACAGTCAAAACTCATAATCGGTCAAAACTACATTCAACTGATTTTTGCAGTCAAAAGTGGTTTTGACCGGTAATGAGGTTTGACTGTAACACCTACATGTATGTACTATCTGAATACCACCGCATACTGTGACATAGTTCAAGTATGATATGAAGGTAGACGAGCAACTATTTATAAAGGCGCATACACAGCGGCCGCAAACCGCCAATTTGACGGCGTGATCAAAGATGACAGCTCCACGTCTCTCAAGCCGATATTTAGTAAGCTACATGTTTCGAGGCGGGTTGTACCACAGCTGGTTAAAGCATGCCGACTATAGTTACAAGGTCCGACAAGTTACAATATTTGTCGTAAGGTCCGATAAGTTACAATGTTTGTTAAACGAACTAGTGCTTAGCCTTAACAAAATCTTATCGACGATTTTAGACGCCAATGAAGGGCTTATTGAGTAAAACTGATCTGCTGAACGCTTCATGGTTTTTCTTCATTGCCACATAACGTCGTGACGGTTTTCTTATGAGACATAATAACGCGGATTTCACGTTGTGGAAGTTATTCAATGACCACGTTTTTTCATTCAATGAGCGTTTTCGGTCTTTGAGCGAAAAAACTAAGAAATAACTATCCAGCAATATAAATCTAAATTATTCTCATGGCATTACTTTTACAAACTAGCTGTGTAATATTTTCAGTCAAACTAAGTACTTTCTTGCTTGACCAAATTTTCAAGTTTAATTTAAAAATATGCTTAACATAAAAGAAATCAATAAAATAGATCTATGGAAATCCTGAAAAGTACATTCATGCCGTTAGTTACGCTTGATCCTTTATATATTAAAATAAAACGTTAGTTTCAGATTAAACTCACGTCAACTCTCGGTAGAGCCGGCCCTTCAAAAGATTTCGCTCCTCGACTGCGGTAAAACTATGTTCATAATTATTAATTCCGAACTTACACGAGCTCCAGAGCAGAGGAATCCATTCACGGTTCAGGTGCTTCTAATATTGACATCTGCCTGCGGATTCATTACGAATGTTAATTAATTTAGTTTGATACAAATGTCACATATTAAAATTGTTTCAGTGCTGTACATGTGAGTGACAAAAATGTTTAAAAGATCTTACAGTAAATTGATTTTAGAATATCCATTTCAATTTGTATTTTCAGCAGCAGTGGACGTTTTTCGACTGAACAGAAAAACAAATATTTAACTAGGTAATAATAACAGCTCTGTAAAAATGTTCCAGCAGCTATGTCGCTGTGACAGAAAAATCCTCGAGTCGCGACCACGTGTGGACAGGCCCCCACCAGATGGACCGATGATCTGGTGAAGGTAGCAGGAGGTGCCTGGATGCGGGCGGCGCAGGACCGGTCGTTTCAGAAATCCTTGGGGGAGGCCTTTGTCCAGTAGTGGACGTCATTTGGCTGAAACGAACGAACGTTTAAGGTGACTGTAGTAAATTTCACAATATCCATTACCGTCTTACAATGGTCTAACGGGCCCCTAAAAAGAGAAACTATAAAGAAAATATGTAACACATAAGTTGTACATAGACGAGATAGAGTACATCGATAAATATTAACCCCTTCGCTATTACAATTTAATTGAATAATGCATTTAACGTGGTGGGTACATCTGGCGCGAATCCAAGTTATTTCAGTTTGCACGCGCCGCTACGCGCGTGTTCGTGACCAGATTCGGTTATAAACTAGGAAATGGAAGGCTTAACTAGTATTTTTTGGCACTAATAATAATATAATAGTTCCTTCTTTGACGTGTTTCTTTAAGGGTTTTAGGGTACACAAAAAAGTGACTTGCAAACTGGAGGTTACCACTAACTACTTAGATACTTTTGGTTATAAAGTGTTGGGTAAATTAAATAAACTATTTTGTAGCGAGCTAAATCTGCAACTTTTTTATGTAAACAACAACCAAATACGTTTCTCGGTATAAGATTAAGACACACTCATGGTTTTTAACTATACTCAACATCAAATAAACCGCACCTTCCGCGACGCGAACTTTAACGATTTTCTTCTGACACAATCATGGTGCCCCAACAATATTGGTGTTATTTGAAAGCCCAATAAATATCCTTTAAGAAAAACACATTTAATTTCTTAATAAATGATTAATATATATCATAAATGTGACTTGAAAAAATACCTCACTTTGGGCCCACCTATGGGATCAATTAGACCAATTTTTATGGTTATAAAACCAAATAATGATCTCACGTGTCCTCTTTAACAGATGGATAGTGATTAATCCCAACTTAACAGTTTTATAGCCATAAAAGTTGGCTTTAGCGTAACTACCTATTTTTTGAAGAAGTGACTCTGGATCCTTCTAAAGACACATTTTTGGGGTAAAAACCTTTCCTTTAATGAAATGAAGGTTAGAACTAGGCTTTTAAATGGTGTCAATATTGGTGGAAAGTGGGGATGCATACGTTTGAAAATGCTTGTCGCGGGAGGTGCGATTTATTTGATGTCGAGTGTATTTTCATGATGATTTAGAAGAACTTGGTTCTTCACAGTTAAGTAAAGTTTGTTTTTGAATCCAAGAGGTTACAGAGCCATCAATCTGTGACCTTATTACCTATAGAATATCTAATTGTATAAGTAATCTGAAAACTACTAAAAGATTTGACTTTTCACCGGAAAATATATCCCATTCCTACATCACGTTGTTGCGCCTTTATTTTCGTAACGGCCTACGCAAAAATGCGCCAACATTTTCAGAAAAATATTAAAATTTCCAGACTACGAGCGCATAGTGCATTTGCAAACAAATCCACGTTTTAAAACTACATATTTTAGAGTACCAGCAGAAATATGTTTTCGAATAAAAACAGGGCATGAAATTCAAACCCTCCTGACTGCGAGAGCAGGTAGCGTAAAAATCATACCTATGGACCCGTATACGGCTGTTAGGCTCGGCTACATATATGTATATGTATATGATATATGTAGACCGGAGGGGAATGCTCGTCGATGGGACTTCGAAAGAGGTTACGGAATTTAGAGGGCTATTTTTTGTGTGGAAACTGGATAGTATTTTGTAAAGTTGGGAAGATTTGGTTACTTTGAACTCAGATTTTGGACTTACTACCTTTACATAGTGTAGAAAATAAAGTCGTTCCCGCTGTTGCTCCTAGGTCTTTTAAATACACGCAATTTTTCAGACATTCAAGAGGAAGGTTATTTTTAAGCACGTTTATATTTTGTCTAATGCTTGAAAGATAAAGATTTGAAATTCAGTTTATTTCCAGATATTGCCCTTCGCCGCTGAAAAAAACTTTTTAAAAGACTTAATTTCATAATAGAGTGTATTTTTCACACACTATTAAAAATCACAAAGTATCTGTTCTATTCTTCCTTAATCAGATGAACGACTCAAAAACATTCTAAAATTAGCAAAACACAGGCTGTATTCGTGTAAAGCTAAGCCAAAAACCCAGCTTAGCCTCGGACACCTCAGCCATCGAAGCCACTCTTCAATCGCTGCCTCGCTGTCTACACAATGGCCGCCTCTTGTGAGCTCAGCGCACCACGAAACACGTGTCCTGCGGTCAACGGATTGCTTGTAGACTCATAGACTTATAGAACTGGCTTTAGTCTTTAGTAAAGAGTATAAAAAATTCCAAAGTCTCTCAAGATGACTAGAAAGAAATTTAATGATGGTGGGCAGTCAGAAATCTGCGTCAATTGTGATAGTTAGTAAACAAGCTAGATAAGGCTAGACTGATTCAGTTACTATTAGTCAAAACTAGGTTTTACAGACAAGAAATATTTTAGGTGGTCCTGAAAACTTTCAAAAGGAATAGAACACTTTTCTCTTGAATTTATTCATTGTCGACGAATAAATTGAATAGAGACGACGCGTCCTTCCAGTTAGCTGGGATGAAACAAATCCATGTATTTTCAGGACAATGTGTCATCGGGTTAATACCAAACGAATCTTTTGCCTTACCCTGTCCATGATTTCATCAAGTCTATGCAGCCAGCAGTGATTCATTCTAGAGCCGATGCACGTACGTAGAGTATGGCGGCCGGATTGGACGCCCGCTATGGAAATTGCCGCCATGAGAAATGCATTCCTTATTGTGCAGCTGGACTTGAAGGGTTGTTGTATAAATGGTTTAGGATTAAGGGGAAACTGAAGGCATTTTCTCTTGGAGCATTTTAGGATAGCTTTCAAATTAAAATTACCTACGTTAGGTGTTACTAGAATTACATTGTATTGAATTGTTGTTACTATCTAGTGGTATTTTTTCAGGATGAAGTTAGGATTTTGTTTTTCAACGTCAATCGTAATAAGTACCTGCTTAGTTTTCTATATGAATTTCCCAAGATTGGTTATTATGCCTTTATATTGCTCCTTTTACTTCTTGGCTTTAACTCCGTAAAAATGAATAACTTTTAAATAATTTTCAGCGGATGAAACTAACTGGGTAATGATGTTATTTCTAAGCGCTAATAGCCAACAACGTCATACAAAATGCATGAGCCTCTTTAATTGCCTATTCTCTGGTCTGCAAATTATACATTCACGCCCCGAGCAGCGGTCGACATAACTATTGCGCTTGATACAAAGCAAACATTAGCCCAGCCATGCATTATTGTCAAGCACAGGATCGCAGTCACTTGTTTTGGATCACCCTATATTTTAAAACACCTCAATCTGAATCCAACCCTCTTCTTAACATGATAAGGTAAAAAATTGCTTGGGGAATAGATGCAATGTATTCTGTTTTCACGCTGGTCGCTTTTACACATGCACCGGGCTGGCAAGTCGAACACGCACCGGTGGTTAGAAGCGGCGATGACAAAGATTGGAAGCAGCCACGGTTGGGTTTATTAATAACGGCCCGTTTTCCACCCGTGTGAGCAAAATGGCTGACGCGCAATCATGACGTCATTACTGGTTTGCTGGTGATTATAATTTTGGAATAGGAGTTTAGATTTGATAATGATTGGATAGTTTCGTGTTTGGTCATCCGAATGTAGTGATAATTGGCTGGGAGATAGGGATTACAATCAAAATTGTTCAGACCAATGAAGAGGGAACTGTTTGCTTTTAGTAAAATTATTAATTTAATTTCTGTGGGTCATGTAAATGCTATATTTAAAACCTTTCCAAAACGGAATATTCAATGTTTTTTCACTGATCGAAAGAGTTTGACTTTTTATTGACACCATCCTAAACATTATGTTATTGAAAGACGTTGCCTGAAACTTTTCATTCTAAAGCTCTTTTAAACCGGATTGCTTTTTTTGCAAGTAGACTTTCAAAAATATCTTTAACAATAAATGGGCTAATGTTACAGTCTAGCTATTCAAATTAATTAGGGTAGTTACTTAAAAAGCTAGTGTCAAAACCACTATATCTGTGGCCAAAACCTTTAAAAGTAAAATTCTTTGTAAGTAAAGAGCTTTAGGAACTTTAAATGCCAATGTATAATTCACTTGGTTTTAAGCTACATGTATTAAATGAAATAAGGCTGTTTGTTTCTATAATAAGAAATAAAAAATACCTATCTACATAGCTCGCTGGTTATAAACCTCTCGAATCGTATAATAAATTCCTTCACGTTAGCAGCCATCAGACTAGTGACAATCTCTATTTTACCCATATTTTAATAAAATTACATAACTCGCTAGTTTAACCTCCTCTAGATTCTCATATTCCTTCCACCACGTTAGCACCTGCAGACGTGACAATCTGTATTTTTACCCGTATTTCCTGGGGTTTCCACCGAGTGGCCACGTTACACGCCGCCCGTTCTGCACTTCACGCCTGTTAGGCCTACAGGCCTTTGAGTGTATTTTTACTGGGGTCGATGACACGAGGTATTGTTATACGTTTACTAAGCTAATGCTATACGATGTGGCGATGGAAGTATTTGGAAAATAAATAAAAGCACTGAAAACTGTTATTTGCTTACTAGATATAAAAAATACTAGGTTGCATTAGGAAAAACGCTATGAAGAATGTACTCATGTATGCGATAACTTCGAGGGAACGTTGTAATTTTTTGAACAGCATGTGTATGACATCTTGAAACATTTTATTGATTGCAGTCATCTTCAACTTCAAACTAATGCTAATATACAGTGTTAAGGATACATCATCTTTCTAGAATTGGTTAAAGCTGGTGATCCGTCTGCTCGTTTGCCTCCTATCACATAAAAAAAAAAAAAAAAAGCTTCTTAGCTTTACGATAAGGTTGAAAAACCAACAATGATAATACACTCGTTATCTTAGCAGTTATCATATTACCAAAAAATTAAGCAAAGCTTTAACTCGAGTAGATTACTAAAACGCATAAACTATCTATTAACTTAAAAAAGTGCTCATTTCTAATGTAAGACGCGGGCAGAATTCCGGTAGACTGGTGGACTCAACCCAACAGAGAACTAAAAATCCAAACCAAAAACTTTTCAAGATGTAACAATTTCCCCCAATCAACTAAACGGCGCTTATGCCAAATGAAGTAACCTCACTTCGATTGCCTTCGTCAGACTCGCTGAATATTCAGCATCAGCCGTCAGCATACATAAATCCAATCAGCACGAAGAGGCCGACGATGTTTATGCGCGTGCGTGTTCGTGTTTGTGTGTTGTTGCTCGTGTGCCGCGTGCATTGATGCATCTCTGGCTTTAGGGCTGTCAGTTGAAAGTACACAATTTTTTGAGACATCGGATAGTTCATAGCAGACCAAGCCACAATTATTATTTTGAAAGCCTATAACATAGTGACTGAGTTTCTTGCGGTGAACTGCTTCTTTCAGCACTGGCATTTATTGTCCTAAAGCAGTGATATGGTAGGGTTAATACTGGGAAAGCCTACTTGCAGAAATAAAATAAATTTTATGAATTTTAATTTTATACCTTCGCCGCTCTATCATACACGTTTGGTATTTGTAGGTAGTACTCTGGTAGAGAGTTGCAACCATGTTGTACAGCCTGCTATTGATTACTGAAACTTTTGACTTCTGTGTTATGTTGTTGGATTTATGTCTGAAATAAACGTTTTATTATTATTATGTTTGTTTACACATTGTGTATCTCGATGTCTTACCATCGGTGTTTTAATGATATTCACGGGCCTGAACCAAGTGAATATCAATACAATATTATTATTATAAAACACAATAAGTTCGTTTCAGCAGATGTAAGCCTTGGAATAATATTGAAACAGCATGTTTCTTGTTATTCATAGCAGTAAACCATCTCAATCCACAAAAAATACCTTTTCCGAGTACTAGTCTATAGCAGTAAACTCTATGTAGCTGTTAAAACTAGTTTGATCCAGATACAACTGATTTGATCCAGATAAAACTGGGAAGATCCAATAAAAACTGATGCGATCTAGCGAAAACTGGTTTAATCCAGACAAAACTGGTTGAATCTGGCAGCCCTGCCTAGTGCAGGCACCGTGGCGAAGTCATTAGCAGTAATGGCTGATCCACTCCGCGCAGGTTGCGGTTGTCCTATGTACGTGCTTACAGCCGTGTGTGGCACTAGTTATTGCTAAGATATTACGACTGCAGCGATAAATTTGTTGTTTCAGATGTCTAGGTTTTAATGTATTGGTAATTAGGTATACACGAATGTGATGTTCAATTTAAATCGCGGGAACAAATGCCTTCTTTTGATAAATCGTATCATTCATTGTATGGTTTCTCAAGACAATGATTTGAGTCTGTACTTAGTAAAGTGGCATATTTGTTTCAACCTGATTTGGCGCAAGGTGCTAGTTTTTATTAAACATCTAGGTCCTTCTTACAAAAGACCGCATTATGCATAATATATTTTGTCCCTTATTACTTCTCTTTCCTCTAAAAATTACTTATCATCTAGGTTCTTACATCATCTACAACAATAACTAAATTAAATCACATGATGCGTTGATAAAATATTAAGTAGGTATTCGGAACCCTGTGTACTCGAGCGTAATTTCTGCTTGGCCGGTTTTTTTCAAGATATATTATTAATTACCTAATTATTGTTTTTATCACCGAACTTACACGTGAAGTAGGCACCTTTTAATCGCTATCTAAATCCATACTTGTCTAGGAAATTCCCAACACTACTAAGAGACGAAGATACGTAGTACCTTCAGCCTACGTGCATCGGCTCGTCCCATCAGGAAAATTGTGGCCGCCATTAACAGTAATGAGACCATTCAGAGCACAATGCGGCCCAATCTGGTAACTGCACGTCACTAGCGATCTAGGTATAGGTGAAACTGAAGCGCAATGCTGTAGTCTACCAATATTATAAACTCTAATTTATTTATTAGAGTTGAAGGCCTTTTTCAGGCCACTTGAAAGTTCGGCTTAATAAGTAAACGTTGGTTAGATTTAGATAAGATAGTTGCCGCAAAAAATTCAAAGCTAAATGTGAGCTAAAAGTATAAAAAACATTTGATTACGGAACTTAATTTTTAAGCCATTTTAACAAAGTGTTATTATTTAGTTCTGACAATAGAGACTGCTATTTTGTTGGTTTAAACCATACTATAAGGACAACAAGTTTTCAATCAAAAGTTGAAAAAACACTTATGAGATTTTACGATACAAACAATATTAGTATTTGGTATCCAATATAGTTAATAGATATTAGGTATACTGATTCTCAAAAAATAATCCATTTCCACAAACGGATAATATAGCGACGAGGAAAATATTTTCCGAAAACATTAATCTTCTTATGTTTTAACTTTTATGCAAGTTTATTACTTCATGATTTTAGTTTATCTCCTAACATAAGTCGTTTTTTCCATAACCTACCATATTCTAACCGCACAGGATGCTATTACGATCCCAAGGCAGTGTTTCTTAGATTTTTATGACAGCAGTGAAATACGGTAATGGCCCGCTTCGCCCCGTCTCCCCTAGCGTGGGGACCGCGTATGGAGATTTGAACCCTCTTAAATTTAATGCCTTTCGGCTTAGATACGTTAAACTTTACTGCAATTGTTAACAATGACCGGGGCGAAAGATGTCTAAAAATTAAATTTTGGCGAACTTTTCTTTGAAAATTATATTTTATGGGATCTTATGCTATTTCTATATTTAATTTTCTTCTGTAAAAACCCAGTATTTGATTGGTATACTGGCCAATCCATTTCAAAATATTTTCCCTAATTTATGTTTTAAGATGCAAAGTAATTGCAAAAAAAATACTGAGTTCTGCTTCTGTATGCTTATTTGTATTCATTTATTTCCACTCTTGTTATCATATCAATACTAAACAAAGGAAATAATGATTATTATAAGTAATTCGTATTATTTTCACAATCCTGTAATTATATTATCTTCCGATTTTCACCCGCTCGCAGAACTTGGCGAAGAATTTGAATGATTTATTTTTTATCCCCAAACTTAGCCTCAAGACTGCACCCTTCCGAATAGTTGGAGTTTCCCGTTCACCCCGGTGTCCCCGCATACATGCAAATTGCCCCGGTTCCCTCTCACCCTTACTACGGTTATAAAGAACGCAAGAAGTATTTTTTTGCTTTCAAACTAGCTTTAAGAATACTTAGCTTTTATAATAAGCTTTTTGATTTCGAAAACAAAGTAATTTTCTTTAATAGTATAAGATCCCGCTATACAACGACCTTCACCGAGATGCTTATTTGATGAAACATATTTTATATTCAATTTAACATGTCAATAATTATATTGCTTAAGGGTTGCCTAATAAATTTCAGTCCAGGATATGATTAATTAATCATTAAAAAAAGTTTTATTTCTAAATATTTCATCGGTTTGATTATTAAACAAACTCCATACCAATCGAAAGTATGAAGCCCATAGAATATGCAAACGTTAGGTTGCCTATTCTTTTCCAGTCATAACTCTCGGGTTGCCAGGTATAAACAGGTAAATTGATAGAGCATTTTGCATCGGTCTGATAATTTAATCAAATATAAATGAAAATAAAGATTATTTCATTATGAACACGGTGGTATAGGGTTGCCTGCGAAAAATCAGTCCTGAATGACGGTTGTCGAATTTTGTAAAGTGAAATTAAAACTGAAAGGTGACATTTTTCGAGTAGTTGGCAACATTTGGGAAAGACGAGTTGTATGAGGCGTTTGTGTGTCTTGTCAAGAGGTGTCGCTTGGGTGAAGAAATTTCTCCAGTGTTGCCATGCTTTCGGAGATTTGGTCCAAAAATGTCGAAAGTGGAAATAACGACTTCCGGTCAAAAATTTGGATGACGCCTCCTGCAAAAGGGTCGTACAAATGACATTTGACCATTTTCATCTCGATCACCTGGCAACACTTGCAGCTATGGGGAAAAGTATTTTTTTTCGACATGGGTGTCTTTAAAGTTAAGGACGGACAGAAGGAGATATGGCAGAAAAAATCCAAAAATGGGGTTTGGTCGGTTATACGACCCAAATTATGGGAAAAATCCGAAAATTCAGAAAATCAAGATGGCGACCGAGTGAGCGGTCATTTTGTAAAAAGTTTCAGATTTCTAATTTTTCAAATGCATTTTTTGGGCAGTTGGCAACATTTGGGAAACTCGAGTTGTATAGAGCGATTACGTAGTTTGCTAAGGAGTATCGTTTGGAAAAACAACATTTTCCAGTGTTGCCATACTTATTGCATTTTTCGCTTAATCTAGACCATTTTCCGCGCCGAAACCCATTTTTACTTTTTTTCTAACTTAAACCAATCCCGTGAAACAATTCCTTAAAACCACCCAAGTCCCAAAATTTTGTGGCCCCGTAACTGCCAGTGTTGCCAGGTAATCGAGATAAAAATAGTCAAATGTCATTAGTTTGACCTATTTGCAGGAGGCGTCATCCCAATTTTGGACCAAAAGTCGTTATTTCCATTTTTTACATGTTTTGACCAAATCTTTCAAAGTATGGCAACACTGGAAAATGTTGTTTTTCCAAACGATACTCCTTAGCAAACTACGTAATCGCTCTATACAACTCGAGTTTCCCAAATGTTGCCAACTGCCCAAAAAATGCATTTGAAAAATCAGAAATCTGAAACTTTTTACAAAATGACCGCTCACTCGGTCGCCATCTTGATTTTCTGAATTTTCGGATTTTTCCCATAATCTGGGTCGTATAACCGACCAAACCCCATTTTTGGTTTTTTTCTGCCATATCTCCTTCTGTCCGTCCTTAACTTTAAAGACACCCATGTCGAAAAAAAAATACTTTTCCCCGTAGCTGCCAGTGTTGCCAGGTGATCGAGATGAAAATGATCAAATGTCATTTGTACGACTCTTTTGCAGGAGGCGTCATCCAAATTTTTGACCGGAAGTCGTTATTTCCACTTTCGACATTTTTGGACCAAATCTCCGAAAGCATGGCAACACTGGAGAAATTTCTTCACCTAAGCGACACCTCTTGACAAGACACACAAACGCCTCATACAACTCGTCTTTCCCAAATGTTGCCAACTACTCGAAAAATGTCACCTTTCAGTTTTAATTTCACTTTACAAAATTCGACAACCGTCATTCAGGACTGATTTTTCGCAGGCAACCCTATACCACCGTGTTCATAATGAAATAATCTTTATTTTCATTTATATTTGATTAAATTATCAGACCGATGCAAAATGCTCTATCAATTTACCTGTTTATACCTGGCAACCCGAGAGTTATGACTGGAAAAGAATAGGCAACCTAACGTTTGCATATTCTATGGGCTTCATACTTTCGATTGGTATGGAGTTTGTTTAATAATCAAACCGATGAAATATTTAGAAATAAAACTTTTTTTAATGATTAATTAATCATATCCTGGACTGAAATTTATTAGGCAACCCTTAAGCAATATAATTATTGACATGTTAAATTGAATATAAAATATGTTTCATCAAATAAGCATCTCGGTGAAGGTCCTTGTATAGCGGGATCTTAGACTATAATAAAATGTGTTTCAAAACGTTTTAAAAGTACCTACTCGTGTGAAAATTATAAATACTTAACTTGAAAAAATCGAACTGCCTAAGGCGGGAATTGAACCCACGTATACCCATTTAATAACTACCTACTCGTGTGTTGAAAATATGTTTTGTTTTGAAATTGAGACTAGTAGACCTAGAAATATACGTATTCTTAATGAAAGGTAGTCTGGGAATATTGACAAAATACAGGCTTTTGAATTATTTGAGCACAATCATATTGTTGAGATTCAGACAGACACATTTTGGAGAAATAACTTTAGAATTTATTACTCTGAAATATGTAAGTAGGTACTCACCTACCTACATATAACGAGTATGTATTGTATTACGACACTGAAAAATAACACTGCCACGAAAATTACATTTAGGTAGCCTTTGTGTGAAATGCGCAATGACGTATGCTGAAATCTACTGTTGAAATTTATACCAAGTGGGTTTAGAGGGGCTCCAGAATCAATCCTATAAAATCTACTCACAAAGCATTCAAAGTCACAAAAGCAACATCTAAAAGAAAACATTAATGTCGCCAATACTAGGGCACTATTTAAGTTGTGAGCCTCGACAACATAACGTGTTGTTAGACGATAACTGATACTTTTAATGAAAAGTTTGACATTTTTGACTACAACCTTATTCAAAACTTTTTATCATTTGAGCACGTTTTGTATTATTAACATTGAATTGAAAATTATCTTGACTACAAAAACATGGAATTGACTTGCGGAAATTTACGCGCGAAAATTTATTATGACTTTCGACGTGGTTAATCAATACAAAACTGAAGCGGTCAGCCAAATTTCACTTTTGGTGATAAAGATCTGTCCTTTACTATTGTAAAACGCTAGTTTAAGAAGTATAATATTGTATGTCATTGTCTCACCAGTGAACTTTGCGAAAGTCGTCCAAAATGACTAATAGTGGCGGAAAACATTGATGTTGTCAGAAAAATGGAAGAGAAACCTTGTCATGTGATATATCGTAGGATTGAGATAATCCTAGGCATTAATTCCACCAGCAGTAATAAAATATTGTATTACCATATTATGGTTAATACGTTTTTTTCTCGCTGGATGTCACAAAATTTTTCAAACGCTCAATAGGACGCTTGTGTCGTTTAGTCCTTGGAAATGTTTGATAAATACGTTTAAAAAGCTTTAAAAGCCGTTTTTAAAATTGTGACAGTTGACGAATTAAGGATCTATGCATAATGATCCTGAAAATAAACAGCTATCGACTATGGAGGTGATTTAAGATGAACCAATTCCAACAAAAGTCCCATGCGCCGGAACACTTTGAAACTTACGGTCGCCTATTTTTCCGAAATATCCGATTATATGACAGAAACGTCACTAGAGAAATGTAGAATGGTTAATTCTTAATAGTAAACAGCCACTTTTTTTCCAAAAGTCTTCAGTTTAATAAGGGAAACTGGCCAGCATAGTCGAATCGCCATTCGTGACGAAAATGTGAGCTTTTACACGTCTCGTTAAACAACTGACTATTTGAACACTCAAAATATGAAATAAACAGGTCCAACGCTACAAAATTCTTGCTTGGAATCTAAACACTTCTTTTGGTACCCATTATATTAAAATTAAATACGTGAACAGCGATTTATGTAGCCAGAAGCAACTGTCGGTGCGGTCAAAAACCATGTTTTGGAGGTGCCTCAAGCTGAGTGGAAAAAATGCTATGAAAAGTGTTTCGGACACATTAAAAAGTACACAAATCATGAAAGACAATACCAATAAACGCAATCAATACCATTTTAATAATATACTACTTTGTTTTCATAGTTAGGCTCACAACTTAAATAGTGTCCCACGTAATAGGTAGAAGTTTTCACATATTTCTGTAATGTGACACCAATTTGCTTCTCCGCCGTAAATAACGTCTTCATTTACATACTTTGTTAGTTATACCCCATTATGTGCCTACATTGTCATATTACATAATATGCTAACTATCTTTAAGAAAAGCCGCGTCTGCTCTCCTCTAATTTGTGTTTCTGCCTCGTTCTGGCGCATAGGAAAAGTCGTCCGAGCGTGCAGATGGGCGGAGCGAGCGCGCCGACCAGTTTAAGGAGAGCCATGAAAAATGTATACAGTTACACCTCTAGGTACTATTCTACAGTAACAAAGGGGGGAAAGGCAGGCCATTCTGGAGTAGCTGGTCTATATATCGCGTGAGTGCACATTGGCTGATTTAGACCACGCCCACTTGGAAAATGCATTTCGAAGATTGCTATGCAGATGGCATTCTCTAAGAATGGTGGGATTTGAAAGTTTCCTCGGATTTGGCATGGTTTTGGAAATACCCCCTTTTTGTCGCGAGCTGGTTGTTTTGTGGCATGCATTTACAAGATGGCGGGACTGCAAAGTTTTGCACTTTTTCATGTGGCAGTTGGAACAATGGACAAACTTGGTCAAGATGGGGACTTTTTTTGGTAAAGAATTTTCCAGGACGGGCATTTCACTGGCTGAAATTCAACATCAATGGGGTTTTTTGATTAATCTACGTTTGTCTTTTTAAAATTGGCGTCATCTCGTTTACTTCATGTAACGTATAATTTCGGGTTATTACAAGCAACGTCACTTTCGGCATCATGGTTATAAAGCCCATGCTTCCATACTCAAGTTATCAATTTCGGTTACATACACGCGTTTTAAGGTAGGTAGGTAAGTACGAATATCATCAGGTGAGATACAGGTCAAGAGCTTCCTCGTTGTGGATAAAAAAAGCATTACCTACTACGTCGCTTACGCTGGGTAAGTTTGTGACAGATGTGTATGAGATTCATCTTGTTAAGTAATTAAATTAAATTAATTAAAAACTACCTTATTTTAATTATTTTCTCAAGAAGGGAAAGTGAGATTATATGTAACCTTATAAGATGAAAAGATAATGGACGGCTTGTGAAAAATCTCATCCATTAAGAAATACACTGGTCATCACAAAAATCGGCCCACCTACGTTTACAGGAAAACTCGTTTCTACTGACACAATCATGGTGCCCCAACAATATTGGTGTTATTTGAAAGCCCAATAAATATCCTTAAAGAAAAACACATTTAATTTCCTAATAAACGATTAACATACACAATAAAATGTGACTTGAAAAACTTGAAAAAAGACCTCACTTTGGGCTCACCTCTGGGATCAATTAGACGAATTTTTATGGTTATAAAACCAAATAATGATCTCACGTGTCCTCTTTAACAGATGGATAGCGATTAATCCCAACTTAACAGATTTATAGCCATAAAAGTTGGCTCAACCTTAACTACCTATTTTTTGAAGAAGTGACTGGATTCTTCTACAGACACATTTTTGGGGTAAAAACCTTTCCTTTAATGAAATGAAGTTTAGAACTAGGCTTTTAAATGGTAATATAGTATTGTAGTAATATTGGTGGGAAGTGGGGATGCATACGTTAGAAAGTGCTTGTCGCGGGTGGGTCGATTTTTATGATGACCAGTGTAGTTCAATAAGTTCGTCAAACCACCGAAAGCAACTAACACGATCTCCGAATTCCGAACTTTACTGAAAAAATAGATACGTTGTAGTCCCAAATAAATTATTTCTTTCTTTCATAAACACCATCTATCGCACCAGTCTATCTAAGTATACCACAGCAGCCAAAAGTAAAATGTTACAAAATAGAACGCCAATCCTTTAAGTCACTAAATAAGCCTGTATACTAATGAGTTCGCAACTAATCTTCGAGATATAAAATGGCCATGGACAAGCCCTTCACTCCGCACAATGTCTCAGTCCAGGCGGAAAGCGGAGAATAAAAACCGGCGGGATTGAAACGCAGCGGAGCGGAGCGGAACGCCGCAGATGTGGCCGCCATTGTTATTGTAATGCGATGGCGATACTGTAAATGCCGAATACTTAAGCCATTTTGTATGATATTCATGTATCATTGTGTGAAAATTTGTAATAATTGAGTTTTAGAAAGTTGGCCTTTACGTTTTCTTAACATTAACCCTACCATTGCTTTGGTAGCTTTGTCAGTTCTGAGAAGAAAAAGCGCATTAGACACGGGCACTATTATATCTCTCTATACATTTTATACTCAATAGTGTGAGATAGGCAGTTTGAATTCTAGTTCAGTCTCTAACTACTACCTAATCTACTACAGTAAGTAGCTGCAATGTTCAGTAGTTTTTTGTAGTTACGATATTTTCAACTTTAATTTTTTGAGAAGCTCTGCATCAAAGAGTTAAGAGTAAAGTTTTAGGCTAAAGCAGTAGTAAGATTCATATTTGATATTAGACATTCAGACATTATGAGATTTGATTTATTTTTAATAACCATTTAGCAATATTTGAAACCTGGATAAAACTTTTCGCCTCTATTTTTCGTCTCTCCTTCATGCATTGTAACGTTTTATGATAGACTCAAATAATAGGTACGTAAGTGCCAGCTTTTAATGTTTTATGAAACAGATACAACTAACCTTAAGTTCATCAACCCTGCAACAATCGTGGCTGCCACACAAATTACATAACGCTATATCAATAAGGGGCTTGCTGGCGCGAGTAACGAAGTGTGAGGCAAATCGCATCAGGGCAGCGGCTTCACTCGGCTTATGAACTCCCGATATGTATGGGTTTATGAAATAGCTATAGACAATGGGAATAATAGATAACAAATAAATTATGAAGATTTTGACACAAATTTGAATTAACATAAGGTGTGTTTGATACGGAATTCTAAAGAAGCCCTTATCTATTAGCTATTAGTGTGAGGCAAATTTCATTCGGCTTATGAACTCCGATATGTACGGGTTTATGATATACCTATAGACAATGGGAATAATAATAACAGGGTATTAGTATTACTTTAACCCTACCAGTACTCCGGGACAATAAATGAGCCAGTGTTGAGAAGAAGTATGAGGCAAGTCGCATCAGGACAGGCACTTGCAGTTTTAGAAATCGCTTTGGCAGACCAATTATGAGATGTGTTGTTTGATGACCATTCTCAAAAAGTCACACTGCTTATAAACTCCGATATGTACTTATTTATAGTTAATGACTACGTATTTTTACTGGAATATACTTTATATTCCAAAAAGTTTTCCAACTTCGACAAAACTATACAATACAGAGGTTTATTTATTCCAAAATCAATCTTCAAAGCAGTTTCCCTACTACTAAATCTCTTTAAAATCGCTTTAAATGCAAAAATGTGTTGAGCCAATATTTTAAAGCCGACACGTGCCCGCCCGGAAGCGAACCCGCACTAACGTGCATCGGACGCCATCTATTACACGCTCGCGAATGGTATATTGGACCATGAGTTTGGAGTTAGTGAAAATTTTAAGTAAAGGAAAATGGCATTATAAAATGGACTTACTTACTTATTTCCTTATCACTGAAACATTCATGACAATAAAATCAATAATTCGAAATGTAACTATTCCTTCTGTTTGTAGTAATTATTCTTAAAATGGGTTGATTTTTAGAAACATAGTAAATAGTTTATTGGTGCTATTATTAAAAAGAGTTATTTTAAATATCTGCTTCTTTTATCAGCTAGTCGGTTCAAAATTCATAATTTCATTTATTTTCTGCAGCTAAGACTTTTGAAAAGTGCTTTTACACAACGATTGTATTTGATTTCAAAATTAGTTTTATTATGGTAGTAGGTAGGCAGGTACGTTATTAAAATAATACTATGTAGAGACGACTTGGTAATGTTAAACAAGATTAATTTATAAATTAATTTTTAATAAATGAGATAATTAGATAAAGCTAAAGTAAAAATTTACTTTAAAAGTGATATTTTTAAAAAATGCACTAATATCCTGATGCGTCGCCTGTACTTGCCTAAACTTTTCCACCCCAAAGCTGGGGGACCCAAGCATCTTCTAACCCCACAATGTCGCCATAAAATTTAAAGTTGAAATAAAACGTAGGAATGCGTGGGACGCCATTGTGATTCAAATTCCCTCCCGTCCCGAATTTAAATGATAATCATGTTCAACATTATGTATTATTGTTGATATTTATGCGCGTTTGGGCTAAAATTGTTGGTGAAGGGAGGGAAAAGAGTTTTATACCTAAGTATATGATTTCAGATGTTTGAGAATAATTATGTAGTTTTGCAATGTAAAAGAAAATAGGTACTCACCAAATTGTGCAAAAGTATTCAGTTTGTATTTTTGTAAGTAAATCGTTTCCTAAGCTAGCTCCTTGTTAAATCGATATTTTTTTTACAATGTAGCATAAATCTTAAAGATTTCATTGTTGTAATAGTATGCATTAAATTATAAAACTAAACATAAAATTTGTTTTAAATTAACCAACTTTCTAGTAGGTGCGCTTACCTAAAAATCTATTACTCAAGTATGCAAAGTAGCGCCATCTAGTAATAAAGAAGAAGCAACAAATAAATAAAAACATGGCACGATTCTACATTTTATTTATGACATAATAATAATAATATGATAGAATATTATTTATTTTATTTTATAATTTATAATAATTTAACTATAATTAAAAAAGAAAATATAAACGGTAGACCACTAAAATACACCTAAATCAAATTACCTATTATTCCCGTTTAACGTATGTTTATGAGTATAAACATGATAAACATCACAACTCCAATTTAAATAACATGCGATCAATAAAAAATAAAGATGTTAAAAACAAAAAACAATTAAGAGCAGTTCATTCAACGTCATAAAAAATTCATATCTCTTTAAGAGCGATCATAAAATCCAATGAACAAAACGCACCCTTTCAACTTGCGAAGTATAATAGCGCAACACAAAATATGTATTTTATATCACCATGAGTGATATGACACTTTGAAGGCGTTACGAATTAATAGTATATTTGTACAAACTTAAAAAAAAAATGTTTCAAAAAATTCAAAACTCGTAATTTTTTGAGAATAGGGATCAAATTTGAAGCCCATCGGCATTTTAGGGTTGAAATAGTAACGTTGCGCGGGAGTATTATATCTTATTGTGTTTTTAACACTTCGCCCCCGTAGCGGCGTGTGGGGCGCACGGGGGCAGTTGGCACCCTCGCTGATTAGCGTTCTAAATCTATGGGGGACGCGGATGGTGGTATGCGGAATGTAGTTTGTTAGTTTTTAAAAACTATAAGGTCCATGGAATAAAAGTCAATTATTAATGTGAATGTAGGTAATCTTGACACACACCTAAAATTTTTTTTCAAAGCTATGTTACCAGTTGAACGCCTTAAAATGTATTTATAGTTTTTGGGATTATAAAAGTACTTCTTTCTTCAATACAATTTTTGTAATTAAATGCATAAATGACAAGTTGCTCCAAATTTTACCAAAGTAGCTGTTGTACTAATTTTATTCAGAAAATTTGACATTCCTGAAAAACAACAATTTAGGACTTTCTTTCTCTATATCAAACCCTAATTCCATAGATAGACAATCATCAAAATACATAGCTTTATATGAATACAAGGATACTTTAAATATGCTATTTACATTTTTTATAGACACACACGAACTTTGAAAACTACTATCGCACTACAATAATAATGGTTCCCTTTCGCATAACCCCATTTAGTTATTCAATAATATTTCGTATGTTTATTTAACATCTTAAACTGTCGCCTAATGAACTGCCGGGGCCGTAAGCCTGTTTGGCGACATGTTCATCTTATTATACTAATATCTGTTGTATTATGGAATGCAGTAAATAAACATGACATAAATTAAACCTGGCAACATTTTTTTTGCACAAGCAATTTGTTAATTGCACAACAATTTGAGCAAACACAAATTATTGACGAATTCAAGTACCAATAAATGCATAGTCTTACGTTTATTTTATTTCATTATTAATTAGTATCACTTTTATTTCAAACTAGCTTTCTGCCCGCGGCTTCGCCCGCGTGGAATTTTGTCTGTCACAGAAAAACTTTATCGCGCGCGTCCCTGTTTCAAAAACCGGGATAAAAACTATCCTATGTCCATTCCCGGGACTCAAACTATGTCCCTGCCAAATTTCATCGAAATCGGTTGCGAGGTTTAAGCGGGAAAGCGTAACAGACAGACAGACAGACAGACAGACAGACAGACAGAGTTACTTTCGCATTTATAATATTAGTTGGGATAATGAAATAGATGTGGCTAAAGTTTCTATGAATTTCCTTGAATGAAATAGTTCAGAAAAACGAATCAGTAGATGCTCAGTAATAATTAAGTAAAAATATATATAAATATTTACCTTGTCATTTTTAACTCATTGCAGATACGTCAGATATCACAACTAGCGAAAACTTAAGTAAAAAGTTTTCCTAATCCAAGTTTTGCTCCAATTTAAATCCCTCATTTAATTTAAGAATAAAACCGATAGTAATGCTAACTTGGGACTTAAAAGACATACAATGTTTATTTCATGGATACTTACTCGCCATAAGTGTTCCATAATAGGCCCATTATTTTTATGAACCTATCAAGAAACAATAACCCTCCCCAATAGTCTTAAATCTCGATCATTAACCGCTTTATTTTCAAAATGGCCGCTAAACTGTGCCGGAAGTGGCGCGCGCGCCGGAACCGTGGTGCCATCTATCGTGCGCGTCACTTCCGCTGTGAAGTCTGCAGGAGTAATAGTGACTTGTGATTTAACTGTTTGTAGGTATGGTAATTGATTGAGGAAGCGTGGATTGGGAAAGCACTATGCACCGACCTATATGTACCTACCTACTAGGCTCTAGCTAGTGGGTATGTCTGCAATTCTGCATTTATCTGGTAAAGCGATTCAAGACCGAAAACTCAAAAATTTTGTATCCATATTGTATCAGCTGTAACATATTATTTTATGTAAGTAAGGAAAACTTTGGGGGAGGCCTTTGTCCAGCAGTGGACGTCATTTGGCTGAAACGAACGAAGGAAAACTAAAAAGAAATCGTCACAACCACCTTCGTGTTCAATCAGCAAGTCAAGTTTCAATTTTATGTACTGACTTGTTCACTATAGTCTTTTTCACGTAAGATGATCCGTATGACACTTCAAGGTTATCCATATTACGCATACTACATATGCAGAATATTTTTGAAAAAATATTTGTATTTTATTAGCAATATAATAAAATAAAATAACTACCTTGTCTTGAAATATATAGTAAAATCTGAGTCTATTGATTATATTTTAATGAAATACGATGTAAAAATATCATTTATTTCATGTACGCAATGTGTGAAACGGAATAGATTTAGTGCTGGGGTATTTCTTGTATAATAAAATCGATTATTTCCGCGGTTCATTAATCGATTGCAGTGAATACTTAGTTATTAAAAACCTCACAAAAATCAACTATATTTTTCGATTATTGACTTTAATAAACGCATTAAAAATAAATTAATGGTTTTTAATTTAAAGAAACAGAACCAGTACTTTTTAGGAATCGTTTTTTTGAACATGAACCATGAAATTTGAATAATATCAATAAAAAATTGTTACAATAATATTTGTAATTGTAAAAAACATGTTTTTTGTTAAATAACACCTATACAAAATATTTCACTAAAAGTAGGTTTTACTAACTCTTCGAAAAAAATCGATAGATAAATCGCTATGGTTTAGTTATGTGACATCTCTAAATCTTTCAAACTCGAAACGTCATACGGATCATCTTAGGTGAAAAAGACTATAATCAACATTATACTGATTATACTTAATGCAAATAAGTAGTTTTATTCTAGCTGTACCTACCTCAATTTTAAATAGATACCTAAGTACATATTTTTTAAAATATTTTTCTTTAGATTTTTTTAAAGGACCATAAATAACTACTATTATAGTTAGTTATATCCTCTTCAAATCCGTAGATAAAACTAATAGCTGTAAACATTAAATTCGGCATCATAACAGACAAACGCAACTTGCAATAGATCATTCGTTGCGGTTACGTAAAAATCGGTTTCGGCTGAACGAAAATTCGTATTGTAAAAACTGCGAATTCGTCATGCCCACCCCACGTCGACACAAGTGTACAATGACGTCATTAAGTTTAAACAATTTCACCTCATTATCAACCCTTGTTGGTAAGGTTTAAAGACTAGAATTCTGTGCACAAAATAATGTGGGTGAATTATGTGGCGTAGGTATGAATTTAAAAATAATAACACGTCATTCAATTGCCCGTCCCTCTGTCTTTTCGATCCAGTGTTTCGTAATTCATGTTTCGGTCGTATGTTGATTTTGATGGTTATGTCTTTGTGCGTTTCCATTATAAGCAGGAGACGAGTTTTTTTCATGACGTGTTCGTCGTTAGATAGGCATTAATTTCTTACATTTAGGATCACACACAAACATTATTTTGTCTTTGTCACTTAAGACTTTTTATTTAGGTAAAAGGAAACATTTTGACTGCGTGGCTTGTGTTTGAATCGAGTTTTATGCTCTGTTTTTGGCGTAAGTCATTCTTATGGAAAACTGCAAGTAACGCCTAATCAATATTCGTTCCTGGGAAAGGCGCCAGTAGATCAAAAGCTGGATGCGACAATCCGAAGATAGGATAAAGGGGAAGGCCTATATCCACACATGAACTGATAGCCTGATGATGGTGATGAATCTTTCTTTGTTCTTAAAAAAACACTTGATTGATAACTTATCGGTAGGTACAAAACATTGGATACCAATTTCTAAATCTAAACCTCGCTTCGGGTGTTAGGAGTCCGCGATTTGTGGTTATTTACCTCCGTCAGGCGCCATTGCGGGCCGCTCGTGCGGAACCCGATTACCATTCCAATTTCGTTTTTAATTTTTGCCACACGCGTTTAACGGTTGACGTGGGCCGTATTCTGATACTTTACCATGACTACAACTAGAGATATATTTTTTTATAACGTTACTTCAATCACTGTCCGTAATAATAAGCACTTCTTTTTTTTTTTTTTGTGACAGGAGGCAAACGAGCAGACGGATCACCTGATGGTAAGTGATTACCGTCGCCCATAGACACCCGCAGACCCAGGGGCGTTACAGGTGCGTTGCCGGCCATTAAGGTAAAGATACGCTCTCCTCTTGAAAGCTTGCAGGTCGTATCCGTCCGGAAACACCGCAGACGACAGTCCATTCCTTTTCTTCCAGACTCTCCACTTCGTTAGATTTTTATATAAAATATATTTTTCTTTTCAGTGCAACAGTCGATTTTGGTATTACCTTGGTATTGATGGTATTTCAAACATAATATTATTCCGTTTTTGTAGCATTGAGGAATTTAAATCTATCTGAAAATCCGTCCGTTGAGAAACTAAAGCTCTAAGTACTGCAACTAGTTGCCAAAATTCATATTAAAATAACAACATAGTATACTTTTGTCTTGTTTCTTAAAATTATGAAATTAAAACGCAGTGAAACGCTCACTTTTAGAAACGGAATCGGAGCCAGAACAGAACAATAGGTACATTCCGCAGCCGAAATAGTTGCATGCAATAATACGTCGGCAGTTTAGGGTTAGCCAATTTTGTGGTATTGTTCGGATTTTAAAATAATTGACTGCGCGAATTGAATAGAGCTGCATTTTTATTTATCATAGATAGAATAGGGTTCGATTTAGAGCAAAATTGGTAAATGTAGGTAGATATTAACTTTAACCGTGATTTTAACCATAACCTGTGTTTTTTGTATGAAGTTTGACAGACTTTTGACGTTTTTTAAAGTTATAGTCAGTGTTTTTTAAAAATGTGAAAAAAACCCTCGATGTAAAAACAAATGTCAAATAAGCCCGCGTGTTTAGTTGGAAAATATTTTGGGAAACTTAGTAATACTTAAAAATATGTATACGTTTTTTCTACTCTTTTTAATCACATAGAAAAAACGTGCATTTCCATTACTTTTTTAGAATACATCAATTTTTTGTTCCGTAAATTGAATTTCGACCTAAATCAAACGTCAATCAGTTTAAAAAATCAATTTTAACCCGTAAGTGCTTTGGATTACCATAATAATAATTGTCTTCGTTGAAATTCGTCATCAAGTTTAATCCAATCAAAAACTGGAGTATTCTCGAGTGCGAGTTGGGAAGGGTTCGCGAAAAGCTGGGCAAATTCCAAAAAACTCCTTTGTCCAAACAAGATGGCGCCAAAATGTCAGGATCAACCCTTCCGTGACATCCTCATTGGAAATTCTGTTGGGGATTTGTTGGGGAACACGCACTGGGTGGTTTCAACGTATGTATTTTTCTTTTCTCTACATTCGAATTTTACAGTCATTATTTAATTTCTATCTTTTACTTGTTTTTTTTATTTATATCATTTAATAACTCGACCATTTCAATTTAGACCAATAGGACTCATTTTAACATTATAGAACAAAATCAATGACCCTAAATAGAAAGTATCGAACCTACTGTAAACCATAAATAGACAACTGTAATATTTGCCGTAATTTTGACAAAAAATAGTCACTTCAACTTAGTCTCTTAGATTTAAATTAAACTCAAATAAAACCGCAGCGTTGAAAAACCCAGTGCGTGCTAAGAATATTTACATAGTACGCCCCAAGAAACTGGCGGAGACTTTAAATCTAGCAAATTTACTAAATCTAGAGTTGAACAGATTTCGCGTTGGGCCAGACGACGGGGGCTGTCATAGACAAAACGTGTTCTAGAGCCGGCCAAGTTTGTGTCTATGGCACGGTGTAGGGAAGTTTTGCTCTCTCTGTTTTGAAGACTTGTTTTAAAGAACCCTCTTCAAAACAAAAGTCTTACTGAAAAGAAATTTCGATGTAGTTTTAAAAAATAGTGATAACAGAAATAATCGTAGAATGAATTAGGAACCATATTCATCAAAGTTATGTAATACTCCATGTAAACCAATACTACTAAATATTAATTCATTCATTCTTTAAACTGTATTAATTTATCATTTCATGATTCATCATGTTTCTAAACAATGTAGATTTTACGAGCGTATATTGATCGTAGGAAATAAAAAATTACTGAAATAGTCTGAAGGCACTGGCACACGACTTCGGTCGAGTGCGCGGCACAAAAATTATAATGATGGTGTATTTTTTCTCATTTTTGTTCTTTCTATCGTCTCCATACGTATTGTCGAACTACTCTATTGGTGCAAGCAGGTCCCACCTGCATATTTGCGTTCTGGCTCCCAACGAATCTAAGCCGATTTGTGTGGCGAGACGCGGCTCGGATGAGAAATATTTGTTCTGGCTACATTGATTTTGTCGTTTAGACTGGAGAAGTGTGTTTTGTGAGACTCAATACAGTCTTACAAGAAGTATTATTTACGTGATTTAATAATGCTGAAAGATAAACTCCCTTATCACAAGTTTCCAGTTCAAAACGGAATCGTTAAGTAGAAAATACAACAAATTTGATGGAATCATTAGGAGATTTAGGAGTTTTGATCTAGAGCGATTTTATTATTAATTATATTACCAAAAATCTACCTTTCTCCTTAATAACTGGTCTAATTGACAGACAAAGTGAGGGCAGTATGTAAAGGCAAAGTACTAATAAAGACTGAGTTTCGTCATTAGATTTGATAATAATTATGAATGCTTTGACATTTTATATTTCACACGAAAATAAATCAACCTTAGAAATCAACGACTTTTCACTTCGCACGTGTGTTACATATTAATTTATTCCACCTTTCAACACTCGCACATAAAATTATCATTCCTACCTCACTTGTCATAAAGTTTATTTTGGCTCCATGTGCTTCTGAAACAGAAATGAGTTTTCTTTGAACAAGCGACAAAGGTCCGTTGTTTTATAATAAACAAGGAAAATATCATACGTCCCTGTTCGAGACTCTTTGAATTTTAATTTTCTGCTTCTGCTTTATGCTTTTTGTCAATGATTTCAAAAAAAAAGGTTTTGCCTTCTACACCTGTCATTATTTTGCGATATTTTAGCGCTCGTTAACACATTTTGCATGACTGTTTTTTTTATTCTTACTACTTTCAATTACTCCTTCCTTATTTTTTTATATTTTAAGAAAATAAATAAATGCATCACCTATGGATTTCTAAAATAAACACTCGCTAACAGTTGGCCTCAGCGGGATTCGAACCACAGGACAGGCGGTCGTCTACAATAAAGTATGTTTACGCCAATAAAACTTAATATAATACGCAATAACCAGATACCCCGAGGCAGTCAATCAGTCCGACGAACAAATGGGATCACAACAAAAATCAAATTAAGTGGTATTACTAAGCCCCTACCGCAGTGGGAGGGTTGAATTTTTGTCAAGTTTTGTTGCACAAACGATGTTGTAGTTAAAATGCATTGATTTTGCATGTTTTCATTATTTATATCATTCGGGCACAGATATTATTATGTTGTCAGACTTCACAAGCTACTTTTGCCACATTAGAATCTTTAAAGAACTGGAAGGACTTGGTTGCTTTGATCAATTAGATTTATGTTTTAGAAATCGGCTTACCTTTATACTGCTCTTATGATCGTAACAAATTACCAGTATTTTTAACCTGTTTGAGAACTGATAAAACTTTACGTAATGTAAAGCCACATGACCACCAATTTGCCTACCCTCAGGATCGCCATTAAAATCGCTTGTAAGTCGTACAAAACAAATTGAATCTGAGAAGCGGAGTCGCACAGAAATTGCATTACCAAAAACGCATCGCGTCCCCATCGGGACATAATTAATTTATGTAGAATTTGCGGTCTACAACGGGGCACTGCCGATGTAGAGACGCTGGAATGGTTATTGCACAAGGGTCAAGCTGAAAATGACTTATTTACTTACATAAAGCACAGTATAATTATGTTATCTACTGTGCATAAAGTGTTTTTGTTTACTGTTTTTGTTTGCTAGGGGTACTTACGTCTTTGCGTGTTTTTGCATTGAATAGATCTAAGGTTGAGTCGCACTACGGTTTTTATGTCGATGAAACTGTGTGAAACTACTTTCAGAACCTAAAGAATCTTACATAATGCTATATACTTATTTTTATAATTTTTAAAAATTAATGGTGCATCAACCACAGCTAGAGTTGTAGGTATCGTAAAATTAGTCACATAGTGTACTCGTTTAAAGCAAGGAGAGATATAGCGTCTATGTGCCAGCGTGTCATAATAAATTATTATGATACGATAAGCATTCGACCATTTTCTCAGACCTCAACAATAGGTCAGAGTTCCACCTACTCCTTCCACGGAACCCTACATCCAGGACACCGACCAATGCACCCCTGGGCGGGGGCGGGGAAAGACAATGTCGAACTAGTGTAATCAGGTTAGCGAACAATTTGCCTGTGTGCCCATGCGTGGGATATGCCGCAATCTGCTGTGCGATTGCTTTTTTGAGCCGCTGTTTCGATTTGCAAACTTTATAGTGCTATGGAAATTTCGCTGGGAAATCCTTTGAATTGTTGGCTTTGGCTGTTGTAGCGGGGAAGGCCATAAAAATGATTTTGCCATTGTAGTTTTTACTAGCAAATAAAGTAGTTCTTTGAAAGTAAATCTTGTCCGAGTCATTTTTTTTCGTTTTCAGGTACATAACTAAGTAACATGAAATTATCCATAGTGATACCAGTGGGATAACTTCCTTCGTATAAATAGCAACTGTCATTCTACTATTTTTATTTAGCCACGAAAATTCAACATGCTTTCTGTTATTTAAAAACTGAATCTACTATAGTAAATCCTTCGACATTCCTCTAAGACTCATCCGACAATTAAAAAAACCGTAACGATAATCCGTCCCAAGTGTGCCGCCTCCCAATTACACTGGACACAAAATAAAAAGCAATGTCATAGCTCATTAAAGCGCGGAGTGCGTCAAATCTGTGTATTGAGACGTGCGCACGCGCAGTTGTGACCAATCGCTAATCCGGGCCTCGTGCGAGTCCCGTGCGAGTCACGTGCGGCGCCCGTGCGAGTGACGGCGACTCGTGAGCATCGTTAGAAATATGCAACGTGTGAAATGAGATTGTGTTTTTGAGTGCATTTGATTTTGACAAATTGAAATGTAAGAGATGGGTAGAGAGGAAAGGGATGCTGAAAGTTAGATAGGTCACTATTTGTACCCTCTTTGGAATATTGGAGTAGGTACATTTACCAACGAAAACTCCACTCAAAATTAGGCTTTTGGAAAGATCTTTTACTTTTTCCAATAATTTGGCTCTACCTATAGATACTTTGTGAGAAAAATGTGCCAGTGAAAAGAAGCAGCACAAGAAACCTACTCAGTCGCTAATAAAAGCATGTAATAACATGGATATTTGTATAGGTTTAGACCTCAAGACCAAGTCATTTGTGCAATAAATCACACAGCAACGTATCACACAATAAATTTCTATAACCTGTTCGTTCCTAACAGGCAATTAATATAATGAATTGACTCCACCCTCCATTTCCCGTTTTCTCACATTAAAAAAACTAACATTTATATCCTACAATAGTTGCATTATATGTGTGAAATATTATATTATAATGGCACGCGACTGCAAATGGGTTAATACGTGTATTAAGGGACAAAGGATAAAAAAGGGAATGACATTGATATCATAATCAAAATATGAAATGATTGGGGGAGTCGAGTGGGATTTGTCGACGCCCGCTGTTTGTTTTAATGTTTTCGCAATTGATATTTTGTTTGTTGTTGGAATGTGTATTTTGGGTTTTAGAGCTTTTAGAAATTAGCTATGTCTGTTTACACAATAATAAACACTAAGGCTGAGTTGCACCACCTAACTTTGACTGTATTAAAACGAAAACCGGTGTATTTTATATGGAGTATGACACATTTTTGACGTTTGTTATAGTTAAAGTAAGATGGTGTAACAGCTTAATTATTTTACTGCTAAACAAATAAATAATATAGATTTTCAATGGATCAGTACATAAAATATTGATTAATGTTTCAAAGAGGTCCTTTGACGCTATAATACTGAAAAAAACAATCTTCTATGTAATTTAACTAGTAAACATAATTTTCCGATTTCAGGTTATTTTCAGGATTCGTTGAAATTAAGATTGAACTTAAAACACACAATAAATCCGTATAGCTTGGGAGCGTAGAATTTATTTCTATAGAAATATTTTTTTTCATTGACTGCCGATAACGCGCATTGTGCGGCCAGCACCAGACGCCACTTCTCCGTTCGCACGAAAAACCGATAAAAAGCGCCCAACACGTGCTGGCATTATACGATAACCGTTGGGGGCGGAATTAGACAACCCTAGTTTTCTCTAATTCACTCTACATCGCAATTTCTACCTTAAAACTAGGACAGTAAAGTGTGTTTTTGAAATGGTAGGAAGTGATTAGGAATAGGGTTGACGAAATTAAGACTCAGCTCGAAGGGTTTAATGTCGAAAATGGTTTGGAAGCAAACCGTTAGTAGGGTTGCCAGCATTTTCTCTATTTATTGGTGGGAAAGACGCGTGTCAGATCTAACACCAGTTTTAATATTTTGGGTCGCGTGGCGGCCTCGTGCGAGCCTTTGGTAAAAAACTGGACGAGCGTAATTCGCGTTTTATTGTCGCATTCTTCGTGTTAAATGTTATGCGATTTTTTTACTCTGTGGTTATTGGCAGAGCTGTCATTAGCCGAATTGGCTGGTTTCTATGTGGCTGGTGTTGAATGGACGTATTGGAGTTTGCAATGAGTTAAATTTTAATGTCGAACAGTTACTCGTTGGCTAATGAAACGTATTGTGAAGTATGAGAAAATTCTATTTTATTTCAATTCATTAGAATGAAGCTTCGGAACTTTTTAGTTGCAATGTGGTAGATACTTATGTAGGTGCTAGCTTGATAGGTAGGTGAGACAAGACACAAGGTGGAGAACTTAAGTTAAGTACTTGTCATTACGAACCCCTAAACACAGTAAAAATGTAATTTTTAACGAATCCCGAACAAACATAATGAATTACTGTTCTTTAACGGCATACGCCTACACGTCGTGTCACTCTATTCTTCTGTTAAAAATATTAAGAAATTGTTTACTTAGTTATTTAATAAAATTAATATACACTTGCGAGCAAAAGTATGGAATCACTTACATGAAGTTGTTGCCACGCGATCTTGTGAACTAACGAATTTGTTAGTAACAAAAAAAGTGGCACCATTTTAAAGATTAAACTTCTAACTTTAAATTGATACCAAATTCATTGAAATCACACCAGTATTTAAAAAGATATCCCGGTGAATGTGAAGAAGTAAGGAAAAAGACATGTATCAACTGTTTGATACGTCTCAAGTTGCGGCCTATTTACCCCCTATAAAAGCACGTGTTTTCGGATTTTTGCTTTCACACGTTGATCCTTACACATCTCCGCTTCTTTTGACACTACCTAGGATTCTACACCTTCAGAAGCAGCACAAATCGTTGCACTATTGCAAGAAGGGCTCAGCCAGAGGGCTGTCGCACGTCAGCTCCACATAAGCCAGTCTTGGGTTTCTAAAGTTTTAAGACGCTTTCAGGAGACTGGTTGCTTTATCCCGAGACCAAGTTCTGAACAGCGCTGGTGCACATCGAAGAGGGATGACCGTTTTTTCATGTCTAACTCTCTATGAAATCGTTATTTGACTGATATCGACGTCCAGCAAGAGCTCAGAAATGTTCGTAGGATAGCTGTTAGCGAGTGGACAGTTCGTCTAAGATATGAGCAATAGAATTTGACTCCAAAAAGGTCTGCCACAGGCTCGAAACTGACGGCAAGTCACCGACTAGCACGCTTTCAATTAGCTCACACTTATTTTGATGGGAAGGCGAGTAATGGAGGCGAGTTTTGTTCTCCGATGAATGCTGACTGTGTTTGCAGTGCAGCAGTCGAAGAGGTCGGGTCTATAGGCGGCCTGGGGAGAGATTTGTGCAGTGCTGGTTCGCTGAAACAGTGGCTTATAGGGGTGGCTTGCTCGACTTCCCATCGAGATGTGTACGAGCAAATTGAAAGCGTGCTTATCGGTGACCTGCCGTCAGTTTCGAGCCCGTGGCAGGCCTTTTTAGAGTCAAATTCTATTGCTTATATCTTAGACGAACTGTCCACTTGCTAACAGCTATCTTACGAACATTTCTGAGCTCTTGCTGGACGTCGATACCAGTTAAATGACGATTTTATAGAGAGGTTGACATGAAAAAACGGTCATCCCTCTGCGATGTGTACCAGCGCTATTCAGAACTTGGTCTCGGGATAAAGCCACCAGTCTCCCGAAAGCGTCTTAAAACTTTCGAAACCCAGGACTGGCTTATGTGGAGCTGACGTGCGACAGCCCGCTGGCTGAGCTCTTCTTGCAATAGTGCAACGATTTGTGCTGCTTCTGAAGGTGTAGAATCCCAGGTAAAGTGTCAAAAGAAGCGGAGATGTGTAAGGTTCAACGTGTGAAAGCAAAAATCCGAAAACACGTGCTTTTATAGGGGGTAAATAGGCCGCAACTCGCGACGTATCAAACAGTTGATACATGTCTTTTTCCTTACTTCTTCACATTAACCGGGATATCTTTTTAAATACTGGTGTGATTTCAATGAATTTGGTATCAATTTAAAGTTAAAAGTTCAATCTTTAAAATGGTGCCACTTTTTTTGTTACTAACAAATTCGTTAGTACACAAGATCGCGTGAAAACAACTTCATGTAAGTGATTCCATACTTTTGCTCGCGAGTGTATTATTTCAGGTCAACATTACTCTCAAAAAAACTACAAGCGCCATCTATGAACTGCATTTCAAACTAGCGCCAGGGGTGGCCCCATACACCAAAGGGCCAATTTCCGTCCACGTGCCGACAACAATGCGATATGAAGACGATACTGCGCCGATATTACAGCGATATAATAGCGATGTCATAATAATGCGATGTTTACATTGAAGACAGGAAATTGCCTTTTTAGCGAACTATTCATAGTCTTTAGCGTAATATCCTTTTTTTAGCGCAGTGAGCGTAAAAATATAGTTTTGTGTCATAAAAAATAAATATTAATTTTATGACGGTTGTGATCTTTTGATGAAAGATGTTGAAATGTGTAAGATATAAAGTTGTCATTTTATAGACGCGTTTTGATATTTTTATGTCATTTTTTATTACCTAAGCTTTTATTTTATAAAATGGAAAATAGCCTATCTGTCTGTTTGTTAATAGATTTGAATGTTGAGTTCACGGTTTACATGGTAAGTTTTACCTCTGTATAAGAAGGGAATATGACGATTTTAAATAAATAAAAAGATAATTTAACTGTTAAATTGTATATTAAAAGTAAAACAACCCAAACTCATTTTCGCTTAAGTCTAACACAAATCGACGACTTCATTCTTCTGGAGTTTCCAAACAAAACAAAAAATAATAAAATAAACAATAGCTCTGTAGAAACAAAATAAAATATAGAGGTTTAGTCCGAATCGGACAGCTGGATGCCTTCCTGAAAAAGGTAGGTTTCTTTTAATTATAAAGGTTTTGATGGCATAATTACAGAAATTCATATGATTTTTATTTATCAAGATTGTGGTCAAAATATTTGAAACTTTCCCATAACAATTGATTTAACATATTATTACTACGACTGTAGACACCCTTTATGTTGTTAAACCGTATGGAACTAGGTAGCTTGTTTTGTTTTAAAAGCATATTTGATTTTAGATCACTCTGTTTAAAAGAGCAACCATTTTACTATTTTTAGATAGCTTATTATGTGTTTGGGTTAATATTTTTTATTGATTAATTATTTAATTAATTGTAAGTGTGTGGTATGTAAATATTGTAAAACTTACGTCAAATTCTCCGATGAAGATGTCAGAGTCATCGGACGGTGGGGGCTGGTCGATGTTGTCCACCGCGGTTATTTGCGGCCCTAAAATTGTTTACAATAATCACATGTAAGTAAACTAGGTAGGTACTAGTAGAAAACAGCTTGATTGTTAGAAGACTCCAGATTAAATTGCCTGGAATATCATTATAAGAGTCCAGATAAATAATTATTTCAGAGCAAACCCGGATCGGAGTGATCAGTGAGTTGAGTGAATAGTTTGGTTGTTTAATTAGATTTATTAATCAGCTAACAATGACACAAGGAGTAATGATTACGCACTGTATCTACTTAAGCACGGTGATCCTGAGGACGGTATGCAAGAACTTTGCAAGTCATCCCATCATTGCTATCCGTATTTTTTGGCAAGCATGATAAAATGGAAGGACGATAAAATGTTATCAATTTATAGAGTTCCACCTCACTCACTCACCCATGGGGATGCACTCCATGGGCTCGAACAGGTCCATGGGGATGAGGTCGAGCGGCGGCGACGGCGCCGGCGGCGGCAGTGAGCAACTGGACAGGCGTACTGAGAACACCATCAAAATTAGTCATTTACTTATTTTAGGGTTCTGTACTTAAACGGATCATTGAAACAGTTTAAAATATCAAAGAACCCCTTATAGGAAACCACTTGTGTGGCAATATCTAGAACAGTGCAGTGATTCTTAACCGGTGGTCCGCGGACCACTGGTGGTCCCTGAAGACATTCCAAGTGGTCCACGAAGACATCGTAATAAAAAAGTGACGTGACGTGATGAGTCGAGTCAACACAACGCAAACGGCGCACAGTGGGCGAGAAATCGACCTCCCCTTTCATAGGATTTTGAATAAAAATAAGTGGTCCCTGACAAGACAGACATTTGGTAAAATGGTCCCTCGTGACTTAAAGCCTAAGAACCACTGATCTAGAAGACTAGAATTCGCGGCGTGCTGATGTCTTTCCTGAGCACTATGATTCGCCTCTTATTAAGACGACAGTGAATAGACACTTAAGTACAGGGCTTTTTCTGCATTAAAAAAATATCGGCTTGATTTACTAGACTTTACTAGAGTAATCAATAGGGTAGGTACATAATTTTAGACATTTTCCGAATCGCATTTGGCAATGTCTTTAAAATCCGTGAGCCTGACTGAAGTTTAGTGATGTTGTCTAGATCTACTGTTTCTTGAGAACACTTTCAAGCGCTTTCCATATTTTCACCCAATGCAAAAATTTTAGGAGCGAAGCCGGGAACCTTTCCCTTTGTAATTTTCCCGGGAATGTAACAGGTAAAACAGTCTTAAGTCTTTTATGTTAATACACTCACCAGACTTGATGGAAGAGTCATCAAAGTCATGCGCGTCCAGGCGGCCGGCGACGTCGGGCGTGCCGCACGGCTCCACCTTCACCTCCCCAACTGTAAAACGTTGTTCCTGGATAGTCTGGCCTCCTAGAATATTGGCCTAGTTATAATAACATTCAACACCATAAGGTAGAAACATCACCTAAGACGATTGGTTAGGTCGTTGCAGGCTTAATTCAAGCCGATTGTCTAGAAAAATACTAAACTGTGCTTCGCAAAGCGTGGTTAGCTGTCGTTTTAGACACCCCGCAAACAACTGTCAGCCGAATAAAAGTCTGTAGTCTGCGGGAAGTCTTTACCTATACAGTTGTATGAACATAGTTATGTTCCCGTGGAATTCCCGTGGTTCTTAATTGGGGTAATGCGTTTACGTAAGTGCCACTTGTGGTCTAAACTGAATAAATATTTTTTTTATTTTAATTTTGATTTTTGACTTAGCTCGTGACAAATATAGCCCACCACCACTTCGAGGAATAATAAAAGTTTTCTATAATGATATTTTTTATTCCGATCACCTAAATTGTGCCGTTTTCATTTGAAATTCTGTTTTGTGTTGTGTACAATGAAATCTCAATAGTTTAGCGTAACAAACATACCATCAGCAGACAAAGCAGTGTGGTACGCGTGGTGCGGCTCCTCCACCGACAGATGCAGTCGTCCGCCGTTCTTGATCTTCGGCACCACGATGGCCACCACCGGGACTCGAATCTGGACCGCGCCGCCTATTTCCGGGCCTGCCGCTTCGTTGACCCCCTGACGATAAAATGATAAATAACTTGTATGATAATTTTTAGGGCGTCAACCACAAGGTGTACCGACGACCTCATAAAGGTAGCAGGAAGGCGCTGGATGCAGGCCGCTACCAACCGGGCGATGTGGAAATCATTGGGGGAGGTCTATAATCAGCAGTGGCCGTTCCTGTGGCTGAAATGATGATGATACTTCTTGCATGATTCACTCACACTACTAGGCATTTTACCACCAAACATTTCATCATCTACTATGCAATAAGTCGATGACTACGAAAACAATCATCATTAAAGAACATGCTTGTTTCGACCTAGACATCATAATTAGGTAAATGCTGCAGTATCTTTAGTAAACTTACCTCAGAAAGGTCATTTTCATCGTTCTTGAGAACAATTTTACCTCCCACTTTCAAGTCTTCAGCAGTAGCTGGGACCAACATCTGACAAAAAACGAATCATTTAAAAAACAATTTACTTACACCATACATAAAGCTTAATTTCAAATTATTCAATAGATCTACCTGTTTCCCACCAGGGAGCTTCGTATCAATAACCTTCACCAGTACAGGAGTCCCATTATTCGGCTTTAACAACGCAAAGGGGGTCTGCCTTGTTGCTAAAGCAATACCCATGTGGTAGGTCTTGATGGGGTCCACAATGACCCCGCTGCCCATGGCACCCATAGGGTTGTCCTGGCCCCAGGATGCTCCAGATTCAGGGTAAGGCTTGGGAAGCTCCCAAGACTTCTGCCAGACTGATGAGGATCCGTCAACTGAGGCTAAGTAAGGACCAACTGAAGAGGAGACTTCGCAGTGGTCGCTTTGCGGTCTGAAATTATATCAGGTTGGACAATTTTATTGAATCAAATACCCTTTTCATGCTTTGCCTGTAGACCTACTAAAATAATTCCTACACAGTCATGGTAGAAACACGTTGCACTGGTCTAACCTAGGCGCAGAACCACAGATTTTTTGTCGGCCGACAGTTTAGTCGGGCAGTATGGGCATGTATGGAAGTGCGCACATTACACCGATTGATTCTTCATGCAAATTAGAACCGGGCCCAACTGTCGGCCGACTAAAAATCCGTGATCTGCGCCTAGGCTTATAGGTCAGATGGATAGGTATTTGTACCAAGGAAAAACTAAATTACCCATGTAATAGTAAAAATAAGGAATAGAACAGCAGGCAACACATGAGTAAAATGTTATTTTAGGATACGGATAAGTAAAGTATACCTCGATGAGTCTGGTGTACTTTCAGCCATTGGAAGGCCTAAACGGGGGATGTTTCGGCTTCGAGTATTGATGGGAGGGCATCCGTCATCAGGATGAGCCTAAAATATAAATAGCTGTTGATTCTTACTATCACCAAATACCATGAGATATTTCATAAACTTGAGGGCATTCAGTTTACCTTGTTCTTATGGCAGACGAGGTTCGATTGTTGGTTGAAACCTTTCAAGCAGATGTTACAGCGATAGGGTCTCTCATTGGTGTGTGTGAAAAGATGGTTTCTCAGATTTCCTGAAATCCATAGCTTAATAAGAAACAGATTTTAAAGTTTCTCGTTCCATTTCTACTAAAATAGAGATAAACCCGCCGCGAGCCGCCAGTCTGCTTGTGACCACGGCTGCAGCATAGCAGCCGAAACGTCAAGCCGCGAGTACTTATGTAGAAATGTTACGTTGAGACCAGTTTCTCTATTTTAGTGTTATGAAACAGCTTGTAGATTTTAAGGTTAGGTAGCAAAAGGATAAGGAAGAGGAATGTAACCTTTCTGGTGGAATCCTTTAGGGCAGAAATGGCACCTGTAAGGTTTCTCATCGGAGTGGGTCTTGCGATGGGAGATCAGGGTGGAAACGCGGTTGAAAGTCTTGTGGCACACCTGGATGGAGAGAATGTTACAGATTTATTAGGTTGGTCAGTTTTTGTAGAGAGAGAATAAGCTACTCGTACAAAAATTAAGGAACAGAAGATGGACAAGAGCAAAAAAAGACCCTTGAGCGACGAATAATACATAGCTCCGTATTGGTTTCGACGTTCAGACAGCAGTGATTTAGCCATGTGCTTAAATTCGTCGTCGTTTCAGCCAAATGACGTCCACTGCTGAACAAAGGCCTCCCCAAAGGCTTTCCACAATGAACGGTCCTGCGATGCCCGCATCCAGGCTCTTCCCGCGACCTTTACCAGATCGTCGGTCCACCTAGTAGGAGGTCTGCCCACGCTACGTCTTCCAGCCCGTGGTCGCCACATGAGAATTTTCCTGCCCCAACGGCTTATATTGCTTTCCCTTTATCTCACAGCATACTAAAACAACCTTAAGAACCTGAAGAACAGTCCTCGCAAGCATGTCTTACTAGTTGAATGAACAGATGAAACGACTCTTTGTAGACCAAGTGTAATTACTAAATTATCGCCAAACGCTTTCACTAATAGAAAAATGCCTATTTATCTACAATGTAGGTATGTACCTAAATGTCTATTACAGCTGCTATGGAATGTATCTAGGTGACCTGGAGATACGGCCGGATTATACAAGGTGGAAACGATAAGTGATCTCACTCGATCATTTCTAAACTATACAAGATATCAAAAAACTAGTTACTGATTCTGAAAATACTTCACCAATAATAGGTTACAGATTATGGAAGCTAGTAACATTGAATTTTTGGATAGATCCAGTTTATTTTGTAAGGAGATAATTATGTACAGACCTCGCAAGCGTAAGGCCTCTCAGCAGAGTGTATGGCTCTATGCTGGCTGAGGGTAGACAGCTGGCGGAAGCTCTTGCCGCACGCGTCGCAGTGGAAGTTGCGCTCGTCAGTGTGCGTGGGTAGGTGGCGCATCAACGTGTACTGGTGTTGGAACTCTCGGCTGCCTGGATCGAAAGTATTCCAATAAAAATACCGAAGTAAGTATCGTCATCGTCATTATTCATTTATTATCCACTGCAGGACCAAGAGGCAATATTTTTTGCATAGTTTGCAGTCAGCTCACAACTATGGAAAACTGCGTCAGTTAAGTAGTTAAGCTAAACTTACGCCCGTATTCACAAACGATGCTTGTTTAAGTGAAGCAGCAAATCGAACGCACAGCGTTGAATAGATTGGTTTTTTGTGACCCTGTACGTCCACGCGCACTGTGCGACTTCATAGTATTTTTTGTGAATACGGGCATTACTTAGCTCTTGGTCTGCAATCGGCATGGTGCTCAAGTTATATCCACGGATAGAGTGGGAGAAATTACGTAATTCTACTCTGCTGAATCTACAGGGCAAAGTAAGAATGTCTTTAAATATAACCGCTGTAAGATTACGCGTAAATGTTCAAAGGACAGATAGCAACGAAATACTACAAATTCGTTTAGGTACTTATCCTACCTACTAGAACTATTTTCGTAGAATATAGACCTCCCATAATCTCATAGTTCCCTAAGGATTTGGAGCGGGCCCAGACAAATATTTCGACAACCCAGGACAGACTGTCCTGGAGCCTCAGAAGGAGACCCCAAATAATGGGAAAAAGGGCTAGGGAAAAGTAGAACATAGAATTCCCATAAAATCATGTGGATTATGGTCTCGTACTCACATATCCCGCACTCCCATAGCTTGACTGTGCGCCCGTGTCGCTTGACGTACTTCACGTAGTGGAAGCGAGAGCGAGGGTCTGCCTTGTCCACTTTGCATGTGCCCGAACCGGTTTTTGCGCGATCTAGAAAATAATAAATTAACATATACTTAAGATCTTTAAAACTACGCACAGACAGGAAAGTGACTTTGTTTTATATAACATGTAGTGATGATTTGCCACACTGGATGCATTCTGCGGGCAGTGGTCAGGTCAAAGTGTATGCTGCCCGCATCATGTATAAACAGTGTGGCAAATCCTTTAATTAAGGTTTCTAGCCTAAAAGTTTCGCGATGGTTGTTAAGTAGAGAATACTCTACAATAAAATATCTAGGTAGGTAGGTACTGCTCGGTTTGATCAACACAGTACTGAAGTACCTATCAGGTACTTTATAATTTATTGTAGGACGTAAAGGAAGACCAAGGTTCGATTCCTAGATGGGATACGCATTGTGAAATACCGAGATGGGATATGCATTGTAAGTAAATGATTGTTTAGTTATAACATTACAGATTTGAGCTTATTTTAGTGAGTGAGTGAAGCTAAGTTGTAGCAATCTTCCATAGTGTGTGCACACTTAATAACTTAGCTTTCCATTCTAGTTTTCCATATGGAAATCTGCGTCAACTTTTGGTCTGTAAATAGCATGGGGATTAAACTAGAATGATGCATACCGTTGGAAGTGGAGGACACGAGCGATGGTTCGACATACGGCTTCCTGCTGAAGGTCAGCCCGTTCCTGGACGTCGAGTGGAACACTGAGCTCGAGGTGTCCGCCTCTTGCGACTGGCTCAGCTGGTGGCAGGTGGAAGAAATAGAATAAGAAGAATGGATTTGATGATCAACGCACACGTAATGTAATACAGTCGTCGTTATCGTACAAATTACAGACAATTGCACAACAGACTGTACTTACGTTTTTGTTCGAAAATAGCACCCATTAAAACGACATACATATTTTAAAAATAAAGCGCCTAAGTTCAATTTGTGACCATCTAGATTTTAATCAAAATTTTTCGACAATTCTAAAAACAGTAGAAGTAAGAACGCTGCCTAGTCGCATGTATAGTTATTATAGTTGATGATATTAGGTCCGTAATAATCCGTTACGGACACGTACCAAATTATGGTCGCAAGCAAGCAAAGCAAAGTAAGTCCGTAGGTATAGTGCGTCGCGTCGTAAGGCACAGTCCTCGCTCAATATTGACTGAGAACAAACCAGAGTAGAAAAAAGCCCACCTTCATCTCGTTCTTGAAAGCCGCGTCCAGGTCCTTCCCAAAGGTGGTTTGCCCTGTGGTCCCGAACCCCGGCTCGGAGACGAGAGAGGCGATGTTCCCGTCCTCTTCTGTCCACGCGAACCTGGCCTGCTGCTGATCCAGGGTGTCAGGGAAGAAGCCATCGCGAAAGAGGGAGCGGGAAACGTCCAGCTATAAGGGTAATTGGTTCGTTTCAGCCAAATAATGATGTCCAGGGCATTTATTTGCTTGTTTTGGGGGCAATAAATGTTAATTTATGTAGGATACCTACTTAAATTTTAACTCTTTAATGTTAAAAAGTTCACAGGTTTCTTACCCATTGGAATAAAAGGTAAATCATTAATGACAATAATGTAGTTAACAAAGTACCTACTCCTAAATCAAAAATGTTAATAATTTGATTAATAAGAGTAATACAGAATAATTTGATTCAATATGATAAAATTAAATAAGTAATTTAATGAAACGACTTTCATATTTACATACGAATTTGAGTGAATAACAATAAGTATTATTTAAACCACATACCTAATTAAATTTCATTTGAACATCTTACCAATACCCAATAATATCATGTCAGTTTATTTATTTACAGAGCATCCATGTTTTATAACATTTGGCGGGAAAAAAAAAGTTTGTTACTTGCTTAAAATCAAAGAGTAAAAAAAAACTTACATCATTCCGCCCGGAGCTCGATAATAGCGACTCGCTGCTAAACACCAAGTCCTTTTTGTCATATTTATCAACTAAACAAACTTCACGAATGCTGCAACAATAATAACTCAAGTAAGCAAACAGTAAATAAAACATAAGCGAAAACAAATCAACATGGCTCCGGAATCATTTCATTCCAAAATAATCGAAGATCGAAACCTTATTATCTCGTCCCCCGGTCGTAGGTAACTGTTATCTGGTATTTCTTTTATTTCTTCATCCGAGAACATCATTTATTTTTACCAATATTCAATTATTTCAACAAAAAACTCGAGAGTCGCGTCAAACCGTCTTTTTTCGGGACGTCTATTGTTCTGTCACCATGGCACGTCGCGTTCTAAATTTGAATTTTGAGTTTGGTTTTCTTTTTCAATTTTGCAAATGGCGTTTTGGGAATTGGTTCAAGTTTTATGCGTGGCCAACTAGATCGAAACTCTTTGGTGGAAAAATATTGTTGTGATATTTATTGAAATGCAACAAACTTAAAATTACTTACATTTCAAATATTATTTTATAAAAAGGCTATCTTCTGAGTAAATTTTCAAGAGGTTTATTATACCGTCTAAGTGGTCTGCTCATTTCGTTCCTGGGGCCACTCGAAGACTTGAAGAATACTCAAAACATCCTTCCAGTGTTTGCCGAAGGAAATTTTGTAAAAATAAACGCTCGACGTAGGCATAAACAATGTTGATGTTACGTAGCTACGACGCTACGAGATAACCTAGGTTCCATCTTACAATTATTTTGTAAACATTTTATATTTTTTAAAATGTAAGTGTAAACCTACCTAATACTTTCACAAAATATTTTGATTTTGGTTCCTCTTTTGGATATCGCAGCTAGCAGAAACTATGAGTCAATCATTAGGGTATCATCATCATCATCATCAACAGCCCTTTACAGTCCAATGCTGGACTATGAGCCTCCTCTAATATAGTGGAAGGTTTTGCCATAATCCCCACGCTTGGCAGGCGGGTTGGAGATCGCAGTTTGAACGCATTAGGGTATGATGAGTACAATGTAGTTTTATTGGGCAAAATATTAAAACGATTTTGAAAGTTTGATAAAATGAACCAGGGCAACACAACAATTTCATATTCATATTCCTATTAATATAAATAAAAATAAATAAATATCCTTGGACATTTTTTTACACTGCGCCGCTAGTCCCAAACTAAGCAAAGCTTGTATTATGGGTACTAGACAACGGATATAAACATACTTAAATACTTTTTTATTGTAAATACATACATATTATACATAGAAAACACCCAGACTCGAATCGGGAGTCGGGAATCGAACCCGGGACCTCTCGGCATAGTAGTCCGTTCTGAACCACTACACCAAACGGTCGACAATATTTATTTGCTGACTAAGTTTTGGTGCATTCATATAGTCTTTTTCACCTAAGATGATCCGTATGACGTTTCGAGTTTGAAAGATTTAGAGATGTCACATAACTAAACCATAGCGATTTATCTATCGATTTTTTTCGAAGAGTTAGTAAAACCTACTTTTAGAGAATTATTTTGTATAGGTGTTATTTAAGAAAAAACATGTTTTTATTAATTACAAATATTATTGTAACAATTTTTTATTGATAATATTCAAATTTCATGGTTTGTGTTCAAAAAAACGATTCCTTAAAAGTACTGGTTCTGTTTCTTTAAATTAAAAACTATTAATTTATTTTCAATGCGTTTATTAAAGTCAATAATCGAAAAATGTAGTTGATTTTTGTGATGTTTTTAATAACTAAGTATTCACTGCAATCGATTAATGAACTGCGGAAATAATCGATTTTATTATACAAGAAATACCCCAGCACTAAATCTATTCCGTTTCACACATTGCGTACATTAAATAAAAAATATTTTTACATCGTATTTAATTAAAATATAATCAATAGACTCAGATTTTACTATATATTTCAAGACAAGTAGTTAATTTTTTTTTATTATAATGCTAATAAAATACAAATATTTTTTCCAAAATATTCTGCATAAATGTAGTATGCGTAATATGGATAACCTTGAAGTGTCATACGGATCATCTTACGTGAAAAAGACTATAGGTGCGCCTCATAATGGGTGCGCTTATAGGAATACCTCAATTTAGAGACATACACGTATCAATATAGTCACATTATTGAGAACGCCAATCCCACGTACATAAGTGTCATAATTAATTCCTCTAAAGGACAGCATGCCAGTCTTAGTCCCGGCTGATTGAGAGGCTCGGTATGCCTTTGATTTGAGCAGATTTGATTTGATTTGATTGAAATGCCGTTCTCGTGTGATGGGTCACTAATGTGTTGGTGGAATGTAGGGAGTATCTGTAGGCATTTATAATACTTGAATTTGGAGATAGTATTAGAATGCATAATCTTGTAGTATTTAATTGTTAAGTAGGTATAATTATTAAGTATTTGATTAAGGACATTGATCACTTAAAAAAATAATTTTCTTTTTGCAACAACTAGGATACAGTAGGTACAGTACACTACAGTTTTGTTTATTTTAATATTTTTAACATTATTAAGTACAATGAAGAGTAATAATAATTGTAATGAATTTGATTAAAAGAATTTATTATGAGATCTTACAAAATATAAATGGATATAAATGAATTAAGATTAAATAAGTAGGTACTTATTTATTCCATTTCTACTATTAAACAGGAAACATTCGTCTAATAAAAAAACTTGTAGGTAGGTCAAATTAAATATTTTATTAAAAATATTATTACCAGTATGGCCATCTAGTGTAAAAAGTAACGACATGCTTATTTTTTAGCGACATCTATCAAGGAGTAGAATAACTATTTGCTTGTGCAGAGTCATCTAGTGCGGAAAGGACAAGAGTTTTGTGTTAGTGACATCTAGCGGTAGCATAGAGCAACTTCTTCTCAATAAAGAATCTGCTTTTGCGTATACCGCCAGCTCTGCCATCTAGCGGCGAGTAAAAAAATTAGGCGTTGCGTATGAAGTGCTTTCTAGCGCTATAAAAATGTACTACTCGGACGTGTATTTTATTTTGATTATCTGTCACTAGGAGTCGCTTTTTAACGAGCAGTTAGCAAGGATGTGCTAATTTTGGTCCTCTAACTTACAGAATTTAGTGTATTCAGTTCTTGTTAGATGGCGCTAAATTAAGTAATATTATCAGAAAATAAATCCCAACGATGAATAAAATTAAAATAATATTATGTTAGGTATAATAACGGGAATCAAAAATGTGCAGTAATGAAGAATAATCATATTTATTCAGTTTTGAATACTAAAGTACGAAATTGATTTTGTTAAACTTAGAATGAGAATCATCATTCTAATTTGTAATAACAAAAAAAAATACAAGTCAGTTTTTAAACGCCCCAAATTTAAGTTCTGCTGACTGAGGTTACAAAAATAATACTTCCGAATTTTTAAAACTTTTGAAGCATACTAGTGAGAAGAAAGAGGACTGGTGGATAATAAAAGTTCCTCCTAATATAAAATGAAAGTGAAAACACTAAGTTAAAAGTTCCTCTTTTAATGAGTCAAAACATAAGTTAAGTAGGTAGGTAACTTATTTTAAAAACAAACAAGGCTGTGTGATTTAATTGCAAAAGCCAATAAAATATAAATGCAGTATGAATCTGCAAGTTGTTATCATGGCGATCAAAACACGTCTTTTATCAAGGGGCTGTCACATAGACTAAGATGGAGTGCATGTGGGTCCAGTAAGAATGCAATATCCTGTGTGAAAATATTAAATGCAAGAGATCGATGCACGCGAGGCATAGGAAATTATTATTTATTGGAGACACGAATTATGCAATTTTATGTTGCTTGTGGTTAGGAAGCTTGGAGGTACAAGTAGTTACAACTTCAAATACCTACTTAGGTATTTACATAAGTATTGTTCCAAAAGCACAATTTTTTCAAAAACTTTTCATTAAGATTTATTCAGCGCTAAAAATAAACATTTATTTTGTAGGTTATGGCAATGCATTTATTATTTTGGTTAGTAGGTACAATTTGATCGTAAAGACTATGTTAGTATTTTTAGTATACAGGGTGTTAGGTAAATGGGTATATGAGCCGACACTAGCCCATGTTAACCTTCGGCAGGCAACACTTTTTTTGTATACGTAAAAGGCAACAGGGGTGACCAGTCACCCCACAAATATAATTTGAAATAAAATAGCTTTGTAATGAAAAATCAAACTTATTAATGATTAGATCTATTACTTTGTTTCATTATAAAACTAAAAATGCTTTCATTAAACAGTTTATATATTTTTAATAAATTAATTTTAACATAAAGCACAGTTATAGCAAATATCTTTTCGATTTTCAGGGCATAAGGGTAGTTGACATTTTATACGAGATGTCATAACTTTTTTGTTCAGTTTTCTTTGACACAGCACTCACCTTGCCTGCTTCTATAACTTTGCTGAAGGTGCACTCTCAGGAGGTCCCTAGTTCATAAATTTAGAATGCCATGTGTAATTGCTCTATAATTCTCGCATCTCTCGCAAGAGTTACTATATTTCGTCGAGGTGTTTGACTACAAGGTGATGAAACCAAGAAGACCAAACATGTCTTTTCTTACATAGTAGCACATTTTTTTTGAATTGTGCTAGTAGGACGTCATCGTCGTAACAATTTTCGCTATTGGAAATAAAGTATTCCTCCCCCGACTGATCTGAGATTATTGTCTTCAATTTTAGAAATCTTATTATCATCTGAGCAGCGTTTATCATAGGAATTGACATCAGCAAGACCATGAAAGTATTTTTCGATTTGATCATCCGAAAACAAAGCCATTTTTACTCCAAAACCAACCATTTACTTTAGCAACACGAAAAAATAAAGTATACGTAAAAGGCAACAGGGGTGATGAGTCACCCCAGCAGTGTCAAAATATCAAAAACATAAACCTAACGCGATATGTTGACGCATGCGACTGATAGCTTTCCCGCCAATTAGAGAATAAACCAAACGACAGAAAGACACCACAACTGCAACTAAACGTATGAAGACTTTTTTGTACTAGTGGGGTGACTGGTCACCCCTGTTGCCTTCCGAAGGTTAACATAGGCATATAAATGGTATGGTGATGTCAGAATTTGGATATCATCATTTTAATTTTTTTAATTGTCATACAAAATAAATTTTATAAAATCAGATTTGTATGAAAAATAAAATAATTAAAATGAAGATATCAATTTTCTGACTTCACCATACCATTTATATGACCATGTTAACATGGGCTAGTGTCGGCTCATATACCCATTTACCTAACACCCTGTATAACAAAGTTCTTAAAAAAATCTTAAAAGCTATTGGCCACAATATTGGCTCTGTGCACGATTACAGCGCCAACTAGCGTCCACAACGTTGTGGGCTCTGTCACATTGACATTTAGGTCGTTTATTTGTGAAAAAATATCGAAATGAAAACATAATTAACAAATATTTTCAACTAATAAATTGTTGTGATACCACGATTTGGGTGGAAAAAAGGTTTTGAAATCATTTTGGTCATTCAAATCAAATGAGGTAAGTCCAAAAAGTGTGTTTAATTTTGATTGTGTCAGGGTTTGTTTATAGCCTGACCAGGAACATAAAAACCCTGGCATAGAGGCGCGTCAATTGCATTTGATAGTGCAACACTGAGTACAGTCGTACCTGTGTTAAATTAATAGGCTAACTTTATGTATCAGGATTTAGGATTACGGGCTAATAATTTGATATTTTCATAAATTAACGAAAAAATATTATTATAGGTAACCTGGTTTAAATAAATTAAATGAAACCATCAATCGAGCTAGGAGGATTTATTTTATTATTCATCAATAATCAAATTCAGAACTTGAATATTCAACTGCAATGTCTGCTCATGAACGCTTCAAACTCGGTACTTCATTCCCAATTCCATAAAATTCAACACTTAGAAAGTGACAAAAAAAATTAAAATAGGTAGTTGAAACAAACCACAGCTAATTTTCATAGTGGACTGTACTATACGATAAACATGTCAGTCAATTTGACAACCTTTGACGGAAACATTATTCAATGAAAATATTGTCCGAACCCTTAGTATTTCTCTTCGACAAATACTTTAACACATTGTGAACCACTTTTCTTTCACGACTATAAAAAGATTTTAGCAATTTAATTCACAAAATCAATTGCGCACATTTAAAAAGTTTGTTTACACTTTGACAGCAATAGACTGACATGCAAGGTGACATGTCAATGAAGTTTTCAGTTACTGTTGCCATTAAAAGAAATTAGTACCATTAGTTTTCCGCAACATGGCGAGGGTTTTTATGTTCCTGGTCAGGCTATACTTCATTTATAATTGTAGTTTTACAGTAAAACAAACAAAAAGAAAAAGCTATTTTAACGGTTTCATTATAACAGTAAATATATTTAAATGTTCCTGTGTCGCTAGTAATAAATTAAATATCGTTTTCAGATCGAAATGAGTAAGTATTGTTTTGAAGACCGGGTTTGTGAGTTTTACAATATCAAATTCCAACCACAAACCGTATTTTAAGGAAAGTTGTTGGTATTGGCTGGACAAGTCCGAGATGTAGAAGAATTAAGAACAAAACAAGGGCAGAGTTCAATAATTCACGCTCTCATCATAAGGCAAACATCTGTGCACAACAACTACTGTGACTCATTTTTGTACTACCACGTTGTATAGTCTAGTTATTTCCAAATTGTAAACGGCTATTAAACCAGCCCTATCGAAATACAGTCCACTCTTTTATTTAAGTTCCCAGTAGGACCCTTTTCATGCGATTAGTTAATGATATTAAAATGTATTATGTAGAATCGCTTTGCCATTGACAGATAAATCTGATGACAGAGCTTACATTATTTCTACTTTTGACCACCATGAGCGCTGCGATCGATTATGTTACCCCCACCTAGTACTTCGCACCCAGCGAATACAGTCAAGTCAACCGTAGGCACATTACACGTATATTTGTTTTGTTATTATTAAAAATTGCATTAATATATGTATATTAATAAGATGCCATGTTAAGCTTCATTTGCCGTCATTTTAACAATGTATGACATCAGTTATGGATTATACGCTTGTTTGTGGTTATCAGTGTCCAATCGATAGAAAATAGAGATTATTAGAGATGGATCAGTATGGTGACTTCAATTGATCCAATTGGATCATTAGACCCACAATCGGTGGTAAATCTGTGGTGTGACGTCACGGATTGATCCACGCCATGGATTCGCACGTGACTACATGTGTAGTGCGTGGCAAAAAAAAGTAGATATTTCTATGTAGGTATTTGTATACCTATGTATATTTTTCAAATCTAGTGAAAATGGTAGGCAATATTAAAAAACTAAGGTTGTAACGCTGGATCTCTTCCAAAAATGTCACAGTTTGGTTCAATTTCTTAGCAAGTTCAAAAGTTTTGTTCATAATTTTATTGTATGTACAGGTGCAGGAATAATCACATTTTGAAAACACTGTTAATTAATTAATACCCTTGTACCTACCAAGTTGTATTGTGTACTTTGCTACTTACCAGTGAGATTAAATTTAGTAGGTATCTGCTAGAGAAAAAATATAGCCAAAAAGGATAGTGCCAGGGTTTGGACCAAGTGTTGCCCAGAATCAAACCATAGTGCATTTTGTTCCGCAGGCCTATACTAATGTGTAAACCGAAGCGCACTGAAATCTATCCCTGGAGTTAAGAGAAAAAAAGAGTTTTGTTTTGAATTATTTACTTACAAAATATCATAGGCCTGAGGAGCAAAATGCACTATGTTTTCAATCTGGGCTGCACTTGGTCCAACTTCCATACATGGATTGGCACTGTCCTTTACCCTCAACTTTCTAATAGTGTCCGAATAACCTTGCCAGCAAGTGCACTCGCATTGTAACGTACCAGAGCGTCACATATCCCATTATCTACGGCTGACAATAATTCGCTGCACACTGCACAATTTTCTGAATTTGTCTCCGCTTGTCACTGGACAGGTTTATGCAATATAGAGATTTTTTCCTTATTGCCATAAAATGTATATTCATGTTTAGTAAAAATCCAGTTCTATGCGTGGTGGTGATTAATATAGGTTTTTAGAGTTCAGAAAAGATTTAATCTTCTTTACTGTTAGGTACTTTGTCGTAATTTAATTAATTGTAGGAATTGTGTAGGCCTATCAGTGTTTAAGGGAATAAAACTAAGAAAGGTTCTCATAGACGCTAATACTTTGCTAATACGCAATAGCTACGCGTAACAATAAACCTATTACCACAAGATTAAATAAATCTATCACACATTCGGGATTTACCTACCACCTTTAAGAACAAAATATTAGAGTGACTCTCAGACGAGTGAAAGTGATATTCAGAATGATTTCAGGAGGAATGTTACAAAGCACATTGCATTGCATGCGCCTTTTCTTTTCTAAAATAATTTCTTGCTTCCCTTCTACACACCCTCGCCCTCGTCCACATATCGATCGGATCGGATCTAGTTGCGCAAACGACTACAATCACGGCACTTATTGTCGCATGCGCCGTCATGTGATTACGCGACGATCACCGTACGTGAGTCGTACGTGATTTGATTTCGCGAAATTGTTTCGATTCGCAATAGATAAAGAACTTTAATGTCTGTGAGAACCGACACGATGAGAAAAGGCACATACTTAAAGATGACACGACGTACATTTTATCACATATTCTTGCTATGCATCCTAAGTTTTTAAATTGCATACTCAAAAGAGTTATTTACGGAGTATAATGTAATAAAATAAAAGCTCAAAGTTAATGAAGCTAAAACTTTCTTATCCTTGATTTCAGTAACAGAACGTAGTTGTAAGTACTGACCAAAACCTTAAGTAAGAATATCTAAAATATTTAAAGTGTTTGCGAAAAATCAAACCTTTAAAAATTTATTAGTTTGATTTCTTTCTGACTGAAAATGTTACCTCAAAGTTATGCATTGACAGCCCGTAGTAAGTTTAGGTCATATTAATTGGTAATCTTACTTTTTCAAATCAAAAAGTTTGTAAATACCTAGGTACTTATCAATAAATCTATTCAATACTGCAAACTAACCAAAGCTTTCAACCACTCATCTAACCGTCCGAGCATTGCGTTAACTTATCAAACTTAGGAAGCTTACAAACGCCGGCTCGTTATATTGTTTCTATGCATTATCCAGTTTATTTGTTCTATGCCATCCAATCTCACGATACAGCATACAATTACAAATCAGCCTCCCATGGCACAAGTTATTAAACATTACATTCTAAGCGCGCGTTTTACAGACAATTTAGTTGAACAAATTATAACGGTGCGGTCTAAGGTATGGGATAGAGCGTTATTTGGATACTTAGAAATGTATGCCTAATCGAAGGTTTTCCAAACTATGGGTGGCGAGCAAACATTGAGTGGGCCCTACCTGTAGAACGACACACCACCCTACCAATCCAACCGCTGGGAAGCGGGCGAAATTTCCTACAGGTGGACCCGAGTTTGGGAACTTGTATTAGATGAGTCGTAGCCCAGACAACTTTGGGAACCACTGGCCTAATCTATTAATGCCCGTATTCACAAACAATACTATGAGGTCTCACCCCTATGGAGTGGATGCACAAGGTGACACACCAAACAATCACAGAGCTCTATTCAACTGCTTTTGCTGCTGCATCGTTTGTGAATACGGGTGTAAAAGGCAAAAGAAAAAGCTTCTTAATCGACATAGGTACACCTGAGCATAAATATTCAGAGTAAAATAAAGCAAACCGGTTTTTTCCTTGTGTAAAGTTTTCAGTGTCCTAGAGAAGTTTCATGTCACGTGGAAACATCAAGTCCTCTGTACCTGAAATAAATATCTTTGGTACTTTTTGTACAACCAAAAGATGTCTACTACTGGACAGAAATCCTCCAAGGATTTCCACAACGTCCGGTCTTGCGCTGTCTGCATTCAGGCTCTTCTCGCAATTTTCAACAGGTACTTATACTTAGTCGCACTCGTGAACTTTTCTGTCCCATCGGCCATTAGCCCTACGAGCTATGCGCCAAACAAAATAGACCTTTGGTGAAGATTATAATCTTAATATTACGATAGAGTATTCTTATTCCTTTTTACATTAAAATCCGCTAACCGCTCCCTCCTAAGCGCCCGCCCACCGCTCGCAGCATAACCACAGTTGCGCGGGCGCAACGCAGCGGGGCGCGATCTCTGACAGTAACAGACACACGGTTAACCTTTAGATTGAGATGTGAACCGCGGTATAATGGCCTCTTGTATATGCATAGTAATAACAAGTAAATACCCGCCTGATAGATATATCCTTCGCGTTAGATTCAACAATAAAAAACTGAGACAAGTGTGTTGGGAGCTTGTAATTGGATTCCATAGTGCAATATTGTTGGCTACAATAAAGGAATAACATTATTTTCTAGTTACGTGGAAAGGAAGGATCTAATTTGCAGTTGGAATAGGACTGAAGTAGAAAATATTGGTAATTAAAATTTGTTTATTGTCAACTATTTGAATTAAATAATTTGTTTGAAGACTTGGGTTGCATTGGTCTCTTCGCGAGAACCCAGAAAAAAGTATTTCATTACTATTGACAACATTATGTAACGATGCCTGTGAAATGATTGTTGTTGGTAAATCTTTAAAAATAAATAAATTAATAAACGTTAATTGATATTAAAATTCCAGTTAGTAAAATTAGATAATGTTTAGAAGCAACTCATAGGTAATGTTTAGAACTACGCAGTTCTAAACATTACCTATGAGTTGCAAAACAGATTATTTTATACGCATAAAGCACATCTAGTTATAGCAACTACTAATGTAGGGATTTCGAGGGACTGCGTCTGATTTTATAGATATTAAGAGTTATAATATTTCCTACGCAAAAATATCACAAAGCAACTTGACCGCTAACAAGACAAGAGAAACAAGTCGATCAGAAAGCCTGACCCAAATAATTAGACTGGCCAAGATATAAAGCATCTTTCAAAAAATATTTATGAACAAATCCTTTCGGGTGGTCATTGTGAATGAGGTCCTATGCAAGTGACGCTATACTGCGCTATAGCACAGAATAATAATAAGTACTGCTATAGTAACACTATTGCTATGCTCTGAAAAGCCGAAATAAACCCAACTATCACTGGTCTATTTTTAGTTAGATTATTTTCAGTGGTTTCCATATTATTACAAGCTACCTTTCTGTTTGTTTGTTTATTTTGATGAATAAAGTCTATAAAAACTGATAAAACTAATTTTATTTTCACAACTAGGCTTTTAAAAAGCACTTTTGTAAACATAGCAGCAGTACCAATATTATTTACAACGTAACTATTTTTTGGTGTGATTTCTTGTGATGAATTAATTGAAAATAATAGTGACCTACTTGTTTATTTATTTACTTGTTGATTCATTATTCCTCTCTCTTTCTGCTTATTGTTCTATAGCAGCTTTCGCCTAGCTCCTTGTGGTATGAATACAGCTTTAGCCGGGGCAGGTGGCGTTAATTTAAGACTCACAATATCGACGTATAAATTATAATCACTTCATACTCGACAGTAACGTGGACAGATATTAACAACGCCCATGTGTTAATGCTGATGTTAATTGTACTGTTAAGTTTGTTGCAAAGTCGCACGTATTAAGATGACACAAGGTGCCAGAGACTAGCTTGATTTGCTGTCATCTGTAAATAGTGTTTTACTGATGAAAATCAACAGTTTGAACATTTGTTGCAACATACCACCATTGCAAATGAAAACAATGCTTTAATAATTGTAAAATAACTAATACTTTTATGAAAGAAAGCTGACCCAGCGAACTTCGTACCGCCTTTGTTCATCAAAAATAATGTAAGATTCTAATGGTGAAAGAATTTTTCAAATCTTTCAGTAGTTTTAGACCCTAATCAATACAAAAAAACAAGCAAATCTCTCCTGATAAGTGTATGTATATATGTATATTAAGACTTCTAGTCACTTTCCTTCATTTTTTACTGACTAACCATTCAAATGCTATATTTCATCAGAAGTACATTCTCTTGGCTCTACCAAGATTCGAACACTTGTTAATTTTCGTCCTAATAAATTCAGCATATTTTCCGAATCGCCAATGAGTAAGGACGTACGGACAGAGCGATTTGCGAGCGAGCACCACGTCGTAACTTCCTATAACATTTGAAAGAAAGAAAGAAAGAAAGAAAGAAAATATTTTATTTGGCCCAACATATTAAATTATTACAGTATACAGTTTACAATACTTGCACATTTGTGGACCAAAATGGCATCCGCTCAGCATTGTGTCCTGCTCTGAGGTAGACCCAGAACAGGACGCTGTTATTCTGCGGAGGCCACTTTTTTAAAAGAGCGTCACATTGGACGCCATAAACATTGGCATTTTTATTTTAAAATTATATAAACTTATACAAAACTTCAACGATTACATAAATTTGTAGGTGTGTGTGCTAGCTGTGTGTGTTAGGTGTGTGTGTTAGGTGTATATGTTAGGTGTGTGTGTTGGGTGTATATGGCTTGTGTGTGTGTCAACAGAAAGTGCTAGATGTGTCAAAAAGTTATGTTTGTGTAATAAAGGGAAGAGATGCAGAACAACTACTCAGGCAATAGACATTTGTTCGTCTAATAGAAATTTCTTTAAATTACGTTTGAAAGTAGCATTTGATTTGGAGTTTCGAATTGGCGGCGGTAAGTTATTCCAACATTTCGTGGCAGAATATCGAAAGCTGCCACGAAAAGCAGCTGTTCTGTGCTCTGGGCACATAAGGCGAGAGGCGATCCTTATTTTACGCTGAGCAACTCTCAGTTTAGAGAACAAGTATGAAGGCTCCTGTTTGTTGATGACTTCAAAAAGCAATGAAGCAAAGTGCAGTTTTTGTCTAGCGGCCATGTTCAAAAGTCTGTTACGGTTCAGAAACGGAGTAACATGTGAACGTGGAGGTATTGGAAAACAGAACCGCGCACAAGCATTCTGAATACGTTGAATCACTTTCCTTGTCCGTGCTAACAAACATCCACCAAAAACAGTGTCACAATAATTGAGTTTTGAAAGGACGAGTGACTCACATAAGCTAACTCTTGTCTCTATATCGATGTATTTGCGGATTCTATATAAAACTTTGAGCCTATAAAAACAATTTTTCATTATTTCCAGTATGTGTCCTTCAAAAAGTAGCCTTCCATCCATAAGTAAACCCAGATTGCGAGCTTGTACTACTTGTTCCAAACATGCACCCATCATAGAGACACGTGGACTTTTGGCAGAAACTGCCGCGATACCACTTTTGGAACCTAAGATTATATATTTTGATTTATTTGGATTTAAAACTAAGTTGTGCCTATCGCTCCACAGGCTAACACGATTCAAATCTTCATTTAATTTAACTATAGCAGAGGAAGTTGATTCAGGTTTAAATGAGATGTATATCTGAAGATCATCGGCATATAGGTGATATTTACAGTCTATTATATTCTTAGTGATATCGGCAGTATATAATATAAAAAGCAACGGACCCAAAATAGACCCCTGGGGGACGCCGCGGATCATACTAGCAGTGACAGAAGCTGATGTTGAGCCATCATCGTTTCGAGTTTCAACGTATTGAGTTCGTTCTGACAGGTAACTAGCAAACCATTTTAGAGCTGGGGGATCAAAACCATAGTATGCTAGTTTAGCTAGAAGGACTGTTGGATTAATCGTGTCAAAGGCGCGTGAATAATCGAGTAGTACCAGAATAGTACTTTCTCCAATGTCTTGCGCTGCCAGTATGTCATCCACAACATCCAGGAGCGCTGTTGAAGTGCTGCGACGTTTTCTAAAGCCTGACTGTTTTTCTGGTAGTACTTTATTACTTTCTAGGAATTCGGTCATTTGCATACAAATGGCCCTTTCGACAATCTTGGATATAAACGGGAGAATACTGATGGGGCGCAGATCTTTGTGCTCGTCGGGGTGTCTGGTTTTAGGTATAGGCCGCACGATAGCTATTTTCCACTGTTCCGGAAACACGCCAGTTTTGATAGAGTTATTAACTATGGCGGTGATGGCTGACAAGGTACGTGGCAAAGTGAGCATGATCATATTCCTTGTAATACCGTCAACTCCTTGCGCATTTGTTTTTATAGTTTTAATAATGCTACTCACTTCCGCCTCCGTCACAGGTTTAAGCGAAAACAAGGCCGTACTATATTTACTAGATTTAAGGTCATTTAGCAGAGAAGTGTCGGTGTCATTATTTCCGGGTATATTCAAAAACGTTTGATTAATTGTGTCAGGGTTATTTAAGTGCGAGGGTAATATGAACTCTTTCTTCTTAAAGTCTACAACATCTCTTTTTATATGTTTCCATAAAGTTTGGGGATCATTTGAGCATGAATGTATGTATTTGTTAAAGTACGCCGTCTTTTCACTGTGAATTGCTGACTTTACGATAGCCTTTAACTCTCGGTAATATTTTTTATGAATTTCCAAATTTGTTGATTTACTCCTAGCATGAGCCTTATCTCGCAACTTCATCATTTCTTTAATTGTGTATGTTATCCATGGATGTGAATGATTTTTTATGTAGATTCGTTTAACTGGAGCATGCCTATTAAATAACTGTGTAATTTTATCATTAAAGAACCTCAACATAACATTTACATCGTCCGATTCAAAATCGTTCCATGAAATAGAGTTCAGATCATCATTAAACAGTTCAAAATTTATATCTTTCAGAGGCCTGTATATGATCCATTTAGGAGGCGGTTTGTCTTTTTTAATATTTAATTTGAAAGTGATTAAAGCGTGACTACTAAGATCTGGTATATGGTTTACTGATAATTGAGAAATTAGGAAATCAGAGCATACGACATCTATAAGTGTTTCACTATGCTCTGTAAAATGAGTTGGTTGATTTACATACTGATTCAGATTCATATAACTCAAAAAATCTAGGAGTTTTTTCGTTTGTACATCTTGAGTATTTAAAATATTAATGTTAAAGTCCCCCAATAATAGTATTTTATCATATTTCCCAAGAGACGAGATAGATTCACTTAAAGCATCTATAAAAGTATCAATGTTTAGCCACGGCGGGCGGTATGCCGTGCCAATCGCCAGTTTGATGCCGCTTAAATTAAGGCCTAGCCACATTTGTTCCACAGATAATGGGGAAGGGTGATGTATCATCCGCGCGTTAATACCATTTTTGATGTAAAACCCCACGCCACCACCGCGAGAACGAACAGTCGACGGGCGCGGCACATGCCGCAGACGGTAGCCTGGGGGTGCAGGCGCGCGGCCCTCCTCACCAGCTCTCAGCCAGGTCTCGTTGATGGCCAGAATGTCCACATCATGATGATCTAAAGCTACTAAGAATTCTTCGTGTTTTGTGCCAAGAGATCCCGGATTTAAGAGACCCACTGATAACTTTTTATATTTTAAAAATTGAATGACAAACGAGTAAACCATCTCAACATATTTACAATTACATAAAAACCTCCGGAGTAGTGTCATATGACGCCTATTTATATTTACAAGTTTTAGAATAATAACTAAATGAGCTAGACTTTCGAAATCACTTATTTGTGTGTTGGTGTAGGAAGTAGTGTAATGTGTAGTGTAAAGTGTGTAAGCACAAAATATATTCAAGGAGAAACAATCACAAGTCGGATAATACGGCAGCGGATTGAAACGAGTAATTAGATTATTATAGGAAAAAACAAAATTACACACGCACTCAAAAATAACTAGTGTCAATTTGTAGAGACAGCTATAACCGTAAGAGATTAGGTTATAGTATAAAAATACAAAGTATCTATTAAAAAACAAAAAACATAAAACAACGTAAAAATTCTCGCTTAAAGCGTAACAAAATGTAAAATATTGAAATGAGTTAACGCTTAACATAAAATCTATGTACCAATTACTTTGTGTGTTAAAAAATATGCAAAGGAAATGAGCGAACGCTAACATTAGCCAAAAACTTTGTCAATGTCGACTTCCGAGCGCAGTCGATGCCGTGGCGCGCCATGGTCTTTGCGAGCGTATAATTTGCCTTCCCGGGTCCACACATACCTCCACTTAGCACGGGTTGCCTCCACACGAGCCTTGTAAAAAAGATTGCGATTTGTAGGAGTTAAGCGTTCATTAACATAAAAAGGCCTAGCAACTGAATTTAAACCTAAGCCTGCAGTAGTCGCGTCGCGCCGCACCCGTGCCGCCGCGAGCAGCTGGTCGCGCGGGGCGCGCCGCGCCAGTCGCGCCACCAGGGGGCGCGGGCGGGGCGGCGCGTCTCCCGCCGCCGCGTGCCGCACGGGCCCAGCTCGCTGCACACTCACAAGGTCCTGTTCTTCCAGTTTAACTCCTAGTTTTTGAGCGACCGTGAGTACGATGTGAGAGCAACGCTCATTCTTTTCCTCAGGTATTCCTGAAATTTCTATGTCGTTACATAGAAGTTCCTGGTCACGATCGTTCAAGTCCAGTTTCAGTTCTGCAACTGTGCGCTCTAGGGCCGCGGTAGCAGGAGAGTTGGTGGTGTCCCCGCTCTGTTTTTCGACAGCATCCATCCGTGCCTCTAGCCCGTCGATCCGCCTATTGCATACTTCGACGGCAGTGGTGAGGCTGTTTAAGGTGCCCCGGAACTCCTGCATCTCCTCACGAACCGCTCTCATCTCCTCCCGCAGCAGTCTGATTTCAGTGGCGAGTTCAGCAGCCGCCGATGTAGGCGTCGAGATGTCTGTGGCGCCCTCTGCCGCACGTAGTAGGGGAGGGCTTGATGGTGAAGCAGCCGGTGGTGGTCCTGCGCTCATGCGCCTTCGAGTGTTGACGTTGGAGATCTCTGGTTTTACGGGAGTTTTGCTGTTATCTTTTTTAGGCATTTTATTTTTGCATTCATCACATTTCCAATTATCTTTGTGTTGTTTGGTCATGGTGTTGTAAAAGCGCTGCTCACTTACGTTGACGCATATGATGTCATACTTTTTTGAGCATAGACAGCATTTCAAAAATTGGCGAGATGATATGGTTTGAAGGCAGGCAGCGCAAGGGCCGTAATTTTCAGTTTTAGTCGAAGCCATTTTCTGTCGATGATACTCGTAACGACCTCTATGAATTCTAAGTAGTAATTAAATGCCTATTCTTCCAACCGCTAGATGGCAGTGAGAGTCTACTGCTTTTTCACTTTCTCTACTCACTAACAGATGGCGCTACGAGTCTTTTAGTGACTAAATTCAGTTTGATGTTCCCAATGCAGCATTGCTTGTTTACAGATTTAAAATAACGGTTTTTAACTTATGATTCCAAATCCTCGAAAATATTTGGCAATATAGTTGGTTGATGTTATTACGACACACATATACACAGTTCACTAATGTTCTTGTAACTCAAAATGTTTACTTCAACAAAATAACAGTTAATTAATGTCACTCTGTCCAACTTTAGCTTGTATTGTTAATAAAACTTTATCACTGCAGCAATACATTTGATAACACTCACACATAATAGTCATATTAAAACTTCACGATTTATACTGAAATTACGGCAGAAGGTGTACAAATGTATTTTTAACAAATTTATTTCTACGGAGCCAATGTTTACGTCGCCCAGTGTTGAACGCCATTTGCATACAACGCTTTCGCGCGCAGAGTTATGAAATATAAGACAGACTCTACTTAAAGAATTTTAAATGGTTACAATCTTTATAAAAACAGAGGTAAAAGTCGTATTTAATTATAAAGAGATTAAACTATCCATTACTTACTTATGTGGTTCCAGCAGTACCAGAATTTGAACCACTCCTACTCTTCTTGTAGATGTCTTGACTTGATAGCCATTCAACACGTCTGACCAGCGCGGGGATGGAGATAAGGTGATAAGACGGTTCGATGATATCTGACAGTAAGGTTGCCTTACATCCATCCCTCCCCCAATTCTCTTTTGGCCTTAGCGGTGTAATAGGTATGGCCTGACCCACCCCCAGCCAAATATAAGATGGGACCCTACAGTGAGATATAAGTAGGTAGGTATCGTTCGTTTCAGCCAAATGACGTCCACTGCTGGACAAAGGCCTCCCCCAAGGTTTTCCACAATGAACGGTCCTGCGCTGCCCGCATCCAGGCTCTTCCCGCGACCTTTACCAGATCGTCGGTCCACCTAGTAGGAGGCCTGCCCACGCTACGTTTTCCAGCCCGTGGTCGCCACTCGAGAACTTTCCTGCCCCAACGGCCATCGTCTCTACGAGCTATGTGCCCCGCCCACTGCCACTTGATTTTAGCAATTCTGCGAGCTATGTCGGTTACTTTGGTTCTCCTACGGATCTCCTCATTTCTGATTCGATCACGCAGGGAAACTCCGAGCATAGCCCGCTCCATCGCCCTTTGGGTGACCTTGAGCCTTCTTATGAGGCCCATAGTAAGCGACCACGTTTCGGATCCATATGTCAACACTGGCAACACACACTGCTCGAAGACTTTCGTCTTGAGACACTGCGGTATTTCGGACATGAGTATATGGCGAAGCTTCCCGAACGCTGCCCATCCGAGTTGGATTCGACGATTGACCTCTTTCTCGAAGTTGGACCTACCTAACTGGACTGTTTGTCCCAGGTATACATAATTGTCGACAACTTCGAGTGTAGAGTCTCCAACCTTCAGAGGAGTGGGTGCAACACGGACATTAGACATGATTTTTGTCTTGTCCATGTTCATTCTGAGGCCCACTTGTTGAGAGGCTCTACTGAGGCCATCGAGCATTGTGCCTAGATCCTCCAAGGTCTCAGCCATGACTACGATATCGTCCGCGAATCGAAGGTGGGTGATGTACTCGCCGTTGATATTTATGCCAAATCCGAAAAGGCAGGCGGAACGCCGGTACTGAGGGCTCTTCAGAAGCTGTTCAATTCCGTCATCCTCGAAGGAAAAACGCCTACGACATGGCACAGAAGTGTGGTGGTACTCTTCTTCAAAAAAGGTGACAAAACCTTATTGAAGAATTATAGACCCATCTCACTTCTGAGCCATGTCTACAAGCTGTTTTCAAGAGTCATTACGAATCGTCTCGCTCGCAGGCTCGACGACTTCCAGCCTCCCGAACAAGCCGGTTTCCGAAAAGGCTTTAGTACCATAGACCACATACATACGCTAAGGCAGATTATACAGAAGACCGAGGAGTATAATCAACCACTTTGCCTGGCGTTTGTGGATTATGAGAAAGCCTTCGATTCGGTCGAGACCTGGGCAGTGCTACAGTCTCTCCAAAGGTGCCAAATTGACTATCGATATATCGAAGTGTTGAGGGATTTGTACAAAAACGCCACAATGTCGGTCCGCCTCCAGGATCGGGATTCGAAACCTATCCAGTTGCAGCGAGGGGTAAGACAGGGAGACGTCATATCTCCAAAACTGTTTACCACCGCCCTGGAAGATGTCTTCAAGCTTCTGGACTGGAACGGATTTAGGTATATCCGCATCATATACCTACCTACTTAAACGATTATGGCAATGGCCAACTCACTTGGTCTTCACTGGTTGGGTTTTATTGGCGGTCAAGCTGTAGATCATTCATTATACAGGATTTGAAGTGGTGGTACTAACGAGAGGAGAGGGAATAGGTAATCCCAAATCCAGATTACTTTAAATCTGTGTTGAGTCTTTTCCCCACACGCCAAAAACATCCGATTCATTTCGCCACACGCCAAAACCCCTGCCTCCGTAATTCCACGGCCAGTGTTGACGTATTAAAGCCATGCAAGTCCCATGCCAGCTCAGGGCTCCCGGGTGGTCCTGTCTCTCCGTTCCTTCGTCCCGGGACTGATTTAGTGGAGCTGTGAGCACAAGGAGGCTGTCGTAATCCCAGCTTGTTATCGCACTCGGATTCATACTGCAATGGAGATGGGGACAGCAGCCTCGCTATGCCAATTCAACCTATTATTTACACTCTAAATGCAGGTTACATTTGCTTTCAACATTCCACTTTTTCAATCTCGTCGATGGAGGGCTGATCAATCTATCCAATTTGATTTTCAACTTCATGTAATTATGATTAAAAAAATGATATGAATTCACAGAAAAATCTTCAACTTTATTGTTTTACGAGTTGCGAAAAGTGATTAGAGGCATTCAATTGCTCTTTTAATGACTATAGTGACTATAGAGATTGAAAATGAAATTACATAAATGGTTGGCAGCGCAAGATAAAATAAATACGAACAATAAAATGAGAAAATTAAATGACCTGTTGCATTGGCGATGTCTATTGCAATAGGACCGCATTCAGCATAAACTGTTGTGAAATATGTACAGTAGTACGCATCTCACCTAAACTCAATGTCTAGGGGAGACACAGGTAAGTTGTAACTATGGTTGTAACAAAGTCAATTTCTCTGCACCTATGACAGTTTATCGAGCTAGCAATTTTGAGAATTCGTTGCAAAAAAGTTTGCATAAAATTGTCATTGTTTGCATAACTTTGTAAGAAATTGGCTTTGTTACAACTCGGTCTCCCCTACACATAATAACGAAACCGACAATGGGATCGCTGGAATTTATTAATCATCTTTGAGTGGACCCTCTCCTCTCTCTTCCATTATGGGCATGCGTTAAGCAAACATACTGTAGTAATGATCAATCAGATGATTTGTGCGGTTGTTAGTTGATTTCGCGGTACGTTTTGGGTTCTCGGAAGAGGGCTGGGTACAATCATCATGAAGTGTGAATCGTTTAAGTGCTAATTTTGACGCAATTAACAGTTTGGTAATGTCAATTGCAAGTTAGTAAAGGTATTTCTACAGTTAATTTGGTGATAATTTTGTCAATCGAAGTTGGCAAAGCATTTTCTAATTTATTTTAAATAAAATGAGATATCATTATCATTTTCGTGATTATTGATTTTTTAAGACATTGAAATAAAATAAATAACGTTTTATTTGAATTTGCTCCCTACCAACTATATACTAATATTATAAATGCGAAAGTAACTCTGTCTGTCTGTCTCTCTTTCACGCCTAAACCACTGAACTGATTTTGATGAAATTAGAGATAGTTTGAGTCCCGGGAAAGGATATAGGATAGTTTTTATCCCGGTTTTTGAAACATGAACGAGCGTGATAAAGTTTTTCTGCGACAGACAAAATTCCAGGCGGGCGAAGCCGCGGGCGGAAAGCTAGTGGCTTATAAATCTCACTTATCCCAATTAAAATGACTTCACACTAACAGACAGCTCTATCGCACTCTTAATGAGATTGCTGCCCAAAGCAAAACTAGAGCAGGACTTAATTAAATCGTGTTTTTGAACGCGCCTTAGGGCCACAGAACACATGCTACTAAACTTTTAGCATTTAGAATTAGCTGCTTTTTAGAAGCTGAATGCAGCGACCTAATATGCCACACATTACACTTAAACGCCAAACGTGGTGAGTCGCTTTTTGGAAGCTCGACGTAGCTACAGACAGAAGTCGCTAAAACGCGCGATTTCGATACCACACCCGAACGCATGAAGTCGCAAAATCATCATCATCATCATCATCTCAGCCATAGGACGTCCACTGCTGAACATAGGCCTCCCCCAATGCTTTCCATGTTGCCCGGTTGGTAGCGGCCTGCATCCAGAGCTTCCCTGCTACCTTTACGATGTCGTCGGTCCACCTTGTAGGTAGACGTAGTCGCAAAATAGTCGATGCTAAAAGTAGCATATCTGTTGAGGACCTTAGTGACCAGCTTCCTTTATGAGTGAAGTCTAACAAGCATAAAACAAGTCAATAATAATATCAACGAGTCAGTCAATATTGAATTTTGGCCTCCCAATCTTGTCATGGAATTGCTTTAATAATTGTACAAGTTGTTAATGAAATAGTTTCACACCAGCGAACCATTGATTGAAGAAAGTGTTGAAATAAAGTTTAAGGAACTCATGGACTCGAAAACTGCTAAGAATACTAGTATTTACCTATTCACTTTGATTAGTAGCAAACTTAGGAATTAAGATCCTGGTGAACCATGACCTCTTGCGATGCCTATTAGATATGAAATCTGCAACAATCTAAATCCAGACGTATGCAACATCGAATTGTGTTAAATTCGCCAGTAACTCAATTTTATTTGGCACGTATAGTTGCTTTACCGAATCGAAATGAACTCTAATTATTTCAAAGTGGCCATTAACGTCGTGTAAGTCTCTTGTGGTGTGTTCCAAGGGATTTATGGGGGACTAGCTATGCCCGCGACTTTGTACGCGTGAAAATAGTTTTAATAATTTTCCCGTTTTCGCAACATTCTTCATTGATGCTCTGCTCCTATTGGTCGTAGCGTGATGGTATACATCATCATCATCTCAGCCATAGGACGTCCACTGCTGAACATAGGCCTCCCCCAATGCTTTCCATGTTGCCCGGTTGGTAGCGGCCAGCGCTTTCCTGCTACCTTTATGATGTCGTCGGTCCCCCCTGTATGTCCTTGATGGTATACAAGGTGTCCCAAAACGTGACGTACGTATAACGTACACTAGAGGTAGCTGGGCTTAACACGCAAATCTTAATACGTCCATAGAAAAGTTTGATGAGTTTTGAAATAATACTGATATTAGTTATTTTTTAAAATGGACTTAGTATACTCGTTCGATGCGTTTTAAGCTCATCTACCTCTGGTGTCAGTGGGACACCCTGTATAGCTTATACCCTTTTTCGATAAATGGGCTATCCAACATAAAAAGAAATTTTAAATCTGACTAATAGCTTCTGAGGTTAGCGCGTTCAAACAAACTCTTCGACTTTATAATATTAGAGATAGTATCACATATTATATGCGCAGGAGTCGTGTACATAGCGTCTGTAATGAGTTGTAAATGGGCACTATGCGCACTATTCTATGATTTAGCGCGCACTTTACAACAAGTGTCGTGTTAATGCTAACGGAATTAGCTAATTTATTGTATGAAATGTCTGTGGAAACTGAATGGGTTAGTAGAAACAATGTAATAATTTTGTGTTATTTTCGTTTGCACCTGCGATGTTAAGAATAAATGTAATGTCTTGTCTTGGATGATAGAACTTATGAACGATTTGCCTAATTACCGTAGCAGTTATTATTGATGTAGGTTCGTTCGTTCGTTCGTTCGTTTCAGCCAAATGACGTCCACTGCTGGACAAAGGCCTCCTCCAGGGTTTTCCATCCATCGATGTAGGTACCTAAATACAACACTAGCAAGTCTGGTAGGAAGAACCTTCGGCCTGATCATCACTTACCATCAGGTGAGATACAAGCCAAGAGCTTCCTCGTTGTTTTAGTTGGTTGGCTAATAAAAAGACAGTAGGTACCTAGTTTTTTTTCTGGCGAGGGGTTCGAGTCCCACTTTAGGCAGTTCGATTTTTTCAAGTTATTTCAAATATAGAAAGACAGTATCTGACCTTCATCTGTTATCAAGTACAGTCAGCGTAAAACATTTCGTGATACCCAAAGTAGCCACACAGTTCGCAACACATCTTTGACAATGGAATAAGGTTGTGTTGTTAACTTCTTGGTCACTTTGGGTGTCACTAACTATTTGAGGCTGACTGTACCTAAACACCTTTGTCTGCAGGGCTGATTAAACACCATAACAATAACCAGCCTTAACCAAAGCTCAACCTTAACCATGTTTAGTTATTAAGAAAGCTATAAAATCGACATGAGCCATTCATAGGATACTACAAGACAGATATAAAAATTAATGTATTCAATAGATAGTTTTTGTTCTGTCTGGGGCACGGGCGTGCTCCCGCCAAAATGAGCCAAGCGAAGTAAAAAAGGCAGCACCTGCATTTTTTCGAGCGCTTCCTTGTTTTTTGAATATTCATAACTTGGATTTCGATTATACCAGATAGGTAAACAAAATAATAGAAATGTTAATTGTAGTAGAATATAAACGGCCACATATTTTGATTAAGGTGTAAAACAACAATTAAGTTATGAGGAATACAATGTTGTTTAAATAAACAAACTAACTATTTTGTAGTGAACTAAACCTGGTTTTGGTTATAGATTAACACTCAGTTCGTAAGTTACTTTTTTGTCGAAGCAGTAGGTAAGTAAACATTTTTTTTTCAGTGTAGTTTGTTTAGTCAGAGCTTGTAGAGAAAGCCAGAGCGTGTAGAGTTAAAAGCTTGGCTCTACGTGAGATCTGATAACTTTTTCACAATTCTCATAATTTTGGTCTCATCTTGGCAACATTTTACATGAAAATGTATTTAAATGGGATAATTGTTACCGTGTACCTTTAATACACTTCATACTATGATTTTAAAATTATCCTCAGACTATGATTTGATCGCTTTTTTGATTGCTCTCTTTTCTCATAACAATAAACCCATTTATTCTACATGTTGGTACTGTCATAAATATACAGTTATACAGTAAAATTTAAATGAAAGATTGTCTAGGATAGTCACAGAAGGACTAATGACAATTATAAAGTGCGCTGTCCATTTTTACAGTAAAATGAGAGGTGGTGTCGATTCTTACGTAGAAAACTGGTGTTTTGAAGAAAATGTATGTAGCCTGGATTGATGGAGTTTAACTCATAAAACCCAGTCAAATATAAGGTTAGCTCATGTAATATCATGGTATTAACTAGGCAAAGTTGATGGTACTTAGCGGCTATATTTCACCCCCTACTTATTCACAAAAAATACTATGAGTACTCACAGTGCGCGTGGACGCACAGGGTAACACATGAACCAACCACAGAGTTCTATTCAACGCTGTGCGTTCGATTTGCAGCTTCACTTAAGCAAGTATCGTTTGTGAATACGGGCGTTAAGACACGAATAATGCTTATTCGCACCATCTTCTAATACAGAGTTGATTTACAAAATGTAAATAACAATCTAATCGAACATTACATTCATTTAATTTAATATCTTTAAAAGAAAGACAAAGTTTTTCACTTTATTTATGGCCTCTGTCTAGACCAGACTACAATAAGGTAAAAAAGGATAATTGTAACAGAGTAATCCCTCAAGAACAATTAGCGTCTCTCCCTGAACGCTCGCGGCGAAGTTGCGCCCGCGCAACTGGCTGCGTATTTCCAATGTCTTATAGACTCCAGGATAAATTAAAATCATTAATAAGACTTTTATACGAGTGTAATATGATAAAATTGCTATGATGACTTTTTTCAGTCTTCAAGCCCATTTCCCATAACATAGGATATGTTATGTGAAATGGAAGATGGAGATTTGAAATTCGAGCCTACTTTAAAATAATAAAAATCTGCGTTTCATATATATATATATATACTTTATCTCAGTGAATGTTTTTGAAACGTATGGTAATATTGTTAATATTCTGACTAAAATTCTAATTCAGTAGGCCCGAGCAACGCTTAAAACTAAACTATACAACAAGATATGAAAGATCGATTTGTAAGCCTACGAACCCACCCAGTACCTACTACCTAATTTAGCCCTGACATCTAAAGTTTTTCTAAACCTTGACTTTGACTTTTTGGTCATTAAGTTTGTAAATACGCGACCAGAGTGCGTCCTAATAGCGAAGCGCGGGCGCACCGCCGCAAGCGACGTCGCTACCGCGCGCGTTAAAACAATTCATTTGGATCAATAGAAAAACTGCTTGTCTCATTAGTAATTTAATTATGGGGTAATGTGGGCGGGGTTGAAATGGTTGGAATGTTTAGTCAAAGGTTGAAATGTCTGGTAGCAGACGAAATTAATAGTCATTATTGATTCAAAGAACCTATACAAGAACGAAAAAAAAACGGCTTTTTGACAATATTTTTCTAGATTATGGTTAGCTAGTATGTACAATTTTTGCTTGATCTTATTTACTTAGTAGCTGTCACATGTTCTTCCTAACTTCGTATCTCGTTTCGTTTCGTTTCAGCCAAATGATGTCCACTGCTGGACAAAGGCCTCCTCCAAGGTTTTCCACAATGCACGATCCTGCGCTGCCCGCATCCAGGCTCTTCCCGCGACCTTTACCGTCGGTCCACCTAGTAGGAGGCCTGCCCAGGAGGAACTTCATATCTACAATATCTTAATTTTGGTTTGATGTGAATTTTGATAAGAAATTGGAATCTCATTATTGTATAGTTAGAACTTACCTACAAGCTTCCGTTTCTGAACATGTCCTTAGAGGGCGGTAGCACCAATCCAAGGTATGCTGCTAATGTGTTAGAAATAATCAATTACAATCAATAGAAAATCCGCTTGTCTCAAATGAGTTGCAATAGTCAGGGCACATAGTACGCAGAACTGACGGCCGATAGGGCGGCAAGGATCTAGAGTGGAGACCACGTACCGAAAAGCGCAGCGTGTTACGTCCACCCAGAAGATGGACCGACGACCTCATAAAGGTCAGGAAGGCGTTGGACACAGGCCGCTACCAATCAATCGACATGGAAATCATTAGGGAAGGCCTGTGTTCAGCAGTGGACGTCCTATGGCTGAAATGATGATATGATGGTGAATCAAGAGAATGGGCAATTAATTAAGGAGAAACATAGAGTCAGCATGCGAGAGTACAACCACAATAGAAAATAAACCGTAACCCATTTATTTTTAAGACATAATATTAGATGTTAGAACAGAAGAAATACTTCTATAAAAATCTCATAGTTAACTGCTCAACGTGGATAATCAATTTACTCACTACAATTAATTTATTCATAGAATTTCTCTACGTTCTTGCATACTTCAAGTCCATATGAATAAGCCCATCCCAAAAACTATTAAGTAGAATTTATAAAAACCTAAGGCGATTGTTTTTCAGAGGGCCCTTGAAAAATCTATACCTACCTTTTACGTTAAGGTCACTCTTAAGAAGCCACTTCTTGTCTTTAAAAGAATTCAAAGTCGCAGAATCATTGTTCAGTATTGCTTTCCTAAGAAGCGTTTTAGGACAATGGCGAAAACCTTGTGAAAAGTTCTAATAGCTGGATGATGACAAGCCAAAACTTTTACACCATGAGTAATGTACGATGGAAATAAATATAATTCTGCCTAGAACCGGATGAGATGATAAGCGCAAAAAATTGTCATTTTTACGATATCGGAACGGACTCGGATCGGATCCGTATCGAATACAGTGCGTCAAAGTTTTAACCACCTTGTGAATACGGGTAGCAGCAGGCTCCCGTCGCCGCAGGCGCCACCTGGTTGCAATTACGTAACGACACCAACTATATCATTTGTGGGGAATTTTAATAAAAGATCTACAGTTTTCATACAGAGAGCTCCATTTATTAGCCCTTTGAGTCTTTAAAGATAATGACATGAAGTTTCAAGTTCACTACTAATTATTATTTTTTGGTGTTCTTCTTCTTAAATCACTATCACTATCACTACTTATAATTTATAACAAAGTCGCTTTTCGCTGTCTGTCCCTATGTATGCTAAGATCTTTAGAACTACGCAACGGATTTTGATGCGGTTTTTTAAAATAGATAGAGTGACTCAAAAGGAAGGTTTATAGGTATAAAACATACATAATATAGAAGAGCAAAGTCGGGAAATTCCATTGCAACCGTGCGAAGCCGGGGCGGGCCGCTAGTTTTATGATATTTTAAGTTTTAGTGTTGTCTAGCAACAATTACACCTTCCTACTTCTACGTAAGTATACATAAGGCATCTGAAGGTTGAAAGGTCGCGTTTAGGAGTAGACCATTCAACATTCTGCAACAACAAAAAAAAAACGCTCCGACTAGAGAACCTGCTTCGTTTGTTGTCGGTTTAAAAAAGTATGCTGTATGCTTTTGTTCTCACATTACAAAATTATGAATGAAACCAGTACGTAACGGAACCCGCACGATAGAGTGCCTGTATAATTTTGATTCAGAAATCTTAATACGAATTTCGGCAAGGAAAGTTTAATTAAAACGAGTCCGCCATTATCTGGGGAACAATGAATGCAAACAATTACAATCTGTGCGCCGCTTGTTGCTGGACTTGGAAATTCGAAAAAGTGAGCTTGGAGGTTTAATCGGGGTGATGGTTCTGTACCCTTTTGTTCTTATTCTTTGGCGATTTGACTCGAATATGACTCATTTTAGTACTTCTAGTTAAGGTAACATTTGTAAATTCACGCCCGTATTCGCAAACATTACTATGAGGTCTCACAGTGCGCGTGGACGCACAGGGTCACACACGAACCAATCACACGCTCGTATTCACAAAGATTACTATGAGGTCTCAGAGTGCGCGTGGACGCACAGGGTGACACGTGAACCAATCACAGAGCTCTATTCAACGCCGTGTGTTCGATTTGCTGCTTCACATGCAAACATCGTTGGTGAATACGGGCGTCAATGTCGTGAAAAACATTTTCAGTAAAGTATTGGGTGCAATCTAAAAAGTTATCAGATCATGGAGAGCCAAGTTTCTAATTCTCATCATATCTTTTGCGTGAAGTCTTAAGTTACAAATCCTACCTTAGTCAAAAAGAGTGGGTTAGCCGTTTCGTAGAGATTCCTATGGGCTCATGAACAGGAAATTCACTAACAATGGGTTAATTTTGTGACAAAATGTCTTAGGCCAGTAACGAAACAGCCAAGCCACACGTCATAATTAAAATAACTTTAATAATTAAACAAAAGAAATACAATTTATCCCCGTTGCGGACCTCCAAAATCTCGAGAACGTGACCCAAATTGCTCTTTTTGCGCGAAACGATCCGATAATGGGCGAAATTTGCCGAAAGCGTGCACTTTTCGGGGTCAGTTTGATTTATATTCCGTTTGATACAGTTCCGAAAAATTCATTTTTTCCCCTTCAACAATGTGACTTGAATTGATGAGGTGGAAAGTTGCAATGAGGTTAATAAGATCCCATTATTGTGCTTTTGTTTCTGAAGAGATGAATATCAAGTGATTTCTTTATCAGGTTAAGGTAAGTATTGTTACTTTCGTGTATTCGTTATTTGTATGGGACCGCGGTGAAACTGTGTCTTTTAACCAGATTGAAAACGGCTTAAGCCTGTGACCACACAGGTATGTAGAAACCAATAAAGCCTTGTTCACTTGACTGACATGCTCTCTGAGATTCCAAGACGTTATCAAAACTTTGCTGAGTTAAGATAATAAAGATTTGCTCGCGAATAAAACCAATTTATAGCCTCTACGAGACACTGCAACTTCAGTCGATATTCGACATCATGACGACAAGAGGCAATTATAATTTTAGGCTGAGTTGCACCATCTTACTTTAACTTTAACAAACGTCGAAAATCTGTCGAACTCCATACAAAAAACACCGGTTATCCTTATAATGTAGTTACGGTTAAAGTTTGGTGCAAGTCAGACTTAATATAATAAAATTGAAAATACAAGACTCTAGCTATAGCAACTTTCTGTAACGAATCGATCGAAATTCCTGCGAAAAAAGTCACTGAGAAAGTGGGAAAATACACCCGTCAAATGTTTCTAACTTTACAATGAAATTACCATTCCAAAGCGTTTACAATCTCAACCAATTTGCGAGTCAATCAATGACGCTGGGACAAATATGGCTGATTTCCTGGCCCCTCCCCATTTTTTGGCGCCAAATTGTTTCGGATATTACGGAAATGGGGCGTTCAAACAAAGTGTTGTGAGGATTTTATTAGCATTTTGGCAACATTGGATTCCTATGCAGGGATATTGCTTTTGTGTGATCTATATTTTATGAGTTTGGGAGGTATTTTGTAGCAGAATATACTTACATATTTTGGGTTACATTTTATCGTTGCTTTGTTGTTTTAGCATTTTAAAGTGTTTTAAAACTCACTTGCAAGCTTATCGCGAAGGGTTAACGGGATTATGGGACTATAATAGTATTGCACAATTTGTAAGAATATAACAAATAAATGAAGTTACTATTTTGACTGTATTCACTTATTGGGTATTTCCCACTTAAGTATCAAGTGATTTCTCAGAAAATAGTAGTGATGTGACACACCAAAGAGATTATGTCATGAGTTTCGACTACAACGATTTTTTATGTCAATAAAATAAAATTTGATCTGACACATATTACAAAACGAGTTGTACATTTCCGTCTTCTCCCACCATTTGTCGCCCACAAGTGGACATCGAGAAAAATCATAATTGGACAAACTGATATCTGCGAGTGGGGGGGTATGACCGTGTCGTATCATCCCGCTTCATGTAACTGCGCACTTACTCGTACAACTTACATCTTCATAAGGAAGCGAATTATCATTTCGCACGCATCCCAAAAGTCAGCAGTTCAAGATGTCACGAACTCAATTACTCTCGCAACAATGCGTAACCAGTTGCGCGGGCGCAACGCGTTCGCTTAACAATAACTTAAGCTGGGCTCAGCTCTTGTACTTTACATGCTGCGTTCAAGCTATGATGCTATTTATGTATAAAATAAACTTACATTTGAAAACATGACTTGCCAGCATGAGTGTAGAAAAATTCCTTCTTTCTGATGAATTAGAGAGGGTTGTGGTTGTGCTCCTGTAGTGGAACCTAAATGATGATGATGGTGAACACATTTCATCTTCTTGCTGCTATTGGCAGATGAATAATGGGTAAGGCCATATGGATAAGGGCATATGAATAAGGGCATGTGGATACTCCGATGGATCCAATGACATTTAGCATAATGAGAATTGCTAATGTCTTTTTGTTTGAGTGACGCTTTATCTTATCCTAACGTTGTATTTGATACTATACCTATGGTGATATCCCACTGATTCTACTTGGTACAAAATTCTCCACGAATCTTATTTGACATGAAGTCAAAGTCCTAGTCTTTAATTCGTGACTATTTAACTAAGGTTCTGGAGTTGAGGCCACGTGTCGGAAAGCGCAGCGTAGAACGACCACCCACAAGGTGGACCGATGACCTATAAAGGTAACAGGAAGGCGCTGGATGCAGGCCGCTACCAACCGGTCATATGGAAATCATTGAGGGAGGCCTACATCCTCCGGAGCAGTGGACGTTCTATGGCTGAAATGATGCTGATGATGATAATTTTACCTACTTCAATTTCAAGTCGACTATCCCACCCACCTCAACGCTGCACCATGTTACCTGAAGTCCGTTAGCTCATGGCAACCAGTTCGCTGATTTATACTGGACTTGCTATAAAAACTTATTACACACTATTATTGTCGAACATCGTGACTTCGGAATAATGAAGCAAAAACCTGAAGACAATGTGTGAATTGTTGTACAACCAGTTTTTGAGCTCGATCGTCATTATGCTTTGACTGTGCTTAAGTGAATGCTATTGTTTATTTTAAAAGTAGCAAGTGAACATGCGGATTTGGAATTTGACAAGGATCTGTATTGACAAGGATTCGACAATCGATCTGAGATCCGCATGCATTGCGAAATTCTCATCACAGTAAAAAGGCAACATAGAAGTAAATTGTTTAACGACATTAAACTTCAGCTTATGAACAATAACTTGAATCTGTAAAAAATGTGACTTTATTGCTTATTGAATCAACAAAAAATTGTCACAAAGATAGATTTGATTACCTATGTAACAAAATAAATGTAAGAGACATACTTATGTCTCTTACAGGTAGGTAGGAAGGTAGGTAGTAAGAAATAATTTTAAGACTGGTCTAAAATCATCAAGTACAGCAAAGATAATTTTAATCTAGCTGCTGAAAATTCACAACGAAAACGCATTCTCTTCATTTAACACTTCTGATCTAGTTATTAATAAAATTCTGGGTTTTTCGGAGAAATTACCTCAATAATTTTAGGGTTGTCAGTTCCTTACCTTACTCGAGAGTTAAAACCACTTTTAAATGTTTTAACTTTCTCCATTTACAGTTTTATCTGGACGTTGTATCGCAAATAATTTCAAGACATTAGCGAGTCTGTGAATGGAAAATTGATTAAGTAATGCTACTTGACCAACTTGTTTGATTTCCTTGTGAAGGGAAGGGAAGCGGTCTATGGACATAGAATGTCTGACTGTTTTTGTAATTCGTTTTCTAAAAGGTTAGTAGCCTCTGTGCGGAATAGTTACTGTCAATTACGTGAGATTTACAACCTTTTATAACAGTGTGTTTAAAATGATGAGTTAAATTACTAAGATGAAGAAGTTATTTTGATTATTAACTTTATTATTTAGACACATTGGGACATCAATCTTGGGAAATCAAGCCGTCACTGAGACAAAGTTGTCCACTGCTGAACAAACTTTCACCTCGTCGCTCCACCAAGTGATCGACACTTGACAAGGGTTTTCATTTTTCAAAGATTTTACACAAAAATGTAGTAAATACAATGTGTTTGCCATTCAGTTTAGTATTTTTTCTTGCATTTAAAATTACCGATTTTTCGAGGCATTTTTTATCGAAGAGTTTAATGGAGAATTTATTTCTTCGACAAATCGCAATAATCTCATTTAACATCAAATGTGATTTCAGCCAAATACCTTCTTTGTTCTGCATAAAAACTGCATAAAATACCCCACCAACAATCGGCAGCCCTGCCCCACCCACAAAACAAGTGCCATGCCCTAAGAATGTCCCCGCCACAATCAGCGCTCTATCAAGGCATTTCCTGCACCCGCGCCTGATTGACAGGAGCGGCGGATTGACTTGTTTGCTAACAGTACAATTGGATAAGTGATTGGGGCTGGGACGGGGCTATTTTAGAATAGATTGTTACGGTTAGTTAATTATTTTTTGTGAAAAACGGTTTTACCCTCTATGTCACAGACTTACTTTCCTGCTTATACATAGTATGTAGCACTCCTTACATTCTTTAGTTTTAGGTAACCTAATAGACTACATGCTTCAATAGATACCTATGAAAAACAATATCCTAATTAAACGTAATTCAGAAAGAAAATTAACTACTTAAAATCACTCTTTTGTACCTCTACAAATTGTATTTCGCATAAAGCTATGTAATTTTATTTACCGTTTGGAAAGATATATCTCCGATTACTTACTGGGAAGCCTCCGCACAAATATTGTATAAAACTTTTTGTCAATAAACAATCTTTAATTTAAAATGGCAATGTTTTCAAAAACAGCATCACTATCATGAATCCGCAAAAGATTATTAACTGCCCAGTTATTCCTCTCAAGTACGCCATTTGACCACAGGTTATTACTTACTCCAATCACTATGATAGACTAATTAGACGCCTGGGTTTGTCTGTCCGCCCACCTCGTCTTAGGTGAGCATAATGAGAAAGCATGAAGTCTGGGAATTACTTTAACGCTATTAGGAAGCGTTTAAATCGTAAAATTGGCTATGATTTTTGTTTAAAGGTTTGCTTGATACTAACCTAGCTTCTTTTCTTACTTGTATGAGTAAGTGCTTAATTATACCAATACTCATTATAAAACTATGATTAAACTTAACGACAATAATTATTATTTGAAATGAATCTTTGGTTGCTGAAAGATGGCGATACTTTAAAAAACTATTAACTACTGTCTCTTTGGTTATATTTTGTAGGCACCTTAAATTACCTCTAAATGATGATGGTCTTGATCACAATCTCATCTAAGAGAGCTAATGCAAACCCAAAAAACTCAAGAAAAACATAAAATAAAGTTAATAGATTGAAAATGGTAGATACTCGTAATTTTTTCCATTTCAAAACCCTCAGTCCATACAATTCCATAAAACTACAATTGGAATAAAAGTATATGTTCCCGTGTCGCCGACAGAAGGCGTTGTAAACAGTGCATTTTATTGTGCAATGACAGTTATACGGTTTCATGGCGGACATCAAGGGTGCGCCGGAGCCTGCCCAGAGCTCTATTTTTAGTTTTATGGTGAACATAGACTAAGAGCCCGGGTTGATTCTGGTTTATACATCACCATCATAATTATATTAGAAATAGGACGTCCACTGCTGAACATAGGTCTGCCAAAATGATTTCTAGATTAACAAGTTGGTATCCACTTGCATCCAATGCCTTCCTCTTATATGCCCGTTTTCACCATCAATCCCTAATTTTAAAGTGACCTCTATGGTAACACATAGCAGGAATTTTGCTTTCATAGGTGTCACTTAAAAGATAGGGATTGATGGTAAAAACGGGCATTAGTCTCCTAGCCTTCGTTCGTTTCAACCAAATGACGTCCACTGCTGGACAAGGGCCTCCCCAAGGATTTCCACAACGGTTCTGCGCTGCCCGCATCCAGATGCTTCATGTGATCTTCAGTAGATCGTCAGTCCATTAAGTGGGAGGTTTTCATAAACTACGTCTTCCGGTCTGTGGTCGCCACTCGAGAACTTTCGGCCTTTTGGATTACTTATTTATACAACTACTCTTATAATTTCTTCTTCAAATAATTGCTTTTGTCTGGCCAACCTGCACATTGTCCCCTAGCCTACCAGGAATGTATTGTTAAGGGATATAGCACTACGTTCCTACTAATTATCGATAAAATTTTCTAGTTCTGATGCTAGATTCTTCTTTATATTCTGGAATAAGTACCCGACTGTTAACGACTGCAGTTTGCAATCCAATAAAATTGTATAGATGCAGATCAAAAAAGATCAGATACAGTTTTGTATAATATCATTTTTATGATTAACAATAAATTAACTTCTAATAATGTCAACTTTACATTTATTTTGTGAAAATGTAAACGTGATAGAGTCAGCGTCAAATAGTCCGTGAATCCGTGATGCCTTACCTAGTCTGTAGAAAAAGTTGTAAATACATCATTATTTCAATTTCATCAGTGACGTGTTGCGAACTTAGTAGCTAATTTGGGTGTCACGAACTATTTGACGCTGACTGTATCTAAGTACTTTTCACTATCAATATTAATTTTTAATTTTGCAGTTTTTATTGCAATGTCATAATAGAGTAGTTAGGAGAGCTAGCCGTATATAATTTAAAAAAAAAGTGAAAAAGTCTACTTTTAATTTAACAGAATGTTGGTACTCGCATTTATAAGGAGAAAACACTTCACAATTTTCTCAGCTTGATTCTTGTAAATACGAGTAGTGTTAGTAAAGTTAGGAGTTGCACCGACTTACTTTGACCGTAACTATGACAATTACCGGTGTTTTTTGTACATAGTTTGACCGACTTTTGACGTTTGTTAAAGTTAAAATAAGATGGGGTACCAGCCTTAGTAAAGTCAGTGTTAGATTTTAATTAATAAAGGTAGAAAAGCATACCCCTAACCAGGCCTGGCTCACTCCGCGCGGTACATCCGATAATTACCTACAGCGAAGCGCCCCGCCGGCGGGTATTATATCAGTCGAGTGTCACGCGCGCGCCCGTAAGTACGCTGGCGTGCGTTGTAGTATGATTATAATTCTATGATCGAAGTATTATTTAATACCTTTGCTGCGGCAGTAACTTTCTAATACTTTCCATTCCTTCGGTACAAGGTCATTAAACCTGGTATTAAAACTTACATTGTGACGGCACAAGGCTTAAAGACCTTGTAATATTTAAGATATATTAATTTTATTTTTGGCTTCATGTTAATAGATATTGTGTTTTTTTTCTTTGAATATTATTAATAATGCATTTATTGACATACACCTGAAGGCGTTCGTGAATAACTTGTTTAGTATAAAAATTATAGCTATATTCAAAATACAAGGCTTATGCACCCTGTGCCGCACTGAAGTAGGGAAGTCTGGTGGGTATTCTAGGGATGTGAAATACAAATATCGATAGTTTAAATTAAGTTTTAATAAAAATTTAAAAAAGTAACAAACAAAGATGTTTTAATAATTTAGTCTAAATATTTTACAAATAAAACATACGTGCATAAATACTTAAATAAGCTATATTTAAAGAAAACATATTATTTAATAACATTTAGTTACAACTTCAAATGTTTGTCACGAAAAACATTATTTAAATTAGCAATCGTGTAGCAAATTAAATTATAATCAATTTGCAGTTTTGATTTTGTTTGTTTCTCTTGACGCCATGTCGACATGTGCGTTTCTTACGAATGCGAGGCAACACTGGCTGCACGAAGCTAGCGTGGGGTGCGGTACCAGGTGCGCAGGGTACAAGGTGCTTCGACCTGGTTTCGCATTGTAAAGACATTTTATTACTTCCGTGCGGTACCAGGTTTAAAAACCTGGTATTAAGGTAGGTACATCATTGGATTCTATTTTAGGAATACATCATACATATATATTCATCACTTTCCTACACCCGACCCAATTGAAGTTATGCCTTTCGCACGACAAGGAAGACTATAATTTTCTTAGCCGCACGGTAAGCGAGACGTACACAAGGTCTATAGACCTGGTTTCGCACTCAACGTGTTAAAAATGGACATAAAGAGAAATAAATATTGTGCGGCGTTCGGGTGTTTAAATTCGAAAAGAAATCTACCGGGTTTATCTTTTTTTTTCGCTTCCCAAAGATGCTGAAAGGTATGTGACTACTGCTCAGAATGCGTTCGTTCATTTCAGCCAAATGACGTCCAGTGCTGGACAAAGGCCTCTCCCAAGGTTTTTCATAATGAATGCATACTTACCTACATACGTACCTCATTACAAATAAGTAGATTAATTATTTTTTCACTAGACAGCAACCCTAACAGCGTAAGAAGAGTTCAGAGGCACGCGATAGAAAGAGACAAAACTTGTAGGTGAATAAAATTGTAGGTACGTAGTGCTGTGCGAGCTGAATTCCACTGTATCGCGTCGTTGCAAGACTCGCATTTATTTACATCGTCTTGCGGAGTAATCCTTCTGTACCTGTACTATTACTTATTCTGTGCCCTAACTAAATACTTAAAAACACATAAATCCAGCGTCACCTAACCACAATCAAGTACCTAAGCTCCCGCTCAATAAACGCATCGGATCACAAAGCGCGCGCAGATTTACGACTCGTCACATAGACAATAAATAGTGATTTTCGCGTACCTCTGCGACGCATGCACAGGGATAGCACGTTATAAGTTGCGTTCACATATTGTTTTACTATTAATATTGTTTGGATTGTTTTTAATATTGTGGTAGTAAGCTACAATTTAGAAAGTTTCCATACAGACAGAATTCAGACCATTAAATTTTTACTGATTATGAATAACGGAAAATCAAGTTACACACTTTGGCATCAATTATCTAAGTTGAACCTAATATGAAAAACATTTTAACAAACAAGTTCTTAGTAGGTATAGTTCGATGTCGCTTGGCAAGTAAGCTCAAATTATGAACTCAAGTCAATACGGGCCATATAAATAGGTAGTAATGCAGGTAACAACAACACAGACGCGGACGACCTAATTTGGCGCAGTACTAGTGTGTAGCGTGGACAATTGACTAGATTAGTGAGGAGTCTTCGATTCTCGATTGGGTCAATTTAGCAGGCAATATTTCCCTATTGTATTACATTGGGGTATGCTAGAAGATACCTCTATCCAAATAAGTACTTATTGCAAGAAATAAGTTCTATTAATGCCACCATGATTTATGTTTGCCACATTAGTGGAATATATTTTACACATTCATACTCCTATGATGATTTTTTTTCATCTCATAGTCAGATGAAGATGGATATTGTGTCAAATTCAGACGCAAACATTAACGTGCTACCTCCGCCGCCCGCAAGGCACGTCCACCATTGTGCCGCATATAAGGTGCAGTGAAGCCACCCGATATTTTTATACGATACTACCCATTGTGGGACGAGGAACGGGTACACTGGTTAACAGTTATTTGCAGCCAACGGTTGTTGTGCTGACGGCACATCAAGCTATACATTGTAACATCTTGTGTCGTTGTGATAGAGGCGCTTTTGCAAAGAAAATGGCAAGTCTGAAGTGGTGGGCATTGTACAATTGCGTATTTGTAGAACCCCGGTGAGTTTGACGTTGCAAAGATGGAAGGCTTGTACGGTTTCTTATCGGGGATGCATTTGAATTGCGTTTGAGGTTTATGAAATGAAAGTTTTATAAAGAAAGGTTTTAAAGATATTTTAGGATGTGTTTAAGTAAGTTTCCTGCTTATCAAAGCTAAATAAGACAAAAAGAAAAAATAAAATCATATCATCACTATCGAAGTTTCATAACTTTCATATTAATACAGTAAACTTTAGGTCGAACGAAGCGGTTACATTTTTATTGAAAGCAAAACCAAAATTTTCACAAACTCTTATCGTAGTAGCAAAATAATATTTCCCAGAAAGATTTTCCGAAAAGTAAACAGAACGGTAGCGTAATTTGAAATTATTATTACTCAAAGATTAAATTACTTTCTGAAAACAAACCTTAATGATATTAATTAAAAATTTACATTAATATACACAGTGCTTCGAATAGAAAACTACCAAACCAGAATAACGGAATAATTTTCCCATTTAGGTTATTTATTTGAGAAGCTCCCATACAATCAATAAGTATTGTAATCAGTATGAAGTTTATCCAGCCTGCTCGTGAATATTCATTCACTTTGGGCACGCAATGTGGACCGGCTTTACTTTAAAGCCGTCTGTCCATATGAAAAGGTAGGGAAAGAGATTATGAGAGAATGGTTTTCACTTAAGTTGGCATCTAGTTGACGTTTAAGGAAAGTGACAACTTTTCTAATTATCTGCCTTTAAATTTTTGCACTAAATATTCCTATGTAAATACCTGGATTGGTAACAGGTCTGCAGAGACAGTATTCATCCATTAGGATCACAATATTATCACTTATAAGATTTTCTTCATTTATAGTTAGTGGATAACCTTTGTTTTGTGACCTATCATCCGCGAAGGAAGTCGAACCTTAACTTCGAACTCCTCTAACGTTCTCCTGACGAGTTTTGTTGTCCAATGACAGTTTAACTTTTCCCCGGGACAAAATTGAGATCAGTGGATTTTTTTGACGGTCAAGCTTTAGATCCTTTCTATACCTTGGTTGTTGAAGAGATATGTAAAAAATACTTTATTAGATCCCAAAATTAATGTAAAAGCTATGCTATTATAGCTTCCAAAACAATGGACAGCAGCCTTAACATTTAACTCAAATACGATTGTTGTCTAATTTATGTTAGTCATTTGCAAAGAAAACCCCACTAGGTAAATTAAGGAAGCCTTAATTGACTAATTAATGAGACAACTGAAGAATTGAATCCGTATTTAATGTATTTAATGAATTTAATGATTCCTTTATTGGACCGCTATTGAATTGATAGAAATGGCCGATATAGTCGGGCCGTGTTGTGGGATTATAATTGGACGACTGTTTTGTGAAAAATTACGTTAATTGTATACGTTTTTCAATTGTGGTAATTATGCTGTGTCTTAATTCGGAAAGGAGTTCATTCAGATCATTGCAACGGGTTTTATACTTTGTATTTGGTACTGAAATTCTGATATTTTGGCTCGGTACAGTAGATAGTATGATTTCGTTATGATCATAGATGAACAGAGTTTATCTCCTAAGGGGCCGTCCATAAATTACGTCATCGATTTTTTCAGATTTTAGACCCCCCCCCCCCTACAATCATCCTATCGTCATTTCTTAATGACCCCCCCCCCCCCTTCTCCCAAAATTGACGTCATTACCAGTTTGATAAAATTAAAACACTTTTTTTTAATAGATAGAGTGATTCTTAAGGAAGGTTTATATGTATAATACATGTAAGTACCATGGACGAAGCCGGGGCGGGCAGCTAGTATTATATGTAATATTATTGTTAGAGTATTTTATCTGTAGTTATTACTGTATTTGTGTACATCTATGTTACACTAGCTGACCCGGCGAACTTTGTTCCGCCTTAATGGCAATAAATAAGCAGACTTTTTTTTTAATTTCGAACGGGATAAAAAGTATCCTATGTCCTTCTCCTGGCTCTAAACTACCTCCCTGACAATTTTCAGCTAAATCGGTTCAGCCGTTCTTGAGTTATAAGTGGTGTAACTAACACGACTTTCTTTTATATACAGGGTGTTAGGTAAATGGGTATATGAGCCCACACTAGCCCATGTTAACCCTTAACCACCTAGCACCTATTTCTGTCCTTTAACCACCTACGTGCGGTCACAGAGACCGCTAATAAATTATTGCGATTATTTTTGGATCTGTCATAAAAAATTAAAGTTCGATTAAATAAAATGCATGTCTATACCTATTTGCTTTATTTAAGCGTCACAAATTAGCAAAAGTAATATAAAAGTTTTATAAAAATGGAATAATATTTATGAAATAAGAAATATGGCACCAAAAATAACTATACTAAGAAAATGAGATCTTTATTCTAAAATACTTAAATTTTTCACTTCTTTTTCTTATTTCTAATAATTTAAATAAACTAAAAATAAAATCAAATAAAAAAACTAAACAAAAAATAAAAAAATTAACAAAATTGCAAAGCCTCAACTTATGCATTTTTTCGCGGCAGTAACAACTAATTTTTTGCGAACACTCCAAACAAATAGGTACCTTACACACGAAACATAGGTAAGCCGTGTTGCGTTTCTTTTTTGGATGACACGTAAAGCATGTTTTACGAACTTCAAGTCATCATCATCATCATTTTCGTCGTCGTCACCCTCAATTTCAGATTTAGATCCACTCTCTTCAGCCTGCTCTTGATCAACGCTTACATCAGGTTTGACGTGGATGCAATCGTCGCCAGAAAGGTCATCTTCGTCCGAGATTTCTTGCTGAAGCCATCTTATAATATTTTCGTCATTTTTACTCATTTTGATTCTAAAACAGTAATAATAAAAAGTCACACAACCACCTACGTGCGGTCACGGAGACCGCTGGCGAATTTATTTTACTTACCCTGGCCAAACGCGTGCACGTACACACTCGCCGAGCACTAGCGCGACACCGAATGGTGTGTAGAAAAGGTACATGAACGCGCTTTGTTGCACGCCACTCACACGCAGAAATATTTGAATTTGAAAAATCGTTGCGGTCTCTGAGACCGCAGGTAGGTGGTTAAGGGTTAACATGGTCATATAAATGGTATGGTGAAGTCAGAAATTTTATATCATCATTTTAATTTTTATTATTTTCATACAAAAAAATTTGATAAAATCCGATTTGTATGAAAATTAAAATAATTAAAATGAAGATATTATTATCAATTATCTGACTTCACCATACCATTTATATGACCATGTTAACATGGGCTAGTGTCGGCTCATATACCCATTTACCTAACACCCTGTATAGATTATGTATGTTTATTATGAGTTATTTTAGTATTGTACGCGCCTTAGCCGCCTCTCACATTTGCAGTCTCACTTACTAGGTGTGCTGGAAGAAATTTCTTTTTAGAAATAATCTTTTTGTACGTGAACAAAAAACTATAAATAAATAAATAAGAATGACGTCAATATCGAAACACCCCCCCCCCCCCTATCTATCATTTACCGTCATCCGCAGACCAACCCCCCCCCCCTAATTTAGAATGACGTAATATATGGACGGCCCTTAATTAATTACAATTTTAGTAACAATGTTTGTTAAAATCTAGGATTGAATGGATAATAGTGAGTATTTTAATACCCTAGGTACCTACTAAAACAAGCAGGCAATGCATTTCAAATGTGTGTTTATTTGTCAGTTACTTACCTAATGTGAGTAATAAAATCTTTCTTTTCTAATTGTTTGTCCAAATCAACAAGCAACTATACCATATCATCTAAATATACGTGCTGTCGTCTATACATTCACACGGCATCAAAAAATGTCCAGCGCAGTCTCGTATAGCGGCGTGCGCAAAGGCAGCTCACTCGGTGTTAATTCGCGGCCGCGTGCGACAGCATGCGAACTACAAAGGATGCAGTCGTAACTCGCGATAGAGTTGTAGGGATGAGACATTTTGAATGAATAGCATATTTCTGTCGGATAATTGACGAAAGTACGAGAATATTCATATCTATCTTCAGCTTGACCGCCAGTAAAAACCCAACCAGTGAAGGTCAAGTTTGTCCCGGGGGAAAGTTAAACTGTCATTGGACCCGTAACGAAATTAATCAGAAGAACATAGGAGTCCGAAGTTAAGGTTCGACTTCCCTCTAGTGCAAAGCAGACTGACTGACCAAATTAGTAAACGGGTTCTCGAATGGGGACCCGGTCTGGGGAGATGTAGTGTACCTAGGCATGTGGGTAGGCTCACAGCTGTTCGATGGACTGATGACCTTAAGAAGACAACTGCTCAGAAATTTACTGGATAAAGATCGGTCTTTGTAGCGCTAACGACAAGCGGGGTTGACTATCATTGGCTGATAAAAGAAATATTTTTAGCGCTATCATTAGACCAGTGTAGTGATGGGTCGCTGAAACGCCGAAAGCACTTGAATGCGGGCAGCGCAGGACCAGTCATTGTTGAATCCTTAGGGAAGGCCTTTGTCCCTTGGCTGAAAAGATCGATAAATAAAAATGAAATTATTGAAAAGATAATAGGCCGTGTCCACACTAACACAACGCTCGAAGGACGTGCATGCGACGGGTATAATAGTCTTGATATTTTCTTTATCAGCGTGCTCGGGTACTATTACCAGTTCGCAGATTATTCGCAAATATTGCGATACAAGTACTCGCTTCATACTTAAAGCTGGCACACAACGGTTTCAAATATCCTGATAGAGTACTGGTATTTGTTGTGTAAGTTGCGAAATGGATGTCAATTGAAAGTACGATATCATTGTGGTTTAAAGGAATATTATCTATGTTAGTTTACAAAATGAGTAACTACAATTTTTGAATGAAAATTTAAATATCGTACACAATTTGGCAGGTTTAGCACACCATTGATTATTATGTATGAATGAATTAAATTTGATAAAATACAAGTAGATATACACAAAGTCACAAAATAAGTTTAATAGAAGAAGGTACCTTTTGTAAAGAAAGGTTATTTCTTGACTGAAAGTTAATAGGAAGGTATGTAAGTATGTTTTTATCCAATATCTGGTAGGTACCGTACTCACAGTATCTACAAACTTTGCTTAGCTTAGGCCTACATGGCGCAGTGTACTACGAGTAAAATGTACCAGGATTAAAAGTACGGTGGCAACTGGGACATGTTTTTTACAAATTCCCAGTTGCCCCCAGCGGGAGCGATGCCGTGCCGGTGGGGGCAAATGGGAATAACAGCATTTCCAACTGTGAGTCCTCCCCCTTACTGTTCCACTTTGTCTCAAGCCATCATCTCGCGATATGCCTACGAGTGCGATTTCATTTGTGCCCTTTATTCCATTCTCCAGCTTAACATTCTTAGCTCATTCCAGCGAATTTATGTCGTCATCCAAGCTAATAAAGTTTCTTTTGTTATTTGCTGTTTTAGAACACTTGATTTAGCGCTTGAAGTGTTTTAAGTGTGCTTAGAGTGGTGATAATGTTGGACTTTGTCATTTTATTTTGATATAGGCATTCTTAGTCTCTATTTTTAAATAAATATAGAGCTTCAGCAAAGTCAATATCTTCATAATCATCACTTCATCATCATAATTAATATTATAAAGAGAAAATATTGAATAGGCTCCAAAACAACTGGACTGATTAGAAAAAATATTTCATAAGCATAGGCTATTATAGAATTTTTATTGGCGGTACGAAAATCGCCGGGACAGTAGTGTTTGATAAAGCTTAGAAGAAGCTGCACTTATTGTAATAATATTTTCCCAACAGAAATTAGTTAGTCATCTAAACTTTAGATTCTAAAGAAATAACCTGGCCAGGTCATCCTATGTTAAGTAGCAATAATTTCTTTAAGAATCCACATAGCTAGACGTACCTAAAATAAAATAATACATTCAACTTTACCTACTAACTTCAAGATAAACACGTGTGCATTTTGCAATTCCTTATTTTCATACCCCTCGCAATTTACAACACCAAAATATCGCGCGATCTGTAAAAAGTCGAGTGATGCGGTAATCGGGCGTCCGCCCGAGGCCTGACGCCGTAACCAAGTAGCGACAGCAGATAAGTGGTTACAGTAGGCAAATCAAAATAATTTCGCTGTAAACACTACCTATTTCACGTTAAAATGATTTGTTTAATAGATTGCCTTTAGAAAATTGCCTTATAGTTGATTCTATTTTATTGTGTTAAAGTATATAGTTAGAAAACTGCGGTAATAAAGCTTTAGGAAATGATCAGGCCTAAAGATTTTGTTCTAAATAAAGTACAATTTATGAGTAAACTACAATCTCCAGGACGAGTACTTCACTGTGTTTAAACTGTAATAAAGGTAGGCTTTAACACCATTACTTATGTTTAACGCGTTAAAAATTACAATATTGGGTTTATTCACCGCTTTTAAAAATTTCTGTTCTATGTTTTCAGAAATGATGGTCAATGGGGCAGAAAAGTTCTTGAGTGGCGACCACGGGCCAAAAAACGTAATGTGGGCAGGCCCTCCACTAGGTGCACCGATGATCTGGTGAAGGTCGCGGGAGGTGTCTGGATGTGGGTGGCGCAGGACCGGTCCTTGGGGGAATCCTTTGTCCCGTAGTGGACGTCATTTGGCGGAAACGAACGAACATTTTCAGATAATATGACATCCGAAAAGTTAGCCCAATACTATAAGACAAGAGACCAGTATCAAAGGCGAAGTAACCCTCGACTTGGAATCAAAATCGTGAAATTTTCGATATGGAAATGTATGATGATGAATAAAAATAGAACCTAAATGAATAATCAATCGGGATGATTATAAAAAAATGATGATAAAAAATGATTAAATAAGTACAACTCGTAGATCACAACTTAGTTAATAATTACCATGTTAAGAGCAACTTTAAAAGTCGTTTCGCTCATTTCATTAATAGATAAACTGTTGCTTTTAGTTCTTTAACTAGTCATTATTTATCTTCATTAAAGCCTTATTTTGCCATCAAGCTAATTTAAACAAACTGCAATTATCAAGTACACTGAGTGCGAATCCTTTTGCTCTAACCTTCCGTATCTTCAGCAATCGACCTATAAATTTCTCAACACACACATCCAAGCAAATGAAACGTCTTAATTATAATATGTGCCACAATAGAACTGTAGACAGCAGTCTTAGATTAAACCATGGAGTCAAACTCATTAAAGAAACTTATTTTTACCTTTCTATCACAATATGGTCCTCCATGGATGGGCTCCCTCAGGACTTCTACAAAGGTTTTAACAGGAGAAGTCCTTGACTTAAATCAAATTACATGCTTTGTAAGTAGGTGACCCAAGGCGTTGACCACTATGTGGCAGAGGGAATACCCCAGGTTTTTAGCGAGTTCGTTATGTGGGTCATAAACCTACTGCCCTCCGGCAGGCGGCGGTTTTATTAATTAATTATATTTTTGGAAAATATCCGCTTAAGGAACTATACACCATTTACATGTTTTCGCTTGTTACATCAAACCTACTCAGGCAGTTCACAAATGTAGATACCTACTATCCAAATCTGTGGCATTTTCAGTCAAATGATATCGCTATAAAAATTCGTTATGACAAATGGCATCCCTAATAAGAATAGAATAGAATAGAAAGTATTTATTTGTCTCAAAACAGGTTTCATCAAATATAAGTTTCATCATCATCATCACTTCAGCGGACGTCCACCGCTGGACATAGGCCTCCCCCAATGACCACATCGTACGGTTGGTAGCGACCTGCATCCAGCGCCTTACCTTTAACAGGTCGTCGGTCCACCTTGTGGGTGGACGTCCACGCTGCGTTTTCCGGTACGTAAATTTTTGTTTAGGACTTCGTAAAAATTGGTTCTTTTGCTCTGTTGCTTCAACGTGGTCCTTCTCTTTCTATTTACACTATACCATGGAATAATGTACATTAATCTTGGAAGGTAATCAATTCATGAACGGCTAGCTCTGTTTAATTGATTTTGATTTACGAGTAGATGGTAGCAAGTGAGTAAAATGCAATATATTATATTATGTATTTTTTAATTAGAAAATTAAAAAGTAATTAATTCGTGAGTGAAACTTATTTGTTTTTATGACCGTACCACCAGTGATGTCATAACGTTGAGTTAAGCTACTTTCTTCATAAAGAAAAGAAGGAAAAATTTACAGTAAATCATAATGAATCATATTTATACATTTTATAATGTTAGAGACCACACAGCTTTAATGACAAAATTATGTTATAGTAATGTTTAGAAGCTGTATCGCCCTATTAAACGAAATATGACGATAAGGTTAATAAAATATGATTAGGTATGATGATAGTGACAGTGAAGCTGATGTGATTCATTAACAGCTCTTATTTCCTAGTAATAACTAAAAAACTTTAACTTTACTTAAATGTTTCTTACCCATGTCTTAATAAGGTTTTTACCCACGTAGTTAAGTAGGTGCCTACTTAGGTATATTGAGAAAGATGCAAAATTGTCTACATGGTAGTTAGAATGAAACCAGTAAAAGTACACTTTTTAAATCGAGCCTAGAGTCGTTTTACAAAACAAGCCTGAATCTAAGAGCAGTTCTCTGATCTACCGAGAGATGGCGCTACAAGTCCCTATGTGACTTTGTAGAGTCACTAAAATTCATAACAATACTATTTTGTATGTTTAATACGGCTAGTCTTTAAAGAAACTGTGTGAAAAGGTTAACTTGCAGTTTTAGACATTATAAAAAATGTTGTAATTACTGATTAATAAATAAATAAAAAATAAATAATAAATATCCTTGGACATTTTACGCTACGCTTCTAGTTCCAAACTAAGCAAAGCTTGTACTATGGGTACTAGACAACGGATATAAACATACTTAAATAATTTTTTTTTTGTAAATATATACATATTATACATAGTAACACCCAGACCCATCACAGAAATCAAAATTCATCATTTCAATTTCTGCCCGGCCGGGAATCGAACCCGAGACCTCTCGGCATAGTAGTCCGTATCGAAACCACTACACCAAACGGCCGACATTCATAATAAATAAAACTTAACATAAAATAACGAATTAATTTATTAAGTTTTTTTTTTTTGCATTGATTACTCTTTTCTATTTTGTTGTTTTTGGCAGAAAAGTATCGCGCTCTATGTAAATCAATATTGCGTAGGTGTGCATTGTTATTACGAAAATATCTGTTTAACAGATCCAAACAACAAACATCAAATAAATATTCATAGCATCAACGTTCTCACAATTAAAAATTCATAATTACGTAACTTTATTAATTTCGTAAATTAGTTATAGACAATAACAAATAAGGTGGAACGGTTCCGATGTGTGTGTTTAATTTAAAGCTAGTTGCACACTGGAGATGATCGGGATTTTTCAATAAAGAGCACAGCGTGGGGCCTTATTAAATGTATAATGATCTGTATTCTCCAGTAATAGGATATGAATTGAAATAAATGCTCGCGCGTTGTTCTCAACCGATATTGTAATGAAGCGCTTACTGATACGTAATTATACATTTTGAGACGGGTAATGCAATGATATGTTTACAGCTTAAAATCTACATTTTAATAGAAAAGTGCGATGAAAAAGTCGGTTGGGTTTAATGATTTTATAACTGCAGATAGTACAGTATTATTTTTATTTTACTACCTATCTCATTTTAACCTACTTTAAGACATTCTTTACTGACTATAATCTTCTCAGTTCTCTTGTACAATACAATTATAATATTAAGTTTATAAAAAGCTCAACTGGCCCTTTGAGTTTGAACCCGAGTTTTTTTTCCTCAATCACAGAGGAACTGGCTATCTTACCTCTAACTGCCGGAACACAACAATGCTGTTAACATTGTTGTTGTTGCTTAATTCAAGTGATTTACCAATTCATCTACAATTTAAGTTTATATTTTTTAGACATTTCGCAAATAGCTACCTGTAACAAGTTTAAAGTCTAGTCTGACTAATATCTCAATCTAAGTAGAAAAAGCTCAACGTCACTCACAATCTAGACATAAGCTTCTTACGAGTGGATAAATAACTTTGTCTGAAAATAGATATCATTTAGATTAGAGCTACATTGTAGATTCGATGATAATTAATTGAGTAAACTAAAAATAACACCTGATTAAAAATGTTATCAAAACACGTTTTAATCACTATTCATATTAATACAAAATAATGCTATTTTTACCTACACTATAACGAGTATTATACACAAATGCTTTACTTTTTTTTCATGGTCAAACATAATTTATCTATAAATCATCGGTTCCAAAAGTGCCGTATCTAAACAAAGTTCATTTTAAATCAAAGATACGGCTTAAATTACAAATTTATATCTCACGTGACCATAAGGTAGCGGAGCGAATAAGCGATAAAAACAACCACTAAGATGCAAAACAAAGCCGTAAATAACAACAAAACAATACACCGAACTAATCACGCACAGCAACCGAGGATGCACATAAATAAATAAATGAAGACCGGCAGGTGGACTCACTGATTCTTTGCAGATAATTTGCCTAACTGGTTCTTACTCTGACACATTCCTTTTACTAAAAACTTAACCTCTCACTACCACATCGCAAAACAACCCATCCATTACTGCGTTTAAACGACCCACCGCGAAAATTCCGACGTAAAACTGCCGATGTGTAAGTTGTCAAGCAAAAATGCCGTAACAACACTTAAGATGTTCTACAAAATGACGTTCCCTGGTCGGTAGCCTCATCCATACGTCCGGCTGATAAGGGAGCTCCTTATTGCGACATTTAATTATTATGATTATGGATATACTTCAAAGAACAGTGCAGCAGGTTCCAGCTTCTTTGTTGCGAGCAGTGCACTCAGTGGAATTATTATGCTTTTTAGTATTCCGTCTGTTTTTACTGGATAGTGGAAACCATATTTTGCTAAAATAGAATAGAATAGATAAGATAATTTTCTACTTTAAAAAGCTTTAAATGGACCGTCTAATCTTGGCAAAACGTCAAGGGGGCGGGATACGCTTTACGTTTTAAAAAGCTGCAGCAGAATGTATGCAGAAGAACGCATGAATTATAATATCCTTAAATCGAATTCACTGCAGTCCGTCGCTTTTAATAATCGTAGAGCACGCCGATTATTTTTTTATTAAAAAGACAATACTAGAAGAAAATTAATTGTATTCTCATCTGAAAAATACTTTATAATATTTTTAATGATTCCTGACTTCCAGAGGGATGTTTTTTTATAGATACAGAACACTGACATTGTTTTGGCTCAACCTTAATAGTTTCTGTTTATGTCAGACTATAGTGCAGAATTGTGGGTACAACTAAGATAAGATGCAAGTGTCCCTAAAGCGAAAAGTTATTGCACGTCACTCACCTTTGTTTCTCAAATGTTGGTGTTACAAGTGGGTTACTGATGTGCGAGAGCGATAAAGGCTTTTATAACATTGTTCACGGGATATTTTTTTGCAAAAAATAAGGAAAATAACACTTGTATCTTGGAACTGGTGACTAAAATTATTGCTGACTGAAATCATTTCGAAGAAGTACTTTTAACTTAATTAACCCTTAAGATTATAAAAGAAACTTACTAAACGTGATTAAGTACATTTATAAGCGAGACTTAAGTAGTTATGTAATATCATATTTCTTGATTTCATGTCAATTATGATGAATAAACACAAATTGTTTGTTGTAACCACGATAGTCTCAATATACTATAATGCAATCGTATCCCTTAATGCCAGCCTTAAATGATAAATTATATTTATCAATCATAATTATCAGCTACCATAACTTCTAACCACTACTTATGTAAGCCACAATGGAATTAGCTCGATAACTAACTATTGTTTTTCTTATCAAACTCCTTATCTTTGCTCTATTAAACCATTAGCCAATATAACAATTTGGACTTAACTTTATAAGGTTTAATAGTTCCTTGTTACATTGACAGTTTAATATCCGAAAGCAAACAGTGTACTAATAAGGATTTGCCACACTAAATGCGTTCTGTGGGCAGCGGTCTGGTCAAAGTGAACGCAGGCCGCATCACGTATGAACAACATTGTTATTGGGCAAAACAATCTGTTAGCGGTCGTGACAAGGCAATTTTTCAGCGGTGTGGTTTGCGTTCTTTACTGGTGTTCGCACAGCCAGACCGCATTAATACACATGTATAGAGACCGATTAAAGTTGTTCTTGACGCGCCGGAAGACGTAGCGTGGGCAGGCCTCCCACTAGGTGGACCGATGATCTGGTGAGGGTCACCGGAGGTGCCTGGATGTGAGCGGCGCAGGACCGATCTTTGTGGGAATTCCTTGGGGGAGGCCTTTGGCCAGCAGTGGACGTCTTTCGGCTGAAACGAACGAAAGTTCTTCATAGATAAGTAATGTGGGCTGCGTTCACTTTGACCTGCATCTAGTGTGGCGAATCCTTTATCGTATCTGATTGCGAAGGTTGTACAAAGACAATAGGCCATAGTGAGTGGGGCGCAAAGGGCAGCCAATATGCGGACAATGGCCAATTAATGGCCGCAATTAAATATGGACAGGTTTATGTAGAGTGGCTTATACCGCTGTTAATTGTTTTTAGTTTTATTTCTGGATGCTTTTGTACTGTTTGAACACGTTTCCTTTACAAGAACAAAAATATTATTTAAAAAATATTGCCTAAAATATTTAGGCATCGATTTTCAATTTATTGTAGAGTGAAAGAGAACACTATGTTTGATACAGGAAGTTTACCTAATAAATTAATAAAAAGAAGTATGCTCCAATTATGTAGATTTCTTTCAGCAATAACTTTGCACGTGAAATGATATTTTTTGGTGAACCTTTATCAAAAATCATACAGTTTATGACACAATATTGACGGTATTGTAATTTCAGTTAGGCAGTTGTTGAACAAAACAACGTTAGTCTACTCAATCCTTCATCTCAAGATTTCACATTCTTTAATAGATCGCTCTATTACTGTATTTGGTTCCTCATCAAACAATAGGCCATAGTAAAGAGAGGGCAGGGCGTAAGCCGAAGGGTGCGGGGGGCAATATGCGGACAATGGCCAATTAACGATGCACAATTAAATCAGGCCCGGTCGTTTTACAGACGCTCCTTAAGAGGGTTTTTTGGAGAGATGATATAACCCCCATGGGTATTAAAGTGACGATTTGATCCGCCAATAGATTAATGATTAACAAAATAAATTGAGATTTGCATCAATTTACACAATATGCACCAAATTCAATTAACGCTATTAACCTCCTGAAGGTTATATTGTAAATGTATTATTTTGCAGTAGACTGGCACCGGCTGAAAACCAGCTCAGAGCTAGTGCGGTACAGCTTCTTAGCCTTACGCTGAGCCGGATGTTGTCACCCTGTTTTTAATATTTTATGTATGTTTTGATTTTTTTTTGTTTTGGTGTAATGCACATTATAGGTTTATTTAAATAAAGAACTCCTGAAACTGACCCTCAAGGTCTTCACTTCAGAATCGTGTTGCTCCATCGACCGTTAGTTCTGCGTACTATGTGCTCTAAATGGCCTACATTCTATCAATATAGAAACATTGAAGAATTACTTAAAATTCTCTTTACTTAATACTCTCAAAAAGTAGAGTTACGTATCAAGAATTAGTGTTAATCAGCTCTATATGATTCTCGTCCACGTCCCGATGCTATCCGCCTCCCACACGTCTACCAAAGTATTGTTCAGCTCAATCCAGCAAGTTATTATTGCAGATAATCCTTTATTTATTGCGAACCTGCGGATCGGAACACGTGGGAACATTGTTCGTGCTCTAATGAAATTTTCATCCATTGTTGAAGACTTGTCTTAACCTATTTGGGTAGATAGCGCCTTTTGAATGGTTTAATTACAAATAAGATCAGTTATTAACTTTTACTGCGGACTTCTGACCACCTACTTTGTTGGTCTTTGTAGATACGACCCTGTGTATGAAATAGTTGGATTGTTTGAAGATGTTAGCCTAATGAGACACTATTAAATTATAGGTAAGCGCACATAGCAATATTTAGTTTGCATAAACGTGATATTAGTCTGAAAAGAAACGTGCTTCAAAGCTACATAATGCCATTCGTGTTCGTCTGTTTGAGTCATATTATTATAATAAAGCAGTAATAAAGAGCTTATAAAATGACATTAGAACCGTTTCCTATAGAAAAAAAGCTGAGAAAAATTACATTATTTTTACTCCTTTCGTTAAAAGGTAGTATAGCTAACGATCTCTTCCTGAAAACTGACAGGTAAATAACAGGATGATTGAAAGTTATTACTGTGTATTGTATTAAATTTTACTATTGCAATTTATTGCCAGTGAAAGTTGTATTCTAAATGGGAACTCTGAAGACATGAAATCCCTCGTTTGACCAATCAACCGGCAAATTGAGGAGGAATTTATCTCATCACGTTTGTTACATCGCCCAACCCCATCAGCTAATTAAATTGAATATCCCTGCGGATTCATCATAAATAACAATTATAACCAGCTACATTGTACGAAACAAGTCAATAACTTCGAAAGTTAACCTTTGGCCTGTTGTAGTTAATCCCTTTCTAATAGAACCATTTTCGACCCTAAACCATTGTTGACTTAGGTTCAAAATACTTAGTGCTCAAGTGACCGGTTAGTTTCTAATGGCTGTTAAGATTGCAGTTAGGCATTATTTTATAGTATTGATGGGATGGCATTTTACATAGGTATTAAAGAAGACTAGCCTTATGAGGAAGTAATATCTGATTTAGTATAAATTGTTTGATTTAGTCTAACCTATAGCTAAAACGAGCTGCTTCGTGCAAATATTTTAACCACCTTCTTATTAGTATGGTTTATTTGTTAGTACTACCTAAATACATAAATTGTTCATAGTAATGTAAAAGTGCTTTTTGAAAGCCTATTTGCAGAAATAAATGAGTTTTATGAGTTTTTTAATCTGTGACTCAAACTCAGCATTGAAAACGTTGATATTATTGAATACCTACCTACGTTACAAATGCCCAGTACAATGATATCCATTCACTAAAGCTTCATTGCTATAAGAAGTATTAAGCAATGTTAGTTTTACTATTGTTTTTTGGTAGCACAGCAGTAGTGGTCGGATAAGTCTCACTGCAAGCGAATAGTCGTAGCTTCTTCTTCACCTGTGGCGATTGATTTTTTCAAGTTTTCATATTTTAAACAGTATTATCTGAGTTTCCATTACCTACTTCTTAATGCGGTAGTTTGAATCAAAGTAGGTAATCTTTGACTAAAATGGTCCCACAACTAGACTCGTCCATGCAAATCCAAATCACACATGATACTTTAAAAAGCCGAGATAAATCTACCTTCCAGAAGACACCCATTCAATCTTCAGTGATTGATGACCGAAAGACCGAACGAATGACCGAATGGAATCGATTTAGTGAGCAATGGTCGCCATTTGCATATGTATGCTGGGGAAATGAAGGTCTTTATGCGATCCTGGCCACTTAGAAGCAATAGACAGATGGTAAAACAGTTTTTAAGTCAACGCAGGAGAGTTGAGAATGTATTTTCAAGGTTTGTCTCCTTCTAAATTTGGGGGTATTTGAATATTTTGACACCACCTATCGCACTTTTTAATAGCAGTTAAGTCTAAAAAGGTTGCATAATTCAACAGTGTGGTCGTACTCGTAGTTCCTAAAAATGGGTAAGTACATATTTGGGCTTTTCACATCACGACTGATTCAACCCGAGGTGTGAATAAAATTTTTTTTTGAATGACGCGAAATTCGCAAAACCTTGCTGTTCTTTCATATGTCACAAAAAACGCTCAAAAATAGTTACTATCCTAGCCACAGATTTTGTCTTTTGATTGGAAATCAAGTTTAGAGCTTCATTCTGTAAATTAACTGTAGAGTGTAGATCCTTAATAAAAGTTACTTACACGCGCGACTTTTTAGTACGGAAATGACATTTTCTATAAGTGTTCCACGTGTAACTTATTGTTAGTAGGGAATGGTAATAAAGGGTGTAAGACCATGACCAGTCTGCGAGTCATTCATGGTATAGGTAGGTACTTGCCACTATCTTGTATCCTCTCGCAAAGAAAATTCAGAATAACTCCGTTAAATAAACCGTGTCGTTGAGGTCAAATTAAACAATTAACCCCGTACACGGGTACAGTCGGCCGCAAATAAAAGGCATCCGATCGCTAATGAGTTGTTAGGCCGCCCGGCCGGCCTGCGTACGGAAACCGCACGCGAGCGCGTAGTGATGGGACGAATTAATGGATATCGATAGTTTTTGGGGTTGCAATGTTAAAAATTATCTGTTTGTGAGAAAAAGTGTTATTTTATGCATTGGTAGTTTACTATCTCAAACAGTAGCATTGGCAATTAAGTTCTTTAACAAAATTGTGTGTAGTTTGGGTAACCATATAGTTAAGATACCTAAAATATAGAACCTGTATTTGCCTCTAGACTTAACTATTTTGATATAATTATGTACAATTCGTTGTATATCAAAATAGTTAAGTATATTAATTAGTCTTATGTTGTTATTACATAATATCAAACGTAGTTTTATTGTCATATTACTATTGTCTCTATCATGGTTACACATAGGTACTACATTTGCGAAGCACATACTTTTTCGCAAAAAACTTTACGTGGTGTTAAGACCTAAAAAATCTAATTATATTGAATTTATCACCAGAATCGATAATCATCTACTTATGATGAATCTTGAAATAGATTTTAACTATTTATCGAGCTACCACAAACATCACTAGCGCGGCGCAGCGGTCGGATGCGTAGTGCCACACTAGTGCTGTAATTGGTCCTCTGGCCACAGCTGATTTTTATCTCCAATTATTGAGTTTTCACGCCAATTAAATACTATCTCGCTTCCGCTGGAAGTCATGTGATCATTGTTAGATAGTGCGGTGTCGTAACGCGCACAATGATATGAATTTAAAATTGCAACTGTACTTTGCAATATCCGGAGCGGTATAGCCTAAGGTTTTGTTAACCCTTTGCCTGACAGAAGCAAATTTTTCCCACCATTTTGAATTTTAATAACTCGAAATAAAGTTCAGAATAAGAAAGATTTTCTTTACTGGTTAAGGAATTAAACCAGCCAAGCTTATTATATTCAAAACATAAAAAGTGCATGGAATTTTCTTATCGATTTTATTTCAGCTTTATCGAAACAGCCATAGGGTAGTACTTGTATGTAAAAAGTATTACGAAGAGAATGTTTTAAAGAATTAAATAATTTATAAATATAATCGAGTCCAAGCGTGCTGGGAGCGATTCCCAGCAGAATCCGTTGTAAGACATTTATTTATCTCGTAATACAAAGATGTACCTAGATTATGTAGCCTTCTGGTAAAAAATAATATTTTAGTATTGAAAAACATGCTATTCAAAGTCGAGCTTAGATGGAAACTTCTATAATTGGTCCTAAACATAAAAGTGTAAAGTCATTTATAATCTGCAAATGGGCTATTAAGAAACGCTTTTTCCTGCACTTTTGTAAGAAAAAGCACACTAAACATCCACACATAATTAAGTTTGAAACGAATTATAAGCGCCGTTCCTGAAAACGAGCTTGAGTCCCAAAGTTAAACAACTTAAGTACTGTGGTGTAGAAATATCTTTATCATAATATTTCTTTACTTAGTGAAGGGTTCAAATAATTAGAGAGAATCTAAAAACGGTTCTTCAGTGTTTTTAAAAACAATAATCTAATTATTGATTTGTTTTTTTTTTCTCTATTGATTTCCCAAACAAAAGCACTTATGTGCTTCTTTCTCTTGGTTCAATGGACCCAATTAAAAGTGAAGCGGCAGCCAAAAGGTTAAGAATCGAAAGCAAAGCAACGGTGCTCGATAAATACAATTAGCATAATCATAAAGCTTTGTGTTAGCTAAGAGGTATTTACACTCGTAATCTATGTAGATTGGATGCATCTGCTTTTACTAGAGTGGACATGTTTTTGGAGACATTCGTGATTTACGTTTTACTAGCAGTGTGTAAAAAAATAAACATCTTGACATGGTTACACAGCACAAGACTTCTTTTATTTTTAGTTTTGACACCAAAAAGCTCATAGAGTTTTATCGATAAGCAATCATACTTAAACATACTTATTTACTTAGCACACCAGACCATTTATTTGTTAAAAATTACACCTTATGACAAACAAATAAGATGCTACAGTGCCACAGTGTATACCTAATTGAAATAAAAATTAATTAATTAACTAAGCTCAGTATTTAATTGCCCATTCTCAATGTTACCACCCGATACCTATGGTAAATTTATGTATAATATTGAATAAATGAATACCCAAAGATCAACAAAAGTGTCCGCAAAGTGATTTGTGGTCACCCTACCAGCTAAGCCAGCGGAATGTATTCCCACGTGTAGTGACGGCTTAACACAAAATATGTCATTATGTTAATTGCAAGCACAGTAGTGTATACTATAGTAGGAAACCGGTCACTCGTCAGTTCTCACGGCTAAAGAGTGTTTATCAAATCCAATGCCTATAGACAAATTTCACAGGTGCTGACATAAAATTAAATATTTCGACTGAACTCCTAAGGTGCATTTATATTTATGACACTTACACCCGTAATCCGGCGTTTACATATTAAAAGTTCTAATCAACCGTGAAGCCGCTGTTCGATATTTGACTAAATTGACGATATTTCAGTAGGTTCGTTCTTAATTCAGGTTGTACGAGGGGCGGCTGAAAAGTTTTGAGCCTAAGGTATTAAAAATGCCGATAGAAAAGTATAAAAAATATATTTTTCTATTTAATCTTCCTCTACTACAACGCACTTCTTACATTTGTGTAAAAGAGCTTTTATCCCACTGAAAAAAAATTCGCAAACTTTGCCTTCGACATGATCCTCTAACGACGCCTTCATTTCTTTGTCACTCAAAAATCTTCGTTCCTGGAGGTCCTTTTTCCAAATTGAGAATTAGAAAAAAAAGCTAAGGATTTGGACTAAACTGTGTGGTAGGTGATTAATTTCTTGAAATCCAGTTTTACCCGGGGCCAGCCTTGCAACATGCGCGGTGTGCACGGGCGCATTGTCTGGCAATAACAGATTTTATTTCGCCAGTTTACCTCTTATTATTTCGACAACCACTTGACGCACTCTTATCAACAGTACAGTAAAATAATCCCCGTTTATTGTAGTTTTTTTTAAGTAGGTAGTCAATGAATAAAATTCCTCCACAATCCCAAAAATAGTGGCTATGAGCTTGGGTGTCGATCGCTCCACTTTGAATTTCCGCGGCGGTGTTTTCCCTTTTCAATCCATTGCATTGACTCTTGTTTTGACTCTAAATCGTACTGCTGAATTTATTATTTATCAATAGTGACAATGTGAGAAAAAAAATTGTTAGGATTATGGCCAAAGATGTCCTAAAACTCCTGCGAAGTTGTGACTCGACGCTGTTTGTCGAGTGGCGTGAGCATTTTTGACACCCATCGCGCACACCTCTTTTTCATGTGCAAATGAGTATGAAAAATATTGCCGATACGTTCCTTGCTAATTCCTATGGCTTCAGCTATCTGTCACAGCTTAATTCGCGGATCTCTAGAGCAAGATTCTTTAACTTTTCATTATTTTATTCGTTAATGGCGAAATCTGGCCGCCCTGACTTGCGGTCATCTTTTAGCGACTCCCTGTCATGATCGAATTATCGGATTCAATCTTTCATGGTGGCAAATGAAGGCCCAGACTCCCCATAAACTGTTGACATCTCTTCAAATATTATCGTCAGCGTTTTGTTCTTCTTTGTGAGGCATTTTATGACAACAGTGTACTTCAATTTCGTACATTGCGCGGATGACCGAGACATGATTATGTTTACGGATTAATTACTAAAAGCGTGATGGTGCTAATAAAATGAAACTTTGTACATATACTAAGGAGGTTATTGGCAAATTAATAAAATTTAGTGCGAGTCAATAATAACACTTGAAGATACTTAGGCTCAAAACTTTTCAGCCGCCCCTCGTATGAGTCCTATGGTGACACGAAAAACGCCCTGTCACGCCTGCAATGTCGTATCCAGCCTTGTAAATTGTCAGTAGGTATGTATGTTTTATAACGCTTATTGCTACCCACTTGAGAAGTAAAGACTCTATTTTTACCCCCTAATTTCGCGTCTACGAGTTAGTTACATTTGCACCGAGATGTGGTGTAAAAGCGAAATAAAACTGTATTGGGGATAATAAAATTGAAATCAACAGGAGAGCTTTTGAGACTTGATTAAAAGTCAGTTGAATTAAGGGGGTAATCCGAGAACTAGAAACTAAACTAAAAGCATTCAGTGTTCGTTATGCTATAACAGCAAAAGTACTTTGATACAATAATTTAAATGCGATAATGTCCGTTATTGTATAAATAAGTAACACATAACAATACACTGACGAATCTCTAAGTTTTTGTCAACGTTTTCAGTAAATACAGAAAACTGCGTCATGTTTTTTTCTCTTAGAAGCTTATGTAGCGTTACTGTATCTATTTCTATTATGTGCATTATCTAAATTACTCAAAAGTATGTCCCTACTCGGTAATATCCACGCATTTAGAATCACATATAACTTGTCATCGCTGGAATAAATAAGGTTGATTAAGCTACTGAATCGTGGATTAAAAATGTAGTTGTGAAAAATTATTATGGAATTTTCCATAGTTAATTCTATCAAACCACAGCTACTTTTACGTTTGTAGTCTCCACTATTTGTTATCACTTAGCCATACCTTACTATCATCTAAGTATAATTAATTATTAACATTTCTAAATGTCTATAATATTTGCTCAGTTTTAGGATATCCAAATGATGTCCTTGAGTGAAATAAGTAATTTTTGAATTCACAAAAGATAAAGAAAAACAGACAAAACACATTACGTGTTTTTAAATGCACTTTGAAGCATTTAAATATTTATAAAATATCCAAAACACTTAAGGTTTTTTCATTCAAGTAATTTCTTTAAAACGACTGGAAAATTGTCACCGCCGTTCCGATTCCAGTCTTTTATGGGTCATTAGAATACCCTAACGCAAAGCGAATGCCGATTATCAATGATAATATATCGATATGTCTTTTTAATTCCTATTGATCGTATCGAGTTAAAGAAAAAATGTTGTTCGTTAAATTCTATTGAGTTTCGATTAGAGACGTTACGGTTGTCGGTAAATTGTGAAATAATATGAATTTCTGCTTTTTATGGGTCTCCCACTCTTTATAATATAGTTATGTCGCCCGATTTTATTGTTTTTTGATCAGTCAATGATTACCATAAAATTTATCGATATCAATAAAATCGATTCTTTTTACGATCGAATGTGATTTTGGAGATTGGAGTGATACACTTTACTATGATCTAGTTTCTAACCCTGACTTCTCCCACGCATGTTTTGGTTTGTCGTGGATAGAGTTCTTCGTAGATTTTTTATTTTTGCATGGATTCTAAATTCTGTAATGAAACTTGATGGATTTTTTTAATGCGGTCATCACCAATTCCACATGAATAGGATTTCTTATGACTTTGAACTAAATTAAACTATTTTTCTTCCTTTCTTTTTAGAACTACTAAGGCTAAGTTCATTTAATATTTAGTTCATTACACGCATATTTTATAACTTGTACTGTTCGCTAGTACCTATTGTCATGATTTTTAGAAAATATTGTTATTATTTTAGTGAATTTAAAAAAATGTTACGATTTTAGTATATATTTTAAAGTTAAAAAGTGGCAACACACTTCAATCTTGTTTGGCAAGGAAGTGGTAATGTGGAGGGGATAGAGAGGCTTGTTGTAGGCCTAGGGCTCACTCAGAATCATTACTCTGTTAGCTTCGATAGAACTCAGACCACTTGACGAATCTATGTCCGATAGCGGTTATAATAATTATTTTGAGTTGAATATTGAGTAATTGAAGTGTAAGTGTGTAACTGGAAATATGCTCGAGTTTGGCTGGAATAAAGTGGTTTCTTTTTATCTCAGAAGTGGGATAAGAACAGAACAAAAGGTATGTAACGCTAATTTCTTTTTTTTCTACGTTTGAAAATTATGAAACTATCTGATCAATTTTTTTTTATTATTATTATTATAACATTTGGCCAATTTTCAAAGTAAATTAACAGTAATTACTGTGTTATTCACTTTGCTAAGGATATTCTTTAGTTGTGCAGAAATGAAATTGCTCAAACGGCCAGGGTATCGGACACATAATACTTATGGTCCAGATTCCTTTTGCCTTAAGCTTACAACGAAAGTACGCATTTTTTTAAAAGTAATTTCTACTGCATGGTGGCAATTTTAAATTAACTTGGTAATGTAATTGATTTAATGGTTTGATTTACGCGTTTAGATGCTGACAAATTTTGTTCTCTCCGTAAAATATAGATTAACTTTCCACAAAGTTTGAATTACCAATGATTTACAATTGAAATAACAAAGTTAAAGTGTTTTTTTTTTTATTTGAATGGTCTACGTATGCTTAGGTTTAGTATACTGATATCAATTGAAATTATTGCTAGATTGAGTGGGCTATGTATGTTCACTGGACTAGTTAGGGGGCAGTGTATGTTTGGTCACTGGATTTTTGAGTGGGTATGTTTCCCGCTGGATTTTTTGAGTGGGTATGTTTCCCGCTGGATTTTTGAGTGGGTATGTTTCCCGCTGGATTTATGAGTGGGTATGTTTCCCGCTGGATTTTTGAGTGGGTATGTTTCCCGCTGGATTTATGAGTGACCTGCATACATTTGTCGGATATTTTGAGTAAGCTAGGTTTGCTTACTGGATAAAGCTATAATGTTTGTTAATTAAATAGGCTATTTTACTAGATCAAATGAAATACCAATATTTTCAAGATTTTATTTAATAGAAAAGCTACATACAATAATAAAATAGTTTTAGATTGATCATGCCATTTTACATACAGTCTGGAACGGTTTATTTCGGTGAATTATTATAAATTACAGAAACAAATGACTTCTGATGACGAACACGGTACACTACGGGGAACGCCGCCTGGTTTGCTTCCGAAGCGGCGTGGACGAGTAAAGAAGTCTAAGCGGAGAAGGAGTCCTTCTTCTTCCACGTCGAGCAGCGAACCTGTACCTAGGAAGTCGCTTCTAGCGAGCTTAGTAGTGAATCTGAATAACCATTCAATTAATTTAAAAGTTAAAAGTGGAAAATAATATTTTTAAATTATAAAGCAGTATAAAATTTATAAAAAAAATGTGCATGCCAAGTGTATTTAAATATTGATATTATATTTTCATCTTATTGATTTATGAAATATTGTATGTATTGATATAATATTATGTTAAAACTCTATTGATTGAATTAATGTATATTGATAATAATATATTTACGCTATATTGATTTAGAAAATGTATAATGAACTTAATCAGTAGCTAATCTAATAAATGTACCTAAGCGAATGTCATGATTTAACATTATCAAAATGTGTACTAAATTACAATTTACATAATTAAGTTCATGAGATTTAACTATGTATAATTTTTATACCACTAAGGAATTTATGTACCAGTATTTATTTCATTTATTTAATCAGATCCACTAACTATGTTTAGTTATTTTCATTTTTCTTAAATAAGTGTGCGTCGGGAGACAGCACAGTATCGGATGGCCGAATGTCATGATTTTTAGAAAATATTGTTATTATTTTAGTGAATTTAAAAAAATGTTACGATTTTAGTATATATTTTAAAGTTAAAAAGTGGCAACACACTTCAATCTTGTTTGGCAAGGAAGTGGTAATGTGGAGGGGATAGAGAGGCTTGTTGTAGGCCTAGGGCTCACTCAGAATCATTACTCTGTTAGCTTCGATAGAACTCAGACCACTTGACGAATCTATGTCCGATAGCGGTTATAATAATTATTTTGAGTTGAATATTGAGTAATTGAAGTGTAAGTGTGTAAGTGGAAATATACTCGAGTTTGGCTGGAATAACGTGTTTTCTTTTTACTATTATGTAATAAATAGAAGTCTATTGAGCAGAATCATGATAAAACGTATCCTTTACAAAAGTTTATTACAATTTCAATTACTGTTGACAGCCTTCTACGAATATGCAATATCCAATCACAATGGACGCATCAGCAATCAAACATCATCCTTATTGTCGTGTCCAGTCCTTTATAAGAGTTCGCACTATAATATCTCTAATGCTCAAATTCCTAAGTCCTTTAACACTTTCTTTATGGAAATATCGCCATAAATATTAACTAAGTTACCAATGCAGTTACTCAAAATACCATTTGTCTTTAAAAGCTTCAAATAGAGATCAATATCGTTTGATATTAGTTATGTAAAGCCTTTCAAACGTTGTAGTTAGACTAATACAGCGACCGGCAGATACCCTTTGTCCACTCTAGGATTGAACGATGCACAATCATAAAGTTGAATCGATTCTCACGTTTCCCAAGAATCGATATTGAAATCGGCGACTACTGAAAGACCGTGTGAATGGGACAAAATAACGTTTAGTATGAAGTTATGAACGAACACTTATTGAGTTCTTTTCTGATGTTATTTTAGACCAGACTTATTATTACTTACTTTATGATGATTTAAAATTGATGGACAGCAAGTAAGGCTAATGGAGCAGCAAGATTTTGGAGTGGAGAAAACGCAGCGTGAGACGTTCACCCACAAGATAGACTGATTACCTTATAAAGGTAGCAGGAAGGCGCTGAATGCAGGCCGCTGCCAAGCGGACAATGTAGAAATCATTGGGGTAGGCCTATGTTAGCAATGGACGTCCTGTGGCTGAATTTAGGACCATTAGCGAAATTGTTTTGATAGACAGCTTTAAAATAAGTTAAATCATTGATAAATTGAGCATTACCTTATTTTTGATAGTTGCATAATTTGTTAGTATTAATAAATAGATATTTTTGAAGGACAAAATATACTACCTGCTTAAATTAGTTCGTAGTAGTCGAGTTATACAGTCAGCTGAGAAAAGGAAGTACCTATCGTTTTTGATTGTATCTCTATCAACCTACCTATCAGGATGGTTGAACTAGGAATTTAAAAGATTTGCTCTCTTATTACTTGCAGTTTGTTTTTGTCCATCTGTATCTTTCTCGATTTCTAATAGAAGGAAGCAAACGTATAAAACTGGAAAGTGTTGCCAGTTTAAACATAAACGTGGAATACAATTCCTTTATCAAACCGAAGCGTTCGGGGCATATCGAGGCTGAATATATCGGCACGGACGACGGCACATCAAGCTTGACACTGTGTCATCTTACTCAGTTGTAATAGGGGTGATTTTGCTGCAAAAATGTGTAGTTTAATGTGCTATAAGGTACAAATTATTCTGCTGATAATGTATTCAATTCCGGGCGAGGCGATGGCATCGTTCACGCGCGCTTCGGCTGTTGGCGACGTTTGGGCTCTTACTATGAGTTTGAATGGGCTTTTACCCAAAAAACTGATTTAGAAAAATTTACTTGAAAAAACCACTTCGATGGGTGCCTGGAATAAAGCCGCAATCGACAAAACACAATTTTACAGGAGAAGAGATTTAGTGAAATTTTTGAATAATAACTAAACTACGAGGCGTATCCAAATGGTTTGTATATCAAACGATGCGTTATTTTTTCTGGAGTAACATATTATGTGCATAAGGTTATAGTGCTTAGAATATACCTTAAAAAAGGTAGAAATACATATTGCCGCTTCATACTTTGAAAGTCGGTTCCGTAAGAGTCCATTGTGGTTTTATTCCGGTAAAAAGTGCAAAAGTAATCATACAGCAATAGTGCATTGCAGCGTTGTGCGCTGATCTGAAGGATGTATGGCGAATACAGTAATAGCGGTTTGCTTGAATTTAATGATCGACTTGGAAAATGTACTGGTGAATGCTGTGTACATTATATGTTCATATGGTCCGTATCGAAATGAGTACAAAGTTGAATATCTAGAGTGTTTCGTTAATATCTTTATATAAAGTAGTGGAATTCATTAGTACATAATGATAATATTATAATATTACACGCTTTTGCCCGCGGCTTTTCCGTAGTTTAGAAGTTATCAATAATTTTGTAACTTTTTTCAATTTCATGACCTAGTAGGCTTTAAAAAAACTTATCTTTATTTCGGGTTGACTTATCTCAGATTTCTTTATTTTGACAATATCGCTATTAATTGCAAATGTTTGAAAAAAATATTCACCTTCCTATCTTTGATGCAAGATTCAAAATTTTTGCTAGAAACATAAAAAAAATGCTTTTAGCAGAACATTCTCAAAATTTCAACTTAAATGTTTAAATAATAAAAAATGAGAACTTTCATAGGTCTAAAATAATTTTAAAAACTGCGCAGTTTTCTGGACATTCATAATAATACAAAAAAAACATGTACTTAATAGGCCACTATTTTTGTAATCGCTCCACTAAAGTGGTAAGTCGCTAAATGTTTTTGACTTTCTTAAAGTGAATTAATATGGGCAATCTTCTAAGTTTACATTACGTAGAACAGATTTAGAGACAATAACTGAACAGAACATGTTTTTATTCTCAGCAAGGAAGCTTTTGCCCTTTATCACACCTGGTGGAAACTGTGATCAGGCTCAAGGTAGAAGGAAACTTCAACTACAGAGAAACTATGGCTTCCTACCTCCAATGCCGAAACATATTGTTATTATAAATAAGCTTTAATGAACGTAAACCAAATATCCCTCCTTCTTCTCTTCCTAAGTCCCCTTTATCTTCCTAAGTCTGTCGCCATAACAATAATGTTGACAGCATTACTGTGTTCCAGTCCAGCAGTTGTCAGGTAGGTACACAGCATTGCTTAATGTAAATCCAATCAACATACTTTTATTGCATAGAAGAACACCATGAAGTATTATTACTTAAGAAAGTTTAAAGAAATTGTACAAGTAGGTAATGTTTATTGTGACTTGGTACACATAGTTTGTTTCGGGGAACAAAGCCGCAATGGCCGTTACTTGTAGAAGTTTGAAATAAAATTTTTAACATTGAACATGCCACGATTATTCTCGTAAACAAATTTCCGGGAATAACGATTCAATATCCATAGTGCTTTTGGTAAATCAGCCAGTTTCAAAGATAAAATTCTGAAAAAAAATCACAAGGTGTATAGGGACCCCCAGATTACGAAAATCGCTTAATCGGAAAACTGCTGCTATGGCTATTGCGGCTTTATTCCAGGCACCCATCGACTTTTATAATTGTCAAACTAACATTTCTCGTTTCAGCCAAATGACGTCCACAGCTGGACATAAGCCTCCGGGGCCAAGTATTTCCATAATGACCGGTCCTGCGCTGTCCGCATCCAGGTACTTTCCACTAACTACAAAGTAACTTTTACCGGAGTGAATTTGGGTCTGTTACAGTAATATGCCTAAACTTTCCCATGAATCTATTCATTCTATCCATTGGTGAAAACCGCATGAAAATTCAGTAATTATAGACTATCTTGAAATGACAGACAAAGTGAGGTGGAGGACTTAGTTTTTATAATGTGTCATGATGCAACATAGTTGATTAGTTACACACAATTTTGTAAGTTTCATACTTTAAAAGCAATTTGTCACGAAAGATGTGCCGAATTTACGCATATAAGTATTTTCCTGTGCCAAGTCACTGTGTTTATCGACAATACCCTTCTTAGGCTGGGTTGCACCATCTTACTTTAACGTTGACAAACGTCAAAAATCTGTCAAAATCCATACAAAAAGCACCACCGGTTATCTTCAAAGTTACGGTCAAAGTTAGGTGGTGCAACTCAGCCTTAAAAATAATTTACGTATTGCAAAAGACTGTACTTTGCGTAGCAAAGTACCTCAACATCTCGACCAAACTCATTCTAAAGTACCAAATTTAAATCGATTCGAAAACAAATAGTAAAATCGAGAATCGCACTCGATATTCCGAATATTCGTCCGATGGTATCGTCCCACGACGTCGCAAGCCGTGTTTTGAACCGAATGTCAAAGGCGATAAATATCGATTTCTTTGTTGGACCGCGACATTTTTGCGATTTTTGCTTAATTGGTCAAATATTTAAGATGTTTGTTTCCAATGTACTTAGTTTATGTTTATAGCCACGAGAGTGTACACGGTTAGTGGATTAATTTGAAGATTTTTTAATTTGGATTATTGAGTTGATTTACAAATGAATTAGTTTGGTAGAAGGTACTAACGTCTTTTTAAATTGGTATTACAAGAAGATGTAGAGTTGTCTTTAAAACAGTTTTCAACGCATTTTTAGTCACAGTACCGTGTAGAAAGAAAAAATGATATTTGGTGATGAGTTTTTAAGCTAATTATTTAAAAGTGTGCAAGATATTAAGGTTGTAACTCCGTCACAAAAATGCTGCTAGATGGATTTTGATGAACTTTTATAATGTAGGAATCATTTTTCCATCAGAATACATGGCTATAATATGCGGCTACTCTTTATACATAGATATCAACACGTCGCGTCACGTCGCGGGAACCAGCTAGTAATAAATATTAACTATATCTAAGCCCTCAAAACATCAAAAAACTAGTAGCGTTTTCATTACAACCATAGTAATTCATGCTATTAACTCTGATAAACAAATACCGACCACACAACTCGCTCGAACGTAATCCCAATAATATGCGCATGATTGCCGGACGCACGTGATCCAAACAGACAACACTATTGTCCGGTGTATGGAAAGTGTACGCGACTGAATTACGCGGGAAACTGCGGGGTAGTAAGGATTTTGTGGATATGACAACAGAAGATAGTTATAGTTTCTTATAGATGGGCCTTGGATTGACCTTGGCTTTGCATTCCTTAGGGTCCTTTCCTATGAAAATCCTGTTTTGCGGGATCCAGTAATATAGGATCCTTCAAAAGTGGACTTTCGTGTGAACACACAAGTGTGTTTGAAATTCGAATTCCAAATTCAAATGAATCGCTTTCTTGCTAGACACTGCAAACGAGATGTATCTTAACTTACGCCCGTATTCACAAACGATGCTTGCTTAAGTGAAGCAGCAAATCGAACGCACAGCGTTGAATAGATTTTTATTTATTTTTTATTTTATTTATTTGGGAAATCAAAGGCGTTACATTACTGGTAATATTATACATTAGTATTGAATAAAACTTACAGCTAATTACAGATTTCCACATATCTCTGTGATTGATTCGTGTGTCACACTGTGCGTTCACGCGCACTGTGAGACCACATAGTAATGTTTGTGAATACGGGCGTTGTACTATAAACGGGACCCTGCAAAAAGGGATGTCTCCGTAGGAAAGAGATGTCTCCATACGGGGGATGGATCCGGCAGAGAAGCTATTGTCATTCTTCCCGTAGACGTCGTAAGAGACTCAAGGACAAATAAGTGAACATCAGGCCTTCCTATGTCCTAACCCGTTTGGCCACGATGGAGAATACATTCTTTCATTTGTATCTGATAAATTAGAGGGTTGTTCTCCTGCAGTAGGGACTTTGACCTGATGATGATGAGGATGGCGACACATCAACCTACTGCAAACAACTGTAATATTTATTGTGATCGATTGATCTATTGCCTAAAGCATAGGGATTGCAATAAGTAACAGAAGTTTGCATTTCAAAGGTGCTTTAGACTTCATAAATAAAGCAAAAGGGCACCCAGCCCACTTAATAAAACTGTTATCATGCCAATAGCTTTCAGCACTATAGTCATCAATAACCAATAATCGCTTTTAGCTCTAAACACTAGGATTAAGTATGTCCACACAATCCCAATGATTTGTGAGTCCGTAATGATTAGCAATCACAGCCGGTGCTCCCGATGTTACGGGTTCGGTACCCGATCGTTTGAACAACAAATCTTTCAATTTTATATACAACCAATAATTTCCACGGTCGGTTTCTTGATTAAGGCTTTTGCCTTATTTGATTTGATATTATTTGAAGGATCAGAAATAGATGAGTTGTGGGATAAGAATTTAAAGAGGGTTTTAGTATTACCAGGGCTTTTGTAATCAGATAATAATATTGCAGTTTCATTCATATACAACGTTAATTAAAATTGTGGTTTAGATATTAGTGTTTACGTTTCTTGAAGAGACCCGTCTTGTGACCCAGGTCGTATTTGTCCGAAAGATAACACATTGTGAATACATCAAGCTTACCTAATTAAGCGTGTTCTTCTGATTAAATTCGTTGCGGGTCCAATGACAGTTTAACTTTCCCCCGGGACAAACTTGACCTTCACTGGGTGGGTTTTTATTGGCAGTCAAGGTGTAGATCCTGGCTATATAGGAGTTGCAGCGGTGGCGAAAGTGAAGTAGGAATAGTCCCGTTTTTTAACTAATAAAGTTAAGAACAAAATACCTGCTTGGAGCCACCAAAATTTTCTTCTTATGTCTCATATTGATAACAAAATTTTATCGTCATCAAAATGAAAGAAGGGCAAATTAAGCAAAGCCAGTATTTCTAGTTCGTATGCAAATACTGAAACTGGAACAATGAAGGGATTTATAGCTTCATCTCACTCAGCAATTTACACCAGTTCAAAGACTAGTCTTGTCCGGTGAAAGACAGTAGCACAACATAGTCGAGATAGACAGACGGTAAGCTCACTGTAAGTTCTGGTTGATATTGTACTTTTTACTACCAGTAAAGAGACTATTCAGCCCCTAATGTGGCTGGCATAGTACTGGTAGTAGCTGGATGCGAAAACTAAATTACAGGATAAAAAGGTGCATATTGGAGGAGGCAGATCCAACAGTGGACTCTATAACAGTCATGATGATGATGAAAACGAACCTGCAGTACCTACTCATTGTACTACTTGACCTTCACTGGTTGGGTTTTTATTGGCGGTCGAGCCTGGCTACACAGGAGTTGCAGTGCGGCAACGATGGGAATGAGAGGTGGTAATAGTCCCGTACCTATCCCGTGCAAAGTTTATTTATGCATCTAGTGAGTACCTCTTTTGTAATTGTAAAGTGGACAGAACGTCAACGTAAATAGCATGGCATCTTATCGTAATTGTTATAGGGGCGATTTTGCAACAAAAATGTCAACTGTAACGTCTCTTCCAAGACTGTTCAGAAATCGAAATGTTGCGTAGATTTTATACATTTTTAGACCTCTAAGTTACAACCAAGACTCGTAACACTATATCTAGAATACTAGATGTCAAAGCAGTATTTCTCTCTTTCCTTCTTTCAGTAGTGGTTCTTGGAACAAGTCTACCGTCCCTCTCTACCATGCGCAGCAATGTTAATGAATCCGCCGGCGCCTGCGCTGGACAGGACACCCTATGATTGTAAAGAAAGCGTACAAGAAAATAGCTGGATAATCATCTGTACTACCTATAGTTACGTATTACGGTAAGTACATACTACCTTGTAACGTGCTCTGTGTAGTTTGTTTTGTTCTAATGATGACATTAGAATCATCAAATTTTTTGTTCAAATATTGTTAAGTTAGTCAGACTACCTACTTATTGTTAAATTAATTATAAATATCCTTATAATTATTTTAACAATAAGTATAATAGTCTTATAGCCCTTCAAGTACCTGCGAATCAAAACACAATAGGGTTCCACGAGTTAAATGCAATGTTTTCCTTTTAATTTTGCATACTACCTAAATCAAAGGTTTAAGATTTTTTAACTTTCGCGTTCCATTTCAATTAAAATAGACACGCGTTGAGCCTCATGTTTCTCTATTTTAATTTTTCTAAATAAAATTACTATTTCCTGTTATTATTTCCCAGTCCAAAATACCAATTTTGAAGATTAAAAGTGTGATTATTGTTTAATATTCCTTCTCGATTCTCATCCACAAAATGCACTTGCATCTTACGAAATTACAGCCAAAACCGATACTAACCTGCCTTCCAAATCGGCACGAGTGATTGTAATATGCGTAAACCTTCCAAATATGGTCAGAAAGGTCTCTCATCCATTCCTAGCAAATAAAATACACAATTCGTTTAAATTGCAGTACCCAACCAGGTTTCTTACGGAATGGAGCAGGTCGCAGTGTCCATTGACAATCTAATTGCCGTCGGTTATATTGCTGGAGCTAGAAAAACCACCGGCTTGTTTTAGAGCTGTGTGGTAATGGACAGCATTTATTAAAGGATAAGGCTGCGAATGAAATGAAGACAAATGTAGACTCAAAACTGTGAATGCGAAAAAAGACAAAGAATATGGATTTAAGATAATCTTATGCCAACCTCCCGGATAGCTGCCTAATCTGGTGATTTGGAATACCGAATAATACGTGTGTACCTATCGGACATGTGGTTCGAATCCACCTGATGTAAATTATTAGTTTAGAGCACAATTAATATTTTATTTTAGGGGTCACTGTCATTAATTTGTATTATTTTTAAGTGAGATGACAGAAAGTCATATAAAAATAATAAAATGCTTTTTTTTGAGAGGAGACATAATCCTTTTTTTAATCGATAGTACGTGACAGCTATGGGTTACAATAATAAATATTATTACAAAACAATAACTCCAACGAAGTGAGTTAAAACAGATGAGAAGAACAATGACTATGTTAAAGACAATGAATATCATTATAATACGGGTTATACTTTCCTAACATGCCATTTGAATATTCCTGTCAAGTTCTAGGATTCACTAGTAACGAATAATGAAAACGTGTTCCTGGTATCTAATAGTAACATTTCCATCCCAGGCCTCATTATCTTCACCGTTGGAGATCATTTGTCGAATGACAGATATCGATCTACATTTGTAACTATGGTATCATTAATGGACGTTTACAGGTAGCAGGCTTCGCGTGGAATGCGTGTAACTTATATTGATTCTCGAAAGAACAGTATTAATAAGTATTCAGAAGTGGTGGTAGTAAGGTTTTGACTGTTAACACATTGATGGACAGTAACGTTCATAAGTGCCACTTGTGGTCTAAACTGAATAAATACTTTTGATTTGATTTGATTTGATAACGTCCACGGGCGTTCAGGCGATACGACAGATCGCCTATTAGACGTCATAGTTTTTACTAGTTTTACATTGACACTACGGCCATCCATAGGCAATGTATGTGAATTAGTGGTGTCATTTGGGAAGTAATTCTTAACTTGTACTGTCCACCAAAGTGGTAAGAAACCAATGAGCACAGACAAAGGAAATTTTGGTTGATTGAATATCTTTAACTGGCTAGTGAGTGCCAGATGCTGAGCATGCCTTATCCAGGGTAGGACAGACATTCATATCTAGTTAGGGTGTGGTCACTTTGAGATCTAGATTCGGATGCTCTGTCTCTATACGTTTTCATAAAACTATCAGACATCTTGCACACAAAAACAACAATGTGGAAATATCTTGGAAATCTAGTAAAGTTATTTGATAGAAATTTCAAATATTTGAACCAATTATATTTATGTATGTTTTTGTCAAAAATACAATTAGCAACTCTATATAGATCCCCGCACAATGTCCACAAGCGATTATTGTCCACCGGACAACCGACAAATAAACAGGATCGTGTTGTTACATCATTTATTACGCTAGAAATATACCCTCACGCATTGTGCAACTTGTTGGAAGCCTGTTCCTAACGTTTGCAATTATCATTCATGAATTGCAATCGGTGATAAGTATTTTAGGTATTGGTAGGGTGAGATAAACGGTTTGTTGCGCAATATTGAGAAAAAAATCATTACCTAACCTACATAACAATCAATCATTAAATAAAAAACAATTTAGCATTTTCTTTATGCAATATTTCAGTATTTTTTAGACCGATAGAAAGTTATAAAATAGAGTCTCCTTTCTCTCTTAAAAACTGCAGTTAGTTTTTAAATTTTAATTCAATTAATTATTTGTAAATTGTAAATTTATTTATTTATTCATTTGCATTAACATATTCAGCACATACAGATATACATGCATTCATACATTGACCCTGTGAGGGTGTAGCAAAGTCACAATCATTTAATACTTAGTTAACATCTAACATTAACAATTATGTCTAATAATGTCGATTAAATTTACCATTAGTGAAAACTGTGGCTCTTACAGTTGCGTAGTTTTAAACAGGTATGATTTAAAAAAAAATGATGTGTTAGCGACTAATATCTTGCAATCCTTTCTTAATTCTTTGTAACGGTGTGATTTACCAACACAATACCATAACTTGATCTAAAAAAACCATCAAAGCATACTCGCTAACAGAGTTTATGCTTGTTTTAACAGCTCTATGTATTTACTGCCTCTTACAACTGTCATACTAACTGCACTTCAAACTGAACATTGTAGTACCTTAATGTACTTGTAGTAAGGTTAATTTTTAAACAAAAATGTACAGTCTAATACTTTAGTTACCAGCAGGATACTTGCTACTGTAGCTTTGTACTGATAATCTTGTGTCGTGTTGCGAACCTAATGTATGGAGATTGGCCTCAACAATAACTCATTGTAGGTAAAATAGAACGTGGAATACGAATAATATGTTACGTAAGATCGGCTTAGCTGATTTAGAGCGAACAAGTAATAAGTAATGTCAAAAGTGGAAGATGTAACCTAAAATGACATGCTTGCTTCTGGTTTGTTTACAGTGTATTTTAAGGACTAGTTATGGGTGAATAATTATTTTTTTCTTGTAATGTTTTAATTGAGTAAGTTAGTGACAGAGGTAAAGTTTTTAAATTAAATTTGTAACACCTTTGGGATAGATAACGATTTCTTTTTCTTCTTTTAAAGATGCTGAGTATGTACCTAATAACTTTAAAACTTGGTATCAATTTTATGAGCCTAATACTTGGTTTCTACCTAACCAATTGTTTAGCAATAATATTGTGGCCAAATTATTTCAAAACCGTTGTCATCATCAGCCTACCTAATTCCACTGCTGGGATATCATGAATGAAACCTGCTCTTTACTTATTTATCCCAACTGCGCCAGGAGGAGGGTTATTATTAAACTTAAGTTTTTCTTTAGAAATTAAATATTTCTGGGTCTGGGTGTTACTATGTATAATATGTATGTATTTAAAAAAAAAAAAAAGTATATAAGTAGTATATCCGTTAATCTAGCACCCATAACACAAGCATATTAATTGCTTACTTTGGGGCTAGATGGCGCTGTGTGAGATTGTCCAAAGATATTTATTCTATCTTTTTTTAAGACAATGTTAAATCAGCTAAAAAAGAGTCAACGCCAATACTTTTGGTACAAGTTGTTTATCGCCATTCATATCATTATCATCTACAATTATGTTTTAATGTCGATCAGTCATTCAGGTCTTGTCTTTATAAGTACAAACTGCGATTCCTTGTCCATAAGTAGCGGGTATAAGCAGGTACCAACAAACCGAGCTGAATTCTTGGCTCTTGGGTCGTTGTGATAGGGTTTATTTTGCAGCGAAAATCTGATGTGCAGACTGTACATAACAGGGCACTTATGTGCTAAGCGAGCGTCCGCGCACGCCGGTTAATACATACATAATAAGTGTGATTACCTAAGACGGCCCGGGGCAGCGGTAGCCGAGATGTGCCAATCTTTTCCTTGTTGATGCTGGGTTTATATGTCGCGGAAAATCAATTAAATTAGTTAAATAATAATATAAATTAAATAAAATAATAATATAAGTTTCATTGTCTGGTTTTGGACCAGACGCACTACGGAAGAAAAGCTAAAGAAACTGATGTTCTACTAAAATACAGACGTCTCTCACTCAATGGACCGATAGCCGAAGAAGCTGCTGTTCTGTTATAGCACAGGAGTCAGGCGCCTCCCACTCTATGGACCGATGATTCAACAATTACTAATAACTGATATTCTGTATCAGTTCAGTATTTAACTAAATTATTTTATTTTACAAAATAAATGGGCACTAACCTGGCTTTACTCGAGCAGTATTTCACACTTCACACTTTATATCACACTAAACACTTCACAAACTTTACCTCAACACGTCTGTTCACTGTGGAGGTTGGATAGAGACTGACTGTTTTGTACTCGAAACGTCATAAGGTGAACGAGTGAGAGAACAGAGTGAATATATGTACTAAGTGAGTTACCGTAATCTGACGTTAGTCAAAATTACTCGCATTTTTCTTGTATAAGTATAAATTAAATTAAATTAAATAAAAAAAAATAGAGTAATTTTATACATCGCACATTTAGATAATAACAGGTACCACTCAAAATTCTTTTTTTTTACAGGAGCAACAAGTAGTTAACGCAGTTTTTTTAGCGCAGATTCCGATTTTGATTTATTTCGAGTTGTGCTACCCTTTATCTGTGTGATTTGTTTGTCCTTACATTATATTGATTTCCTATACATATTTGTCACCACGGGCCGGAAAACGTAGTTTGGACAGGCCGCCCACTAGGTAGACCGACGGTCTGGTGAAGGTCGCGGGAAGTACCTGGATGCGGACAGCGCAAGAACAGTCGTTATGGAAATTTTTAGGGGAGACCTTTGCCCAGCCGTGGACGTCATTAAGCTGAAACGATTTAGGCTTCATTTCCAGCTACTAATTTTGTTCATTAAATTATATAACTATACTTATTAAATTTTAATAATTTCTGCACATCCCCATGTAAGCCTGTCCATGCCTGCGCGTACGCAATCTACTATTAAAAGGAGTCAACGCACCCGTGTAGGTATGTGGCCGTAATAACAACGGCTACTGTTCGTAACCGCCAGGAAAAACTAGCCTAAGTGATTGTCATCTACAGTGTGAGTCACGTTAAAGTGTACATATGAAAATAGATGAAACTAGACCTATTTTTATCGACAAAAAAGAGGTCAAAAAATTTTTGAGATTTTTTTTAATTTTTTTATAGAATTTTTTTTCTTCCAATTACTTATTGTAAAGAAAACGTAATAACTTTTAAACTAAGCGGTATATCCTGATAAAATAAAAACAGTAATAATGCTAAATAACAGGCGATACTAAAAAAATACATAAAATACATAAAAAAGGCCAACAAATAATAAAAAATGATACTTTTTGAAAAAAATCTGCTTTAAAATTCGTGTTTTTTTGGTTATTTGATAAATTTCTCCAAAAAATGCCCCTATAACAGGTGGTTTTTATTACTTTGTATTATTCTCTATCGTATTATCTTTGTAAAACCAAAAATCGCATGTCTCTAACCCTATCACAACATTTGCTATGATCGTTTGAACAAAGGCCTGCCACAACATTATTCTCCGCTACAGTTAGAGACAATTTTAATTTTAACTAAAATGCTTATTTTACTTCGAAATCTTTTGTTTTTATTTGCAATCTAACTTGTCTGTATCAAAATTACAAATCTAGAGCCATTTTCAGTTTCGTTGTTAACGAAGCGTTGAATGGCGCGCCCGGAGAGGCATAGTTCAAACGATCATTGCAAACGTTGTGATAGGGATAGAGACATACGATTTTTGGTTTTACGAAGGTAATACGATAGAGAATAATACAAAGTAATAAAAACCACCGGTTATAGGGGCATTTTTTGGAGAAATTTATCAAATAACCAAAAAAACACGAATTTAAAAGCAGATTTTTTTCAAAAAGTATCATTTTTTATTATTTGTTGGCCTTTTTTGTGTATTTTATGTATGTTTTTAGTATCGCCTGTTATTTAGCATTATTACTGTTTTTATTTTATCAGGATATTCCGCTTAGTTTAAAAGTTATTACGTTTTCTTTACAATAAGTAATTGGAAGAAAAAAAATTCTATAAAAAATTAAAAAAAAAATCTCAAAAATCTTTTGACCTCTTTTTTGTCGATAAAAATAGGTCTAGTTTCATCTATTTTCATATGTACACTTTAACGTGACTCACACTGTATACAGAGCGGGTAATACCATAGACAGCCTTTTAGCGAGATAAACTATAGATTACGTTTTATCTTGTTGGGTTTGACTGTAAAGGACTCTACACACATATCCCACCGACAGTTTGGCTTGGTGTCGGCAGCTTTATTAAAAAAAAAAAAGTCGACGAAGTGTACTTTCTATGACTTTTGACAACATATCAAAAGTCGACGACTTTGTCCCTGGGTTGGCGGGTTTCGTGTGTAGACTGTATAAGAAAAGCTCGCATTGTAAGGCCGTCTAGACCACACTCAGAGAGAGCCTTTTAGTGACTTGAAATACTCGTATACAATATTAGACGAGTTAAGATTCTTGTCTTGATATAATTTTATCGATTCTAGACGACAAATGTATGGACGTTTCACACCCGTTCCGGGCAAGTATTTTAGGGTAGCTGCTAAAGCCACGATGATCCACACTTCACGATGGTCCAACGTTTTACCTATGTTAGGTAGGAGCATGCGCTGACAAACTTTCAGCTTTTATAAAATAACGTAGATCTGGCGTTCACTGGCTCTTGTTCTATCAGAACAGATGATGCATAGGTTGTATACATACATATACCCTTTAAGACTACAATGTCCAATTAAATACCGGTCTTTACATAATTATACATCGTCCTATTATTATATGGTGCATAATTGCTATAAATAAGCACATCCTGTAGCTACAATCTTTGTAATCTAAGGAGACGCCAGGAAAAACTAGAAGAAGTGAGTATGACGGATATAGAGTGGATAAAACCATAGATGTTAGAAAAAGCTCCTTCGTAGTTAGTAGATACGGTTTGTAGTCACCGATGCGGGACATACCTAATTGAATAATATGATTAGAACGAAAAAATATAGAAAATATCATCAAAGTATATTATTAAGGTCTTTTATTTGTATAAGCCTTATGAAGCTGGAAGTCTAGTGATCGATATGGATCAAACTAAGCCTTCTCTGAAATTGGCAGACCGATGCCTTAGGCGGTGGATTATGGTGATCTTTAAAAGTTGACAGATACCTAAATTATCATCATCTCAGCATAGGACGTCCACTGCTGAACATAGGCTTCCCCCAATGCTTTCCATGTTGCCCGGTTGGTAGCGGCCTGCATCCAGCGCCTTCCCGCTACCTTTGTGATGTCGTCGGTCACCTAAATTATAAATAACTTGAAAAACGCTAAGAAATTTTAATAACTATTGACAGATACCTTTCAGAGAGTGTGAAATATTACGTGTAATACTAATACTCGTAAATAATCTTGAATTTTCTGTAAGTTCACTAATCAAATTGCGGGGACGTTGTATGTGTCGCTTGTGTAAAGAATAAAAAATGAACTTACTCGGTGTTATTATTACAGATGGGTCTAGGAAAATAACAACTATGTATCCCATCTAAGCGCAAGTTTAATAAGACCGATGATAATGGCTTCTAGCCACCTGTTATTACGAAAACCTGAATTACGCGGCCGATAGTGAATAGATTGCTTTAATTCCAAACACTAGCGAAAAGTAATTACAATTTTAATAATCTTTTTGTTTAGATTGCAGCAATTATGCGCTATTGGCAATTTATTGTGGACGAGTCTATTTGGACATAAGATAGGAAGGAACAGAAAGAACAAACTATATTAACTTATCATCAGTTAAACAAAAATATCTATCTATCTAGGTATAGGGTCAGCTGAGACAATCCTCATTTGACTTTACGCCCCGTATGCGTATGACACGCTCAATTAGACCATATTCCAAAAACATGTTTTGTTCCTGGCTCATGCATCAATAAATCTGGGGATAAAAAATACTTTGTGTAATAAACAGGGAATCGACACCAGAGTTACACTTATTTAACACCAGGTGCGATTGCGGTCAAATTTCTGCGTTTTATGCAAAAAAAAGTTTTTAATAACAAGATCAAGAGTCTAACTAGACTTGAGCAAAGATTATACTTTGCTTGTACTACTACTATAAGCATTGAAAAATAATTTGTAGAAAAGTGAATCCCAAAACTCCTAGATTTTTAGTACGAAAGTCTAACCATGTCTATTCCTTATCATCTGTTTTGTTAAGTCAAGTTGTTAAAGTTTCTATTAACTTTAACAGTTGATGAATATAATATAAATTCTTTTTTTTTTTTTTTTTTTTTTTTTTTGTTTTTTTGCAATTAGACATGGTATATAAAGATGTTAGGTACAAACAGTGAGAACCATACATGTTTAGCTAAAATTATTAGCATGCAAAAGTTAAATTAGAAACACCACAATATTAGGGACGATTCTAAAGAAGAACAAAACTACAGCAAGTCAAAGAACTCTTTTAAATCGTAAAGTGTCAGTGATAGCAACCATTTACTCAAATGTTTCTTAAAATTACAAATGTTTAATGTCCTAAATTCTTTGGGTATTTTGTTATAGATTTTAATACACATGATTAAACAGCTATTTTTGTACTGCACTGTTTTTGGGGTGACCTGAAGTACCAACCTGTTTGCATCTCTACTATTTCTTGGATAGTAATCACATGCCCGTTTAAATAAGTGCTTATTCTGCATAACAAATACACATGTGTCAAATATGTAAAGAGAAGTCAGAGTTAGTAATTGCGTCTGACTAAATAGAGGACGGCAGGACGTACGCGGGGGAACACCATACATTGCTCTAAGGCATTTTTTTTGAGCAATAAATGCTCTATTGATATGAGGGCTATTGCCCCATATCAATAGTCCATACCGTAATAAAGACCCCACATAAGCATGGTAGGCCGTGATTGCCGTACCTAGATTAGTGACTGATCTGACACACTTTAAAGCATATACAAATGAATTGATACGGCTACAAATACTATCTATATGGTTTTTCCAATTAAGATCTTTGTCAATTATTATTCCCAAAAATTTAATTTGATCTACTTTATTAATGTCTATATCTTTATATTTAATGTCAAGATTAATATGTTTATATTTATTAAATTGTATATATTTTGTTTTAGTCAGATTAATTTTTAAACTATGCATGTCAAGAAATTTAATTATGTCATTAATACACTCGACATCAAATAAATCGCACCTCCCGCGACAAGCATATTGAAACGTATGCTTCCCCACTTCCCACCAATATTGGCACCATTTGAAAGCCTAGTTCTAACCTTCATTTCATTAAAGGAAAGGTTTTTACCCCAAAAATGTGTCTTTAGAAGGATCCAGAGTCAATTCTTCAAAAAATAGGTAGTTACGCTAGAGCCAACTTTTATGGCTATAAAACTGTTAAGTTGGGATTAATCGCTATCCATCTGTTAAAGAGGACACGTGAGATTATTATTTGGTTTTATAACCATAAAAATTGGTCTAATTGATCCCATAGGTGGGCCCAAAGTGAGGTATTTTTTCAAGTCACATTTGTGGTATATGTTAATCATTTATTAAGAAATTAAATGTGATTTTCTTTAAGGATATTTATTGGGCTTTCAAATAACACCAATATTGTTGGGGCACCATGATTGTGTCAGAAGAAAATCGTTAAAGTTCGCGTCGCGGAAGGTGCGGTTTATTTGATGTTGAGTATAGTTGCATTTACGTCATTCTCATGTTCTGTCACTATGTTATTTGAGGTTACTGTAATAGATATGTCATCTGCAAATGCGATACATTGATGATGTCCAGTTGCATTAAAAATGTCATTGATGTATATAATAAATAAAATTGGCCCTAATACGCTACCTTGTGGTACACCACATTGGTTATATTTATATTGTGATGAGCACGATATTATCTCATTTTTATTGTTTAATGTATCTACAACTACACATTGTTTTCTATTACTAGTATATGACATTATCCATTTCAACACGAGTCCCCGTACACCAATCATATCAAGCCTTTGTGCTAGTAGTTGATGTGATACATGATCAAATGCCTTAGACAGATCAATAAATATACCAGTTGTCAATTTTTTATTATTTATACCTGTTAAAACAGTTTCCAAAAACCTATGTATGGCCAAAGTGGTGGATTTATTTTTTTGGAATCCGTATTGATCTCTATGTAATAAATTAAACCTGTTACAGTATTCAACCAGCTGTTTGTAGAAACACTTTTCAAATATCTTAGAAAAAACTGATATGATGGCAATAGGACGATAATTATCAATTTCATCCTCGTTACCTTTTTTATGCAAAGGTTTTACAGTAGTGAGTTTAAGTTGTTCTGGAAATACGCCAGAGGAAAAAGACAAGTTAATTAGGTGAGTTAGAACAGTAATAAGTTCACTCACACAATCCTTCAGAACTTTAGTACATATTTCATCAAATCCTTCTGCTTTTGTGTTTTTTAGAGACATTACCACTGTTTTTACTTCTGTCTCCACAACAGGCCTTAGAAACATAGAGCTGTTTGTTGGTATTATTTATTTTAAATTTACTTTGGTCATAATTATTGGATTCATTTACAAATTGATCATTAAAGGCTGCAGCTATGCTATGGGGATTCGTCAGAGTCAAATTATTTACCTGTAGCTTTTTAATATGTTTAAGAGAATATTTTGTGTTATTTAATTCTTTTTTAATTAGGGTCCAAGATGCCTTACACTTATTTTCACTCTTACGCATAAAGTCAATGTTAGATATTCTTTTAGAGACATAGATACATTTTCTTAGAAGTTTTGAATAATTTGAATATTTGTTTTTATTATGTTGTGTTTTATTGTTGTAATAGTTATATCGTAGTTTCCGTTTCTTTCTGCAACTCAGTTTCAATCCATTAGTCACCCAATTGTTTTTATGTCTTTTTAATAAGTCAACGTTTATTTTAATTTTTGGAAAACAAAGTTTATAGAGAAGCGTGAATAATTCATGAAATTTATTGAAACTTTTATTAATGTCAGTTTCGTTATAAACTTCTGTCCATGTAATGCTTTTTAAGTGCTTTTTAAATTTATACATATTTTGACGACTATAGTCACGCCTAAGAAAGGAATACGATAGGGGTCCTTTGTATTTATTTTTTATGGGGAAACTCAGTAACTGTGCAGTTTCATGATCGGAAATATGAAGTGGTAAAACTTCGGGAGAGGCGTCATCTATGTTACTAATTAAATGGTCAATACATGACTTCTTACGAGTCGGTACTGTGATATGCTGTGTTAAATTGTAATTCTGAAGCAAGTCCTTCAGATTCTCTGTAATTTTGTTCTTATTTAGTGTGTTAATATTTAAGTCACCAGCTAAGACAATTTTAATTTTATATTTAAATTTGTGGAATATGTCATTTAATAAATTGTCAAGATTTGTCAAGAAAACATTTGGATACGACATTGGTATTCTATACAAACAAATGATAATCAAATTATTTCCTAAGAGCTCGATACCACTACATTCAAAAGTTTTTTGGGTGGCATATTTTTTGATACATAGTAAGTCTCTACAAGCGATGCCCTTTTTTGCTAATATGCATGTACCACCTCGCTTTTTATTTCTACAAAAGGAAGATACCATTTGATAATTGTCAAGTCTTACATAATTCTCTTGACCTGACTCTAGAAAAGTTTCTGTTAGACATACAATATCAGGTTCCCTATTTTCTTCAATTAAATCCAAAATGATAAGGTCTAATATTTCTTTTTTTGATAAAATACTAGCAATGTTTTGATGCAAGATTATAAAGTTAGAGTCTTTAGTCTCGAAAAAACATTTTACTACCATTAGTATCGGTTGGTACATCAACTACTACAGAATTTAATAGTAATTGGTCATTATTACTGTTAACTGAATTGTTCAGAACCTTAAAATAGAAAGGGATCGTGCCTCTCTTTGGTAATTTGTCGGTGCGTGTGACATAATCTTGTTTTAAATTATTTTTCATTAATTTACGTAGATTTTTACATGTCAAAAATTGGTTTTTATATTCACAATAATCAATAATTACATTAATTTTATTACAAATAAGTCTTTTTAAATTATAGTCAGAATATGAGGTCAAATCATTAATGTCAACTAGAGTACATTTTTCAAAGAGTTTTGTCCACAATTTCATGCAATTAAATAATTGAATCTCATTAAAGTATGCATTTCTAAGTATAGGAACAATGTAAATAGTGGATTTAGAAAGCATATCAATAGCAATGCACAAATTAGAGTGAAATTTATGAATACAATTGTCATGAGTACCAAACCCTAAAATAACTATATCGTCTTTAGTCAATTGTTTTGATAGACTTTGACAGCACTGTAACATTTCAGAACTTGAAGCATCAGTTAGAATAGTCGCAGAAGTAGTATATTTGTCGTTCCATTTTCCCATTCTGGAACTCAATATAGCAGTAGATAAACCTCTTAGTTGTTCATCGCCAACAATATAAATGGTATGCGGTTTTTTCGTTTGTTTATGGGATGATTCTTCATGTTGGTGTTTTATACTGCTAGGGCTATTTGCCGATACATTTCTTTCCATTATTTGGCCGTTGATTGTACTTCCCATATTTAATTTTTGTTTAAGATTACTAATCTGTACGTTAAGATTATCTATTTCGGTTTGGGCATTTAAAAGTGATTGTTTAAGTGCCGTGATTTTTCTTTGAAGATAGCTGAAGTCGTGGGTGTTGTCAGCGGTCTTCCTTTCCGAAGCAGTGTGCGACTTTTGAGGCGTGTAAAAACGGGATATCTGCATAGTAGGTTGCTTTGGCACTGGGCAGGGAGCTAGACAAAGACTCCGTAATAGATTGAGTTCTTTTGTCAGCTTTATTATGCATTTATTCAGGTCATTGTTTTCGAGTATTTTGTTTTCCAACTCAGACTCAGTAGAAATGAGATTTATTTTTAATTGCTCATTCTCTTCTCTCAATTCATATTCGGTCAAAGTATTATTGGGCAATGTGTGTTCTACACTCTTTGACATTCGCTCTGTGCCTATGTAAGATTCATCCGATTCTATATTTCTTGTTATAATATGGGAGTCAACATAGTCGTCCAATTCACATACCGGTGATATAGAGGGGGATGTTAAACGTGTTGCTCTTTCGGGGGTCTCTGATGTTTGTGGCGAGTTGATGGTTTTAGACGTTTTTACCATCTCTTTGCGTTTCCTTAATGTTATATTTGTGGGGCCTGAATTGGAAGTCTTGGCTTTACTCTGTTTTTGGGAACAGGTAGTACATTTCCAACCTTTGTCCATGATACGATACAGTTTCTCCGATAGGCCAACGCAATCAAACTCGTATCGATTATTACACTTAACACATTGAACTGTATCTCGTGCATCGCAATTTTTCCCACATTTATGACATTTATGGTTGTGAATTTTGCCCCTCTGTTTCGGTTGTCTGTACCGAACAGTAGTCACGCAGCAAAAGAAAAAATAAAAAGCAAAAATAAGATTGCCTCTCGGACTCGAACCACGGCTCTCTGATCCTGAGCGGGGTAGAACTCAGCTCGTACCGATTGCGCCAACGTAGCTTGTCAGATGCGGTCGAAAGTTTGTGTCTGTAGCAGTGTTCAACAGAGGTCGATGACCCCGGTGATTCGTATTGCGCTCGGGCACTCGTTCGTCGACGCGATGATGATGATTCACGTCGCTCGTCCACTGTAGTGCACTGTTGTGTTGTGTCCGTTAATTTTATTTTGAAATGTTTTTGATTACTGCTCACTAATGCGTATAGTTATAACTGCACTGTTTTCACCAAACTGTAGCTTAGTTTACGAGCTTCACTTGGGTATAAACTTTGTCCATTATTTTATAATTTTTACCACTCAAACGATTTTTTTTTACGCAGCGGGTCTAGTATACGTGTTACGGCTCCGAGCGCCGCGCGCGCGATTTTTCTTTTTTTCTTCGTGAGAGGGTCTACTGTACCTTTCTATAATATAATGGATCTTCTCTAACACGTACAGGAAAAATACGAGACAATCGGATGGGATCCAACCACGCCCCCTGCTGGTAACTTCTCAAAACCTCAGCTGTAACATAGTAATTTGAATTATGTTTGATTTAAAACACAATGCAGGTTTGTAGTTTTGTTTAACTTTATCTCATAATATCTAAACAAACGTAATTGAATTGTGGAAATTAAAGAAAAACTATTTACAGCATATGTTTAGGTTACTTATTTTCCTAAAAATATTTTCCATGGGTTATAGGATCTTCAGTTCAATTCAAATTATTCGTTCGTTTCAGCCAAATGATGTCCACTGCTGGACAAGGGCCTCCGTCCCACAAAGATTTTCATAACATCCTACTAATATTATAAATGCGAAAGTTTGGATGTCTGGATGAATGTTTGTTACTCTTTCACGCAAAAACTACTGAACGGATTTTGATGAAACCTTACAGTATTATTCTTTATAACCCAGAATAACATATAGGCTATAATTTATGACGATCTGTGACAAACAAAATTTCACGCAGGTGAAACCGCGGGCAAAAGCTAGTCAATAATAAAAAGTCTGCTTCTAACAATCAAGATACAATTATCTTTAAACACAAACCCTGCTTGTCTTACATAAACAAGATCTCGTTAATACCTTGCAAATATATTATTAAAATGTTAGCACAACTCCCAGATAAATAATGGCGTGTGTGATTTATGCCTAAGTGCGCAATGACTCAATAATTCTATCTGGATATTAGAACTCTATTTAAGAGAACACTGTTCGCAGTCGAATTAGCATTGGATTATAGAAAAAGCTATTATAAGTTTGATAGAGAGCATAAAAGTCGACCATCCTAGACTGCATCCCACTTATCATCAGGTGCGATTGTGGTCAAATACCTGCCTTGTTATGCATAAAAAAAAAGTGTAATAAAATTAAATAAGTAGCACTATTTTATGAGATAACCTTTTTTTACATTCTCAACACTTTTTTATTTTAAGTCATTTATCAATAGTAGAAGAGCAATAAGTTAGAAACCATATACGTAAGACCTTGTGTGGGCACGCTCACTAGGTGGACCGACGATCTAGTGAAGGTCGCGGGAAGTACCTAGATGCAGGCAGCGTAGGACCGGTCGTTATGGAAATCCTTTGTCCAGCAATGGACATAATTTGGCTGAAACGAAGCTTATTCATAAAATGTGTATTTGAAAGTACATAGGTTTCTTGTTATCAAAAACTAATTAATTTAACAATTAAACACCAGTTCCAGCTAGTAAAACCAATGATTAACGCAGCGAGAACTTGCAACCGCCTCAAGGAAATCAAAATCTATTAAGATCAGTAACAAAACGCGGTAATAACTCGCTAACCCACAATACAGCATTGTCGCAACTTCCTACTCCACCAGAATAAAACCTGGTAAACGCTCTGCTATGCAAATCAATCTTGCGAAAGCTTTGTCAGCTCACAATGCAGGAAACGGCTTTAGCCTGTCGTTCGGTACTGCAGGGCTGGCTAGCTATTGAAAATTGATTATATTAATTAAGTCATTTCGTAATCTATACTGCGTACCGGAAAACGCAGCGTGGGACGTCCACCTACAAGGTGGACCGACGACATCGTAAAGGTAGCAGGGAAGCGCTGGACGCAGACCGCTGCCAATCGATCAACATGGAAAGCATTGGGGGAGGCCTATGTTCAGCAGTGGACGTCCTATGGCTGAAATGATGATGATGATGATGATGATGATGAATCTATACTTATAATAAATCTGTAGAGAGGTCAATCCTGTACATGAAATATATTTTCAAAATATCAAAATGTTGATTAGTGATCGATACTGATGCCAAAAATGCAAACAGTAAAATTTTTGTCTGTCTGTCTGTATGTTCCTTATAGAAACAAAAACTACTCGACGGATTTTAACGAAACTTGGTACAATTATTCTTCATACTCCTGGGCAGGTTATAGTATACTTAGGAATTCCCATGGGAACGGGAATTAGCGGGAAAATCCTTTTGTATGAAAAATCTAAACCGCTTAAGTTAGACGCTTGAAATTTGGCATGCAGGTACCTTAGTAAACTTAAAGCTTAGTTACAATAGTATATAGAAAAATTCTCACGGGAACGGGAGTTAGCGGGAAAAAACATTTGTATGAAAAAATCTAAACCGCGTAAGGTAGATGAAGGGGTTAAAACGGGATCCACGCGTACGAAGTCGCTCGCGGCCGCTAGTACGAAATAAAAATGTTCAAATTCTCATGATCTAGGTATCAACTAAGAGGTCTTGTAGCCTTTTATGGCCAAAATAAGACAATGTAGTTAAGTTCTGAACAATATAAGCCCAGTTTAGGTAGGTATTTACATCCTAATTAGGTACTAAAGATTAAGTTACTACGCCATCTAATAGATGCATTCTGGAAAATTGTGAATGGAGGCGAACACAACAAGTGTCTGAGACAGGTGTTTTTTCCGCTGTGTCCACGACGTCAAACCTGTTTTATGTCCCTAAATAAATCGTCTGTCATTAAAAAAAGATCTAGTTTGGAACAGAATCAAACATCAATGTCTCTCCTTATGTACCTATCTCATATTTTTCATTCGCATAATTTATCAAAATGGCAAAACTCTTTGACGTTACTACAACTCACAACAAATAAAAGAATACTCAAAAGAAGCGATTAGATTCGGCAAATTTTCCCATACTTCTCAATTAGTACCAGCCCTGTCATCACAGTTTTATCAGTGTAATAATGCTTTATTGACCAGTTACTTGCTTGTAATGAATGAAATTCATTGGTCAATGTGAATGCGTCGATGATTAATGATCTGCCATTCAGAATTTACTGATGAATCTCGTTTCTATTCTGAATTGTCCATCACAGATACTAAGCGGTACTTGATCAGTGTTGCTTATTTAAAAATAAATGAAATAATTAATTTTGAACTCGTTGAACAGGTTGTTATGAGAAATAACTTCATTCTGTAAACGTGTGTGCGTGAGTGCTTTATTTGGAGTTATATTTGCATAAGTTATGTATTTTAAAGGAGAATAGTATTAATATTTTATTATATTGTGTTCAAACGATGAACTAATTGAGAAGGAAGAAAGAAAGATGTGGCGTGAACTGCAAAATAAAGGCAATGCTTTCGTTTGAGTAATTGATGATAAAAAAGCTTAATTGCACAATATAGATAGGTCGTTAAACAAACACATTTCACACTCAGCACTAACGAATTCTTCACACGCGTCGATAAATCAGGCGTCATTAAGCCCAGAAACGAAAGCCCAGCCCTGGTTGTAAAGCATATCAAAACCGAGCCAGATGGAAAGATAGTGAATGATTCCGAGCGAGTAACGCCACTCCGCAATAACTTAAGTACTATTCCCCTCCAGGCTACGAAGGCATTCCGTGCTGATTTCATTGTAAGCATAAATTCTGATCTAACTTACCGTGCGAAGGCTGCAACAGTAGCTTCAAAAACAAAGGACGCAAAAGGATCAGGCGCAGATGAATTTTGAGCTTTACGACTTGAAAATGCTAAGGATGATAGAAATAGAACTGTAATAGTCTGAAATGAAAAACATTTAGATCTTGGCGCAGACGATATTAAGCTTAAAGGCGGTGTTGTTAAAGATGAGTTTGATGATATTGGTGGAGCGATAGAAGAAGACAAGTGGACAGAACTGGTTGTTGCCTTGCCTGCGGCGTCATCATTTAGTGCGGTGTAGGGTCCGCAAATTTATGTGGCATTAGTTTAACACTCAAACGTTATGCTTAGTCGGTACTTTCACATTAGTATTTATGACGGGTTCCGCACAGAACGGTGTTTGTGTATTTGGAGCAGACTGCTTTGTGTAAGACGGTTGTTATAAATCATCAATCGCTAGGCTTGTTTGGGTGGTCTCAATTGTAATTTATGCATCTGATATAACTCCTTGTGTTCTCAGCCAGAAACTAGGTATCTATCTATTACTATGTTGTATTGATAAGTTAAAATAATTTTGATTGAGACATTACTATTTATAGAAAACTAACTTTTGCCCGCGACTTCGTCCACAAGAATTTCGTTTTGTCACAGAAAGACTATTGCACCCGTGTACCTATTACTTTCAAAAACCATAACGAAAACTATGCCATATTTTTCCCTGGGTCTCAAACTAGGTATCTCTGTTTCAAATTATGTCTGAATTGATTCTGTTGGAAAAAAGTAAAAGACAGACAAAATAAACAGAAAACTAAGAGTTGTTTTTTTTTATGTGACAGGAGGCAAACCAGCAAACGGATTGATGATTTCGCAATACTTTTATTCGTATGGAAGTATGGATGGATGATTTACAGATTATAATAAATTGTTGTCCGTTAAACAATTTTTCTCTAACCACCGCAAGACATTTCCCATTGTGACATGCAAAACTGCAGATTGGCGTGTCCACAGAGCCTTTATGGTCATTGTGGTCATAGACCGCAAAACCCATAGACAAGAAGAAGTCATTTTATAAGAATGACGTTGTTTTATAGCAACGCAGCAAAAAACCGATGACAACTTGGTAGGTATTCTTCGTAACCAACCACAGTTAACATAATGTGAAGGATAAAAAATAAAACAATCACTTGTTCTGTAATTCATTATTTGTATTTAATTGTTAATCTTTTAAAAAATCTTCACGCTTATCATTGAAGAGACTAATAATTATGTTTTATTGTCATCAAACATAGGTTTTTCTCAAACTTTTGAATCAAAATTGAATTATTTGGAAAATTATTCACAAGTATCTACAAATAGCATGGGCATCAGTATTTTATAAAATTAAAATACGGTTTTATTGAGCTAAAAATTTCAAAAAGCTCCAGAAGCTTTTTGTCTTTGTTTTTCATATTCGGGAAAAAAATATTTTTTTTAAAAGAGTTTGACTAAAGTTATAGATGGAATAAAATGGAAGCATGTTTTTTTTCGAATACATTTTTTTAATAACTATTCTATTAATATTGAACTCTATACACATTCAGACAAAACGGCCGTTATGTGGCCAGTAAAACGCACAGAAACATCTAGGATCTTATTTATTTATTTATTATTCATAAGGACCATGGGACAGGCTAAATCACCCGTAAGCGTGCGTGCTAATGCACTGTTATAACCTAACACTATTGTTTAGTGGGAGCTATAATGGGATTGTTCTGTTTTAGTAAAAGTAACTACTATGTATAATTGTGTAGGACTCTTATTTCAATACTAGCGGCCGCCCGCGACTTCGTACGCGTGGATCCCGTTTTACCCCCTTCATCTATCTTACGCGGTTTAGATTTTTTCATACAAATGTTTTTTCCCGCTAACTCCCGTTCCCGTGGGAATTTTGCAATATCCTGTTGTAACTAAGCTTTACGTTTACTAAGGTACCTGCATGCCAAATTTCAAGCGTCTAACTTAAGCGGTTTAGATTTTTCATACAAAAGGATTTTCTCGCTAATTCCCGTTCCCGTGGGAATTCCTAAGTATACTATAACCTGCCCAGGAGTATGAAGAATAATTGTACCAAGTTTCGTTAAAATCCGTCAAGTAGTTTTTGTTTCTACAAGGAACATACAGACAGACAGACAGACAGACAGGCGGACAGACAAACAGACAGACAAAAATTTTACTGATTGCATTTTTGGCATCAGTATCGATCACTAATCACCCCCTGATAGTTATTTTGAAAATATATTTCATGTACAGAATTGACCTCTCTACAGATTTATTATAAGTATATAGATTAAATTAAAAAGTTAAAACCCTGATATTCAGAGGTCATAGTGTGAGTTTACTCGTCACTAGTGAGGTAGTGAGCGCGTAATAAATGACGGATTGTACAGCGCCTCTAGCGGAAACTTTCAAGAACTAAAATTTTCATATTATTACCTTAAGGATGAGATGCACTACCAAACTTTGACCGTAACTATAACGATAACCGGTGTTTTTTGTATGGAGTTTGACAGATTTTTGACGTTTGTCAAAGTTAAAGTAAGATGGTGCAACCCAGCCTAACCGTTTACTCGAACTAAACTGGCTTTATTACTACTATGTGATTAATATTAAACGAGTGATCAACATAACTTTCTCTGAGATGAAAAAAACGACTTTATAGAGGAAGGCATATGCAATTATGCATGCCTATGCAGGAAGGCATAACCATGTAGGTAAGAAGACAGGCTATAAGCTTGTTTAGCCTTAGCCTTAGAAGAATAGAAGTACAGTTGGTCTCGCCTATTTGAAACGATGCAATTTTCTATGTACCTTTTTATCTAGTCTATGGAAGTGATTTTTTTATGCAAGACAAGGCAGGTATTTGACCACTATCGCACCTGGTGTCAAGTGAGATGCAGTCTAGGATGGTACATATCTGCCCTGTAAGTGCCTATTCACTCTCGCCTTGAAAAGGCCCGGATTATAGTGTTCAGGAAATACAGCAGCAGGCAACGAATTCCAGTCCCTAGCTGCTCGCATTATAAAAGAGACGTCGAAACGCTTATTTGAATTGTTTCGTGACAAGAAGCAAATGGCCACTGATAACTTAATATTAAAATAAATAAGTAAAACAGAATCCCATCAAAAACAATACTTGTCAAAAAAACCAAGTCTCGCAACTCAGTTGTTCTACGGTAAAAAGTTGTGAGATCCATGTAATACCAAGTCCAGGCCAGGAAATCTTTAACGTTTTACATAAATTATTGACTTGGCCATCGCACTAAATAATTTAATTTACACGTGTTTTCATGCGATGGCCAAGTCAATATATTTATGTAAATTCAAATTCAAATTCAAATTTCAAATTCAAATTCAAATTTCTTTATTCATAACCAGGTGTTTTTACATTTCTATATTGCGATCGAGGAATTCTTTTAAGTAAATAAATACTTGTGGTAGAATATCCCCGCTCTCCATATTAATTTAACATTAATTGACAATATAAATAATAATTGTGACTTTAGATTATACATTATATTATTTTTCAGTCTATTTTATTAAATTATATAAAATAATGTAAAAATTAATTAATTAAATCAATTTAAATATAGAAAAGAAAAAGTAATTTGTTTCAGGTTGTTGTTGTTACACAATATAAATTAATGTTCAAAATTCCAGGGTGCAAGAGTGTGTCTGTGTGTGTGTGTGTGTGTGTGTGTGTGTGTTTGTGTGTGTGTGTGTGTGTGTGTGTGTGTGTGTGAGTGAGTGTGAGTGTGTGTGCGAGGGTGGGTAAAACGTTAAAGATTTCCTGGCCTGGACTTGGTATTAACATGGATCTCACAACTTTTTACCGTAGAACAACTGAGTTGCGAGACTTGGTTTTTTTGACAAGTATTGTTTTTGATGGGATCTCATTTCTTTTTGTATTTTGTAGACAGCAGTTATGTATCTAGAAAACTGGACCGAAATTGAAAAATTTTACTCGACTTGGCGGTTGCACTACCGTGCCCCCAAATATCATTTCTTTTTGTATTTTGTAGACAGCAGTTATGTATCTAGAAAACTGGACCGAAATTGAAAAATTTTACTCGACTTGGCGGTTGCACTACCGTGCCCCCAAATATTTTAGTTTTTCCTTGATTCATACACCAAACACTACTTATATTCCAAATTTGAAGCTTCTAGGTCTGCTAGAAGTGCCTTAGAGTTTTGATGATCGGTGAGTCAGTGAGTCAGTGAGTCAGTCAGTGAGTGACAAAATTAAGAACTTTGACCCGTTATAATTCTTAAACTACTGGTTCAAATTGAATGAAATTTTAAATATACCGTGTCTTTACAATGCCTGCATAGCTAATGAAAATTCAGCCTTCTAGTTTTATCCACAACGAAGTTACAGGCAGTCGAAAATGGCCTGAATTGCTTCGAGAAAAGGATGGTACGGCCGTGCCGCTTTTTTGCTCGACTTGGTGGGGGCACTGCCGTGCCCCCAGATCCGTTTAATCTCGATGTCACCCATTAATGGCCCGTGATCACTCCTGCACTGAAATGATGGGAATTTTTAAATATTACTTAATATGTAAGTAGGTACTACACATTAAGATTTGTATAAGTACCTACATAATTGCATACAAATTTTAGCAGATTTCTCAACTACTTGTTGTACAACAATCTCATTTTTCCCACTTGACCAGTATTTTTATCTCAGCTACATTTTTCATCAACCCGAACCACTTATTAAAAACACAATAGGCTGGAAATTATCCTCGGAGGTAAAAAACAAAGCACTTTCGAGGCATAACGCAATTACTGTTGTTGAAAGAACCGCCCGCACCTGTGTTTTAACCCTTTATACGGCAGTGGGAAAATATTTCCCACCACATTTTGAACTTTATTCCCTTGTCTTAAAGTCCAAAAAATTAAAATTTGGACTTGTTAAATGCCCGTTAAAGGCTTAAGTTAAACCGTACCACGCACGCGCATCGATTACTTTGTACGGAAAATAGGTTCTTTATGAGGTGTTACTTTGTGAACTCGAGTCTCGAACAAATCTCGATAGGTATTAACACTTGAGAAGTTTTTTAAGATGTAGATAATTATACTAAAATTATTAATTGTAATTTAAAAAATCTTCCGATGTTCGGCTTTCCATGAGGCGATTGTAAAGGTTGTCTCAGAAACCATTAATTTTATTTGCTAATACATACATTGTTATTGAAATTCACGAGGAATTCTTATATGTTTTACGGCGAGAAAATTTCGAATAATTTCCGGGAAAGTTATTTCATTTAGCATAAGACGGCATTCCTTGATGAATGAAGATTTAAAAATTCAAATAAAACGGTTCTAAAGGTACCTTCTTAAGGCAATAAGGATAGCTTCATATCTAGCTAAGGATGTACAAAACTACTGAAACTTCATGTTCATAAAGGCTTGATGACTATATCTTTCCCACGATACTAATAAAATGATATAATTAAAGTATATTAAATTAATTTCATAAACTAATAGCATCTAAAGACCTTAGACCACCGAGCTGTCTGGACGCCCACCCAGTGTTAATGTGAAATATATTTTAATGTTTAACTTAATGATGATGTTTATTTATGAATTAATTCTGTGATCTTCGTTCGTTCGTTTACTAAAAGGAGTTTATTTGGATAAGTATTGTTTTGTTTCTTACACTGATTAAAAAAGTTTCGAGATAAGGGATAACACAAAATACCTGAGCATTATTTTGTTATCATCTTCTAGAATTTTTGATAAAGTTCAATTCAAGATTAGCTTTAAGTTTTTATAAAACTTACTTCTCTCGACGTTTGACTTCTCTCAAGTATGTCACTCTATGTTTTAATTGAGTACCTACTCGTATTTTAAAGTTATTAAAAGTCTCAAAATTTCCTAAAGTGGGAATCAAAGGTGGGCAGAGCAGTCGGCCGACAAGGGAAATGTCGTGGGTTCGATTCCCACATCAGGTAATAAAAAATTTCAAGTTATGAAAAAAACATACCAACATATTCAGAACAGTCAGAACCTCATTTTATTGAAATCACTCGTATTTTACACCATTCTTTTTCATATTTCCCGTACTCACAATCGAGTTTCACATTCCCTTAGTACGGCCCCGATAATTTGGCCGCAATTGCCTCCAGGGCCAGATTCGAAATAACAATAATTTGCCAAATTTATTCAGATGATCACCTTTTGTTTCTCCGTAATAGGGGGTTTGGGGGCCAAATTTAAAATGCCATTACGCTCGTAATGCTGGACCGAATTTAGTACAGTCCACGGCTTATCAGGACACACATTTTGCCTATAAAATAACACTTATTTCTTACTACATAAGAGCTTCAATGTTAAGCTTCATGTGCTCGTACTTATGTAGTTTATCGGCCAGTTTTTAACTTACGATCGTGGACTACATTATAATTTGTCTGTTTGTTCGATTATTGCGTAATTGCACGGAATTGGGGACCAAGATTCGGGATAATGAAGTCGTAAATTGCACTTCTATTTAAACTGAAACTTTTGGGAGTACGAATATGGCAGGAAATCATAAGTGTTGATGAAAACAGCACAGTTACCATTAAATATAAGGTAAATTTTCTTAACACTATTTAACAGACATGAAGTCAAAAGCCACCGCAAAATTCTTTTCTTTTAGAACACAAGTTCGATTTTAAATTTAATTGTTCATAATTTTAGAAAATGGTGACTATGAAAATCGTGTGACGAACAGGAACAGCACGATAGAGAACGATAATTACCTTCTCCTATAATATTATGTACCTCATTTCAGCCATAGGACGTCCACAGCTGAACATAGGCCTCCTCCAATGATTTCCACAATGGCCGGTTGGTGGCGGCCTGCATCCAGCGCTTTCCTGCTACCTTTATGAGGTCGTCGGCCCACCTTGTGGGTGGATGTTCTACTCGTAGTGCCTACTCGTAATTATTATTGATTAGCATTTGAAAAATAAAAGCTATGTCAATCATACTGTAAACTGTTTGTATACCTATTACAAATAAATAAATAAATAAATAAAAAATACTAAGGTCTTTCAAATAAGAAATTGACAAGTTTATGTCCTTCTCCCTAACTAAACATAGAAAGTGTTATAAGTGATCATATAGAAGTCATACCATTCCATTCTACATTTGACATTATAAGTCTCATAAATAGTTGCCTACCTTGTAAAGTATACTTTCCACACGCTAATTTATAACTGTTTTAACATGTTCACTTAGAATTAAACAATTTACGATAATATTAACGTTGCAGAGCTCACTAAACATTAATAATTACTGGTTTAATGTCTGATATTCGGCCATTAGAGCGTATCGAACATAAATTGCAATTATGTAACAATATCGTAAAGAATATTGTGGGTTGCGCCACAGCACGCTAAGAACAGCCACAAGACTTCAGGATGAAAGCAAACAAGACTTCAGGATGAAAGAAAACAAGAATTCAGGTTATGGCTTTAGTTGAAGTTTTACAATAAACTTTATTATTAATCATTATTCATCATCTTAATGGACAATCTGTAAGTACTCAAATTCATCAGTAATTGTTTCTATATTTTACTGCTCGAAATAGGTAGGACGCTTGTACGAAAATACGTTATTTTTTCGCTAACATTCGACACTAACTTTGAAGTAGAAGTAACTTGGGTTAGCGAATAGGTAGAGTATATTATTTTATTTTATATTATAAAGGCACAAACTGTTGCCATTCATAACACAAAAATGTTATACATTCCTTATTTTTTTTTTAATTAAATATCAAAAATGTCTCCCATTGTTTATTTTTTAATTTTTATTTATTTATTGTATGAAGTTAAAAGAGTTGGTGCTTAAATTTGGACTGTGTCATGCCTTAATACCCGACGTTGATGGCTCGTAGTAGGAATCCCGTAATAAAACCGTATTATAATGGTGGTATAGTCGCGGGCTCAAGGCTCGTTTTTCACGGTTGTTTAGATCCGAAATTAAGGAGCCAAACTAATTTTTATTAGGGTTCCGTATCCAATTAATAGTCTAGTGCCCGTTTTCACCATCAATCCCTAATTTTTAAGTGACCCCTTTGGTAACAAATAACAGGGATTTTGTTTTCATAGGGGTAACTCAAAAATTAAGGATTGATGGTGAAAACGGGCATAGATTTTTTTAAATTTGATTTTGGTTTATTTAAAAAGCTGGGAGTATGATACTAAGCAATTAAAATGTTGAAAATGATACTCACTGTTTATTATTTCTACTACGAAATAATTGTAATTAGTATATTAGGTAATTAGTATACTTAATACGTTCCTACTGAATGTTTTATTTAATGTGTAAGACATTAATTACGATAAGTGCCGAGAAAATCGTCAAACTTCATGACCCAAGGTATAAAAATAAATCTTCAGAGGATCGCACTACTTACTAGGCCTAAAATGTTATAAAATCTTAAATTGTTCTAGCTTCTGAAATACTTGTAAAAATATTGGCTTTTACGGTAAACTTTTTAACCTTATCTACGGAACCGAATCTTCAGTTTTCTTACAAAAGCATTATTTTGATCTTTGCCACCGCTTAATTCACTGTGACTAATCGGAACTCACCTGACAATTTATTATAATGGACAATCGTATTACCTCTTCATTCTATTTTAGTAAATCTCAAGTAACATAGATTTATTGACTGGTTAGAAAGTTTCAAAGAAAAAGTTAAAAGTTTTTAATACGAATTTAGGTAACTACTTATAGTGATAAGAAAATTAATTTGTATTTTTTAAGATTGGATTAGCACCTATCTAGTGGTTAATTGCTTCTACAGCTGCTATACAGCTGTATAAAATGGGTCATTTTTATTCTTTTAACCCTTTCACGCATATGGGACACATTTGTCCCCACATAGTTTTCACAATTTACAGTAATACTGGTTAAGTTAAACCATTTGTAGTTTAATATTCTTAAATTTTATTATTACCTTTTATGATTATGCGCTAGAAATAATAAAAAACTTGATTACATGTATAAAAAAATACTGGCACAACATGTGAAAAAAAAATTTGTTAGACGTCAAAATTGAAAATTATTTTTTTATTACTTATAGGCTTTCTGCCACTGTGTTTCTTCCAATTTTACATTCAATGGTAAGTATAATTACAGTTTCATTGCATATTTTCGTTTATCCTCGTACGAGTTAGGAATATTATGTAAAAATCTAATTGGGACACGGGTGTCCCTATATGCGTCAAGGGAAACTTGGTTCTTACTAAGGATATTGTTTGCGTCGTTATAATTTGTATGTTTATATCGATGTTTTATTATAATATTCATACATTTTTTGTAAACCATTTGTCTTCAAATCGACATAAAAAAATTAGCTCTGGAAAGACGAAATTTTGGAAGTCATGAAGTCATGATAACTGATGATAGCGACAATGAGGATGGTTTCCTCCTGGATAAAAGGGCGTCTACTGCTACTCGGCTCCCCTGAGGACTTCCACAACGATCGTTTCTGTGCTGCTCGTATACATGAATGTATACGAGAAGCACAGAAACATGAGGCCTGCCACACTGCGTCTTCCTATCCGTGGGCGCCACTTGAGAAATTTTCTGCCCTCACTTCTACGAGCTATATGCCCTACCCACTGCCGCGAAAGTTTGACAATTCTGCGGGCTATGTCTGTTACTTTGGCTCTCCTGCGGATCTCCTCATCAAAATTTGGGTGACTTTGAGCCTTCTCATGAGGCCCATAGTGAAGGAATACGTCTCCGTTCCGTACGCCATCACTGCCAACACACATTGGTCAAAGACTTTCTATCGATGGTCTTGAGACACTGCGGTATTTTTGATAAGAAGATGTCGCGAAGCTTCACGGATGTTGTCCCCCCGAGTAAGATTCAACGATTGTAGTCACGGCACGGCTGAGACCTTGGAAGACCTAGAATCAATGCTCTATGGCCTCAGTAGAGGCTCTCAATAAATGGGATTCAAAATAAATAAGGACAAGACGAAAAAATTATGTCAAATATCCGTGTTACAGCACTCCTTTGATGGTTAGAGACTCTACACTCAAAGTTGTTCTTGGAACAAACAGTCAAATTAGGTAGGTCTACGAACTTCAAGAAAGATGTCTATGATGAGAGGAGGATCAAACATACAAATCCGTAAGATAAGACGCTATTTATTTTAAATTTATTATTATAAATATTAATATTATGCTTATTGATTAAATTTCATTTGTATTTTTAGTTTGGTTTGTATTTGTTTTGCAACAAAAGCGTCGAAGTATTTTATTTCCAATATATGAGGCAATGTTTACCTTAACGCATATAGGGACATATGTGTCCCCTACTGAAAAACACTGAAATACATAGCACTTATATTTTCTGTACTACTTTTATGTTAAATTAGACTAAAATAAATAGATATAACTAAAGAAAAAATAATTTTATGGCTTGGATTAGTTATAAGCGTGTAAGGGTTAAAGTCTGTATAAGTGCTTATCGCGGAAAAACTTGGATGCAGACAGCGCAGGACTTCCGGTATTCGTGCAAATATTTGGGGGAAGCATTTATCCAGCAGTGGACACTATTTGGCTGATGCCCGTTTTCACCGTCAATTCCTAATTTTTAAGTGACCCCTATGAAATTCATCTACGAAAATCGTTTAACTAAAGTGATACTTAGTCAGGGAACGCTCAAGGATTGATGGTGAAAACGGTCATGAATCGAACGAACGAATATCGGTCGTTGTGGAAACCCTTGGGAATGCATTCAGCAGAGTACTTCAGCTGAAACGTACGAACGATTAACGATGCGTTAATACAACCTTAATATATATTTTCCAGTTTAAAAAAACTCAAGTACAGCTTTTAAACAGCTTATTGGGCCATTCTTAAATTTGTGCCAATTTTTTTTTAAAAATTAAACTTTTTTTATTTAAACTTTTTGCGATGTGTATCGAAAGTATAAACCAAAAGCATACTTTTGATGTATATGGACAACCTTAAAGCCCTCGGAAAGTAAACAAAATAGCCTACGTAAACACGGCTGTGACACTGCATGACACGGATGTGACAGTTTTACATTTTTACTGTAAATATTTATATTTATGTTGTTAAATTTATATCATCATAGTTTAAATTGATTAAGAATAAAATACACTAAATTCATTTTATCAACAAAGGAGTTATTTGGTAATAATGAACTTTTTTCTGAACATCTAAAAATTTAATAAAAATTGAGATCAAAAGTACCATCAGGTAGTTAATATATCTACTACATAATAAAAAAATAGACTCTTTATTATTGGCACTATCTGATCATGCTTCCGATATGCTACCTACATGGTTTCGATATGATATGCTTAACAAATTAGTAAATCTTAAACACAGTAATTGAGTATCAAATGAGATTTCTGTAGGATTCACATAACAGTTAGTTTTGACAAGTTAAACATGTTTCATAGTCACTTTACCACTAAAAATATGGTTAATAGCAATTCCTTTTAAAACAAAACTGACCACCCCTGCAGGGCCTTTACTGGGAGCTGTCTCAGTAAAATTTGATATTACTGCAGAAATGAGAAAGTGCAATCATTTTTCCTTCGTGGCATCTAGAAAATCATACTAGCGAAAAATCAGTATACTTACTAAAAGGCTACTCCTAAAAATTGCACAATACACAAAAAAAATTAGCAGAACAACAAAAACTATTAAAATAATAAAAATAAAATGTCACAACCAAGCGTTTTAATGTCACGACCATGTGCTTAAATAGTTTGCGGTGGTGACACATTTTTAATACCATGGCCGTGACAATTTGAAACGTGTCCGATATATCCAAAAAACTATCTGTGAATTAGCAGATCTTGTGTAATTATCTGAAACTATGCTGCATGAGGTACATAATTATATTTTAAACAATAGCGTGACATTGATACCTACCTTTAAAAACAGTACACGGGATGGACGTGTTATGGTTGTCCCTTTTTTCAAATAAATAGGAAATATTTTTTTGCGGCTCACTCACTACGTTCAGCCATTTGCAAATCTAATAAGATGATAATGTTACTGTTCTAAAAAAACTTAGCAAGGGATGTCAATATAAAAGATAGTTTTTTTACCGAGTTATTTTTTGTTTATTATATATATAATTATTGATATATATTTTTAACAGTCTTATAAAACATATATTAATCTTGCATAATTACTGTAATATTTATCAAAATAACTTAACATCTCTTCAGAAAAAAACATTTTATGTCCAAATCTGGGAATCTCACACTACACGGTCCGTGACATTTTGGACTTGTAATTTTTTTTAAATATTCTTCTAATAGTTTTAAGATAAAAATTATATTCGGCCTAGTTAATAGAGGTATTTTACTAAGTAAATTAATATACAGTGCACTGATTTTCTTAAAAAACATATGCTATTCTTACATCTCACACAAAAATGCGTAAGAATAAGAATGGCCCTATTATGCCACTTAGTATACCTACCTACAAATGTATAGATCGATACCATATGGCAGCTCGTAAACTCTGACACCTGTTTTGCAACCAGATAACAAGCGTAGATAAATCTCCCATTACCCACGAAAAAAACATTAACCTGTTTCTCTTAAAACACAATATCCCAACTAATCCCAACTATAATATTATAAATGCGAAAGTAACTCTGTCTGTCTGTCTGTCTGTCTGTTACGCTTTCCCGCTTAAACCTCGCAACCGATTTTGATGAAATTTGGCATAGAGATAGTTTGAGTCCCGGGAAAGAACATAGGATAGTTTTTATCCCGGTTTTTGAAACAGGGACGCGCGCGATAAAGTTTTTCTGTGACAGACAAAATTCCACGCGGGCGAAGCCGCGGGCGGAAAGCTAGTTATCTTATATTTTTACTACGCAGGAAGGAGCGATGAAATCATCCGCATAATTCGCTTACAATGGCGGGCTCAAATTGCGCAGGCGAAGGCGGCAGCGAGCGCCGCGGGCGCACGCCACTCTTTATAATTTGATCACATTTGTAGCGGACAATGCTGGCCCAAAGCGGCCAGACGACAGATGGACAGGGGAATCGGTGGAGATGAGATGTGTAAGTGCAACTAACTTAGAAAATTTTCAGACATTGGGCGTGGCTTCGTTCAGCATAAAGTCATCACGTCCACTGCAGGAGCACGGCCTCCTTCAGTTTACTAAAAGCAAAAGGACAATTTGGTGTACCTACACTTCGCTCGATGGCCAGACAGGTTGGGAAGGAAGAAATTTATACATTAAAGTAGATAATTGTTACAAAAGTGCAGTTATCAGTTAGGTATCTTTGAAGAGTAGATCTTTGTAGGTCCTACTCCCAAGTTTTGGTAAAAGGACTTCGCCAAAACACCGTATAAGATATGAATTAAATGATAGACAGCAACATAAAATATGAAAAAAAAACTTATGTTTTTCTATTTAGTTCCTGCCAATTCAAAGATCTCACTGAATAGCGCACTGAATTGAAGTGCACGTGAAAGATGACATGCTCAATGGAGCTTTAGAAAAAAAAACTTACATAAGTGTCGACTCCACACCTCCCCTGTCCCCACCTCGGACGCGACTCCTTCAGTGGAGTGGCCCGAGGCGCACAATGGTCGCTACTTTTTCTCGACAATAATAAACATTTGTATTCCGCGCGCGAGAGCTGACCGAGGCTTACACTACGAGTATGGGCCATTTTATTCCAGACAATTTTAGCTAGATAAGCTTTATTTTATTGAATTGACTGAAAATTTCTGTTGTTTCAAATAGGTTCATACTTATATTATTAATAATCATACCGACCTAATAGACTGAGTTTCTTCTGCCACTTCTTCTCAGCACCTGCCCATATGTTGTCCCGAAGTGTAGGTAGCTACTTATTTAGGACGTGTACAAGCGACCTGGAAAGGGCCTAGGTACTGAATAAATGAATTGATTTGATTTGATTCGCTTGTAGAAAAAGCTCACAGTATTCGGATCTAGAACTTATGGCCGTTGGGATAGAAAAGTTCTCGAGTGGCGACCATGGGGCGGAAGATGTTAGTGTGGGCATGGCCTCCCACTAAGTGGACGGATGATCTGGTGAAGTCGCGGGAAGCACCTGGATGCGGGCAGCGCAAGACTTTGTTGTGAAAATCCTTAGTGGTGGCCTTTTCCCGTCATTTGGCTGAAACATTTTTTTTCAGGTTCAATAATGTCTCCATAGCTCAATGATGAGATTCAGTCTGCAGTCGCACGGCAAGTGAAGAGTTGAGAATTCAAGTCCCGTTTGAGACAAGTACCCACAATTAAGCTTTGCTTGACTTTAGTAGTTTGGGGTTAAGTGAGTACTGTGATGATTGCAAGATTTTTAATTTGAATGAATCTAATAATATACTTTCGGAAACTAAATATGCCTACTAAATCAAAAGTTTTGTATCTTGTTCCGAGCTATTATATTTTTGTTACTCAATAAAAAAAAACTGAATTGGCACGCCATGATTGGCCACTAAACTGTTTACATAAATTATAGTATTTAAAATAATTACTTTGATTTATAATCAATAAGCAATAAACATTAAAATGATTACATTCACAAAGATTTTTAATAAAATTAACACAACATAAGGTGATGGTTACAAATTTTAAGTGGACGGTCATAATCGTAAAACTGGACAGAAATATTATAAACAAAGTAATCACAATATTAATCATAGCAAGCTTTCACATGGTAAGTCTAGAAGTAAGCTTGATGTCCACTTGTACAGCTTGAATGCTATACTTTTTAACCGACTTCAAAAATGAGGAGGACGGGACTATTCCCACCTCTCGTTCCCACCACTGCAACTCCTGTGAAGCCAGGATCTACAGCTTGAACGCCATAAAAACCCAACCGATGAAGGTCAAGTTTAAAAAATGAGGAGGACGTAGGTCTTTCAATTTGGTTTTACATTTTGGTGAGTAAAAACTTCAGAAAGGAGTTTTAGCTGAAATATTACTAAGGTTACCTGGTACCGGTAGGTACATGTAGGTAAGTATTCTAGGAAAAGAAAACTTTTTTTTTAAATATTTTTTACATAAAAGTTCTTTTTGTGTCTAGAATGTATCAAGGTTATTATAAAAATTCGATTAAAAAAAAACTGCTTAATACTTTTATCTTTTTATTTTATCACTTATCTACTACTGCTTTTCAGAACTTAACTACTACTTATAATAACTGCACAAATGCTAGCATATCATAGCACTAGCCCAGTAGACAGATTGCCTTATTAGCATATCAACCAGTACGAAGCCACGTAATAAATTTGACCATACCGGGTGTAAGTTGCGACATGGGAATATACTAAGGAATTCAGAAGCAGTTATACATTAATATTCGGAGTGATGTATGTGTGTTTGTTGAATCAAGGTCGTACTTACTGTGTTTCAAAAAGTTTATTTTTTATTTTTCCACTTGGCAAGGTTTTAACAGAGTTAACAATGCCTAGAAGCAAAGTCTATAATTAAAAATCCTTCATAAACTCTTTGATTGATTTAAGTGATAAATAATAATAATATCGTTAAAACCAAAATAAAATATTTTTAACCGACTTCAAAAAAGGAGGAAGTTCTATTTACTTGGAAGAGCATGTACCTCGTTCACTTTTTATGACTATTTGTAACGTACTTATGTAATGTAACAGTTTCATTTTAATTTTCTTCCTGATTTGAACTGTCAATTCCATACGACATTAAATTGGTCCGGTTTAGGTAAAATTTTATGACTAATTTGAGTTTATAAATTGTTATTAATTCTAACATCAACTTCCATGCCAATACTTAAAGGTTTTCTATTTCAAATTCTCTCCATCCATCTTTCCAAGTCTGTCTCCGTTATGTCTGAGCCACCATTTCACCTCAAGCATGTGAATTGTCAATATTAAAATTAAATTTAGAAAGTCTTAAGTTAATCATGAGTAAAAAGAATCCGTACGAAAACCTTTGACATTTGGTAGCATTTATAAACTGCGTCAATAAATTACAGCGTTTTAGCCATGATCGTCCGTAAAAGTGCCGATACGGACTTCTAATGTGCCCAGTGATGTCTCACTTAATGTGGGAACTAGCGCACTATCGCTAATAGAAAAGTAAAGTGGAGCGTACACTGAGCGAAGTTTTACAAAAACTAATAGCAGGAAGTGATTTGTTCTGATATTCTATAAAAATGCAATGATAACTTACTAAACTTTATTTAGTTACGAAACATTAAAAAATACGCCAAAAAAATCATACATAAATCATTCATCATAGAAATAACTAAATTAATCATTCCAACTATTACTTACATTCATTAGCTATAGCTAGTCACATCCCAAAGTATAAAATATGTTCCAACTCAATACCCCACTAGAAGTATTTGAACCAGCCATCAAACTAGCGTTGCGTTGGTATTAATGTACCTACATTTTGATTGTAATGACTCTTCAAGACAATAACAGACAAATTAATTATCTTATTTACAGGGCAGGTATAATACTATTTTTGATCTCACTCAACATTTGGTGCGATTGCAGTCAAATACCTGCTTTCTGCTGCATAAAAAACAATGATTTTACTGATCCCATAATATAGTCCAAACTTCGCTTATAACTTTAGTAAATCAAACTGTATAAATTTCAATCTTCTTAGGAGAATAATTCTTTACAATTTCTTAGGTTAGTTTTAACGGAAAACTAAAACCAACATCTTCAGTTCACCAATGTACCCCGCGCCTTATGCTCCCAAACCGGCCGGTGCGTTTGACAATGATGTATTGTGGCCGAGAGTCAAAGGTTCGATTCTATTAACATTTTATAATTCGTTCCTGCTAGGATTGAGAGCTAGTTCGACCGCTGACAAATGGCCAATGACGGTGGGACTGCTGATTTTAAAGAATCAAGCACAAGATATTTAAATAAAATCAAATAGGTGTTCGTAAAACTGTTATTTTTAATACTGATCTGATGTCATCTTCAATGCTGACCTTCTAAGTGTGTCTATTTCCTCAATGGTAACTTTATTATTCAAAAGTTCATCATCATCATCATCTCAGCCATAGGACGTCCACTACTGAACATAGGCCTCCCCCAATGCTTTCCATGTTACCCGGTTGGTAGCGGCCTGCGGTATTCAAAAGTTACCTACTCAAAATTTAAACTTATTTGCACTTTTTTTAAAAGGTTTCGATCTGTCAAAAAAATTACTAAGACCTGAATAATCTATCCCAGTTCTCTGAATGATGAACTTGAACTCGAATCTCCAGATGGTGACATCGTTGTGCTAAAAAGTGGCCTTTCATCCTTTTGGTCAGATATCGTTGTGCTAAAAAGTGGCCTTTCATCCTTTTGGTCAGATCTTATAAGCCGCCATCAGCTGACAACGTTTGACGTATTGGCTCAAAATGACTAACGGCTCACACAGAGTGACACAGAACCAAAACGTTGATTTGGCATCGTCATAACGAATATAAATCTATTTTAAAGCAATTGTAGCCCTAGTTGTAAATGTTAAAGTACTTTTTTTATTTATGCCAAGTTTTATGTATCGTGAAATGTTTCAAAACCTTTCTAATAATCCTCCAAACGGATTTCCCAATTCGTTCAGGTCCCTTTATCATAGTGTCAAAATACACCGTGATCATATTAATTTGATTATGCTACCAAACAAGAAACTTACACGTGTTTAGCATGAGATATAGCTTGTTCTCCCGTAATGACTTCGAACAGTTTCTGTCTTTGAAACACCAGTATAAGATATTAGACATAAAATATTTCTTATTTATGAAATGTCACTGAATAATAATGCTAGTTGTATTATAAATTAAGGCTAACCCGGTGAACTTCGTAGCGCCTATGTTCATCAGTAATAATCTAGGATTCTAATAGTGAAATAATTTTTCAAATCGGTCCAGTAGTTTTAAAGTAAGTATATGGACCTCTGTGGTTGAGAATTCCGGGTGAAGCTCGCTTCCACCTTCGGCCTGATCATCACTTACCATCAGGTGAGATACAGGCCAAGAGCTTCCACGTTGTGAATAAAAAAAATGAAAAAATTCAATACAAACAATCAAATCTTTAATTAATGTGAATCTATTTACCCTGTATTAAAGAATAAACAATGGATATCTGGAACAAAAATATTTGTTTTACATCTAGATAAGTAACAACATTGTATCGAAAAAAAACAAGACTTCACAGTTAATGTCACTCGTTTGAATTTATTAAATAAAGACATCAGCAGGCGGCGAACTCGAAAGACTTGGATCGGAACAAAAAATCGATAAAATCGAAGCGCGATCGAGCTCTTAATCGATTCAGCAAAACAATTTCGTCGAGCGACATCTCGCATGCAGATGAGTTCTCACATTTTATATCTTCAGTGATATTTAGTGCGATTTTTTCATACATTCGTATAAAGGAATGTTATATTAAAAATAAAATTATTGAGTTGTCAAAACACTAATTAGATTTTTTTTTCTAGAGGTAGTTAGTATCGAAATCTATAAAATATGATGTCATTTTGTCTCTATATTAAATTACTAAATTATACAAAATGGTGCACATAGAAGACGTTCAATTTACCATCGTTCGTTTCAGCCGAAAGACGTCCACTGCTGGACAAAGGCCTCCCCCAAGGATTTCCACAAAGACCGGTCCTGCGCCGCTTGCATCCAGGTACTTCCCGCGACCTTCACCAGATCGTCGGTCCACCTAGTGGGAGGCCTGCCCACGCTACGTCTTCCAGCTCGTGGTCGCCACTCAAGAACTTTCCTGCCCCAGCGGCCATCAGCTCTTCGAGCTATGTGCCCCGCCCACTGCCACTTGATTTTAGCGATTCTGCGGGCTATGTCAGTCACTCTGGTTCTCCTACGGATCTCTTCATTTCTGATTCGATCACGCAGGGAAACTCCGAGCATAGCACGCTCCATCGCTCTTTGGGTGACCTTGAGCCTTCTTATGAGGCCCATAGTAAGCGACCACGTCTCAGAGCCATACACCATCACTGGCAACACACACTGGTCAAACACTTTTGACTTGAGACACTGCGGTATTTCGGACGTGAGAATTTCGCGAAGCTTCCCGAACGCTGCCCAGCCGAGTTGGATTCGACGATTAACCTCTTTCTCGAAGTTGGACCTACCTAACTGGACTGTTTGTCCCAGGTATACATAATTGTCAACAACTTCGAGTGTAGTGTCTCCAACCTTCAGAGGAGTGGGTACAACACGGGCATTTGACATAATTTTTGTCTTGTCCATGTTCATTTTAAGACCCACTTGTTGAGAGGCTCTACTGAGGCCATCGAGCATTGTGTTTAGGTCCTCCACGGTCTCAGCCATGACTACGATATCGTCCGCGAAACGAAGGTGGGTGATATACTCGCCGTTGATATTTATGCCGAATCCGCTCCAGTCCAGAAGCTTGAAAACATCTTCCAGGGCGGTGGTGAACAGTTTCGGAGATATGACATCTCCCTGTCTCACCCCTCGCTGCAACTGGATAGGTTTCGAGTTCTGATCCTGGAGGCGGACCGACATTGTGGCGTTTTCGTACAAGCCCTTCAGCGCTTCGATGTATCTATAGTCAATTTGTCACCGTTGGAGAGACTGTAGCACTGCCCAGGTCTCGATCGAGTCGAAGGCTTTTTCATAGTCCACAAACGCCAGACAAAGTGGCTGATTATACTCCTCGGTCTTCTGTATAATCTGCCGTAGCGTATGTATGTGGTCTATGGTACTAAAGCCTTTTCGGAAACCGGCTTGTTCGGGAGGCTGGAAGTCGTCGAGCCTGCGTGCGAGACGATTCGTGATGACTCTCGAAAACAGCTTGTATACATGGCTCAGAAGTGAGATGGGTCTATAATTTTTCAACAAGGTTTTGTCGCCTTTTTTGAAAAAAAGTATCACCACACTTCTGTGCCATGCCGTAGGCGTAATTTACCATAATCCATGTGAAATAAATAGGTATCCTAGGATTTTTAGTTGTGACAATTGTCAGGTTTATGTTCGTAACATAAAATTACACACTGTACCAGGTTATTACTACGACCAAAGTTTGGCGAACTCTAAAAATCTATCTAAAAATAACTGCCTATTGTGACTTTTGGAATTATTCAGCCTGAGACTAAATAAACCTGAACTACAGAATAATAAAAAAATCCACACTTACGGTGTAAGCCAGGAGTCAATTTTGTCCGAACTCGAAGAAGAAGTTCTGCAGCAAGCACCACCACCACGTACTTTTAATCCTTTATTATTTTTCCTGAATACCCGTGACAAAAGCTTTTACCAGACCTCTTAATTATTAATTCCCTTAAAAATTCATCAGATATCCATGTGCTCAAGAGAGTTCTCTTCCCTGTAACCAGAACTTCAGTTAAATGCCACCACATCCACTAGCATCTTTGTTATTAAAAATCGGTCTACCCTATAAGGTAGCCATCATAACTATGTTTCGGTCCGTTTAATTGGCCACCGGTATTTATTGTTGCGATGAACATATCACGGCCCGGACATAAGTCAGGCTGTTCATCCTCCATTTTGTATCGGTGCACGATAAGTGGCACAGGGGTGGTGTGGAGTGGCGTGGGAAATGAAATAATATAGGAAGGTGGGAAGTCTTGAGCTGTATTCTTATTACTCGTTTCGCTCTTGGCAGAGCAGTCGTGGTCACGTTGAGGCGATATTCATAACGGTTGTAGAGGCGGATACAACTTTCCGCACGATCTCCCGCCACCTCTCTCTGTTGGCAGACTGTCTGGTGCAGTCACATACGCCGTATGACTTTGAGTAAAAATCAATGAAGACCGATTACTTAGTAGGCCTATAGAATTAAACCTGCGATATGGTCTGTATTGAAGCCCATGAGACTTACTCAAGTGTAAAGGTGGTTATTTGTCTTGTTTCGAAGTAGGCAGTCCAGCTAGACCATAGATACTAACAAGTTTCAAGCAACGCGGCATTAAAACGTGATAGTAAGTATCTAGGTAACTACTGCTTATCTACCTTTACATTACTCGTCGTACGTACACTTGCAAAGTCAACTATTTGCCTATCTCCCATCTATCATTCTTGATGTACAAACATTAGACAAACAAACGGCTAACTTTACTAAGACATAGGCTTATCTCAAACTGTGTTTTCCTCAATCATACGTATAATTTTGGCTTTTAATTTAAAAACATTATAAACTAACTAACCAAAAAATTAAGGAACAAAGCCTACTCCATTCCTGCACAGGGACAAGAGATAGCAATTTAACGAAGCAACATCACAGCAACGTCTTCATTTATTCAAATCGAAACAGGAGCAAAACCGAACGGATTACAATATCAATTTAGGAAAGTGAATCGAGTGATTTATTATTATGGTGCATGTAAATATTGCCACCGCATATTCGCCTTTTTGCTCGCGCTAATTACCGGGACATGTAAGAGGCAGTGCTGAATCACGGGGAGATGACAGTGTGACAGTAACTTATGTCATCATCAGGATGCAGTCTTTGTAGCCTGCGCCTGTTAAACTTGCTTTGGCTTTTTCACCCCTATTGACCGCATGTTTTCAAAAAAGTTTTAGCAGTCTTTAAATCATGTAACGACTCATTTAAGAAAAAAAATCCTGTTATTTGTGAAAGTAACTCTATTGACTACCATACGTTTTCAAAAAAGTTTTGCCACTTCTTTACGAGTAATTTCATAGCTTTGGCACTCTTTAAATCTTAACGACATATTTACGAATGATTCATACCTGTTATTTGCGAAATTAAACAGTTATCTAATAAAAATTAAAAGTCAGTCGGTTAGTGATTATAGTCATCTGTGTCATTTGAAAACAATATCAATATCAAATGTAAAAAAAAACTTTTCGTGAAAATTAACATAAGCAATAAATCAGTAACAATGTACATTTTTATGTAACAGAGTTTGTTTAACCAACTTTTGGAAGAATCCTGTAATTTGACTTATGATGAAAATGAAATTTAAAATCCCATAAACGAGACTTATGAATTCAGAAAACTGCAATAGCTAGTAGGTAATGATAATGATTAGTTCAATTTATTTAAAATATAACATAATGGGACCACTATAAAATTGCACTTGTCTAATTGCTTAATTCCTTCCTTTATCAGTTAAATCATGATTATTATACAGGGTGTCCCAAAAAGTAGTGTCAAGCCGAAGCCCAGAAGTAGAGCATCATTAAGGCAATCCGAATCACCCCCATGTGTGTTTCGCGATTTTTGATAGTTTTCGAGTTATGATTGTTTTAAATGTGCTTAGGTAACTTTTTTGGTCACTGTGCCGCGAAAAGATAGATTACATGCCTGTTTTTTTAAATTATTATTAGATGAATACTAGGCCTAGCTGATTCAAAAGTATTTACATCCACACGAATGTAAACTAAATACGTTAAAAATCATTACTCGAAAACTATCAAAAGTCGCAGTGCTCTAGTGATCTCTACCTTTGGGCTTCGGCTGGACAATCCTTTTTGGGACACCCTGTATAAAACAACTCAATCCCAACGTGCAAAGCTTATATTATTGGGAACAACATTATACATTATTTAGAGCAACATAATGTGGTTGATTGGTCAGATTAAAGTTATTAAAGGTGCATTATGTGGGAATTATCATAATGTTTCACATTTATGCTGTGACCATATAAAGCTCTATGGAATTGTTTTAATTTAGTTTCATTGCTCTACTTAATTTAGAACATGACATAATACGTTTATTTATGAAGTAATTTTTGATGTCTAATCGTAAATATATTGAACTTTTTTGTACAAAATAAGCTGGTACTTCGGAAAGTATCACTATGATATTTTATGTATGTGCGTAGTTGAAATAATTGGGTGACTATTTGAAAATGTGAAAATGTAAGTAATAAAATAATACTTAATTGATATAAATGAAAAACATACACAGATACACATTACACTTGCCATTTATGTTTGTCTCGAAGCGCTGGTAGGGCCCAAAAGATAAGGAGACATGTAAAGTGCCCCATAAGGGCTACCTTTTTTTATTTACTACATTTTGACGTTCATAAGTGCCACCAGTGGTCTAAATTGAATAAAATATTTTTGATTTTGATTATGAGTAAAGACTTTTTAATTATTTGACCAATTTATAAAATGCAGTTATATGGTTTTGCACGAAAATTAATTATAGATTATTAAGTACGTTTTTATAGTTCTTCATTTGAATTCCCATTAAGTTTTGAAAACTATAAAACCCTAGTTACACGGCTCGTGGTCCAACAAGTGTTTTTATTGCTTTATTTTTATCACACCAATGCATTATTTCATTAAACTACAATCGTTATTCAACCCGCAAACTCTTTTAATGAGAAAATTACTCACAATTTAAACGAGTTCATAGAGCACATGAAACTATACATGTTTGGTAAAAAATCGCTATTATTACAAGTGAATAAGGTACCATAGTGTAAAGCTTGACGTGATGTTAGGTACAGATTATTTAAAGAAACTAGTCTAGAATCTAGATTATGTTTATTCATCGTGTACTTATTCCAGTCAAAGGGGACAAACTGCATTCTAGTTCAGACGGTTTTGCTATTATTAGGAAATCAAAAAAGATTTAGGCTGAGTTGCACCACCTAACTTTGACCGTAACTATAACGATAACCGGTGTTTTTTGTATGGTATTTGACAGATTTTTGACTTTTGTCAAAGTTAAAGTAAGATGGTGCAACCCAGCCTTAGCCTCAGTTCGTTTAGTTTTAACAGTAACTATAACCAGTGTTGAAAAAAAAAGTGTTTTGTGCAACTTATTCTGTCCCCCTTATTTTTACAATTTTTAATTCTTATCTCCTTCTACAGAAATGAAAACACAGTCAAAACTCTACGATTTAATTAATAAGGTTTTTCATTTTCAAGGTTTGACTTGACGTAACTTGTTGAAAAATGGTTTTATTTGTATTTTATTTCAGTTCAGTTTATAATGCAAAATTAAAGTAGGTATTTATTGGGAAGTGTAAATGTAGTTATTCATTCTAATTTCATTTCAATGAATGACGTTTGTGTGCGTACGAGTTGCAGTTCTTTAATGGCTTATAATTCGCACCCCCCCTGGAATAAGTAAGCAAGTCCACTTGTGCGATATTTTTTTTATTGCACTAAAAAATCAAGAAGGAGGTAATACATATTTTCAATTTTTTTCATAATTTTTCTCTTAAAAATGAAGAAATTATGTACAAATATGTAAAATATTGCAACATTAAAATATCTAAATTTCCATAGCAAAAACGAAGTAAATACATTTGCACTTAATTGTTTAATAAAGTTCCGTATGAATAATAGCATATTAATAGTTACGTACATCTTCCACGAAGACTTTAAAAAATATTTTCGCGTATCTATTGTTGCATACTTATTTTACGATATTATTTGGTGGGTATCGTGGTGCAAGTTTAGTTGCTTAGTTTTTCCACGAAACTTTTGTGCACATTATGCTGGTAATTTTGTGCAAGTCTAGATGCTTAATTCTTCCACGAAACTTTTATTCGGATAATAATAAATAACAATTGATACGTTATTTTCTACGTACATTATCTTTGTGCAAGTCTAGTTGCCTAATTATTTTACGAAACTTTTGGCGATGTTGTGTTTTATACCGATATTGGTACATTTATTTAGATGTAATTTAGTCATTAACAAAGCACAAATTAACTTAGTTTCAGTTATTTAAGTATCCGAACCACTACTTCTTGCACTAAATACCCTTGTAAGACTATCAGATCCTGTGTGTTTATCAAAAAATCGTACCAATGATGATGGTAAAATTATCGGTCTTTATGAGTACAAGATCCATTTTAAATTCTGACTCTCTCTTCAGTGAACCGTTATCGTAGTAATCGTGATAAATATTCATCTTTCCAGAGCCGCATGAGTTCATTTATCAGCTTTTGCGTGTATTGCCAGCGTGACAAGGTATGTATTTTTACGTCTTTCAAAGCAGTAAGCAACAATCGGTGCGTCCCTAATTATAAAATAACACAAGTTTGTATGTATTTTAAGGAATATTGTCATCAAAAGGACATAATGGTCAGACGTTTAAAAATGCAACAACCTGATACAAAACTATTGCCATCTTTTCGTATGTATGATGAGCAGTCAGTATTCTTTTCAGGTGGTACTTGATCGACCGGACGCCAGCTTTCCGCAGACATCCACAGATTGGACTTGCCACTGGAATGTAGTGCCATTAAGTGCCTTCTATATCCTAGTGTTGACCCTATTTGTCCAGTAAATTGCATTATTATTCCAGGCCTTATGAAACTCCTGGCTCAGACAAAGTTTCTATCCTGGTTGCTTCACAGGTCCGGTCACTCTTCAACAAAGCGTATAAAAGCACCTATAAGTTTTGGACCATATAAAAATTGTTCTTTCTTTCTTTAAAGGTTCAGCCAAACCAACGCAATAACACGCGATCAGCCGGCGTGCAGTGATGGCGATCAGACAAAATGCATCGATCGCCATCGCTGCACGCCGGCTGATCGAGTGTGAAGTGAACCTTATAGGATTCGGAAGTGATGTCACCAATGAGTTCAATGTGGGTAACTTTTGTAGTCATGCAGATAATAAATATCACTATATTATAGGCTTCTATAGTTTTGTTCCCTTGGACATCAAAATTTGAAAGGGTCCTTCAAAATCGTCTCCCTTGTTCATGAATTGTCTAGATTGAGTAACTTGCTGTTCTGGTAAATCTCCCATTACTTACTTTAGCAGTAGCATTCAATTTAGCACAATTGAAATATCTGTGCACTTATTTTCTCGCCAATGGTTACGCCTTGATAATCCAAAATGTGGAGCTGAGTCAGCTTTCTTGTGAATTAACATGATGTCAGTATTAATATAAACGTTTTCAACAATCTCCACGACGCGGTTTGCAACAATAGATTTCCACCTATTCGTCTCTCCAGACAGGCTAGGCGATCACAATAGAAAAATCTGTTCATAGTGTGCGAACATCTGTGAGGTTGGTATTCTTCACATTATTCCTTGTCATTTGCTTCATCCAGTTTACTCAAAGCAGCACATAGCTCAAGACGTAGTAAAAGAAAAACAGGTTTCAGAGAGCACTTGAGTTTTTTAGCAATTAATTTCGTTTCAAACCCTTCATCTAGTTCAAGGCAGCTCAACCTTTTGAAGAGTCGGGCCAAACGGTGGATTCAGTCGTTAACGACGGGTCACCTACATTTTTGACAACTAACGTCAGAGATCTTAAAGGTTGTATTGTGCTCGGCGGGATTTTTTATTTGGTGCTTTTTTTTTTTCAAACTGTACATGCGCAGGCCACTTAAAATTCTTTTGGGGGCCACACTGTGGCCCGCGGGCCTGGAGTTGAGCAGCCTTGATCTAGTTGATCTTATGTGAACGGCTGCAGTATAATGCACTCACAGAGGCATCGCTAAATTTATTATAATTATTGTATTTTTACTCTGCCTGCATCTGGCCTTCCAGCTACCTTTATCAGGTCGTCGGACCACCTTGTCGGTGGATGTCCCAACGCTGCGTTTTACGGTACCTGGCCTCCGCTTCATAACCTTGCTGGCCCATCGGCCGTCAGTTCTGCGTACTATGTGCTTCCAACCGTGCGATGTGGAAGTCATTGGGGGAGGCCTATGTTCAGCAGTGGACGTCCTGTAGCTGAAATGATGATGCTGACGTATTTTTTCTCTCTACCTATACCAATCTATATCTGTATTTTGTCAATATGAATCAAATCCTGCCGTATCTTAATCCAATATTTTTTTAATGAGTTACTTATCTTTCTATCCTTATTATTTTTTTATCAGCCAAAGTTTTTGTTTTGAAACAAATAAATACTTTCTATTCTATTTCCATTAGAATCTTAGCCATGACTGTACTTGGAGCTTAGCTCCAGCCAAGGGGATCAAAAAGTTTGATCAGATGTATCAGATAAAATGTTACGTTTCATGATTGGTTTTGCAATTTGTGGTATATTCACATTGTATTTAAATCGGTCCTCAAATTCCATTCAACACCCAATGCTTGGACTGTTCCATCAAGGTTCATGAAACTACTTTAGCACTAGCTGATCTTTTGTTGTCTTCTATTGTTGACTTCATAAACTCAACGCAGAACTAGGTAGCAAAAGGTATTTGACCGCAGTTGCATGTGATGTTAAGTGAGATGCAGTATAAGATGGTAGATATCTACCTGTAAGTGCCTATAAGGTCTGGATTATAGTGTTCAGGAGAGAGCAGCAGGCAGCGACCTGTTCGCATTATAGTATTGAAGTGTAACCTGGTGGATGGTCATATCAGATGTATTATTATCTGTAAGTTCTCGTTAAATTATAGCATTATAGTTTCAATTGACCAGTCCGCTCCTGATAAAAGGTCTTTGATATGAAAATATTGTTCTATTATTTTATAGAAATCGGCACTCTTCGGTAATTCGGTCTCCAAATAATGCACTGGTAATCCGAATCATTTTTTGTCACATAAATCTGAAGATCATCTTCATAATGTCATCTATAAAGCAAACACGTTTTATCTCTTTATAATATTTCTCGGGTCTTCTTGCAGCTGAGAACTACTTGTGGGTTCACTCACAAGCAGTTCGTTATTCAGTGAAATTTAAATCGAACCTTAACACGAAGCATCAAATACAATCGTGCGCGAGTTGTCTCCGTATTATTCCAGACGACCGCATGAAGTATGCTGTCATTCTTGTTTCTTCTTCTTTTTCAGGTAGGTACCTTGTTTTATAAAAAAAAAAATCTGTGTTCGTTAATCTTTTTCAGGTCTGGTGATTTCTGCAACTTTCTTTCTAACTGAACGAACCTCTGTGTGGTTATTTTTTTGGGTTTTTTTAAGGGAAAGGAGGCAAACGAGCAGACGAATCACCTGATGGTAAGTGATTACCCACCGCCCATAGACACCCGCTCCTCGGTGAGTTACAGGTGCGTTGATTGTCTTTAAGGTATTAGAGTCTCCTCTTGAAAGATTGTAGATCATATTGGTCCGCAAATACTGCAAACGGCAGTTCATTCCTCGGTTTGGTGTCTGCAAATGGTGATTGTGGATTTTCTGTTTTAAATGGTAATTTTACAACATAAATCTATCTACCGCTACCGTAAAAAAAAAGTCCTGAAGCAGTGGTAGGGTTTATACTGGGGAGTGTAAAACTATCAGAGTGCTTTATAAAAGCCTACTTGCAAAAATAAATGAGTAATATGAGTTTTATGCCCGTTTTCACCATTAATCCCAAATTTTTAAGTGACCCCTATAAAAACAAAATTCCTGTTATGTATTACCATAGGGGTCACTTACAAATTAGGGATTGATGATGAAAACGGGCATTAGTCCTTTTGATAGCTTGCCTCTCCCTAAAAATGCAATTTCTGAAAATTATAATATTGTTACGCAAAAATATTGTAACATTTTTATTTTGAATAAAGCTATAATTTTAAATACTACCATAAGTAATGTAATATTTCACAAGGTAAAAGTACGTTATCCTTTTTACGAATTTATTTAATTACGAATAGTTCGAGGAAAAACTACGTAAACCACACTTACACGTTGAATGCACGACTAAATCTGAACGCCAATAAATAGTTATCAGCAATAATACCAAACAGCAAGTATTCCTTAACATGTCAACAATGCAATATTCATAATTACAACAACAAGTGTTAAAATTTGTTTCGCGGAATAAGTACGCAACGCTCTTTTTTAAGTTTTTCTCAAAACCTATTAAGTGTATTTTAAATATAAATACATAGGCCCCTCACAGACATTTTTAGCTATCTTTTGATGTATAACACATATTTTTAATGATGGTAATAAATTTTTAAGACAGTTTTTTTACGCTCCTGAAAAGTTGGCATTTTTCACTTGCGTACTTATTCCAGGAAGGGTGCGAATTGTGTGTATTTTTCTTCAATGCATACTAGCTCACGGTGGCTTGGACAGTTTGTGTGGTACAAGCCAAAATAATACAGAAGAAAAACAAACAAACAAAATACCAATAAATAAACAAGAAACGATTCGCGAATTTATAATCCAATTTTATTAATTTTAAGTAGACGAAGACCTAAGCTAAAAATGTTAGGTACGTGCCTAGCTAGGTGTGTCAGATTTTTAATAATAAGAAATGTAGTATTATGTGAACGAAAGGGGTTACAGTTCATAAGAAACTCTACCGTATAGAAAGAAAGAAAGAAAGTATTGCCACGTGAATACCTATTTATTTGGTATTTTCTTGTTTCTAATTTTGAGTTTATTTTTATATGTAGGTACTAACTTGGGTATAATTATATTACTTACTAAATAAATCGATGGTAATTGATCCATAAATTCTACTTATTATGACGTTCAACCAAAGTCTATAATGTTTGCTGTTTGAATCCAGTAATTGTAATAATTTACTACAAGCCTGTCATACTTCTATTATAAGTTTCCCGCCGAAGCCTGCCCTTTGGACGCTTAGACCAGTCGCCAACCGTTCTGTCATCACATAGATCAGGTTGTAGGAATGCAGGTCGTTGCACTGTCGCACGGTTTGGCAATCGCGACGGTTCGCAAGACGATTGCTACGGCTAATTGGAGATGACATGGAGTTTAGATAGGTAGCGATTTTGGGATGGAAATTAGGTGGGATAGAGTTTAGATAGAGTTTATTGCGTCATCACTGTGTTTATTGTGTCACCAATGTATCTGTTACTGTAAAAGCTCGAACTACGGTTAATCTTAAGATTTAAGTGTAAGTCTTAGGATTTACCGACATGAGTTGGTAAATGTAAGTATTTCTGAAAATACGACGATTTTTTCGAGCTTTTACCATTCGAATTCAGTATATGCTAGGTTTTACCTCTGTCAGCTGGTAGATGTTGGTTTTAGAAATAAAACAATGAGTAATTCTTAATGGGGAATTATAACACGATCGACTAAAAAATAACTTAGCGACTGATGATGGCATACTTACTGTTTTAATAACTTGAGCGTAATGAATTTGGGGTCCATATTCGGTTGCATAAAAAATATTGTCATAATATAAGAGTGCATAAAGTTTTTTGGCATACTCATCATTTCGCATAACGTTCATACAGAATAAATCATAAGGCATATTATTTTTTGCCATAACCACTTTTATTATAATAATATTTTAGTATATATTTTTTTTGTATTCTTGTTTTTTTAATAACGATTTCTAGGCATAACATTTATTGGCATCTAAACCAATGCCATAAATATTACCATTCATAATATACAAAATACCATAATTTTAACAATTATGAAATATAAAAATGTTATAAGTTAACAAATATAAATAGACAAGCAAGCATTCAAACAAGCATGCAAGCAAGCAGCAAGCATGCAAGCAAGCTGCAAGGAAGCATGTAAGCATGCAAACAAGCAAGCTGCAAGAAAGCATGTAAGCATGCATGCAAGCAAGGATGCAAACAAGCAAGCCTGCAAGCAAGCAGCAAGCAAGCAGCAAGCAGCAAGCAAGCATGCAAGCAAGCAGCAAGCATGCAATCAAGCAGCAAGCACGCAATCAAGCAGCAAGCACGCAAGCATGCAAGCAAGCAGCAAGCAAGCATGCAGCAAGGAAGCATGCATGCAAGCAAGCAAGCATGCAAGCAAGCATTAGGATTGCCTTATCTCCGGCGCTGAGGGAAGTGCGGTCCTTCCGCTCTGGCGTAACATATACCCGGCATGCCATGCTCGCACATTCACACGGCTGCCGGATATATGTTACAGCGAGCGAGGACCGCACTCCCTCCGCGCCTCCGGCTTTTAAATTACACTCTAGTATAGGGCAGACTAGTACCACGTGGAAGAGACCACGGCCAGTCGGGATCAACATAATTTCAGACCAGGCAAGCTTAATGTTGTAAAAGAAATGTGGACTGTATAATATGTGCGTTATAATAGATAAGAGGGATTCGAGATCAAACAGAATGTATTTTCACGAGCTTAAGTTTTGACAATGATGAAAAATGACAATGATACAGAGAATTTAGTTTTTGCAAATCTATAGGCCGAAAGAGTATAAAGGTGGAAGGAGCATCGTTCGCAACATCACAAATACATAATTATTTACTCTTCAATGTTGGTTGCTCTTATAGACAATATTTATGACTTTAAATGTTATAAATAATTAAATTATGTTTATAGTATTTTATTAAAAACAAACTTTATGTATATAAAAATTATGTTCTTTACATTTATGATTATTTAAATTATGGTATTGAAAATTAGAGAAAGTTATTATTATGCCTAAAAAACCATTATGCATTTAGAAAACTATGCATATCAAAGTTTATGCGAAAAAACTTTATGCAAATACTGTTATGCCAAACTAAATTATGATGAAAAATGTTATGCGTCTGAGAGGGCACCCATGAATTTGAGTAAGCGAAAAATTAACTTAACTAACGACGAATATTGATTAATATAATCAAATGCAGAACGAGCTTACAAAAAGTGGGTTATGTTTAATCCATTTTAGATATTAAAATTCTGTCCGTGCGACTACATTACTAAGTGAGCGACTAGAAATACAAAGAGGGCACACTTCAATATTAAGATAGATTCGATTTTTTCCAATTGAAGTAATTTCTGATGATGATGATGAGATGCGCTGAGCACGTTATGACATGTTTTGTTTTTCAACATTTACCGTGCCATTAATGTAAATCCTAAGATTTACCAACGAAATGGTGGTAAGAGTTCGAATCGCATACCTTTTGGGACATTTACTATTAGACATTGGTAGATCTTAGGTTTTACTGGAATATCTTAGGATTTACTGCAATTCGAGCTTTTACAGTAACATATCTACAGCTGGGAAATCGTAAATTGAGTTTTCTTTCATGGATTCTTCTATTAATTAGACATGGACGAAATTGTAAAAGTAGCTTTTCTACGTTTGGAAATCGCGACGGTTCGCAAGACGATTGCTACGGCTAACTGGAGATAGCGATTTCAGCATGGCAATTACATAAGATAGAGTTAAGATAGTTTGGTACGTCATCACTGTGTTTCTACAGCTGGGCAATCGTAAATTAAATATCAAGATTCTTGTATTGATTAGTATCTTTTCTTGCAAAAGTACCTTTTCTACGTTTTTAACTGTATTAATCTGACTTGACGTTGATTTGTTTACAAGATAGTTTAATGACGTCATCTTCTGCGAGTATTCAAAACTATCTATTTGGGAGAGATGTTTGTTGAAAAAATAGTTATGTAGGTTTGTAGAATTCACAATGTTTTTGATTCGAACATGAAACAAATCTACGGCTTGAAGAATATAAGAACAAAGTAACAAATAAAGCTCTCTGTGACAAACATGGCACACATAACCGTCCAATACCTCTACAATGTAACATTTTGGCACTTAAAAACAATGATAATATGCTTTTATTTTAACTGTACACTTAAACGCTTCCCTCACGCGGCTAAAGAACAATATCTGTGGGCACTCACGAAAGCAATCAGGTGGCACGAAATGTGGATCTGGAAAGAGAAAAATCTGCATTTTGTCAAGGGTTCCATATTAATATCAAAATTAAGTGATTAATACTTGAAAACAACAATTATTATGAAGTAATGAAAATTGATTTCTTAATTTTAGGACTTTATAGCGGACTATGACAACGAATAACGATATAAAAATACATTTTTGAAAAGCAAACTCCCAGACCAATACAAACAGATATTTCTAATGCACATAAACTCGATTCTCTTCAATCCTGACTCTCCACCTTATCTAAAAGAGAGGTTCCAGTACCTTCATTCTACTCACAACAGAAATCTTCGCTCTAGTCAGACTCTTCAGCTTGTCACCCCTCGCCACACCTCCGGCTTCATGTCTGACTCCTTCTCAGTCTCAGCAGTACGGCTCTGGAACGGCCTTCCGGCGAATTTGCGAAAAGCAACCTCCAAATTTACATTTAAAAAGGCTCTGCGCAATTATTTTAAAGACTAAAACTTTTTTCTTATCTCTGACATGTGTTTTGTGTACGCCAATATTATTATTATGTTTATGTATTTAGGTGTATGTCTATTATATTAATATGTATTCTTATGATATTTATTTTATCTAATGCTATGTAAGTATATTAATTAAACGTCATATTTATTGCACCGCCTTAGTCTCTCTACTCGACCTGTGGTTGACTGGCAGATAATGCCACCTGGCATTAAGTCCGCCACTGTACAATTGTATGTGCAAAAGTGTAAATAAATAAATAAATAAATTTTTATAGGTATTTTGATTAGTATTGTGCGAAGATAGAGCTCGCAAAAATTTAGGAAAAACTATCTGGGGGCCTAATTAGTGTCATCAAATTCATTAAAATCAAAAACCTTTAAACACAGAAATGTTACGTTTAAAGGACAATGTTCGTTCTCCATACATTGTTCGCCTAAGAACCAACAATTTTGACATATTACTACCCGAAAGCGAAATAATACGATTCTGTGTGTAAGAACAATGATTCCTGATGGACACTTGCCATAAAATTAATGATTAAGAATATTAAATTACAGCGATTTTATAATATGTCGTTTATGACAACATGGCGTCTAATGTATTGTGTGAATGTATGAACACCGATTCGCGAAAAATGTTTTGTATTGTCGTCACGCCGAGTCGCAGCCAAATAGTATAAAATAATAGAACAAGTTTTAGAAATACAACTCGGCATTCCACTTTCATAATATGCCCACATATTGCACGTAATTAAACAACATGAATCGTAGGTTGTTTCCACCCTTGTCATCTGACACATGAAATAAACTCCTATTGTATTATAGATATCGAAGCCGAATCGTATATAATAATAGAATGGGTTTTGGAGATCACTCGGGGTTCCACTTTTATAAAATACCTACATATTGCTTAAAAATAACACGAATCATGAGTTTTCTTTTCACCATTTACATCTGACACGAGATAACAAACTCCTATCTCCATGACAACCGTCGTAGTCTATGCCAAAGACTACAATATTTTAAGCAAGAAGTTTCAAACCTTAGCGGCTACAGTAACCCCTGGGCCACATACATCGTGACATTCGGTCGACACCGGAACGAAGTCTTGCGATTATGCAAAAAAGCACCGTATTCTAGTGCGGCTATATCACGTTCAACCGGGGTTTTAATTCGACTAAAGTCCTGACTAAAGACTGGAAGAAAATACGCCGCATTGTATGAGTTCGTGTTCGTTAAAGCGGCTTCAGATCTAGAGCCTACATAGTTTTCTTTCCAATAATATCCGAAGGTACCGCTGCATGATCTTTACAACAAAAACGGCAATAGTTATTAAGGTGCCAAAATTATATGATTACTTTGGCACGGTATTATACACGTTCGAAGATTTGTCATATTCATTCATTTCATCATCATCATCATCATTTCAGCCACAGGACGTCCACTACTGAACATAGGCCTCCCCCAATGACTTCCACATCGCACGGTTGGTAGCGGCCTGCATCCAGCGCCTTCCCGCTACCTTTATCAGGTCGTCGGTCCACCTTGTGGGTGGACGTCCCACGCTGCGTTTTCATTCATTTATTATTTTCTTAAAGTGCCGGAAAAAAAATAGTTTCTAGCTGTCCCAGCAACTTCGTCAATAAAAAGTTGTCTTGTCTTATCTTTAAAATCGTAATATTAATTTCTGAAGGTATCCTGTTTGACACCTAATAATATTATTTGACATAGCTGGCTCGGCGAATTTCGGCAAATTAATTTTGACATTGCAAAATATGACTTTTGATAGGTTTATCATAGAATTCGGCGGGGATATCCTCACGGAGGAAGTTCGAAAAATGGCGGAACAAGATCTTATAATAATGCAAGGCTGAAGCTGTAACGCGCGTGCTCCTACGTGTAATCCGGCGAGTATACAATAAATAGTAATGTCTGGTAAATAGTGATACAGGCACCTCCCGCGACCTTCACCAGATCGTCGGTCCACCTAGTGGGAGGCCTGCCCACGCTACGTCTTTCGGCTCGTGGTCGCCACTCAAGAACTTTCCTGCCCCAGCGGCCATCAGCTCTACGAGCTATCCCGTCTATGTCTATATGCGCTACGATTACAGGGTATCATTTTGTATAGTCGCAAGACTTCACTCCGCTGCTGTCAAATCAATGTCGCATAATTTTATCGCAATGTGTGTGGCCCTTGGCCAAATCACAGAAGCCTATGCGAAGAAAGAGCACTTGAATGACAATGAAAATCAGGGTTACTATTTTATAAGATCTCCTCACTATTGAGGGTAACAAAGTAACAATAATCTAGCCATTAATTACATTTATTACCTATACGAGAAAGTAAAGCAACATGCGGTTTTATTTTAATTTGTAAAATATTTGTAACAGTTTGTTCTAAGTTTAGTTTTACAACAGTATTGCTGTTTCAGCTGTCACTGTGAAGCTTTGGGAAAATAAATAAATAGAAAAAATATTAACATAAATATTTATTTAAGTTTTTATGTTCATTATCATAATAAATGCCAATTTAAGTTACACTGTGTGACAGTCTTTGACACTAAACAAACTCTTCAGCTTAATAATACCTACCTACAGGGCGTTTTTATAGTTACTCTTGCTAATGAAACAAGAAGGGTTGATTCTACTACTGAAATACAACTACTTTTCTTACAGGACCATTATCAAATTCTCAAAAAAATTCACATCCTCGTGATGGTGATAATTTCTATGGAGGGGTTTTTTTTTATATTCGGTCTCTTGGGATAAGTTATTCCATTTGAGCAGTAGAATTAATCCTTTTTATTTGATCACGTCATATAAAAATAACACAAGTGTTTAGGAAAACTTCTTCTTTGGTATGGTATCACCACGGAGTTATAATGGTGGCAACTGTATCACTGACTTGTAACTTTCAAACAGTATGAATAATAAGGGCTCCACATTGGTTTTCTTTCTGAAAAAAGGCTTTCACTTTTAGTACTAACCCTTTAGCACTATTTCATTGAAATAAAAATACAATAAACGCACAGAAGACTGAAATTGAGTCAACTGACGTGACATTTATAATTTGTTGACATTATGACAGTTTGACAAGACTAGGGATTGAAAAAGTTTTAATTGAAAAAGTAAAATGACAATTTATTAAAACGATTCACAAGGATATAATCGATTAAAAATATTTATAAAATGTTCTGATACTTGCCTGTAGCCATTATCCAATCCTGGTTTCTACTGAAAAACTACCTCGTGGCAAGATTTTAATAAAATAATAAAATCTTTATCTTCTCTTTCACAATCTATAAAAGTTCATTTGGTCTATTATTATACATGTGCTATGAATGAGGGTTTTCGCGATTGAAAAATCCGCGAGATGGCAATACGTAGACGCGAGGTCCAAATGCTGCATGATTGGATTTTTCAATCGCGAAAACCCTCATTGGCATAGATTATGAGAGACTGGCAACTATACTAGGTTGATATAGGTATGTTTCTCTCACTTCAACTGGCATTAGATTCAACATCGGATTCTGACACTTTTACAGTTATGATACCATGAATATCAGTTTATGGTCCTAATTATTTTTATTTTATTTACGACCTTCGACCAGTTGGACACTTTAGATAACTTCTTGTAATAGTGTCAATATCTTTTTAGCTTTTAACGCAAATCTAGTCTTCAAAGCAATTTAATCGATTTTTTTTTTCAAAATCGATATTTTATTGTCTATGATGGCCGCAGGAACATCACTATACATGGACTCCCAGCAATAAAGTACGGTAATGCCTCGTACAGATTTTATCGGCAAAAATTATGGAACTTGATAGGTTTTAGACCATGCCAAGCACCAAAACGTCCGGAAGTTGTAATAGTATTATAGAATAAACGTTAAAAGACTTATTTATTTAATTTTTCAATGCTTAAGTGTCCATTAGAATGAAAGGGTGCTTAATGTATTAAAAAAATTAGAAAATAATTATGATGGGTTCATGTTTTTGGGCGGTTTTTTAGGCGATTTCTGACAATGTCCTTTAAGTTGTATTATGAAAGCAGAATGAAGTTAAGATATAGAGTTTTTTCGTCGCCATAAGGATCACTGACAAAAAGGAAGATTGCAAAAAAAGCAAAATGAAAAGTTGGTATGTATACGGATTTGCATTTTGGGCTACCGGCTGCAAATGTATTTTTTTGTTCCTCGACGATTAAGCAGTTTATATCACGATTTGATAAGTAATGTAGTGTGCAAGTGCTTGTGTGTTTTGTAAGGTCAAAGGAACTTTATATTTTTAACTTATAGTTAAGTTATATTGTTAACTTTTACCAATGGAGTTTAATTACGAGTAAAATAAAGTCTTGAACAAGTGATTTACGTTACATAGTTTATTACCAAAACAATGGTAAAATGATTGTAAAGTACTAGCGACCGCCCGCGACTTCGTATGCGTGGATCCCGTTTTACCCCCTTAGGGGTGGAGTTTCGTAAAATACCATCTTAGTGAGCACCTACGTTCCAAAAGGAACTCCCATGCAAAATCTGAGACTCCTAGCACTTGTAGTTTCTGAGATTTCGTGATGAGTGAGTGAGTCAGTCAGTCAATCAGTCAGTGACCTTTCGCTTTTATAGATATAGATAGATTATTTTCAGGTTGCTGTCTCAATGTTTCAGATAAAGTAGCTAATTGGAAAAGTAATTTTATTTTAGCGGCCCTTTCGTTACTTACTGATTGTACATTAGCTGTTTATATCCCAACGCGATTTCCCTTGCATTAGATCCTCACAATCCCTCCCCTAACCATCCACATCCTCACTCCACACAATGCCGTACAAACCCGCGAGCATTAAACATGCATTTAACAACCTGATAAATCCGATTGACAATCGCACGAGCGCGGTTAACGACTGTCCTGTGTGTAGCACAATTGCCTCTACTAATTTACCCGGCGGTCCCTTATAAAGGACGGAGTGTTAAGAATGCACTCTTGATAGGCGTTTGTATGAGTACAGCTGAGAGTACGTTTGACGGAGCTCAACCAAATAGGGTTGGCTGTGCGGTGAAAAATTTGCTCTTCACCCCCCTTAATTGGGTGTCGCGTTGTTTTGTGGGTGATACTCACAGTTGGCGCGGATGGCGAGCTGGGTTACAAATATTATACAGGGTGTTAGGTAAATGGGTATATGAGCCGACACTAGTCCATGTTAACATGGTCATATAAATGGTATGGTGAAGTCAGAAATTTGATATCATCATTTTGATTTTTTAAATTTTCATACAAAATCAATTTTATAAAATCCGATTTGTATGAAAATTAAAATAATTAAAATGAAGATATCAATTGACATGTTTACTTTTATAACATGCCCCATGTTAATGTCAGTCAAATTAATAAAATTTGATGGACTATGTAGTCAAAGAAAAAGTCAAATTAATCCGCGTTGCTCTAAATAGAATAGGCCAGGTGCTATTCGTGCGGGTGCTCAAAGTGCAATACGTTGTCCGAAGCTTAACAAAAAATGGTATAGTCAAAAGTTAGTAGGCTACTAAATAGAAATAATATTAATTTTTTGCTACACAGAAATGACAACTTGAATTATGTACCTACTTAAAGTTTTATTTTATGTTTTTATTTTGAAAGTTCTCGCATATTTTGCTAAAATTGTTTCACACACAATCCGCCCGTATTACCCACATAGGGTTGTCACTGATTTGTTGTCGAGACGTTTCTTTTAGCGCTGATGTGTCGCTGATTGGGATGTATGAGGTGTTTGTATGCGATTTTGTATTCTTTTTGTTACTAATGAGTATTCGTTAGGGCTGTCAATGCTCTGAAAATGTGTAGCTTTAGTGCTGATGAGTTCGATTTATCTGGCGATTGGAATTTATTTGCCTCAATCAGTCAGAACCAACTTATATTTTATGATATTTCACTCTTGAATATGATTTTTAGATTACGAAGCAGTTGTGACCTGAATAAAAAATTATACAAAATTATGATAGGAACAACAGTTTTATCTGAAAAGGCTTATTTACACGTAAAGAATTTGGATTAAAACCTAATAGATAAACATCATCGTAAGTGCCAAAATATTGGTCAAAACTGAGTAAATAAATATTTTTCATTTTCACTTTAAATTTCATCACAATTAATAAGTACCAAGTAAGTCTCTATTTTTTATTTAAATTCAAGCTTTGTCTTTTGCCGCTCTGATGATTGTCCAGTGGTCTGAGTGTGAATTTACACCAAACGCGCTCACTTAAAAAATGTATCAAAATTTTAGTTTTTGAACGTTTCCCGCTAGGGGCGCTGTACAATCCGTCATACATTTAATGTCATTTTTTGACTCGCGCTCACTAGTGAGTGCGTTTGATATAAACTCACACTAGGCCCTCTGTTTAAATTTTAAAGAAAGCACTCATACATTGATAGCAATTAAATCAATGTCAACAAAAATGCTAGTATTATTAAATAACCCTTATTTCCCAGACAATAAAGGCAATGACAATATTATTTTTTGCTTTTCCCTGGAATTTACGAAACATCATGTCATATCATCTGGCACAGTGTCTCAAGTTGCTTGCGTAATTAGTGCACGTTTTTTAATCTTCATTATATTGCGGGAATGCCTTTCTGTGCTTATTCGCATTGAAACTGGACGCATAGTCCGCGTCAATAGAAACTGCAAATTTTTTCGGAAATGACGCCGAAAAATTTTGATACCGAGCTGTCTGTGTCTAATGATTTCAATGAACTATATTTTAATACAAAGCAAATCAATCATGAAATTATCTTCAGTTCAGTTTTAGACTATGATTTTAGCACTTAGAACGTCAAAATAATTTTAAAAGAGGCTCTTCACAGCCCTTTGCCTTATTTTTTGGGACAAACATGTAATTGCAAGTGATGAAAAGAAACACCGGGACTAACTCGTGGATACTCAGTCACCATCACTAGATACCAGTTATTTTAAGAGATAATAATGATAAGGATACCGAAACCTCTGATTAATGCCCGTTTTCACCATCAATCCCTAATTTTTAAGTGACCCCTATGAAAATAAAATTTCTGTTATGTGTTACCATAGGGGTCACTTAAAAATTAGGGATTGATGGTGAAAACGGGCAAGTCCATTTCACACTGCTTACAAAATTGACAGTTTCTATTGGTCCAGACAGTATATTGTGTGCTGCTGATCACTCCAGTCATTCTAAATAGAAGAGTTAATAACATCTATTTTTAGAACACTCAACGCAAGACAAGAAGCGATTTCTAAATAACTTCCAGTATAACATTGAAATGTAATATCTAATAGGGATGTGCGTAACTTTATCGATATTAAGTCACTGAACGCCGAGACACAATAGTATTTTTCGAGCCTCACCGGTGAACCGCGTGGCGTCCAACGTGTTTTATGAAGAGTCAATAGCATATAACAATATACATTTTTTATTGCAAAATTTTTTTTTACAACGACGAACTGTGTTTAGCTTGATAAATATGCCGTCGTTTGTACGTTTCTGGAATTTTAACCATAATTTATTATTACTATATTAGTTTGCTGTCACCGCCTTGAAATGCATAATACAGTTTTATCTTAAATGGGAGGAAAATTACAGTTTAAGACTAATTTTGTCGTTTATTAATAAAAGCCTATTATTAAAAGGCTCAGTTTGATAAGAATATCCAACGAACTTCGATGGTTTACGTCATTGTGTGATCTCAGTTTGTATTAAGTATTATTTTTGTGAAACAAATGAACAATACAGTCTTGATCTTTTATCGAAAAAAGGGGTTTGTTTACATTAAGTCATCTAGGCTATCGCGAGTCTTCAAAACCTCTCAAACTTTTGAAATATCGGTATCGATAGTTTTGTAGTGGACATCACTACTGTAAACCTGGTCTTCCACAGTCCTACAACTGGATCTAGGTAGTCCTAATCCCAGATTACAGTGACGGGAGATAGGTAACTACTAAGATATCCTATGATTTTAATTGGTAGCCTTAAGTTGAAAAGTGAATGACTCTTCAATAAACCATAATCTTGTGGAAGCAGCCTTAAAAAGCAGACTTGATATTGATTATGGAATTAAATCTATTTGAGTCGCATAATCTTATGTATTTTGCCGTGTAAGTTTGTTGTATTGTATCTTTAATCTTTTTATGCGCAAGGCAATACTTTTGTTGATTTAATTACCTGTTAAGTATAATTAAAATGTCGGATTTAACATTTTTGACTACATACAATCTTTTTGAGGGCCTAAGTTCAGTTCCCAGGATAGGTTAATTGTATTTTGATGTTATTCTCCTATTTCGTTATTAGTGCTGATTAATTTCAGTTGTTTTGGAGACGACATTTAGACACCACGGTTGTGTTTAATCTTATGTGTTGAAGAAGTTGAAGAAAGATAATTTTAAGAAAGTAATAACATTTAATTTATAACGAAGATCTTAGTTACCTTACAATCAAGCAGCATTTCAAATTAGAAGCTATATTAATTGTAGCTTAATCATTTCTTTCTTCTTGCCGTACAGAATTTTACAATATGATAATATTTCTTCATAAAGTGATTGTTTTTACATTTATTTAGATTATTCTGAAAGAGTGAGTAACGAGCGAATAAAGTCTCACAAACAAACGCCTAATAGGACCGCGTTGATGCGAACAAATTGACTAACAGTAACGCACCTATAAACTGTGATCTAGCAGTCTTGATACTTTTGCCTTATTTGGGAGCAATATATTATCTCGTAAAATGTAGTCAATATAGTTTACGCATCTTAAAAGCTTCATTGCAAAAAAGTTAAATTCAAACACTTTATCGATCCATGTTGAAATTTATTAAATGCTTTTATGACTTATTAAAGAATTTTTTTCTACATTAGTTAAGCAAAATAACAAAAGCTAAAATAAGAATCATCCATATAGCAATAAACGAAGTTAATAAAAATATGTAGCTATCATACACTAACAATATTTTTCCTAACAATATTATTACCCTGTTTAATAAACAAATACCACTATAATAATATAATTTATCGGACGTGTGCTCGTTATATGGAGATATCAGGAGCTTGTACAGACGACGGCACAGCAGGATATATATTTTTATTGCAAAATAACACTTATTACAACATACATAAGAAGCGTCTGTGTTGGCCTTGTATGTACTAGTTCATGTGAGTTAAGAAGTAATCCCTATTTTAGTAGCCTACGCGCCCTGAATACTAGTAACTTGGATATGTATTTTGAAGCGGTAGAATGCAAAGTCGCATACGAAATCGATTGATTTTCATACGAATTTCTAAAAGTATTATATTATTATTTGAAAACTATGTCATATGCGACTCCCCAATCGATTTTAGATATACGGAAGAAATTCATTATGAAATAAAGGACGCAAAAGGACGCAATTAATTGCTTCTATAATAAGGTCCATAATATTAAAACGAAAAATTTACAAACGTTGGTTTTGAATTTTATTGTTATAAATCGAAAAAGTGCTTCCAATCAAAGAACAGTGTAAAAATTAGAAACTGTAAAATCAATTACACAGGAACTGATACTGAACATACCTACCTAAGTAATATTTTACTTTCGGATGTTTCAGAATACGTCTCCCATCCAGGAAATTCTCAGATTGCCATTTCGAGAACACACCATAAAGAGTCATGGTATAACAAAGGCTGAACTTGCATAGTACGTTACAATAGAAACGCGTCAAGGAAACACATTTCGTGATGGATTGATGCAGTCTTGAACAGACGACAGCACATCAAGCTTCACACTGGGGCATCTTATTTCGTTGTAATAGGTCTCATTTTGCAACTAAAATGTTTAGTCTGATGTGGTTGCAATGCTTTCAATAACAGATTGCAACTTTGCAATGCCTTGGTAGTGGCAAGTCCGTCTTTCTGTTGAGCTAACAAATGGGGGTATTGTTAACTGAGCAGTGTACTTCAAGAATAAACTATAATATTTTTAGTCTGTATACGCACGATAGAACGTGAAGCTAGTGCGTTGATGTAATAGGAATTTATAGGGCTAGGTCGTCATTTTGGATGGGAAAAAGTGTGTTGAGTGAGTCTCATAGAAAGCTATGATACAATAACTTAATGGTGATCTTTGTGAGTTCAAATTTGACATAATAATCCAGAATGTTGAAAAATTTTGAACCTGTTTTGTGCATACAAAGAAAAGCACTCAATCCTTTAAATTTTGATTTACGTTAAGAAAACGACAATCAGTCAACTGCGCTTCTATCAAATCATCGTTTACAATTTAGATATTAATATTTAACTACCTTGTACTACGGTACCTTTCAATGTTTGCGTATTCGTTAAACTTGACTCATGCATCTTTTGCTAAATTATTTTAATCAAAACTCTTGTTTTTAATTTGTTTATCCCTTTCATCCGCATCCCGAACCACGTCTTTAATGTATGGTAAAACTTCCCGTACTTTTAATTTGAAATATTGCTTATTAAGTACCTACATGTAACGGCCGGCTTAATTGGTCATAAACAATAATACTATTAACGTAGCAGAAACTAATTGTTATTTTACAGTCTTGGTAATGTAGCTAAAAGTACTGTTTGATCGTAATCTTAATAATTGATGGATTAAATTATCAACAATGGGCCAAAAAGTAATATGTAGAGACTCCCATGTCATTGGTAGATTAGATATTATGTGATGATGATTAAAATAAATAAGTCACCGAAACTACACCTCTAACCAAGTACCCTTTAGCGATAGCAGCATTCGATTTTTGAGTATTTTTTTTTTATGTGACAGGAGCCAAACGAGCAGACGGATCACCTGATGGTAAGTGATTTTAAGTATTTAATATTTACTTATGAACAAGGACAGGTACAGTCTATCTTTAATTATAAGTTGACGCAACAGCTTTTTGATTTGGATATTATGGTTAAACTCAGTACAATTTTCAGTATTATGATGACACATAATTAGTTCAAAATGTATTAAAATTAGTTTACTATCGCATTATACAACCGCCAAATGGCATGAAGGCTACTAGGTTTAGAAGAGACGATTCAAAAAAAAAAAAATTTTGTCAAATAAATAAAGGTTTTACCGAAAAAAATATTGTAAAGTATCAAAATTGCTTAGTCGGTCATCCGCACAAAAGTGCGGAAACAATAGGGGGGATCAAGTTGTACAAGCGGCTCAATTGGCCGGTTGTAATTTCGTCCCATTGTCTCTCGCGTCCCACGGGAGTTGTAGAGTTGTAGGGACGTCATTTGACGGTTATGAGGGAAGACTTTGAGATTCTTTTTCGTCGATATTTAGAGCAAGTGATTTTTTTTTTGCTTTAGTTTTTAGGTCCTGGTCTTCAGTTCTACTGGGATTCTTACTGGAATGGATGTAGCAGTAAGTTATGTACCTAGAGATATACATATACATACTTACTAATATTACAAAGCTGAAGAGTTTGTTTGGTTGAACGCGCTAATCTCGGGAATACTAGTCTGATTTGATTTTTTTTATTGTGTTGGATAGCCCATTTAGCTATAGAGGAAGGCTATAGATTATTATAAACCATCACGCCACGATCAAGAAGCAGGGCATCAATGAAACGGGAAAAATATACAAAATGTTTTCACGCGTACGAAGTCGCGACTGCGAGCACAGCTGTGAGCTAGTAAACTGATAAAAGAGCGATACAGTATTCTTAACTGCTATTGTTAATAATTTACAAATTAGCTTTAGAATTTTATGTTGAGACCTAAAATTATGCGTATGAAATCGCGGACAGAAGCTAGTTAGATTTAAAAATGCCTACACATTTTGCAATTTACCACTTCTAAGGTATAGAATTATAGTCTATGAGAAAACCCACCACATTCCTACAAAATCAACTATTCCACTGAACACAACCCCGCGTGTCAGCGCGACAACAACAAATCTATACACGCAATGGCTTTTAGCGGGTACAAAAACGCCTCTTAAAATCGCAAGACAAAGGTGGCATTTCAGCTCAGAGGCAGGTACTAATGGCGGATGGGTTCGATCATGCCAAGAGATCTCCGAGCAATTAAAGCATACGAGATTCCAAAGCCACCGGAGGCAATCAAAATAATCACGGCGATTTAACACTTTCCTACCTTAAGATAGGAGATAAAGGCGCACAGTGCAACCAGAAGCAGTAGTTCAAGTCTGATTATCCCTTCAAGTACCTATCAGCGAATCGAGACACAATAGATCTCTATTTAAGACCACTTAATAGTACCTACCTAGCTGGAATTACGTAAATAAATAATTTAGAATTTGAATCAATTGTTACCGCAGTTGTGACCACTTAGGATTCCACGATGTAGTTGTATTAAGAAAGATTTTGCAACAATCTAAAAGCACTTAATAAGCCCCGAAACCACAGCACCGATTTAAAAAATCATTTGACCATTAGAATCCAACATTATTTCTGATTTGAACATAGGGGGTACGGTATTCGCCGGGTCTGCTATTAAACGTTCATGGGTAAAGAGTGTACATTTTTGCTCTATTAGCGTTTGGATACTACATTGTTCCTCATCTTCAAACATATTTATTTATTTCTGTTATATTTTATAACGAATTGTCAACGTGAAATTGTCAAATCCGTCAGTTTATAAAAAAACGCATGAGATGGTAAATTAACAGTGGGTTAGTTTTTGTTAGAAAATAATGTAACTGATATTACTGTCTAGTCAACTGCAGTATGTACCAAGAACTCATTTAGACCAATTGTTATCTTAACTTGAAGATAAGAACTTTCTACTTCATTTATAATTGTTAGAAGAAACTAGAAACTCGTTATTAATTTACTATTATAGAATAGCAACTGTTCTCCGATTCATTGCACTAATTTTGTACACAATATAAATTGACTGTTGTTATTTTAAGTTTGGCTTATTTAGACATACAAAATCACTTTTGTATATTATTTTAATCAACCATCATCTTCATTTATAAAACAAAATAGCATCTAAGATGCAGAGGTCTTTATCTTGCAATCGTAAAGTCATTTCTCTGCCAATCAAAATCCAATTCTAATACTTAATCTTAAAGTTACTTTTGCATTAACAATGCCGCTTGACAATAAAATTATGCAGGCAGTACACTTCACCGTGGAAATACAAGTCCGCAGATGTCAACAGGTTTTGCCCGGGATAAAATTAGAATATTCGCATTAACACGTATTTAATAGTGAGACATTTTCCAGGAGTAGCATAAGTTTAAGGCCTGTACTTATTATGAAATTATTCTGTGGTTGATGATTCCGGGTTCCGGGACAAGCTCGCTGCCTTCTTCGACCTGGTCATCACTTTCCATCAAATGAGTTGCAGGCTCTGAGCTTAATTTCTTAATAAGTAGATATAGGCCCGTATTCACAAGCGATGCTTGCTTAAATGAAGCAGCAAATCGAACGCCCAGCGTGGAATAGAGCTCTGTGATTGGTTAGTGTGTGACCCTGTGCGTCCACGCGCACTGTGAAACCTCATGGTAATATTTGTGAATACGGGCGATAGACCCATCCTTCCTTCGGCCTGATCATCATTTTCCATCAGGTGAGATGAAGGCCAAGAGCTTCTTTTCTTATTAGTTGTGGGTCGATTTACTGATAACTGTTAAACACAAAGAAAAGCAATCAAGAGCTTTTTAAAAGCTCTATAAAAAAACAACAACCAATTTGCTAAACTAGCTGTCGAACTTAAAGAATAAAAATTTGGAGTATTAGTTGCTAGCGTTGCCCTAATTTAATTTATTTAAATATTATTTGAGACACTATCAATAAGTTAAAAACAGATTTATATCTCCACGCGTACCTACATTCGCAGTTGTCCCGTATCTTATCGGGGACGTCCCGATGGGGCCAGTATAAATAGTATTGTTAGCGGTATCGGCGTGGACTGGCCCCATTAACCGGCCAGTTCTCACCTCCGCTGCTAATAGCTTCTCACGCATCGGTAGGGTTGCCACCTTATTAATAAACAAATATTTAGCATAAATAATAATCATCATCGTTTCAGCCACAAGAAGTCCACTTACTGAGCTCACTTCTTCTTCATCCCTACACTCTTGCCAGAGTGGTCGTGGTCATCACACCCGGTCCGGTGGCAAGCCACACAATCCGTCGCCATTCCTCCCGCACTGCAGCCTTTCTTGTGCACTTGTGAAGTGGCCAATTGAGCGCGGTTTTGACCTGGTCCATCCAGCGCATGGGCGAGTCGCGCGCTCTTGTGCACCACAAGCTCTAAGCTCACTAGCCTCCCCTATAATTTTCAGATTGACCAGTTGGTAGCAGTTTCCATCCAGCGCCTCCGTGCTACCTTTATGAGGTCATCTGCCGACCTTGTAGGTAGACAACGGACATCCCATGCTGTACTTTCCGGTATATGCCCCCACTCCAGAACCTTGCTGCCAAATAATGTCATTACATATTTAAATAATACATTATTTGGCATGAGTGTGTGCTTTTGAGGACAAGTGGATCAATTTATATATGAACCCATATCGCACAAGCAATACCATAAATAAAGAAACACATTCCATCAAATCAGTGGACAGCTTGAGATTTTAACACTCATTTACTTACATCTCATAAATAGCAAAAGAATAAAACCGCATCCTTATTCACGAGTTACCAAGTAGCCGATGTTCGCAGCGTTTATTTTATTAAACCGCAATTACAGATATTTAATTAAGATTAAGTTGTTCTTGTGGTAGCCCTGACTACCCGCCACATATGAGCGATATATTCCTCTAAACGCTTGTTAGGTTTAATCGCGGGCGTGGCTAATAATTTCTACCACTATTTCCCGCTTTCGTTTCCACTCGCTATGATGGGGAAAACCGCAGGTGATAATAATTATTATGCACGGCCATTTTGGAAAATGGTTATTAGTCAACCTCGCCAAGTTAAACGCTCGTATTCACAAATGAAGCAGCAAATCGAACGCACAGCGTTGAATAGAGCTATGTGATTGGTTCGTGTGTCCTGTGCGTCTACGCGCACTGTGAGACCTCATAGTAATGTTTGTGAATACGAGCGAAAGACATGAATTATAAAGTTTTATAACGTTATAAATGAAGTGCACAGTAGGACCGATTTGATGCAGGCACTTAAGTATGTAATGTGTGATATATTTTTTGTCGAATAGTCGTAAGAGATGTAGTATAAGAAACATCTCCTGTTCGTCCGATTTTACCATAAATTTTCGGATCAGGCCAATAGGAAAATTAATAAAAGTGCTCTTAAAATAAATGTTTTTTTTTTTAAATAAGAAAAAATGTTTTAATTCACCAGCTGACCCCATAAAGACGTTCTGTAGTTTAGCGAAATCGGGATAGATAGATTTCACGTGAGATTTTTCTCTGATTTGATTAAAAGAACCAAGTAAAACGATTTGAATGTAAGATAACAGTTTTTAAATGTTCAGTTAAGTCAACATTTGTATCAATGAGGAATGAAAAACATAACAGTACAGTAAATTAGTGAGATATTCTCAGATTATTATAATTTTGAAATACTAAAGCCCAGATAATAAAGGTGAGGCTTATCCGGCAGCAAGATCTTTGCATGTTACTTTGTAAGTATCTGCCTTCAAAACTTACTAAACATTATGCAATGTTTCCTAGTTGATATCTCTAGGCACATAAATAATACTTAGGCGCCAATCACATTCAGCAACTTAAGTTGCAGAATAGTTTCAACAATTAAAAGTGAAGTTGATAGGTATTAACTTAGTCGCTTACTTACATATTAAAATACAAACAAAATATATTTCGCATTATTTACTTAAATGGGGAAATTACTTTTTCCGTGAACTGATTGCGTCAATATCGGGAATTTTCAGTTGTAACTTGAAAATCTAAAACTTTTGCGATTATGGTAAAACTGGAAATACCTACTTGGAAGTACTTTAAAATTATGTAAATTAGATTAATTTATTTTTCGTACATTTTCAATTCCATAGTTTTAAATTCAAATATGTACTTAGGTAGGTAATAATGAAGTTACGAGTTTCCAATTGCCGATATTCGCAATTCAAAGTTGCAACGTGTTCTTGACATAATAATATGCGCACACGCATGTTAGGGAAAGCGCGTCAAAACTATGACTGATAGTGTTGCCGCGATAACCTGGGAGGGGCGAAGCAAAGTGGGGTATTAAATTAATTATACATTGGTGGGAACTTGGGAATTATGTCGCAAATACGAATAAGTATGCTTATGTTGTTTACATAATGTATGTACGCACAGTCAAGACAGCGCATCATACAACGTGTTGCAAAATTGCACCCATTAACAATTTTGCATATTGCGTACGTACTCAAATTACTCAAAATGATTATATTATCTTTTTGTAAAAGTTACGCTGAGCTGCACCACCTTAATTAAGCGTAACTACAAACTTAATAAGTGTTTTTTATGCAGTTTTACAGATTTTTGACGTTTTTTTATGATGATGAGGCCGAAGGTGGAATCGAGCTTCACCCGGAATCCTCAACCACGGAGGAACTGGCTATCTACCTCTAACTGCGGGAACACAACAATGCTGTTTGAACGTTTGTTATAGTTAAAGTAACCCAGCCTTACTTTTGTCAGTTTTCTATTATGAGAAAATTATCTCACAAGTTTTATTTTACATTAGCAATCGGGTCTTATTAGGCACTAGCGGCCGCCTGCGACTTCGTACGCGTATCCCGTTTTACCCCCTTAGGGGTGGAGTTTCGTAAAATCCTTTCTTTGCGGATTGCTACGTCATAACAATATGTACCTGCATGTCAAATTTCAGCCCGAACCGTCCAGTGGTTTGGGCTGTGCGTTGATAGATCACTATGTCAGTCTGTCAGTCAGTCACTTTATATTAGCAATCGGGTCTTATTAGGTATTGTATATGTGCCTATCACCTAGCCCATAATACTGTCTACAAAGTGATACTTTAATATGCGCACGCAGCGAAAGGAAAGCGCATGAGTGATAGTGTGATAGCATTTCCTGAAGGCATAGACATATTGCGTGGACGACATACGTGCTCCATGCGAGTGCTTTAATATTAATGAATGGTGGGCTTGTATTGAAGCTGACTTTGCTTTACAATGTTGTACTGTTCATTTCACAAGTTATTCATTACTATTTATCCACAAGGTTGACCGACGACCTCATAAAGGCAGCGGAAAGGTGCTGGATCATGCAGGCCGCCACCAACTGACCATTGTGTAAATCATTGGGGGAGGCCTATGTTCAGTTGTGGATGTCCTATGGCTGAAATGATGGTGATGATTTCAGCCATAGGACGTCCACAGCTGAACATAGGCCTCCCCTATTCACTTATCATGATATTTAAGAACAATTTTAACTGTTAAAAATAGTTTTCAGTACTTACCCTAGTAAGTTGATTCACGGAAACGGTCTTCTTTCATGGTTTGGGGTTCCTTTCCAGGCTGACTGAGTTTCTTTCGCCATTTTTTCTCAGCACTATTAGATGTTGCCAGCCCATGTACCTAAAAAGAAATGGAATTTGAATTAAGGCGAATGACGGAGCACCGAGATCTTTTTAGTGGCCTTTTATCTTTCTAACTTGATGACCTACCCTGTTCCCTAAGGTAAGTAGCATGCAATCGAATGCATTCTTCCTCGACAAAAGTGACGTCAAACGCAGACTTATGTACCTACTTACTCGTAGATACCTAAAACCAAAGAGTTCAAATGAAAGTTATAGAACTTGAAATTATTTTGGATACAAAAGATAAATAATTGAAATCCCCTTCACCGGTAGGTTACGGTTTCTAGTACTACCAATCCAAAACACACGCTAACCTATGTACGTCTAGTTTGCAAGTAAAAACCAAACATTCTGCGACGGGACCGTTGCTCGACGAATTCGCAAAATAATAGACGTGGCGTATGTAAATAGCGGAACGGATCACCATACATCGATCTACGACGATCTCTGATCCACGACGTTGTGTTTGTCCACTGTTTACGACACTAATCGACAGGCGAATCCAAAAAATGCACGCTCACGCGACACAATGAAAAAATACTAGGCATACTTAGTTTAAGACGCGCTTCGGCGGAACATTTCATAAGAAGAACTTAGTTATAGAGCGTAAAAAATCTCGTAACTAAAAAATGTTTATTGCAAGATTTCCTCGCGCACTCGTGTCGGCCGCATTGGACAACGCTTGCAGTCTAGATGTGGGAATGTCCCCGGCTAGGTCTTCTCAACTACTTTGGTATACGGCACGCGGTGGGCCGAGTTTTTGTCGACCTGTAATTCGATATGCTTTTGTCTTAGTTGCTTCGTTAGGATATTCCCTTATACGGAACTGATTAAGAAAATATATCTTTATCCGATTTTAGTTATCAACGCATGCTGATTATTGCCTGTAGCACAGAATAAGTAATAGTACAGTTTGATAAACTGTTATAACGTGAAAATTTGTAAGGAAGGACGTTGATTAGTCTTTTGATGCAATAGCTACTGAACAGATTTTGGTGAAACTTTACAGTATTATTGTTTGTACAGACAACGGTACATCAAAATAGCATTATGATTTTGCAACAAAAATGTTGGAATTGTTCGATGTGTTGTCGTCTGTAAAACAAAATAACATAAACTGACAATTCAAATGGGTGAAGCCGCGAGCAATACCTAGTATTGTATAAAATTCTAAATGGTAGCAGTTTTGCAGACAATCATTTTTTTTATTTTGCCATGTTTTAATACATCTTTTAAGTTTTAATGAGTTGTATCTTCTGCTAGCCTGGAGAGAAACACAATCCATTTATTTTACCGGAACGTTTTGCTCAACATTAGTCGGTAGTTAGCCATAGGGCTAATGACCTAAAACATTTGCTATTGTTTTCACTTAAATATTAGTATACTAAAACTAGTTGTGGCTAATATTGGCTTTGGACTGGGATGGTTAGAGGCATCTGGAAGAACATTGCCCAGCTGTGGGACACTGGAGTTAAAATCATTAGCATAGATGGGCAACGTTATGATTATGTACTTGTTACAAATACTTATTATTTTGTTATTTTTAACATAATAACTACCTGTTATACCATAATAGTTTACTTACTTATACAGCACGGGTACAGTCAGCGTCAAATACTTGTGACATCCGAAGTAGCCAATAAGTGCGCAACACGTCTTTGTTACAATCGGAATAAGGTTATGTTATCAACTTTTTGGCCACTTTGGATGTCATGTCATGACGCTGACTGTACGTACATTGCATAAATTCTGCTCTTACTTATCATTTTATTAATCACCGAGAAAAAACATCGCCCAAAATTAATCATATTGTACACATTGTATACATACCTACGTATATTATACATGAACATTGAACAGTACACGAAAGCAAAACAGCGGTGCCTTTATCAGATGCAGAGATATGCTTGAGTAATCGTTTCATTAATAAATTGCTTCTTTATTAAAGGTAACATTAAAATGGAAATGTTCAATAAATAAACACAGAGATGCGATCGTTCTGGATAATGATCATTACCACGCCGACATTTGGAAGGTTTACCCGAAAACAATGTGTTTGTGATGGACGTGTGTAGAGATGATAAAACCATACGTTCATATTTTCATTATTTTAGCTTGAGCATTGACTTTGGTAACTAAACAAGAATAGTAGCTACTGATCATATAATCAGATTTTTGTGGTTATAGATATTTTTATTTATGACAAATAAACATTAACTTAAACTATGACTATTATAAATTAAGCATAATGTAGTAAATAAATAAGAGTAGCTTACACTTTGACCGCATTTTTCTTTCATTACTTATTCTATGCTAAAAAACTAAATTGTGCAAACGAAAATTGCATAGACATCTAACTGAAGATAATTTTTGTAAGCATTGGTTAACAATGATTAAGCCTTTATGTTTTGCGTTACCTGCTACAAATAGTATAATTTTATTCAGTTCAATTTTATAAGCTGTATTTTAATCAAAGGATTCTAATTCATTGACAAAATCACGTAGAGAGATTTATTCTGATCTTGAAAAATGCACTTTCATATTTCTTATTATTCCAAATTACACGGTGTTTTTACCTCCTCTATAAACTTCTACCTGCCATCAACCGACCACAATCGCGAATGCCTCGAATTTCTTAGTTGAAGTTTTAACGAAATTAATTACGGCCTTTACTCGTACACACGATAGATTCCTACAGATATTTAGATACGTGTTCTTAATGGCCACTTTACGCGGCCCAGCCGACGAAATGTCCATACAAAAACACCTTTTTTTGTTTTAATAACATAATTAAAGTTTTTTGTTGGCCATCTTAGATTAGCCGATTGTGTACGTATGTAGATGGGTTTACTGACCTATGCTGTTGTTTTCTAATTTTCGAATTAGTTTGACGATATACGTTGTTTAAAATTATACGTTTATAATCCAGCCCTTCTAAATAAATTGCTATTAAAATTGTAGAGATTTGCAATGTTATTATTACGAGTATTATGTCTTGTAGTAGCTAGGTATTTATCTGAACATAAATGTAAAACAAATTAAATTATGGAAACTAGGAAACTTTACTGAGATATTGTGAAATGATGATGATTACTTACTTACTTGATTGGTCTTCAAGCGATTACATGGATGAGTTGCAAAACTATATATGTAAAAAAATACACTGATTAAACTAATCTTAACTACTATAAAACATTTTGATATTTGTATAAAAATATTGAACTCTGAAACTCTACAACATACATACATAACTCTACAACTCTAATTTGTTGCAAAACAACACTTACTACCTTCACATAAGCTGCCACAGTGTAGCTGTATTAGCTTGACATGCTGCCTACCATAAATAGTCACAAACCACTGCAACTTCATTCACGTCCATATTTTTCTCATCACGCAATCTGGTTTGCCGACCGTACCCAGGTCCTCATAGAAAGTTAATTATTATCCAACACAGAAGCTTGCAATTTCCACGGGACTGGTTGGTAGGACAAAATAATAAATAATTCCAGTTATATAACAGGTTTCATTAAGACAGCAGTAAATCAGGCTACCTAAGATGCGCGAGCGCAGTCTAGCTGCATTACGGCGTACGGTCGGAGAAAAAAGTTAATATTTTTGATTAGCTTATTTTTTGTGCCTGGAAGTTGCAAGTATCCACAGTTGATAAAATAAACGTCAACTTATAAAAATTAGTACTATAAAAAAAACTAATACCTACAAAGTTAAGTTATTGTTAAGTTTTTCGTCCAACCATGTTTATTGTACGAGTAATATTCCTATTTTTATTTTTAAAAGAACTAGTCATGTAAAGTATTGATGTATCGTGCTAGATTACGAAAATATTACTTTATTTTCTGATTCCCTTGCTATCCTATTTTAAAAAATACGTTGCGAATTTTTGGTTTCATGTTACTGTTTTTAGAAGCCTCATAGAAAACATTTACTAAGTTATTGAATCTAATATTATTTTGTCCATAAAATTCAGAGCCACCAAAACAAGCTAGCCCCATTATTATTTCACAAACAATTTTGAGCCCAAACTTTGCTTGTTCCAAGCCTTCAGGAAGCTTAACTTTGGAAAACTCTGGTTAATGCGACAGAATAACTAAGCACTTCGCAAATTGTTTCTTCGGTCTTTTACGAACTTCACTTATTGCCACAATTAAGGCTGTAAAATATTCTCTGTGTGGCATTTTAGGGTTAAGAACGGCTTTGAGACGCTTATTTCATTAATTAATACTTTTTGTCAATAATTAAGAACAACAACTTGTGCGGCAAAGACTGAAGATTGGTTAGTAAAATGTATAAGTACCTAATTCAAATTATTAGCTCATCAAAGAAGTTTCTTTTAAATATCTAAAGCATTTTGTGCCCTGCCCTTTGCCGCTACCAACCGGGCGATGTGAAAATCAATGGTAGGCTTATGATCAGCAGTGAACGTCCTGTGGCTGAAATGATGATGATGATGAAAGCATTTTGTTAAAATATCCAAAACTCACTATTTTTTCTTACTTTTATTCATGCATACGTACGCGTGGATCCCGTTTTCCTCCATAGGGGTGGAATTTCGTAAAATCCTTTCTCAGCGGATGCCTACGTCATAACATCTACCTGCATGCCAAATTTCAGCCCAATCCGTCCAGTGGTTTGGGCTGTGCGTAGATAGATCACTATGTCAGTCAGTCAGTCAGTCAGTCACCTTTGAGTTATATATTTAGATTTTTATTCTGCTGCCATTACCCGATGTCTAATCTTTTAAGCTATTTGTGTAGCACAGTGAGTGGGAGCGATTATTAAAAAAATACTTCTCCACGGTATCCCTAGGGCTAGAGCTCGGCCATTTTTTACCTTTTTTACCCTTTTTGTGATATAGAGAACGTTCATTAAGCGAATTTCTTATAATTATAGCCGAGTGGGCAGATATTTAATGGCAGGACAAAGCGTTTTGTAATGCTAGCCCAGAATGTAATTGGTTATGTCTAGATCTGCAATAATCATAATTCAGATACATTAAGTTGTTTAATGACGAGGGCAAAGTTTGAATGAAATGAGTCTGTAATGCTAATTCCATTCAAGGCTTTAGACAAAGTATTGTTTGATTTTTAATCGGGATCGTGATCGCTTCGTCTTGTTCTTATGCTTCATTAAATTTTCTAAATCTGTAACCATTCAAGTAGCGAATCACAATAAGATTACCGCAGTCTCTTGCGACCACTTCGAGTTCCACTAGATAACGTTGTTTTGTTACCAATAATTAATTTAATTTCCATCAGTTTAATAAGGAGTATAATAAGGAGATCATAAGGCTACTTTTGTCCCCGTAAAGCAGGCGAAACTGTTAGAAAAAAAATACGAATACATATTTACTTACCCTTGGTAAGTATTCATAAAATACTTAATAGACGATGGAGTTCGCTCTATTCAACTTTTTAGTCTTATTTATTATGCAGCTTTTTACGTCTTATGATGATGATTATAATGATGTATGTCTGTTGGACAACAGGGCTTGAAGAAAAATCTTCCACTCTGTAATATTATACAGCTACTTGTAAATTACTATCTAAGCTTTTTAGTTTTCTTAATGGTTAAGACGCATGTAAATGCAATTGGGTAATAACTAAATAATACCTAACTTACTAATGCATGCAAGAAGGCTTTAATGAAAAATCCCTAGCTACGAGTGAGAATAGATTAATTTTACAATAACTTGATTGTTTCCAATCTGAGCAGGTAACATTACACAAATTAGTAAGTTTTCAACTATCAGCTTACCTTAGACCGTTGCTGGACTTGAATTAACCCCAAATTGAAAGGTAACAAAACGCCCAGTGGTTACCCACCTACTTAGGCTGCGTTGCACCACCTTATTTTAACCGTTACAATAACTATAACCGGTGCTTTTTGTATGGAGTTTTTAACTAAAATGCTTATTTTACTTCGAAATCTTTTGTTTTTATTTGAAATCTAACTTGTCTTTATCAAAATTACAAATCTAGAGCCATTTTCAGTTTCGTTGTTAACGAAGCGTTGAATGGCGCGCTCGGAGAGGCTTAGTTCAAACGATCATTGCAAACGTTGTGATCGGGATAGCGACAAGCGATTTTCGGTTTTACAAAGATAATACGATAAAAAATAATACAAAGTAACAAAAACCACCGGTTATAGGGGCATATTTTGGAGAAATTTATCAAATAACAAAAAAAACACGAATTTAAAAGCAGATTTTTTAAAAAAAGTATATTTTTTTATTATTTGTTGGCATTTTTTGTGTATTTTATGTATTTTTTTAGTATTGCCTGTCATTTAGCATTATTACTGTTTTTATTTTATCACGATATACCTCTTAGTTTAAAAGTTATTACGTTTTCTTTACAATAAGTAATTGGAAGAAAAAAAATCTATAAAAAATTTAAAAAAAATCTCAAAAAAATTTTGACCTCTTTTTTGTCGATAAAAATAGGTCTAGTTTCATCTATTTTCATATGTACACTTTAACGTGACTCACACTGTATATAAAAGGAGAAACTGACTGACTGACATATCAACGCACAGCCTAAACGGCTAAACGTAGGCACTTGAAATTTAGAAGGGACGTAGCTTAGGTACCGTAGAAGTGCACTAAGAAAGGAATTCCCGAAATTCCCATGGGAACGGGAATTAGCGGGAAAATCCTTTTGTATGAAATGTCTAAACCGCTTGTGGCATGCAGGTACCTTAGTAAACTTAAAGCTTAGTTACAACAGGATATTGCAAAATTCCTACGGGAACGGGAGTTAGCAGGAAAAACATTTGTATGAAAAAATCTAAACCGCGTACGATAGATGAAGGGGGTAAAACGGGATCCACGCGTACGAAGTCGCGGGCGGCTGCTAGTTCATAAGTACCTACAAGATCTCAACACAGAAGCACCTAACATTTGCATACAACGGTTGACGGGCATAAATCATAAAGGACAGTAATCTGCGGCCATTTTGATCTACTATAGCGCCATCTGTGTCAACTGAATGAGATATTATACTCCCATATTAGGGTTGCCAGCGAAATGTTGGATGAAACTTATTGTTAATGAATGTCAAGTTTGATTGATGTGCGAATAATTATTTTGAGTTGAGAGAATGCGGAGCTTTGGTGTAATTTTTGCTTGCCATGGTGAATTTACTGAGTTGAATTTTATAGTTTTTAAATGGGTAATGTAAATTCTCAGATTGATCATTTATCTAGTATCTAAAGCTACGACTGAGATTGAATCTCAATGATTAAAGATAGAGATTTTGATCACCGGATTTCCTTAAGTTCAAAGCACGGGACTTTGGACAACGGACATTATTCGTTACAATCGGATAACATAATTAGGGTTTTAAAAATTGTGATTGTTATTAATTAAATACAAGTAGGTAAAGTATTGGGACCCGTGATTGTGGAAATCCTTCCCTTTGTCCAGCAGTAAACGTCATTTGGCTGAAACTAACGAATGAAAAAACCATTAAAACTCATAAAACTCACTTATTTACTTTTTGATATTTTTTGCAAATAGGCTTTTAAAAAGCCCAGTATTAACCCTACCACTGCTTCGGGACAATAAATAGGCCAGTGCTGCATTGGGAGTGTTAATGCTCCAAAAATACGACGATTGTTTATCATAACATTCGGACCGCGTTGCACTTTTCTAACACTAATATTATAAATGGAAAGTTTTTTTTTGTATTGAATAGGCTCTGAAACTACTGGACCGATTTCAATAATTCTTTTACTATTAGAATTCTACTTTAATTCTGACATAGGCGGTTTGAAGTTCGCTGGTCAGTTATTTTTAAAATAATTTACCTTGACGAAAATAATTTCAGAGGCAGCCCTATCCCGTGTAACGCAACATGATTTATATGGCAACCCCTTAGCGGAATTAACCCTTTATCCGGGGTCACGTGACAGCGGCGAGGTCGCAAAGGCCGACACTTATAATTTTATTATTATTTATTATTGTATTTTGTTACGCGCCTCCTGTCTCTATAAGTTACAAGCCATGTAAAGAGATTAAGCATGATATGATTTATTGCAATTTCTTAGTTAGGTACAAAGTAACGTCATTGCTGTTGCAACTACTTAGTTACGAGTTATAATAAGTAATTGTATTTTAAGTTATTAAACAGCTAATCGGTCACCTATTTTACATTTGAATAAATAAGTATCATCCTTAATACCTATCTCCTTTTGTTCAGCTGCATTTACAATGAAAGCAGTAGTCGTTGTTATGGTCATTCAAAATTTTAAAAGTCTAATGTTGTGATTATGTTTTAAATCATAATTGAAAAAAAAAAAGTTATATAAGAGGTGAATTAAGGTTTTTTATCTAACCGATTGAACCCTCTACACGTAAAAAAAAAAAACAAAAAAAAAACGACTCATAAAAAACGCATCACTCAATCCAAACATCCAGAATAACGGCACATCAAAGCGCTTAACCCCTCCGCTGCAATCGGTGCATATTTGTCACAACAGACCCACGCCCCGCGGGGCTTAACCCTTTTGCTATCAATTAATAGGCTCAATTTATGAATTATAGCTTCACAGCCCTTGTCATATACGGAATAAATAATCAGATGTCATGTTTGAGGCTAATTGTGTTGCGATGATTCGGAGGGGTTGATCTGTCAAATATGGAATTGTGAAATCTAGATCAAGATACAACTGTTATAAGATTCAAATTGTAAAAACTGTTAACAAAACAAGCTATTTTTTCTACTTGTAACCATTTTATACTCTCGTGTGCGCTGTGTCACAACAAAACCCTAAGTAGGTTGGTGATGTCACTTTCAATTCGATAGAATAGCATATTATTATAATTTAACAGGTTTTGTAGGTAGGTAGGTACTGAACATGACTGTTCACATCGACATTGTCTAGTTTTGTCAAAAGTACAAAAAATCCATTTAACAAACTTTTTAATAGTAATTTAGATTAATTTGCTTATGATTAAAATATTTTTTGAACCCCATCACAATGTAATTGTAAGTACAAATTATGAGCCCTTTGAATAGAAACAATGATCAAACAACAAAAATTTAAGATTCAAGTATGCAAATAAAAATGCATTTTGCAGTATTCATCGCACTTTTTTCTCAATTTTAATTATTCAACAAATCCTTATCTCCTAACTAATTGCTCATTTTGAACCCTCCGATCTCCCTTTATATTGAATAAGTAATGAGCACACTTTGTTGCAATCAAAATTGAATTAAAACAGACAAATTAAACATAATGCCAGCTAATGCTTTTTGAATGGGGTCACAGAATCGCGATTTAATAATGCAATTCATTACTCCGATTTAAACTCTATTACATGACTGATTAAGTGCATATTTAAACAAATATGACAAATGAAAGCTCATGACAGATATTGTGACAGTTTTTGCGAGTACTTTACGACATTTACATTAGATTATTATGTTACTTGTAATCTGTTGAATTTCTGTGTTTAAATATAAGTCTGTACACACTGATAATAAATGATTTTTATTTTATTTATTTTTATAGGCATTTTTTAACACATAAAACATTTGAGATTGTCTACACAAATTATTTGTTGCGTGGGGATCGAACCCAAGACTTTTTCGTTCTAGAAGAACTCTCATCCACTACGCCATAAATATTATTTATCAAAATTATATCTTCATTTTGTTAACTTATTGTTTTTTTAGCGCTTCTGAAAAGGGACTTTATCGCTTTTGTATTCACCTACATTGCTTTCTAAAGGAAGTCAAATTTCCTATCACTTTAAGCACTTCAAGATAAATTCCCTAAATTCAAATCATTTCGTCTGCTCAACCGTGAAATGTTTCACGCACTAAAGATGCTCGCACACTACATCTAAAGGCACCTGTGCACCTGATTAGCCGCGACCGTTTGGGCAAGGAATGGCGGTGGTGCGCTGCTATTATTTCGCCTTAAGGAGACGACTAGATGCCTTCGCCTTTCGATATAACGATACTACCGTTTTGGGCGGCGCTTGAAGGGTTAAGAGTTTGTAGACCGGGCGATTTTCTGCCTACCTAATGTAACTTGTATAAGCTAATTCTGCTAAATAATACGATGCGTCGATTGAGTTAATTTTAATTTTAACAGTCAATATTTTTCTTAAATTAATTTCACTGACTTTTATAGCCCTACAGATGTACCATGTAAAATTTTCTTGAATTTATGACCTGAAGTCTATATGAATTGATTAGTTATACTTATTCGTAGATACTTTATGTAGCTCCAACCCGCCTGGCCAGCGTGGGGAGTGTAGGCCAAATTCTCCTTTTGCCTCTGGTAATTAATAAAGGATCTTCGTCCTAAATTGGAGAACAAATCACCTGATGATGACATTGATGATGATTTCTAAGCGCTCTTTCTCTCTTTGACTAATAGAGTCATGACGAACAATTTTCGCATTTTCGCATGTCTAAATCTTCTTACGTCACTAAATCTGCCCGTATTCGACCAATCAGGAAGCGCTCACATGTCAATCACCAATTATAGCGTCGTTTGTCCGCGCGGGAACAGCCAATCGCGCGGGTGAATTTAAATTTGGAATCCTTATTGTTCTATTCTTTCCATTTGAATTGAGAGAGATCGTTAGGCGCCAGCATTTTTAAACGGCTATGGCGTTTGTTGGTAGGGCTGCCAGCATTGCTTTGAAAAGTTTTAAATTTTAAATTTCAAAAATTGTCCCAAAAAGTATAACGAAAAAATATAAATTATCCAAAAAGTTTTAATGTCAGAGATTCCTTTACTAGATATAACTGTTTAGATATGATGTCTCATCGAGTAAAATGGTAATAACATTACATGTTAATGAAATAAGTACGATTTAGGTACTTTGATATGCTGGCTACTCGTTGATTTCAGAAAATAATAACAAATAAATATTAAACCTATAATACACATTGGAAATGTTTAAGTACATATATCGCAATAAAATTAAAAATCCTAGGAAAAATTAATAATGTGTGGTTTATTTACAAATCTAGGTAAAAATACAACTAGATTTCTTGGTGTGAAAATATAATTATCAAAGATAGACTAATAAATAATGGCAAGACTGGATTTTCAAACACAAAAAATGGCAACATAATAAGTTTAACATAAAATGCACATAAATTACTACAAGTTGAACCTCCCACCACAGAGTTTTAATAAACTCCTCACGTACTACATACAGTTAGTATCAGAGAGATTTATGCGGATTTACCTATTGGAATTTGAACTTTATTGCATTGGTTTAGGTATGCTACGTTTGTGTAATATATAAGTTGTAGTTACCAGTAAATACGATGGTTGAATGCATTAAGTCTTTGCACACTTGATAGTCGCAAAAAATTCTAAGTTGAATACTTATTAAAACTACAGCACGATTTTCAGTCTTAATTGAAACTGTGTCACAATAGTACCTCAAATAAATCATCGGCAAATGGCGTTAATCTTTCTGATTATAAAATTGACATGGAGTTTACACTGCTGCTTTTTATCTGACGATATGGTTTGTGGTAAAAGCTGCCTTAGACCCAAAGGTCCTGGATTTGATTCACAGTGGGGCATTAGTACTCGGTTCAGTACAGGCTTATTGTAAGTCCACCTGTTTAGTTACCATCATATTATCTAAGTCTTTTGGCATAACAACAATGTGAACAATATCGTGTTTCGGCAGTTGGTCGAAGATTCCGGGTGAAGTTCGCTTCCACCTTCGGATCGCTTCCACCACCTGCTCATCACTTTTCATCAGGTGAAAATGCAGAGCATTGCAGATCTTTCTGTTGCTAAAACCTAAAACTGTTTAGTAACAGTCCATATTAACGTAATGTGTGACTTTAAATGCTGCTATTTCCTACAATTAGTTAATGTACATAAATGGTCAATTTTCTTGCCCAAAATCAAGTTTATATCTCACACCACAAATCATCAAAATCGTTTCAGGGTTATCAGCTTAAAAACGTTACAGATTTAAATACGAGTATTTCCACAATTTTATTAGTGTAGGGTAGGTAGGTACTTAGATATTAATATAATTATCGCCAATCCCAGGAAACAGGGGCTGTTTTATAACACACCTCACTCGTTCCTCACTCATTCACTTATTGCGAAACTACTCAATTTGTACCTAATTAATTTCCGGTGTGGGTATTTTAAGAAAGTGAAACCACCGCGCCCGTGCGTATGCGCACAGCTTAGGCGCAGTATTGCCTACTTTATATGATAATCGGGCTTATAACTGGGGTACGCTTCCTTCAGAATATGTCTTTACATACATACCATAGTGTTTAAAGAAAAAGAACGGTCAGAAAATATTTCTTAATATTAAACCAATTTTGATAAATTTTGCTGTTTAGTAAAATGAAACAGAGTATGAAAATGTCTGCATATAGATGTATCATACAGTCATACTGCATATTTTATGCAGCTTGTTTGTACCTTAACAATAAACAGACCAAGATCCATGTTGGCCGAGGCGCGGGAAAAATCTAGTTCTAAGACTTCTAAGTAATAGATAAATGATTTAACGTCTCTATATTTAACACCGGTTTTGAGGTTAAAGTATATCACTTGTTTTATTAATTCTGATTAGCGACCTGGAAACAATTTTACAGTAACTCCTCCACGCTTTCAGCAAGTTTCCTATCATTTCAACAAAAGCCAAACAAAAACAACCAGACCGACTTGAAAGGAAAAGTCAAAAGCCTTCTTAGGCAACTGCTTAATAGATAACTTACATGGTCATTCTAGGGTTTCCTTTTGCTCATAAGCGCCTTCTCCGCAATAATTATCCAACTGTTTCTTCTAATACCAACTTATGGCTGCAGTTGCGTAAATGGCATTCTCAGCTCTATCCCCACGGGTTAGGGTTTAAAGTTTGAGTTACCGGTTAAGGTTAAAGTGGTATGGTGTAATGAAAACGGTCCCATCCATCAGCGATGCCAATTACAAGGGATCACGCGTCTGTCCGCGAAGCTATTTCTCGTCAACTTTTTTTGTCGCCTCCAAAATGGTGCTGAATGGTTTTTCTCGGTGTATGTGGGAATAGGCGTATATACGGATATATTCGAAAAGTTTACTCACGAATTGTAATGGACAATGTTTGAAATGAATAAGGCTGACTAACTTTGAAAATGATGATTTTCCTATTATTTACTTACATTTTTTCCATCATGCTAGCCTGTAACTAACAAGAGCGACAACTGCAGCTTTTTAAAGGACATCAAAATGAAATAATATGTCTTCAGTATTATAAAATTGATCTTATTCAAACATTGAGGATACTCGTAATATAGACATCAAGTGTCTATAATCTACTTAATATCAACACTATATTATTGTTAATTAATTCAACTTTGTTCTCGAATCAAGTAGAAAAGTTTTTCATGTGACATAAAAAAGTGCCTTAACCATAAATGTCTACCATTCAAGTCTTCTTAGTATAATTTTTGAAACTTTTTTTTACCTTTTTAACTTCTTTTTACCAATTAATAATTCATTAGTTTTTACACCAACCAAAGACTATTGTAGATAACTGTTCAAACACATCTTGTAAATAATCAAGCCATAAACTTTTGGCTACAAAGAAACACGTAATATACACGTCCACAGTTTATTGGCTATCGATTAAGTGTAGCCATAAATATCTTACAAACACAATGACGATATGGTACCATAAATTTAACAAAGCAAAATTACCGAAAAGATAAGAGTTAACATAAAATGTGGCTGCTGACGTTACAACTGATGACTCTTCGACCTAAGCCTGAGAGTACAGTGAAGAGTGAAGAGTTTAGCGTTTAAGAGTTAGATCATGTATGTATCTATTTGTATTAGGTAACTGCAACAAGACAATATTATGTTACAATTTTCTAAATCAGGTGACAATAAGAGGACAAAAAAGTACCAAGTACCAACCATTTTATCACTTTTCCCCAAATAAAGTACTTACCAGTTAAAAAAGTACCAAGTCCAGCAAAAAGCTCATTATCAGTACTGGGAACTCAAAGGTGACTGACTGACTGAGAGACTGATATAGTGATCTATCAACGCACAGCCCAAACCACTGGACGGATCGGGCTGAAATTTGGCATGCAGGTAGATGTTATGACGCAGGCATTCGCTAAAAAAGGATTTTACGAAACCACCCCTAAGGGGGTAAAACGGAATCAACGCGTACGAAGTCGCGGGCGGCCGCTAGTGATGAATAAATACAAAATTTTGTGAAGTAATTGCTTCTCAGCCTATAATCAAGTAAAACAATCCATGTAAACTCCTTTCAACTATTTCCAGTGGTCACTCCCGTACTTTTCTTCGTCACTCCTCGTCACTCAGCCCTCGCCCGAATGTCACAGTGTTAAAACAACGGCAGCGAGTTATAACAGCCAAAGGTCACAGTGTCCACTGATTTAAAGCATCTGCCTTTACCACTTTTATCGTGGGAAAGTGGGAATTGATGCTTTATTGAAAATTAATTCGGGACACGTGGGAAAAGTTTGAGACAGGTGGACGTTGATTTAGAGTCAGGAAAATTATTGGAAGGTACGAATGTTGAACGTAACTCGTAGCTTGTAGGATTAATATAAAGTTGTGAATAAAAAAAAATAAAAAAAAAAACTAGCCGATCGGAGGCCGAAATTCCCACAATGCGAGAAGTAATCAGTGTTATAAGTAGGTATTAACAATTTCCTAAATATTTTAACTAGGTACCTAATATAATATTAGAACAGGACAAAATTGTTAAAAAATAATAATAAACTTCGTCTAAGATTTTTGCAACTATCGCAGTAATTAATTAATTATATCGATATTAGAGTAACAGAGCTTTTGATATTATTAAATATTAATTAACTAACTAAAAATGGTGAAGGTCGCGGGAGGTGCCAGGATGCGGGCGGTGCAGGACCTTTCATTGTGGAAATCCTTGAGGGAGGCCTTTGTCCAGCAGTGGACGTCTATGGCTGTATCGAAAAAACTAAAAAATATGAAAACAAAATCGCGGGAACCAGCAAGCGTTAATTTAAACTAAAATACAGACTTAGTAACCATGTTAACTTTATGTTATCTATCCCTATCTCCGAGTACACATGTAAACAACTGCTAGATGCGTACCTTTTAGTTTTAATTGCATATTTGATTAACCTAACTGATAGTGCACTCGCTACTATAGTGCCCACCTGTTCATCAGATCACGAAGTTATGTACAGGCTACAACACATACCTTTTCACTGAAAAATCGAACCTATTACATACACATTAAGTACCAGTGTTTACCTTGTTCCGTCTTTTGTACACAAAAGCAAACAGCTGACTAGTTCAACACTAATTAGTTTAAGAAAATATCCAAAAATAACCTATTTAGCTGAAAAAATATGCAAGTATGTTAAACGTTGAATCATCACGTCAATACAAAGTAGTTATCAGCGATCTCCATACTTTATCATGGGTTTTATTAATAGCTTTCATCGCTGAGAAGTAAAAAATAAACTTATAAAATATGAATTACTGATAGTGCAAGTTGCATATCCTTATAGGAATTTTGACAAGTTACCTAGGCACAGATAAGGAAAGGTTTCAGCGCAGACTTGATTAATTTCAAATTATTCTAAGCAACGAGAAGATGCGTCTATAATTAAATTAAATTTTTGCGCCGCGTTAGCTTCTCTGCTTGACCCGTGGTTGACTGGTAGAGAATGCCACCCGACCTACTCTACTCTACTCTACTTTTGTGCAAAAAGTTTAAATACAGAAATATAATGTCGCACAACAGCTTATAGAAGAACGGAAAATATTCATTTTGGGATGATCATGTTTATTAAAAATCAAACCCAGAATCTCTAACTCTGAATGTCTGTCTCTCTTTACCACTCTACCTTCTATCTATGGCATTATCGTGTACCTTAAACCTAAAATAAAGTTTTGAAGATGAATAGCTATGGTACATGTCCATTTATGACAAATGATGTCATTGTAGCAGTTAAAATTTGATCGACGACCATCTCTCAAAACCTATGTATACTGAGTTTAGCTAATCCCACCCAATCACAATAAATTAATCAATCTACACTATAAATTTTAAACGTAAGTGTACGGTGATTAAAAGCTGACTGTTCTTGATTGAAATTGCAATTACCTATGTTAAAATCATAATTTGGGTTCAGGCTCCATTGAATATTCAGTTCTTACAAAAGAAGATTAGTTTTCAACCTACATGGTTGTTACAAAATTGCTGTAATGGTTTGCATATATTGATTAAGTGAATGGATGGATAGGTAATTTCTTTTCAATATTTTGTATGTTCGCGACTTCATCCCTAAGAATAATTAACGTGGTTCATACTGGCCATACATAAATATTTAATAATACTATTATTTATAAAACAATATTACAATTTTTGAAAATGGAAGTTTCCGGGAGTAAGAGGTTTTTTTGTTTCTTTGATTGTCATTTGTTTTACGTTGTGGAATCCTTTTAAGGCTGAGTTGCACCAAATTACTTTGACCGTAACTTTAACAATAGCCGGTGCTTTTTGAATGGAGTTTGACAGATATTTGGCGTTTGTTAAAGTCAAAATAAGATGCTACAACTCAGCATTAGTGTGGCGATAATTTGATTTTAACGTCAGAAAATAAATACTCTTCAATAAATAAGTTTTCTAAAAACTATTAACAATATGCTACAAAAAAAAATGCCTTTGCCAGTACAAACAGACCATAGCTCAGTAATAAATATTTATACAGACTAATGGACCATTCACGAGTCTTTGTCCACACCCTTACCCTGAATCTTCCCAAGTCCTTATCTCCCATAATATAACACTAATCGCTTCCCCACCTCTCTTTGTCACACAAAAACTTGTTTTCCCTCCATTTCGGTTAACAATTCAAGGACATTACTCAATGGGGGTAATATGTCAACGGCTTAATGGCACTGAAACAATTTCTCAACAAAAAGTAGGAAACACACGTCCCTACACGCTAGTCTCACTTCCGCGTTACAACAAAAAACGTCTAAGAAAATGTTACGGCGAGTATTGGGTTTGTTTACCCTAGTAATTTACAGACAATTAATTTGAACCGTATTTGTATGGGTATAAAGATGAAAGTTGAAGTGTAAGGATGAGGGTGGTTAGGGTAAGTGTGCCGGTAAAGGAAACCATTATTTTGGAGGGTTATACCGAGGCATTTGTATTGCGAATTTGAAGAAGTTTCGACAGTTTGTTTTCGAGTGCATTTCGTCATTAATCAATGTTTTGTTCGGAGTTTTCTGGATCGCGTTTTACCTGTTTTCCTTGGGGAGGTTTCTTTGACAGTTCCTCTTTGTAATTGATTGTTTGCGGATACTGGGTTTGATTTTTATTTGCGTTTGTTTTGAGTTGTGTGTGAAGTAGGGGTAAGTTATGTTGTAATGGAAGAATCGTTTTCAAGATAGATAATAAATCAAAATGTCTAATTACAGTTAGTAATTAAAATGCTAAATGCACTATTTGTCTTTGAATTCAAAAGGTCTTCAATGAAATATTCTATACTAATATTATAAATGCGAAAGTAACTCTGCCTATCTGCCTTGCTTTCACGCCTAAACTACTGAACCGATTTTGATGAAATTTGGCATAGAGATAGTTTGAGTCCCGGAAAAGTACATGGGATAGTTTTTATCCCGGTTTTTGAAACAAGGACGCGCGCGAAAGTAATAAATACAAAACTTGTTTTCGTTTAAGACTGTATTCACTGCCGAGAAGTTTTTCATTTCGTCTAGTTAGTTACACTGGAAAATCTATCATTTGGGGCTCACTGGTGAGCCCCATGATGTTCAGTAGGTGTACACTTTACAACAGATTGCTGTGATCGAATCTTAACTAATAAATAGACTGTATTATGTACTTTAACTAGTATAAAATAGCCAAAAGTTTTTAGTTTTCGAAATTGAACTCCAAAATCAACTACCGTCCAACATCAAAGAATAGTGTTGCCAACTATGCGCATAAAGATCCGTTCCGGCACATTATACGATATCCGAAGTGATTACGGCAGGCTTTGAGCCGGTATTGAGGGATTTTCTATATCCGCCCGCTTTCCTTTATGCTACCTGCAATTTTATCCGGCACTGCCGTTATGAAGTTGTGATGGTGGGTTAGTGTGGATATGCCTTTATGGCTAGGTACTGTCCATTTCAATTTTCTACAAGCTACTGTGTTTCGTGACTGATGGGTTTGAGGTTTTTAATCAACCAATCGTTGTAAGTGACTTGTCCTAGTGCCTAGTTCATTCAATGATCGATTTTTAATATGTATCAGCATTGGTAAATTGGCTGGCTACGTGGTTCTACTGGGTGCTTACCTGTAACCTACCTATTCATGCGGGTATATTTTATGGACGATTGGTACTGTTACAGAATGGATGGGATCTGATTTTTCCACTTTTTCTGATAAAAGGTATTGCATCACGTTACTTTGACTGCTTTAAGTGACTACCACACAGAATAGATATAAAGAGTATTTATTTTCCTTCCTAAACTCAATTAAAATCGACTCTAATGATGATCAATATATACTTATTTAAATATTGTAAAAGATTTTTCTATTTTCCAGATGAAACGGGTACCGGCAGTAAGAAGAGCTTTTCTAGATTTAACCAGACAGAGTATTGCTATTACTTAAACTGGTTTTCGATAGCTAAAAACCATTCTATTTGATACAAAAAGAAAAATTTAATAAACTCCTGGCATATCCACAAATTCCTAACATCTGATCGGACATCATTTTCTTGGCTCCTTTAAGAAAATGCAGCTGACTTGGAAGTCTCTCAATAAGTTGGTATATTAAGATACCTAGACTTATTTTTATTAATATGGCTCGGCTCTTTGACGCTGCGCTGTCAATCGACGCAAAGGGATTGTGGGCGCCTTTAATTATATTTAGACTGAGTCTTTTAACCTATTAGAAAGGATATTTTATGAATAGAAAATAGTTTTTTTGAGAAAACTGATAGAATAATTATTATTATCGGGATTGCTACCATATTTTATACCTTATTTATACCGATATCAGTTACTCCGTGATCATGGCGCTTGCAACAGTGCCGAAATATCGGAGGTTCGTAAATAAGGTACATAGGAGCAATCCCGTTAATTAATTATTCGAATGTTAGAGACTAAGAAAGTTTAAAACATCTGATAGATAACCTACTTATGTACTTTACCTACAACATACATAAATTATTGGTAAAGCACTGTAGAGTTCTATCACTAGAAAACAATGAACTCTTATATAGATTTATACAATCTAGGAAAAGGGAAGTTATTCATTATGTTTATAATCAAGAGAATATGGGTTAGTTTTTACCATAACATTGTGTTTGCTAACCTTTTTGTCTACGTAACAAAGGTTTTTCAATACATAACATAAACACAAATAATAGTGGTTTCCTGAATGCTGTCAAAACAAAAATAATTGTCTGTAATTTTATTTAGTAAATAAATAAAAAAATAAATAAGTAACTCTTATTCAATACACCTATTGACATTAAACTTGGTCTCCTAAGTGTCTATGACTCCATATTCAGTATGATGATGATTATGATAATATTGATAAGATTTTTACATCCTCAGCTAAAAATAATATCAACACCCCAAAATAAAGTCATACAACCGAACACCAAAGACATCGTTATTTAAAAATCCACCCCTAGGGAGGATCTCACGATCATGTTAAACACCAAGAGTACTATAAATTGTCGACGCTCGCGTGTGAGACCCAATTTAACATGACACCAATGGAATAACGAATGATATTTATATTTTTAACAGAAAAAAAATGAAAAGTGGCGAAATAGGATCAGAGAGGAAATTAATAGGGCACGCTGTGACGTTAAACTGCTGATTATCATGCCAAATTGCAACTTAAGTAGCATGTTTTTAAATAATAATTCGAGTTAAGACTCAACATTATTATTCTTTTAGTAAGTAAATTGTTATTTATAAGGATAAGGGTTGTCCTAAAACAAGCTTCATCATCATCATCATTTCAGCCTTATGACGTCCACTGTTGAACATAGGCCTCCCCCAATGCTTTCCATGTTGATCGATTGGTAGCAGCCTGCATCCAGCGTTTCCCTGCGACCTTTACGATGTCGTCTGTCCACCTTGTGAAACACAAACAAGCTTAGCTCAGTATATCTTCATTTATGAATTTTGTAGGAAAAAGTATAAAATATCTTGTGTTGGTTTTTAATTAGTGATAACAAAATCAGGAAATTGTAATTTTTCTGGAAAATTCCCTTTCGACCTTTCGAAGATATCGTTTGGTATTGAATTACCTTCAAAAATGTTATGAATGCTGCAAATTCAATTTTTTTAAATTTATCAGCTGCCGTTGATTATTGTACGATGTCACTCATGGTAGATTTGAATCTGTTATCTATCAATTAATTATGTTTGTCAATTTTGAATATTTGTCCGTTTGTTATCATCATATTAGTTCTGATTACCATAAATATGTTGATATTAAATTAATTCTAAAATTAGAAGCATTATTTAATTTTATACATAGATGCCATCGGTCATACAACCTGTAGCCATCTATTTTATCTAAGTATCATTTCTAGTTATCTTGATCAGATCTATTTAAAAGATTGTAAAATTATATCTGTGGGAGAATTTATTAATAATCATCTCGTAGAACTTGTCATAGCAATCCCTATGTGGAAATGCCGTACGAATGTTAAATGAAATGAGATAAATGGGAGAACACTAATAGGGATTAATAGGTTTAATCAATGTTATGAACGAAAGTTTAAGAGTTATCGTACATTCAGAAGGCAAACTGCATACTAAACTATTCATCTTTTTGTAATTTTCAATACGATAATGTTATTGTTTATGGAATAAATGACTATGACTAACCTTGTTATTCGATAGGAGAAAAGTCCCATCCGGTTACACCTTTACTCGTTAACATGTATTTTCTTACTAGATTTTTAATGTATTTTGTGCATTGTTTCGTTAAGGATTATCGATTCATTAAAATTATTTAAATTAAATTAAATTCATTATAGACACTTAGACCACGCAGCTGGATAAGTAGGTATACAGACACCTTTTATCGAAAGGTCTTGATTTGTTGGACTAATTTATAAAACAACTCTGGCGCACATGCTGAGAAACTACTACGAACTACTCTCGATTTTCACACAGGAAAAATGAGGAAAAAAAAAGAATTTTAACATTCAAACAAAACGCATTTTTGATTGTCCCCTATTAAATGACATAGGCTTAAGTGTTCTCTAGACAATAAACATCCGAGTAATTATGGGACGAACGGTACCCACCATAAAACATAGCAATAAGAACGCGTAGAATCGTCACCGGCGTATTCAGTTTCAATACAAGAACTACTGGGAGATAGCATCAGTTTTGTATCTATGGCTTTGTGTAGACAAGATTGTAATTTGAGAAGTTTTATGCTCGGTTCGTGGAATATACAGACGGGTAATTGGTCGAGCATGTTGACTGACTTGACTTCTATGTCCCCTAGATGGGGCAGAGGGCGTCCACAACAGTCCTCAATCGCGTTCGGTCTTGAGCTTCGCGTTTGATCTCGCTCCAAGTCTTGCCGATCTTCTTCGCCTCGTCTGCCACAGTGCGCCGCCAAGTTTGCTTGGGGCATCCACGTTTGCGAGGTCGAGCATGTAGGTAGTTGGAAATGTAGTTTTTTTCACAAAGTCAATTGCTTCAAACAATGTTCAGGAAAACAAATGAAATCTATTGTTGATCATTCAAATAATAATGAACTCCACGTCTAAATGTCATTTAACTACTATGTAAGCTGATTGCCATGTCAGCGGCGTGCAGATAATTTGCGTCGACTTTTAAAACTTTTTCTCCTGTTTTATGTTTTTGTTTACATTTATAGTTTGGTTCCATAAGTTGCGTTTCCATTTGTGATTTCTCTACTTGTAGTTACTGCTTACACAAAAAAAAACTTACAGAAATTAAATCTTTAACGAAAGCAGTAGACAGATAACTGAATCGAGACCACTAATTTCATACAAAACGTATATCCTAATTAAAAATTAATCTCTTCATAAAAAAAAACAGAAATAGACAGGTATCCATTTTTTTTAAATTTTCCAACACTTACGGGACTATTCCTACCTCTCTTTTCCACCGCTGCAACTCCTGTATAGCCAGGATCTACAGCTTCTGCCAACACTTGTGGACAATAGTGTACATACATTGACATGTTCGGCAAACTCTTCCCCCGTGAGTACCCAAACCTTACACCGCGAAACTCCAAGTCAAACGCCAATAAATCGATGCATACTCCATATTAATTAGTTCGCGTGAGAGAGCTACCGTACACTCAGTCCCTGCGAATTTATGCCTTCGAAAAGGACATTTAAATTTATTTATGAAAAATACATCCATATTTCGCGCACTATGAATGTCAAGATGCGCTTTGCACGAGGATTTTTTCCATTTACGTTTTGCGTTTATTTTATTTCACTCGTCGAACTATTTATGGTTAATTTAATTTAATATAAAACGGTTAACATCAAGATGTGTAACATGACAATATAGGCCAGTAGAATTAAACACAAAAATTGATTAAATCGGAAATAATTCCTACAAAAGATTTTTTTGCTTTAATGGCTTCATTGGTTGCCCATTAAGACTCTCCTAAGTTTTCGACTTCGACGGAGTTGTGCTTAAGTGGTGGGGGCCCCCGAAAGGGGCGTTTTTTCGGTTTTCCGGTTATACCGCGTAAAGGACTTACCCTATCGAAAAGTGGTCTTCATGACGGTTAAAGGGCACTTAATCCTGCATTGAATAAGACCAAATTCATATGTTTTGGATAAACCGTTCTCGCGCTAAAGTTCGGCAAAGTATAAAATATACGTATAATTAATGACCCTCTCCACGTCCAATGGCTTGTTACCCACATGCTTCCAAGCCTTGTAAAGGGTCGCCTTAACCAGTGTAACCCTAACAAGGCTCACGAGTTTGATTCGCTTATCCTTGTTCGTCCCAGCCGTTCCTTAACTGCGGTTGCTGCACCTCTTCCTGGCACTCTCCTGAACGACTCTGTGTTACCTAATGTGGCTGCCCCTCTTCCTTGTACCCTGCTGTATGATTTCATTGCTTAGCCATATGGCCTGGTCCAAGGTTCGACGCCACAAAATCAACTTCGTACGAGTGAAAACAGTTTAAATACTATTTCCCGTGCTTGCAACATTTTTCTTTACTGCTTCGCCTCTATTAGTCGTAGAGTGATTGTATATATCCTATAGCCTTCCTCAATGTATGAGCTATTCAACACAAAAATAATGATTTCAATCAAACTAGTAATTCTTAAGATTAGCGCGTTCAAACAAACAAACAAAAAACTCTTCAGCGTTTTAATATGAACTTGTTGTTGTTGATTTTTGGCGTCGAACCTTAGACCAGGCATACGGCTAGGCAACGTAGTCATGCAGGAGGATACAAGGAAGAGGGGCAGCCACAGTAGGTAACACAGAGTCGTTCAGGTGAGTGCCAGGAAGAGGTGCAGCAACCGCAGTTAAGGAACGGCTGGGACGAACAAGGATAGGCGCATCAAGCTCGTAAGCCTTGATAGGGTTACACTGGTTGAGGTGGCCCTTTTCAAGACTTGGAAGCCTGTGGGTAACAAACCATTGGACGTGGAGAGGGTCATTAATTATACGTATATTTTCTACTTTGCCGAACTTTAGCGCGAGAACGGTTTGTCCAAAATATATGAATTTGGTCTTATTCAATGCAGGATTAAGTGCCCTTCAACCGTCATGAAGACCACTTTTTGATAGGGTAAGTCCTTTACGCGGTATAACCGGAAAACCGAAAAAATGCCTCTTTCGGGGGCCCCCACCACTTAAGCACAACTTCGTCGAAGTCGAAAACTTAGGAGAGTCATAATGGGCAACCAATGAAGCCATTTAAACAATAAAATCTTTTGTAGGAATTATTTCCGATTTAAAAGCTAATTCTACTGGACTAATAATAACGTTGAATAAAGGAACATCTGAAGATTATTTTGAAATTAACAAAACCTATGTTTTGCTTTTGTTTTCTTATAAAATATCTAAAGTTTTACTTTTCATAAATTTTAACAATTTACTTAGGTATGTGACTGCCAAAATGAAGACATGCCATTTGCAATTGCTTTTGGTGCGAACTGTACTATACATAGTTCCATGAATCAAACAAGGTTGTGGGCTATGGCTAGTGCTCAATGAAACAAATATTAATACATTTAGCGAGTAGTATGCATTCCGTCAGTCTCTCTGTCGAATTTAAGTCTGAATTAAAGATCTTTTCAGAGCACATTAAGTTATTGCGACGATGGCCCGATTGAAGAATATGAGTTTACCTACTTACTATGTATCACGCTTAGACTAGGCGCAGACCATCGATTTTGTCGGCCGATAGTTTAGTCGGGCATTTGGGCATGTATGGAAGTGCGCACACTACGCCGATTTGATTTGGCCGATTCTTCATAATAATTTATCGTCATTTTTTAAGCAGTCGCTAGCGAGCACACCTAACGTAAACTCACTGTCAGCACACAGAAGGCTAACCTACCTAATTGTGTACGATCAACGCAATACTTTATACTAGAGCCACTAAAAATAATATAAATGAATGGAATCATCGGCCATATTTCTTAAGTAAACAAGCACCAGAGTATTGAACTCCATTAACTCAAAACAACGGACACGATAAATCTGCGGACCGGTGCAATAAGTACACGCGTCTCCATATTTAATTACACTTGCGTGATTTGAAACGGCTACTGGAATAGCCTCAGGTTCTGCACCACTGTGTGCGTAGGAGCTCATCTACGACATAATATAAGTGAAGTCAGTAGATGCTGTCAAGCAGAAATAGGGTAAGGAATAAGTAGCTTAGTAAAATTCTTGAGTTTCAAGCAACTCAGAAAATCTGACACTGATCAAAAATAAGTAATTGCCCAATATAATAGGGTAATTACTTACAATAGGCTGTAGCAAACCAGGCGAAGAAGATCGACAAGACTTGGAGCGAGATCAAACGCGAAGCTCAAGACCAAACGCGATGGAGGATTGTTGCGGACGCCCTCTGTCCCATATATTATTAGGGTTATTCCTCAGTTTTAGGACAGTTACGTTTCAGCTAAATGACGTTTACTCGGGGTGCTTCCCGCTACCTTTACCAGATCATCTGTACATATAGTGGGAAGCTTGCCCACACTGCGTCTTCTGGCCCATGGTCGCCATTATGAAGAAGGCCCATAAAGAGCAGTGTACTGAGGTAGAGATTATGATGTGATATTATTAAAATTACCAATGTCAAAAGAGTTTTACCTATAACAATAGGTACAGAAAATGCAGAGCATGCTTTTATACTTTATTTTGTTGATGAAATCATCAACCTTTTTGGCAATCATAATCGATTAGTCGATTGAACCTATTGATTCCTTCTATTTTGTACCTGCACTTACCTAAGTAAGTATAGGCAATAAAATTGGTTTCAGGTTTTAATTGATTTGTGCGGGGTTATGCGGCTAATGGCTATTAATTAGAAAGCTATACTTATTGCATTAACCTTTGGTCGCTTCATGTCCTACCCTGAACCAAAAAAATTTACTTAAATATTGAATTAATTTTCCAAAGTATATGTAAGTATGTCGCTTTTGCGTTGATTTACCAATGACTTTTTTGTTTCGTAGCAGACTATAATATTACATAATAGTCTGCTTAAAAATTTAAGCAAAGTGCAAAACCATTGGACACTTTTTCTTTCAGAAAGTGCGAAGTAGATAGTTACACGAAGATAATTTTTCATCATCTCCATCTATAGCAGTTCAACATTTCCATTCTGCCTCCAGATAGGAGAGACAAAATACATTGTATTGATAGAGTAACTTTATCAACCACTAATGACGATCCTCGCAATAAAACCTCGGCTAGCGACCTCTATCTTAGTCATCCGAAAAGATTTATCACTACCACGACAGGGCCGGTGACACCACCGCCGATAACTGAGCCAATTCAAGTAGTAAGAAAAGCACTTATCCTAACACCCTGTCCGAGATAAAATCTGGATCAATTTAGAAACAATTTCTTAGCGTGAATAATCACCTCGCCGGCCGTTGTTTGAGACAAATATATAAGAGTGTATAAGTATAAATAAACAGGGAGTTGGTGTTTATGTTAATTAGACTGGCCGATGCCACCGTTGCGAATGCGAGGGGTCGGTTGCGCCGATGCTGATTAGCGAGTTGACCGTCCGTTTTGTTATGGCTCGTTAAGTTTAGTTAAATATGAATTAGAGCCCACTAATCAACACTAACAACATTAGAATAGTTTTAAATTCGATCGTTTCAGTTCAGTCAAATGATGTCCACTGCTGGATAAAGCCTTCCCCCAAGTATTTACATTTCAACTTAAAAAAAAATAGGTACTGTTTTATAATGTATGACTGTTTAGATGCATAACTGAACTAATTTATTTTTGTTACAGCTCTGAATTGGCCTCACCTGACGTAGATGACTCCTTTGCCTCCATCAGGAACATCACTACCAGCACCAGCAGTCCATCCATTAATTAATACGCAAGCGGTTGCATATGACCACGTAACATTGATTATTATCTATTGTATCTCAATTTGCGGGGCTTGAAGGAAAAAAAACAGGAAAAGTGTTTGATACGAACGCCCGTATTCACAAACATTACTATGAGGTCTCACAGAGCACGTGGACGCACAGGGTGACACACGAACTAATCACAGAGCTCTATTCAACGTTCGATTTGCTGCTTCACTTAAGCAAGCATCGTTGTAAGAACGCTTTTTGATTGTCCTTCAGTTAGTACCTTATATGATCTGAGGTTTTTTTTTATGTGACAGGAGGCAAAAGATACTAGTTAGAGGGTTAGTACAATATTTAAATTTTTAAGCCTCTGTTCACTAATCGCTCGTTAACTTTAACCCGTGGTGCGACCGGTCAGCGAACGGCGGGGGTAAATCTTGCCGACCTCTCGCGAGACTAATGTTCGCGCCGGGGCCTGCTCGCCGCATTGTGCTTTATTTGTACTTGCTAATGTATACAATCTCTAATTACACGCAACGCCTTCGAATGTGCAGGGCTGGCAGGTGGGGCTTGAGATAAGGTGAAGAATAGATTGTGTTAGATTTTAAGATTAACTATAAAACTAATGGAAAATTCAGATGCAAGATATCTTTTAGCAAGCACATAGTGAATATTGGCAGGCAGATTATTAAAAACCTACACTGTGATTTATGGTCTGTAAGTTTCTGAAAATCTTCTGGGTTGAAATATATTTTGTTTTTCCCTGAAAAGTTAGTCTTTAAATTATGCCAGTGACTGTAATAGGTACTTCTACTACTGTGCTTAGGTTATTGTTAAAAATTTCTTATTGGGCGAGTAAGTCCAAAAATACATGTAAATGTTTACTTTTACTTTTAGTAACCGCCAACAAAGTATTTTAATATCTGTGGTAATAAAAAAAACCATACTGGTAACAGTGACTAGTGACTACAGGTCTAGGTCTACTAGGTCCCTCTTATCTTCCTGATGTATAAGAGCGACACAGAAGAGATGACGTAAATGACGTGAAAGAGCATACAAGTCAAAAGTATATCAGCTTACGTTGACGTGTTACGTCACAAAAACACTTTCCCTTGTCGCTTCCATACCTCAGGCACTGACTCAGTTATGCTTTTAGACTTGTACTTAACTTATAATAGACTCATTGTAAAACATTCAACTCTTACCCCCTTATTAATAAAAAGTTACACCTAGGATCAACTCTTGATTAAAATGATATTTCCATACTAAATGACAATAAACCAACCATCAACTAGGGTGTAACTTTTATTAATAAGGCTCTTAGAGTAAAATTTTTCGTCATTTTCGAAAACTTGGACAGCCCTACATTATTTAACGCCTGGTGTTAGTTGCGGACCCCGTAGGTGTTTTCACCCTAATTAGGAGTGCTTAGGTGTTGGAATCCCTGTAGCCACCGTCTGGCCTGTAGGGAAATGCCTTTGTTCGGTCCCATGCTCATAGGCCCGTATAAACTAATCTTTGTTAATGCAAATGAGCTTGGCATAGTTAGACAGCTAAGAAATGGAAGTGAATGTTTAATAGAAACTTATTATTATTTATTTATTCCTAATGAAATATGCTCACCCAATGAATTCCAGAATTCATCTCAAAATTTTACTTTTTTTTTCTTTCTTTTAAATAGGTAGTAACTTTGTGAAAATTGATTGATTTTCTTGACTCTTATTTTTCCAGAGGTCTGTAATACATAAGGTAAAAAAGCTTGACTAGAGCTTACAGGTAGCTCTTAACTTAAAACATGTACCAGGGTAAATGTTCTATGTACAAGGTAAAATGAGAAAATAAGTAGGTACCTGTCACGCCTACATTAATAAATTTTATATTCGCTAATTGCTAACTTCCGTTAATCTTAGAGAACAATAAACAATTGAAGATGTAAGATTACAAATACAAGTCAATATGAACCACACGATTTGACTACACCACAACAATCATTAACATGTAAAAACCCACTCCAACTAGCAACTGGTCGTAAACACACGAATTGGCGACGCACGCGCAGAGCGTGACGTCATTTTTTATGTTCTATTGTTTTTCAAATGACCCGCTACGATTGGCTGGTAGGCCGCGGGAGGAGCGGTCGTGACACTCATTGGTCAACGCGATCTGAATGCAAAATAATGATGGTTGTCCAGATTGGTGTGATAATAAGTTATTGTCGAATAAATTAGTGATGGTCGGGTGAACTTTTATCGTTATAATTGTTGGCAGGTCGGATGCCGTTAGGTGACAATTACAGAGCCAGTCTTAAAAGTGGAGTTGGAGGTTTACGACTGTTTTATGTTTTGCAATTAAGCGACAGAATTAAGCTTTGGGTTATGGTCTTGTGAATTAATTGGAAGAAATGAAGCGCGACAATCTCAGAGGTAGTAGGTATAAACTTTTTTGTTTTATTCCTAGTGATAGCTCGCTAAGGAACTAGTTATTTTATCGGTCCCGGTTTGGTGTTATGCATTATATTAACAAATTGACGTTAATCCTAAATAATTTTATATGATATCATATCAATATTGTAGTCATTGCTGACCTGCCTTATTAAGCTGACTCAAAACGCTGCCTCAACCTCGAAATTGAGGGAACAAGTCAAGAAATCCATCAAAAGCACCTCACTTTGTGCTCAATTAACAAAGTTGAGGTAAAAATAACTTGCAGTCGTGAGATTGGCAAGTGTAGCATCTTGTGAGATTGGCAAGTGTAGCATCTTGCGAGCTCTTGGAAATAGATGCTTTTGACGGATAAGATTCAAGGTCAATTAACAAAACTGCTGCAAATTCATCACCTTACCGCAAAACTCGTACCAAATCATCATCATCACCCAGTGGTCAAGCTCGCTACCGTCATCCTGTATTCCCACGTGCGCGCGCATTAAAAGATGGCCGCCGCTAATGCTAATGTGTACCCCGCGATATGATATATTGACAGCCGTAGACAGACGGATACAGGCCCGCTCCGGTGTACCCTGTGAGTTACTACATAACAGGTATGTTATTATTTTGTACTTTGCGATACCTATGTACCAATGGAAATGTTCTAGGGATTTAATTTGACGCTTAATGTTCTCGTTTGGCGTAAGATGATCGACGGAGCGGACGCGTGTAATTGCTCGATGGAGAAACACGGGTCAGGATTGGGTTGAGGTGCAATGCAGGTGGATGAAGCAGGCTCTAAGCTGAACAAGGAATATTTCGGGAACAGTTTTTAGAGTGCAGGAGATTGCTGACGTGAATAGGCATGAATTAATTAGTCCAATGTGATTTAACTTCCTATAACTGTAAAGTGTTCAATTAAAACGACAAGACGCTTATTTCATTTACCGAGGCGAGGTAAATGAAGCGATTCTATTGGTTCTTTATAAACACGTCCTTCGCTATGCATCCTCGCACATCTCTGGTGGAAACGCAGCCTTAGGCTGGGTTGCACTTCGTTCGTTCGTTTCAGCCAAATGACATCCACTGCTGGAAGAAGGTCTCCCCTGTTTTCCACAGTAAACGGTCCCGCATTCAGCTATGTCTTCCAGCCCGTGGTCGCCACTCGAGAAATTTTCTGCCCCATCGGCCATCGTCTCTACGAGCTATGTGCCCCGCCCACTGATACTTGATTTTAGCAATTCTGCGAGCTATATCGGTCACTTTGGTTCTCCTGCGGTTGCACTATTTTACTTTAATATCTGTCAAACTCCATATAAAAAAGACTGGTTATGATTATAGTTACGGTTAAAGCAAGGGGGTGCAACTCAACTCACCAATGCCTTTGCTAAAATTTCATTAATATTTGTTGTTTCTTTTGAGATAACAAATGGCAATCTAGTAAATCGCACGTCATTTATTTATTTGTTTTTTTATGTGGTGCTGCTGATTGAAACTCTGTTGCCGTAGAGATGGCGTATGTTGACAGAAGGCTTAAACGAGATTATGACATAGATTAACTGTGCGCCATGATTGCCGGAGACTAACTAATAGTCCAGACTTGCACAAGTTAATCTTGGGTCTTCTTTGATGCATACCTAACTAGTACAAGGCTTTATTACAATCCACGCATTTTTAATATTCTTTGACTTTTTATGAACACGGATAAAATATTTCATATCGGTACCTAATTTTGCTCCATTTCATAGTTCTCCAGTATTACTACGGCAAAAAGGCTCCTCATTTTTTGGAGTGATGCCCTCAAGCGATCTGCGGCGGTAGCCCACGTACGTCACGAATATGCGTTGGTGAGATTAGGAAGGGAAATACAAAATAGTCACGCACAATGAACAAAAAATAATTCCAAAGAAATAGCCCAGCATACTAAGTTATAGGTGTTAGTAGTTATAAAATCGAATTATCGATTTTTTGACACCATTAAGACGCCAAAATAATTGTAGTTTTTGCTCGCAATTCTCAGCTTTTACAATTTGGACCATTCGATGCAGCTTTTTTGCGTTTTTACACAAATCAACTCATGTTATTTTTAAAGCAAGTTGTTGACTGCATTTTTCCCTGACTTTGATATACCTACAGCAAGAATTTTTCCTTTTGAAAGATATTTTTACTTCCTTGAATTTGGAAAAAGTACTTAATGCTGATTAAATCAAAGTTTTGAGTAACGGTAAAAGACATTACAAAACATAACCCTCCTTCTGGTACAGTCGGGTAAAAAAGGATTCATTACTTTTTACTACACTATTAGACGATAGATAATTGAAATAGTTTTATGTAATAAAGATCAAATTTCACAGTAACTGTACAGAGCTTGAACCCTCAATTAAACAAAATGACGCTATAGCACGGCCCCGTAACAATTCACCGTTGAACACGGTTGCCCATAAAATAATTAACATCATAAAGTTATTATCGCAAAACCATAGAGTGCGGGTTACCGCCGCAAGTAGGGCGACCAGGCTTTAGTTACTAAAAGACAAGGAAATTTCTAATAGAAGATAGGGAAGAACCACAGATCACAGAAACTAAAGGGAGATATGACAAGGGAGCGGGGCTGATGTCACAGCAATATGCCCAAAAACAGAACACATTGCTCGTGAAAGCTATGATGACGGCAGCGACGTCATAATATAAACAGTCTACATTGCTTGCGTAGCACTAAAGATTATTCGAACGTTGAGTACTGATACCGCAGTGAATAATGAGCACATATTTTGATTACTTTGTGTGTGAATTTCTAATGTGACACTGAGTTTCGAACTCAGCGCATTAGTTGGCATCTCTCTATGTCTCTATGGGAAGAACTTTTCATCAAATCAATATAGGAAAATAAAAGTGGCTCTGAAATTTATCCTGGTTTTTTAAATGCCATTACTTGCCACAAGCATCTGGAAATCTGGAAGCGGGCAGCGTAGGACCAGTCAGTATAGAAATCCTTAGGGAAGACCTTTATGCAGCAGTGGATTTGACTCAAGCAAACGAAATTTCGAAAAATTATGTTAATTAACAGCTCTTATTTTTTATTGTCAGGAAAGCTCTACTGTCTCTCTTTCAATAACAAACTATCAGAAACAGTTTAAAAATCCAAATTATCCCACATTTACTCAAAGCGTGGCCACCCTAGCATAGCGCATCCAGTATCGTAGTTGTATAAATCGCACATAATAGCTGGCCACACAATAAAGCGCGCTAAAAGTTATTAATTACAAAATACGCGCTTTTTGATCAGCGCGCGCCGGCCCATTATGGTATGATTAAAGTCTGTGTGAAGGTTAGAAATAGGAAAAACGGTTAATGGTTTATGGATAGGCACACAGTAAGAAAGTAGAAATTCAATACATAGATAAATGGATGTAATAGCATTTTGAAAAATAAAACGTATTAAAAAATTGGCAGAATAACATTGGATTGCATCATTTTAATTCAACTATAACAAACGTCAAAATTCTGTCAAACTATACAAAAAACCGGTTAATGTTCCGGTTAAAGTTATAGTGATGCAACTCAGCCTAAGTCTTCACTTAAGAAAGATTGTGAGTTGAAACTCACTAATGTAGTAAAATATGTTATTGTTTTAACTTACCTATATTATTATTATTAAAAAACTTGTAGACTTTTACTTCTAATCACGGCCAGCAACATTGTTCATTACAAACCCTCGTCAATCTAAACGTATACGTCATGCGCATGCGTCTAGAGTCTAGATCTCTCTTGATAAACCCACGAGCATCTTCCCACCTGACCGTGCCTAGGTAACACTATTCCCACTGACTGTACCAATGCGCCAATAGAAACCGTCATTTTCTGTAGTACATATGTTTAAAATTTCAATAAAAACTTAAAAAAAAATATTTATGGCCACCTTCTGGCTCCATGATCATTTAGATCCTGGATATCATCCAAGACCAGAGTGTAGGTACCTGTTAAGACAAATAGAACGAGGCCAAATGTGGAAAAGCTCAGTGTTTCTTCACAATTTCTATGGCCTGTAGTTGTGCAGTTGATAGCGGCCCACATACAGCGCTAGCGCAGCGCTTTATGGGGTCATCTGTCGATGATTCCCACGCTACGCTTGCTGGCACGTATTAAGCCTTCATTCTAGAACCTTGCTACCCCATGGGCCGTCAATTCTGCGTGCTAATTTTAAGTGTCCTCGCAGAACCTTGCTATCCCATGGGCCGTTAGTTTTGAGTGCTATTAGTGCCCATTTGCAAGTTTCTATTGGTGCAAAACTGCAAACATAGGTTCTATTCCCACCACGTCCGAGCGCACCCCCCTCAATTATTGACAATTCAATTTCGAATTTTATCAGATCCCAGCTACGTGCCTGCGCGCGCGCCGTCATTTCACGCCATATTGTAATTAATTATGTAAGCTTTCTAAACGTTGGCGTCTACAGCCGTGATGGCAGATTGCGGATTTTAATGTTCGCAAATATTTATGTTCATTTATTGGGGTTTTTAGCATTCAATTTGTTTAGTTTTTTTTATTTGATAGCCTAGTTCCCAGTTTCATCAAGTTAAAATGAAAAGAATGTTCGGTTCTGAATTCAAAATTGTAAATCATTCGAAAAAATACTTCTCTCAAAGAAAAATTAAGAAAGTAGGTTTGAAACAATATATTTTTTTCCTTTTCTTTTATGCGAGAAAATAAAGGTTATAGTTAAAACAAAGGCTAAAAAGCTATAACTGATGTTTTTTTTAAATAATTGTGTATTTTATAGTTTTTAAAATTTTATTTGAAGCGATCTTAAATCTTTCTTTCTCGGCTTTATCTAAATTACTTTTGCGGTAATTACTTATGATAATCTTATAATAACGACCGTTTTGACCAACAATCATAATTGATACTTCATCCAAGGAAATAGTTAACGAATATTGTTTAGATTTCTCTTACGCAAGCAGAGATGTACGTGAGAGAAAGTCGATTGCGGTTCTCATCCTTTCCGATTTGTAACCGTAAATAAGGTTTTAGCATATTATTGTTTATTGTTGTGTTAATACTTCCAAGAAAGGGATACCTATGTGGAAGAAAAGGGCTGTACTTGCCCCTTTTCAATCGCTTGGAGCAGTGCATAACCTTTACTATTGCACTTTATACTTACCTACTCCTATTCATTCACACTAGTGAATAGCTCTTACTAGAGAGCCACTGCAGCATTTGTTATATGGAGGTAATTGTATTTAATCTATTTTTTTATTATTATATTGGGACGTCCACCTACAAGGTGGTACATCGTAAAGGTAGCAGGGAAGCGCTGGACGCAGGCCGCTACCAATCGATCGACATGGAAAGCATTGGGGGAGGCCTATGTTCAGCAGTGGACGTCCTATGGCTGAAATGATGATGATGATGATTATTATTATTATATTAAACTAGTTTAATATCTGTCACTCAAAGTAAGATTCTAACTCATGGAACTGAATTTAACTGGATTTTTTTTGATATTTCAGCAACAGCAGACTACATCGTAAATAATTATTGCAAATAGCACTTACAAGTAAGACGTCACTTATTCGTCCCGGTACTACAACACTATCTAAGTACCAACATTTTTCACACGGGAAGTTTTTTTGAAAAACATTTTTTTGAGTAATGTCCAACGAAGTATTCTCATAGTAAGCACCTAAATTTTCGTTCCAAAATGACTCTTGAAGTTTCCGTATCTGTACAAGAAAGGCCAAATAAGTTTACTGTAACAATAACCAACCATTTTTGACTTATCCTATTATTACTTAAGTAAAATATGGACAACTCCCCTAGGTCCTTATTACGGCGTCCATCAAGGATGCTATAAATAACCCACATTACATTGATATATCAGAGGCTGCGCGCGAGTGATGGCGCGCATTCGCGTCGGTCCGACGTATAATTATTTTATTTACCTAACAAATAGTTTCCTTTGAGCGTGACAGTGGTAGAGCAGAGCTCCCGTGCTAAATCGGTGAAGGATTTGCCACACATCATGCGGTCTGCGGTCTGCGGTCAGGTGTAGAGATAGAAAGTAGGTAGGTTTGCCTCAAAACAAGTTACAATTAATTATAAGTTATCAAAATGTACAACCAGGTGTGAGACGGATTAGCAAGCTGAAGTGGCAATGGGCAGGGCACTTATTACGCAGAACTGACGGCCGATGGGGCAGTAAGGTTCTGGAGTGGAGGCCGCCTACCGGAAAACGAAGCGTGGGACGTCCTCCCACAAGAGGTGGACCGACGACATCATAAAGATAGCAGGAAAGCGCTGGACACAGGCCGCTACCAACCGGGAAACATGGAAAGCATTGGGGGAGGCCTATGATCAGCAGTGGACGTCCTATGGCTGAGATGATTATGATGATGATGATGAGGTGTGAGACCAAACCAAAATGTAAGGTCAAATTGAACGCAGCCCGCGTTATGTATAAACAGTATTGTCGTTCTCTATTGTATCGATGCGATCTGACCGTCCGAGCACGAGCAGAGAACGCAAACCGCAATGCTAACGGATTGCCTTGCACGGACTGCAGACCGTGGCCCTGACTGACAGTGTTGTTCCATGACGCGGGCTGCGTTCACTTTGACCTGACCGCAGACCACAGAACGCAGAACGTATCCAGTGTGGCAGACCTTTAATAGGTCTGCAAGTTGGCGTTTAAGACTGATTTCATTTTAAGCCGGTTTAAGATTTGCAAGGTTATGGTAATTCTTTAGGCTTTATTATGGTGGACTGCACAGCTCAATGATTAAGAGTTACTTTGATTGAATATGAAAAATATACGCTCAGAATAAAGGGTTTTGTCTATTTTGAATTTAATACAAACGAATTATCCACCAAATTAAAGCTGAAGAAGGAGAGAAATAAATGAAATAATGTTAAAATTTTACTTTTATAAGGTATCTTCAGTCTTCCAAGCCAATGATAGTCAGTACCTATTTGGAAATAAAGTTAAGCACTGACCTAACTACTATAGTCCTTTACACAGGTAAAAGTTATGACGAAACATTACACTATAACTACCACCGTAACATTGTAATGAATGAATCACGTGGTTTATCAACCACGACGTCGGTTTATTAACGGTTTATTAACTAGCTACCGCAAACTCGTAGTTAAAATGGAGATATTTTACTATTTACTTGAGTTAAACTTATCGGAACTTGCATCGTATTTTGCTCTAAATTGACAAAATTAAGATGTAAATAGTTTACAAAGGTAATCATTAATCGCTTCATTAAAAAGTTATTACCTTTTAACTGGCATATAATTTAAAATCGAACTGAATTCAAGCAAAATTAGACGCTATGATTTATGAACGTACCTACTTAGTTTTGCATTTGAATTCTGGTTCACAGCTTGTAGCATGGTTTTATATAATTAAGCAATTTACATGTGATTTACGCTACTTTTGATTCAAATGTAATTACGGTAACATGCATCGTAATTCGTAAATTGCCGAAATAGCACGTTAACTCTAATTTTCTGAAAAAAGTCACGTTAATACACTTCTCATCCATCATTAGTTTGCTTCAATATTTTCAATATTATCTCACACAAATAATAAGTAGAAAAAAAAAACAAAAATAGTACTTATTTCAGCTCCACAAAGGGAATGACAGTCTACCAAGGTCTTCAACGTGCATAAAATGCGCAATAGCAACAATTAAAGGGACATCAGCAGCTAAAACCAACATGTCTGTGATAACATTGTAACGGCCGGTCCAGTAACAATAAATAAATAACCCCGCTAAACAAATGATAGTCAAAAGTGAATACTAATATAATCAGTTCCGAGATTCCCTGTGTGATTAAATCAGAAATGAGGAGATCTGCGGCCCGTAGAATTGCTAAATTCAAGTGGCAGTGGGTGGGGCGCATAGCTCGTAGAGCTGATGGCCGTTGGGGCAGAAAAGTTCTCGAGTGGCGACCACGGGCCGAGAGAATGTGGGCAGGCCTCCTACTAGGTGGACCGACGATTTGGTGAAGTTCATGGGAAGTGCCTGGATGCAAACAGCGTAGAAACGGTTGTTGTGGAAATCATTGGGGGAGGTCTTTGTCCAGCAGCGGACGTCATTTGGCTGAAACGGCAAATGGGAGAGGCAATGATCAGGTCATCAACGTACATAAAACAGTAACAATTAAAAGGGCATTAGCAGAAAAACGTATAATCTATGTATAATAACATTGTAGCTGTTAGTCCGGTAACAATGAATGAAATGACTGGACAGCGGCCCATTTGCTATTGATTACCGCTATTTAAACGTCTTCGTCGCGAACATCTCCGAAGGGATCCCGATCACATCCCCAAGCAGGCTCTGGATTGGAACCCCCAAGGAAAACGCAAACGTGGTCGCCCCAAGCAAACTTGGCGGCGCACTGTGGCATACGAGGCGAAGAAGATCGGCAAGACTTGGAGCGAGATGAAACGCGAAGCTCAAGACCGAACGCGATGGAGGACTTGTGGACGCCCTCTGCCCCATCTAGGGGACATAGGACCAAGTCAAGTAAGTCATTTTAACGTTATAATTTTTAAAAATTAACAGTATGGTAATGCCAACAATTAAAAGGGCATTAGCAGCTACAATCGCATGTATGTATAACATTGTAGGCTGGTCCGGTAACAATGAATGAAGCCTGCGCGGGCGTCGCTCCAGGCCGCGCACCTGTACAAAGCTGCACGCGATGTAAGGACGTGTGCACTGTTGTAGGACGAATGACAAAAATGGAAATCACTGAATGAAATAATTTTAAACGCAAAATATCTCGTTCCGTTGTTCTAAATTTGAAAAAAAAAAAGAATGGAATATATTGTTTTTGTTTTAAAACTGGTTTGTTTCAAGTGTCAAGTAATGTTAAGATCACTCTAGAAGAGTTTTGTTAAGTTTTGCACTTAGCTCGGAAGCAATTAAAATAAAGAAAATTAAAGCTTAATTTAAAAAAGTCTGGAAGAGGGGCCGATTAGGCAAGAGAATATTGTCTCAGGAATAAAATAATATCAATGATAAAGGAATAAGACTCATTGTCATAATACCCATAAGATATTCATTGGGAGAAGCACCGTACAGAATTTGATTTATAAACTAAAAAGGTACTTTATTATTATAATAATGAAGATGAACGATAGCCTCGATATAATTAACTTTAGCGGAAATAATAACAGGTTTTTATCAGTATAGGATCTCTAGACCTAAGAATGTGTTAAAAGTTTTTGCAGGCAGTAAAAAGTTCCAGTGTGAACACTGATTTTAGCCTGTTGCCGTCGCCTGTGATTACCTGCAAACGGCCTCCGTTTAACCGATTCCTTTTTTAAAACTCGACGTTCCTGTTTCGAGAACCTGCGCCATTATTCGCGTCTTCCTCATTTTGAATTTGGAATGGACAATGGTGAATTTTCGCGGGCACATGCTTATTATTTTTTCCTTTTTTCGCGGCAACCACCAAATTAGGCCAGTTAAGTCATGCGAGTTGTTTGTCACTATACTGAAGACCAGTAGTCAGGATTTCCAGCCTCCTTTGTCGAGGACTCTTTGCGGTTCCAAAATGACGTCGGAGGAAACAATTCGTTACGAGATTGGCCGTTTTTATTTTGTCATTGGCAAATTGAGAAAATTGTGGGGACGCACGATTGTTAAAACCTTCGGCCACTTTGTTCGGCTAAGAGGTCCTCCGCCAATTGATAAGCACTTATCTTATTTTAGTGGTACCGTAAGAGGCTGTAAATTAAATAGATTATATACCCGGGTGCCAAAATGAAAAGGATAAAACCGGCTTTTTATATTATTGACTTTCGTTTGTCGGGGGATCCAGTGTTGCGGTGTCTTGTTTCTTTTGTCTTAATTTACGGTTTATGCAAAAACCTTCGGTATTTGAGCATCACATTATGATAACTGTTCGCTTATTCAGGAATAATACCTACTTATTTTGCATTCTGTAATGCATTTAAAGCAACTTAATTACTTAGAAATTATTGTCTACTGATCGAAATTTTAGACACGCTTTCGAAATCAGTCATTATAAATTAGCATTTAAAGAAGGGAATCTTATACAAAACAAAAATACAGAAGCCAACGATATTCATACGAGCGATTACTGATTGAAGCCCTTACTACCCGATAAGAATCTACCGGCGATTTTTCATAAACAATAGCCATTTTAATATTGCAAAACGACGAAGAGTGAACGCTATTGATAATACAAAAAATGCAATAATAAATTACGAAGCGGTGGGTAATAAAACGCGATTTGCTCCGGGCGACGTCGAGCGCTACCAGTGCGTGGTACAAAGGGGAAAAGGAAAAAAATGACTTTAAAAATAATACGCTTAATATCAAAAGAGGTGTACTTCGTTAATGCATGCACTGCCTTGAGGCGCTCGCGTCAGCTCGGACATTGTTTTCTGGAATGCGAATTTAAAAAGATAGCGTTCTTTTTTCGGAATTCAAATTTTGATTTCGCCGAATACGTTCGGAACGTGTTTCGCGCGCGTTGGGATGACATAATTAGTGCTTTATTTTTCGAAGGAGTTTTTGTTCTGAGTGCAAATTGTTGATTTAAATGTTATTAAATTTTTCAGTACACAACTTTTCGCATACCGTCGTAAGTTACACGGATTATGGAGTAGAGTCGTTTTAAATTATTTTTTTGGGAATATTATTTGCATTTGCTTGATGCTTGTGTTTGATAATAATGAATAACAATGCCTCATGCTGGTGTTCATGCATATAGTTTGGTTTTTTTCTTATAGAAGTGATGAAACCAAAAAGGAATTTTACTCTCAGTTCCAAAGAAAATGATCGCCAATGAGTTTTGTCAATTACAGCATGTTTTACCTCCATCGAACAGCAAGCGTGCGCATTTGTGGTGCGCATAGCATAACTTTTTATACGATTTGACAGCTGACAGTCTGGTTGTCAAATTGTATAAGCCATGCTCAGCTTGCACCACGGTTCATAAAGCTTACACCGCGGCTTAGCACAAGATTTTTTTTTCATTAGGTACCTACCTACCAGCACCACTAAATTCATTGTGATCATAATTCACGATTGATGTAGGAAGTACTTAAATCTTTAAAAAAAAATATTGAATAAATTCAAAGGTGCTCTTTGATTGACCTTTATTTACCTGAGTAGGCTGAAACTTAGGGTGACTGAATCCTTTAAGTTCTTGACTGAATCCGAAAATAATGTGCTCGATTTTAAACCAAGTTTCGTTAGTTTTAGTAAACTGTGTAAAGTATCTAACTATTCTCAACCTGACAACTTAACCATTAGCTTGAATCTCCACGGTGCTTACAAGCTAGGTATCCTAATAATCATTATTGCATCAATGATTTACGCAGGCAATAAATCATTAGGACTATCAATCGGAACGTCGACGCTTTCGTCTCGCTACAACGATAGAAACGCAAGGATTTCAGTATAACGGCACTAGATTGGTTTATGCCTAATTTTGATTGGACACGAGATAATTAGTTGTTGAGGGGATTAATTTAATGTGCGTGCGATGGGTTAACGTTAAAGCATTAATACGTTAGATTCTTCATGCTGAAGTAAATTTTCAAGGAATCCACTGACATAGTTGAAGTCTCGCGTTAGTAGATACTTACTCCTTTATAAAACAAACATAGGTACGAGTAGATACTATAATTTTACCTACTACAAATTAGCAAAATAATTTAAAATGACGAAGTACCTTCTGAATCTGTTCATAGGTTTCAAGTTTACTATGTTAATTTATTAAAGTAGTCCTTTTTTTTATTTTCCACTTCAAGTACTTAAGGCGTTCCTATTTCAAACTTCATTCTACGTTTATGTAAAACTAGCTTTCCGCCCGCGGCTTCGCCCGCGTGGAATTTTGTCTGTCACAGAAAAACTTTATCGCGCGCGTCCCTGTTTCAAAAACCGGGATAAAAACTATCCTATGTTCTTTCCCGGGACTCAAACTATCTCTATGCCAAATTTCATCAAAATCGGTTGCGAGGTTTAAGCGGGAAAGCGTAACAGACAGACAGACAGACAGACAGATATATTTGGGATATATAGTTGGGATTGCAGTACCTACTTGTACTGCAATTTTACATAAACGTAGAATATCAATGTCTTTTATATTATGGACTCAAAGACAACAATCAACCAGGATCCAGAAATCTGATCGCCTTCAATATCCTAAACTGGAGTTTATTACAAGTAAATAATTGGCAAAAAAATATTATTTTTAAAGATAACTTACTACGTTTCCCAGCAGAGGTCGCCACTTCGCCAGCAATTAGGCTAGCGAATCGCCGGGTACTCGGGTCGCGGCGATTTGTCGCCGTAACGAGCAACAATGGCGTTGCGGTCGCGGCGCCCCGCTGCCACGCATTTGTACTGCGCTCGCGCAGGCTGTAGGCTGGGGGCACACTGAGCTTAGAAGAGCTTCGCCATTATTCTGTGTAGTTATTTGCTTAATATTTATTCTCTCCATTGCACACATAAGTATAAAATATGTCAATGGTTTTCATTAATTTCACATCATTAGACATGTTTCAAGGTTCATCATCATCCGGTTATTAGTCTCTACTGCGCAGGTCGTGTCCTCTTTATTTCACTAGAGGCAAATGGAGAATTAGGCCTACAATACCCACACTGGCCAGAGGCTGGATAGCATAGCCACAGTAGATATATGAGCTAAAGCAGTACGGAAACTTAGCCCTTTCGGCGAGTTAAATACCTACACTTCAACTGAGTGTTAGGGTTGGCACTCTTAATCTTTATAAAATTAATAAGGCTCTGACTTACTTATTTATTAAAACGTTTATTTAGGTTTTTTAATTATCAAATACCTAATGGAATAAATTAATTGACTAAGTAGTTAACAAAAAAATAAAACGTTAATTAGGTTCTACATATAATGATCGAATACATAATCGAATAAATTGATTAAGTACTTTTAGAGGCCGGTAGAAGATATTCTATTCTCATAAATAAAATACCGGATACTTACTTTCACATAGCTATTGCCTCATTTTAAATACAGTTCATCACTTAGTACAAAAGCGCGCGGAGCAAATTACTTTATCAAATAGAACACATAAATTGTTAAAAAGCGTAATTACGTAATTTAAAAAGAACTATTACTAAATCAGATGTAAGCACTTTATTTAAAAAGTAATATTTAATCATTTTTACAATTCAGAATTAATACGAAGTTTAAAAAATGAAAGTTCTGGTTTTGAAGATGCCGAGTTCAAGCAGCCGTATACTAGGCAATACACTCGTGGCATGTTTTTAAAAATACAGCGGACAGTGCATGCAATAAAATTATTATTAAAAACACAACGCGCGCGACACTCGCGACGGATGGACTGCGAGGTTCGCTTAGAGCTTGTGTAAAGCGTGCGTCTGTGTGCGTGAGTCTGATTTCGAGCGTTTGTATGAAGCTTCCGTACTGTTTGATTTGTCTACTGTGGCATAGCTTATACACGATTCGAGGATATACGGAAAAGGACCATGCTACTCTGCTGGTCCCAAACGGTTAATTATCAACTGGAGTGGCAAAAAAATTGTTTTATTTTAAAGATTGGTCACACTATGGATGTAGTGGACGTCCTATGGCTGAAATGATGATGATGATCACAACTAAAATCATAGTTCTCTCCCAGTATACCACTACCCCACCACCACCATCGCCCAGCAACAAACTATCGGTTATCCATAACGCGTTATTGTATTCTTTTGAGTAATGCGCGCGCGCACAGCTCGTTAATGCCGCGCCGAGTGCGTGCCGGTATTTGTCTTTGCTTATTACATTGTTCTTTTTGTTCGCTTGATTAATAAGTTCTTACAGGACATACAGCTGTTCCCACAGGCACTCCTGTAGGATTTATACTTAGTGCGACATCAAAATAGATTTAATTTGTTTTTGCTTTGTGTTTTCGGAACTGCAAGAAGTTAACCTCCTTTTTCTTAAAATTCTGGAAAACAAAGTTCTTCCTAAATTGTTGAATGATCTTGATAGACATGATTAACAACTTTTCTCGTTTTTTGTTATTCTTTTAAACCTTTGATTGTGCAGGTATTATGCACCATACATCCATCCATAAGTATATCTCAACTCAACTAACAAGGTGTCAGGAATAATTTAAGTGGATAACTTCCCCATACCAAATTAAAAGAACTCGCGCAAAGCATCAAGAACCAGTTCGAAAGGTTAGTAGAGCATTTTTTTGTTGTAAAACAACGTTAATTTTCACAACAACCACGCGATCCTTTAAAACCTCTCCGTCGAAGCGTTTGAACTTGATATAATAGTTTATTCACCGACAATCAGATATTAATGCGATATTTTCTTCGGCGCGATCCTCACTTAGAGCCAAAGCACACAATGCGTTGCGGTGGCGGTGCGTCGCCGGAGCGGTGTCGCTGCGTCGTATTAGACCGCCTTCACATTAGGGCGTCAAAAGCGCGACAGCAGCACGGCAGCGGCGTTTTTATAATGTAAAGGTATATCAGCTGTCATAGTAGTATGAAATTATCGCGCGTTTGTTGCGCTGCTACAGTCGCCTAAAACTTCAACCACACCAAAGCGTGCAGATCGCCATCGCCGGCGATCAAAGGCCAATGAGAGGTCGCGCGACTCATGACAGTTCATAATGCGACCTGTCATTTCTCTATGATCGCGCCGGCGATGGCGATCTGCACGCGTTGGTGTGGTTGAAGGATAAATGTGAAAGCGCTCTTACATAGAAAATATCTGTGGCGGCCGCGTCGCGCGATACGTCGTTATCTTTGCGGTGCGGCGCCGCAATGTATCGTGTGCTTTAACTCTTATCCCGCATCGTTTACCGCAACGATAAACAAACGAAACCGGTCGCGAGACAATAGTCGCGTTCGCTGACGTTTTTATCATTTAGCAGAACAAAGCTGGGGCTTCCTGTTGACTGCATCACCATTCTGGAGTTGCGACTTGTGGACACACTGGCGGTAAGAATGGTAAACAAATCATTATTTCTGAGAATATCCTATAGGAATTTGGTTACCCCATATACACATCTGAAGAATAATTTAGGTAAGGTGGGATACAAATAAAATTCTCGCTTTTGTGTATAATCTGCATAATACGTAAAAGTCATGATCATAAATCATGTGCATTTCGAAAATAAGATACCTAAAGGACAGTAGATCATTCAGGATCAGGATCTTGCACTATGAGTTGCAAAATTGCAAATTAATCGTTCTGTTTTCACTCGAATCTTAAGGCAGATAATACCTACCATCGAGCATGCCAGCAGTTCCTTCATCATCGGTAATTTCATCTTGACTAATGCTGTAAATGTGGTTTAACTGCAAGACAGACTGATTTAACTGGTAGTTAGTTAACTACAAGCCTGAAAAAGCCAAACCTATTGTACCTTACCTTTATGATCCCACTCTGCTGGCATATCCACACGCTGTGTCTATGCTCAAAATTATAAATGTTAATTGCTGAACTTCAACTAACAGCATCCTTGCAAAAACAGCTCCCCTTGCCCCACAACCGTGTGTCCCACGACGCGTCCCGTCCCCGAGCATTAACTTACAATAGAGGTGGACGTTCTATTCATCGGCGCGGGCGCACGCGAGTCCCATGCGGATCAGGCTTGTTCTATTTCTCAATACCGCCGATCATCTGAGGATGGGAATTGCTTTATAGGGCTTAGGGCTGGCTGAGGACATTCCAATCTTGCCCTGAAATGGGAGAAAATGGGATTTTTCATGTGAAGGTGAAACAAAAAGCCCCTCTGATTATGACTATAGATAACATCATCATCCGGGCTGGGTGGAAGGCAAGAGAACACGCGGTCGATCGCCAACCCGCTGGATAGACGCCATCGTCGCCATCACAAAGGCTACTGAGTCCACCATGGTCCAGTGTACTCGCGAAGCCTCTAACCGACAGAAATGGAGGCATATCGCCAGGAAAGCTACCCTCGGAAATTATACCGAACACCACACCGTGTACCTTATCAGCGCAACCATTACCACTCGGACAAGAGTGCCTGACTATGAAGATTATCATCATAATTTCAGCCACAGGACGTCCACTAGTGGACATAAGACTACCCTATTAATTCCCAGATTTGCCGGTTGGCAGTGGCCTTTTTGAAGAAATAGTTTAGGTCTCCGAGCATTAACTTACAATAGAGAAAGTATTGCCGAATACCAGAGAAACCACGAAAATAAATGAATTATGAAAAGCAATTAAAACCGATAAAATTAGCTAAACACATCCAACGACAAGTTTATCAACGTAAATTACGAATATCCGTACATATTTTCCTACAGACTATGGGAACCAAACATGGGTATCGAATTCCTCACTTCAACGCAACTTACATTTATTTTAACACGATTAATTAGACAAAACCTGTCATTAATAGCTCTTATAGCTTTGTTTGACAGTAATGTGATATGTTATTACGTACATTAATAGTAATCTTTACAGCCGCTATAGCATTATGGCTACCTAATAAATAACTCATCTCCGGTGCAGTTGAACCCAAAAAAGTGTGTACATTTCTACCTTATTCATTGGGGATAAGAGACAAAATTAGTCGATTAAATGATGGAGTTATTGTAGAGGACTGTACACGAGATTTCCAAGTAAGAGAAAGCTTGTGTTTAGGATGAAGCTGGAATTTAGTAAGATAATGTTATTGTGATGGGAACGGAAATTTTAATTGCTTGATCTAGAGATTTGCTCTTTGATGTATGGCTAATTATGCGGTTATGCGCAATCGATGACATGTAAATGGTCATTTTGTTTAATATTTATTTTCATACTCTTAGCTTAGAATGGTTGGGATTGGGACATTACCACAGATATAGATATATCTATATCTGTGGACATTACTTTGCCATTCATTTGGAATTACTTACATTTTACATACATCCAAAAAATACAACCACATAATGGGAATATAATATGATGAAACACACTTACCCTTACATCTTTGTAAAGAGCAGTATGACAGACACTGAAAGATAATTTATTTTATTTTTGTTTTAGAGAATAAATTGATATCTCGATTTGCTATCGGTAGATGCCTCACATACAAATTAGAAGCCGACCAAAATCGGTCGATAAAAAGCTCGTATTCAGTAAGTGATCTACACATTTTAAAAGTATTGGTAACTATCATTATATTTTCAAAATATGTCAATAACTAGCAAAGTTGACCAGCATCATAAATGCCTGGCCAAAAAGCAGCACCTGACTGCAGCTGATTGCCGCATTGTGTCGCGCACAATAACTCGATTAGAGCGCTCGCCGGACATGCGCCCGATAGCTTCATATGGACATGCCGAAAGTAGCAACTTAAATTGACTTTTTTTTTCTAAAATGTTCCTGATAAGTAATAAAAACGCAAGTTGGACCGAGGGTCTGGTGAAAGTCTTGGCAGCAATGGAAGTCCTTTTGGCTGAAACGAACAAGAGAACGAAAACAAACGAACGAGGCACCAACTACTACACACGTGCATTGATGACGATAAAAACCAGTAAATATCATTTGATATTTTTATACCACGCCAATCGAAATAGAATTCTAATCAGATGGGCACAAATCGTTACTTTTTCCCTTTTCTATCCTTCCATTAAATCTACTAGTCTCTGAAGTCATTCACAGAACATTACATCAAACAACAATTACAATAAAAGTTATATTTTAATCCTTTAATGCGACTAGCCTTACAGTCTGCCAACAGGTAGAGATGGCGGGAGATCGTGCGGAGAGCTGTATCCGCCTCTAAAATGACGTTGTCGCCTCAACGTAACCACAAACCAACTACATATATAGAAAAAAACAACTGAGAAGAAGAACAATGCGAATTGAGATCAATCAGTTGAGAGAAAAAGTAGATACAACACATCAAGATAAGTATTATGACGCTGAAGTCCTATCCACAATAAAGCAACGTATCCCGCACCCCCAATTAGGCGACTCCGCCGCTACCGTTCACAAAGGCAAAGATAATGGTCAGTTAACTTAGTTCCGAAGATAGTTCACTTAGAGCCAACTTAACTATATCAAGTTGCAATTAAGTTCGCCTGCTTAATCGAATATTCTCACGGTCTATGTCACAATTACCTCGTGAACTGGGTATCGATCGTTCGCTGACCAGTGGAGGGCTTTAATGAAATTTTTGGTCGTCGTGGTCTGTTTGGGAAGTTATGGGAATATCAGTGCTATTTTGATTGTGCGGAAGGTCATTTTGGTGTGCATTTTAATCAAGTGTAACGTATGAGATGAAAGAAAAAATTGGAGCTGTACTATGACTACAAGATGACAGTTAGATTTTTCAAGTTGTTTATTTAAAATTTAGTTATTAAGTAAATTCGATTTGTTCAAGTCTAGCGTCTTACTAATTGTAAAATTGATAATTTACTGATCACAAGTCTTGGTTTTAAAGGATATTATTATGATAAGTGAATAACAAACATTATAGTTATGTAATAATTTATTTATTTATTTATTTATTTGAACACCAACAAGGTTACATTGAGGCTTCACAATAATGAGTGTATTGATCGTTGCGATATAATAATATAGTTCAAATAATTCGATAAAATTAATTTTAAATCTAATCTTATTATGTTTAGTAAAGCGACTAAGCAATAACCGAATAATCACATCGTTCAGTCAAAGGCACATGAGCTATACATTTTTGTTGAATAATAGCCTTTATCACAGCTGCATAAGAGTCACAGTGTCAAGCTTGATGTGCTATCGTCTGTACATTAAAATTTTACAACACACCGTCAAAGTCGTAAGCTCCAACTTGTTCAAGTATGCAGTTTTCAAGTATGTACTCAGTGTTATGGTCAGTTTGAATTTTATTGGGTGGAAATAAAGTTGTATTTACAATGTTTCAAACTGCCAGACTAGGAAATAAAACAGCAGGTTTAGTTTTGTTAGGATTACGGCTGCTAAAAATATAGATTTTTCAGTCCATTATAATAATAAAACTATTTTTACCCGAATGCGCGACGCAAAGGAGTGGTAAATGTGTATAATATTGTATTTATCCGTTTGCAAATTATTAAAGTTTAAAGTGCCAATTTTTGTCCCCCCCTCTAAAAACTAAAACGTTGGCATGAAAAATCTAGAAAAATTCATAATAATACTGCTTTTCATGAACTTTCAAAGAAAACTATATAAAAATTCCTTAGAAGAAAATTATTAAAAGTGACTTTAGATGAAGTACCTAATTGCTTGCTTCTGAATGTATTTTGTTAACGACGGACAACTACGGAACCCTACACTGCGCGTGGCACGACACGCACTTGGCCAATTTTTAATGTTAACTATCGAGAGATAAACGATAGTCTATTGTTTACAAGCAAAATTGAGTAAATAAACATTAATATTTACGACATTATCAAGCTGATGCCAGGTTTGTATGGACTTGACGATTGTTATTAAAGGCCTATTAAAATAGCTCCACGACTCGTTAAACGTTTATTATTTTACAATTAGTGATGTAATTTTAAGTCCTTAAGCTTTATGCCCTTTTAATAAGTACCTATCTGAATAATTTAGCCAAAACCTAATCGATTAATAAATCGCTTAATTTAAAATAATTTCTTAGTAGTTAGGATTTAATCTATAAAAAGTGTGAGGTCGGGTATTTTGTAAATATTTAAATTAATTTATGTTTTTTTATCGCAATAAGGGTTCCTTGTCAGGACTACGGAACCCTAAAAATGGTGTCTAAGCTGTACCTAATAGTTAAGTTGTCAACAAATACATTGCCGCCATTTTAATCCTGCTAGCATAAATTTTAGTGTGATGAATGCAAGCTTTATAACCATAATTATCTATGTTTAAAATGTACTCATCTATGCAAGCTTTGCTTAGTTTAGCGTTAGCTAAAATCGTGGATTAATCTGCGCTATTTGCTTAGTGCTTTTAATTAATATTTTACGTCATAAATGTTTGTCGTATTCAATACCTTCCAGTAAACCCAATCTTGAGCTTCGTATTTACATTTTTTTACTGTGTTGATCGGCTATTCTAGTCTAGTTCTTACTCTAACTTTGAAAAACGTCAAAAATCTGTCAAACTCCATATAAAAAATACCGGTTATCGTTATAGTTACGGTCAAAGTTAGGTGTTGCAACTCAGCCAGTATTACTGCGACCGGTATCGTTCAATTGTGATCGCCATTGTTTTCCTTACAGTTAGCCTACATCTACATAATATAGTATACATAGCACCATAAAACTTATTATACTTACATACCCATGTCTTTGTTTTTTGTTAGCTCACTGATGATCAGTCAAAGGTTTGATATGGTGTCGTGTATTTTATTCTCGGCTCTTGCATTGATTTAATTGATTGCTTTGGGTGGGAAAACTGTGGAGTCGACACTGTTATTATATTTCGAAATAATAAATATTCATTATTTAAATAAATGAGGAGAACGAAGTTAAGTTCACAGTATTTTAAAATTCATAAAAATGACATAGTCAATTTAAATAAAAACAAAACAAGACAAGAGATCATGGAGCTGCTTTCACACTATCGAAGCTTGCATTATTTTTAACTAATCATTTCAGCCGATTGTTGTCCTGTGTTTTCAGCATAAGCAGCACCAGAGAGCAAGATTTCCTGCTATTTCATACATGGACTTGTGCGGTATCTAGCACAACAGCAAGCTGATTAACATTAAGTTTTTAACTGACTGAAAATTACAATTTTCTCATTAAATTATTGTTGTTCTTTGAATAACAACATGTAAATTGTCCACAGCGCCTCCATCACTCATACAATAATTGTTGTTCTTTGATTAAAAAAAATGTATATTGTCCACAGCGCCTCCACGCCACCTCTGTGCTATGGTTTGACAATCGTCGCGGTGCCGCAAAGGGCTGACGAACAGGTGTAGTCGCGCTCTGTGCGCCCGCGCCGCCGATGACGACCTACCTAAGGGACGAGCTTTTGGTCGAGTTTAATTAAAGTATGGTAAATAAAGATAGTCGATGTTTGAAGTCTAACGCCCGTATTCACAAACGATGCTTGCTTAAGTGAAGTAACAAATCGAACGCACAGCGTTGAATAGAGCTCTGTGATTGGTTCGTGTGTCACCCTGTGCGTCCATGCACACTTTGAGACCTCATAGTATTGTTTGTGAACGGGCGTTAATCGAAATACTTCTAACTTGGAAATGGAAACCGATGAGGATGACAGGCACCTTTGCAAATTTTGAAAATCTGGATTGTTTGGAAAGTCGCCTCACTAAAGTCAAATGCAGCGTACAAAAAGTTTTTTACGTTAAAAAATTCTTACGTTAAACGCGATTCATATGCGTCGAAACCATCTTGTTAAATTAGCCAACTAATTGGATGCTTAAGCCATGCTTCTGGTCAAGACATCAAAAATAGGGATAAGTAATGCGTGAGTGGGTCAATGTCCACTTTTAGCATCTTACTAACAATTTGACATGAATATTAATATTGAATTCAGCACACTTAGCCTTTGTATACTCTGGGATAACACTTTAATTCAGTATTACAAACTTTCGTTTCAGCCGAAAGACGTCCACTGCTGAACAAAGGCCTCCCCCAAGGTTTTCCACATAAGGCTGCATCCACGCACCTCTCGCGACCTTCACGAGATCGTCGGTCCACCTAGTGGGAGGCCTGCCCACACTACATCTTCTGGCTCGTAGTCGCCACTCGAAAACTTTTCTGCCTTCATAATTACATTTTAGTTAATTCCACCTGCTTCACTAACTGAGCCAATATTTTGTATTAAAAATAAAAGCTTTTGACTTAAACCACCCCATTATAGATGCGGCGTTTCAGCTAAATGCTTACTTGTGACAGTGTTGCCAATTTGTAGAATATTATCTGCCAGCCAGGATGCTCGGACAGACGGGCTGATAGTACGAGTGTTACCAGCGTCGTGGACAGTTGTTTTGGTGAGAAACTCGTGATGGGAAGTTTATGGTGTAGTAGTTATTGCTTCTTCTTTTTTAAGGAGGATTGGAGGACTAGAGCTATCACCCTGGTATTATTTATTAAGGAGTCTGCATGGCTCAATCAGATATATTTATTATTTATTATGGCTTTACGTACAAAAGTACAGATTAACACTTTTGCTCCCCAACCCGTCTGGCCATCGCGGGGAGTGTAGGCCAAATCCTCCATTTGCCTCTGGTAAATTAGAGAGGGTCGTGCTTCTTCAGTGGAGACTAAATGAGCTCATGATGATGATGATGAATACTAAATAAATCAACTAATATTGTCATAAAATAAACATTTTTGAGTTAGGTCCGGTTTCTGAATTGTAAATTTTAGCTTGCGCGTGCTCGTCTTTTAGTCAAGTATGAACTTTCATGCTAAATTCAGAAAATGAACATGATCAAGCTGTGATAATCTCAATTCAGAACTGGGCCTAAGTCAAGATAAAATTAGGTAGGTACTTTAACTGCCAAAAACTCTTTTTTATCAAAACTAGCGTCACTTCGAAAGCTGATAAAAATCACTATAAACAACATTTTAAACACTCCATACCCATCAGTAGTAGGTACCCATACAAAAAACCTGCTTACATTATTTCAATACCTAAAAGAAACAAAATATTTTAAGACTACCCGACAGATAAACACGACAATCATAATTAGACTTCCATGTTTGACAAGCTACCTCTATAAATAACTTCCAAGAGAGACAAAGATTCGCATACTTTATTATCCTTTTTGAAAAAGAAATCCAGTGAAGCCCTAAGAAGGTTTTATCTTGGGCTTGATAACAGCTTAAATGCGAGCTAATTGCTCTTAAAGTACTTTAAGTCCTTTAAAATCAATTAAAGTATCAGACGGTGGGCGGTCTTACAAAAATGACATTAATACAAGAGTAAAATGATGTTTCTTGGTAATTAATATTTCGCAAATAAATATAAAAATTAGCGTTACTTTACGATATTAGATTAGATTAAAAAAATAGATTACTATGTTGTTTGACGTTCACAGTAGTTAGATATATTAGATACGTAGGTACCCATATCTATTGAAAATTAGGCGTTATATTCTTAAAAACAATAACATTGTAAAAATTAATTAAAAAGTTTACCAACTATAAAATTAAACCACACTGGCAGTATAAAAGATTGTCATCGACGAAATTAAAAAAAGTATAATAAAAACCATAACAGAGGACTGGCCAGTGAGTTGAAATCCAACCCGAAAGGACAGGGCTATTCCGAAACGCTATTTACGTAGTTTCGGGTCTTTCTGTCACCGTCACTCACGCTTTGCGTAATAGGGATGGCAACATTCGAAACCACGGTACGTTTTTCGGAGTAACCCCGCTGGTTGACTCAAAGATTCGAAATTTAAATGTAAAAAAAAAATGGAATCTAATCTGGGTTGTCATCGGTAAGAAAAATATCGTTGGATATGAAGCCAGAGGTCTAATGAGACAAAGGGTTAATGAGTACAACAATGGCGGGGCTGTAAAATATTGGATTTATTTACGTGGGACAGGCACGGCGATGATCTGATAAAAGCAAATGCCAGATTAAGGCAGAGCGATACATTTTGTTAATGTTTTTTTAATTTCATCGGGTTAGGTTTGGTATTAAAAGCTCTTTGAACGTGATTATTTATTTAATACTTTTACACCTAATTAACCATACCACCACCACCATTTTATTTAATACTTTTACACCTAATTAGCCATAGACATTATGTCGGTATTTATTTAGTTTATTCAGAAACTCAACAGCTATAATATTTTAATTTTTTAGTAATAAGGAAACTTACAGCGTTAAGAATACACATTTTTAATTTAGTTTTTTCCCAGATGGCAAGCACCTGGATACAGTCAGCGCAGGACCGTTTGGGAATCCTTGGAAGACCTATGCCCGACAGTAGACATCATTTGGCTGAAACAAGGGAACGAACTATTATTTTCTATAACAATAATGATACTGTATGATAATAACTATAATACCTAATGGTTGTTTAGAAAAACAATTATTATCTAAAATACCCGCACAAGCCAGTTTTTCAAAACCTAAAACTAATTTCTTATGGTGGCTTCTCCTTAACAAAATTGAGGGCCGGTCACAATGATCAAATTTCGTTTTTATTGTTAATCCGAGCAGTAAATGAGCAGCGGTATTGAGACCACTAAACAACTGACGAAAAACAAAACAAAACAACAAACAAAACAAAACAAAAAACCGATTCCAGGACTCGAAGATTCCCATCTCGGGTAAAAATTGATATTGTTACGACGCGATGACGCGTTTATGCGAGTAATAATTACCTTCATACTAAGAGTGTAATGGCAAATATAAAATTTTACTCGTTTGCTACTGGAATTCTTACAAGAAAGTGGAGATAAAAAAGCGTGTATTTAGCAGTGAATATTTAAGAGGGATGATGTCTAAAATGATGATGATGGAAGGAACTCGATCGTAACAAAAAAGAGTGAGAATTTAATTGATTCGAGGTCAATCATTGTTTGAGTTTTTAAAAATTATCCTTTTTCTATCGTATAATCTGGGTTGAAAAGTTTTTTTGTTTAAAAAAAATTTGACCGGCATAAGCTTTTTGTTTATTTACCTACTGTACTTCTGGAGCTTTCAATAACAGATCTTTGATATCAAGAGTCCTTTGTTGTTTGCTAAGTCATGAAATTATTATACCTTCCACGAGTCTATGCATCCTCAGATCTTATTACGAATAACTACATTTCTTTCAGTCAGACCATTTAAATACACAGCAAAACAACTGTCGCCAGCTTCATTGTCGCGTCGTCACCTCCAGCCAGCGGCTGACCGAACAATGTGATGGTGTATTTCACATTAACATTATGTTCACAACGCGGACATTGTCCGCTATTGTCCACTTATGTTCGAGATCTGGTTAAGCTTGGACTACATGAGTGATAAACTTCAGTTGTTAGTAATGATGTTTTTAATATTTTATTTGCACAGAAACTTTCATTCTAATTTTTCAATAGTTTAAACCATGAGTTAAGTATTGTAAGCTTTTATTAGAACTTTTCAAAATTCCAATGCCGTTTTATTTTTAAAATATTGTTCGCGACTCTACTCGGATGAACAACGAGAACTGCTTTTTTTCGTTACAAATTATATTATGTAAATTAAATTCTTGATTGACTCTAATCAGTTACTCAGTTGCAGCTTCCAACGTAGACTTATTAAGTTGACGAAATTTCTTGCTATGGCGTAACAAAAAAAAATATTTATTCACACTTTTCTTTGATTTCATCTACTTCTATTGTACGCTCTCCTTGTCCGAAACAGTTCAGTGTAGAGCTATCAAACAGGCTCTGGGACACAAAACGTAGACTACACTGTTAAACTGTCTCGGTCAAGGAGAGTATAATTAAAATGTAACGTGTAGGTAGCTTACAGGTAAGCTAGTTTAATCTCATAAATATACGTATGTACTAGCTAGTTAGGTACGTCCTTAATGGTCCAAACTAATCCATGAAAAATCAAATATACACGCAGTAACCATAAGGTAATTTGTGATACAGTTCTGACAGTAAATTACTATCTATCTATCAACTCCAAGTAATACTCATCTCTACAGATCTCTACTATTTATTAGAGACGAAAGCTCACTTTTATTCAAATACCTCTATTTTAATTCCAGATCCTCTGTGCAAAAGGCCTCAGCAACATAATGTAGCCTAGCCCTTAGCTCATTGTGGCGGCACCGCCATTGAAGCGCTACCTATTGTTATTCTTCAGTATAAGACAATACGCAAAGCTCTCAGTGCCTTTTATTTGCCCTGTCGGCCCTTTGTGGATGCCGCGGCGGCGTTTTTATCTTACAGGTGACTCATTAACGTAGGTGACGTTTTAGGGGTCCGCGGGATCAGAAATGATGGATAAATGGATTTTATTTGATTTGAAATCAACTGGTTATTGATCTTTTACAGGTTGGAGTGTAATAAAGTCTGTTTGTTAATATAAATACTTTTAATAATGTGGATAGGTTTTAATAATGTGCTATGTCGATTATGCTGAACTTTTATGACTCCTTTACCTTTGATCGACCTACTACGATCGATCAAAATACAGGGTATAATTTTTAACAGATTTTTGTCGGTTCAATTTTTGGGTGCGGCAAGCGAATTTTCGAAAATCTTTGAATGCAGTTCTCTTTTTTTTAATAACGCAAACACCTTTGAGTAAAATCTTCTATCTACAGTATTTAGACTACTTTTCCTTCAGGTGATATTACAAAATTCCATCCTATATACTAACACGACTGCTCTAAAAAAACACTGATATAGTTCACATCAAATTATTAGAAACAGCGTTGTAATAGGCATGTAAATCAAAATAGGTATTAAATGTACGGAACCCACGCGCAAGTGGGCGTCTCACCCGTAACAGGTTTAATGTCACCGACCATTGAGAGTTGTGAAGCGTTCTTTAATACTCATTCATCTATTTGTGGTACCGATTGCTGTAGATACTCGTAGATGGCACTAGTGGAGATAAGGCTTAGTTAAGTCTGAGGTAAGTTTTAACGGATAAAGCATTAACTGCACTTACTAGATATAACTAAAATTATCATTAACACTAGTTAGTGTTTCTGCATGGGCTGAATCCATGGGGATTGGATTATGAAAATTAAAAAAAACAGGAAGTAGAATCAGAAAACCGTATAAGATTTCATTCAGCATACATATTGCGGGAGGTGCCTGGATGCGAGCGGCGCAGGACCGGTCTTTGTGGAAATCCTTGGGGGAGGCCTATGTCCAGCCGTGGACGTCTTTCGGCTGAAACGAACGAACGAATATTGCATATAAAATCCTATATTATGATTACTACAATAATTTTATTGTAGTAACTAATCTATTTTCTTCTCAACATTGCGTGCCAAGCATCAACATCGTTTGTTTCAGCTAACTACAGACGTCCTCAGCGGGACCAAGGCATCCCCCAAGGATTTACACTAAGACCGCTCTTGCGCTGCCCGCATAGAGGTATCTACATAGGTACTAACCTTATATTTACTCCTTGATGGTGCATTTAAAAAATGGCTAAAACCACATTTTTTTAACAGAAAATTGTTGCAGAACTCTTACTCTCCAAAAAATGGGTTAAAAAGTTAACACACGTCCTAATATCTAAAGAAATCCCTGTAGAGTACTTAATACATATCTAAAGCGAAATCCAGCTGCAACTTAATACCGAAGAAAGGATACGGCCACAGATAATATTAAAATCTTATCCGCCCCGTCTTCAATAACTTGACATTATCTGGCGAACAAAAGGCGGACAGTCGGCAACAGAAGTGTTACTTTCTTGATTATATCAAATATCCGATAGTTTTTATGTAATCTTCATTTTTCCCACTAGGACTGACTATCTGGTTAAGGTAAAGAAGTACTTGGATGCGGGCAGGGCAGGACTTGTTCGTTTATGGAAATCCTTAGGCCTTTGTCCAGCCATGGACGTCATTTGGCTGAAAGCAACGAACGAAATGTATACTGGCGATCCGTCACTTCTATGTTCTAAATTGAAACGACGTTCATACAATGTTGACCACAACCGCACTTTTTTAGGCAATATGAAATGAGCATAAAAAATATTTCAATAAACTGTACCTACATAGCTTACTCTCTTCAAAATGTTCTACTAATACATACCTATTATGCATAAAATTACAAACATAATTTGTGTTGAAAACCAAAATTAAATAAGTAGGCTACTCCTAGTTCATCTCAAAATGTGTTTTACGGAAAGTTTTTCATCGGCACCTTAGGTAGTTACGATATCCATTTAACTAAAATACCTACTCTTTTACTGTGAAATTTTTAGAACTTCAATTGACAAAAATAAACTTTGTTTAGAATTTTGGTTACTACCAAGAAAAACCAAACCACGTTTCTAAACATCAAAGTTAGAAACCATAATCCCATGCCATATCCCACTAGGTTAACAGTCCGAGCTATCTCTACCCAAATACACTAAAGTGTAAATTCAAGATTCCACAATTGCATATCTGCATAATTTATATTATTATCTCGGGCTCTCCGCCCGACTGTTCGACATATAGTCCACAGATAGGATTATAAAAGCTAATACAAAAGTTATCTTAGTAACAAACGTGAGTCAATAAAAAGTGCGATGAACCGCGACGGTAGTAACCTATATGAAAAACGTGGATGCTGAGAGAAGATGTCTAGAGAGTTGATAATACCGTCGAAGCCAGTACAGCTTGAGTGAACTGTTTGACAGTAAAATGCAACGGGGTAGAGGATGCTATACGGAAAAGTTCAAATAACCCTCAGCTGTAACTTAATCCTTCAAGGCCCGCGAATCTAGACACAATAGATAATCAATTGTTATGACATTAATTAATGCCGTCTGGGACTCAAGCGGTTAATTTACCATTTGGGGAAATTTTATGGTCTTAACTTGACAGTTAATTTCCATAATATTTTTTCCAGTTAATTGAGTCACTCTTTATAACTGTAAGTCAATACAGCCAAAATATCTAACTGTTTGACAGTGAAATCTAACAAGGGAAGGGGAAGTTTTAGTAAAATTTTAAGCTTTAATGTTTCATTCTAGTTTAGTTTGACTTAATTGACTGATAGTATTAAGTGCTGAGTACTAATCCAGGTGATAGTCAAGAGCGAAAGACAAGAGCAATATTAATTTTATTTTTATATGAGGATTCCCGGCGAAGCTCGCTTCCAACTTCGGCGTCATTATCTTTTTCCATCAGGTGATGATGTAGTCCTAGAGTTTTCCTGTTGTAATTAAAAAAAAACTTTCTGAGAGCTTTCCCACTATAATCAAAAAACTTACTGACCAAGACAAGGGATCTATGACAACTCTTACAGGATTGTGTTAATTGTGAGTATGTTTAAACATCTCTATACATTTCTGAAATCAATCCTCTGAAGTCCGCCGCTCGCCCGAAGTCGATAATAAGGGGACAAATACAAATTGATAAACAAAAAAACCACACGTTTTATGTGTATAGTTAATTTTAGCGTTGAATAGTCCAACTACAGATTATCGGTTTATAAGTGTGGGACATTAAACTGGGTAATACATTTTTATGGCATTCGGAGTATTATCAAATATGTTTAACAGAAATATCGTCACATAGAAATATTCGTCGTCAGTTTAAGTGATGTTGACTGTGGAGTCACGTTTTTGATTCGTCAAGGTGTTAGATTTAAACCGTTTTGATTATAAACAACTTTTCATAAAATAAAAGATGAGTAGGCTTATATTGGAAATGGTTTGTGTTATTTTAGAAAACTAATTAGCATTAAAACCTTATTTTTGTAACAGCTATAGGTAGGTTACGATTTAAAAAATTGTGACGTAACTAATTTTGTTAATTCAGTAAGTAGGTCTTAAAAAATAGTGTGCAAATATTTTTTTTAATCGAAAACAAATACAACCTCACCTCGAATAACTTTACTTAACCACTCTTGTGGCGGAGTTTTGGGCTGACACTGTGTAGGTTTGTTGTCGACACGAAAAGAAGAAGAAGAACCAACTTGCTTCAAATTCCATTCTTTGTAAAAATCTGAATTGGGGTCATATTCATATTTTCCTATTGACTTGGAGACACGATTAAGTCGGTTCTTATCATAAAGACATAAGGTTCATAATATTATGTTGTAGGTTTATTTAACAATTTTATTCATGGTCAATTACTACGGCAACTTAATCGATTATTTACCGTCATTACCCACTGTAAAACGTAAATTGTAGGCACGTGCTGAGTGCTAGGTATTTCTGGTGATTAAGTTTTTATGACTACTCTGAAACGCATGACAAATTGATATTATTCAAAGGTAGCACAAGGAAATAGCACTGTTCGTGGTGTACCTGTATCTCAAAGTTTACCTTTGTTTGTCACATGTTTTTCAAAGCGGGAGCTAGAGTCCCCAGTCGACCCTTAACTTCGAATTCCTATGTACCTGATTAATTTGTTGCGGGTCCAATGACAATTTTATCTTTACCTAGGACAACTTGTCCTTTAATGGTTCCTTATATTAACAATTTTACTACAATTTTTGGTTTCCCAAGCCCAAGATTTAGATACAGATCTGGCATATTCGTATCAAGTCACCAAAATTACCAATTATTATTTTTAACCCCCGACGAAAAAATTACAAGGTGTTATTGTGAGAAGCATGTAATGTGTCAGATAAAGTGATTTTACATAATGCATTACCCAAATAAGGATTCCAACCCAAAACGTTTAAGTCGAGAGAGTCTTCGCATTCAACCATGGAGGCGTTACCACGGAGGTGTGATACTAAAAAAAGAGATTGTTACCTATCGCTACTTTGTCCAGATTAGTACTTTATCACAAAATCGCCGGACCATGACCGCTGTAAGCAGCCGCGGGTAATTTATAGTGTACGCTGTTTTTGTGCGCGTACGCATCTACAATAATCGCCATTACGCGCACTGTTAACCCCGTAATTGTTATCGTAAAAAGCTGACGCGTGCGCAACGCAAGTAGTGCAACTTTAGGCCGATTTACACGGTAGGATTCTAGTTTATATTGTGAGGTATTACGCAGTGTAATTTTAGTAATTGTTTTGTAACTTTAGGGACTAAATGTTCCGTAACAGTTCGGTACGCAATCGACCAGTGATAATAATGAGATAGAAATGAATATAACGTTGTCATTAACAGGATTTTTTCTCTGTATCATCATTCATCATCATCTCAGCCATAGAACTTCCACTGCTGAACATAGGCCTCCCCCAATGCTTTCCATGTTGCCTAGTTGGTAGCGGCCTACGTCCAGCGCCTTCCTGCTACCTTTTCGATGTCGTCAGTCCACCTTGTGGGTGGACATGTTTCTTTATATGACAAGATGTTAGTCTTTAATTAATATGGTCCTACTTAATAAATAAGTAATAAATCAGTAATACGTAAATGTATTTTCGGGATGAAACTACAGAGATATTGTTCGCAACGTGTAAACGCTACATGCAAATCGTACAATGTAAAGCCAACTTGAACTGATTCCTGTTTCACACCATTACAAACTCATCCTTATTACACTTACATACACAGTTGATATTCAAATGTTTACTTACATGCGCGGGCGCAAACGCGTGAAATTATTCGAAATAGGGTGTCGTGGTTAATTGAGCTGAAAATGTTGTAGTTTTTAGATTCATTGTGGTTTTATGGCCTTTTAGTGTGGGTCGGTACTATGAATTATTAATGATGTAAACAATACGTTGGTGTTGCAAAATCGAACTTACTACAACGAGTTTAGATGCCAGTGTTTAGCTTAAGGTGCCATAATCTGTACTTTTGTGGCAATTTGTAAATTAATGCGTTTGAAAGAACGATTATAGGTGTTTAATATAATTGTGGATTAATTACATTGATTTCATTATAATTTTTTTACAAGTTTATGTGTAGGTACGGACGATAGTATAGCATTGGTATAACAAAAAAAAAACAAAGGACTCTCGCGATTGTAATATTTTGACAGCAGAGCTCAAATCACTGGACATTAAGTTAACTAAAAATCTTTTGTTTCATCATGCTAAGTACTAATTTCGAATTTAACCCTAACATTACTATATTCATCCGATTCATCTGAGACATCCAAAAGCTCAAAGCGGACTGTAATTTTATTACCAATTTATTGTCCTACCAGTAATAAATTCGATTCCCATGCCTATCCACGTGAATAGCACATTGTAATGTATTTTCTCGCTGACTACTAAATAGCATGCTTTCCCAATTATTTCACAAATCATCTATCACGGATCGGCGCGCGCGCAGTGACGGGTCAATGCGGCTAGCGGAGCTGTGAACAGTACAAATGGCGCGGAATGCGCGAGATTGTCCTGTCCCAGTGAACTGTCGGCGCTGTAATGAGCTGGCTTTGCTTGTTTTTGGAATAGGCATCGAACGACATGGGTATAATCACCTCTATGGTCTAGTAGTAGCCCAGAGTTCCTGCGTTCGATTCCAAGTGGGGATCAATAATTTTTTTTTGCCATAATCCCCACGGCTCCCCGGGGCAAAACCCTCCACTATAGTGGAGGAGGCTCATAGTTTAGCAGTGGACTGTAAAGGGCTGTTGGTGGAAGGGCTTGTTCTAAGTTTGCCTGGCCAGCTACCACCACCACCTAAATCTGTCGCCATAACACCATTGAGGTCAGATAGCCAGTTCGTCTGTAGTTAAGGATTCTGGGTGAATCTTGCTTTCCACCTTCATCAGCCTGGATCATCACTTTCCATCAGTGATGTGCAGGCCAGGATGTTCAGTGTAGATGCAGTCTAAGGTGGTATATTATACCTAGTGTCTACCTAAATGCTGTTCACTCTTGAAGAGGCCAAGGTCATGTTTGCAGGCAGCAAATCAAAGGAGATAGTTCGTCCTAGCATAAAGAACCGTTGTAACTCCTATCATGCTTAATTTTGTAGTTATGTTTTACAAGAAAAATCTTTTCAGATGTAACGAAAAACAATCGACGATCGAGCGGCGGCAAAGCAAACAGCGAATTGAATGCGACAGCGACAAAACGTCGGCGACGCGTCGGCGTTGTCGCTTCTAATTGGCTACTTGGACATACAGCTTACCACATCATTGTGTCCTTGTAGTTGTGGAAATAAGGTGGAAAGCTTGGGATCGTTATATCAAGTGAAACCCTGAAAATAGTTAATGTTACACTTATTTGTTAGAACGCACTTATTTAATTTTTAGTAAAATACTCGAGGATTTTGCTTTAATATGGAAAATTATGAGCAATTTAGAATCAAAATTGAAAATGGATTAAGCGCAATCGACCTCCTTATTTTTATTTTGATCAAGAAACAAGAATGTAAGGCTAGCACCTGGATTCTTTCGTCACCACACATTTCACACTGGCCATAACAAAACTCTTCCAAACAATAAAAAACAAATTGACTCCGAATTTCAAAATTAGAACTTAAAAGCGATTCGTTGTTCCGATTACAATTCGAATTTAGAAGTCCGGTGACGCTATAAAAGAGCGTGTTCTTGACTTTCTCCGTCATTTCGGCCGGGTCTTCCCACGATGGTAGTTGTTTACTAGGCAACAATTAGACAATTGTCGGCCATTTTAACGATCGAACCATAAAATCGGGCTTCAGCCTCTCATTAACCGCATTCTTCTGATACTTCCGCTTTTATAGTTTTACTAATCAACGCGTCGATTTTAATTCGGTCTCTTAGGTGATGGCGTCGGGGCGAGATTAATTTTATTGGTCCGGGCCTTGGACAATTGGTCGTATAGATAATTGAGTTTCGGGGCTTCGGTGTTTTTTAAGTTTACTGTTAAGCCACTTAGGTTAGATCGAGCGGTAACGGGTTGAAATGTCTAATTTAGATAAATGGTAGAGCAAAGACTGTCTGGCGTGGAATAAGAACCTGTCTTTGTCTTTTTATTTAGATTATTTATATTGTTAGTTGAATTAGTAGAATGGTGATACCTTCGCAGAGCCAAATGTTGGTCTCGAGCGCTGGTAGGATAAAAATGAAGAATGATGATTATAAGACATGTAGAGGCTCCTTAAGAGCAAAATTAACTATTTAAATGTATAAAACTATTTAAATAGTCTATACAAATAAAAAAAATGACTTTTGACTTTGACCTTGAGCATCATTAGTGGTAGTCTTAAAAATTCAGCAGACACAATAGTTAATGTACTTAACTATTTTCTGGGCGTTATTTTCTCTATAATTATAATTATTGAAATTATTTTGCACGACCGATGATAGCACCTACATCCAAAATAATTTTAACTTTTTATTTATCTACAAACAAAGAAATCGGTAGGTGGTCCTCTAAGTATTTGTTAATAATCGACACGTCGGTACAGCCTTTTAATTACGGGGCAGCGCGTAATATCGTATAATTGTATTTTCTGTTGATTTATGCGCGCGCGCAGACCAATTTTATTGTTTCGATCGGCTAACGGGACGTGCTCTTGAAACTTTTTAACATCTGTCTTTTTTTCGGGTAATTGGAATCGGTAATAAATTTGCGTTCTATTCCTTTTTCTTCGGGCATTTTTGGGCAATTACGTCTCGCGTATGATAACCTTATTCTTTGCATGGTTTAAAAATATGTTTCATATTGCAAATATTAAAGTGTTTAATTAGAGTAACTAATTGTGAAGATTTGCAACATTGTTTTCCTAACGTTCTTTGCGCAAGTGTTTGTCACGTGAATTATGAATTTCACTCTTTAATAAGGTCTTACACTGGGTCAAATTTTTAAACTCGGTTAAAAAAATGGAAATTGAATCGAGATTCTCTTTGACAAGTGCAAAGCGATAACAGTCATGTTTTCTCCCATCATTTCATGAAACCATGAAGCAAGTTTGCGATGCATACTCGCATTGTGTGCAACAAACGCTACGCCTGTGAAACAATTCATATAACGCAATAAATTGCCAAAATACACGTGTAAGGTATAAACCGTAATACTTACAGACGGTCATTTCTAATGTCATTATATCGATGAGAATTTGAGCAACGTCCGGCCTCGCGAAGTCTGAAGATTCTATCAAAATCAATTAGCACTAATCGAGCCACATTATAGAAACCGATGATAATTTGTTACTCGGTGTAAAGGAGGAAGGTAGAGAAGCATCGCTCTCTATTACGTGGTGGTACTCTCGGTCAGCGAGCGTCTAAAGTTCGTGACACCCAAAGTAGCCAAAAAGTTCGCAACACGTCTAGGTTGTCACCTTTTTGTCACTTTAGGTTTCAGTATCTGACGCTGACTGTATTAGCGAATTTAGGGATTATTATTTACTTTATTGAAAAAATCTAGCGACTCGAAACAATAGCCGGTAAAAAAGCTTCTAAAGGACACAATACCAACAATACTAAGTTAATATTGCCTCTCCGACCCATTTGACAGCGTAGGGAGTGTAGATCAAATCCTTCATTTGCCTCGGACAAAATTAGAGAAGGTCAAGCACGACCAATATTAGGTCATTAATTATTTACCTAATGATGATAAATAGAAAAGATCTGGGGTGGAATTGTGTAAAGCAATCGTAATCATTTGACAGTTCATAACGTACGATTATTCTGTCAAACGCTTTGTTTAACTGACTTTATCGTACGTTATGAACTGTCAAATGATTACGATGGCTTTACACAATTCCACCTCTGGTCTATGTGAACCTTAAGCCCTGTTCCATTTGTAGCTGAGCGATTTTACTAGTTAATTAAAATGCAAAACGTACTAAGCCGTTTTGAAAGTTGGTAGCTAGATGAGCTTTTTTAGGTTGAAGCTGCTGTACCAATTTATATTATAATCTTTATCTATATTTCTATTGGATAACGGTTATCGAATTACATGGCTGTTGAACAATTGAATAATGGGAAATACCAAATTAGTTGTCAGGGTGATATAGAATTTAAATTATACATACCTTGCTGACTAATTAGTTTTATTTATAGTTACTCCTACCTGTCTAATAAACGATTTTGAAGAACTTTAATCGGGTTGATTCATCTTATGTGACTCACACAACAGTTGATATTTTTTTTAAATTCCTTTATTACAGAAAATAAATAAATAAGAAGACTACAAAGTCTGACACTACAAAGATTGACAGAAATGCTGAAGTAAGAAGGAGATCCTTGCCCATCGGAATCCTTAAGGTTAACAAAACTTCAATCGAATTCTCACGCAGTCACAAGTCAACCAGCAGGACAAAGTAGGACAAAAATATCAACCGTACAAATTCCAGATAACAATTTCTTAACCCCAATATCACTCTATATCTCCCATCTCGGTTGCGTAGCCTTCCAGATATACTACTTACTGCCTTTAATATAAATAGAAAGGAACTCTACACCTATTATTTCGCAAAGCTACAATAGTTGCGCTCACCTTATTATCATTTAAGCTTCAGCCAAACCAACGCGTGCAGATCGCGTCGGCGATGGCGATCACTGCGCGTGCATAGGCCAATGACAGGACGCGCGACCAATGTCAGTAGGTAGTCTTATTCACGTAACAAAACTTCAACGACAACAAAACACTGAGTTGCGATCCTATCGAGTAATCGTTCTATCAAAATGGCTCTTGTGAATACGGATTTAGGACTGTTTTTCAATGGGTGAATTAGGCCACAGGACGCGTTGATGTGAACTCATCACTACAATTTTTTTTATGCATAACAAGGCATATTTGACCACAATCGCACCTGGTGTTAAGTCTAGGAATTCCTACACGACATCTGATCGCCATCGCCATCGTGCACGCCGGCTGCACGCGTTGGTTTGGTTGAAGCTTTACTGTGCTTATTATAACGAAGAGTCCAAGAATGGACGCGACCTCCTTTTGCGGATCCATTTAAGGTTAGACAAGGCAAACTACTTTTTTGAAAAATTGCAGTTAATATTATTATTTGAGGATAAAGACTAATATGCAGGACTTAGATTTATTAGGTGTTATTTTGTTGCTAATGATTGAGTTATCTGGATTAGCAATGCAAATTATTCCTACATACTTAATACATTGTGGTCTGTCCAATGCAGTCTATTCTGAAACACTTCCTTTTCTTCCTAAAACATAAATTTTTATACTAGTTCATTAAGTTCGCCTTTTGTACTCTGATATTGTCTGTTATAAATGAAATAATATAAATAAAAGAAACCTATAAATGAAATAATATAAATAAAAAAATTTGGCGTGACAACATGACAATTTCAGACCCAACATTTTTTGGTACGTTTTTTACATAAAAGTTAATTTTTAACCCTCGAGCCATAAATATTCAATGACATTGTATTAAATGGCAACCAGTCTTAATTTTCATTAAATTTAAATATTACAATGTGTTAGTTTAATTTTTATTACACAATGCGACGACATCTCTTGGCATCAAATTGTTTTTTCCACATGATTACGAATTATTATAATTAAGTTCTTTACGGTACAGAATGCCAAATATGCCAATTTATAATTTATCTGAAGATAAGGATTCTCAGAGCATTTCTTGTTTTATACGTTCTTTAAAAAGTAGGAAATCTTTTGCTGTCAGTAAAAAATGGGTAACATTAATGAGATCCTTTGTCCATCTACAGCGGAAAACTTTTTTGAGTCGCTATGGGCGGCGGCTAACTTGGCAACATTCAATATTTACTTTAGGCAGGGAAACCGCGTGGTTCTGGCAGAGGACTTCCACTCTTCTCGTGGGTTTCGTAAAAAGTGAAGCGACAAAGTAATGATCCGTCTGGCCAGGGTGGGGGATGTAGCCTCAGACCTCTCTTTGCCTCTGACAAATTAATTAATTAATTAGAGTGGTTCGTGCTCTTGCAGTGGAGACTAAATGACCTGATGATGATGATGATGTAGGTATAGTTGTGGTTACACTAATGTGACTATGGATGAATTATTCATGGTGTAGCTAATATTTTTAGGGTTCCGTAGTCCTGACAAGGAACCCTTATAGTTTCGATATTAAATTATTATGTAGGCCCTTTTCAGAGCACTTAGACACGTCCCAAACATAGCTCTCCCAACCACTACTTCGGAACAACATTCTGGCTGTTGCTGTGAAGAAGTTACGAAAGAAACTCATTCACCTTTGAGTGACACACAAATGACTGTATGTAATAGTTAGATAGGTCAGCGTTGGTGTGATAGTTTTCATTTCAAATACGCGACTAATCAGGCAACTCCAATCGCCCCGTGTTAGGCCAGCCTTCCGCTTCAAACAACGGTGTTGCCATAAGAACACGAGGCAACAGCCTCCGTCTCCCATTTGGGGCGCGGCTAGTTTTTGCCATGTGTCAACAGCGTCCACGCATTGTATTACAAATTGTAATATTCCCCATGAAAGGCACTGATCATGTACTGTTGGGGTAATTAGGTATTTACAGCAGCTAATATTGCTGGGGAAAAAGCGGTAATGAGATTTTGTCTGGTAGGTGTTGTCGTTACTGTTTTATTTTTACCCCTTTTTGTGGTAAGTAGATACATTGTAACTGTTTTAGTTAAGCTTAAAGAAAATTTACTAATAAATATCATTGAAAGTAATTTATAGATAGTTTTCATGGCGTTTTTTTAGTCATTAATCAAAAATATTATCAATTTTACTTTCATAAAGTGCACTTTCATAAGTACCTAAGTATATTAATTGTGAGTAACAGTGCAAGTGAACAGCAAAAGGTATGAAGAACAAATTAATTAAGTACTGTTTCTTTTTTCTGTCAGTTAAAATAGTAATAATTTGAAAAATGCTATCTAATAAAAGCAGTCTTTAAAGTAATTAGGCCTAAAATTATCACTTCGAAACAAAATCAAAAGCTAGGTGATACAATTTGCACGGCCTACATACGCAGAATAAAGCCTAGAAATTAAGAATAATATTTTTTCTAACGTAATTTGAGACCAGCCTTAAGCCAAATGTCTATAAATCATATGAGGGCAGTAATTGCATCGATTTAGATTTAAACCATTATTTCACTGATACCCGCAATCATTGTACAGTCGGGACAAGAAAATTGTGAAACTTACAATGTTTCTGAATATCATTATAAGAACATCTGAAGTTCTGAACCTTCGTCATACTTAAACACCTACCATGGAAAGACGGATTAAACTATGATTGGCGTTCTATTAATACTATAATTTGTCTATGACATCGCTTCTAAATGGACGAACCGATTTTGTTACATTTTTGTAAGTTTTTTGTACGCTCAAGTTACCTTAAATATAAATCATTCTTACTTTATTATTTTTTCATGACTGTGTCGCTAAGGACAAAAAGTACAAAATGAGTATGTTTTCTTTAGCATCTTATTCATAATTTACTTACATATCTAATTAACTGTACCCATCAAAATCGTACAGAATCGCAGCAATTCGATTGATACATTAATGCATGTAAATAGTTTAGATTTATTGCTATTATAAATAATGCTACGTTGCACGGACATCAATCAAACGCTTCTGTCAAAGCTATCTATAAATACGTTTATTACCCGACTGCACCAGAAGGAGGGTTATGTTTTTTCATGTCATTATACCAAGCTTCCTGTTTTATTTCTTAGGTTTAAGAGATCTTTAGGTCCTGCACAGGCAAATTACTCAGTCGTTAAAAGATTAATAGGTGTTTACTTGAAATACAATAAAATGCATAAGTAGGTATTACAGTTTGTTTTGAGAAAACTGGATAATGTAATTAATTTTAGAAGTAGCTAGTCACCTCGCTTTGCATAGGTTGTGTAGATAATATAAGTAGTATTAAAAGACTGTTAGGTAATTAAAATAATATGCCACTCGCTTTTTTCCTAATATTTGTAGAAAAAACATGGCATGAAATTACTAAGTAGGCAGGTATAGTGGAAAATTCTCTACCTTCATAACTTTAAAATCTTTTCAAAGATTAGATCAAATGCCAATCAAAAATATAGTATAACTTTGATTATTTCTACAGAGAGCTTTTTGTCACATCAAAAAAATGGCAAATAATTTGGTGTGTACCTACCTAGATTTTAATATTATGTATTACAATACCAATAAATAAGGGGATCTTCTAACAATTATAATGATCCTTTTAAATACCTACCCTTATCTAAAATATTCTTAACCAAACATCTCTTAACACTGTAAGTCAATACTTCCATTTATTTTTATCCCGATAAGACGTTAGATACCTATCGATTGAAAGCCTTCATCCAGCTATTAAGCCTTGTACACCCCCGCGGTTGTCTTTGTACGTCCAGTTTTTACTATAATTGATGTTTTTCGTATCCGATCATAGGCTGCCATTAAAGTGGTCAGGGTTTTAAAAAAAAATCACACATCTATTACACTGATTAGATTCCTATACGTAATTTATTGTTGAACTGCGTTGGCCAGTCGCCGTCGGGGCACAATGTCCGCTAGACCGGGACGGCTAGAGGTTTAGACGGAGACAGGTATAGTGGGCCTTGCAAGGTTGATTTCAGTTGCGTAGACGCAAGCTTGGGGTCAGGTTGTTATCCGCACAAGTGCGTGTGCACCCTAACTCGCGATGTTCAAATCACGATTTTCGAATCATGGACCATAGTATGAAAACATGATAAGTGGATGGCAGCGTACGGTAAAGTGCAATCGTAGATTTATTGACTTTAGTTTTTGAGAAAGTGAAAATATAGGAACCTCATTTAAGTGGACAGATAAACAGAATGCACTGTTATGTATTTTTCTGACATGTATTGTGGATAATTGTGCTATGTGTATGTAATATACTATGTGCTATTATGTGACTTGTGGCATATTAACTTAATGAAGGGTGATAGAGAAGAAACTGTTTACTTCTTGAGATAAAAGGTATGCTTATCATTATAGACATCTTAAGTATTGCTACTGTCCATTTAAATGAGAATTAATATCTGTTTTTATTAACTAGTTCTGTTTTTATTCACTTTTAATTTTTAATTCTTATAGTATAAATGCAAATCAAATAGAAGTGCAGCAGAATATTTAAATTTAAGTAGGTATGCTGAATATGAAGGATCTAAAACTTCTTTCGAAATAAAACAAATTAAGGATAATATTTATTGTAGGGTAAAGATTTTACCAGAAAAGAGTTACCAGAAAAAAAACAGCCTGTAGTAACTATTAAATGAAAGTAAACTAACATCTTACTACTTATGTTTTGCAACAACATTAATTTTGAACTCGATAAAAATAGCTTTGGAACTTTTTTATGTATTTTACTAGTAAAACATGCTTATTAGTTTAGAATTATTATTATACAGGCTTTAGATAATTAAATGAGAAAATCAAATTCCTAAGCATCGTTATTTACACACATTTTTAATTAATTTTTAAGTAAGTGAAACCTAAACAGCGTGACACCATAAGTTAGGTATATTTTCTGTTTGCAATTTGATGGCACTTCTTGAATTATAGGAAGCTTTATAAGTATCAATGCTAAAGTTTCCTATCGAAAGGAAAGTTATGATCTGCCATAAGCTTATTTTTATCACGGAAAGCTCCGTTACAAAAGGATGTGCTTTTAATAGGACTAGGGATAGACACAATGCGGCAAAATAAAACTTGCAAAATTATAAATCCGGCAACTGATTGAATAATAGGAAGGTTTTATATACCTTTTTTATGACCATTACCATTATGTAGAACACCTAATAAGCAATAAATAATTTGAATTTATTTCGTGTCAGCTGTAAAATTTTTATCCCGACCAAAACTGGGCGATCCGATTGTCCCCAGAAGCGAAATTCATACACAAATGTTTGTATTGTGCGGGAATCCAACCCGCGTCCTCTGGCACAGTAGTTATATGAAGCACTAAGCCAACTACCCTATTCGAGTGTTCTTGTGTACAATTTATTAAATAAACGAAATACCTCTTACTGATTAATCACAAAATCTCAGAGAAACTATAACACCTGCAAACTTGAAATTTGGCAGGTAGGTTTCTTATAGGGTGTAGAAACCCGCTAAGAACGGATTTTACGAAACTCCACCCCTAAGGGGGTAAAACGGGGTTCACGTACGAAGTCGCGGGCGCCCGCTAGTCTTCAATAAAGGTTCGACCAAACCAACGCAATCACACGCGATCAGTCGGCGAGCAGCGATGGCGATCAGTGCATTTAAGTCTGATCGCGTTGGTTTGGCTGAACCTTAACTGTCGCGTTCTCCGCTCCTGTAAACGGAGCCGCGGGCGACCACTAGTGTTGTGACGGAGCTTTTGTTACAACCTGTCTGAAGCTGGTGGTGCGTGTCCATTCCGTAACCATGGCAACTGGGCTGGAAACGCATCGGCTGCGGTGAAATTGAGATAGGAATTGTCTAGAATGCTAGGTGAGGAGTTGTTGTTTGGTTTATTAGAAATCTTCATTTCTATTTGATTCAATATAAAATTAACAGTAGAGTGAGATTTTCGAGCCTTTTGGGAAATTGTAATATGCAATGTTATGTAATTATGCAGTTACGTTTTTAACTGCTATGACGTTTAAAATGCTCTTGTGATCTTCATGAAGTTCAATAGAAATGAAATGCTTTTTATTACATGAATATTGTAATAAGGATAAGAAATAAATTGAGTCGGTAGATTTTATTTTAATAAAAGTGTTTTCTTGCCCATGCTACTTTTAAATAACAAATAAACTTAGTTTGTTGTAAAAGTCTAAAGAATCTAAGCTCAAACCAATTTATAGTTCTTTTAATTTATTTTAAGTTTGGCATTTAGTGCAAAATTTAAATAAAGTGAATTTAATTAAAGTGTGAATAATGACGTAATTTCAGATTATTGTAGTCATTATAACGTTACGGGACTATTCCCACCTCTCGTTCCCACCGCTGTAACTCCTGTGTAGCCAAGATTTACAGCTTGACCGCAAATAAAAACCCAACCAGTGAAGGTCAAGTTTGTTCCGGGGGAAAGTTAAACTGTCATTGGTCCCGCAACGAAATTAATCAGAAAAACTAGAATAGGGATGATGACTGGGTAATGAAATCGAAATTCTATTTAGTCCGTCAGACAGATAATTAGAAAATATTAGACTCGTATTTTTTAATTTTTTTCATAATCGAATAATTACAGTATTATATTGAGTTGAAATGTCGCGTGATGTCACTTTTGAGTAAAAATTCTACTCAAGTGTGACGTATCGCACCATTTGAACTCGATGTAGTACTGTTATTATTTAATTATGAAAGAAAATAAAATACACTCGACATCAAATAAATCGCACCTCCCGCGACAAGCATTTTCAAACGTATGCTTCCCCACTTCCCACCAATATTGGCACCATTTGAAAGTCTAGTTCTAACCTTCATTTCATTAAAGGAAAGGTTTTTACCCCAAAAATGTGTCTTTAGAAGGCTCCAGAGTCACTTCTTAAAAAAATAGGTAGTTACGCTAGAGCCAACTTTTATGGCTATAAAACTGTTAAGTTGGGATTAATCGCTATCCATCTGTTAAAGAGGACACGTGAGATCATTATTTGGTTTTATAACCATAAAAATTGGTCTAATTGATCCCATAGGTGGGCCCAAAGTGAGGTATTTTTTCAAGTCACATTTATGGTATATGTTAATCATTTATTAAGAAATTAAATGTGTTTTTCTTTAAGGATATTTATTGGGCTTTCAAATAACACCAATATTGTTGGGGCACCATGATTGTGTCAGAAGAAAATCGTTAAAGTTCGCGTCGCGGAAGGTGCGGTTTATTTGATGTTGAGTATATATGAGTCTAATATTTTCTAATTATCTGTCTGGCGGCCAAATAATTGAAATTTTGTCATCTAGCCTATTGTATCGTAGTAGTCGTTTTGTGTTTTGACGTTACTAACAAGACAGCGGCGCTACGCGGAACGTTGATGTCTTTTACACGCACGCGGCGTGCTACGAAAAAAACAACGTATTGTTTGGTGCAATTTGTTTTGTAAGGTAGTTTCGCCTAATACGTTCCATTACAAATAACTGATACTAGAATAAGCTGCTCCTAGATATACAGGGTGTCCCAAAAAGTAGTGTCAAGCCGAAGCCCAGTGGTAAAGCATCACTAGGGCTATCCAAATCACCCCCATGTATGTTCCGCGATTTTTGACAGTTTTCAAGTTATGATTGTTTTAAATTTCTATGCTTAGGCACTTTTTTGGTCACTGCGGGGCGAATAGTCTATCCCAACTATCCCAACTAATATTATAAATGCGAAAGTAACTCTGTCTGTCTGTCTGTCTGTTACGCTTTCCCGCTTAAACCTCGCAACCGATTTTGATGAAATTTGGCATAGAGATAGTTTGAGTCCCGGGAAAGAACATAGGATAGTTTTTATCCCGGTTTTTGAAACAGGGACGCGCGCGATAAAGTTTTTCTGTGACAGACAAAATTCCACGCGGGCGAAGCCGCGGGCGGAAAGCTAGTATTATATAATATTTGCCTCGTAAAGGTAATTGAAAACAAATTAAAAAATAAAACAAGTGAAATGAACCCATCTATCAATATATTAAAAGCTTGCTTAACAAATGCATTGTACACTATATGAGTGATACAGGGTAATGATTCTCATAACTTATTAAACACTAAAACACAATAAACAAACGTCAGTATTCCGCCACAACATTATTGCTATCTGTATAACGCATTCCGCAAAACAAGAAGCTAAAAACGGGTCCACAGATAATAACATGAATTAAGAGCACAATATAAAAAAGGCACCACAAACAGAGGGCGCTGGATAAAAAACAAACAAACACACAGACGGGCAAACAAGTGTAAATTAATAAGAAGTAGGGAGCCACCGCACGCAATAATACGGCGATTAATTTTAAAACGGTTCAATGAGCTGAAACTCTAGATTGTAGGTGTGCCAGGTGGCGCCAGTAGCGAATTTATGTTGCTAATTTTGTAATGAGATTTATTGGTAGGCTGTAATTGAAATGAAGCGCGAAAATATCCGTGAAATTGTGAAGCGCGAAAACATCTTTGAAATTGCGTTATGCCACCTGTCTTCTGTCTTTATAAATATTTGACAATTATAGGTAAGTTCTTGCTCGGACAAATGTACCTACTGGCTTATTAGGTAATCAACTATACTTATTCATTTTAATTATTATTTTGTATGCTACCCATTTATTATATCACCACACTATTAACACACACCAATTAAAAAAAATATTCTTTCTTTCTTTCAATTAAGTTTCCACAAAATATGTAGTAGAGTACAATCACACTAGTATCCTAAACGAACATTAAACCTCCTCCTTTATTAAAGTTGGTTAAAAACTATTTTTAAACCAAAGTTATGAAAGTCTACTTCGCAACGAAAACAATTGATCAGTATCAATATTTATTTTTTAACAAACTTATGACTAAACAAAATAACACACTGGCCAGCGCATTCTGGTGTCTGTTCTTTAGGAAAAAAATAACAAAACAATCGAAATTCAACTTTTGAAAAAGGAACACAACCCTAAAATGAGTGCGTTGCGTGCCGCCCCTCGCGGCCCATTTGGCACGGAAGGTGTGTCGACTTTTTGCTCCCAATCGAACGGGTTAATTGAAATTTTACCGATAACGTTCCGATCGCGTGTCATATTTCAATTTTAATGCAAACGTTCTATTTTTAAACAAACAACAATTTTAATAAGTTTTATTTCGCTTTTGATCTTAGTTCTGTAAAAGTACACCATAAGTTAAAAAGTATTTCCCTACTCTATCTGCTTAAAAAAATGTCACCTCTCTGTTATCATGATAAAAATTAAAATGCAAAAATATTGCGTTAATTTTCAAATAAAAAGTAGATAAAAGTCAACGTCTAAAATATTTATTCAATCTCTAAATCTGCGAACAGTTACTCGTATTACAAATTTAATTACAATGACAGCAAAATCGACTAAGTATTAATTACACACAATGTATCAGTCGTATTCTTTTCGAATTTATACGTTTATTGCATCGTAAATTTTGCCGTAAAATATTTGATTACGGTTTATAACAGTCCATATAGCCTTTTGTGGGGACTAAATTATCACACTTTCCAACATTTACTTATTACCTGTGCCCGCGACTTCGTACGCGTTTTTGCAACATTTTTCTTTACTGCTCCGCCCCTATTATTGGTTGTAAAGTGATGTTATTCGTAAAGCCTAAAAGCTTTCCTCGATAAATGGGCTATCCAACACAATTTTTCAAATCGGACCAGTAGTTCCTGAGATTAACACGTTCAAATATATGAACAAATTCTTCAGCTTTATAATGTTAGCATAGATAAAGACAAGATGTGTAGATGAAAGAGGTTTAAAAACTTTTAAATTTATAATATAAAATATATTTAAAAAAAACTAGCCACTAGTTTTTGAAATACGTTATTTTGACAAATCATCTTTAAAATTTTACCCGTTCGTGTGACAAATGACATTGGGAACTTTTTGCCCCACTTTTCGAAAAGTAGCGGACACAAACGAAACCTATCACAGATGATATACTAATATCCAATGAATTTCCGTGCATTTTTTTTTCTCTCTTATATTATGGGAATATTGAGAAAATGAAGTTTTAATATTTTATTTTATTTTACATTTAGGTAACATTTTTGACGACCTCCGTGGCGGAGAGGCGCACACACCGGTTTTCAAGGTGTGCCGGGCCAATCCTGAGGTCCCGGGTTCGATTCCCGGCCGGGACAATATAGAAAACGATCTTTTCACATTGTCTCTGGTTTGGGTGTGTTGTGGTTCGTCGTTCCCGATTTCCATAACACAAATGCCTTAGCTACTTATTTTGGGTTGGAGTAATATATGAGATGTTGACTAATATTAATTTAAGTATTTATAATATTTTATTTATATTTTTTATTTATTTATATTATTTTATTTACTTTTATTGGTTACTCTGCAATGCCAAACAACATAACATGTAAAAATATCAAATCATTTTAGACAAATATATTTTCAACTTAGACTCGTCATATCTCAGAATTCCCATATCTCACAACATAGCGCTTTAAGTGAATATACCTACAAGTATAAAGCTTTGAAATAAAATACGTTTCATTTTTGTCCGCCCTGGGGCATTTTCTCATATTAAAGTTCCCAATGTCCTTTGGTTTTAACTAGACAGTGATTCTGTGGTCATTTATATGGTGATATTTAAAAATAATTTTAATATTTGATGAATTCAACACATCATTTTGTTTAATTAGCGTTGTGACTCATTCTAGAATAAAAATTATCTGCTAGATAACGATATATTTCAAATGATGACAAGTTTGATCATCAAAATAACGGAATTCCATCTTAATCATACTTAAATTCGTGAGATCCTTTCTACATAATTTAATCTACGTGCGTTTAGATAAAAGTATAAATATTTAGCAGTGAGAAATGTAAAACCATTCAAATTTGACAAAATATTGCTATTATCTGAGGTTAAACTTATAGGCAGCTTCTATTTTATTACCATACAGTGCAAATAGGCTTTTATCTTATTGAAATTTACATATTTCAAGAAAAAATGCAGGTATGAATTATTGCCGATAAAATAGTGTAAATTTGTAAAAAAAATAACTTGGGATATAATCTGCAAAGTTACTTTTATTTAGAAAAAAGTTCCCCAACGCTTTCCGTTACTGTAAAGCATGTAATAAAAGGTAGTTACCATAGCAATTTCACCCATGATAATCTGCTCGTTTGCCACCTGTCCCATAAAACCGTTTTTTGAATATTTAGAATAACGTAAAAAATCTACATTTTTTTCTCAATTCTCTTGAATCTTCAAACAATGATTTAATCTCAATCCCTAGTAGGACCTCATTAAGCAAATGCCCTGAAACTAATTAAAAGTCACTGGAATAGTTGATGTTTGTGGTCACCACAATTGAAAGGTCTTTACACGGTTCGACTTTTGTTAAACATTATGGCGCCCCTACAGTTTCACTTTAGAATAGTGACCGAGTTTCTTGCGCTGCTGCTTCTCAGCACTGGCCCATTTATTGTCCCAAAGCATTGGTAGGGTTAATACTGGGAAGTATAAAAGTGCTTTTTAAAAGCCTAGTTGCAAAAATAAAATGAATCTTTAGCGCTTTTTTGTTCATACAAAACGTACGGTGTAAAAGCTTTAAGCAGCCTAAGCCGAGCCACTTTTTAGATGGGCCTACAGCAACCCGTATATGGGCTAGCGGCCACATTGGTTTCTTGCAAAACCTAACTGAACATCGATTGCAATAGAAACGGTCTGGGATGGTTGAGATTGTATAATCCGGCTCGATAATGACTTCAATGAATATCAAGTATAGTTTCGTAAGAGCAATAATGTCCTAACTTACGTCGTGAATAATATGAGTGGCAAAGGCTTTTATTTTAGACAAGACGGCAAATTGTGCTATGATGATTAGTTAATATTTTTGTAAGAGGATTTACTCGAATCTTGTCTTGTCTGAGTTTGGCTGTTTTGCAAGATATTTAGGATTTGTTTCTAGTCAGGCATTATGTAGGCAGGTCTCACCAATTGACTAGGAAAGAAAAATCGATTTCCGTGTGACCTAAACTAAAGTACATATTTAGGATAATCACAATTAATGCCTTGCTTGATCGATCACTTAAATTCAATTAAAGTAGAGTATTTAAAAGGAAAATAAGTTTCTTTAGTTATACTTAATCAGTATTACAGTAACAGTTAACATAGTTTTTGTTCTAACTAAATACAGTCTATCAATTTTAAAGTGACAACATCTCCTTAAAAGTGTATGTTAAAATGCCGTATCCATTTGTAAATTAATTTAGATTTTAGTACGTTTAGGACGTAGCTAATGGCTTATTAGAATTAAGATTTGAACGTTCCCAATGTTCTGGTTCGTGGGCAACTTAGATGCTAGATTGGCTAGTCTACTTCCTTTCTGAATGTACGAGTTCCATAATTGATCCTTCATTTAATTATGATTAAGAGACATCGTTAGGCACTTACAGATTATTTTTGTTGCAATGTTTTAGTTTAACTCGATAGTGAGGTGGTTAAACTCGTAGTTATCTACTATATAAAAATAAGTCGGGTTTTCCTCCCTGACGCTATAACTCCAGAACGCACGAACCGATTTCCACGGTTTTGCATTCGTTGGAAAGGTCTCGGGCTCCGTGAGGTTTATAGTAAAGAAAATTCAGGAAAAATTTAAAGGGGATAAAACGGGATCCACGCGTACGAAGTCGCGGGCGGCCGCTAGTAATTAATAGAATGAATAAAGTATTACATAAAGTATGAGAATAATAATAATAATTTTATTATATACTCCTGTTTACAATAAAATCTCTTAATCTAAGTACATAATGGAGCTTGAACAACATTATTATTACAAATAGGTTAGCGTTGACAGCTGTACTAGTATACACTGTGTCACAGCTGCCAGCGTCTTCCACCCTAGGTTTATAACTATTTCAGATGTTGTTACATTATGATAATTATAATTTTGAAGTTAAAGTTGATTAATTATAAAGGCCTATTACATGAAAATAAAAACAAGCAAAAGCGAACTTTGAGTGAATAAGTGTGTGTGTATTTAGTGTGTGTGTGTGTGTGTGTGTGTGTGTGTGTGTGTGTGTGTGTGTGTGTGTGTGTGTGTGTGTGTGTGTGCGCGTGCGTGTGTGCGTGTGCGTGTGTGTGTGTGTATGTGTGTGTGTGTAAGGAGTATGGATCAACATCATTTATCATTGGTAAGCATAACTTTCTCCGTCTCCGAGTAAGTAGCTTAGACTTAAAAGCCAAGAGCAAAGTTTTTGTTTGCAGTTGTATGTGGTCAGAGGGTAAATGTTGGTAAGTTTATTAGCCTCATTGTATAGATGATCTCCACAGACATAAAATTGCTGTCTTGCAAATGAAGTTTTGTGGGGTATGGAGGGGCACACTTTGTGTTGAATAAGAATTCTCCCATAGTATTAATTTCCCTTAGATAAGTAGAGATATCTATAATAAACCACTGAACCGATTTTGATGAAATTTGGCATAGAGCTAGTTTGAGTCCCGGGAAAGGACATAGGATAGTTTTTATCCCGTATTTTGAAACAGGGACGCGCGCGAAAAAGTTCTTCTGTCACATTCAATTCCACGCGGGTGAAGACGCGGGCGGAAAGCTAGTAAAAACTATACTGAATATTTCGCAGGCCTACTGTCATTTACAGGCCTACTGGCTTTCGTTCATTGTTCTACCCCTCAAATGTCAGCTCAAATCTGACATAGGCCCAGAACAAACGGTGAAACGCAACTGCAACGAAACTGCAACTGCTAGTTACTTTTGAGTTGCATCTAAGTTTCTGCCATAACGTCTGTTGAGAGACCACACAGGACGCGACCAGTTTGAAACTTTCAGTTTCAGTTTCATTCATAAGAATCATCAGAAAGTTGCAGTTTCGTTGCAGTTGCGTTTCACCGTCTGTTCTGGGCCTAAGACTACAGAATAAATAATTGACAATAAGGTGTACCTACAAGATTGAACCTGTATAATCGGCTTATGCTAACAACTATTAGAATAGAATGGGTTTTGACTTAGGCTGCAGATATTATTGCTCAAAAAGCGAAACTACCTATTGTTACTAGCTTTTCGCCCTCTTCTGATTAATTTCGCTGCGGGTCCAATGACATCTTAACTTTCCCCTGGACAAACTTGACCTTCACTGGTTGGGTTTTTATTGGCGGTCACGCTGTAGATCTTGGCTACACAGGAATTGCAGAGGTGGGAACGAGAGGTGGGAATAGTCCCGTTAGCTTTCCGCCCGCGACTTATTTATCTTTACAAATTTTGTACCCCTATTTCATCTCCTTATAGGGTGAATATTGAAAAATCCTTTCTTATCGGATGCCTACGTCATTGTAACAGTCTACGTTTGAACTGAGTGTTGCTAGGTCAATCTGCAACAATTGTTTTTTTTAAAGTACAGATTAAGCAAAACTATAGTTAGGTATAACAAATATGACCCTCATTATGCCGTCCAAGTTGAAATATAGCGGATGTTGTATATTTTATTATCTTGATACCTAACAAAGGCTAGACAATCCGTAACACTCGGGTCGTGACTTCATCTATTGTAAACAATATGTTTACTTACATCTAAACTGTATATTAAGTTAGCGTATGTCTGCCCATAATGGCCCATTGTACTACTACAATAAGGAAAATATCACGTATTTGTATTTATCTATCGCATATCAAGTAATTATTGTGATCAATAGAAGAGGTTATTCATGAGCGTGTCAGTTTTGAAGCAAGAAAAATGGCTGTTAAATTATTTATGCGGCTGTCATTTGTTTTAAAAGAGGTTTATTATACGTTGTATTTGCGATAATGAGTTTTCTGCTTCCTTTGTAAAGGGTTATTCGCAACGTGGCTGTAGATTATATATCCTGGGCTTATTTCCTTAATTTTTCACTAACTGCTCGCCATCTCACATTAGGTATTATGTGACGGTATCTACTTACCTTTAAATATACTTACACACTAGTATAATTATATGTGAGCTTATACATTCCAATTAACCAAGCTTGTAAACTTTAAGACGACGGCATCTCAAGTTATACACTGTGGCAACTTATGTAGTTGTAATGTTGCCAATTTGCATCAAAAAATTGGTCTGAGCTGATGTCGACTGTACTGTGAGTACACATCATTATTAAGGCTGGGTTGCAACATCTTACTTTAACTTTGACAAACGTCAAAAATCTGTCAAACTCCATACAAAAAACACCGGTTATCATTATAGTTTCGGTCAAAGTTAGGTGCTGCAACTCAGCCTAGTTAGTCATAGTTTGAGCAGTGAGTATTGACGTAGATTTTTCAACCAAAACATCACTACCTCCTTGACATACAAAGAAGAAATTAGAAATAGATCTCTACTAAACACTAAACCTAAGTTGCTAATATGTACCTTGATGACGCACCTACTTTATATTTCTACCGTTACCCTAGAACCAATTTATCAATCCACAAGCAAAATGCCCGTATTTGTTCCAAGGAACGCTATTAGAGACCTGGTGAGTTCGTCCATCACTGACAGACGACTGACTGACGGGACTCACACGCAGTAGGGCGTCTGCACACGATTAATATCACAATGGAAAGGTGTATGAGAACATGTAGCCATAGGTTAAAGCTAGAAAGTGTTCAATACCTATCTATAAGTGTTGTTAAACTGGTCTATAATAACAATAACTAATTACTAACTTAGGTATAAAAGCGAAAGGTCACTGACTCACTCATCACGAAATCTCAGAAACTACAAGAGCTAGGAAATTCCTTTTAGAATGTAGGTGCTCACTACAACGGGATTTTGCAAAATTCAACCCCTAAGGGGGTAAATTCCACGCGTACGAAGTCGCGGGCGGCCGCTAGTGCATTATATTAGTTCAGTCACCAACTCTACCCAAAAGCTAAATTCATTTGGTTTACCAAATCATTCGAGCTTTTGATAAAGACTTCACAAATAATCATTAATTCTTTCTGCATCTTGTGCCAATAGCAATATTTATTTATTTATTTATTTATTTCCACACACATTATCACTATCTTTACAGGTACTTAAAACCTAATGCGATAGCATAACTTAATCTAGGTAGGCTTAATAATAACTTAAAAACTAACCATACAGTATCTATTTACATTTTATAACTAATAATACCCAAAGCCGTCCTTGTGAATTCACTCAGAGAACACGCAAACACGTCCACTTGTTCCGCTATCAAGTTAATAGTGCGCAAGGCGCGCGTGAGCGGCGCCTCGGCCAGCAGGTTGGTCCGCGCGCGCGGGAGCGCCAGCAGCCGCACACTGGTTCAAGAAATGATAAAAATGGAATTAGCGATTTATTCACTTTTTTCGATAGTATCATGTGTAGAATGTCATAAAAAAACGTTTTGTTTAAGTTATATTTTTCTGAGAAATGCGTAGTTTTTGCTATATTACATGTTTTGTGTTTTATTTGTATGAAACGTTTCCTTCACGAGGCTCTTATTCAAAATGTTAAAGTTTGTTAGATATGACTACTTATAGGTTTTAAAGAGTCATACTAATAGAAGCTAATACAGTAACAACTTTGTCCCAGTGCGTCCCCGTTTAGGATACAAGTGATATTTTATAAGGTACGAAAAAGTAAACAAAATATATAGATATAAGGCAACTTTATGATAATTTATTGATTTTTTAAAATAAAAAGAAGCTAACAATCATTCCAATCTTAATCATTTATTATTCACATCATCATCAACATCTATAAATTCAAAAATTTCATCATTATTTGAAGCTAGTAAATTTTTTACTTCATTAGGAAGAGGAGTTTTTGACTCACACTCATTTTTGGTCTTATTGTTGACAAAAAAGGATCCGAAGAAATAAGTAAATTATTTAAAATATCACGATTGGTCACTTTTCGGTTAAATTTACGCGTATGATTCTCTCTGATCTTTCTAAAATCTTTATTCCGCGATTCTGTAGCTTCTTCCGATAGTGCTCCTATTGGCATAATATCTAAGTGCAAATCAAAACCAACTGACATGAATCATTTAACAAAATTAAAACAAAGATTCGTAGTTAAATTACAATCTAACCTAACCTAACCCACTGTTAGTTTACAATCTAACGCGTTATATTATAAACTGTCAGAGTTAACAATTTCACGTTGACATATCCATATATTTTGTTTACTTTTTCGTACCTTAGAAAATATCACTTATATCCTAAACGGGGACGCACTGGGACAAAGTTGTTACTGTATTAGCTTCTATTAGTATGACTCTTTAAAACCTATAAGTAGTCATATCTAACAAACTTTAACATTTTGAATAAGAGCCTCGTGAAGGAAACGTTTCATACAAATAAAACACAAAACATGTAATATAGCAAAAACTACGCATTTCTCAGAAAAATATAACTTAAACAAAACGTTTTTTATGACATTCTACACATGATACCATCGATAAAAGTGAATAAATCGCTAATTCCATTTTTATCATTTCTTGAACCAGTGTGAGCCGCGGCGCGCGCCGCCGCTCCTCGTACCGGGCCGGCACACTGAATCGCACATGTCGAAACAGCTCCGCGTTATGCACCCTCCCCCTCAACATTTTGTGGATATAACACACCAACGCGAAGTCTCTCCTGACCCTCAGCTCGCTATACCCAACCATTCCCAGAACAAATAAATTAGGGTATTTCAGCGGATAAAATGGATAGACCCCATACAGCTTCAAGTACAGATACCTAATGAACTTGTTCTGAACCCGTTCCAACATGAGCTTATATTTCGTTTCGTGAGGTGCCCAGATAACCGCATTACACTCCAGCTGACTTCTGACTAAGGCGTTATATAAAGCACAAATCGCGGTGATGTTCGAGAACCCATGCGCTCTGCGCAGTATAAAGCCCATGCTGCGATATGCTTTCTTGCATATACTGTTTATATGTTCACTAAATGAAAGATTGGAAGTCAGCTGCACGCCTAGATCTCTAACCTCTACGACCCTTTGCATAGTTACACCTCCAACCTCATAGTTATGTACTACAAGATTACGCGCCCGTGATAATGTTATAACTGCACATTTGGATGTGTTGAACTGTAGTCGGTTGCCCTCACTCCAAGTCACCACCCTGTCGATGTCCCCCTGCAACCTTTCGCAGTCCCCTGGTCTTCCGACGGGCAGATACAACTTGAGGTCGTCCGCAAACAATAAGCATTTGGCCTCCGTTACGACGCTTGGCAAATCGTTAATCATGATCAAAAACTCCAAAGGTCCAAGATTGCTGCCCTGGCTCACCCCCGATCTTGTGAAATACGGCTCCGAGACATACCCGGCGTATTCCACGTACTGCTGTCTACCTCCCATGTAACTGGCAAACAGTCGCAAAAGGTGCGGGGTGAAGCCGACACCCGCTAATTTTTTAAGGAGTATGTCATTGTCATATAATATTTTATTTATCACTTCTATAAAGTGTTTGCTTTTATTTTTTATCAATTCTTCACCATCGTTGTTGTTCATATGAACAAGCAATAAGCTTCAACATTACTTGAAGTTTCACGCTAAAAGTAAACAAAACGAGTTGCAGAATGAAAGTAACATCTCCAACTTGTACCAGATCCATATAATAATACAGCACCTGTTTATAAAAACAAAAAACTGTCAGAGGCCAACCGACGTCATCATCCTAAACGTCACGTCTTAACCCTTAATACCCCCACAATTTGCGGCATAACTTTGTAGTAGTCAACAATCGTAATCAGAGGAGTCGTGGGAAACAATAGCTCAATCATAGTAATGCGCAGGCGCACCTGTCACTAGACACAGGGGAAATAGAACGGTAACACCAGATGTGCAAAGTTCAAAATTGACAAACCGTAATTAAAATTTTAGTCGTGTGGTCAGAGTAGTATACAACCACCCATAGAAATATAGAGAGATGCCAACTAATGCGCTGAGTTTGAAACTCAGTGTCGCATTAGAAATTGACACAAAAAAGTAATCAAAATATGTGCTCAATATCCACTACGGTACAAGCAATGTAAACTGTTTACATTATGACGTCTGCAGCAATGTGTTCTGTTTTTGGGCATATTGCTGCGACCCCGCCCCCTTGTCACATCTACCTTTAGTTTCTGTGATCTGTGAACCACCCCTACTTTCTCTGTCATAATATTTAGAGGCGACCGAGGGAATGTGCGAACATCAGGCCTCCTCAACCTTTGGCTAGCTTGGAGAGTGTTTAGAGAGTCGTGAATTCGTGATCCTGCAGTGAAGAGTAATGTCTTCATGATGATGATGATGATGATGAATTTAAATTCTTGCAGCCAGTTTTTTTGTTTTAGCACTAAAACCAATCAAGCAATACATTGTAGTATTTTGCAGCAACAATGCCCGATGTTCTAACAACTACGCATTGGATCATTTGGATTTCTTCATTTTAAAGATGCAATATGATTGCTTGTTAAAAAAAATAGTCAGGCACGATGTAATTGTTTTATCTTTTGGGTCTACTTGTTTAAGAAATATCACGATCTTTTAATTAGAGTTTCGCTACTGATCCATCCACCTTACATAAGAGTTATAAATTGGGAGTATTCAATATTACTCATACTCTTAAGTGGTTATAAAAATTTAGCAACGTGTTCTCCGACAATCACCTCTAATTACATGCAATAGAATAGTTTTTCTATTTTTGCTGTGGCAACGGTGATAGTTTCACACACACGCTTACCTCATTCCGGCATCCCCTACAACGGCATCGTTAAGTCGAAAAATGTAGAGTTCAAATTCAATTGGCAGAATATAATCGTATAATTTGTGCTGATAGTGACGTAAAAATCTATTATTTTCTTAACTAAATGTAGTTTGTCACAATTTGATATCTAAAATAGGGTTTAAATAAAATACACACCTTATAATAAATACAAAGAAAACAGCCAGAGTTATTACCTTTTATTCAAACAGAGATTATTATTTATAATGTTTGTTATGTTTGTAATGTTTATTTATTTATTAGGCTTTCAACATTAGATACAGCATTAAGTAAATGTTCGGCGATTGAACTCTCGATTTCTGTCATAGTAGTCCTTACGCGAACCACAATACACGAACTACAAATTAATTTTAAATACACTTATCTATTATAAGGCCTTTGTCCAGCAGTGGACGTCTTTCGGCTGAAACAAACGAACACTTATCTATAACGAGTAAAGATCGAGTTCCCATAGTTACGTTAACACGCCTGTCTGTCAGGCAATCTCCCCTCAACACGTCCATATCACACAATGAGTACATTGTCTGCTCTAAGTGATGATGAATTGATGCGCACGATTCGGTGTTTACATTGTTTTATAACACGTTCTGTTGAGTACAGTCAGCTCCAAAGTTCGTGACATCCAAAGTAGCCAATGAGTTATAAACCCGTCTTTGTTACAATGGAAATAAGGTTGTGCTGTCAACTTTTTGACCACTTTGGATGTCACGAATTATCTGAGGCTGATTGTACCTACTTTGGGTGCTTGATACATTGTTTTATTTTTTTTAAATTAAAGGCACATTTAAAAATAGAATTTGATGCTCTTTTGTTTTTTAATTTAGATCGTGCTCTATTATTTTATTGTTCATTTTAAATGAAACGTGCGCAAAATCCGTAATGGTTATTTTTTACTCGTTGTGCCGCGTTAAAGGTAAAATCTTTTTTTTTTTTCAACTAAGTAGTTAGGCTTGAGGCTCTTTGTTTTTATTAATATATTAATGTCTATTATTTTATTGTTCCTCTTGAATGAAACGTGCAAAATTCATAAAAGTTATTTTTACTTGTTGTACCACATTAAAGATAAAATCAGATTTTTATTCAACTACATAGTAAGTTATGATCAATAGCCTAGTCTATAGCCCTAAATATTAGGGAGAATGTCTGGATTTTCTGCCTTTTGAACCATATTTATTATTTACCATTATTAAGTCTCGTTATCTTCACACAAAACATCTTTAAATAGCTAAATACTAGCCTGATCGGATATTAACATTAAACAAATTTGCGTATAAAAACGCGCCATTCCACTATCAAAATGTAAATTAAAAAATGCATAAACCATTACAACTACTACGTCGACTCCCGAACTACTTTTTAAATGATCTCCTAGATTTCATTAAAAATACTAGAAGTCAGAATTAATAATAATTAAAATGATTATTATTGGAGTTCTATGCACTCCGATCGATATTCCGATAGCGATATGCAAATTTTATTTATTTTAAGTTTCTCAAATAAGTTCGATGGCTTTTTTTAGAGATACAATCTTCAGAATTGTGTTGGGTTTTTTATTTTTAAATGGAGGAAAATAGGTATAACAATAAATGAAGTAATAAAGAGACTACAACCAAAGGAGTCTTTATACATAGTGTAAAACAATGTCGCTCAAACTACGTAACGGATTTTAATGTGGTTTTTATCAATAGAAAGAGTAAAAATTGAGGTTTAGATGTTATAATAATGTAAATGTGCGAAGCCGGGGCAGGTTGTTAATAAACTACATAATTATAAATAAAAGAAATATTTAAGTAATGTTACTTCACATAAGTTTTCCTTTTAATTGATATCATAAATTAAAAACATTAGTGTTAATATTCAACTAAATAAATCAATAATTCAATTAAATAAATCAATGAACAAATTCTTCACCCGGTGCATTCCACTCGTGCATCAACTTCATAATTTGTTTGTCACTTTGTACGTTGTATTTAGCATTTGGAAGTCAATTAATTATACAATTTATACATCGGAGACAAGTGATCCGTCATCCGAATTAGAAGTCGGTTACATCAGACCCGTTTGGAAACTTGTAAGATTTTACTAATATTATAAAGCTGATGAGTTTGTTTGTTTTCTTGAATCTTAGGAACTACCTGTTGGTCCGATTCGAAAATTACTTTCGCCCGTATTCACAAACATTACTATGAGGTCTCACAGTGCGCGTGGACGCACAGGGTCACACACGAACCAATCACAGAGCTCTATTAAACGCTGTGCGTTCGATTTGCTGCTTCACTTCAGCAAGTATCGTTTGTGAATACGGCTGTTTGTATTGGATAGCCCATTTATCGAGGAAGGCTTTTAGCTATATTACAATATCACCCTACAGACAATAGGGGCGGAGCAGCCTAAAGAAAAATGTTGCGAAAACTAAGTTGAACTATTTTCACGCGTGCGAAGTCGCGGAAACAGATAGTTTAAAATATAGCAACTGTAAAATCCAACGCTTCTGTTTCTAAGCTAGTGTGTCAGCAATTTAGTAACGTAGAAATCGGTTGCCATAAAATGACCAAGCCTCTGCTCTTAAAAAAACGTTTAAATATTCGACCAGTCTACCAAGACCTCTCGTTTAAATAAATCTGCGTCCAATAGAGAGAGCACGCTATATCTATATCGCAATAAAAACTTCCACAGCGTTTAATTTAGGTAATTTTGTATAAAATTAACTTAATTTTGCAAGTAGGCTTTTAAAAATCACTTATACACGTCCCAGTATTAAACCCTACCACTGCTTCGGGACAATAAATGGGCCATTGCTGAGAAGAAGCAGCGCAATAAACTCAGTCACTATGAAATAAAATTCTGCTGCAAGATAATATGCGTTGCATCATCTTACTTTAACTTTGACAAACGTCAAAAAACTGTCAAACTCCATACAAAAAACACCGGTTATCGTTATAGTTACGGTCAAAGTTAGGTGGTGCAACTCAATCTTAGAAATTTTCAAAGTTACAAAAGCTATTTTTTTGGATTCTACTGATCTCTGTAGTATATTTTACGCTTTACTAAATAATATAATACATTGTCAAGTGGTATTTCGAATGTTAACAAATAAAACGATTCAAACGTATGATCAAATCGCATCATTCGGTCAGCTCATCCAGAACAACAAACCCACACATGATTATTATAAAACGTCTCGATAGCCAGTATCGGTTGTAACCAGCTTTTGTCTTATCGGGCCGCTGTCAAATGTCACATGTTACGCCGCCATTGTTTCAAGTGCCAGGCGTGGGACGAGATTCCCACTAAAGTTTATGAGGTAGTGACGAGACACGTGTTTGAGTGAAGCTGGAGTGATGTTTTAATTTTTATTTATTCGATACCTTAATTTAGACGAAACGAAACGACATGTATATTTTAAAAAGCGTAACTTTTTGCTGAATTTTTAATGCGAGAATTCACTTATGTTACTATTATCACAACTCTTCATAGCATTTTTTTTAAATATAAATATAATTAGAACTTCTCTACTTCCCTCCATAGCAAGTGGATAGATTCGCAACTTAACAGATTGATTCAGTAAAAACGATCAATTAAATTACAGTTAATATTGACAAAATGATTCTCGATTTTGTAACCAAATAAATCACTTGATAAAATAGTGATGAGCATCACTAGTCGTAAACTGTGGCAATGGCAACTGTTAGACACAAATATTTTAACTTTGGAACGACTCAGTTTTTTTATGACTTCATCAGTCTCATCGGCCAGTGTGGATTTATTTTACTAATAAAAAATAAAGCATGTGAAAATCTTGATCATAATAAAAAATACCGCTACCGATATTATAAAAAATAGAACCATAAAACTGTCATATCACGTCAGTGCTAAGTTTTTGGCCCACTGTTTTTTGATAGAAACCCTATGTTTATAAAGTGCTAACAGCTATCAAAAAAATATTGTCAGACAGTTAATAAAAAAATACTATGACGATAGCTATAAGAATGTGAAGTCACGAGGACAAATAACTTGAGAGTGTGATTCTGGATATTAATCACTGTCAAAATCATCAAGAATTTTATAAAGTTGAGTAATGTTTGCGCAGGGCATTAGTCTTATATCGTAGGCAGTAAGTTATTTAAAAATTGCGCTGACTGATTTCCATTTAAACCGTTTGCCAGATAGAATGTCAATTTTCACCGCACATTTCGTTACAATATAATCTTAATCACAAATAACCGTTTTTACCCGACTTAAAGGAGTGATAATATTTTTTTACAAATTAATATTTTTATATCATGTTGATATTTTAAATCTAATACATAAAATGAATCTGTGGAGAGGTCAATTCTGTACATGAAATATATTTTCAAAATAACTATCAGGGGGTGATAAGTGATCGATACTGATGCCAAAAATGCAATTAGTAAAATTTTTGTCTGTCTGTCTGTCTGTCTGTCTGTATGTTCCTTATAGAAACAAAAACTACTAGACGGATTTTAACGAAACTTGGTACAATTATTCTTCATACTCTTGGGCAGGTTATAGTATACTTAGGAATTCCCACGGAAACGGGAATTAGCGGGAAAATCCTTTTGTATGAAAAATCTAAACCGCTTAAGTTAGACCCTTGAAATTTGGCATGCAGGTACCTTAGTAAACTTAAAGCTTAGTTACAACAGGATATTGCAAAATTCCCACGGGAACGGGAGTTAGCGAGAAAAAACATTTGTATGAAAAATCTACACCGCTTAAGTTAGACGCTTGAAATTTGGCATGCAGGTACCTTAGTAAACTTAAAGCTTAGTTACAACAGGATATTGCAAAATTCCCACGGGAACGGGAGTTACCGGGAAAAAACATTTGTATGAAAAAATCTAAACTGCGTAAGATAGATGAAGGGGGTAAAACAGGATCCACGCGTACGAAGTCGCGGGCGGCCGCTAGTGTGTAATAATTTAGATACAGACGACAGCACATCAAGGTGTGGTACCTTTATTGTGGAGTTTTAATTGGAGTAATTTTGCCACAAAAATATAGGCTGATGTTCTGTCAACTCAACAGTACAACTCACCCTACAGAGCCCGAACAACGTCATCATTTGATTATCATGACAAAATACTTTTTGCTGATCATATCAACTAAAATCAAGACTTTATTACTGGACTTCGTAATTACCTCCCATTAACACTCTTCAAAACCGTTCTATAAACTGCTATAACGATCGCTTTGGTTAAATAGATCTCTCAAAAGTGTTAATAAAAGAAATTTGTATGGAAATCGAGTCGTACTGAAATACCTTCCAACCAAACTGTGAGAAAGGTGTCGATTGAAATTTTTCCTTCGTAATTTATTCTATTATTTTTGTAAAGTTGATTAGTGGAGGGCATTAATGGGATTTAATGAGTTGTTAACGAACCGCCAACAGGTTAATTCTTTTATCAAATAAATGGGCGCAATACTATCAGTAACGTAAGTGAGGTTAAGTGTTTTATTATGAAAATCGGGAATTGGGCTTTGGATTTGAAATTGATTAAAATTTTAACTGTGTAAGCCGCATCGAAATTAATTAGGAAAGAATAAGAGGATTATACCTATCTACTGCGGTTAGATTTTGTCAATAAAATAATTAATTAATAATTACCTAACTATCATTATATTTTTTAGTAATTTAATTGTGCTTCCTCTGTCGTCAAAACTATTTTTGTTTATCCACTAGTTGACCTGGCAAACTTCATACCACCTACCTACCTATGTTCATCAGAAATTTATTATTCAAATGGTAAAAAAAAACAGTCGTTTTGGAGCCTATGTACAAACAAACAATCAGATCTTTTAATATTAGTGTAGATTTAGGCTGAGTTGCACCACCTAACTTTGACCATAACTTTAACGATAACCGGTGTTTTTGTATAGAGTTTGACAGATTTTAACGTTTGTCAAAGTTAAAGTAAGATGATGCCACCCAGAGAGTTCAACGAGCTTTTGAGGTAGTCAAACAAAACTCGTTAGAAGATTTTCAACAAACGACCAAAGCTAACTGAAACCTAATGAACAAAGCCTGAATTACCGGAAACCGGCAAATGAGGAATACCGGTAACAACGGGAAACGAATAATAACAATAATAGCGGTATTGATTACTATCCAGTAAATCCTAGTAGGAAAGCAAAGTATGGCCACTTGAGAAAATTGCAAACGAGACGAGCTTTAACATTGAATAGTTCTATTATTTACGAGAGTATAAAGTTGTGGCCACACAACAAGGCTCTTAAAGAAGGAAATAAAACTCATCTCATTTTTTTAATTAATGTGTTAGTTTCTACCATTTGCTTTTGGTCTAACCACTTTTTTTCTCTCTTTCTATTTCTCTTTCATCTGTCACATCTGATTTATAGGCTTCTTTAATTTGTATTTAATACCCTAAAGCCCGTTTTCACTATCAATCCCTAATTTTTAAGTGACCCCTATGAATACAAAATGCCTGTTTTGTGTTACCATTGGGGTTACTTAAAAATAAGGAATTGGTGGTGAAAACGGGCATAAGTCACTCTACATTTTGGAGAGATCATGAGTATCCCTGATTCTGAAGCTAGTTAGTAAGTTTATTTGACTTTGTGTGCGGCAAATAAATGCTTACTTACTTACTTACTTATTTACAAGTGATATTAGAATAATTTGAGCCACAAAATTACATGTATTACCCACTTAATATTGAACTTTGGGTTCAATTTCTTAAAGCGCACGTAATTTTAAAAAAACTGTATATGAAATGCAATAACTTGTCCCTAATGAAGTTTATCATAATAAAGCAACGAATGAGGTGTTTTGTCATACATAAATTGAGACATATGTTTTAATTAAAGAGTCTGATAGATACAAGAAATAATATCCAGCAGAAATAAATACCTACTCAACCATTTCTGGAAACTCATGTATATTCTAATCATGTGAACATTAAAGACGTATCTAAATTCAGGATAGAACAACCGTTAGCCAGACCACATTCAAACCTGTCAAAACCATGTTAATTCCAGAAAGATTGCTTTAAACTACATTTCTCTCATTCTAACGCTTATCACGTCCAATTATGGCAACCGCACGGTATAACCGAAAACCGTATGCGAAATTATCAACTCACTTACCTAGAATGAAGTCTAATGCGGCTCTGATGAACAAGGAAGCGGGAGATTGCGTCTACAATGGTAATGGGCTCGGTGACCACCTGCTCTAAACAAGCCAATTGCGAGCGTTTCCATGGTGGGGCACAAATTGTTTTCTTGTTTAATAGTAATAAGTTTGTTATGACTGGTACAGTTGGTTTGTCAGCAAATATGGCTAACGATTTGAGGTATAAAAGCTTCATTTTTGGAACGTAATTGTATGCTTTCGAAAAAACTGTAGCAAATTTTTTTAATTCTAAAAATCACTCTTAAGCCCGTTTTCACCATAAATCCCTAATTTTTAAGTGACTCCTATAGTAACGTATAACTGGCATTTTGTTTTTATAGGGGTCACTTAAAAATTAGGGATTGATGGTGAAAACGGGTAATTTAAATTATCACACGCGAATTTTGTGAGGCACATGTGAAATTGTGAATTAGTGTTCTTGAAGCAATCACATTTCACATAATAAATAAGCGATTGCCAATTCATTATCAGCTTTCGAAACTAGCTTTTTTTGTTACTTTTGCATTTATTTTTGTTACGAGATCAGTTTATTTTACGACTTGATTGATGTTTTTTCATTTTTATTGGCTAATTAACGTTAGTTTTAGTATTGCATTAGAGTCGCAGTGATAATTCAAAGTATAAAACTCTCAATTAGTTTCCAATTTATTTAGTTCTAACTAAGTATCAGGTTATTAGTATTAAAGTAACAATCATCCTAAAACAAATACCCAGGACATGCATCATTTCCTCTATTTGCCGCAGTAAATGAAGATTCAGTTATAAACTTAGATTTAGTGTTACCGCATAACATTATTCCTTACGGTACACTCTCCATTGTAACCTGGACTCTACCTTGCTTCAAACCTATCTATTTTAAAGTTCAAGTTAAACTGGCGATAGTGAATAACGACCACACAACTTTGACCCCCATGAACCTACAGTTCCATATATCTCGCAGGTCAGGATACGTTGGCATATAGAGTAATGACTGGTATAGTAACTGTGCAAAGCTTTATTGCAGTTTCACTTGTTAGGTTTTAATAAGAGGGCAGCTTTATTTATACGGTTGTCTATTGCTACTGAAATAAGAATAACAATATTTAATAAATTATTATTCAAGTTGGTCTGATCAGATTCACCTTTCAAGCAAAATAATAACGTTAACGCTGAGGTGCACCATTTTTTTTTATTTTTTCAAACGTCAAAAATCTGTCAAACGATACACAAAATACACCGGTTATTGTTAAATTAAGTTTTTTTTTTTTTTTTTTTTTTTTTTTTTTTTATGTGATAGGAGGCAAACGAGCAAACGGATCACCTGATGGTAAGTGATTACCTATGGTAGTTGGTGCAACTCAGCTTAAGTGTAGCTAGTTCGCGTTTTAACACTTTTTATGAGAAATAATAATTTATCAAGTCCATAAAATACTTGAAATTTAAACAACTAAGATAAGGTTTTATTACAATATTTCACCAGTTGGAGACAAGATTGTGAAATCATAAATTTACAAATGAATAAAAGAAGCGTAAATCCAACCAATTCAACACTATTGTCAAAATTTTGTAAACATTTAGCTGCAAAATAAATGTGAGAACCAAAAAAAATTGTGATAAGAATACAATAATATATTCAAATTACAATAGAGACCTCTACAGACTGACAAAATTACTTTATTCCCAAAGTGTTGTTAATACGGTCTTTGTGGTATAGACCATATATCACAGACTTTATAACCATAGACCCGATAGAATTGATTAGAATCTGTGCATAATTTCATTCTAGTGAACATAAAACTCAACTTTCAATATTTAACATATCAGCCTGTCGATTTGGTATAAAATATGAAATATTTGATTATTTCTACGGTGTGAGAATCTCGCTTTCAAGTTTTTTTACTCATTTACGAGTATGTTTATAGTTTTCGGTGGATAGTTGATAATTTTAGGATCCTACCGGCTTAGCACTTTTTTTAGGATATTAGATTTTTGCATTAAGTTTTATGTTGCCAATAGAATACTTGATTTCACTCTAAATTGATGCTAGCTTAGATTTGTATTCTTTACTATTAATAAAATAATAAATCAATAAAAATATATCTCTTTTTAATGACATCTCACGTGATATCGACGAAAAAATGTAAAAAACTAGATAAAGAATAAAAATTATGACTGTTTCAATTTCATCTCTCTAAACATAGTTAAATGATCTATCAAATAAAAAAAACACCAAGTGCAGTAAAAAGAAGCTTTTATATTTAATTTTATGGGCATTGTTGTCAAAATGGCCGTCGAAATATTGCCTCGTAATTCTAAACGTACAGAGCATTATCTACTCGAATCCCAAAAGCATGTCTTGATATTTTATTGCGTTTTTAACAACTTAGGCTAAATATTTTGACAACTAACAACAACCATACGTTAAAAATAACACCGCACTTACGGTCAGAGTTCAACGAGGACATAAAAAAATAATGTCATCAAACATTATCTTCGTAAGATACGAATCGGATGACACTTAAGAAAGACGTATAGCCTTTTATATTCGATGCATCGATGTATCGGTTCCCGCTTGTATCGATTTAAAGATCGATGTTCAAGGCTTTTTAATTGACAACCGAGCCTATACGTTATTCGAATATTTTAAAATACGGACTTGGAAGATATTTTACTTGGAACTTTACCTATAAGGTACTGGGATTATTAATAATTCAACAAACTTGAGCTTGCGTTAATCTGAAGCTCCGATATAATAATTTATTTTCTAGTTAATTGTTGAGGTTTTGGTGTGATAAATCGTTCCGTATTAATTTGTTGAAGGGGGAATTTATTTTAGGTACTTTTATACTTGATGAAGAAATCACTATGAGATGGATTGCAGTTTGGACAACATACCTACCTACTTAAATGATGGATGAAAATAACGATTCTACAAGCAGGCAATGTAACCTAAAAAAATTATTTTAAGGAACTCTTTGGGCGATGATAATAATCTCTTAGGATTCTAAATGAATCCTAGGAAAATGTTCTATCCTCTTATGTTTTAATTTCACCGCACTTTTCCACCACATGTAATGTCAGATTAGTTTTTTACATTCATATTATAATACCTGGAAGGCTTAAAATCGCTTCAATCTTCTTATAACTTCTGATCAAAGGCATTCTGTCGGATGCATTCTTTCTTGTATTCAATTTATAACAAGACTTACAACATTTTTCATTTGTCCAGATATATTATCATGTATATTTAATTACGGGTCACGGGTCAATCAGTATGTTATTAATAATACTTTAACCAAATTTTCAATTATAGAAACACTATTAGATGTTAACAAGTAACCTAAACATTAGGTGTGATTATTTCAATTTTCTCTTGACCTCTCGACCTGTTGGTCATATCGTATACTTATTTTTAATTCAATTAAGGGAATCAATACTTTATAACCGCAGATTTTATCTATAATTATAGAAATGCAGTCATTTCTATACTGATAGATATTAATAAAGCATTTCAAAAGTTAATGTAATCTACATTTAATTTTATGTATTAGGATTCGTTATAACTAAAAGATAAAACGTTAAAAAATCTTGGCAAGGTATTTTCTACGTTATACAAAACATAAATAAAGTAATTAATCCATCAACATGACAGACGTTATAAGTATCGACGTTATTCTTCAGCTCTACCAAACGTGTATATATTACATAACTAACTAATTAATAAAATCAGGCAGACTTGGCCTTTGTTAGCCACTTTCTAGCATCAAACCCGAATCGTTGTCTTCTACTTATAGACTAAGAGCTAGAGAACGCCACGCTTACGTTATACCAATAAAGATGATTTTTATACACAGGGTGTCCCAAAAAGTAGTGTCAAGCCGTAGCCCAGAGGTAGAGCATCACTAGCTTGACACTAATTTTTGGGACACCCTGTATAATATTTGGGAAATAATTAGAAGTAGTTTCCTCATCAGCCAGATAGTTTTGACAGTTCCAACTCATTGCCGGACAATATTTTTTAGGATGCCAAAGCCACAATGACCCAAACTTTATGATTCACCAACATCCTAAACTATATTGGGAGTATACGCTGACACTTTCAGCTTTTATAAAATGACGTAGGTCTGGCGTTCACTAGCTCTTAGTCTATTAGTTGTTGTGTCCAACAATGGTATTAGAAAGTTGCCAATAAAACAAAAATGGCTGTCTAGCTCACTAATTAGATGCGATACGAGCGGTTATTACTTTTAATCAGATAACTGTACAGACAATGTCCACCTGTACGTACAGTCTACATCAAATAGCAGACACCCAAAGTAGCCAAAAAGTTCGTAAAACGGCTTTGTTACAATTGCAATAAGGTTGTGTTGTCAAGTATTTAGCCACTTTGGGTGTCACGAAGTATTTGACGCTTGTACAGTTATCACGTCAGTGTACAGTTTTCTTGCAAAATAGCACTTATTACGATTACAGAAGATGTCATGTGTGTAGCTTGCTGTTGTTTGTACTTACCGCGTTAATTATTATTCTGATGTACGTGACTGCTATGAGCTACGAAGATTTTTGATTCCTTTGTAATGTCTATTAAAGTATTACTTTATGTTACAACAATTGATGTAGTTGTAAAAGTATCATTATTGTATACAAAATAAAATTAATTTTTGATGCTGGTCGTTTAGGACACAAAATAGTAGATTGGTCATTTAAAGCGATTTGTATGAATAAAGACATGGACATTGAACAACCCAGTTGATGGTGATGGAAAAGCAAAAAATCATTTTCCTGAGCAATTTTTCAGATAACTTCAGATTATGATCTGCATATTTTTGGAATTGTGTCAGACAAGTATAGCAGTTGAATTAATTTAAACACGTTTTAAAGAGATAATATTGAAATATTAGGTACCTGTATTTGCCTGACGTTTCGACCGGGTTTCCACGTAAGTATGGCAGTTTTGGAATGTGAAAAATTAATTTCATTTTCGAGCGAAAAATCATTGATTCAGTCCAAACTACCACGTCGCTTAATTCGTTAGTGAACGTAACTGTTTGGACAAACCTACAGTGGTTTTTAGGCCTGCCTACTTAAGCGGATTAGTATCAATCACACCACAAATTGGTGTTGCCTCAGCTACCCGCGGATTAAGCTTGATTGTCAATTGAAACGCAAGAATGACGTTTACAAAATCTGTTAATTGTCCCTTGTAAGCCCGTTTGATTGGACCTCTTTGTTTTGGACGAATGTAACTGACAAACGGACTGCTTTGTGGTATAAATTGGTTAAGCAAATAACTATTCTAAATTTAGCTGCAGTTATAATGCAATCATATAAAATTAACAAGCGTATTTTAATTAAAAGAGTGCTTTGGGTCAAGAGATACTTCACAATTTTACTAACTAATCTCTCTATCATTTTTTACGTTCCGTGATGAGTGAAACAAAGCATTCATTTCGTTCTCATTCAGAGCTCTTCTTATGAAGAGCCTTTAGCAGTAAGTATTGTTAATTCATATGATAATTTGACTTTATTAAAATAATAAAATCCAAGACTTCACATTAATTAATATTTCTCTGTTAAAATACTATCGCGCATTGGTTCTTTGCTCTACCTATAAGAACGACGCAGCCTTTCATCATTCAATCGGCTCTAGCAGCTTTGCTATTGCTCCACCTTCGTATCAATTTCTAAGTTTATTTTAATTAATCAATTCAAAATCACAGTTATTAACAGCCAGTAGCCCTGAAGTCATGCTCCGGGGCCACAAACTGTTGTTTTGCCGAATCAGACATCTATCTTGGGGCCACCAACGCTGATCATGCCTACTCCATTAAAAATCCAGACAGATACCAAATTTATTGCCACCATCTGTATTGTTTCAATTAGAAATAACGTATAAATGTACTGTAGAAACGCCCAAATTGCCGTATCCTCGTGTCATAACTTAAAATTGCTTTCTATTGTATAGGTCATTATTTATTAGGAAATATCAATAAGCATCGGATAATCCCTCCAGCTATAATATTATACGTACGGGGGCCCGCCTATACGGTGTTAGGAGGTCCATTATTTTAGTTTTCGATTCGATTTCAGATCCGATGGCGAATCGATGTGAAAATTATAGATGTGTAGCGATGGGTACAATGGGACTTTCACCAGTTCTTTGAACGGATTACCAGGTGGAATGCGAGCTTGCAAATTACTATTCTAATGAGACAGGTTCTGGTGTATGCGGTCTGATTTCAAAGCTGTTGGAAGTGGCTTAATGGCTAGCCTTGTTGGCTTGGAAAATAATAATGGCTTTATCAAAGAAAAACTGTGTACGTATCTTACTTCTCCGCTCGATAGACCGACGATCTCCAAAAGACAGCGGCAAAGCAGTATGACACAATACATATGACACAACGCAAACTAATATTGTCTATGTTAATTTGGATTTAACACTTTCAATGTGTCAGTAACATGAGTACAAGGTGACAATAAGGTGATTAGGTACCTTGTTCACAAAGACGGTCTTCACCGTGACTTATTTATGTTATCGAACAATTGATATACTTATAAGAAAAATTAAAAACATAACATTTGCTATTGTTCAACTTTAAATTGCCTACTAAATAAAAATAGGATTATTACATAAACCACCTGTATTTATGATAATTTGAACACCAGCACAATCTTTTTAGGCCTTCTACTTAAATGATGGACATTCATCTTACTAATTAATTTTAACACGAACTTATGAATTAATTTACATACGCAGAATTATTCTAATAAATATTGTTGCTTCTTCTAATTATAAAACTGCCTTTTGCTGTTGTAATTTTAAATCATTCTAATAATATTACGTCATTTACAATCAAATTAAGCTTACAAGGTTTACAAAAGTTGCTCTAAAACTTTTTCCTCAAAGCTAACTCTTATGGTTTTGTCACACTGAATGTGATCTGCGGTCTGCGGTCAAGTAACGCAACACGCATCATGTATGAACAACTTTGTCGGTCTCTATACGTGTATTGATGCGATCTGACTGTGCGGGCACGAGCAAAGAAAATAAATCACACCGCTAACAGATTTTCCTGACCGACAATGTTGTTCATACATGATGCGGCCTGCGTTCACTTTGACTTGACCGCAGACCGCATCCAGTATGGCAGCTCTTTATCACCCGTATTCATCACAAACGATATTTGCTTATGTGAAGCAGCAAATCGAACGCACAGCGTTAAATAGAGCTTTTGTGATTGGTTCGTGTGTCACCCTGTGCGTTCACGCGCACTGTGAGACGGGCGTTACTCCCCTGACTCATCGAACCCTGTACCAATCCTGCCCCACCAATCTTAAAAGCCTTACGATGTCAATTAGAGACAAACAACCGTTCAGTATAATAAACCGACTATTTTACGCGTTTGTTTTAATTTAAAACTGGTTTTGCTTCCAATTTAAAATATAAGGCAGCAAGCATGAGAAGGAGATTTTGTTGAAGGTGTTCCGTACAATATTGATACACCCGTATTCACAAACATTAGTATAAGGTCTCACAGTACGCGTGGACGCACAGGGTGACACATGAACCAATCACAGAGCTCTATTCAACGCTGTGCGTCCGATTTGCTGCTTCACTTAAACAAGCATCGTTTGTGAATACAGGCGATAGCTACTTGGGGTTGATAAGATCACCTACATTGTGCCATCTCTATCAAGTTCTTTAATTCTTTTAATCTTCTGGCGTCGACTTTTAATGTTGGTAGATTTTAACGGATTGTTCTTGACAGTATTTAGATGTCCTTATTTTAGACTGAAAAACCTTAATTTTGTATTTAACCTGAACATTAGAAAGGTAGTTTGAAAACTTTACTGTTAACAATACACAATAAACGCTAATAGCACACGCCGACCCAAGGAAATTGTAAGCAAGCTAGTTCAAAAACAAACGTTAGCTCATAAAATTGACATACCCTTACTAAGAAAATTCTCCCAGGGTGGATTCGAGTAAAATAATCCTAGAATAAATCGTCAGTAATTCGTCATTTTGACATATTTCCCATACTGAAACTGTCAATGTGCCAGTTATACCAGGAGTTATTTTCATATAAAAGTTTGGTCGAATCGGGTCTAAAAAATATTCTTACACTAAAGCCTTTTGAAGTCCAAATCATCAAATTATTTTCCGGTGCATCAAATCTGCCTTACACAGACCCACCTAAAACTTTCCCACACGAAAAACTGGTTCATTTGGTCCCACTGGTTACGGAATACTGAATCCTAGCCCATAAATAAAGTAAGAGTTCAATTTATACCGCAGTACCTGTCAATCACAGACTGTATTATTAAATCAAGGCTTTGGCATATAATAATATCAGTTATTTAAATACTTTCCTCTCAATGGTTCCCAAAGGCGTTTTGCTAATGTTCGTTAACCGTTACTTCTAATAACTGAGCGTGTAAAAGCTGTTATTTCGCAAATCGGCTCGTATGTCGATAAAATAACTTCATATCATAGTACTGGTAGAACGGCCATCTCACTTCATAGTATCAATTTAAGAAACACCTTAATACGTAGTTTATAACATGAACGAAATATTGAGCCATAAATGTGGAATAATCACTTTCCCTGTTTTGCTGTTCGCACTACCCATTTTTTAATATTAGGCGAAACAAAGCTCAAGCCTCGATTTAATCTGATAGAATTAAGATGATGATTGATTGGATTCCTATCTCTTTATTGATTATTTTTATACTGACCGTAATCCAATGAAAGATTCTCTAGTAGGGGTAAAGTTATTAATAAACACTGTGTCAGTGAAGATTTTGTAAGTATACACGTATCTCGTAACTGGATTATATTACTAATCCACCAGCTGATACCTGTATTAATAAACAATTTTTTTAGTATGTCTAGCTTAAAAATATCTCCTATACTTTTGAATAAGAGCATTTAAGTTTATCCAAGATTAGTCTCTTACTAGGCGTTTTGGCTGTTCTCCCCGACCTGTGTTCATAGGTAGCAGACATTATGGTAATAATGCAAGCGGGCCGGGTAATTACACTGTATGCTGATGAAAGTTGAATGAATTCGACGGTGAGGAGTGGTGGCCAGCCTTTTCCAGGGTGGCTTTCAGATCAGGTCAGTTTGGAGTTTTGCAGCTTTCGCTGGAGGTCAACGGCTAGAGGTTATTGAGGATTATGCTCTAAATTAGTTGTTTCTTTGGAAGATCCATTAAGGTATAGTGGGAATTTGATCTTTTGGTATAATGAAACCAAACCTGCTCTCAATAAATAAAAATATGTATTGGTGATAGAATTACGTATACGTACTTACTTCATTATCACAAAATGTCCCTGATATCATTATTTGAAAACCAAGTAATTTCTTAGGCTAAGCTGCACCACCTAACTTCAACCGTAACTATAACTATAACCGCTGTATTTTGTATGGAGTTTGATAGCTTTTTGACGTTTGTCAAAGTTAAAGTAAGATTGTGCAACCCAGCCTTAATATTTCCAAAAACGTTCTATACAAAACAATCGCTTAGTTATGACGTCACTTCTGCGAAGCACTTTACGGTAGCAGTATAATTGGTTTCAAAGGATTTTTTTCTTTCAAATACAACTTGGAAGCCAAGAAACTTAACCTTACATCTGTTCTCGACACCCATCATTGTATTCCGATGTCAGACACTGATATCTTAAACTAAACAATGACTACCTACAACGGTACTACCGCGTAACACCCTAATTAGAAACGCAATCGGCAGAAATCGATCTAACTATTCGATTTCTTTAGATATACTGTTGCACATCTACTAGAACAACAGCTAACTGAATCTCAACTTTAATTGTTAGTTATAGGATTGAAATTCTATTGATGAGTGGGCAAGGTGTGAATCAGTGAATGATTGTCAAAAGCCACTGGTTGGGCAATGTGACACTTGAGAAAGTGGTCGCTACAATGAGTGGGATATACGCATACCGCAGGTTCAATTGAATCGTTCTACCATTAATTATTGGTATGGTCTGCAGAGAAGGCAAAATAATTGGATGGAAGTTCAATTGTTATTATGATTTTTTTATAACAAGGGAAAGGAGGTTAATATTGACTAGACAGAACCTACTCCATTTTGAAGTCGGTTAAAAAGTGTTGTATGTTAATTCATTAAGCTTACTTTTAAGAAATTGATGTGTAATCTAGTTTTTAAAGAAGCAATATTTATAAGCACAAACTTCTTCATGATATCTTTAAAACAAAATATACGGAGTGCACAGTCACAGAATATTAATAAAAAATATACGTTAAGAACAAAACTCTCTTAACATTTCACATTCCACGCGAACAATCTTCAAAATGTCATCCACAATCTTTTTTACATCTGACAATAAAGAATCGATATCAACAATCGATTTTCAGAATCGATTCAAGTACTAGATATACCGGTTCATCTGCTCATTAAAACAATGCTTTTCTCCGTTTTAATGTGGATAGAGTGGGACAAAAAATGACACATTTATTATGTGGACCGTACTCACTGATAGTACTCACTCATGAGTGATTTTTAATTTAATTGTAATACCTGATTTTGCCCATCGGACCGTGAGCGGTGTTCAGACGGACAGATGTCAATCTGGACCGCTAGCTTTTTTTGGGGTTCCACTGTCGAATTACAAAACTGTGCTATTGTTTTACTGACAATGAAAGTTATGTGAAGTTGCTTGATAAACATTATTTTATTTTGACAAAATTTCTTGTATCAGGCCTTACCTGAGGTGCAGATAAGTAATTAGTCCTAATTTACCATTTTAATAACACCTTTTAAATATCTATATCTGCCTATAGACTTTATTGAGATTGCTCCTTTCCCATCCTGTAATAATACAAGTAAAACACAGTACCTAATAACATGTTTTTATCGCAAACGAAAATACAAACACCAATGACAAATAAATAATAAGCTCTACAATAGGTAGATAAGGTAGATAATATAGAGAAAGTGAATGACATTCACTTTCTCTTTCAGGTACAATTATTATTTTGCACAGAAAATAAATGCATAACAATTTTAATGTATTTTTTAATAATTTACATCCACACGTACTCGTAACTGACATTCTCTACGGAACACAATTGACCAATACATTTCGCGCTTGTCCAGTTTTTATGCTTATACGTTTTTTACGATCATTCATACTGGTCGGCCGTCGGACGTTGCTTTTTTATTGTCATGTGTAATGAATTAACGATAGACAAGAAAAGATATCGGTATGTGAAATCGGCACTCTTTTATTTTTAATAATGGTGTTGTAATAAAATCTCTGTTGTCTATTGCTTGCACTGGAAACGGTTTTTCGGATAACTTTTAGAAACCAGACAAACGGTTTTTCGGATATTTTTGGCTAAAATTAAATGTGTCATGGCGATGGCGAAATCGGTAGACAGAATAACCTTTTTAGAAAATTTATTAATTTATTGCGGCTAGATTTTATAGACTGAAATACAGCTTAAGTTAATGGTGTTAAAAAATTCATTGCAGTGTTAGAATTAGAAAATCACACATTCATAAACTGTCAAAATAAGGTTATTATCTTAATTGTTTACAACGATTATGACATTTAAAAGAAGTCTCATCTTTTTTTACTACTATGTAGTAATATTTTTCGAATTACATATTTATAATATTCTTTATTAAAAGCTTCGGACTGCGTTCACGATTGGTAGGCATTTTTTTTTGTTCTATTTTATTTTCTACTACGGATATTTATCGGATATCTGCTAGTTTCGGTTACGTTTAACACGTTGAGTGCGAAACCAGGTCTATAGACCTTGTGTACGTCTCGCTTACCGTGCGGCTAAGAAAATTATAGTCTTCCTTGTCGTGCGAAAGGCATAACTTCAATTGGGTCCGGTGTAGGAAAGTGATGAATATATATCTATGATGTATTCTTAAAATAGAATTCAATGATGTACCTACCTTAATACCAGGTTTTTAGACCTGGTACCGCACGGAAGTAATAAAATATCTTCACAATGCGAAACCAGGTCGAAGCACCTTGTACCCTGCGCACCTGGTACCGCACCCCACGCTAGCTTCGTGCAGCCAGTGTTGCCTCGCATTCGTAAGAAACGCACATGTCGACATGGCGTCAAGAGAAACAAACAAAATCAAAACTGCAAATTGATTATAATTTAATTTGCTACACGATTTATTGCTAATTTAAATAATGTTTTTCGTGACAAACATTTGAAGTTGTAACTAAATGTTATTAAATAATATGTTTTCTTTAAATATAGCTTATTTAAGTATTTATGCACGTATGTCTTATTTGTAAAATATTTAGACTAAATTATTAAAACATCTTTGTTTGTTACTTTTTTAAATTTTTATTAAAACTTAATTTAAACTATCGATATTTGTATTTCACATCCCTAGAATACCCACCAGACTTCCCTACTTCAGTGCGGCACAGGGTGCATAAGCCTTGTATTTTGAAAATAGCTATAATTTTTATACTAAAAAAGTTATTCACGAACGCCTTCAGGTGTATGTCAATAAATGCATTATTATTAATATTCAAAGAAAAAAAACAATATCTATTAACATGAAGCCAAAAATAAAATTAATATATCTTAAATATTACAAGGTCTTTAAGCCTTGTGCCGCCACAATGTAAGTTTTAATACCAGGTTTACTGACCTTGTACCGAAGGAATGGAAAGTATTAGAAAGTTACTGCCGCAGCAAAGGTGTAACCGAAACATCCTTAGCTACATCTGTCGATAAACGGCGGCAATTTCGTGCTTTGATTGAGACAAAATAATGAAGGAAGTGGAGCTTGGCGATCATCTTTATGTTGATAATAAAAAGTGCCCTCACCTGGGAAGACTTAAACTGTGTTCGTAATAATTTGAAAGCAAAAGTAATACTTAGATAATAGGGAGGGGAATGATAGAATAGATCGTCTTTGTCTTCATCAAAAATATGTATATGTCTAGAGTTAAGCATCACCCAAGTCATCACAAGAACATAGGAGTATTTATTTGTAAAAAAATAGAGCCACTCGAAGCCCTGTTAAATCATAGTTGTTACTAACTTGACATTGCATAGTTTCTACTCAAGAATCTCTTTGTTTATCATTTGCAAGCTGCACGCTGTTCATAGCCACTTCAGCCCTATCACTGATTACAAGAATACCCATAAAATCTAGACCGCAGCAAAAAGGTTTTTGTCCACCATAATTAAAGTCTATTTTTGTATTTCCAGGTAATTCTCGCGTCGCCTACGCTACGTAAGCAACTTTATCTAGCTTGGGCAGGGTTGTGAATTTACAAGTATGATTTTTATTTATCTTCATAACTAATTTCGACGTTTGGGAATTGAAAATTTACAAGGTAAGTTTTCCCATCTTCTATAACTCGGTTGAACTAACAAACAATTTACAGTTAATATAACATAGTTAGTTCTTATAGCTACCAGTGTATTTACTATGGTCATTTTGAGATTTGGCTATAATATTGTTAGGTAAAGCTGACAAACACAGATTCAGGCTTCTGATTGATTGAATTTTAATATCTAGCCTTTATAGGCTTAAATTTTAATAGGGACATCGAGTTAGTCATATACATAGCAATAAGGCTTCTTTTTTATTAAGTTTCTGTTAATTCTCTATTATTACTTTTAACTGATTATAGTTTGCCGATACTTATACAAAATTAATAAAGATAATAAACCTTTTTTAAAACAAAAAAGTCATTTGGCCGTTTGGTGTAGTGGTTCAGAACGGACTACTATGCCGAGAGGTCCCGGGTTCGATTCCCGGCCGGGCAGAAATTGAAATGATGAATTTTAATTTCTGTGACGGGTCTGGGTATTTTCTATGTATAATATGTATGTATTTACAAAAAAGTATTTAAGTATGTTTATATCCGTTGTCTAGTAGGTACCCATAGTACAAGTTGTGCTTAGTTTGGGACTAGAATCGTAGTGTAAAATGTCCAAGGATATTTTTTTTTAATTTATTTTAACAAAAAACATAATCACCAATTCATGAAGGTGTCTCAAGGTGTTTGCATAGTCTATTATTTGGTATTCATGGTGTAAAAAAGCCATTAAAATTAGGCTAATAGACACTCCACGCCCACGCGCCTCTTGTAACTGTGACTTTCTTTTTGTATTAACATGCAGGTAATATAATACGTACAATGGTGAGTACCTACGCACTATTTGCACTTTCAAGTCGAGTAGGTAAATGAGAATGATGATTTGTATGTATGAAATTGCAATACTATATGTATCTACTCACCTGTGTAATAACGTAAAATTGATTCCTTTAAGTTTGGCTTCTCAATGTGAATAAACCTCGCAATAGTCCGCTTTGTCATGTTTTTAGATCCACAGTGTGGGCTGCGGTACAGGTGCTCAAATAATAGGTACTGGCTCAATTAGTGCGTTGCGTTACCTATGTCATTTTTGTATTTAAATATGTAAATAAAATTCTTTTATTTCAGGCCAGGGCCCATAAAATTCAAATAATAATTACATGAAATAAATTAAATAATTAAAATCAAAAAATAAAAGATCGAAAGACAGATATTGGTGTCTTTAAAAAACTTTGAATAAGTATCTAAAAAACGTCATTTAATCAAATGAGTATCAGAATCAAAATCATACGTATCTATCTGTCAAGATTCTAATTAAATTAGGGATTAATATTGGTACCTATTAGGTTTTATATTTGTACTAAGTTTCATTAAGTCGGCTTAATAAAATTATGTTTGAGATTAATTACTTTTCCCCTTAATACAAAAAGGTAAACTCTAGTTGAACTCTAGTTCATATTGTTATTTTGTAATAACCATCCCGGGTTTAACTTTTTTGTAATAAGGCCCTTTGAGTTTTGAATGCAAGAGTCCCAATATCTCTAGTCATTAGAATAATTTACTATTAATACAATTTAGCCCTGGCAGCCCTAACAGCCGACAGCACGTAGGTAGCGGGAGTAATTTTCTATCAATTGTGCGTCAAGGCGCTGCATTTTCATAGAAATTGTCCAACCGCGTCGCCCGACCACTTTCGCGCGGAGGGACCGGTGCACTTGTTGTGCGCATAGTGCATGGGACGTTTAAGACTTTAACATTGCTGATAGAACTGTAACCCTGGGTTACACTAGTTTAACTATAACAAACGTTAAAGTCATAGTTACAGTTAAAGTTAAGGTAATATCCAACTCAGCCGGATGTTAACTGTCATGAGTGAGTTGACTTAGCATATGAAAGGTTCAGGAACATCGTACAACAGAAATAATTGTAGGCTTGAATTCTATCTATTACTGAAATAGTTTCGTAATTAGAAAAGAGAGAGAAACAACGCCGACACCCATTTGTTGCATCCTATCACTTAATTTTACTTATTTTTTTAGTTCAAGCCTTTCATTCTCTATTTTTTTCTGTGCAGATTTAACTGACTGATACACAAGAACATTAGCCCACTAGCTTAGTAGGAACTTTTATGTGCTCCATCTGCGAATCGAATCCAGAACCTCCAAGTCAAGAGTCCAGCACTAACTTGACTACGGACACCATAACGAATCAGCATATCAGTTAAAAGATGCTGCTATTATGTTACCTATACTTGCACTAAATTGCAGCGAGCGAGGGAGACAGGTATAATGCGTAACTCGGATGTCAGCTATTAGGTACAGTCAGCACATCAGCCTGTACATATTTGTCGCAAAATAGCTCCTATTTCTTCGACATTAGATGCTACAGTGTTTAGCTTGGCGTGCTGTCTGTACAAGCCGGTCTGCGCACGCGCAGGCTATCATTGCGTAGCACCTAACGTTTCTAACAATTAGGTGCACTTTTTAACTCTTGTTTTCTTCTATAGCCGGGGCTTCTATGGTTGAGTCGATTGACCAGTATAAGTCACAAGATGTCATTGCTGATCCTGACAAGTTGGAAAGTTGAAAGTTGAATTTTACTAGTTAATTTTGTGTATGTTGATTGCGCCTATTCTATCTTATGGGGTTCTACATCCAAACTTTTTGTAAGTGGGCGGTCCAGACATGTCAAACATTTAAACGTGGTTATTTGTTCGATTACTTTGAAATTGATATTTGTTTGCAATTTAGATGCTTCGTTTTTCAGCCATTGTCCAGTTCCTTATAAAACTCAGTAACATTTCCTACGTCTCTTTCAACACGATGCCTTTCTGAATAGATGATAGATATTTTATGTAACTGTCACAAATATCACAGAGTTTAGCTTGACGTGCCGTCTTAATCTAAAATCCTAAATGTAAGTGTAAGGATTCAACTTATTATGCTATCGTATACTTAGTTAACCCTACTTTCATTATTATGTACCTAGTATCGATAAAATAATGCGTATCCTGTCCCGATACTCGATAAAACTATCTCAACTCAACAGCACTACGCGTAACTCGGATGTCAGTGATTACGCGAGACCGGCGCAGGCGCAGGGCAAATTATTGTTTGCGACGCGAGTAAATAAACGTAATCTGCTGACGTGAGCCGGCCTTGGGACTGCTTTGAGCTTGATTTCTAATTTCAAACTTGCTTTGTGTAACTAGATTTGAATTTTTTTTTTTTTTGTCATCTGCTAACTGATAAAACAGTTGACAACAATAGCGTATGTAGATCTACATTAATTTATAAAGTTGAAGAGCTTTTTGTTTGTTTGAACGCGCTAATCTCAGAAATTACGGATTGGATTTGATAAACTCTGTTTGTGTTGAAAATCCATTTATTGCGGAAGCTAATATGCATAAGTAACATCACGCTACGAAAAATAGGAGCGCAGCGTCAATGAAAATTTTTGCTAACACTGGAAAATTATATTATTTACGTACGAAATCAGTCATAAGCTAAGATAAAAAAAAAGATTTTCTGGGAGATTGTAATTTAAGCACACATATTTACAAAGCTTCACAAAATTACGTAATTCTCTGCCATCTATTTTCCAACAATTTTAGGCCATAAACAACCATTTCTTCCTATAACTATACTTAGTGCCCGCGGCGCGCGTAATCGCCTACATCCGAGTTACACACCCCTAGCTACTTACTGCTCGCTATTACAGCACATGAAGGTAAACATTGTTGCGTCTTATGTCATTGTAACAAGAGCCTTTTTGGAACAAAAATGCATAGCTTGAAGCGTCTCAAAAGCTTTTAAATATCTCAACTTCAAACGTCGTGATGTCAGTTCTATGTTTAAATGCGATAATAATTAGTTCGTTTTTACCACAAAGATTTTCATAAATATTTATTAGCATTAAATAAATTACAGGTGCCAAGATATCTTCTGTTAAGAGTTCATTCGGACTTTTTTCATCAATATTTTTTCCCTCATGTTTAGTTAAAAGATTTAGCTGATCAGCTTAGATTTTAAGGATTTTAAGGCTAAAGACTAAGGAGAGGGGCCACCTTATTTTAACCGTAACAATAACCGGTGCTTTTTGTATGGAGTTTTTCAGATTTTTGACGTTTGTCAAAGTTAAAGTAAGATGGTACAACTCAGCCTAAGAAGGACCTTAAGCTCCTACACTGTTTAAAGAGTTTTCTCCATATTATCACTTTCTGTTTCTATGCCCGCAAAGTACACCACTAAACGTTAGTATTGGTAATTAGAAAGCTAATACTATAGAAGTGACAGCCCTGAATTACTTATCAATCTCTACACAACTAAAATTTGTATCTAATTTACTATGCGAGATACTAATCAAGCAATTTACAGGTATACTAGTCACGCTCTTACTACTTATTACTGAATTTTACTTGTAGTGTAAGTTAAAGGTCTGTGTTGTTTTACTCCACGCCTTCGGACCGCGATGTGAAACGGCCAAAACTGTTATTTGGACTTTTCACACTAGGAGCGGTAGTTGGCCATAGAAATTATTAGGAAAGGATTGATTCAAACCACGGTGTACAACCGAATCCTCTTTTTCAGGGGCGAATTCGGACTTGATTGTTTATTTTGCACGAACTGTTTTGTTGTCTTACCTATATTACAGTCCAAATCGACCCATTATAAAAAGTTCTTGTGTCTTCACAAGACGGACGGTGTGAAATGCTTCTCTAAAAAAAAGAGCTCTTGGTGTTTCACATCGCGGTCCGAAACACTTGTAATGCAAAACAACTAGCCTAGCCTATATCTAAACACGACTTTCTTAAACATCTCTATGTAAAATGCGTAGGTAACTGTTTTACACGTTACGTTGCATAAATAATTCTCATCACCGTATTTTATTGCAACAACATAGTTTTAACGCGCTCGCCTCGGTTTTCAAACGGTGTAATCTTACAAAATACACTCGAATCGGATTAAACTATTTACAACTGGTACAACGATTTTACAATACGCACACTTCACATGCGCAACTAGTTACGCCAACTTATGTCTTCCTTTGGATCTGTATTTATAAGCCAATCTTGTTTCTAAGAGAAGTTTCATCAAGTTTTTCAATACTAAGGCTGAGTTGCACCAACTTACTTTAACGGTAACTATAACCAAAACCAGTGTTTTTGTTTGGGAATTGACAGATTTTGGACGTTTGTCAAAGTTAAAGTAAGATAGTGTAACCCAGTTTAACGTTATAGCAGTAAAATTATATTAAGTACTCAGGATTTTTTAAAAGAATGAAGAAGCTCTTTCGCTTATGGATTATGTAAATATATAAAAGTAGGTACTTAATTAACTCCATAATACCATATTGGATTATGAAAATGTAATTTTAATTGTCTGCTTGCAAAACATTCGAGTTAAAGCGTCAAATTCATCAGTTTAACTAATAAAGATTCAGTTCAGACCTTTACAAAACGCTGTAATTATAGCTCTGCGATAGGTACACATAAAGCAAAAAGTTGTAAGTACTTTAACTGGATGATAACATCCTAATAAGCTATCAGAGATTTTATCAGCAAGTTTTAAAACTAGTGTATTAGAGATTGGTTTATCAATATCGTCCACGATTAAACGTCTCGGTCGCTTACGCCATTTCCTATTGCGCGAGCGCAAGATTTTTCTGCCCGTCTGGTTTGCCCGCCATCTTTATTTGTCGCTTTTCTGTAACATAATCAAACTAGTAATGAAATTGCACACTGCTGTTATGAGGACAGTGCCTTGATGAGGTGATAGTGATGTAACTAAGAGAGAATGTGCATCAAACAATAGTTATGAGATTAACGATTCTAGAACTTGTTAAATCACGATAATTATTTACGTGTAAATATTTATGGGGATTCAAAATGATTTACCCTACCTATGTCACTCGCTTAGTAGAATAAACCTACCCCCACCCTTCCCGTAGATATCGTAAGAGACGACTAATAGAGTCAAGCCTACCAACAGACCTCTCCAACCCGTTTGGCCTACAGTGTAGTGAGAGTAGGTAAGTTAGAAAGGGTCGTCATCAACTTATACTATATCACTACAGGAGATTATGTACTTAACTTAGTCACTACATGACTAAATGTTAGGATGATGATGACGTGTTCACTCACGAACCGAACATAACTTGCGGTCATTCGCAAACGTTCTCTGCTCGTTGTTTCAGTAAATCCCACGAATGTCTCTCTGCCATCCAGGGCTCGATGTCTTCGGCACATCATAGTTAACGTCATTATGGCGTCTTATCCCATTTACAATAGGGGCTATTTTGGAACAAATGTGTATATTCTGATGTGCTGTTGTAACTTATTAGTATACGCGTGGACAAAACCTTGTAATAGTGGATGGATGAGAACACATTCACTTTTACAAAGTTGTCCACATTTGTCACGATTACGAATGCGATTCGAGTCGATACTAGGGATTTCCTTTAGTGATGGGCAGTCGCTAACTCGCGGTATAGGTTAAAATTAGGATTTTCTAATCGTATTAAGGAATTTGTGTAGATGACAATTGTTTTACAGGTTAGTAGTAGTTTCGCACGAAATTCGTTCGCACGAAATTGAATGTGCGTAACGTCCCCTTTCAATAAAAATATTTTTTTTAGTAGGCGTTTCGCCCGGATTTATTAAAAGTATTGAAATCGCGTGTGAATCGACTCCATCGAGAACTAGTAATCTCATACTACTAGTTCTCGGAAGAGTCTATTCGCACGAGATTTTAATATATCCGGGCGAAACGACTACTAAAAAAATATTTTTATTGAAAGAGGACGTTACGCACATTCGTGCGAAACTACTACTAACCCCACACCAAAACTACTAGTAAAATAAAAATGTTATCAGAATCAAATTTAATCATTATAGCATAATAAAATAACACATATTTTTATTTGCAACTCCGTAAAAAAGTCACAGTTAAAGCTTGCACATTGTATTTTAGACACAAGTTTTGAAATATTTGACATTTTGCTTCAACTTTTTACTAAAAAAAAATATTAGCAATTTGTTACTAATAGTCCCGTTAGCCCCTCGTGTTAATCTAAATAAGCTAAGAAATAAATTTATAACAACTAGTGAAACAATGGTTTCCTATAACATAATCTGAATGAGCTTTACATTTTTAAAGCTTCCATAAAAAGCATGCTTATGAAGTTCATCACTTCGATTAGAAGGTGTAAAATTTGCAATTTATGATTTTTAGATTTTAATCACATCACTAGCAAGTTTCAAAAGCCTGATTATAAAATACCAGAAAACAATGGCGCCCGAGCGAGTCGCGGGTTCTCAGTAACCCGAGATGTGGGACAAATAATGTTTTCCTTTAAAACATGTTAGGTGAGAAATTCGCTGTGACGAAATTTTCGATAGAGGTAAAATGTTTAACTTTTAGATACAAACAGTTTCATATAATGATAAGAGACTTATCTCTTTAACTTATCTTGTCATAACTAGTCTTAACTAATTATGACAAGATAAGACTGAGTGACTTGGCCCACTTTTGACTTGGTCCACGGGCCAAGTCAACTGGTTTGAATTTTTTAATAGATTTTCTTCCAATGACTGGACCTACTCTGTAATGAAATTAGTTTAAGGACTATTTTCCACCTCTCGTTTCCACAGCTGCAACTCCTGTGCAGCCAGGATCTACAGCTTGACCGCCAATAAAAACCCAACCAGTGAAGGTCAAGTTTGTCCCGGGAGAAAGTGAAACCGTCATTGGATCCGCAACGAAATTAATCAAAATAATACAGGAGGAGTTCGAAATTAAGGTTGTCCCTCCAGTGCAAAACAGATGGCTAAACAAAGGTTTAAGTAATCTTTAAGAAAGTAATTACATAAACCCTACTTATCTAAATCACAAAGGTCGTAAATGAACATCAAAACTTCCACAAAAGATTTACAGTTCTCATTCTCAACCCTTTCAAATTCATTACCAAAAACAAAATATATTTCTTCAAAAAAATCTTTACGACTATCAACAGACAACGCTTCCTAAAACTATTGTAATTAAACAGATCTTACAATCAGATGTCTAACGTAAAAGGTCTAAAATAAAACTAATACAACCTGTTGTACACCTGTCCGACCGGGTCTAATAAATATCCAATCCGGGTCACAATTCGTTTTGTCCACGACAAAGCATTGTCTAGTGGGAGAGAGCAAGATATTTTTTGTAATGACAACACTTTTACAAGTTTTTAGGGTTTTATAAAAGAAAAAAGACGGAACTTTAAAATTTCACTTACGTGGTTTTCCGTAACGTGCGATTTTCTTAGAAGTTAGGGTCTTAAATTAAGTACCTAGCTACTAGAGTAAAGTTTTAGTTTAACATACTAAATGACGTGGTTATAATAAACAAGTTTAACTAGAAGATAGTTGTTTGTAACTTAAAACATTATAACAGCGTTGGTCACAACTGTTTTTCCGGAAATGACCGAAATTCCATAGAAGTGACAAGTGATTTATCATGACTGTTAAATACAATAAGCCTTTATGTTTTTACTAAAAATTTGAAAATCGAATTACATACATCTCAACATTGAATTGACTTGCAACATTGTCATAAAATGTAATAAAATACACTTTTAAGTAATTGTTTCACTGGCCCATTTATTTAATGTCCTGAAGCAGTGGTAGGGTTAATACTGGGACGTGTAAAAGTGCTTTTTTAAGCCTATTTACAGAAATAAATGAGTTTCACAGAGATTTTTTACTGAGTTTTTAATAATACCTTAGCTGGACAACGGATTGTGAGAGAAAATTACCTAAGTAGCGAACCATCATTACGAAATCTAATTATTTTTAATGAACGAAAATACTTTTCTATAAAACTGGCATTTAATTGTTTTATTGCGATAGATAGTATAATTATTATTGTGTCAAATTCAATTTTATCTCTCTCCACCTCAGCCTACCTAATGGACAATACATTTTGGTAGCTACACAATTCGATTTGGAGTCCCACTCGAGAATTCGATTCGGACATCAAACTTAATCGATTCCACATCGATTAAGAAACAGAAGTCGAATATTAAAATCGATAGAAACTGTTGCCATTGTCTTTTTATTTCACTATTGATATCAAGTCACGTTTTGACTTTACCGACGTGAAATCAAAATGAGGATACAACACAATAAACGTAGAATACAGTAGCTTCAAACTTGTCTCCGTTACTGGAGATGTATTTATTAATATTTTATATGTTACAGATTTTTAAGTATAAGTGTCATTTAATTCATATAATGCATAACAATTTTAAATTAAGTTAATCTGAAAATAAAATAGAAATGAAAATGAAAATATTTATTGCCAAATCAAGTAGTATGTACAAAGCAAAAGACAGACCTCCACACTGGGCATTGCCTGTCCTGAAGTCTTGAAGTTCATAATTTATTGAGCATTTACGTATGGCAAGTAATTTAAATACTCTATTTGGTGGCTGAAAATTACTTTGTTTCAATCGGACTAAGTATGGATGGTAAAAGAATCTATCCTATAAAATAAAACATATCAAAATGATATCCTTAAAGAGAACTTCAGACTTGTGGTGACGATGCAATGTCATGGATGCTTGTGCGAGTAAAGTCCTGCATTTATTTAATACTTTCCTAAGTAAGAAGCCTTCGTTCGTTCGTTCGCTTCAGCCAATTGACGTCTACTGCTGGAAAAAGGCATCCCCCAAGGACTTCCACAACGACCGGTCCTGCATTTTTTTTTATCCGCAACGAGGAAACTCTTAGCCTGTATCTCACCTGATGGTTAGTGATGATCAGGCCGAAGGTGGAAGCGAGCTTCACCCGGAATCCTCAACTACGGAGGAACTGGCTATCTTACCTCTAACTGCCGGAACACAACAATGCTGTTAACATTGTTGTTATGGCGACAGACTTAGGTAAGATGGTGGTAGCTAGCCAGGCGGACTTAGAACAAGCCCTAACACCAACCAAACCGAACAGAAAAATCTGCCCCCACTGGGAATCGAACCCGAGACCTCTGCGTCTGAAGCAGGTGATCTCACCACTAGACCACAGAGGCGGTTACCATTGCATTACCCGTAGCGAGCCTGCTACGTACCAACTCTAATGTACTAACAATTAGCTGGATGCCGACATATAAACTCAGTTATTGTCTATCATAACATCGAAAGTTTTTTTTAGAATATTGTAAAGTAATTAACAATAAAAACTTTCTATTTTGCATCACAAAGAGTGATCTAATTGGTCCATTATTGGTTCAAAACGAATGGAATGTAAAAAATATTAAACTTGAATGAACAGTTTAGTTTATGACGAATGCCTCCGTGATCGAATGGTTTAGAATTAGTCTGGGTTGCACTATCTTAGTTTAACTTTAACAAACTTAAAAAAATTGTCAAACTCCATACAAAAAATACTGGTTATCGATAAAACCTAGTTACGGTCAAAATAGTTGTGGTCAAATACCTGCCTTGTTATGCATAAAAAAAAAAAAATTAGGTGGTTCAACTCAGCCTTACACTCTCTACATCTGAAGGTTTCAGGTACGATTACTATGTGAGACACACAGAACCAAAAATTACTTTTCATTGATGCTTTTTTGTTTCATTTGGTCATTGTAGGTTTTATCAACCGAATAAGTAGGTAGTTGAAAAGAAATACGATTCTGCGTTTTTAATAGTACTAAAGCCTTCGGTTAGATTGAGCCTTGGTATAAAACTGTAACTCCAAGTCCTCAGGTTGATCACAACTTAAATAACGAATAGAATAAAATAGTAGAGACTACAATAATAGCCACCGAGCTTAAAAGCTTCTAAGTCCTATTTCATCAGCAAGCTTATTATTAACTTGTGGAATCACAGACAGACACACCACGCCGTCTATAGCGAATACTAGACCATAGACCAGGCCCATAACCCCAACTGTGTTTAGGAAAATAATAACTCGTTCTCACAGGACCAGGTGGTTAGCGTAGCTGTATAATACCGATTATTCAAATTTTATTATAATAATAAGATCGCAGTCAGTCTGACTATCGATTAGTCAGAATTAGCATTTAATATGTGAAAGCTAAAAATGAAAATCATTAATTTAATCACTTAAATCTATTCTATCCTTTCCGCTATATTCATAAATATTTTCACAGTACGAATAATTCAACGATATTTTTTGAAAAGATTTGATATCTATAAACATAAGTATGGTATCTTAATGTAGTTAAAATATGTGTTATTTTGCAACAAAAATGATAGTTCAATGTGCTGGTGACATTTTCGAACATTTTAAAAATAGTTATTTATATAAAATCTCGTCATAAAGTATTTATGGAACTTAAAAGACAAATAAAAATCTCTAAAGTGATTATATGACCATAAAATTTAAAATAATGTTGTAAAAATAAATACATAGAAGTAAAAAGTGTCTCAGTCTTTACATTATTATGAATCTTGGCCAAATATTTTATCTATTTTTCTAACATGTTTTCCTCGTGTTTTTAGAAACGATTTTATGTATTGTTTGCGAATTTAATGTTGTAGTTTCAATGATTGATTTTCAATAACGTTGATCTTTGACATGCAGTAGGACAAAAATAGAAAATGTTATTTATGTTATGGGGTTTATGTTTATAGTTATTGTGAATTAATACATCAGTGTAAGATTAAGACAAGGCAAGAAAGGTTGTCCAGGCGGCTTATTCGGTTAGGACAGATTATGTCCAGGCCAGGCACTATCGAACGTTCCTAAAAATATAATTCTGTGTATGTCATCAAGAATATTTATGATCATGGTAAAGCCAAAATAGGTTTATTATTTAGGTATTTGTAGTCTAGTCACTTGTTTTTGTTTATCAATTACTGACTACTGTTCCAACAGATTTTATTTCTTAAAAGTTTACTTTTCGTAGATAATTCAACAGTATGGTATAATTTAGTACTTTAATAAGTTTGCATTTCAGTATTGAATCGGTATTATTTCTAGTCGTCATCGTTTCAGCCAAATAAAGTCCATTGCTGGACAAAGGGGAGGGTTTTGGGGGAGGCCCAAGGATTTCCACAACGAACGACCCTGCCCGCATCCAGATACTTCCCGCGACCTTCACCAGATCGTCGGTTCGCCTAATGGGGGCCTGCCCACACTACGTCTCCGGTCATACTAGGTGCTCGATTAGTGGACACTAAGGCTGAGTTGCACCATCTTATTTTACCTTTGACAAACGTCAAAAATCTGTCAAACTCCATACAAAAAGCACCGGTTATTGTCATTGTTACGGTTAAAATAAGGTGGTGCAACTTAGCCTAAGTGACCTGTGTGCTTACCATGAGTTTACAGGTGGGTTCGGTAGCGAGTGCGACAAAAAATCTATAAAGATTTTAGTTCTTGAAAAAGTATCCACTTAGGCCCGGTTTTTTGATTCGTAGTTAAATTAACCAATGGTCAAATTTGACAGATGTCAAATGATAAGTGGTTAAATATCAGACAGAAATGATTTTCAAACAATGGTTAGCTTGATTTTTAGTACATTTTTAACTATTAGTTTACATTTTGTCAATACTTATATTATAAACTAGCTTTCCGCCCGCGGCTTCGCCCGCGTGGAATTTTGTCTGTCACAGAAAAACTTTATCGCGCGCGTCCCTGTTTCAAAAACCGGGATAAAAACTATCCTATGTTCTTTCCCGGGACTCAAACTATCTCTATGCCAAATTTCATCAAAATCGGTTGCGAGGTTTAAGCGGGAAAGCGTAACAGACAGACAGACAGACAGACAGACAGAGTTACTTTCGCATTTATAATATTAGTTGGGAAGTTGGGATAACCATTAGTAGCAAAATTTAACAATTAGTCATTTTAACTATGAATCAAAAAACTGGGCCTAAGTAAGTACCTACACTGATGATGATCGGTATTTCAGCTCGCTCCATCGCTAGCTTCTGTTCATTAACGACAGTTCGTAAACACGAAACAATTGACGAACGGTCAGACAGGCGGACTGCCGGCGTCGCGGCGTAGCGTATCGTATCGCCGCATCTCATCGCAACAATGGAACCACCTGTTTTGGACATAGATTGTCAGGGCTGGCAGTTTGGATTTTAATAATTTGTCGGATATTTATTAAATTAGACTTATAGGGCAGTGTTTTAGTAATGCCTTGATTTTATCCTGCTTCTTCTGAATTTGATAGTATTTAGTTAAATTTAAAGGCCGTTTTAAAAGGTTCCCTGGTTTTGATTCAATCAATCTAGGCTTAGATCTATGCTTCCTCACAGGAAGTTTACATACGTAAGATCCTAGGAAATCAGTCGCGTTTTGACAGCTCTTAACACCGTGGTGTCAGTGGCAAAAGTAGTGTCAATCAATCGACCATTTTATGCGTTTATTTCCAATAAAAAATCTATTAAATATTTAATAAAACTTCGAACGGCGCCCTACCGTAAGCGAAACCAACAATTAATTACGTACCCTACTCAATTTACAACGGAGTCAGCCACCGAAACAGTGTCTCAATCTTGTCTGGCTTATCATAAATCTGATCAGATAAACGACATTAGGATTGTAATGACCCTTTCGATATATTAATGCCCCATTCAGAGAATGCTGACGGCCCTATACAGGCTACGGTTTGCTTTGTTGCCTCATTATGGATGCTTTTTAATAAGCTAGCCTAGTTTGGAGGCTTTGATCTTCAATGCTAAATTGATTTGAGAAGACAGCGGCAAAGACTTAAGAAATGTCACTTGTCAAGCTGTATGACATTTGACACGTCAGAAGTCAACTCGGCGGCTGTCATCGATTCGTCATTAATTAGATAAGTGACGATTCTAAACCTCAGTTGCACCACCTTAACTTTGACCGTAACTTTAACCGATGTTTTGTATGAAGTTTGACACACTTTTGACGTTTGTTAAAGTTCAAGTAAGATGGTGCAACCCTGCCTAAATTAGCCAGAAAAGTGACGTTGCTAAATTTTACGGCAGTTCCAACTTTAAAATGCGGTGACAAAATTGATTATTCCAATTTACTCTCTAATTTCAAAAGTCTTACCTGCCAGTTACATTTTAATAAGAAAGAAATATCTATTTCTTCGTACGAGAAGATGGTTTCCATCCAGCCAGTGACAACGTTTTATTTTAAATATTTAAATTTCGAACGCGTGTTGCGGAACTGCCGGTGACGCAACGCGGTTTTGTTAGCGCAAACAGCGCGCGCAAATACGGGACCACTTCAGCTGTCAGCTTCTATTGTATTTGTGGTGGACACCGAGCTCTGTTTATGAATTCGGATGAGGCATATTTTGTTATTACTTAAAATTCAAAAATTAATAATTACTAGATAATTGTATTGACATAATTATTTACTAGGTAGGTGTCATAAATAAGTTTATCAAGTTCGTTTTAACACCTTCTAAAGCAAAAGTATCTAGGACTCTAGGTAGTTTACTTTTCCTCTTGAAAATTAATTCGGAAAGTAATTTGTTTTCGGAAGCATAATTTTCCCAAAGGCTAATTAATTTTACGCTGCTGCTGCAACCACCTTAATAGCTTAATAGTTAATTATATTTAAATGCGATTTCCTTATTGATAATAATTACCTAAGTTTAAGGAACCTACTAATATTTTCGGAGTCCCTTCAAATTCCAGGTGCAGAATCTGCTCATAACCCTTAGGGCCAACATTAAGATACCAAATCGGTGTAATGTGCGCACTTTCATACATCTTCATACTGAGGGCCTAGTGTGAGTTTACATCAAACGCGCTCACTAGTGAGCACGTCAAAAAATGACATTAAATGTATGACGGATTGTACAGCGTCCATAGCGGGAAACGTTCAAAAACTAAAATGTTCATACATTTTTAACTCACACTCAGCCCACAGATCAACAGCCCGACCCAACTATCGGCCAACTAAAAGTCGGTGGTCTGCGCCTAGACTTAATCTTTTCATAACCACCCCCATGCCAAACATTTGTTATCCAACATCTCCAAAAAGTGGCCAACATTTCGTACGGCCAACATTTGCCGCATCCACCTTCCAACTCACATTGGCTACAAGTCAATACATTCCGCTCGACACACACTCGCTAGCTTTTGTCTGCCCACTCGGCCGGACAAAGGCGTGATGTCATAGAGTGCCGCTGCGTAGCCTAGGACTGCTGGAAGGAGCGCAGTATGACAAAGGTATAACTTCTTATTCACCTGTTAACTGGATTGCTGCTGGATTGCTGCTGGATTGAAAGAAAGAAAGAAACATTTATTGCCATGGACATTGGACATCACAAAAGACAAAAGAGGTAAAATAAAAAAAAAAGCAAATAAGACAGAGGTGACATAAAACATACAATGAAAGAGCAAGTAAACTAAGCAGTGCCACCCTGTCGCACAGCGATGCCCATCGCAATGGGACCCCACTCAGCATATGCCGTGGCCCCCGGATTGCTGCTGGAGTGCTGTAGCACTGGAAGATAAGGCTTTAATAGTTTAAAGGTGAATGAGAAGAAGCATCCAGAAACCAAGAGAATAGGGATGAAGATTAAGGGCTATATTTCACCGGGACACCATGGCGGCGCAACCAGTCGCCGCTACCAACAAAATGTATACAGCTGTATAGAGAGTTACTCACCTGGTGTCCGTTTGGTTGCGCAAAGCTGTATACATTTTGTTGGTAGCGGCGACTGGTTGCGCCGCCATGGTGTCCCGGTGAAATATAGCCCTAAGGGACGTCAAAACACGACTTGATTTTCTAAGGCAAGGGAACCTATAGAATTTCTTAAAAGAAACTAGAACTCAAGTTTGCATAATTTGATAGCAGTTTTAAGAAACTGCACTCACGTCGACAACATTTTTGTCTGATCTGAAATAGGGTAGCGAATTATGTTTTCATAAAATAAGACCTGAATTCAACAATAGAGAGGTGTTTAGCTTAATGTGCTGTCGTTTGTGCACATAACCTGTAGTTGGTACTTAAATAACCATCCAACGAGCATTATTGGCTTATCACTTCCAGTGAGCGTACACCTGTGTTGCCACACGCGAGTCAAGTGCGTTCGCGTCGTAAAATCAATGTTTAGAGTGGACCGGACCATTTGGCGGACCACAATGTAGCAGCGACTTTATACCTTGGTCTATTCTGTTCCATGTAAGAGCCTGGATACACTTGACATGTGCTAGACTTCGCAAAGTAGATACTATATTTCGAAATCCTCCTATGTTCTTCTGTTACGGGTTCCAAGACAGCTAACTATCCCCCGGGACTACTCAACCTTAACTGGTTGGGTTTCATTGGGGGTCAGTTGTAGATCCTGGCTATACGGGAGTTGCAGTGATGGATAAGTTTTAACTGCCTCTGTGGTCTAGTGGTAAGACCACCTGCTTCAGACGCAGAGGTCCCGGTTTCGATTCCCAGTGGGGGCAGATTTTTCTGTTCGGTTTGGTTGGTGGTGGGGCTTGTTTTAAGTCCGCCTGGCTAGCTACCACCATCTTACCTAAGTATGTCGCCATAACAACAATGTTAACAGCATTATTGTGTTCCGGCAGTTAAGAGGTCAGATAGCCAGTTCCTCCGTGGTTGAGGATTCCGGGTTAAGCTCGCTTCCACCTTCGGCCTGATCGTCACTTACCATCAGGTGAGATACAGGCCAAGAGCTTCCTCATTGTGGATAAAAAAAAAGTGTGGTAGGATAGGTCGGGTTTTTATGTGGTAGACTTATACTGGTGTATGTTACTGTTTGCTAATTGACCTGCTGACTAGATCGTTTAAAGAAAAGACGTCCAATTGAAAAACTAGAAGACCTTTGACCAAGTGAAGGACCACCTGCGCTGCCCGCATCCAGGTTCTTCCCTGAGGCTATGTTGCATCACCTTAACTTCAACCGTAACTATAACTTTAACCGGTAACTTTGGAGTTTGACGGACTTTTGACATTTATTATGTCAATTTAAGATGGCGCAACTCAGTTGTAACCTTCTAACTCCAATAAGCTGAAGAATCTTTGCACATAAGTTTCTAAACTTGTGCGAAACCATTTTATAAGATTACCTCTTCTCTCATTTCAATTATGCTTTTCTGTACTAAGAGTTACCTATAGATTGCTTAGGTATATACAGGGTATTGGGAAATCTGACTAAGTGAAAGGAGGAATATTGAAGATCAAGAGCTTTTGAGCATGCGCAGACAATGTGTTTGTCCTTCTGTTAAACCACAGAGCAATTATGGTTAGAAAAGGTAGCATAGACAAAAAAAATTTAAAAGACGTGGGTTTTAACCCTGTTTTTGTCAATAAAAATGCAGAATCAACGCAGTCAAGGAATGATCGACGTCATAGCGGTCAATGCAACCAAGTTATGGTTCTGACGTCAGAGGAAGATTATGAAAAACAAAGTAGCATCGACGCAATTGCTACAACAATATACACACAACATAATCGAACTAGCTGCGAAATGCTGCTGCAAGAAAGGATTTTTTCCTGGCGGCTTGGTGACTGGAATTGAACCGCCACCGGTGCAGACTGAGAAGATGGTGAATTGTCTGCACGTGAAAAAAGAGGTTGTCCGGCTTGCAGAAATTTATATAAGTTACCGTTCCTTGTGTGAAATTAGAAAATGTAAATAAAACAGCTCCCTCTCAATTGACACAATTTATTTTTATCTCGTATGCTCGTATACAGTTAACAATTACAATACTACAATAACTACTGTAATAGTGCCAATCTCAAGGGATTCAGGGTCGTTAATTAGGTTCGGTTTGGTGAATATTATTGCCACTACAAATTTCTTAAAACTCAGCCTAAATATTAAAAGACTCTACTAGTTAAGATAACTGCGCGATGTCAGGTCGGAAAGACTCCTACTTGAAGGATGGAAAAGAGGGTACCTTGGAAGCCATGCGGTTATAAGCCGTTACCCTGAACGTTCCTCTCTTCTTCCGGGGTCCAACGGGTCTCGCACACTTTTAGGTTACAAGCAGCGTCCTCCACGGCCTCAAGCGCGCAGTGCCAGATGAAGCTCTTGCATCTCTTTGACAGGTAAGCGTTCAAACTCTTGCAGAGACAGAGGTTTGATGACAAGGAGGAAATGCGAAGAGATCAGCAGTTCAGAAAGGAGTAATAATTATAGAAATCAATATGAAATATTGAAATATCTAAAATATGAAATGTAAAATCGTAAAATATGAAATATAAAATTTGAAATCCCGCATCTGAAACGAAAAATACACTGTCAGCATCACATGTGGAACGTGGCATTAGGTTATGAAAAACCCCGCAATGGGAAAGAAATACTTACGAAGGCTGTTCACTAATTTGAGCTTCGCTCGCAGCCCTCAGCAACCCAATACCCTCATCCGAATAGAATTTAGGGAATTTCTGAAAGAAACCATCACATAAAATACCACGTACTGGAATACGAAAAATATCAATCACGAAAAATAAATAAATTCTCCGACGGGAACTTACCTCATGTGTGATTATTTTAAATTATATTATGAAATTATCGTGGATGCATTCTGCAACACACGATTTAAAACACAGGGGATTACATCCCCGAAAATAATAAAATTGCGGTTGCGCAAGATCGACCAAAATTCCAAAGTGATTTGACAGCTCAACTGACAGCCTGCGAGTCATTGACATCGCAAGACGTTTCGTTTCGCCGCTTAGGTAAAAAGCAAATACTAATAAAAACCATGATGAAAACAATCTCCTGAACACTGAAAATATTCTATTAAAAAATAGAATAATCAAAACAAAAACATTAGGAAATGTTTCAATAAAATATATTTGAATTGACTGAGCAAAAAGCGCCATCTATTGCAAATTAATTCTAAATCACGCCAATAGATGTCGCTAGTAGTATCCTAAATCCAAATATCGAGTAAGAAAATCAATTTGTGAAAACAGCCAAAACTGCAACGCTACAATACCCTCCCCCCTAGACATTCGCACGGAGAAAGAATCTAAGCTGCCCTCAGCGAACTACAAACTGAAAAAGAAAAAAAAAATGTGTCTAAACGCAGAAAGACCTCAAAAGAAAAAACGTTCCAGCAGAAACTTCAACTGAAAAAAAAAATCGGAAAAACAAACAACGAGTTGTAGGGTATGCTGACATAACAGGAACAAAAACAAACTGACTTTTCACTAAGCACAACAAACCAGATGAAAACCAACTACCAGGACTGATGTTCTTCAAACCTAAAACAATCTCTGCTGTCCGAGCATAAATAAAACCCAACACTAACATACAATCATCTTTCAAACCTCTCTTTCATACCTGTAAGCATCAGTTTCAAATTACACTGCTTGCCACCTGCATTCAAAATTCCCCATAGAGTCCCAACTGTGAACCAGTGGTACTCGAATCCCCAGTGACGTTGTAAGGCTATTTCGGCCATTACGAACATATTTTCTGGAATAGCCATCCAGTGGGCCCTAGGGAAAGTGTATATTTCAACACATGTCATCCCTAGAAAAAATGTCTGGGTTAAAAACCACAGAACAAAAACGTCGCTGGCCACAATATAAATTGGACGTCATCGCAACAAAACACAAAACACAGGGAATAGTGCATAGAAGCACATGATGTCATCCCTGGAAAAGACAAAACAAACGAGGCATGTATATAGGAGATACATAGCACTCAAACAAAACAAAACAAAAACACAGAGATAAAATCTCTGGAAAAAAAAATCTGAACTTTAAGTTACAGATAAAGCACCGAGGCAAAACTGTAGCAGATACCCGACAACTCGAATGTGTCCAAAAAATTTTGCTATAAAAGAATCTATTAAATTCCCAACAGAAAAACAATACACAATACGATTGTGTCAAAAAAAAAATTCTAAAAACTAAACTCAAGTTAGTTACCAAAGTAAAGTACCTACCTACCCAGAAAAGAAAAATCCTAAGTCCTACCACTGAGAACCTTGGCATACCCACAGTATAACCATAATTAAAAAAAAAAACTTCCTCGAAGAAGGTAGCTTAATAAAAATATTTTTGAAAAAAAAACTATGTGGCAAAAATATTTTCCAAAAGTTAAATGAAAATTAATCATTAATTTATACAAATTTAAGAGAATGGCACTTTACTAAAATTAATAACTTTTAATTGTTATCGAAACCAAAAAATAATCAATTAAGTTATTCCCGTATAAAAATTAACAAGTTAATAAGTGTACCCACAAACAACTCACTAACCAGTAATAACATTATGTACCAAACCTTATAATACACTGCAGGATAATGCCTAAATAACTAATAGGAATATCTGCCTTAAGTTATAAAAATTTTGCCAAATTAAATTAATTAATTTCAAAAAAGGTTATAATATTATGCTAACATTATGTAATTAATACAAAATAATGTGTACTAGGTAACAAGAAATAAAAGTTATATGTCCATAGTTGGCACAAAAGCAATTTGTTACCTAAGTACATAAACAATAATTAAAGATTTTAGTCAGCATTATGTAACAAAATATCTGGGTAGGTACTTTAAAATACATTATGTACTTACTTATTATGAGTACAAATGAATAAACACTAAAATTAAAATTAAAACTGTGTTTGTCTTGTATGAAAAAACAAAATAATTAAAGTAAGTAACTAAAAGTTATAAGCTATAAAGCCCAAAAGCAGTGTAGGTATAAAATAAATATAACCTAACAAAAAAAATGTTACTTACTTGTCCCAACATAATGTAAAAAATAAGAGTTGCAACACAAAAAATATGTAACCTAACATCATGTAAACTAACCTCATATAGAGTAGTACGCTCTGTTATAATGGTTAACATAATAAGTTTAAAGTTGACAACCTAAATAAAAAAATTATGTGGGCATCACAAATAAAATAAATTAAAAAAAAAACAAGACAAACAACAGCACACACATGAGAGATTCCCTAATAAAAAACATTTTAACAACAAAATAGAAGTGTATGAGCGGATAGTCAGCACACAAAGTTGCTTCTATTATTGGCTTTCCACCCATAAACTTCATAAAAAAAATGTGGCAACAATAAACAACAAAAGATGGGCGCCACTGCAAGAAAGGATTTTTTCCTGGCGGCTTGGTGACTGGAATTGAACCGCCACCGGTGCAGACTGAGAAGATGGTGAATTGTCTGCACGTGAAAAAAGAGGTTGTCCGGCTTGCAGAAATTTATATAAGTTACCGTTCCTTGTGTGAAATTAGAAAATGTAAATAAAACAGCTCCCTCTCAATTGACACAATTTATTTTTATCTCGTATGCTCGTATACAGTTAACAATTACAATACTACAATAACTACTGTAATAGTGCCAATCTCAAGGGATTCAGGGTCGTTAATTAGGTTCGGTTTGGTGAATATTATTGCCACTACAAATTTCTTAAAACTCAGCCTAAATATTAAAAGACTCTACTAGTTAAGATAACTGCGCGATGTCAGGTCGGAAAGACTCCTACTTGAAGGATGGAAAAGAGGGTACCTTGGAAGCCATGCGGTTATAAGCCGTTACCCTGAACGTTCCTCTCTTCTTCCGGGGTCCAACGGGTCTCGCACACTTTTAGGTTACAAGCAGCGTCCTCCACGGCCTCAAGCGCGCAGTGCCAGATGAAGCTCTTGCATCTCTTTGACAGGTAAGCGTTCAAACTCTTGCAGAGACAGAGGTTTGATGACAAGGAGGAAATGCGAAGAGATCAGCAGTTCAGAAAGGAGTAATAATTATAGAAATCAATATGAAATATTGAAATATCTAAAATATGAAATGTAAAATCGTAAAATATGAAATATAAAATTTGAAATCCCGCATCTGAAACGAAAAATACACTGTCAGCATCACATGTGGAACGTGGCATTAGGTTATGAAAAACCCCGCAATGGGAAAGAAATACTTACGAAGGCTGTTCACTAATTTGAGCTTCGCTCGCAGCCCTCAGCAACCCAATACCCTCATCCGAATAGAATTTAGGGAATTTCTGAAAGAAACCATCACATAAAATACCACGTACTGGAATACGAAAAATATCAATCACGAAAAATAAATAAATTCTCCGACGGGAACTTACCTCATGTGTGATTATTTTAAATTATATTATGAAATTATCGTGGATGCATTCTGCAACACACGATTTAAAACACAGGGGATTACATCCCCGAAAATAATAAAATTGCGGTTGCGCAAGATCGACCAAAATTCCAAAGTGATTTGACAGCTCAACTGACAGCCTGCGAGTCATTGACATCGCAAGACGTTTCGTTTCGCCGCTTAGGTAAAAAGCAAATACTAATAAAAACCATGATGAAAACAATCTCCTGAACACTGAAAATATTCTATTAAAAAATAGAATAATCAAAACAAAAACATTAGGAAATGTTTCAATAAAATATATTTGAATTGACTGAGCAAAAAGCGCCATCTATTGCAAATTAATTCTAAATCACGCCAATAGATGTCGCTAGTAGTATCCTAAATCCAAATATCGAGTAAGAAAATCAATTTGTGAAAACAGCCAAAACTGCAACGCTACACTGCCTCGCTGAAATGCAACACTCCCTCCCCGCGTTTGCACCATGCGAACCAGAGCGTCTTTGTGACGTCACGACTATCAGGTGCGCAGTTAACCGAGTTGTAGTAGCACCTTAGACTTCATCTACACGTAACATCAGATGTGATTGTGGTCAAATACCTGCCTATTGCTGTATAAAAAGTGACAAGTGTGTATGGTCTCTAAGAACTGCATGGACAAGAAAATATGGCCGCAACGCAAACAATGGTTGGACAAACAGAAAATTGAATGGCTTTGGTTGCATTTGGGAGGCGCGAATATTAAAATTGAGTTGTATTTGTCGTAAAACGCACTTAGGATGGTAATCTCCGTGCTGAAATTACTTGCTGTTATTGTGTATGTTGTTTTATGAAGTTTTGTTAAGTTTTTGTCGTAATTCAAGTGGTATATTTAAAAATCTAAACATATAGGTACGTAATTATTTCATTGACGAGAGAGTTTGAATATTAAATGAAATATTTAAAGGTATCTCGTAGCTTTATTATTTGTAGTAGGTATTCTTTTTCTTCTTCTTTTCAATCTAAAGAAGTCTATGGCTGGACTAAGATTTTTACCATGGCCGGTCCTGCGCTGCCCGCATCCAGATTCTTTCTGCAACCACACCAAGGATTTTTTTCAATAATCACCATAATGGTGGTGAGATAAAGGTCAAACGCAGACTCAGCGAAAACTGATTTATCATAAAGTTGCAAAAAATTTTACACCATCCAAATAAGCCAGACAAATTGACTTCAAAATCAATTTTCCAATAAAAACACACGTGCAGCCGATCTATGTATAGAAATAGAAACACAATGTTATAATTAAGATGGCTGCGATAGACAATTACTCAAAACATAAAACATTCTCCGCTAATTGTGGCTTGAGCTGTTTACAGTCCGTTCAAAATCGCAAACCATGCCAATAAAGTTGGATGAAGTAGTATGTTTTAGGTATACAGCGTGTATGAATTTGAAATACTATGTTATGAAAACGCTAGACTCAAGAGAGAATGACCCTGGTACAGTCACCGTTAAATAGTTTTTGACATTCAAAGTGGTCAGTACAGTCACCGTTAAATAGTTTTTGACATTCAAAGTGGTCACATCCTTATTTATCCCAATAATATTATATTATCTGTGCCAATAGTAACAAATACATGTTACGAACTTTTTGGCTACTTTTGGTGTCACGAACTATGTATTTGAAACAAAATATCGTGATCTAAGAATAATGTGCTATAATTTGTTGTCCTGTCGGCTCATAAAAAACATTTTAATAGTCTGATATCAATTTCAGGCTTTTGCCCCCAGCTTTAGTTGTAGTTTGGTCTGTCAATAAAGACTAACGCGCGCGTGTCCCCCTTAAAAACCGGGATAAAAACTATTCTATATTTATCCCTGGGTCATCAATCTCTATAGACCCTTCACATAATGAAAAATTGCCCATAAAAAATTAATCCGTGAATGTATCTTCTTCTTCAACTTTGCCAAACATAATAGCACCCTGTACACAGTCCAATTCCACAAATCCACAGACAAAACTCGGTAATTTCCTATCAAAGTGCGCATCCCACTAATAATAGTTTATAGCGTAACTGTACGATTTACCACTAACATACGCGGTAACCCTTACCACCTTAGTAATAGAGTCAAAAATCGAAGAGAATTTGTGTGTGCGCACGCGCCTCCGACACGAGCGCCTCCAACAACTGGCAATTATAATCGCGAGCGATTCAGAGGTAATTATTTTCTTGACGATTTGTGCGTTCACGTTGTATTGAGCGAGAATGAAAGTTTAGTTAATAATTTAGACCTTACAGTTTTTTAAATATGAATATCCAAAGTATCATTATCGTCATCTCAGCCATAGGACGTCCACTGCTGATAATGGCCTCCCCTAATGATTTACATGTTGCCCGGTTGGTAGCGGCCTGCGTCCACCGCCTTCCTGCTACCTTTATGATGTCGTCGGTCCACCTTTTGGGTGGTAAATTCTAAATTAAATCATTTTTAAATCATGTTTTATCATGCTCGGTGGACTGACGATAAGTATGCTGCTGATGAAGGTTTAAGGGAAGCGCTTTGATGCGGGCAGCGCAAGATCGGTCGTTTGGAAATTCTTGAGGGTGGTCTATGTCCAGTAGTGGACCTCCTTTCTTCTTCTTATTCGTTACGCTCTTGGCAGAGCGGTCGTGGTCACGTTGAGGCGTTGTTCACATCGGTTGTAGAGGCGGATACAACTTTCCGCACGATCTCCCGCCTCTTTTAGTTGAAATTAAACCATGTTAAGTACAGTTAGGTTCTTGATTCCATTGCTATTGTTTGCTATTACTGATCTACGTCCCTACAAAAATATTAAGATTCGCTTCGTGTAAAAAACGAAAAAGATGATAAGGTTAAAGTTATCCAGATCTTTCATATAATATTTAAAATTAATGTTAAGACTTAAACTGATACTTACTGCGTTACTAATGTCAGTTTCAAAGGTTCTATGCTAACCTACTGGGTTTAAATAAATAAATAGTGCTGTTTGTGTAGGTACCATTATTGCTTTTGGTCCAACCTCAGTTAGTGATGTGTAATCCATCTCAAACCAGTCAGTGGTCATTCAAGTGTCGTGCGAACACCGCCGTTATTTATTTTTCTATGGCAACGAGCAGTTGAAAGTGAAATGTATAGTTTATTTTCTATTACCTGTTACAGCGACTTCCTACGCATAGAAATATTTCTAGCAAGTTATCTTAAAACAACAATATTTGTATGTTAAAGACTACGTCTTCTAAAGTAGTCTAAAATTCCAACAACTTTGATCATTACGTCTATCAAATTAGGCTCCGTTTATCTGTTAAAGAAATATGAGAAGAACATGACCCTCCTTTTGGCGCAGTTGGGTAAAAAGATATCATGCTTTTTCTTTCAAAAGTTTCATTGAAGATAGTGGAAACAGACGCTGCATGAGGCTAAAAGGTAGAACTGACAATTCCGACTTCTTAAAAATAGCTTAATGCTGGCAATAAAAAACTATGGTCTAGGTTTAGAATTATGTAGTTTCATATACGAATGTTTTACTAGACAAAAGACTTCTATAAGTGTTCTCCGTAAATCAAGCTCCAAAAGAACAAAACGAGGTAAAATCCCGATTCAATTAACACTAGTTCGTCACAGATTTCCTAAGAAAAGTAGCAAAATTCCCAACCACAAAATTAGAGAGGCGTAGCGACTAACATCGATATCGATAAACAATCGTAACAATCGACCGATGCGTGCGCGTCGCGCGTCGTTCGATTCGGATTAGCGAGTGAGTTTACCGGCTATTAACGGGTGATTTACGATGTGAGTCGGAGCGAACGGGCCGTGGACCGGCGCTGCGCTGCGTGAGACCGAGCGATGGGGTGTGTCGATGGAATATTAAATTATCGATAGGGTCAACTTTCATATAATATTAAGGTATCATTTCCAATATTTCACAATTCATTTGATATTGAAAATTGGTAAGTTGATATTTGAAGATTATGATCAAGTAATTACAAATGTGCAGTTAACAATTAGGTAAGCGTAGGTACCTACCTTAAAATAAATATTGTAATGCGATGTAAAATATAACGGTTGCTAATTAATTCGTCGCATTAATTTTAAAATGGTTAATGTAGAATGATATTATTATAAGACTCGTGATTATATTATGAAAAGATGTAAATTTTAAAACCTAAGCTTTATGATAAAAGACAAGCTGTAAACAAGTATGATTTCTACACATAATAGTGAAATAAATAAATATGTAATCAAGAAGCTTCTTCTTCTTGTCGTGTCGACAACAAACCTACACAGTGTCACCCCAAAATTCCGCTACAAGAGTGGCTACAAGAGTCACTTAAGCAATTCAAGTTGTTTAGGCACGGCATCATGTGACTTATGCAATTCATGCCACAACAAAATCATCGACAAAACACCTGTCGATACACGGCCCCACCACTAAAGCCAGCAGGTCGACCAGTGGTACAGGTGCGGCGGGTTCTCACCGCGCTTTGTGGCCACAGACCTCGTAGCTCGTAGACAGCGCTGCTACGAGATAGCTATAGCTTTTAAAACGCTAAAAATGCACTGACACAACTGATTGTTTTAATAATAGGGGAAATAATACGAAATACGAAGGTGGTACAATTTAGCAGACGGTCCAAACCAGACTTTCTCTCAGTCGTTTGCTAACTTATTTTTATACACGTTAGAAAGTGACGTAATGTTATAATAATGAGATGCATTCAAATGCAGTCTATGATGGTACTTAGATGCTCAGTAAATGACTATTTACTCTCGCCTTGAAGAGGTATTATAAGTATACAGAGTGACTTGTAACGAGTGTATAAATCCTCGTAAAAGACTATACAGACTTTATAGGTCGGTACGATCATTTGCAATCAATGTAGTTATGTTTATGCCTAGGCAAAAGTCAACATCATGCCCTTATAAAACAAACTAATATCTAGGATAAGTTTCACGCAAAGCAGTCCATTATTCATCACCATTAAAAAAACAAAAGGCTTGAAGTTGTCACTTAAAAAAAAATCAAAGCGAGAGTGAATGAACATTTACAGGGCAAATATAGATATGCACCATCCTAAACAGCATCAGATACGATTGCGGTCAAATATTTGCCTTGCTCTGCATAAAAAAATCAATGTTTTACCATACATGGCAACAATGGCTCTCTATAAGCACATCAGTCTGTGGCTAGCTGACACACACACAACGATTTGTCCGCAGATAAGATCTTGGGATAGCCACTTTGTCGCTCCGCGCGGATATTACAACGGGGAAATTAGAATGCGCCCATAATTTATGCGCGCGCGCAGGACAGTTTCCATTTCTATGAGGTAATAACGCCCTTCGTGATCGTGACAATATGAATCAGTAGTTTATGGCGCCCATTTTGTTTTATTGGGCAGTTAAAAATGGACGGGATTAATCATATGGAAAGTCATTTTGAGACATTATTAATATTCTAGATAGATGTAGCTTAGCGTCTAAGAACAAAAAAATGCGTCAAAAACATCATCATCATCATCAGGTCATGACTGCAGGAGCACGATCCTCTCAAATTTACCAGCAGCAAATAGAGTATTTTGGCCTACATATTTTTCTACACTGGCAATATTTTTTTACATCGCATACAAATTGAGGACTTGTAGTGTGCCAAATCCAAAGGTTCTGGAATGGAGGCCGCGTACCGGAGAACGCAGCGTGGGACGTCCACCTACAAGGTGGACCGACGACATCGTAAAGTTAGCAGGGAAGCGCTAAACGCAGGCCGCTACCAATCGATCAACGTGGAAAGCATTGGGGGAGGCCTATGTTCAGCAGTGGACGTTCTATGGCTGAAATGACGATGATGATGATGAGTGTGCCAAAAAAAAAATAATTAAATCTGCTCATATTACTTTTACTTATGTTTGATTTGACATACATATTAGTTAAGTAGACAGTTTATTTACAGGATGCTGGTCATTTGTCTTTGTACCTATGCCATTTTATGACATGTGAACTTTTCAGCCAGCCTATTCACAGCACTTTCGATTACAACAGATCGATTACTATTATGAGCACATAAATCAATTCCTCGCCAGATATTTCCATTAGTGACCATATGACGTTTACAAATTAATAATTACTGTTTCTAAAAAAACTAATGATAAATAAAACTAGAACCATCTATTCAGAAACCCGCGATGTAGTAGCTATTAATCGACATTTTGAGTTATGCGTCTCTATCGCACCCCTAACGACCGAACTGTCAAACATAAATAGAAAGTACTATTAGCTCGAATGATTCAATTAAAATGAGTTATTGACCATCGATGTATCGATCCACTTGTTTCAAAAGAAATAGAACAACACTTATAGTGCATTTATTTAACTTCTATTTAACAGAAATAAGGGTCATTCTTGAACGGTGCAAGCTATAGAAATCTTTGTATTAAAAAGTCCGTCGGTTTTTTTGTGTATACGATTTCATTGTCTTTTATTACGTTTAATTGCGAGTATTCTTTTAGGAACAAAACAATTAGTTTGAAACGAATGTTTGTACCCTCAATAAATGAAACTACACTCGCGAGCAAAAGTATGGAATCACTTACATGAAGTTGTTTCCACGCGATCTTGTGTACTAACGAATTTGTTAGTAACAAAAAAAGTGACACCATTTTAAAGACTAAACTTTTTACTTTAAATTGATACCAAATTCATTTAAATCACACCAGTATTTAAAAAGATATCCATGCTGATGTAAAGAAGTAAGGAAAATGACATGAATCAACTGTTTGATACGTCGCGAGTTGCGGCCTATTTACCCCTATGAAAGCACGTGTATTCGAATTATTGCTTTCACACGTTGATCAATACACATCTCGGCTTCTTTTGACACTTTACATGGGGCTCTACATCTTCAGAAGCAGCACAAATCGTTGCACTATTGCAAGAAGGGCTCAGCCAGCGGGCTGTCGCACGTCAGCTCCACATAAGCCAGTCTTGGGTTTCTAAAGTTTTAAGACGCTTTCAGGAGACTGGTGGCTTTATTCCGAGACCAAGTTCTGAACAGCGCCGGTGCACATCGCAGAAGGATGACCGTTTTTTCATGTCAAACTCTCTATGAAATCGTTATTTGACTGATATCGACGTCCAGCAAGAGCTCAGAAATGTTCGTAGGATAGTTGTTAGCGAGTGGACAGTTCGTCTAAGATATGAGCAATAGAATTCGAGCCCGTGGCAGACCTTTTTGGAGTCAAATTCTATTGCTCATATCTTAGACGAACTGTCCACTCGCTAACAACTATCCTACGAACATTTCTGAGCTCTTGCTGGACGTTGATACCAGCCAAATGACGATTTCATAGAGAGGTTGACATGAAAAAACGGTCATCCCTCTGCGATGTGCACCGGCGCTGTTCAGAACTTGGTCTCGGGACAAAGCCACCATTCTCCCGAAAGCGTCTTAAAACTTTCGAAACCCAGGACTGGCTTATGTGGAGCTGACGTGCGACAGCCCGCTGGCTGAGCCCTTCTTGCAATAGTGCAACGATTTGTGCTGCTTCTGAAGGTGTAGATTCCCAGGTAAAGTGTCAAAAGAAGCGGAGATGTGTATGGATCAACGTGTGAAAGCAAAAATCCGAAAACACGTGCTTTTATAGGGGGTAAATAGGCCGCACCTCGCGACGTATCAAACAGTTGATACATGTCTTTTTCCTTACTTCTTCACATCAGCCGGGATATCTTTTTAAATACTGGTGTGATTTAAATGAATTTGGTATCAATTTAAAGTTAAAAGTTTAGTCTTTAAAATGGTGTCACTTTTTTTGTTACTAACAAATTCGTTAGTACACAAGATGGCGTGGAAACAACTTCATGTAAGTGATTCCATAGTTTTGCTCGCGAGTGTATTTTGATTTGAACAGTTATTTATTCTTCTACCAGTCAATAATGAAATAGTAAATATTTTTGTATAATTAAATGTTGATCAAAGGCTTTGTTCTGCGAGTTACTTCATCAATAATTTCGTAGTCATGTAATAATGTATGATTGTAAGTAATAAGTATCCTATTATTACAGACTGTAATTGAATAATTTGTATGGTGCATGCCATTAATTTTGCTGTAGTTGTGTTAGTAGGTACAATCGCCAAATTATCTTAAAAGTTTTTGTTACAAAAAGGCACTAGTTTTTTCTCTTTATTTAAGAAGCTTTGTCAAGATGACAATGTCGGTCCATTAAATACAAACTTTAGCTACAATATCATTTAGGTACAATGTATTTGTGTCTTATTGTCTAAAATGTAATATCTAAAAAGCTGTAAGAAAACACAGTATAAGGCACTAGTTACAATTGCATAAAGATTCCGTTGTTTGCTTGACGAACCACGCATCGTCTGCACTTTATAAATCTAGATATTTATTCCTTCAATAATATAGCTGAATGACGTCATTTTCTAGACAAAGCCTTCGACAAGGATTTTTAAAACACATCGACGAATTTTAGATTTATAGAGACATCTAAATTTAAATAAAACAAAACACGACAACACAATGACGTTGATAATGCAAATACGCTATCAAATATCTTTGGAACAATGACTCATCATCTTTACGAGGAGATTTCCACTTAAATATGACTAAATTTCACATACGAATACATTAACTTACTATAAAAATTTCATCTGCATTCCATTTCTAACAGTGATACCTCGGTTATAGCCTATTTTTTGTATTCAAATAACTAGAATACACATTTCGAATGTATGAATATGTAAAACAAGTGTTTTTGGATGGAATAACAGTATATCTTGAGATCGATCTTCAGCTACTTATCTCTATTAGCTGTCGTTTTGAACAAAGCGACTAGATGATGACCACTTGTTGAACAACTAGTTATATGTAAGTATATTCAATGAAAGTTATATCTTGTACAAGGAAAGTGTGAGCGGTCTGAAAATACTGCCTTGGGGAACCCCAAGGTTTTCCTTTCTTATCGCCTTCCAAAGCACGGATGTCATCAGAAATGTTCATAAGTCTAGTAAGTCAAATTCAATAATGGCCTAAAAAGTCAAACCAAGTCACACACAAACATGATTTAATTAATTTAATCACACCAGTAATTAATATTGACGTTTTGTGAGCACTCAAAATGCAAATTCCGTAGATAGAGAAATAGCTACAGAAGTTGTTGTTTATATAGTTAAATTATAGTTGTTGCAACTCACGAAGGCGAGTGAGCTTTACTTGTGTGTGTACGTGTACAATACATGCACATAAGGATAGTGTAATGTCTATCAAAACTTTTGAAAAACGAACAGTAGCGAGCCACCACACATGTAAAGCTCATTCGCCTTCGTGAATTGCAACAACTATATCATTTTGTTTGTCTACTCTTTGTTAAAAGGTCCCTTAATGTCATAGCTACTCGACCATTTCGTTTCAATTAACCAAATAAACCACACAACTATATTTCTACGTACATCACTTGTATCATAAAGTACACAGCACAATATTCCCATAGCCCTTTGCGCAACAAATAGGTTACAATAACGCAACATTGCAGAAGCTACGCGCGAGCCAATAAATCGAAGAAACTTGATAGCTGGGCATTCGCTACTGTTCTAGCAGTTAATATTTACTGCTTTGAAATGTTACTAATTTAACCAGGCGATGTTAGGTTTTAAACTAGAATTAATACGGGCTATTGTTGCATGAAAATGTTGATCTTAATCTGCGGTTTTTTATAGAAATGCAATAAACTCAATAGATTTGGAAACCTTAGGTAGGTAGTCGACCGCGAAAAATAGTAATTACTACTAGAAACAAAGTAGAGTATTTTTGTTAGTCTTCAATATCAAGCTTCATTCTCAAATTACTCGTAAGTAACTGTGGTATCATTTCTTGAAATTGTCTTTATGTCAAAAGGTAATTTAAACCTAAAACCTACCTCAATTCTGCGACTTAAGATTCATTATTGACTCTAAGGCTGGGTTGCACCATCTTATTTTTACTTTAACAAACGTGCAAAGTCTATAAAACTTCATACAAATTAATAAAACCGTTATGGTTATAGTCACGGTTAAAATCAGATGGTGCAACTCAGCCTAAATAATTAGGCTGTAATTGTGTTAACTTTGACCGTAACTAACATGATATCGTTTTCTCTATGGAGTTTGACAGATCTGTGACGTTTGTTGCAGTCAAAGTACGATAGTGTAACCCAGCCTTAGAAAAAGTTCAACCGTTTAAACGTCAAAATCATCTTCTTGCAAACAATTTGAGTAAACATTACCACGTCTTGAGATCATCTCAAAGTCTAAGGTCCGATCGTAAATAAACAGAGTTCCGTGAGCAAACCTCGAGTATAGAGAGGGTCGTGTAAAAAATTATGTAGAAAGTAGTATGACAACGAGTGCACACGACCGGCTCTGCGTTGATTAGGTGGCTCCGGACGCGCTGTGTGCGCTCACCCTTATAGAGAGGCTGGAAGCGACTTAGGAACGGTGAGCGCACTTGCCTTTATACTTGCTGAAACACAACTTTTACCGTCTGAATACTGAAGTTTATTTTTCTACGTCTTCTGTCATCATCATCATTTCAGCCATAGGAAGTCCACTGCTGAACATAGGCCTCCCCCAATGCTATCCATGTTGATCGGTTGGAAGCGCCTGCGTCTCCTGTGCTTTTCCTATTTCATTAAGGGGCCTACCCTTAATGAAATAGCAAATGTTGTGATAGGGATAGAGACATGCAATTTTTGTTTTTACAAAGATAATACGATAGAGAATAATACAAAGTAATAAAAACCACCTTGGCATTTTTTGGAGAAATTTATCAAATAACCAAAAAAACACGAATTTAAAAGCAGATTTTTTTCAAAAAGTATCATTTTTTATTATTTGTTGGCATTTTTTGTGTATTTTATGTATTTTTTTAGTATTGCCTGTTATTTAGCATTATTATTGTTTTTATTTTATCAGGATATACCGCTTAGTTTAAAAGTTATTACGTTTTCTTTACAATAAGTAATTGGAAGAAAAAAAATTCTATAAAAAATTAAAAAAAAAATTCAAAAAATTTTTGACCTCTTTTTTGTCGATAAAAATAGGTCTAGTTTCATATATTTTCATATGTACACTTTAACGTGACTCACACTGTATATTATTTAACTTATTAAGAATAGAAAGGACATCATCCATTTTCGTCCAAAATCAAAAGTGCCGGCCAAAAAATAAAAGTGCTGTATTCTGATAGAATACGTCCGCCTTAGCATTTATTACTATGGCACCAAAGCTGTAGCACCACTGTGCATCGTGGTATTTGAGTTCTAAAAATATATGAAACGACTGACTTTGATCTCAAATACTACGACGCACAGTGGTGCTACAGCTTTGGTGTCATAGTAACAAATGCTAAGGCGGACGTATTCTGTCAGAATACAGCACTTTTTTTTTATTGGCCGACATTTTTGATTTTGAACAAAAAATGTATGAATCGTCGATGAATTTTAGATCTCAAATACTCGACGCACAGTGGTGCTACAGCTTTGGTGCCATAGTAACAAATGCTAAGGCGGACGTATTCTGTCAGAATACAGCACTTTTTTTTTTATTGGCCGACACTTTTGATTTTGAACAAAAAATGTATGAATAGTCGATGACTTTAAGATCTCAAATACTCGACGCACAGTGGAGCTACGGCTTTGATGCCATAGTAACAAATGCTAAGGCAGACGTATTCTGTCAGAATACAGCACTTTTTTTTGTTGGCCGGCACTTTTGATTTTGGACCAAAAATATATGAAACGTGGATGATGTCCTTTAATTGCAGGCTAGCTTGAACATTATAATTTTGATTGATAGCAGAAGACAAGTTTTCGCACACTGATTTGCTTCAAGAAAAATGTATCAAGCACAGATACCAATCCCAAGGGTCTACATAGACAATGCAGCATGTCTATTTCAGAAGCAACCGAAGTCTTCAGTAATATTCAATTAATATTTTTGAACCACATCCAGTAGCTCTACATCTGCGAACAAGTCTACACGTTGCTGTAGCTCCTTTTACTGTTACTCGCGAACAGAGCAGATATGTGTGAGGTAGATTAAGGATATAGCTACTAAGTACAGTCCGCAAACGACTGCTTTGACCCTTCTGTCTATTACCTACAAGCTAAAATAAAAGTTGCGCTTGCGGTTGACTGTACAAGTAGTAAGCTAGACCAGGGATGTTAAGGATATGAAGTTTCGGTTATGGATACGGTTACGGATATTAGATTAATATTATACCAGTTTCGGTTACGGTTACGGATATGACATTATTTCGGATTATCCGAAAGTTTCGGATAATTTCGGTTACGGATATTAGAATTTTAAAATGTAAAATACAAATAGCAAATGTTGCGTGACCCACATAGCCAGTTTATGTACTTTATCGACATCTATGTTAAAGTCAAAACAAGCGGGGATATTAGATGGTGCCAGGGAATGCCAGACAAGTAACAAATATTAAAAAATATTAAGATTTAGACTCTGCCTTTATCCGGAACTTTTGAATCGGTTTCGGTTACGGTAACGGATTTTTTTAATTCGGATATCCGATAGTTTCGGTTACGGGTACGGATATCCGTAACATCCCTGCCAGAGACGTATAAGTTATATCATTATGTCGCTAGTTTTATGATTATGCAAACTGTATAAATAGATATTGTTGAGGAAATGTTTTTGAGGCACCAATAATGTGGAATGGTCCGATTGTACGATGTACTGTTGGAAAGTTTAGTCATTTCAATTTAATATAGATAGTAAATATGCGAGAGAATAAAGGATTTCCTTATGTAGGAAACAAATAAGTAAACTTAGCAATTTTACTCAGTAGGTACCATCACAGTTTAGGACCTTTAGGACCATCTGATTTCAATTTAAGGAAAGCTATAGTACTTATAGGTTAGTAGATGAAATGGAAACAACAAATATGTTCACGCATACAAATGTTTGTACTCTGTAGAAATCGAACCCACAACCTCTCTCCCAATACTCCATAATGGAGTATAGTTCAATACGGAAAACCCTCAGCCAGGTGGCAATCAGCTGGGTTTAGATCGCACGTGGGTTTCAAATTCAAAATCCGTTTATTGTGAACCACAGGTACATAGGTTTCAAATTATAAATGGGTGTAGATCGGCTGCGTACCGTCTTGAAGGCATACAATAATAATTTTGATCTTTACCTACTTATTCGTTTTGTAACAGCTCTACTCTACTGCTCAAATGGTTTTCTGTCTTGTCTTATTAAAAACTAACAATATCTTGTTACAGGTAAAACTAGAGATAGTAAGTATCGAGTCCCTTACACCACCATGAGATGGCGCTAACAGCTCACTGTAAGTACGCCCAGTCAGTCAGTAATTGGCATACATTTTGCATTCTACTATAGATTTGAAACTCGATTCTTGCATGGCAAAAGCTATGGACATCACTTTTTGTCGACTAAATTGAGCTTAAAATTTTATTTACAGGTTTTTAGGATGGATGAAGCATAATAATATTATACTTTGTAGAGAAATTATGCTTTCGAATTACTGGTTTATGGTGTCGGTCAACTAGTTGATTGTTGGGCCAATAAAGAAAGTGAGTTAGTGATGAGTCAGCGTTTGCACATATACACATACGAGTAATACACAATAATTACTTATTTGGTAGAAGTTTGGTAGTATATAGAATCGTTATAAGTATTTTGATGTTCAAATAGTCAACGAACGTGAAATCGCTATAAATGGAATAAGTACCTACGAAACAAACGATACGAAACAAAAATACTTAACTAAAAGTTTTACGTCATAAATCCATAACATAAAAAGCAACAGGACGCCGAAAATCGATTGGCATAACACAATATATTTCCTAATGCATTATTAAAAGCATTTCGGTACAATAACTATTGACCTGAGGTCAAGAAACGACCTTACATTTCAACTGGTTGATGACCATTTAAAGAGCTGTATAATATTATGCTATGGCTGCCGTTTGGGGACAAAATGTATGCTAATTCAAATCGAATATTTCATTTTATTATTCAGATTTCGCATTTCTACTCAGCCTTGACCTTGCGGTAAAGCGAATTTATGATTTTACTACGGCTAAACAAATAAAATAAATATAGTAAGTTTTCTATACTAAAAACATCAACAAGCTTTGCTTACGTTTTAGTTTGCTTTTAGAGAAAAAAGTCTTCAATATCCATTATATAATTAAAGTCTTAGGCTGGGTTGTACCACCATCTTACTTTAACTTTGACAAACGTCAAAAATCTGTCAAACTCCATACAAAAAGCACCGGTTATCGTCATAGTTACCGTTAAAGTTAGGTGGTGCAACTCAGCCTTAGTTTCTGTTATTTCACTAAAAGTCTAAAAGACCGTAACTATTGTTAGATCAACATTGATATTTAGGATTCATCATCGTCATCATCTTCAGGTCATATAGCCTCCATTTCAGAAGCACTATATAATAAGAGAGGCTCGTACTAGAGAGGTAAGTACTACTTATAGTATAAGTACAAATGCAGAATTTAGCCTACATTCCCTACGCTGGCCAAAACGCAGGCTAAGTTCGTACGAAAATACTCTCTTTAAGTTAAAATAACTTAGTTCAAAACTAAGTGGGCCTACTGCAGTACCTTAGATTATAAAATTGTAGTGAAAATCATTTTATTTGTTATTTTTATCTTTTGGCTATTAATCATTAGGTGCTTTAGTGCTATAAACGTGTTTTACCGTTGAACACAGAATATAGCACGTTGTAAACTTGTAGGTTTTGAAGCTCGTTAGGAATACTATGGAGTTGTGGAGTCGTTAAATTATATTATGTTAATGCATTGTGTTGAAATAGTGATTGGACAATCTATAAAACTATATGATTTGATTGCTTGGAATGCATTTTGCGCAAGTCTCATACTTACTTAAAATTAACATTAAGCATATTAGTGCAACAGATGTGCTTAAAACTATAATATTGCTTAAACTAGAGATGCCTAGTTGTGTATCATAAAACACCATTTATAAGTCAACTGAAATGAGAGTTTTTAAAAACAATAACAGGCTTTATTGCTTGCTTATTCTTAGTTTGAACAGTGCCGCTGTTTAAAATAACCCTTACGTACCTCATTTTAATATCACTGTAAGGAAAACATAATATTTTGTGTAAAGCGTGAGACGTCCACTCACAAGGTGGACCGAAGACATCATAAAGGGAGGCGCTGGACGCAGGCCGCTACCAACCGGGCAGCATGGAAAGCATTGGGGGAGACCTATGTTCAGCAGTGGACGTCCTATGGCTGAGATTTTGATGATGACGATGAAGTGTAAAAAGGAGATGCGGAGGTATTTCATCTTACACAAAATACTATACGAGACGCGTATTTACAATTCAATAGTCTTTATTGTTGTTTCTACAGTAACCCTTCGGCCACATCACAATAACACGAATAATGGCGTTTTCGCGATGTGTGTATGCTTCGGTGCTTTTTTGTAAAGTCGCAAGGACCTCGTTCCGCTGTCAAACGCTGTCGCCTAAATGATATCACGTTGTGTGTGGCCCAGGGGTAAGTACTCGCTAAGCTCCCTTTATTCCCATCCCTAAACTGTTTTTAAACAAAAAGCTGACAGTTCAACGTACTCACACCCAATACCTATTAAAAGGTGATTATCGACTGTAACCACACCGCCATTGTCCTGGCTTACGAGAAAAAACACAAATTCCCAAACTAATGACAATATTATTATAAGTCGGGTATGCCAATAACGCTATGGCGGTAACTCTTCGTTTTATACAGCTTTTATAAAGGCAGCACATCAAGCTTTACATTGTTGCTGCAAAATAGCATCTATCATAATAGCGTAAGGTGCAGACTTTGTAGTTGGATGTGCCGGCGTCCAAACGAAACGCGATGATGGTTTAAAACGTACGTAAAAACGTACTAAGTACAGTCCTCTCAACTTAAGCTGAGAATTGCATTTGTGTGAGTGCACACCGATAGTTTAGAGTGGCAATCGGCTTGAAGCGCGGCGCGTCCCGCGCATGGTTTATTATAGCAAGCGGCCTGAAGCGCGGCGCGTCCGCCACGCACCGCTTCCTTGTCGCTCACATACTTCACTTCACCCCCGGTACTGGTAGCAGATACGTGTAATTTTATGTAATTGTGTTCCAAATATTAGTGAAATGGCTCCTACTGTAAGTGAATTTCCTGTACGAAATCCATTAAGCAGCCAAGTAAAAGAAATTTTATGCAAATTGAATACGTATTTTAAAGGTGTGAACGAAAAGTTTTTAGTCTGTTTTTATTTTGTAATTTTATAAAGTTTGTCTTTTTGTTGTATTTTGTAAGGCTGGCTGGACGCCCTCTCTATAAACGGTGCTCGCAGAATATCAGCGTCGAGGTACTTCGTGCCTTGGCATATGCTGAGCGAGGACCTGTTTTTATTTATTTATTTATTTAAAAGGATGTGTCAAGTGTCGTTACATCGGCCCAATTGGTAGCAAGTGTTTTATAGACTTCCTTTTAATAAAACATTAATTTTATTTGTATGTGTTTTACTAACGGTACTTTTGGCGATCACTCACACAAATGCAATTCTCAGCTTAAGTTGATAGGACTGTAATCGCTTATGAATGTAGCGTTAGCAAAAAAAACTTATTTTAGATATATATGCCAATAAAAACTTTGCAATAGACTTTCATGCAAATAAAAACTATTGTTGAGAAGTTCTATAGATCTTACTGGGATGTATCAAAACGCTTTTTAAAAGCCCATCTTCAGAAATTAAACTTTATGCCTTACTGACGCACCGGATAAGTGATTAAATCAATTTAAAAGATTCAGATGACAAAAAATGGCAGTTATGTGTCAAAATAAACATAAGTATTAACTCAACACCTATCGTATGGTTAAATAAATACTTGAAAGGCAAAAGGCGTGTAACTTTAAGTGTCTTAAGCGCTGTAAGTACGACTAATATCAAATTCATTTGCAAACAAATCACCTACTCACTGTATTCGAAGTATTTTACTGAGATAAGTTACTCAAAACATCTTTTGAATATTTGTATTAAGTATCCCAATCTATAACTAATTAACTCTGATTGGCTCTGGTAGTTTTGTTTATGTAGGTATAGGTTATTTAAAACAAGCCTGGCTAGCTACTACCATCTTACCTTAAGTCTGTAGCCATAGCAACATTGTTAACAGCATTGTTGTGTTCTGGCAGTTAGAGTTCAGCAATAGTTCTGTGATTGAAAATTCCGGGTGAATCTCGCAGGTGAGATGCAGGCCTAGAGCTACTTCGTTATGGATTATAAAAAGTATTTATTTAAGTAGGTATTTCACATCTCTTGTTTAGTAGGTACATACATACTGCAAGCTAAACTTACAACTTGACTAAGCTAGCTGCGTACCTTGCTGGAATGCGACTTTTCCTCCCTCTTACTCGCACACATTCCCGCGTTCGCCCTGTCCGTTCCAGAGTGTCGATGTGACGTCACCAGGTGCGCAGTTAACTCGACCGGGTTACTGACTTGGGGACTAGATTGGAAAAAAAAATAAGTATTTTTAAATTGATTTATCTGCTGACCCTACCCCGTAAAGCCGTCAGCGCAATCGTCAAATAAGAATACAATCTGACAATTAGATTATCAAGCCCAAATCGCCAGTCATCGCGCATTGTTGCGCCCGCGCATTGTACACTGCTGACCGTACAGTAGGAACTACACAGTCATCCGAATAAAAAACTCGCCTATTATTTTATTATCACAATGAATTGAAAACAAGTTTTTTGGTGTTTTGGCTTCTTGAGTTGGTATGGAGGTTTTAATTGGGAATTTACGTAATTTTAATATGTGGTCAGAGAAACTAACTTTTTTTTAGAACAGGATCTATAATTTGTCTGCCTCAGGACTGGAACTCACGACTTTTGACTTATCACACGACAATAATTCTAACCACTGAGCAATAGATGGGTAGTTCATAGTCGGTTACGGTCCCTCTCATTTGTTAGTCAAAGGCCTATCATACATCATTAAGTCAGTCATAATAACACTCGTATTAACTAAACGGATCAAATTAGAAAGTATAAATAGCTAATAATGGCAAATTGCCATTGCCAATTTTGAAACAATAAAATCTTTTAATCATGAGCTGCCTCCGGCGGTAATATTCGCTTTCTTACATAATACTAATAGGTGTAAAACTACAAGTTTGGTGCGGGAACCGAACGCGCGACCCCAGTTCAGATAGTACAGCCAGCTCACAGAGAAGCTGATGAATTTCACAAAAGGTCATATTATTTGAGAAGCAGCAACGTTTTACCGTATAACAGTCATCAGTCTCACCTAATCTATTATTTTTTTAAATATGGGACATGTTACTTGTCTTTCACTACTGGATACTACTGACGTAAACCTTAAGCAATTTACCTTATGTTTGAAACATTACCATTATTGTTTTATAACTATCTTTCTTAATGAGCCACATGTGTCACATCTGAAGGAAAATCAAAATGTGTCCTTGGAACTCTTGGAAGACGAATTTATATTTTTTCAAACAATCAGTAGGCGTAGGATGCGCGCCGGGATAAGCGTTTATCACGCCATTTTATCGATATTACGCGATAAGCTCATACATTTGTCGTCTAAAAACATCGATAAAATTTTATCACACAGCAGCAGGCGCAGGTGACTCAAACCTGCCTTTATGTATTACGTGAATTAAGTCCAGAGTGTTTCAATCCCAACCACCATGGATAAATGTTAACTTCTTATCTTAAGGCCACTAAGCCCTAAGATTCTTATCACTTACCACAGAAAAGGAGAATTAAGGATGCGCTCAACTTGAGCTGGCTCTTCTCCCGTCCCTATGCCCCGACCCCCACGGGTCACGCACGATAATTGATTTACGCCGCGCCGGACTATGCATTAACATAAGATAATGCTTAACCTCTGACATTGGTTTTAAAATTTCACTTGACCAGTTACCAAGACACATGAGAACGATTATTGTTGTGCTATAGATATTGTAATGATCATTGTTTTGTAATATGACCTAGATTGTGATGAAATTAGATAGTGAATTTGTAGGTAAGATTTTGATCGTGCATTATTTGTATTGCAGAGATATTTATCTTGAGATGGTGACGAGTGGTGATAAAGAAATTATTTCAGTAGCTTATTTCAATCTATTCGGAAAATGTTAGAGTATATTTTCAAATGAATGCAAGATTCAAGCATGAACGCTTGGATTGTAACACTTTGAATAAATTATATAATGTAAGTTTTTGTTTGTCGCTTTCTTGAATTTAATCTTCTGCTCCTGTAGATTATATTACGTACTAACCTAAAAGTTCTTCAAAATTAAGAGGAAAATGGGTCTAATTGGATAGGTAATAAATGTTAAATGAAGCCTAAAATTTTAATATGAATTGAACATAAGTTAGAATAGAGTCATTATATGCATCTTCGTTTCGAAGTCCGAAATTGTTTTACCACAACCATTTAGGATTTGCGAATGTCTGGAGACTAAAACCTAAAGGTTTAAATTGTTTAAAGTTCCAAACTTCCAAGATTATAAAATATGTATCTAGGTGTATGTCTATTATATTATGTATTCGTATGTTATTTATTTTATCTAATGCTATGTAAGTATATTAATTACGTCATATTTATTACACCGCCTTAGTCTCTCTACTCGACCTGTGGTTGACTGGCAGATAATGCCACCTGGCATTAAGTCCGCCACTGTACAGTTGTATGTGCAAGTGTAAATAAATAAAATAAATAAAATAAATAAATAAAAACAAGAGACATGTCAACGAGCATAATACAGTCGTGCAAAATTGGGTAAACAGTGTTTTATTGAACAAACTGTATGTCTATGTGTAAACAAATTTATAAAACCCACTTACTGGATTCGTCGTAATGAAACTAAAGCTCACCTGATACAAACTCAGAACGTTCCAAGTCATAATGTCTAAGGCTAATTTCTGCACTCCCTGCCCTGTTCTAACCTCAAAAAACTGTCAAAATACCGACCCCTGTTTAATCTGTGGGAACCAGAGTTGAGTAACAGTCAGACGTCATCTCATACACCGAGGGGCCAGCCCTGACTGGTTGTGGTCAGTTTTTTGTAGCAAGACAATGCCTGGTGACCTCACTTCAAACATGTTGAGTGTTGAGTTATTGTTGTTTATTTTATGCGAGCAGGGCTGTCAGTGGAGGGTTTTATGAACTGTTTTGACATGTAGAATTGGTTCGGCTATGGAGCTAGAAATTCCGAGCTTGTTTGGTGTTTTATTTGTTGTAGGTCTACTTTCTATTGTATAGTTAAATTGAGAAAATATCTATAAATTAAACTTTATTTACATAGAATTTAATGCGACTCCAAAATAGTTAAGTTCAAGTGAATTTTCATCATCATCATTTCAGCCACAGGACGTCCACTGCTGAATATAGGCCTCCACCAATTACTTCCACATCGCACGGTTGGTAGCAGCCTGCATCCATCGTCTTCCTGCTACCTTTATCAGGTCGTCGGTCCACCTTGTGAATGTTACTAACTTGAAAATGAACTATCATTTTCAACAAAGAAGCTATACGTAACAGAAGCCATAATAAATTACATAAGTATTTTGCTAAGCCAAAAGTTATAACCCTAACTGCGAATGTGTGTGTGGGCTGCGTCAACAGGCAAGTTTCACGGTTTACGATTTATAAGTGATATTTTTGATGTTATTTTAAACTTTAGCATCATTGTAAGAATGAGACTTTGACATTTCAAGCAGTAGGTCTATAACCCACATTTTTCAAATTTTTTACGTCCTTGACTACTTGGTACAATAGGTCCGAGCGGTTCCAGCATAGTAGAACATGACCATCCTCATCTTCTCTTGGATGTCGTAAAATGCCACTAAGGAACAAACCTGCGACTGTAGATTGTTTCATCCACGAAGACGCGCCCCACCATTCTTCCGCGAACGTTTGAGTGTTATCGGTGGGGCACCGTGGATGTAACGAGTCTTCGTGGATGAAACGATCTAGATATCAAGCTACCCCAACCTGTCTTGCCAGCATGAAGAGTCTCCTTTGGCCTACGCCAAATCTTTTTCGATTTGCCTCTGGAAGTAGAAAGAATCCGTCGAACTCCTGCAGTGTAGACTAACGCCCGTATTCACAAACATTACTATGAGGTCTCACAGTGCGCGTGGACGCACATCACAAACGAACCAATCAAAGAGCTCTATTCAACGCTGTGCGTTCGATTTGCTGCTTCACTTAAGCAAGCATCGTTTGTGAATACGGGTGTTACTCTTTCCGAAGATGTCGTAAGAGGCCACTAAAGGACAATAACGAGAACATCAGGCCTCCTCTACCTGTCTGGCCAGTGTAGACCAAATCCTCTTCCATTTGCTTAGAGGTTTTATGCTTAAAGGATCCATCGTACTCCTGCAGTGTAGACTGAGTGACGTGACGTCACGGTGTATGATAAGAGGCCACGCCAATACTTAGAAATCGACAATTTTATACAAACAATCGACTCAGAGAGACCGATGGAATTATCTCAGTATTTTTACCTTATTTTGCACACAATCATTAGTTTACTTTGCACATAATCATACTCGTAGCTAGAGCTACATCCTACATAGACAGCTCGATATCCATATTATTCCGCTTTTTACCCGACTGCGCTAGAAGGAGGGTATGTTTTATCACAAAAATTGCCAGTATCCACCGGCCCGGACTTACTATCATAAACGGTGACGTCATCTAACTCGCCTGCCTTTCGCGTCCACAAGTTAATTTCTAGAAAGTGGGCAAACAAAGGCGACACGGTGGTCCGGACAATGCGGACCACCACAAGTGGGCAAACACATTCTGTTGTCTTATTAGCGTGCTGCATTGTTTGGATGGAGGTTAGGTGACGGGCGAAAGTGTGGCGTAATGCTGAGCTTTGGGTTTTTAACGGGTCCATATTGGCTCACCTAAAGTTATTTACCCGAAATTGTTCTTCCTAACGATTTTAAATCCGAATGATCACTCTTCCTAAATTTTTTCATCCTAAAGTTTTCATTCATACTATTTGTAGTGCTACCGGCGATGTTCATAACACTCATGTTTCCGAAAATTGTAATTAATAATATCATTTATGTAAATATATTTAAACTCCTACTGTTTTTTATCATAACACTTTTATCCCTAAACATTACCATAATATTTTCACTCATACCATAGAATAATAATAAATACTACGTACAGAAGTACGTTCTTCGCGAATGAAACGTAAGGCCACAGTTCTAACCTAACCTAAACCAATAATAATGAATAGACCGATTCGTTTCTGGAACTTGACTGAATAACTGGAGCGGGACTCTGGCTTCGCTCGCTCGGCTCGTGCGTTATGGTCACAGTTCTAACCTAACCTAAACCAATAATTATGAATAGGACCGATTCGTTTCTGGAACTTGACTGAACGACTGGGGCGGGACTCTGGCTTCGCTCGCTCGGCTCGTGCGTTATGGTCACAGTTCTAACCTAACCTAAACCAATAATTATGAATAGGACCGATTCGTTTCTGGAACTTGACTGAATGACTGGAGCGGGACTCTGGCTTCGCTCGCTCGGCTCGTGCGTTATGGTCACAGTTCTAACCTAACCTAAACCAATAATTATGAATAGGACCGATTCGTTTCTGGAACTTGACTGAATGACTAGAGCGGGACTCAAGTATACGTGCTAATGCCAACAAACTTGAACTTTAATATATCGTCAAAGAAAGAAATCTAAACAAAAAAGATATGACTTTGAATAATAGTGTAAAATATGGTTATGTTTAGAAAATCTAGGAGAACAAATAAAAGTATAATAGATGTTTATTGCTAATGACATTATGAAGTTGAATGATTCGGAATTATGAACATTAGAAACAGAGTAGTTAGGAATTGTGATTGTTAGGATAAAAAATTTTAGGAAGAACATTTTCGGACTTCCAATTTTCGGAGTTGAAAATTTAGGTGAACTTTGGCGCACCCGTTTTTAACGTTTAGGCGTACATTAGCTAGGTATTACATAGGAAAGAAAAAAGTTTTGTTTCATAAAACTAGGTCAGACTTTTGAAGATTTTAATTATTTTATTTTCACCATCTAGCGATCTAGAACTAACACTAAACTAACCCCTATGGTGACACATAACAGGCATTTTGTTTTTATAAGGCTCACTTAAAAATTAGGGATTGATGGTGAAAACGGGCAATAGACAACTTGCGATCGCCTGCGACTTCGCACGCGTGGATCCCGTTGTACCCTCTTAGGGGTGGATTTTCGTAAAATTCTTTTTTACCGGATGTCTACACCCTATAAGGAACCTACCTGCCAATTTTCAAGTTCGTAGATGTTAAAGTTTCTGAGATTTCGTGATGAGTGAGACAGTGACCCTTTTTCTTTGCTGCCCAGTGTAGATACCAGGGTAGGTATGCACACATAAGACACACATTTATGTAGTATAATAATTCTTATAAAAGCTGTATGAGATGCCACAATCTTAACTTGATATGCCGTCGACTGTACCACCTTAGACTGCACACTAACATCAGGTATGACTGTGGTTAAATAAATACCTGCATTATGCAGTACGAAAAAAGTAAGTTACCTATTAATTATACAAAAAGTTCTGGAAACTAAGCTCTAACTTATGCAATAAATCTTATTGTTCATCATCAAGTTATGGTGTATTTGCCAATAAACAATTTTTAATTAATTTAATGGTAACATCAAACCAAAAACCAATATCTACACCTAATGACTTTTACCATAAAGAATTTAGGAAAGTGTCAGATCAAATATCCAATTAGTGACTAAAATTAATTAGAGTATAGGAAAATATAGAATACAGATCACATTCAAATCAGTTCGGCAACTAAAAAGCATGAGTCGTGACAGAAATAGATTTTATTGTTTCTATTAAAAAGTTCTGATTAAAATTAATGAATTAGGTCATACAGTTAACGTCAATAATAACTATACTGTTTTGAGGGCAACTTTTTAGAGTTTTGACAACATTTTTATGAACCTGACTGTACGGTTGGGTTTTTGCTAATTACCTAGTGTCAAGTTACAATCAGATAACAGCTGATTTGTTTAATTGGAATAGGTACGTATTTGCAAAGTTTTAAGGTTGCTGGTATATGATTTATTTACTTGCTTTTTAGGTTATCTTAGTTCCATCATTTCAGTATTTAGGATTCAAATGTATCATAGTAAATAACACCAAATTAATACTTATTAAAGTTGCTATTAAACACATATTTTATAGGTAGCTTCTTATGTTAATTAAGAAAACGTAATGTCACCAACCCATATTTTGTAAGTCCTAGCTATGAAACATTTTTTGCGAGCTATTTCCCTAAAGTTAACTGCTTATTAAGAAGTTATCGTACCTACTTAGGCTAAGTTGCACCACCTTATTTTAACCGTAACAAAAACAATAACCGGTGGTTTTTGTATGGAGTTTGACAGATTTTTGACGTTTGTCAAAGTTAAAGTAAGTTGGTGCAACACTGCCTTAGCGGTCAAAGTAATCGCTTAGCAACTTGCAGATCACCTGACGCAGATAAGTTTTCAAGTGTAAAATAAAATTCTAATTCACCATGCCAAAGCACAGTCCATGAAATAATGGAAAAATTTATTTAAGTAGGAATAACATGGTTTTTTTCTCAGATTACACGGAACCCAAAAACACCAAACCAAAGAATAGTTTCCAAAACGTCAATACCAACATTCCAAATGTGTCAAGCACACTAACAGTTTTCAAGTAATATTTGAACAAGCCTAAAAGTGGGCAAATGCGAAAAAGTTACAAAGGTCAAGTTGTCTGTGACAGTTGATTGTTGAGTACTGCTTAAGATTTTTTTCTTTCAAATAATAGTACGCAATTTAAAGTCTAAACCGCAATGCCAATGACGAATCACTTGTCATTGTGATTTGAGCCTAAGATGGTTTATTTAAGGGGTTTTAAATTGAGATTACGTCCAGTAAAGTGGTTATTACTAGATAAGATCCTATGTAACCACCATGCACCACGCAACAATGTACTCTAGATTTAATGTGTCTTATGTGCTCAGACAATAAAATAAAATATTATAATCCATTTATAAGTTTCCGAGTCCATAATATGAACATACAAAAATTATCGTCTACTGATCCTAAAATTAAAAGAGACAACTATTTTTCTCAGTAAAATTCTGACAGTGAGATCTGGTCTGAAACTCAGACGTTTCTACAAATAGGTTCCATAATACAAGCATATTAGTTGCTTACTTTAGGACTAGGTGACGCTGAGTGAAATTGTCCAAAAGATAAAGAAAGATACTAGGAATAAAGTCACATTTAAGTCCGATAATTTAATTTACCGACCATAACAACTTCACTTCATCTTCCTTTCGGTGTCGAGAAAAAGTTTTCATTAGCACCCTTTTTGAGTACCCAACCATCAAAAATAACATCAACCTTATTTCTTAATACACGTGCAACATATCGATTTGAATAATGATTCCGGGGGTTTTGTTGTGGGCATTATCGATAAACGATTAATCGAGACGCTGACACAGCGCAGGTTCAATAGACACATCACTTGTCAATCATCGATGAAGCATCGATGACTGGTTGATTGCTATAGCCCGGGCGCACGCCGCACGTTTCACACAACCATTAATTTCCCAAAATATTCCTCGCAACCAATAGAACGATTAGCAACACGCCTATTTTGTTAATAAGTTTTGTTTATAACTATTGAAACAACTAACTAACATAATCAATTATTAAGTTATTGCTCATAGTAAGACGCTTCATTAATCATAGAATAATCGATTTCGTTCGTACGCAATAAGTGATGGTGCTTAAGCTAGGTTTATTAAGTATCAGCAATTATCCGTAAGTTATTAACCGTGAAAATATTGTTAAATAATGGCGCGGTTAAGTATGGTTAATTAGTAACTAACGGCTATTAAGTATGACTTTATAAGGCATGCAAACAGCCATTGATAACTAGTTATTTATTTATAACCTACACTATTTTTGTTTCGGTCATAAATCTAACATTCTGCATTCAACATTGTAGTAACTAGAATTTTAATAGGTAGTTAAGTTAACATTTAATTTATTTTCTGAAACGGTAAGCACGATTTTATAATTTTATATTCTCATAAAAGTGTAATGCGTTTGACGCTTGACATTCAAACATTGACATCTAAAATTGAGAATTTATTATTTACTTACTAAATTATTTTCTATTGTTACTGAAGATTGCTTCTTTGGCTCCTGGACTATAAAATATTAGTTTTTCCCAAATCCATAAGCATTGTGTTCGAGGTCCATTGTTGCTCGGCATCCGACTGATGTGTTTAATAAATAATACTAAATTAGTATTGTTATGAGGTACCTACTAAAATCGAGTTTTCCTTTTAAAGCGTTGGATTCGAGTTATTGAGCGGTCAATGCTACAAAGTTATAAAGTTTTTTACTACTTAGATAGGTACCTACGATTGTAAAATTGAATATAATTAGCTAAGTACTTATTGCCTACTTGTTGAATTGAAATAACATGTAACCAAAAGCAACATTCACTTTAAATCCCACAAAAACATCTTTTGCAGTTCAAATGTGGCTCAGGTGAAGCCATTTCTTCGTATTGTAAAAAGTTTTCAGATCTTATGTACCTAGAGCCAAGCTTCTAACTCTACAAGCCCTAACTACACAAACTCTATACCTTCACAGTACTATTCCCACCTCTCGTTCCCACCGCAGCAACTCCTGTGTAGTCAGGATCTTCAGCTTGACCGCCAACAAAAACCCAACCAGTCATTGGACCCGCAACGAAATTAATCAGAAGAACATAGGAGGAGTTAGAAGTTAAGGTTCGACTTCCCTCCATTGAAAACTCTATACCTTTCGCGCCAAAAAATTCTGACATCTTAAGAGTTAGTCAAAAATATGTGGCAGTATTTATTTTAAACACATACTTATATCCAAATGCTTGATAACTCGATATCAAAACATTCCTACACCCACATAAGAAACTAAACTCTATTTTTGTCATAACATAAAAGACCACAACGAAGCACACAATTATAATACAAAACTGTTTTGTTCTTGCCAGTCTTAACATAATATATCATCTAACATAGTGTTTAATATGTTAATTTGAAATTATAGGGACCAAACAAATTACGAACGAAACACCTATTATAATATTAAAATGATTGAGAGTTGTGTTTTCAATTCGTCGTTTAAACTTTGTTAGAGTTTTAATAGTTTATGTGTTTAAATTAAATTCAAAATCAATTGTTAGAGATAGAAATATGCTAGCTCTCGATAAACCGTTTTTTTTTTTTTTTAAGATTATTAGTAATTTGTTATTACACAAATTACTAATAGTCCCGTTAGCCCCTCGTACTAAACAAAATATGCTTGTATCACGAGTGAGCAACAAGTACCTTAATAGTTATGCAAATATCAATTCTTTCCTTTGTTTGTTTTAATCCACCTGTTCTTTGAATTGACGAAACCTAACTCATTTCTTAACCTTCATGCACATCAAATTGTACACTTTTGTTTCAAAATCCTTCTTATTACAGCTGCATAAGATACCACGAAGTTTATAGGTCTACCGATTAACTTAGTGCCTGAGATACGCGTGCGGCACGGGCGGGTTTTTTGGGACGTCAATCGTCAGCGAACTTCAAATGTGCTTCAATATTATTGTATACTCTGTCATCATTTCAGCCACAGGACGTCCACTGCTGAACAAAGGCCTCCCCCAATGACTTCCATATCGCACGGTTGGTAGCAGCCTGCATCCAGCGCCTTTCTGCTACTTTTATCAGGTCGTCGGTCCACCTTGTGGGTGGATGTCCCACGCTGCGTTTTCCGGTACATGGTCTTCACTACAGAACCTTGCTGCCCGTCATAATTTCAGCCACAGGACGTCCACTGCTGAACAAAAGCCTCCCCCAATGACTTCCACATCGCACGGTTAGTAGCGGCCTGCATCCAGCGCCTTCCTGCTACTTTTATCAGGTGGTCGGTCCACCTTGTGGGTGGATGTTCCACGCTGCGTTTTCCGGTACATGGTCTCCACTACAGAACCTTGCTGCCCGTCATAATTTCAGCCACAGGACGTCCACTGCTGAACAAAGGCCTCCCCCAATGACTTCCACATCGCACGGTTGGTAGCGGCCTGCATCCAGCGCCTTCCTGCTACTTTTATCAGGTGTGTTGTGGGTGGACGTCCCATTCTGCGTTTTCCGGTACGTAGCCCTCCACTCCAGAACCTTGCTGCCCCATCGGCCGTCAGTTCTGCTTACCACATGTCAAGGACAGAAAAAAGTAATTTAAAAGAAAAGAATAAAACGTCACTTTTCCGTCAACCGAAGAAAAATATGGTTTTATTTGATCTCTTCTAATACGAAATATTATGCAGATAATCATTTGGTGCCCTGCCCATTGCCACTTCAGCTTGCTAATCCGTCGGGCTATGTCACGTCATAATATTAATATGTAAATGTCATTCCTCCCGTACCGCTCCCATACCTCAAGCACTGACCTAGTAAAGCTAGACATCACATTATGACATTAGCTTAATATTCCTAGCTATCAAAGCTATTGTTGCAAGCTTTCAATCTAATAGACATTATTAAAGTGGTGTCGAGATTGTGATCGTTCTGACCCTGCTTCAATAAATATTACTAATCCTAACTATCAATTAGTAATATAGCAGATGATTGGTACACTTTATATTGGTTTAAAAAGGTTTAGAAGTGGCAATGTGTAACTCTACAAGTTTATAACAAAGTCACCCTGAATTCTGTACGTTTAGATCTTAAAAAAAGATAATAATAATAATAATACTAGATCCAGCATGTGCACCACTTTCACTTTTGTCGATTATTTTGCGCTTAAAACGGCCTCTACGTGTTGGATCTGTATCCCCACGCAAGCCTTATAAAGGACCGGGCCACTTTTGACCCGTGAGCTCCAAAGCGTACAAACATAATAATAATAATAAGAGCCTGCCACTTCTGCTGGCCCATCGTAATATAAACACTTAATTAATCTTATTATAGATCAGGTACTTGGCAATGCCCGTAGCTGATCTTTAATTTTCCAGCTTTTAAGCTGAGGTGGAAAAAGCACAAAATATAAATAATAATAATAATAATTTCATGGACTCATAATGTAGTTACTCGTCTACGAATAAATCCTGGAAGAGAATAATTGTTTATAGAAATATTTATGCACACTCTTTTACAAGTCGTAAGTGTGCTCTAACCATTGAGCTATCGAAACATTGGTTATCCTGCTGATTTTTGTGCGACTTTTGCGTTATCTCAGCTGAGATTTCCTTAAAAGTGCAATAGTATTATTACCCTTGATCCTACTAACGTGACGTAGAAATTAATGTGTTTATTTTTTTTTATGTGTTTTTTATGTGTGTTTATGCTAAATTATGATCCTTCTAAGAATACTTATAGCTATGCCAAAGAACAAAAAACATTATCTAACAACCTTTCGATTGTTTGCGATTTCGCAACGAGGAGCTTCGGGCCGGCTAGTGCTATAGTGGGCGAACGCGTTGCGAATTTTGAATACAGGGTGTCACAGGTCTAAAACATAACTGAGTTAGTGCCTGGGGTATGAAAGCGGCTCGAAAGTGACGTGACAGAGCATAAAAGTTTAAAGAGAATCTGAAGACTCCCTGACGTTTAACGTCACGAAAACACCCTCTTGTATCTCAGGCACTAATTCAGCGCTAGAGATATATTAGTAGCTAAAGCTGCGACGCGGGTCAGTTTTACACTGGCCCATTTATTGTTCCGAAGCAGCCTACCAGGGTTAAAATAATAATGGATGTAAAAGCGCTTTTAAAAAGCCTTTTGCAAAAAATTAAGACTCTTGACTTTTATAACTTATTGTAATTTTAGTACATACTTAGTTGTTTTGTTTATATCGTAGTTTCCTTTCAAAAAGTACATTACTTAATAACTATTCACATCACACACATTACAGAAATATTTTAAACTAGTACATACAATACAGCTATCCGTAAACACCCTGTATACAATATCGGTATCTCGTAACGCAAGACAGGTTGCTCTACTTCGTTGCAAAAATAATTTATTGTGAGAAATCAATAGCCACTCGGCTGCGTTGTGCAACCGAAGCAGAGCCAGTTTGTTTGTTTGTCATTGAGCAGCTGTGAAGATGGCCAGGGTCATTTCGTACACACGTGTTAAATACAAGGTGTAATCGAATAGTTAGATAAACGTTTAAGAATTTAAATGTTTGAGGTAAGCAAAAAAAGGAGCGACAAGTTTTTTTTTTTCAGTTTTATTGAATAAAGTTAACATTATAGGACCAAAATTCTTTTTTGATACTTATGCCTTAATTATATCACAATCTATACTTATAATAAATCTGTAGAGAGGTCAATTCTGTACATGAAATATATTTTCAAAATAACTATCAGGGGGTGATTAGTGATCGATACTGATGCCAAAAATGCAATCAGTAAAATTTTTGTCTGTCTGTCTGTCTGTCTGTCTGTCTGTCTGTCTGTCTGTCTGTCTGTCTGTATGTTCCTTATAGAAACAAAAAGTACTCAATGGATTTTAACGAAACTTGGTACAATTATTCTTCATACTCCTGGGCAGGTTATAGGATACTTAAGAATTCCCACGGGAGCGGGAATTAGTGGGAAAATCTTTTTGTATGAAAAATCTAAACCGCTTAAATTAGACGCTTGAAATTTGGCATGCAGGTACCTTAGTAAACTAAAAGCTTAGTTACAACAGGATATTGCAAAATTCCCACGGGAACGGGAGTTAGCGGGAAAAAACATTTGTATGAAAAAATCTAAACCGCGTAAGATAGACGCTTGAAATTTGGTATGCAGGTATCTTAGTAAACTTAAAGCTTAGTTACAACAGGATATTGAAAAATTCCCACGGGAACGAGAGTTAGCGGGAAAAAACATTTGTATGAAAAAATCTAAACCGCGTAATATAGACGCTTGAAATTTGGCATGCAGGTACCTTAGTAAACTTAAAGCTTAGTTACAACAGGATATTGCAAAATTCCCACGGGAACGGGAGTTACCGGGAAAAAAATTTGTATGAAAAAATCTAAACCGCGTAAGATAGATGAAGGGGGTAAAACGGGATCCACGCGTACGAAGTCGCGGGCGGCCGCTAGTTAAATAATAAATAACTTGTAATTTATTGAATTTTCATACTAGAGGCTTCAAGTAATATAGTGAAATGCAGTTTGATACTCAGTTCTCTATGATTTTTACGAAAGATAGATGCGCAATTCTTAATAATCATTAATATTATTAATTATTTTGTAGTAACTCAAACACTCTTTGCTCCACATATTATGGTCTCCACATATTAATTATAATTATCTATCAGCGACACCAAGTCCCGTTACTGTCGACCGGTTAAAAAAACAACAATTAATTTTTAATCCGTGCCGGCGCGTACGCAGATGTAAGAACAATCGATCGGCGCCTCTGTCGGTTGATCGATTGCCCGCCTCGCGATTATGACGGCAGCGATAATTAATCGAATGGAATAGTGTTGGGTGCACGTCTGGACGAAACGTGGCCGAAACAGTTAATTCGAATAGTTTCTTTTGAATGGTCGCGAAAAGTTGTTCTTGGTCTAGTTTTGATAGTCTGAATGTAATTTCCATTACTGCTATAGCATGAGTTTCAAGTCTGGCTACATGAAAATAAGCTTAATGATACTCAAATAGGTCATTATCATTCTTATCTTATTCTTCCATACTAGTTATCGTGGGACAGCAATAAAAAAATCAGAGTAAAATGTAACTAGAGTGAAGAAGACATAAGATGAAAGAAAGTTACTCAATTGGAAATCAAGGTTGCAATTGGGTGAATTTTAATAAATTAGACAACACTCAAGCTTTATTAAAACTTGAGTATCGTTAAATAGCACTTCTAATTATCAAAGTCATTATCACATCCACACCTACAGAGTTAATATAAATTCACTAAATTGTAGAATAAATCGGCCGAACAAATTGCAGTGCACACGTCTCTATTCGAGAGGCACAATCGAGTGACGTAATCGATGTTTGTCCGATTGTCTCGATTGCTAGCTGCGACTTTCTCACGGCTCGAGAAACTATACACCTGTTGTATACTTTTCCCTAATGCAAAGGTTTTAGCGATTATTATTGAATGATTGATGGATGCGATTATTTTCTGTTTGTACAGACGGAAAATCAAGGTAAATACTGGTATCTTACTCAATTGTGATAAGGGCGACTTTTCAACAAAGATTTGTAGTTGTAGTGTTTGTATTTGAGTTATGAGCGTTGTGACAATGATATGTGTAGAAAGAAAGTTTTGTTTGTTATAACGAAAATAGACTTTAATAAGGATTCGTTGTTGATACTTTTTATTGCATAGTGATTGATAATCGTCTACCATGTTTAAACAATATTCGTTGCCGCTATTTTATATGTACGGACATCATGAGTTGTAATTTTTTTGCGTTTGAATCAAAATTATATTGTGATCAGCGCTAAGTATGTGTAATTTTTTCTGTATTTTTTGACAATAGAGTAGGTGTATTGATTACTTCAAAAAACTAAAATTCCCAAGACCGGGAAAAACCAATAAATACATTAATGTTTACTTCTAATTACTCATGATTTTCAACAAGTCAATTCGATTATTTATGGGTAGAGACTACGAAAAATTGTTTTCTTGAATAAAACGATATTAATACCCATAAAATTATATTAAAACTATTTTATTACCATTGATATGACATAATGCTTAGAAGTTACATCATTATAAAAATATGCTTTTATACCAAGCTTTTCCGGGGAACATTCTCTCAATTATTTGATATAAATCGAAACTAGCTTCGTCTATCGGCATCGTATCTCCAAGATACGATAATCGTCTGTAATCTAAACCTTATCTTATCAAATAAATTTGAATATTTAAAACATAAATCTTTGTCGCAAACGCCTGTAATAAAATCTAGATCAAAACGTCAGATACCGGTTAATTAGATTATCCAATATTGTATTTATTGAAGCAATATTAACTTACAAGAAAGGGTAAAGATTTTTGTAACTCTTTTCTAACTCAATAAATTCACCAACAAGCATTAATATGTTGTTTGCTGTCATAACTGAACATAATTTTGTCTTTAATTTGCGAAAATAATGAAAAAAGTATGAAAAGAGCGTTAGCCACTAACTGTTAATGAAAGACATTTTTTATTGTTTATTTATGCAAAAGTAACAATATTATTTGAAACTGGTGAAACTGGGCCTTATTAGGGTAGTTGACACTGACAACAACAGTCAATTAACACACTTTTCAAGAGCTGTCTAAATGCGACTCTACCGTGGTTTTTTGACAAGAGAACCCATGACGCCACAAGTTAATCGCCAGTAGAACAATATCTAAAAACATTATTGTCTCTGGATATAAATTATAGTGATCCTATTGGGATTCGAACCTACCACAGCTGAGTCCATAGTCCAGTACGCGAACCACTAGATCATACAATACTGTCTGCTTTTCATTCAGCTGTATCGAACTTTCGCACGAATCTTTCATTTAATACTTACCCGTTCATAACTAACTAATATTATAACAAATTTACAGTCTTATACCTCACTGTCATAGTCAATTAATACACTTGCTTGCTCTCCCACGCTCGCTAAAGGTACATACTCACTTAGTGTAATGTAATGTATCGCGAATTAGTGTAGGTAGATGATATTTCGAACTCTAACTCTACTCAAGCTAATTAAAATAAAAATAGCAACCAGTTTTTATTTATTACCATTATACAAAAGAAAACTGTACAAAAACACATTTTATTGGCTTGACCTAACTAGACCACTAGGTCAATGTATCAACAAACAATATTTGCAGCAATTACACTTAATATTCACAAACATTCCTTCATTATGTGCAAACCAAAGTTCAATTATTCGTTCATTAAAATAATAGAGTATACTTGTACCACCTAAAAAACTCATAAATCTCATTTATTTCTGAAATTAGGCTTTTCACTTGTCCCAGTATTAATCCTATCACTGCTTCAGGATAATATAAATAAATAAATAAATATTCTTGGACATTTTTACACTACGTTTCTAGTCTCAAACTAAGCAATGGGTACCTACTAGACAACGATAAATGGGCCAGCTGAGAAGAAGCAGCGCAAGAAACTCAGTCACTATTTTCAGCCTCTTTTTCAAGGGTTTGCAGACTATAAAAGCTTCTTAATTACTTTGTGACTTGTGTTACATTTCACTAAAATTACGTTACACAAGTCTATACCCAGCTTAACAGTACAGTTATCTTCTAAATATCTTAGTCAAGATATTCACACCTGTTGCCACTTTTAACTATAATCTATATTACTCCGATATAATAGTATATTAGGCCGCCGCTCTAAGAGATGTAGTACGTAAATCAATTTTTCGCAACAATACCCATTGACATCATAAACTGAACGCTCAAATTGTACAACTACTCAAACGAATTTAAACTTTAACAGTGCAGGTATAAGAGTTATAAGAGAATAAAGTTGTAAGTGCATTTAGAACGTTAATGTCGATGCAAAAGCAACAATGCGCACTTGCGTCCACGAGAGTGCTTGCGCCAGATCTGACCCTTTGCATAGTAAAAATAGAATGGTATTAGAATGCAACTTATAATAATAAATGTGAAGATAACTCTGCAGATATTTCTAGACAGTCATAAATCTACTTAGATAAGAATATTTTGATGGACACGAAGTATTGTTAAATAGTAACTTGAACTTTTTGCATTTGTCAGAATCAAATGAAATATCGGTGTTTCCGGACCTATACGACCTGCAAGCTTTCAAGAAGAGAACGTATCTTCACCTTAAAAGGCCTGCAACGCACCTGTAAAGCCCCTGGGACTGCGGGTGTCTATGAGCGATGGTAATCACTTACCATCAGGTGATCCGTCTGCTCGGTTGCCTCCTGTCACATATAAAAATAACAAAGTGGCCTGGCGTTTCTCCTTCGCCTACAACTGAAGTGTTTGCACAGGACCGCTGATATGATACTGTGCGCACAATAATTTATTTCATGCACAGATTATGTCGTGATACGGTATCTAAAACGATTTAGAAACGCCACTCTAGGTTATGTCATAACTCACATGATTTAATACTGGTGGGTAGTCGATTTTAAATTGTAACCCGTATGTAATGGTCAAAGCTCGATTCAAACTGAAGCAAAAGCTGACCACTATACTGAGTGTCGTGATTGTAATGGAGTAATGACGGCTATAGAGCGACATAGCTATTTGTTCGTTCGTTTCAGCCAAAGGAGGTCCACTGCTGGACAATTGCCTCCTCCCTTCCACAACAACCGACCATGCGGTACCTGCATCCAGGTGCTTTCTACGATCTTCACCAGATCTTCAGTCCACTAAGTGGGAGGCATATCTACACTACGTTTTCCAGTTTGTGGTCACCTCTTGAGACATTCTTTGTGCGTTGAGTTTGGGTTTATTTTGAGTCTTGTTCTTTTAGTACGGGCCGAATTTCTTGTGTGAACATGTGGTGATTCTATTAAAGATATTTATTAGGTACTTATGTGATCTATCTCAAAACCAGGTGATTTTGCAATTCCAAGTATGGGAACTGGTCTAACGGACTTTAATCATGATGCTTTATGACATGTGACTTACAAAATGTTAGACTTAGAGAGTTACGTTATGACCTAAATAATAATATTTTTTGATAAACCCAATGTTGATTAATTCGTAAATTACACCTACTTAATATTGTTAGTTTATTTTTTTACACCAAATCTAGTTTCAAAGTGGTGGTTGAGCGAATAAATTTAATTAATGAGACATTAATAGGCTTCTTTATTTAAGAGCATAATTTATCATTAGTCCAATTATAAGAAATTTTTGATCTTCATTGTAACAATCACAAGTTAAAACCACACTTACAAAAAGCCGTTATCTAGCCTACATGTCAAAAGCCTGATATTAAAGGAGCGGACGACTGGGCCACATGACAAATGGCCATAAGTCCGCCTATCCGTGCCAAGGTCACACACGACTAGGGTTGCCAAGTGTCCGACTATACTCGGACATGTTTGGCTTTTTACGAACTTGTCCGGCTTGTCCGGCTTTTGTTACGCTATTTACGTGGCCACATAATAATATCGAGCACACATAATTATGGGCATTTCATGTTGGGCTACTGATACGAAGATAATAGTTGTAGTATAATACTAATTATTGCACCCCATAGTGGCATGCTTAAAAAAGATATGTCCGGCTTTTAGGGTCAAATGTCCGGCCAAATTAAGCACCGAGTCCGGCTTTTGTGTTTTTGGACCTGGCAACCCTACACACGACGGCTAATAGAATTCTATATTTGCATAAGCTTTATTTAATTGTCCCCGCATATGTGTATTGAGGTTGATTTCTAAACAGATTGAAAATTGTTGTAAACAGTTACTTTGAATTTTTGAACTAGCTTGTGCACGCGTCTTCGCTCGTGTGTATTACTTTGAATTTTTGAACTAGCTTGTGCACGCGTCTTCGCTCGTGTGTATTTTGATCTAACACAAATTTGATAGCGAGGAGAAAAAACATTTATTTTTTATTCATTATTGTAAAAATGGTTATAAATAACTATATTGTAAAGTGGATATGAATTCATTTCATATGAAACTTGAGAAATAAATGGATGGCTTCACCAATGAAACTTTTCGTCAACTTTAACTTTGTTGCTAGAAAATGTTTTTTCTCTTAAATCATCTAGTACCTATTTCGAAAACAAAAAAAAAAATCGAAATTGGTTCAGTGGAAATTGTTACAAACAAACAAATTTCCCTGCACATTTATGTTAGGTGAAAGATTAAAACGTAGTATAATTTACAGACAGAAAGGCGCCCAGGTTTTTCCACAAATTAGCCATTTATAAATGCCAATGTGAGCCCAAATATACTCTCCTATCGCAGTTATAACTTTGCCATTACAAAAAGAGTCATAAATAAATTAAAAGTTCTGGTTTTACAACTATAAACTGAGGCGATATAAAAAAAGAACATGTTTTTAATTCCACAACCACGCAATACGTAAACAAGAATGCAACAAAAAAACAAAAAAGCACTCGTCTCCACGCAGTTCCTGTGCGACCGATAAAAAGGTTGACAAAGGATATTGTATGGAGAGAGCCGCTCTATTGTTGTTTGTTTTTAGCGGTTGCAACGCGTTGACAAGTTGTTGACTTGGCCGACGACGCGGGGTTAGGTGCTCTACTTAACAAAAACTATTTATTTAAAAAATACGTTACTACACGTAATAAATAATACGTAAATTAAAGTAGTTTTATATTCACAAAAATAATGTTTAAGCGAGAACTTTTACATAGCAGATATATTGCTTTCAAGATTAATTTTTAACACTAGAAAGGCCGCCGTCCCATTTTTGTCCCACTCGCGAGTTTGGTCGTCTCTAACTTTTTTATTTTTCAACGAAAGTCCATGAAACTTTTTGACTTTTTCTGATTTATTGAATTTTATCATTTTTTAATGTTTTTGATAATATAACATTAATAGAATTTTTTTTTAAATCGGTTTTACCTAGAAGCGCCACTGGGTCAATTTTGTCCCACCCTGGTATTTGCCACAATAATTCGATGAAGAGTCCTTTTTTCGAGGAGATACGAAAGTGGAGAGGTGAGGAGAGTTTAGGTGACTCGTGACAATGCAGAAATGTAAATATATTGTACTAGTTTTTGCCTGTGACTTCACCCGTGAGAAATTAAGTTTATCATAGAAAGACCTAATTTCTTGACACTTATAGTTGCTTTTTGACCAAATAACTGAATATTATTCTAAATTATAGCCTATATTATGTTATTCTGAAGTATTAACAATAAAACTGCAAAGTTTTATTAAGATCGGCTTAGTATTTTTTGCGTAAAAGAGTGAAAAAACATCCATCGATCTAACCATGAATCAATACTCACTTAGATCAAGTTCCAGGCATATATCCACCCATTCATCCTTCCTATCCATTCATCAGTCCATCCATCCTTCAATTCATCAATATTTATTAACTTTTACATTTATAATATTAGTAGGAAGGTGGCTTCTAGACATAAGCCAGTTCATACATTGTATGATTTGATATATTTTTAAAATGTGTGACTTATAAAATTTTGAAGATTAAACGTACATACTTTCATTGTAATTGGTAAAAAACTTCATTGTTTGTGTACAGATAACAGAAAAATAACCATACCTACAGAAATTCCTAAACACATAATACACCAGAGAGACAAAAAACCATACAAAAAAACTTTGTGCAAAATGTGCACTATTATTTGTAAGATATTTATTTTTTCTTTAAAAATAATAATGACTATAGTTAAAGTAGTAATTTCATTATTTTAATTCAGTATAACACCACGTAATATGTGACTATTTTTAAATGAAACCAAAAATATCTGACTTTTAATAATTTAAAATTAAAATTGAATACATTTATATTTTTAAAGAAATAAGTACATATTGATTTAACTACATAGATAAACCTTTTTTTAAGGATACTACAAATAGTTTTAACCATAATATTCATGCCTGAAACTAAAAAATGTTACGAAACACATGCTGGGACAAAATTGACCCAGCGGCGCTTTTAGGGGGGTCGTAATCTTCGGCACTTCTAGTGTTAAGAACGAATGCCTGCCATGGGAAAGCCTACAATAAATGAGGAAGATGAGTGTAATTATTTTATAATGTAAAAAGATGAAACATAAAATATAAAAAATATTAGTGAAAGAATTTTTTCGATATCTCAAAAACTGAATTTTCTATGGGCATTCAAAGTTGGATGTTTTAAAAATCAACTCGCACTTGACCGTTTAGCGCGTGACGTCACACCGCCCGTTACCTCCGCCGGGATGGCATTGCTCCTTCGCGCGCTCATAGACTCGCACAGTCATTTCGAGTTTTATAGAATTATGGAGTAAAAAATACCATGCAGATATTGTATTAGTAACCCTTTTATACTAATACAATGGTTAGTGCCCCAGAAAATTACTTTTAAAGCTAAGAAAAGCTGATAAATACATAAATGGTGTAAGTTAACGAAAAGGGAGAAAGCGTTATCTACAAAAACCAGTCGATATTATTGCAAAGATCATTTTAATGCGAGTACCTACCTAGAGACAAAACACCTACCATTGTATATTTTTCATTACAAATTTTTTATAAAGTATTTTAGTGACATTTTATTTGAAACAGTAGACAAAAAATAGAGAAACAAAACACGAGACACGCACGCAGATGGGTTACTTAAAAAGTAAATTGAATCCTTTGAAACTTTAAAGACAATAAGACAATACTAAAAACTCTCTACCTACTTTAGCCCTTGTTATTGACTATGTTTTATGGTGGTAAAATAATGTTGTCGCTTCTTTGAGTTATCGATAAAAATCTATACGAACAAAATGTATTAACACATACTTTTCATTCTTGTGACAATCCGCCTGTAGAAGTCAAAGAGATAATAATACTCTAGAATAGAGTTATCGTCATCATCATCGTCATCTCAGCCACTTCACAGGACGTCCACTGCTGAACATAGCCTCCTTCAATAACTTCCACATAATATCGCACAGTTGGTAGAAGCCTGCATCCAGCGCCTCCGTGCTATCTTTATCAGGTCGTCGGTCCACCTTGTGGGTGGACGTCCTACGCTGTGTTTTCCGGTACGTGGCCTCCACTCCAGAACCTTTCTGCCTGGGGCAGAGCTGCGGCAGGTTATACAGAAAACTAAGGAAGGAGTATAACTTGCCACTATGCTTGACGTTCGTGGAATATGAGAAGAAGGCCTTCGATTCGATCGAAACTTGGGCAGTGCTGCAGTCTCTCCAGCGGTGCCATATTAATTATCGCTACCGTTGCTGACGATATTGTGGTCATGGCACTCATGGCAGAGTTGCTGGAAGACCTCGGCACAATGCTCAAAGTCCTTAATCGAATATATCGGAACAGGTAGGCATTCGGATGAATACGAACAAAATGAAGCTTATGTCGAACTGCGCCCTACTCAGTTTCGTTTCGGAGCTTGATTCTCGAGATTGTTGACAAGTATTGTCTACCTTAGACAAACGATTAATAGCCCGACGGATTAGCAAGCTGAAATGGCAATGGGCAGCTAGGGCACGTAGCGTAGTACGCCGAATAGAGTTATCTGCAATAGAAATAAAGACGAGAGATACGAAGATTCAAGTAGAACAGAAAAAGAAAGACGTAACAGACTCAAAACTATAAAAATCAGGAAAAATGTTGACGACCCTCGATAGAGTTAGAAACCAGTTTTAACTGTGACAAAACAAACTGTACCTTACTTCCGATTCATGATCGTACACTGATTCCATAGAAAGTTACAAAGTGTATACTAATAACTTTTTAAAGTGAACAAAAAAAAACATCAAGCCCGATGGACTGATCTTTGTGTCAGATGGTTATGGTGGTAGTACTACTGACACATATATTTTTGATACTGCCTTGTATAGTTCACATCTTTGACTTTAATAAATTTTAGCTGAGATCCAACTTGCACAACAGTTTTGGTTTCCTCCAATAGCACGCTACTTCGGTACAAGCGGGATCTTCACTACGTCTATACATATAACCTTAAAACCAATTAATGCCATTGTATGTTTGCATTCTTCATTGCTTGCTGCACAAACTCCGCATTCCAGATTTTCCAATTTATTCGTTATCTTCAGCACAAACAAATGTACAATGATATGCCGTAGCTCTAACTTTGTGTTCAGGTGTAGTAACTCTTGTTTTTACTGTACACTGCGGATATAGTCTTTTCAAATGAACTTACCCTACGAGTATTACATTATGTCCATAATTCGATAGTTGGATAGTTAGTCTATAACACGACTGGACGTGATCGTCCAACTCTGTAAAAATAAAATATTAAGACATAACATTGCTAAATTATTGATGGGTATTATTTTTTATCGATAACCCACAGCAATCTGACTGACAGCACTAGTACTTTTACTTTTAAACTAGATAGAACTTTTATAATCTACCTCAAATACTACAAAAAGCGTAAATACTAAATACTCAATTATTAATTGCATCCATAATAATAGGTTCACTTACCTTGCAAGTTTTAGCACTTGGATTTCTGCAATAATATAGGTACTTTGCATGTTTTCTGAAAGTATCCGCAACCATAAGTAAATCCACTTTCGGAAGATTATTTGGTTGGCATCAGATACGGTTAATATAAATAAAAAATGTATCGAAATGAACGAAAATAAGTTTACAGAGCGCAGCTAGCACCCGCGCCGCCCGTCCGTCGTTGCCCAACGAGCGGTGTGACGTCACCGCCCGTATTCCAGGGGTGCTATCAGTTTTCGCGCGTTCCCATATTGATTTGCTTATAAAATATTCAATTTTCGTGATATCAACAAAATTTTTTCACAGTTAGTCTTATTTTAGCTTAAAGTTTTTGTTAGGGCTGAAAAAGGGGAATAAATTTTGATTTACATCTTCCTCATTGTACTTATGCGAAAAAATCTCATAAAAAACCACAATTAGCTTAGGGGAAATTAGCTTTCAATAAGTACTCACTATAATAAGCAAACTTACGATTTTATAAATTTTAAATAAATGACAAAATTAATTATGTTAGTGCTTATGATTTTTCTTGATTGCTTGCCTAGTAAGTAAAGAATTTGTCTGCTTTGTAATAAATACCATTTTGAGAGAGAGTTTATTGCAATAAATAATCTTTTTTTTCTTCTTTTATTTCTAACAAGAAATAAAATGTATCCTAATGTTACCTATTAAGCGGCTTTACTTTTTATAAACTGAATTTAATATAGAAATCATGACTTCATATCAAAGGAAAACTTAAACAGACATTAGACTTAAGTGAATTAATTTATCTTAAATAATTTGCTCATTACTAAAACGAGCTGAAGCTTAATTTAATTCAGTTTTATCAACGCTGTAAATAGCAGTGGTAAATAACTACCTATAATAAATTACATGCTTAACTGTTACAACTTATTTAGTATGAAATAGTTTTGCATTAGCATAATTTCTTAACGTGATCTACACTATTATTACAAAAAGCAAAGATTGGATTGTTTATTTGAATTGAAAAGACTCCAAAGCTACTGAACTGTTTGAAAAATTCTTTCTCCAATAGAATCCTGCATTATTTGTAATAAACATAGGCGGTATGAAAAATCGCCGGTCGGCTAGTATTAAATAAAATGTGAATATTAAAGTAGAGCATCATTCGCGGTGTAGTTTAGAACAATGGCGGCTTGTGGACAACGGCTCGAGATTGCATTTGAAATATTCACAAACTCATTCTGAGCCCGTCTGTCCAGAACCCTGTTACTCACCTGTTCTGTTTTGACTCAAACAACTACCAGTTTTATTGCACAGTGATAAGGTTCAAATTGCACATTAAATAGATATGATTTCTCGAAAAATTAGAAATATGCATACTATGAGTAGTGTGACCCCCGATAACAGAGGACAGTGACCTTAGTGAAATTTATTTGGGCTGTGTTGGTAAAGATAAAGAACTAATTTGTTTTGTTTTGATTAATAATAAATAAGTGGGAACAATAATATTGGTTGATGATGTAGGTAATAGATATTGAATTTTATTTTATTCTGATCATTTTTTTCTTAACTGCTCGTTGCGTTGTCTTTTAGTTTAATCAAAAAAATTATAACATTGAAAGTTATTGCTACAAGAACGACATGATTTGCAAATCAAGCACTTAAAATAGCTTTTTAGTAATTTAGAATAGATATCATTTGAAATGTAATAGTAATTAAAAATTGAAATGAAATCTTTCATAATTGTAAACGTGTCACTAATTAGCGCTAATTAAAGAAATCTAATCGAAAAAATAAAAAAATCAACATAAAATTAAAGCAGTCCGAACATAAAATCCGCCATTTGTAATTTCATTTTATGCCCAATAAAGTGAAAATAACCCTGAAACTACTACAAATCTAATTATAATTTAACAACAATCTTAAAAGCCGTGTCTATTAAATAAAAAGCTTAATTTTAACGATTCGATAAGATTAAAATTTATAGCTTAACTTGACTTTTAAATGTAAAAGTTTATGGGATTTTTAAGAGGCATGTTTGCACCTGTGCAGAGATTTGTGTGCGCATGAGTTGATCAAGTTTACTACTGTAAGTTGCTGAATAAAAATATGCATAATCTTAATATTGAGCTTTATTGCCAGAAGATGAGAGATTACACTGTGTCTGAGAATGTCACTCCAAAAACTCACATACATTCTTACGACTACAATGTTTTCACTCATTTAGATATGAGTCTACGACGACTCTAGACTTGTAGATGATAATGGGACTATTCCCACCTCTCGTTCCCACCACTGCAACTCCTGTGTAGCCAGGATCTACAGCTTGACCGCCACAAAAACCCAACCAATGAAGGTCAAGTTTGTCCCGGGGGAAAGTTAAACTGTCATTGAACCCGCAACGAAATTAATCAGAAGAACATAGGAGGAGTTCGAAATTTTAAGGTTCGACTTCCCTCCATTGCAAATATGACAGGTGACAAACAAATGTTTAAAACCTTTAAGAAAAGATTATGCACCACGGAAAATAAATATCAATTAAGGGGGCCTATCTTATGAGCAATTAGCAAGTACCTGCCAATAATATTTTTTACAAAATCGCTTAAAAGCACGGAAATTGCTTGTAGATGATATGATGATGGCCGTTGAGGCAGAAAAGTTCTGGAGTGGCGACCACGGGCCGGAAGACATAGCGTGGACAGGCACCCGACTAGGTGGACCGACGATTTGGTGAAGGTCGCGGGAAGAGCTTATTATTATTATTTATTATTTTCTTCAATGCAGTGCGTTATTAGTTACTACCCTTAGCCCGCATGATTTCAGGAATTCTCTAAGTTGTCTAAATTATTCTAAAGTACTCTACTTTTCTTAAAAATTTAACCTTTCACTAACCTGAGAAATTAATGGTAGCCTATTTCTGTCGATTATAATCAATACCAACAAAATTAAATAAATGGTTGGATCACTCAGACTCATTCTACTCATAAAACAATTTTATACATTCTCAAAGTTGTGTAACTAACGGTAGAAAGAACTAATCAGTAAAAATTAGTTTCCAACAAATTCACTCACAACACCGTCGTTATTTCTATAAACATCCATAACTCTTACACCACAATGTAATTACTTGTCAATTTGAAAAATACTCCATTCCAAACCAAATTACCAACACAATCTTGTTTTGCTACCAATAAATATCATGAAATTAATAATTCCTGTAGACAATTCCGTTCAACACTCGAAATATTCCATAGTAATCCATTTATAACTTGTTTTCTACTTAATTTCCATATCAAATTTCATATGGAGTTGGCCGCCATTCTTCATACACCCATAACTATTAGTTAGAACAATTTGTATGGTAAACATGCGTTTGTGTACGTTGGAAATTATTTAATTATTGACCCCCTACGGGGTACATTGATTATTCATTTCTTTTATTTTAGTTTCGTGTGGAAGTCGGTCTCATTATGGATAGCTATTTTCTAGTTTCACGCTCTGTGTTGAGGTATATTTTTGAGAAAGAACTAGTTTTGTGTGAGATTCCCCAAAACTTAGGAAATCTTGTTTCTACTGTTATGCCTTCAATGTCGTTGGACAAGGTCGCCATTTTAATATTGGCCAATATTGAACATTCATGTCGTTTCTTTCATATTTGTTCAAGAAAGTTATTGTAAGGTAACGTATTTTTCTAGTTTGACTGTCGTCTACAGTGCCAATATATTGCTCGATGGACTAACGACCCCAAGAAACTGGCAGTACCTACCTAGATGTAAAGAAATTGATTGCTTGTCTTCCTTAAGTCCAGCAGTAAACTGCAATTGATGAATCTAATCTCAATGCAATTTTAACAATCATGTTAACTGTCGTTTAAAGGTAGCAAACTCGGAAAGGGATCGACACCGTATCGCCATTCGCTGCGAGGCGTTTACGTTACGGTACGGATAAGACATTTGTGTGCATTGTAGTATTTGTTGCACGAAGTTTCATACAAAGCATATTGAGTTGATACGGTTACGATCCGTTTCCGGGTTGATGCGTGCTTCGTCCGTAAGTTCTCCCAAACCTACACCTTGTCTAGCAACAAAAACAAGAATCAATTTGATAATTTGTCGACTTTCTCACATCCACCGTGTCGACGGGTGGCCCGGCCCATATTGTGGGTAAAACGTAAATGTCAGAAATGTGAGATACCCTCAAACACGAACTTAAGTTATTATTTGTTGATCTCACAATTATTGCTTACTCAAATTAAATATGTTAATAGATACAATCGGTTTTTAAGCACTCGTTATAACAGCGAAATTGAATATTTGGGAGGGAATTATTGAATTATATTTGCTTAGATGGGAGACATAATAACATTTTTATTTAGGTATTTGTTATGAGTAGAAATATTAGAAAACGCAGCAGGACGTTTAATATTGTAGTCCAATTCGTATGATTATTTTAAACTCAAGCTAATCAAATGACAATTTTATTTTGAATTGAAAAAGCCTGTATTCTTTTGTTTATTTAAAAATTTATCCTTGTAAGCGAAAGGAAGAAACACAAAGAAGCGATCACTTGCTACAATTTGTATGTTATTGTAACCTTAATATTTTAATTTTTATCTCACTCGTACAATTAAATGCCCTGTAATATTAATGACAGTCAGTCAGTATGTTTAAGGTCGATATTTACTTGTTTTTTTTTCCAAAATTTAACTAAAGTATATTTTATCACTAATTTTAAGTTAATTTTGAATTATCAATATTATCATACAAATAATCGGGAATATCGAAGAACTAAAAAAATAAACAATCACAAAAGTCCCGACAGCTACTGTCAAAAAACAATCAACACCCGGCCCTTCCATTTGTAAAATAATGGCCTTCCAGAATAACCGGATGTTGTCCCCAGCCGGGCTGCGTCCAGACAGGAAATAGATTTTTGAAAGTTTCCCTCCACGGAAAAACTGATTCGCACTCGATTTGGCGCTGTTGTTTTGTTTTGTACGGTCTGCAGACACATCGTGTTGTGATTGAGGTAGATGTGATTTATCGAGGTGCAGCCGTCTATAGTTTTTGGGGCAAAATAGAACCTAAGTATTAACAAACTACGTAAGATACTGGAGTCGTCGTTTCAGCCAAATGAAGTTCACAGCTGGACAAAGGCCTCCCGAAAGGTTTTCCTTAATGAACGTTCCTGCGCTGCCCGCATCCAGGTTCTTCCCGTGACCTTTACCGGATCGTCGGTCCACCTAATAGGAGGCCTGCCCATGCTACGTCTTCCAGCCCGTGGTCGCCACTCGAGAACTTTGTGCCCCAACGGCAATCTTCTCTGCGAGTTATGTGCCTCGCTACTTGATTTGAAGATACTGGAGTGTTTGTCTTGATTTGCCAACGCAAATACCATTTGAAAGTAAGTCTTCATCACCACCATTTTAGGCATAGGACGTCCAATAATGCATATCCTTCAATAATTTCCAGATAGACCGGTTGGAAGCTGCTTGAATTAAGCGCGTTCCTGTACCAAATGTAAAGTATTAATGTTTCATATTACTTGTTACCTGAAACAATGCCTTCCTTTAGTCATAAAGTATTGTATACTATTGATAATGTTGTCTAGACTTTAATAATATTTTGAAGTAAATTCTTACTAAGAAGCAAAACATGCCAATAAAACTAATCGCACACAAAATTATACACCATTATAACATTAATTATTTTATTAACACTTCTAACGGAAAAATTAAGATTATGAACCGTGGGAGAAAAACCAATTGCACAATAAACCTCTTTAGAGACTTGGTAGGGCCTCAGTGGGACCCGATTGAGGTTTGGTTTATTTTTAATTAAAGGTTATCTATCTGTAAGCTTCTAGGGATGTTCGTAACCGTATCGATATTCTCATTGGTAATGGTAATCAATTATTTGATGAAACGGGAGATAATAGTACGAGTAAGGTTTTAACAACTTATGTTATTTTAAAATGGCATGTCGCTGGAATCTATATTTTTTCCAATTCCATACCCCCTTACCCGGTGGCTTAAAACTCACATACCCAATGTATTTCTTACTGGATAAAAGATCTCAATATAAATATAGTGAAAAGTGACGATTAAGTTAAAATTAAAATAACTTAAGAAAATGCAGATTATTTAGATAAATTCTAATAAAGAAACAAAGCCACTCTATAAAACATTACTGCCATTATAAACATTTCGCCAAAGTAATGATAACCTCTATCATTAATTTCCAAACGTTGACAGATACACGATCATTATTCTTAACAACAACAGAACATAGCTCTCACATAAATATTTGCTAGAACATTCCTCGTTTTAATTTGCATGTTATTTTATTAATGGATCCAACCACCTTAAAACAATGTAATAAATTCAAGCCCATATAGCACGTATCAATTACACTTGGCCAAAACTGTAGGGGAAACCGAGGAGAGTTGTAACAGAGGTGGTTTGTAACAAAGTCAATTTCTCTAAACCTAATACTGTTTCCAGGAACCTCGCGCGACCTTCATCAGATAGTCGGTCCACCTAGTGGGGGTCCTGCCCACACCTACGTCTTCCGGTCCCCCCACTAGGTGGACCTACGATCAGGCAAAGGTCGTGGTGCCTGGATGCGGGTGGCGCAAGACCGGTCGTGGTGGAATTCCTTGGCCTTTGTCCAGCATTGAACGTCATTCGCGTGATATTGTCATCTCGCTAACTGTCATATGCGAAGAGAAATCGGCTTTGTGACAACTCACCCACAAACTCATCTCTGTTACGTCTGTCCCTGGTCTCCTCTAACAATGTATAGCGTTGTTCAAATTGATATGTTACTAAAATGGTAAGAGGATTATTCGGGTCACATCACTATAATAAGTCACAAGGACTGTGGGAATCTTTTAGATTAAATTTACAGCTTTAATCAATAATGCATAGACTTTCTCTGTGCTTTATGGTATTGTCTGATTGAAATGATTAACGGACTTTTTTGCGTATTATTTGTTTTATTTATTCATCGTTAAGTGTGATTATTGAATTCAAAGTCAAAGTCAACATTTCTATATGTGTAAAGACTATTTAAATAGTAGTAATAGTACTTACTAATCGTCAAAAATTTTGTCTCAACATGTCTCATAATCTTTTTACCATAACAACGCTTCAAGACCAACATTTGGCAAGTGCGGAGAAGAAGCGCCGCAACCACACTGTCTGCCGATTGAAATCTAATACTTGTTCTTGTTTCTTTATTTTTACTATAATATAAAGTTATTTAATTGTCTTTACTGTCCATTAACATTATTAATTATAACAAAAATAGTGAACAACTGTGGCTGGTGTTAAGGCAAAGTAACTACGCTTGCAGAATATTATGTCTTTATTAACTTGGTTACAAAACCATTATTATAATGGAAAACACTATTAAACACAGCATTAAATGGCGATAAACATTTTGCAAGATTTAAAAAGCCACCGAAAACAAACTCTGAGATAATTAAGGAAGCCTCGCCCATTACACGTAATTCGCGTAAATAATAAAATTTTACAATGCACTGCAACCCACATACTTGCGTTTAGTGATGGGAAAAGCCACAAAAATATGTGAGTGAATAATCATAGTGTTTGTAGTAATATTGTGTTTGAAATTCGAATTACACATTCGAATGGATCGTTTTTTTTGCAGGACACTGCAAACGTGATATTCTTGTGAACGTTAATATCAAAACACGTATAGCTACTTCTAAACAAGATCCTGCAAAAACAGTCCCTATGGACTAATATCGAAGTTTAAAGGGTTATAATAATAATAATAATAAGCACGGCACGCATTGTCCGGAGGTTCCTCAGCCTGTGACCCTGACCACCGGTAGCCTGGGCCCTGCTCCGCTGCCAGCGGGTTAACTATTTTTAAGATTTTTGTTTTTATAATGTATTTTTATTTTTTGATAATAATTACATTGTAAAAAGAAAAAATTAAAAATAAGAAAGTAAGATGAATAAAGGAATAATAATAATGCTATTGTCTGTAATAAACCTGATATTGTGGTGGTTGACCGATCCCAACGTCGGGCAGTGCTCGTTGACATCACCATCCCGCATGACGAAAACCTCGTGAAGGCCGAGAAGGAAAAACAAAGCAAATACCTTGACTTGGCCCACGAGGTGACCGCCATGTGGGATGTTGACTCGACGATCATTGTCCCGATAGTTGTCTCGGCAAACGGGCTAATAGCGAAGAGCTTCGACCAACATCTAAAGAAGCTCTCGCTAGATGGTTGGCTCAAGGGTCAGATTCAAAAGGCGGTGATCCTCAGCACGGCACGCATTGTCCGGAGGTTCCTCAGCCTGTGACCCTGACCACCGGTAGCTTGGGCCCTGCTCCGCTGCCAGCGGGTTAACTATTTTTAAGATTTTTGTTTTTATAATGTATTTTTATTTTTTGATAATTACATTGTAAAAAGAAAAAATTAAAAATAAGAAAGAAAGATTAATAAAGGAGATAATAATAAAGCCGTTTTTATTTCCAATCTACAATAAATTGTTTTTACATGCTAGGGTTTAATATTTAAATTATAAATATAACGTGTAGTAATTACTTTTAAGTGTTTAATGTATAAATTTAGTTTCCCTTCCTTCTACTCGCTATCATTACTCTCTTCAGCGTTATTGATTGGAACCCCCTTCTCGGGTAAAGGCCTCCTCCAGCTTCTTCCAAATCTCTCTATCCGTAGCTTTCTCTCTCCATTTACTTCCTGCTATCTTTTCTATATCCTCTATCCATCTCTTTCGAGTTATTGTGTTTAAAGGGTTATTGTGTTATAATTTCTACAGGAACTGTAGAATATAGAGCATTTTTTCACTACAGGTATTTAATTTTACACTACATTGGGCCTGTTCAATCCATCTTTGTTCTAATGGAGCATTTATTAGTGAAATGACGCGAAAGTTACTTTAAATAAATATACAAAATCTGTGTCATTTTTATGGCATTTGATTCGTAATTCGCATCATTTTGGTATTTGGTATGCTGCACATCACTAACTGTTTAACATAATGTCACTTACTTTTTTGGCACCTCTTATTTTGAATGAAGCAATTTATCCCTCTCTCCTTGTAAGCAACAATGGCTCTATAACAGCCCTGCATACAGAATAATGTTTTAATACCGCTTAAATTATGTTTTAATATAACGTAATTGTCGCCGTTCCGCTTTTGTGCGTGTTATAAGTGAATTTCTGCGATGTTGAAGTTTTTCTTGCCTTCTGAAAACGTTTGGTGATGGTCTCATTTTTTCTTTGAGTTCATTATTGCTAGCCCAAATCTTCATAAATAAGCTAGTACAATTTTATTTGTTTCTACTTGCTACGAAGATCCATTAGTTGCTCATAAAGACTCTCCTAGGTTTTCGACTTCAACGGAGTTGTGCTTAAGTGGTGGGGGCCCCCGAAAGGGGCGCTTTTTCGGTTTACAGGTTATACCGCGTAAAGGACTTACCCTATCGAAAAGAGGTCTTCCTGACGGTTGAAGGGCATTTAATCCTGCATTAAATAAGACCAAATTCATATGTTTTGGACAAACCGTTCTCGTGCAAATGTTCGGCAAAGTAGAAAATATGTGTATTTTTAATGACCCTCTCCACGTCCAATGCCTCGTTACCCGCAGGCTTCCAAGTCTTGAAAAAGAGCGCCTCAACCAGTGTAACCCTATCAAGGCTTACGAGCTTGATGCGCCTATCCTTGTTTGTCCCAGCCGTTCCTTAACTGCGGTTGCTGCACCTCTTCCTGGCACTCACCTGAACGACTCTGTGTTACCTACTGTGGCTGCCCCTCTTCCTTGTATCCTCCTGCACGACTACATTGCCTAGCCGTATGCCTGGTCTAAGGTTCGACGCCAAAAATCAATAACAACAAGTTCATATAAAAACGCTGAAGAGTTTTTTGTTTGTTTGTTTGAACGCGCTAATCTCAAGAATTACTAGTTTGATTAAAATAATTTTTGTGTTGAATAGCTCATAAATTGAGGAAGGCTATGGGATATATACAATCACTCTACAACTAATAGAGGTGAAGCAGTAAAGAAAAATGTTGGAAGCACGGAAAACAGTATTTAAACTATTTTCACGCGTACGAAGTTGATTTTGTGGCGTCGAAACTTAGACCAGGCATATGGCTAAGCAATGCAATCGTACAGGAGGGTACAAGGAATAGGGACAGCCACATTAGGTAACACAGAGTCGTTAAGGAGAGTGCCAGGGAGAGGTGCAGCAACGGCAGTTAAGGAACGGCTGGGACGAACAAGGATAAGCGAATCCAACTCGTGAGCCTTGACAGGGATACGCTGGTTAAGGTGACCCTTTACAAGGCTTGGGATCTTACGGGTGACGAGCTATTGGACGTGGAGAGGGTCATTAAAAATACACATATTTTCTACTTTGCCGAACATTTGCACGAGAACGGTTTGTCCAAAACATATGAATTTAGTCTTATTTACTGCAGGATTAAATGCCCTTCAACCGTCAGGAAGACCTCTTTTCGATAGGGTAAGTCCTTTACGCGGTATAACCGGTAAACCGAAAAAGCGCCCCTTTCGGGGGCCCCCACCACTTAAGCACAACTCCGTCGAAGTCGAAAACCTAGGAGAGTCTTTATGGGCAACCAATGAAGCCATTAAAGCAATAAAATCTTTTGTAGGAATTATTTCCGATTTAAAATCTAATTCTACTGGCCTAATAGGATAGTTTTTATTCCGTAGTTATGTAACATAAAATTAAATTTTGTTAATTAAAATTAAAAGCAGCGAAATTAAAACTTATAAGCTTAACCATTTGTCTAATTTGAGCTGTTAAAATTGTTGAGTTATAAATTAATATTAACTAATCTAACTTCTAATTAAAGCGCCCTTTATCTATACTAATATTATAAAGAGGAAAGATTTGTACCTATTTTTGTATGTTTGTAATGAATAGGCTCAAAAACCACTGAACGGATTTTGATGAAACTTTACAGTACCTATTATTGTTCATAATCCAGAATAACATATACTACTATAATTTATGACAATCTGTGACAAACGAAATTTCACGCGTGCGAAGCCGCGGGCAGAAAGCTAGTGCCTTATAATTCCCTGGCAAACCAATCCTATAAATCCATTCCTAGCTTTACCTAAGCCTTCCCAACCCCAATGCCCTTTGCATTCAACTTATCAATAGTAATCGCCAATCACAATGAAACCATTTGGAAACCCACCCAAAGTTGTCACCACAAACAACCGGCTCCTTTGATGGTTTGTTTAGCGGTAATTTATTTGTGCCTATTGTGTGCTGAAACAATGCTAGACACACAGAAATCGTAAAGGCATACACGGACCGATTGCGGCTTAATGACTCCAGCTATAAGCGTTAATCGTTGAAATGAGAGATGGTCTAAGACAAAAGCGATTGACGATTTGGAGCATTGTTAAAGTATCTTTCATCTAGGCTTTAAGACCGCTTTCACATTAGCTGCTGCTGCACCAGCTGTCATATAGTATGTAAAATAAAATAAATATAAAAATGTCCAAGAATATTAATTTATTAAATTATTATTTATTTATTTATTATCGGCAGCGCGTCTGTCACGCGTTTGTCGCGCTGCTAATGTCGCCTAAGAGCGCTTTCACATTAGGGCGTTAGTAGCGCGACTGTAGCGCGGCAGCGGCGTTTTTATAATGTGAAGGGATGCATCAGCTGTCACATAGTATGAAATTTTCGGCAGCGCGTCTGTCGCGCGTTTGTCGCGCTGCTAAATCGCCTAAATGTGCGTTCTAGGCTTTTGACAGTGCCCATTCTTTATTTGCCTCTGGTAGGTAGGGTCTTGCTTGTGAATTTGAGACTAAGTAACCTAAGGGTGATGATTAGGAAATTGGCAATAGAGGAAACAAAATTTTAAAGATCACTAAGACCGTTTTAGTGGAAGAAGTGTACATAGATATTTCCTTAACTTTCGCTCTACTACTGCTCTTTCCTAACTTATAGCGCTTTCAGACTACTTTTCGGTGACTAGATTTGCTGTCACAAGACAGACTAGCAAATTTTGATACTACCACATTCCCGCTGTAAGCCTTACCCTTAACCCTCTATAGTTAATCGTTAAAATAAATCTTGCTACGATAATGCGGACTAACGAGTGACGATACAATGCGGGACAATCGTCGGCGGCCCTTTCATCTTGACACTTTGTCCCGCGCACTGACGCCGGCCTGCACTGGACGATGCTTTTATTTTATTAATATTGAAGTAATTGGACGGATATGTCGGGTGCCTCTGATTGTGGATGGATTCAGAAATAGCTCTTAGATTTTATAGAGAATGGTACATTTAACTAAGAATTGTTGCATTTAGGAATACAATCATGTCAACTGTCAACTTTGAGCGGATTCGACCAAACAAGAGTAAATATTAATCTCAGAATAAACTTATCATTTTGACATATTTCCCATACTGAAACTGTCAATGTGCCAGTTATACCGGGAGTTATTCTCGGATAAAAGTTTGGTCAAATCGGGCCTAGAAGTACTTATCTGAAACCTGTAAGTAAGGGAGAGTCCGCTAATTTGGACCAGTTTTTTTCAATCCCATTTTACACATAGTTTTCTTTTGTTTTTGCTAATGTCCATGGTATATAATAAAAGCTCCTTTATTCAACTTACTATTTCATAAGTATTAATTAACATGATTGTTGTAAATTTAGCACAAATCAACAAAGTACGAGTTCAGAGCTTCGGTCCAATTTAGCCAACCGGTTCGATAATTTGTACCACAGGGTTACTAAATTGGATTTCAATAAATTTCAAGCCTATAAAAAAACTATGGCAAAATATTATACGATACATTCTTAACAAATTAGGAAACGAAAAGGAACAGTAGTTAATAACATAGACAATTGATATTGTTTTACACGTTATCACGATTTTCAGTACAAGTTTTGTAATTCCAATTATCGTAACGCACACTTGTACCTAATCTACTTTGCCAGTCTTTTGCTTTCATTTATTGTTAGTCAAACATAACTACGCTATTATAACTTCAAAATATTATTTACAAAAAAAATTTCAAATTCCTTTGGTAAAGTTCCATACAACTTGATGTGGTACAATTTAGCCGACTAGGTGATAGTGCTTTTAAATAATCGGTAAAAAATATAGCTTATAAATACCGAAAAATGTTTCAAATAATTGTAATCCACACTAATTTACGCTTCTAAATAATATATTAGAAACACCCTGTGATTAAATTTAACAAAATTACAAACTAAACATGTATTGTCAAAAGTTACTTGAAAACAATGAAAAAATACTTTTCAAAATAAAACACACGTGTTTGTTGTCTCGGCAAAAACCACATGGCCGATATTAATTGATTTTAGTTGTGTATCGCTGAGTGTTGCAATTACAGACATTCAATAAATACTTTACGAAATATGAGGGTGGTACAAATTACCCGGCGGTACAATATACCGAACTCTCCCCTATATTGAGCTAAGTCTATGGAACTGATTGTTATAAATAATATTATTTTACAAATGCAAAAACAACTCTTGTCAAATATTTAAGATAAAAATCTAGTTTCTGTCTGTGGTTTGCCTATAGGTTTTCCTTATGCTTTGTTTCTTTCAAAAGTCAATTATAGTTGACCTTTGTAATTATAGCCCAAAAACAAATAAAAAGTTGCTTATATGCTATCATATACCATTCATGGTATACAATGATTTAATAGACACAATAAATTGCAAATTCATGGATGGACTAACCACGCCTCTTGAATTTTTATTGTACAATAAAACATAAATTAAGAAATTACTTTATTGTAGCTTTGGAACTAGTTTTCGTTTGTGTATTTTGTTCCATTATCTTCGTCTTTAGTTATTATAAAGTATGATCTTAGGTAGTTATTCCTAATAAGGTTTTGAGGCTAAATCAGTCAATCTTATAATGATGATGATCAGACCAGTCATAAAATGATGTACAATTTTATACGTAGTGCATGCCTAAGGATGTCCACTTCTGGAAAAAGGACTTTCCCAAGGATATCCACAGCGATCAATTCTGCGCTGCCTACTTCCAAGGTAGAAAAATGACCTCATGAAGGTAGCAAGGCCACTATAAATTGGCTTATCTGGAAATCATGATGACGATGAGACTATGTCGGACCTAGACCTCAGATATTGAATGAAACTCAAAACAGCTTTCATAGCTTGGTTAGGTGACTCAGTTTCTTGCGCTGCTTCTTCCTACCACGGGGCCCCTTAGTTGTCCCAAAGAAGTGGCAGGAAGATTTAATGAAGACTCCTGACTGACAATGCCACTATTGTGGCGGAGTTTTGGGCTGAAAGTCGCCTAACACTCTGTAGGTTTGTTGTCGACATGACAAGAAGAAGGAGAGTTAACGTAATATTGGGATGTGTAAAAGTTAATTTACAGAAAAATGAAGTTTAAGGACTTTCTTAAATCATTCCCTCACTAACCAATGCACTGCTTCTCCACTATACGCGTTATTGGTTTATCGGATTCTTCAGTAATCTGCAAATTTCGTCTCTTTGTCGGCGCCTTTGTTCAGTTTTTTTGCCGCCGCGAGTCGTCCGGCTTTTATCTGCCGATCAGAATTCACACGGCCACTCGAAACGCAAGCAATTTTTATTGATGCGACTTGTAATTGTATGTTTGTTATTCGGGGGTAGATAGGTCGTATGGATAATCAATTTTTGGATAAGTATTAATAATTGGTGAATATGAGAGCGCGAAATTCGGCGCGGTTGGGCAATTTATTCGAATGTGCCCAGTGTGAGAGCACCTTTATTTAGTTTTATTTTAAAGGAAATTAAAAGTTTATCTTAATAATTAGGTAGAGGTTAATAATTAGAGTAAAAACAGAAAATTACTTATACTACTACATTTTTCATTATTTTAAGTGATAGAGTTTATTTCAAACTTTAGTTTAACATGCTAATTTTTATTTTCACAGGTTCGGCAGAGACAGCTTGTTTTCAGAAGACCTCGGGATGAGTTAGAGGTGAGTACTTTTTGGTAAATCTATTCATAATTTAGTTGGTAAACATTCTAAAATTTATGTCGAAATCTGCAGAAATACAAAATCCGAAAACGTCAGAATATAACGCATGTCGTAATTAATTAACATAAAAACCATATTAACCGAAGATAATTACAGCTTATCGCTATTTGACACATATTAATAATTTACTTCGACAACAATATACAGGATGTAAAATACAGACTGACAAACATCTACTCGTATGTTCAAACCATGATTCTAAATGAGAAGCCACTGATTTATTTTACGGGAAAATTTTCGAAAAAAGTATTCCTCTCTACTCTTACTACGAAAAACACTATTGTCCGTGAAAATACATGATACACAATTCGAAACGGTATGTCTTGAGATTGATTAAGTTTTTGCCTCATCTAAACAGCCTGTGTAATATAATAACTAATTCGACTATACTTTTAATTTAGAATCAACACTAATTTTAGTCGAACTAACAATTACTACCACTAATGAACTATAAAAACAGTTGATGATATAATTTATTCAGTGGTCTCGAGTCTTACCCCATACCGTTAGTTTATAGAACGGTTTATGGTGAGTAAGAACAACAAAGTTATACGATTGCCTTATTCTGATTGCTTGTTAGACTTTATAATGGTACAATTTTATTTTTCTCGTATAGCAACACACAACCTATCACACAGAGCTGTCAGAAAGAGGTAATTTAAAGGTACGAAGGACCAACGAATAGTGGCCAATGTCTGCATAGGAGTAATAACATAGTTTTCTTTATGTCTTAATAAGTTATTTACGATTGTGTTGAGCCGATGGTACAGCTCGATAATTGTTTCTAAAATTATGTTGTAAACACTTCATTTTATTCGCGGCAAAAAAGTACTGTTGTTGTCAACGGAGGATTAAATTTTAAAAATAATGCGCGAGTGTAAAATTTTGCTCGAATCCAGACAAAAGCCGTAAAATTTGTGCATAATTGTCGTAATAATAATATTTTTACGACGGGATTATAATACAAAGCACCTTTATCGTTTTGATATTATTATCCCGAGAATAAAATAATAATACACTGTGTTTATTATGTAGAGACCGAAATGTAAGCTTATTTTGTATTACAAATTGGTGTATGGCTGTTATATTGCATTCAAAAAACTGTAAAGTATTTTCATAATAATTAATTACAGTTGTCAATAACATGTTCTCAAAAATGAAATTCTATTATTTTGAATTAATCTCTACCTATTTACCCGTAATGAGAGGATTTAATGAAAAGTATATATTAGGGAACCACCAATACGCGTGAAAATAGTTTGAATAATATTTTCCGTTTTTTGCAACTTTTTTCTTTACTGCTCCGCTCCTATTGGCTGTAGGGTGATGTTATTTAGCCTTCCTCCTTAAATTGGCCATCTAATACAAACGTTTTCAAAGTGGACCGGTAGTTCCTGATATTGGCGCGTTCAAGCAAACAAAAAAACAAACTCTTCAGCTTTATGATATTTATATAGCGAGGTAAGTAAATAATACATTGGTATAAAGACTTAAAAGATTGATCTTCGACTGAAACCTTCAAAAAGCTCTCTGAAAGCCCCAATAGTGAGGGTAAAAGAAAATAAAACGCGTATCTGAAACCTATCGAAACCATCTTCGGCCATTTACTAATTACTATACTGGCTGTGCTTTGTGGATAGCTTTTAACAGCTTTTGGAAAAAGCTTTCGGTCTGTGGCAAGTATGGGTGGGGAAGCATTAGGGGTGCTGGTGTATTATGGGTATAGTTGCAGTGATGTGCAAAGTTACGGCATCGGCTTTAAAAGTTAGTAAATTATTCATAAATAAACACTTTAGTTAAATCCAAGAATTTCTGTAAAATAAGTATTGAAATCGGACTGGAAACAAAAAGATACAAGCGTTTAAACTTTGTATGGAAATTGCTGAGCATGACGTCACATAACACCCGCTCGTAGTAACTTAAGAGACAGCGTATTGTGTTGTTCTAACATTTTTTTTTAGTTAAGTACCTATGTTATAGAAATCACTGAATTTTTTGATAATATCTGAAATGTGAGAAAGAAAAGCACAATTTTAACACTCTTTATGAAAATGATTATTCTTCGATATCGCCTTTGTTTTAACTAATTATAAAAATCTGTAGAAAAGTACGATGAATATTTTGCAAAAAATCCACAATAATAAATTAGCAACTTTTATAACAACAAAATAAAACTTAATTGAGTTGTACAAAAAATCAGCGCTATAATTATGATTATTAATAACACTAAAACATAGCTAGACGGAAAGTTCGTTGACCCGTGCTAGACCAGCTAGACCCCGCGCCGCCGACCTTCGTGAGAAAAAGTCGGACGATCGAATATCGCGGTCGTGCCTTACCACTATATTGTCTATTGATGTCATTTCCAGATTTAAATGATTATGCGAAAGTCAGGGGTGACACTCGTTTGTCTTGATGGCAGTTTTTACCTAAGGCCCAATTCGACCAAACCTCAGACCAAACTTATATCCGAGAATAACTCCTGGCTGACACATTGACAGTTTCAGTATGGGAAATATTATGTCAAAACTGACGATTTATTCTGAGATTAATATTTACTCTCGTTTGGTCGAATCCACCCTAAATAATTCTAGATAGTTCTAGCTAGAAAGATAGTAAGAGAAGAAAAGTAAGACACTTCAAAATACCACTAGCACAGTTAACAATGTCAAACACTAGTAAAAACGTATGTAAGATGACTTTGGATAAAACATTATTATGACATTATTTAGACAAAGCGAACGAGACTATCCAACTAGGCAGTGTCGGATTAAGGCCTCCCGCGCACAAAGGCAGCTGGCTGCGGCAGCATGACGTATAGAGCCCGCACTAGGCAGCTAAAAGTGTTCGTATACCCTATTGGCTGCCACAGCCAGGCTGCCTGTGCGAGGGGTCGCTAAAGCTACTTGATGTCCTAAGCCCTAAGTTTGGTTTGGGCATTGGAAGCTTGGCAACCTATTGCTTGAAAAGCAAAATAGTTATGATCTGGATGACCCTTTCCAGGCGTCTTAACCCAAAGAACAGAGAAAGAATCATATTTTGATGTAAGCTAGAACTCAAATTATACATATTTTGTGTCTGTTTTCAACCGACTTCAAAAAAGGAGGAGGTTCTCAATTCGACCCGTATGTTTTTTTTTTTTTTCTATGTTTGTTACGCGATAACTCCGCCAATTATGAACCGATTTGAACAAATCTTTTTTCGGCGTATAGGTAATACCTCAAGGGTGGTCCCATTTAAATTTAATAATAAAAAAAACAACCCCCAAGGGTGGAAAATTGGGGATGAACTTTTTTATACGCAATATCTCCGCCGATTATAAACCAATTTGAACGATTATTTTTTTGTTGAATAGGTATTATCAAAAGGGTGGTTTCATGCGAATTTGAAGAAAATATTTCACCCCCAAGGGTGGAAAATTGGGGATGAACTTTTTTATACGCAATATCTCCGCCGATTATGAACCAATTTTTTTTGGTCTCAGTGTACTGCCTACCTTCAGTGGTAACATCAGGGTAATAATTAGTTAACTAAAAAGAAAGAAATAAGTAAAATTTTATAAAAAAAAAAACCGACTCCATAAAACCTACACTAAAACGTAGAAAAATAATTACTAATTACCTACTTATTTATTAGGACGAATTATTAATATTTATGTAGGTATACCATGATTGATACTTTTGGAGTCGGTGCAGGCAAACTTTACATGTTTCATAATCTTGGCACCGACTCCAGAAGTATCAATCATGGTATACCTACATAAATATTAATAATTCGTCCTAATAAATAAGTAGGTAATTAGTAATTAGTTTTCTACGTTTTAGTGTAGGTTTTTTGGAGTCGGTTTTATTTTTTTTTATAAAATTTTATCTTCATAGTAAATTCGAAACTATGACTTGTTAAAGTTTCTGTAAAATAGAATGCATAGACACATCCCTGAATATGTTTTAAATACAAAGGTCAGTAACTTACAATAAACAATCTTTAATAAATTAATAAATTCAACCAAATTAGAATGCAAAACGAGTTTCTCCAATAATATAAAGTTTACAATGCTCAAATTAGGTAGCCTTCAGATTCATAAAAACCTTATTAGTATTCTATGCACGCTATTTATTTAATTTCGTTGAAATACAAGCACACAGAATGTGATTTATACGCACTTACAATCCGGCTGTTATCCTGCTGATAATAAATTTGCACATCCAGTTTTACAATCTAGGTTTTGTATTTCGAGAACAGCAATGGTAATAACATAAATCGATATCGAATCAGTCACGTGAAGTCATGCTAATCGATATGTAAATAATCGATTGGTCGTCTAACGGTTGCGAGTATGGATAGTTACTGATTCCCACACCGTGGTAAGTGTATGTCACATAATTTCACGGGGAAGAGTGTCAACGCAATGCTATTAAAATATAATGGTCAATGTGATTCAAGACCTAGTAAGTATACTTCATAGTTCATACTTAATGATAGATCGCCCGGTGCTTTGTCCTGCTGGAAGCTCTTCTGGAAGGACTGGTCTTTTGTTCTAAACGTCCTGCCAGAAGATTATCGCAAGTCCTGCCCGCAGTACGCAATTTGTACGTGTTTGCTTGCTGGTCCTTCCAGCAGTACGGTGACCTTCAAATTTGAACTCATCCTCACCAGAAGTAGTAAACACTTGGTTAGTGTTTATTAAATAAAAAGTCATGTCGTAGAATCATTTTGTTTAACCAGTATTTTACTTTTCTTAATATATTATAAACTTGTTTATCTTCTTTCAACTTAACTAATAGGAACTATAATAAGGAACTTTAAATTAATTACTTTGGTACGTCACTTTGTATTAGAAATTACACCTATCACTTACAAATAGACTATAAATTAAAAACAAAAACAAGAAATAAATTATAAATGTTTGATTAGGCTGGAATACTTCACATTCATTATAATATTATCGCCAAAATGTTGCCGACTCCACGCCCGGCGCGTCAAAATGTGTCGCGTGAGCGCGAACGCGCTGCCCCCGTGTATACTCGTGCGCCATCGGGCTCCGACTAACGGTTAGTCGCGTTTTTCGATCTTGGGCACTATTGGGTGAAAGAGAGAGAAACACTCTATTTTTTCGTGTAAATTTGAAATTTGTACAATGTATACTTACGAAACTGTGATCTTTTAATTTTGCGTCCTACCGGAAGTACTTTAAGTCCTGCTGGCAGGACTCCGGGCGATCTATCATTAAGAATAGATTTAAGCCTGTGATTGGTCTTGATTAAAATTAAACCAATTGTAATACTTGAATCTATGCTTTAGAGAGAATCTAGCTTAGAACTTAATATTATATTTATTTGAGGAATAATACGAGTATGAGCTTAAAACTGTCCGATTGTATTCTTATTCATATACCTACCTACTTTATACATAATAATATTAAATACATTCATCAACTTCAGAACTTGTGATCCAAATAGTGATTGCTTATTATCTCTTACTAAACGAACAAAACACTGTGGTAGGTGTGGTGGTGCGGTGTGTTAAAGTGGTAGGTACCATTTTGTGACAAAAATGTGAGATAGGATATTATTACGTAAATTATTCTTAGTTCTTCTTAATATTGTCTTATAATATATCTTCTTAATGTTGTAATATCTTACCTTTAGTAGTCTTCTTTTAAATTCACGCGTGTTTACAATTCTGGCAAGACGACGTAACTCCAGTCCTATAGAAACTACATCTCTTCCTCCCACATTCAGCCAATAAAAATTGTAAAATATAAATGGGCAATGTTGTATAAAGTAGCATCCATCCCCTAGCGTCGATAAAGTACCGATCACTTTATTGTATCTGCCTTGAATTATGCCGACTGCCGGCGCCTTTGATGTCTGAGAGTAAACGCGGAACAGACAGGCTGTCAGAGGAGTTCATGCCTAAAATTGATTTAGATTTTATGGCTGACTCAGGTCCTGCTGAGAACTGAATGTTAATTACGTTTTCCATGATTGATACGTTTGTTGTGGAAGCAGTGAAATGGATTGTTTTGAATACAAAACGAAACATCATCAAGAGTAGAGTTCACATTGAGATGTTTTATTGAAACTGTTTACATACAAAGATCTCTTGGCACTCTTAATAGAAGCATACGAATTGGAAGTGTTTGTCATTTTTCATCAGTTGGATTCGTTAAACATTACATTACATTGGATTCATAAACTGAGGCCCAGAGCCTTAGTACACAAAGTTAAACACCCGTTGAACACTTGTTTAAATTGGTATTTAGTATGCAAAAGTCATTTTAAACCAGTTTTCATAGCGCGTTTTACTTTTTGTAATAAGACCCTTTGAACTCTTCCCGATAACACTAACTTTCATTAGTTTTTTTTTCGATATAGCGAATTATGGCATCTTAGGTATAAAAGTATACGCAGTGTTCTTTCTGTACCCACTAATCTATGACCGAACACTACTCCTATATTGGCGGTAGGCTTTCTTTGTGAATTATTGCGGGTTCCGCACACTGCCGGACTACCCGCGTCAATACCTTAATGGCGGCCATGTTTTCACCTGCGGAACTCTAAAAAGTAAAAAATAGGGCCGCCCCGTTTGGGAAATAGAAACGATTGGAGATATCTTTATCTGAAGAGATGTATCTATGGTTTGATTTGCTGAAAGTGAACTGTGTTTTACAAAATACGAGTGAGGATACATGAAAATTAATTTGTGTGACCTGAATTATTTTGTGTCAAGACTATTATTAGCATTAGGAGAGAAGTAGTGAAAATCATGACCATGGCGCTAGCAACAGTGCCGAAATATCGAAAACTCAAAATTAAGGTACATCCGTCAGTAATAATAATAAAAGTAGAGAAAAGTTTTGCTTTAGTTTATTTTGTGCTGTCCTTACAAAATACTGTCCATAGTTTTTTTTTTTCAAAGATTTGCTTAGTGTCATTAAGGCATGTAACTTTCAAATAATTAAATGAGTTTTGAACTTCTTAAAAAATCTTTTGGAAATTAATATTGTGTAGTAATTATAGATTAATCAGGAATCCCACACAATATTAAAACCCTAACCTATAGGTTATTCTTATTTTTATTTATTTGTATTAGGAGTTATAGCTCCCAATTAGTAATCAATATTCTGTGTCAATAAATAAATTTATTTACGGTTCTTAAACACTCTTAAATTTACGTTTATTTAAACGATATCTACCAAAATGCAAATCTTACAAATACCGATAAAAGTTCAATAAATTGTCCATTTCTGTCCAACCAAATTAAAAATTCACACATCCCAAGATAAACGCCTGCGAAAACCAATATCAATTTACAAAATCGACTAGAAAGGGTAACCGAAACATAGCTTAAGAGCTTCTTGAAAATTTTATATGTATTTTAACTGGAAAGTCCAGTGTAACTTGGCCTCTAAGCTTTGATTGGACTTCCCTTCTGCGTCTTGTTTCTTCTAAGTACAGGGAGGGTAGGCAGTAGGGTGTCCCGTCGTTGTATGGGAAAATTTTTTTTTTGAGCTACGGTTACGCAAGAGGTATCAAAAGTTGCGTTTTGACATATAGATTACGATTAGCATTAAATTTAATGAGATATCTGTCATCTTGAGGCCTCTACCTGTCCTTAAAAAAAATTTAAATTGCTATTTTAGGGGTTCCTAACATAAACTGTTAATAATACAAAAATAGCGTTTTTATGAAATTTGAGGGTACACAATGAGTCACAGCAAGGTTTAAAATAGTTTAAAAACCAATAAATCCATAAATACTTTCAAAACAGAATTGGCTTTTTGACCAGAATTAGGCATTTACGCGCGCGATTTTAATGTATTCCTAATTAATCCATGGGTCAGCCAAGTTATCGATTTAATTTGAGGATACTCAATTCCCTTTTCACAGCAGGTTCATAATTTTATTACGCTATTATAAAACAATGATTGGCATCTCTAAGTGGAAGCTAACAAAAATTGCAGTCAATTTCAGAAAATCAACTATAACTTGAAAACCATTTGTCCGATTTCATTACTTTTTTATTTAAATGATAGCTCTACGTGTGCGCTTCATATTTTGTATAACAAATTGTATCGATAAAATCAACCTTTAGTTAGTAATTAAAGGAAAATTGATTTTTTTTACATTGTTGAGATACTACTTTTTAAATCATTTTTTTACAAAACGTCTTATACTCTACTAAATGTTTTACACGAGCCAAAGAAGTGTATTAAATTGTCTTTAATCTGATATATAACATGTATGCGTTTCATAACTAAAAATATATTTTTACTTCCGTTGAAGTTCACCATTTATAAAAACCTGCGTAGACAACAAAAACTTCAGCTAGAAAGTGTATGTAACGTACATAAATGTTATTTATATTTAATAGTATGCTAAAACTATTTAACATGTCAATTAGTATTCTGTTTAAATATAATATTATAAATATTTTTGGCTAGGTAGTTTTTACCTGAAAAAAATCAAAAAGTATATTACTGCCATATATTGCTATATTTTTGTTAAATTTATGCTAAAAGTATGTAATATTACACCAAAAAAGTGCGGTGCGATACCTTACAGCAATAAAACCTCAACAGAAATAATACCAACAGCCTCGCCGAAGGAGTAGAAAATTTGAGAAAAACAAGTCAAAATATGAATTCTGCTAGTTCGAACCAATCCGATTCCTCACTGAAAACAGTCTGCCATTGCCTGCAAATCATATCTTAGGGTTCAACTGCCACTGTTATTACAAAATAATATGAAATAATTGTGGAAAAAATATATTAGATGATAAACAGTGAAGGGCTGATTAAGTGATTTTTTGAGACATAAAAATGCCGGTAGAGCCCTTGAGACATTATTTTATATTTTTTTAATTATTTTTACGGTAATCTACATCTTATGACGCAACTTTTGAGGGGTCTTGTGTAGCGAAAATATAAAAAAAGATATTTCGGGACACCCTAGTAGGCAGGTCTAAATAAACTGGGGGTAGTACATCACTAGTAGAAGGGGTTTAAGATTTACTACCCTGTGGCTGCAGATTTATGTCCCGTATTCAACCCCACACATGCAGAAAAGATCGCGTTTCTTTATTTTATAAATTATCTACCAAAATAGTCTGGGTCCGTTTTCAAACGTGTGGGTGATTGATTTTTTACCAACCCGTTTTGGGTTAGGGTTATTTCAATAATAATTATTCTTACGGGTGTGGCTGCATAAAATGTGGGCTTATTGTACCTACTTGAAATGTTTGTATTAAAAATGGGAGAAAATAAAGTATTCGCAAAAAGTTGTATCTTCCTGCACATTTATGTACAATTAAATGCTGTTGAAACATTGTTAAACAAATAAAAATAAAATAAAAGATTTTCTATTAGGAATATTTAGAACTCTACGTCTCTTAAACTTCGAATTTTACCAATAAATACAAAGATATAAAAGTTAGATAAAACAGAAAAACCTAAACTATAGGATTGCCAGACTGAAAGGATAAAAAATAAACTTCTATTGTCTTTCTAACATATTTTTAATTAACCTTTCTTTCCAAAATATTTTTAATAAGAAACGGTCAGTCAGTTCCCATTAAAATATTAATGCATGAAACAAAAACAGTTAAATGCTATAATTTTAACGGGAAAACTGCTTTAACTCAAACGCTTCAAAGACAAAAAGTACGCCAAATTGGAAATAACAATGCACATGAAACTTTTCTATACCTACTCAATTCAATTCATTTTTCAAATCAAATTCAAAGTAACGACAAATTGGTAATAGTAACAATGCACGTGGATAGGGTTGCCAGGTGTCCGGCTTTAGCCGGACATGTTTGGCTTTTTAAGGTCTTGTCCGGCCTGTCCGGCTTTTGTTAGGCTTTTTATGTGGCTGCTGCGCCAGGCGAAAGTCAAGCTACAGAATAATATCAAGCGCTCGCATCAGGGTTAGGGCATGGATACCGGTATACCGGTATACCGAAATACCGGTATACCGGTCAAAATTTTCGGTATTTTGATACCGGCATTTAAGGGGAAAATACCGGTATTTCGGTTTTTCGAAAAAAGTGATCTAATTTTGCAATATCGGTAGTTTTTCAACTAATGGAAAGTCATCATAGGTTTTACACCATCTCTTTTTATTTTTATACTTATTTTTAATATTGATTCAGATGATAATGATTCGAATCATCATATCGATTCCAATAATCGATTGAGTCAAGTCAGTTCTGCTCTGCTGATATCATTGAAGCGAGCACGAGCATCTTAATAAGCACGAAAATATACGTATTAATTAATGACCCTCTCTACGTCCAGTGGCTCGTCACCACACGACTCCCAAATCTTGAAAAGGGCCGTCTTAACCAGCGTATCCCTGTCAAGCTACACGAGTTGGATTTGCCTATCCTTGTTCCCAGCCGATCCTTAACTACGGTTGCTGAAACTCTTCCCAGCACTCTCTTGAACGACTCTGTGTTATCTACTATGGCTGCTCCTCTTCCTTGCACCCTACTGCACGACTGCGTTGCCTAGCCGTATACCTGGTCCAAGGTTCGACGCCACGAAATCAACTTTGTACGCGTGAAAATAGTTTGAATACTATTTCCCGTGCTTGCAACATTTTTCTTTACTGCTTCGCCTCTATTAGACGTAGCGTGATCGTATAATATCCTATAGCCTTCCTCAATTTACGAGCTATCCCACACAAAAATAATTATTTAAATCAAACTAGTAGTTCCTGAGATTAGTGCATTCAAACAAACAAACTCTTCAGCGTTTTAATATGAAAATGTTGTTGTTGATTATTGGAGTCGAACCTTGGACCAGGCATAAGAATAGGCAACGCAGTCGTACAGGAGGGTGCAAGGAAGAGGGGCAGCCACAGTAGATAACACGAAAGTCGTTCAAGAGAGAGCAAGGAAGAGGCGCAGCAACCGTAGTAAAGGAACGGCTGGGATGAATAAGGATAGGCGAATCCAACTCGCGAGGCTTGACAGGAATACGCTGGTTAAGGTGGCCCTTTTCAAGGCTTGGGAGCCAGCGGGTGACGAGTCATTGAACTTAGAGAGGGTCATTAATTATACGCATATTTTTTACTTTGTCGAAGATAAACACGAAAACGGTTTGTCTAAAATATATGAATTTCGTCTTATTCAATGCAGGATTAAATGCCCTTCACCTGCCATGAAGATCAATTTTCTATACTGCAAGTCCTTTATTTATACGGTATAACCATAAAACCGGAAAAATGTCCCTTTCGGGGGGCCCCACCACACTTCCGTCGAAGTCGAAAACTTAGGATAGTCTTAATGAGCAACAAATGAAGCTATTAAAACAAAACCTTTAGGAATTATTTCCGATTTGATTAATTTTCACGTCTTATTCTACTGGCCTATTAATAACTTTTCGCAAATAGCAGTATCTCAAGAAATACCGAAAAAATACCGAAATTTCGGTATACCGGTAATTGAAATTTCAATACCGGTATCAATACCGGTATAAAACTTATTCCGGTATTCCATGCCCTACAGGGTGTTGGGCAACCGTTGATGATAGCATTCACTCTTGAGGTATGACACTAATTGCACCCCGTGTCATGTCCGGCTTTTAGGGTAAAATGTCCGGCCCAATGAAGCACAGAGTCCGGCTTTTGTGTTTTTGGACCTGGCAACCCTACACGTGGAGTATCCAAAAACATTATGTTATTTAATTTCAATTCAAATTCAAAGATGTATATGTCGCAGTAAGATAGATAAGATATATGCCATCGCCTTTTAAAAGCTTGTAATGTCCATCCCTAAATGAAGTTCTCAATCTAAAAGTCCCTAATTAAAACCTATGCCCTCTAGTACAGTGGCGTGCACTAAATACGGGATATCGGACTCATTACGGGCATGTTCCGCGTATCTGGTTAATTTTCCACCAAGTGTAATTACCGTGCTCGCTTTGTTTTTGCTACTACTTTATTTGCATAGTTAGGTGGAATGGATCTGGTTCGATTGGACAGGGAAATGTGTGGAGTTGTCAGTTTTTAATTGTATTGTATTTTAATTATCTTTTGTATATTGAAAATAACAAACATTAAAAGTGGTGATATTTGTCATAGGGTAAGTACATAACCTTATTGCCCTCTTGATTGTATTATCTTATGGATCCATTGAAGTTAATTAATAAAACATCAAAATAATTCACTCAATAAGTATGTTATACAACCTAGCGGATAATCAACAAAGTAATACACAGTATTCATTACCTACATAATTATAAATTGCCTTTGGGTGATGAGATTATGATCTGCCAACCATTTTATAAATTATTTATGTGTTTTACTATTTCTTGTGTCCGTATTCACAAAAGTATTTAAGTATGTTTATTAATACTAGTTTCCTGACACCAATACACGCTTTGCTTAGTTTGAAACTAGTTGCCGCAATGCCGAAATATTTATTTACTTATTTCAAATTCCCTCCACATATTTTCCTGTTATAACTCCCCACTTGGTGTCAAACTTTTCTCTCTACCTACTTGATTACATATCATAATTGATTTCTTACCCACTCCACCCCACCCGTGTTCCAATCTAAAACCCCAGAATAAGCTAATAGAGACATTGTTCCTGCGCTCGTTAACCGCATCAGATGCGCGCGCCGGGGGGCCGCATCGCGGCTACGATCTGCGCCTTAATAGACGGACTGCAACAATGAGGGATACCACTTCTGACTGGGACTTCTTTGGGTTCTTTCTTTGGTTTCTGGGATTTGTAAAATTTCTTGTAGACTATCTCTGTGAGTATAATCGCATCAGATGCGAGCGCCGAAGGTACGCATCGTGGCTGCGATCTGAGCTTTAATAGACTACTACAACAATGAGGGATACCACTTCTGACTTCATTGGGCTCTGTCTTTAGTCTCTGTATTATGTTACAGACTTCGAAAATACTTCTTTATGTTCTCTCCTTAGTATCTAGGATCTGCAGACTTCTAAAATTTGCTGTAGCCTACATTTGACGGAGGTTCAATCTGCGCCTTAATTGCAACAATGAGGGATACCACTTCTGACTTCTTTGGGTTCTGTCTTTAGTCTCACAGACTTAGTATTTCTTTGGCTTATGTCCTTAGTCTCTAGGATCTGTTAATGAAGCAAAGAGAGATACCACTTGACTAGGACTTTTTTTAACTATGTCTGGAAATTTGATATCCCAGGACCAACTTGACCTTCACTGATTAGGTTTTCATTGGCGGTCAAGCTGTAGATCCTGGTTACACAGGAGTTGCAGTGGTGGAAATGCAAGGTGGATATACAGGGTGGAATTTTGTAATACCACCTGGAGGGAAAGTACTCTTAATACTGCAGATAGAAAATTCTACTGAAACAAAACATTCCTTTATTTTTGAAAAGAAAGAGAACTGCATTCATACATTTTCGAAAATTCACTACCATACCATACAATTTTCTGTACATAATTAAAATAATTTAAGATTTTATGGATTTCCTTTCATTTGATTTATCAAGTTTGTTAGAGAGATTTAGTTTCATCCTTATACTTGACCCTAACGATCGATGCAATAAAAATACAGGGTGTAATTTTTAACAGATTTTAGTTGGTACGATTCCCGGTTGTGGCAAGCATATTTTTGGAAATCTTTGAATGCAGTTCTATTCCTTTTTAAAAATAAAGGAATGTTTTCTTTGAGAATTTTTTTCTATCTACAATATTAAGAGAACTTTCCCTCCAGGTGACATTACAAAATTCCACCCTGTAGACCATATTATTATTTCTTTTCTAAGTCATATTTTTTTTAACTAAAAGCATCAAATACTTAATTAAATGTTTAAAATATGTTCGTCCAAATGGTTCACGTACTGCATTGGACTCGTGCGCCGCGGGGGTTCCGCAGGTATCTAGATCTAGGAGTAGGAACATTAGGATTGTTACTAGCTATAATAATTGGCTAGTAATAGCACAGAAGTTATAGTACCAAGGGTAATATTAATGTTCAGACTTTGATAGAACTACTGAGTTTTGTACTAGTGAAAGTTCCACGAGGGTAGGACCTAAACTTATCACAAAATATTCTAAGGTAGTCTAGATATTGGAAGCTACATGTCTCATTAGAAAACCACCCATGTTTTTTTTACATAATTGATTAAATAAGCATGTAACTTTTTATTCAAAAGATTTTAAGTAGAGGACAAAAAAATGCAATTTGGACTATTAGTTTGACATTGAATCTCCACAGGTCTAGAAAAACCATTGTATCTAGTAAGATAATAATAGCCTTTTTATGCAAGCTATGGTACATCCTTTTAGCTAGAGTAAACTGGGGAGGTAAAAGCTAAGTTTTCAGTACAAAACAACAACAATACATCCGAATACAACCAAAAAAATTAAATCTTATTCTCAAACAGGACAAAAAGCTTTAAATATACGATTCATAGAGCTATGTCATAATATATGACAAGTTTAAGACAGTCCTTTGAAAGATCTCTCAACCAACATTGTCATATCAAGAAACATTGTCCGTGTGTCCATTTCTATTTCGGTCCCGTTTTAAAACGGGACACTTGTTGCTGTCACGGTGTTACGTGACAATAACAATATTCGCTCCTGTTTTGAGGACTGTGACACGGTATGTCACTTTGCTGTATGGAATTACCAACTTCTACCGCGTAACGACTTTTACCGTTAGCACGGGTATACCTATGTCTTTCAGTCGGTCAAAATTTAACAAAACAATAAAACGTCTACGACGTCTCCAAAAAGTGCACTAAAAGCAGAAAAAAATTGAGATAAATATGGACTCGTTGCCAGCCTACCAAGACCTACAGACGAATAGAGAACTTCCTTGTCCATGGTGAAAACGCACTTTTTTATTTACTAAGCATTAAGGCTGAGTTCTAACTTTAACGGTAACTCTAACGAAAACCGTTGTTTTTTGTATGAAGTTTGACGGATTTTTGACGTTTCTTAAAGTAAGAGGATGCAACCCAGCCTAAGTAACTTCTTACATACCTACATAACTAAAAAAACTGTTACCAAACATAGTCCAATTCAGTATAGTGCGCATACACATCAACAGAAAACGATATTAAGTTATCTTGTCTACTTAAAAGATTAATGGTGTGAAAATCTCCAATAAAAATGCCTAATTTTAAAGTCAACTCCCTAAATCCGTAATCCGTTGCTACATTGTATACATTTTCCCACGGCTACGTTTACATACAGATCTGCATTTACATTGATGTAAATATACAGTAATATAAATGCAGAGAGACTCATAACACTGGATTGCAACTTTCGTTTGGTGTGAGTGTGGCTTTATAATGTAGCGAAGATTTTTATTTTAAATCTTTTCCTTTTGCTATGTATCTTTTTTATGGTTAAAAGGCACGATTTCTACATTCTACATAAGATGATATTTAGATTTTTTTGTTAATCAAAGAGAATAATTTAATTGTGTACCTTCATAAGTACGAGTGTAAATAAATAACAAAATAAAACATGATTATATGCCTTCCTTGTTTCACAAAATCATTAATTTGCCTGTTTTGTTCATCGCTTTTAGTAAAACTACAGATATTTCAAAATTGATACACATTAACGAAAACTGTATCAATTATCACCCATAATGTAGATACTAGGGCTGGGTTGCACCATCTTACTTTAACTTTGACAAACGTCAAAAATCTGTCAAACTCCATACAAAAAACACCGGTTATCGTTAAAGTTACGGTCAAAGTTAGGTGGTGCAACTCAGCCTTAGTAACAGTTCTCTGGTCTACTACTATGTTTCTACATTACTTACTATACTCGTACATGAAACTATTTCCCACAAAACCCCAACTTAAACCCAGCATTTGCATACTACATCCGACAAAATTCCCTCCAACTTAAAGTAAAGCTGTATTCATAATACCACACGGCTGAAAAGGCAAATCCGAAATATCTAGGTTAAGAAGTAGGACGCAAATATTACTATCGGAGCATTGAGATGAATATTTTCGCAGATTTCTGTTTGATTTCAAGTAAGTAGGGATTTTCTATGTTCGTAGAGTTAAAGAAGTAGGTTTAGTTTTGTGAAATACAAGTTTTAAATTGTTTTTAGCTAAAATTGTTAGTTCTTTGTAACTTAATCATCAGGATTTCAGCCATAGGACTGAACAAGAACATCCCCCAACTTGGTCTGTCAATATTACTAACATGACACTGTTGTAGGAACTATGAATTTAAATAAATTATTGTGAGCCTTAATAAAAAAAAGTTTCCATACTAAATGACAATTTAAACAAGTGTTCAACAAACGTTTATCTTTTTGTGATAAGTCCCTGGAGGTTAGTTGTAGGAATTTAAGATATATTTGAAAAAAAAAACTTTTATCGTTTGAAACGTTAATTATTTATTGTCTTATGTGTAATAAAGATTTATGACTATGAAAAAAAAATACGTTGACATTTTGTTAATTATCAATATTTAAAAACAAAACCGCGTAGTTACGTAATGTTCAAATTAATATTCTATAATTATTCGTAATTAATTTAACCACAAGAAAAAACATCCACGTGTTATTCATAAAACTCGTAAAATTTGACGCCCAGCACGCGCCGAATCATAAATACTAAACATTAAATCTTATAAAGCTTGTGTCACACCGATAAATTACTCAATTAGGTATATAATTACGTTAAAAAACCACTTTTATATCCGAAAGTCGATTGAAATATAACTTGAGCCATTAAAAAAGAAATGCGGGGTCCTAATTGAGCCACAATGACAGGGGAAGGATAAAACACTCGGATGTACGCAAATAGAATGAATAACAAACAGATGTTGTGATTGTAAAAGTTTCGGGTAACGGGTTAGTGCTGGGGACACACGAGGTGACAAGTTTTGAAAAAGGAATTCTGAGTTTTTTTCTTTTTCACTCAGTCCGCTAATCACTTACGAGTACATTGCAGTTACGATAGTATTCGTTGCGGCAGTCGCTATGGTATTTTATGAGGACAAACATACAAAATATCGTTATATTGTAAGGAGGTTTGCCTCCATTCATGCAGTAGCCAAATCTTTACATGAAGTTTTTCCTTACCGTTACCGGTGTCCGGTAGCTATATCTTAAATTTTCTTCTATTTTGAACTTAGAAGACACAGAAAATCGAATGCCTATAATCATTATGTACAGTCGACAGCACATCAACCTATACATTTTTGTTGCAAAATAGCCTGTATTACAACGAGATAAGACGCCACTGTGTTTAGGTTGATGTGCTGTCGTCCGTACCTACAAGTGGCATTTTCCTAACAATGTTTTCCTCTACTTCTTATTCATATTTAAAGAGCAAAACACAACACATAAATATTTAGTTTTGTCAATTTCACCTAATATAAGAAAGCATGTATAATTTTTAGTGCGTGTGTACCAACCCTTAACCCTACAATGCCAAAGTATATTTTTTCGTTAATTGTCACCCACTATTTATTGTTTCAGAAATCGTTTCAGGTTACCGCTCTAATTTAACCCCAAAAACTTCAGTCACCAGTAGGAAACAGTTAAAAATAACCCCACACTTCCACCGATTTGTTAATTGTTGGGGCACTTTTTTGGCAGAGTTTTTTAAACTTTATGAATTTAAATGGCCCCTAAAGATTTAGGGTTGACGCTAATTTGAATTTTATGAGGTTTTATTTTTGACTCCTCAAAGGGTGAAGTTCCCTTGAGGGTTATTTAAAATAATGCCACCGATCTTTGTTGTTTTTTATTGATATTCTTTTAGATTGAGACAGAAGTTTTGTTTAAAGTTTATTTATTTTCTTAACATTTTGTTTATATTTCTTTCGTATGTGGATATAGGACATTTATTTTTGAGTCATGTTAACTTTATACTTTATTGAATTGTTTCATAATATTGTTGCAACTTAACAACGTATCTCTGTCTCTAAAAAAATGTGATCTTTTAAATCTTTAAAACTGATAATCATGTTGTTATGAGGCGTGATTAATAAAATAAACGTATTATCTTTCAGACCATGCTTTGGCATAAATAAGACTATAATTACACCGTAATAGTATATTAAAATTGTTCTTCATCCATAATGTTTACTAAGCTAGAACCCTACCCAACCCTAAAATGCTAACCGTATAATATACAATACGTGCCGTATAATCCCGGGATCGTGTACACGGGAATGCGCGAAGTTTGATTAGATTGGCGCCGTAAGCCACGGGAATAACCGGGATCAGGGCTGGCTAACGAAGATTGGGATCTGATATCGTTACGATGATCTAATCGTGGAGAAAGTATGAGAAAACTATCTGAGAATGTTAAAAAACTAGTCTTTGCCCGCGGCTTTACTCGCGTAAAACTTGCGTTCCCGTTTCAACCCTTTAAGGGGTGAATTTTGAAAACCATTCAAACCCTTTGAAGGTGTTGATAGATCAGTCAATAGCTGTGGCGTTTTAATCTTATTAAAAAACTGAATTCTTTAGTTAAAATAGTAAGACACGGGTTTAAAACGCGACCCGTGAAATAAAAAAAGTTGAATTCTTTACATGTTACATGTTACAAAAAATAGCTTGCACTGCCACAGTAATAATTCGGTTTATGCTGAGAAGTGGCTAAAACTCAAATAATAGTTTACAATACTTTTTTTAATCATTTATATTTTTTTTGTATTTTTAAATTACTAATACAATGAATAAGATAGCTCCTCGTAATGTAATGATAAGCTTTATGTTTGTATTACAAGTATGTTCACCACAATAGTCCAGCAGCGGCGGAGATATTTCATACTTCCTACTTACTATTCATAGTTCTTTAATAGCCCTCTAGAATGAAGGCGGGACTAATGACGAGAAAATTGAACATTTTTCAACGGAAACAAAAAATAAAACCACCAATAAATCGTCCCGAGCCCGCCTTTTCTTGATATTTTCGGCTGCAGAAAACCGATAAAACTATAAAATTACGTACTGTCTTGTAGTTTCCGAGGTAGCGAAATAAACAACCTCTTTTTATATGAATTATTTTATTATGAAGTACAATAAAATCTTTGTCTATTTGTAGTTGGATGGAACAGTCTTGGTACTTGACATTCCAAAGTTTATTAGTAGTATTGCTCAAATTGTTATTTAAAGCTACTGTAAAGTAATCTAAATATATATAACTCAAAGGTGACTGACTGACTGACTGGCTGACTAACTGACTGATTGACTGACATAGTGATCTATCAACGCACAGCCCAAACCACTGGACGGATCGGGCTGAAATTTGGCATGCAGGTAGATGTTATGACGTAGGCATCCGCTAAAAAAGGATTTAACGAAACTCTACCCCTAAGGGGGTGAAACGGGATCCACGCGTACGAAGTCGCGGGCGGCCGCTAGTAAGTAATAAAGTCTTTATTGTGTATGAATAGTTGTTAAGAATTAAAAACCTAAAATATACATAATAGCATTATAATTATGTATTGTGTGGAGTCGCTGCTATTTTAAGAGTTAAAGACATATTATTATATCAATATTCAAAACTGACTGAATACAATCATGTACCAAAACTTTACTGTCCAAAATTAATATTTCAGGTTAGATACGTGTCAAGGTACTTCGATCATTACATCTAATTAAATGAATAAAATATCTTTCCACAAGCTAGTATCAAATTTATTTCGTCGCCGTACACGAAAAATATGAGTTACTGCCGCGGTCTGCTCGGGAGCGACATATAAAATTATACCCAGTCTCTAAACTATTTATAATATTATAATAATTTTCTGCTCCAATTATTTCAACGGTGACACGTTTTATTGGTATATATACGATTGTTGTGCGTAACCCTGGTATAAATTATATTTTCCTTTTTATAATTCGCCTCCGTGATAGTATTATAAACAAAATTTTCTTGTCTCGGGTGCATCGTAAATAATATAATTTTGTCATACACATTTGACAAGAACATGTATGTTTACATAACATCCGTAGTTAGTGACTTCATTCTACTGTTGATTTAGGATTTAACGTTTTAAATGTTAGTTATTTCGGGGGTTACATTGAAGAAGTGGAAATTTAAGATAATTGTATGAAATAAAAATTATTTGGTTATAATTTACAGAACAGACTCTTTGGGATGTTTAAATAATCCAGTCAATTAATATTGACAATTAAGTTAAAATTAATATGAATAAGTGAAATTAGTCAGCCGAAAGCTGATAGTGATGAAGGATACGTACCTACTTAGATGTTTGCTACTCCTTCAGGCAAAAAGTATTGGATGGATTTTGATGAAACTTTACTTTAGAATAGCAAATAGCCTACTTATTATCTCAACTAAGCCGTAAGCTTAAGCTTTACTTTTTTCTAAGCCGTCGGACGGAGATTGTCGGTGTAATATTACGGATCATGCTTAAACATATCATACTAGAACATGTTACAGAAGCCACAAAAACATCTTTTGGCGTGCTAATCAAACTTGTTCGCGTCTAGCTTACGTATTGTGTCGTTAAGAGCGATTGCTTTGGTTAGGACTAGGGTGTACCGAGAGCAAACGAAAAAAAATTGGCCAAATTTTTGACATGCTCTTACGGTGATTCTCTCAAAGTCAATGTTGCTTTTGTTGTCTAGTGAATACATCAAAAAGTCTGAAAGTCTCTGCATTAGATACTTAAGAGAGAGAACGAGTTGAATCAATTTTGTGTATTTACAAATTTTTATCAAAACTGTGCTGGTTCTAATTTATTTCATACTTTGGAGGATAAAAATATCTTTTTTTTTTCAAAAAAATGAAGACAATGAAAGGCACTGGAGGTTTGACCTACGCTTGCTAGACGTGGAGGCTTGATGTAGTGTGTCAAATAAATAAATCACGAGTTCAGTGTGTCCTTAGCTTAAAAGAGTAGTCTGCAGAATTAGCGCCCTCCCTGATAATGCGGTGTAATCCAGGAGTTATTACAGCGTCATTGTCGCGTTTTTACGAGGGTCACTATACTTCTGTATTAATAATTCACAATTGCTGTGGACTTGTCTGGTTGAGATTAAATATCGATTGGATCAACAAAGATTACTCTTTATCCTTAAAAAAAATTGCATCTCTGCTATTAAGGCTGAGTTGCACCAACTTACTTTAACGGTAATTATAATGTCATTGTTCATCATGACCGGTGTTTTTGTAGGGAGTTTGACAGATTTTTGACGTTTGTTATAGTAAGTAAGATGGTGTAACTGTATCCTAGCCTAAATGTTCTGTAATTCATCATCATCATAGCCACATAACGTCTACTGCTGAACATTATGCCCAATGATTTCCACATTGGCCGGTTGGCAGCGGATAGTTCTGTGATTGCACCACCAGGGTGACAGACAACACCTTATTATAACCTAAAGATATTGCTTGATTATTCTTTAAAGCATTATGAAATAAAATATTACCTATTAAATCTATTAAAATAGAAATTTAAAATCCAAAACGGAAAAGTGACTAACAAAGTAGTATGCAAAATCTTACTCAAAAGATTATTGAGACTTACAAAACTTCCTGAATTACCAATAACATCTACAACCCTAAAAACAGCACTTAAAACCCAATACAGAGGGATTGTTTTCGAAAACACTCGAACAAAGTTACAAAACCCTTTGAAACGCCCTTGATGTGAAGGGAAAACCAATATCTGGGGGTAATGCGTTGTGCCGACAAGTTTATTGAGGTTACTCGCGTTGCTGAAAGGGGGAATGATGTACATGCAATATGAATTAAATTGAGTAGTTTATAACACGTGATAATTATGTCCACAAAGCGCTTGGTGTGCTTTAAGCTCTCAAAATGCAATTATGTTCCTCTTAGATTTTGTACAGCAATAAGTAAGGCTCATAAGATGTTCCTTGTTTGATCACTCTTATCGCTTTTCATATATTTCAAAAGGGCAACAAACATCTACCTACAGCTGATCATTGGGTCATCATCATCATCATTTCTGCTATAGATGGTCCACTGCTGAACAGGCCTCCCCCAATGATTACCTTTTGAACGGTTGGTAGCGGCCTGCGTCCAGCGCTTTCCTGCTTGATACCTTTATGAGGTCGTCGGACTCGTCGGACTCGTCAGTCACCCTGCGACTAGATATCCTATAGTGCACTCTCTGGTATTGATAATAATTGGGTAAATCCTGATCCAAAAAAATTTATATCCATTTCAATTATAAACTATATTACAGTCTTGCGTTACATTGCAACAACGGTACCTACCAAAAATGTCAGCTACGTCTTCCCACACCACAGCACAGCTTTACTCAACTCAAAGAAAGGGGAGGCTGTCATAATCCCCAATATACCCGGCTCTCGATCATAACAGACCCGACCACAAAGGTGGTGTAATAACGCCCGCTAATCCCCTATTGTGGCGCCATCTCTTGACAGATTGCCAGCAACTTGAATGGAGATTACGCCGCCTGCCGCTAGGGGCGCTTTGTTCGGTATTATGGGAAAAGTCTATTGTGTACGCATTCCCGGATAATTTGTTTTTCCTGGTTTATTAGTTTTGAAGTGTGGATTTAAAATTGTTGAATTTTGGACTTTCTTTATTTCCAGATAATAATTTGAAATTAATTTTCCTGAAAGTTTCTAATTTCCATGTTGTTACAATAATAATAATGAACGTAAAACATTTTTTTTTGAATGGTAAGTGATTACCGTCGCCCATAGACACCCGCAGACCCAGGGGCGTTACAGGTGCGTTGCCGGCCTTTAAGGTGAAGATACGCTCTCCTCTTGAAAGCTTGCATAAATCCATTTCATGTACCAACTTAGTTATACATATAGCATACAATAATAAAAATGCCTTTTGTAGTGGATGAAAGACTTAATTCGTAATAATAATACTCGTTAATTAAAAAAAAAAAAATCCAACAACTCCTTGCCTTACAACGATAATCTTCCCCTTTAAATGCCGATGCCATTTTGTTTTAACACTAAAACGCCACATAAAAAACAATAGTCGCCTGACGAGCCATCAATAACCCCCGCCTGCGAATTAGGCCCGCCTGACGAATTAGACCCGGCAAGCGACGGCAATTACGACCCGATCCATCATCCGCGACGCGTTACACTCGATAATTTACGGGTTAAACATTTAATTTGGGACGGATTAAAATGGGGGTAGGTGCGATATTACGTAGTACGTAAGTGCTCACGGAAAAATTGGGACCTTGTAGGGTTTGAACTAAGTCAGTCTAATTTAATTCTGGATCAGTAGTAGAGAAAGCACCGGAGGAAGAAAAAAGATTTATCGAAGAAGTGTGAGTTAATAATACAATTAAAGTTGTACAAAGTTTCTGACTGTTACTAAGCCCATCACCAAGCTCAATCAGAATGTTTACTTAAATATAATTCCTTGTGTCCCTTTCGCTATATAGCATCAGTATGGCAGGTTTAATTCGTTCCCGAATGAGAATCAGTTTCATTTCCACACAATAACGTACTGTAAATTGTTTACATGTACTGTAGACATATCTCACACCTTTATTAAATGCGTCACAAACAACAAATTCAATAAAAATCCTAATTTTCGCCTCACCGCGGCATGGGTGCTAATTTTACATCCGAAATTGGCCATTTTGAGGGAAAATATGGACCATTTCACGGTACAGTTGCGACCCGATTAAGAAACGTCGTGTTATGCTTTATTAAATGAAGTTTACGCAAATGACTGTACTTTGTTAAGGATCTGATGTGTACTGTCACGAATTTTTAATTTGAAAAAGTCTTTGGTAATTTTGTTATGTTTTGCACAAGCGAATTAAAAGAACTAAATACCTAATTTCTGTACCATAGAGTAAAGTTGGAGGTAGTGTCAGTGTATTCATAAAAACTGCACAGTAAATGTGCGTGAAAAATCACGGTAGATGGCTATAATAAAGAAAATATTAACACTAGCCTAATCTATACTTCTAAACTCTATACTTATAAATGCGAAACTAACTGTGTCTGTCTGTCTGTCTGTCTCACTTTCACGACTGAACCACTGAACCGATTTTGATGAAATTTGGCATAGAGATAGTTTGAGTCATGGGAAAGGACATAGGATGCATGTACATAGTTTTTATCCCGGTTTCTGAAACAGGGAGGACGCGCGTGATATAGTTTTTCTGTGACAGACAAAATTCCACGCGGGTGAAGCTGTGGGCGGAAAGCTAGTACCTAATAAAGCCTAAATAGTACCAATTACAATACAGATTTGAGCAACATAATATAGCAACTAACCGCGGATATTACCTACAATAAATTAACCTTACTCGTCCACCTATTTAAAGATCAACTCCAAACACAAAAACCATTCAACTCGACCTTAATCTCCACTATTTTCTAATCGCTGAAACGCTTACATAACAATAAATACGTCTCAAAAATACTGTGAGATAGTGTTATTATGTGGTGGCCATTTAAATAAATTAGGATGAGGTATGCGACGATACACAAACAGCGCGTGGCAAGATGGACGCGCGACGCTGGAACGTAGCGACTGCCGTTTTGTGTCGCGGGCAATAAGATGGATCACTAGAATGCAACTGTTATCACCCGGGTTAAGGGGAGGTTGGGGGGAACAGGTGTTGGGAGAGAAAGTATTTTTCAGAATAGATGAGGATCAGGCTTATTAGTGTAGATGAAAAAGGCGAAACTTAGGTACTCCAGCATCTTGATGGGAAGTCCGAGTCTCTGACCACAGCTTACTTACTGTAGGTATACCGGTGCTCTCGAATTGACTCGAAAAATACTGCCCTACAGCCATACTTAGACAGGTTTCCACCAAAGCAAAGAAAATTAAATAACTAATAAGATTTCGTTATTTCAATCACCTCTCCGCTCACCTTTGGTTCGGAAATCTGATTGGTTATTCACCATCTCCTCTTCTCTCCGCTTCGGTGAGAGCCGGGCCAGTTAACAGTGGACCAGAGAACAGCTTAAAGTCTTATGGTGTTGGCGTATGAAGCACCAGGAGATCGTCATAACCTTTTTCATGCTCAACGTAAACCCTAATGGAGACTTTTTAGGAATCCTGAGGAATTAAAATTGGAAACACGAAATATCTTAAGAGAGCAAAACGTAGTCCCCAATTAAAAAGACATGATTGATACCTTATGTTGCTATGGATACGCTTCACTTTAATTTCTCCACTAATAGTTACAATCGCAAAGAACTTCTCCTTAACCAAAATCGGCATGTCACATTACAGAAGAATTATTACATTTGGAGCATAGAAAAAAATTCCGAGCATTTGTCTGACGTCAACAATACTCTAAAATATATTGTGTCTTACAATCTATTAATTATTTCTACACAACAATTAATTATCACTTATTTATCACACCGCGTATGTTTTATAGGGGTTGACATTGAGCGGTATTTTTAGAGTATTTTAATAAAAATATCTTCAACGCATTGCAGCAATAAAAGTCATAATTTTGCAATGAAACATATTTATAGACTTTATATCGTCAGTCTGCTGTATATTTGGGTGACTGTTCGAGTGATGTCGGGTCTTTCTTAATTTTCTTTTCCTCTAACTTTTAAACCTGAAGAATGTCGTAATGTTACAGTACTGAAATTTAGCTTACTACTGTGAAAGAAAGAAATAAGACTAATTTTATTCGATGTTACTCACAATTACTTAATTATCATTAACTTTACTATGTGAGTTTAATAGCCTATTTTTGCATGTAAGTAGTTCATATTCGAGAAAAATCTACTTTTCTTTACCTACTTTTATCTACACTCGTCGTCAAATAAATCGCACCTCCCGCGACAAGCACTTTTAAACGTATGCATCCCCACTTCCCACCAATATTGGCACTACTTAAAAGCCTAGTTCTAAACTTGATTTCATTATAGGAAAGGTTTTTACCCCAAAAATGTGTCTTAAGAAGGATCCAGAGTCACTTCTTCAAAAAATAGGTAGTTACGCTTGAGCCAACTTTTATGGCTATAAAACTGTTAAGTTGGAATTAATCGCTATCCATCGGTTAAAGAGGACACGTGAGATCATTATTTGGTTTTATTACCATAAAAATTGGTCTAATTGATCCCAGAGGTGAGCCCAAAGTGAGGTCTTTTTTCAAGTCACATTTATGGTATATGTTAATCATTTATTAAGAAATTGAATGTATTTTTCTTTAAGGATATTTATTGGGCTTTCAAATAATATCAATATTGTTGGGGTACCTTGATTGTGTCAGAAGAAAATCTTTAAAGTTCGCGTCGCGGAAGGTGCGATTTATTTGATGTTGAGTATATTAGGTATTTGTTGTGGTTTGTTACAGTAATAGTCCATGTATCGGACTTTAATGCAAGCTTCAATTACAGGTTCGAATCCTGCTCATGCCAAACAATATGTCGTTATAGTATATTTGTTCCAACACCCTATGTCACTTGCTTCAAATTGACGTATATTATTATGAACTACAAACGATTCAAGATGTTTATTTTCCAATAAACCCTACAACAAACTTTGAACCTTAAATTCTCTACCAACGACATAATTTTCGTTACACCCACCAAAACCTAATCAAAGTAACATAAACACAAGAGGCACGTACTGAAAATGTGTCGGAGTTCAGTTGACATCTCTTGACATCATAATCCGGGATTAACAGCACTTGACGGTAAAAGCAGCAAATAATTCATTGTCCAAATAATAATTTGAAGCGTATTATTTTGGGATTAGAGTATTTTTGGATGTGAAATTCTAGAGATAGAGTTAGCTATAAAATACATTTGACAATAAAGTATTATTTTACGTTTTAAAATTTTTACTTGTCGAAAACGCAACAAAAATACCTAGGTGTACAGTGAGCGTCAAATAATTCGTGACACCCAAAACTGACTGTAAAGTACCGTTAAGTAATGATTTTAAAAACTAACTTACTGTTGTGAAATATAAGTTTTGGAACGCCTACCTATTATTATATCTTTTAATAAGAAAAACGTCAAGTTCACCATACGTATGGAATAAAGCATCTTACTTAATCACGACAGGTACGCTTTTTCAATAAAAATATCTTGGGTGCTGTCAACTATAGGTGAGACTGAGGAGAGTTGTGACAGAGGAGAGTTCTGACATTGTCGATTTTTTGGAACTTATTAACTACTAGCGCGTTCGTAACAGTCCGTGTTTTTAGCTTAAGTCTCGAGCTAACAAATACGCGTTATTGCGAGCTCGCTGATAATAAATAGGTTTCCAAAAATGGACAATGTCACAACTCTCCTCGGTCTCCCCCACCCACTAATATTTTTATACGCAAAAGACAGTCGTTGCAAGAACTTCTGATTTTTTTAAATGTAATTTACAAAATATCTCTATCCACTGCATAAGATTTAATATTCTATAGTCAGTATTTTCATTCAACAAAAGGGAATCCAAAAATAAACCTTACAGTAAGCAACATCAAAACATATTTCTCTTCAAAAATGATTTCAAGAGAATCCCACAAAACATTATTATTACAAAGACGTGTAATAAAACACCCAATTAGCGATGACAAACAATCGGTTTTTGTAATAATATACAAGTGCGATCTTGACAGTGTTCAAATACGAATCTTGCGCAGGTAAGGGTCGAGGCACACTGGCGACTTCTACAGACTATTGTTTTTGAATCACATTTACAAACGTCACAAAGTTTAAAAATCATACAATTGACAGTGGATTAAGTCAAATACATGTCACGGAAAACATGAAGTATGATGAATTTTATGATTTTCCTTGTGTCGAGTCAAAGAGAATAATTAATATGACAAGTATAATAACCCGCTGCAGCGATTGCTATGAAAAATTAGACCAACTGCAATCAATACTTAAATATCCTTTGATATTTTGACACAGTGTCACCCCACTGCCTACGCCAATCACATAATATGCTGTCAATTACTTTTTTTTTTAAATAAAATACTCGAGTATACTCTAATTTTACCTTTTCACCCGAGTTCTTACTCGTACTCCTACAAGTACCTATTGTATATGAATTGGTTGTAAGTCTGCACTAGGCCTAAACTTTTTAATGTGTGCAAATCTGAACACTACACTTCGAACAAAAGCAGTAAATAACAAAAATTAAAAGTCGCACTCACTCACGCTCGGCGGTCAAATTATGCAGGAGTGATCACTCCATAACTCAGCCTAACGAATAACACTGGATTGGGATTACTTTGAGTGTGTTTTAGCCTGAATATCAGAATGGAATAAAAATGAGGTCTCTTAAATCAGTTTTATTGATTCATTTTCGCCAAAATAGTAACATTTATAGTACCTACCATATTATGATTATCATAATCGTCATCATGATGTCTCATGTCAGCCTATAATAATATATATCAGTTAATGGTTTTATTCAAACAAGAGGCGCCGCAATGCAATCTACCTGCACCCTTTTACATCAGGCCACTGCACATTCTAAAGGTCGTAGTTCCATCGAGTAAGAATCCTACACTAGGTACCTACGTTTTCCGAGTCATCTCCATTAATTTGTGAACCTTGTTTACCTTCCTTGCATCGGTTCTCTGACTGATATGCCCTGTCTATTACTTCATCAACATCGCATTCAATGAAGAATGGAATAAATAAATTATCACCGGGCAATCTTCAAATTTCACTGTCCATCGTGTCTCGTTAAACACTCGACATTGGCGAAACCAGTGTGCTTCAAATACGCACCATTGAAGCCATTAAACAGAATAATAATAATCATTTCTGCCTGGTTTCTAGCAGCCTGCATCCTGCGCCTTCCTGCTGCCTTTATGAGCTCGTCTGTCCACCTTGTGGGTGAAAACTGTACGTCTCACGTTACCACTACTTTACTTGCTACAATGTCGCATAGTGTCCATAATTTCTGGTCTTCTTCTGAATGAGCTCATTGTGGATTTTTGTCCTTGTACCTTGTTCTCATCGCACTAATAACACTTTCCAATGTAGGCGACGTTTACTAGTTTGTTACTACTGAATTTAGATCAAGAAGACATTTTATTTTTTATTATTAAAATGAGACACGACTAAATGATAACAATATGTTTTGAAACTGAAATTGCAATACCCAATAATAAGATTTGATATTATCAAATAATTGTGTTTTGTGATGGAAATCTTGGCAAAGAGAATAAGTATTTATGATTATGATCCCATCTGAAAATAATGTATTGTTTCTACTAATCTCAGCAAAAGACAAAGTAACAATAGAAATCTTAAATATCTTAACAGAATTCAATGAGGATTATGAGACAATTTGTCTTACTGTGACAACTCTCGAATTCTTTTGTCTTCGCAGAATGGACCCACGTAATCAGCTGTCAACGCTCTTAAAACTATTGTCATAGAGAATACATTGTTTCTAACTCAATCGCGTAATAAAACAACCAATATAACTTCCACTGACAGACCAAATTCGACTCTATTTCTATAAATACAGAGTTTAGTTTCATTTCCTGGCAGAGTTGGGTTATTCTCCAAAAATTTCAACGGCCCATTAAAAAACTGAGAATATATCAGTCGGATTTTTAAAGTGAGGATTGAATTGTCTTCCACTTTTAAAACAATGGCGGGATATTTCGGGATTCGTTAACGGAACTGACAGGTGCTGATTTGTTACTGATTCTATGAATACCGAACTAAAGTGAGATGTCAAAACAACAAGGTTAAATGATAAGAAAATGCTTTTGTCTTAATAATAAACCGCTAATTCTCTTACAAAATAGCTACGTGTCTTGCGTTTGGATTCTTTCGATCAATTACGGTTGCCGTAATTTAGATTTTTAGACAATGTGTTTGCGTATTTCTTGCGTAAGCACGCGGGTCCATAAATTTTATTCAGTCGTCCGTTTTATAAATTTAGCCGTGAGACGACGTAAATTAAACTACAATAAACCATAAAATATTGAACTGTAACACACTTTCAACAGATTGTATATCACTCAAAAAGATTTCACGCATACATAAAAACTTAGTTACATTTTTACGCATAATCTAATCTCTAACAAGCCTAAGTGGACCGTAATAAAATTATTATCTAATGCATTTGAAAATAATTTCATTATATTCCCATGCCTTATTTCTCAAACGACGTTAATTAATGTCACCTTATAATTATTTACGGCTTGGTCAACAATAAAGATAAAATTTACAATACTGTGCGGACACGCGTAAGTAGCTTTTAAAACAATAAAAAATATTTAAAAAACAACGCGTCTACATGCGCTGTCGTTTATAATCGTTAAAATTGTCACCGCAATAAAATAGCCAGTTATTGTTTAAAATAAACAATGGGCAACCGACAATAAAGAGCTGTAGAATGGCCCACAAAACGACATTGTGACTGACGTGTGAAAATGTAGAGCAAGCAAGCGCAGAGAGCCCACTTGAAAAATACTGTAATATTTGCACATAGAGCTAGAAAGAACCAGTGTGTAGAGGACAGTTAGAATACAGTTATAGTTAGTCACTGAAAGATTATTCTGAAAGTTCATTTTTAAGAACTATCGTATAAAATATTACGAGCGGAAAAAGCAACCAGTGCTCAACAATGTTCACTGATAATGACAATTCTTCATTTCATTAACTTTCTTGAATAGACGTGTTTTTGTAGTATTTTAAGGTTTCATAATAATTAACGATACTCATTATTCTAATGATATTGCTAGGCACAATATTTTCGTCTACCCTATACATAACTACAGTTGAGTAACATTTTATTTATTTTTAGGCAGCAAACTCAAGTGTCAGTGCTGCGCATTTTCACACTTACTCTTTGAGCAAACTAAGAAGGCGGTCCCGCACAAAAATAGCCGTTCAAAAATATTGAAGAGCGTTGAAAAATAGACGTCAAACAACTGGGAAATAATAAGAGGGGACAACACTCGATATCTGGGCCACCAGATTTGTTGCTTCATTTTACTGTTACTCTGTTAAGCTGGGTCCATACGAGTTACGCGTAATGTAATCTATGTCCAATGATTCTGAAACGTCAAGTGGCAAAAATTGGATAATAACCCAGTGTTAATAGTAGCGCCACTCTGTAAATTTCTTAATTATATGGTTGTAAAACGTGGCAAAAATCGGAACTAACAATCCAGTATTAATAGTAGCGCCCTCTGACAAAGTCATAGCTGGGACGGTTCAGTGTTGGACTACTATATTATCAGCTGAGAGCTGTAATTTGCTATAACTATGGAACTCCGGCTTACTCTGTGATTTAACGGGAGCCAACATCACGGTGTGGTCACTGATGAGAAGCTATCTTGTAATGTAACGTCAATCCTGCATGTGGACAGCACTACATTGTACATGTAACGTTCCGAAGCTGGGTATCTGCACACCGCTCCGTGTGTAGCGCATAATGTATAATCTGTCTTGTAAATGTAGCGCGAATCCTGTGGACGACACTATGAGCGTTACATTTACATTCATGTAAAGAGCCGCCCTCGCCATATGGATCCGGCTTCAGTGGTCGGTTTTTAGCGCGAACTCAAAGGGCTCGCTATTCGCGTTACATTACAGTTACACGATACATTACATGTTACACACGTCTGGATCCAGTCTCAGTGGTCGGTTTTTTAGCGCGAAAACAAAGGCTCTCGCAGTGCCGTCCATACTATTCGCGTTACATTACATTTACACGCTACATTACACGTTACACATGTCTAGACCCCGCTTTAGGGCCATGACTTGAAGTATTGGAACATCGTGGTCATCGTGAAGCAAACGGAAGTCTTACATGACCGAATTGTTAAGTCAGCCGGTTTGCTTTCTTGTAATCGAGTTAAGACACCAATTGGGTAGTTGGCACTATTAAACATCATTTTTAGAGACATAAATAATTTTATTTTAGACACAGAGGTTAATTATGTTCAATGTTCAGAGGTTTATAGAAAAAAAAAGGAAAGAATATTCCGCAAGTTCTCCGAAACGATGTTAAATGCCTCCAGTGCCGCGTAAGGTTAAAAGCCAGTATTGTAAACTCAATCAGAGCATCTTATACGGCAAAAGGCCCACTAGGTGGACTGACGATCTGGTGAAGGTCGCGGGAAGAACCTGGATGCGAACAGCGCAAGACCGGCCATTATGGAAATCCTTGGGGGAGGCCTTTGTCCAGCAGTGGACGTCATTTGGCTGAAACGAACGATACGACAAAAGAAAAAGAAGAAGTAAAAGAAGAACTTTTAAATCTGTCGCTTAAATCATTTCCATTTTCAATTTAAATCTTATCCAATCAAAGCGGAAATTTCGATCTGAATTCTATTATTATTAGCTCTAAACATTATTATTACTTTAGTTAATAGCAAATGCTCGATATAATTTACTGTGCTCGGACAAACTGGCGCAGTTGTCATCTTTTGTGATTGCACTCGAACGTTTTAAATCAATATTGTTTATGTTCGCGAAATGGATGGTGTTAACGATTTATATAAACTACAGTTAGCAATAATAAATGGGGTTTTGTCGATAAATTTTAGGGCTCGTTTTATGTAATGACATTCAAAACTCCGTCTAAACTTAAGTCGAATATCAATATTGAGACTAACGGTAACGGACTAACTACGCTTCTATCTTGAGTTTAGATTCATATTTGAGAGACGTTTCTTAAAAAAAAATACATAATTTGACAAAAAAAACTAATAAAATAAATATAAGATAATTTCAATTCAATTCAAAATAAAATTCAGTTCACTTATTTGTTCTTTCACTTTTTTTTTAAATACAAATATTTACAATTATATTTGATTCTTAAAATTAACACAGATAGGTAATATAATTTATAATTAAAAATTATAAACTCGGCTGGTTAAGACAAAATTTTGTTTCAGGATTGTCATTTTCCAAATAGACAAAATATACAGCAGAAATGTAGACGGATGTGATCCAGACAATGACACTTTGTTTTAAGATCTGACAGCGCGAGATGACAATGTCGCCAGGTTAAATGAGCTGTCAAAATTTGTAATTCCACTGGCGGGTCGGAGTGATAATTGTTTCGTTGTCAGATGGGTTAATCCTTTCTTTATTTTAAATAACTAATTACTACTTTTTAATTGGAAATGTCATTGTTTTCTGCTTCTTTATTTATTAATAAATCAGAATTTTCAACTGCGTGAATTCTTCTAATCAAATGTAAAGTATACATCTAATAATGAAATATCAAAAAGCGAAAGAATGATTTTAGACAAAAATAAAGAACCGGTCCATTTTGTGACCTAATTTTAAACCGACTTAAAAAAAGGAGGAGGTTATTATGTTCGGCTGTATGTATTTTTTTGTAGAATAGTTTTAATTTCTGTTCAATTTTTTATGGTACCATTTTTTTCTTTCTTTCAAAATGGCAACACATGTAAACGATAATCCGTCCATCGGATCATTTTCTCCATAAGCGTCACTAATGTGCGCACGCGGTCATCAATCTCACGGGCCGCAACAACCTTGCTGTAAGAATGTTAACCGTGTTTATTTCTATGTCCGCGAATATACAGGGTGTTCGAATAATTATTCAACAAGATATTAACTGTCGTGTCATGACCTGTTTAATTAGCCGTGTGGTTCCAGCTTAATAGAATAGGATCTCTCTTCTTCACTTAAAAGTAGTAGGTATAACTTATATAAGCTAAGGAGAAATATGCGAAAATTAGGCCTTCCCAACCTGCCAGTCAGAGCGTGGAGATAGTAGGTCAAACCTTCCTATGACATTGGGTTCTTCATAAGATTTCAAAAAACAATAATTGTAAAGTGTTGGGTACTTTATATTATCAAGTTCTTTTTTCTTTAAAAAATATTTTATATTAAAAAAAGAAGTTTGTTTCTTCCATTTGAAGGACAGATCCAAACACCCTATATAAATAGATGCGGAACGGTATCTTGATAAATACAGGGCGTGCCGTGACAAATGGTAACAGAGTGTTTTTATGTATTTTTAGCCGCAACGCGCAGCAACGTACTAATTGGGCAAGCCGCGCACGCGCATCGCACGTCAATAGCGCTGTTGAAGAATACAACACATCAAGCTAAAAACTGTGGGCCTTATGCAGTTGTAATTAAAACTAGTTGGCAACGAGAGATATTTGAATTTGATTTGTTATGATTGAATTTTTGTATAATGTAAAGATTATGGTTATTTTTCCAATAATTATAACACTGGGTACAAAATGGGTAGTTAATACCCATAATTCCAGGGGCTACACGACTTCTTTTAAAAATCTTCGCTTTAAGACTGTCAACTGAGTTCCTTTTAATTGGCTGCACAATCGAATTTTAGATTGTTTTTGTATTGTAGTACCTAAGCAACAATGATTTCCCTAGAGTAGAGCCTATGGTAGAGCGAAAATGCAGAAAATGTCTAAGAAGTAGGTATAAATAAAGAATTCCTTGTGACGAAACCGTGGGTGTTTGCTAGTAAACCATAAATAAGATAGAACGGACAAATAACAAATAATATACCCCTTTTAACCATAATAATGAGAATTTATGCTGATTCCGCGTTTGCTAATGCACATCGCAAGTTTATGAGTTGACATTTAGCTCTATCAATTGAATGAAGATTGTTATGAGTAAACATTATTATATTCGTATTTGAGAGTTGAGTTTCCATTTTATTGGAAATTTTGAGAGTAAACTAGCACTGTAAAGTCTCTTTAGAAATAAAATCATTAGGTGAGAGCCAAATCACACGATGCGTTGCGGCGCCGCAACACGCAAAGATTTCACCGTATCGCGCGACGCGGCGCCGCACCGCTCGTGTGTCCGCTACAGATATTTCTATGTAAGACGACGCAGCGACACCGCTCCGGCGTCGCACCGACGCCGCAATGCATCGTGTGCTTTGGCTCTTAGGTGAGAAGGTTAAATAAAATCGTTATGAAGATTTCCAAAGATATCACTGCACTATAGGTACGTGTACCATCTGAGAATTATTGATCCCATAATCTCTGGCAGAGAGTTTAATGCCCGTTTTCACCGTCACTCCCTAATTTTTAAGTGACCCCTATGGTAACACATAGCTGGATTTTTTTTTTCAAAGGGGTCACTTACTGGACTCTCTTATAACTGAACCCTAAATCTAAAACACAGATAACATCCTATCCTAACAAAACGACAGAAAACGACGGACGTGTTTTGTCCGTAGAAAATTAATAATGTCATACAATATTTTAGCGATGATAAAATTTTATGACAAAGTATCATGGCGCCGATCTTTGTGTAGGAAAAGAAGCCATTTGTCATATAGCCGATGATGTTTGAAGATTTCCTGAACACAACTTTACAGATTGGAACAAATTGTGTAACGGAAGTAGTAGACTAAGAGCTAGTGAACGCCAGACCTACGTCATTTTAAGCTGAAAGTTTGTCAGCGTATGCTTGCTTGCTCCCAATATAGGATATAATGTTGGTGAATTATCAAGTTTGGATCATTGTGGCTTTAGGAGCTACCCTAAAAAAACTGTCTGGCAAGGAGTTGGAACTGTCAAAACTACTTCTAATTATTGTCCAAATATTATACATTACCATAAAATCTGATTTTTATGCATAATATTTGGGCAATAATTAGAAGTATTTTCCCCAACAGCCAGACAGTTTTGACAGTTCCAACTCCTTGCCAGTTTTTTGAGGGTTGACCCAAACTTCATAATTCACCAACATTATATCCTATATTGGGAGCATACGCTGTCAAACTTTCAGCTTTTATAGAATAACGTAGGTCTGGCGTTCACTAGCTCTTAGTCTATAGGAACACAGATATAAATTCGGTGACGGTTTCGGGCGAGCGAAATAAAAGCACTGTCTACCTGTAAAACGTGGCCTAGTTACTTTATAATAATGAAAATTGTATGGTTTTGTAATGTTTATGGTATATTAAAACTCGTATGTTCACGGCAGAACAGAATAGGTCTACTCCTCTTCCCATGGAATAAGGATACATGGTGAATAAGAAACAAATTTGTAAATATCCCCACAAGGTGGACCGACGACCTCATAGAGGTAGCAGGAAGGCGCTGGATGCAGGCTGCTACCAACAGCGCGATATGAAAATTATTGGGGGAGGCCCATGTTCGGCAGTGGACGTCCTGTGGCTGAAATGATGATGATGTTTGAATATCAGGCCTCGCGAAACCGTCTAGTCAGCGTGGGGAGTGTAGACCAAATCATATATTTTGTCTCTGGAAAATTAGAGAAGGTTGAACTCCTGCAGTGGAGACTTTAGGATATGATGATAATGATGATGATGACTTCAAAATAGGAATACAAATGCCTCAGGCCATACATAATTCCTTCGTGAGTTTGAATTTCGCTGGAGATTTCGTGGTTAGCACAAACTTTGTAATTGTCATTAGAACGATTTATTGAATTTTTTTTATGTTTCCTATCATTGACATAGGAGTTTTATAGCTTCCTAATACTTCTTCTTCTTCTTTTTGTGTCGACAACAAACCTACAGAGTGTCAGCCCAAAACTCCGCCACGAGGGTGGCGTTGTCAGCAGCACTCATCAAATCCTCCTGAGTGCAGTTGCTTGGGCACTCAGGGCACGACATCAGGTGCTTCATCGACTGGGGAACAAAACCGCACCTGCACTCCATGTTTAAGCCATCCAAGAATCCCCACCTGACCAGGTGTTCCTTACCATTATAGTAAACAAAATATTATCTCAGAAATAGTGCCAATACTTCAAAAGTTTTAATTAATCTACATCACAAAACTAAATCATAAACAAACCCACCACTGGGTTATTGTGGTATTATGTTCATTTAATGGTTTTTGTTCACAAATTAATCTAACATGGCAACATTACAGGTAGCTGGGCGATAAAATACGAAAATTGCCACTTAATTTTATAACCGGCGACATTGTATCTTTTCTCTATGGGTGGGCCGTGGTCTATTTTTGTCTATGGCAGACAAAACCAACATAGCACTATAAATAACGTGTTTTCGGACAATTAATAATACGGGCTTTCTTCTATTGGATTGTTGTTATTTTTGGGAATATTTGAGTCTGTCTTGTTCAACGTTGGTTTTGTTTTTTGGTACACGCTGTATCGATTTGTTTTAAAATAGGGGAAGTAACAAATAATCGTCTTTCTATACAAGTAATAGTGTGCTGTAGTTACATACTTTTATCAAATAAGTCCACAAGGTTAACCGACGACCCCATAAAGGTAGTAGAAAGATACTGGATGCAGGCCGCTACCAACCGAGCGATGTGGAAATCAATGGGGGAAAGCCTATGTTCAGCAGAGGACGTCCTGTTGTGGCTCAAATGATGATGATTAATAAAATTTACTTGCCTAGCACACTAACGCCCGTATTCACAAACGATGCTTGCATAAGTGAAGCAGCAAATCGAACGCACAGTTGAATAGAGCTCTGGGATTGGTTCGTATGTGACCCTGTGCAATGTGCATCCACGCGCACTGTGAGACCTCATAGTAATGTTTATGAATACGGGCGTAAAACAAAACCTATTAAAAACTCTACAAGAACGTAGGTTAAAGTATTAGTTAAACTGTTAGAAGCATAAGGTTAACGTCTAATTAGAGACATGAATCGCAAGACTGTTGAAAGTTGTCAGAGTTAACGATAGCTAAGTTTTAGGAGAATAGAAATAATGGTAGTCATAGACCTAAGTTTCATTAGAGAGGATCAAATAAAGATAAAACATTACCAAGACATATTTAAGAAAAATTAAACAAAGTATTCTTATATTTTAGACAGGTTTATCACTCACAGATCAACTGATTCGACTCATGTGATTGACTTTATACTTAGTTCATTTACTTAGTTACCTAATACTTACATAATTTAAGAACTATGATGATTCTAAATGATTGTCTCTATACGTTTATGCGTAGTTAGCTTGTGCCGTATAATGTTGTCTCTACATAGTGTAAATAATAACTCAGTGATACCAAAGGCGTCTGACACTAATACAGGCCTAAGAAAATTGGCAATGTAATTTTGAAAAACGTAAAATGTAATTTTAAAAGCCAACTCTACATTTTCCTAAGCCTCAAGCAATAACAGTACATCCGAAAGACGTCTGCAAAGAAACGTGACTGTTCAAAAAGTAACCCCTTTTCTAGACACTTAACCCTTAAAATCTCGTTTTAACAATGAATCAACAAATTTCCACTTCACTGTTAGTTGTTCATTATCTTCTTTATCTCCAGAACAAAGTATTTTGGGTGTAAAAGGAACAATTTGAAAGTAATTTTATGTCTAAAACAACAACTTCCACAAATTAACCCTCAAAATGCAGTGGGTAACGAGGCGCCGACCAAGCGGTCCTAAATCACCCAAAAACAAGTGCCAAATAATCCCACCACACTTTATTATAACAATAAAATACTGGGCGGACGTTTTTAAACCACAAATTTGCCAGATCAAAACAAAACAGTGCACTGGGAGTTTTTCTTTGAGACTTTTATGGGACGAGAGTTTGGTCACATTATTTCGGCGGACCAAACCGCGTAATTTAATTTGTGATTGACGATTATTTTTAATTATATTAACAAACAGATGGAAACAAATACTTCAGCGAAATAAACACTTGTTTTCATATTCTGCAAATGTGTCCTTTACACAAATTTATTTTAACAAGCAAGCATGAAAATTCCATTGAAGATAAAAGCATATCAAAACTAATTTAGCCTTCAACGCACGATTGTTAATAGACAAAGTAAGGCCGACAATGGCGGCAAAAAATAACATTTTAAAATTCCACCAGAGAAAATGTGCGCGCAAAAATTCTGCCGCAAACAGTTGAAAGGCGATTCAATTGTTTTTACTAACCCGTACTTACCGCACAATTAAAGACAACGAGGAATTCTCGGTGGGTGATTTACGGCCCGCGTTGCCCCGACGTCTGTTGAGGGTTAATTAGGGACGGAGCTGCGAAATTTATGCAGCCCGGTGCGGGGACAATTGATTGTGGGACATCTGACGCATAGTGCACGCGGGGCTAACGTTGGGGCCAATGTTTGTACACTGTTGGAAGCGGGTTTTAATTATCTAACTTTGTTTTGGAATTAGGATTATTGCGGTGATGGTGTGGCATGATTGATTAGTCAGAAATATTAGTGAAATTGAAATGTTACTCTACTCAAAATGTCGTTCTAGGTCTGTCATAAAAATCACTAAAACAGTGAAGATCTTTCTTACATTATTACAATTCAAAAGTTAGTACTGTCTACATAATTAAAATATAATTAACGTGTACTTTCCCAATTTGAGCTTTATTTACTGCTCCAGTATAAAAGTCTATTTCTTATTCCTTTTATTTTTAAAAACAAAAGCCATGTATTAAGTTTATATGTAGATATTTATTAAAGATGTATTAATTACCGTTGTTGTGTCCCATTTTTCTAACTCCAACTTTGCCAAACATTTAATTTTGCGTATTTGCCCAACAAATAGTGCGGTGTGGTCGGCCCGTCAACTCGCGGCGTGGGGCCATAAAACGGGCATTTAACTGAAACGTCAGAATTATTTATTATAATTGTAACGGGTCGCGTAGACCATCGTGAGTCGAGGACGGGTTGACCCGATGGACGGATTTATTCGAACAGCTGGTGACCTCAGAATTATGAAACGAAATATTGTTAGAATTATGATACTATGTTTTGGATTAATTATGTAACTCCCAGTACCTACACTACCTTAAGACCACCAAAGTATTTTGTTAAACTCTACCATGCACAATATTTAATGTTATACTTTACTTTGTATTAAGAAAGATCCTGATTAGATAAAACAACTTTTTGAAACAAGCATAGTTATTAACTACTGAAATTAAACCAGTTATAGAGACACTTACATCCCAGGTATGTTGTACATCCTAGACTGCATCTCACTAAACATCAGATATGTGTGAATGCACTCAAATACCTACCTTGTTCTGCATGTTAAACAAAAGTTTTGAATCTAATTGAGATATTGTCGATAAATATACGGATGCATAAAGAAAGAAAGAAAGAAAAAAAAAAATATTTGGTCCTCTAAAAATATATCAGTCAGTTAGTACCAACTATATTGCCTAGAATCCAAGTCGATTAAGCTCTAAACTACCTCTAAATTAGACTAGTGAGGTACGCGTATCGATGAATTGTGACAGAAATGTTTATCGACGATTAAGCTAAAGACAGTTTTATGTGATTCGTGAACCCGACCTGACCCGATAATCCTGATGTCACGATGCTTCTTATTTATACTGCTAGTGTGAGAAAAGCATTTTAGTTCCCACTTTAGTGTAAATAAAATGGAATTATGTGCATAATTTGGCGACAGCGATATAGAATGTGAGAATATTTTAAGCTATCTTATTGAGTTGAAGGATGTCTAATTTCACATTTTATTGTCGTAGATCAAAGAAATGAGCTTTTTGTCAATGCGTTGTCTTTTATTTCTATCGTAATTATAACTACAAGGGCCATAAAAAAAAATATTTTGTCAAGCGTTATATGCCACCATAGGTCTAACATGTCTCAACTTCAAGAAGAATAAACTAACCCTGGGGTGCACTAACTAACTTACAAACTTCATTTAAAAACACCGGTTAAAGTTATATTTACGGTTAAAGTTAAGGTGACATGAGGTCATTTTCTTTTCGGTCAACCTGAATTAAACCAGATGCACCAGTGACATAAAATTAATTCAAAACTGCAATTTAGAGAAGAAATATGTATAAACAAACTCAGATAAAGATAGATAAGTCCTAAGTCCACAACCACTTTAAAATAAATAATTCCATCGTAAGCCGTTCAAAACAATTAACTGAAAATTTATTGTAACAGCATACAATATTATATTTGTCATGCGCATAATTTAAAAATATGAAATGAGGAACATTTAACGAAAGTCACGTAGATTTTAAATATATCATGAAGAGGGATTATCTGTGCGTCCAATTATGACGTGCTGTATGACAAAGTGCCTTACAATCTTTGGAGTTTATTTATACTTCTAATATAATTGTTGGAGGATATTATTTTATAAAAATAAACATTGGAATGTAAAATGACTTGATAGTCGAGAACTATTAAATTTCAATTTAGCGTTGACCTGGGTAGATATCGATGTCGATAATGTAAATTATTTCGATAATATAAATTCTTTTAATTTTTTTAAGTAGTCTCACCTATTTAAGAACCGTTTTTTAAAAATCACTCTTGTTGCTGTGCATAGATTTAGCGCAACATGAAATTGTTACATGACATTTTAGGAACACTCTAAAATCTGATTCTACTGTTATAACTATAACCGCGAGTAATAAAAGTAAATCGTAATCAAACTAAAATCATGGCCAGATATCAAAATTAATGTAATCTTGACGAAATTGTTCCCTACTGGTATTGGGAGTCTTCTACACCCAATTCCATTCTCTAATGAGGACTCATCTATAAAGTAAGGCTTTTTAATAAATTACTTAAGAATTAAAAACACTAGGTGAAGTACGCATTACTTTATTATTTAAAAAAAATAGTAGATAGCTTGTGTTACAGTAGACAGTACATCAGTCTATGCTCACATTTGTTGCAGAATCAAACTTATCACAACTACATAAAGAATACAATCTTAAGTTATGATGCCGCAGCATTTAGCTTGATGTACAGTCAGCATCAAATATACCCACATTCATGATACCCACAGTAGCCAATAAGATCGCAACACGTCTTTGTTGCGATTGGAATAAGTTTGTGTCATCAAACTGGTCACTTTGGGTGTCGCAAATTATTTTACACTGACTGTACCGTTCTTAATTACTTCCTACTTAGGTACTGCCTTTACTTTAATTAAAGTAGCCCTGCTTCATTGATCGTCACCACACCGATACTAACTGTAGATACTGTATTGTACGCTATCACCACAGCATTCAACTCATTCACAACAGCTGACTAACTTTGGGATTTCATTTAAGAACAGAATGACTGGCCTTATGTTGACCCAGATTAGAAGGCAGGTATTCACAGACCCAACACATTACCTGATTTCATCAGAGGGTACAATGTGAAGCTCGCGGTGCCCTGAGATCGATTGACGTATTAAAGACACGTGGGGCCACGAAACTGGCTTGTTGTGCAAGTTTATATTTTCTTTATTATGAGCGATTATAAATTATTGATGACATAAAAGTTTAAACACTATGTATTGCCTTATTCGCACTAAATGTTAGACCTAAGGACTGCGCACATTATGGTGACAGCACAGATTTTTAGGTGAAGAATAATAAGGAAAAAATTCCTTGTAGTTTTTTTTAACGATACGGTTGTGCAATGTAGGCTGCCGCTTTGGTATTCCTAAGCATGATTTTGCTGAAAAACCATTAACATGTAACACAATGTGCGCAGCAGTTCCTTACACTTTATCATTTTTTTTCATAGTTCATCAGAGCCATCGTTTATCGATCACTTGAGTTAATAAGTCGATTCTTATCAGCTTACTAAGATTCTATAAAAAATCTGATGTGTAAAAAATTTGTTTTTTTTTATATTAAGGCATAAGGCAAATGCACCAATTTACCGTGAATGATTTCTCATTACTTCTTTAACGGATGAAATCTTAAATATTCTTTTATATTTAGGTACAATTATGTTCTTATTTTAAGAGAAATTCGAAGTTGTGAAGGTCATTAAATTACCTACAAGGCTCTACATTTCATCCGTAACTTAAAATAACTGTGTTTGTAGCTGACTTAGTGGCCCCACCTTATCTCCACAAGGCTTGTCCCCCTGTTAAGGGGTGTACACACGAGCTAATGTGAAAACGCATTAATCATTCAGTTTTATACAAGTCTGACTTTGGTTTTGTCGGGGTGGTATCAAGGATGCGATGCTATCGGAATCTTGCCTCATGTATATTTTAAAGTGTGTCAATAGAAGCTTTCAATTATGTAAAGTATACATTGTAATTAAGTTTTGCGTGTTTCAGTTATTTTTTAGGAATTCATTTAGTTATAAAATACAAGTTGCTCACAAAACGTCAGAATAATAATTTATGAAACCATGAAAATATACAAAACCCTTTGCACATAACCATGACTAGTACTTACCAGTTTACTTAAGATTAGGCGCACACCGTTGATTTTTTGTCGGCCGATAGTTTAGTCGGGCTGTTGATCAGTATGGGCATGTATGGGAGTGCGCACACTACGCCGATTCGATTTGGCCGATTCTTCATACAATTTGAAATCGGGCACAACTATCGGCCAACTATAAATCAACGGTGTGCGCCTACTCTAAATCTTTGTTTTAAATTGTCTCTTTTCAGTTAACTTGCTATTATCCAGAAAACATTATACAAAGCAGATAATGATATTGATTTTGACCTTGTCTTTATAATTATGACTTTTGTAACACATTCAGCACAAAGGTGACAAAAAAACAACAAGCTGACTTAACCCCTAGGGCATCTTGAACCAGTCAACCAAAGACGACAAATTGTTCGCATTGTGTGTCACCAATTAGTGACAGCACGAAATGACAGTTACGTCAAAAGACGCCCGATCTTTTGACATTTATAATACCCAATTATGAGACAACCACACCCCGTGAAGTATTCTTTGGTATTATTATAGAAAATCATTAACAATGGTCAATAGCAAATTGTTAATTCGTCCGCGGAAACTATTAAACAACTGTCACTTTTGTGAAATGTCACTAATTTGTGTCGTAGGGTTCCCATAAGTTTTATTTAGAAGATGAAGAATACTTGAAAACAAAACAATATGTATGTGAAAAAAAGTGAAAATCTAAAAAAAAAACCGCTAAATTTTGTAGCATAATATTTTCCTACACATTACTATTTAAAAAGCTACCTCACATATTTTTTTTCAGTAAATTTTTATGTACCTAAGCTGTAAACACTTTGAAGCTTTTATTTTGAACTCGATTTCATATTCAAGCATTAAATACGAGTATTTCATTTGATGAATCTTGAGTGCATTTATTGCAGATTATTTTAGTGCTTTAAAATACTGGAATGCAAGACATTTTTTACAGGTTATTCAAAAACACTTACGGAACCCCATTTTTGAGCTAGTTCACTCAGGTCCAGTGTCAAGACACCAATTGTGCGGGCCCCCAACGCATAATTATACGACAAAGTGCGGTTGCCGTCAACTCCAATAAGTGCGGTTGACGTCAACTCCAATGTTTAAGAGACTGTCATACACAATGCCTTTGACGACTTTGTCTCACTTCGCAATTATGACACCCTTATACTTCTACACCAACTTATTAGAACACCAAAAAAGTATTCATTCAACTCTATTACCAATGACGTAAAGTTGAGTTTAAATTCATGGAACAGCAAAAATAAAGTTGCAAATGAGAACAACACTTACTACAAACAGAAGCTTTTACAAAACTGTATTGTAAGGGAATAAAGATGGTTTTGTATTTGTGGAACAGCAAAGATAAGTTTGTAAATGAGAAGAACACTTGCTAGAAGAGACAGGTTTCGAATTATTCCCGTTTTAATTGTAAGACTCATTGTCAGGTCGTATGGAGGAGAATTAATGAAGGTGTGATAGTAACGACATTTTTGTGTGAGGTTGGAATTGCTGTCTTAATAAACACTGTTATTGGAAATGAGAATTCAATGAAGTGTGTATTACATGTAGTGTATGTAACTACTATTTTCGTTTACCACTTTGAACATGCATGGGTTATATTAAGCATTTATAAGTAAGGAAAGAAAGAAAAGGTATTTTTAAGGCACTTTAAACATTAATTAAAAAAAATTCTTCTACTCCTTTCTGCAAAAATACAAATACGAATCTTGTATCATTATTGATGTTGAATAATATTGCTTAATAAAAAAATATCGATCCCAGATATCAATTCTACAATAGTCGTTGATACCTTACCTATATCTGTAAAGATTTCAAATAAATTAAATACTATTCTAGCTACGTGCGGTAAACATTAAATAAAATTTAATGTAAGAAAGTTATTATCTTCAAGTATCTCTACCCAAAAAAATGTAAAAGCACTTATACTTTTACGACAAAAATATCTCACAATCTCTAAATAATTCACAAAACAATACTGACCTCCCCGAAAAGCACAATAAATATAAACAAAAAGAGGGTTAAAGTGAACTTTATTTGTAATGAGAGGGCAGTTCATTCATATTTAATTGGCGCTGGTCTACTTTATGGCCCTCTATGGACGAGGGTGGTTTTCACGTTTTTTTTTTTTCAAATACCCGATATGTTTGAGTGGTATTGTAGAGGACAGTGCGCGGTGATGCTAGTAGAGTATGGATATGACAGTATAAAAAAAATATTTTCTTCGAATGATAATACATACGAGTACTTACTGCTTGTTAATATAATAGCACAGAAGACAGCACAACAAGGTGGGAAGGTTCCTTTAGTTCAATTTCAGATCGATATTGTATCTTATCATCATCATCATTTCAGTCATAGGACGTCCACTACTGAACATAGGCCTTCCCCAATGATTTCCACAATCGCCGGTTGGTGGCGGCCTGCATCTGGCGCCTATCTGATTTATGAGATCGTCGGTCCACCTTGTGGGTGGATGTCAAACGCTGTGCTTGTCTGTACGTGGCCTCCACTTTAGAACCTTGCTGCCCCATCGGCCGTCAGTTTTACTAACTATGTGCCCTGCCCATTGCTACTTCAGCTGTTTTTTTACGGACGTTCTATCTCGTAAAGAAACACCGATTGCAGCTCAGCGAGGTGAGTTTTGTGATTGTGGTCTTATGAAGTTGTAATTGGTACTATTTTTGCGGTTGAGTTTATCTTGAGTTCGATTTCTAGTCGGCGTTGAATAAATCTGATTAGTCTTCGAAATTAGAATATATTAGAATCTTTTTTTTTTAGCAGCCATCAAAATAATATTTCAGAATAAAAGTAGCTGTATACAGTACTTCTACTTACCTAGTAGATAAATTACATTTACCACAGTTAATTAGATAACATTATCCTTTACGTACATCTTTACACACACACACACAGCCATGTCCACTTTAGTCTTTCGTAGACCGCCGCTAGTCGGTAGCCGTTCACGAGAAAAAAATACGCGAAATAATATCGAAAAGCAATAAAAGAGTACCGCAATAAAACAAACAAACCCGGTTGATAATCGAAGCGAGTGCTGCAACGCATTGTGAGTCTTTATGTTAGTCGTAATATTTTACATCGGAAAAAGCTTTTACACAAACGAGAATCGAACCCCGCACTTTTTACTGGTGTCGGCATGATCTTATATTTATGACAATTGTAAGTACTGCGGTAATACGAGCACTGTGTAACCGTAAAATACATACCTAATACTAAGGCTGGGTTGCACCATCTTACTTTAACTTTGACAAACGTCAGAAATCTGTCAAACTCCATACAAAACGCCGGTTATCATTATAGTTACGGTCAAAGTTAGGTGTTACAACTCAACCTAAGCCTTTGGATACATACCTTATAAGTTTAACTGAATTACTAATTAAAATTAATCAGTCCTACTAATGTCCTTAGGACTAAGATAAAAAACTATTATTTCTTCTAAGCACAATTTATGGTCATAATAACCCATCTGGCAGACGGTATAAACCGCCATTAGTGTCTGACAAGATTAAATAAAAAAAGAATGTCATCCAAAAATTTAAGTGCTCAAACAATCGAGATTAATACTGCAACTCTTAAACAGGGAAACATTACTAAGCTATGGCTCTATATATTTTCTCTCTTTTGCTATAGTTCCGTACCCTTGAACTACTGGACTGTAAAACATTATTTTATCCTAAAATGTGAAAAATATTTTAAATTATTTATAAAAGCAATGTTTTAAAAATATTTTATTATAAGATGATACGATAATATGGATCACAAGTTTTGACCCGAACACGTTTTAACTACAAAACATTCCGGACTCATCACACAAAATCTCATAAATAACGTATAATCCTAACACCATTAAAACTAACTATCGAGACTGTAAAATGCCGTCTCTTGTACTACTTTGTCACAAAAGTACAACAATAAACAAACCCCAATGATCATTGAGGACTTTGTGTTGAACTATAACGTGTGTAACTTATTAGAGGCAGTAATGGATAAGCAACAAAGTGAAGTTGTAGTGTAACGAGTCTTGACGCAAGCCATCATAATGCGAGGGCAGACAAAAGTACAGGCCGACTAATCCATGTATTGTTAACGGAAATCCAATTTAAAATTCCATGGAGGAACCAGACAAAGCTTGATTGATTATGCCTCAAAATGCCTCTGAGGATAACGTGCGATTTAACGCAATGCCTTTGATACGGACTCGGGGTATGTTTTAACGCGTTGTTAACTTGCATTGTGATTCGGTTCGCGATGATTCATCTGTGCGAGAATAACTTTGAACTTATCCAGTTATTGTTGTCCAATTAATACATTCATTTTGGAGTCATCATTGCGAAACAAATGTAAATCTATATTTATTTATAGCTGGCTCTGACAGAGAAAGTCTTATCTAGTACTATTCCGCAATCAAAATTCATTCCCTTTTACACGCTGTAATATTAATTACACATCCATGGTCTTGTGGTTAGACTTCTGTACAATTTTGTTCCGGAGACTCTGGGTCAGGTTCCCAAAAAGGCACCCCATTCTCACGTAATACTTACAAAAAAGACGTATATTATTGTTAGTAAATAATATGTCTGAAAATCTCTATCTCAATCTTCAATTCATTTATAAGTGTAAGTACCTACAAAATTGCTTAACCTCAATATTATCATTATAGGACTCCAAACCGTCCCTTGCGATAGCCACAAAAGTACAAAACGATCCGATTGTCCGCATTCGCGTTCGCGAACCGCACGACATTATAATGGACGATTTAGTATCTAATTATATCAGTAACGTCCCGTCGTTGTAACTCAAACTAATAAATTGACCTCTCAAAGCCAATTACCCACCTTTCTCTTCACTCAATGAAGTATCTTTGTATTTCAGTTTCGATTCTGCTTCATCTTTTTGCTCAAACCCGTCTTCCGGTGGACAATTGCCAAGAACTGAAGTAAGGACATCTGCTATCCTATTCTCGCTGGTGTTGTTAGTATATTTGCATCTCTGTTTGGATAAGAGAATTCCCTGAATGAAAGGTCCTTTTCTTCATGTTGCAATACCGGTGGATCTTCGGCCAACTAGTGAGTGAATGTAATTTTGTCAGCCTGTGGGTATGTGATAATGAGGTATATCTCACAATGTTTGGCCGATGAGGTCAGCTGTTCAGAAGTCAGTTCAGTGATCTGTAATATAAAATGTTTTTCTCACATTTCTTGGCCTTGAAGTGCTGTGCTTCTCTTTTTTGAAAATTTCCAAAAGTTTTTAAGATATTTTGCAATCTCGTGGCGTAACTTACCACGTTAGAATGGACCAGGGACACATAACGTCTCTCTCAGCAATAACATGACAATACTAGGATGTTCCTAGTATAGTGCCTGATACGTGCCTAAACGTGGCGTTGTCATATACAGGTTCTATAACGGTGGTGCATTGAGTATGGAAGTAATTATTTGAATCCCAGTTGTCTTAAGTATTTAATTTAATACCTCTTAGTTATCTAAATTATTACAAAAGGACGGAAATTCCAATACAATCATTGCACTTAATCTCTTTTGTCAGGACATAGGCTATAAATAGATAGATCGGGCAAAAATGTATGAAAATAACCAACTGCGCTTGATCCTGGCAGATTTAAATGTAATAACTGACAACTTTGGTTTATTCCTATGAGCAGTTCTGAACGGTTCAGTATAACTAAAAAATAGAAACGAAGGATTAAACGACTCTTCTGCTTCCTTTTGAATCCATCGAGGAAAAAGAAGGAAATACAGAATTTCACACGGTGTGAATGTGATAAAAATGTAAGTACCTACTTATAGATTCCTCACCACTTTTTTAATTTGATGCTTGTTTTTTAAATGCAAATTCATTGCAAAAATGCCACTCATTCACGATCAGTACTAACAGTTGCTAACTCTGCAGCAGCGGATCAACTCACGCGCAGGATATTTCGGGATCACATCAATGGGAGCGAGATTCATTCAGATGCACTGAGCCAAATCACATGATGCATTGCGGCGGAGGTGCGACGCCGGAGCGGTGTCGTTGCGTCGTCTTACATAGAAATATCTGTCGGCACACGAGCGGTGCGGCGCTGAGGTTTTCGGCTACTGGGACTGCGATTAACTGGGACTGAAGCGGTCCCAGTCGCTGGATCCATAAAAATTAACATTTTTCTTTCAGCGACTAGGACCACTCACTCATAGATAACTTAAAAATATATTATTCAAGCCAAAATCGTTTCAGTACTAAAATTTATGAGTGGTCCCAGTCACCGGAAGAAAATTATTTATATACGGATCCGGCAAATGGGACCGCGGTCCTAGTTGATTACGGTCCCAGTCTCCGGAAACCTCCGGCGCTGCGGCTTTGCGGTGCGGCGCCGCAACGCATCGTGTGCTTTGGCTCTCGTGCGCAGGCCCACACAATCGCCCCATTTGCAAATACAAAGACATTATCCGCGACTTATTTATATTTCCCGAGATAATTAAATCGAGGGACTATCTATTTGCGCATCCGTTGTTTGTTAAAATGAAGAGAAAGAGTTGCATGAATGGATGGTGGAATCGGATGGAGGACTTTTAGAATTATAGGGCTGCCACCTGAGGTTATTAAAAACGAACGTCTAAAACAAAACTCATCAATGAGTATATTCGTTTTTGACTTCACTCATCCTGCCAAGATGCTTCAATATCAAGACAGTAAGTATTATAGTTGTAGTCAAAATAGATTTTCTAGTATTGCGATTCAAAAATGTAGGTATTAAATAAATATTTGTTCTGTACAAGTAAGTCACCATTCTTTGATCTACGATTCTTTGTCAACTAACTTTTAATGATTCCCGTAAACCTGTACATCTCTAATTAATTGTCTTTACCAACCGCAGACATAAACTTCGTCAACAAACGAACGACTCCACAAAACTTAAAGCGTGTTTAGGTTTACTATCCATTACTTGTCAGAGATATTTACCGCCGAACTGTGGCGAATGTTGGTTTCCCTTGTAATTCCTTATAAGTTGTGGCAATAGCTGTAAATTTGTTTCGGCACTTCTAATTGATTTTGTCTCTACGTTTTATTGTCAGAGATTTCTTTTATCACTTCTTTAGACCTAATGATTAGGTACCAAATCATGAGGTTTATTCTATACCTGGTAAGAAAGCAGTATCACTTTGTACGTACTTGCTACTTAGGTACTTCATTATCATCATCTTCGTCATGTCATCTTATTGTAGCCGAATGTAGTCTCTCATTATTTGAAGATTGATTTTGTGTGAAGTTGAATTTATTATGACGTCATCATCATCATTTCAGCCATAGGACGTCCACTGCTGAACATAGGCCTCCCCCAATGCTTTCCATGTTGATCGATTGGTAGCGGCCTGCGTCCAGCGCTTCCCTGCTACTTTTATGATGTCATCGGTCCACCTTGTGGGTGGACGTTCCATTTATTATGATACGAAAAAGATTTATTTCACTTCAAAAGTTTTAACATGAAATCACCAATGCGAAATCTAATTCCTATAGTGGACAGTATAATTCCTCCCAACTAATGCAGGGCGGTCCACGATTGAACATGGCATGTAGTTCGGGCATACTCGTGTAGACTCGCGACCCCTCCAGTTTATAGCCGTCGTGCGCGCACGCAGTGTTTGCGTCGTCCGATAATATAATTGTCGACTTCGAAGGATATTTATCGATGTGATGGCTAAAAATATCAGCCAGTTCACACACAGCATTCGATCGTCTCAAGGTTCAGTCAAACCAACGCGATCACACGCGATCAGCCGACGTTAAGCGATGGCGATCAGACTTAAATTCATTGATCGCCATCGCTGCACGCCGGCTGATCGCGTGTGATCGCGTTAGTTTGGCTGAACCTGTAGTCAAACAACGTCCACTGCTGGACAAAGACCTCCCTAAGGATTCCCTCAACGACGAGTCCTGCGCTGCTCGCATCCAGGTCACCAGGTGCTTCCAGTAACCTTCAACAAATTGCCGGTCTATCTAATGGGAGGCCTGCCCACACTACGTCTTCTGGCACGCAGTCGCCTCTCGAGAACTTTTCTGCACCAAAGGTTTATGTGTGGGCACACATAAACCTTTGGTGTTTCGGCCTACAGGATAGAATAATTACAATCGAAAGTATGATATTTTTTATTGTACGTTTACACCTTCACGTTTGTATAGGTATATGAGTCATGACAAAGTAAATCAAACCTTACACTTTCGTGGTCATAGTAATAAACTATGGACACTGAATAATAAAACGTATAAAAGGTTCTTCAGCTTCAACGATTGTACAAAACACCGTGCTTCAGTGCAATTTCTTACCCCATTTTTTTTTCTGTACATGCTTGTATCCACATAGGGGTGGCTTATCTTTATGAGATGTGCTTTCTAATATAAAATTAGGAAATAGGGATGTCCAGGTAATTATCTAATAACTACATGTTTTTGGCATTTATAGGTGGCGCGGGCAGTCGAGACGTTAACATCACCATTATTTAGACAAATATATAGGTTCAGGTATTTGTAGATCGTAGTAAAATTCTATTGGATTATTTATTGACGTTTCTAGCTGTTAATATGAAATTGCTTCAACAATAAATATTATACTACCTTCCTACTTACTGGAATTTTATTGTTTACGAGACTGGTTGTTTTTTTACTGATCGCCACCCGGGGTAAACTACTAGTTACTTATTTAGTTACACACTTAGGAGTCTTTAATCATGTGATAAAAACATAGCAAATCTTAAAGATAAATTCAAAACACCTAGCTTGTACATACATCGCTTTATCCAACCAAAAGAGCTATTTGAAACACAAGCAAGCAAAGTTACGAGCAAGCGCCGTGTGGACAAGACTACACCGATTGAGTCGTTCGGCCCACAGCCATTGTTGCAAGTTTGCAACATGGCCGCTAAAATGTGGGTTTGTATTAAATCTATTGGTGTATATTGAAATACGCGAATGTATTGTTTTCTTGTACAAGATTCTTAGAAGATCTCTGGTGAGAATGTTTACCTGAAGTTAAAATGTTTATTTTGCCATCATGAGGCAGGATTTGTGTCGAAAACTAAATAACTACATACGACTAGCTAGATTATTGTTTAATTATATCGATGGCATTTTTTTTTATTTTACAGAAAAAAATACTTATAAACGAACATTATGGTGTCACGAATATTTGACTGCATACTTACCTTATTCAGTATGTCCTCATAGAATCGATGGCCTTTGGAGCAGAGAAGTTCTCGAGTAGCGATAACGGACTGGAAAACGTGTTTAGGCAAGCCTTCTACTCGGTGGACTGATGATCTAGTGAAGGTTGCGGGAAGCATTTGGATGCGTGTAGCGTAGTAAATCTTTGGGTAAGGCGTGGGCAGCAGTGGACGTCATTATTTTGGTTGAAAAGAATGAACGAACTCTGCGAAATATTGACTAAAACCATTGACCATTGTAACTTTGTCTAGGGTCTGTATATGCCGCAGTCAATATTCGACACTTCGGCAATTAATGTGACCGAATATTAACATCACTATTTATATTTACTAGATCTCAAATATTTTTTTCTTTTACAGGTAAGCAAACCTATCACCGTCACACTCGTGAGTCCGGCGATCCGGTAAGTTTTGAATACCAATATATTTTCCTCACCCTCCATTGTGGGGGAGCAACAAGTGGACGACTTGTTACCCAAGCCTACTGTTTAGATAGGGCTGCCACAAGTATGTTTAAATTCGATTTAAAACTTGTCGGTAAAAAGATAACAGCAGCGAGACAAATAGACCGATCGGTGGAGACAGCATTAGATGTGATATTAAGTACACGATGACAGACTTGTCAAAACTAAAATAAAAAAAAAATTGTGGCTAAACTTTTAAAACTAAAAAAAAAAACAAATAACGGACGTTGCTTGGTATAAATCCATATAAAACATCAAACAGAAAAATAACTTTTGTTCGTAATATTTATTTCATGTTTTACAAAAAAAAATAGGTACCATAGTTAATTACTTTTAGTTGAATACAAAAGTTATAAAATAAATTAAAATAAACTATAAACATGCAATTAAATATTTAGCGTTATACTTAATTACTTTCATTTAAAAACTATCTGCTATCAAGTAACTTAAAAGCTTTTAAAGACAAAAATTAAAGCAAAACTGAACTCTTTGCAAGTGCGAACCCTACGAACAATGCTACCCCAAATAATAGGGGTGATGATCGCAAACATTTGTCACGGTGCAACAAGTTACGTGACGTGACCTCACGGCGGGAATAAATGGTTTTGGAGGCAGATAAAAGATGCACGCAACGTAGATGAAAGGTTCCGAGATTGTTTTTGGGAAATCACAGAAAAATGATAGTGCATAAAATTAATTACTACCTAGGTAACTTAGCTTTCTGATAGTGAGTCAAATCTATATTTGAAACAAAGCTCAAGAGTAAATACAGTCAATTTTAGATTCAAGATCCTAATACTCGTAATTGGTGTAAAATTCCAAATATGTAAATAAAATATTCATGATCACAAATTAATTTTTGATAATTTCAAAGTGCGGGTCTAAAATCTAAATATCGTTTAATAGCACATTTTTTATTTAATTTAGTCCTGTCAACCCAATTAAGAAGGTTGGTAAATCAATAAATAAGTACCTAGTTGGTCAATAGAGTTGGCAAACAAGGGACGCAAGGGTAGTAAACCCTTACAACTAATTCTATGGGTAAACATTTTGATAGCACATGAAAAAAACCTCTACAATGGTGTGCTACTAGACTGAAATAATTATTAATTACACTCATAAATAACCAAAAAGAGCATTCTAATAATCTCAAACACAAACAAAACAAAATCAACCGCCACCGGACGCGTCGCTTCAGGACATTTCGCGACGCGCATCCGGTCGCGCGCTGAAAAAATATTATCGTGCGCGCACGCAGCGTAATGAGCGCTGAGGGATGACGCTCCGGTTACGGACACAATCCCAGTCAGCCATGACAGCGGGATTTATTAATGTGAGTAATGGATTGTAATGAAGGATATTTTGTGGAAATGATGAAAAACGGTTTTAAATCTTTGGAGAAAGTATGAGGGTGTGATGAATGTATCGTCGATAATGATACGGATAGGGGCCATCTTCGTGAACATTAAAGTGATGCATTCCAAAGCAAATCAATATTGCAATCTGAGGCAGTCAAGCTGTAGATCCTGGCTACACAGGAGTTGCAGAGATGGGAACGAAAGGTACAGTCCCATAATCTGGGGCAGTCAAAAATCACATTCTTTTTTTATATTTTACTCAACAAGAACTAAAAAAATATTATCACTTTTTTGATGTGGTGAACAAATTGAAGTTAATCAACCATCCAGTGTTCATTAACAAACAGACTGAACGAACAGCCTGAAATTCTGAAATTCAATATCAAACCTCATTCATCCTTTGTTTAGACCGCGTATTAATATCCATATTCGCACAACAGATATAACAAATCCATAAACGATAAATCAGCGTCTGAACACGAACAGACGGTGCATTCCCATTCTAAATTTGCCCTTTCCCTCTCTAATGTCAATACATCGATCCATAGTATACTTTGCTATAGCCAGCAGTGTCCATTCTTAAGAGAGCAGGCTGAGAATAGATCACAATAATTCATAGCGTTATGCGTGTGCGAGCCCGATAATACTGTAGGGGGGATGGCTTGCATTGGCTTGTGTAGAAAGGTACACCAATACCTTTATCTTTTTGCGGGAGTGTAGACCAAATCCTCCTGTTGCTGGCAGTTTGGCCAGCAATCCTTTTTTTAATATTATTTATGGTTTTTTACTTTTTTAAATATTGTTTTAGGTTTTAAAGTTGCTTTTTTACTGTCTCTTGTGCGGTCTACTTTTATGTCTTGAGCAAATATACTGTTTTAGCCCTTTTTGGAGTATTTCCTTGAATTGCTTCTTGCATATTAATCACCACCAGCAGGCCTATCTCTCAGCACTATACAGTCCACTCCATCACCTTTTAACACCTCCATTACCCTCTGGTGAGGAGATTGTGCTCCTGCAGTGGAGAATGAATGACCTGATGATGATAATGACCTTTTCAGTCATCTGTCTCCTAGTCGGAGGGAATATTGAATTTTGTATTTCTCTTATATTTTTCTGCTTAAATTCGTGGCGGATTTTAAACTATCTCCAAGGACTAATACAAGTTTCACTCATAAGAAACTCATAAAACTCATTTTATTTTTACAAGTAGGCTTTTAAAAGTGACTTTTACACGTCCCAGTATTAACCCTACCACTACTTCGGGACAATAAAATGGACTAGTGCTGAGAAGAAGCAGCGCAAGAAACTCAGTCACTATTGTTAGCAGTCACTGGTTGTGGGCATTTTTGGAGGCATAAAGAGATCCTGGCTATTTAGGAATTGCAGTGGGAGGAAAGAAAAACTGGGATTAGTCTCTTTTGACGTGACGTGTCCTCACCAATTATAGTGTGGATCAGGTCACCACCCTGTATGATGATCTACTCTATATTGGTGACGTGTATGATAATGATGATGAACAGTAGCTGAATATCTCATCAAAGTAAAATAAGTGACAATCACCCACCCCACTATACCCGCCTGAAACAAAGCGTATGACGTCGCGGCAATAATAAGCGGAAACGATGTCGGTGCGCACGCGCATGTTTTCGCGCGCATGTGACAGGTGACAGGTTAACTATAGACAACAGCGCGCGTCCCGCTAATAGCGCTGCCCACTTCATAAAGTTATGTCATAGATAACCCCGATCTATTATGATTACTTATGCTGAGAGATGGCAGTGTTGTTGCGAGTACAATCGGTCTTCTTTTGTGCCAAACAAGGGTATAAATAACTTTTTTTTTTGGCCCAAGTGGAGTTTTAAAGGGTCTCATAGAGTTTTGAACGGATAATATTGATATGCCGAAAAATGTATAAAAGAAAAATCGACTGGTAGGTTAAAATAATTGATTGGAAAAATGTTAAGCGTCGATTCGTTATTAAAGCGTGGGATACACTGAGTCTTGCTGGTAGCTAGCTGAATTTCTTCAAACTTAAAAATCTATCAGCAATTACTATAGTACATCTCTTGCGTAGCTGGTAATCTTGCCATAATTATTTTTTTAAATATTTGGTAGGTAGGTACAATTGATTTGTTTAAACTCTATCTTTTCTATTTTTATTTTCTACAATTTCATATTTGAGGTTTTCTTTCATCAACAACTGCACTGATGTCAGCTTCGGCACGGACACAAGAACATGTTGCGTATAATTCCAATAAGACACAAACGCAACAACAACAAGAGAGCATTGTTGTCGCGTGTGCCGTTCCCGGAACACTTGCCCGGTATAGACGCGGATGTCAGAACACAATTCAGGGCTGCTGCAAGCCTCGTTATGAAACGAAGCTCAAGACTTGACTTAAACTTGGATTCTTGATACCTGTGATCAAATTAATTTCGATATTTAGGTACTATCGAACCTAAGTAATTTCAGCCAAATGACATGCACTGCTGGACAAAGGCCTCGCCAAAAATTTTCACAACGACTGGTCCTGCGCTGAACGTATCTATCCAGGTGCTCCCCGCGATATTTCCCAGTTCGTTATTTTAGGTTTCAATAGGTAAATAAATTAGGCACTTTTTAGACGACTTATTACATTACTCGTACATGTCCATTATAGCTTTTCCCACTACCACTTTATACCACATGTCGGCTAAAGTTTATGCTGAGAAGTGGCGGAAAAGACTCAATGATTTAGAAAAATACCTACGCTAGGGCTTTGTTACTATTTATTGTTTAAGACTGTTATTGTACTAAGAAATGGTTCTTACTAACTGATGCTACGAAAAATGTCAAAGCAGTCCTATGTCTCGTAAACACCTAACAAGTAAACATAAAAATTACTCGTATAGTCTGTATCTTTTACCGACTGCTAACCCTACCCCGATGTTACTCTGACATCATTTACAATGCAACTCAGGATCCATTAGTATCTTATCTAGAACAATCCTCTTTGAAGTCCGACGGAGTAAGACGGATAGGCACTAACAATTACATTATAATTGATCTTACAGTTATTAGGTATTCAGGACGTGAGTGAGGAGCAATTTTGAGCTGGAAGAATGGTCTAAGTAACTTTAGTTAATTTTACAATAGCATGGTATTAATGAGTTACTATGATGAAACATGACGTTATGTTTGACAGCTGATTTGCCGCAGTGCAGTGACTGAAGGTCGCGAGTTCGATTCCCAGCACAAACATTTTGTGAATGAAGATACCTAGATAGATACATGACATACAGGTGGTATACCTTCTAACAAAGATTAAAATATTTTTGATCCTTAAACAGGACTAACAGTTTTTCGTAGGCAGTAAGCAGTAGGTACCTATCAGGTATTTTGACTCTCTTTATTAGCCAGATACTGGGTTCGATTCCAAAATAGAACACCTTTTAAATAGAAACTTTAAAAAAACCGTTTACGGTTTTTCTAGCACATCACTAGAGTATGTTGCTTGCGATGTTTTCCCTGAAAATTTTCGCCAAGTTACCGTCGACTTCGGACACTTACCCTTAATTTATAATTTTAACAGAATTACACCCATTCAATCTCTGATTAACAATGCCCAAAGTCATTCGGACACAAACCGGTTGTCCAAGACAATGTCCCCGTGTTAATTAATAAATACTGAGCCCACAATGACACCGCGTCCGTTTGTGTCTGACTTATGGCCGACAAAGTCAATTGTCTGAGTTAAATCTGGTTTCCAATAAGACAACAGCGGTTAAACCAGTGGTGTAGTAGAAGCTAGGCGATACGTATGCGTTTATAGGAATGAGGGGTTCTTTAATTACGCACTTCCAAGTGATAGATGCTTACTCGACAGTGGCGCAAAACTGGTGATTACAAATGCGATAATTCTTCTATCGCTTCACCACTCGCTAGTTGGCATCACTGTCTTTAACCACAAGCAAATCCACCAAAAACCCCGACTAATTCTGGCTAACAATGTCAAAAGTCACTCAGATACAAACCGGGTGTCCCGTGTTAATTAATTAATACTTACTGAGCATCTGTTTGTGTCTGACTTATGGCCGACAAAGTCAATTGTCTGAGTTAAATCTGGTTTCCAATAAGACAAGAGCGGTTAAACCAGTGCACAGTGGTGTAGTGGAAGCGAGGCGTTTGTGGAGAACAAGGGCAGGTTCACGGCTTTGTAGACACGAGTGAAATGGCATCTTCTGGCAATAGTCGCATTTGCACCTTTTGAAAGACAATGTAAATTAGATAGTCTAAGGCTGAGTTGCACCAATTTATTTTAACCGTAACTATAACAATAACCGGTGTTTTTGTATGGAATTTGACGTTTGTTAAAGGTAAAATAAGATGGTGCAACTCAGCCTAACACATGGTATCAATCTTATAAGAAAGTAGTTCGTTCGTTTGTTCGCATCAGCCGAAAGACGTTCACTGCTGGACAAAGGCCTCCCCCAAGGATTTTTACAAAGACCGATCCTGTGCCGCTCGCATCCAGGCACCTCCCGCGACCTTCACCAGATCGTCGGTCCACCTAGTGAGAGTCCTGCCCACGCTACGTCTTCTGGCTCGTGGTCGCCACTCAAGTGCTTTCCTGCCCCAGCGGCCATCAGCTCTACGAGCTATGTGCGCCCACTGCCACTTGATTTTAGCAATTCTGCGGGCTATGTCAGTCACTCTGGTTCTCCTACGTATCTCCTCATTTCCGATTCGATCACGTAGGGAAACTCCGAGCATAGCACGCTCCATCGTAGGTATTGCTTAGCATATTATATCTTACAGTGTCCCCAACCCCAAAACTTAGGATAAAGGAAAGCTTAGTTCAAGGTAAGACGTCCGCCTTTATTCAATTAAACAGGCGTTACATTGTTGTTTGTTGTTTTTCTTGACCGTAAACTGTCAGCTGTCACTTTTCAAAGCACTTTATGCGACTGTCACTTAGCGGGGAAGCTGAAATGCTTCTATGCTTAATATAGTATTGTTTGACATGTTATAGGGATCATATTTTATTGTTGTTATGGGGTTTAATTAATAAAGCGCCATGATTATTTATTTCAACTTGCTTGTTTATTGCAATCTTACACATGCAAAATATAAATTACAACGGAGCACATCAAAACAAACTTTTCAGTCGGCCATTTTTCCACAGAGAGTGACCATAGACTTTGAGCTAGCTTTTTAAACTCTAAACCATAAATAAATGTTTAGTGTTGTCATTACTCAACACTCTTCCTCAACATAAACATTTATTTACATATTCATACAGTCCCAAACCTTCAATTAAACTATAGAATACATTTTTACTTAAAGGCTTAGTTAAGATATCAGCTAACTGATTTTTAGAATTAACATAAACAATATTTATCAAATTTTCTTCAACCTTTTGTTTAACAAAATTAAATTTTACATCAATATGCTTTAATCGCTTTATATCACAACCTTTCAACGATTTAATTGTACTCTGGTTGTCTTCAAAAATAGTTACAGTTGGAACATCTACATTTAGGTCATTTAGTAATTTAATCATGAAACAAGCTTCCATTACAGATTCACACAAACTAACATACTCAGCTTCAGTTGTACTAAGTGCAACACTACTTTGCTTTTTAGATTTCCATACAACAGTATTGTTATAAACTTTAAATAAATATCCAGATGTTGACTTTCGATCATTATCTCTAGCAAAATCAGCATCTGCATATCCAACAAGTGGTTCACTTAAGTCATTTTTAGTATAAAGTAATACAAAGTTAATTGTCTTTTTAACATATCTCAATAATCTCTTTAAAGCACGCCAAAGTTCGGCATTAGGTTTTGATTGAAATCTACTTAAATAATAGACAGATGTAGCTAAATCTGGTCTTGATCCTACAGTTGCATACATGAGAGAACCTATGAGAGATCTACATTGTTTTTCATAAGACAAGTCAATTTCCAAGTTTTCATCAAATTTAAAGTTATGATCCATAGGTGTGTTACAGCCTTTACAATCTGACATATTAAACAGTTTTAAAATTCTTTTAAGATACTTTGACTGATCAATAAAAATTCCTTCAGAACTCTTTCTTATAGAAATACCCAAGTAAGTTAAATTATTATCCCCTAAATCTTTCATTTTAAATTGAGCTTTCAAAAAGTCTTTTACTGAATTGATATCTTTAATATTTTGTCCAAGAATTAATAGATCGTCTACGTATAAAAGTAAGTATGTTTCCCCTTTAATATATAAACAATAGTCATTATCCGAGCGTTTAAAACCATAAGAAGTAATAGTCTCATTGAATTTTTCATACCAATATTTAGGTGATTTCTTCAGTCCATATAACGATCTCTTGAGTTTGAGTACACAATTTTCTTTAACATTCATTCCTTTTGGTGGTTTTAGGTATACATCTTCGTCAATCCTCCCATACAAAAAGGCTCCTTTCACGTCCATTTGGTGTATAGTATAATCCCTCTTAGCAGCTACTGATAACAATGTCCTTAACGTTTGTAGTTTCAATACCGGTGAATAGATGTCTTCAAATTTCTCTTCCTGTTGGAAACCTCTAATGACTAATCTAGCTTTACATAATTTACCTCTTTCTGTCTCTTTCTTTGTAAATACCCATTTTCCATCTAATATCTTCTTATCTTTCGGTTCTGGTACGATTTCAAATGTCTCCGTTTCTTCTAAAACTTTAAGTTCCTCTTTTACAGCTTTTAACCAATCATTTTTGTCCTCTCTCTCTTCAATGTCCTCATATCTTACCGGTGTATCTTCATGTTGACTGCTTAATAATGCAAATAGAGCTTCATCACTTTCTTCGTCAAAATCCGCAACATAGTCCTTCTGCCATAATGGTTTCTGTCTTTTCCTTTTTTGTCTTTCTTGTTCTTCCTTTTCCAGTTCTTCACTTTCTTGCTCATTTTCATTGTTTTCAGAAGTTTGGTTCTTTTCTTCTTCATTCTCTATACTAGTTTCTCCTCCTGTTCTGTCTGGTTTCTGTTCTTCATTTTCACACTCTGTATAGTCAGGGATAAAAATTGTCTTTTCCGGTTTCTTTAGGTTTTCATCAAATATCACATTTCTTGCCGTCACTGCCATGTTATTTTCTTCATCAAATAATTTGTATCCTCCTACATTATATCCAATCATTATCATTTTCTTGCCTTTGTCATCCAATTTCTTCCTCAATTCTTTAGGAACGTGATTGTAAGCAATGGATCCAAATACTCTCAAATTCGAAACATCAGGTTTTCTTCCTTCCCATAATTCACTAGGTGTAGTATCTCTTCCTGCAACTGGACTCCTGTTTGTAACGTACGTAGAATATAATACTGCTTCTCCCCAAAATTCTTTTTTTCATTCCTGCATCTATCAATATTGTTCTCGCTTTATCCATGAGGGTTCTGTTCATTCTCTCCGCCACACCATTCATCTCCGGATTATAAGGTACTGTATGCTGCATGACTATTCCATTTCTGTTACAAAAATCCCTAAACTCATTAGACAAGTATTCGCGCCCATTATCCATTCTCAATTTTAAAATGTTACTATTAAAATGTTTAGTTACCATGTTATAATAATATAAAAACTTTTTGAAAACTTCAGATTTATGTTTTATCAAAAATACCATAGTGAAATGTGTAAAGTCATCAATAAAAGTGACAAAATAATTTTTGTCATCCCAAGTGGTTGGTGAAATTGGACCACATACATCAGTATGAACTAACTCTAAAGGTTTCTTGGCTCTATAGCCTTTATGATTGAATGGCTGTCTAGTACTTTTACCCAATAAACAAGATTCACATAAATCACTCTGTGTCGTTTTATTTTTTAAGTCCGATAAACCTTTTACCATGCAATTTTTCGCCAATAAATTTAAATTACTTGAACCCAAATGACCAAAACGTCGGTGCCACAATTCATAAAGATTTACATCAGGTTTATTAATTAAATAACAAGATTTTACTGAAGTTACTAAAACATTCACTGTGTACAAAGTTCCAGAATTATTACCAATCATTAGTATGTAATCTTTTTCAAAAACTCTTACTTTACCTTGAGAAAAACTGACAGTCAAACCAGCATTTTCCATTTTTGATACAGACAATAAATTTTTTCTTAAGTCAGGGACATAGTAAACATTTTTAATTATGCATTTATATTGCCTGTTGCCTACCTTACTAATTACCTCTATGTTGCCAATTCCTATTGCTTGTAAATTAATACCATTTTTGGCAGCAGCAATGAGACGTGGTTTTGTTAATTGTATATAGTCCACAAAATGTTCTCTTGTGTTAACTAAATGATCTGAACACCCTGAGTCCACACAAAATTGTAGTTCGCAATACTTTTCTGCACACTTATATTTTTGCACACTTTCTTCACACTGATTATTTTCACTCACAAATGCACTAGGATTATTTTCCGTATAATTACTCTCCTCTCTCCGTTCTTGACTCTGGTAGTTTCTCCCTCGGCCATGGCTCCATCCTTGTCCTCGTCCTGTATTGTTGTATCCTTGTCCTCGTCCTGTATTGTATCCTTGTCCAGTATAGTATCCTCGTCCTGTATTGTAGAATCCTCTTCCTGAATTGTTATTTCCTCCTCTATATGTTTGTCCCGATCCAGTAGTATAATTTCGCCCTGTAGAATAATTGTTTCCTTGTCCTCGACCTCTGCACTGGTATTTCTTATGGCCTGGCTTCCCACAGTTGTAACAATTGAAGGCACTCGAGCTCGTCTCTTTGTTGTTTTCATTAAACTTTTTCTTCTTTTCTTCCTCTGCGAGAAGTCTTTCCATGACTGTGCTCAGTTTCAGGTCTCCCATTGTCTCTAATGCGGTGACTACGCCCTCGTAGCTTTTTGGCATAGATAAAAGTATGTAGTTAATTTTTTCCTCGTCTGACAAAACTGATTCTGCCTCCTCCAACTGAGTGCAGATTTCTTGAATTTTGGTAAAATGTTCTTTCAGTGGTTTGCTCTCTAGATACTTTATTTCGTTCAGCTGTCTTCTCAAAAACAATTTTCCTCTTGTACTTTTTTCTTTGAAGTTTTCCTCTAAGTTTTTGTACATTTTAAATGCACTTTCTTGGCGTACATATTGAAGATGACTATCAGCCACTGCGCTAATTATTAGAGCCTGTGCCCTTGCTTCGAGGCTCTTATTTTCGGCTTTCTTGGAGAAATTTTCGTCAATCACAGCGCCCAGGCAATTTGCCTCATTTAGCATACTTTTCATTCTAAAAGCCCAATTCGAAAATCCTTCCCCATTGAATTGTGCAATGTTATATCTGTTGTCTTTCGAACACGACATGATGACGATGATATTCGTAGATGTAATTTTCGGTACCATAAACCTTTCCAACAATGTCCTCCACTCGTGGATGCGATTGAACTTAATTTCTTGTGACAAATTCTTCTGGGCCCATAACTATTGTTGTTATGGGGTTTAATTAATAAAGCGCCATGATTATTTATTTCAACTTGCTTGTTTATTGCAATCTTACACATGCAAAATATAAATTACAACGGAGCACATCAAAACAAACTTTTCAGTCGGCCATTTTTCCACAGAGAGTGACCATAGACTTTGAGCTAGCTTTTTAAACTCTAAACCATAAATAAATGTTTAGTGTTGTCATTACTCAACATATTTTATTGATGCGAGGCGTGTTATGTTAATTAGGTCTATTTATGATCGAAATTATGATTTTCGTTATAATGTGTGTTTTTATGGCAGTATAGTAAATTACAATGAGCGGCAATAGCCTAATAGATAGTGTACTGTCGATGTCGGTGTAAGATCCGAGAAACGCCGGGTTTTCACTGTACAGTAGTGGACTTAATGCCGAGTGGCATTCTCTTCCAGTCAACCACAGGTCAAGTTTTAATCCCGCCGCACCTCTGGTCTATTGCGGTATTCGTAATATAAGATTTTAGCTTACCACGTTAACAGGACTTACTACTATACATATATTATGTATAGTATTCTTAAGAAAATATTATGTAGGTAAATCGGTCTACGTCGAAATTCTTGGGGGAGGCCTTTGTCCAGCAGTGGACGTCTTTCGGCTGAAACGAACGAACGAAACATAAGAAAATAATAATATCTTAATGTTAATTACACATTGCTCCCATAGCCTCAAACCAAAACGTCAGTGTTTGTACCTATTCATGCAAAAAATAATCATTTTCCTAAGTTGCAATTTCATATAATGCCTTATTAAAACATGCTTATAGTCAGCCAATTATCTTATTTAAATAATAACCCTCCCACAAACTATCAAGCCAACCAGATCCTATTTCCTACCAGCCGACTGTGGCCAAAACACGCGTCATTAGACGAGATGGGTTTAATTAATGATGCTTAATGGCCAATAAATTATCATAATTCGCCTTGCTGCCCTCCCCGGATCGCTGCAGTGTCAATATTAGATTGGAGAAAAACGCTAAAATGATATATGAGGAGGATCGCTTACATTTTTTCTTTCAAACTACCTCTTTATGAAGTCTTAAAAAATATTTTTTTTTTAAATTTGAGTGAATTTGAATGAGTGAAAATTTTATTTTTCATTTTTACACTCTTTCATATCGTAATCCAAAAACTATCCAGTATCATAAACATCCCAATTGCAAAGCTAAAGAGCGCTATTTTGAGGTCATCGGTCTTCATTTTCCGAAAACGTGGTCATTATTCGAAAATGATGACTATTTTCTTGAACTTTACTTAGCTCCTTTATTTCAATTCAAAAGCTCACTATAAAAAATACTCTACACGTTATATTAAAAAGAAAATTGACTGTATCACATTCTGGAAAAACGTCACCAACGTAAATACCTATTATAAAAGTATACAACACTTACGCCCGTATTCACAACGATGCTTGCTTAAAAGTGACGCAGCAAATCAAACTCACAGCGTTGAATAGAGCTCTGTGATTGGTCCGTGTGTCACCCTATGAGTCCACGCGCACTGTAACGTAGTAACGTTTAGTAACGTTTGTGAATACGGGCGTAAATCTCACACATACTCGTAAGTATTCATACTATTTCAATTTAATATGTCCTATCAACATTTTCCTAACCATTTTTCTATAATTATACGTGTAATAAAACGACACTGACCGTACCTATCGTATTCTGGAAAAACGTCACCAACGTAAATATTAAGTATACAACTCTTAGCTACAGTTTTTCTTTAAAGATGTTTACACACTGCGACTGGGTATTTATACGTATAATGTGCGCATTCCTTTATGAATCAACACAAAGTGTCTCTTAATTTTGCCTCTCCAACAGCGAGCTTCACAAAGTTCTATCTGTTTTGTAGAGACAGCAAAAAAGTCCGTAAATTAATCATTTATTTGATTAGTTTTTGTAAAATTTTCATTGCTTTATAACGTTGTTTATGTAAAAGCTTTAAACGTCAGTAAAGATTCTAATTGGGAAAAATAATGATGGTAAATGTATTTTTTTCAAATTTTGATGTCTTTTAAACTGCTGTGTACACGTAGAGATAAATCTGAATTGAAAAAAGACAAGTTACTTGGTCACATAAAGCTTGGAGGAGTTAATTATAAAATTAATGTCATATCACATACCTGTGTATGTCAGTAGGGATTACACGGACACACTGCAAACTTATTATTTTATAACTTAATCATACTTATTTCCAGTTAGGTGCCGACGTTTAATTCCATATCCGAAAAAAAATACTTCTGTTTATGAGCCAGCTTAAAAAATTAAAGAAAAAAACATTTTTTTTTACTTTTACATTGTTTTGCTATCGCTACCGCAGTGGGGTGGCACACAAAGACCCAACTGCTCTTTTCCTCCGTCTTCTTCCATTTTTTACTTTTTGGCTCCATCTCCCCCCGCCCTCCTCGCAATGGAATCACTTGTAATCACTCGTGCGTTTTGTTTCGCTTTCTTGTGACCGTTTATTCACATGTAGCGTTACGCAAGGCTTGTCTCTTTATTGAAATATCAAATTAAAAAGGCTTCTATTAAAATAGTAAATATTTAAGAACTTTGCAAAAAAGCCCTTTATTACAAATCAACACGACTTACGAAATCAATCTTGCAATATAAGGCTTGAATTCTAAAACGATGCTAAGCCAGTGATGGTAAAATATATTATTATGTTTGTGTTTCTTTCACGTATTATGCCGTATTTTTTTTTCTACATTTAAAAAAAATAAAATTAATTTGATTTGAATTGAAATTAGATACAAACTCAAAATAAGATTTAGGTTTGCGATTGCTTAAGTCATTGTTTTAGGTAATTTAATCTCAGGCTTCCATAATATTTTTAATGAACATTGTTTAAAATACAGTCCTTTACTTCACATTTAACAGATTAATGTAATTAAACAAACAATAATTCATCATGATTGTTTTAAAGTAGAATTAGTTTCAGTCGTCGACAGCTGTATTTACATAAATTACTATTAGTATTAATATTAGTATTACGGCACATATTTTGTAATTGTAAAGTGTTTACTTAATAAAAGTATTTTCATTTTTTTCACAAAAAAACTCATTTATTTTTTCAGATGGGTTTTTAAAAAGCACTTTTACACGTCCCAGTATTAACCCTACCACTGCTTCGGGACGATAAATGGGCCAGTGCTGAGAAGAAGCAGCGCAAGAAACTCAGTCACTGCATTTAATTGTCTCAGAGTCCAACTTACTTTCACTCATTGACCGTACCTTTCCAATCGAGCCCAGCCTCCCCTAATGATCTCGTATTAATACTCATAGACAACCCTCATTGACTCCCCTGCCTCCTCCGAGGGTGCAATTATCCTCCCTAAGACGGCATCTTTGCTTATGAGCAAAATTTGGGTATCAAATAAATTCCAATTTGGAGATGGACTGACCAGCCCTTTGGAATGCGGAGGTTTTAATCCTCTTTAGATATAAGTACCTACATAATGTGTAGATATCATTGTATGCCCATACAGGGTGGAATCGATAAGTGATCTTACTCGATTATTTGTACTATACAAGATATAATTAGAGAGCTTTTCTTAATACTTACCTAAGGCTGACTGCTTTGACAAAGTCAGCAGACAAGTGCATGCAGTTAAATATATCGACCGCGCGCGGTAGCTGCGATGCAGTCCGTGTGATGTCAGCCTAATGCAGGCTTAGTGCACAAACTAATTAATACTACCTTGGGTCCCCAATGGTTAACTAATATTATAGGTAAAGTTCTTAACTTAGTCACTGCCCGAGGTATGGTAGCGGCACGGGAGGGTGGTTTTAAGACGTCAAACGTCAGCGAGACTTCAATGTGCTTCAGATTTGTATTGTCTATGACGTCATAATTGTCAATGCCACCCCTCCGCAAGACCTAGTCCAGAATCTGAACTTGAAATTGAATTAAGTCTCCAGTGCGTTTCATAGTAACGGCGCTATCGTTCGTTCGTTCGTTTCAGCCGAAAGACGTCCACTGCTGGACAAAGGCCTCCCCCAAGGATTTCCACAAAGACCGGTCCTGCGCCGCTTGCATCCAGGTACCTCCCGCGACCTTCACCAGATCGTCGGTCCACCTAGTGGGAGGCCTGCCCACGCTACGTCTTCCAGCTCGTGGTCGCCACTCAAGAACTTTCCTGCCACAGCGGCCATCAGCTTTTCGAGCTATGTGCCCCGCCCACTGCCACTTGATTTTAGCGATTCTGCGGGCTATGTCAGTCACTCTGGTTCTCCTACGGATCGGCGCTATATGGTCAAATATTTGAACCAATATCACTAGAACCTAAGCTTGACCTAAGTTTCAACCGAGTTCCAAGTGCGTTTCAGTGTGCTTACCATGAGTTTAAGTTAGGTGTGCTCGCTAGCGAAAAATCTATGAAGATTTTATTTCTTGGAAGTAGCCGCTAGGGGCGCTGCTCAATATGTCATACATTTAATATTTTTACGCAGTCGCTAGCGAGCACACCTAACGTAAACTCATGGTAAGCGTACTGAACGTTCTTAACACTGTGCCTCAATTAACAGCCTGGTTGTTGGCCGATTAAAATTTTCCTTTGAGGATTATGTACGCAAACAGACGGGACAAGCTTAGCTGAGTCAACAGTGTTTGTGGTTACATAATCGCTCTGCCACTGTAAATGATTACTTCATAATAATTTAAGTTTAATAACTGTTTGTCTGGTCTGGGGATACATAATTCATTTGCATTAATTTAATTTTAAGTACAGAATTAAAGGCCTACTTAAATGTCGTTGTAACACTTAAACGTACGACAGATTCGTTATGAAGCTTTGAATTTTCCCTAAAATTGACATATTGATTTTTAAGAGCTCTTGTGAACAATAAATTCTGTTTTTTGTCCTGCCCAAGAATTGAACATAAGACCTCCGTAATGAGAGATTAAACATTGTTCACAGTCTGTATATTACTCGTAATAAGTCTGTATTTATTTGGTATTGATTTAAGATATTTTATGTATAATAATCGAACTCAGTAAATCTTGGTCTTGGAGGACCGGCGATCTCAAACCACCGTCACAATAAAAAAATCAGAATCGAGGGTCAAAAGCGTTAAATGTCAAAACAAATTTATTGTCACTTTTCATCCGTCCTTTGGACATGGCAAAGCAATTTATATTTTTTATAAGAACCCCGACATCTTAAGTTGCAGTCTCAAGTGTGAACAGATGTTTAATAAAACTAGAAACTGTAGTATCTTAATCAGTTGTAACAAGACCGATTTTGCAACAAAAAATTGTCTGAAATTCGGTCGACTCTACTTAAAAACAAAAAAGTTTCCGATTGAAAACTTATGAATCTTATGGCCTTTTAGGTATAATATCAAAGCATTGTTAGAGTAGCACCTACATTATAATGTTTGTTTGAAGGGAATAATATAGGCTCCGAAACTGTTAAACCAATTTGAAAAATCTTTCACCATTAGAAACCTACATTATTTCTGATTAACATAAGCGGTACGAAGTTCGCCGGGTCAGCTAATCGTAAATATAAAACATGTTAATAGAAAAGTGACTTTTACATACAGATAAGTACCTAAATGTTTGTATTGGGCAGGAATCGAACCCTAGACAGTACCAACTACTACCTACTCTACCTAAGTACTTTATAATAAAACTAATTAATAAGATAACCCATCAGTTCCTTACTTCCTTCCTTGTTCAAAGCAAATTACACACACACTTATAAAATCAACCAAACTGAACTCTAAATCACACAAAAACATTTCCCGAAAAGCAAGCGTTGTATCTTTAACGCTACACATACATTATCTTACATGAAAGCGAACAAGAATAAAAGGCAAACAAAATGTCTATAGGAGCAAGACTAAGCAGTTCCAAGACGTAGGGGGTGGGTAGTATGAGGAAAAGGGGGTCTACACATAACTTACACCGCAGCATAATACAAATTTGTTAAAACCTAAAAATTTGAAATTCAACCCTATTCCAAAGCCAATATGAGACTCACGACCGCAAAGGAAAACCTTGCAGGACTGATATCCGAACACCAATATAGCAAGACCTCTACCACTTCATATTAAACTCCCATGGTCGTATTAAGAAGTATTAAAGAGAAGGGCAGGGGAGGTCACGTGAAAATGGACGGTTGTTTTTAAAATTTAACCTAGTGTGCGTGGATGGGTTTATTCGAAATGAAAAGACTGCTGAAGAGATGGTACTTTGTGCGGTTTCAATAGAAGTATTGGAATCAATTTGCTTTATTACAATTATCTTAAAAAGGCTGGTAATTAAAATTTTTGGGGTCATTTGGCAATCAATTTAGGTACTTTTCTACTTCAGTAGATTAACTTATTAAACAGAAATACAATATTTTATAAAGGTTATTATGAAAGAAAGATTAATACCTTTTAAGTAAACTTATGTTTGACCTTATGTAGAGTTATTTAAAAATTACGGAACCCTACTTACTAAGCACCTTTATTGTTAATTTATAATAGTTTTAAGTGTTTGTTATCTAAATTAAGTATGCTAATTACAATGACAACAAAATGGTTGTAAGAATTAAGATTAGAAGAAACGGTAGCGATAATCGCTTGTAATAAATTAATTGATAACCAACCTCCATGGGAATCTTATTAACGGTTTTGTACAAATAGCCATGGGAAAATAAACACCATGCATTTAGTACCAAATAAATATTTTTTCTTTCTTTCTTTCTATAATCCGGTTTGCATGAAATCATCTTACATAGGTAGCTACCTACTTATTGGATAGTCTAACATTCCATAAGTGTGTTTGTAATTGTGTGCTCCATCAGAGAATCGAAACCAAGCCCCTCAAGACTACTAATTCATCATCAAGCAGGCGTTATGAAGCACTTAAAGCGCAGTAACTTTTGCAAATTTCTAAAAATCTGTTAATAATAATTACTGCTACCATAAATAAAAGGTAAGTTAAATGCAGGATCTAATGGCTCAACTTAATTTAGCTCATTTCCCAAGCACATCGAAACCTCGTACCATGAAATGAACCTCACTTCGCAAATCGTATCGCTAGCCATTCCTTACTCGTGGTACGGGGGCGATCACTCCGTGACACCGTCGCTTCCGGCTCGGACACAGGGCTATTGCATTTTAATTAAACTACCAGACAGGGGCGAAAGGTTCTGAGCGTTTTGGCTTTTTACGTGTCTTTGGAACTCTTACTTGGGTGAGGTAATATTTTACTCAGCTTTTAAATAGAAACCTAACTAGCTATTTGATTAACAAGAGTAAAGTTACTTGATTTGAGAGCACGTTGCAGTACCTAAAATAAAATATTGAATTATTCCAATTAATACTTTTTACCTTTTACATAATTGTGTCATTTTAAAATACACAAGATAAAAAACAAATTAATGAATTAATCTCGTACAAACCCTGCCCAATCTACGTCACGTATTCTATTTTCAAATTCAAACAATGCAGAAATTTTCAAATGCAGAACGCGGACGTCGCCAATCCGACAATAGAACCGCGCGGCATTCCAATTCGGCGCGCTATTGTTGAACGGAGCGCTTTGATTGGTCGGCGGACACAATGGGCCACGCCCACCGCACAATGCCCTATTGTCGTCGCCACCTGTAGAACGCTACGCCCAGTGGTGCTTAGTGTTTTTTTCTTGGGCAAAAATTCTTTAAAGAAACCAAAAGGTGCAATATTTAAAATAAATTTTTAATGCCCATATTTCAATAATTAATTTACTTAATCCCCTACATGTAAGTTCCATGTATTTAATTAATGTAAAACATATATTGGTTACAAGCGGCAGCGAAATTAAATTAATCGTTATTCACTTATGTCAATTAACTAAAGTTTGAAAACTCTTTGTTAATTACGACCTGAGGAGATTAATGGTAATGAGCAACGTTTATTTTGCCAGGATATTTTGAGGTGTTCTTTTAATAGACATGATAGCTGTTAAAACTGAAATAAAAAGTAACCCTCACGCATTTTAGTAAAAGTAAAGTTGAGATCAGAATCTGAACTATATTGTCAGAACACAAAAAAAACACTTAACACAGTAATTAAGCTAAGTAAAACGATCTATGTGAACGAAAAGTTTTTAATTTACACTCATCGCAAACTGTCCTAACATTATTACCGTTAACGAACAAAATCCACGTCTTAAAGCGGATCCGATATTTTTAAAAGCCCAAACACATTAGAACGATTCGGACTGGTAATAAATTCTTTTTAAAAAAATCACTCCCTAAGTGCCCCAAATGGAAATGGCAGGTTATTTTTTCCGTAAAAGCATCGTTTAAAACACTAAGTGAACGGACATCATCTGTATTAGACGAAAATAAGGACGAAATATTGTAGGGGGCGCCACTGGCCGTACAAATGAGGATTAGTTCGCTTAATGGCCCGTTTGAGGTAGGATATTTTTACGTTTTACGGAAAAGTAAGTAAGTGAATGAACATGAGCGATGTTCATGCTGTGATTTTAAAAGGACACCCGAGTTTTAAATCTTGCAGCCTTGTTTAACAGGTGCTAGTTAAATTATTAATACTAATAGCCATTTAGGTGGAAAATACGTCATTAAACAATATAAAGGGCATAATATTTTAATTAATAAAATACGTCCACAAAAATTTTGACATTTGCACTGTGGATACGTAATTTATGTTAGTACGGGTTGAACGTAGAATTTTTTTTCAAACTTGGTTATTAAATTAAAATAATTATAAACATCTAATTAATTAGGTATAGTAGGTACTTATTGGCAAAAAGGATGTAAACATTTAGGGATAATTAAACAGTAGAATCAGCCAAACATTTTTTTTAGCCCATCGAGCTAATACTGAAGCATCTTATCTAGATGAATTAAGTGCTATTTTGCTACCAAAATGTAGCCTTATGTACTATGGTCGTAATGCTGCTTGTGAGTCTTCTTATAAGATGTAAACCCGATAACCTTCAATGCACGAACATAAAATGCACTAATGTTATCTTTAAATCTAATGTTTCTCGTAATCCTAAGTTACATCGCCACATTGCTGTAATGGACAATATTCCTGAGTTACTACGAGTATTTACAATCTTAAAAGTTTACTTTGTAGTATTTACTGGTTGGTTAGGTGTTCGCAATTTCATGTCTTCTTTTTTAAAAAAAAGAGGAAATTATCAATTCACTGCTCTCATTTCGATTGCATGTATCCAAAAGTTGTGAATATGATCCCTCCTTCTAAAACTTCAAGTAAAATTTTATAAAGATGTAAACAATCTTAATAACTCTAATTAAGTCTGATCATACCTACTACGGAAACTTTGTTGAAAATGGGCGTGCTGACATTACATCATAACATATCACTGAGTGAAACTTAAATTTAATAACAACATAATTAAAAGACGGCACGAAAGATCAAAGCCCAACTTGTTTGTAAGAGTATGTCATCAAAATTCATCAAATATTTCGTGTGGAGCGTAAGTATGATAATCAACACACACTATTACTTCCATATTCAGCACAAGCAAATGTTATTACTTTACACATTGAGATAAATCAATGGGGGTGAGACTAAGTAAAGAGTGGGAACATGAAAGCTATTGATTTAAGCCTTATTTTCTTGATACGGTTAATTAAAGAACTGGTAATTATGTCAATATCAAAATTAGGCAGAAAATGACAGAAAATATAATAATAATACAAAATATTATTTACTTGTAAAGTGCATAATAGTTATTTCGGAAGCCCAGCATTTAATTTTAACTCTTTTCAAATGATGAATCTTGTTATATTGACGCTGTTCATGTATTTTCATGTGGCAGCAAAATAAACGTTTTCTATTCTATTCTATTAAAATTAGATATTCTAAAATTCTCAATATATCCATCTTGGCACTTACAAACCACAAATTTCTGCTGCACCTACAGATTCCAAACCCTTCATCTACATTACCTTTATAACTTAAGTTACAAGATAAACTCAAAGCAAACTCTATGTGTGCGTTATGGGAAGACACAAAACAAGGGGAAGGGTGAAACGAACTCGTTATCAAGCCGAGGGGTATTAAATCTATGAGATATGGCGGAACAATCTTCAACTTCGCAAGTGAATTAGAATTAAACGAATGTGTATTTCAGAGAGTAGCATTTGGTTATGGCTGTAGGAAAATGGATGCAGTGTTTTGGTAGTTAGATGTGAAATTCAAATGAACTAAAATTACGACCCCATCAGAATGTTTCATCTAAGCAATTAATAAATTGGGGATCATAATAATGTATGGGACTCATACTGATATAGTTAAGCTATGAATTGCCTCTTTAACCATAAGTCGTCATAAATAAGACACTCAAAATTTGAAAGTTGTCAAATCCAAAGTAATTGCTATGTTTCTTTCCAATGATTCAACGAAAGGAAATTAATTAAGTAATACAAGTAGGATTTAATTGGCAACTAAGAATAGGTCTGAATCAATTGGAAGGCTAGATAAAAGTATCAGTTTTACAGTTACAAGAATATTCCCAAAAGATAACTCGCTTAATAGTTGTCGTTTCTAATCACTGTGCTATGGCCTACGCCATTGCTATTCTAAGAGTAGGCGCACACCGTTGATTTTTAGTTGGCCGATAGTTGTGCCCGATTTTAAATTGTATGAAGAATCGGCCAGATCGAACGGCGTAGTATGCGCACTCCCATACTTGCCCATACTGATCAACTCTACCCGACTAAACTATCGGCCGACGAAAAATCAACGGTGTGCGCCTACTCTAACACTGAGCCTGTCTACCTCTATCGTAAAGTGCTACGGAAAGATATTAAATTATGCATGATAAGTGATACAGAACCAATGCATTTTACACCTTCCATGTTGACACTGACAGGTGGGAGCTCGTTATTACTGCCAATACTGTCAGGGATGCGTAGGGATTAAGAATGGCAGTCATACCCTTTAGTAAAGGCTTAAAAGCTCTCATTTCTTCTTGGACTTTTTTGTGTGCACATCTTCATGGTTGAAGTTATTTATACAATGATTAATAAAATGAAAAGAGATGAGGACTTTCTTTTGAAGCAGATTTATGGTACAGTTTCCAAAAATATATTCAATTTTAAAGTTACTGAAGTATAAGAGTAGCACCTATCAGAGAAAAAAACCCATCACATAGAAAATAGTGCCTGTAGATACCTATAGTAGATTTAGATTCGTGACCACATTGCGCTGCCAAGTCACTGCAACATGTAACATTGTCCCTAGACACTCAATAAACATCCCGATCGTCCGCACAAGTCGTTTTACTCAGAACATTCCAATCAAAAGTACCTTTAGCGCACTTTGTCGGCCCCAAGCCGACCGATTTAGCAGCGAGCGTCAATCGTGTTAGCCCAACCGACGGACGAAAGGCCTAACATCTACAGAGGCACCTCTCCTCTACTAATTGGCGTCACTTTGCGCGTCCGCGCTATCTATTTAAAGATCGGCTTTGAATCCAATCTTCGTCGCATTGTGGCGTTTCCGCTTCTGTTTAGGTTTAGCTTTTTTCGTTCAATTAGCCGGCTCTGTAAGACAAGCTGACGTAAAGAAATAGACGGATTATTTTTCAAGCGGGCCGTTTTAAATGGATACTGGGTTTACGGATTTGGAAATTTTGTGGTAGGTATGTAATGAAGTGATATTGATTGATGTTGCGATGGTCAATATTATTCATATATTCATGTTTATTACTTTGCGAAATATCAGCAGTAGGAAGTAGTAATGACTAAACCACGGATTAATAGACAGAAATTTTTATCTTAAAAATTCAGAGCCTCCAAAAAGCTCGACGGGAAGAAAATAAGTATGATGTACGGATGTGGGTATCTAATTATAATTACATTTAAATAATAACAACATAATCTTCAAGTTACAAACAAAGACATTATTTCCAATTTACATAAGTTCTCAATCTCAAACGTAAATACAAAACGGAACACAACTCAATACAATCATCAATAGCTCCCAAACTAAGTTGTAAAGGAGCCGCAAACATGGCGTAACCCCGAACAACACAGAAGCAATCAAGTAATTGCCGCGGCTTCCTTCGTCGATAATCTTCGGGCGGGTTGTTATGTTCACCTGGAACGTTACATGTGTAGTATGTATGTAGCTTCTTGAAATTCTATATGAAAATATCAAGTGTTTCTGGTAGTTTATATTGGCGCTTGAATGAGATCTGAAAGTTGGTAGATTAGATAAGAATTTGGTCAAACAATTACAAAATGGTTAGACTGAAAGAAAGGGAAACAAAAAGGTTCGATGTTTCGACACATTTTTTTTGTTCCAAAAACTAAAAGGTAACTCGGTTTATGGCATTATGCTCTTGCTAGGATATAATAACCCAGGTCATGAAGGTGGCCTTCTATGGTAAAAGACGGCTGAAGCATAATAGCAGTGTTACAAAAATTTGCACAGATTATGAATACCTAATACAAAAAAGTACAATAAATAATCAAGACATCATTCCAAGAAAAGCAAGCAAAGATTACGAATTACAAAAAAAAAAAGAAATACATTACGTCATACAAAACAAGTACTAAACGGCAACACAAAAAGCTATTTTCCGAGGAAACACAGCTAATAAAAGCCTGGAAGGGGGAACCCCCTGATAATACGAGTATAACCCCCCACACGGGTGGGGGTGATACCCCGAGACATACATTCTTCCACGCCTGCGCTGCGCTCAATGTGGGTCATATTGTCCTTTAAAGACGCTGGAGCGTTTAATATCATATCAATATTAATGCCGACGTAAATTTATGGTCTGACCTAATCAAGTCTGTCAGGCGTGAAATACCCACCTCTGTTACTATCAATATCGACTATTAAGTTTTGTAGTACCTACTTTGTGTTACTAAACATTCTTACTTGTAGCTAATCGTTCTCTTAAACATAGTTATATGTCGATCACTTATCTTATCGTCTTCACAGACCAATGGTTTTACAAAAATATTATGCACAACTTGCTAATACACGTCTAAAATTCATCAGTAATGATGTCGAAATATTTGTTAAGTGCTCAAAGCTCAAGAACCAGCTATTCATGTCACGATATTATCTTGTTAACAATATTACGATGCCTTCAAAATATCATTTCCAGTTCTATTACGTTATCAGATAGCTTTGATCGTTTCTTGTAACGTAGGAATAGTTTAGATATAATGCGGCTACAGATTCCGAAAGCAAATAAAATAGCCGATTAACAAATATAATTTTTATAATTACAGAGATAAAATTTGGACGATCACACGTGCTTAGAACCGCCGGTAGATGTTGTAGCGACGTATTAACGTTTACATATTCATAAAGCCGTAACAGGTGCCTACATTAACATAATGCATGTTGTAAATACAAACCTTAAACACATGAAAATGACGATGACACTGCCAAAAGCATACTCGTGGAAGTTTTCCCTATTCAGATTTACGGTTTGGTATTTATGAAGTTTCTTTTAAACCTGCATTCAACGTAGAAAATTCATGTTTATGCATGTGCATACTTTACATTAACGACCGTAAAAATAATTTAGTTGCTACTTTAATTAGGTGACAACCTACTTCAACAATTCCTACTTTTAACAACGATAAGGTATTTCTAATTACCATTAAAGCGAACTATTTACTTGAAAGGGCATGCAATCCTTATCTTTACGCTTGCTAGAATTATCCAGAGGATATTAATAGATAACGCCAAGAATTTGCGCAGCTGTTACTTCAGTGTCGTCCGTTTTTTACACGACAAAGTACGAGCTAAAAATATGAATAATTCGGGCGTCATATTTCACAATCGCAACTCGTCCGGTGAGATAGTCCCAAACAATGGAACTCGCCAATCGCACAATCGCACCCCGTCACACAATAGACCGTTTTCTTGGCCACGCCTCACGACACAATAGAACAACACGCCCAGTTAGCCTGTGGAAAGAAAGAAAATTTTCTCCTCAAATACAAATGTAACAGAGATTGTATTGACTTTTTAAACGCCCTCATAGATTCAGCGCACACCCACCTGAGTCGCATTGTGGTGTGCGAAAATTTCACAATGCCCGGCTATTCACCGCTCCACGCACACTGTGCGATCAGCTAAAGACGCTCGCCTGGGCGGAGCCTAGAGAGGGACAGCGCCTCGCCTAGCCCGCGAAGAATGCGCGCGAGCGGGAAAGAGCACGCTCGGGCACGCACACATCGCCCGCTAGAAAAGGATGGGCTGATGGCTTTGTATAGATTCCGCGGGATGAAAGCTGTTATTCCGCATAGACAATTGATTGTAAGACCATTTCTGAATACAACTCGTACAAATTTTGATGGATCTTGGTAGGTTATGTGTTCAGTTTTCAGGATTAGCTGTAAATTAAGTATGTTTGATTCAAATTGTGGAAGCAAATGCCGCCGAAGGACGGCATTGTTCGCAGGGCAGTGACATTAGGTCGGTGCGTCCTTGTCGCACGTGTGCGGGGGGCGGGGGGCGGTTATTGTAGCGCGCGCGTATTGTCGGCCCGCTTCGATCTGCCAGCATTGTGTATCGACGGCCCGCGAACGGCGGACGTACGCGCGTTCCGATTCCGACTGCGAACGCTCGAGATCGCGCGCCCGAACTGTTACCGCGGACTCAGTGATAGAACTATTGTTTTTTATTTGTGTTTTGTTTGTGTGTGTGGTTTTTTTTTACGGACGGAGACCATGAGGAAATAATGCCAAAGAGCCTATGTGATTGGACAGACTGTGTTTATTTCTAGTTCAGTTTATTTTATTTGCGTTTCACCGTTCGGTTTCGTAGCTGATTTTTTCTCATGTCAGTCACAGCGAAAGGAACAATGATAACGCACCTGAAGGTAAGTTCATGATTTGATTATTTCTAAGCAACCACAGCTTTTGCAAATGTTTTGTTACTTTCAAACTAGGCTCTTCTTAAAATAGTGACAGAGCTTCACTAAGTTTTAACAGGTTAACTTAAAATCTTTGAAGTTCATGCACCTAACAAGGTGGCAACTAAATAATATTTTATAGAAAATTGCACAATATTTCGCTTAATTTACAAAATAAATTATCATGTCAAGACGTGCCCAGTGGGCCGGTAACGGTCAACCCTGGACAAAAAGTTTTAACTCATTCCCCTCTAGCAAAGAAGATTGTGGTATCCTTTTGATGCGCGTTAGAACATTTCGCAGTAACCATTCAATTAAAACTGGTTCTTATACAATACTATATCGTGGTTTTTATAGTAACTTTGTACGAAATAAGACGAGAAGGACCGATTATTGTGATATCACTTAATAAGTTTAATCTACTCTTGCGTTATTTGCCTGTTTTTATTTTATGATCAGATAAGAAAATGCAAATTTTAATTGATGGCGGTCAATTAAAATGTCCAAGTATGGTAAGTTTAAAATAATAAAAGTTTTTCGAACATCTTCAAGACTTACTTTTACATTACGGATTCAATTAACCATGTGGTGTTGATGGCTGTTACCTAGGCCCTACATTGACTTTTGAGTGCTTTTGATTAAGAATAATTATACAAGCGGGGTAGGTATTAACATCTGTAATACAGAATACCTAATGTAAAATCAACAGTTTAAAACGGTAGCGAGCTTTAGCTCGAGGTACCTATTTAGGTAGGTAGGTAGACAATAAGTGATGAAGGTACTCTAATATGTACCGTACTATTGTTTAATAAATTGATAACGATCTTTACAGGTTAATGATGATAATATTATGTGAAACATTACTTCACGGAAAACCTTAGGTATAATGATTTCAAAGAAAATTCAAAATCATGCGATCTCTATTCTGAGGCAAAATAGCCTTCTTGCAAATTCACACAATAGCTCCTACTTAAAGACAGGTACTATACCAAAACTTCCTACTATCTTTAAGTTAGGCAATAATCTTATTATGGTAAAAGGAAATCAAGGAACAGATAGTGAACCTAAAGTTAAAGTTTTAAACCTAAAGTTTAAGGATCTATAAAATTTTACTTCTCGACAAAATGCATCCAAGGATTTTATCGCGAACCGTTTAGATATATTTTATTCAAGATCATTACCATATTAAATTAGTGTAGAGAACGTTGAACTGGACTAATTTTATTACGTGTCTATTGTCAAGATAGCGATGATCTAATTTGACTTAAAAGCATTTTTATTGTACCCTGAGATAGATCATAAACTTTTGAAGTTCTAAACTCGTTTTGGGATCTTATGATTGGAATCTCACGAGGCTCATCTTTGTGTAAGTTACATTCAAATTATTTCGTTTAACTTTAATATATAATTTATTATTTACACTGCATTCAAGCTGTGTATCACAAATTAATAATCACTTATAGGTATCAAATGTTCGATCTCCAGTGTATTGACTTCAGATCATCAACAATGTTTCAACTACACTTTTAAGCATCAGTATTATTTATATTAAAATTCCATAATCTTAAGAGAATAAACAACTACCTTATGATCCTATTCAAACTATCTATTCCTCAGAGGTCAAACTAAGCTAATCTAGTATTTATGTATTCAACATTATCTTAATGAGTTCACCACTGGAGATTTCAGAATCGTTTTCCCTTAAAACGACACTGTCTTTACTATATTTATTGCCTTCTTACAAGTTATTTTTAAATGTATCAGCTGGAAACCACTTTGGAGCCCATTTCACTTAATCGATCTTTATAACACATTTATTTTTGTTTTTGAATATCATTTGGCGTTATAATTGTATTCACACCAAAAGTTTCTACAGTTGTTCGACGACAAAGTACAAGTTTTATTAATTTTTAAGTAAATAGCTTTTAACTGTTTAAAGTAGCCTGAATCGTGCAAGGTATCTTATTAACCTGAACCTTAATTAGCCTCCAACAAAGAGTTTTTTAAGTAAATCGCCTAACTGTCGCCCGAATCCCACGTGACAATTGTTAATTGCCATCCTTTTCTCTTGCCGCTTCGATAAACGCAAAATTTAAACCCGCCGTATTGTTGACTGGGCAAGTTGACGCCCAAATTGCCGCATTTAAAATTTTAAATTAAGTAGGTGGTAAATTAACGTGAATTGATCTGTTGTTTGTCGAAATTGGTCGGCCGCGGTACCCGTTTATTTCGACCTTAAATTTCTTTTAATGACCTCAGTTTTTGAGCAATAAAAATGTGTCAATTTGTTAACGATACGCGTTTGGGATTACGACTGAAGCGTCTACGGGTGAATTACGAAAGTCAGTCACTGCTGGAAACCATTAGATGGCGTTTTATTGCCTTTATTAACTTACAAAATGTTACTTTTTAAGTTTCTCCGAACTTAGTACACCATTTTGTAACTTACGTTTTGATGGCCAGTTCTGATTCTTAAATTATGCATTGAAGAAATTCAATTACTTAGCAATTCAAGTCTTTTAATCATTGGTTTCTTTTTTTAGTCTAGATCTAGAGATCTTAGAAGCAATAAATATCATTAAATGGATTCCAGTTTATTTATGGAATAAAATCCGCACTTGCCGACAGAGCGAGGCGTAATTCCGCTTGCGCTCGGTGACAGATATCAGTTAATGGTCACTTTTTATACAGTAATTATATGTTTTGGGCAGACAATTTTTTAAGCGATGCACCACTGGGTGTGCAATTATATTATTTATAAAATACTTCTTCGAATTTATGGCGGCATTGTTTATTATAATAATACATTAATGATGAAGGATTTCACTTGTTTCAGGCACCGTGTAATTTTCGGACGTTATCGAAGCTATCTCGTTTATTGCCTCCATATGAAGGAGCCGAATCCGAGCTTAACTTTGTTTTAATATTTATTGACTAACTGTAATATTTTATTACCCTATTATTTTGCATAAAGCAAGGCTTTTAAAAGCAAGTATCTCTAGCATGTGTTTAAGGTCTTGAAGCTCGTATAAAGTTAACAATAAATTGCTATTATATTACTTTTAGATAACCTTAGAGCCGGTAAGCTTCGCATTATCCGAATGCTTGCAGTAAATAGAAACTAAGATACATTCAATTGTTTTTAATAAATATTATTTCTGTTAGTAACCAACAGGAAACCGTCTCAGATATTTATATTAAACAGTGCCCGCAATGAAAACAGTCGTAAATCCAATCGAATGTAAACCATAGAACACCGGATGGTTGGTTATAAAAAAATTAAACTATTTAACCAAACACAAATACTAAATAGGCAACGTCAAAGTTACTGTGTAGTCGTAAAGAGAAGATGTGGTTAGTTTTAATAACGAATTTATGGATTCGAAAAATATCGATAGGATGTGGTTTTGTCTACGAGAACTTTATGTCGAATCTAACGTTTCGGTTGGGTATGAAGCTCTAACAAGTTTACGATTTAAAATATTATAGGTAGGTACTTACCGTGATACGTTTTGAAGTGTAATTTTTAGTTAGCCTGAGGTTAGAGATGTAAGCTAGTTTGTTTTTTGTTTAGTTTATCTTTAGGGGTTTGCGCAAAGAGGAATATAAATTAGAAACTATTTTATGACGCGAACTATTAAATCACGTGGTCTCAAAAGACTTAAAAGATTACTTTTGATTGTAACGCAAAGTTCTAGAAAACTTCATAGCACGTAATTATAATAAACACCTAAGTAAATATTACGTAGATACTATAAACATCTCCCAGACGTTGGTCACCATGTAAAAGTAGGTTTACGAGGATGTTTAGAGGTAATTTCGCAATTTTATGCCACGCAATAAGTAACTATGTCATATTATGAGACCCGCACTAAACTACTATTTATTAAGTTAAGATTGTCGATTACATACTGATATCCACAATAAATTATAGTTAAGTAACTTCAGTATCTTAAATATTCATCAAAAATCAACAAGAGCTAAGTATTTATGTAAGCCTGTATAATTTAGGACCGATAAATTATCTAAGTTTACAAATTGATAATTATTATTAGTGCATGGTTAGGTGAATGATTAGAATCCTGTGTGATTGGAAATCGATAAATGTGCTGTAGCAAAAAAACGTATTTATAAACGGTGCTTAATTTTTTTGTAGCGCTACTAAATTACTTGTACAGTCGAAAGTATTATCAAATATTATAAAGTCGACCTTATTACAGTCACATTATAAGTCACAGTATCTACCAAGATGTGCCATCGTCCGTACCAACTGATTGACAAGCAACACCCAACCGATTTGCAGACAAAAATCATGACGACACCCGTCAAAATTAAACAGGTCGCTCACGTAGCGACTCCGTATTGTAACACAATACATCCCGACACAGCAGCGTAACCCCACCCCACGTATGCCCTCGATTTTTTTTATTAATTCCCAACACGTCTCCGCGTCTTCTTTGTTCGTCCCATTGTGAATAACATATGTAATAGAAATGCTGAATAACGTACGTACTTAGATATTGAAAGAGATTTTTATTTTGTCCCGCGTTTTTTGGATTGCGGATCACTGTGCAAAAGGAATTAATGAGTTTCAATCGATTTTGGTTGTTGCTATGTGGTTTTGTAAGACTGGTCTCACCTCTGACCACTGTGTGACGGAGATATTGGTAAATCTATAGTTCAGCTATCAGCATAGCTCAGTAATCAGACTAATCATTTGGAAATCGAAAGGTCGTAGGTTCATGTCCCCTCATCTGAGAAAGACTTAAAGTGAAAAACCATTTTACTACCTATTCTGATTTTCCTGAATAAAAAGTTAGTGTAGAGTAAGTTAGAAATATGTACTCGTACAAGTCCGTCGGGACAATGTTTTACTATTATTATTGTGTACTTAGGTATTGTAATCAGATGTAATAAAGTTGTAGCATTGAGACGTTGTCAATGACTATAATTACGAGTTATCCTCATTATATGGGTGTGATTTTTACGTAACAACTTTAATGAGGTTCTGTTTTAATTGCATTATGAACGACTATAAAATAATAAGCACACGACATTGGAGATTAAATTGTGTAATATGTAGAGTAAATGCAAACAGATTTGCCCAGGTTTGTTTTAGGTAGAAAATAATTCAAATAAATCCCAAAAGATCCAGCCTATACTCTAAATTATACTACTACTCTAGTAGCTTACAGCTATTGAACTAAAATAAATGCGGTTCCAAACGTATATTATTTACACATTCGTTTCTAATCTCTTTCATTCCGATCATTATAGGATATTTTCTCATACAAGAATTGTATTGGAATATTATTTATTTGTCTAAACCAAATCGGATGCAGTCGACTTACTATGACATTGCAACAATACGTTTTATTTCCGTCAGTTCTAAGTACTTTATCACCCTTTATTACAACTCACACCCTCCAAGTGAATTTATTCCAATTTTTATGCTAAATAAACCTCATTGCTGGTGACAATAGCGTGTGCCCTTTAGAAGGAACCCTTCTAAGCATTGTGCAAATTGTCCATTTTAGACAACGGTCTTCCGTTTCTTTCAGACTGAAAGAGACGAGTGGGACGGAATATCTTGAGGGTGTGGTACCATGACTAAGATATTTTTGGTTAAGTTCATTTTGCTATACAATTGGCACAGTGATTCAAATTATATATTTATACATTTTCAATAAGCAACTGGACGACTTGATTATTTAGCATATTCTCAAAAACAATCAGTACTAAGTGACCACTGTGCACTAAATTCCTTATCAGTAACATTTTGTAAATTAGATCAGTCAGTGTGTCAAAGATTACCTTCAAAGATATTTAAATAAGAATATGTAGAACTGCATATTTTTACATATTTGATTCATTAAAGGAGGATTTCTAGACTTTATATCTCGTCACATAGACCATACGCGCTGATCGACAAAAGAAAACTTGTTCGATTCCACTCGCCCTATTGTTTGACACCCGAACCCTTCTGTTTGTTAGCACGTGTTTTATTGTTCACTTACACGACAATTACTGAGGGCGATTGAATGTTGAGGAAGCACTATTGTTGGGGATCATTTTGGAGGTGAACTAGAAAAGAATTTGATAAACTTTCAAGTCGAAGAAAATACTTGACTTTTGTTTTTGTCCAGTCCCCTATTTTTACTTGATTACCCCTCGATTGGGCACCAGGGGAATTGGGGACCCCTCGACCTGCAGTGGATTAGAGGGCTATTTTAGGTCATAGTTGCGATAAGTGCTTTATCTGCCGTGAACATCTTTGGGGCCCTGTCAAGACGAATCATAATCAAATCGTCAACATAGATCAAGATGACTTAATTTTAAGACGTAGTGTTCTTCTCTGTAGAATTTGAAATGTGCTTTTATTTTAACAAATAAACATGTATTTTACTTAGCTATATTCATTTTTTTAGACAGTTTTCTCAAGTTTATTTGCTCAAATACTTTTGTCATTATTCCCTATTGTAATATATATTATACATATCAATTTTATTGTTGGTTCAATCGGCAGGTACGATCTACGTGCTTGCTCGTCTCGTCGCGGGATAGAAAATAAAGAGTTTCCTGTACAATTGTCATGGCACATTTGACCCCACTGTTGGGAGGAAATGCCCATTATAATATCTACAATGGGCAGAAACACGTGCTCTGGTTACGTGTTGTTATGTGTGAGAAAGGGTTTTGTATGGCAAGGTAGATTTGATGGTACAAAGATCTGCACTAATTATAGCTTCCAAATATTTGAATATCGGCATTCGAATATATAAAAAAGGTTTCTGGGCGGAGAAATTCAAAACTGCTTTAAGACAAATTATTCTGCCTTGTCTCTCTCTTAAAAAACTGGATAGTAGCAAAAAATTTGAGCTTAAAACAATATTAAAACGCCCGCACAGCAGCAATCAAGATAATGCGCAAACAACGACCGATGTGATATATAATTATACAAGCAAATTATACAATCATCATACATTTAGCTTGTCAAATTAATCATTATATCAATGGTAACAAGGCACATTTTGTATTCTACCTCTGTTGCAGACTGTACCTCTAGACAGTTGAAAGTAAACACGTCCCGTCACGATGTCTGTTTGTTTGAGAAAGAAAAAAGCCTGACGGAACCCACCGATTGACATATTGCTTTAGAATTGTACCGGGATTGATTTAGAATTAATTAGAGAATTCCGATGGGAACTTTTATAGAAAGTTCTGCGTTTCTGGAAAAATCTGACGTTATAACAAAATGTAATTGAGTTTTGGTCCAGACTTTGACTAGGCGATGACACACTGGGTTCCCGGACATTGATAACAATAATCGCAATTTTACAGTATATTGTTATGATTCGGTAGTACAGATGAACTTTGTAGTCAATATAAGACACGAGTAAGTACCTATATGATTTTTATAACACGTGCATAAAGATGATAAAACTTGAATTTTACGACAAAGGTTAAATTCGTTGAAAAGAAAACACATTGTTCTTACAATAACGCGCCCATAGTCCTGCATCCTGTCACAGTATAAATACGAAAAGTAGTATCTCTTACTTAAAGCTTGGAAGTAACTGTTTAGACTACCTCGGTTTTCTCTTGCACTCAGCACGAACTGCTGAGTTTTATTTAGACTCTCTCATTGACGTAACGTAGCTTCCAATTGCTTTTACACTGGAAAAATAAAAGTACTTAACCCTAAAGTAGCTTCGCCTTATCAAGCTGAAGTGTAGACAGTGAGAGGAGAATAGACACTGTGTTTAACAATTCTAGATAATTCACTTTGAAACATAAACTCACTCACTAATGCTTCCAAAATACTTTTTACTGCGTACTGATACTGCTGTATTTACTTACACTGTGGTCCTGAGAATATTTAACTATCGTTCGATGCGTAAACTCGTAAAACTCTTTATGATAAATATAACGGAGTTACATGAGCGATAGTACAATTTTATGGAAAACTGTTTTAATAATAACAATCAAACGCGTTTGTTTCGGGACTTCCGCTGGAGCGTAAGTTAAAATGTAAAGTTGTCTTTGTAATGGAAAATTGGGAAAATAACATTGGTTTTTCTTAATTTTTTTGATACAATCATTCTTCTATTCTCATTCAACTCTTTGCTCAATATTAGGCCTGTTGTATTCGTATGTACAGACGAGAACTCACAGACTATACACATTTGTTGCAAATTCGCCCTTAACACAACTACATTAGAGTCTTCTGTGTTTATCTTGACGTGCTGTCATCCGTACACTCTACAATAAATAGGGCGGACTCCAAAACTCCTCTATCCCCATTTTAAAGCTTTGTCGAAAGATTTACTGTCACTAAACTTCGGAAAATATCGGATGACAGTTCGTTTTACAGTCATTAAATCCATTGTTTCCAATGACATTTAACGGTTAATGATCTGGTCTGATGATGCCATGAGATGGATTGACTTCATAAGGGGAGGTTGAATATAAGTTAGTGGCTGTATACAATGTATAATTTGTGGTATAATAGTTTTTTGTTACAGATAAGAGTAGGTACCACTGTTTTCACTCTAAAGAAGTATCAAAATGAAACGATCACGAACGAAAGTGACGTCTCCAGACATTATTGCTAAAAACTATATTTTGATCAACTTTTTACTCTTTCGAAATTGTAAAATTGTCAAGTCTGATTTAATTGTAAGCCAGAGCAGCTGGAAAACCCCTTTAGTATACGGGTCATAGTTCATCATTATATCATAAAGTAAGTGAATCATCCATTTATTTGCTTTTTATATACTTTATCATTAATCTGTCTTCTATTTCGTCCAATACACAACACGTGAAAAAAAAAAACAAAGAAAAATAAAATCAACTCGCGTTGCAGTGTTAGTAATACGCTTTTATGAATCAATACGTACAAAACGAGAAACAAGAGAGAATCGATCAATCCCAAAGCTTCTAAGCCACAGAATTGATTCCAGAAATAAAATCGGACAAGACAACGAATCGTAGGGCACTCAAGCGCATTGTACTAAAAGATTAACTGAACACATGCGTTGCATTAGCGCATCTGGAACGCTGGCACGAAAAAATATCGAATTTCTAAACATTCGTTTTTGCCGATTTTTTCGAGTGGCCTGCCCACTGTGCGCAGCTTTGACTATTAATTTTATTGGATTGTTGGAATCAGTGTCGGGTATCTGAGTGTAATTTGATTTATTTTGTTATTGAATTGTCTAATATTTTTTGTATTTTGTTTCAGGTAATTGATTTTATAAATCTTTGTCAATAAATATTAAACGGAGTACATGGGTGCCCGAATAAATTTAAGGTAAGTGAGCATGAAACCGTTGTTCCAATTTGGTAATTTGACATTTATTTCATTACAGTTTTCAGTTTCATTGTTTAATCTATCAAATACACTATGCCAATTAGCTGACTCAATGAATGAACTGAATGTAATTATTTTTTTACAAAAATTCATACAATAAACTCTTACATCTGGGTACAATACTATAGTCTTAATAAAAAGATAATATTAATACTTATCAGCATAATTAAAACAGCCCATCAGTCTTACGTCATTCATTAAAATACCACTGTAATCACAAAAATCTAATTGATCAAAAACCATATTGAATTACGGATGGCGCCTCCACCACAGACTTTACAAAGGCATTTTGTCTCTGGTCAAGTGTTGGCAGACGTCTGGGCCATAGACAATAAACATCTTTGTTCCACAGTGGGCAGAACCAACAGAATACTGATTGTGTGGATCAATTAAACTATAATGTTCTCATTGTGGGCAAACGAAACATTGTCTTAATGTATCTCTTGTATGTTTTTATAGTTCTATTTATGACCGACTAAATTTATTGGCCAGATATGTACCAGTGGCGCTCGGTTTAGTGTTACGAGTGATATAAAAATGTCTACAACATTTTGATTTGGTTCAAATGTACTGGGAGAAATTTTGTAATGCACTTTCGAGATTGGTTAATAAATAAAGTTAGGTATTCGTACCTAACTTTTAATAAAAAGGCGAAAAACTAAAGCACTTAATAAATCAGTAGTAACTACATAAAACTTTCTGACAAATTAATGTTGATTTTATTAGAAAAGACGCAAAAAACAAAGGTGAGGTGATAATTTTCAAATTAAATAACTGTTTTGTTTTTTATGAATAAGGCGATAAGAGTATAATTTTTAAATCTTTTTGCGTTATAAGCTCGTTCAAGTTCAATCTGAAATGCATTCAAAATCTCGACAACCTCAATCCCAACTTCCCAACCGAAATCCAAAGTTCGTACACATGCAAATCTTGTACAATCAACAAAAACAAAAAGGCGACAAAAAATAAAGACTACACGTGCAGAAGCGACGGCAAAAAAGGTCAACAATATGCCTAATCTACAATCCATGTCACAGGCTAAAGGTTACGGAAGGTTGAGCAAAAAATCATCACAAAACGGGCCTGTTTCTGTGAAATCGCCCGTAAATCCTCCATCTTCATTAGGAATATCTGCCTTATTAGTTTCTGGTAAGGTTTAAAATTGCTGTTGGAACCCAACAGGATTTGAATATAGCATTGTTCGTACCTTAGGGAGTAGTGACAACAGATTTTTGTCTTTTTTCTTCACATGTGGCGCAACCCTGCACGATATGTGACACATGTGTTGGTTTTGGATTACCTACTCGACAATAATGACTTTAGTTCGCTCATTCCTGTCGGCCATTACTTTCGTGTTTTAGTCCAAATTTTATTCTAAGTCAATGCACTTTCGCTTTGATCTTAAAGTGTTGTAATACGATACGGCTCTTAGATACGACAGGTGAGTTTTTTGCTTTTCTTCAATGACAGGTGAAAATATTCCATTAATACATTTATACTATTCATAGATCCAAGATATTTAAAGTCTTTTCTTGCAAATATTTTCCTTCCTTGTTGAATATTTTTATCTTATAAGAATGGTTTCATTGAAAGCAATAGAATACCTACTTAGTTTCTTTGAAAATATTTTTTTAATCAAAATTTAGGACTCGTGTCTGGATAAATGTAGGTACCTATTTCAAAAGGGCAATTTCTAATAATGTACCTACTAACTAATGTAACGAAAACACTGATGATCTGGAATCCCAAAAATTTTGAAAGAAGAAAGAAAATTCATTTTAATTTAAATAACAATCCAATACTCTTCGGCCATCATCGCCCAGCTTGCAATGTTTTTTGTTCCAACACGAACGGAAGTTCTAATACTGGAGCACCGTCCAAGCGTGGAGGCCGTTGACAAAATTAATGCTTTATTATGAAACAATGAACGGAACGATATAAATACAGGGTGAAATTAAAATCTTTGGCATACTTTTAAAGAACTTAGTAAACCTTTGCGGGCAGCGCACGACCGGTCGTTATGAAAATCCTCGGGGAAGGCTTTTGTCCAGCAGTGGACGTCATTTTGCTGAATCGAACTAACGATCCTTTTAAAATAACTTTTAATTAAATAAATAAGTCTTTACACTCATGATACATTCTCCAAAAATGAGATAAATCCAATGAAGTAAAATTTCAATAATTAAAACCTTGTATAAACGACGGCACATCAAGCTTAACACTGTGGCATCTTATTTCGATGTAATAGAATTTACATTGCAGCAAAAATGTATAATCTAATGTGCTAGACTGTCAATTGTTTTAAACTCTTATAAGAGAACTAATGCAAATAATAAATAATAAAAATATACAATAAAAACTCATTGAAATTGTCGCGTATTTGGGGAATGTATCACGAGTGAGTCTTATTTCAAAAGAATGCCAATGATTTCAATGACACCCTGTATAATGGAGATCCGGATGAAAGATGCCCCGGTCATAATGGCAAGAGAAGTCAAACAAGTGGTCTTTATAAATGACACTGACTGAGGAAATCAAATTGGTATATTCAAATAAATCCAATAGCAAGATCATTAGCTTTATTGTAAGACGCCTGTCTCGAATCTATTACGTTTGTAGAAGCTTTTATTTTAATGGAAATATTTCAGTTAAAAAGATTTTGTGATACGGTTCCAGTTGGATTAGATATATTTTCGTGATTGTATTCTAGATTAACATCATTTTGCTGTTTGATGTAAATAAAAACAAAGATCATCTTAATTCATTTTTATTTTGAAATTAAATCATAATATGATTTTCAATTCAAAACTGATTCTCAATTCAAAAGCATTCTAACGTACAGAATAGACCCAAAATTGTAGGCAGTGAATGAATACGTAAACATGCCCCTGAATTACTTTATTTTTTTGGATTTCATCATTCGGTTGTTTCAAGCCTTCGAAGTTCTAATGTTTCACGGAAGAACTACAAAATTTCTCGATTGGGCAGAACAATTTTAATCATATTGATTTTACCTTGTTGAGGTAGCTCATTCAGTTCCCTATGTCCTTCTATTTCCATTCTATTAGAGGTGGAAACGTCTGCCACCACAGATTTACGAGCAGATCTCCAAGATGTGTTACGAATAAAAATAATAGAATTGTCGTATCTAATAATATACACTGGGCTTCCGTTAGCTTTTGGTTTATTTTGGTTGTGGACGCGAATATTATAACTCTCATTCAGATGGGTATTTTAGTCAATGCCCGTCCGTGATTCTTAATGTACGCAGATTTAATTATTCTTAGCTATTAACACTGTTTTATTGACGGTTTAATGTTGTAAGGTTGCTTAATTATATTTTACATATACATGTTTATCTGGTTTATAAGTAGCTTTTTTTAAAACAGGTTTTAAAGTTCGCAAATTCTTACTATCCATTTTAATGTAATTAATTATGTGAAAGTGTGTTTGTTCTTCTTTAATGTGAAAACGGAGCGCTGGATCGATTTTATTTTTAACTGATACTGACTGACAAACACTTGAATCAACGACACAAAATATTTCCTTTTTCAAGGCGGAAAAATTACGTACATATTCGTGCAGTACCTTATAGACAGTTGAAAATTATTATAATTTATTTAATTCCATTTGCTAATCTTCGTAAACAACCTTAGCAACAAGGTACTTCTGTAATTCTGTTAAACCATGTTTGGCCAACAAAACAGTTAACTATTAAATTATAATTATTGTAATAGGAAAACGTTGAGCACTAGGATATTCTAGTAGCAACAGAATGTGCTTTACGTGAATCGAGATGTCCCTGTCTTATAAAACTTTCTTTTAATAGGACTTCTTGACGTACAATTGCAATGTTTACGTTCTTCAAATATTTTTTCTTCGAAATTAACATCTCCGTCGTCAAGCCCAACGCCATACCACTCCGAGCCCCTAATCCTCCACTATTCCCATGAAACAAAAGCAAATCCTATGACTAATTTTGTGATCTCCCCTCTCACTCCCCCGCATTCCGAAGACTGAAACAATAATACAGCAAGCATGATGGATGCTACCGGTGCCAGCACAAAAGAAAAAGAGATCATATGTATGCAATAATTTATAAAAACAACAATAAAGTGGTAATTTTGGTCTGAACAACATTGTTCTGGGTTGATTTAGTGCTGACAGATACATCTCATGATTCTTACTGGTAGAAGCATGTTAATGTATACGAGAACACACGATTTCTGTGTTAGTAGCGAATTAATAGATTATGATGAAGGATGAATTTATTGCAGTCGCATGATCAGACTTTTGTTCTGAAATTCTTTGTGTTATATTTTTGATTGGTGTAACAAGTGGTGTATCGCTAATTTATGGCTAATATTTGTCAGTGACAACATCTTTTGTAGTGGCAACTCTATTTTTAATGAGATACGATTTTAACAATACTTTTATATAATAATCAGTGCCATTGTTTTGATGTATTTTACGATCGTTGCAGTACATGCAAGTAAATTCGTTTTGATAAAAGAAAAAATAGAAAAGTAACTAACATCATTCGAACAGTACAAATAATTATTTCGCTTGTAAACCAAATAATAAAGCATTCATAGAAAAAAACTTCTGGTTTGCAGCTACAAATTTACAAGAAAACAGTTTTGAATTTCACGAAGTAGAAAGCAAAGAAGCATTTAAAAGTATACATTCTAATATTGTATTTTCTCTACACCAGCTGACATCATGTTGAAAATTATAAATAAACTAGCTGACCCGGCGAACTTCGTACCGCCTTAGCGTAGAGATTTTCTTTATATTTTTTTCCGTAAAAACCTTGTACAGAGTATTAGAAAACTACAAAAAAAAAATCAGCCAAATCGGTCAAGCCGTTTTCATGTTATGTCGTGACAACGGAAAACGGGTTTTATTTTTATATACAGGGTGTCCCGTAATGTAACGTCAAGCCGGAACTGGGTGTTGAGGCAAGTTATGCTGGTTATCAGAAAAATATAAAAAAAAATCTATGTGGCATATTTTCAAAATAATGGGCATTTAAAAAAAAACAAAAATTTCTACTCCAGGTGACGGTCTTTTTACTCGTGTTGCCACAAATCTTCACTTTTTCCAAATTTTTTTTTTGTTATGTAACCCTGAATAATGCTTCTCTAAATTGTTATCAAAATTACAAAACCAGCTGCTCCAGCTTGGATAAAAAAAATACATTATTCCCAAAAAAAATTTCAAAATAAAAATTTTGTCTAGTTTAAACTGACTGTACTGAAAAAAAAAAGTACTACGCAAGTGTGGCATGTGACGTCATAATTTGGCGCATTTAGTAAGGATTCCAAAATGGTATAACACTTGGTAAATTCTTGCTGTAATTGTCGACAATTTTTGGTTTTTTGGAAATAATCCCGTTTTTAACTTTATCTACCTTGGTTAAAAATTATTATTCTAATGTGCCCAAAATTCAAGTTTCTGTGACTGACTACCGTACAGTCAGTCACAGAAACTTTTGTCACCATGACAGTAATTAGTAGTTGACATACTGTGACAAAAGTCACCCGTGCGTGCGCGCCTTTACTACCTGCCCTGCCTGCGCTTGTACTTGGTAACAGGGATAATAAGGATATGAAGTTTCGGTTATGGATACGGTTACGGATATTAGAATAATATTATACCGGTTTCGGTTACGGTCACGGATATGAAATCATTTCAGATTATCCGAAAGTTTCGGATAATTTCGGTTACGGAATTATTAGAATTTCAAAAATGTAGGTATAATTCAAATAGCAAGATGCTGCGTGACCCACATAGCTACTTTATGTACCAACTAAGACGACACCTATGTATGATAAAGGTTAAACAGGCTGGCATATTAGATGGTGCCAGGGAATGCCAGACAAGTTGGTAACAAATATTAAGATTTAAGGTACAATTCCAAGACGGGCCGCAGACCGCAAACTGCAAAACACTATGAAATCGGCAGCGCGGCATTGCTGCTGCGGCGTGTATACTGCAGATTTCATAGAGTTTTGCAGTTTTGAATAATTGTACCCTTAGACTCCGCCTTTATCCGAAACTATCCGTAACTTTTGAATCAGTTTCGGTTACGGTTATGGATATTTTTTTATTTCGGATATCCGCTAGTTTCGGTTACGGTTACGGATATCCATAACATCCCTGCTTGGTAAGATGGCCCTCTCCGTCCCGCTCATACCTTTTAAAATGGCTTCTCCACCTCATTTAAGCCAGAAACTTGAATTTTGGGCACATTAGAATAATATTTTTTAACCAAGGTAGATAAAGTTAAAAACGGGATTATTTCCAAAAAACCAAAAATTGTCGACAATTACAGCAAGAATTTACCAAGTGTTATACCATTTTGGAATCCTTACTAAATGCGCCAAATTATGACGTCACTTGCCACACTCGCGTAGTACAATTTTTTTTCAGTACAGTCAGTTTAAACTAGGCAAAATTTTTATTTTGAAAATTTTTTTGGGAATAATGTATTTTTTTCATCCAAGTTGGAGCAGCTGGTTTTGTAATTTTGATAACAATTTAGAGAACCATTATTCAGGGTTACATAACAAAAAAAAAATTTGGAAAAAGTGAAGATTTGTGGCAACACGAGTAAAAAGACCGTCACCTGGAGTAGAAATTTTTGTTTTTTTTTAAATGCCCATTATTTTGAAAATATGCCACATAGATTTTTTTTTATATTTTTCTGATAACCAGCATAACTTGCCTCAACACCCAGTTCCGGCTTGACGTTACATTACGGGACACCCTGTATAGAAGATAACTTGACAAAATCGAACTGCCTTAGGTAGTTATTTATAATTTTCAAATTTCAGTTCGAGATGCGACTCTTAACGCTAAAAATTAAATAACTATTATCATGTTGCCCCGAAACAGTGGTAGGGCAAGTTATATTTATGACATAATGTGTGCCCTAAAAATGGCCCAAAATTTTAGGATCACGATAGATTTCTGGATAAAGGAATTAAGCTGTTCCCAGCAATAAAATCATCGTTCTTAGAATATGGAGCACTTTCGCCAGTGTGGAGTAGAGCGAGCACTCCTGTTTTATTGTTGGAGCCATATTTTATGTCTGGATTGTGTACGGATTTAGAATAAGGGACAGGACACACTGGGGATGATGCACGCTGCGGCTGCGCAGGATCTGTTGAAGCTATCGGTTTGAGATAAATGTCAGTAATTTGGCCAGTGAATTTAGTTTTCTGAGGTTGACTAGCTGATAATAAAGCATTTATTATCAGTAACACTAGTTACTATACAACATTTTAGTTAGTTTTTCTAATTACTTAACCATATGGATTTTAGTCACGTCATGTCCCATGCAAAATGGGTTTCATGTACAAACGCGTCATACCATATAAGTTCAATTTTATTATAAGTTGTATCTTTAGCTTATCAGTGGCTTCATAAAAGCCATCAAAACATTAATGTCGTGGTAACATTTTTATTGCGTATAAAATCGAAACGTGTTTCAGTCAGTGTGCACTCCCCTTTATAATTTCAAGATAGTGCGCACTACGTACGCGCAGTGCTCAATCATACGACTGTTCTGCTATCGAGGAGATTATAATGAAACTTTTATGACTTCAATTTCGATATGAACAAAACATCGTCCGAACAACGATCTCTTACAAAACTATTGCTGTTACGCTTATAACCCCAAACTTCTTTCTATTTTTTGTAATATTAAGCATGTTGAAAAGAAATAATCACGTTGTGATTTATTTGACTACAACCATTATTATTTACCAAAACGTCGGTCTAACTAAATCTAATGACGATGTAGAATCGGTAACCCTTTAAAACACAACAATAACTATTGTGTTGTCTGTTGCAATCATTAGTATTGATGACGCAAACATACTGACAAAACATGCGGTGAAAAAAGATTAAGAGCCAATCGAAGAACGGGAGCCGCAATGTGGTGTCTAATAAAGAAATGCTCGTACAAAGAAGTATTACTGCGTAATAAAGGCCGTACAAAGGTAAGGAACGTAATGATTTGGAAGCGAGAGATGTAAAGCGTGAATGCGTGGATTGAACCATGAAAATTACAAGAGACCGGGCGGACTCAATCCCAGACAGCTTTTGTGAGGAACAATACGCGGTCAAGGGCTTAAGTCGGAGGACAAAGGACGGTGGGGAATTCGAAATTTGTTTTGATAATACATCGCAGAAGTAGCGAATACAAGTGCGTGATTGGATAGCAACAATGTCGATATGTCAATAATCGAAAAAAAGGTGTTTGGGAGATTTGTAAAGAAAAAATTCAAATTGATATTGCAAAAATAAGACACGGCGTCTATCTAGTGTCTATTAAGATTATTAGAAAAATAAATTGAAACAATTTATTATATTAAATAGAACAAGAGAATGTATCAGCCCTGTCCATACATGCCTACAAAAGGAGGGAAAGAAGAGGATCGAGCTTAATAATTCATAGAAATATTTTAAGAATATTGTCCAAGTAGGTATTAATAGTGACGAAGTCATACTCAATTAAAAAAACTACGACCAATTTTGACACGTATTCTCAATTCCTATTCCAATTAGATAAGCACTGCCCAAGGTCAACTTAAATAAATCAGTGAATCTAAAAATGCAAATGAACTGGCCCAGGGCATTGTACGTTAGAGCATCAAAGTGAGATCACGGTAGACGTCCATGGTCCAGCGAGGGGTTGGCACAATGTCGGCGAGGGCCAAACAAAAACTGACAACACAATGCGAGTGGCCCAACAACAGTGGCGGCTCATAAATCAAAACTAACAATAGTATTGAGGGTACCTTATAAGAGATCTTAGCATTGTGTGTACTCTTTGATGTTCACTAATAAAACCTTTGATTAATATCGTATAGGACCAGTTGGTATGCAAATAGTGGTACAAAAGGTGAGGTAGTCACACGTGCTTTGGTAACGACAAAGGCTAATGCTACATCTTCCTCACAATGCTTTTGTTGACGGTAGACGTTTTCGGCCGTTGGGCTTGACCGGTCACATTTTAAAGAATCTAAAAAGGTTCCCTTTGTATTGAAAGCTGAAATTCCTTAGAGGCTTAGTAGATGATGTTATTCAATCGCGCCATCTTCCCTGTCAGTTTGAAATAAATCGTGAGATTTCAGACAGTGATGTCTGAAGGTTTTAGAAGTCAATACTGAAGTAATTTCAATAAAGGAAACCTAGAAAAGTTGTAGAATTGCTGAAGGAAAAGGTCATTAAAATTTTCTTTATAAGTTTAGTAAATATTTCCATTTCTTGTTTTTTCGTAATGTTTCACCTTAATTTCGTTTTTATTAATTCTTATCTGTTATGTTTGTCTTAATTTAAAACATAATAAATATGGGTCAGACAATCGTCTGTCTGACCCGAAGATAAACAAAATTTTTGTTTTGTGTCAATTTTATTGTTTCCAATCTCTGCTTTATCAATTAAATTATGCTAAATTTGGGTTACTGCAGATAATTATGTATGCACAGTTGTTTTGTACCCAGTCACGTGTAATAACATCTTTATTTTTCGAAAACATCTTATATTATTGCATGAACAAATAATATAATCTTGAATTACTTAATTATGAGAGCCCCGAAATTAAGTGTTTTTGTAGGTAACATAGTGTATCTTAATGAAAACAAAGAGAAATGTGAAAGCAAAAACAATATATTTACCTACGTTGAAAATGTGAAACGATTGTCAAATCCAAATTTTCCTTTTTGCTTCATATTAGTATTACCAAAGTTCTAACTTGCTGAAGTTTATAAAATAGTATCTACTATGACTACAATAGAATAATTAATAGACCTTGATTCTTCGTATAGTAACCGATAAGGCATAGAGAACTATTGTTGCGAAATAATGTAATTTCTAGGTTATCTCGCCGATTGTCGTTTCCTATTTCTTGTGAAAACACTGTTGTGGGGTTATCTGGTTATCGTTTATTTTTGTCATTGTTCGTAAAGTCGTGTGTCGTGACTTTTTTTGTTTATAATTTAATTGTTGTATCAATTAGTTTATTGTATTGGCTATCTTGCATAATGATAATATGCACTTTGGATATTTATACTGTTGATTTTCATGTACAAGCCATTAAGATATTTTTTTTATTAAAGATTCAATGCAATTAAGTCACGATCACTATCGCTTTTCCCGCGACTTCGTCCGCGAAGATTTTTGTAAAACTAGCTTTTAAATTAAGCAAGTTGCATTGTAAAGTTTAATCAAAATCGTGGTTTTTGCATATTGAGTAACAAATAACATCCCTATTTACAAGTTTTGCGTTAGCCCACAGTAAATAAACGAACTATGAATGATTATCTAGAATTCTTGACAATGTCACAAGCAAGATGGCTTCACACAATAGATTTCCATTGTCCTTGCGTATGCGCACGTCAAAATAAAAACGAATTACTATGTTTTAATCGTATAAACAATGTCTATGTTATCATAAGATGGAATGATGTAAATGACGAATTATACTATTCTTTACATATCTTTGCAGCCTTGATCCATATAAATCTTTTACGATTAGCTAATTCAGTTCATTCGAGAAAGTAAGCGTGTTGTTTTATTTGATTCTAAACAGACAGACACACAGTCAATGTATCAACATCCGCTTCCTATGTCTGTGAAATATGCACTGTTATTTTTAATAACAAACGAGCGTTGAGTGAAAAGTTTTATTATTTTAAAGAACTCGACTTCACAATAGGAAGTTTACATGAAAAGTTTAAACCTACAGGAAGTTGTTGCAGAATTTTCCGTAATGATCAAGATTTTTTAAACATTTTTTTCAATTATGCTGAAGCTTGTTGATAAGGTATTCACTTCACAACAATAATGTATGGTGACATCATCAAACAACTGACATACACTATAATTGTAATAACATACAAATTCACTCTTTTCAAATTCGAAGTTAAGAAATTTAAAAATAATAATGATAATAATAATAATGATTTATTTCTCACACAAAAATACAGGATACAATACATTAAAGAAAACTCATTAATGAGTGTGTGAGACCGGAGCCTGAGCTAGGTAAATAAGCCTGTGTTACAGGTCAAAAACAAATACTTACCAATAAATCAATTTGCAATGCTTGCCTAAATCAACCCTGGGGAAAATATTTCCCTGAAGTGACAGTGCGGCTCAATAAAACTGGGAAATTTCAAATTGTTAAAGGCCCTACCACGCGACTACACAAAACATTATCAACAAATACGGCACGAATTCCCAGAAACTAGTATCCTACCAATCTAAACATTTCAATCAGTAATAACAGTATAAACCGAAACAATAATTAACGATTTAGCCATCATCAATGGACAAAGCAAACATCAAAGTCCAACAAAGAGATGGGACGGACTCGTGCTGTCATTGGAACAATATCATAATAGAAGAGTTATATGACAGTGTTTCTATGAACAAGCGCCCACGTGTATCATATTTGTGACAATGTATGCAAGTGTCGCTAGGGATGGGAAGTGGTGACACGTTGAAGGACTAGCAAAAGACGTATCCTGATTGAATTATGTACCATAATTGTGTATTTTTACAGGCAGAATTAATTAGCTTCAATAAAAGGAATTAAAAGACCATGAAAAACATTTCTTCAACTGACTTTTTGAGCCCTGTAGGTACTAAACTAATATTACTTAAAGTTAGAAGTCGCCTTTCTGTTAAAAATAGTCTGTAGGTAGTCTACTTGTTAATGGAGATTTAATTCGTAAGACTAGCTCCATCAATATCTTCTACAGCATATACATTTTCAACAGTTTTGAAAGTTTATGTTTGAAAATTCCTGTCAAACGTTTTCTCATCCTTATCCACCAGTTACTAGTTTTCGATAATTTTATTTGTCATTTCTTTGTCTCAGAACCGCTGCCAAGTCATCCCATTTGTATTGAAATAATTATTTTGATAAATCCGCAAGTGATGTTAAAATTGTTTTGTGTTTTAATTCTGCGGTTGTCACGGTAAAGTAAACAATGTTTCGGTAAACATCGATCAGTAAGCTCGGTACTGATGCAAAAGTGAACCAGAATTGGTAGCTTTCTTAGGCTGTTAGTATTAAAACTTATTGTTGTTAGTATTAAGATATGTCGTGGAGGTTTTATACCAATGAAGATCCACCAATGTTTCCATTAAAATCAGGATTTTGTGCAGTCAGAATTCAAGTCATAAGATAATACGTCAAAAACGCGAACTTTAACCTTAGTTTTAAACACCAAATTGAATTTTTGTCAATTGGTTTTACACCTTCTAAGGAAAGTACAAGGTTCCAAATCCATTGGATATATATTTGTCATTTTGTAAAATGTCACTTCTGTGGACATTTATTCGTCTTTTTTACGTTATTTTCTCTTACAAATCCTTCTGCATTTCTTTCTACTACAACTGAAGGAGTGATGCGCCCGCGCCGGCGGCTCTTAAGAGCCCAGACAATAAATAGTTATGCTAAAAAATAGAACAGTGTCTATTAGTTTGTTAAAAGCTTTGTAGAATCTCGATACCACGATGACATAAAGGATGCTTTGCTATGAAGGCAATTTGCTATTTAAAAGATCACAGTGAAATGTCTAATGATAATCATATTTATATGAAGATGTCACAAAAGTGGTGCTTGGTAACAAATAACTCCTTCTTCTTTAAAATAATCGCCTATTTATAACTTTTTAGTGGTTAATGTTTGTACTTAGTGTTGTACGAAAAAGTTTGGACGATATTTTTCCAGGTGGTATTACGAGTATTATAAGTAGGATTTGTTTAAACCCCTAACCGTCATAAATAACAAGTATAGAATAAATAATGCCCGTCAAAATAAACATTTCTTCCTAATTTCATCATAAAAATAACAAGCGAATTAAAAAGTCCGCGCCAAATTCAGAGTGTGACAAAAAGATCCTCGGTCCATGTATTTTGGAGAGTGCAGGAGATAAATCTTTCGTTAATAAGACGCATAAACAATGTTTTTGTTCGTTTGCCAATGCGCTTGCGACGGTGCGCACGATTCGATGGGCAAGCCTTTGATGTCACTTCATTTGCCACTTTTTAATTCATAATTTCTAAGAAATGTAATTTAATTAATTCTAATTTATTTACGCTGTTTCGTTTATGTGAAGTGAAGATTCTGTGCTTTAGCGATACTATGAGCTTCAACTATGTCAATCTGTTTACATAGTAAGTTTTTCGTGAAATGCTAGATACCGGACATCCATCTGTAATCACTAACATTGTGATTTGTGATACATGATTTGCAATCTTACGCATCCCAAAAAATCTAGTGGAAAAAAAAATCAAGATAGCAAAAGATACTCCTGAATACTATGATGTATTGAAAATATCGTCAGTTGCAGGTTCACTTGGGGTAACTGACAAAATACGGTTTTTGAGTTAAATATACAGTTTTTCTTAGTTTTTTCTGCTCTTTCGAATGGTATACGTAAAAAAATTCTAGCTTTAAAAAAATTACAATTACCCGGACATTTTCAGGTGTGAACTTTTCAGATTTCCTTCACAATTTTGGTATAACTGACATTGTAATAATTTTACCAGGTTGAATTGGTGTATCTGTAATAATGTAAAAATTTTGCTACAAAACTTTGCAATTACACTGATTTGCTAAGGTTTATAACATGAAATAAAATAGGAATTTAGAAAGTTTTAAGGCATATTACATTATTATTATACCAGCAGTATCAGTTAAAGAAGTTAAAGTTAGCTCAACAAAAAAAATTGAAATTGAGCAACTATCCAGCCAACTAGGCGTCACTGCGCGTTGCTAACATTAACCTGTTGTTACTCTGTTACTTTTACTGTTGTAGTACTCATGACCTTAATTCAACATTGCTATAAAGAGGTGGGAAATTAAATCCATATTGTTTTCAGTTTAAGTTGCCCCGTAGAGCTAAATACGGTATTGGTAAGTCAAAGCTTAAAAAAATATTGAAATTACTTAGTTTCACAGTAATACTTTAGTTATTTCAATATTTCTGTCTTAAAAAAATTAAATACACATATTTTCTTGATTCCCATGGCTTTTTTAACATTTTTAATGAATAAAATAAAAGTTACTTCTAATAAAATTTAAAAAAAAACAAAGAAAACGACAAAATGTTATTTTTTTCATGAATTCTCTTATTTTTTAATACTTTTACATAAATTATACAGCAACTAAGTAAACAAAACCCAGCAAAAACATCAAATTATTTTAATTTGGGCAGTACTAACACCAATTTGACCTATGTTTTTTCCAAAAGTATGGTGTAAAATTAGTGTAACTGTCAAAAGTACAAAAATACATTGGTGTAACTGGAATTTATTTCCTTAACTAAGACATATTAGATAATTCTTTTTATTTAATCTAAAACCGCGTAGAATTCTAAGCATTTCTGTAAAAACAGATCCAAAAAATGTTAAATAGGAAAAAAGTTATGTCCGATTTAAGACGAAAAAAAACTTTAAACGGCTCTACTGAAAAACTGTATTTTGTCAGTTACCCCAAGTGAACCTGCAACTGACGATATTACAATTAGTAAAGTTTGTACACTTTTTATGCGCTATTTTGTACACATGAGCCGAGCTAGTCATTGTAAGACCATTTTTTACTAACCATCCTAAACTCTAGGTTCCAAGTTGTAATGGAGAATAGCTGCTTATCATATTAATATTCAAGCATCGGCAATCTATACGTCATTACGTGCATATTATTATAATTATCTTATCAACGAACGTCTCAAAATCTTTGACAGCGCATCGGCTAATAGTGACAGCTCTGTCCAATTAGCTGTAGAAAGAGATGGCTGCACAGTCACACCTGTCGATCTTATCCATCCATCATGTTCAAAAATTTACCCTAAGATTATGACAATAGGAGTAAATTTTCAACAAAGGCAGCGGGAACAAAATGCTCATTGTAGTCAAGCGTGAATCGGGTAGGAATTTCCAAAATTTATGTAGCCAATAGATTTTTTAATTTTGAGGTCAGCTTCATGATGACCTTTGACCTTTTTTGCACGTTCAGCGCCGAAAAAATATCTTTTTTGATTTTTTTCTTACCTTTTTTGTTTTTTTTTTAACTTTTTTTGATAAAATTCACGTCTAAATCGCCGTTAATATTCTAAACCTTGATCTTGGCTATAAACCCGTACGGTTCCATCCGCAGAACCCCAACGGTGATCCCCAGAGAAAACCGATGGAAATATAGTTATTACAAATAACACAATGCTCTGTCGGACCTTTGATGTGACGTAATCAACTTCATTGATGGAGCGTTTTGATGTCGAAGCCTTATATTGTGGAATAATGTCATTATATGAGGTCAAATATTTCTTTTACCAATCGCTTTAAGAGCTTTGGTACGTATCGTAAGGTATTTTCTTAGAAAAGGTATTATTAAGGTAAGGTATTATTATTAAGGGAATGAAGACATGTTTTTCTATCTAGGTTTTCTAGTTATACAAAGGTCAATAATTGAGCAAAATACTCATACTTACAGTCAGCGTCATATAATTCGTGACACTCAATGACCAAAAAGTTGATAGCACAAACTTTATTCTAATTGTAACAAAGACGTAATGCGAACTTTTTGGCTACTTTGGGTGGCATGAACTATTTATTAATGCTGACTGTAAAAGGAAACAAAACACGGTGGATTTTTTATTTACAAAACCAACGCAAAGGCATTCAACGCATAATGCCAATAACAAACACAGACGTCACGGAAATCGATTCTAATCCGATGTCTCGATAGTATCGCGATGAATCGAGCCGCCCTCTTGTTTGTCGAATCGATTATTCCACCTCATCTCACACTTATTGGGTTCAAGCAAGACGGTGGTGAGTTGCAGCAAACGGGCGGTTAAAAAACCGCTCGCTTTTTAATCGCACGAATTTCGAAGTTGTTATTACCAGGCGCTAAGACTGCGTAGTACTATTTATTTACTGAGTGATGTACTCGACGTAGAATAATTGAAACTATTTTAATATTAAGTAAAGTAGACACCCACCGTATAAACCTACAATAAAATTATAAGCTACAATTTATTTTAAATCATAAGAAGTAAAGTCCAAAGTTATTCAAGCTGTATAAACCTGCTGATGAGTGTACCATCGGATGATTACTTAAAAAATTAATGCTGACAGTAATTATAATTTTTCATGTCCATAATGTTCCGGTAACCGATCATACAATCATCAAAGGTAAGCCCAACTTTTATAAAATACCCTTAATAATGATGACATTAATTAACTTATGTAAGTAACAAAACGTCATTGCACCTTGACATTTAATTTTTACGTTGCCAATGATGGATTGCGTGCATGTCACAGTTTCACGGGACAATAATCACATAAGAATAATTATTATCTTAGCCGTTGTTTTTTTATGAAATTAGGTCATGTGACACATTCATCATTTTTGCGAGTGTCATATTTGCTCACCGACTTTTTTCATTTGTCATGGTCAGGATAGTTATTTTAATGCACTAGAATCTTCTCAGTGATAAGCTGGAAATGTGAATTTGTTTTGTATCCAATTAAAAGTGACCCAAATATTAATTTGTGTAAACTGCGCAAATTATATAACATAAAGATAGCGGTAGATATTTTTTATCTTACACGAGTTATTGAAATAATCTTAATGGTTTGTCATGTTGTTGGAATTTTCTAATAATGAAGTCTGCAAATGGATCTCTTTTATTGGATAATTTTCGAATTGCTCGTTAAACTTTTTAAGCTTACTGGCTGTAATTTTTTTTTACAAAAATCTTGGATTAATATTTAGGCTGAGTTGCTCCATCTAACTTTGACCGTAACTATAACGATAGCCAGTGTTTTTTGTACGGAGTTTGACAGATTTTTGACGTTTGTCGAAGTTAGAGTATGTATGATGGTGCAACCCAGTCTTAGACATTTCTAGCGGATCAATTAATCGATGATCGACCAAATAAATAATTAAATATGAAAATATCCTGTTCCAACCGCCCGTCTGTGCGCTCACGCTACGCTCTCGTGTATAGAACTTAATTGTAGCTCAACATTGTTAGAAGCTCAACGCGAGTGAAAGCTGAGGGAACAATCATGTCTTAATTATCGCCCAACTATAAATCCGACGTTTCGCGGCAACGCGTCTGGGGTTATTAATGGCTATACTAAATTATACAGGTCGATGTAGACAATGAAAGTTATGCCGAAGGCATTTCGGATTCGAATTCTCTTGCTCACCTTGAGATGGGTGTGGTGAGAGTGAGATGGAAAAAGTTGATGGATTAAAAACTTATTGGAGATGGATTAAGATGATACCATCTTCATCATCAGGTCATTTAGTCTCCAATGCAGGAGGACTGCGTGAGACACCCACAAGGTGGACCGATGACATCATAGAGGTAGCAGGAAGACGCTGGACGCAGGCCGCTACCAACCGGGTAACATGGAAAGCATTGGGGGAGGCCTATGTTCAGCAGTGGACGTCTTATGGCTGAGATGATGATGATGATGATTGCAGGAGGATGAGGCCAATGGAGTTTGATCTTACCTACTCCCCAGCTGGCCAAACGGGTTGATAATATAGAAAAAATATTGCAAAGAACACCCGTTCTATTATTCCAAAAAATGAAAACTATTTTTAATGTTCTTAAGCGATCATTTTTAAAATGTAATTATTAATTAAAACAAAGTTAAAAAATAACTACAGCAACTAAAACGCTACTAGCATGTGCATCAAAGATGTTCTTATAAAAACCGCGCTCATTTTGATATAATTAATTGATAAGGTACAGAATACTTGTAAATTGAAAACTGATACGATAATCGTAATAGAGCTTAGTATAGAATTAAGATTAGGCGCCGTTTAATCGATATTTTTTCTTAAAAATCATCAACTTTTTGCGTTCTTAATTGATATTTAATTTCTCATCGTCAATTTTATTTCTAGCCATCTGTTAGAGCCTAATCGATTGAATCGAATCGGAGTCTCGGGAATGTTAAATACGGGAGAAGACACACGGTGCGGTGCGGTCGCGGCGCGGCGCCGGAGCGGTGCCGCTGCGGCGTCCTGCATATAAAAATCAATGATATACCAGACGGTGCGTTCCGGCGCCGCACCGCAGGTACACCCCACACTTCGATTGAGCGAGACGGTGCCGTTGCGGCGCTGCATATCACCATGTGTACAGTCATCATCATCATCATCATTTCAGCCATAGGACGTCCACTGCTGAACATAGGCCTCCCCCAATGCTTTCCATGTTGATCGATGGGTAGCGGCCTGCGTCCAGCGCATCCCTTTATGATGTCGTCGGTCTACCTTTATGATGTCGTCGGTCCACCTTGTGGGTGGACGTCTCACGCTGCTTTTTCCGGTACGCGGACTCCATTCCAGAACCTTGCTGCCCCATCGGCCATCAGTTCTGCGTACTATGTGCCCTTCCCATTGCCACTTCAGCTTGCTAATCCGTCGGGCTATGTCAGTGACTTGTGTGTACAGTGATTCGGAAAAATGTTTGCGGTGCGGCGCCGCACCGCACCGTGTGGCATCTCCCTAAATCGGTAAACCTGTTCGATTCTAATCGAGGAAGCTCGGTTATTACGCGACAAAGATGGCCAAGATACGGCGGCTTACGCAACGCCGCCGGCGCAAAAACGTGTTTGGTTTGCTGCAACTCTCATCTGATATTAGGATGCAAGTTCAGCTTTTGTCAGACAACCTATTTTTATCTTAAGTTAATTCAATCATTATAATTAAATCAGTCTATACTATGCTCTAGCTAGCTAGCGTAAAAAACGCTGTTTAGTTCTTACTTAAAATGTATTGTGATCTTCAGTAATACTCAACTGTTACAAAGTCTTAAAAAGACTCTGTAACAGTTGAGAACTTTTAAATAAACTTTTTCTTATTAAAATTATTGAAAGCTGCTGTCTTTCCCGAACACTATAATCCGGGCCTTTTCAAGGCGAGAGTGAATAGGCACTTACAGGGGAGATATGTAACATCCTAGATCTCACTTAACATCAGGTGCGATTGCGGTCAAATACCTGCCTTGTTCTGCATAAAAAAGGTTACCATTTGAATTATACAATTTGTTAGTACCTACAGTCAAGAGCTCCTCGTTCTACACAAGACAAGCAGCACATAAGATTCTGTTAGCTCGATGTGCCTTCCTTCATCTCTATACTAGTATTCGAATTAATTTATTTAATTTACATCTGTCAATTTACATTATGTTGCCTTTTTATGAAGGTGTCTGGTATGGTACTGAACTGATGATAACATTGGCAACTATAGATTTAACTGCACTGTTCTTTGAGCAGTGACTCACCATCGAATAAGATTTATTGCCCATTTGATAATGCTATAAACCTAATCCAAACCGAACAGGCTGAGATCTAAATGCAAGAATAAACATCCACGAAATAAAGTCCGAGGTAGAGTTTTGGGTAAAATCGAGAAGAGTCATATAGTTCGTGACACCCGAAGTAGCCAAAAAGTTCGCAACACGTCTTTGTTACAATTGGAATAAGGTTGTGTTGTCAACCACCTTCAGCCTGATCATCACTTTTCATCAAGTGAGCAGGCCAAGAGCTTCTTCTTTGAAAGTAAAAAAGTACTTATACAGTATCATGAAGTCTTTGCATTCTGATTAAAAAGATTTTTCTCTAGATTGTCTCTATCATTGGCCAAAATTAAATGTTTAGTTCAGTCACGCCATAGCTTGGCTTTATTAATTTATCTCTTCATCACGCTCTGTCACATAAATAACTCACAAATATAAAATTAGAGTAAGTTAACGGCTAACCATAAAAGCTTAGGCAGTTCGTGTTTGCATAAAAAAATAAAAACTCCACTTGGTAGCCCACTAAATTATAGTAAGCAGAAAAAAATACCATAGGAAAACACCAAAAGTTGACATCGGATAATATCGAATGATTTATATATTATTCATAAGGTGGCCCCGGGAGCCAGTAGTACACCTTTGTGAATAATTTAGAGCCAGCCACATATTATTTTTGCAGGGGCCGCGGTCTGCCCTGTGTTTGTCCTATAATATACCGTTTGAGCAAGGGGACCCAAATCTTCGATCGAGGTTAATCCTTCTAGAGCCTTACAAAAGTTATTTTTCTTAGCCAAAGCGATCCGAAAAAATAAGAGGTCAATTTTGTTTAGTTTGGCTTACGAAGATGAATTTATTAAGACAACTTTATTTGATGCTTCTGTAAATAATTTAACGTCTTTTAATGACTTAGTAACAATATTCGAAGAGTATAAAGACCAACGTAGTATTCCATGGATAAATGACACTGTCTCGTATCATAATAAAGTTGAAATTGAAGACCAAAATGTCTTCGTAGTTCGTAGTCGTCCCATACCTTGATGTATATCCCATCTGAGGCAATCGTGATTTCTAAATACTTAAAAACTATGTTCTTCATGAATTATAAAATTACATTTGACAATCACAGTAACCTTTCAATCTGTTAAAGACGCCTGGCATTGTATTGAAATTCAATAGTGACGTACGCCACGAGTAGAATCGTAGAATCCGCGATCAATAGCATTTAATCAAATAACCCAAAACTATACATTCGGATGCCTTTGTATGTGTTTCCATACAAACAAGTCGCTGGTGCTAATTCAAGCCGACATCACACATCAATTCCAGAGCCAAATCCAAGTCCTTGTTTACGAGAGCACACAATGGCTCAATCTGCGCTTTCTAACTAAGTTACTAAGCCGAGGCTAGTGGTGTGCTGCTGATGTATTTTAAGCAAGTAACATCTAGTCTCGAAATAAACCAGTTGAATATCTTCAACAAGGGAAAGTACAAACGCGACCTTAATGAAGAATATTTATAAAAACATACAATTTGCTGAAGAAAAAAATTTTTGACGCTTCTTGTAGGCTCTTTACGATACTTTAAACCCTTCAAGTACTCGCGAATCGAGACACAATAGAAATCAATTACCGTGGCCTCCTGTGACCGCTTAGGCTATGGCTTAGGGTTTGATGCACTAGGAAATACCTAATTTCAAAATGTCTAAAGTTAAAAAACTTCTGTTAAAAAAATCACTAGACTAGACTTATAGTTTATAACAATTTTATCACATACTCGTATTTATGAGCTATCTACCTTAAATGCAAGCTTATGTACTTTAACTTCTGACTTAAACGGGCAACATACTCGAGTATCGTCAAGCTCATACTTGCTTTGCCCCATCTCTAATCCGTCACAATCCCACGCCATTATTAACCCTTCCAAGGAGTCACAATCACAATCTGCGGTTGTTTGTCAAGTAATGCGCTAAACATTTCGTTAAGCGAGCGGTTAGCGGTGTTTTCGGGTTAATTTTGTAAGTTTTTGTGGCAGTTAGCGCTGCGGTTGTAATGATAATTGGCGGTAATGCTCTCTGAGTCGTCTCACAATGCCTTGATGTGTTCGTGAGCGTTGTTTGTGGGGTAATCAGACTTTGTTTATGTCGTGCCCCTTCTCATGACAAAGTCATTCTTAGGTCTAAGCATGTAAGTTTTACCAGGCTTGTAGGCTATTCTTTCGTTTGAAAATAGTTTTGTTAAATACGTCGCTTGAGCTTTGATTCATAGCAGAAGCATGGCAATAGTGAGTGAGGCGTAAAGATTATACTTAAGTATACCAATTACTGAATAATCATACTGAGTGAGTGCGTGTGTAAAACGTACCTATTGCGACGATAGATTAATCTGTTTTCAGGAGATCAATGACTGTATTTTCAAATTTTACCTTAGTCGATTCGAATTTTAAGACTGTCACTTATTCTCAAATCTTAAAAACAACTGTATTCTCAGTCAGTTTTTCAGAACTTACTGACCAAGACCCCTCCAATTGTGTCCATTAAGTTTCCTTGTCTAAACTCCATTGGAGCCAAGATCTCAGAATCAGCAGAACATTGAGTGAGCCCTCAATGTCAGCTCGATGTCGCAAGACGTCGACGTCGACAATAAGCGACCGCGACCCGGGACTAGTTCCCCTTCGGATGTCGCCAACGATTCAAGAAGGGATGCTCTTTGGATGTCCACTTTGCGTAAAAGGTCCAATATTGTATACTTTTGTAGTAATATGTAGTAACTTTTTGTATAACACCACTGAATTTGCGTATGATCTTAACACCAGTGCAGATTATGACTGGGTTCAAGATAGTAGGTATAGGAGAAAAGTGTAACAAAAAAGTAAAAAGGAAAACAGCAGAAAAGTACTGACAAGGATATTAGATTTGGATGATACATTCCGTCATGTTGAATTGAGTGAAATGATTCATAAAACAAAATTTTATTAAACTTGTTCTTGTCAATAAAGTATTTTTTTCTACTAAAAACTACACAATAGTCAGTCAGTCACCGCAATATTGATATTCCTATCAAATCACTATCTCCTTTACCAAAAGACGTTTACCCTCATAGTACCTCCGTAACAGACTAACTAATGTCCGAATTCCCCCAAAACACCCTTGAGATTCGACAATAATTCGTGATAGCTCCTCCATTCTCGATGAATACTGAATCGGACCGGTCCGTACACTTGGACAACCTATTTCAATTTAGATTATTGCTCCAATGTTATTCTGAAATGCAATATCTTAATAGAGCTATGCATCGACAACTCCCGTTTTGATGACTAAGTAATAACGTGGATACTTTCGCAGTGGGAACCAAATACAGATGAATGGACGTATTTGTTAATTGGGATTTGATTTTGGTTTTATTTTATAAGAACTTTGTATTGAACTGCCTAAATTTTTTTGTTGCCAGTTTGGTTTTTTTCTTGTAAAGATATTCTACAAGAAGGGTTATACGACCTATAGCGAGACAGAACAAGAGTTTGACAAAACACTATTATTTACAGCTAATAAGTTAATTAATTTAAAGTATTGAAGAAGCTATTTGTAGTAGATGGTATTTTATTAGTCATGTAAGAAATTACAATTTACGATTAGTTAAGGAACAGAAAATATTCGCAATACGGGTACCAAGCCCCTTGCTCGATACCAAGTATTTAATTTTGCTTGAGCTTTAGCGAAAGCACAAGTCACTGCTAATAATGAAATTGTTCTGTGTGCTTTTCATTGACCCAAAATTAACACAGATAACGCGCACAAAGGGCGGATTGAAAGGTGCCCCTTTCACAGATCCGCCACTCTTTAATCTTCGAAACAAAACTCGGATCGTAACAGGATTGTCTGCCCGTTCATTTACTTAGCAAATTATTCTTTGTCGAACGGAAGAGAAGGCTTTGAATCCATTAATTCCCTGATGGGGTCACAAAGAGGTGGTACGAATTAAAATAATGTATTCTACAACTTCAATGGGTCCCTCGGTCGCTCCCGTTATTACAAGAATAATATATTTAAATCAGAGTCAGCTTTCAGACGAAGATGTCTCTTTGTGAGTCCGCCGAATAAGTGATCACGTACGGCGCCATTAGGATGTGTTTTATGTGCAAATTATAGGCTACCATTTTTAACCTCTCGAATTTCAGTCGCAACAATCGTACTTCGTTAGAAAGTTTATTGTGCGTTCAGGTCGACGACATAACCTGCTACATTGTACACGCCTATTCCGATATCGCTCGTATTAATTGCAAATCCCTGTACACAAACGCAAGCACAAACAGCAAATTAATCCTCAACCATCAAAAGGGTTTCGGAAACTACCCTCTGTTAACAGATAATTTATGATCACCCCCGTCGCCGAATATTCGGAACAAACATTTCGACGTATTTATTCTAGTGTTTATTTTGAAGCGTAATATGTCGTGTTCCACTTTGATGTCGTGAAATCGCTTCTGTTCTTTGTCAGACGCTCAAGGATTTACGTCTATTTGATTCGTCATTTGAATTTGTGTTTTATGTGATCTGTTTTAGATTTAGTTTCCTTTGTGACGCTTTTGGGATTTGGGACTTGATGATGGTGTTCTGGGTCGTGTAGAATTATTGCATATGGTTGGTTGGAGTTTGTTTGGCAGTATGAATGGTTCATTATATAGGGATACTTTGAGCGGGTAGCAGATAATATTTGCGATGCGAACCATTGTTTATGATTTGGACAATTGTTTGTGTTGCATGTCAAAGGATGCGCACTTGTTTGTTTTAAACGGGAGGGGAGTCGAGGGTAATGATGTAAACAATGTGACAGTGGTTGATGGGAAATTAAAAAAGTATGATGCGGTGAAGGCAATTTCTTTGTTAGGCAAATGGGTGGAGTTGCAGCGTTGTAAAACTACTTTATATTATGTAATTAATAATGTCAGCATCATTTTTACTGCTAAATACACCTAGTCATAAAATATGTATTCTTAATCATTGACTATGCGTTCAGAGGACTGTAAATTGTAATTTGGATTTGAACTTGAACAATTGTCATCATACAGTCTATTCAACGTAACAAAACAAAACTAGTTAGTAACTGTGATTAGACAGAAGGAGAAAACACATCACAGATTTAACTTGAAAACGAAATAATATCTTAACAGCAAACGCCGAGAGAAAAATGGAAAAAATTCTCGCAGAAGCGTTTGTACATTTTGTTTCAGCACTTACAAATCTGTTCATAGTAAAACTTCTGCGGAGAATGGATAAAAATGCTCAAGCACCAGAAAAGCTATCGAATGTTTTCCTTGCCGTCAAGCCGCGCGGAAGCGAGCCTTCTTGACTCGGCGGCACTACTCCACTACACCACAGTATAAAAAGAAGCAGTAAGTTTCTTGTGTCGTTGTCGTTTCCAAGGACGTCCACAGTGACAGATGTGGCTTAGGCCACTCCCAAGGATTTCCACAATGACCGGCCTTGCGCTGTCTGCATCCAGGCGCTTCCCTGTGTTTCATTGTGTCGGTAACTCTTCCAGTCCACTGGTGGACAAAGAACTGGTCATTGTGGAATCCATTTCCAGAACGTTTCCCGCATTTAGGTGTTAACCTGTGCTTCTGTATCTGTCACTGTACAGGATATCATTAGTAGATTACATATCGTTGCAAAATTGATTTTATCACAACTAATCAAATGTTCTCCTTACAGCAACCCTACTAAATGTGTCTGCTGTATGTTTATCCTTGTTCGATGTTTCCCCTGCAATACGGTTTTCGGTAATTTCCCATTAAAGTTGTCGGTTTTTTATTTGTTTGTTCACAAACAGCGCGGTTTGATCGTAGCTTTGATTGCCGTATTTAGTTTGTTACATTTCGCTTTGTGAAGTTAAATTGTTTGGAGTGCCTTCATCGACTGAAATAGCTTGGCTTTTTGCTTTACTTATCTTCTACTACTTTACTTGGTTCTTCTTTCTTTTGTATGGTTATGTCCATTGAGGTCTCAATTCTGATGTCAGACTGATGATGAGATCTTACAGATGTATGATATCGACAGTTCATCGTTCCAAATGTGACGTCAACGGTGACGTATTATGTCAATTTAAATAAACTGATAATGACATAATTCAGACATGTCTATCACTATCACTGTAAACAAACACTGTGTGTGACTGTGTGCAATTGTGAAACACACACAAATGTATCTCAACCAAAATTATATTTTAAAAAAACGTAGACCTTACAAAAAAGTAACATTAAGATCAGACTCAGGCGAATCACTCAAATATTCCAAAAAACAGAGCTCACCTTCCGAAAACAGTAATTTTTCCCCTAAATAAAGCGGCGTCAATACAAGACGTAACAATTAAGGGGTATACAGACTGCGCGCAGACAAGAGGCCCTGATGAGGGCGGCCATTGTGCGCGCGTCCTTAGGTCACTGCGAACCCATTCAGGGCTTGAAACTGAAACATTCCTTTTCGGGATGCTGTAAAAATACATAATTAGTTAGCGATTTTGAATGGGAACTTGGAGAATAACGCTCTCTTTTAAAATGCAACAGAAATAATAAGAAAGTAATAATTATGCAAGGTCAAAGATTGTTGTATTATGTACAAAAACTTAATATAGATGTATTGTGTGTCTTCTAATTTCCAATCTTCGACCTTTTAGACGTTTTAAAAATGCTGGTGGTAGGGCTTGTTCTAAGCCCGCCTGTCTAGCTACCACCATCTTATCTAAGTCTGTCTCCATAACAACAATGTTAACAATTACAAAGTTTGCTCCACGGTCTACACAGTAACCCTGTATGACGATAATATATTTTAATTCACGTCCTTATCTTGCTTCATTTACGTACAGCTGGCAGTCCCTAATCTTTCTGTCTCCAAACCTTAATATCTATTCTTAGCGGCAATTTTTACCTTTACCCTAAGACCGAATGGGCCATTACCCCTGATTGGGCCATTGTTCACGCGTATTAACTGCATTGTTTGCAGTAATCGTAATGTCGACATTGCCCTCTGAGGGAAGAAAGAGGGCGGAGACGGCTTCTGTAAGATATTCCTTGTTAAGTAAAAATTTGCGTACTTTTGTGAATTGACATTGCATTATAGTCACAATAATTCAAAAAGAATCCAAGTTCCTGCAACAATTAATATAGTAGGACTTCAATTTGCTGGATTTATACTTACAACCCGTTCGCGCTAAGTTTGCCGGTCCGTGGAATGCGCGTCCCTTCCCCCAACCGCGATTAAACGCAATTAATGTGTCTTATTTTACCCAAATACACATTTTTGACGTCACATCGCCAGCGACAAACTTATCGCGAACGGATAGTATTTTATTCATGGTAGGATATAGGTAATTAGCACAAGTTGACTGGACGTTTGATTAATTAATTACTGAAATTATTATCTTTTTTTATGTATTGAAATAATTCACCCCCTAAAAATAGAGAAAATATTTTATACCCTTTTTCAGCAACTAGTAGAGCTTTTAATATATTTAACTTAGTCTTGTGCCTTAAAATCCTAAAGGATAGTCACGAAAAAAAACGGAAGTCCGCCTCAACACTAGCCGCCCGCCTACCGTCGCGGCCTATCGCGCCCGATGGGTAATTTCCCCCATTGTCAGCACCAAGAAAATGTTACACGCAGATATACTTACTGCTGGATGAGCCATAAGATATTTATATTTTATTCAGATACCGTATTCAAACACAAAGCAAAATAATATTGCAGACACAAAATAAAATAAATTGTGTAAAACGATGAAGTTACAAAGAACCCAAATGTATGTAGCATTTGATTTAATAAACTATCCAACAGTAAATTGATTCACGATAAAGTATGTAGGATTGTAAGTGTAAAGTACCTATGAAAAAAGTATGTCGGATTAAGTTACGGTTTTATACTCGCAGTAATTCGTGGAAATTGTACAGCCGAATGCGAATATTCTCCCTTAGTCTATTTTTTTTTTCTGGCATTTTTTAAACCAAAAATATAGTAAATACCACTTCCAGCAATAATATCTTCGACATTTATTAGACTTGTAATACTCGGAGTTTTTGCGCAGGGAGTTGTAATTCCGATAATTCCCCAGCCCAATAGAGGGCGATTGTGTGACTGCAGCGCTGTTTTGACATGTCAAAATGACGTGTCATTTGCGAGGTCTTTGAGTCAATGCGTTCATTGCCAATTCTTTCGTTTGCTTTCTTTTCTTACATTTAATTTCCGGCCGAATACCACCTGTGGGGATATTTAGATTATTTCCTTCTTTACACCTATTTTTTACTGTTTTTGACCAAAAAAGAAAAATAATACAATCCGATCCAAAATTTTAACTGTAAAGTGCAAAAAATGTTTCATTATTTTGGACCATCCAAGTGAAAATGAGTCAAAAACAAATGTAAATGATTCTAAAACATGCACTCAAAAAACGTGCCTACAGCTACGTGTTCTTAGAGAAAAAGCTTCAAAATTAAAAATTCATCTAGTGTCCGACCGAAACTAGTTTTACGACCGAAACCGAAACCGAAAACGAATTTCGGCAACGGTGTCTATTTCGGCCGAAACCGAAACCGAAACCGAAACTTCCTTACAAGGCTCATATTTTGAGGGAAAAATAAAGAAAACGTTATTATAATCAGTCAGTCTTTATCGTTTTCTCTTTAAACTGCATTAAAATTGAACTTATAAAGTGCCTTTTTACTCTAAAAGGTATCAAATTATGTATTAAAAAAGAAAAAGAAGGATTTAAAGTCTGATTTTTCTTTAATTACTCGCAATATTCAGGACATATATGTACATAATCCGTTACATGGTCGGGTCTTTTACCTTAATAATTTCTCAAAACAAAATTGGTAGTACGTAAGTTAGTATCTAATGTACTTGCCACTTGGATACCTTGGTGATAAATACTAAAATGAACTTTGAAACTCTGAATCCATTATTCTCACCATGAAATGCACTATAGTCATTACTAACTACTTAACTAATGTTTGTTTACGTATAGCATTTGCGAAACAAAAAAAAATTTGTAGGTTAGATTAAACTTGATTACTTACTATACTTTTATCAGTCATATTGAATATTTTTTTTATGTTTACACCCGCTCTTATGTTATAACGACATAAAACGAGATAAAACTTACCATACCATTCAAAATAAATCACTCGAAAACTCGCCACCACAACAAAACAAAAGTCTGGTCCGGGAGCACGTAGAATTTTGTCCAATGACCCCAAGCTACCCATCCTTATCATTCGCGCGTAATTATGTTGCTGTCACGCTCACACACTCACTGCGGGCGCCCGTCGCACAGTCGCGACAGCAATATAATAACGCGCGAGCGATAAGGATGGGTAGCTTGGGGTCATTGGACAAAATTCTACGTGCTCCCGGACCAGACTATAACAGCAAACAAACAAGCGGCCCACACTCGGCCTCGTCGGCACGCGCACCGACGATCGCCAAACGGCTAGAGTACCTTCTGTACTCGCCACTCTGCCCGGTGAAGCTGGAAAAGCTCCTCAAGCTACCAGCGCGCGTCCCTTCAAAAAAAAAAAAAAAAAGCGAATCACGACATTGGCTCTGATCGGATTCATCCACTCATTCAACGCGCCGAACATGACCGATAACAGCGCGGAAACTCCCGAACGCACATTCGGTTTCGGTCGTAGTTTCGGCAAGTTTGCCGCCGAAAACGAAACTAAACCGAAACTCATGTTTTTACCGAAACTCAACCGAAAACGAAACCGAAACCGAACATTCGGTCGGACACTACTTGCATCGCAGCATTCTCTCTCATTGTAAATAAACTTATTATAGAATAGAAATAATTCAGTTATCGGCACCGAAGAAAGCTTCTCGTTTTTCCTCGACAGAGCTTTTCATTTGATTACGTGCGCTCACAATATTTTCTATTTAAATCTTATTTTTCATTGTCAGCACCGCGCTTATTGGATTTGTATATTTCTTGCGCTCCTTTAGAAATTGTTTTCTTATTAGTTTACGTCATTATTGAGTGGAAAATGGAGGTAGCGTTCGGAATTAGAATAAGGCTTTTTATCTTTTTAGCGTCTGTAGGTGTTACCTTACGTAGCAGGCGATTTATAACGTTATGAGTAATCTTAGTTCTGTATGATCTATTGATTGTATGGTTGTGATCTGATAGGAGTCGTCTACAAGACCTTTAAATGTTGGCTTAAGAAAAAAAATTAGAATGAAGAATAATACCTTTTCAGCACCTGCATGATGATTTTTCTTTTAAATACGATTTCCTTAAACTAAAATAGAGAAACACGGGTCTCAACGCCACATTTTTTATATGAGTTACATGTGTACTCACGGCTTGATGTGTTTCTCTATAAGTTGAAATGGAACGCGAAAGTTTAAAATCATAGATTTCCTTATGGTGGATTTTCTTCTTCATTTAGATTTTTATATCCAGACCTCTTCATACATGAAAATATTCATTACTAGCTGTTGCCCGCGGCTTCATCCGCGTGAAATTTATTTTGTCACAGATCGTTATAAATTATAGCCTATATGTTATTCTGGGTTATAAACAACAATACTGTAAAGTTTCATCAAAATCCGTTCAGTAGTTTTTACGTGAAAGAGTAACAAACATCCACAAACTTTCGCATTTCTAATATTAGTAGGACTTTTTGCTGTGATATCTTAGAGTAGGTAAAAATGAAGATAGTTGCGAAGTCAACCACCTCATGAATAAATAACATACGGAACTACACACAGTCCAATTAAATAATTAACTTATCATCAGGATAGGAAAGCTATTGCATACCCGCGTAATTTCTTCATCGGACCGGCTGCTTTACATATCGGCCACATTTTGACGTCAGCGCACCTCCTTATAAGGGGTAAGTGCGCGTCACAGTACGAAGACACCTTAATACAACTCGCAGCTGAGCTAGGGTTGTGACTCAATAATAAAAAAATGTTTCTAACGTTCTGAAAATGCCAAAAATTTTCTTAAAACAGTGACTGATTTTTTTAAATTCGGTTTTGATTTCTTTTTAAGTTACCAAATAAACCAATGTTGTTCTTTCATTATTTTAAAAGCTATTCTTCTGATAATTAAAAATTAGAGTCCTATGCATTGAAATGGTTTATAGATTGGCGAAAAGTTAAGATTTGGAGTAAGGCATGTCGAGAATCAAAGTTAATAATAAACGTTTAAGTATAATTAACCTGGCAGATTTTCAATTTTCAATTAAACAATAATTTAACTCATAAATTGAGTCATAAAAAATAAAAATATATCAAAAATCTTACGGCAATCCAATATTGAGCAGTTAGCAATATTGCATGTCCTGACCGATTAGAAACCAATCTCCGAAGCCCATATGACTTAATCCATATGACCCTACCTCCTTGCTTCTAAGATGGCGACCAATTTCCTTTTATTAATAGAACGGCTGGACACTCGTCACTACGTCCCAGCTTGATTAATTTCTAACGGATGCACGGAATATCTTGTATAAATTATTTAGCATAGATGTTACGGGTCTACTTTTTACTCCAAATTTCTTTTTAAAGAGCTAGGGTGCATTTCTAAGCAATCTTGATCGCCCATTCACTTGTAACACTAGAAGAATTGCCCTTGTCTGCGCTAGTAATTAAAACTCTCATTGTAGACCTTTTAACGATTATAATTATTATTGATGATTGCTCAATATAAAATTCCGTGACTGATTGGAATTGGAATCTAAAAGAGACTTCCTTTTTGTCTTAAGACAGCCTTGTCGACATCACGTTGTTGCCTTGCCTCTTTGCAGTGTAATCACACTTTTATTGTCACATGGGTTGTAGTTTTCATCGTTATAAAAAAATAAAAGTAGTGTAGTGACGATCAATTATGATTCCAAAGATTATAGGAGTAGAAATAAAGTGTTAGGGGTAGAATAAAAGCAAATAAAGAATTTGAAGACTTTCCAGCATCTTTACGTCGTCTTCCACAGTAGACTCGTCCAGTGATAATATAGTTCTATCACAGATTCGTTCCTTATGTAAAACATTTGCCAACAACAATATTATTGTTCTCAATGTTTTTAAAAATAAATACCTGAATGTCTACGATTTAAACAAAAATATTGAAAAGACATGTAAAGAATACAAAAACTGCCACTTTGTTTACTGTGAATATAATAATTTGTATAACATATGTAATTCCATCAACCACGTAATTGATTGTATTGACTATCATGAAGAATACTTAGACCCTAAAATACTTAAGAATTTAATTTTCCGTAATAAACCAAGTCTGGAGAAAAAAATACGTAAGGGTACAATTCCATATTATTTTACTCGGAAACAACCTCTGAATGACAATGTGGGGCGGGTTTCCTCAGGCAACTCTGATGATAATATAGTGTCACAATATAAAAAAGGAACTATACCCCATTATTTTCCCAAATTACCAATGAACACTTTTTTTCGATCCTAAACCTTTAAGTTTTAAAATAATGCATCAGAATATTGCCAGTGTTCTTTCCAAACAATCTTTGCTAGAGTTAACGTTAGAAAACTTACGAGAGGAAGATTGCATTCCTAATGTCTTATGTCTAACTGAAACTTTCTTAAAAGCTGGGTATGACAATTATATAAAAGTAAAAGATTACAATATAGCGGCTTCCTTTTGTAGGGATAAAAAACGAGGCGGAACATGCATTTTAATAAAGAATAACATTGACTTTAGAGAACTAACTTACCTCCATAAATATGCAACTCAGAAATTATTTGAAAGGACAATGTTCGTTCTCCATACATTGTTCGCCTAAAGAACCAACAATTTTGACATATTACTACCCGAAAGCGAAATAATACGATTCTGTGTGTAAGAACAATGATTCCTGATGGACACTTGCCATAAAATTAATGATTAAGAATATTAAATCACAGCGATTTTATAATATGTCGTTTATGACAACATGGCGTCTAATGTATTGTGTGAATGTATGAACACCGATTCGCGAAAAATGTTTTGTATTGTCGTCACGCCGAGTCGCAGCCAAATAGTATAAAATAATAGAACAAGTTTTAGAAATACAACTCGGCATTCCACTTTTACAATATGCCCACATATTGCACGTAAATAAACAACATGAATCGTAGGTTGTTTCCACCCTTGTCATCTGACACATGAAATAAACTCCTATTGTATTATAGATATCGAAGCCGAATCGTATATAATAATAGAATGGGTTTTGGAGATCACTCGGGGTTCCACTTTTATAAAATACCTACATATTACATAAAAATACCACGAATCATGAGTTTTCTTTTCACCATTTACATCTGACACGAGATAACAAACTCCTATCTCCATGACTACCATCGTAGTCTATGCCAAAGACTACAATATTTTAAGCAAGAAGTTTCAAACCTTAGCGGCTACGGTAACCCCTGGGCCACATACATCATGATAACATTCGGTCGACACCGGAACGAAGTCTTGCGATTATGCAAAAAAGCATCGTATTCTAGTGCGGCTATTCGCTGGGTGCGAAGTACTAGGTGGGGGGGACATAATCTATCGCAGCGCTCATGGTGGTCAAAAGTAGAAATAATGTTAGCTCTGTCATCAGATGTATCTGTCAATGGCAAAGCGATTCTACATAATACATTTTAATATCATTAATTAATCGCATGAAAAGGGTCCTACTGGGAACTTAAATAAAAGAGTGGACTGTATTTCGATAGGGCTGTTTTAATAGCCTTTTACAATTTGGAAATAACTAAACTATACAACGTGGTAGTACAAAAATGAGTCACAGTAGTTGTTGTGCACAGATGTTTGCCTTATGATGAGAGCGTGAATTATTGAACTCTGCCCTTGTTTTGTTCTTAATTCTTCTACATCTCGGACTTGTCCAGCCAATACCAACAACTTTCCTTTAAATACGGTTTGTGGTTGGAATTTGATATTGTAACTCTCACAAACCCGGTCTTCAAAACGATACTCATTTCGATCTGAAAACGATATTTAATTTATTACTAGCGATACAGAAACATTTAAATATATTTACTGTTATATAATGAAACCGTTAAAGTAGCTTTTTCTTTTTGTTTTACTGTAAAACTACAACTATAAATGAAGTAAACAAACCCTGACACAATCAAAATTAAACACACTTTTTGGACTTACCTCATTTGATTTGAATGACCAAAATGATTTCAAAACCTTTTTTCCACCCAAATCGTGGTATCACAACAATTTATTAGTTGAAAATATTTGTTATTTTTTCATTTCGATATTTTTTCACAAATATACGACCTAAATGTCAATGTGACAGAGCCCACAAAGTTGTGGACGCTAGTTGGCGCTGTAATCGTGCACGGAGCCAATATCACGTTCAACCGGGGTTTTAATTCGACTAAAGTCCTGACTAAAGACTGGAAGAAAATACGCCGCATTGTATGAGCACTTCGTGTTCGTTAAAGCGGCTTCAGATCTAGAGCCCACATAGTTTTCTTTCCAATAATATCCGCAAGTAGCGCTGCATGATCTTTACAACAAAAACGGCAATAGTTATTAAGGTGCCAAAATTATATGATTACTTTGGCACGGTATTATACACGTTCGAAGATTTGTCATTTTCATTCATTTCTTCATCATCATCATCATTTCAGCCACAGGACGTCCACTACTGAACATAGGCCTCCCCCAATGACTTCCACATCGCACGGTTGGTAGCGGCCTGCATCCAGCGCCTTCCCGCTACCTTTATCAGGTCGTCGGTCCACCTTGTGGTGGGTTGACATTGCAGAATATGACTTTTGATAGGTTCATCATAGAATTCGGCGGGGATATCCTCACGGAGGAAGTTCGTAAAAGGGCGGAACAAGATCTTATAATAATGCAAGGCCGAAGCTGTTACGCGCGTGCTCATACGTGTAATCCGGCGAGTATGCAATAAATAGTAATGTCTGGTAAATAGTGGTAATACGTATCGTTCGTTCGTTCGTTTCAGCCGAAAAGACGTCCACTGCTGGACAAAGGCCTCCCCCAAGGATTTCCACGAAGACCGATCCTGCACCGCTCGCATACAGGCACCTCCCGCGACCTTCACCAGATCGTCGGTCCACCTAGTGGGAGGCCTGCCCACGCTACGTCTTTCGGCTCGTGGTCGCCACTCAAGAACTTTCCTGCCCCAGCGGCCATCAGCTCTACGAGCTATGTGCCCCGCCCCGTCTATGTCTGTATGCGCTACGATTACAGGGTATCATTTTGCATAGTCGCAAGACTTCACTCCGCTGCTGTCAAATCAATGTCGCATAATGTTATCGCAATGTGTGTGGCCCTTGGCCAAATCACAGAAGCCTATGCGAAGAAAGAGCACTTGAATGACAATAAAAATCAGGGTTACCATTTTATAAGATTTCCTCACTATTGAGGGTAACAAAGTAACATTAATAATCTAGCCATTAATTACATTTATTACCTATACGAGAAAGTAAAGCAACATGCGGTTTTATTTTAATTTGTAAAATATTAAACCCCTCATATTTGTAACAGTATTGCTGTTTCAGCTGTCACTGTGAAGCTTTGGGAAAATAAATAAATAGAAAAAATATTAACATAAATATTTATTTAAGTTTTTATGTTCATTATCATAATATGCCAATTTAAGTTACACTGTGTGACAGTCTTTGACACTAAACAAACTCTTCAGCTTAATAATACCTACCTACAGGGCGTTTTTATAGTTACTCTTGCTGATGAAACAAGAAGGGTTGATTCTACTACTGAAACACAACTACTTTTCTTACAGGACCAATATCAAATTCTCAAAAAAATTCACATCCTCGTGATGGTGATAATTTCTATGGAGAGGTTTTTTTATATTCGGTCTCTTGGGATAAGTTATTCCATTTGAGCAGTAGAATTAATCCTTTTTATTCGATCACATATAAAAACAACACAAGTGTTTAGGAAAACTTCTTCTTTGGTATGGTATCACTACGGAGTTATAATGTCGGCAACTCTGTATCACTGACTTGTAACTTTCAAACAGCATGAATAATAAGGGCACCACATTGGTTTTCTTTCTGAAAAAAGGCTTTCAGTTTTAGTACTAACCCTTTAGCACTATTTCATTGAAATAAAAATACAATAAACGCACAGAAGACTGAAATTGAGTCAACTGACGTGACATTTATAATTTGTTGACATTATGACAGTTTGACAAGACTAGGGATTGAAAAAGTTTTAATTGAAAAAGTAAAATGACAATTTATTAAAACGATTCACATGGATATAATCGATTAAAAATATTTATAAAATGTTCTGATACTTGCCTGTAGCGATTATCCAATCCTGGTTTCTACTGAAAAACTACCTCGTGGCAAGATTTTAATAAAATAATAAAATCTTTATCTTCTCTTTCACAATCTATAAAAGTTCATTTGGTCTATTATTATACATGTGCTATGAATGAGGGTTTTCGCGATTGAAAAATCCGCGAGATGGCAATACGTAGACGCGAGGTCCAAATGCTGCATGATTGGTGGATATCTGTCAATGTCATGTCAAAAATAACCAATCATGCAGCATTTGGACCTCACGTCTACGTATTGCCATCTGGCGGATTTTTCAATCGCGAAAACCCTCATTGGCATAGATTATGAGAGACTGGCAACTATACTAGGTTGATATCAGGTGATCCGTCTGCTCATTTGCCTCCTGTCACATAAAAAAAAATATATATGTTTCTCACACTTCAACTGGCATTGGATTCAACATCGGATTCTGACACTTTTACAGTTATGATACCATGAATATCAGTTTATGGTCCTAATTATTTTTATTTTATTTACGACCTTCGACCAGTTGGACACTTTAGATATCTTCTTGTAATAGTGTCAAACTGTCAATATCTTTTTAGCTTTTAACGCAAATCTAGTCTTCAAAGCAGTTTAATCGATTTATTTTATTTTCAAAATCGATATTTTATTGTCTATGATGGCCGCAGGAACATCACTATACATGGACTCCCAGCAATAAAGTACGGTAATGCCTCGTACAGATTTTATCGGCAAAAATTATGGAACTTGATAGGTTTTAGACCATGCCACGCACCAAAACGTCCGGAAGTTGTAATAGTATTATAGAATAAACGTTAAAAGACTTATTTATTTAATTTTTCAATGCTTAAGTGTCCATTAGAATGAAAGGGTGCTTAATGTATTAAAAAAAATAGAAAATAATTATGATGGGTTAATGTTTTTGGGCGGTTTTTTAGGCGGTTTCTGACAATGTCCTTTGTGGTATTGAGATTCCTGTCTATAATATGGTCATTATCTGCTTATACAGAACTCCTACATCTGACCCTAATATATTTTTGGACAAATTAAACCTTACTCTACATGACATAACAAGAAAATATAAGACTAGTACTAAAATCGTTATAGCAGGTGACATTAATATAAATACTTTCAAAATAGGTAAAATCACGTCTTATTTACAGGATCTATGCAATGGATACAACTTAAAAATCCATATTAACGTCCCCACGCGAAAGGACTCTTGCATCGACCATATTCTTAGTAATATTAAAAATGCGGAAGCAACTGTGTTACCTTTGGGTTTGTCAGACCATGAGACTGCACAACTCTTAAGCTTCCCAGTAAGCCAGAAAGAGTTAAAACCTGAATCTTATTTTACATTTAGGAAAGATTACTCTTACTTAAATATCAAAAAATTTAAAGAATGCCTGAACAGACTATCATGGTCTGAGATCTATGCGGAAACTAATGTAAACATAGCTTTCAATAAGTTTCAGGAAACATTCGCCATGTTCTATAGTCTTTGCTTTCCAAACATACGAATTAGGAAACAGGTCACATATAGAAACAACCATAAATGGATGAGCAATGGGCTAAAAAATTGCTGTACAAGTAAAAGAGCTCTTCGATTTCGTTATTATAAAAATAAATCAACAGAAAATAGAACAAAATACCTTACATACTCTAAAATCTTAAAAAAATGTATATATAGATCGAAAAAAATATGTAACATACAGTATATAAATAAAAGTGACAACAAGTGTAGAGCTACTTGGTCGGTTATAAAAAACGAAATTTATAACAAAAACCTTAATGACATTTCCTCAATAAATTCCAATGGCATTATTATTAAAAACCCAAGTGACATAGCTAATGTACTTAATGACCATTTCATTGACATATCGCACCCTTCCTGGAATAAGTACGCAAGTGAAAAATGCCAACTTTTCAGGAGCGTAAAAAAACTGTCCTAAAAATTTATTACCATTATTAAAAATATGTGTTATACATCAAAAGATAGCTAAAAATGTCTGTGAGGGGCCTATGTATTTATATTTAAAATACACTTAATAGGTTTTGAGAAAAACTTAAAAAAGAGCGTTGCGTACTTATTCCGCGAAACATATTTAACACCTTGTTGTTGTAATTATGAATATTGCATTGTTGACATGTAAAGGAATACATGCTGTTTGGTATTATTGCAGATAACCACTTATTGGCGTTCAGATTTAGTCGTGCATTCAACGTGTAAGTGTAGTTTACGTAGTTTTTCCTCGAACTATTCGTATTGAAATAAATTCGTAAAAAGGATAACGTACTTTTACCTTGTGAAAAATTACATTACTTATGGTAGTATTTAAAATTATAGCTTTATTCAAAATCAAAAAGTTACAATAATTTTGCATAACTATATTATAATTTTCGGAAATTGCATTTTTAGGGAGAGACGAGCTATCAAAAGGACTAATGCCCGTTTTCACCATCAATCCCTAATTTGTAAGTGACCTCTATGGTGATACATAACAGGAATTTTGTTTTTATAGGGGTCACTTAAAAATTTGGGATTAATGGTGAAAACGGGCATAAAACTCATTTATTTTTGCAAGAAGGCTTTTATAAAGCACTTTTATAGTTTTACACTCCCCAGTATTAACCCACCCACTGCTTCAGGACATTTTTTTTTTTACGGAAGCGGTAGATAGATATTTTGTAAAGTTACCATTTAAAACAGAAAATCCACAATCACCATTTGCAGACACCAAACCGAGGAATGAACTGCCGTTTGCAGTATTTGCGGACCAATACGACCTAAAACCTTTAAGAGCAGACTCTAATACTTTAAAGACAATCAACGCACCTGTAACTCACCGAGGAGCGGGTGTCTATGGGCGGCGGGTAAACACTTACCATCAGGTGTTTCGTCTGCTCGTTTGCCTCCTTTCCCTTAAAAACCCAGAAACATAACCACTCACAGGTCCGTTCAATTAGAAAGGAAGCTACAGAAATCACTAGACCTGAAAAAATATTAACGAACACACAGATTTTTTTTATTAAAAGAGATACCTACCTGAAAAAGGAAAAGAAACAAGACTGACAGTATACTTACCTCATCATGCGGTCGTCTGGAATAATACGGAGACAACTCGCGCACGATTATATTTGATGCTTTGTGTTAAGGTTCGATTTATATTTCACTGAATAATGAACTGCTTGTAGGTTCCCAGCTGCAAGAAAACCCGAGAAATATTATAATGAGATGAAACGTGTTTGCTTCATAGATGACATTATGAAGATGATCTTCAGATTTATGTGACAAAAAATGATTCTGATTACCGGAGTACCGATTTTTATAAAATAATAAAACAATATTTTTATATCAACGACCTTTTATCAGGAGTGGACTGGTCAATTGAAGCTATAATGCTATAATTTAATGAGAACTTACAGAGCAGATAATAATACATCTGATGTGACCATCCACCAGGTTACACTTCAGAGAATGTGCGAAGGAATTACACGACCTAATTCCACCAGCCCCCTTCCATCATCAGACGCTGGTTAACGTATCATTCCTACATTGTCGACATTCCACCAGCTTGGACTAAGCGTTTCGATAAACTCTTTTATAATGCGAACAGGTCGCTGCCTGCTGCTGTCTCTCCTGAGCACTATACCGGACCTTATAGGCACTTACAGGTAGATATCTATCATCTTATACAGCATCTCACTTAACATCACATGCAATTGCGGTCAAATACCTTTTGCTACCTAGTTCTGCGTTGAGTTTATGAAGTCAATAGAAGACAACAAAATATAAGCTAGTGCTAAAGTAGTTTTATGAACCTTGATGGAACAGTCCAAGCATTGGGTATTGAATGGAATTTGAGCACAGATTTCAATACAATATGAATATACCACAAATTGCAAAACCAACCATGAAACGTAACATTTTATCTGATACATCTGATCAAACTTTTTGATCCCCTTGGCTGGAGCTTAGCGTTAAGTACAGTCATGGCTAAGATTCTAATGGAAATAGAATAGAAAGTATTTATTTGTTTAAAAAAAAAATACTTTGGCTGATAAAAAACTAGTAAGGATGGAAAGATAAGTAACTCATTAGAAAAAGATTGGATTAAGATACGGCAGGATTTGATTCACATTGACAAAATACAGATATAGGTTGGTATACTATCTATAGATAGAGAGAAAAAATACATCATCATCATTTCAGCCACAGGACGTCCACTGCTGAACATAGGCCTCCCCAAATGACTTCCACATCGCGCGGTTGGAAGCACATAGTACTTACGCAGAACTGACGGCTGATGGGGCAGGCAAGGTTATGGAGCGGAGACCACGTACCGGAAAACGCAGCGTTAGGACATCCATCTACAAGGTGGTCCGACGACCTGATAAAGGTAGCGGGAAGGCGTTGAATGCAGGCCGAGTAAAAATACAATACAATGAATTTAGCGATGCCTCTGTGAGTGCAATAAACTGCAGCCGTTCACTATCAACTAGATGAAGGATTTAAAATTAAATTAATTGCTAAAAAACTCAAGTGCTCTCAAAAAACTATTTTTTTTACCACGTCTTGAGCTATGTGGTGCTTTGAGTAAACTGGATGAAGCAAATGAGAAGAAGTAATGTGAAGAATACCAACCTCACAGATGTTCGAACACTGTGAACAGGTTTTTCTATTGTGATCGCCTAGCTGTCTGGAGAGACGAATAGGTGGAAATCTATTGTTGCAAACCGCGTCGTGGAGAAATTCGAAAACGTTTATAAAAATTAATACTATAATTCATAAGAAAGCTGATACAGCTCCACATTTTGGATTATCAAGGCGAAACCATTGGCGAGAAAATACGTGCATAGATGTTTCAATTGTGCTAAATTGAATGCTACTACCAAAGTACAAATAATGGCAGATTTACCAGAACAGCAAGTATCTCAATCTAGACAATTCATGAACAAGGGAGACGATTTTGAAGGACCCTTTTAAATTTTGATGTCCAAGGGAACAAAACTATAGAAGCCTATAATATAGTGATATTTATTGTCTGCATGACTACAAAAGATACCCACATTGAACTCGTTGGTGACATCACTTCCAAATCCTATAAGGTTCACACTCGATCAACCGGCGTGCAGCGATGGCGACCAGACCTAAATGCATTGTTCGCCATCGCTGCACGCCGGTTGATCGCGTTGGTTTGGCCGAATCTTAAGTCTAATCGCTATCACTGCACGCCGGCTGATCGCTTGAGATTGCGTTGGTTTGGCTGAACCTATAAAGAAAAAAGAACAGTTTTTATTTGGTCCAAAACTTATAGGTGCTTTTATACGCTTTGTTGAAGAGTGGCCAGACCTGTGAAGCAAACAGGATAGGAACTTTGTCTGAGCCAGGAGTTTCATAAGGCCTGGAAATAAATGCAATTTACTGGACAAATAGCGTCAACACTAGGATAGGCACTACATTCCAGTGGCAAGTACAATCCGTGGAGGTCTGCGGAAGGTCGATCAAGTACCACCTGAAAAGAATACAGTCAGTATTCGCTCATCGTACCTACATACGAAAAGATGGCAACAGTTTTGTATCAGGTTGTTGCATTTTTAAACGTCTGACCATTACGAGTATGTCCTTTTGATTACAATAATCCTTAAAATACATATAAACTTGTGTCATTCTATAATTGGGGACACACCGATTGTTGCTTACTGCTCCAAAAGACGTATAGATACATACCTTGTCACGCTGGCAATACACGCATAAGCTGATAAATGGACACATGCGGCTCTGGAAAGATGAAAATTTATCACGAGAACTACGATAACGATTCACTGAAGAGAGCGACAGAATTTAAAATGGATCTTGTACTCATAAAGACCGATAATTTTACCACGTGGTAAGTAATCATTGGGACGAATTTTTGATAAACACACAGTCTTACAGGGGTATTTAGTGCAAAAAGGAGTGGATTGGATACTTAAATGACTGAAACTAAGTTAATTTGTGCTTTGTTAATGACTTAATTACATCTAAATAGATGTATCAATATCGGTTTAAAATACAACATCGCCAAAAGCTTCGCAAAATATTAGCAACTAGACTTGCACAAAGATATCTACGTAGAAAATAACGTATCAATTGTTATATATTATAATGCGAATAAAAGCTTCGTGGAAGAATTAGGCATCTAGACTTGCACAAAATTACCAGCATAATGTGAACAAAAGTTTCGTGGAAAAACTACGCAACTGAAATTGCACTACGATACCCACCAAATAATATCCTAAAATAAGTATGCAACAATAGATACGCGAAAATGTTTTTTAAAGTCTTCGTGGAAGATGTACGTAACTATTAATATGCTATTATTCATACGGAACTTTATTAAACAATTAAGTGCAAATGTATTTACTTCGTTTTTGTTATGGAAATTTAGATATTTTAATGTTGCAATATTTTACATATTTGTACATAATTTCTTCATTTTTAAGAGAGAAATTATGAAAAAAATTGACAATATGTATTACCTCCTCCTCGATTTTTTAGTGCAATAAAAAAAATATCGCACAAGTGGACTTGCATACTTCTTCCAGGGGGGGTGCGATATCCAATAAACCTTTACCAATTAATATGCAGCATCAATTTAAAAAGAGACATGGTATATCAAATTCAATTTTCCTTAAACCAATGACACATTATGACATTAAAAAAGAAATACTGACATTAAAAAATACAAATTCAGAAGGATATGACGGGATCAATACAAAAATAATTAAATCCAGTATGAATGAATTAGCAGACATTTTGACTCATCTGGTAAATATATCTTTCAAATCAGGAATTTTTCCAGAAGCACTTAAGATGTCGGTGGTAAAGCCACTTTACAAAAAAGGTCATAAAGACGATGTTAACAATTATCGTCCTATTACACTTATTACGATATTTTCCAAAATCTTTGAAAAGTGCATGTATAGAAGGCTTCTAGATTTTTGTACTAAATTTGAGATCATAACAAATGATCAATTCGGTTTCCAAAAAGAGAAATCTACGACATTAGCTTCATTTTCACTCTTGGATTCTATACTAGATAATATTAACAAAAATCGCCTCACAACCGGTCTATTCTTTGATTTGTCTAAGGCATTTGATTTCGTCTCTCACAAAATATTACTAAAAAAACTAGAGGATATCGGCATAAGAGGTGTGACGAATCAATGGATAGAGTCATACTTGACCAATAGAAAGCAGTGTGTCACCATTGCTAGGGTTGAGAAAAAAGAGATGATTTCTCATTCTTCGCATTATCGCCTAACTAAAAAGGGTTTGTTCCCCAGGGAAGTATTCTAGGGCCTTTATTGTTCCTATTATATGTAAATGACATAACTGACGCGACAAACCACAAGTGCATCTTATATGCTGATGACATCTCAATAATAGTGACCACGGATAAGACAGATAACTCGATATTAAATCATGAGACTGACATTAATGACACTGTTGATAATATAATAGAATGGCTTGAGAGTAACAATTTGACAATTAATTTAAATAAATCGGTATTTGTACAATTTAACAAATCAAAACACGCGAAGTATAATTTTAAGCTTAATATTAATAAAATTCAGCAAGCACAATGTATAAAATTTTTAGGTATTACTATTGACGAGGATTTAAATTGGAAGCAGCATATTGAGAACATATGTAACAGAATAAATAAATTTGGATATGCCCTAAATCAGGTTAAAAAGGTAACAAACAGTAAAACGGCTGTTATGTCTTATAGGGCATATGTAGAATCAATAGCACGCTACGGCCTTATGCTATGGGGCAATAGCACAGACAAAAATAGAGCCTTTATAGCCCAAAAGAGATGCATCAGAGCAATCTGTGGAATTCCGCCTAGAGAATCATGTAGACCATTGTTTAAAGATCTTGGTTTATTACCTTTACCTTCATTATATATTTTGGAAATCTGTAACTTTGTACATAAAAACAAAGGATTGTTCAAAAAAGCGAATGACATACAAAACTCTAGACAGCGCAGAAACCCGCATAAATTAGTGTTAAAAGTTATTCCAAAATCTGACAAATACGGTAAAAGTTGCCTGGCTATGTGTGTAAGAGTGTTCAACAAGTTACCGAATGAATTTAAAGATTTGAAGTCTGGACCGTTTAAAAAGAAATTGTATAATTGGCTCCATAACAAAAATTTTTACAGTATTAAGGAATATTTTAATCATAATTTGACATAGATAGAATTTGACATAAATACTTAATTATTGTTTGACAATGAATGTAATAGAATAATCTCTCTTTAATGTAATTTGATACAAAATATTTTATTGAAATGACATTTTATGAAAATGATTTGCATGCTATTTTTAAAAGGCTAAACATGAGCACATTGTAAAAACTAACATCCTTATACCATGTTTGAAGCAAATAAAGACATTCTTATTCTTATTCTTATTCTTATTCTTATTCTTATTCTTATTCTTATTCTTATAGTTATATTGGGAACTAATCGATCAATTGCATTGTCGAAATAGATCGCTGGTAATTGATACGCAATCTGATTAGTCACGGTCAACCGCGCGATTATGCTGAATGGGTTGAAACACGCGTATTAATTTAACAGTTTGTTGGATTAATTATGTGAGGCTTTCGTTTCTTAATTAGTATTTTGAAACATTACTTACTTGTCATGAAATAATAGTAAAAAAAAATTCAAGGTGTCTATTATACAATTCATTAATTTATTTTTCTTGATTAATTGATGATTTGATAGGTTTAATCAATTTAGTTACGCGACTATCTCGTAGTGTTTTACGTTTTAAAGCTTCTTTTAGAAAATTATAATAAAAGTTTATTAGGAAGATACTTAGCTCTAGGAATAATATCATGTTTTGTCGTAGATATGTTGTGTCACCACTTGAGTAAAGAAAAAGTCGTATGTTGTTCTTTAGTACTTAATCGCTTTTCAATTTAATTTCTAGTCGTTGTCAATATACTCGTATTAAAGACATTTTTTTTTGTTGTCATTGTATTATTTAAAGTAAAAAACATGTCTTTGGAACAACCCTGTACTACTAAACAAACATAACTAAGCAGAAAATGCGATATTATGATTTTTCATTCGATTGCGACACCGGAGGGGTCGTTTTGTTCAGCCAAAACAATTTGCCGCCAATTTGCTTACGTCATTGTCGACGCCCCAGCTAAATTGAAATCAGCTGGGCTCTGTTTTAGTTTTGATTTTAATTTGTTTTGTTATGTCGTAGAGATTTCGTTTATCCCCTTATACTAAAATTTTAACAATAAGTATTTCAAATTAAGTATTTTTACAAGAAACGTAGTTAAGTGCACTGGCTGTGAAATGTTGAAAATGAACAACAGATTTAGTTAGTTTTAAATTTAGATAAATTTTCCATTACAAGTGCATAGGACGAATGACGAGGCAAGAATGTTATTTAAATAGCTAATTTGCTATGAATATTTCAATTTAGTTACAATAATTTTCCAATGATTTTCACGACAACCTATGTCATGTTGCAGTACCACCCTAGATACCATTTCCTTACTAAAAATTTAACTTCATCAAGGATAATAATATTTAAGGTTAAAATACTCCATCGTTTACTATTTAATTTCAAATTATCTGCTTTGGCCACTCATCATACCCACTGCGCCACAACCCGAGAAAATCGAATCTGTAACATGAAGCTACGAAAAGTATAATCAATTTTGAAAATCTTATTCTAAGTTACAAATCTGTAAGTAGTGGTCTTTCTTCTCTATGGCGTCAGTCATAAATGAGCTAAGTCAAGTAATAAAAAGAAACAATTAACATTAACAAACAATAAGATGCCTGTTACTTCGATAGTGAGTGTAGTGGAAGTTAATTAAATGAAAGAGTGGACTGTATACAATTAATTGTCTATTCGGTATAAATTAACAATGATATTGAGACCGTTTAGTGCAAAGTCGTTGAAGAGAGTGCGTCAGGATCGTCTTCTTAGATGTTCGCTCGCGAACCGAACATTGCTCGTTCGTTCGCCGAACGCTCGCCGCTCCCTCCGGTCACGCCGCCCGCGGGCAATGTCCGTGAGTAGACAATGCCTGTTTATACCTTGTTAACAGATTAATCAGCCAATCATAAAGTAAAAGAGATGTAAACAATGGTTAGACAAGATTATAACCAATTATCCTACTAATATTATAAATGCGAAAGTTTGTATGGATGTTTGTTACTCTGTGACGCAAAAACTACTGAACAGATTTTGATGAATAACATATAGGCTATAATTTGACGATCTGTGACAAAGGAAATTTCACGAGGGTGAAGCCGCGGGCAAAAGCTAGTATTTAGATAAAAAGAGGTCTCAGCGCGCTAAATAGAAGTCTTCAACTTCTATTTAATTATTATGATTTTGGTTCCACTTTTAAATTGCTTTCTTTAACTGGAATTTATTTTTCTGGTCATAAAATTCTGTCATAAAAGTCTATTAGATTTTTTATAGATTTTTTAAATCTAGGTTTTTCCCTTTCAGACGGGTCGTAGCTTTATGTTCCCCTCTTTGTTCCGGAGGGTAATGCAATTCGCGTCACTGTGCTAGCGGGCCTTTGCGGTGTTCCTGCACTTTGTCCCGGCCTATATTGACGAATAATCGATATCGATTTTCGCTTCTGTTAAATCAAATCATTCGTGTCTCGAAAAAAACAAGTAACAACTTGTTGACATTACCTAAAGTTAGTAATGAGATATGTATTTGTAAAGTTGTTATAATTCTTCGAAAGTTGATTTATAGGATTCGTTTTTTTATCCAATACAAAGCAGGTATTTAACTGCAATCATACCTGATGTTATGTGAGATTAAGGCTGAGTTGCACCATCTTACTTTAACTTTAACAAACGTCAAAAATCTGTCAAACTCCCTACAAAAAGCACCGGTTATCGTTATAGTTACGGTCAAAGTTAGGTGGTGCAACTCAGCCTAAGTCTAGAATAGTACATTTCTGTCATTAGTGCCTATTCACTCTCTCCTTGAAGACACCTGGAATACAAAATTAATTGTTATCATTTTGAATTACTTAATTTTTTTAGTTTTGAAATCAAATTGAATTCAAGAACTTTACATCTTTATACACACAATTTGCAGTCAAAGCAGCTCCAAAAAAAGTCAAAATCAACATGGCGTTATTGAATTCAGTAAACACTTAATTAAGTACAAGTCGAAGATAAACAGACATCAAAGCTCCAGACGGAGACAGCCCTGATTTGACTGTTGTCGCAAGTAATAAGACGTCTGTAGCTCTGTCGATGCTTTGCTGTGGTTGAGGAGTGTGAACCCTGAGGAAAATGACCGTTTATTCGCTAGTTTAGAACTTACTATGTTTGTACAGACTGCAGGATTTATGTAAACACCGCCCTTTGCCTCAATTAAAAAGTACATACTTTTGTCTATGCAACTCTGTATTCTCTGTGCTCTCTCCGTCCGTGTGGACGTCAATAAACCGTGTTTAAATTCAAATAATTCCCTCTTTTATTAGTATACTTCCAACACAGACGACGGCAAGTCGTGTTATACACTACTACTTTTTTATCACCGGAAAATTTTTAACAGGTTATGTAGAAATGTGTGAAAATTATAAAGTAAAAAAAAAAAAAATTAAATTTTTATAAAGTTAATTTTTTTATTAAATTTTCTTTAGTCCCTATTTTACGCGTCACAGCTGGGCCACTCCGCTGCTCGTTCATTCAGTAGAGTAGTCGTACGCGCTCGCACATTGATCTGTCTGTCTCGCTCACGCCTTGACCACGCTTCCAGTGTTATTATTACTAATTTAGACCATTATAATGCAACATTTCAAATTAATTTTGAGTTCTAATAAGTGTTTCATTACACTTACGTACTTCTTTACGTGGTATTCTGACTGTTAACACTAATTGTAAGTTAATAATACAATGAAATACCTACCTACTGTGAATACGTTACGAATACACACCAATGTGTCGTTACGAGGCTACTACGACTTTAAAAGAAATATGTAATTCAAAGATCTGCCAAAACAGCGGCTTTCAGTGTTATCATCACAGAATAATAATAATGTATTACTTAGCTACCTATCTTAGGCTATTTTTATTGCAACATTTCAAGTAGGTAATTAGAATTGTAATTGAACGCAGGGCAAAGGACGAAAACAGTAATTTAGTAATTACGTAATACGTCACGTTGTATTTCTGTGAGTTTTTAACACTAGTTAATAATAATACCTACTGTGTAACTCCAATTGAGATCGCGCGTCGTTCGTAGTTCGTGAATTTAAGATCCGCCATAACAGCTGAGTGGTGCGAACAGTTTTAGATGGTGGTTTTAGTAGGCGCTTAGGTAAAATAATAAAAATAATTCAACTTTCCCTTCATACTTACCCGGGCTTAGGATCGGCCTTAGGACCGGCAAAATTCAATGCTTTGATAAGCACCCTGCATCGTGCTGAAGTGTGGCTGTCCCGGTACAGTCGCAAAACTGCACTACACAATTTCTCCGGCCAAGAATAATAATGCACGTATCATTAACACGTATTCACGTGAGGTGAATTGGTAAGACAACGTAATAATTGCACGACACTATTGACTTGATTGATACAATGTTAACAAGACACTTCACGACCGATAAAGAGCTCGCGCGCGCGCAACTGACCGACCGCGGCCGGCGGCCGGAAGAGCGAGAGGGTGATAATGGCCGCACAACAAACGTACACCGCCGCCTTTAGGAAGCGTCGGGCCGGCAACGTCGCATCTCTCTCCATAGTAACGGGCGGCCTTGCGTTGAGCGTAAATAGTGCTAGCGACGCGTGTGTCCAAATATTACCAATTTTGGGATGAAATTTTGAGTAGCTTTATTTAACTTTTTTTTTTGCATAAATAGGATCAGTATCAATAACTCATTACCCAGATTTTTTTTTTCCGGTGATAAAAATGTAGTGGTGTATACACGTTATACATCAACCGAAGAAGTTTAAGTGATACATCTAGTAGTTGAAATAGGTGCGATTTTCTTATGTACAGTCAACTTTGTTCTACTTAGGTAAATGGAAAAAATAGAGAATCATTAAAATAGAGCTTATAAAGATTAAGGCTTTTTTCTCTACGTAAGCTTAATACATATGTACAAGAAATAAAAAGTAGATGTCTGTCTACAAGTCTAATTTAGTGGCGGGCATTAGGTACTTACATTTCGAGGTAAGCGGTTAGAATGGAATAACTACCCCTCGTCACACCCCTGAAGAAATGATGTTCAACCTTTCACCATGATTTTAAGTGTAGTAAGTTGGTACCTACTGTCTAGTTTATTTACCACGAGAGACTTATAACTTAAAATTTTAGTGACTTATCTACACAGTTACCTATTTACTTTACACACAATTATTTACTGTACCTTTAAGAGCCAAAATCCGCCAAATCTACAGATCTCCTTAGACTGGCGTCTCTGGACACCTTGAGCCAAGTAGCAGAAGCAATCAGTACATTTAACAGCCAATTACGTGACCTAACGAACCGAGTGTCAACTGACGGCTCGACGGCTGACGTCCAACCCGCTGTTTGACAACGCTAATTGTAGATTGGTTAATTGTGTGCTTAGGCTCTCATTTGACACGTTCAATTGCATTAAAGTCAGTCTCAGTTCGGTTTGTGTCTATTGCATTTTACTAAGAAAATGGCCGATAGAAGATATGTACTATTTATTTAGGTATACGTTTGTAATCAATACTTTTACTATGAGGGTTTGGTTACACTTGGAATTACAATTTAAACAAAGTCTTAGGCTGAGTTGCAGCACCTAACTTTGACCGTTACTTTAACGATAACCGGTGTTTTTGTATGGAGTTTGACAGATTTTTGACGTTTGTCAAAAAAGATGGCGCAACTCAGCCTTACTAGTTTAATAAAGTTAACTTACTAAAATACTTACGTTCTATATTAAGTTCAAAACATCCAATTCTGTTTTATCAATCTTTGTAGACCTTTACTTGTAGCATTCCTGTTACTTTAAGCTACTGTCTCTTTTTAAAATAATCAAGGTAGTTTCAAATATTCACCATTGATTTTTCTTTCCAGAAACATGTCATCTAAACGCAAATCGCCGCCTTCTAAATTGCAAGACGGAGCTGCCGACGAAAAACCAGAGGCTGGCCCAGCCGACTTCGACCACGAGTCCGACGACCCGGAGCAGCACTTCAAGCTGTCCCCCTGCTCCTCCACCAGGACCTCCATCAGCGAAGAAGACCAGTTTGACGAGGAGCGACCGACGAAGAAGCAGCGGTTCGAAAATCTAGACATGACAAACAACCTTCTAGTCCCATCGTCGTTATTAGGGCTCCACCAAGTCAGCGATCTGAACAGACGGCGGGGCTCCTCAGAATGCAGCAGCCCAGGTGCTGAGGCCAAGGTGTTGGGACTCTGTAACAATAATAACTCGTTGTTGAACCACAACAGCGCTTTGTCGCTTGCCGCGCCGCACAAGCGGTCGATGGATGACGTGCTGAAGCGGCTGACTTCTAAAATGAATAACAGCACGATCAAAGAAGAGAAGAGGCCTACGCCGTCGACGACGCCGGTTAAACAGAACAAGTAAGTGTTTTAATGCATGCAATTTTCAATCCAAAAATAAAATAGTTGGAGCTTACAGATAGGATTATACCTACTTAAGGAACTCCCAGAACCTGTTTATTTATAGTTAAATAATATTTATATCATACGTATTTTACTGACGCTTAATACCTATAAGACCTTTATGGAATTAATCCTTCGGGTGTGAGGAAGATTGTGAGTATTGACGAAACCCTAACGTCAAAATTACTGAACAACAATAATTTCAAATCATAAAGTAGGCAGAACACGGCAGATGAATCAAACACATTATAAACATAAAGACTGATTAATTGTATCCAAAGTCTAACTAGCTACTAATCGAGAACTCATAGTATCATCGAATCAGTAAATCGGAAAAGTCACACATTAATCACTGAACATAAATCGATTATGTTAAAAATTATTTCACTAATCAGTGCCTGCACCTTGCTTATCAACTAATTGACAATATAAATGGTCACCTATACCAGAGTAAATACAAATGAATAGGTCATCTTCATAGAAACGCACCGAGCACGGTTTGTATGTCAGCGCCAATATACGTATGCGGCGCGCATGCACACACTTACAAAATTTGGCGCACCTCACCGCCAATCACCGCTAAATTTTGTCAGTGTGTGCGTGCGCGCCGCATACAAACCGCACCCATACGTTTCTATGAAGATGACCTACTCATTTGTATTTACTCTGCCTATACGGCAGTTTCCGATATCATCGGATTGTTATTTTATACCCGAGACGATAATACGGAAACCATTTATCGAGATGCAACTATAAATATTTATTTGTCTACCTACAAAATGAACCTAGAATGATCCTGTTATCAGTTGCAGCCTTTATCAAGTATTTTTACAGGTCAATGGGAATGATAAGAATGTTGTCATCTTAAAATAATGCTCCTAAAGTGTTATGTCATAAAGATTTGTTGTTCCGTAGTCGTATCGAATGATGTTAATTTAATTAAAGATCTGATTGCATTTTAATAAAGTAGGTATCAAATATTAATTTGCTTTATCGAGCACGTAGTCTAAAAACATTTGGAAAAATATATTATGTATCTCTATGTATGATGAGGAGACACAATTCCTTCTGAAAAACTGAACTATTTCAATCATGATTTGGACTCCGAAACGGAGATTTTCTTACAAAAAGTTTGTAACGCCCGTATTCACAAACATTACTATGAGGTCTCACAGTGCGCGTGAACGCACAGGGTAACCACACGAACCAATCACAGAGCTCTATTCAACGTGCGTTCGATTTGCTGCTTCACATAAGCAAGCATCGTTTGTGAATACTTAGTGATAGTGTATTTCAACATCTTTTATGATTACATAAATTAAACTTAAACAAACAAAAGCCGCCATTGTCCGAACTCGAAGTGACTCCGACATTAACGGCATACGTCAACGCGTCCGTAAAATATAACCGAGTGGCGGTCGTTTGGTATTTAATTAACCGTGTTATAGCTCATTAAAAACAATGTACAGGACCACCGCAAACCCTATAAAACTACGAAACGACTATTAGTTAACTACCTGCTTAGTTTCCATTTAAAATGATAGGCACGGCACTAAGATGTCGTGTCAGCAGACGGGGCAGTATGTGTCCTAGGTATTACAGAATGAAGCTGAAAACTTGGGTATTTCAGTTTCAAGATTAAGATATTTAATTTGTCCAATAATAATACCAATCACAGAACAGACTTTATTACTGAGATTTAACCTAGTTTTGAGTGTTGTTTTGTACTAAAAAGCTCACAAAACTCATTTATTGTTGCAAATACTTTACGCTTTTAAAAAGCACCTTTACACGTCCAAGTATTAACCCTACCACTGCTTCGGGAAAATAAATGGGCCAGTGCTGAGAAGAAGCAGCGCAAGAAACTTAGTCACTACTACAAACCTTACAGCGACAAGAGCTAAATTTTAGGTAGTTATGCATCTCATTTGAGAGTAAGAGACATAAGTAGGTAGAATTATATCGAAATCGTTTTGTGACATCATTAATACATAACAGTATTGTGATGAGTCACATGATAAACATAATATTTTTCTTAATGTAGCTGATATTGTATCATTCAGACGCGAGACGTTATCAAATTATTTCATGAAAACAATGTATAGTCGTGAAATAATGTTTTTAGAAGAAAAAAAATAAATATTATTTACACATTTTTCAGGAATTTTAGGTTTTATCTGGGATATTTCTATCTTTTTTTGTCTTATGTATATTCATCAAGGTACTGGTTTGATCATGTATGGTTTTCAGTTAGTCAATTTTAATTAGTAGGTTAAGAACTCAATTATAATTATTTATATTTAGTTAAACTATAATGTGATGGGTAGGCTTTTAGGCTAGACTGGGAAATAACGAACCAAACCGTAACTTTAATGGTTTCTTGCAAAATATCCCAAGACAAAGTTACCGCGAACATTACACTGATAATTAAAACCTATTAGGAAATCATTTAACCCGTAGAGCACCCGATAACGCTTTTCATTAACCCACGGGGGATCATTAAGTTTATTGACAGTTTAAGCAAAACCTTACCACAGTGTAGGTAAGTGTTCGCTTCATAAATTTTCATTCGCAGTAAATTATAAGATGGCAGTAAATGTACTGTTCGAGCGTTAAACTAAAATAGTGTGGATTATCGCCATTTTGATGCTGCCAGGGATTTATTTGCGGTTTTTATGTAACACTTGGTAGTTTATTTTTGCTGGTTTATTTTTGGTTTCATCCTTACGCTTTTGAGATTTAATAAAGAGGATGATTGGTCTGCGTACAATATAATATGAAATATGGACGTAGTAAATTGTGATAGCATAAGTTTTATCTTTTTTACAAAGCAATTTAGTTACTTGTTGTATTACACATTTCAGCCACAGGACGTCCACTGCTGAACATAGGCCTCCCTCAATGATTTCCACAATGGCCGTTTGGCAGCGCCTTCCCTTAGGTTGCATTACTTATTTTTTTAAATTGTATTGCAAAGTGGAATGATATTCAAATTATCCAGACATTATCAAATGCAATAGTATTGATGATTGCTAAAGAATTTTGGAAATTAATGTACGAAAATTCGTTGATTGGGTTATCATTAACTCTACTAAGGGTGATTTGCACCACCTAACTTTAACCGTAACTATACCGATAACCGGTGTTTTTGTACAGAGTTTTGACGTTTGTTAAAGTAAGATGGTGCAAACCAGCCTAAGTGTACCTTTAACAGCATTTCCCACAACATCAAGCGATTTATCTTGCTCCTTTAGACTAAACTCAAATAGGTGTTAAAACAGCGCTACAAGACAATTAACTCCGTACGTTACTGTTTATTGTTAGCAGTAGCCACATTTAAAACACAGTTAATTCTAATACACAGCACAGATTAGCACCGGACGGTAATTATCTTGGTGCAATTTAGCTTGTAAACGCACTTCAGGGTGCGGTTTGCACGGGACGATGTTGTGACGTGTCGTGTAATCGTATGTCACGTTACGTGACGAGTCTCGCGATACGATACGACTTTGGACTATGCGATGCGTTGTAGATATAAATGGTGTCTTGTTTTTAACATTTTTCTTGATAAAAAAATAAAAGTGAGTGAGATGAGTATTAGTAATAGGTACATGACATTGGATTAATGGAATTTAAAAAAAAATATACGCTTATGATTGATTCTTCTTTTCCTTCTTCTGATTGTCTTCCGTTTGCAAGACCGCGCACTCTGTTGGTAATTGACTGACATTTTTATTCCAACGCAGTTGTCATAAAATTTTCAGTGTGCGGTCCTGCAAACGGACGACAAACGTCCGTCTCAAAACGTCTAATTTGAAAGAACTCTTAAATCAGTAACTAGAGTTACCTATCATATTTTATGTAAGTCTATCACTTTTAAGCATGCTGAACACAGATTTTTCTTTGCATTTTTTATCGAAAAATATAATTTGATGGCTGTTTTACAAGAATACATTAACAAATCCTCTTTGAAGGAGTAGGAGCAGGTAGAAGCCTTTGTCCAGCTGTGGACGTCATTTGGCTGAAACGATACCATACGATTACACAAATCGTGTCCACATCTTTTCGACATCGCGCCGTGTAAACCGTCTCGCAGAAGGTCGGTCGCCACTGTTCTCTATTATTACGCCGACTAATTGTCTACGGCGTTAGTCGGGTTTATGTCGGTGACCATCTCCCGCGAACTGTTATTACGAGGTATAATGAGACGAAGATTTACGAGCAGAGCTTGTTTAGCTTCCGTCCATTTTGTTTTTAGTGTCAAAATTAGCAAGAGTTTTTGAGAAGCTAGTGCTAGCTTTGATTGTGTGGAAATCTTTTTTAGATGTGCAGGCAACTAAGACCTCATAGTTGTATGGGATTGCTATCGATATGGAGATCAAGCTAAAGGTCTCCATTGCTACTGGAAAAAAATGTCTCCCAAATAAGTTAAAATATTTTACTGCTTTATACATATTTTGCAGACTCTCAGTATAGTAGTTAGGACATGAGTGACTTAATTATTATCTCACAATGTTTAGATTGACGTGCTGTTGTGTGTAGAACATTCTGGTTACCTACCGATTTTCAACCTTAAGTCAATATTGAGAAATCATGCAATTTACTTTGAGGATAACGATGTAAAAATGTTATTTAGCAAAAACTACACGTCAGTTTTAAATTTAGTAGTGTAATGCTGTATAATAGGCCCAGTTAGTGCGTATATATCACTCTAGGTGACAATAACGCTAGATCCAGATAGTTTAATAATAGGCGATAAGGGGTTAAGGTGGTGTCACTGTGGAACTATGTCAATATTTGTATTTACGCGGCTTATCAACCCCTTTATCTTATAATTCATATAATTAATTGCCTTTGTTTACATTATGATTGTTGTCACGGATGTGTTAGTTCAGTTACTATGGTATACATTGTTTTGTATACAGTGGAAACTAGATTCTGGATCGTGGACTTACTTTGATTCATCATCATCAGGTCATTCAGTCTCCATTACAGGAGGTTAACCCTCTCTAATGTACCAGAGACAAATGGAGGATATGGCCTACACTTCTCACGCTGGCCAGTCTGGTTGCAGAGGCCTGATGTTCCCTTATTTCTCCCTGAGTCGCCTATACGACATCACTCAATCTTAAAATGTATAGATAAAGTGTTATTCCCAGTAGCATTACAGCGGTTTTATCTCTTTTATAATACCATTATTTGTTAATTCGCCAGTTGATTTGACTTTTTGATATATTGGTAGCTAATTTCTGTTACATACTCTGGTAAATATTGACTTGTAAATTTCAATTTCAATGTGAAAGTCAAAAACCATACACAAATATCATTAAGTATGTAGGTAAATACGTCTACTGAATTCCAGGAATCTAATCATGTGACTTTGTTTAACAAGCTTTCATGTTGAAATTAATCACATTAGTGATTTAGAACGTGTATTTTGTAACATGGTGTAAAACTAATCAAATTGCAATGTTCTAAAAAGTGGATTGTTATAGAACTATTATTACAGCTTCGCTCGTGTTGGTCCGTGAGAATATGACACTATTAATAAAATTGGTTTCTTTTTCTATTGAATTCACATAGGTAAATAAAAACTTATTACTATCAGTTCAGTATCTTGTCGAATAAAGGGTTCCTCTTAGGGAAGCTAGATTAAGTATTGCATAAAAATACATATTTGACAAAAAAATTACCGCAATGAACTTTATTTTTCTCCTTAAGAAGACCAAAGTAATAACCTTATTGTTCAAACCAATTGTCCAAATGACTGTATACTCCAAAAACAATGGATATGACTGTTTTCAAATATATTAAGACAAATGCTCACCCATTGTCCTGGGGCGGTGCACTAATTATGAAGGTAATCGCCGACGGATTAAGACGCGGCGTAATGTGGCGTGATCCATCTCCTTTATGAAGCTCGGAGTAGTATACGGGCTAAGTTACAGTTTCAAGCGGTATAAGAGATTGTGTAGTCTAATAGAGTTTATAACACCAGATTATTAAAATGTACAGTTTGAGATACCAGCAGATAAATTAATTAAATACATAATATCTCCTTTATGGAGTTCGAAGTTATACATATAAGGGCTAAGTTACAGCTTCAAGCGATATAAGAGAACAATCTCATAGACTTACACAAGTAAGTTTAATGTAGAGTTTATCGCATTAGATAAATAAAATAAATTATCCATCTTCCTTATGGAGCTCGGGGTGGTATAGTGGCTAAATTCCGACTTAAAGCGGTGTAAAAAAGATTGTTTATAACAATCGTTATTCAGCCAGTGGAAGAGTTTGGCATGCTATCAACGAATGTGTGGAGTGAAGTTGAAGTCTTCTTTTCGAGATCAGGTTCAGTCAGACAGGAAAAGTCTTAGATTGCCTATGAATTTCTCTATCTTTTTTGCTATACCAAAACATCATGAAATAAGACGCTCCGCTGTTAAATTACAACATTGTTGAAAGGGACATTATTCTACCTTTAGGAAAAGAGAAATGACAAGTCACTTTACATCGCAACAGTGCTACAATCATAAGCATGACAACAGTGCTACAATCGTGAACCTGTCTTCACTTATTTCTTGGGCTATACCCTCATCAGCCCCACCAAAACGCTAACAATAGTCGAGCAGTAATTTGTACAGTGATATATATTTTGAAAGCACAATGTAACTGTTCAAATTATAAGAGGCCGGCAACATTAGTTAATGTGAATATCTTATTTATTGTTGTTATGAGTGATGCCTCACCCGGGGCCTTTAGACTTCAACAATGTTTTTGTAAACCTCACGATGTATTGGCGTCTTAATTTTTGAACTTTTTTCCCATTAGCGCTGGCCTTTTGTTCGGCACATTAGTCATGTTGCATCAAATGGTTTTTATTCATTTACCTGTTGCAGTGTCCTTTTTTTGTTGCAAGAATCTCTTGGATTAGTGTTCGTGGTCATTAGCGATGTTAAAATAGCTACGTACTCTGTTCATATCGACATTATTGTGTAATAGGTATTCGTTGGTGCAAAATTTACATTGCTCTGTGTGAAGCTTCATCTTTAAGTCACCTTCTTGTATTATAACTTGTCATCTCTGATTTATCATGAAATCTGAAATTATATTTTCATACTATCATTGTAATCAAATTCATAAGGACTTATCCAAATTGTAACTATGTCATAATATGATTCATAAATTTGCTTCCCAGCTGGAAATTTATCCCAGGACTGGAACAGAACACCTCTAACTATACTAGGCCATGGAGATGGATATCTGAAACCTAATACACCTCATGAAAACGATTAATTTGCAACGATTTATATTTAAATCCAACGCGATTCTTTGCTCAAATAATTTACTGATGCAACAAGGTTATTCCAACTGAAACTATTTACAGAATCTCGCCAACTGTAAGTATAAACAATATTATTTTGATGATATCCATCATTGCGAAATTTTATTTTAACGTTTGATACATGCTGCTGCAAAAGTGACCGTGAAATCTGTTATAAAAACTCATTTTAAAGAACTACATTCTGTAATCTTCCATGAACTCTTCAACTGTAAAAAGTTTGGTTCATCATCACCTCACATATCACATAACTGATTAATCGGGACTATTCCCACATCTAGTTCCCATCGCAACTCCTGTATTGCCAGGATCTACAGCTTGGCCTCCAATGAAACCCAGCCACTGAAGGTTGAGTAGTCCCGGGGGATAACTAACTGTCTTGGAACCCTCAACGAATTTAATCAGAACAATGTAGAAGGAGTTCGAATTACAATATCTACTTCCCTCCGTTGCAATCTATCAGTCACCTAACTGATAACAGCAAATATTTTAATGGTTAAATTGTGTGCTAGTACTGAAAAATATTATGTTATCTTTATTGCATTACTGGAATCTTCTACCAACGTATCTTTACAAAACAATTTAGCCAAGGCAAACCTGCACACCTAATAATAACTGGATGTGACACAACGAGGCATGTCATGCGCAAACGCAAGACAATCGACAAGGACCACAGACAATAAAGCTTTGTGCGCACAATAACTCTTTATGGCCAATGACTAAATGGCTTTCTGCTTAGATTTGCCCCACACATGGTTGTGACAATGGCGGCCATTGTGCGAATTGTCTATTTAAACGCTTATTGAATATGAAGACTGATTGTGGTCATATTGTTTTAATTATATAAGATGTAAGTGTGGGTCTGGGTACAGTTAGTTTGAAAATTTTCTGTTCTAAAATAAAATATAATTATCGTTATTAATTTTGACGCGTAATATAAGTAATCTAAGAGAATCCAATAAAATTATGACCTCTAAGTTGTGACGTCTTACAAATAATATATATCTGCTGAAAATATTTCTCAATGTCATAAGAACAATTATTTTCACATTATTGTAGACAACACAAATGTGTCATAATATTATCAGGTTGTTTTCACCCAAATGATCTAATTCTATTTATATTAAGCCAGATAAGTAATGCAAACAATAAAGGAACAATAATTTCGGCCAAGCCATAGGTTATCGGTTATTACTTTTAGCGAATGACCAAAATATAGTCAGCGGACTATAAATCAACAATAACTTGGTGCATTATAACACTGTGAAGAATAAGACATTATTATAATGTTTAAAAATAATAATCGATTTCTAATATCGACACAGAAATGTTATACAATGTAACTTTTACTCTTTTACTCTACGGTACTTTTTCTTCTTCACGCAACATTTCAAGACTTATAATTCGTTTTTTGAAGCACCTTAGGCTACAGTTTCGACTGTTGTACCACAGACAACTCGAGTCATGAAGTCTGTCTGACACTAGGCTTGTGATTGTGACGTCACCCACACGATAATCGAAAAGCCTACGTCACGTTGATAACCTTTTCGTTGATATTCGCAAGATTTCTGCTTTCATTGAGTTTATGCATTTGGCTATCAAATAACTTTTGTCAAGCAAGTCCAGTCTATTCAATAATGCAGTTAATCGTCGAATCATTTACTTCAGCGTGTCCACGAGACTAATCAGATTTCGAAATAACGAAATTATGCCGTGGTTCGATTACATTGCGAAATACTCGTACCTGACTTTGTCGCCGACTGTACGTAGTGATGTGGTGCAGAAAAGTAGAATACCGGATATTTAATATCATAACTAACTATCTAGGCGGATTATAAAAAACTATAGCTTGCAATAGTTGCAGTATTATAATTATTATGAAATGAATTTTAAGTTACTTCTAGTTACTACTTTGAATCTTGTATTTGGTGTATTCTTTTTTATTCTAGCTTTACCTATATTTTTAAACCATGTTTTACCCGGTTATCATACCCAGTTATTTTCGGGTATACACCTATTCAAATGCGGCAAATGGGCGGAATGTAAGTGGACCAACCGACAACACTATCCGCGCGTACATTTGAAATCGGAATGCAACGGGCGCAGTCCCGTGATTGGTTCATACAATATTCAGGGCAGCCAATCGCAGCGCGGCTGTGTCGCCAGTGCATCAAAAATTCCATCTGAATATACCAGTGTGGCGAGCACTAAAAATGATAATGCCCTAACATGGCTGGTCATACAATTTCAAATGAAGAATTCATGCGAACGTTCCGGATGTATTTTTATTGATCACAGAATCGGAGTCCAGTTTATTTATAAGGGTAATATTGGGTGAGCGGTTCTGGCTGAAATGTTTTCGTTGCAAAATGGCGGCTGTTTGAAATACAAATGGAATGTCGACGCGGGAAAATAGTTTTCGATGTCCATACAACTTGTGAAAGTGCAATTTTACTGATTGGACTATTTATTCTTAACAAGCTTGCTACTGTATTCCGTTTTATTATTTTCTTCTATTTTATGTACATTTTCGCGTACCTATTTGCTTTTGTTTTTAAGTAAATCCCTCTTTTACGTCTTGTGTACAATTACTCATCCCAAGATCTTGAGGCATGATTCATTTTTACCTAAATAAATACTCAATGCATTCTTTATTCACAATACTGCCTCCATTCTTGACCTTAACCTGATTTAAAATGCCATCAGTTCCCCGCACGGCGGCCGCGCGACTCCCGCACGTCAATAAAAACGCAGCGGCATGACAGACGACCGCCCTGTGAAATAGTAATGAGCATTGTGAAAAGAATTGTGTGGATGTGCCAACGACGCGACGTTGGAAGCGAAATTGAAACTTAAGCATAAATTCTAACTTCAGTTGAGTAATTGATTAAACTAAACATACTAATATTAAAACATTCAGGATGTATTTAATTTAAACTAAATTTGATTTCAAATTGATGGAAAAAAATATGAAATAATTTCGTCCAAAATGTGAGATCGAGATGGGATAAAAATTATATTATCCTATTTTAAATGCAATACGGTTATGTAGTAATACTATTTTAAGAGATATATGTATGTCTGATAACATAAAATCTGGACATTAACTTCCTTCCGTATCAAGGGCGTACGGTGATGGTGCACACAGTAAAAGAAGAACGGTCACGCCCCATACAAAAAAAACCCAGACCCGACAGAAACGAGACATACCTAAGTTTTTTTGTCATGTCTTAATTAGTTAAATTGTATATTTTTTATATTCGAAATCTATGTATAACACCAAAATATTACCCTTTGTTTTTGTTCAGGCGTTATACAAAAACTAATACAAAATGCCTATTTATCACCAAAATTGGTAAATGCATGTACCTAAATGTCTATTACAGTTGCTATGGAATGTATCTAGGTGACCTGGAGATACAGCCGGATTATAGGTACAGGGTGGTTATACATATGGAACGATAAGTGATCTCCCTCGATTATTTCTAAACTATACAAGATATCGAAAAACTAGTTACTGATTCTGAAAGTGCTACACGAGCTCTTTCAAATGGTACCAATAATAGGTTACAGATTATGGAATCTGGTAACATTGAATTTTTGGATTTTGTAACTTCTCGTTTCCACCCTGTATAATCCGGCTGTATCTCCAGGTCACCTAGATACATTCCATAGCAGCTGTAATAGACATTTAGGTACATACATTTACCAATTTTGGTGATAAATATGCATTTTGTATTAGTTTTTGTATAACGCCTGAACAAAAACAAAGGGTAATATTTTAGTGTTATACATAGATTTCGAATATAAAAAATATATAATTTAACTAATTAAGACATGACAAAAAAACTGAGGTATGTCTCGTTTCTGTCGGGCCTGGGTCACAGATGACCGTTCTTCTTTACCGGATGTTTTTAACTCCCTACCTCGGCAGTCGACATACGGCATGAATTTAATGCTGAAGGCAATATTTTTCCCCATCATGCCTGGACTGAAAGAAAAAGATCTTGGAAGGATCATGCCGAAAATTTGACATTTTAGAAAATGGGCATATCCTCTCAAATCCTACGTCCGCGACAAGGGGCGAGCAAGACGAATAACCCAGCAGTTACCGTTGTCTCGCGTTAAGGGATTTTTTATTGTTGTCACAAATTGTGTCGGCGGCAACCCTGCTCGTGAATAGTTGATGCGCGATGATGTAGACAGCCCTAGCGACGGGTTTATTGTTGTTGCTGACTTTTCATTGGAATTGAAACCTTATTGCAAAGGAATAAGGGTTCTAATTGTTAGTGTGGTTAACTGTACTTGCTCGCGGTGACTTTATCTGTTTCGTACAAGTTGCTACAAAGTATCTTTTGTGAATGTATTTTAAACTTTTTAGCCAAGTGAGTAAAAAAATGTCGCCTTAACAGCGCTTCAGTCAAACAACATTGTTTTCAAATTTATAAAAATAAAAGAAATCATACAAGTACATTGCACCTAACCAATAAAGGTCAATAATGACGTTGTTAACTATAAACTTTATTACTGTAACTTATTATTTGTCCGATATTGGTGCCGCCGTCCATTTTTTTTTTGTTTTTCGTAATTATACAATTTTTTATTTCAAATTTCCCAAACCCAAACCGACATCAAAGATCATTTTTCCGAATTTCTATCAGCGTTCGATTTCCTAGAAAGCATTCAATTTGAATTTTCATTGCAAAAATTCCCTGACATTGTCTTCAAATGATCAATTTCTTTAAAAACCTTCAAAGGTATCATTTGAAAAGTTGTCATTCCCACAAAGGCGGTGGTTTCTTCCTAATTATATCACAATTAATTTATTCCGAAAGAGAATACCTATTAAAAAACTCATAAAAAGAATCCCTATCAGAAGCAAGGGCAATTATTTTTGCATTTGATGGAGGTTCTAATACGTCAAAGAAAATCGAATAGGGAAGGAAATCAAAGAAGTTTCAAATGTAAAAGAATGAAGTTAGGTTATTGAGTTTTGGAGTTCGGTGGGTGGATGGAAAGGCGAGAAAAGGTGAGTAGATGAATAACAGGTATTCCTGGAAAATTTCTTTCGTAACATTTTTCTGCTGTGTCTCAAAATAAATAAGTAAATATCTTTTAATAAGTTTCAGTGCTTAAACTGCAGTAAAAAAAAAGATTTTCTTTATTAAGGATAACCAACGAATCTTATACCATAATAATACTTACATTCAGTACATCAGTGTAAGAAACACCACTAAAATTAAATTACAAGCTGCCTGATAACATTCAAATGTGAGTGTTTTCGTAGTTTCTTAGACAATTCAATAGCAGTTTTGTCTGAAGTTTTCCATCACCTTAAATCTTTTTAATCTGGGTTACGCAATAATATGTCACAAAATCACTAAAAGTATCTAGTAGCAGTAGTAGTAAACCAGACTAGAGCCCATAATATAGAACAGTCATGGAAAATCTTATCGTGCTTTTCATAACTGATCCTAATAACAATTTGTACGGAACCCTGTCGCCGACTCGCTTACAACCTGTTTATGAGGCCGTCAGGTGGCGCGGGTGCCGACAGCAGCTTTACAAAATTACTTTTTTAAACTTGTCACGTATAGGTATACATACAGGGTGTTTGTTTTTTGATCAGAACTGAAATGTGGATTTAATAAATATTGGCATTTCAATGTTAACTACCAAAAATAGCAATCTGATATTTTTTTTGGATTCATGTTAAGGTTTTAGAAAATTTATAGTCACATAATAAATGAATAATCCCGGTAATATTGAAAGCGTACTTTCAAAATATCATTTAAATTTTTTTGCTATTAAAATTATTTAATCACATTTAACCCTTAAATATAGTTAATGGCTTTCGTTACATTTAAACTTGAATTTTTATACTTATAAATTATTTAAAAATGTAGATTTTTTGGCATTAAATATTAAATAAATAAATGTAGGGACTAATTTAAACATTATAAAACTGCACTATATTTAAAATCGTGTTCTACAAGCTAAAATTTACATGTTCCGCGTGCATACAGAGCGGCCTGTATAATGTCAGCTCAACCCTTGGCATCCATTTTAATGACACCACCCCTGCAGCAGACAACCCTTAAGGGACCCGATTTGCATCCTTCTGTTTACTAAATCTTAAAAGTAACTTTTGTTTATACAATGACCAGGCGTGCGGTGCATAAAGGCAATCGTGTAATGCGAGAAAAAACTAATCTATCTCTACTTCATCTTTTATTATGTATTTATAAACGAGGCAGTTTGGATGGATTGACGTTTCTTAAGCATTAACGTAAAAATACCAGACTAATGAAATTTTACAATGTTCTAGCTTACCTAAGCTACATTCTAGAATAGAATAAAGCGATTTGCTAGGTTAATTTATCGAAATACATGCGGTTGAAGTCACAAATCCTACATTGATTACCTCCTGATAGGCCCTTTCACCCTGTATTACTTAAAAAACTAACAAAACATTCGCTTCAAAAACACATCACTAATGAAAAGAATCGATTGGGTCATCCGAGTCGGAATAATCGGATGATTCGATCTCCAAATCGAGTGGTAGCCGATTGCTCTATTAGTTCCCCTCTCCCCTCATAAGTAACTTACTAGTTAATGTCACTAATGTATTGTTTTAGGGGAGTTTAGTGGACAATAGAGTTCAAATTAGAGTTGAAAAGGCAACACATTTTATACCTAACTTATATTTTTTTTTATATCGCCTTTTTTACACGTTTTTATGCAGCAGACAGAAGTATTTGACCGCAATCACACCTTATGCTAAGTGAAAAGCAATCTAGGGTGCTAAATACTTGCTTAGTAAAAAACTATCCCTCTAGCCTTTTGATAATTTGTTTTTGTATCACCAGCAGACTTACATGATTTGATGTCGGAAACCCTAAAAATATTCTAGAAAAAATAATACTAACGTAATGGTAAAAAAAATTAATCATTTTAAAATCGCACCTTTATTCTTTACATTTACGTTAGTGTTCACATTACACCACGCCACGCTTCAGCAGTACCGAATGAATTACCTACAGTCAACAAAACATACTATACAATTTTATTGCAAAATAGCCCCTATTATTTACTACTTAAGATACCAGTGTTTGCTTGACATGCCGTCTATGATTTATGCTATCGGTATAACAATAGCACAAAAATATCAAGTGACAATATCACTGAACAGGAAAATAAAGCACAACACTATTGAGTGACAGGACGAGTGTTGCACGATCGATACCACTTTTATTTCGGCATCGTATTGGCTTAATACAAACAAGTGTAGTAGTATCAGTAGGTGTGTTACATAAAATAGGTACTGGCTGGGGACAAAAATAAAACCTCGGGTGACAAGAGAAAAAATGAAAAAAAAAAAACACGATAGTTTTGTAAACTTCTATTTTTAAAATTAGTAAGTATTTAAAAAACTTACAGTCAAAAGAACCTGGCTGGTTATCTTTCCAATTTTTTTTTTCTATAAGCAACTTGAAATTAGACCTAAAATGTGATGATTAGATTATCAAAAACTAGAAAAGTGCAAAAATCGGCGTTAGACCTATAATAGAGTACGGTTAAAAATATAGCAATAATAAACCAAACGTTACAATAATAATAAAGAACACAGTGAAAATGAACTGACTCTACTGAACCCATACAACTCTATTGTATTGGAGTTCGCAACGCGGTTTTTGTACAATACAACACACGTTAATTTAAGGTGCGGCATTTTGATATAGTTAGCTAAATTCTGCGAGGGCACGTTAATATTGACAAGGCGAGTGCAATCGAATGTGTTGATTGTCATTTTGACAATACTGAAAAAGGTTTCTCCTGTAGATATTAATTTGTTCGCTGCACAGTCGGAAGTAAAAAAGTGACTTAATAATAATGGTCATTTTCTTATATTTAATGGATTTTGAACTATTAACAAATGGGGAATTATAAAACGAGCGACTAAAAAAAAACTTTGCGACTGATGATGGCATACTGTTTTAATACCTTGAGCGGTATGAATTTGAGTAAGCGAAAAATTTACCAAACTAACGACGAATATTGATCAATAATAAAATCCAGAACGAGCTTACAAAATGTGGGTTTTGATTATTACATTTCAGACATAAAAATACTATCCGGGCGACTAAATTACTAAGTGAGCGACTAGAAATACAGAGAGGGCAACTTTAATATGAAGATACATTAGATTTTTCTAATTGAGGTTTAACTGAACGAACTACAAAAAAGTTAATTCTAAGCAAAGTTTTGTGAGCTGCTTTATTAATGATTTATTGGTTACTGATATTATATTTGAGGTCTCATGTTTTTTATTTTGATACGCTTTATTAATGAAAACTACAGATTGTTACAGCGCGCGAATTCGAATGGGGGCGGGGCGACTGTCCCAAATTTTTAACAAAATATGTATGCAAACACGTTTTGGGTCTAGCAATTCGGCTCAAACTAACAACACCGCCACTGGAAGCAAAACTGATACCTATTGGACAAAAAAGAAAACGAGGCCGGCCCGCTAAGTCCAAGCCAGCACTTATCATACAGTGACGATGAGTAGGTAGAGCTCCTCAATCCTCATAGGTACCAATCAATGAACCTTATTAATAAGATTACTTTTTTTTTGGGTTGACAGAAGCGACTTATTTTTTTTTTTTTTTTGTTGATTCGATTTAAGAAAATACAAATTTATTCATTCATTTTTCGTAATACATTGTTTCATTTGATTACCTACCCTTAAATTTTAATGATTTATTTTTTTCGCTACTAGAATAGTGTTCCGTCAAATATTTATTTCATAAGATCATTTTTTATTTAAATGTGGGCTCATAATACGCTGCTCATAATAGTATTTTTCAAAGTAGTTTTTGCATTCGAACCACTTCATTAAAGTTAAAAATACCGCTCAGTATAAAAAAAGCATTTGCCAAATATTGAAAAAAATGCAGGACCTAACGTTGACACTCAATCAAATATTAGGTCGCTCAAATATTATGAAGCTTCTCATTTTGTATTTTAGGGAACTCAATTTTTTTTTGTAAGTTGCTATTCTTTTGATTTTTCGTCACTCGCACTCAGTCGCTCACTTAGTAATTCTTTAGCCCACATTAATTATTTTTGACACTTACAACATAAATTTACAGTCACTCGTTTAAATACTACCCTTAACAAATTCATACGTTTGTTCAACATTCCAAAAATGCTCTACGTCATGAAATTTAATGATATTTGTTATAATTAGGCACCTAAGTTTTAAGAATATTATTGCACTTTCTTTAATTGTTATAGGACAATTTAATTACCGCACACTTTTTCGTCAAACACACTGCACTGATATTATAAAAGATATCCCAATCAGACGAGTGAAAAATGAAGGTTTCGTTTTTTTGACAAATATCGAAGTTAATGAGTTCCAATTATTTTTTGGACGCAATGCCGAGCCGAGAAAGTAGTTCGGTATAAAGGAAAATTTATAACAACAGCATTGTATGTTAACACGTGTAACGGTCAGCGAAATCTGAACGCGTGTCTCCATCTTGTTTTGTTGTACAGTCAGCGTCAAATAGTTCGTCATACCTAAAGTCTGCAAAGTTAACAACACAACCTTATTGGATATGGATACTGTTTATCTGAAATAAATGATATTATTATTATGTTTGTACGCTTTGGAGCTCACGGGTCAAAAGTGGCCCGGTCCTTTATAAGGCTTGCGTGGGGATACAGATCCAACACGTAGAGGCCGTTTTAAGCGCAAAATAATCGACAAAAGTGAAAGTGGTGCACATGCTGGATCTATCATGGGATGTAGCCAGAGACCATCCCCAGCCTGTGCACAGGAGCTATTGCAGTTATTGGTGAATAGACTAGGGTTATGGATGAAGGATGGATGGACTGGTTACTGGGCTATGGATGGAGACTATTATTATTATTCAAATTGTAACACAAACGTGTTGCGAACTTTTTGGCTTCTTTGGGTGTCACGAACTATTTGATGTTGACTGTACCTTTGGGCGCCATTTTAGCAAAATACAGTCTTACGCGTGATTATGAGTTTTTAAGGTTGTCATTTTTAAGTGTCAGCGAGCTAGTTTTAGTAGATAGGTACCATTATGTCACGGACTTTAGTCTTTTTTTGTCTTTCCTCGACGAAGTTAAAGGTCGTCTTCCCTCCAGTCAGTGCAACGCGAATAACACTTAACAAACAAAGATCCATTTTGTTTGAAGTTTTTTGACCCAATATTATAATAACCAAGACTTTGAATAGTCCTAGCCTGCGTGAAGTACTACTAGGTATTCACTATTTTATTCAAGTGCACCTAAAAACTAAAAGAGCATCTCCAGTATTTACAAACCGAACTCGCTCTTATCAAAGCGGGCATGCTCACAAACAGAATTTACAGAATAGTTGCAAAGAGTGGGGTTACGTCATAACATCTTGGAAGCCGCGGACCGGCGTATTAATAATGCAGGCCCGTACTCAGTACTTTTGGTGCGGGATGTAACAAGGATGTTTAGTTTTGAGATATTAGAGCGATAGTGTTATAGTTTTTGATGCTAATACACTGTACGTAAAGGTTTAAGACACTACTAAATAATAGCGCTCTAATAAATCTAATTAAATAGAAGACAGTTGACAGAAAGAATACTTAGTTGCAAAGAGTGGGGTTGATTTTTATGTTATAACGATTTCCTATAGATACTAGTGCTTAAAAAAACAACAACTTCTTATCGAACACATCCTATACAGATATTTATAGTAATTCAGCACCATAATCGCTTCCTAGGTTATAATATTGGATACAGAATTTTCATGTAAAACATATTCCATTTTTCTTGACTTTTCGTGTAAGGAGAGCTTAATAAAATACTGTTTAAATACTGTAGTGTTACAAACCATGTGTACGCACAGCGTATAAATTAGTTACACGTTTTAACCGAATCAACTTTGCGATTCATATTAGTGCTTAAACTGCATAGAATGTAACTCTACCTTACGTTAAACCGTTTGAGTTCACATAGTACCGTGGCGCGACAAAGTAACTCGCTAGGGCTACATAATCGTTTGTTGATATGTCCTCTGATGCAAGTGCGCTTGTTTTTGTGCTATCCGCCATCGATCTGTTTGTCAGTTTTTACGAACAATGTACAGTCAGCACTATGTTTAAGTGTACAGTTTTGAACTGTATGTCCTAAACTGTATTCTCTGCAAAAGTGTATCTATTATTGATGTTGATTATACTTGTAACGGTTGTGTACGCGTCAACTGTTACATTGTATTGTATTTGTCGTAAAATGCGTATGAATCGGTAAACAATGAGATAAATAATCCGCTTTGAATTGCAGATACAGTGATTGTTAGATAAGTCTTTATTATTATGTATGTATAAAGTATGTACACATTATATTTTTATATGAAATATTTCCTTAGGGTTCATCCTCAGTTCCCAGTTAGATAATCCATTTAACTAAGACCTATCCTTTTTATGGGACTGCATCCAATACAGGGGTCAACATAATAATATCACTGTCATGATAACTAATAGCAATTAAATGTACCTAAGCAAGATTTTATACCATCAAACTACATGTAAATAGACTGAAATCCAAGTAGTGTTATTTGTATCCTTAAATAACACACACACACAAACAGATAAAAGATCCTAAAATTAAACTATTTATCTATTTTTATTAGTTTACTAAACTTTGATTATGCGTTATAGTTTTTTAATCCTAATTTTTATGACCCAAATCGCAACCTCGCTTGTTTTATGCGAAAATTATGCATGTGTTTGAACAAACATAATGCAAGATATTCTCTGCCAATAATGCTAAATATATCTTAGCTTCTCTTGGCACCACAAAAGATAGACTATTAATTATTACAAAACATAGTTAGCATCGCGATTGTGCCATAGATAATTATTTAATACATATAAATTCATTAATTAATAATTCCAAACATCTTAATGCCATATTTTATGACATAATGTATTCACAGGTGATTCGTTTGAGATTCATTAATTTGTTGGTTTTGAATTAAAATTAATTTTAACCAATAGAACTTTGTATATTTTTTTGTATTTTATTAATTAGTATAATATACACTTCAAATTTTATTCTCAAAGTAATAATTTGTATACGATACTATCTTTAAACTTTAATCACTCGAAACATATTTTAAATCCTATACTACAAAAGTTTTTTTTTAATTAAAAGGAATCGCCAATTTATTCATAAATGTGTTGTTCAAAGTTTGTTACTTATTTTTTACAAACGAAAATCATTGCGGAAGACAAAAATGATGACGAAAATACGTATACAATAAGTCCAATTCTACAAACGTATTTCTCATGAAAATAATATAATATCTAAATTGCATTACACATATCCAAGAATATTGCATCACATTTATTATCCATATAAAATCTCCACTTCAAATCATCATAACGGTAGATAAAAATACTGCTTATTATGTTTTGCCCCTTCTAAAAGATCTTCTCAATTAAAGGAACAGTTATACTAAACTGACCATTTTCCTTTGACCTAGCAACCGTTAGCTTCACTACCCCTAGCCGTTGAGAGAAAATGCTTTAAATTACTTCATTATTCTATATTTAATTTTATGCCATTAACTGATCTTCATCCCTTTATAGTATTTCACCACGGTTTGATTTTATGAAATTCATCCTTTTTCCACCCCCTTTATGACTAAACGCAGCCCTTTTGTCAAGAAAAAAACTTTCTCTTCTAAAAGATTCAAAGTTGTTTAAAAACCCGATAACTTAACCATTTTCTCTTGACCCAGCGACCGGAGGGGCGTACTCGACGCGGCGGCTCTGCAAGCGCTGGCTGGCGAGAGCGTGCTGGAGAAAGAGAGGCAGCTGTCCGAGATGATTCTTCAGCTTCAGATGGTGAGAGAGCAGCTATTGGCGCAGCAGGAGCATGCTAAGGTAAGTTTTTATACTTATGTCAAATAAGACGAATTGAATTTTTAATAACTTGAAATATCCAATTATCTAAGGTGGGAATCGAGTCCGGATCCTTCGCTATTTTACTAGGTATAAAGACAGCACATCAGACTATCTATTTTCTTGTATATTGTAACTACACAATATGCTCCAGTAGGTATCTAATTTTATGTGTTAAAATTTTAAAATATTTAAAATTATCACTTCACGGGATTTATTGCAACAATATCTATTTTAACGGTAAATAAAATAACCCATATTTTTATAGTAAAAATGCAACACAGATATAGATCTATATCTGTGAAATGCAACATAATAGTTTAAAATATTAAAAATATTTATTTAACAAAAATAACTTATTCGTATTTTGATCCCAGTAAGCCAGGTCAAAATACTCCATCTTCAGTAGGAAATTTAGTCCACTGCAGGAACACCTTTCTCTCCGTTTTACTTTACTTCGAATCCAAATCCTTTATACACTCCTCAAGCTTGTCAAACATGTGGGGAAGACCTGAGCTTCGCATATTTGTCATTTAGTCGCCTCGAATTACTTACCGGGCACAAAATATAGGGTATGTTATGCAATGTAGAATGTTAGTCAGTCCTGAATTTATTCTCATCTAAGAAACAAATTTAAATGTAGTTAATTGTAAAAATATAAATTCAAATAATTAGAAACAAAATCAAACATTCATAAACTCCAACTAATTACTGTCACCTTTGTTGTCCCTCTCTGTATGCGAGGTCACGCCCCAGTCCAAGGAGCGAGGGCCTGTTCCCTATTAGGCCTCTACCATTCGCTCAACTTAGGCTGGGTTGTACCATCTTACTTTAACTTTGACAAACGTCAAAAATCTGTCAAACTCCATACAAAAAACACCGGTTATGGTTATAGTTACGGTCAAAGTAAGGTCTTACAAGGTGCAACTCAGCCTTATTGTTTAAAACTTAAATGGAGTTGACAGTTTGAGCAATTCGACCTCGGACGTTGACAATGATGCCTGTAAATCTAAAGTTCAACAGAGTACGGCTGTATTTGGATGACAGACTGACCCTGTATCCTGAGATGTATGATACACATTTTGCATGTTTTTGTTTAGTATCTGTGACAGATTTAGATCGTTGGATTGCGTTTTGTTCATGAAACATATACAATTCAGTACGCGCCATCAAGTAACTCAGTTTGTGATCATCATTCCACTACAATTTGTTAGATGGAAGTGTAGTGGAAACTACAAATTGTTCCTCTCTAATTTACAAGAGGCATACGTTTTTGCCAACCTCATAAAAGTAGCAGAAGGCGCTGGATGCAGGCCGCTACTAACTGGACAATATTACAATCTTTGGGGGAGGCATGTTCAGCAGTGGACGTCTTGTGGCTGAAATGATTATGAAACATTTTGTGAGACCTATACCTTTCAAATTACCTATTTACACACGTATTAAGACTAGACCGAAAAAGTCATCATTGCTTTAAAGATAAGCGATTTTCACTTCGGATTAACAAAATCTCGTTTGTTTATTGTAAAACATTACCAAACACAAGATCACAAAGCGGTAGCTCACCAAAACGAGCCTCTTTATTGTGCCTCGACCTTTTTGTCTACCCTTTCTGTAAATTAGATTTGTTCCGGGCCGACTGTACCCGAATGGACTCCGGTTGAGTTCACAAAGCTTTTTGTTCGCAAATCTCATTTGGACTTAAAAGTTTACTTGATTGTAGCGGTCTTAATTATTAATTCAGGTTGTATCAATAAAATGTCGGCGACGAATTTGTTTTTCTGAAAATGGGTGAGGATTTTCTCAGACTAGACGTGTCTAATAAAATGTAATAGACCATAAGTACCTATAAAATATAACGTTTTACAATGTATGTAAGTATGTACACATGAAAGGAAAGAAGGAACATAACCAATAAGTACCTATTGTGAAATGAATAGTAAGTAATTAACCGACTTATAAAAAGAGGAGGTTCTCATTTGTCTCTTTTGTTTTAATCCAATGTTCTCGCCTAAATATGACAATATCTTCACATAACGTAATTATAAATACAGGGTGTAGTATAGGTATATTACGTTACATTTTTGATCTTTGTAGCATTTTAAGGTTGATTTATTTTGATTTTCAAAGAGTTTTAAAATAGCAAAACAAAGTATTCAAAGAGTACAGCAAATAAATTGCAAAGAAGATCTCTCGTCAAATCAATGTTCCCATCGAGCTAGCGCCTACAAAGACTCGTACTAATGAATCGGCGATAAAAACTCTCATCACAATACTTGCCCCCCTCTTGCTGGCTCTAAGTACCCTCGGTTTGTAGTTACATCCGGGTTTGTTTGATAGAAACGTACCTAATACAATGACAAATGTTTATATTTAACTTTGCGTGTTAAGCCGTTGTGTGCTTTAAAGTTGAGTGAGTATATTTCATGTCATTCACAAAATCCTCGTCAGTAATATAAATATTACGTACTGGACATGCAGAGTGCAGACACTACTTATAGTATATTAATGTCTTTCTTTTTCGTTTATATTTCCATAAAAAACATACATTTACATTTAGATGAATACAAAAACCGTGTCAGTTTTGTCCGAATACATTACACTAATGAGCGTGTAACATCGTACAAATAGTTACCTCTGATATTGGATTGAAATAATAATAAATTATTGTTCAACAGACAAATCGGAACTTTTTTATGAGTTTTATTATGTATTTTTCCAGCTTTTTCCAGATTGAAAAAGACTAATTAAAAAGTTCGAATGCAATAGTATCTTTTTTGTTTCTTTTTGTTGATTGGAAGATGGAAATGCAATGACAGCCCTGTATTGTTGCCTGTACAGATTGAAGAGGCCGGTCTATACAGCTCTGCAAATGGGAGCAGCTAATGGCGGCCGCTCGCGTTCGCGCGCTTTTTTCAAATACAGAACGTCCCTTTGTTGACTCCGTTCCGGATTGCGAATAGGCGCGTTCGATACTGGCCGGTTTGTTTTTCTTTTTTCACCGGCTTCCTGTTCTGTTCTTGTGTGCCAGACAGTTTTGTTTTAGTGCGTTCGGAAATCGAACTCTTATTGAAATGCACCAGTCCCGTCGTGTTTTGTTAACAAAAACACACTAGCTTCCATATTTAAAATTCAAAATGATTATGAAAATGTGCAAAGAAGATTTATTGGGTTGTGTACAGGTTAAGCGCACGGTAATGGTCAATTTACCAAGTAAGCAAGCGTAACAATCAGTAACGCGCAATGATTAATTAGTAAATGAATTTGGCACTAAAGTATACAACCATGATTACCGTCTTACCTAAAAATGGTGATTGGTTCAGAAACAATTAAAATAACCATTAATTATTTACGCTTCGACGGGCTTGGCGGCATGAAGAGAAGAATGCTTATCGTCAAATTATTTATTAAAATAAAACATGACGCTAAAGATAATAATAGATAAATTTATTCATGTATTTTGATGATCGTGCTGATATGTACTCATTGAAACGAGTACCTCTTAATTAGTTATTACTGGAAGTTAATTAGCCAATCCATAATAGCTCGTAAGCGCTCCCCATCAACTGAACAAGCACTCATTCGGATTAAACATTCGCAACGCGGCCCGATAACTGTATAAAGCATTGTAGCCCTCCCCCAGACAGCGGAAATATGAAAATGAAACGTCCAAACGGAAAAACGCATCAAACGCCCGCGCCCGTCAGCGGACGGACAAAAAATGAACACAAAACATGCGCTTAATTCGCAAAAAGCCCGTTTGATGTCGCTAATTGACAATCAGCCGGGGACGCGTCTCATTGGTTCGCTTCCTCGTTCCGTTTTTAAAAATTAAAAACAAATAAATTATCCAGTGGCCATCTTTGTTAGATGCGTTCTCTAATGCGATCCATTTTTAAATACCTTTAAAGAAAGCGCACTTTTCTCATCGGGTAATTAATTACGTTACTTCCAGCTTTACTGTTGTTGAAATGTTGAAAACATACAGATAACAGACATCTTTTAATATTGAATTTTCAATTATTCATTGAGAGAATTCCTTTAAACTTCATTGATGAAAACGTAACCAGTGGAAGGTACATAAGTAGGTTCAGTTTTTAACAGATTGCGTTTTAAAGTATTAACCTATGCCAGGTAGAGGTAATATTGATTGTTAATAATTAGAGTTCATATTAATCGAGTTTGTAATGTCAGAACTTTTGAAAAAACAATAGATTCGTATTGAAGTAAACGGTTCTTCTAATAAAAATAAAAGACGAGTATGTTTGCCTTCACAATAAACTTAAATAACATCAGAAAACACGTTTCTTCATTATAGCGCATCACGCTAAAGCAGTTCTTTAAAAGGTGTCTGTCATTTCCACTAAATCGCCCGACCGCAAAAAGTGCGTGTCGTATCAACGAGTCGCTTAAAAAAGACCTAAATTAAAAATATATGCTGTTATGACATCCAGGGGTGAGTTATGTCAGACCAATTAGTTAGTGAAAGAAAACTAAAGGACCGACGGTCACGGTGACAACCTTTTTGATTTAAATTAAAAATATAAACTGCACATGGCAACCCCGCCGCGCCGCCTCTGTTTCTCGATTAAGTTACCGCGATTTAAACTGTGGAATGTGTTCGTTTACGATGATTTACGATTTAAAAGTTACTGGCACGTTGACAAAAGAGGAAAAAGGATTTTAAAAAGTAATGCACTACGCCAAATTACGTTAATGCATTTCCCTAACACAGGATGCCACTTAACACTTGAAATATGACGAATGATCGTTCCGTTTGATATGACGCGTCCAAATCACGCCCATTTTAATCGTCCAAAGAGTTTTCTGCACGCATCGTTAACTTTATACCTACACTGTACCATTGTTTTCCCAATGATAACGGGCGAATCGAATTATTGGCTACGTTGAGCCGTATCATCGTGCACGCGAATCTAAGCTTAATTTGTTGTGGAATTAGAGCGAAACTGGCGTGCTGGTTGGGACTAGGGCAGTACAAATTCTAGTGGTAGGGATAACAATTGTCTATTGTGACGCCTATCTCTTTTGCGCGGCGTCTTTGTCGGAGCGGGAGGGGAGGTGGTGCCGTCTCGCTCTGGCACAATGCTCGGTGGAAACAGGCCCGCCTTTGTGGCGGGATTTTCTTCTATTCGCTGACAGAGCTGCGATTGTCGATTGTTCTCTGCGCATGTGCGATGCGTCATGGACTAATATAAAATACACTCGATCTAATTACAAACTGTGGGTGTAATTGACGTGAGACATGTTTTAATTGTTAAGATTTATAAATAGCACTATCTTTTAGAGTTACCTCTTACAATTTATCAAACGGAAAACGGTTTTATCCGTGTATTTAGATTCTACAAATAGCGACTCTATATTATGTATTTAGATTCGTATTTTGGGTTACGTTATGGTTTAATTGATCAGAGTTAATTAAGTAGATACTTATTTCTCGGCGTAAGCACGTAGTTGGTGTAATTTTTGTGATGTGAGACATGTTTTAAAAGAAGCTATACATATACTAGAGTTAAACCACAGTATGCTAAACTAACTCTTACTTAATCAAATGGAAAACTGTTGTATGTGTATTACTCTAACGTACAGCGTCTCTACATTTAGATTCTTATTTTGGGTTCTTCTAAAGCTTAATTGAACAAACAGAGATAATAAAACACAATCATATTTTTCCTTTTTACCCGACTGCGCTAACGAGAGTTATGTTTTCAACTTCACACCTACATTTACTTCGATAGACGTGTGCACAGCCTAAGAATGTCAAGAAAACTCTCCTACATATGGAAAACGAGACCGATGCAAAATTAAAATGCCGTTAGCTTTTCAAGCCGGTCCGCCGACATGGCTGCGTCAAATTTTGCAACACATTCTTCCATTTATGAGCTAGGGCTGGGCGCAATTACATCGATATCGACGATGATAAATCGGAATATTATTACGGCAGATAAGTCGACCGGTTAAACCAACAGTTTCAAATCGACTGATTCGATATAACAAAGTTGCTAATAAAGGAAATTGCATTCGTTATGTATTAAGGCTTATTTAGTGCAATATGATATTAGAAATGATTTAATGACAAGATGTCAGTCAATTAAGGCCATTTTATCTAAAAATAGACGAAGTTGTAATAAAGTGTTTTATCATCGTTTCTATTTCGTATAGTAATATTAGTAAATATTAAACTGGACACCTTAAAATCTAATAACCTCTTCAACACCAAATCCCATATTCGTAAACATAAAAAAGCCTAAAAAGCAGGGGACATAAACAGTGTTAATACACAAAGATATAAAAGTTAAGTGGCTCATATAAATACGGCGGTTGATTGCTAGTCATAGATTAATGTACCATTAATGCATGTCGCTACTGCGACAAAGGTGAAATCGTGCGCTGGGGCAGATTACCCGCTGCCTACCGTTAGGGATCGGACCTGGCTATGTACACTGGCGAAGCGGGGGCGACCGCTTTCTTGACCATAAAAAGTAGATATTTAAGTACAGTAGAATCCCGATTATCCGGATCAATTAAAACCAGGGGTGTTCCGGATAATCGAAAATCCGGATAATCGATTTCAAAGTAAAATCAAACAATAATTAACTTTTTACAATAGAAAGGGTTTTCAAAACATCATTTAGAGTCTAAAAATCTAAATTTTAGACCATTGGATTAATCCACTTCTTTTAAAAATGAACTAAACGACGTCCGTACCGTGTTACGGTGGCGGCGCCTTCCGTTTTTATGGGTCCAGACCTCAAATCGGTAATTACAAATCGTGAAGAATGAGTCCGGATAATCGGATATCCGGATAATCGAAGTCCGGATAATCGAGATTCTACTGTATGTCTATAATTTGACTTAACGAAAAACGCTAAAAGTCTTTTAAGGCTGGGTTATACAATCTTACTTTAATTGTTACAAACGTCAAAAATCTGTCAAACTCCATACAAAAAGCATCGGTTATCGTTATAGTTACGGTCAAAGTTAGGTGGTGTAACTCAACTTTACAATCGTCAATGATACTCATTGACAAAAAAGTTGAAAACATTCTTCGACAAAAAAGTTTTTCTGTGGACTCTATGATTAGAATGAGGTGTTAATTAGGGTATGATAAAGTCCGTTGTCTAACGGTAGGAGAGTTTGAAAGATACGTTACTTATGATATTATAGTGTATGAAAAGGATAACATATTTCGATAAAATGTCAAGAAAATAGTATTTATGCAAAAGGATCGATACTATCTATACTAATACATATTATAAATGCGAAAGTAACTCTGTCTGTCTGTCTCGTTTTCACGCCTAAACCACTGAACCGATTTTGATGAAATTTGGCATAGAGATAGTTTGAGTCCCGGGAAAACACATAGGATAGTTTTTATCCCGGTTTTTGAAACAGGGACGCGCGCGATAAAGTTTTTCTGTGACAGACAAAATTCCACGCGGGCGAGGCCGCGGGCGGAAAGCTAGTAGTAGGTATATAAATAACAAAAATACAAATCAAAAACGCTTGTAAATTAATAATTTGAGCATTTCACTCACTCTTATGTCCCGCTACCTCTTATTCGTGTATCCGAACGCTTAGATAGCGGCCGCTATATCCCGATGCAACGTTAATGCGTTACTAATATATTGTAACAACTGATATGCAAATGAAAAGTTCAGTTGTACCAGCTAAAAGTATTACAAATAACAATGAAGTAAACCTTTACAGAATGAGTAACCCTCCTTCTTGAGCAGTCGGGTAAAACACAGAAAAATTAAACGTCTTCACAATAGACAGCTAATTTAAAAAAATACTGTCAAATTGATAAGTTCCTCCTTTTTGCAGTCGGTTAAAACAAAAATAATTTTACATAAACTTGTAGTTAACATGTCAACATGAATTATACAAAATGCTGTTCGCAAATCGATAAATCTTGCGCACAATCGAGCTATTCTCGATTAGCCCGTGACAGCACTATCAGTCAAGCGTGACGTGCAGCCTCCATTATTTGTTCCAATACGAAACTCCATACATCACTTGCAGGGTTTAAGGGTGTTAGCACACGGACGATTTTTGGACTTTCTTGACCTCGCAACGGGCTATTTCAACTTCAGTGGCTTTCATTTTATTAAGTTCTATAATACCTAATCCAGAATAATTAAGCTTGCACATCGTCATAGAATAAATACAATTATTTCGTGATTATTAAAATTTGTCAATTGTAGACTCTATGATGTTCGTAACTAAAATTATTTACATTTTCGTAGTCTCATCAGAACTTGAAAGAACAACAACAACATGAGAAAGTCTTATTAAGAAAACTCCTAAGTGCAAAAGGCATAATAATTGTTTTCATAAAGTATAACTACAATACTCACGAAACATTCAATCATATAACTCAGACGACAATCCGCCTAGAAATCCTATTAGAAAATGCAGATTTTCAGTCACATCCTCAATCTCAATCTAAATAATATTATATTATGTGACTGAAAATCTGCATAATAATTGATATTATGTGACTGAAAATCTGCAAAGACGGTGTAAGTAATTGTTTTCGACATTTTACGAGTATAACACCATTCAAAATCAAATCCGTATAAGAGTCTTGGTTATACTTTCAGTCTGCATACATACCTACATATTTTGTCGCAACTCGCAATGCACTTGTTCTCGTGTGTCGAGGCCCTTAGTAGGAAACCTACATGTTAAGCACAAATTAAAAGCCGCGGTCTTAACTAGAATTTTAATAGCTTCTAGTTGCTAAACACTGTGAGCTGGTTGTAATGTGGTGTCAACTCAGAAAGTAGTGGATTTTAGTTACGTATAAAATACTATTTGGACTACTGTTAGTTTGTAAGAGAGGTAGGTATCTGTTTTTGTATACGAATCGTAATGTTATTAATTTCACTATCAATTAAATAGGTTAAATACACTGCTGTACTGCATTACTACTAGGTATTCGTTTTAGAACTTTGCTATGCCGACAAGGAGCTAAAAGACGATTCATCTACTGTTTGTTTCAACCCGGTATTGCAGTGATTCCAAAATCCAATTGATCGATAAAGTAAGGTTGCCACTATTGGACCACTTAACTTTATAATGACATAACAGCGGAATTGTGATAGATAGGAGCAACATGATTCAACATTTTAATAAGCCTTATACATAAGAACTTGCATGTGTCATTTGTGATTTTTAGCATTAACCATAAACAGAGAAAATGGAAAAAAACTGTTTTGCCATGGTTGCTTTCTTTGGACCACTGTTTCTTTAATTGGACCAGTGAGTTGCTATCATTGGACTTAGGAAGTTTTGTGCAGTGGTCCATTCAACGGTACCATGAGAATTCAAACAAATAAAAGACAATAATATAATAATCAATTTTATTATTCTACAATTAGTCAACGCTTTATAAAATAAAATGTAACAGTGTCATTAATCAGTCTCCAATTTGAAATGTTTATAATGTTATCAATTGCAACTAAAGTCTGGTCGCCGAGCTCGTAGAATTTTGTCCAATGACCCCAAGCTATCTATCCTTATTGCTCGCGCGTAATTATATTGCTGTCTCGACTGTGCGACGGGCGGCAGCAGTGAGTGTGCGAGCGCGAAAAAATTCTACGTGCTCGGCGACCAGACAATAACTTTTTCTCTAAGTCAGGAGTAAGGTCACCTGTCGAACCAATTATTTGTTTTGCATCTTTTGCTCTTAAATTTTTGTCGTCCAGCCTTCTTTTTAGCGTCGCTTTTGGTACACCATATATCCTACTTGCCTCATTCAGTCCAACTTCTTGTTTACTTAAAGCTTGTAGTGCCAATGTCATGCTTTCTTCGTTCCACGCATAGTATTCCCCTCGTTCTGCCATGCTAAAATAAAAATAAAAACATTTAAATTTCTATTTTAAAAGTTGCTATGATTGGACCGGTCCAATTAAAGAGAAACTTACTGGTCCATTGATGGCAATTCATAGCACAAAGACAAAAAGGTTAATACATAAAAATCTGTGAAATATTGCAAAAAAACAGTTTACAAATCTACTTGAACATTTAAATTAGGCATGCGATTCACAATATATAACATTAAAAACATTTAATAAACTGTACTTACCTGGTAAACTGTGTCACGAGAAAATTACATCGGGAGCGCGCAAAACACTGCAGCAAACGCCCTTCCCCAACGGAGCTCACGGCGACACTGGTGGGAGCGGTGGTTGGTACTAGCTCAAATAGCTAACGTTTCGTGCAAACGGTTGATTTTTAAAGTACTTAGGTTCCGAGAAATCAGAGCGGTCCAAAGAAAGAGCCGGTCCATTGATCGCAACCTTACCCTACTGTGTAATAGAAACCGTGTCTCTACTCTCGAAATTTGCGGTATCTACGGTACTATCGAAAGATATTTTTTAGAGTGGAGACCAGTTTTCAATAGGTATTTTAATAATTTGCATTTATTTGTCATCTTAATTAGTGAATTCAAAAATACTTTATTTTAAGTTGACTCTTATTACTTATGTTAGCTTAGTCAAGTTATTAGAATGTAGTTGCATACCAGAGTTACTTTATCGCTATCAGCTTAATACCATTTTCCCTTATTTGAGAGTAAGAATTTTCATAATTTAATTAAAACAAGTTTCAAATGCTTTCAAATATAAAAAGCATATCAGATTGTTTTATTATAATTTGCTTGACTCAAGGAATTCTTATTAAAGTTTGTTTAAAAGGTGTAATTAGTAAGTATTATGTCCTTCGGAATAAAATTAAGTACTTTAGCATTTTAATAAGTCTAATAAGTCATATAAAACATACGATTAAACTTAGACGAACAGATAATGTATGAATATTGCAAATTGTTCTTTTTTGAGTTGCTTTTTGAAAGAAAAACCGTTTATTACGTCTTGTAGTAGATTAAAAAAGATGATAGTTTTTGTTTGTCCAATGTCCATTTCAATTACAATTTGCAATTACTGATGCTTAGGTATTGGTAAAAAATATTCATGTTAGTGTCATTATAAACAACGTATTTAGCTTACTGCATTTATTGTAATTAGATACCTACTTATGCAGATAGCCTATTTTTAACATTATCTTCATGTAAAAGTCTACAGTGTCTTATACAAGGTCTTATTCAGGAGCAATGGAAAACCTATGGTGTGAGTTTTTTATTTTTGTCACTTCACCAACAAACAATCATAATCTACAATTTTGGATTCACTTACTTATTTGATCCTGAAATTCAGCTTGATCTTTTTTCTTAACCCAGTCACATTTTTTATGAATTACAGTCCAGCCAGGCTAGGATGCCCGCTGTGATAAAATCTTATCGATGATTTTAGACGTCAATTTATGGGCTTATCCCGCAACATCGATAAAATGGCGCGATAAAATCGCGGCGCGCATTCTAGGCCTCTATGATTGAATAGAATTCAACAGCTACGGCTTTACTTTTAAAAAAGATCACACGCATGTAAAGTAGAGATGAAACGGATATCCGGTAACTATCCGGTAGGCCGGATATCCGGCCTAAATTTACTATCCGGCCGGATACCGGATAGTATCTCACTATCCGGCCGGATACCGGATATTAAAAAACTACGACAATTTCCTACTAATAAAATGAAATACATTAATCTTTGAGGTAAATATCAATCGTCGTTTCAGCCAAATGACGTCCACTGCTGGACAAAGGCCTCCCCCAAGGTTTTCCACAATGAACGGTCCTGCGCTGCCCGCATCCAGGCTCTTCCCGCGACCCTTACCAGATCGTCGGTCCACCTAGTAGGAGGCCTGCCCACGCTACGTTTTCCAGCCCGTGGTCGCCACTCGAGAACTTTCCTGCCCCAACGGCCATCGTCTCTACGAGCTATGTGCCCCGCCCACTGCCACTTGATTTTAGCAATTCTGCGAGCTATGTCGGTTACTTTGGTTCTCCTACGGATCTCCTCATTTCTGATTCGATCACGCAGGGAAACTCCGAGCATAGCCCGCTCCATCGCCCTTTGGGTGACCTTGAGCCTTCTTATGAGGCCCATAGTAAGCGACCACGTTTCGGATCCATATGTCAACACTGGCAACACACACTGCTCGAAGACTTTCGTCTTGAGACACTGCGGTATTTCGGACATGAGTATATGGCGAAGCTTCCCGAACGCTGCCCATCCGAGTTGGATTCGACGATTGACCTCTTTCTCGAAGTTGGACCTACCTAACTGGACTGTTTGTCCCAGGTATACATAATTGTCGACAACTTCGAGTGTAGAGTCTCCAACCTTCAGAGGAGTGGGTGCAACACGGACATTAGACATGATTTTTGTCTTGTCCATGTTCATTCTGAGGCCCACTTGTTGAGAGGCTCTACTGAGGCCATCGAGCATTGTGCCTAGATCCTCCAAGGTCTCAGCCATGACTACGATATCGTCCGCGAATCGAAGGTGGGTGATGTACTCGCCGTTGATATTTATGCCAAATCCGTTCCAGTCCAGAAGCTTGAAGACATCTTCCAGGGCGGTGGTAAACAGTTTTGGAGATATGACGTCTCCCTGTCTTACCCCTCGCTGCAACTGGATAGGTTTCGAATCCCGATCCTGAAGGCGGACCGACATTGTGGCGTTTTTGTACAAACCCCTCAACACTTCGATATATCGATAGTCAATTTGGCACCTTTGGAGAGACTGTAGCACTGCCCAGGTCTCGACCGAATCGAAGGCTTTCTCATAATCCACAAACGCCAGGCAAAGTGGTTGATTATACTCCTCGGTCTTCTGTATAATCTGCCTTAGCGTATGTATGTGGTCTATGGTACTAAAGCCTTTTCGGAAACCGGCTTGTTCGGGAGGCTGGAAGTCGTCGAGCCTGCGAGCGAGACGATTCGTAATGACTCTTGAAAACAGCTTGTAGACATGGCTCAGAAGTGAGATGGGTCTATAATTCTTCAATAAGGTTTTGTCACCTTTTTTGAAGAAGAGTACCACCACACTTCTGTGCCATGTCGTAGGCGTTTTTCCTTCGAGGGTGACGGAATTGAACAGCTTCTGAAGAGCCCTCAGTACCGGCGTTCCGCCTGCCTTCAAAAGCTCAGCCGTGATTCCATCATCACCCGGTGCCTTGTTGTTCTTCAGCTGTTTGAGAGCCATTCTAATCTCGTACAGACTGACGTCCGGGATATCTTCGGTATAGTGTCGGGTCAGTCTAGCTCTTGGGTCTTCGGCTAGATTTGTGACAGGTGCACGTACACTCGTGTATAATTGTCCGTAGAACTTCTCGACCTCTTCCAATATCTCCGGCCCCGACGAAATGGCTCTGCCATCCTCTGTCTTCAGCTTGGTCAGTTGACTTTGGCCAACAGACAGATCTCTTGCGAACACTTTAGAGCCCTTGTTTCGCTCAATCGCCTCTTTAATACGGTCTGTATTAAATTGGCGTAGGTCGCGAGTCAAAGACTTGGAGATCTGTCTGTTAAGGCGCCGATACTGAGCAGCATCTTCAGAGGACTGCAGAACCAAGTTCCGTCTCTCTTCCATGAGTTGATTGGTGAGGTCAGAGATCTTTTTGGTTCCTTTTGAACGACGGGTTTTAAAGAACTTAGACCCAGTCGTTTGGACAATTTCCACGAACCTGTCATTGTATTTGTCCACATTTTCGCAGTCTCCTAGGCATTCGAAACGATTTTGCAACTCGAGCTGAAAGCTTTCGGGGTTTTGGAGTTGGATGGGCGCTGGGCGGAGCGTAGACTTCATCAGTCGACATCTCTCGAGCTTGGGTCTGATATTCAATGTGCCTCTTACCATTCGGTGATCGCTTCCTGTTTTGACCGAATTGATCACAGAGACATCATTGAATATATGCTTCTTCGTCGACAAGATGAAGTCTATCTCATTTTTTGTAGCGCCATTGGGATGCAGCCATGTCCACTTTCGCTGTTTTGGCTTTCTGAAGAAGGAGTTCATCATAAAGAGGCCCTCCCTCTCCATAAAGCCAGCCAGCAGTTGGCCACGTGCGTTCCTCTCTCCGTACCCAAATTGCCCCACTTTCGGCTCATTATCGCTTCGTTTACCTAGCTTCGCGTTGAAGTCCCCCATCACAACGGTAAAATGGGACCGGGAGCCATGTATGGCTCTGGAAATATCCTCATACATGGTCTCCACTTCGTCGTCGGGGTGTTCCGTGGTCGGTGCGTATACCTGTATGACCTTCAGCGAATACCGTTTGGTGATTCTGAGTATCAGGTACACTACCCTCGCCGAAACACTCTCGATCTGGACCACGTTGTTGACAAGGGACTTGTGGACGATAAACCCGACACCACCCTGGGACTGCTGGTCGCCCTCCCGGAAATAGAGCAGGTTTCCGGATTTAAGAATTATGGTGTCCTCCCCCTCTCTTCGGACTTCACATAATCCTACGATATCCCACCGTAACCTGCTCAACTCTTCCTCGAGTTCCATTAGCTTCACGTCTGTACGCAGTGTGCGAGCGTTATAGGTTGCCAGGGCCAGAGGTCGTCGGTGTTGGTAGCCTGGCATCCCCCGGGGATTCTTCGCACCCCTTGCCCCACCGTTACCGTGACCGCTACCGTGGTCCGGGATAGTGGGGCCGCCGGGGACTAGGGGCCGTTTTTTTGTTTTTACCACCATTTGGAGGGTTTTGCCCTAATCGCCACGCTTGGCAGGCGGGTTGGCGATCGCAGTTTTTTTGCTTGGTTTCGCACGCAGACGCTGCTGCCCGTCCGGTGCTACAGGAGTTTGTCGCCTCTTACGACACGCCTCCTGTTGGCGGTGGGGAAAAGTATTCTTTTACGGCCGTCCCCACACAGCACGTCCCCAAATATCAATAAAATGGCTCATAATAATGACGGCTTTTATTTAAAGTTGAAAAAATTACAAAAAAGACATATTAAGGCCTTTCAAAAGTAATTTCTTTTTCTGGGCTATTCACTTTAATAACGAATACATAAATAGTAAATATCTGTTAATGTCGAAATATTGTCAAATAAAATAGGCGATTTTTTTTTCACTGATGGTCTGATGACATGATGCAACTAATTAAATTTTAGCTATTCAATCACACATTCACGATTGCAACCGAGATTGAATTGATCTGCCCCCTAGACAAGTGGCAAAATCTGACATTCTATTCGGACGGATTCTATTTTTGAAAAGTGTAACTAGTCTAGTCTACTAATAGACCCACTAATCGCGTTCGTAGCACCTGTGCGGCGCTATACTCGTCACGACATGCAACGAGACAATGGGCCAACTATCCGGCCGCCGGATATCCGGCTATCCGGCCTAGCAGCTGGCCGGATATCCGGTATCCGGTATCCGGCCAAACAACTATCCGTTTCATCTCTAATGTAAAGTCACGGGCACAGCTAACTACTCGCAAAACTTCCCACATAACCATCTCAGCAAACTCAGTGGCCAAAAGAAACGAAAAACAAACATTAATATGTTTTAAATTCGCATCCATTACAGAGACATTTCAAATGAATAATATGGAGACGTTTTAGTGTACTCTGTGGACTTCAGTGGCCGTACTATAAAAAGTTTTACTTCATAAAGGAAGCCTTTAAGAAATAATTTCTGCCCCTTCCATAGGAGGGTGGGTGTCCATAATTAAATAGTGCACGGTTAGTTACCCAAGAAGTCCGGAGTTTTTGAAATTGTGTCAACGTTCAAGTTTAGCTGTTTGTCTTAATTCTGTTTGGGTACTAATTAATAAAGGAGTACGTCGAAAGTTAGGCGACGGAGTTTGTTTGAATTGAAAGTAAAGAGTGAGATAAAAAGATGGGGATAGTATTATTGATTTTTAGTATTTTAGCAAGAATAAGATTAAGCAAAAGCTATCCTAACTCATCAGTATTTGGCCATTTAAGGTAGAAAAATATTGTCAGTCAGTTTTAGTCTCGTGAGAAATATTGTAGTATTTGATCAGTAAAATCAATAGATATTTGCGGTAAAGAAATTTTCCATGACCCAGCCAGTATAATCAAACAACCCAACCGTTTTTTACTATTCAAAATTCACCGAATCCGGATAAAACGTTATCTCCGAATACCGTTATTTAAGATCCCAAATATAAACCGACCCTTTTACGTGAAGGGCCGCAACAAATAACTGAAAAGTAAATTAACCTTTCTCGAATACGAAACTCATTTACCGATACAAAACAAGACCGTACGAATAGAGTTGGCCGAATCGGGAAATGTTGAAAAGCCCTGAAACCGGTATGCCGGTACGGAATCAACGCTGAAGCCGGCTTTTGTCAGCGCCATTGAGGCGAGTGTACACAAATGCTTTTCTTGGGCTTTCACGGTTTTCTATGGAGGCAATAAAGGTTCCCACGGACACAATGCGGGGGAAGGCAAGGAGAATGATGAAAACTTGGAATGTGGGCCGCGCTCCCGAGGCGGCTAGTGCGGCGCTGTGCTGTCGAGGATATCGATAGCTAATTGTAAAATTCTAGTTAACACTCGCACATCCCTTGTCTACATAGCGCGCTTAATAATGTGTCCGTACGCCACGGTGGCTGACGGTCGAATGCCCACACCACTGATTTAGTTACATTTTTTGGAGTATTATGAAATGTGTGTTTCGTATCTTATTGCGCCTGGAATTTAGTGGATTCCCACTTTGATCAGTGAAGAACTTAGCAGTATTTTGTTAAGCCCAAATTATGTCCTAATTACAAGAACATTAAGGATATTACAAAACCGCTGACTTGATTGATCTCTTTGCAAAAGTTAAATGACTCTGAATAATGTAACAACTTTCTCTTATTTTATTACTAAGTGAGTAAGTTTTGTCCGATCTGAATTAATACATTTTTGACTTCCTTTATTTACTAAGTTAAGGAACATTTTTTCGTTTTGTATTATTTTGCTTTTGTATATTTTTCGACAGCACCAATATCATCGATATTTCATCTCCCGCACCCCTACTCGGGGGTTATTCCCGTCACTTTCCAATTATTTTTGCGGGCTTTCTCCGCTACAGTCCGCATTGAGCGGAACAGAATACCGCCGGGTTTTAAGGAATTACCCGCTTTGTCCGCGAGTAAATGAGAGAACCGCTTAGTTTTTCCTTTTCTAGCAACTTGTGGTTAATTTATTTAATAAGTTGTTGCTGAATAGATCCCGGCGAGCGGGATGAATCGGACTTTTCATTTTCCTTTTTTTTTCTCCGCCGACACAAAAGTGTTCAGTATTTTGTTCTTGAAAGGCGGATTGAAGCTTTCTTTTGCATTTTCCGAGTTATGAATTTAGAAATTATTTTTTTATTTTTTTCTTGCGAACAGGATTTCGTTTTTAGCCAGGAGTTGCAAAATGAATATACATCGACTACATTATTTTATGAAATGAGGCTTAAACCTCAATAATAATAATAGCAATAACCTCAATCATACCAATAATAACAATTAATAATAGATAAGTCCAAATTTGTCCAGCAGTGGACGTCATTTGGCTGAAAAGAAGAAGAAGAAGAAGTCCAAATTATGAGTACATTCTACAGCCATCAAATTCGTAAATGTATTTTGTTTCAGCAGATTGAATTTCAGAAGTCATTGACATAAATAAGATTAATTAACTACCATCTGTAGGTTTCGAAAAGAAACAAAAGTCAAATTAAGAAATACAATGGAAGTAAATATATTGCAAACAAGTAGTGGCCAGTCCACGATTCTCACTCACTTTACGGTAAAGCACCTTTCACGTACTTCGTGACACAATTAATTTTGAGGAAACAAAATGACGGTCGTGTTCGAAATTTGAATACATCAAAATAATGCGCGGAACGTGATCTCTTGCCGAGTGCGCGGATGAGCGTTTATTTGTGATGCGTTCCGTTTGACGCGCGGGAGTTGGAACTTCTTTTTCTTTTTAGGGTTCCGTACCCAAAGGGGAAAATCGGGACCCTATAACTAAGACTACTGTCTGTCTGTCACCAGGCCGTATCTCAAGAACCGTGATAGCTAGCCAGTTTAAATTTTCACAGATGATGTATTTCTGTTGCCGTTTATAACACTAAAAACATAATAAAATAAAATTCAACTGGGGCTCCCATACAAAAAACGTGTTTTTTGCTCGAACACTTCTGGAACAAACTAAGTACTTAGTTAGGTACTTTCATATTATTAAACATACCTACCTACCTATAAGTTTGTATGGAAGTACGGAACCTTTGGTGCTTGAGTCCAACTCGCACTTGCCCGGTTATTTTTCTTTTTTTTTTCCAAAAAAAGAAATGTTTTTACTTTTTATTAATTGCCAGACCATTGTTGGTGGTCGGCTGTGTTTCGGAACGGGGATACTATGCCCATTATTCGGCTTTAGTTCTTAAAATACTTGACGATATTTATTGCGTTATTTAAGCTATGCGTTGTTTCAAGCGCCGTTTTTCGTGTTTTAGCCGTTTCAGTGACGTGGGAATTTTCATTAAATGGATTTACTTACTACAAGGCTTGTTATAGAAAATTATTACTGGAATATATTTTCCTTAATAAAAATTCGTAATTGGATAAAATTTGCTAACTAGGATACTTATTATGAGTTTTGAAAGCAGTGTAAAAGTTCGACAATATCCCACCTGCATTGAAGTATTTTAAAAAAGCCTGATTTATCTTACCTACTTATTTTATTAACATTAATAAGTTATTAATTAATTAATTACAACACAAAACACATTATAAGAAACCATAACACTACATCTGTACAAACATTATATGTTGTAAAACCCATTAATTCCAAAGTTACACATTAAAGGTAATTAAGAAGCAATTAATTAAATAGCGTTTGTTTCCATTCCCATTGAATTGTTTCGTATTTTCGCATTTCGCATCACATCGATGCTCGACACTGATTTATCATCGGACCTGTTACTTAATTCTTTCCGAATAAGGCCCACACTCCAGATGGACGTAGCGATAAAAGAAAGATAATCTGAAAAATAAATTATTATTTTCAACAAACTCTCTCTTTCAGCTTGATATTTGTTATAGTGACAGTATCAGAAAAAAGATTCATACGTGCCAATTAATTTGCTTTTCAATTTTTAGATTAAAAAGATTGAAGAAGATGAATTTCTTTCTTTAAATTGGACTGTTTAAATAAAGGTTTTTTAGCTGCAATGAATTGGATCTTGATAAAATCACTCGAACGGGACTATTCCCACCTCTCGTTCCCACCGCTGCAACTCCTGTGTAGCCAGGATCTACAGCTTGACCGCCAATAAAAACCCAACCAGTGAAGGGCAAGTTTGTCCCTAAAATCACTTAAGGTTAGTAAAATGAAAATAGAACAGCCATTTAAAAACAACAGTAAAATGTAACGTACAATCTCTATAATTATGTAGATACTGTTTTAGAAGCTTCAAGTCTAGATATTACCTAGTCAGCTAGGCTAACAGTTAACATAGAATTACTGAATTGAGAAATCTCGCGTTAATTGATAAGTATTTGCATGTCATTATCATTTTATTGACTTGTTTTCAATTTCGATTAAGAAATTACTTCTTGGTTTTGATTACAGTTGCAGTAGATGCATTACGCTACGGCATTCTGAATTGCTATGGCTTATAATTGTATTTCTTACCAACGTTTGCAATAGTAGACTTGTATCTTCAATATGAAAACATTATACTTATCTGGGATTACTAAAATTGAATTCGTCAGCTTTCAATTCCATTTTAGTTTTTTCCAGTCCAATACTGGACATAGTATGCCTCCCAAAAGAATACAATCTCCAACCTATAAAAATTCTGGGCATATTTAACCTTAAATAATAACTAGCAGTTTCCACAACCAATCTGGCCAGCGTAGGGGGAGTAAACACCTAATCCTCCATTCGCCTCTAGTAAATTAGAGAGGGTAGTGCTCCTGCAGTGGATGATAATGTTAAAATGAACAATTCACTAAACTATACACCGCGATAATCACGCCAATGGACACCCACCCTTACAGTCGGAGAAAGCAAAGCCGGTATGAAAGATACAGCGGCGTCTTTCATTGTAAAGGTCAGATACCGTCCGTCCGTCAGGTGACGCGTGCGCAGCCGAAAACGTTCTTACCGTCAATGCCTCTACCACGTGATGCGAAAACCATCGATAGCGATAATTTGTGTCGCGATTACTGACGTGCCTTGGTAGAGGTTGAATATTGCAATTACAAAAAAGAAGTTAGATACCTATATGCGAATTTAAAATAGACGTCCGTTCGTCAGGTGACGCGCACGCGCAGCCGAAAACGTTCTTACATTGACGGTCTCTACCACGTGAGGCGATAACGATCGATTGCGATCATTTTTGTCGCGATTAATGACGTACATTGGTATGGGCTGCGACTGAGATTTTGAAAAGAGGATTACTTTCTCAAAAACAGAACGACAAAATTTTAATTTTAGAAAATAATCATGAAAAAGAAATACAAAATAACTTATAAACAAAACAAAAGTAGTGAGATAGATGACAGTTTTAAAGTATTTTGCCTAATTATTCTAGCATTTTATTTAGCTAGCTAAATTGTTGTGAATAATAATTTAATCACTAACTACCCACTTTACAAAGCTAAATAAATAGGTACTTGATACACCCAATGTTTATAAAACACCGCAAATTCCAGGTCATGATTGTGCTCAGAATTTAGGAACGCATCAATTTATTTGTATTTGTCAAACAAAGCATATTATGTGTTTAAAACAAAATATATTGTGGCACGTTCACATAAACAGAACAACATTTATCCGGCTATGAGACGGAAATGTAAATCATATCAGAAATGAGACAATAAAAACCTGAGGAAGTTGGCACACAATGGAAATAGATGAAGTGAGCTTTCTAGCAGAGTAAATACAAATGAGTAGGTCATCTTCATAGAAACGCCCGAGCGCGGTTTGTATGTGAGCGCGCCAATACGTATGCGGCGCACAAGCACACACTGACAAAATTTAGCGTGGATTAGCGGTGAGTTGCCCCGAATTTTGTCAGTGTGTACGTGCGCGCCGCATACGTATTGGCGTGCGCTTACATACAAACCGCGCTCGGTGCGTTTCTATGAAGATGACCTACTCATTTGTATTTACTCTGTTTCTAGTATACAAATGGACGTAAAAATAGATTAATAGCGCATTATAATATTTACATTATTAAATTGATTGACTTGATTAATATCATGTTGAAAATAAGTGAATACCGGACCAATAGATAATAAAAAAATCATCTGAACCGCCTGAAGCCTGACAAATTATAATAGTGTTGTTGAATTTTCGAACGTATTACATACTCTACGTAATCTCGAATTCTCGATTGACAAAATAAGCAGCATGGTATCGTCTGTCATCAATCACTATCACTACCCAAGTACCCAATCATCATTATTTCATCGTTTTCATCATGATAACTAAAATAGAGCACCAGAAAAGTTACAGAAAGAGCCCCATCTTCGACAGTGAAGACCTTTACTGTAAGATGAAAAGTCAATGTAAGGCGAAAAGTGAAGCAAATCGTAGACACTGTATTTCCTTGCATTGTGATAGAACCCACTAAATTGTTATTTTACGAGCGAAAAAACAACAAGATTCGTAGAATTAGAGCAAAAATACAAGTACAATATTATTCCGTGGAATGGAATGTATTAAATCGATCAATTGTTCCCCAAACACCGGATGCGTAAACTTGTCAAGGGGTGTAAAGATCTTACAATCAGATGAAACTATAGATTTAAGTCTAATGCTTATAAGATTACAAATACTTATTGTTTTACAATTTTTCTGACTTTTCTTTGATCTTATTTTGATTTAAAATATATTTGTCATAGTAGCTAGACCCGTACTTACTCGTACAATCAAAATACCTTCGACTGTATTTTGTCCAATTACACGTTAATCATCAAGGTTGCATGTTTGTAAGTCCTACATCATTCGAGTCATTCAAACTACTTAAAAACACGTTTTACCTGCTCTTAAAAAAATATTATTGTACCTAATTGAAAAAGCTAATTATAGCCTTCGTCTCATTCAACGTTCTCACTTAGATCAATGCTCTAACAATTCAACTTCATTCTCTAATTATTTTGCATTTCTGCAAGATATTCATCCTTCAGCACTCCTAAGACAATCAACACTTTACCACAATTTGCCAATTTATTCTGTCACAGTTGACAGTTATAAATCGCCAATTATTCTTACTGGACCGATTCCGATTCAAAAACTCGCATTCTCCTACAACTTGCACTTCGAAGCAATTGGACGATCGTAGATCTGTCGGCAGAGGTGATCAACATTTTGCCACAATCCGCCGATTTATTATAATGTCACGACTGACAATTACAAATTGACAATTATACTTACACTGCTGACCACCCCTGAATAAAAAGTAATATTGGTGACAGTAAAATTCTGTTTTATAGTCAATCAACTGTAAAATGTAAGAATACTCCTAAACATTGTTTAACCATCCTAGACTTCATCTCAATTAACACCAGGTGCGACTGCGGTCAAATACCTGCCTTATTATTCATAAAAAAGTTTATGTCAGAGTTTATTTCAAGACTTTTATTTTATTTATTCGATTTCAATTCTATACGAATATTGTATGTCAAACTAATTGTACAATTTCTCTTCACCGATTGTTAAATCAAATCCGAATCTAAAAAGTACAGCTGCTGCTCTCTGTCGGCGTTTTACTATTTTATTTTTTTAACCCTTTAGTTAAGTTATTGAGTAAAATTAAATAATGCGACAGCTTTGCCCATTCTCCCATTACTTGCACCGCTGCAGTAATTCGGCTCGTCATAGATCCGTCGGCAGAGGTGATCAACGTTTTCACGCGATTCCGATTTATGTAATAGGCGTCAGGGGTGGCTATTACTAAGCGGCCATTACTTTTTGTGGCCCCATCGTGTGGTTGACCACGCTTAGAGATGTGCCGCTGAGAAAGTTCTCGTTCCCGGCAATATTCCCACTTTCCCAGTGAGAATATTCTCGAGAACCGAGAACGCTCCCGGGAATATTCTCAGTGTTCTCGACAGAATACATTTAGTTTTAATTTAAATTTTGTTGTTTATATGTGATATTATTTGTAATGTTTCGATGTTTTATTAACTGGGCGTTAAGACTAGTCGTTATAAACAAGGCATAAAACGCGTGAGTGAGATATTGCAGTCTTGCTCACTCTTTTCGTGGCGAACGCGTGTCGCGGCTTTAGGACTCGGCTACGGTATTTGAACATCAGTGTGCCTCTGAGTTTTAAGGCCCTTGCCACTCTGGCGGATTGCAAGCGGATTCAAAGTGGATATAAAGCGGAGAGGCGACGCGACGGAGAAGCCGCGTGAAAATATCGTGAAGCTTCTTGAAGGCTGCCCAGCCGAGCTGGATTCGATGATTGACCTTTTTTTCGAAGTTGGACCTACCTAACTGGACTGTTTGCCCCAGGTATACATTATATTCAACAACTTCGAGTATAGTCTCCAACTTTTAGAGGAGTGGGTGCAACACGGTTTTTAGATATGATTTTTAAATCTTGTCCTTGTTCATTTTGAGACCCACTTGTTGAGAGACTCTATTGAGACCAGCATCGAGCATTGTGCCTAGATCTTCCACGATCTCAGCCATGACTACGATATCGTCTGCTGTCTGAGTTATGTACTCGCCGTTGATATGTATGCTGAATCCGCTCCAGCCCAGAAGCTTGAAAACATCGTCCAGGGTGGTGGTGATGACGTCTCCCTGTCTCACCCCTCTCTGCAACTGGATAGGTTTCGGGTCCTGATCTTAAAACGGACTGTCACTGTGGCGTGTTTGTACAAGCCTTTCAACACTTTAATGTATCAATAGTCAATTTGGCACAGTCGAAGAGACTGAAGCACTGCCCATGTCTCAATCGAATCGAAGGCTTTCTCATAGTTCACAAACGCAAAGTGACTGATTATACTCCTTGATCTTCCGTGTAATCTGCCGTAGCGTATTTATTATGGTATGTGGTACTAAAGCCTTTTCGAAAACCGGCTTGTTCGAGGGGCTGAAAGTCGTCGAGCCTGCTAGCGTGACAATTCGTAATGACTATCGAAAACATGACATAAGCTTGTAGACATGGCTCAGAAGCGAAATGGGTCTATAATTCTTCAACAAGGTTTAGGGCCTTTAGTACCGGCGTTCCGCCTGCCTTCAGAAGCTCAGACGTGATTACGGTGCGTTGTTGTTTTTCAGCTGTTTGAGAACCATTCTAATCTCGTACAGACTAATGTACGGGATATATTCGTTAAGTGTCGGATCAATCTAGCTAGCACGTATTTTCTATAAAAATGTGTCAAATAATCCGTCAGACAGGCTATCCACAACTTATCCAGAAGTGGCGAAACAGGCCCTTACTAAGCGATTGTGAAATATGCCCTTAATGTCAAATAAGAATAGTTTGAAAAACTAAAAACACGCTTTTAATTACTAACAACACTAAAAAGTCAAAAATCATCAGGACCTTGGACATCATCTAGCATTAAAGTGCTCGAAAAGACAAATCCAACGAACCCAAACTCATGAGTTTCCGCCGTTTCTTTTAGGAGTTCCTATGGCTACCTCCTGACTCCATCATTAGGACCCTGGACATTATCTAGCACTTAAAGATCTCGAAAAGACATCCAATGAACCCAAACTCGATGTGATTCTGCCGCTTCGTTTAGGACTTCTTTTGGCCACCTTCCAGTCCCATCAGACCAGCTGGTACCACAATATTGTATTGTCATTTCTAATCTACATAATTATAATTGCCAAGTTTCATGATGATACAAGACTTAGAAGTGCGTGTAATTCAGATTCTAATATTCAATTACATAGTTAGTTACATACACGACGACCTAATAAGAGCGTGTTAAAAACGAAAAAATTGACAGTTACATTATTTAATTACGTGTAAAAATAAATTTCTGTCATCTTTCATATCATTTAAACGACATTTCACGACGAAAAAATAAAATATAATAAAGTTGCAGTTGCCAAGAATATTGCCGAGAAAGTTTCCCGAGAATATTCTCGGGAACACTGAGAATATAGCCTTTCACTGCAAATAGAGTGTATTGTTTAATATACATTTATCTGTTGACTTAATTTAATACTATTTTACTTAAGAAAGTTTGTTTATTTCCATTTTATAAACATGATTCTCAACCTTTCTCACTTAGGAGAACGCTCCCGGGAACGCTCCCTAGAATATTCTCAGCTGAGAGAGCGTTCTCGGGAACGGCACATCAATAACCACGCTGATTTGTTATGTTTTTTTTATTTAAAGTAAACATCCCAGTGTGGGCACTGATTATTGAATAGTTACTGGGTGTAGATGTGGAAATATTTTTCTAATTCGTTTTCCGGACTCTTTGGTTTTGATTTTTTGATTTATTATTACCACTCCTTTATAAACAGGATCTACAATTCCTACGATAGTGACGGTTCATTAGTTTTGGTTCCCATATAGCATCTACCTAATTAAGTACTAGTTTTCCGTGAATATCATTGATGCTCTTTTCCTTTTCTACGTCCATTCTCCTATCTACCTAAATGACACGTTTATTAATCTAGATCTTAGTTTAGAAATCATCATCTTTATCTTCATAGGCCTTCCCAATACACCACTTACTATTTAAAAGCTCACTTCAATATTATCCCTTTGTGTTCCGCTATTAGCTCTCCAATTTTACCCATCTACTGCGAAAGATACGTTTGTCCGTCGCCGCCTGCTTTATTGCGGCCGGCTCAAATTCGACTTTTAATTCCGTCACCGGGGAGATTTACTAGTGAGCGCTAGTGATGTGCCTTGTAGTACAGGACTCGAGTACGTGTGGAGATAAAAAAAAAATGACTTGAATTTGTAATTGTTTTTACTTTTACTACTAGTGTTCTTCCGGTCACTGAATAGCCACTAATGGACAATATTTAATCCCAGTAAAAAAAAAACACCAACGGTGCTAAGAATTTACCAAAGAATATTTACTTGAAAATAACTATATTGGATTCATGCTTTTTTTTAAGTAGACCCGAAACTCCATCCTCTAACGTCAATGGTCTGTATTTTTGTGTCTATCTTTATCAAAAAATATCCAAATTCCAAAAATACAAAAAAATTGCGCTGCGCTAGTCTCATGTTACAAATACAAAACACCAATAAAATCTTTAACGTAACAATCGTGTACTCTAGTTGCTCCAACCACTATCTCCTCACTAGTGAGCGCTATTGTACCCAAGCATTTTATACCGCGGTCCTCATTTGTTTCTGTGCGTTATTGCACCTATTTCTAATATTCGGAAGTTCGACGCGGCTGCTGAGTGAAATATGCGCGAACGCATAGGGTTGACTATAATTGATAGGTTAAAATGTTGCAATCCTAAAACTATGTATATCTAAATGTTATTAAGTCTTATCTGAAAGTAATAAAATAATTAAGCTCAAAACTGGTAATTAGTAATTACTAATAATTGAATTTGATTTGAAATTAATACTGATTGGAAACAATTAAAATACTAGTAACCTACTGAAATAAACTTTAAAAGGAAACGATCTATATAAATCTACAGATTATGTATCACTTCTCAGACTATTGCATCTTCTGACAACCCTTGCACGGAATCCAAAAAGACAGAGAGACAAATTAATTTTTATTTTAAACGACATTATTGTTACATGTCCGTGATTTACGGCGAATGTGAATAAAAGGTCACTTAAGTCATGTATTTATTCTGCTAATATTATATTATACACTTACGAGTAAAAAATGACGTCCACGAAATTTTCAGGAGTTCATTATTTTTACAATAGGAGAGTCCATTCTTTCATCGAAGTCTTTACCAAACATTGGAAATGTACACGAAAGTAAGTAGGTACGAAACTTATGGACTTAAACTCTCATACGACTTAACTCCATACCTATAGTCCTCTTATTTAGGACTTTATTGTAATTTATGCACCGTGGTTTAGTTACTTCATTCATTGGATCATAGAAATTTTAAGAGTAATCGTACCAACGACTAACAAGTAATAATTCAAAGTTTCGATCACAGTATTAAATCTATAATGAGTAAGCAAGTTAAATAACATTACTTAACATTTTCCATTAGCAATTGAAGCGTTTACCAAGATAAACAGAAAATGACCAGTGCCTATTTATTACGAGTATTCACGAGTCAAACAACTTCCAAAGTCAATCCGAAATCAAAGACTTGTAATTTAAGAATTTCAATCACTTTTGTAATCAAAATGGAGGCTCGTGTTCCAATAAAAACGTTTTCCAAAGAAATCTAATCACGACTTGTTTTTACAAGTTAAATTGATTTGTGGATTAAGACAACAGTAATGGAAGACGTCTCGTATACTCGTAGTTCTTGGATTGATTTTCCTTTAATTAACTGATAATAAATAGTGTTATACTTATATCTTTGTAGAGTATGTAGTCAGGTTATTATGTAAATTATTATTACTCAATTAGTTATTGTTTACATGACATCATCATTTTAGAATTCTTATGAAGTCATACAATACAGAACTAATTCATACAGAATATTTTGCCATTGAAAATTTTCATAGAGATAACACTTTCAGTGTTACCATTTTTCATATTTTTTTCAGATAAACTTTTCCGAAACATTCTTATTAATAACAAAACCTGTTACATGAGATCAGTTAGTAATTCTGGCATTATGAAGCGATGTTATACAGTAAACAGTGAAAAACATTATGAACATGATATTTTTTGTAATTTCTAAAGTAGTATTTGGATTGTAGATAGATTACTACCTTATTTCACCACATAATAATAATTCTTAACCTAATATGACCCGGTTTTCCCACTCCTGCACAGATCAAAGTCTAAATGTAACCCTTCCAAATCCGCGTTGTCTATAAAACCATCTTCATTCACGATGACCATCTGCCAGAGACAATAGACGTCCGGCGTGTGTCGTAAACGTATACAAAGTACGAGGTGGATCTTTGATCTCCACCGCGACTGTGTAGGGTTGGTAACATTGTAACAGTACACTGAAATTGGTAAAAATAGTGTTTTAATATCTATTCAAGGTGAATACCAATTGATAAAAAACATCATCTTCATCATTTCAGCCATAAGACGTCCACTGCTGAACATAGCCTCCCCCAATGATTTCCATGTTGATCTATTGGTAGCGACCTGCGTCCAGCGCCTTCCTACTACCTTTATGATGTTGTGGGTCCACCTTGTGGGAGGACGTCCCACGCTGCGTTTTCACAAAAATAAACTGATATTTATTCAATGTTGATTGACCTGAGGTACAGATAACATATATCAAGCTAAACACGTGCCCAGAAAGCTGTTTCATTGCTTCCTAGTGCTTTCGTTTCAGCCATGTCCACTGCTGGACAAAAGCCGTCCCAAGGATTCCCACAGTGAACTTTCTTCTTTATTAAGCTACAGGATATAAAATATTACTATAAAATATTAGTAATATAAGGTATTACTAACACAGCAAGGTGACTTTTGAAAAGTTAGATAACTTTAAAGCTAAATGTTAAGTTTTCGATTTTATTGTCAGTTATTAGAGTTCTGGTAACATTTTAATTATTGCCATTCAAGTTTAGCTTGCATATTTTACAACTGACAACTAAATTTCGCGTAAAATATATCCTCCAACGATAGTTTATAGCAAACGTGTAGGTGTTTGATTAATTTATTGGTTACTTATGAAACACGGAATCATAGAATAATTTATAATCAGTACTGTTTTGTTCATTAAAATAACATTACATGCCTACATTTCTTACCTACTATTTTATGTGAGCCCTAAGTAAGAAATTAGATAGGCAACGCACTTGGAACTCCCTGGAAGCTACGGGTGTAGACACCAAGTGCTTCCAGGGAGTTCCAAGTGCGTTGCCCATAGGGGCGGATAGGGGCGACGGTAATCACTTATAGTCAGGTGATCCATTTGTTCCTTTGCCTCCTGTCCCATAAAAAAATCATTTGCAAAAATAGGTGTTGCCAGCCCTATTCCACAGACTATCCCATAGAGCAGAGTTTACATTCGCATCATTCAAATGTATGAAGTCGCTATTTACGTTTGACCAGAGCACTCATTAAGGATTGTTATTGGAATAATAAAGAGCTGGGTGAGCATCCGTCTCGATCAGAGACTCCCAACATTTGTGGTGCAATGCGAGAAAAGTAAATCTCGAATATAAAACGAATCGAATCGAAAACTTCTGATACATTCTGGTCTAGTGACCAAATATTGATATAAATGTATTAACTAGCTATAATCAGAAAACACGGTCAAGCAAATAATGGTCAATCTTCGTAAAGTATCTTTAGGTCGACATTTTGTTACATAATAGCGTTCGCGTTCTTATTAAATAACAAATAGAAGCTCTAGACAGTATGGAAAAGTTCAAGGTAACTTGTGGTTGGAATCTTACGTCCAATATTATTAAAAAGGTTGAGAATCACTGACCCAGATCGTAACACGTTTCCCGGTATCCCTATCCGTTGCAAAACCGATCGCTTTATTCCGTGATGATTCCGCGAACTGACACTTCTGATGTTTGTTAATCTGTGTCTGTTTGAAATAGTTCGCGCGGGAAAGTAGATTCGAATCTTGAATTTTTGTTTTTAAATTGTGAGTGGCATGATTATGTTCTAATTTTTTAAATGAGATGAAGAGGTTTCTTAACTATTTAAATAATACATTTACACATGTCACGTTGTTATTCGTATCATTTCATAGAAGAGACATGATGAATGGGCTGGATTTGTAGTCATTAGATCTTGGAATTAACCCATTTAGACCGATAATTATTTTTGTAAATAAAATTTGATTTTTCAGTAAAAACTTTCAAAGGGAAGCATAAAAAACATGAAAAAAATATTTTAAAAAATAATCCATAAATAGGGGGCCGTGGGGAGCCCGTACCATATAGGGTACAGTAGGTCTATAAGCATGCAAAACATAGTCGTTGTTCAGGCAAGGTTTTTATTTATTTTTGTATGATATAAATTAAAAATAAAATCACATAATCACCAGTATCATACTTGGCATATCTTGTAAGACGTTTTCTGTGATACTAACCAGGTTTGGCTTTTTTTTCTACCTTCTCCGAAGTTAGTGAGGATAGCTGAAGAAGACCTGGCTTCTTCTGACTTATTACGTTTAGTGCTATTTATAATCGCATTTAGCAACACGAAGATGGAAATTCAGCAAATTCATCGAAGAAAACTCTGAGGGTAATTATTTACATTGACATTATCTTTCTCGCCCGAATCTTCGTCAGTCTGATCATCATTAGCGGTCATCTGACAAGACAAGACAAGACAGCAGTAGAAAAATACCAAGATTGCTTTATGTTTGCTGAAATTATCAAATTTTTCATGAGTTGTGGCAATATAGTGAAGCATGAATAGCCTAAAATAAATAAAAACAATAAAAATAAATTATATTTTCTCGCATGATTTGCTCATGCATAGACCTACTGTACCTTATACGGTACACCTATTTTAGACTGGAATAAACCGTATAAAAATAATCTCAATAATATTTTATTTGTAGTCGTGATATCTATTGTACTCTATTTTTGGAATAAAACTGATAAATAACATAATTTACCATAAATAATAAGAAATATACCTTCTTGAATACATTGTAAATATTTTTTTTGTTTTCTGTCCAGGAATTTCATAAATATTTCCGAAACCAATTGTCAAAACATATTTTTAAATATTTTTATGTAAAATAATCACTTAAAGCTTACTGACACAATCATTTTTTAAAATTAACAACAGTTTGGTTACTTCAAAATATTTTCAAAATGATACTGTACCACATAGGGTACGGTAGGTCTAAATGGGTTAAATACAGGGTGACAGTCTAGTACTATTCATTGCTGTTGTCACGTAAGTATAAGTACTAAAATGCTTTGCGTATTCACCTTACAAAATGTATCAGTGGCGTAAAATGTAATTACATCCATTTACGAGCGTGCGTAACCCCCAGAACACGCAGCAAACGACATGTAGTTAATGTGTACATCAACAAAGTGGCGTTCGCGCCAAATTTACACTGACACTTAACATTTAGCCATCAGTAGCCACGGGCCGCCTACATAAAAAAATTACGACAGCCCAAAAATAAGCAATAAAATTTTATTATTCGAGTGGCGAACACAGTTTTCCATGTCACCAAAATAGGTGTCCACACAAATCTGTCTACGGGGTGGGTCGTTAGGGCCGTGTCGTCGCCATTTTGCGTGTTGACGTTCGCCGATGACAGAGGGCGTTAGACGCTAGGGCGTAGGTGAGTCACACTGTTAAATCACCTGTATTATAGAACAGGGTTTACGGAGAGTTTTGCATACGGTTCCGTATAATAAAAGTGACGTTATAATAAATGCGGAGAGACATGCGTAGTAAGATAGCGCCGGTTATTGCCTCCGGAAGAATGCCTGCATAAATGTCTAAGTACATACAAGCCTGAAGCGTCCCATGAAACCTGACTCAGGTTTGGTATTTTTACAATTACCATTTTATGAATATAACCATTCTTCAAAAACAAGACTTTAGGACTCACGATTATCTACGGAACTCTAAACACCATTTACCTTTATTTCTGAAGAAATCTCAATAAAATTCTAATATTGTCGACATTTGACATCCGTAGCTCAAGAGACGCGTGTTTGCTTATTAAATGAAAGATTGAATATCGTTAGAATATTTTTGTAAAACATTTTGTATTAAGAGACATGATAATAGTTATAGGTTTTCTAAATGTGCATGTTTCTGTGTAATATTGTGTAAATTACAATAATACCTACTATACAAAATGGTGACAGAACTTTCACGCCAGCAATCGCCTTAATATCTTTTAGCAAAATAGATATTTAGCCCTACTTGATGAGCAACTGCCATTTTATTCACCATCTGCGTTATTTTTAGACTAATAAAAATACTTGTAGCTATTTCACATAATACAAAATGACACTGACTTTGCGGTAGGTAATAAAAGGCTACTTAGCAGGTTTTTGTCTGTAAAGAGACGAATTACGGCCATTACATTAAATAACAACATGGCATGTTGCTTGTACGCCCCTTAATTATTCTTATTAAGTTTTTTTTTATACATAAATTTGTAGCCTTAATTAATATTTTATTACGCGAAAAAAGCTTTTGAAATGCCACTGTTGTACACACGATCATATTATCTTATGTTACTAGTAAACTATTAAATTACATCTATTTAGTGCCTGGGTGGCAATAGTAGCAAAAACTATTACAATACGTTTATAATTTATAAACGGTCTGTATTATACGGGTAACTACATAATCGTCGTTTATTTTGCGTCTCGACAAAGAGGCTGGGATTGAAAATTAAAAATAAAGTTTTCTTTTTAAACTGCGCGTGGAAATGAAACTTCTTGGCAAAGGGCAGCTCTACAAAGTGCCTTAAATTTTTTAATTGCGAACCGCCTTATGATTATTATACGTCTTTGTGCATTCAGAGGGCAACATGTGAGGCTTTGCGAGTAATGTGCGAGCACCGTTATGCCTCCGACCCGGCGCAAGTCACGAGCGGCGTGGGAAAAATATTTGGCGGTCGGACTTGATTGTTTAAAACAGGCCAAAAAAGAAATAAATTCCAAATCTGTAGCCAGCTATCTTACCAATATTACGTAACGCTAGGATTGTCTTCAACCATGTGTAATAACTTATAACAACTGAAGGCAATGTAACATTGGATTTTGAACTGGAAAAATAATTCTAAAATAAAGCGAGCAAGAGGCGAACTGAACCTGATCCTTCTCTAAGCTGATACTAGATAAAATATTACTAAGCCGCTTCGCTCCAATGTGTTTTGTAAATACCTACTTCGTTCTGTGAAGTGATTTCGGAACTCTCACAAATATTACTTTGTCTATCTAGTGGCATTTCAAAATTTCATACAAAAAATACAAAAAGACACTGAAGCGAGGCGATTTCACAATTTTATTATAACTGTCACAACTGGATGCCGCAGGCAGTCGGCAAATTCTTGATTGGTTAAGTTAGATTTTCGAAATTAATTTTCATAGTAACAAGGAAATATTTGAAACTTCTGTAACTGTAACCTTTTCTAGGCTCCCTGAAAAACTTACATTTTATCAACCGCTCCGCTTATGGCCTAGACCACGGCGTTAGAATTTAATAGAGCCGCTCCTTAAGCGACACCCTGTATGTGGGCCTAACAAGACTTTTGAGCTCACAATATTATGAATATTGCTCATTAGTGGCGCTTATACAGCCCGCGGACACGGAGATTTTATTATAGGCTGCCTAGTTTTCAGTCTGGGCACTTTATGAAGAAAATAAGAAGATTTTATAATGACGCGATTAATATAGAAACGTATGACGGCCAGTCGACACGACGGTCAATTGACCGGCGCATAAAAACTCATTCGTAACACGTTGTATGACAACAAAAAATGTGACATCTTATATGTGGCTGGAATAGGAGCTACTTTTCAATAAAAATGTATAGTTTGATGAGCTGTCGACTGTTTTTTTGTCGTTTGAATGAAAAAGTTATGCTTTTTAACGTTATTGATTGATTGGATAGTTTACCGTGTCTGAATATTTATATTGTCTTTTTTCAGGTAAGAGAAGCGGTTATAGACAGCTATCAATGGGTAAGATGTACCTAACTACTTAAAAAAATATTTTTTTTATTTACTTTTTTGCGTGTCGGACAAAAGAAAGGGTATTATGGGGTTTTACTCGTATGTGGGCAATTCTTCAAACATTTCTGTTCTTCGAAAAAACTGTTGCTAACTCATTTGGAGAAGCTTTCATTTATTAAGAATAAGAATAAGAATAAGATATTTATTCATAATGTTCATTACATGTCAAATTTTCAATATATTTTCTTATTAATAATAAACAATTGCAGTATTAATAAGAAAGAAATACACATCATGTCCAAATAAATTAATAATACAAATAGAATTAGATTACCTTATAAAGTCACTTCTTCTACCTCAGTAAAAAACAATTAAAGTAGATGTAAAGTTAAAAAATACAAATACCGTTCTCAACCCCGAAAACATTATCATTAACTATTATTTAATCTGTGACATTACTCAAGCGCTACAGTGACCACGCTATCGCCAGATAAATCGGGACATTCAGCCATCGCCGAGTCCCAAAAAGTAATTAACACAGTGTTCCCACACTAACCAGAGTTACTTTTAATCGCTCCCTTAATTGCATTACTAAAGTAAGCCCATTAAAGGAGTTACAACTTAACAAACCAGTTGATTATGAACCTTACGACTTTAATTTAAGGTTGATTTTTTAATGCAGCTCTAAAATGCATCACAAAGTTAGTGGGTAACCGGAGAGTTTACTCAATTGTTAATAAACAGTGATGTATTAATGATACTTAACGTTTCAAGTGTTTTACTTCAATCCAGTTTGAGGAAAATGACCCATACATTCTAAAGCTAGTTTCATCAGATTTCATAGAAGTATTTGAGATATTTGATACTAGTTATTCAACGTAATCATCTATAGAAGATGATATGATTCTCGTGGAATGTATTTTTAACGTGTAACTTAAATCATCTTAGGCTGGGTTGCACCATCTTACTTTCGTTTCGTTTATGTCAAAAATCTGTCAAACTCCATACAAAATGGTTATCGTCATAGTTACCGTTAAAGTTAGGTGGTGCAACTCAGCCTTAAAGTAAAGAAAACCCCTTAGGTTATCGTAGTCAAAAAGTTTGCAACACGACTTTAAGATTGTGCTGTAACTTTTTGGCCACTTTGGGTGACTATTTGACGCTAAGTATGCAACCTAACAAAGGATTTTTCTCTACACCTCTCTCTTTATTGACTCTCCTTTGAAAAGTGACATCTCCGATATCGCTAGGTTAAGTTAAACGTAATTTTCAATTGCGAAAAGTACGAAACCAGCATTTTTCTTCTTCGATATCGACGAAAATCGCTCTCGGCTCAATTAGAGAAATCAAAAAATAGTCTGAGAGGACTATGAACCTTATTATCAGGATAATACAAATGCTATCTAAAATACGCCAAGTTCTTCCGTATTCGGGAGTACAGGGCTGAGAATTGACCCATTACGTCAAAGCAGCGGGGTTATTTCGAAAAACGTTATCCAAAATTTCGAATGTTACCATCCCTCTCACCCAAAGCGATATGCCAGCGTGAATGACGGTGACAGATGGACCCGAAACTACGTAAACAGCTTTTCGTAGTAGCCCTGCAGTACCAAAAACTTGTCGGGTTACGTTCCAGCGCATTCTTCGCATACGTGCGCCCGCGCCGAAAACCTTAATAAAGCAACTAAAGTGTTTGAATAAGAATTTCCCCTAATCATCCCATATCGTCACTATCTTTGACCATTTCTAAATGCATTCTTTACTAATAAATCTCTGATTAGGCGACCAAACCAAGCATTAGCAAGATTCTTCCCATTTGATGATTTAGATGTATTGTAAACTGATAAGATCAGTTTTCTTATAACACGTTAGTATACCGGTCAACACATAGATAAATAATAATAATAATATACACTTCTTTTCCTGACAAGATTTTTCATATTTAATAGGTGTTTAGGCTCGTTTAAGTAGGACCTCAGAATTTTTTTGTAACGGTAGGAATGGCGGAGATCGGTGATTAACGTCATTTATAAAGTTATAATTTATAGAAACAGATTAAATCGTCTGATTGATTGCGGCAGATTCTTGTTTAATATTGTGACTGATTACTATATTAAGTTTGAAGAGATTTATTCATAGAGAGGGCTTGAGATGCTGTTTTCCATGCGCTGGTCTGGAAAATTAGTTTTATTTTATTTAACTACCTGCCTGTCTGCATAATGGAAACCAATATTGTGATAAAAATAATTTAAACTATTTACTCGTACCTAAGTATAGCTATCCTATTAGAGTTTCTTAATAAATGTTTGAATAATAAAATATTTAGCTAAATCCTGTAGAAGGGAACATAAACCCTAAATTTATCAAAATTCCGCCTCGGGGAGGGAAATGGAGTTTTAACATTACGTAGTTTTTAGGCTAAACCATTGAAAATTAGATTAAAACTTAAAACTAGACTACAGCAAAGTTTGCTATTAAAATTGTTAAGTTTTTGTCGACGTATTTTCCCTAAACCATGGACAATCCATAAAGTTAGAAGTGTCGTATGAGCAGGCTGTCACCGAAGCGTGGGACTGGACATCGGCGGTGTGAACTATCTACTATCGTTATTTATTTTATTAACTCTGCCCATTTGAATAAATTAAAACACCGACCTTTACGCCTTTAACAACTAGGCTCAAAATTCCACGGCATCTTAGTTTTACGACCAATGACTTCGATTCGCCAATTGGTCTTTATTATGGGATAAAACTGTCATTGTGTAGTCTTTCAGTAGGTGGAAATTAGTTATTTATGTGCAGAAAACGCGTATTTGGTAGTTGAATGTCTAAGAGGTCATATGTTGAAGAGATAAAATTAGCATGGAACAGAAACATGATCTGGCAAACTTAGCTTTTATGTCAAAAAAAAGATATTGTTACTAAAAATCATGTTTGTAGTGCAATATATTTTCTAGTTGGATTTAAAACTCATTATGGCCATTTAATGTAATTTATTGTCTAACCTATTGACTAGTTTAGTTAGTACGGAACTTGATAACGATCGGCAAAAATAATACACGCAATATTTTATAGCCAGTAATGCCAGTATTTTTGGCGCCATCATAATTTTGCCTGTTATAGAGCCACCCGGTAAAAAATGGAGGAAACATTATGACATAAGATAAAATATGTTATAATATTGAATGAATGGATAAAAATATTATTTATTTGCTGACCAAAATATGTATTATTATTATTATTAAAAGTTGAATCAGAAGATACAGTCAGCGTCATATAGTTCGTGACACCCAAAGTAGCAAAAAAGTTCGTAACACGTTTTTGTTACAATTGAAATAAAGTTGCGTTGTTGTATTCACATAGTCACCCTGTATGACTAAAGTCCTTACTCTTAATTTCCACAAACAAATACTCACTAAACACATCGTGTCTCGCGCCTTAACAAAACAAAACATCTCAACACGGCATCGATATACAACAAAGTCTAACAAATATCTCGGTGTATTGAAACAAATGTCCGGCGAGCGCTTAGCATAAACCGCATTCAGTCCTTCCTGCTTGCATAAGCATTCAACGTCTTTTCAGTTGTCCGTCCGTCCGTCAAGCACAATGGGGGCGACAAAACAGGCGATTTTCCCATATGGGCGCACAATGAGGCTTTGTGATGCGCGCGCGCAGCTCATCCGAGTAGGGACGCGCTGGATTCGATGTCGATATATCGATACCGGCATTTCTGGAGCTGTCATTTATGTGACATTTAAAACGGATTTGTCTGTTTAAAATCAGCCTGAAGTCTAAAAAAAATATTAATTAAGTATTATTTATTTCATTATTTACAAAATTAAATATTAGACAGATGAGGACTCTAAAATTATTGCAGTGAAATCATGTGCGTACCTAATCTTGCACTACTCACTATGAGGCACGTATCATCATTATAAGATAGACAAGAGTAAGTTTAATTGGAAAAATCATGATTTTGAAAATAGTTCTGTACGTATAATATACAGTCAATAAATCTTAATGGAAATAAATTATGCTATTCTCGGTTTTAAAGCGTGTGAAAATAATAATGGAAATTTTCGTCTGTTATTTCCATTAGCTCGCGATGTTTTTTCTTGATATACTGTTGAGTTAAATTATGTGACATTATTAACCACCGCATTTACATTTCGACATGGTATAATAAACGTTCTAATATTCTCAGCATTTTGTTTATCACAGTGTAAACGCCAATAAATCTGAGTTCTCGACAGCCTACCACATGTTCGTACATATTACACCCGGTAAGCGCGGCGCTAAACACTTTCCCATGATTGAAAAACCGGTCCCCACAATCGACAAGCCAAAATATCGTGAAGACACATCCATTCCCAAATTAATTAGCCAATACAAGATTTATTAATTACATGTAAATTCTCATACATTCCGTGACCGTTACATTAGATGCGACCTGAAAAATTATTTATTAAAAACTGGTACCTCTCAATCTAAATCGCGCAATAAAATAGCTTTACCATTTTTATTGCCTCACTAGATTTTAAAAACACGTATAAAGTTATAACCGTAATATATTTCGTCCGTTTTATCTCTCAAATATAAACATTTGATATAAACGATTTGCATTAGCGAAGGCGGCGGGCTAAAGAGTTTAAATTATGCAACGTTTTTCATGCCGTGAGAATTTCGCAAATATTTGCAAGCGTTTTTTGTTGAACGCACATTTAATGATTCCGACGCAACGACAATGCAGCTCGCCGGTCGACAAAAGAATGAGCGAGCGGGGAATAGACAACGAGCCTCGGTTTTGTCTTTACCATAAACAAAAGGTCCTTTATCCGCCGAACAATGTCGGGTTGTCTTTACCTCATTTATCATACAGGCAGGTTACTTTCAATAATTAGAATGTGCGAGGCGATGCTCGGTTTCAAACATGGAATTAATTACTGAACTATTTTTTCGTATTTCAGATAAAATCAAGCATTAAAAATATTTATCTTGATTACTGTCAGCTGTTAACGTTCCAGGAGAATTCCTTCTATCCCATTTGTCATCTTAGAGTAAGAATATCGTTAATAATGAACATGATCAAGTTTCATGTACCGAAGTGGATAGAGAGTGGTAATTAGTAGCCGAGATGGGGCGGCGATAACGCATTCTTCAAATACAAAATGGCGTCTGTTTAAAAAGGACAATGTCACCGAACTGGCCGTTTAGTTTACTTAATACCGTCGGTTTTGGATTAGTACCGGTTATTCCCGGTCTCCATATCTCTTACAAATTACGAGCTAGTGCTCAAGCGGGCATTAGTGAGATAATAATTCCCCGAATCGAGTTACTACAAGGTGAGAAGAGACGAAAATTGTTTTTTTTAAACCCAAATTGTTAATTAGCGTTGCGTTTCGTTCTCACTGGCTCGAACGCGTTCTGTTATTACATTTTGGAATGCTTAGGGCCTTTATATCTGCGTTTTGTTATTTAAATAATGAGACGGGATATTTGATACGGCATTTTTATAACCTCGGCCGAGGAGTTTGGTTATTTAAAGAAAATGAGGTAGGGACATTACGGCTTAGAGGTTTTGTGTGAACTCGCATCATTGAAAGATCTCAAGATTCAAATGAATTTCTAAGCTACCTTATCATTCTTAATAGTTTTCAATTTAAATACACTGAGTAGTAGTTAATTTCTACGTTAGCGAAATTAAAAATTTTGAAAGAAATTTTATCATCGCCTCCTTAGTTCTTTTCTTCAGTGTTGAAGATCAAAATGAGACAAGTAACTGAGGAAAATATTTCAATCCTGTTAGACCAAGGGTTGTCGTGTCACCTTATAGCTTAATAAATAGCTACATAATAATACAAAATTCATAAAAACCATTGGAAAAATCCATCCACTAACAAGCTTCGCATACGACTACATTCTCCGCTTTAACTAGCCGAAAATCACCAATGAAAATTCACAAAAAAAAAACAAAAGCGAGATACGCACTGAACTGCCTCTCAAATAAAAACACGGGTCCAAAACTACACGAGAGGAGGCCGGGGCTCACAGTAAGTGGCACGCGTCGCCACCGCAAACGTGCACGACAATCGGAATAATTTTAATTAGAGAAAAATTGCCGCTGTGAAATGCGCAAGAGAGGGAAGCGTTGGCAAAAAAGGACTACGGACATAGCTTGTTTTTTTTAATAGTTTTTACGTGAATACTTTTAAAAACATGGAAAGTTTACTTTTTTAAGCTGTCTGAAAGCTTCTTTAATTGAAATGACGGTTTAAATAAAGTTTAATTGCCACACTATCGAAAAATATTGAAATTATTTAACACGAGAGTTGTTTACAAGACTTAGGCCCGGTTTCTGAATGTACATGTTTGGCTGGAGCGAGTCCATCTTGTAACTTTTTAACTTTTAGATTAAAGTCACTCAAACTGTAATGCTCTTCAGAAAAGAGCCTTAATATAGGTAGGTTACCTCATCTTAACATACTAGGCTATCAAAGCACAGGCCCAGGCTACCCTAAAAGTGGATGGCAAACATTAAAAAAATATTTTCCTATGCAGACCGTAAAAAAACTCATCCAAACAATACTCGAGGAACCCTTTCTGCAAACAATTAGCGAGCAAGTGCTCTTCGGAACAACGGCAATGGCTCTGCGGCCTCGACGGCTTCCGACTGGCTGACACGCTGCCTTTGCCTCGCCGACGGGGCTCAACAGCGCGTGCCTTTTGTTTCTGATTGTGCGCGGCGTTCTTTTTCCAAATTCAAATTTGAATTTACGCAATTATTTTTTTAGAACTAGCCATTTTAGTTATTCCCTTCAAAGTTCTGTTTTATGGCTGGCTGGAATCAGTCTTCGCTTTACAAATATTATTTTTTAGAACAAAATGTGACATTTAAAAAATATTGACGTTAAGCTTTTATTTTATTTTCCAACCAGCTAACTGCGCAATGCTTTGCTTTGTGGACAAACAGAACAGCATGTTTTTGTTTCTGGATTTGCACGAATATTTTGTAAATGGAATTTACCTAGGTATTTAACGTTAGTTATCGATTTATGAATGACTGCGTTGTCTGATTTTTGTTTGTTTTTGGATTGAAATGTAAACGTAGAATAAAGTACGTGTCAGCCGAATAACATCTACTGCTGGACAAAGGACTATCCACGGATACGTGGAAGTTAACTGATCTTAATTTTAGGTCCTACATAATGGTTCTACTTTTAGAAACGCCAGCTCAGCACAGAATTTTAGCCTAAAATTCGTAACTTAAGACAGTTACGTCACACATCATCACTCCTCAGGCTGGCACATGAAAAATTATAAACAAAAAGTGTCCATCCAGCGTTCGCTTTCAGCTTATCAGTCCAAGTTTCTTCCGTCACATTAGCCGGGATTCGCCATATTGTGCGTGTGCGATTAGCGACGCGTTGAAAAAATGCGATAACCATAGACAAATCGTGCCTCCATGACGCAGCGCGCCATGTCACCACTAATGACGCAAAAATGGCGCTATCTCCGTATTTAAAAAGTAGGGGGGTTCAAAAGTGGTTTTTGTATCCGTTTGATCGTTTTGTGTGGTTTTTCTCACGAGGGTTGCGTTTAATTGGGATTGATGATAGTTTGCCTTGGGGGCGGCACAATCGCGGCGGCTTTGTCGAAAAAACGTTGATCAGTGGCAACACTGTTTAATTACTTAGTGATTCGTGTTTGTTTTTCGAACGCGACTTCCAATTACGAACGATAACAGGATAAGATAAGTTTTTTTTTCACAAAAGAGGTAGCTGAACTTTTTTGTTATTTGAACTTAATGAAATGCTGATTAAAATTTCTTACCATTTAGAGACGCTTAACTAAATTATAATTGTGGGTTTGAATCCTCCTTTTATAGGCAGTTCGATTTTTCAAGTTTATTATAATAATGAATTGCCACTCATATGTATTTCTGGGTGATATTAAAAAGCATTTGATCTCAAACCTTAAAAATGAATAAGTAACACATAAGAATATGATTCAAACTTAAAAAAACAAATAGACTTCTAATTTACATGACCGACTCTACCAACATTTATTGCATTTCATTTTCCTAATTCATTACGAAGCAAAAATTCTCATTGCAACCTTTTGTGTATTCCAAAACTTAGTAACAAAGCGTGATGAATCGATTGATGCCCCGATAAGTAAGCCTCAGTCCCTCACCCATTCAGCCTTATCAGTACATCTGTAATGCGCAAAACAACACGCAATAATACCAAAATCCGAATAATAACCGCACAAAGAATACTCTAACATAATCCTACCGCAGCCATAATCGCAATGTTGATCCCGCTCACGCGTATACGTTTCACTCCACCCAGAAAGGGATAGAGATATTTGTGTTTATTAATACAGGGTTGTCATCAAGCGTATTAGCCGATCCTATTAAATAGGCACCCTCGGGCGGGGGCAAAAGCCAACAGAAGGTACATCTTTGTTTAACCAGATAAAATCTCTTTGACAATTTGTGCTTATTCAAATACGCCGCCCCTACGTAACGGGCGAATCATAAAGACGTACTTTGTTTAATTAGCAGTAAGTTGAAGACAGTCTTGTGCTTGGGAAGGGACGGCAATTTGCATGATGACGTAACTACGCTACTGTGTAAGGAATTAACGACAGTTTAATTCTGATTTAGGGTAGAGTTCAATGGACATTTTAGATGATAAAGTTCCTTATTGTCGACAGAATTATAAAAAGATAGTACTTAATGTGCTGTTATTATAAAAAAAACACATTTGTTTTGGTTTTTAACATTTAATTTTAATTAAGTATCTTTGTATTTGAACGTATTTAGAGACTAAAAGACACAATATGTCAACACAGCATAATAAGCAAAACTCTTCGACAAAATACAAAATCTGTTCAAAAATAAAAAACAAAACATTCTAAATTCAAATCGGAGCTTCGAAATTGGAATTTCCATTTGCGCGAGAACAAACCCCCCACAGCCGAACGCAAACAGGAGCTAACCATTCTGGGGCAAAAACGCGCCAACGAGACGTCGGGAATTAACAAAACAGATTAAGGTCTCAAACGCGTTGTTTGCGCCGATTCTTTCCGTTTGCGAAGCCGCGGGAGCGGAAAGCGGGTTAAAGCCGCGCGGGACGCCTTTGCCCGAATTAGGGTTGATTGTCACTTTGGCATAGAGCGGAAAATGGCAATTAACGGGAGCGTCGGTCTTGAGGTTGGCTCTCTTACGGTGTCTGTTTGGAATTTACGTTGCTGATACAGAACGAAAGAGGGTTAAACTCACACATAGGTATATTATTGAAGTAAACAAGAATTTAATTCTTCATAAGTAATAGTCAATTACTGTTCTGTATAACAGCCGAAAATAAAAAAATGAATGAAAATCTTTCCAGTTGTTTTTACTTAATAAGCTTTCAAATATTGATATTTCGCCTTTGAAAAACGATCATATTTCCAAATATTAAAACAGTTTTCCTTTGGCTTTGACCCCTAAAGAAAATCCTCATTTATAGCTTGTTACACTACACAAAGAAACTCAATCAAACAAATGGGAAAATTTCGTGAAAAGTAAATATTTATTTCCACAGACTTTCATTGCCTTTCTATTCCTTTATCAGTCAAATAGCTGAACTCAAAGCGATTGCCAAATTACACCCCGCCCGGTTCGAATTCCATCTTTAAAATTGTTACTGATTGTCTGTTTACATTTCTCTGCTTGTTTTGAATTTAAAGACGTCCATTTACGTTGGACCCTCGACGTTTCATTTCACTCAGTTTTCCGCTTCTGTCGCGTGAGGACACAGAGAGGTGGGGGAGGTCTTCCTAAATTGGCCGTTATATTAGCGTTCGGTACATAATCGTTCTAGAATCAAAGGAGTTCGAATTTGGAATTTTTGACGTTGATTGTGCGTTAAGCCGTTTTGCAAATTAGGTGAGCGTGTTTATTTGTTTTCCGCCAGCAAAGCGATTGGCTGTAATAAATGTTTGTGTAGACTTACACGTTCGATTTACGAATTTGTACTGGCTGATTAGGAGATATTTGATAATGTTGACATAATAACAGTACCTTGTTTATGCCAGGTTTATGCCTAATTTGGAACACTGATAACGTTGGCAAATTGTTTCTCAGAATCGACAGTTGAGAGACAACAATCGCCATAAAAGAGGCTTTATTGAAAAGAAGCTGTAAAAAAAGAAATCAAATGAATATCACAACCCAGTTACGGCAGAAAACGTATAAAAATCTACTTAAAAGTAATTACGTATTGGAAGAACGTACATAAAGACGCCGATCCTAAACATCTTATTTCTGAAGAAGCGTCATTTAAAGATTAAAAAAGCCCCTATTGAGCTGACCGCTTGCATAAATTATTGTGGAAAGTTTATCAAAGAGATGTATCTTTTACAAGAGGAAAATTAATTTCGGATATTTTCTCTTTTGCAATTTTCTTTCTTCATCGGTATCGGTCCTTTGATGTTTACGTTTTGAGATAATGACTTATTTGTCTTTGAAATTTTTGTCTTGTTGAGGGGATTATGTGTTTCTTCTTTTTGAAAAGCTTGGGATAATGAGTTTTTTATTTGAGAAGCGATTATTTTTTTGTCGATGGGCCCTCCTATTGAAATTTCATTTGATTTCAATCAATGGTTTTCATCGAAAATTATGATCTGGTCCTCTAGTAACAAAGATTATAATATAATTATGTATACTATGCAGATATTAGATTGCTTATAATCTGTTTATATCATCAAATGAGATTTTTCTGCATATACCCAAAACTGACTGTTTCTCGTACTGCTTCTTATCACAACTGGTTATTATTGTCCCGAAGCAGTGGTAGGGTTAAAATAATACTGGCAGTGACAAAGCACTTTTTGAATTTATATTTGGAAAAATTTGAAAAAAGAACTGTTTAAAACAATTACGTTCATTCTATTTTTATTTTTTTTTGTTAATACCCAGTATACCCCTTTGGGCCCTTTTTAGATCCGTAGTTACAATAACTACCTAATTGTCATATTTAATGACATGTGGTTAAATATCGGCAAAAAGCGGTTCTCGAACGATTGCTATCTTGACTTTTAGTATAATTTTAACCATTAGCTTACATTTTAAAGCAATTTCGATATCGATATCAAATGTAACACTGTAACATACGCAACTAATGTATTTCAAGTTTGTCTGCGATCCGCAGGGCTCAGTTGAACTACCACTTGTCAATATTGCTTCCACGTAAAGTAGTTGTAGCGATAGCAAAAAAGGTTATTTGTATTTATTTGTAATTAAACTTTTTAATAATGATGCGGGAAAGGTTTTAACTTATCAGTTTAACCTTAGGGACACGATGTTTGTTTGTTGGTACTTAGTGAATTTTTTACAAAAACGTTACATTGTTTTGTTTTTTAATATTTACACTCAGCAAAATATTTTGGAAATAAGTACGGTGTAAATTTTTAAGTAGTAAATAATAATAATCAGTTTTTATTCGACTTTTTCAAAAAAGTAGGTACATCTATGTACCTACATAGACCGTACACCGTACTTATTTCCAAAATATTTTGCTGAGTGTAAATATAAAAAAAAAAAATGTAACTTTTTTGTAAAAATTTCCACGTGTTACTTGTATTTGTTCAAATATCTCTTCTTACATATTTATTTCACAGAACATCAAGGTAGAGCAAGGTAGTTCAGAAACAAATTATTAAATCTAAGTACATTTTACACCTAAAACACTTCATATAATTGAAAACTTCCTTTTTTTCTAACGGTACATCCATCCCAAATATATCCGCAAAATGGGCGTCGGGATTCGAACCAGTGACCAAACACAATGCCCGCCCATCGCAGTCCGGGCCATACAATAAAAATACAATCCATACACGAGCATCAAACTGTGCTCACAGGTGAGGGGGCAAAGTGAAATGTATGGGTTAGTTGATTAATTTAGGGGTAATAAACAAACAGTTAATAAGATTAGTGTATTCATTGGGTTAAATAATAAAGAAGGTTTATCCGAGCTTAGTTGTTTTAAATTTGTTTTTCTTCAAGTATCAACCTCATTATCTATCTACCTTTCGTCGATGTCAATCGATACGAGAATAGGCCCAAAAACAGTTCTTAGTCCAAACTTATTACTTGGACTAAACTAATTAGCTGACTAACTAGCCCCATACCTTACGCAGTCCCAGAACTTGTATACTTACTTATTATTATAAACTAATTTGAATGAATCCTAGCCATTGACTTCTTGCGGATTAAATCGATCCCATTAAGACATTCGTACGACATAAAGTATACATTACTAAAGCAACCGCAGCCGTGCCCGTGACGCCATACTAAAGTACGGACGCCAAGTACTTACTTAACAACACCATGTTAAATACCACCATCACCACCATCTTATCTACTTGTAATAGGTACTACTTTACAGCAAAAATTTCCCGTTGATCTGTAATGAAAACACGCCCATTGTATAGCATCGCGTATTTAGTACACGCAAGCGAAAGGGTTAGTAGTAGTTTCGCACGATTTTCCTTCGCACGAATGTGCGAAACGTCCCCTTTCAATCATATTTTTTTTTAGTAGGCGTTTCGCCCGGATTTATCAAAAGTATTAAAAACGGGTGCCAATCAACCCCTTTGAGAACTAGTAATCGCATACCACTAGTTCAAAAAAGAGTCGATTCGCACGCGATTTTAATACTTTTAATACATCCAGGCGAAACGCCTACTAAAAAAAATATTATTAAAAGGGGACGTTTCGCACGTTCGTGCGAAGGAAAATCGTGCGAAACTACTACTAACCCAAGCGAAACCTATCATCCCGTCTGTACAACCACTCCAAGAATCACCATTCAAAAAGGTGTGAAAGATCCTGCTCCTCAAAAAACAACCAACACCCAATACAAATTAGGCCGATATTGTTTTGTATCGGTCACATCAAAGCCGGCCAACTCAGGATGTGAGATTGAAATTCCTGATCGGACTAGCAATAAACTTACTTTAACTTAAAAGAGATTTCAAAATAACTAATAAAGAAAGCGAAGATGTTATTAAAATCGCCGGCGACGGAAGAAGGGATTCTTTAAAATGACAGCCGCCATTTTGGCCGATATCGGCGCCGACAAATCTGGGACTTTATTGAGTTTTAAATTCGCGAGATGTAAAGATAAAGGTAATGCGGTGGAGACGAGGATTGTGTTTTGAAACGCTTGCAATTGTTTTTGCTTACGTTATGAAGAGGAGGAGAACCAGAGTGACTGACATAGCCCGCAGAATCGCTAAAATCAAGTGGCAGTGGGTGGGGCACATAGCTCGTAGAGCTGATGGCCGCTGGGGCTGGAAAGTTCTTGAGTGGCGACCACGAGCCGAAAGACGTAGCGTGGGCAGGCCTCCCACTAAGTGGACCGACGATCTGGTGAAGGTCGCGGGAGGTGCCTGGATGCGAGCGGCGCAGGACCGGTCTTTGTGGAAATCCTTGGGGAGGCCTTTGTCCAGCAGTGGACGTCTTTCGGCTGAAACGAACGAACGAACGAACGTCATAAAGAAAATCGAACGAATTATTTTCCTGTAAATCGATAGTTATAGCATGTTGAAACGTATTTTTAATACAAAAGCTCATCAAAGCTAATATTAATAAACGCTACAATCTCTTATGATTTAATTAAATATTAAACATTCATACCACCACATTAAGTCTGAATAGATTTAAAAATCGTCGCAAAATGAAAGCCTTTTTAAATTTTCCAGGTAGGTATTTGACATTAAATACTATTCTATTTTCGTTCCCTGGCTAAATTATTTCACTAAAGGCTAAAGTTTAGTTTTCTATCTAACGCTAGTATTGGTTCGTGTGTCACCCTGTGCGTCCACGCGCACTGTGAGACCTCATAGTTAATGTTTGTGAATACGGGTGTAAGTGTACTTTTCAAGTAGGTACCATCTTCCTAATAACGGTCACTGATCTTCAAACAGATGTAATCTTCCTGATCCAAAAAGATGTACTTACTAAAATGTAACAGATCTATCATTATACACTGTACCGACTAGACAAAGGCCCAGTGTTTAGTTAAAAGAAGTATTTGGATCCGTTCAGTAACACTGACCAGCCATGTTTGTTATTTTATTAAGTGTTCGATCGCGCACATTTATTGTACCGTCTTTCAGTAGCCACAAAGACTGTTGTTTATTTTACCATAGTAGAATTTAAGGTAGTAACTTTTTAACAAGCTTTAACAAGCACCTGGGAAAGAAAGTAAAAAAGTTTTAATACTGGCTGGAATAGGCCGCAAAGAAAAAATATTGAAATTTAAAACACAACTACGTTTTTTTTTGCTACGTTCATTAATAAAACGTCAAAAATGATAATAGAGTACAAAACTAGACCTAAAAATAATGAGAAATGATGTGAAAAGTTATTATTTTTAGAGTCCTCCTAATTTTATGCATTTGGCTGCCTATATTTAACATTTCTTGTGTAACATTCTCCATAACTTTTTGAGCTTGAACTAACTTTTTCTGTCTGAATTTAATGTTCAACTTTTAGAGGATTTCTAGTAAATCTTCTTTGCCTATTTCCACTGTGCTTCCACCGGCAAGTGCCTACGTTTTATACGTGAACTAAAAAAGACGTTAGGTACCTATTTCGGTCCGGTGGGATTGTTACCCAAATATTTACACGCAGCGGTTATTGTTGACGGCAAAAGGTTAATATCTTTGTAAATACCCGCACGTGGGGAACAGCCGCCGATTGAGTTATAATAATTCCTTCAAACGCTTAGATATTAAAGCGTATCTGAAGCGTTGATAGGTTTATTAAAGCTTTGTCAGAACGCATTATGATTTCAACGCGGCCTCTTCCAATGTTGCTTTTGTCTATTTTATCAATCGAATTATTAAAGAACCGAGCGTCGTTTAATCCTCTGTAACATCCTTAATCACTTTTATTAACTACAAGCCTCGTGTTTTGTTTGTGATTCGAAATTTAAATTTTTCAATTAAACTTTTCTTGACACGAACATTTCAGTTTTTAAAAATATCTGGCCGCTAAAAATTGGTATGCCACTTTAAAACGTTGTTGTGTAAACAATCATTTGTATTCAAATTTTTGAAATGAGAACACAAAATTAATGGCGTTCGATAAATCAGGCACGCTACACATTAGTGGGTGTTCGATACAATGATTCGTCAAGCGTGAGATGGATGCGCTTCACTCGTCGCCGTGTCGTGTGCACTCGGCTTTAAGCTGTTTACAAAAAGCAATCCGTTGACGGACTGTCTAGACTAAACTTTTGGAAAGAAATAAAAAGAAAAGTAAGAATATCCAATGTTTTAGGTCAAAGTTGTTATTCTATTGTAGCATGAACACATAAATAACTTAATGATACCAAAAATAATTCCTACTAAACAATTTTCTGAATACCAAACAAATACAGCTGTATTGAATGATAAAGATTGATCTGTGGATTGAGTAAAAGCTGACGCAAATGAGCGAACATGCCTCTTATTGGAAAGCCGAGATTGTCACCAATAGACAACAATTGACACCATCAGACCATAAAGGGGAGAGCTAAGGACTCCGACCTTTGATAAACGCGTCCATTCATCTTAAACGTACATACAACCGCAACAGTGCGAAAAGAAGTATGGATAAGGACTTTTTGAGTTGGTCCCAATAATGATTGGCCAAACTAAGTTGGTGCCAACGTTTGATTCAATACCAAAGAGTCGGCACAAAGGATCGGCGCATCTCTTCTATAGCCTGGCTGCATTCTCGTTACCAACGCGTAGAGTGTCCAACCTAAATATTTTCAGGAATTTTTCCAGGATTTTTCTCATTATAATAATTTCGACCCGTTTTTTTTTTACTTAGCTCCACATACTATATCAACCATATCTAATGTCAATTTTAAAATCATGCTTGGTAATTTCTCGCCAATTTACAAAAAAAATTTCGTCAAATTCAGCTTTTACTCGTGTAGTTTTAGTGGACTTGTGAATAAATAAACTTTCCGTGTGTTTTTTTTCTTCACTGAGGTTTTAAGGCTCAATTTAGATTTAAAAATAAGGACCCAATTTATAAAAAGATGGTAAAGACACTCAATAGTACCTACCTGAGAAAATTATCTCTGATTCAAACCAAATCTACCTCAATAGTATGTACAACATATCCGAATAAATTCTTGAGTTTGAATAGAAAAATGTTGTAAATTTACCAAGATTTCCCTCGCGGCGTTGTTGCCCTACCCTCATGGCTTGTTACCCATCCTTGCCCGCTTGTTACCGCATCCGCCCGGTTAGCTCGAGTCTCCTCCAATTATTTCTAGCTCGAACCAGCTCAAACTGGCTGGAACCGGAATATAACTTTTAATTTTTCGGATGTTGGGCTAATTTAAGATGTTGCGAGTTATTCGTAGCTTCTCGAGATAAGTAAAACTAGTTATATACAAGTTTAAAACTTAAAATTTTGAGAAGTACTTTTGGCAGCACACTTAAGTTTATGTACTTTTGGTAGGACCCTTGTGATTTTCCTTAAAAATATTTTTTTTTTCATGACAGAAACAATCATAGTGCAAAAGCAACCACTCACCCTCACCTGCCCCAGTGAGATTAGGGCCGGCGTCCATTAGCGACAAAAGACAGGTGCCGCGAGTGTGCGCTAAGCCTTATTAATCTTTTCTCTCGTGCGGCTTCGCACTTACGCGACTTCGGCCATTGATGTCGACAAAGCTTAACGCAAAGGTTTTATGTGTAAGTGAAATGTTAATAAATAATAACATTTCTGTTTGGAGAAAGTAGCCGTGTTTGCTTTGAACGGAAACTACATTATATGTACTTTTAATATGAAAAGTATTTTCTATTGGGTTTAAAAGTATTATGTGGTAAAAACATATCTCTCTGAGGATCACAGTTAGGAATTTGAGGAAGTGCTTCATAGGGTAAGCTCTTAAATCTTATAGAGCCATGCTAAACGCCCCTGGAGGTTTATACAAACCTCATAATTACATAACAGATATCATGTTAAAGAGGAAAATAGTCTCCTAAACTCTGATATTCCAGAATTCCAACTTAAGTTTTGGATCAAAGGTTTGTCACGTGTCTATCTTTTGTACTATCAATAGAACATAGGATATTTCTGTTGCAACCTAGCTCTTATTATAAACTGCACAAGATGGAAACGTTTCTACCTTGAAGTGCCGCCACCTGTACTTTTGTTAAGTAAATCAGACTTTAGGTCATCATATTAAAGTAGGTATTAGCGTCCTCTGAAAAGGCAAATAAAAAACCGACATCGGCGCGCTATCACTAAACCTCAAAATGACGAAAAGAAAGAAAAACAAAATCAATCAATACAAAGTCCCAATTTCCGCAAAAGTCGAAATTTTTCAGAACATCTGGTTCGTCTGCAAAAATACATGCCACAAGGCCAGGGGAACCCGGACTCGAATAGATTTGTTTGCTCGGCGAAAATACTCCCTCAATGAACATTGTGATCTAAAACCGTATAGGTGGGTGAAGCTAAGTGATGGGCAAGTGGGTGATGTGATGCAATCGATTTAAGATTTGGTATCGATAAGGTCCCGGTTTCTAATTAGAGATTTTTGGCTTGAGCGTGCTCTTTTGTAATCAATTATGAACTTTTGATACTTAAATTAGCAATTGCAGTCTGTTCAGGAACAAGTTAAGCCATTTTGAAAAAGGGACATTTATTTCCTACCGGATTACTAATGTTTGGCCAAAAAACGTTTCCCAAATTATCACATCGCAAACAACGTTTCGCAAATTTTCATTTGGCAAATTCTCATTTGGCAAAGCAACTTATGGCAAACTTTTAATTCGCAAATGTTGTTTTTGGCATATTATTGTTTAGCAAATTATTGTTTGGCAAAGTATGGTTTGCCAAATGTTTCATTAGGCAAAAATGTTTCACGATAAACTATTTACAAAGTAATTTGATTGGTGCATAGAATGGATACAAATTAGCTTGTGGTTATTATTTTGTTTAGTGGGTAGTTAATATAAAATTTGTTCTACATTAATTTCCTAATTTCATTCTTTTTATCGAAATTTCCAAACGATTCATTAACAATAGAGGTGATTCTAGCGCTCGGCGGCCGCTGCCGCGGCACGCTTCGCTCGCCTTCGCGCATTAAGGGTCACTGTTCTAACCTAACCTAACCTACTTTTTTCTGTAATACCTACTTTTTGCAACCATACTATTTCCTGCAATGTTTTACATAAAATTCTTGTGAAAACCATGGTCATGTGCCTTATACTTTGATTTGTGGGTAACGGTGGGTAAGTATGTGAAGTATCAATTTGACCAAACAAATTATTTGGGATGTAATATTTGGCAACATAAAACATTTGCGATATAAACATTTGCCAAGTAAAATTTGGCCAAATGATAATTTGACCAAATGAATTAGTTGCAAAAAGTACAGTTGCTAAAAGTTCATTTGGGAAATGAAACTTTGGCGATAAGTTGTTTGCGAAGTGAAATTTGGCGAAAAGTAATTTGGCCAAACGGAAGGATACCATTTCCTACCCTTCTTCTTCTTTTCGTGTCGACTACAAACCTACACATTGTCAGCACAAAACTCTGCCACAAGAGTGGCGTTGTCAGCAGCATTCATCAAATCCTCCTGAGTGCAGTTGCTCGGGCACTCAGGGCACGACATCCTAACTTTAAGTTTACCGTCGTATCCATATAATTATAAGCAGCTTACCATCAATCAGATCAAAAATGGCTACTTCTTAAATAATATTGCTAAACCATGATTTTAAGAACATAATACAATACACACGAACAAAAATAGAAAATTTCAGAATAAAGATCTAGGTAATCCAAGAGTCATAATAATAGTATTTATATTTATATTCTAGAAAAAATCGCTACTTACAAGGCTTACTAACGCGATTGAAAGTAAATCCTCGACATAACAGACTGAAATTAAACTACTCGATATGCAAGAATAAAAGGCCAGTCCCATCACTACCGCAAGTGCGTAGGTTAGACGTTTTAATTAATAGAACGGAGTTTTATTTTTAAACCTACGATTCGCTATTTTATCTCGCTCCGTTGAGAAACGAGGTAAATTGCATTCAATGCGGACGGAATAATGACGGCACTACACTCCTGCGCCGACAAAAGGTCATCTTGGGAGGGGATGGGATTGTGTGGACATGCCTTTATTAATAATATAGTGTGTAGTTGTAGCTTAATTATTTATTAACCTTAGAGTATGGTGAATTATACGTCTACACACGATTTCTTAAATTCTGAAACACCAATGGGCACACAACCGCCTCTGTGGTCTAGTGGTAAGACCACCTGCTTCAGGCGCAGAGGTCCCGGGTTCGATTCCCAGTGGGGGCAGATTTTTCTGTTTGGTTTGGTTGGTGGTAGGGCTTGTTCTAATTTCGCCTGGCTAGCTATCACCATCTTACCTAAGTCTGTCGCCATAACAACAATGTTAACAGCATTATTGTGTTCCGGCAGTTAGAGGTAAGATAGCCAGTTCCTTCGTGGTTGAGGATTCCGGGTGAAGCTCGCTTCCACCTTCGGCCTGATCGTCACTTACCATCAGGTGAGATACAGGCCAAGAGTTTCCTCGTTGTGGATAAAAAAAAACTAAAAAAAGAGCTTTAGTTCCATTGGAAAAGCCGCTCTTATATGGAAAATAATGGCAGGGCGACCACACAATGCTACTTTGATGTACTGTTGTAGGTACATTAATAAAGAAAAAACTCTAACCAAAAATACGTAAATGATGTAGAGTATGGTACCCTATTGATATCCATTCAAATCGAATAATATTTTTCTTTTATTTGTGTAAAGTAGTAGAGGTTTATTTAATTTAACGATCATTAATTGTTCTAGTCACCTTTTCAACTATCATGATCTTTTATTTATTAATAACACCTACTTTGTTAAGAAAATAAGGTCAGATCTAAAAAAGGCAATTAATAAACCAAATATATAACAACAATGAAGCTAAATCATTAATAACAAGCCATCCATATGTATGAACTAGACATTACACATTTAAATAGACACTTCTGGAAAATCCGTAAACTTTTTAATCATTCGACATTCATCTACTATCGACAAGCAGATTTATTTTAGAATCCTCATTAAAAGATTAAAATAACTCCAAAGATTAATTTTCTAAAACCCTTAGTTGAAAGATATTTTCACATGTCATCATTTGTTGACAAATTACTTTTCTCGGATTAATTTCGCAGAATAATTTATGGAGAAGGCCTATTAGTTATAGAAATCGAAGGTTTTTGATTTTAATTAATACATCATACAAATAGTTTAGAAAATTTGAGATGATTAAGTTGTTTATCGCACCTATGCACTAGATGGCGCCGCCATCGTGTCAACATTGGCTCCGTACTTGTTACTGATTTAAAAATAGAAAAACTTCAAAAATGTGATCAAATTGGTGAACATTGCGTGCAGTATTGTAGAAATAAACTGTGAAAGTGTTATCTATAAAATATATTAAGGCGTTGAACAGAAAGTGACGTTAATTACTTAGTGCATAAGTGACAGTGAAAAGAGACTTATTTGTGCAAAATTCATGGAAAAAACTATAAATCAAACCTTCGTGAACTTTATATAAACTGTGTGAAGCAATTCGACAGCAAAATGAACTAATATAATACTATAAATCTAAAAACAGTGATTCGGACGGTTAATTTTATTTAAACTTGGTGTTGTGCTACTGGAAACTAGACCTTATTCATACAATGCATAGCACCATTTTCGTGCGAACTTGAAACAACGCCATCTGTTGACAGTCGACTACATCATGAACCATCAATGCTAATAGTACTTATATGCAACTAGCGACACCTGTTGTGTACTGAGAAAACTTCATCATAGTAGAATACTACTCGCTATCACCGAGTAGTTGATAAGTTCGTCAACAACGTCATCGTACAGATAGCCTGGTGGAGCAGGTACGCTGCCCAGATCCAACAAACCATAGTTCAAATCTCACTGACGACCAAAATTATCTTTTTTCAATCGAAGAACCTATAAAGACCATAAATAAAATGTCTTCAAATAAAAATAAAGCCTCAAATAAAAAATGTGACAAATGCAAAACCGACATCCCCAGACGAGAATACTTGACATGCTCACAATGCAAACTAAAACTTGATCTGGGATGTGCAAATGTGACATTTGCTAGATTTAGAATTATGGACGCTGAACGCAAGAAAAAATGGAAATGCGATATGTGCGTATCACCTGCAATAAATCCTCGTTCATCGCCATCGTCACCACTACGTAACAATGTTAGCACCGATAGGCTACTTGATAATGTAACCACCCGGCAACGAAATAATAAGCTGAATAGGTCCTCGGTTGAACTACTGGACAAATCTATCGAGGGCTCCACGATTGGCAGTGGCTCAACTTTGCTTGAGGACACGCGTATGAGCTTGCCAGACCTAAACGTACATGCTAATAAAGAACTTCAGGAAGAAATCAACACTCTTAAAACTGAACTAGCAAGCGCTCATGCAGAAATCGACCGACTAAATATGCAAGTCACCAATATACAGAAAAAAATGGACGAACAACAAAAGAAAAACCAAATATTGAAGCAGCTGCTTGAAGAGCCAGCACCGCGTAGATCAACCCCCTTGAAGCAAAACTACCATAGAAGCTCACATACGAGCACACCACGCCGAAAGTCAACTCTTGCATCTGACTCATGCGATAATTTGCAAAAACGAAGTAATGCCCATTCGGGGCCTGCGACGCCGATCTCGAGGGAAAATGAACCAAGTGTGGAAATCATCAACACTGAGTCACCGAAATCAACATCGACCTCAGAATTTATCGCTGTATCACCACCAAAGATTTATATCTTTGGCAGCCAGCAATGTGTTGGCCTGGGACACCAACTCCTTCAGTCAAGACTTGGCAGCAACTTTGGACAACATTCAGTTTGCGCCCTCACTAAACCTCACGCTACAGCTGAAGAGATATTAAAAGGGTCTAACAATGTTGAAGACTCACCTCAAAACTTCATAATATTATGCGCTGGTGAAAATGATCATAATCCGACAAAAGTTTTCATAGAGTTTGCATCAACCCTAAAAAAATTTAAATGTATTAATATTATTGTGCTGAGTATTATTAATAATAAGTATCTAAATACCACCGAACTGAATAAAAGTATTGCAAATGTATGTAGAAATGTACCTAATTGTGAATTTGTTGACATAACTTCTAACCAATCACAATTTAATGGTTATAATTATTTAATATTGACATGTAATAAAATAAATTTTCTAATTGACTATCACATTTACAGTTCTAAGTACCTGTCATCTAAGGGACTAAAAGAAATAATTAAAAACAGTGCAAAACATAAAAGTAAAGTACCTAAAAAATCATCCTCTATGAAAGGCACTATTCCTTATTACTTCCCTGTGATTAACAGGAAAACTAGTAGTTCTCAGAGTAACTTAATATCCCCACCTGCATGTCCAATGGCTAATTTTTTATCCAAAACGAGCAAACAACTGGGAATAAAAAGATAACTAATGAGAGTGGGCAATTTTTTACCATACTTCACCAAAACATTGCAGGAATCCTTAATAAAAATGAAATATTTGACTTGACAATCACAGAACTCTCTAAAACACTAGGACGTATAGATTTCATTTGTATGACTGAAACATTTATAAAAAAGGGATCAGAGTCTAATTTACAACTACCTGGATATAAACTTGCATCCTCATATTGTAGACAAAATCAAAGACGAGGAGGCTCATGTATACTTATTAAAAATGGCTTTGATTACAAACTCCTAAATATCACAAGTGAATTGGCATGTTCATATAGCTTTGAGTGCTGTGGCCTCGAATTAATGAGCCACGGACTTATTATAGTATGTATTTATAGGATCCCAAACTCCAATTTACAGATATTTTATGATAAATTTTCACTACTCCTGGATAAAATCACTAAAAATAATAAAAAGCATGTGATACTTTGTGGTGACTGGAATATTGACATCTTGAAAGATACTCCACAATCGAGGGAGCTCAAAGCTATTCTCTCTAATCATAACTTATGTCCGCATATAAATACACCTACTAGAGGAGCCTCCAGTATCGACCAAATAGCCAGTGACTTACAAGATGTTAAAGTAACCATACACCATTTAGCCTTATCAGACCATACGGGACAATCTATATTATTCTCTGTTCCCAAACTACAAACTAACGTTAAAACCACAAAAAAATGGTCTGAAAATCGCCGAGACCTATGTCAAGAAAACATAGTAAAGTTCTGTAAATGCATATCGTCCCTATCGTTTAATGAAGTTTACGAAGAACATGACTGTAACGAATCATTTGATATTTTTCACGACCTATTAAAACTATTTTATAATCTCTGTTTTCCATTAATACAAGTGAAAATCGGGAAAAAAATAATTAAAAATAAATGGATTACTAAAGGACTAAGAAAATGTTGTATAAAAAAGAGGTCACTATACTTTAGATATCAAAACGATGCTATTAATAAAAAACATAATAAAGAAAAATACACGACCTATACAAAAATTTTGAAAAAATGCATCCATAAATCACAACAAATCAATAATAACCGATATATCGTAGAGTCGAAAAATAAATGTAGTGCTGCGTGGAATGTTATTAAGAACAATGTTAATTTAACTAATAATAAAAGCGACATAAATACAATTAAAAAAGAAGGCAACATTTATATCAAACCTAATGACATTTGTGAGTTATTTAATGACCATTTTATTAATTTGACAACTGAAAGTAATAATAATCCTAACATTGACAATAATACAAACGATATTAATAGTATGACTAATAGCATGTTTATAGAGCCAATTATCGAATCTGAAGTAATAAAAATTATCAACACTCTAAAAAACACTACCTCCGCGGGTTACGATGAAATATCCACAAAAATTATTAAAATTATCTCAATCTTTATAGCCTCACCATTAACCGATATAATAAATAAGTCATTTGAACAAGGTATTTTTCCTAGGCGACTTAAAATATCAGTGGTCAAACCTATTTTTAAAAAAGGTGACCCTACTGATATGGGAAATTATAGACCGATCACTTTAATACCAATATTATCCAAAGTATTTGAGAAGGCTATGCTTACGAGAATGGAGACCTTTCTAACCAAAAACAATATTCTAGCACCGAACCAGTTTGGGTTTAGAAGGGGCAGGTCTACCATTCAAGCGTGCTTTTCTTTAGTAAGCGAAATCACTGAAGCCTTGAATAGGAAACAAATAGTAATGGGTCTGTTTCTGGATATGAGCAAAGCCTTTGACTTTGTTTGCCACTCCCAGCTACTCCATAAACTTCAAAAGTATGGCATAAGAGGCAAAACACATGAATGGTTGGAGAGTTACTTGTTCGAGCGTTCCCAATTGACCGAAATCAGCAAAGTATCGGGCAATAAAAAGGTTATTTCTCAATCGTCCACAAAAATCAATTGCTCTGGCGTGCCCCAGGGAAGTATTCTTGGACCTCTACTTTTTATTTTATACATTAATGATCTGCCCAATGCATTGAAACATGAATGTATAATATTCGCGGATGACACTACGTTAGTAATAAAATCTAAAGACAAAAATGCCTTAGAAAACTCATGTAAGGACGAATTAAGAAGAGTTGTAGAGTGGCTTGAACAAAATAAATTAAGGATAAATCTTCAAAAAACAAATGCTATTCACTTTAGAGCATATCACCAGGCAGATGCACCTTTGAGTATCAATTACAACAACACACCTATACAACAGGTCAACTCTGCAACATTCCTAGGCATAACCATAGATAAACACTTGAATTGGAAAGAACACGTTGATAAATTATGCGCAAAACTTGACAAATTCGTATTCGCCCTGCGTCGCTTAAGATTAGTGGCCTCTCGAGCAGTGGCGGGGCAAGACCTAAATTTGATGTGGGCAAGACAGATTTCGCGAGGCCTTGTTCTGTGGCGACCTGAAGACGGATTTTATAAAAAAAAAAAAAACCGGTCAACGGTCTATTTATTGACAGTTTCTGATTTCTTGATTCAGTGATTATTTTTAAAGGAATATTGCGCCAAAGAATAATGTTGGTCACTTAAAACCGTGTTGTTGCTTAATTTTGTGTCTGATCATGGCTGAATTTGTTTGGAAAAAAAAAAATTTTTTTGTTTAAGGTAAACGGCTACTAGTTCGTGATAGTACGTAAGTTCGTAAGTTTTTTTTTTAGCTCAAATAATAAGCAAATGGAATATTATTTATAAAAATTCTTCATTACTACAAAAACTCTATTATTTAAGCTATCTAAAAAACCAAGTACCAACATTGTGGCGCCAAAAATGAGAGCAATACGAAGCTTCAAACTCTCAGAGAGCCAAAAACAGCTGTGCGGCTTGCAAAGGTTGCTCTCACCGTAAGGTTAGCGCTCCAACTTCTTAAGCTTATAAAAAGGCGAAGGAACGTCCATTTAAATAAAACTTGTAATAGTGGTTTCATGTGTTCCTTGACAATTGATTTGGCTTAGAAAAAAGTTATATGAAAACGTAGAATTCCTTTAAAATTGCGATTAATTGACTCACGAAATAGCGTACATATTATTTTTCGGGTGTCCCCTATTTCGTGACACTACCGATTCAAGGATATTATGGATAACATTTTGATGCTTGGTTTTTAAATAATTATTTATAATAATTTAAATGTAAGTTATGAAACAAATAATGCATTTATTTAAGTTTCTCATGACCTAAATTCGGTATATGTTTCGTTCACTAGAATTTATATGACACGAGTTTGAAGTTCACATATATGACCAATTTTAAGATAAATTAGCATAAGTAGTACCAGTATGATTTTGGTTTTATTTCGATTTGTTTTATTTATCTTTGTTTATTTGTATTGTATATGGGATAGATAATAGTTAATTGACACATTTTGACAATAATCCATGAATTTTACTTGGGGAATTTGGAATAATCAGTATCACGAAACAAGGAACCGTATTATTGTTACTTTTTTCCAAGTTCGTGATATATAAAAGTATGGTGTTAGGTACTTTTATGACACACACCATCAAAGAAATCGACATATTTTTTAGTTTTTAATACTTACCTACCTAAGAAATTAATTAATTATTTACTTTTTATTATGAGTCATTGGCGTATCTGGGGTTATTTTCAGGGGGGGGGCTACCCTCACTTGAAACAGCTCCAGGGGTGGGATTATGGGGAGAAGGGGGGGGGGTTACAAATCAAAATTTTATGGGGGGGGACTTACCCCCCCCACATTTCTAATGGTTAATATAAATATTTTCACATATCGCTAGAAATAACAAATCTAAATTTTATGGGTCCCCCCCCCCCCCCTACATTTCTAATGATTATATTAATATTTTCACATATTGTTAGAATTAACAAATCCAAATATTATACTAGACTTACATTATTTAATTTTCTTATGAATATTTCAGGTAAGTAATATCGTCAATATCACATAATTATTTTATTCTAAATTTTTATTATCGTTTTTAAATTTATTAAACCCTTAATCATTATTAAAATATCCTAACTGTATGCATAAAACCTTATCCCGAAATAGGGGACATGAGTTCACGAACTTAGAAACAGAGCAAAATTTTGTCACGAAACAGGATCCAAACAAGAGGTCCGCAGAACAATTAATATAAAAAAAAGTTCAAACTATATAACTATAAATTATGTATTAACTTACTGTCAAAAGACCAAAGTTTAGCATACAAAAGCTTTCATACTAATATCATGCTTGGTTATTTTTAAATAAAATGTTAAAGTCGTAAGAGCCTTAATATACCGAAGTAGGGGGCACTTACCTTAACTACATTGTTTAGCTATCAAGAATTTATATTTAATAGTCAATGTTTGCATTTATTGTCGTATTGTGATATTGTCATCTCCACCTTGTATACATTTTTTCAAAATTTTTGATGCGCGAGGCCCCTTGTTCCGCGAGGCCGTAGGCGGTGGCCCACGTCGCCTACGCCTTACGCCGCCACTGCTCTCGAGACACTGCTTTATCGGCATATCACGGTTATGTGTCTTCAGTATTACGATACGGACTAATCATATGGGGACACTCTGTAGATGTACAACGAGCGTTTATGGTACAAAAAAAGTGCATTAGAGCCTTATGCGGTGCTGATTACTTAGATCACTGCAAACCATTATTTAAAACCCTTAAAATCCTGCCGTTACCCTGCCAATACATATTGGATCTCTGCATGTTTGTAAAAAAACATTCACATTTCTTTCCTTTACATGACACGGTGCTTGGAAAATGTAATAGCAGAGACAAGAGTAAACTATATGTTCCTGTGCAAAGACTGCAAATATTCTCTAATAATGTGTATTGTATCGCAATTAAAATATACTCTAAGCTTCCCTCTAAAGTAAGAGAATTGACATTAAACAGATTTACATGCACGTTATATAAATGGTTAATGCAAGAGTGCTTTTACTCAATTAGAGAATATCTTGACATAAAAATAAAAGAATCAATGTTTGACTGCTAACTGACGACTCAAGAGGGATATGTGACATTGTTGTATAGTAATTAAGAATGCGTAATAATAATGATTTATATAAGTATGTAGACATCGATTGTAATTACCTATGATTTATAATATTTCTACGCCAACAAAATACGGCAGAATATGTAGAACTTTGTCATTTTAAGAACTGTTGTAACCATATTCTTTGAAATAAACTATTCTATTCTATTCTATTCTATTCTATTCTATAGGCCCAGGATGAGCGGCACGATAAACTTTTATCGATTTATGATAAGCTCATACATTTATCGTCTAAAATCATCGATAAGATTTTATCATGGCGCGCATCTTAGCCCGGCTAGGATTGTAACCCAGAATACAAAATATAACATAAAGAATAATAAATATCTCATACCTAATTTAATTATTGTTCCAATTAAGTTCAACACTTGATGCAAATCATATTTTTAAATAAAGTTCGCCATCTTCATATAATTAATGGAATGTTAATTAAAACATGTCCACAAACTCCCAACGCTATTATTTCCGCTGGCTAACGGAAAACAAAAATAAACATAAGAGGAAGGAATAAAAGAAATACTGAAGAGGACGAGCAGCGGGAATAAGCAAGAGAGGTAAGAGGCAAGACAGGCGAGAAAGGGGGGTAGAGGGTACAAAGTAGAACTACCCGCAGTAACTCCGCTATATTAACTACTAGTTTTCCGCCCGCGCCTTCGCCCGCGTGGAATTTTGTCCGTCACAGAAAAAATTTATCGCGCGCGTCCCTGTTTTAAAAACCGGGATAAAAACTATCCTATGTACTTTCCTGGGACTTAAACTATCTCCCTGCCAAATTTCATCAAAATCGGTTCAGTGGTTTAGGCGTGAAAGAGAGACAGACAGACAGACAGAGTTACTTTCGCATTTATAATATTAGTATAGATAGTATAGATTAATCACTGACACTAGTCCCAATCGATTTAAAAGATTAAGGTGATTATTACAATCTTGCCAAATACTTCATTATCACGGACTCATAAGGTCAATGATTGTTCATACAAAATTAGATAAGAAAAGATAGGATTCTTTTCATCGTAAAGATTAGTGGAAAAGATGTTTAACGGGAAGAAAATATTAAATATTCGAAAACATAGATAAAAACTTGGCACTTCTTCTTCATAGACTTAGGCGGAGTTGCCTGCACCACCTAACTTTGACCTTAACAATAACGATAACCTGTATTTTTTGTATAGAGTGTAACAGATTTTTGACGTTTGTTAAAGCTAAAGTAAGATGAGCAACACAGCCTTAAAGATTTTTATTTTTTATAAACATGGTGCATTTTTAGTGCCAGTCAAGTTCAGGGTTATGTTGCCTCCGTTTAAATCAAACCTAACCGTTATGTTAGACTATGATGTACGCGTGATAGGACCTTCTGTACCTTCGTATTCTTTGGAGGGGGGGTGGGGATGTTTTGCCGTTTGAGCTGGGGGGGCGGTCCCCCCGGATTTGGTAGCTTTGTTTATCGTCATGTTGTTTTGATACATTTTTCACGGTAGAGTGGCCAGTGCGGTGCGTGGAGCGATTCAGGGCCATGTTTTTGTGTAGGTATAGATGACAGCACAGCAAGATTTATACATTTGTTTTGTAAAATTTCACATACTTAGGGTAGAGACCCTCCCCTTTGTGGCTAGTGTACATGTTTTTGGTCAGTTTACATAAATTTCATAAAATTTTCCAAACGGTGCTGGGGTGATGATGGCCAAAACCATTACTTCTACCTTAGTATAAATACTTAATTGCTAACTTTATGTGCGGTCGTCTGTACCATCTGAAAGTTAGATCCTCTTCATTTCCTACGTGTAATTATTGGCTATTTTTATTCCCATGGAAACTTTTAACATCTATTGGAGTAGTTTTTTTTAATCCACAACGAGGAAGCTCTTGGCCTGTTTCTCACCTATCATCACCAGTTTTCTAGTACCTAATAGTACAATATTACTGATCTCATCCTCATATTTCTAAACGTGGCGCTAACCATACCGTTAAATGACAAATCTTTACACAAAATAAATGAGTACAAACAAATATGTTTCTAATAACTTTAATGGCGTCTCCCGGATGTCACCAACGCTTTGTTAGTTTGTTCGTAAAAAATTAAAAACAGATGCCGCATTGTGAGGGAGCTTAATTCTGATTTATGAAGTCTTTTATAAGTTAATCTTTAAGTTTATTGTTATACCTTTAGCGTATCTGATTTTTAGTTAACTTTAAAAATAGTGTTGATTTTATAAGGTACTTTTTCTGACCTATCTCCTCTAGGTATCTAAGTTCTTTAATGTTTGTTATACATAGTTTATAATTTCATTATTGCCTTTATTCCATTGCTGCGTTAACTGTTTGATTGACTGGAATTTCATTTGTAGTAATCATGGGTCATTATTGTAAAAAACTTTCAATATACACAGACGCGAATTTTTGAACGGACCGAATGATTGCTATTGTCTAGTTATACACAATAAACTAAAAATCCTTACTATTTTTTATGTAAAACAATCGAACATCAAAGTGGCACTCGAACAAAAAAATAAAGAATTTGAATTTGAAAGTAGAATGTGGCACTTGTCCGCTAGTAGCTAGTCGTCCCCCGCAGCTTTGTCCAAATTAGCGGAGCATTGGTTCTATCGCGTAAACGGCACGTGCCCCGACACTTCTGTTTATTGAAGGGCTTGAGGATTCTTTTATTGATCGCAAATCAGGTAGTTTGTTTTTTTATTGATCACACATAATTTATAGTGTACTTAGTTGTTCTTTAATTTATTACGTCACTAGCGCTGGACCATGCCCACAGATATTGTTAGCCATTTCTTTAATCTCTTTAATGATTTCTTTATGTTATCATGAATGTATAAGTCCTCATTTATTTAAGGTTGCGGATTCGATTTCGCTTGAGACAAACGTAAGTATGATGAATACAAACCTTTAAACATAATAGATTTTTTAAACATGATTGATTGATATTCTGGGAAGAACTTTGCATTTACTGATTTGTATATTTACAATTAAGTGGAAGATCCTGGCAACGTAGGAGTTGCAGCAGTGGGAACGAGAGTAATACAAGAAAGCATTTTCTCTTTCCCATTGTTTAGACTGGCTCTCTCAAACAATACCAAAAAAACTACATCCAAATTAGCGTTGATGTGATCACGACACGTGACCGACACGATTGTGTTCCGCCGACCATAGACAACAAAAGTCGAGGGCTCCATCGGTGCGCACGCGTCGAACGCACTTTGCTCTGTGGTTTGGGGGTGAGAAGTGATTCTCTTTTGTTTATTTGCTGTTTAGAAGGAGGTTTAATGATTTTTTGGGAGTCTCTTGACTCTACATTTTATTATTTGAATTTGATTCCTGAAAACTTAGTAATGATTGTTCTCTAAATTTTTAATTCATCATCGTCATTCCAGCCATAGGACGTCCACAGCTGACCTCCCCCGATGATCCCCAACGATTTTGTGTTTTTATCATGTTATGTAGAGTTTTGACATTTTGTATTATGTAGAAAAAACTCTTTAAAGACAGTCTTCTACGCCGCTAAAATTTTAGAATCAGCATCAATACTTATTAATTTTAGTGATTCCAACATTAACAACTTAGACCCTAAAACATCCTTTAAAAACAACAATCTCATTTTCCTCCTCACAACAATGTACCTTTTTCATTATAAGACATTAACAAGCTCAGACAAAGCAATAGTCATCGTGCAATCATATTTTACGTTGTAAACTGTGCATAATCATTGCAGCGTGCGCAGTATGGCAGCGATAGCATCTGTTCAGCGAAAACTGACAATCATCCAGCATTGAATCGATGGTCAAGTGGAAATCTGTATTGTTGAATAGAACCGCAATCGAAGTAATGGAAAATGATTTAAGATTAAGTGTAGACGTGCCAATCAATAGAAGTGTAATTAACGCATGATGTAATGTACCTAACGTATATGAGAATAAGGGCACTCGCTCACGGCTACAGCATCGCTTCTAACGCGCGTTAGTCGCGTTTGCAACGCACTACAGAAGTGATGCCAACGCGCTACTAACGCCGCTACAGCAGCGCGAGCGCGACTACATCGCTACAAAAAGTCGCCGTGAGCGAGGGCCCTGAATAGGTAATTCTTGCATTTTAAGGTAACAAAAGAAAGCAAGTAACGTTACTTGCAATTTTTTTTTGTTACCTTAAAATGAAAATGTCTCCCTCAAAAATTATGTTCTATCTATCTGTTTTGTAAATCATTGGATTAATTTTATTTACTTAGGATTACCAACAAGACAGACACAAATACCTACAAGCAATGAATTATTGATGCGTAGCAAAATTTGCTTTCAATAACGCTATAATATCATAGTCCACTAAAACTACACAAATGCCTAATTTAACAACCAATTTCAAGAATTCAGATTCTCGTACCTACATTTCAATTTGATTCTACAAAGTAAAATAACAACAAAATTACTGCCAATTTCGATGTATTGAAATCAAATTGAACGTAACATCATTAGGGTGAAATCTATTTTGGTACAAGTTCACAATTTGTATGGAGTTTCTTCAATTAGCGATATGACAGACAAACAAACAATGCTACCCCTCTGTTGGACCCTAAATATAGTTATGTAGCGATAAATGACCCCCGCGGGGAAGGCGAAAAACTTGTAAAGATGGGTGTAGTACACTGTATAGTAAAAAAAAACTTTGTTGCGTAATTATTATAGTGCTTATAACACTGCAAAAAAGCTCATTAGTTTTAGTTTTTCACTAAATATAGAAAAATGTTTGGTATTTTACCTTGGCAGATTTTTTGGTTTGACTACACAGATACGGCTAATTAAATTATGTATTAAACTCAATTTTAATAAAATTCACCCAAATAGGTACGATTGCATTTGAATCGCAATATTTCGGGTTTACGGGCTCTTGCACTCTTACTTCGTATTAAATATTTTTATGAAAATAATTAGGTAGCTCTAATCTACAAAACTTCAATATCTAAAGCTTTACCGTTGTGGTATCTCTAGAGTTTTTTTTATTTCATAACTTAATTTTGAAAATGAATTCAGCTTTAAAATACTGATCGCACGCACCAGTATGCATTCCCCTTTGCTGCAATTTCACAATCGCACTGACAGCTTAATTGAGAATGTTACTAGGTATGCAAAATCACTTGAAACCTATATTACAGTTAAGCTTTTACATTTACAAATACATTAGTTTTTATTTCATTCAAAAATACCCAGTAGTTATGATTTTATAGGCATTCAAAGTTCGCTTAAATATTGAGTCCCGCCGACGGTCACGTGACCCCGTGTGACGTACATTCACAGCGTCCGCTCACTAGAAAACGGATCTATACATACTTAAATATTTTTTTTTTGTAAATACAAACTTATTATACATATTAACACCCAGACGCATCACAGAAATTAAAATTGAACCAAACCCAAACTTGATGCGATTGTGTCGTTTTATTGCGAATTACCTTCCAGCTCCATCATTAGACCCCGATTACTATATAGAATTAAAATACTCATCAATACAAAACGAACGAGCCCAAACTCGATGCATTTAAGTCGTTTTATTATAGAGTTCCTATGGCCACCTTCCAGCTCCATCATCAGATCAGCTCCATGTCATCATAATATTGCATGGTCATCCAAATCACATGTGTTTGCGAAATTTCAGCTTAATCGGTTGCCTGGAAGTGGGTCTTAATTCAGTTTGCAAGATTCCACCCATACAAATATGAGCCATTCGTTGTAATATGACGTCACGCGCATAAAATGGCGGGCCGGCCGCCGCCCGCACTTTTAAAATTCAATATCTTGGAAACTAATTGACGTATCGAAATAATTCTTTCACGTGTATTTTTTATTTTTAACAGAAAATACAGAAAGCTAAAAAACAAAATTAGTGAACATTCTTCATTGGCTTGTAACAGTGATTTTGTGAAAACCATGTTTTGCGTATTGACAGCCGAAATATTGGCGTTTTGGATAAACTGTCGGTGAGAGTTATTCTCTACATAGTAGGAGGTGATTATTTTTCGAGCTTTCAACTTTTCTTTCGACATTTTTTTAAATACCTACATATTTGCAGAAGGAAAACAAATGAACTGAGCAGATTTTACGATATCTACTAACTCGTAGTTCTTAATTTTGATGTAACTTTTTATAACCATTTATTACCGCTTTATCTAGAGGATGTGAAACCTACAAGCGTGTAAGATAAAAACAACATTATAAAAAAATATAACCCAAGATTTACTTTTCAAATCACGCCTTTAAGTTAGAATAAAAAAATACGTAGTAGAAAGTTACTCGTTTAGCAAGCTTCATTAAGAAAGTCCTACTAATTGATGTCAAGGAAAATCTGTCCACATGATAGCAAGAGAAAATACTTATTAAGTATTTTTTCATTAATTTCTAAAACTGTTTCTGGCAACCCAAAACGAATTACAAATGTACAAGAACAATTCCCATGGGTCGTCAGCCGACGCACGCGCATCAAAACACGCCGATACTGCAACTCAGCGGCGTAATTAATTCAAAGCATTATTGTGCAATCTGTTGTCGATATTAAAATGCATTTAAAGTGGAACAAAGTGGCGTGGAGACGCTTCAATATTTATTTTTTTGTTTTGAAATTATTATGGGTATTCTTTCCTCTTGTTGGTAACAGAAATGAGCAGTAAATTATATTATGATAATATTATTATCTTGTAGGATTCCTTTTCTTTTTTTAACGTAAATCTATTTAGTGCCTTACAAACACTATCTTATAAGGTTGATTTTTAAATGCTCAGATGACTTCTCTTCTGAGTGTAGACTCAGATATTTTTTGATATAATATTTCCCACACAGAAGCTTTTAATAGGTAAGATAAATCTGATAAGGCATCTACAAATATGCTACGCGAAAAGCTATAAGGAAAACAATAACTCATCTAGCAATTAATAAAAACTAATGATGAGATAGAATGATAAGATGACAAACTATAATATTTTATCAAATTACCTTGTGCTAGTATCTGATTGTTTCAAAAGTTTAAATCCAAATTATAAAAAAAATATGGAGTTGAGTATATTTGGGGACTCCACACATCCCCTGTCCAGGGCTATGCATTAGCGATTCATCCTGATATGTCATCGCTGTCCGTAATGCCCTCCGCGGCAACCCTGCGCGACCCAGGCCGATTGTGATCCCTTTTTGTCCCGCGTTATTCAAATTATCAACACTTTTGTATCTGAGCGCATGCCGCTTGGGACACAAACAACAAAAAAAATCCAAAACATCCCTTAACATTAAGAGAGTAGGGTTCGAATTGTTTTGAAAGCGAGGGCAGCAATCTCATAAAAGTTTAACCCAGTGCAATCTATTACGCAAGTGCAAAGAGCATCGAGCCCTTTTTAAACATTTTACTTCACTTTAATTGCCTTTGCTATATTTAGCAAAATTAATTTTAATTAGGATCATCACAAATTAAAATTCCTGTCCTGCAATAAAAGAGCAAATGAGAAAGAATTTAAATGACACAATAAAATTCTTTTGAAAGCTCCACAAAATGAGTGGAGTAGACTCAAAAATAAGATATGACACATATTAATAATATCAAAGAGCTCTAGGCCATTCAGAAATAAATAATCTTTCAATCTCACTACACGTTATTAATATTCATATTCCTCACGTTGAGAATGTTCTAATTGATTATACATAGTTTGAAGTTAAATAATATGTCGCAGAATTAGCAGAAATTACAAAATGTTTTATTGGTCACTCCATCATATCTCGCAGACACGGTATACCACTGGCACCAGCCTTCGTTAGTGGATTACACAACGCGATAATACATCTGAATTACTCAAAACCCAATTCTACGATTAGAATAATCTATCCAGAAACGAGGACGTGTCCACCGGTGACAGTAAATATTATGATTTCACCCAAGATCTTGCATCGCTTACGTCAATGTGACGTCTGTTTCATTACACACCGTCCCGCATTTTCGCCTAATCTCGCCATTTTTACCGCACTAATAGTCTTAACCCAACCACCAAAAGGCTAGAATCGCCTGCCCCACGGAACGCACTATTTTGATATCGGCGCCGGCTTTATAAATTATGTCATGGCATGTCCGGCCGTCGTTTCGGATGTCTTTGTCCTTAATATATTCCACGGCTTATTGTTTTTGATGTGCTCTCTAATCCATGCTTTCATCTCCATCGTCAGCGGTTCTGGTAATAGCTTAATGAGGATTTATAGAATTTAATACATTGTACGCCCATTCGTCATTTCTGTGAACAAGCCCGGCCAAGGATGCTGTGACAAGTGACGTATGTGTTCCCGGTTTATTTATACCGCCGCCATGTTTATTGATCGGACATCGGCGCGTGCACGTGATCGCGCCCAACTGTTCAATTGGCAGAACTTCCATTGTCGCACTCTAATCGCAGCCACTCCATCATCCCCGCTCCACCTCCACCTGTGCCCCACAACAATAAATTGAGCCGCCAGCTGGTCACCTCTATCAAAAATCTCATTTTTATATCATCCCGAACATTAATAATGCTATCAAAACGCGGTCGAAATGCCAAAACGACGGTCGGCTGTAAAATATAAGCGCCAATTGCTAGGACATCTCCGCCGAGCTATTAAATAAAAGTCTTTTTACATTAGATAAATCGCGTACGTTATTCGGGAACATCTGTCCCTTGCCGATTACGCCCATACATTATGCTCAGTTTGTTGTTTTTAATAAAAAGTTTAATCCGTTCGGTTATGAGGGCAATTTGTCAGGCCGATGGAAAAACTTGGTCGATTACCGGTGGCGCTGGCGTCGCGCGGGGATACCTATTACAGGCCCGCTCTTTTTATTCGTACACGCGATTATGTCATGTTTATTTATGCATTCGCTTTTGTCTTCCATTAGTGCTTTTTCTTTTTCATCTCCACCGCCATGATTTACTCGGATGCCTCGCGTCAGACTGCGAAAGAAATGCTAAAATGCTCTTTTCATATTTGCATCAAAACGATCGTTCGCGCGGAAGCTCCCATCGTCGAGTTGTTTCGATTTCGTCACCTTATAACGTCTTACTCGTACAACCATTAACAATTCAATGCAGTCTTAATGAAGAGCCGATAAAATGTATATGGTGTTATTCGTCACGAGTCTTCGGGCAATTAATCGGTATGTCTTTTTTGGAACTTTGCTTTACTGCCGTGGAGATTTAGTGCGCGTCCGTCAGTTGATTTGTGCGGGCATTTTGGCGTTTTCTTTGTCGCGATGGGGCTTAAGTGTGTAATATTTTATGAGGACGAATTTCGCGAGGAAAGATCTTTCGTTAAGAGTGATCGCCGAAAGCGCGAGGTCTCGGACCGGTCGGCGTCGGATTATTTTGTTTTAACACTCTTGGGAGCACTACACGTTTCAGGATTCATTACACACCGCTCTATTATTTACATACTACTTCAGGGTGTACAAAAAACTCCTCAAAACTGCGGTCTTATATGCTAATTAAACAACAACTTTCCACATGACGAAATTAAATTCAACTTTTCGTGATCTTACTTGATCATCCATCAAAGTATCGATATAATAGTTAACGATTTCGATGTATCCATCATCATAGTAAAAAGTTTCTGCTTCAGCATCTAATTACATAATTTCTATGACTGCGCTATTTTCATACACCTTGTAAGTATAAATATTATAAACCAATTTTTTACTCTCATTTGTACCTTTGTAATTATTTTCAAAACATGTAAAACGTCCCGTAATTTGTAGCAAGTGCCTTATTAACGTGGTCCTGAAGTATGAAACACGACTCATGTACGAGTAAATTATTTATCGGTAGCTAAAACTATTATACAAAATGAGCGTGGTCATCCATGTAAAGTTTCATAATAACGCCAAGAATATGTTTATTATCATATTAACAGCGTCAAAAACTAAGTAAAAACGCTTTACCGGAATCTATTACATAGAATCATAAATGTAGCACTTGTAAGTAAGCATTTAACAAAGAACGGTTCAGAATTTTTGAATTCTTTTGTTTCAGAACATCGGCAATGTGACGGCCGAGCTGGAGATACAGAGACTGCAGCAGGAGCAGCTTCGGAGGCAGGAGATGGTTCGGCGCGGGCAACATGGGATGTACCCGGGGCCGCCGCTCGCGCTGCTGCCTCTACTGGAGCAGATGAGACCGCAGCCGCCGCCGGCTCCTCCAAACGTAAGTCAGGGGACTGTAGACACTGAGCAGCAGGAGCTGGTTCGGCTTGGGCAGCATGAGATGTACTCGGGGCCGTCGCTCGCGCTGCTGCCTTTACTGGAGCAGATGAGACCGCAGCCGCCGCCGGCGCCTCCAAACGTAAGTCAGGGGACTGTAGACACTGAGCAGCAGGAGCTGGTGCGGCGCGGGCAGAATGGGATGTACTCGGGGCCGCCGCTCGCGCTGCTGCCTCTACTGGAGCAGATGAGATCGCAGCCGCCGCCGGCGCCTCCAAACGTAAGTCAGGGGACTGTAGACACTGAGCAGCAGGAGCTGGTTCGGCTTGGGCAGCATGAGATGTACTCGGGGCCGTCGCTCGCGCTGCTGCCTTTACTGGAGCAGATGAGACCGCAGCCGCCGCCGGCGCCTCCAAATGTAAGATTAGATAAGACTTTTTTTAATAAGGAAAATATAAAGGACAAAGCAAGTTGACATCATGATATACGGCAGTTGCTTGTTGAAAGGAATGTAACTGATTATTATTACAAGTGCAAAATTTTGTAGTTAATCCAAGCGATTCCCATCGCAAATCAAGACTGAGCATTTGTTCTAATTCATTTAATGTAACCAATTAAGTGTCCATTTGCAAATCCGCGTACGCAACTTACAATTCGCTCGAACAGTGGTCGTTAACATCTCTGCGGTTAGGTAACGTCTATTATACATCATCAGAGCATCTATTAGTTCTTACCTCACCTGATACTAATTATGCAACCCAAGATGCACCAGCCGTGGCATGAGAAAAGAATCTTGCTTCACCCAATGATCATGTTACAACTATTAATAAAGACAAGTTTACCAAACCCGATTTCAAAGCATTGTTTGGAGAACAAATGGTCAGCATTCAAGGCTCAGATTGCAACAAAATGGGAATTGATCGTAGAAATAAACAGATAGACTTACCATTGTTAAATCCAAGTCCTTATTACCAAAATGATCTCTAAATAACTGTTATGTAAATTGTATTTGATTATAATTATGCGCGATAGAAAACTAGAATACAAGATGGTTTCTAGAGCGTCAGCGATTGTAACTAAAGCATGTGTTACATCACGCAAAACACCTTACAGATCTTGAAGAAGCGCTCGAAATGAAAGTTGTTGTACTAATTACCAAGCCTAAACCGGTGTTTGTTATGTAAAATTATAATTAACTTTTTCGGTGTACCCTTCCACCATTTGTCATCGAGTTTTGACTATAAACATTGCGTTTGATGGTCCCAGTAATAGATAGTTACGTAAAGATGAGTCCGATTGTTCAATAAGACCGGTGGACTAAACTTGCAACTTTCTTAAAAGTTAGAAGTGTCGGTTTCCTCACATTATTTTTGTTAATTTAGGTTTTGCCCGCGGCTGCTTTATATAACAAATTGTGTTTGACAATTTTATTGTGTAGTTCTGATTTAGTTTTATTATGGTAAGTAATTTAATATGGAGATTAGCATAATGCGTAGAGAAGATTTAGGTGTGTTGGGCAACTAGTTCTTCGGGTTTGGACAAAACTGGAACAAAATAAATAACAATCACTCAAAAGTACTTTTATCGCTAAATGTAATAAAAAAAACTTATGTCATAATAAATCAGTAAAAAAGTAAGTTTAGATTGAATGTTACAAAATGAAGAAGAGAAAGTCGAAATTCGTTGTTAGTTGAATTAATTTTGCTTTTCGTACGAATAAACGTAGTACCTAAGTAATACCTTAACCCGAAGTGTCAATTCTTTATATTTAGTGACACATTTTTTTCTAAACAGCTTACCTATCTATCAACATAGATGGAGTCTTCCAATGACTTGGCCCACCTTAGCTTGGTCTACGGGCCAAGACTTGGCCCACTCTTAGCTTGGTCTACGGGCCAAGTCGCTGGTTTGAATTTTTATATAGTTTTTCTTCCAGTGACTGGACTGGGCCCAACTTTAAGATTCTAGAGTAGATTTTTGTTGATTTGGTGTTTAATTTCTTAGAGGTGGGCTCAGTCACTGAAGGAATTAAAAATTCAAACCAGCGACTTGGCCCATGGACGAAGCTAAAAGTGGGCCAAGTCACTGGAAGACTCCATCTAAGTTGATAGACAAGCTGTTTAGAATAAAATGTGTTATTAAATATTAAAAGCCTCTTCAAAAGACTTCCGTGGACGGAGCTAAAAATGGGCCAAGTCACTAGAAAACTCTTAGGCTGGGTTGCACCATCTTACTTTAACTTTGACAAACTTCAAAAATCTGTCATTCTCCATACAAAAACACCGGTTATCGTCGTAGTCACGGTCAAAGTTAGGTGGTGCAACTCATCCTTAGATGTTTCAAATTCTAAAGCGCCAAATCTTCCAGGTGGTGTCATCTTCGCCCTGGCCAGCGACCGCCCAGCTCGCTCAGCTCACCGCCAACGCTCGCTCCCCGCCCCCCGACCCCGATGCGCCGCTCAACCTCAGCAAGCAGCGCTCGCCGTCGCCTGCGCATTCGTCCATCATGCTGCCGAGATTCGTGCCCTACCCTCCCATGGAGGAGAGCCCGCAGTATATGTCCAAAGAGGAGGAGTACAACCCTGGAGTTAATGGTATGTATCTTTTAATTGTAATTTATACACCTTTATGAGGTCGTCGGACCACCTTGCGGGGTGGAATTCCCGCGCTTTAAAGCCATCTTTGTCATTTGATTCATTTTTTGCAGTAAAGGCATTCGAAATGCCTTCACTGTTTTCGATATTAATACTTCGGAGTAGTAACGTGTGGGTACAGTCAGCGTAAAATACACTCAACATCAAATAAATCGCACCTTCCGTGACGCGAACTTTACAGAATTTCTTCTGACACAATCATGGTGCCCCAACAATATTGGTGTAAATCCAATAAATATCCTTAAAGAAAAACACATTTAATTTATTAATAAACGATTAACATATACCATAAATGTGCCTTGAAAAAAGACCTCACTTGGGGCTCACCTCTGGGATCAATTAGAGCAATTTTTATGGTTATAAAACCAAAGAATGATCTCACGTGTCCTCTTTAACAGATGGATAGCGATTAATCCCAACTTAACAGTTTTATAGCCATAACTACCTATTTTTTGAAGAAGTGACTCTGGATCCTTCTAAAGACACATTTTTGGGGTAAAAACCTTTCCTTTAATGAAATGAAGTTTAGAAGTAGGCTTTCAAATGGTGCCAATATTGGTGGGAAGTGGGGATGCATACGTTTGAATCGCGGGGAGGTGCAATTTATTTGATGTCGAGTGTAGTTCGTGACACCCAAACTGGCCAAAAAGTTGATAGCAAAACGTTATCCCAATTGTTACAAAGACCGGTTGCAAACTATTTGGCTACTTTGGGTGTCACAAACTAAATGTAACGCTAACTGTACAAAGTAAAGTCGTTCCTAATTTCGAACCAAACATGGCGTGAGAAGCATCTCGCTCTCAACACATCTAATAGAAAATAACTTGCAGAGTTCAATGCTACTATTAATACTAAGAGGCTTAATTGATATCTGGTGCTTGAAATAAACAAATGTGTCGATGAACTTCAAACAGTAAATAAATAGACTCAATATTTTTAGTTTTTAACGAACACTTTACACTGTAAAGTTTACAGGATGTTTGTTGAAGAACAAGTTACTGTACTATTTGTGATTTTTGGTGCAGTAATACCAGATTATTATCAATCAAGCCATTTAGTGTTGCAGTAATTTAGTTATCTCTAGTCTAGAAAACTACTCTTTACAGTTTACTAACTTTATAATGCCAACAGCTAGGGACTGGAATTCGTTGCCTGCTCTGTCTTTCCCGAAGACTATAATCCGAGCCTTTTTAAGGCGAGAGTGAATAGGCACTTACAGGGCAGATATGTACTGCATCCCACTTAACATCAGTTGCGATTGCGGTCAAATACCTGCCTTGTTATGCATAAAAAAGTAAGAATGCACTTACTTAAATCCGATAGCACCTGTAAGTAAGTATATTAGGATTATTGAACAAAGCACTTTGGTAAGACCCATGGTACATGCAATTTTCCAATGTGTTAAAAGCGGAAAATTCAATAGATTTTATTCTAAGCGAGAAACCAATCGGAAAATTGTCTCAAATGGAAGTGGAAACCCATTGTACCTACTTCTAATATACATCCATATTCACAATGCGGAAAATAACAATGTGTTTAAGACAATAAATATTACAATTACTCATAAGAAAATCTAATAGGTAAAGTAGAAAAACCGTTATCGTATCAGATACATAATAAATAAAGCAAAAGACGTACTCATGATTTTTTTTAACTCTAGCTGTGAAAAAGTTTCTAGTCATATGGAACTAATTTATGCATGAATAACATTATGCTTTATCAATTACATTACTATTGACATAATAACAGCCTTTCACACACGCGTACGTTTTTCCATCATAACCATAAAATAGTGACAGAATTCATTTTGTTATTGTAATTAATTCAAATTCCTCCAATTAACGCTGACTCACTCGTGCGAACGATGGAAAACAATTAAAACTGGTTTGTTGGTGACACAATTTTACTTATTGACTACACACGAAGTAGAGTTAGTAACCCCAAGGCAACAGGGAGAAAAGAAAACTGCGTGATTAAACTTTGGATTAGCATTCCACCAGCTCGCACTAAGTGTTTTGCTAATGCCCGTTTTCACCATCAATCCCTAATTTTTAAGTGATCCCTGTGTAAACAAAATTCCTGTTATGTGTTACCATAGGGGTTACTTAAAAATTAGGGATTGATGGTTAAAACGGGCATGACTCTCTTATAATGCGAACAGCTAGGAACTGTAATTCGCTGCCTTCTGCTGGCTTTCCCGAACACTATAACCTGGGCCTTTTCAAGGCGAGAAAAGGAACTTACAGGCTAGGTATAATAGACCATGCTAGAAAGAATGTCACTTAAAGTGCCTGCCTTATTCTATATAAAAAAATTATGAGGCTACGATATACCTACTTACTTATTCGAAAAGCCTAGAAAATACGTAGCTATAATGTTACTGTAACAATAGTTAGTTAGATGCATGATTGCTTAACTATGCCTTCAGGCACAGGTACAAACGATGGCACATCTAACTAAACTTAACAGTTGTTTAATTATGAAAAATCTAAAACGTTATAAAATAACGGTATCGTTGTGGCCAATGAGATGCTGTCATAGTGACATTGACGTAATGTCAATGTCACGCTAGAAGCAAACGTTAGAATAGAGGGACTCGCGGTGATAACTCCCCGCGCTTTTGTGCTAAGTGACGAGTTGTAATAAAAATAAGGCAACATAATGTGAAAGCTGAGTATTCAGTGTTTTATTTATGGGAATAGATCTACCGGCCTCTAATAGTACCTAGTTGTAATGGGAGCGATTTTACCAAAAAAGCTATCATATTTTACTGGCCCTACTGTAATATACATTCACTATTATATTTATCTCTGTAGACCAGAAGCCAGGTGCCATATAGCGCGTTATATTCGTAAGAAAAACATCAGTAGCGCTGTTGTATCAATTCAAATGTAAACGAATTTGATTAATATTCATTAATTTTCTAACTGCCTTAATCTAAATTATGTTGAAATTATAACTTTCACTTACGATTGCTGTTGATTGTTTACGGATTTACGATGTTTGTCGACCAGTTAAAGGTCATTAAAAGGTGTCAATTTTAAATAACACTTTAGCACTAACTCCGTTTACCGTGGTTTAGGGCCAGTTATAGATGCGTAATATGAAAAGATACTTAAATCAAATAAGTTCAACCCTACGGTAGGTTCAACTAAAGTCTAAAAGCCAACATATTAACGAAGGTAGGAATCTTCCACAAAACGAAATCCCTCCTAAAACAACAACCAATTAATAAATCTAAACTATAAGATCTAGATACTCAGTAGGTGAATCAGATTGTTATGACGTCACACCTACGTCACACCGACGCAGGAGTTCCAAAAATATTGTCCGCGGTCTAATCGAATTGTTTATACAGCCAGCTGTCAAGTTTGAAAGAGTCGAGGCTTTTTATTGACTGAATAATGTGTCACACTGTCACTCTCCCTTTGATCTGGCCGAGATAATTTGAATAGTGTTACGGCTTTGTAACATCTTCTCCAGACGAGGAATGCTTTAAAACAAGCGAATTACGATGTAAGTGGATTGTTTGTAACTAAATGTTTTTATAAGTAGTGCTGCCAAACAGTTGGAAAAAATTAGGATTAGATACTTATACAGTACTAGCTGACCCGGCGAACTTTGTTCCGCCTTAATGGCAATAAAAAGTATTTTATGTCCTTCTCCTGGCTCTAAACTACCTCCCTGACAATTTTCAGCTAAATCGGTTCAGCCGTTCTTGAGTTATAAGTGGTGTAACTAACACGACTTTCTTTTATATATATAGATGTTACTCAAGGGATTTGAAAACTACTGAGATTTTATACTTTGATACTATGGTGGCTAGGTACCTATGTAGGATTTTATTTCGTAGTTAAAAACTTGAGACCTAACCTAATCCTTGATAAGGCCTTGAAAAAAATCAAACAATTTACTGGAAAAGTAACGTAATAAAACATAAGATCACACTTTTAGTGTTCGATGGAAAACTGTTCTGAAACTCTCGTATAAGTATCTTAAACAACTTTCACATGCAATTAATGACCCCTTAATGTAACACGAATGAACCGATATCATTTCTAAAGACAATATTAATAATCCTAATACGTCACACAGATTCCTTCAAGCAACAATTTAGTATGAAAATCAATTTGAACTGAGCTGGATTCGTGCATTACAAAATATCAGAAACCAAAATAAACAAGAAATTAGATAAATAGCTATAATGTCATGATATGCTAAAATGAAGAAATGTCCCGTATCGCCGCCAAGCATTTTGATGTTTCGCATTTAATTGCAAAACATAATTAATACGCGTTGTATTAGGAACAGTTAGGTATAATACTGAGGCAATATGGGACGTTAAGGGTTTCCAATATTTTCTGGATGATGGCATTAGAGTTTGAAATTAAGCAGCTAATTAAGGACACTGGTTGTGTGTGTAACCCTAACAGTGCGCCGTAGCTTAAAAAAATAGTTTCTTAGGATAAAAAAGTTACACCAAATTCATAACTCGATGTCGGATTCCACCATTATTACAGACATGATTTCAGTCTATAGTTTTTTTACGTAGCTCCATTAATAATCACGTATGTACTTACAAACAAAGAAGTAATATTTTTTATCCAATACAATGAAATAGACATTCTTAATTTTACTAAAACCTCATCAAAGTGACTTTGTTACTTTCAGAATCAAAAGCTCGAACTGCGTAAGCAATATTTAATGAAATATATGGGTTAACTAATTTATTATTGTGTCCGTTACTCTACGCGACGCATGGCAACCCTACGAGCACAGTTTCCAGCTAAATTCACACAAAATGCGTTATTTCGACAAAATATCACTGCGCCCGTAATAACTCTGGACACTGGAGCCACAGTGTAACCAAACGCAGTAGGCTTACTAAGAAAAAAATATGCTCTTGAGCAAAAATCTAATCGGTGATTTCGATTCAATTGACTGAATTATAAAAACAAGACGGGTAATAATGTCATCATCATCATCATCTCAGCCATAGGACGTCCACTGCTGAATATAGGCCTCCCCCAATACTTTCCATGCTGCCCGGTTGGTAGCGGCCTGCGTCCAGCGCGTAATAATGTCACGGTTTCATTTATTTGACTAAAAGTTTCACACTGGATGCGTTCTATGGTCTGTGGACGGGTCAAAGTAAACGCAGCCCGCATATGTATTAGCTACTACAAGAACTTTATCGTAAGAGAACACGTCTTATAACCCAATTCAATCTCTAATTACTGTGACGTTATTTTTATTTAATAAATATTGAAATTCAGCCTATCAAAAACTACAACAAACGTAAAATTGAATAGTTTTAAACCACTTTCTGTAATGCACTTAAGTCTACTGCATTTAGCTACACTGTGCTAGAACCACCGCCTGCCCAGATATCTGAGTGTATGGAATTGAGAGATGCAGCAATGTATACGTAAGAAATTAATTATACCTGATATAATCTACATGTGGCTTCGTAAACTGTCGTACCAGTTTTTGGATTTATTTTTATTGCTCACGTTATACAGGGTGTCAGTGTTAACGAATGACGTAAATGTAAATCATTTCTTAATGAAATACAAGTACTTATTACGTGATTTTATTACAGCATTTGTCATGTTAAATACCTATCAACAGATTCGGTTTCATAATTAATGTGAAAGTTATTATTTTACGAGGTACTTTCTTACACGTCATTCATAATTTTTGAGCAAGTAGGTACTTAAGAATTATTGAAATTTTTGAAAGTTTTTCTAAACCTAACTAATAAACGTTTTCTATAACACCCTGTATATTATGTGGCGTTTAAACTGGTGTTACTTAATGACATTCCTAAGATTTCGGCTCCATTGTAATTTGTTTTCTTGTAATGTGGGTTTTTAGATTATAATGGTAATTCGGTGCTCAGTTAGAAGTAGAAGCGTGTGTCGGTTGTTGTAAACCTTTGATGTTATCAGAATCTGTTTAGTTATTGCTGTTTGGTCTTATAACATTTGCTTATTTTTAATTTTTTGAATCATTATTAACAGTTTAAAAAACTTCAGTTCACTATTTCCCCAGTTGCTCATTAGTTTTCAGAAAAATACGAATTTATTAATGTTTTAGTTTTACTAAACATAAAAAACTACTCATGAGTTATCTCTTTGATTAATATTTATTTATTCTTTATTGATATTTCATACAAATTCGAAAACGGCCAAAACTTCGAATAGCCATACATCATGCGAATAATAAAACAAATAGCACTTTAAATAGTTGGCTCATACCCAATCCGGGATGGTTACAAAATCGCAAGTGTCGTTCGGCTTCCTCTACAACAAGACGAGCGGGACGCGAAATAGATGGCGCTCGCGATGCCCACTTCCGCCCGCCCGCCCTGTATACTGCCCTGAAGTGACGTACTTATTTATTCTATGGTTTTATACATTAAAGTGAAAGTACCTAAGATTATTATTATACATCACTTTTTTTTTTCTTAATATTTAGCAAGAACTTTAATAAAATGAGTCATATAAAGATAAACATTCATCAAATCAAACTGCACTGCAAAAGAAACGCCTTCCCATTAAGCTAAGGAAGTTTGTATGAGAATTAGAAGGCAAAATTTTCTTTTTGTGATTTGACTCTTTTTAAGTTTTTGTATCTTATTAAAAATAATGTTATTTGTGGTTTAAATTATAGGCAGCACTAAAAGCTAGCTAATTTTGTTGAATGCGATAAATTGTAGAAAAAAATAAATGAATGCTCTCTTAGTGGCTGGAAGTTGATTCTTTTTGTCAAATTAGTCCATATTGTTATCAATCTGTCCAATATATTTTTGCACCTTTTCAACTGCTAGAAGTGAACCTTATAGGATAGGAATACTAGTCAACATCATGAACTTAGGCTGTGTTGCACCACCTTATTTTAACCGTAACAATGACAATAACAGGTGCTTTTTGTATGGAGTTTGACAGATTTTTGACGTTTATCAAAGTTAAAGTAAGATGGTGCAACTCCGCCTAAAACTACATATATCTACAATCAACAGGGTCATTTACCCACTGCCTATGTAAATTATCATTTGCTGTGACAAAAGGATCGCGTAAAATACGAAATAGATCGCTCCAAGCAGACTTCCGTTCATCCCTACTCGGTACACTCGGGCGCACAAGTGCCAAACGCTGTTTATAGCTCTTTAGAAATAAATTCATTCAGAGGATTTTTATTTTCAAATAAAATTCATTTATCTTTTCGTATCGTTTGCATGATAACTTTTCTCGAATTTTTATCTTGATAAAAACCTTAACTTGATGTTTGTTTAGAATGGCCGGTACCTATCGGTAGTGAAGCACAAAATATAAAAGAACCTAAATTAGGCAGGTACCTAGACTCATTGTTGTGAAACACTGTCCATTCAGCTATGAATATGAAAATGACAATAATTTATATTGTTATGGTATGAGATGAGAAACACCGGCCAATTTATTTTTTGTATATCAAGTAATTGTAGATAATAAAAAGTATGTCAATTGATTGGTGGTCTCAATATTTCTATTGTGTCCAGTATCTTGTGTCGAGTTGGTGAATAACCCCTTAAAACAAAAGATGTCTAAAAAATCCGCGCGACAGTCCGTTCCGTCGCATCTCAGCAGCCGTAGGATGTTATAAATTATCTAACAGCGTGTCAAATTAATACGCGGAATGCGCTCTGAGAGCGGGACGTATCCGCGCTTATTAATCGGAGCGGGCCCGATCCGTCAGCGAAATGCTAGCGGATGCGCATCTGACCCACATATTTGGTAGTGATGGGAGTGGTTTGGGGATGACAATGATTTTACCGGTAAAAAACCTTTTTTATCCACGAGGAAACTCTTGACGAACATCTCACGTGTTGGAAAGGGATGATCAGGCTGAAGGTAGAAGCGTTCTTCACCCGGAATCCTCAACCACAGAGGAACTGGCTATCTTATCTCCAACTGCCGGAACATAAAATTGTTGTAATCGATTGAAAAAAAAATGCGAGATTAAGTACAGCTGCAGCAGCTACCAGTATGGAGGATGACAGTGAAAAACTTTTAAAAGAAAATTAAAACTAAATATAGGTACATGCCTTGCAAAGCAAAGTAATACGTCCCATTGCAGGACAAAGACCTCACCCAACTGGGGTAGATTAAGGTGTGGTGTAGTTTAAATCAAATCATTAATTTGATTCAAGTAGGTACCTACTTAAAGCAGGTAGTACTCCTGCAGTGGAGACTGAATGACCTGATGATGATGAACATTAATAATAGCAATACATCCCTGCTTAAAAGTGCCTTTATGAATCTTGTTATAAAATAGTTGGGCAATCATTATTCGATTTGATTAGTGTAAACGCGTTTTACGTCGCGCGAGCTATTTGCGTGGACACTAAAATTTGATTTAGTTGCACTTTATTATTGTAAGGACACTATTAGAATATACAGCTGGTATTTCTGTATTCTGAAGATTATTAAGGGGGCTTAATCAGTACTTAGGGTTTTCTAAATAAGAAGAGCTTAGACTGGTGATTTGAAAGACTTTTTTTGTCATTATTCTGTCAGTTGCTAAAGAAAAAAATCATAACATTAACTACTACTGCTTTAATTGTTATTATAAAATTATAATTTATAGCTAAAAGAAACCCAACCATTCGTCAGATACTTCTTTATTATCCAAATCTGATGTATTCAATGACAAAATAATACTTCAAAATAAAAACCTTAATTTACAACCACCCGACGTTTAAAACTATATTTAGAAAGAAGAGTTTATGTGAATCTTAATTATAATATTGTAATGAATTCGTCATCGTAAAAATAGCCTTAAACTGTGCGCGTGCGCCGTAAAATAGACTAATCCCATAACACCTGTTGATTTACAAATAAAGAATCTCTCTAAAACGTGATCTTGTAAGTAGGTACAATGGATGTTGTATTTTTTAATTTATTTAATCTCTTAGTTTTTAGAGTTTTGTCTTGAGATGGAAATAAAATAAGGAACATTACAGGCTGGTAAAAATTGTTCGTGTAATGATGTTTTAGAAAACAAATCAACTTTTCAACCTTTTTAGGAATTACCTACGTTGGCAGATAAATATTTTTTTTTACTTTACGCCGTAAATATGCCTAACCTAAATCGATATCACAATTCTACACGAATATTAAAACATGTTATTTCTGTGTCTAGGCAGTCTAGGCCTACTGAAAGAAATTATAAGCTGTCAAAACTTTTGTTTGCGATTATACCTACTTTTTTATCAGTGCGCTCGCGCGCGTTTCACCTACTTACTTAGTCAGTTTCTTGTAACGCTGCGCTAGAGCACACGTCTTTAATGCTGTTCATTCAAATAGTTCTTAATCTCATTTTACGATTGTTTTACAACGGCCCTGAGCCCCGATAATTTACAACTGGCTTAAGTAACTGCTTCCGATTGAATAGTTCAACTTTTACTAAAACTGTGCGTACCTAATAATAAGACGTAAACACAGAGGTTTATCGTTTCATTCTCCAATGAATGAGATGTGCGTCATGTATTTTATTTCTTTACGACACTATTTGGAACAGTAATTTTGCTATTGGTTGTTGTAAATATTATCTAAGTTGTAAGATTTATTTGTTTTATGTGATTTACAATTTAATCTTTACAGCCACCTGTTCTGTTACTATTTCAAACTATATTTTATGAATAAACCTCATATCTGACATCGACTTACTCCAGTTAGTACCTACTTACCTGCTCACAGTCATGACAGCTAAACGAAGTGTGTGGGTAGATATACAGTATGGCCAGGGAGTTGACGTTCAAAGCTAAAATTTTGATTTCTTACATCAAGGTGTATCCAAATCATCCTCGTTGTTCTTCGATTTTGCTTAGTTTAGGAGTTTGACTTGATTTTGTGATGAACATCTTACTTAACTGGCGAAACGAGTAAACCCTGATTGTCCTATATCCAAGATAGATTAGGAAATCTTAATCTTAATCGATGTTTTCCTCAATTCCAGCATCATGGAACCAGTCTCCCCAAGAGGAGGTGGACAAGGCGAAGCTAGTCCGCCAGCCGCGTCGTGACGAGGCCGGCAAACCTCACATCAAGCGGCCCATGAACGCCTTCATGGTCTGGGCCAAGGACGAACGCAGGAAAATCCTGAAGGCCTGCCCAGATATGCACAACTCCAACATCTCCAAGATATTGGGGGCCAGGTGGAAGGCCATGTCGAACGCGGAGAAGCAGCCGTATTATGAGGAACAGTCGCGGCTGTCCAAACTTCACATGGAGAAGCACCCTGACTATAGGTAAGAATCTTTCGCTGTCAAGAAGTTTGAGTTTAGCTATTAACTACTTGTAGTTGATCCTCAATTATGGTTACTTGGTCAGATAGTTTCCGAACCAAGGATTTGCAAATTTCGTTCGAATTCTAACGAGAGCAAATTATGACGTGATGAGCATAAGCCATCTCTACGAGCTATGTGCCCCGCCCAGTTATGGAAATCCTTAGGAGAGGCCTTTGTCCAGCAGTGGACGTATTTTGGCTGAAACGAACGAGCATGAGCATTATTGTCCAGAGTAATGAATTTAAGTACTTTTCTGTAGATGAAAATGATACGTTCCTCCTTAACTTTATTTTTTAATCCCATGATTGAATAGCTTTGCTGGCTATGGATGCTATGGTAATGGTATCATCTCCCATTGGAGACCATAGCAGTTACTTACATTGTATTAAACTTTACCATTTTCTTACCCTTCCAGGTACCGACCTCGGCCAAAGCGGACATGCATAGTAGACGGCAAGAAGATGCGGATATCGGAATACAAAAACCTGATGCGCTCGCGGCGACAAGAGATGCGGCAGCTGTGGTGCCGCGACGGCGCTGGAGAGCTTGGCTTCCTCCCTTCGCTGTCCTCCCCTGGCCCATCAAACTCCTCCCCCCCTCCCAATGGGGGGAACTACATGAACCCCGGTTTCTCCCCCCCGCTATCTCCAGGCGAGGAGGATTGAGGGTCGGCGCGCGGCTGGCCCTACCCGCACGCCGCGCCTATGCCCCTCCCCCCCTCTCACCACCCCTGGTAAGCTGAAACCTACGACGCTGACAGACGAATCGGTTGTTTTTTAACTTAGTGAAGTGTGGCAGTTCGGATTCCAACCGGTTTGGATTGGAACAACCCCAAGTCACACTCTTTTGTCTTTTTGAAAACGGCGCCAAAAATGAGATGACAATCTCCTTTTTGACGGTGGGTAGTAGATGGTACACCGATTTGTCAAGTGTTATATTATGCAAAGACTTTAGCGTAAGTTACGGATGTGGAAACTTGAATCTCTATATTATCTCATTAAATTCATGTAATCTTTTGTGATTTTAGTAGACGCGAGAACTCGCTTTAGACCTAGCGAGTCAGTTTTAGCCAGTTAGATTGGATCTCTCGTTTTTCGTACAATTGTATTTTGAGATTATTCCATTAGTGAATTAAGAAAATGGGACGTACACCCTGTGTTCATTTTCTTTTTAAATTTCGACAATGAAATGTTATATTTTTATCACGATTTTAAACGGGTGTACATTCTGTATCTTTATTGTAATGGAGCCCTAAAAATCGGCTAATAATATTATTGTCATTAAATAGGCTTGCGGCACACAATACCCCATGAAAGTGCCAAACATGTATTAAACCACGTAGATAATTAGAAAAATGTATATAGTTGACTTTACTTCATTAAGAACTAGGGCGACATATAAATTGGATGATCGGATTTTGTAAATAAGTACAATTCCTCTTGTAGATAAATATTTAACGGTTATATCAATGTTTGGCTAAAATAATGAAGTAAGTTATAGTTGTAGCTTAAGTTATTAACTATGAATCAATATTGTGTGGCCATGTAAAATAGTAGCTCGAGATTATGAACTAATCGTTGTAATATTGTAGATGCTCTAGAACTAAGCGATGAAAATGTATCAAACCAAAAATTTGAAGCGGAAGGCTTGAAAATTTTAAGTGTTTTGAACACAAAACTGTTAAAATCCAGTGAGATCTATTAAAGCATAATGATTGTAATAAATAAATGAATACTCATAGAATAGATCTGTTCGAAGTAAGTAGCTATTACGACCTCGTGGTCGTGTATCCTAAGAAATTAATACATACCTATAGTACATAATCACTCTCGATTGTAATGGACGGTTTTGTAAAAATGCTAGTTATTGAAAATACAAAAAAATCACCTAATGTGTATGAATTATGTAACCAGAACCAGAGAGTAGGTGGTCAATTTATACTGTGTCAATTCTTTTCATTGATATTTAGTAAAGACAATTTTATTGCTTTGACACATGAACCCACCGATTTTGTGGGTTGACCATACAGGGCGACAAACAGACAGCAAAATAAAATAGATTATTCAATCAACATATTTAGTTATGCCCGTATTATGTAATCGACACTTAATTCACGAATTAAAAGCTCCTAAGTAGGACATAGGAGTTTTTACCTGGTCAAATATTTGAGATCTGCCTATTATGATCTTGAATATATCTATAAATTTAGTTTTGAGTCTAGTTTTAGCGTCGTATCATAATACAGGCCATAATTAGTTTGAATCTTTACTTACAATAATAAACTGTCATGTCTGTCGTTCTGTATAATAATTTTAAATTTATTCAAGATATTCGCTTTATCAAATCGTGCAATTTATATAGTAGATTATAGAATTAAGCTGTAGCATGTACAAGCATAATATCTACTTAATGATAATTGAATAGCAACTTGTATAGATATTTCTTGTAAAATCAAATTAGGTTGTTTCTCGAAGTCGTTGATTGCCATTTTTTAAATTTTGTTATTTATTTTTCTAATTATAAAACTTGTTTTTTTTTGTTTCTTCTGTATGTTAAGCTGTATGCCAGTAATACTGAAATGTAGTGTTAATATAGTATGCGTAATAATGTGTACGTGAATATCGTAATAGGTAGTGTGTATTATTCTTAGTAAATGTGTAAGTTTAGACAGTGCGGTTAAATTATTTATTTTTATGTTGATTCCTGTAAATAAGCGATATTTTGGTGTAAACGTTAGTTGTGGTTATTTAAAGGTCGACACTTAGTTCTGTGTAGATCTCGATGTAACTTTTCCCTGTTTCTATTTATTTAAGATTGATTTCAAACGAACGACTTGCCATACATTGTACAATGGTCTAAGTGTTACTTGGGCAGTTTTAACTTACGAAATGTACTTAAACCCGATGTTGTTATTTTTTTAGTTTAAATTCACAAATCGGTTTGTTATTTCCAGTACCAGTGTAACTTAGCATTCGAAATCTTTCAAATGTGTAAGTAGGTAGGTTTAGGTTTTATTACCTAGTGTAAACCAGGTCACATCATTTAAAAATTGTGCCAAAACCCGAAAGTATATTAAAAATACCTTAAAAATATCAGTGTGTTTGATTTACTGACTCAATAGAAATAAAACCTTTATAAATATTACAATAAGTTCGATTAGTTTTAAAATTAAGAAAAGCATATAAAGACCTTTCCTGGCCTGTATTACCTGAATTTTACAAATTAAACAAAGAATTCATCACGACCAATCACTCAGTTCATTCATTCTATTTAATTATTCATTCGCTAGTTCACCTTATTACGATTCAAGTCCCGGACAGTCAGTCGATGCCCAACCGCCGCACTGTGATTCGTGTAGAACAAGCTAGCTGGACAAAAGTCGTTGTTGAATTTCTGATTATCGTTTATAAAAAACGATAAACAACATCCCAGACATTAAGGATTCCACAATTTTTTACTTTGTTAATTACCTAGTCGTGAGTAATTAACATGGTAAGTGAGGATATGAGGATAGTGTAATTTTTAATTCCTAATTTTGCTCGACTTTCGACAACACCTGACATTATTTTTTACTATGGTGACCAAATATTTGTGTGATGGATTTTGAAGATAAGGGTAAGTACTTTTTATTTTCTGTACAATAAGGTGCATAATAATGCACATAGTTTTAAAAAGTATGGCGAAATGTTGACCTTTATATTTTTCTCAAAATTTTATGTTTGGAAGACTAGAAGTTGTATGCCCCCACTTGACCCCAGTCTGGAATTTATATATATTGTAGCTGTAACCCTCTAGTATTCAAATATACCAGTTTCAGTTTGCACACTTTTGCACAACAATTTTATTTTTTCAGATTAATAAAAAATCAAGTTTTTTGATTAATGATAAAAACATTGAAAAAGTGACCAGAATAGCATGATTTTTAATTTATATTCTCAAAATGTGATGTATTGGGATCACGAAAATTTGCTGAGAGAGTTGAAGAATAGCATCAGTCGCATTTCAATTTCATTTCAATGAACGAAATACGGCAAAACAGGGAACGCTTCATGAAAAACAAAACTGAGTGGATTCCCGGAGCCATAGTGTTACATGTTTCTGTTCATAAAGTTCGGTCTTCCACGTCGAAAGATTCTACACCTGGACGACCACTCAAGGAGTTCGACGAGTCCAGCAAAAAGACGAAAAGAAGAAGACTTTTAGACCTCATTTCCTCAAGAAGTACTTGAGAACTGATATTGGCTGCTGAAGCTGCAGCGCAAATGTCTGCTGGCCACAGCAACTTGGCAAGTCATTAATGTTGTCCCAGTCTACCCACTAAATTAAAAAAAACTGAGATTCTTTGTTCCATATAAATCGCAAAAATGTTTATATCGAAAAATTTATTTTCATTAAATTCTCCATAAAAAACGGGAATTTCATACTTTAACACCTAATACATCATAAGACCAATTATTATTATACTGTAAAGTTAGTTTCTTCTTTCCTTTTTGTCTGTTTCTCTTGATTTTAGGAAATAAATATTTTATTACCAAAAAAAATTTTTTTTTTAAACCTACCTATAATAATTATAATAACAAGCCTAATTAATCTTAAATTGCACAAAAAAGTAAGTAATGCGTGTATTAAACCCATTAAAGTAAAAAAATAATATTGTCCAGCTAGCTTGTTCTACTCGAATCACTGTGCGCCGTCGTGAACGGACGTCTAAAGTGTGTGTTAGTGAAGTGATAAGTTGTTTTAAATTGGGTGTTATGCTGCTGGAGCGAGTACAAGTAAGTACAATGTTATTTTATTTAAGTTAATTATCCCATATCTACTTTAAAAGTCAAGTTTGTATAGGTAGGTAGGCTGACTCAGTTAAAGGAAGTACTAACATTAAGTGAAAAATTATTTAAAAAAATACAGTTGCATTTAGATAGTAAAATTTATTAATGGTAGTACATTCAAATATCATATTAAACACGTAAGTATCAGAATAGGTAATTCAGTACGATATGGTTACAAGTATTGCACTTACAAAAATATTTGCTCTATACAATATATTTACAAAACAATGCATTTCGCTACGGATTGTAAAATAAGCCGCGTTTATACTAGATAATTAAAAATTATAAAATTTAAGTACACGTCATGATCTATTACGTATATAAATATATTATTTTTGGTATAATGGTACAGGGTTCTCATGGAAAAATGTTACAAATACATACACTAGCCTAGTCTCAATAAATATGAAATATTTACAATAATTTACGTTATTCAAACAATACCATAGAGCCGCGAAAATATGTTTGCTTAAAGGCGTTTTTAATATTGTGAGCGATTTTTAAACCGGTGCCTTCTAGCGCAAAAATAATGACAAATTGCTTCACCCAAGACGAAAAGCCATTAAAACTGCTTATATTTAATATTTGAAGCCTATGTAAATGTAAGCCGGTGCAATATGTAGTAGGTACATATTATAATATGAAAGCCTAAGCGCAGACCACCGACTTTTAGTTGGCCATAGCTGGGCCCGATTATAATTATTATGAAGAATCGGCCGATAACAAATCGGTGTAATGTGCACACTTTCATACATGTCCATACTTAGGCTGGTATCACGCTGACCCACGCTGACCGTCAGCGCCGACAGCCCAAATGTATGAAGCGTCGAGCGATCAGCGTCACTCAGGAACGTTCCCTTTAATTACATACATTTTGATTTGTCAGTCAGCGCGATTCTAAAACCAGCCTTATATTTATTAATAAGAAAAAATAATTGAAAAATGGCAGTAACCTAAATTGTAGGAAGACGATGGGAGGAATAATGTTGAGTACAAAACCTGTTATAGTTGGATAACACTAAAGTGTCCCAGACATGATTATTAACAGGAGGGCGCTACTATTAATACGGGGTTATTATTAGTTTCGATTTTTTCCACTTAACGTTAAGAGTAGGCGCACACCGTTGATTTTTAGTTAGTTTAGTTTAGTCGGGCAGTTGATCAGTATAGGTGTTACTGTAAAAGCTCGAATTGCAGTAAATCCTAAGATATTCCAGTAAAACCTAAGATCTACCAATTCCTAATGGTAAATGTCCCAAAAGGTTTGCGATTCGAACTCTTACCACCATTTCGTTGGTAAATCTTAGGATTTACATTAATGGCACGGTAAATGTTGAAAAACAAAACAAGCATTTTTGACAGGTTACACGTATTACACGAGCGCAGCCTTTTTGTATTGTTTAAATGTACGAACAATTTAAGAACTAAAAAGAAAGACCACGGCATCACTTTTCATTTTAATACAATTAAACAAACCATGATGTCACTGCCTTGTTTTTTCTTTAGCAACGTAAGATCATGTCATATAAAATACTAGCTTTTGCCCCCGGTTTCACCCGCGTGAAATTTAATTTCTCACAGATCGCCATAAATTATAACCTATATGTTATTCTGGGTTATAAACAATAATACTGTAAAGTTTCATCAAAATCAGTTCAGTAGTTTTTGCTTGAAAAGAGTAACAAACATCCACACAAACTTTCGCGTTTATAATATTAGTAGGATGCATGCTACAAAATTTCAGTGTCCTAGATAGGCTAGATATGATATTTACAGGTATGCGCTACTATCAATGCTGGGTTATTATAATTCCGATTTTTTCCACTTCACATTTCGTCCAGGCCATGGATGAAATAACATAAATGATAATACCATGGACTCCATGGTTATTATCATTTTTGTTATAATCTTACTAATTAAAAGTTCTGTACACTTTTACGAAAACAACATCGTTGGTAATGAGTCAGAAGGAATAAAAAAAGGAAACAGTAAAAATGTGAACACCAAAACACAAGAAAAATAAATGATTGCAAATAATTTAAATAAGTTGGTATCAGTTTGTACTTATTACTATCATATTATGATACCTTTATAATACTATGTACCTGTTTTGTCTAATAGTTGATGAAAGTACCTAAGTAAGTAATTAAGAATTACTCATTGTTTTATTCCTAAAACCAACATCTACCAGCTGACAGAGGTAAAACCTAGCATATACTGAATTCGAATGGTAAAAGCTCGAAAAAGTCGTCGTATTTTCAGAAGTACTTACATTTACCAACTCATGTCGGTAAATACTAAGACTTACACTTAAATCTTAAGATTAACCGTAGTTCGAGCTTTTACAGTAACATAGGCATGTATGGGAGTGCGCACACTACGCCGATTCGATTTGGCCGATTCTTCATACAAATTAAAATCGGGCACAACTATCGGCCAACTAAAAATCAACGGTGTGCGCCTACTCTAAGGCTGATTTACACGTATTAAGTAGATAAGTAGGTAACTAAATTTTTAGTTAATTTTTGTGTTAAGTTGGTGGGCGGGGCTTGTCACTTGACACGTTTTGACAAGCAGTTTCATAGTAAACAAGAGCTTACGATGCAATTTGATCACTTAAAATTTTAGTTAAATACTTAATTAATACGTGTAAATCAGTCTTTACAGAATAGTTGGACTATAAATGATTTTATGGGTATCCTTCCGTTTGGCCAAATTACTTTTCGCCAAATTTCACTTCGCAAACAACTTATCGCCAAAGTTTCATTTCCCAAATAAACTTTTAGCAACTGTGCTTTTCGCAAGTAATTCATTTGGTCAAATTATCATTTGGCAAAATTTTACTTGGCAAATGTTTATATAGCAAATGTTTTATTTTGCCAAATATTATATCCCAAATAATTTGTTTGGTCAAATTGACACTTCACATACTTACCCACCGTTACCCACAAAGCAAAGCATAAGGCAGATGATCATGGTTTTCACAAGAATTTTATGTAAAACAAAGAGATTGCAGAAAATAGTATAGTTGCAGAAAGTAGGTATTGCAGAAAATAGTAGGTTAGGTTAGAACAGTGACCCTTAACGCGCGAAGGCGAGCGAAGCGTGCCGCGGCAGCGGCCGCCGAGCGCTAGAATCACCTCTATCTGAATGAATCATTTGAAAAATTTCGATAAAAAGAATGAAATATGAAAATTAATTTAGAACAAATTTTATATTAACTACCCACTAAACAAAATAATAACCACAAGCTAATTTGTATTCCATTCTATGCACCAATCAAATTATTTTGTAAATAGTTTATTGTGAAATATTTTTGCCAAATGAAACATTTGGCAAAACATACTTTGCCAAACAATAATTTGCTAAACAATAATATGCCAAAAACGACATTTGCGAATTAAAAGTTTGCAAAAAGTTGTTTTGCCAAATGAGAATTTGCCAAATGAAAATTTGCGAAACGTTGTTTGCGATGTGATAATTTGGGAAACGTTTTTTGGCCAAACATTAGTAATCCGATTTTATGTGAATGTCAAAGAAATTGCTTTCTACCCAGTTATACAGTTAGAAAGCTTATTACCATCGATCTTCAATAAATTCATAATCAATAATCAATACATTAGCAAATGTGCCCAACAACGCATTAAATGGCACAATTAAAAAAAAACATAACATAGCCAAGGTACATAATATCATAATAAAATTAAAAATTATGGTAGTTTCCGGTTATACATATAGGTACTAGTGTACTTTCAAATACATTCTAATGTTTAGTAAATATTTATCAAGCTCTTTGCCATAAAGTCAACCGCATATCATTCTATTGAGTGACATCATAACATTATTTGTTCAGTTGTAAATGTTGTAATACTGATAAATTACAGAAAGTAATAGAAAGCAACAGCCTACATTTCTCTAAATAATTCGGCAGTTAAGTTGAAATATTGACTAAAGTATCTTTAACTAAAATTATCTTTTTCGTACATGAAAGAAATAGATTTTTAGGTTTTATTTCGTCATGTTGTAAAGGAGTTGTTAATTAGCATATTAATTTACAGCTGCATGTTCGTTTTATTATAGACGTGTTGAAAACAAATCCATAGGGTAATCAATCATAAACTTCAAAACAGCACTATGGCTGGAAATTCATCAAATTCATTTTCAAATTTTACTGTTTTCGTTTTTTTAATAAATAGAAATATTGAGTGAGTTTATCACGCTGCTTCTTCTCAGCACTGGCCTATATTGTAATACTGGGACATGTAAAATAGCTTTCTATAAATGAATTTGTATTAGAGTACCAATCGTTATTAATAAATATCATCGTGGTCAATTAATAAGCAGTTTAAGTACGAGTTACTAAGGCAAGACTGATTTTAGTGTATGTACTAATCCTCTGCTTATAACCTACAAGGTTAAGCACAAAGAAGAAAATAATATCTCCCTATTATTAAAGAACAATACCTTTAAATCATTCATCACATTGATATTTCTCTTTCCATGACTTCACTGGCCAAGTTGGGTATTTGACACCATTTGCCAATAATTTTAAAGCACAACTTTTTTAAAGATAAACTTCATTCTGGTCTTAAAAACTCAATTAATTTTAAATTCCTTGTAAATTAAGATTTTTGGTTGCATTTTAATTTTGGTTAGCTAGTATTAGTATGTCAATTAATTGGCGGTGTCAAATAAAATACCCTATTTATGAAAAAGGGACAGCACTCATTTGCGAAAATGTTACTTCATAGCCTACATTTCATGCAACAAACGCAATGCAAACATTTAGCCTTTCAGTTTGCGCAAATTTTACAAATATCCCATAAATGTATTAACAAATTACGTTCATTTAGGGCAAGTAGGGCACAGCTTAATTTTATTAACATCTAAGCACGCTCCATGAAAAAGGTGACCACATTTGAAGACCCACAGACCGCCATCTTGAATTAACACTTCATTTTGTAAAGGCAGTCCGCAGAGCGTACAATCTGTATCGTGTTTGTATATATCTGACAAGTTATCTACTATATCTTGGAAGGAGATATCTTTGATTTTGTTACGTACGGTTTCGTTTTCGTTTGAACTTTCGCTGGCTATTGGGACTGCATCGTGGGGTGGTGTGAGACCCCAATGGTCGGTTTTCGCAGCTACTATAAGTGGTACAGCTGTGTTTTTTATCTGCCCATTGACAGTGTTTCGAAGAAGACTACATATCTGAAAATAATACAATATTTGTTTAAGTATCTGCATATTTTAAAATAGCAGCTGACTGGGCAATGGGATAGTTATAAATCAATTCTTAAGCTAACTTTATACTAGGTAATTTTGTCTAACTTGAAATTCAATGTCTTTTAGCAAAAATTTGGACACCACCACAGATCACATATACTAAAGGGATGTGTGACAAGAGGGCGGGGCCGGTGTCGCAGCAATATGCCCAAAAACAGAACACATTTCTCGTGAAAGCAATGATGACAGCAGCGACGTCATAACGGTTTACACTGCTTGTGTAGTACTAAAGATTATTCGAACGTTGAGTACTGATACCGCAGTGGATAATGTGCACATATTTTGGTTACTTTGTGTGTGAATTTCTAATGCGACACTGAGTTTCGAACTCAGAGTATTAGTTGGCATCTCTCTATATCACCACTTTATACACTACATAACTATGAAGACCACAATTTTAGAAATCTGTATTTATAGAATAGATAATAATGAAAAAACTTACAGCCGCTCTAGAATCTTCGAACTCGTACGCGCTGTATAAAGTCTCCGTCAGTTGACTAGTGATCGTCAAGTCGTATTTCTCATACATAGCCACCAACATAGCCGTGTGGTAAAACTTCATCGACAGCTCTCCTAGGTCAATCAACTTCGCGTGTTTTCTTAACACGTTCACCGCATTTTTCCCTCCCACAGACTTGATGATCAAAGCCCCCAAATCGTCCCAACTCAACATATCTTTGACAGATATATGATGAAACTTTTTATTGCAATTCAAACACATATTCGCGTGCAACGTAGCATACAACTGAATGGCTCTATCCCAGCTCTCTAACGTGAACTGCGGCAAAAAGGAATGAAGCAAACTCTCATCAAGCATCTGCAACAGTATTCTCAGCACGTTCAACAGATCTTCATTCCTCCGAAGGTATAATATTTTCCTCCACAGATATGGCATTCTCCTGCACGTCTCGTAACATTGCTCGCGACATTGACTCGACCATTGCCGCTCTATGAACTCGTCGATCAATTCGGAAAATACTGGCGTTTGGTTTGTCCTCGTATATGGCAACGGAAAACCACACTCGCACCCTATATTCGATAACTTCTGCGTCTTCATATTAACAGATATGCACGAATCCACAAAATACTTGTACAACTCCTCCTCTTCTATAATAGAATCTAATAATTCTTTCTTGCGATTACTACAGCTTAAATAGATTAAAAATATGTTATTTGAAACAAATTTAGATTCATCCGCGTCTCCCACAGAAACGCAGTATTGTTCTAAAAGTAGCATAAGTTCGTAGATCTGTCTAATATCACAGGCATAGCTCTCGATAGTAGAAACTAAATTCGGTCGTTCAGATTCCTTACCCACTAAACTTAACCTATAGTATTGGTACAATGATTTACACACTTTGTCCTGCTCTATGCTGTTATTGTCTATGTCCTCTATCTCTATGGCTTTTTGACTAGATTCTTTGTAGATAATATCATCATCTAATAAGTTGGGCTCATATTCGGTATCAGCTATAATATCAGGTATGACTCGTTTAGGGAGACTCAATTCCTGGATTGTATGCTTCTCTGCACTGAGATTTTTCATTTTTCCTTCAAAATCTTCCCATTTCTCTTTCAATATTTTTTTGCTTGAACTAAACTTGTCGGAGACTGTTACGCTGAGATCTTTGAATGCTTGCAACGCTTCTGGCGAAAGTGTGGTAGTAAACATATTGTCATCGTTAAATTTTTGGCTTGATACATCTTCCTCGAGGAGAGTAGACTGGTGAAAAGTATTATCGACAACATAAATACCAGATTTCATTTGCGTAGCTTCATTGGTCTTCAGATTGTCGAATTTTTCTAGGACATCATCAATATTTTTCAACTCTTCCTTGTTTTGTAACTTATCTCTTAAACCAACTAAGATATGCAGTTTATCAGACAAATCATTTTCGAGTAAATAATCCCTAAAGAGTGAACATAATTCTGTGCAGAGTACATATTTCTCATCAATATAACATTTGACTAAAAACTTTTGGAGTTTCATATACCTCAGTGTGACAAGTGAGCCATTTGCTAGCCATAAATATATCATGTCGTGGTACACTTTGCAGTCAATTATATCTTTGTACGAAAACCACATAGTGTCGTCAACATTGTTGAGATTCAGGAAATACAGGGCATCTCTTTTAAACGAAAATATGGCACTATCGACGCTGTATATCCTTGTAAAATTTATTGCCTGACTTTCTCCTTCAACGTCTATACTTTCTCTGCTTATATTTTCATTTGTATACGACTCTAGTGACACAATTGTCATAGGGTTTTTGGCTAAAACTTGTTTGTACTGGTGTGTTCTTTTAACGGTGCCATCTATTGTCGCTTCCCATAACCGGGAAGATGGTCTTGCACAGTATATCAGTGTGTTTTCTAATTCTTTGCTAACAGCAAAACCTGTGTCAACATCGACAATATTGTACCTTTTTACTTCGGTAACGTCTTGGTTAGTATGTGTTGTGCTAAATGGAGTTTTTTCTTTGTTGTAAAAGCAGGCTCCGTACTCGCCGTCTCTTAATTTTTGTCCTATTTGCCTGTATTGCTCTTGGGATGTGTCGCAAATGTAACACCGAGTAAGAGTGGACACTAGCAACATGGATGCTTTGATATCTAGCTGACAAATACGAGAATCCAGGCTCATTATTGTCTGGGATGAACTTTGGAACATTGTTTTAGCCTGAAACATACAAAAAGATAGCATTAATTTTAATGAAATTAAAAGCTTTTAAATAAATACTTATACCAAAATGATCTTTTAAGCTTTTTGAACACACTTTAATAAATTTTAGTGTTTTTTATAGAAGAAGAAGAACTTACAATAAAACTCTGCAATTGCAGCACAGATATTTTCCCCACGTCGTCACCAGTGAACAGCATATTGTTAGCACTCCATACCATAGCAGTGACTTCGTTACCCTGGTGTTCTTTTGACGTCACCGCAGAGTGACCACCACTCAATGATTGGTCACATGCTGTTACCGTAACAATACCTCGTCCGTTCGCAAAACTTATGTGTTTCTCTGCTGCTGATATGGCTAACCGTGTTATTGCACCATCCTGAAATTATACAAGTTGTAACTTTAACTAATGCATTGGAAAATTTAACTTTTTTACTATAAATCTTGAAAGTATAATAGCACTGAGATGCAAACTCTTAGTATTCTAAAAAGTTAAAAGAAAATAAGAGTCCAATTCAAATTCGTCACAACATGTAGTGAACAAATTTTATGTTTCTTAATAATTCTGCTTGAGAATTCTATTATTTATTTTAGACAAGTGAAGTGAAACAAAGTAAAACTTGATACTTATATGCTCACCTTATTTGGTATAAGCTGTATAAATTCACACGGACATCTGTTAAAAACGTAGATGCCCCCGCTTGTGGCTCCAAACGCTATCAACGTTCTTGAAACATCGAAACATGTATACTGAAACATTAAAATACTAAATGTTAATAAAATTATAAGTGCTAGGTGACATTTATTTATGTCATCTAGGCATATGATAAAATTGATTTACGTGATAGTTTGCTTAAATTGTGATTTCTGAAAAATAATAATAATAGAACTTTAATGCACACCACAACAAGAACAAATAAAAGAAACACATGGACAAGTACAAATAGGAGGTCTTATCGCTATGATTTTTTAAGACACAATTTTTAACTCATCATTCATAACAATTTAACACATTAATTTAATAAGTATGTATAAGTTTTTAAGTTTAGAGTACAATAGGTACTCTAAATTAAATTGGTACATAAATAAAAGTTGTTTTTCATGGTTGATTAAATTCAAAAGGATGTGCCAATGATTCATTTGGCACTGAAAGTGGAAATTAGTACCTAATTATGTGAGTTAATTATAAACCGGTAAAACAAGTTTAGATTGCATGTTTATCAATTGAAATTAGCTTAGGTACTTACCTTAGAACTAACTCTAGGACTTTTCTAATAAATGATGAATAAAAACAATATAATTTGCATTTTCCCAGATTAGTACTAGTTGGCAGATAAACATAGAATCGGTGATTACTACCTCATTGTATTGTTACACATGCATGCGACAGATTTGTATTAAATTACCACATAATCATTGGTTCATGTAATAAGCAAGGTTACAAGTGAACTCTACAGCAAATGACTTAAAATTGATGGTTAAAACAGCATCTCTTCCGATTTAATGATTCTCAAATGTAACTATAGCATCATTTTAATAGTTTTGACTATTTGCCAATGGAGTAATTTCAGAAAGACTAACCTTTATCCGCTGAACACTTAGTAGAGGGAATTTGATGGACTCTGTGATATCGGGCAACTCGTGCAATATGTAAGGAGGTAACTTTGAAGTCATTGTTCGTGTTTTTTAATTACTAGTATTGAAAGACATTATACAGTATTGATAAACTGTAAAATAAACAATCAATCCAATATTTTTTGCGCTTTTACACTGAGCAATTTGCATGCACTGTCTCGCTCGCTCGTCAATCAATCAGTCATGTATGTCATTGTCATTATTGACATTTCGGTATTGACTATTTTATTTTTAATTGAAGCGCCACAGAGACGATTAGTTTTTATTGAGCTCAGCATGAGTTTCGTTTATTAAGAAGTTCATGCTGCGAAGTTTCGAGCAGAAAAGCTTTTAGGAGACGGCAAATAATGCTGTCTTGTTTAAGACATTTTCAAAACGAGATTTATCTCACTCCTTACTGGCCAGTGATTTCACAGGAATAGTGGTGATTTTAGTGATGCAGAACGGTCAGTGGTCAGTATACTGACCACTATTTTTTTTGGATTTTCTCGTAAAATATCTAGTTTCTGATAATTTTATTAATAACGCTATACAGGGTGGAAACGTTAAGTGATCTCACTCGATTATTTCTAAACTATACAAGATATCGAAAAACTGATTACTGATTCTGAAAGTACTTCACAAGCTCTTTCAAACGGTACCAATAATAGGTTACAGAATAAATTGGATCTATCCGAAAATTCAATGTTTCCAGCTTCCATACGTTTAGAAAAACCACATAATATTAAAAACTATACAAGATATTCAAAATCAGGTTACTGATCCTGAAAGTGCTTTACGAGTTCTATCCAACGGTACCAATAATAGGTTAGAAAATAAACTGGATCCATTCGAAAATTCAATGTTTCCAGCTTCCATACATTTAGTACAGCCACAGTCATGGCACTCAAGTCTTGTTAATATTATAGCAAGTAAAGCCCAACACCAATGTTTTCCACGAATAATTTTAAATAAGAATACAATTTACGAGTACATTTTTAAGTGTTTATTATTCAATAAAAAAATTAATACTTCTATTATTGTTTGGCTGGCATACATTTAGTATGGAGGCTGAAAACATTAAATTTTCGGATAGATCCAGTTAATTCTTTAACCTAATATTGGTACCGTTGGATAGAGCTTGTGAAGCACTTTCAGGATTAGTAAACAGTTTTTCGATATCTTGTATAGTTTTGAAATAATCGAATGAGATCACTTATCGTTTCCACCCTGTAGAATATATTTTATATCCACTTAGAAATATAGCGAATTCAAAAAAAGTTAGGGTGTGCGTTAAAGGGTTAAATAATTATGCCGCGTTTGTAGGATGGCAGTTATGTGTAATTAATTTTGTCCCCGAGAATTCGAACTCATTACTGCATTGCATGCTGACTTATTCAATCCCAGTTTGAAGGATAAAGAAAAAACTTTTACTATGTACCCTTGGTAATCTAAGTAGGTACCTACTTAGTTAATTATTATGTTGGGGACTCATCGTAAGTTATTATAAGTATCAACCATAAATAACTAGTAATCAATTATTTATTAAGTCAAAGGTTATCAAAACATATACTTGGTTTCACTACAGAGTTGCATTTAAAGGGAAGTTGCAAAAACCAATTAAAAATAGTATAATTCCTTATAAATGAGACTAGAATGTAATTAATTATGTAGGTTGTTTAGTTTGCCTTTTTTGCCTGTCACTTAAACTAGGATTAGGATGGACCAAATTAACGAGTAAAACTGCCACAGATAATCAGTTTTGTTAAAGATGACTGACACTTAATTTAACGGTTACATTGTAATAATCAGTTCTAATAAAAGTAGCCGCTAGTAGTACTTATTCAAGCTTGGCATTCGTACAAAATTAACATTTATAGATACTATTCAAAATGATTTCGAAGTGTTTTGTAATATATTTTGCGCTTTTTGCGCTAAAATTTGTGTCGGGAAAAAGTTTCACAATTGTTCTCGATACAACTGACTCTATGCAGGTTGAAATAGACATCATCAAGATAAATATAGCTTCAGTTGTTGATGTAATGAAAAATATGCCAGATTTTAACGACTTTATCATCGTGCCATTTAATGATCCGGGTAAGATTTCAATGATAATTATTAAAATTAATGAATTATTTTCTAATTTACTATAAGCTATCTGACAGTGAACATCAAAATCTGTTTAGTCATTCCTAATTTTTTTTTTGTTTTAATATAACTAATTATTAGGAGATTTAAGTTCTTAAATATTTTATTTCATGAATTATAAGGAGCGACTAAAATTAATCAGTATTAAATTTAAGACTTAGGTATTTAAGGGTTAATAACGCAGAAAATAGAAAGTTTCGTTTTTGAGTACCTTCTCCATAAAATAAACAACTGCTCTAAGTAAGTAAGCTTAAGTTGGCCAAATACTGGTAGGTCAAACCTAAAGTTAATTTTTTAATTTCCTTGCGGAAAAAAAATTTAGGCGGGAACAGCAAGATAGCCCAGCAAACTTTGCTAATACTCGTAATTATTGTTAAAACTTGAGTCCAAGGTAACTATTCAAAACTTGTTTTTTCAGATATTGGTCCGCCATTAACTTCAACAAATCCTGATGATATGGTAGACATTTTTCATAGCATCTCAGCCAGAGGAGGAAATCAATGTCCAGAGGACTCGTTGGCGGGCATACACAAAGCTTTAGAAATTAGTCGGCCGAACTCCTTCGTTTACGTGTTCACGGACGCATTCGCCAAGGATATCACACGTTTGAAAGATATACAGAATTTATGCAAAACCACCCAGAGCCAGGTAATTAATTAGACATTAATGAAATCTTTTAATTATACTTATGATAAAAATAATAATGAATTATTTTGTGCTTCATAATAGCATGTTTCATACTAAATAGGATCTTCTAGTAACTACTGGATTCGATAATAGGTAGGTACATGCGATTTGCCTTGCACACATTAGGTACCTACTCGAGTTACCCATATTACCATAATTAACAAAAAGCTTCTCTTCTTAATTAAAACTTGCTTGCTTTTTACTTGTAACCGTTTATTGCTTGAATTTCTCTTTTTTTTTCAATTTTGATGTTAGTCGGTAACCTATTCAGTTGGGTAAGTATTTGAATCGCACTTAAGTAACTCCGAAACTTACGCCCGTACCTACCTATTCACAAACTAATGCTTGTTTAAGTGAAGCTGCAAATCGAACGCACAGCGTTGAATAGAGCTCTGTGATTGGTTCGTGTGTCACCCTGTGCGTCTGTCTACGCGCACTGTGAGACCTCATAGTAATGTTTGTGAATACGGGCGTTAATGGCTTATGTAATAATAACTATCATCTTTATTGGTAACACCTATTTATGCCAGGTAGTGATATTTCTGAGCGGCAGCTGTTCAGGGTCCGAACCCAGGACTCAGGGTTACGCGGACGTGTACTATGATATCGCCAGGTCTTGTTCTGGAGCCGTCTTCAAGTTTGACTCCGTTAACTTGAGAAAGGTATGTACTTAAAAAAATACAATAAGCAACGGTTAACTAGGTACCTAGGTATGTCCATTTCCTACAAATTCAATTAAGTTTACTTTTACTCTCATATTTTCTCAAATAGAATAATATTAGCTGGCCCGGTGAACTTCGTACCGCCTATGTTCATCAGAAATAACGGAGAATTTTTCAACAAACAATCATAATCCTCTTTATAATATTAGAGTACCTATGTAGAAGAGTATTCTACTTACGAACTTAGGCTTATCTAAATATACATAACTCAAAGGTGACTGACTGACTGACTGACATAGTGATCTATCAACGCACAGCCCAAACCACTGGACGGATCGGGCTGAAAAGACAATGCCGGAAATTGTATACCTCTAAACTCAGTCTGAACTGAGTTACGAGCATTATAAGTTTGATGATTTTCATACTAGATTTGCTTTTTGCGCGCAAGTTTTGTAAGAAATTGCAACAAAATAGTGACATTGTATGTGTAAACAAACAATACCATCCATTAAAGGCCCCAGACATCAGTATGCAGCAGAATCAGCGCAATAAAAAAATAGCGCAATATTTTGTTGCAATTTCTTACAAAACTTGCGCGCAAAAAGCAAATCTAGTATGAAAATCATCAAACTTCTAATGCTCGTAACTCAGTTCAGACTGAGTTTAGAGGTATACATGTCATAGTAAGTTTGGTTTATTACACTATTTTGTAATCAAAAAACAAAGTTTGGTCGATGGCCGCGCGAAAAAAAAAAGACGCCACCTTCCATACAAAATCTGGCATTGCCATTTGGCATGCAGGTAGATGTTATGACGTAGGCATCCGCTAAGAAAGGATTTTACGAAACTCCACCCCTAAGGGGGTAAAACGGGATCCACGCGTACGAAGTCGCGGGCGGCCACTAGTGTAAGTAGGTATAAGCTCGTTTGTAGTTTTTGAAAACGTTGAACTACCTACCTATGCACGCGCTATGCATTATTTATCTTCTTATTACATAAAGTACCTATTCAGTGATATTATACAAACATCCGTTCAAGGAAGTGCAACATTGTAATGCTTATTGCTAACGCGTGTTAGTATTGATCTTGCACTCTGTTTATCATTTAATATTATCTACATTTAATCTACTAGACAAATCGAAAATACCTAATGGCAGATAGTCTGGTCAAAGCCCTCTCAATTGCATGCACTTCTATGAACCAGTTTATATTACTTCGTTCGTTCGTTTCAGCCGCAAGACGTCCACTGCTGGTCAAAGGCCTCCAAGGATTTCCACAAAGACCGGTCCTGCGCCGCTCGTATCCAGGCACCTCCTGCGACCTTCACCAGATCGTCGGTCCACCTAGAGAGAGGCCTGCCCATGTGGTCGCCACTCCAGAACTTTCCCTACTATATTCCTTACCTTATTATTACTTACATAACACTAACACGAATTGTACAAACTTTATCTAAAACTTACTCACTCATCTCGAAATCTCAGAAACTACAAGTGCTAGGAGTCTAAATTTTTTCATGGGGGTTCCTTTTAGAGCGGAAGTGCTCACTAAGACGGGATTTTTCAAATTTCAGCGGAATTTTGGGCTGACACTGTGTAGATTTGTTGTCGACACGAAAAGAAGAAGACGGAAATCACAGACCTAAACATAACTAATTTAAGCCGCTAAAAACCGCTGCCCACTATTATTATCATAATGTTTTTATAGTCTAATAATACCTTGCAATCAAGGAAGAAAATAATGTGCATAATTAATTTATTAATAACCTCATTAAATGGGAAGCATGGAATTATAAATAAATAATCCTTATATTATTACAGGCATTTAATTATGTGAAGGAAATGATTAGAACCGATTGGAATGACGTCATCAACCATGAACCGTTTACCGGATACAAACAATTTACGGTATGTTATTCTACTTATGATGATAAATTTTCAGTAATGTATAATATCTTTAGGTTTAAACAAAGTATTTAATTATTATCACTTCAGCTAATATAGCATTAAAGCACATAAGTATTCCTAAAACGTTTCCAAAGTATTTCAATTCTTCTTCTATTATTTGACAAAATCTATTTATAGGTCAACGTGGATGCTTATACATCAGACTTTCTGATAGCCATTTCTGGCGACTACCCTACATTGCAAGTAGTTGATTCAGAACACAAAAATCCTGTTTTACAGAAGATTGTTGATACGAAACAATCGCTGGTAAGGACCGAACGTTTTGAGTACCCTTTTAAGATAACCTAATCAAACCAATACAGGGTGGAAATGATTAAGTGATCTCTATTATTTCTTAACATACTAAATAATATAGAAGCTGGAAACATTGAAGGTTCTGATAGATCCAGTGTATTATAACTAATTGATATCGCTTAATAGAGCTCGTGAAGCACTTTCTGGAGCAGTAACCAGTTTTTTGATATCTTGTCTTGTATAGTTTATAAATAATCGAATGAGATCACTTATCGTGTCCACCCTGTATATTGTACATTGTACTTATGTAACTTTAGGTAGTCCGGCTAGCAGATCTAAGACCTGGTGAATATCAGATAAGTGTCAGATGCCAAGGACTTACATCTTTGACGTTCTACAAGAAGAGCAAAGTTCCGTACCAGTATGGCTTCTCCACTAGAATCCCGAATAGCTTGCAAGAAACTACCACCAGGCCTATGCCAGGTATTTACAGCTTTATAAATACTTTTAGCTTCTAGAAACACTGTTGGGCGTCGAATCTACAACTCGATCGAGTTTCTGCGCACCTCGCTGGAATGCGACTTTTCCTCCCACTTCCCTAGATCGCATTCGCCCCGTCCGTACCAGAGCGTCGATATGGTACGCAGTTAACTCAACGGGGTTGTATAGATCGTTTCATCCACGAAGACGCGCCCCACCAATTTTTGGTCGAGGGAAGCGCGGGGTGCGAGGAGTTTAATCCGAGCAATCCGAGCGTCATTATTATAGTGTGCGTGCACTCATGGATAATTTAGCGTGTACCGACAACACTCAAACATTAGCGGAAGAATGGTAGAGCGCGTCTTCGTGGATGAAACGATCTATAGTACCCGAGCGAATGCGGTTTGCTGACCAAGAGCTAAGCTAAGTTAGTTTAGCATGCATAGCTGACGCAGTATTCCATAGTGTTTGTATAGTTTGCAGTTTGCACACAACTAGCTTAGCCTCCTGTAACTATCGAACTACCGTATTCACAAACGATACTTAAGTGAAGCAGCGAATCGAACTCACAGCGTTGAATAGAGCTCTGTGATTGGTTCGTGCGTCACCTCGAAACCGAAAAGTCATAGTAATGTTTGTGAATACGGGCCTCATAGTAATCTTTGACCCCTAACCCCCTTGATATCTTTGAGTATCTATCGAGAGACCTACAAATCTTTTACAGGGCGTCAAAACTATATTCTCATAGTCGCGCCTAAGGCCTACAACTTCAGAATTACTTCCATTGAACTGCAAATGACAGATAGTAACGAAAAAAAGCTGCTTACCATCGAAGAGAGTCAAATTCGTGAGGGATATTATTTGACTAATGTGTTTGTAGAAAACTCTTCATTTAAAATGTTGGTAAGTAGAGTTTACGGCTTATTAATTTAATTAAAGTTACGGTAAGCTTTCAAAGAATAGTATACCTACGTAGTACCTAGGTACCTATAAGATATTAGGTAGGTATTATGTAATTTAGATTCATTCGTTCGTTTCAGCCAAATGATGTCCACTGCTGGACAAAGGCCTCCCCCAAGGATTTCCACAACGATAAGTCCTGCGCCGCCCACCCAGGCACCTCCCGCGACCTTCACCAGATCGTCGGTCCACTCAGCCCTGCCCACACTACGTCTTCCGGCTCGTGGTCGTCAATCGAGAAGGGCCTTCATCTCTACGAACTCGCAGAATTTAGATTAAGAGTTAATGAATAAAAACCTACCTATTTTTTTTAACCTACTTGTTAGAGGGTTAACAGAAATATTTTAAAAAATTTAAATCCTTACAGATCCATGGAACAGATGCATCATTCAAAGAAATGACAACCACAAGCAAAGTGATAGAAGTGCAAGCACAAGGTAAGTATTAAAAGAAGTAATTTTTCTAATAAAATGTTACACAGTTGTTGAACACTGTTTTAAAATGACATTTCCATACTAAACGTCACTTTAAAACACTGTTCAACGAACGTGTAAGTTTTATTATTAGTAAGGGGATAAGAATCTTTCTTCTGCCTTGTAGTAGAAATATGTCCATACCAAGTTTCTTGTATATTATTATGCTCGGAAATGTTATTATTTAGTTCGCGTTTTTGGTTCAAAAATATCATTTACCCATTTACTGAAACATAAATATACTACAACCCGATAGAGTTAACTGCGCACCTCGCTGGAATGCGACTCCCTAGCACACCTCCCTAGTACCAGAGCGTCGATATGACGTCACGGTAGCCAGGTGCGCAGTTAACTCGACCGTTATGAGTTGGGTTTTACTAGAGCAGTGTTTTTTAACTTGTGGGTCGTGACCCCCTGTGGGTCCAAGCCTCTATACGGTCGCGAGAGGTCGTAAAAACTACTTCAGTAAAAAAAAAATTAATCCGAAATCTAATTATGCAAATGTTGTATGGATTGAAGTATTCGGTCCCTACAAACATTTTTGCAACATTAAAAAACGCATGAAAAAAGCGAACGGTCGAGTGGTCGCCAAAATTTTTTTCATACTAAGGGGGTCGTGTCATGAAAAAGGTTGAAAAACACTGTACTAGAGGATCGGTGGTTTACACCCTAGGATCCTAGAACATAGAAATAGTAGTGGTGGGAACGAAAGTATGGTATAATCCCATAACTTCATATTTCAGTGCGCAGTCCAGTATGGTCAAAACCAGTGGTGGAGATATTAGAAGTTGAGAATAACCTAATAAACTTTGGTACTAATGCAACGATAGTCTGCAAGGTTGTAGGGTACCCAAAACCTGAAATTGTGTGGGTAGATAATGAAGAATCGAAGTATACTACAGAGGTAAGAAAAAATAGACATTTCTTTCTGTACCTACCACACGATTTAAATTGGTGAAAACTTTTTTATACTTTGTTTTCAGGAACTACTTTTAGAAATGCCTTCTGTTTACCTATCCTATGTAACAGTGAATGTTACAAAAAACCATACAATGTATTGTAAAGTCAAAAATACTGATGGAAAAGATGAAAAGTTTATTGATTTATACGCTAATCGTACCTTTACATTTAATGTGCTTCAAACACCTCAAAGTAAGTTTATGTAACGTAATTAAAGAATGTATTTTATTTTCCACGATCTTTCCAGTTAAATATGATAACTACCTATTGAAGGCTGTGGGTCATCATCATCATCATTTCAGCCATAGGAAGTCCACTGCAGAACATAGGCCTGCGTCCAGCGCCTTCCTGTTACCTTTATGATGTCGTCGGTCCACCTTGTGGGTATTTTAATTTAATGTTTGAGTCTACAAAGCTGACTATGGGATGTTCTATATTTACACTATTAATCTAATAGCCTCAGTACAAGTTATGCATAGGTTAATAAAATATTGTTGTAATGATCATCATCAGCGTTATTTCAGCATGATAGCTAAGCGGTTTTAATATGTCTACAATGTAAGCAATCTGGACTTAATCGATACATAATACATACATAATGCATTAGTCATTACATTACATTTAGCAAGCAATTTATTCACAACCATAAACGGGGCTTCCCCTAGAGAATATACTAATGTCAGTAGTTTTGTAGTGTCACCTAATTTTATTATCCTATCCTAATTAAATTTATTATAAACCAGCTTTTGCCTGCGGCTTTGCTCGCGGATAGATGAAATTTTCATGAAATTTTACAATATATTTTTTACACATCTGAATAAATTCTAAACGTATCATATTGGCTATAATTTATAACGATTTATGAATCCACGAGCGTGAAGCCGCAGGTAAAATAGTAAAATAATCACAAATTTCAGACGAAACGTTCCAATACGGCTCAGAAGGAAAACTGTATTGTGAAGTAGATGCATATCCAGAAGCAGAAATAAAATGGACTCATAATGATACATCCGTTGACTATTCGGATAACTTAGAAGTTGTGAAAGACGAAAATGCTTTAGTTATTAAAAACATGACACTAAACGATGTTGGTTTGTATGAGTGTAAGGCAAGTAACGAAATCGAGTCAAAAATATTTAAAGCTGAAGTCACTGTTTCGGGACTAGGTAAGTATTTTGATCACAAAGAAACATTTAAGTATGATAATATGATACTAATTATGTGCTACCAATTTACATTTCAGAGGCTCCAGAGCTAGATGTTGATAATTATGAAGTAGATCTCAAGCCTGGAGATTTTTTCGATACAGAATGCCGGTAAAGTTATAATATTATAATATTTACTAGGACTTGTAAATACCAAGTTGAACCACTTGAAAATTTTGACATGGTCACCAATATTTCCCTTTGTCTGCTGTTACCAGAAAGGAAAAACAGAACAAACGAAAGTTCAAGATTATGGAATTCAAAAATATTTATTGGATGATTCTATGTACTGTAACTGTGCATAATAATAAATTATTTTATACCCTCATTGCAGAGTTATTAGAGGCAATCCTCCACCAAAGATATCTTGGGAATACAAAATCCCTAATGAATATGATTTTGTGAGAGTGCCGAGTGATGTGTATGTAGACGGAGCAAAATTGAAGATCTCGGTAGTCAGTAAAGAGCACAGAGGAACCTACAGATGTGTTGCCACCAACATGTTTGGCGAAGCTTTCAAAGAAATTTCTGTTAATATTAAGTGTAAGACATTTTTCAAATCCTTTTCATTGACAACCTAAGGATTGGGGACAAACTTGACCTTCACTGGTTGGGTTTTTATTGCGGTCAAGCTGTAGATCCTGGCTACACAGAAGTTGCAGGGGTGGCAACGAGAGGTGTGAATAGTCCCGTTTAACCTAAGGATTCCATTGTCACAATAGAGGCGTTCTGTTACAGCCAGGTCAAAGTGAACGCTCATCTTGATATCTTGGGGAGTTTTTATGCTACCGACGTCATTCTTTCATCATTGTTTACATATTATTACACATAAAAATTTCTTAAAAATTTCGACTGCTTCGTTTAGGCAGTTCAGTTCGATTTTTTCAAGTTATTTATATCTAATTGTTTAACTATTATTGAGAGGTCAGTAATTAAGTTTGCCAAATCTGCAGATGCACCAATCATATCTAGCAGCGATGAAGGAACAGTGGTGGTAAAAGAAGGGGACTCAGTGGACCTCCCTTGTAAGGTTGACGCGGAACCCGAGGCCTCGGTACATTGGGAGTTCACGCAAGGGGGTGTTGTGGTGCCTATGGATGATAGACATACTTTTGATGACCATTACACACATCGGTAAGCTTCGGATTTTTGTGAATTTTTTAGAATGGAATAACAATCTAGGAAGCAGAATTTGCTGAATGCAGGCTACCAACCGGGCAATATGGAAATCATTGGGGAAGGCCTATGTTCAGCAGTGGACGTCGATGATGATGAATCGTTAAAATGTTAAGAAAATAAAAGAAAATATTGTTTTCTTAACTTGTCAGTTTTATTGTATACATTTTTATTAGCATGGCAGAAACTAAATTTTCTTTATTTTAGCATTGTTTTAAGTAGTTTATACAATTTTGTAGCAATTTGTGAATAGAAACAGAAAGCAAGATTAAAAAAATAACAAATGGAAAGCCTAATTTTGATATTGAGAATCTGAAATATGAAACACGGGAATTTTTGCAATCTTATTTTGCAGTTTCTCAGCGCTGTGGAAAGATTCAGGCGAGTACCGTTGTGTAGCGGAAAATTTAGTTGGAAAAACAGAGAAGACTGTCGCTGTTAATGTTTTAGGTAAGAAATATGACATTATTTATTTTTCTGGTATCAATCTTTCTTTTTGAGGAATAAACAGAACTCTAGAAGCTGTTAGCAATCTAACGCCATATTCAATTTAAATCTTTTGTTATTGTTATGGTGACAACCAATCTAGGCGGCCTTAGAAAAAGCTATCACCAACTAAATGGAGCTGAAAGGGTGATGCCGGGGTTTCTATGAAATCTGGTCCCACCTTCCAATGACTACTTAATGTGTTACATTGCTGGATTGGTACTTTTGAGCTGAAAAAAAAAACTTTGTCTTTAGATTGGTGTTTATCAATAGACAACGGGGGCGATTAAATAATATTTTTTTATTATTATGTGTAGTGGCCCCATACATACAACCACCAGAGGCAAGGGAGGTGACAGTCACTCCTGGTAGCAACATCAATCTCTCTTGCAAAGTTCTGTACGGCAACCCAGAACCAACAACTCGATGGGAATTCACAGCTCCCGATTCCAAAACCACAGTTATATCCAGGTTTGTTGTTGATTATGTAAAATATAAAGACACGGGTCTTAACGCAACATTTATGAATGAGTTACATTATGTACTCACGGCTTGACTAACGTAACCATACGTCCCGCTTTGGGCGGGACTGTCCCGCTTTCAGACTGTCTGTCCCGCTGTCCCCCGCAAGAGCAAAAACGTCCCGCTTTAGCTTTAAGAATGCATCTATCGTTTTTAAATGTAACAACAGCGCGGGCGACACAGGGAAGAGGTACAAAAAGTGCTGGATTTACTGATCACGCAAAGGTTTATTAGCAGCGGTCAAGATACGAAAGTCTTTGACGAGTTTTCTAACTTTGTAACAGATGAAGATCTCTGGCTGGAATGTCGAGAATGTTTCTACTGAAAACCGTTGGCTCGAATTATTCCAGCAATTATTTCCACATATGGAAAAGTTTGTTACATCAAGAGTGTTGGACTCTTGATGTAACAAACTTTTCCATACTTATCGAGTACGTTATGTGTCTGCCAGGAAGTACCTAACGCACCAGTCGAAAGAGTTTTTTCTCAAATGAATAAAATGTGGACGAGTGATAAAACCCAGCTAAGTGTAGCAGTAATGAAAGCTATGTTGATTACGAAAATAAATATAAATAAATCATGCAGTTCCATAGTTATCTAAAAACAAAATACGACATTCTAAAACATATTTGTTCCGCCGAAAAATACAAAAATACGACTTAGAAGTCACCCCACTACTTAACTGTTTTGTGTTTTGTGTTTAGTGCTTTGATTTGTGTTATTCAATCTTCTATAAACTTGTAAAACTCCCAAAACTTTGTTTTGTTTTATTTTATAATTCCGCAGGTTTTTTTTTTAGAACTATTCCTCAGTTGTCCCGCTCTGGCACAAAAAATAAATGGTCACGTTAGGCTTGACGTTTCCGCTGCTATGCTGCAGCCGTGGTCACAAGCAGACTGGCGGCTCGCGGCATATTTTAGTTGAAATACTTAGTTACAATGTAAATAATAAAAATCACCTTTACTTAAGTTTTAATAGATTCGACAACAGTTCTTGCTCTTTATTTATTTGGGTTATCAAGTTAGGTCAATGGATTTGGTGAAAATTACAAAATGTGCAATGTATGAATAATATGAATATCCCAGTAATAATATCGCATTTTGTAACTGGAATTTAAGTTATTGCGAGTATTTGTGTCCGTTATGATAACCTTCGAAATATTTTTCTTGATAATAATTATTTAACAAAGATGACTGTAGTACCTACTCGTAATGTCTCTAAAGAGCGTGGAGTAGATAGTACGTAAGTGTTTTTATTGCGTCTTAATAAAAACAATTGAATGCTATTTTTACACTATAACTTTTATTATTTAGGTTTTTCACGGGTTCCTGATAAAGTCTTGCACATAATATAATCTGATACAAGACTATCCAACTAATAAACGTTGCCTATTTCCGGTGATTTTATCTACCAGATATCACACAGATATCTATCCACGTCCTATGAAATCAAGTGTCAAGGACTTATCAGGAACAGGGTAAAACAAAAATTACCAACTGGCCACGTTTCCATCTTATGCTTAGAGAAAATCCGAAAATACAGTCAGATGGATAATTATAATTTCATAAGTAGAGAATATAAAGAAATGATAATAAAGGGATTGTATGCCTTTAATAAATAAGAAAAACTATGTTATACGCATTTTTTTCTGACAGTACTTTTCACCTTTTCGTGCCCAGTTGGGAATTTTGATAGATATTTATCTGTCGTGTCCATTTGGGAATAAACAGAGAATAAGCCCCGCTTAACGTTAATGGGTTGTGCTTTCATTTGTTACAATCCAAATGATATCGATAAGACATAATTATTTTTCTGTTACAGAGGAAATACTACCAATCCACATAACCTGTATCTCGGTAATCTGTCCAGGGCAAACGAGGGGATGTATTTATGTATAGCGGACAACGAAGTAGGCAACGACCGAATTAGAATGTATCTGAAAGTTTACTGAATATTTTAACGGATTTTTGACTAGATTTAGATCAATAACATCGTACTGTATTTGTAAATCATATTATTTTGACTGTATATTTTGTTTTGTACGTCTTAAATAAATAAATAAAAATTAACCTCTCTCTCTTTAACCTTAATATCGTTACACAATCGTAACATGAGTTTATTTTTAACATTATAATAACAAAAAGCTGAAAATTACCTAAGATATACACATTAGAAAACTTGTGACGTCACTGGCCACTCTATGTGTTGTACGTAGAGTCCCATAAATGTTTATAATGGACGCGTTTTGACGTCACGCTCACCTATTTCCATAAGCTTGTATCTTTTTTGTTTCTAGTCCGATTTCAAAACTTTTCTTACACAAATTGTAGGATTCAGCACTCGTTTTTTTATTTATCTTTACAAAGATACATACGTATAGCTTATTTTAATACATAACAGCACTTTCTTGCTTTAGTTCTCGATAATTTTCATTCACTTCAAGGGTTGTTCACGCGAGTGGAACCGCCTTAAAAGAGCAGTGGGTTTTGAATGAGATTCCCGTTTTCCGATTTATCTATATGACATCATGAAGTTTTGTCTTTCATACAAACCGTTAAGTTAGTTCTTAAGTCAGGGATTTTGGATTCCCCCTTATCTATAATTATAAGAGTAGTTACACACACAACTGCCTTCATTATTACTTTTTGGCAAAAATAATAAATATTAGATTTTTGGTTTAATTAAACTTTTTGAGAAAGTTTTCTCAGAATCAGCACTGTTTTGACTCTACATCAACTACTTTTTTTCAGTATCATCGACGATACACTTAACTAGCAACAAAACTTAAAAATATTTAACGAGTAGGTAATTACGATGATAATGAAAAGGTATCTACTCAGCATGGTGTCGTAGCATCTCTGTTAGCATTTTGTACTCCGTTAAGCAATCGGAACATCATCTACTTACATTGAAATTCGCAAGCTGATAACAGTAAAAACATACGAACTAAAATAACATGTGTGCGACTACCTTTATTATGATGACGACGGTCACTTGATATGATTTGATTATTATTAATGTTTATTATAAGACGCAACTTTAGCTGGCTCAGTATTGTTTTTCACTCGCGATGATACGGTCCCAACTGTAATATTTAATAATGAATTACTTTAGAGGATATTATTTTTTATTGTTGATAATTCAATTAACAGTAGGACAAAAAGAAAAAAGCAGTCTTACTTTCGTGATAGACGATACAGGGTCTATGTCCAATGACATAGAGCAAGTGAAACATGGAGTCAAGCTTGTATTCGATACGGTGTTAAGTTCGAATCGTTCACAGATAGACAATTTCATATTGGTTACGTTCAACGACCCTGGTGAGTTTTTACTTTCATCATCTTTTTATCTTATACTAACATTGTTTTTCTTAGCTCTGATTAAATTATAGGCAGGTTTGTAGTCAGATTTAAGGTTATTAGAAACAAATATATTATTTTTAACTAATAAACCCGAATAACATTGACTCCGACCTGAAGCTATGTTTAATAGTGATTTGTGTACCTATCCTAATATCTAGGATATAAAGTCATTCTAATATTCCAAAGATATTTGAAAAAAATCTATTTTCTATTAGCTCAGACTGTACCTACAGTCCTACATGAAAAAAACAAGGTTATAGTGCATGACAACTTACTATGATACATTTTAGGTACGCAGCTTCGAACTGTGACAAAAAATGAAGAAGAATTTAAAAGGGCTCTCGAGTCCATATACGTGAACGGTGGTGGCGATTGCCCTGAATTGTCCATGGCGGGCATCGAACTGGCGCTCACACAGAGTCTTCCCGGCTCCAACCTGTATGTGCTTACTGACGCATCTGCCAAGGATTTAGACTTACTTGACAGGGTCAAGAACTTGGCTAGCAAGAAATTCGCTCAGGTAATTCAGTACCTACTATGTACCTTCATTACATTAGTTTTGTCTGACCAAATCATGATGGTTGTGTACAGACGACAGGACATCAAGCTAAACACAGTGGCGTCTTATGACATTGTAATACAGGCTATTTTGCAACAACTATGAAGGTATTTATGGTTTGAAGTGCTGTGAACTGTGCTTAGGTACTTAACATAAAAATAATTAGGTCTTACAACCCGATCGAGCTAGCTGCGCACCTCGTTGGAATGCAACACTGAAAAAATGTACAATAAGTATAAGAGGAGGTGTGATTTGTATGTAGGTGATCAAAGGACACTAAAATAATAATTTAACTGAAGTCCACTTTGATGACCCAGGGCATCATAATATGTGGGTGATCAAAGGACACTAAATTGTCACTAGAAGTGGACTTTGATCACCTGGGTCATCAAAGTCAGGTGATCAAAGTGGAATAGACCAAAAATGTGTTTGGTTACTGCTTACACAACAAAAGTGACCACCGAACTAAGTGTTAACTATAACCAAACTAAGTCTAGCTCACTACACAATTATTTGTTTAATTTACACAACATTTTGTTTCTCATAACCAAAGTGTTCCGTGGTCACTTTTGTTGTGTAAGCAGTAACCAAACATTTTTTTCAGTGAACTCTCCCTGGTACTTAGTTACTTACCCGTACACCTCCCCGTGTTCGCTCCGTGTGTACCATCGATGTGACGTCACGGTTGCCAAATGCGAGTTTTCCAGCGACTTGGCCCACTTTTGGCCCGACTTGGCCCACTTTTGGCCCGACGTGGACCAAGCTTAAAGTGAGCCAAGTTGCTGGAAGACTCCCAGGTTAACTCGATCGGGTTGCATTCAAGTTTTGTCCCTTACTTTTTAACCTGCATATTAAAAAGTCGCTTTTATTACATTGCAGGTGGTATTCCTTTTAACTGGTAGATGCGGTAGCGACGACGACCCGGGGTACCAAGCGTACCACAAACTATCTGATGCTACTAACGGACAAGTCTTTCACATGACCAAGGACAATGTTGGAAAGGTTATTTTTGAATATCTTAACTTGAAAATAATTATACTTTCAACCATGTTTGTTTAAGTATGTTATTAATGCATAAGAGTTACATTAGACCTAAATCACGGTCTTAATTAACCCTCGCTGTACGAGGTGGGGTGTGACACACCCCAGTCCTTTAAAAATAGCCACAATTTTAAAAATTTGCAAGTGCTGAATTTGAAATTCTCAGTAGCTGGAATTATGACACTGCTGCTTCGATCAGCGTTGCAAAATCAGTCCAGCGGTGACTACCAACTGAGTTACATGCCTTTAAAGTGCGTGTGGGTGTCACACACCCCACCTGGTACGGGACGTTGTTAAAAAGTTAAAAAAAAAATCTAACAGTTTTAGTGTAATTTATATATTTTTAGCTTTGTCAATTGAATAAAATTCAATACAAATATAATTTTTCGTGATTTTTACGGTATCTGAAATTTTCAAGCACTTTTAGTCAAATGAGATGACTTTTAGTGCGAATCTGGAAGTTTAGTACTGAGATCCGAAGATGTATGTGAACATACACTTGTGGGCTACAATTTATACTTGGTGATACTATTTATGGGCTACTGAAAAGGAATAACATATTTTATAAATAAATAAAATTGTTACGCTCCCATTTTATGCATTGAGCATACTCATTTTCTTTCATCAGAATTGTGGTAAATTGGAAACCGATGATCAAAACAAATTTATACCCTTCCAGTTTTTAATTTACTTTTAAATTATAAGTAAATACTTGTACTTTGTTAAATAAAAACGGTTGTCATAATTAAAGGCACTAATTAAAAATTATACATAGGAAACTGATTCCTAAATTACAAGAACAACGGAAATTGTGTCTTTTTGTTTTTTTTATGATAAAAATGTTATAATACATATTTTCAGCTCAGAGCATTTCTTAAACCTAATTAGCATACGTAAATAATCAATATTAAATATTAAATTCCACCTAAAAAAATGTTGAATGAAAATTTTATCACTTTGTATATTGGGGTGTGTCATACCCCACCTGGTACGGGACGTAACTTTTAGTCACCTCGTACACGGAGGGTTAAAACAGGTAGCTAATAAGTAAAGTTATAATAATGCCTCACTACAGCACGCCAACACCATACATTTTCGTTCCTATCTGTTAAAATTGAAGGTAGTTAGATATTTTGCATGAAAATATGTAATCCTTTCAAAAACAGACTCGTTACGTAATTAGTTACGTTAGGGTTTAAGTTTTGTTGTAATATATTTTCCAGATTTTGGCCTACGTAGCGGAGACAGTATCTAGTCGAAAAACAGTGGTCACCAAAACGACCTTCCCTCCAGGCTACGATCACGATTTGACAGTAAGTTTTAGATTAATAACATGCTAAGCCCTCATTTAGGTTTTTTTTTTATTGACAACGAGTAAGCTCTTGGCCTGTATCTCACCTGATGGTAAGTGACGATCAGGCCGAAGGTGGAAGCGAGCTTCACCCAGAATCCTCAACCACGGTGGAACTGGTTATCTTACCTCTAACTGCCGGACGGAACTCAACAATGCTGTTAACATTGTTGTGTAAATGTATCAATTCAGCATCAGACGCGTAAAAGCGCTTTCCAAAAGTCAATTTGCAGAAAATAAACGACTTTTAGGGACCAGCACAAATGCTACTTTTAGCATCGGCGATTGACGATGCAGTATCACGATTTCATCTCATGTATCAGTATCGCGTATTTTAGTGACTCTATCGATGCAGCATCGCGATTTCGTGACTGTGTCAAAAGTTTCATCTGTGCTATGGTTTTTAGACTGAATTATGACTGATAGAGTAAAATTTTAACTCCCTCCCCCTCCTCCTCTATAATTTAGCAGAGGAAATGAATGATTTGGTTTAAACTATCCCGATGGACGTCGTATCAGGCGACTAAGGGAGAAAATACTACGAGAAATAACAAGACTCCGCAACCCGTTTGGGCAACGTGGAATGTGTAGGCCAAGTCTTCGATTATTTAGAAATAAGAATATGTGGGGTGGAGGACACGTACCGGAAAGCGCAGCGTAGGACGTCCACCCACAAGGTGGACCGACGACCTCATAAAGGTAGCAGGAAGGCGCTGGATGCAGGCCGCTACCAACCGGTCATTGTTAAAATTATTGGGGGGGGCCTAAATGTTCTGCAGTGGACGTCCTATGGCTGAAATGTTGATGATGATGATGATGAATAATTTGTAAATAAACCAATCACAACTTTACAGATTCCAGTTGATGCTGATATGAAAGATGTGGTGATCGCTGGGTCGGGAACAGAACCTAAAATTGACATAACCGCCCCTGACGGCAGTAAGCCCCATACAGAGAAACTTGTAGATATACCAGAAGTTATTGTAAGTACTCATTTTAATCACGTTAAGTACTCGGCTTGAAGGCAATAATTTATTTGATCGAATGAAAAATTAATAACAATGACATCTTAATAAAATTTAGGTACTACCTTATCACAAGAAGTATTCTATCATAAGGTTGGCTGAAATCTTCTTTCACTTTAAATCGTTATCACCGTAGTTATATGTATTTATAAATCTGATGACCTCATAAATGTAGCAGGAAGGCGCTGGATGCAGGCCGCTACCAACCGACCATTAGGGAAGTCATTGGGGGAGGCCTATGTCCAGCAGTGGCCATCCTGTGGCTGAAATGATAAATGATGATAATATTTACCCTTCAGTCAGTGAAAATAAAAGACACCACACCCGGCAACTATACAGCCAAGGTGGGCAGTAAGTCGGAGACCAGTGTGGTGATCACTGCCACCACCACCATCCAATTCAAGCACGGGTTCTCTCTTGCCGAGCCTTCCTCCATCGAAGCCACTGCTATTCAGCCATTACCAGGTATAACTACTATTTCTGATAAGATTGAATATTATTCTATTAATCAGGAATGTACTACTAACTTCATACTAATGTTATGAACGTCCTATGATGATGGTTCTATTAATTACAAACAGCGTACGAGTATATCCAAAACTATAAAGGCTTCCACAGACCAAACGCAGGTCAGAAGTAGTGCGGGTCAGTTGCAGCGCGGCTGAGGCACACTGAAAGCAGCGCCGTTTCAAAGCAGTTGCAACGCGGGCGGTTGTCAAAAATTTAAATCTTCGAAAACCGCTTTCAACGCGCTGCTACCGCCCTGCGTCCTGTGTGTCATGCTAATATGGCCGCTATAGTAATACAACAGCGCGGGCCCGCGTTCGCGCCGCTTCTGTCCCGCACCCGCGCCGTCTCGTTTGTATTTTGGCAGTTGCAGTGCGGCGCGGTTGGAGCGCGGGCCCGCGTTCAAATTTGGTGTGACATACTTCAAAGAGTTTCTTGTATTACAACTTGCGCGGGCCCGCATTCAAACTGCGCTGCTACTGCCGCGTTTTTTCTGCCAAGGCTTAATTGTCTCAATAACAATAGAACTTGTTTCTGTTTCTTTATACAAACAAGAGCTTTAGTTATTTGTAGTGCACAAAACAATTCTTATTTTGTAATTTAAAGCTAGCTAACAGGAGATCAGACTTTTTGATTCATCCGTAAAATATTAATTATATTAAAAATAATAGATCGAGATTTTTTCTGTCTAACGTTTCAATCTGTCTAATTGTAAGGAGAATTGAAGTAACTTAGAATGTCATGGTCATAGAAATTAATTATTTTCAGATAAAGAGTCCCATTTATCAATAAAATTGATAACCGATGATGATGGTGCAGTTCTCAACACAGTTGTGTTGTCAGACCTCGAAGAGCATGATATTGTCGAAATACCACTTATGTTAATTGATGAAAAGCAAAAATTCTATACCACCAATCTATTTGTACCCCCTAACACCACCTTCAAAATAACGGTAAGAAAACTTTTAAAACTTTGATTGTATTTAGTGAAAAATCTTATAAATATAATAGACTTGAATATTTCCAGGTCAAAGGTTACGACACGAAAAGTAAAGCTCCATTTAAAAGAACAAGTCCTACGCCAATAGAACCGCAAAACCCTATTTTAGGTAAAATTACTATGCTAAATAATTCTTCGTTTGCAATGTCCGTTTATAAATTAAGTGGTTCCACATTACCTGCTAAGCTTGCTTTTGCGAGACCCTAATTAAGTACTTATGAGTTTCAGCAAATGGTTAACAGGTTAAAACTATGTCAATTATTTGGAAAATTTTAAATTGGTTAAATTTTTGTAGTGAGACCTGAAGATAGGGCGCCTACAGTAAAAATCGAAGGAGGCCTCATTATCAATGCAGAATATAATCAACCATTGAAAATATCATGCAAAATAAATGGATTCCCTAAACCTGATGCAGTTTGGTCCCATAGTGGTGGATCAGTATTGATGTCAGATGTAAGTAGCGAATAATTTATTATTATCACTTAATTTCACTTTTTGTGGTGATTAAAATAATATCCTTGCTTTTCAGTACACAATATTAGAAGTGCCGTATGATTTCATTAACATATTGGCGATAGATACAGTGAGAAGTAATGATTCTTACACATGCAAAGCTGTTAATATGCATGGAGAAGCTTCACAAACAGTAGAAGTTAAGACAATCAAGAAAGATGTGTTTGAAGTTATTGAATCACCTAAAGGTAATAAATAACCGTCTCAAAATTCTTGAAATAATTTCTGACTGGAATCTTGACTGTGAATTTTAACATTTTAGACACTACAATAAAGTATAGAAACACGGGACAAGTAACGTGTAAAATAAATGCCGAACCGCCAGCCGAAATTAAATGGCTTCACAAAGGCAAGGAAATAATACCTGATGGGTACATCGACATATCACCTGATGGTTCTGTTCTAACTATCAAGGACATGAGAAAGCATCTAAGTGGAACGTTTGCTTGTAAAGCTAAGTCTGGTATCCATGACGAAGAATTCACTTTTAACATCAACATTTCTGGATTTGGTAAGACCTTTTTGGAAATAGTCTATTTTGCCTTGACGGTAATAGTACTAATAATAGTACCTACTAATAATATTAATTTGTATTTAGATCGTCCCAAAATTGAAAAGGTGGCATTTGAAACGAGCAGTGGAATAGGAGAAGATGCGGAAATCAGATGCAGGTTAACATTTTCCTGATTAAAATTTATAGAAATTTTAATTATAATAATGCAATAAACTTAAAGAGTAAACATATATTTTAGAATCCTGGAAGGAGAACCAGCACCAGAGATAACCTGGTTTCATCTTTCTCTGTACACGCAATATTTTGATAAATTAAATGATACTGGTGAAGTTATTAAACTACCCAACGTTAATGAAGAGAATGCTGGGTTCTATCGGTGCATTGCCACCAATGACGCCGGTCGTGATCACCATCTAATAGAACTTATCGTTGAGTGTAAGTAAATTAGTTGTATCAGCTTTATAACTAGGCTCTTTGGAACTATTTTTTATTGATTTTTTTTCAGTTCTGAACATAATCTTTTAGGCATAATTTTCTTGGCTCTATAAAAATATTTAGTGTCAATTTCACTACCTACTTATTGAAAAAGTATCTGATAGCGAACCTATGAATCTTTGAAATAAAGTTCTTGGTTTCGGATCTTTAACCGATTTTTACACCGGTAAGATCAGATTAAAAGTCAGAGAGGTCAGATTAAAAGAATCAAAGAGGTCAGATTAAAAAAATATCGAATTATTTCGGTAAATAATTCGGTATTTTTTTAATCTGATGACCATTTATCAATCTAAGAATGGGTGAAACTAGCCCTTCGCCAATGAGGGATTTCGCGATTGAAAAATCCGCCAGATAGTAATTCGTAGACGCGAGGTCCAAATGCTGCATGATTGGTTATTTTTGACATGACATTGACAGATATGTCAAAAGCCACCAATCACGCAGCAGTCAGACCCTACATCCACGTCCCCGCCATCTGGCGGATTTTTCAATCGCGAAAACCCTCATTAAAAGTGAAACCAAATATGTATCCTTTTCAGATCCTCCAACTGTTAGCGTCGATAAAACGTATGTCAGAGCGAGAGAAGGCGCAAAAACCACACTCAAATGTCACGCCAAAGGAGCTCCGGAGCCTCGCGTGGAGTGGTTCCTGAATGGAGTGAAGATTATCAACGATAGGAACCATCACATCTACAGAGATAACAGTTTGAAGTATGTATTTCAGTTAAAACACGTAAAATAGGGAATAGAATCAGTCTCCAGGCAAGCGAAAGGTCGTTGGTTCCATTCATGCCTTAGGCAGTTCGATTTTTTCTGGTTACTTATAATGTAGATAGGTGACTCTTAACGCCAGAGAATTTTAATTATAATTATTATTTTTTTAGGTTTACAGGTTCAAAAGATAATGTAGGACGCTTTACTTGTGCGGCAAAAAACCACTTAGGATCAAATAATAAAAGCGTAACCGTCGATTATTTAGGTGAGATTTATGAATAGATTCGATTAGTATTTTTTTCTTACAAACCAATCGAGTTAACTGCGTACCTGGCAGCCGTGACGTCACATTGACGCTCTGGTACAGACGGGGTACGCAGTTAGTTCGAACGGGTTAAATTGTTGGTATTTGGACCATTTTACAATTTTGTTCTTGCTTTTTAGTCCCAGTGAGCATTTATTCTCCAGAAGAGAGTACGTTTGAGGTGAGACAAGGTGATAACCTTCAGTTGCCGTGTAGAGCCAGCGGTTACCCACAACCGAAGTTGACATGGTTGTTCTTCAATTCAGTTGACAAGGAGCCAGAGCCTAAGAAAATGATGTAAATATAAAATTTATTTTCATAGCTGTTGTTTTAAATATATTTCTGTAAAACTTTAAAGAAATAGGCAATGGCATGGACTAATATCTCTCCATTGGTCAGAAAGCATTGGATTTTCTTTTTGCATTTCTAAAAGTAGGCTTAATATTATTGCATGCTGGCATGGAAATTATTACGTGAATCTTTGTGGTACTTTAAGTTATAAGCTTATATACATCATTGCAGGCCGACTGACTCATCAGGTCAATTAATAGATCTTAGGAACATACGGTCCACTAATGATGGATACTATACTTGTATAGCAAGAAACGTGGAGAGTTCAGCCAATTTCACGTACCAAGTCAAAGTGATGGGTAGGTATATTTTTTAATAATTGTTTTCTTATACACAAACACATACAGGGTGATTTTGCAAACAGTTGCCAAATAACTTTATCGGTATTTTTCGAAAAATAATGAAATATGATTTTTTATTTGTTATCTTTACGTAAATCGATTACATTACTGATTCTGAATCGCTCCTAATTTGGCAGCTGTTTACAAAATCATCCTTTAGAAGAAGATTAGAGTAAGTTTAAGTAACAACTGATCGATGGTTTTTGCAGTACCACCCAGAATTGACAGAGCAGCAACGAACACATTCACAGGAGTTGTTGATGATTTGATAATGAGGCTGCCCTGTAAAGCTTCAGGGTATCCCAAGCCCGAGGTCACATGGTCCAGAGGGGGACTCAACGTTGCCTCAGGTATGAAGAAATAAAAAAGATTAAGTCTTTTTGTGAATATAATTTTAGGCCTTTTCAAGGCGAGAGTGAATAGGCACAGAGCAGATATATACCATCCTAGACTGCATCCCACTTAACATCAGGTGCGATTGTGGTCAAAATACCTGCCTTGTTATGCATTAAAAAAAAAACAATCTAAGATTACTGGTAGTTCCCAAACTAGCTAATCCTGTCTCTTGGGAACATTGATCGTGAGTTACAATTAATCTTTAAAAAGTGGATCCAGAGTTTAAATAAGTACTTTCTTATTTTCTACTTTTTCTCAATCGTAAAACAAAATGGTAGATGACTGAATTTCACAAGATGACCTCAACCGTTTCACAATTGTTGTTTGTGATCACAGTGAATCAAAGACACTGAATAATCATGATCTTCTTATCTCGTCTTATGTGGCTGCAGGTTCAGAATGGTACGACATAGAAGAAGATGGAACATTGGTCATAAAGAATCTGGATAGGAAGTCTGCTGGCACCTATGTTTGCACTGCCCAGAATTCCTTAGGCTCTGCTATTCAAGCGTTATACGTCAATATAAAAGGTATGTCTTCCATGTTACTATTCTTAAGTATTACAAATAAGTCCATTAATCAGACAGACAGAAATAATATGACTATTTATTTTTCAGATTATCCTGATGAAAAAACTCCATCCAAAACTATTTCTTTAGAAGAAGGGGAGTCGGATGAAATAGAATGTGATATCCCTCACACAATAATAGACACAGTTCGTTGGTTCAAGGTTTGAAAGCAAATAGTTAATCACTTTTGTTATTATTGGTAATTCAAGTTATTTATGGTTAAATTATAATACTTCAGGACAGAAGACCAATAGGCTTGGGTGAGACGAGAAAACTGGAGGATATCAAAGTAACTGATGCAGGCATTTATACATGCCGTGTCAGTAATTTTAATGGCGCTGATTCTGAAAGCATAAGGGTTGTCGTTGGATACAAACCAGTGTTTGAATCGGAAGTGGAAACAGTTATCAATTTTAGTGAGGGAATGCCAGCCGTATTAAACTGCGAAGCCAAGGGAGAGCCTGAGCCACAGGTATCTGTTTGCATGTTACGACATGAAAAATATTGTGCCTGAGGTGTGGGAGCGGCACAAGAGGGTGTTTTTGATACGTCAGCGAGACTTCAGATATGCTTCAGCCCCCTTTAAACGCACTTTTTGATCGAATCGAAAATCGAATCCGTCAAAACTTCATACAAAAAAGGGGCTTTTCGACCACTTTTCGACTGGTTTGCGATTATAATTTGCACTTTGTCTAGACCCACAGATTTGTATGCTCTGTCACGTCATATTATGTCAATGTCACCCCTCCCACGCCGCTCCCGTATGTCAGGCCAGTGCCTGACATACGGGACTGACTAACGCTTAACTCAGTCAGTACTGAGTTAAGCGTTAGACGTAGTAACCTATTAGTAATCTGTGACTACACCAAGCCTTGATCACACTTAAGCCTTGATCACACGTACCGAGTAAACGGGCGAGACAGTAAAATTTTTACTCGGCCGAGACAGTTGGGTGAGCGAGTCACATACTCGAGCGCTCGGCCGAGCACTTGGCGTAATGTTCATACACACCGAGTACTCGGCCGAGAGCACTGTCTCGCCCGTTTGCTCGGTACGTGTGAGCAAGGCTTTACTGAGTAAACGGGCGAGACAGTGCTCTCGGCCGAGTACTCGGTGCGTGAGAACATTACGCCGAGTGCTCGGCCGAGCGCTCGAGTATGTGACTCGCTCACCCAACTGTCTCGGCCGAGTAAACATTTTACTGTCTCGCCCGTTTACTCGGTACGTGTGATCAAGGCTTTATAGTCGTGGATTTATAACGTGTCTATACATTTTTAGGTAACATGGCTATTTGATGGCGAAGATATCGAAAACAATAATTCATTGGAAATAGTGTTGTCGATGGATAGATACAATTTAGTGATGACATTCGATAAAAGAGGGGAATACACGTGTGTCGTATCCAACCACTTTGGGAGCATAAATCGGACGTTTGAAGTATTTTCAAAAGGTGCGTTGCATTTTATTTTATTGCTTCATCATAACATTGCAAAAAATACGATTTTTAATGATGTGCTTTAAATTTTAGATTGTTTATTAAGCATTCAAGACGACTTATTAAATAAACAACCACTCATGATTGATGAAGATACCATGAAATTAGCTGAATTCGAAAACAACAATGGAGTACTGCGCATTCCATCCAAAAAGCGTTTGTCATTATATTGCCCTAGTGGTTTTGAAATTATTCCTGAGAAAAAAATATCAGTCATTTGTGAACGAGAGACTAATTTCCTGGTCAATGGACACCTATATGAATATACAGATTTAAATTGCCAGGAAGAAATCCAGCCCAAAATAAGAAATACTGGAAGACGTTGCAACTCTGGCAATTCTGAAGTGATCAAAATAGGTTACGAATTTCCGGATGATTTCCAAGAAGTATACGAAGTTTGTATTGACAAGGATTATAATGTACCAGTGTATGCTAAGCAGAGAATCCAAAGATCACTAGCTGATAAGGAATTGAAAGGTCCCATGTGGGAAAGCGATTCGTTCCCATTGGAATTCGATGAATTGTATTGGTGTGATACTCAGATCAATGCTGTATCGTCTCTTCTTCGAAGATGGTTCCACGAAACAGATAGGTGTTGCTTCGATAGAAGACAGCTGGTGAATTCCCGTGATCTCTCCGGGGGATTGCCCCAAAAAGCTGCATTGACTTATCTAAACGTTGTCCCACATTGGAGTACTTGTAATACAAAGGTATGAATGTCGATTTATACAGGGTGTGGTTTTGTAAAACAACGGCCATCTCAGGGGTGATAGTATACACGACACTAATGCCAAAAAAATATAATAAAATACCTTAAATTTTCATGGAAAAATTTATGAAATCAGGAAATTGGTATTATTACACGGGCGAGCTATCGGCCAGTCCCCCCGCTCTCCCGGGGCGCGGCCGCATATGGTAGGCGGTGTAGCGGGGTACGCGGGGTTGGTGCGGGCGGTAACAAGCACCATCTCGAAAGTCTTAGGAAAAGTTTGAACAAGGTTTTTTACTAATAAAGTAATAGTAAAATCTTTATTTATATTTTTCTTGTAATTACCCCTGAGATGGGTGTTGTATTACAAAACCACACTCTTTATAGAGAAGTCGGGTTTTTACTTTTTATTTAACCATTTTGTTGGGGATAGTATTTGTATGTAATTTATTTTTTTAGAACTGGGATGAACTAGAACGACGGGTGAGGGATTTGGCCAAGTCTTCATACGACAACATGATGGTATGGACAGGCACTTCTGGGCAGCTTACCCTGAATAATGCCCTGGAGAACCCCGAAAACATAATTCTTCGCGATACTCGCACAGGCCAGATACCTGTGCCAAAGTATTTGTGGAAGGTGAGTTAGTCGGACTCATGCAAACTCATTATTAATTTAGTAGAGTTCTTTCTAAAACCGACCAAAATATGCACTTTATATAAAGACCCTTCTATGTATAGAAGAGCCATGGTCCCATGGAAGTCAACAACGTACGCGTAATTTTTACAAAATTATTGTAAAATTTTCTTCTATGGTTCAGTTAAAAGCTAGTTTGTTCTGTTTTAAGCAGTGGATGCCCTGTGGCTGAAATGATGATGATAAAAAGATAATAATGTGGTTTCCATTATTTTTAACCCTCTTTAGGAAAACAGAAATCAAATAAATAATCACCTCGCTCGGTCGGCTTCGTGTTTATTATTATGCTTAGTTTGTAACCGTCTCTTCAGAAATAACCTTTAACGTTTTGATAAGACAAGTTCTAGCATCACATAGGCCCGAGTTACTAACAGTAAACAACCGTCTTATTTGGAAAAATTTGTAGACGAATACCCAATAACAGCAAGATAAAAAAACTGTTTAGTTTCAGCCTTTAATTTAGTTAGTCGGTTGGTGAACTTGTATAGTAGAAAGATTAATGTTTGCGTTCTGTTATCTTTGGGAATACCAACCATCAGAAGTGTTGGGTCAAATAAACATAGAGATTCGTCATAATAACGTATCGTGGGTTGATAAGTAGGCATATGACGTGTCTGGATATTCCATGCCTCTGGGAAACTAGATAATATTATATGGTTCTAACATTTATAAATACTTAATTATCTAAGTTTCCAACTGAAGAATTAATTATTTTAATCGTTAGAAGCTTGAATGTTATTTAATCCATATTCATATCATATCATCAAGCTATCGTTATTTTCACTTAATGAAAGAAGTGTCTTATCATCAATTTCACAACAATATTGAAGACTTAATATTTTTCTTAATAACTAGATTTATTAAATTCTTCTTTGCCTGGACCATTCCCATTTTTTCCCATTCATCATGCGTCTCCAGACGGCTCGGTCCTGAGACGTCTCTTCGTTGACTTGGCCCTCATTCAATATTTAGTTGATTTAAAAAAATTGTAAGAATGGCGAAGAATGCACTTTTTTGTCTTTTCATAGGTAATCCAAAATCAAGATGCAAGAACATCGCTAGCTGTGATCCAGCTTAACATCCCGGACTTGACGGTATCCAAGGCATATTCCCACATGCCTTGCAAGGACATCTGCCCGGACATAGAGTGGATGAGTGGGAACGTCTGGAGAGACCCTGCCAAGGGATACACCGTCTGCTGCAGTCTACCAGACTTCGAAACCACTATTGGCTACAAAGGCCTTTTCGGCACTGGCAACCACCAGGTCCTTAAGGAATCCGCCATGTGGGGAGAATATTCATATTAATTATTATTTTTAATGTAATGGTTATTTAAAAATAAATACCTTTTAAATAGATCTCGCGTTGAATTATTTTATATGTAGTACCTAATCAAGGTGACCGCATACCGGAAAACGCAATGTGAGACGTCCACCTACAAGGTGGACCGACGGCATCGTAAAGGTAGCAGGGAAGCGCTGGACGCAGGCCGCTACCAATCGATCAACGTGGAAAGCATTGGGGGAGGCCTATGTTCAGCAGTGGACGTCCTATGGCTGAAATTATGATGATGAATCAAGGTGAAGCTCATGGGAAGCACCTGGATGCGGGCAGCGCCGAAATCCGTGAGGCATTTGTCCAGTAGCAGCATTGGTTGAAACGAACGACCGAACCGAACCTAACGCCCGCATTCACAAACATTACTATGAGGTCTCACAGTAGGCGTGGACGCACAGGGTGACATAATTATGAACCAATCACAGAGCTCTATTCAACCCTGTGCGTTCACTTAAGCAAGCATCGTTTGTGAATACGGGCGTAAATCAATTACCTAACTGAATTTTTGCTCGATAACTTCGAGATGCTGATATTATCTTACTATTAATCACTAACAGCGTGCTTATTTAATTATTTCAATTTAGTTATGGTTTTGCCATATTTACAATATCGGCAATTATTATCTTGAGGTCATTGTAAGAGATTTCCTGTTTTAAATTAAAATGCTCACTTCAGTTGTGTTTGAGGCCTAGCATTGTAATGTATCAGAAAAGTAGTGTAATAATGACTCTAAATAATTTATTTTATTTTGTGCTAGTGTTCATACCTTTGACAACAGGGATAATGGAAAAGGGTAGTCTGACGTTCGTGATTGATAATACTCAATCTATGCAACGTGATATTGATCAAGTGAAGTATGGTGTGGAACTTATATTCAATGCTGTAACTAATTCAGTGGAGTCTCCGGTAGAAGACGTTATATTAATAGCGTTTAACGACTTACGTAAGTAAAATAAAGTTACAAATTTTATAGAATAATAAAATATTCAACAAATCTAATTGTGTTACACATTTTAGCGACCCAAGTAGATATGTTAACTAGAACAAAAGATCCATTTGTATTCAAAGCAAAGCTCTCAGGAATCATTGCGGATGGAGGTGGTGATTGTCCAGAGAGTTCTATGTCGGGAATAAAGCTTGGTCTAAAAGAAGGTCTGCCTGGATCGTTTTTGTATGTGTTCACTGATGATGAGGCAAAAGACCACGACTTGTTGGATGATGTGCAAAATCTTGCTATAAAGAAATATACTCAGGTATTTATCAGTACTCTTAATCAATTGACTAAAAATACTTATTTATTAATTACCTACTATATTTATTGACATTATCATTAATAGATAGATAAATTAATAGATCTTCTCAACTTGATCTTATTAATCGACAAACAATGGTTTACCAGGTGTATTTTAATAGTTTTATAATATAAATAGATATAATACATAACCTTAAAGAAGTATGATTCGGTAATTCAGAGAGAATGTTGCGCTGTGGGTATGATTGAGTCATACTAGAAACCTATAGCTATGGCTTCATCACCATCAGAATAATGAGTTTTATTTTACACAATGAAAGATAAGATACAAAAGAAGTTCTAGCTTATATGAATCTTATGTTTTAGGTGGTGTTTATTTTAACTCATAACAAATGCGGTAGAAGAAGCAAGACATTTAATGAATATCATAAACTGGCAAATGCTACTTCGGGTGCAGTGTTTTATATGGACAAAAAATACATTAAAGAGGTACGTAGACAATATTATAGGAAATAGGGTTTTTACGATTCATGATCTAAGTGAAAGAACCAATTTTTTTTTGCTTAGTTTGGCATATTCATCATCATCATCATTTCAGACATATTATTATTTGACTTTTAACTTTACTGTGTTGCTGGTCTCGTCTTTATTAATTTTGATGAAAACATACTTTTGTTATTAGATTTTAAATTTAATGAAAGACACAGTTAAATCCAGGCAAACGGAAATTTTGTCTAAATCATTACCTCCGGGATATGGATACAATGTAACGGTAAGTTCTATTGTAATCTTTAGTCTGTGAGTTCACGAAGTCTTTTTTTCGTCTAAAAATTCGTTTTTTCATTACAGATTCCCATCGATTCAGCCATGAAAGATTCAAGGTTTACAAGCATTGGAACTTATCCTAAAATTACGGATCTTACAGCGCCCGATGGCTCGAAGCCAGAAGTAAAAACAATTGTTGATATCCCTAGCGTCACGGTAAGTATTGTTACATTATTTTATAACATTATAGTTAATTATATTAAGGTTTCATAATGTTTCTTATGTACTATATTGTACTATTATTAAATATCCTTTTGTTTTCGATTGCTAAATTGACGATTTTTTTATAATAAATGTCTTTTCAGTCAATAAAAGTATTTAACATCAGTATGGCGGGTAACTATACAGCAACTGTAGGAAGTGAGTCTGCCACAAAATTTATATGCACGGCCACAAGTAAAATAAATTTCAAATATGGCTTCTCTCCTGTTGAGCCAACCACTATGGAGGATACAGTGACTCTGCCAATAGCTGGTGAGTTATAATTTCATAAATCCATAATGTTGATTAAGTATTAGGGCTGTACTATTACTTATTCTGTGATTAGGGTGGGGATAGGCGCCGGAACACACTCTGGGGGCAAAATACTGCCCCCAGCCGCCGCAAAAGCCTAAGTAGGTGCCACAGAATGGCATGGCGGCTAACCTCATGGAGGTGGACACGGAGGTGTCCACCTTCTAACGATGAGGCCCGAAGTTTGGAGAGAGGGCGTCCTATTAGGACGCCTGAAGGGAGAGGCTGCGGCCGTAGCGTGGGGGCACGCACCTGAACAATTCGTTTGACTAGCGGTGTGCCCTACTAAGCGCGACCAGAGGGACCCGACTGGTTTTTTGTGGGTAGGCCCTGCTCTTCTAGCAGGGAGAGCCCCATATAACCCATTGCCCCCCCCGAGCCATTGGGTATGCAACTCAATGCATTTTCAAGTCGAAAAAAAAAATTTTTTTTTGGCCTTTGTCCAGCAGTGAAGGCCTTTGTTTGTTTCAGCTAAATGACGTCAATTAGCATGCTAAAAAACATGAAATTCGGATGTATAATACCTAACCTTGTTTAGTAGATAATGAGTGCCCACTAAAATTGCAAATGAATTGTTTTTAATTGCAATCGTTTTATCAACGACACTAAAGGTTAGGTTATCTCTAATTCGATTGTTTCCTATCACGAAAGAAGCTAAGGCCTTGTACTAAACGGAATACTGTTAAAATGTGCAATATAATGCCATAAAACGGAATATTACCCTGGCCAGCAGGGGGAGTATAGGGTAAATTCTGTATACTGGGTGTACTACTTAATATTGTAGATAGAATTTTTTTCTCAAAGAAAACATTCCTTCATTTTTGAAAAGAAAGAGAACTGCATTCAAAGATTTTCGAAAATTTTTCGAAAACTCACTACCATAGATACTCGTACCATATTTTTCTGTAGGTACATAATTAAAATAATTTAAGATTTCATGGTTTTCCTTTTATTTGATCTATCAAGTTTGTTAGAGGGATTTCATCCTTACACTTAACCCTAACGATCGATGTAATAAAAATACAGGGTGTAATTTTAAACAGATTTTAGTTGCTTCGATTCCAGGGTGTGGCAAGCAAATTTTTGGAAATCCTTGAATGCAGTTCTATTTCTTTTCAAAAATAAAGGAATGTTTTCTTTGAGAAAAATTTTCGACCTACAATATTAAAAGTACTTTCCCTCCAGGTGGCATTACAAAATTCCACCCTGTATAATCTTCCTGTGATAAATTAGAGAGTCTTGCTCCTGCAGTGGAGACTAAATTTTAATAACCTGATGATGATGAAATTTTGTTTTTAGATGCCAAATCTCATATAAGCGTGCAGATTTTCACCGAAGAGGCGTATGTTCCCAGCCAAATAATTTTAACCAATGACGAAGGCACGACAATTGGAAATCTTCCGTTAAAATTAATTAATGCGAAAGAAAATATTTATATCACTGACAAAATGGTTCCTCAAAAAGGACTATTTAAAATCGGTGTAAGTATTACGAATTTATGTAAAATTATTTTAGACGCAAAAGAGCAAAAATTGAGAGCTTGTTTTCTTTTGCGATATTAAAATATTAATGTAGTAATAGAGTAGCATTCCTAATTACAATAAAGACCTACCTACAGTCAAGATTGAATTTTATTGAAGCCCGGCCGTGAATGGATTTGATAATAATCAATCGCTTGCTAAATCAATGCTAGAGTTTGTGCTCGTTTCACTATCTGTATTGTTACACGGCTAGAAGCCACTTTAAAATTGGTCAAGCTGTCATTTACGAGTATGATCTGAAGCTGTATTTCAATGCTCAAGTTTATTGCTTCCATTTATGTTGCAGGTGTTTGGGTATCATAACGAAAGTAAGACCAATATTACTCGAGTAAGTAATACATTTATCGAAGTACAAAAGATTTCAGGTAAGTATGTTATTATCGGAATAGGTACCTGACTTAGAATTACCTCCTAAAAATCTTATTTAGGTGATTAGGTACAATCATTTACAAAAGAAATAGAAAAAACCTACTGATATAATAACCACCATTCTCAAATAAATAAATGTAAAGCACTTAGATACTATGCTAACTGGTATAATATTTATAATTGAAACAGTGAAGTGTTGTTGTGAATAAATAAATAAATAAAATTCTGATATTAATTACATTATTATTATAATTTTTGCAGATTCACCCAAAAGTATGTCTCCAGACATGGAGATTGATAAAGGGAATGAAATAAAAGTCAAATATAACGACGCTATAAAACTAGTATGTAATGTTGAAGCATACCCCAAACCAGAAATAACATGGCAAGATGAAGATGGTATTATATTACCTACAGAAGTAAGTTGAGATTTATTATTTTGGTCTTGTAACATAGAAATAATTTGCAAAAAAGTTCTTCAATTTATTGATATTTTAGGTATTACCGTTTATGCTACCATATAGCTACAAGGCAGAATTAGAAATAGATAAAGTTATTAAGACTAAAACCTATAAATGTTCAGCTACAAACTCAGAAGGCGATATCAGTCGTAAAATAAAAGTGGAAACTGAGAGAACCCAATACCTGGATATATTGGAAGAACCTGTAGGTAATTGCATTGCAATATTATTCATTATTATTTTGTTCTATGATGCATTTTTAGACATAGAATAAAGTTTTCTAGAAGGAACACTTACAACAAACCGCTTACATAATTTAAATAATATTTTCTCCGATTTACCTGCTTTATTTGGCTTAAAATTGACAACCACTTAACGATTTTGAGAATCACCTCGATTAACTTTATTCATCAAAATTGTTTCCCATTTATTTTCACAGACACTAATGTAATCTACAAGAGTAGTGCCAAAATTAATTGTAAAGTTGATGCACTACCACCTGCTACCATAACTTGGTATGGAAATGGAGAAATCCTGAAAACTAACGAGTTTTTTGACGTAACGGACGCAGAAGTTCTCATTATCAAGAAAATGATGCCGTATTTGATAGGAAGCTATTCCTGCAAAGCGACTAATGGATTAGAATCAAAGGATTTGTCATTCAAACTATCTCTAACAGGAACAAGTGAGTAAGAATTGATAACTTTTAAACCTAACTTAATTAACATAACTTTTTAGGCAGTCATAGAGCTGATAAAATTACAAACTTAAATAATTCCATTTCTTGTACAGAAAGTAGAATAGTATCGGAGCAGTGGACTAACATGATGATGATTTATAGCGCTTTACACTTGTAACGGTTTTAAACCTATAAATGTGATACTACGTATTTTGATTATAATGGCGATTTTGGATCCCTATTTTACACAATTTATGGTAAACTACCTAATTTTTAGAACCGAGCACATCAATCATGGGACCTCCAAAGGTAAATGCGAAATATAACAAGCCGTTATTCTTGCGGTGTCAAGTAGAAGGGTACCCGAAACCTGATATTACTTGGATAAATGAAAAAACAGAAGTGGGAATAAGATCTGCTGTAAGTAATATCTTCAAATATTAAATTTAGTACCAAATTAAATAAAAGAAGTCTTCATCAAAATTATTTCTAACTACATTATAAAGTATCCGCCCCTATAACGCTTAATAATATTTTTGATCACATAAATGTGGTTATTATCTGCCAGTCTTCTTTTCAAAGATGTAGGTTTTCACCCAGAACAGAAGGGAGGAGGTCGCTAAAGTGTGGTTTCCTACAAAACTCTAGTGATATTCATTTATTTATTATAATTAATTACCCTTTTTCCTTCAGCCAGTTGAAGTGCCAGCTCCATTTGACTATGGACAAGAAACGCAAATGGACAGAGCAAATGAAAATGCGACATACAAATGTATTGCTAAGAATGAATTTGGCGAGCACAGCTCTTCTGTGATAGTTGTGACTATACCTAAAGATTATTTTGATGTAGAAGAAGCACCTAAAGGTAAGCAGTTGTCTTTTCTGAAAACTGCAAAAACAAAATATCTTTTTTTATTTGCATATTCAGGTAATAGTTTGTAGGACTCTTCTCTAGTCAATTACCGTCTACAACATAAAGAATGCTTAAGAATGGTACCAAACAGTGTTAAATAAAGATGATTGTTTGACTACAGGACTCTTCCAAATTCACAATGCTGATCTTGTTGGGAATAAACCAATTCTACATGCACAATTTAATGTTATTTTAGATACTGCTATCAAGTTTGAAGAAGATGGGCAAGTATTATGTAAGGTAGATGCCTATCCTCCAGCAAAGATTCAATGGAAGTTCAAGGGAAGGCCAATTGAAGAAAACGATCACTATAAGATTTCGTCGGATAGTACATCGTTAGTAATAAAGGACATGCAGCCGGATCTAGTAGGGGCTTACTTCTGCAGAGTGGACAATAAGAACCACTTTGAGAACTTTAAATTTGAAATCACTATCAGTGGAACAGGTAAAGTCTAATCTTGATCAGTAGGTGTATTTATGCGACCTAATAATAGATCTTTTATTATTTGTACAGAGAGACCGCGAATAATGAAAATCAATAATGACGTACATATTGAAGAGGGATCTACGCTGGACATCGAATGCAGGTAAAAATTAAAGGATGATGCATGCAATGATCATCATAGGCAATGATGATGATGATAACAAAACCAAAAGATATAACTCTACAATATAAATCATATCATATTGTTTTTGATATTTATTACTTTTCTGACTCGAAATAAGTAAATCACATTAAAAAACCTACATTATTTTCGCAAGCTACTCATATTAGTATTAAATTTCAAATTAAACATTTCCTTAGAATTATTAAAGGTACACCTCCACCGACATACACTTGGGCATTCAAACCAGATGGCGACGTATTTGGTGCAATGGAAGAGACTAGTAATAAAATTCATTTGGACGAAGTTTCTCGTTATGATTCTGGAGAATACGTGTGCACTGCCAGTAACGTAGCTGGAGATGACAAACATCACGTGTACTTGACTGTTGAATGTAGGTAAAGTATAGCAATTAATATTAACAAGAATTAGAGATAATGATATAAGTACAGCCATAGTTAGTAGACCTTTTGAAACTATGCTTTTAGAACAACTCTATTTAAAAAATGGAACTGTATCAATAGTAATAATACAGAAAGTAACGTTTGTCCTCCAATTTTACCCTTTTCAGTCCCACCAACCATAGAAGAAGAAAAAGGACCAGTAAACTCAAAGAAAGGCGATGAAACAAGTCTGAACTGCAAAGTTGAAGGTTTTCCGACACCGGAAGTAGTGTGGAGCTTAAATGGTGCACCTTTAAGCGATGGTGGAGAGTATAAGATATTTCGGGATAACATGTTAAGGTCAGCAAATGTTTCAAATTTTACTTATGTACCTACCTATGTTCGTTCGTTTCAGCCAAATGACGTCCACTGTTGTACAAAGGCCTCCCCCAAGGATTTCCACAATGACCGGCCCTGTCTTGACAAACTAGCTAGTTTATTTTAGCTATTTTCACAGTATAATGTCATACGGCATATTGTTGTGGGGCTCAGCTGCGGACATTGAAACTGTGTTTGTTCTTGTTATTATATCTATGGAATAATTCTAAGTCAATGTAATATTGAGTTAAAATATGTTGGTAACACTGATCGCTTCCGGTTAGGAAGCCATTACACTTTTCTAAAAGCTCTGTACGCTCTCGTTTGTCCTAGTACAATAAATAAAACTACACAAGTTTATAACCTGCGTTTTACTCAAGATAACAGGTTATGGGCCCAGGACACCCAAACTCATAACGCTGGTATTGAGTAAACAACAATAGGGTCAGAAACTGCATCGTCGAAAATAATTGCCGGCGCGACGCAACGTGTTGGCGTCCATTACCGGTGGGAAGGGAAGAATATTACTTGCGAAGCAAGGAAGGGACGATCAGGAAGACATCATGGCGATGGAGGACAATACTAAAATGCCTGGCTTACACATTAGGCTGGAAGGTGCATCCAATTGGAATATTTGGAAATTTCAATCCGCCATATTGTTACGAAGTCAAGACTTAATGGAAGTTGTCGAAGGAACTTGTGTGAAACCAGAGAATGCTGATGGCAAGGCAGCATGGGAAAGGAAGGATGCAAAAGCCCAAACATGGCTAGTAACAAGAATGTCAGAAAATGCAATGATGCATATAATAACCTGTACTACGTCTGCCGAAATGTGGAGAAAATTGGCCAGTGTTTACGAGCAGAAGTCTGAGACGAGTATTCACATCATTCAACAACGTTTCTTTCAATATGCTTACGAAGAGGGAACCGAGATGTCTACATTCTTATCTAAAATAGAAGAATTGAAGAACCAGTTGAAACAGATGGGAGAAGATATGTCAGAGAGGTTCGTCATAACAAAAGTGCTCATGTCGCTACCAGAGTGTTACAAGCACTTTGTATCTGCATGGGAGTCGGCACCTGACGATAAACAGACGTATGATAATCTCGTGGCCAGACTGATGATAGAAGAGGAGCGGCTGAAAGAGAGAGGCGAGGTACAGCAAGCATCATCATCGGCATTTGTAATGAAGAAAATAAACAAGAAAAATATCAAGTGTTTTAAGTGTAACAAGATGGGACATTTTCAAAGTGAATGTCATAGCAACGTAAACAAACGAAACGGAAATAATTCGGACAGTGACAGTAAACAAGTTAAAAAGTGTTACTACTGCAAAAAGGTGGGACATCTAAAAAGTGAGTGTTGGTTCAAAAAGAATAAGGACAAAGACGGTAATTGTGGTAATGCGTTCGTCATGGTGAAGTCTAGTGGACAGTTTCAACAATCGTGTTGGCTAGTGGACACTGGGGCAAGTCAACATATGTGCCGAGATCGTAGTTTATTTACAACATATTCGCCGTTGTCAAATAAATCTGTTGTAATCGGAAATGGCAGTGTCATTAGTGCGCATGGTTGCGGGCAGGTGGCGCTCGAAGTCTATGATGGCTGCAAATGGGTAAACACGACCATAGACAACGTCTTGTATGTGCCGGAATTAAAAACAAACTTATTCTCTGTCAACTCAGTGACAGTTAGAGGTTATGTCATGACCGTAAATAAGAACTTATGTAAACTTTACAAAGGAAATAAAGTGTGCGCGGTGGCAAATTGTAACGGCGGCTTATATTACATGAATGTGCGCTACAAATTTGAAGAACAAGTCAATGTAACATGTCTGAAGGAGTGGCATGAAAAACTCGCACATCAGAACGTCAATCATTGCAAAACAGTGCTGAGAAATAATAACATCTCTGTAAATGACGACTCGAGTATGACGTGTGAGAGCTGCCTGGAAGGCAAAATACATCGTCTGCCTTTCGGTGCGAGCGAAACGAAGACAACCAAGCCTTGTGAACTCATACACGCTGATGTGTGCGGCCCCATGGAGGAGCTGTCAGTTGGGGGCTCCAAATACTTCTTGCTATTGAAGGACGACTACACAAAGTATCGCGTGGTTTATTTCATCAAAAGGAAGGACGAAGTTAAAAGTTGCGTTGAGGACTTCGTGAATAAATCACAGAATGTTACTGGATACAAAGTAAAAACATTCAGGAGCGATAATGGTTTGGAATTTGTCAACAAAGAGATGAAGGAGCTGTTCCGAAAGCATGGCATTACACATCAAACAACCGTTGCTTACACCCCTGAGCAGAACGGCAAGGCAGAACGAGAGAACCGGACTTTGGTTGAAGCGGCAAGGACAATGCTGTGTGCTAAAGGATTACCTAAAAAGCTGTGGGCAGAGGCTATACATACTGCAGCATATGTGTTGAATAGAACCAGCAAGAGCACCGTGATTGGAAAGACCCCGTACGAGATATGGACAAACAAACACTTTGACATAACCGAGTTGAAAACTTTTGGTACCCCTGTTGTTGCTCATATTCCTAAAGAAAGGAGAAGAAAGTGGGACTCAAAAGGACAGAAAGGAATGATGGTTGGTTATGGAGAAGATGTCAAAGGTTATAGAATATTTTTCCCGGAGAAGAACAGTGTTGAAGTAAAGAGAGATGTGGTATTTGTAGAAAAGGAGAAAGAAAAGGTAGTTGTGCTGGAATATGATACTAACACCACGGAGAAGGTCAGTGAAAGTGAGGAAAAACCCAAAGAAAATGAAGAGAAACCTAATGAAGGGGAGAGACACTCCAATGGCAGTGATGAACAAGTGAGTGAGAGGGAAGAGTTGAGCAAGGACATGGAGGATGAATCTATGGAAAGTGATGGTAGTTTATATACACCGGGCTCGAGTGATGAGGGATCGAGTGATGGAGAAGCTGATGCTACATTACCACGCCAGAGAAGTACCCGCGTGAGGAAGCAGACTTCATTCTACACCTGTCATCATGCCTATGTGGAAGGAAATGAACCTAGAACCTACAAAGAAGCAATGCAAAGCAAAGATGCTGATAAATGGCAAGAAGCTGTCGAGAAAGAGCTGGAAACCCTGAAAGAAAATAACACCTGGGAACTGTGTGAGAAACCTGAAAAGTCTGTAAGTAGTAAATGGGTATTTAAAATCAAAACTGCAAATGATGTAATTCAGTACAAAGCAAGGTTAGTAGCAAGGGGTTTTGAACAAAATGATTTGATTGATATGTGTGACATTTATGCACCTGTTGCAAAATTGGCAACTTTTAGGTTATTTGTCTCGGTAGCTACAAAATTAAATCTTCCTATTTTTCAAATGGATGTCACAGGTGCCTTTTTATATGGAAATATTGATGAAACTGTGTATTTAGAATTACCAGAAGGGGCATATAGTGGGGATAATAAATATGTCAAATTAAATAAATCTTTATATGGGTTGAAGAAATCTCCAAAGTATTGGAATGAAAAATTTAATTCTGTAATATTGAAACAAGGTTTTATAAGATCTCCTAATGATTCTTGCTTGTATACAAAATGTAATGGTAATTACAGAACTTATGTGTTATTGTATGTAGACGACTTGTTATTTTTTGGTAATAATAATTCAGAATTAAGTGAACTTAAATCAGCTTTGAACAAAGAATTTAAAATGAAGGATTTAGGGTTGGTGTCAACTTTTTTGGGGATACATGTAAAACAAGATTTAGAGAAGGGAATAACTGAATTAAATCAAACAAAATATCTTAAAAATGTTTTAGAAAAGTTTAAAATGCAAAATTGTAAGGAAATGTGTACTCCAATGGATGTAAATTTTAATGCTAAAATATTAGATGGAAATAATGAATCTTATGATGAAAATATTGAGAAAGAGTGTAGGAAAATAATAGGTTGTTTGTCTTATGCTGTATCAGGAACAAGACCCGATATTTGTGTAGCTTTGTCAATTTTAAGTAGATATCAAAATAAAGCAAACAGTGCCCTGTTATCAGCACTTAAAAGAGTATTGAGGTATATAAAACATACCATTGATTATAAACTAGTGTACAAGTGTAATGATGACATGTTGGTGGGCTACTGTGATGCAAATTGGGGGGGAGATTTGCAGGATAGGAAATCCACAACAGGCTATTGTTTCATGTTTGCAAATTGCTTAATATCATGGTGTTCGAAAAAGCAAACCTCTGTGAGCTTATCTTCTACAGAGTCAGAGTATATTGCAATAAGTATGTCTGCATGTGAAGCCTGCTGGTTAGTAAGTTTATTAAAGGATTTCAATATTAATAATACATGTCCTGTGAATATTTATAGTGACAATCAGAGTGCCATTATGGTTGCTAATACTGATAGCGTCAAACGTTTGAAACACATAGACATTCGTTTCCATTTTATTAAGGAACTAATTAAGAAAGGAAAATTGTTATTAAAGTTTATTAAAACAGAAGATCAGACAGCTGATATGTTTACAAAGGCATTAAATAGAACCTTGTTACTTAGGTTTATAGATAAGTGTGGTTTAAGCGAGTAAGTTTAAGTTATTTAAGTTTAAAGTAAATGGGTAGTAGAGTTATAATATTACATTGAGGGGGGGTGTTATTATATCTATGGAATAATTCTAAGTCAATGTAATATTGAGTTAAAATATGTTGGTAACACTGATCGCTTCCGGTTAGGAAGCCATTACACTTTTCTAAAAGCTCTGTACGCTCTCGTTTGTCCTAGTACAATAAATAAAACTACACAAGTTTATAACCTGCGTTTTACTCAAGATAACAGTTCTGCAGAAGAGAGCAGTGCGGGCCATTTATAACCTTGGACCCCGATTTTCCTTGAGAGAATTCTTTAAGGAGATTAATATACTGACAGTAGCTTCACAGTTCATTTATGAAAACCTTTTATATGTTCGCAAAAATATAGAGCAATTTACTAGAAAGAGTGATTTACACAAGTTCAATACAAGAAACAAAAATAAACTTGCCGTTCCAAATTTCAGACTGCACAAGATTGGTAATTCATTTATGGGGAAATGTATTAAACTTTTCAATAAATTACCACAAACTGTTGTAGAATTGCCCATTCATAAATTTAAAGCACATATCAAAAGCACCTTAATGAAAAAGGGCTACTATAATGTTGATGATTATATAAAAGATAAAAATGTTTGGAATGTTTAACTACCTAGCTCGCATCAATACTTATGACTAATTTGTATATTTTAAAAAGACTGTAAACCCTTGAAAAGGATGCTGACAATAGTGACTGAGTTTCTTGCGCTGCTTCTTCTCAGCACTGGCCCATTTATTGTCCCGAAGCAGTGGTAGGGTTAATATTGGGACGTGTAAAAGTGCTTTTTTAAAGCATATTTGCAAAAATAAATGAATTTTATGAAACTATTATGAAAGCTAAAATCTTACAGATTCTCCGCATCACTGTTAAACAATGGGGTATTTAAATGCAAAGCTACAAATAAGTATGGTACAGCCGAAATTGAAATCAAAGTTGAGTATTACGGTAAGTTTTAATGGTCATATACATTATACATATAAACTATAATGATCTCTTTTGACATTTTGATTTAAATAAATGAACTATATAGGTCATAGGTAGCGGTGTTCGCAAATTCTTACGAATGAATATTTTTATTCGCCTTTTCATCAGAATTTTTCAAATAATAAACTGAGATTTTATGAGTTAAAACAAGCAAGGTGTATTATTTTGAACTTTTATAGAGGAACCAGAATTGGTAATTCCTGAATACACTTCCCTTAACACGTATGTTGGTGAGAAAGAAAAAATACGTTGTGAAGCTACCGGTTACCCTGAGCCTACCCTTACCTGGATCTTCATCAGCTCTGAGGACCTGGCTCCAGGAAGTAAAGTGAAAGAAGTGATCCTAAGGTATAGATATGAATAAGTTGAGCATGTTTTTGGCAAGATGTTCCTGGGATAAGAACATTCAAGAGTTCGTATCAGGGATATTGTGTATAATTGCTAAAATATGGTAGACTGATCGCAACTAGCATTACAGATACAGACAAAACGTGTTTTATGGCAATCTATCTCTAATGAGAGCGTATCTAACATCTTATAGGCCAGCAACGAACCTGTAACACCCCTGGGACTGCGGGTGTCTATGGGTGACGGTAATCACTTACCATCAGGTGATCCGTCTGCATGTTTGCCTCTTGTCACTTAAAAAAAAAAGAATTTAAATCGTAAATACTCGTAAATTACTAAGGCTGAGTTGCACCACCTTATTTTAACCGTAACATTGTTATACAGGGTGGAATTTTGTAATGCCACCTGGAGGGAAAGTACTCTTAATGTTGTAGATAGAAAATTTTTCTCAAAGACAACATTCCTTTATTTTTGAAAAGAAATAGGTAGAACTGCATTCAAAGATTTCCAAAAAATTTCTTGCCACACCCCGGAATCGAACCAACTAAAATCTGTTAAAAATTACACCCTGTATTTTTATTACATCGATCGTTAGGGTTAGGTATAAGGATGAAATCTCTCTAACAAACTTGATAAATCAAAGGAAAGGAAAACCATGAAATCTTAAATTATTTTAATTATGTACAGAAATTGTATGGTATGGTAGTGAATTTTCGAAAAAATTTCGAAAATCTTTGAATGTAATTCTCTTTCTTTTTAAAAATAAAGGAATGTTTTCTTTCAGTAAAATTTTCTATCTACAGTATTAAGAGTACTTTCCCACCAGGTGGCATTACAAAATTCCACCCTGTATAACCGCTGCTTTGTGTATGGAGTTTGTCAGATTTAGTCAAAATTAAAGTAAGATGGTGCAACTCAGCCTAAAAGTCGCGAACTGTAATACTTTTTTTTTCATTTTGCAGGACTGTGAAGTCTCCTGACGAATATGTATTCAAACGGATAAAGGCAAATCAAGCTGGACAATACATTTGTTTAGCTAGCAACGGAAAAAGTGAAAAAAGGTTGCTGTTTGAAGTCATCGTTAAACGTAAGATCTTGCTTTAAATATCAATAAATTACCATTACCACTTAGGTCACTCACAAGGTAGACCGACGACCTCATAAAGGTAGCAGGAAGGCGCTGGATGCAGGCCGCTACCAACCGGACGATGTGGAAGTCATTGGGAGAGGCCTATGTTAAGCAGTAGACGTCCTGTGGCTGAAATGATGATGATGATGAAATCTAAGTAGGTAGATGATACTAAAATAATACCGTTATTAAAATTATGTTTCAGAACCAGCTTACATAATTACTGCCTTAAGTAAGCCCATAAAAGCAGTCAAAGGGGACATAGTGAGGATTCCCTGCCAGGCTGAAGGAAAACCAAAGCCTGTCATTACCTGGTCGACGAATGGGTACGAAATCCCTACAGGTATGTTTTACTTCTTCATAAACTGCATATTACACACCAGCGAGGATGGCCAGTGAATTATGTGGTGTTGTCCCTGCCAGAAGGGTGGAGGATAAATCCCAAAACCCGAAGGTATCCGCCAGAGCCCAATGAGACGGAGCAGCGAGTTATTTTCCTATTGAACATTCGTCTCTACGCCTCCGTCCCTAGGTTTATAGCTCGCTCTGGAAGTTCAAATCCTTTATTAGTATACAGGGTGTTAGGTAAATGGGTATATGAGCCGACACTAGCCCATGTTAACATGGTCATATAAATGGTACGGTGAAGTCAGAAAATTGATATCTTCATTTTAATTATTTAAATTTTCATACAAATCGGAATTTATAAAATTTATTTTGTATGAAAATTAAAAAAATTAAAATGATGATATCAAATTTCTGACTTCACCATACCATTTATATGACCATGTTAACATGGGCTAGTGTCGGCTCATATACCCATTTACCTAACACCCTGTATAGGCCCTTTTGAACGTCCAAATATAGCTTTATATCACCACTTCGGGACAACATATCGGCTGATGCTAAGAAGTGGCGGAAAAACTCAGTCACTTCACAGAGACTCCAACTTTTGTGTTTATTCAGTTTTTGTGGGCATTTACAATATACATGTGATTCTATCCATTTACAGGTTACGATTCCTACACCCTGGACACAGATGGCGCTTTGATCATCAACGGAATCTCAGAGAGGGGTAGTTTTGTTTGTAAGGCTGACAACGAGCTTAGCTCCCCTCACGAGAAGGTATTTCAAGTAGACCTTGAAGGTAGGTAAAAAACTTGGTATATTAATTTAGAACGATAAGAATGCCTAAATTGCCTAAATTGGCTTAAAGAAGCTCAGAGTTGCACAGAGTGCTATGGAAAGGGATGTGCGGTGTTTCTTTACGAGATTGAATCAGAAATGAGGAGATCCGTAAACGAACTAAAGTCGCTGACATAGCCCGGCGGATTAGCAAGCTGAAGTGTCAATGGACAAGGCACATAGTACGCAGAACTGACGGCCGATGGGGCAAGGTTTTGGAGTGGAGGCCACATAACTGAAAAAGCAGCGTGAGACACCCATAACGTGGACTGACGACCTCATAAATGTAGCAGGAAGGCGATGGATGGCCGCTATCAACCGTGCGATGTGGAAATCATTAGGTGAGGCCTATGTTCAGCAGTGGACGTCCTGTGGCTGAAATGATGAATGATGAGCGTGCGAGCGTGAGCAAATCCGCGGGTAAAAGCTAGTTATCAATGCAGGTATTATATTGACTTTGCACTTAGATATACAATATTGTCTTCTTTTTCAGAATATCCAAGGGAAACTAAGATATTCTCTACGTTCAATTTCAATAACGGCGAGGCAGCGGTAGTCACCTGCCCTATTACTCGCTCGTTAGTCGAATCAGTTCGATGGTACAAGGTGGGTGTCCTATTTTATACCTAACTACCTATTTAATAAAGTTAGAATAATCATTTAATTCCATTTCAAGACACTTCTTTTATAACTCTCTCTGTCTCTCTCATACAAGTCTCTATTCAAAAGGATGTGTCCTACTCCTGAACCAAAAAAAATAAATTATTTAGGCTGGATTGCACCATCTAACTTGAACTTTGACAAACGTCAAAAATCTAACAAACTCCTTCAATAAAAATAACGGTTATCGTTACAGTAAGGCCCAGAACAGACGGTGAAACGCAACTGCAACTGCTAGTTACTTTTGAGTTGCATCTAAGTTTCTGCCATAGCGTCCGTTGAGAGACCACACATGACGCGACCAGTTTGAAACTTTCAGTTTCAGTTTCATTCATAAGAATCATCTGAAAGTTGCAATTTCGTTGCAGTTGCGTTTCACCGTCTGTTCTGGGCCTTTCGGTCAAAGTTAGGTGGTGCAACTAAGCCTTATTAATTTTATTTCGATTTTCGACTAAAATAATCGCTTGAAACGTAGAAGGTAGTAATTAATTTTTAATATTATTTTACAGAACAGTAGAAAACAAGATTCAGAAGAGCTGAAATTCGACACAATTACTTACCTTGACGCTGGGGTTTACACGTGCCGAGTTTCGCATATCTCTACTATGAAGTCTGAATCTGCAAGTGTCCAAGTGACAGTTAAATAAAAAATAAAACACAAAAGCAATAAATAAATTAAAATACTTAATTGTATTTGTATTGTATTTTTAATATTACTTAAACAAAAATGTTTTATAGTGCCTTGATATGAATAATAAATTTACTATGCGGTAGGTATAAGTAATTGCTAGCACGAAGTCAAACGGCGTTAGCTTAAGATGAGATGAAAACACTCATTGATTGTAAAAGCAATAGTGTAAGGTATTCACTAAAATTACATAAAATATAGATACATAAAAAATAAATACATAATAACTTTTTTTCAACTGACTGGTATCTGAAACATTTTAGGACCGTAATATCCTTGAAAAGCCAATTCCAACTGTTAGACTGCTGTCCTGTGATTTGTTCGTTTCAGCTGAAAGACGTCCACTGCTAGATAAAGGCCTCCCCCAAGAATTTCCACAAAGACCGGTCCTGCGCCGCCCGCATCCAGGCACCTCCCGCGACCTTCACCAGATCGTCAGTCCACCTAGTGGGAGGCCTGCCCACACTACGTCTTCCGGTTCGTGGTCGCCACTCGAGAACTTTTCTGTCCTGTGATTAGTTTAAAATTACACCCTAGTTGAACTCTGGCTTATTGTCATTTAGTATGGAAATGTCATTTTAATCCAGAGTTCATCCTAGGTGTAACTTTTTATTTATAAGGGAGTTAAAGTTCAACTATTCGAAGGCTTAAATCTGCACTCAAGATTGAATGGACTCTTAGCGATGTTGCTTAATACCGGTTCTTAACTGTCAATATAATTACTGACGGCGGTAAAAGAATTTAGACTCAAGATAATGTCAAAGTCTAATTACAAATGTCAATCTTGATATTACTGTCTTTTGTTTTCCAATCAATAGTAACAACAAAAGAGTAATCATTTAAAATAATTTAGAATGAAGCGAAGGCTACGACATTGACATTAAAGCCATGTTCATAGAGTAACATCTGCCATAAACAATAAACATAAAGGTGCGTACACTTTGAACTTTAATTGTTATCTATCGACCTGCAATGACCATTTGAATCGTCTGACGCCCGTATTCACAAACATTATGAGGTCTCACAGTGCGCGTGGACGCACAGGATGACACACGAACCAATCACAGAGCTCTATTCAACGCTGTGCGTTCGGTTTGCTATGTCATAAGCAAGCAAGCATAGTTTGTGAATACGGGTGTTAGTATTTTTTTTTATTTATAGTGATTCTTGTCATAAAATATGCAAAAATAATGTATGTATAGAAAGGTTTTCTTTCTATGGCTATAATTATTCTGTTAATTAAAAAACCGTGACGTCACATTAATTCATCTCTATCATCTCTCATTCATAAAAATATAAATCTGCAGGTACCTACCTAATGACGTATTAATAAGTTTAACGTATGACGACATCTTTACTTCACGAACATTGGAACTTTAATGCACTCTAAAATTTTAAAATACAAAAGAAACGTGCATGATAAAATCTGGATTAAAGCATGGTAAAAACCAAACAATATAAAAAGTAACAAATGCTTTTTCAATGTATCAGGTACAATAGAAATGCTCGTATGTGAACTCCCCTCAACATTAACTACAAATTGTAGTCACGCTTGATTTGCGAACTATTATTTCATCATTTACATTTGGGCGGTCATTATCAAGACGATAAACAAATGAGCGATGCAGCTTCCCAAGCTCGAATACACTGGTGGAAGATCAAGCTTTTGATTCACAATGTACAGTCGGACTCGGAACCGACATAGCTCGCAGAATTGCTAAAATCAAGTAGCAGTGGGCGGGGTACATAGCTCGTAGAGACGATGGCCGTTAGGGCAGAAAAGTTCTCGAGTGGCGACCACGGGCTGGAAGACGTAGCGTGGGCAGGCCTCCTACTAGGTGGACCGACGATCTGGTAAAGGTCGCGGGAAAAGCCTGAATGCGGGCAGCGCAGGACCGTGCATTGTGGAAAACCTTGGAGGAGGCCTTTGTCCAGCAGTGGACATCATTTGGCTGAAACGATACGAACGTACCTACAGTGGGAAACACATAAGATTGCACATTTTTATTGTAAATCGCCCTCATTATAAGTACATAAGATGACACAGTGTTTGCCTTGATGTGCTGTCGTCTATACATAGAGCCAGAGCCCCCAGAGCCCAAGAGAACACCACACCTTTGTTATTTTATAATAGCTGAAGCCCAACGGATTAGCAATGGGCAGGGCACATAGTACGCAGGACTGACGGCCGATGGGGGCAGCAAGGTTCTGGAGTGGAGGCCGCGTACCGGAAAACGCAGCGTGGGATGTCCACCCACAAGGTGGACCGACGACAACATAAAGGTAGCAGGAAAGCGCTGGACGCAGGCCGCTACCAACCGGGTAACATGGAAAGCACTGGGGGAGGCCTATGTTCAGCAGTGGACGTCCCATAGGACTCGTTTGGCAAGGGGTTGGATTTGTCAAAACTGCCTGGCTGAAGAGGAAACATGATCTAAGTAATTATTGCTCAAATATTTATTATCTAAAAATCTACATATTGGGCGCAATAGTTTTAGCACATCAAACCACTTTTTCTTATACGATACGAGTAGTCACACAAAGGTGTCGTCATCCGTAACTTTACTCACATGTCTAACTAAACTTCAACATTTATTTGTCCGACACTAAACACAGGTGTATTTTTAAAGACCACAATAGTTGGTATTAGCATCACAATCAATAAATGCCAAGCGATCAGTCACTTCGATTCCCATCGGTCCGGCTGCCGAGGTCATGGCTTGTCTAATTAATTTCACAATAAACACTGGTTTAGATTTACAAGTTTCTGTCCATTAAGTTCTCATGAGCTTTGGGCACAAAGATGCTAATTTTTGTATCGGTTTATCTTTGATCTGTTTAGGGTTCTGTTGTTAAACAATAAGGTTGTGTGAATATTAATTTATTAAGGATTCTATAAGTCAATTTCTATCTAATTTATGTATTCTGTGCTAATACCTAATGAAGTAAGTAACTTACTTTAATGATAATGAAATTTTAATGACAATTTTACACCCCGATTGACAAGATATTGAAAACCAAATTAAATAACTTTTCATATTCATGAGACACTTATAATTTAAAGATTTGATTAATTTTTATAATTTACTTTTCATCATAACGCAAGTGTCATAAGCCTTTGAAAATTATGATTGAAAGCTATGAAACAATAAATCATGAGTTGACCTTCATAAACATAGTCTCTCAAACTTTGCCATGAATTAAAAAAATCTACCTAAAACCACATTCTAAAAAGATCTCATAAATGGCAAATTTTTTTAATGTAAACTAATTACCTACCCGTGGATGGTGTAAGAAGTGATTCAGGGAGGAATATGCGAACATCATTCCTCATCCTCCCAAACGCGTTTGGCCTACCTGGAGAGTGTAGATTGCCTCTGGTGAACTGGACAGAGTCGTGTTCCTGTAGTTGAGACTAAATAAACTGATGATGATGATGATGATTATGGGGTGCTAAACAATTAAAAAAATGGGACTTAAAACTCCTCCTATTTTCTTCTGCTTAATTTCGTTGCGGGTCCAATGACAGCTTAACTTTCCCCCGGGACAAACTTGACCTTCACTGGTTGGGTTTTTATTGGCGGTCAAGCTGTAGATCCTAACCTGGCTACACAGGAGTTGCAGCGGTGGGAACGAGAAGTGGGAATAGTAAAAAATGGGGGTAACGAACAATTTGAGAACACCTGACCGAATAGAGTCAGTTTAGTGAAGACCTAGACTGTCATTAGCAAATGAACCACAAAGGCTAACAAAAGATCGTGATTAAGTATCGATCGTCATCACGACATCTTAGTCTGGACTCTATTTCAATAATTATATGGCCTTTGTTTTTATCTTACAATAGGTGCAATAAAATGCCTTATAATTTTGGAGACGACCTCACGAACTATGGTTTGCGAATAACATAATAAGTTTTATCGACATGCTAACTGCAAGGTAACCTCTTGCGTAAAGATCAGTTTAGTTTTAGTAAACATGCTAAAAATAAAATGGCAGATTGTTAGACATGTTGATTACCTACTATATTTTATTCTTTGGATTATTTCAAAGAACCCAATATTTAAACGGGTGTTGTATTAATAATTGATGTTGCAAGGAAAACGTAGGTATTGCAGAATATGAATCCGCTAACTATGGCATCCTATGGCAATTGTAATATAATGTTACTTTCAACTAATGTTAGTGACTAAGTAAAAAGCCTAGTTAAGCATTTGTTCATAACTTCATATTGTACTTTGACAGCTTTTAAAACCTAATAGTTATGTGAAATTATGTATTAGTTTTGTGATATGAGTAAAAACTATATTCTTGGCGACAATTATTAAGGCGACAATTCGATTAACAAATTTGAGTGAAGATCTAACGATTAGTAAGAACGCTTTTTTTGAAAAATAAAATGAAACAAAAAGATCTAACTCTCATTCGGTGCTGCCCAAGCCCAACAAAAAGGTTAATAAATAGCAACCAATAAACGCCAAACAATCGTCTGACTAATACATTTGTAAATAATAGTTAATTGTCAAGTAAAACACCAATGACAAAGTTGTAATAAATCGCCGTCACACAACGTAAACTTTAGACAAATTCATCGGTTAAACAAGCGATGCAATGGATGCAACCTTCAATCGAAATGGAACGTTTTAAATTGATACAACATTACTAAGGCACTATTTAAGTTGTGAGCCTCGACAATATAACGTGTTGTTAGACGACATCTGATACTTTTAATGAAAAGTTTGACATTTTTTACTACAACCTTATTCAAAACTTTTTATCATTTGAGCACGTTTTGCATTATTAACATTGAATTGAAAATTATCTTGACTACAAAAACATGGAATTGACTTGCGGAAATTTTCACGCGAAGATTTATTATGACTTTCGACGTGGTTAATCAATACAAAACTGAAGCGGTCAGCTAAATTTCTCTTTTGGTGATAAAGATCTGTCCTTGACCATTGTAAAACGCTAGTTTAAGAAGTATAATATTGTATGTCGTTGGCTCACCAGTGAACTTTGCGAAAGTCGTCCAAAATGACTAGTAGTGGCGGAAAACATTGATGTTCTCAGAAAAATGGAAGAGAAACCTCGTCATGTGATATATCGTAGGATTGAGATAATCCTAGGCATTAATTCCACTAGCAGTAATAAAATATTGTATGACCATATTATGGTTAATACGTTTTTTTCTCGCTGGATGTCCCAAAATTTTTCAAACGCTCAATAGGACGCTTGTGTCGTTTAGTCCTTGAAAATGTTTGATAAATACGTTTAAAAAGCCTTAGAAGCCGTTTTTAAAATTGTGACAGTTGACGAATTAAGGATCTATGCATAATGATCCTGAAAATAAACAGCTATCGACTATGGAGGTGTTTTAAGATGAACCATTTCCAACAAAAGTCCCATGCGCTCGGAACACTTTGAAACTTACGGTCGCCTATTTTTCCGAAATATCCGATTACATGACAGAAACGTTACTAGAGAAATTTAGAATGGTTAATTCTTAATAGTAAACAGCCACTTTTTTTCAAAAGTCTTCAGTTTAATAAGGGAAACTGACCAGCATAGTTGAATCGCCATTCCTGACGAAAATGTGAGCTTTTACACGTCTCGTCAAACAACTGACTATTTGAACACTCAAAATGTGAAATAAACAGGTACAACGCTACAAAATTCTTGCTTGGAATCTAGGCACTTCTTTTGGTACCCATATATTAAAATTAAATGCGTGAACAGCGATTTATGTAGCCAGAAGCAACTGTCGGTGCGGTCAAAAACCATGCTTTGGAGGTGCCTCAAGCTGAGTGGAAAAAATGCTATGAAAAGTGTTTTGGACACATTAAAAAGTACATAAATCATGAAAGACAATACCAATAAACGCAATCAATCCCATTTTAATAATAAACTACTTTGTTTTCATAGTTAGGCTCACAACTTAAATAGTGTCCCACGTATTATAATCGTGGTTTAAAAATGGAATTATTATTGAGTTTTGTGAAATCAAGAGGAGCAATATTTCAAGAATAATAATAATCGTGAAAAAATATTTAGCACAATAATTATTTTACAAACAGAACGCTAATTTGTAGACTGCATAAAATTAGTTGGACTTACTACGAAAATTGGTAGTTAACTCTACATCTACTTAATATTTCTCAATTATTAACCATTAAAACAATTAAATCAATGGTCGAGTATTTTTGCAGATCTTAATGGTTATTTTCTTTTTATTTACATCCTAATGTGACAATGCTTGAAATTTTGACCTAGGTCTAATGTACCAACGCCGCAGTCCATATCAACTGAAAGTCACACGTGTGGTCAAGGCTACTTACCTTTTGCCATTTTAGTTTCAAAGCAACAATAACTACAGACGAAATGCCTCAATACTCATAAAATATATTCAATAAAAAGCTTTTAAAAGATATTAAAAGTTTATGGCAATCGAATATATTGTTGTAAGTTTAGGTATTGTCCAATTTGTCACAAGAATAAGTTATTTCAATACGCTTGAACTTTTGATTCCTTAGGCTATTGTTCGTGTTGTATGTAGGCAATCATTTTAAGCTAACTACCACGCCTATGTATTCTTAAAAGCCTTAAAAAGTTTAGTGCTCGTTAATTTTAATAGACATTGACAGATGTTGTTGTGTTTCAATAGGTACCTACCTTATTTTTAGCTATCCGATTGAAACTTGGGGAAAATCCGAATGCATCTTTAGAGAAAATTTTCAAATTCTCTTTCGAGATTCGAGGGAATTCCACGTTTTTCGATGTCCCATTTTCATTCAGGAAAATTCGACATTGTTTCCTATTTTGAGGCAATTGCATAAGATTCACTTCTACGATGTCTACTGGTATGTCGTTATTTTATACTAGCTGACCCGGCGAACTTTGTTCCGCCTTAATGGCAATAAATAAGCAGACTTTTTTTTTTAATTTCGAACGGGATAAAAAGTATCCTATGTCCTTCTCCTGGCTCTAAACTACCTCCCTGACAATTTTCAGCTAAATCGGTTCAGCCGTTCTTGAGTTATAAGTGGAGTAACTAACACGACTTTCTTTTATATATACAGGGTGTTAGGTAAATGGGTATATGAGCCGACACTAGCCCATGTTAATATGGTCATATAAATGGTATGGTGAAGTCAGAAAATTGATATCTTCATTTTAATTATTTTAATTTTCATACAAATCGGATTTTATAAAATTTATTTTGTATGAAAATTAAAAAAATTAAAATGATGATATCAAATTTCTGACTTCACCATACCATTTATATGGCCATGTTAACATGGGCTTGTGTCGGCTCATATACCCATTTACCTAACACCCTGTATAGACTAGCTGACCCGGCGAACTTTGTTCCGCCTTAATGGCAATAAATAAGCAGACTTTTTTTTATTTCGAACGGGATAAAAAGTATCCTATGTCCTTCTCCTGGCTCTAAACTACCTCCCTGACAATTTTCAGCTAAATCGGTTCAGCCGTTCTTGAGTTATAAGTGGAGTAACTAACACGACTTTCTTTTATATATATAGATAGAAGATAGAAGATGACTGACAAAGACGATTAATCAATTTGAATTTAAATCTGTCAAGGCATTGTAAGACCATGATTCAGATTCGGTGAGATACAGGCCAAGAGCTACCTCGTTGTGGATAAAAAAAAAGAGTGGTTAAAGTGATTGACACTTCCCATACAATCAGGTCATGGTTCGATGCCCAGATGAGACACAAAATATTATAAAATCACTCAACTCAGTTGTTCCCAATTTGGGTTGAATCAATACAATCTTCAAAAAAGATGATTCAGTTCCTAAAAGGTCAAGTTAATCCATCGTTCGTCGACTTTACCGATCTTGAAATAACAATTAAATCAGCACAGATATCAGATTAATTACCCTGAAAAGATTGGATTCAACACTTCATAATATTTCGAAAGGATATCGTAACTATACATAGAGACAACGGCACAACAAGTTCACCACAGTGGCATCTTATTTCGTTGGTATACAGGCTATTTTGAAACAAATATGTACAGTCTAATGTACAATTCAATAGATCAATGGTAGAAACACTAACGCAGGGTTTCTCAAACTTTTGGCTTCACGAACCCCTGTTAAGGTTTCCAGGTGACAGCGAACCCCTAACTAAAGAAAATAATTAAACTAACTATTGAAGAAAATAAGGTTTTAATTTCAATAAATGTTAAAAATATTAATTAAAAACATTAATATTAAAAGAAAACCCCAATAGAAACCCTGTTATAAATTCAATCCTGACACTAAAATTATCAATTTTGTATTTGTATTAATTTTATGATTGTTTCTCGTCGCCAATGGAGTCAATTTTAGGAGTAATTTTGGACAATTGTAATTCTGCCACCATTGCGTAAATATTGTCACGACACGAACCCCTGCCCTCGAATGGCGAACCCCTAGGGGTTCACGCACTCTAAGTGTTGAGAAACCCTGCAATAGAGCAATGGTAGAAACACTAACGGATGCGGTCAAGCGCGACCTTCACTCGTGCCCTTTAGCCCGCTAACAGGTGTGAGGTCACTGTACTTCACGCGGTTTCCTATGGAACTGAGGATCGATTCTAAGAAATAGATTTGTCCAACTGTCACATCATTATTTTTAAGCTTTTTTTAACTTGCGGTGTATTTGTTTGTTTCGGTCAAAATTTTCAACGTAATTTAAATTATTTTTTATGGCGTGCGGTTTGCACATTAGTAGTGTCAAGTAAATAATGATATTCAAGTAGGTACATAAAGTAACTCAAATGATGATAAATGATAAATTAAAATAGATTAATAGGTATCTTTTCCTTGAGTTTCAGTAAAGATTTCACATTTTATTGATATGATAGGCCTTAGAGTAGGCGCACACCGTTGATTTTTCGTCGGCCGATAGTTTAGTCGGGCTGTGCGCACACTACGCCGATTCGATTTGGCCGATTCTTCATACAATTTGAAATCGGGCACAACTATCGGCCAACTAAAAATCAACGGTGTGCATCTACTTACGCGGATTCTTGAGTCAATCTGAAAATTGTTTTGTCTTTGCATTTTCCTAATCATACACGTTCCCACACACTTTGGTTAGGTTAATGGTAATCCACCATTAAATCGAAATTATTACGTAAAATGTTATGTTGATAACTAATGACCATTTACCATATAATCAAAATTATGTAAATTGTTACGTTCATAGCTATGAACAAGGTAATTTCTTCATTCATTCACAATGAGGGTTTTCGCGATTGAAAAATCCGCCAGATGGCAATACGTAAACGGGAGGTCCAAATGCTGCATGATTGGTGGATTTTGACATATCTGTCAATGTCATGTCAAAAATAACCAATCATGCAGCATTTGGACCTCGCGTCTACGTATTGCCATCTGGCGGAATTTTCAATCGCGAAAGCCCTCATTTAAGAGCTAGAACTTTTGTATTATTGGAAGAGAAATTTCCACTTTATCATTGGACTCTACCAGATCCTTCAACTCCTTGTTTGTCCTGTCATATAGTTTAAACTTTCAATGTTGCCTTCCAAAATTATATTTTTCCATGTCGTAGAGTCATTTCTAATTACAAAATTGACTGATGCATCCCAAGAACATGCATCGGAAAATAAATATTCATTTTATTCGCCATCTTTTGTAATGTGAAGTATGCATTCATACTCTTACGCAAAAGTCACCCGAGTCGCAGTTTTGCAATTTCGTCAAATAGTAATAGAGATTTTATGTAAATATTACATTACGCCTACAAAAAAGAACTATGATGTACAAGCATTAGTAGTAAAGTAACAATACATTCTTTTCAGGTAGGCACTGTCAATCTTTTTTGTGTGCAATGTGAATTTTGTGAAATCGCAATGACCAAATCTATTTATTTTATTTGCGTTAAATGATTTTCTATATTTTGGCCACAGTAAGACGGAATCAGAATCCGAAATGAAAGCTTAAGGGTAACATTAGTAACGTACTGTCATGGAAAATTTCTAATTCTGGGCTAAATTGAATAAATATACTTACTTTTTTAACAATTGTAAGACAACCTCTAATAGATAGACTGGCCTAAAAGACTATACAGGGTGATTTTGTTATCAGTATCCATTTGGATACTGATAACAAAATCACCCTGTATAGTCTAAATATTTATTTAAGGGCAACTCAGAATCAGTAACAAAATGAACAAAATCAACCTGTATAAATAACGATATTTCTACGAGAAAGGATTTTACAAAATGTCCTCGATCTTTTCAAACAAAATTTAAATGGACAGGTAAGTACAGGATTAAATGCATGTATTGAATCATTGATGTACCTAAGTACACTTTTTGTGTAGTAACAAATATTTCATGATATTTTAAAAATAGGTAGTATTTGTTTGACGAGCCAGTCAGCTGTCATAATATCGTTAAAGCAATGTCTACAAAAACAGACAAGCGTGATCATTATACAGGGTGTTTGGCGCATCGTGTGCCAAAATTGTTTGGCGGATAGAATAGGTCATTTCCTATATTTTCAGCCCCCATAACACGTTCCATGCCAGGCGGCTACTTTTATATGAATTTTTTTAGTAATTTACCCAAAATACCCAAATTGCATCATTTAATTTCGATTTAAAAAAAAACTACTAGGCGTAGCCTCAAAGTAAATATTTTGTTTTGACGTGCATTGATGTAGGGTTGCACCAAATCTAAAGGACATCATCCATTTTGGTCCAAAATCAAAAGTGCCGGCCAAAAAATAAAAGTGCTGTATTCTGATAGAATACGTCCGCCTTAGCATTTATTACTATGGCACCAAAGCTGTAGCACCACTGTGCATCGTAGTATTTGAGCTCTAAAAATATATGAAACGACTGACTTTGATCTCAAATACTACGATGCACAGTGGTGCTACAGCTTTGGTGTCATAGTAACAAATACTAAGGCGGACGTATTCTGTCAGAATACAGCACTTTTTTTTTTATTGGCCGACATTTTTGATTTTGAACAAAAAATGTATGAATCGTCGATGAATTTTAGATCTCAAATACTCGACGCACAGTGGTGCTAGAGCTTTGGTGCCATAGTAAAAAATGCTAAGGCGGACGTATTCTGTCAGAAGACAGCACTTTTTGTTATTGGCCGACACTTTTGATTTTGAACAAAAAATGTATGAATCGTCGATGAATTTTAGATCTCAAATACTCGACGCATAGTGGTGCTACAGCTTTGGTGCCATAGTAACAAATGCTAAGGCGGACGTATTCTGTCAGAACACAGCACTTTTTTTTTTATTGGCCGACACTTTTGATTTTGAACAAAAAATGTATGATAAATCGATGACTTTTAGATCTCAAATACTCGACGCACAGTGGAGCTACGGCTTTGGTGCCATAGTAACAAATGCTAAGGCAGACGTATTCTGTCAGAATACAGCACTTTTTTTTGTTGGCCGGCACTTTTGATTTTGGACCAAAAATATATGAAACGTGGATGATGTCCTTTACTGGCAAATATCATCTAGTTTTTTTTAATTCAGCTTTGAAGTTTTCCGAAAAGTTAAAAATGGACTGAACAATTAAGTTTACATGGCTATAATAAAAAAATTAAAAGAGATAGCGATCTTCAGATTTTATCAAAACTTCTCTAGTCTATCCCCATTCAAACGGTATACTAATCTTGTTTAAATAATAACAAAAACTTCACAAATTCCTTAAATTAGTGCATTGACTCTACTCGGACTGATATTCAAATTTTGAATTTTGAACCTTTTTTTTTACTTTACAATAAGTTCAAAGCAGGTAAAAACTTCACAAAATATTTACTTTGAGGTTACACCTAGTAGTTTTTTTTAAAATTGAAATTAAACGATACGATTTGGGTATTTTGGTGAAATTACTAAAAATTAATATAAAAGTAGCCGCCTGGCATGGAACGTGTTATGAGGGCTGAAAATATAGGAAATGACCCATTCTATCCGCCAAATCATTTTGGCACACGATGCGCCAAACACCCTGTATTAGCTCATTAACAGTTTAAGCCAATAAAAACTATTACCTGACTCGTGCTTAGATAGGGTAAATCGACTAGTTACTGGCCACTTAAGCCTCTTGGCCACTTCAAAGCTTTACGGTTTCTTAGTGCGATAACTTATTACCAAAAAACAGACATCAAATTGACCAGGAAATCTTACTTTTTAACCTTATGGCTTTATGAAGTACAATTAAACACTTTTTGAATGTATATTTTTATTTAATTCAAAAACATACGAATATTCCTAGTTATTGGCCATGAAATTCTGTAACTGGCCATATGCATGCTAGTTACTGGCCACAGAAAAAAATAATATATTACAGCTAAAGAAATCAATATAACATGAAAAACACAACGTTATCTAAAACTATATGAGATTGACATGAAACAATATAATTTACTCATAGACAAAGTGAATATTTCAAACCTAGGAGCTATAGTTTCAATATAAGTCTCAAATAAACAAATAAAAACGAAACTATCTAATCAAACAAATAATCCACTTCATCATCAGATGAATCAGTGTTACTCTCTCTTTATCATCATAAATGACACAAAAAGGAATCGTCATCCTGTTCTGGTACATACACTCTATGAGCAATTGGAATACAATTCAAATGATACTTTTCTTGGCATTGATTACATTATATAATTCTCGTTTTGATAGGGCACAAGCAAAAATCTCTACGAGATCGAATCAGAAATGAGGAGATCCGTAAACGAACTAAAGTCGCTGACATAGCAGACAATGGGCAGAGCATATAGGTAGTACGCAGAACTGACGGCCGATGGGGCAGCAAGGTTCTGGAGTGGCCACGTACCGGAAAGCGCAGCGTAGGACGTCCACCCACAAGGTGGACCAATGACCTCATGAAGGTAGCGGGAAGGCGCTGGATGCAGGCCGCCACTAACCGCCCATTGTGGAAATCATTGGGGGAGGCCTATATTCAGTAGTGGACGTCCTATGGCTGAAATGATGATACGGAAGTAAGCGCAAACGGTAGTCTTTCTATTTGATATTTGCTGCTTGTCAAATGGATCCTTCCTTGTTTTCTATAAACTTCAAGGCCTTGTTAAGATCTTCTTGAGAATACTGTCGTCGCTTTGATGCAATCTTGTTTATTTAATGGATGTCTGTGAAACAAAAAATGGTTAGTTTAGTTATTGACACTTTGCGTTTAGTTACTGGACACCTATGCCAGTAACTGAAATTTATGGATAGAAATAAATGATTTCTAGCCAGTAGATACTAAACTTTATAAACATTACAAATACGGTGTATTTCCGCAGAAATTCGATGAGCATAGAATAATTTAGTTACTGGCCGGTCTGGCCAATAAACAAAAATAAATACAAATTGTCATTCAGTTACTGGCCACCCCTCAAAACTGAGGTTTTATTAGATTAACTCTATATATGCTACTGTAATATTGAAACTTACCGTTTAAAAAACACAATAGCACTGCAAACCACTGCAAAACACTGAAAACTACTCCATATTACTATTTTTGTAATAAATCCGTCCGTTAACAAATACATTACATAAATACTTCTCCGAGGGCGTCCGGGTACCAAAGGTCAAAAAAATGCCGTTAGAATTGGCACTATGGTCAATAACGCGAAAAAAATGAACTAATATGAAACCTGATTAATAAAGCAGTTCTTTATAAAAAATACAGATGGCCCGACCTGCCCCGTTTCTTATTTTGTGCCGACAAAGTGCAGTATGGCCAATAATTGACGTTGGCCAATAACTGGGTAGTTTACCCTATAATGAACTAAAATGTAGAAGTGTCGTTCTTATTGAACCTGGGCCGATTACCTATCTAACTAAAACACACTTTTTATTAGTATAACCTTCTAAGGTTGAGTTGCATTATCTTACTTTAACTTTTACAAACGTCAAAAATCTGTCAAGCTCCATACAAAAAGCACCGGTTAAAGTTACTGTTAAAGTTAAGTGGTACAACTCAGCCTTAGAAATCATGACTACCTAAGTACCAAGATATGATGTATGCGTTCTTATTTCAGTATACCCTATCTAGTAGTACGAGTACCTACTTGAGTGATAAGTCTTTGGTCAATACATAGCCGTAGTCACATAGGATCACCATAAGTCAAATTATAATAACTTAATAAGAAAACTAAAGCCTTGCTATAAAGCTCGCGCAAAACTATCCTAACAGATACTTACATAAGCTTCCACTATGTAAGTGACAATTAAATTATTCTGTACAATTAGTAAGATTGTTGAAGTAAACCTACTGGACCTATCTTTAATGTGACCCTAGTGTTAATTAATGAGGAAGCTTTTGAAGACAGGCTCAAAATCAGGTGATGAATTGATATGATTTGAACAATCGAAAACAAAAGTGTATGATATGCTACCATAATCCATTACCTACATTATATTTTGTCTACTGGATACATTATAATTTAATTTGCTGATAAAACTATTTAAAAAAAAACTTTTTTACAATCAATTAGTATATCCCTACGAATTCATTAACTGTATTCTGCTGCTACTAACATACTTGCTAATTTCATAAATTAATGTAGGTAAGTCTTATTGACTACAAAAACTGTGAAAATCACCAAATAACTAACATTATTCCCATACTGAATCCAAACATGCACACTAGATAAACTGCGTTAGCCCTTTTCTTTCTTTTTAATGATTATTTATAAGCTCTTTGTGTTTGTATGTACCTGCGGTAGCTTAGATCATAACAACATTATTATAGGATTGAAGCAGATCCGTTTGCAAGATCAGTACGTTAGATCATTACTATTTCCTACATATCCTGCCAGTGATTCTTTACAATATTCGGCCCTTAATTTTATAAAGTACCACCTACCTACTAGCGGTCGCCCGCGACTTCGTACGCGTGGATCCCGTTTTACCCCTTTAGGGATTGAATTTTGCAAAATCCCGTCTTAGTGAGCACCTACGTTCTAAAAGGAACCCTCATGCAAAATTTGAGACTCCTAGTCCTTGTAGTTTCTGAGATTTCGTGATGAGTGAGTGAGTCAGTGAACTTTCGCTTTTATAGATATACCTACATAGATATTTGTATTACAAATCGAATGATATGTTTTCAAAAATTAAACTATAGAGTTAGCAGTCTTTGCCAAGACGTAGGTCAAGACACTGACCGCCAATTTAGACAGACTGACATTAAAATGATAATAATAATATCAAGTAATTTGAAGTACTGAAAATGATTTTGCTAAAAGAGTAACTTGTGAGTTGATTGCACACAGGGGTGAACTAAGAATGGAAAATATGTAGAGAAATGAATTTATCTTATCCTATACCTATGGGTAAATGAGTGAGTACCTAATGCCCGTTTTCACCATCAATCCCTAATTTTTAAGTGACCCCTATGGTAACACATAACAGGAATTTTGTAATATAAGGGTCACTTAAAATTAGAGATTAATGGTGAAAACGGGCATAGGTGGCATAGATAGACCATAATATAATTTTCTAATCTATTAAAATATTAGAAATTTTGGGAATTTTATATTAAACTTCATGATTTAGGTAATTTTTCTGCTCCACAAAAGAAGTTTATTGCCAAGACCGGTCAATGTTTTGGTAGGCACGTAACATACAACTCATGGATACAAAATCCTATGTAGCGCAACAAAACGATAGTGCACAACACCTTTGTATGTTATATCATTAGATGATTGGCACAAATGTCAAGATAGTATCTCATTCAAATGTTTCATAGTATCATCATTGTGTATTTTTGCAATTTAATGCCTTGACTTGAGCCTCGTGTGCCTTGTATCGATGGACTGATAAGGTAACAGCATAGTTTACGGACGATAACATCGTACAGGTTGAATGTAAAGGTTGACGAGATAATCTGGATATTAACGCAATAATTGATGTAATTAGTGCATACCTACCTGCCTTTTTATTTTATCGTTATAATGAGGGGTCGCAAACGAAGTGTGGAAAACTGAAGAAGCTCAAAATATTAATGGGTTTTGCGATACTTTTCTGGATGCACTTTTTAAAATTCATTATTCAAGTAAATATACAGATGACGGCACATTCAGCTAAATACATATTTCATACAAAATATTGGTAGTTAAGTATACAAATACGTTTTTTCAATGGTAACAAAATATTCTTTGTTTATTTTAATTTTAATATCAACCCACGCATTGGTATTTTAAAGATGATTTCGTATCTGTTCATTAATATTTATATTATTCAGTATAGGCCTACATTTAAGTTACTAATTTGACTTGTTGCGTCCAACAATAATAATATAATACGTATTCTTTCCATTAAATAAATATGCATCCAAAGTAACCTACCAATTTGATTCCTCACGTTTTTAATCGATACTTTATACTTATTATTACTCGTTTCAATTGTTTTGCCATTCAGCTCTCAAATTAAAGTTTAGAATAATGATTATGCATCCAATGTCATCACTACAGATATAGCGATTAACTGAGTCAGTGCCCAAATTATGGGAGTGACACGGGAGATGGGACATTGACATATTATGACGTGACAGAGCATACAAATCTGAAGCAAATCTGAAGTCCTGCTGACGTTTGACCGTCACAAATACTCCCTCCCGTGCCGCTACAATACCTTTTTTTTATATCCACAACGTGGAAGCTCTTAGCCTGTATCTCACCTGATGGTAAGTGATGATCAGGCCGCGAGCGACGAGCTTAACCCGGAATCCTCAACCACGGAGCAACTGGCTATCTTACCTTTTTTTATGCTAGACAAGGCAGGTATTTGACCGCAATCGCACCTGGTGTTAAGTGAGATGCAGTCTAGGATGGTACATATCTGCCCTGTAAGTGCCTATTCACTCTCGCCTTGAAAACGCAGCGATTTCCAGTCCCTAGCTGTTCCTCTACCTGCCTCTGACTGCCGGTACACAACAATGCTGTTAACATTGTTGTTATGGCGACAGACTTAGGTAAGATGGTGGTAGCTAGCCAGGCGGACTTAGAACAAGCCCTACAACCAACCAAACCGAACAGAAAAATCTGCCCCCACTGGGAATCGAACCCGGGACCTCTGCGTCTGAAGCAGGTGGTCTTACCACTATTCCACAGAGGCGGTTAATCCTCAGGCACTGAGTCAGTAATGCGCTAGTCCTATCAAATGACGATCAAATATTAATTGCAGTTTACGTTGACCTGCAATCCGCATACCTGCCGAGCTTACGCGGCCCATTGATACAAATACAATGGGGTTGTTGTGGCGGCCATCTTAACCACATAATGTATCAGTCGCGACCACGAAGTGTTTGAAGTCCAACTAAATTAAAAATAAAAACTAAATTTTATTCAAATTTTTGATTACTATTGGACTAAGTAGTATTATATTATCTATGCTATTGGTCCCTCGTCCCTTTTCAGGGTACCTACTTAAACCCAAAAAGAGCGTGCCGAAGTTATGGAGATGATAGAGATTAAGAAGAAGAATAAAAAAATATTCTTCTTATTCGTCCTGAAAAATATCTGCTCATTTGGACACACAGCAACAAGAGATAGGCTCAAAATTGGGAATCGAAATAGGTACCTATAATTTAAGGGTAAAGTTTTATAAATCACCTAATTAATATCACCAAACTCTCAGGTAAAAAGTCTTAATAAATGGTTTTTCATAGATGTAACTCAAAAAAATGTCGTAAGACGGTAATTAAAGTCCGAACTATGGAATAAGATTTCTAAGTATACGTTTATATCTCCAACTCCACAGTTTTTGTGTTGCCAGTTCATTTGACTCGTCAATAGGATTCCACCTTTGTTTTGTTCACAAAAGGACATTAGATCACTATCGAAGGAATTCTATTTTTCCAAGTCGAATGCGAGATGAATCGGAGCGAGAAAAATCTTTTTTTACTCTACCATGAGTCGAGTACCGGTTTTGTCCATTTTTAAATCGCGGCATCGTTTTTGGCCACTCTAAATTTTAACCAATCTATGTAAAACATGAAAAAAAAATCATTTTTTTATTTCTTTTTCATCTTCGTTCGTGTCAGCCAAATGACATCCACTGCTGGTTATATACTACATTGTTATATTTACGTAACTACATTGTTATATGTATTTATAATTACAGTAATTTTACCTTATGTGGCCAAAACAGGTAGAGTGGCCTACCCTGCATAGTGTCAAAGGAACAAAACTCAAAGAATTTGCCTAGATAAGATAGTAATATGGGCATAATATTATGCTAATAAAGAGTAAAACTTGAAATAATATCATTAAAACGTTGATTTATAGAAGCCATTATTTTTTCTATTTAACTTTTAGAATACTTTTTCTGTTGGTTACATTTCTTTTTCTTTTTTAATCGATTGCGGATGTCAGTAAATTAAAAAACTGTTTGGAAGTCAGCTTGAATTTGTGGATCTAACTTGATATGGGCTTGGTTGACCTTGAGTTCAGGATTTAATCTGACAATAAATATTTTTAAAGTTTTTTCAATTAATACCGAAAACTGGCACTTAATAAGATGAGCATTCTGAATTAAATAAGGTTGCTAAAGCAGGTATGTCATACAGGCTAAAGATTTATAATAGAGCTCCTTCGCAAAATCACGATAATAATTACGTCCTTTATTTGGCAATGATTTAAGGCCGGGTAGCAGAGAAAATGGCGAAAATGAGGTTTTCATTTTTCATTTTTGAGGTACTAAACAGTAAAATTAAAGGCTAAGATTTTTATTGGGCATAGTTGAGGATATTTTCTAGGGCTATTAACGGATGGAAACACGATTTGATGAAGTTGACTCGATAGAATATTTTTTTTTTTTTTTTTTTTTTTTATGCTAGACAAGGCAGGTATAAGGTATATATTCCCAAAGTTACCTCTATTCGTTTTCTATTTATGGTTTTATTTTTAAAATAAGCGATTTGAGATTCTAAATCTTTTACTAAACTAAAGTTCAGAAATAACTTGAGGGCTTTTAACGGATGAAATTTTTATATTGCGTCTTATTTATGAAAAAGCTCAGAAGGATCGGTTCTTGACGAAAACAACGAAGTTCGGAATAGTCTTTATTTTCACTTTCACCACTCTCGCTGCACAACAATACCCGACGGGTTTCGCAATTCGAATGGCGGACTGAGGCAGTGTTGCCACGGTCGAAAAAATAATCGATTCATTTATAGACTCCAAATTATGATTATGATTAACTGAGAAATTTACTATTTGATTAATTTAGTGATTAAAGTAAATTATATAATTAATTAATGGTGAATATATGTATAGTACGCAATAAAATATAAACGACTGTTACAGTCGGCCATCCGTCACATAAACGAGTCCCTTCGTTTAGTTCTAATTAACAACATAAAATTTAAACTGATCATCTAACAACAACTGTATTCTCAAACTTAGGTATAGCTAAGCAAAAAGGAGGCTACTTCACATCTTTCACCCTCAATTTGTCTTAGCTGCGTGTTATATCATATCACTCATGCTTGGTTTGATTCTGCTTGGACTCTGTGCTATGACCCTCAAGGACATATCACTCATTTCCAGCTCGCATCTAATCAAGCTCTGTGCTATGAAACACCCTCACTGACAACATATTCATTCATGCTAGGCTCAAATCTGCCAAAGCTCTCAACTACTAAGGTAAGTAGTATCCTTTACAAACTGCACTCATGCTCGGTTCAAACTAACCGATGCTCTGTGCAGTGTGAAATCAGGTTCATTCCTATACAGGAAGTAGGTATCTCATGTAGGTAAGTAGGTATCATCATTATCTCTATTCAGTACAAAATGGTTCACTTAATTCATGTCATGTCACATCTTATTGTAAATAATTTATTTGATTTAGGCCTATATTTATCAATATAAAATAATGTAATCTTAGCAAATCATTAAAAAAAAGTAATGATATATTTTTAATATACAACATTTGCAATTTTATGTAAAAAGAAATAAATAACATACTTTGTATAATTAAAATATTGTTGATTTAAATTCACATGTATAAGGATAGAAATGCATCATTGTTGAGTAGGTGTCATTTGCCTACTTGTATAATTAATATCATAATATATTTTATAACAAATTCTGTATAATTATACAGTTCTATATAATTAACAGTTAATAAATCATAAAGTCATCATCTATTCATTAGTTACTTTCGTCACTAGAAGAACAAGCAGGCGCATTAAAGCTCATCCAGGGATAAATTTTATCAATCGCTACTACGTTCTCATATGCTTTTCCCTTCCGTGTAAGCGGTGTATCAACTACGAGGAACCTGTCATTTGGTAATATCTTTTTGATTCGATACGGACCCTGGCATTTAGATTCTAGCTTCCTAGACTTTCCTGAACCCGAAGCAATGGCCCTTACTACCCTCACTAGATCTCCCTCTTTATATTCGTTTGGTGATTTTCGATGCCTATCAAAGCGTTCCTTATTTTTATTTTGGTTTTCTTTAATGCGATCGCTAGCATCTGACCTAATTTGATCTAAGGGTTCGTTCGTCTCACTGCTTAAAATTTCTTCTGAGAGATTATTTAAAATACCTTGAGATGGGTTACCTAATTTCCGCCCAAATAGTAATTCAGTAGGTGATCTTTTTGTGACGTCATGCATCGAGGTATTTATGCCTAATTGGACATCTGGGAGAAAGGTGTCCCAAGTGTCACTGCCTTTTCCGTGAGTCATACTACCCAAGGAGGCCAAAATCGTTCGATTGTATCGCTCGACCTGACCGTTGGCGCGTGGAGTCGCGACGGAGTTGAGGATATGTTTCACACCAACGGACTGAACAAAAGTTTTAAATCTTTTACTGGTAAAACTGGTACCCCTGTCGGTAATGAGTCGCGACGGGGACCCAAATAAACTAAAGAAAGTTTTAAAAACTTTAATGCTCGCTCTGGATTTTGTACTACGTACTGCAGATAGATAGACATATTTTGTGAAAGAATCCACAATGACTAAAATGTACGTGTTACCGCGCTTGCTGCGTGGAAATGGTCCGAGGTGGTCAGCGTGTATGGTATGTAACGGAACGTCCACTTTTGGGATCGGATGCAACATACCCACTTTGGTTCCAGATGGGATCTTATGGTGTGCGCACTCCAGGCACGCTGACACATACTTCCGAATAAATTTACGCATTTTTGGGAACCAGAAAATGGACTTGACTCTTTGCAAGGTCTTCTCAAAACCAAAATGACCTACGTCATCATGGTTGGTTTTGAGAACTTGCCAGCGCACGCCCCTCGGGACAAGCCATCTTAGTGCCCCGTCTTCGACTACCCTATAAACGCGACCATTTTTGACCTGATACTCTTTATGAATAGCTGCTATTTTGGGGGTTTCAGGATCCTGAACAATTTCTTTTATACGCCTAACCTCTTCATCGGCGGATTGAACTGTTGTAATCCAATCGTCAACAGTAACGTTGAGAATATCGAGCACGTGTATTGGTTCTTGTTGGTCTACGATCGCACCCCTGCTTAAAGCGTCAACATGAGCCATCTTTTCACCGGGACGATATTCAATATTACAGTCGTATTCGAGGAATTGGATCCACCACCGCGATATCCGGGGAACCAGATCTCGTTTGGTAAACGTCGACCGTAAAGCGTTGCAGTCGGACACGATTGTAAATTTGATACCCAATAAATAAGTGCGGAACTTATTTAACGCGCTTATGACTGCGAGTGTCTCCAATTCGAACGAGTGAAGCTTTTGTTCTTCAGGGCTGGTTTGACGGCTATAATAGGAGACGGGTCGCCATGGGTTATTTCCGGTCCTTTGCATCAGGATACCTCCCAAGCCAAACTTACTCGCATCTGTGTGTAATTGGGTTTCGGCACTATGGTCATATAGTGCTAAAACTGGTCTCTCTATTAGCAGTCTCTTCAAGGTGTCAAATGCGTTTTGCTGCGACTCTGTCCATTGCCAGGCGGTATCCTTTCTGAGCAGGTTTGTCAAAGGTCTCGCAATTAGAGCAAAGTCCGTGACAAACCTGCGGAAAAATCCTGCCAGGCCCAGAAATCTCCGAACACTCCGTCACTTTGGTTGCAAGGCACAGGGAATTTAGACACAGCTAGAGTCTTTTGTTCCCCAGGTCTGATGCCAAGTTCATCGATCTCAAAACCTAAGAAAACTATTTTTTCTTGGAAGAAATTGCACTTTTCCATTTTTAGCGTCAGTCCAGCGTCTCGCAATAAGCCGAGGACTTGTTCGAGGCGTTGTAAGCCCTCATCAAAAGTTTTTGATGGAATCAAAATGTCATCCATGTATATAATCACGAATGGTACCTTAGTTTTATTGAGGATTTTATGAATAGCCCGTTGGAAGACGGCAGGTGCATTTGCCAGTCCGAAGGGCATACGATTATATTCGTATTGCCCCTCGGGCGTGACAAATGCTGTCTTCTCTTTAGACCCTTCAGCAATGGCGATCTGGTGATAACCAGATGCGAGGTCAAGCGTTGTGAAAAGTGACTGCCCCGAAAGCTGGTCGAGAAGATCCTCTATTCGCGGAAGCGGGTAATGATCTCGTTTTGTGCGTCGATTAAGTGCGCGATAATCCACGCACAAACGCTTTTCACCCGACTTCTTCTGAACGAGCACAATTGGACTCGCGTAAGGCGAGCTAGATTCGCGTACAATACCATTTTCTACCATCTCCTCAACCAGCCCCTGGACATAGGCACGTTCAGAATGTGAAAGCCGGTAAGGCCTGTATACAACTGGCGTTGTGTCGGTCAAAAGTATTTCCATTTCGGCCACGGTTGTATAACCTAAGTCATGCAGCCCTGTTGAAAAGCAACCCTTGTACTTTGATAACAAAGCCTGACATTTATCCTTCTCACTAACAGTAAGTCCCTCTCCCATGTTGATTTGGTTACAAACAGTGTCATTGACTAAATCCGTATTTATCCGCAACACATCTAGAACTCGGTTTTGAGACAAGGTTGCCCTAGCTCGAGAAATTAGTGCACCCTTGTTAAAACGAATTACTTGAGTACTTAAACTCTGTACAAGAACGTGACATGTTCCGTTGGTTATTTGATATTCACCAGGCAACAAATAGTATTCCATGTCGGGTTTACCCCTTATTGAACCTCCGACATAAATACTACCACTATAATTAGTTTTAGCTTCAACTGTAACTGCGCTAAGCTCTCCTATACCTAACTCCACATCATCAACCGTAACGAGTAGAAGTTTAGCCTCATCACGTATATCGGCCCTTTCGATTAGTAAGTCAGTAGCAGTTTTTATTATTTTCAGATTAGGACGTTCCGTAAAACTGTGTCCAAGGAGCACCGGAATATTTATAAGTGAATCATCTACTATAAAAATCTCTACCTGTTCCTCTCTTACATCCTGAATCTCAATTGTAACAAAAGCTTTACCTATGGGTACATAGGGAATATTGCCTAATCCTCTCAACATTGGACCCGCTGCGGTGTCCCACTGAAGACCAATTTTATGCGCATCGGTCATACGAACGAGTGTAGCTTGACTACCAAGATCAACCTGGCAGGGGATAATCACACCGTTTATCTTTATGGCTACTCTATACTTGTCATTGCTACCATCATCAATGGAAACTTCAAGAACATTTTTCGGTTTACCGTGTGCATTGCCGTTGTTCAGATTGTTATTAGTATTCGTACTGTTATTAGGGATATTAAGATTCTTTTTAGGGCAAGTATTTGAATCGTGACCAAGAAAATTACACTCTGCGCATTTGTTTATTGGTTTACGACACTGATAGCTCATGTGACCGGCTTCGTTACAATTAAAGCAGACTGCATTCCCTTTCGGGCGACTCCTAAAAGTTTTATCACTGCCTTTAGCTAGTGCGGTACTTGTCGAAGTTGAAGCAGAATTATTGAACCTCTTATCTCTACCTGGTCCCTCCCTCCTGATATTATCGTTGTATTCCCTAGGGTGAGACTTAACTGTCTTGAAGAACTCTAAAGTTTCCTCGGGTTTATCGAATTTACCAGCTTGAGCACTTAACCGAATCCCTTTGTCTTCAATGCCAAATATTAAGCAATCGACTGCCTGCTTACCAAATATTTTACAGCGATTTAATAAGTTGATCTTAGAAAAATAGTATAATTCTAAAGAGTCTCCAGGGCGCGCCTTTCTATTAAGCATTTCGGTGAGCAACTCAGCGTAATTCTCGGTAGACGGAAAAGATTCTCGTAATAAAGTCTTCCACTCTTCCCACGAATGCCTAATAGATGGCAAGCCCTGGTACCAGGTCTTAGCATGTCCTACTAATTTGGGTAGGGCGTAGTGAACCGTTTGCTTGTCATTCCAGTTGTAGATTTCCGCGCATTCGTCTACTTTACTTATCCACATGTCAATAGTCTGTTCTCGAGAAAGCGGATCAAAATCAGAAAGAACATTATTTAGTACAGGAAACGATTCACGATCCCTACCCTTAAAAATATTAACAAACTCTTCAAAGAAATTTGCAGGTTCCACAACCCTATGCCTTTGGAAATCTGAGTTCCCAGGAACGGTGTCATTTTTGAGAGGACTGTGATTCATTCTAGACGGGGAAACAATATATTGACGACGACTCGAATCATTGATATCGCGCGATGTCACGTTACGGCTACGTTGTCTCATCAATTCTTGCTCTAACAGACGTAGCCTCTCGCGCATTTCATCATTTTCGTCGTTCCTTTGACGGCGACTACCACTACGACTTCGTCGATCGATTCCTCTACGACTATGACTACGGCTAGGACGGTTACTCCTAGGTCTACTGCGACTGCGGCTGCGTTGCTGATATTCATCACATATTTCCCGTCTACGACTAGGTCTATTCTCAAGTGAATTACGGTTTGCATTCAGTTCCTGACATGACTCACGGTTACTGAGGCGGCTGCGTTGGATGCTCCGGATGCGGTGACGGCTTCGGCTTCGGCTTTGATTCCGACTTCGACCCTCGTGTCTCGTGCGGCTCCGGCTTCGTCGCATACCACCGCTGTTCCCTGCACCACGATCGGCATCCATCGTCGGTAGTATGGGGCTTCCAGGTGGTATGGGTGTTCGAAGTCTACGACTTCGACACCGTTTTTCATCAGGACTGCCGCTTCCCATTATCTTAGGTGACGATCTGTGGGCGTAGCAAAAACGATATATTTTTGCTGTAATCCCACTTCTGAGCTGAAAAAGCTCAGAAGGATCGGTTCTTGACGAAAACAACGAAGTTCGGAATAGTCTTTATTTTCACTTTCACCACTCTCGCTGCACAACAATACCCGACGGGTTTCGCAATTCGAATGGCGGACTGAGGCAGTGTTGCCACGGTCGAAAAAATAATCGATTCATTTATAGACTCCAAATTATGATTATGATTAACTGAGAAATTTACTATTTGATTAATTTAGTGATTAAAGTAAATTATATAATTAATTAATGGTGAATATATGTATAGTACGCAATAAAATATAAACGACTGTTACATTTAGTTACTATGTTAAAAAATGTGGAAAAAATCGTCCATGACGGCTTGGACAATCTCAATCAGTCGCGCGGTGGCGCTTACGGAGGACGGACGCGTGTCAGTTTTTTGGCCGTGACAGTTCGCGATTTGTCAATATTTTTGACAATGATGACTTTGATGAGTCACAGTATAATAATATCAGTGTTACTGGAGAAAGCTTAAATTTTTGATAATTAAGAATTATCAATTTTGTCTACCTATTGAAATTGAAATCGTTCGCATCCTTTTAAACGAAGACTCTACTCATGATACATAGTACATTCCTCAAATATGAGACAAAACCAATGAGTTAAAATTACATTTTAATAGTACCTACATACAATCGTCTTACACTCTTTAGAAGAGCACACTGACACAAATAAATAATAAAAAATACTGTCTAAGGTCTGTAGCTAAAGGTCTAAGCTGCAAGATGGAAGAATCTTCTACCCAAAAAGATGGCAGATGCAGCAGATGTCAACGGATTTAAAACTGGAGTTCATATGACTCCTTGTAGACTTGAGTGTCTAGAGCGTCCCTTCCTCCACCATGCGTAAGAATTTTCAAAAAAATACTGTCTAAGGTCTGTAGCTAAAGGTCTACGCTGCAAGATGGAAGAATCTTCTACCCAAAAAGATGGCAGATGCAGCAGATGTCAACGGATTTAAAACTGGAGTTGATGTGACTCCTTGTAGACTTGAGTGTCTAGAGCGTCCCTTCCTCCACCATGCGTAAGAATTTTCACAAAAATACTGTCTAAGGTCTGTAGCTAAAGGTCTACGCTGCAAGATGGAAGTATCTTCTACCCAAAAAGATGGCAGATGCAGCAGACGTCAACGAATTTAAAACTGGAGTTGATGTGACTCCTTGTAGACTTGAGTGTCTAGAGCGTCCCTTCCTCCACCATGCGTAAGAATTTTCACAAAAATACTGTCTAAGGTCTGTAGCTAAAGGTCTAAGCTGCAAGATAAAAGAATCTTCTAGTCAATAACTTTAAAACTATAATTTGAACGAATTTTGCTATTAGTGGACAAATTTCTGCTCACGATGGACTAATTATCTGCTATACTCTCGACTCTCTAAAGCACAACATTTATAAAAATTTTGCTGCGGTAATGCACTCCAGGTAACAGTGTGTGATGCTCATTGCTCATAGTGATTTTCGATACAGAGCCCCGTACATACGTTATACATAAATTATGGAAAGAAAACACCCAGACCAATACAAACAAATATGTATGCAATTTTAGTATGATATTTTTATTTATTAATAAACAAAAAGACTGAACAAAATTGATGCGTGTACTGATTAATGTAATTAACCACATGCAAAGCTTTGTGAATTGCAACAACTATAATTTATTATCCAAGCTCTAAATAATCGCTACTACGAGTAACTGATCATAAAATGTATTTCCAATCGCTCAAGCTCCCGAGGATCTACCGATAGGTCGGGTGACGTAATCTTGAAATTCTTTTAGCCGGCGCGGAACTTCCGGAAGGTCGGGTGACGCCACGCCTCTTTGAACCGTGTTTCCTTTGGCAGTTATATTCTATATTTATTCGATTCTAAAATCTAAAAAAGGACAGTGCCAATCCATGTATGGAAGTTGGACCAAGTGTTGCCCAGAATGAAACCATAGTGCATTTTGTTCCTCAGGCCAATACTAATTTGTAAACCGGAGCGCACTGAAATCTATCCCTGGAGTTAAGAGAAAAAAAGAGTTTTGTTTTGAATTATTTACATACAAAATATCATCGATGTATACGTACTACGCATAAGATTTCGCGATTTTGGCATTAAATAACACTCGCTTTGTTGAACTTAACCATACTGCATCCGTACACCTTACTTTAGTACGACTTCGACATTATTTATAAGCGATCAAGCGCTGTTGCAGTAGTTTGATTAGTTGATAGAAATTAATTATTTCCAAAATGGAGCAAGAAGTTTTAGCTTACAAGAACTTCAATAATCGATTGTAATACACCAATAAATTGATTTTATGCAGGGATAGAGACCTAAATCTTCTTGCTTTATTTTGGAAATAATGAATTTCTGTCAACTTACCAAAAAATTAAAACAGCGGTAGATCGTTTATAAAGAATGTCTAAATCGCACTAAAGTAACGTGTACGGATGCAGTATGGTTAAGTTCAACATAGCGAGTGTTATTTAATGCCACAATCGTGAAATCTTATGCGTAGTACGTATACATCGATGATATTTTGTATGTAAATAATTCAAAACAAAACTCTTTTTTTATCTTAACTCCAGGGACAGATTTCAGTGCGCTTTGGTTTACACATTAGTATAGGCCTGAGGAACAAAATGCACTATGGGTTGATTCTGGGCAACACTTGGTCCAGACCCTGGCACTATCCTTTTGAAAGTTGTTTTAATTTGTGTGTTTGTATGTTGAACGGAAGGAAGTCAACCTAACCTAACCAACTGCGTATTTCTAAACTGCGTATTTCTATACTGTGTAGCCGCGAGAGCTCTTTGGCGCGCTGTCTTCGGCGAAGTATTGCGCGCGCAGATTTTGACAGCGCGAAATAACTACTTTAGCAGAAATACCAAGCCTTAAGTAAAGCACAATACGGCCATTCTCAGATGAGCTAGTTTTTGCGTGTCCGGGCTGTTAAATCGTTAAAAATGACAAATTAGAGACATGCAAGTATTTTTATATGTTACTTAACGACCCCATCCAGTTGTGCATTAAATCATAGGCCTCTATTTTAAGTATTTGTGACTTAATTAATTTCATGAACCTCTGTTCTCTAATTACCGTTACGCGTCCGCACACCGACTTAATGTTAAAACTTGGCTGTAATTTTTATGTCGTATAGATTTGGTTTACTCCATTCAACATTTTAAAGAGTACAAAAGATTGTCTTACGCATAGCAAAATATCTATTCAATAGAACCATTCTGTAAATAATTAGAATAAAAAAACTGCTTGTCCGAGCGAAAGTCCTAATTCCCGTGACGTTTTCTGTTTTTGGGCACACAAGCCTAAATAATAATATTTGATACATCATTTACGCGCGCGGCGCGAGCCCTTAGTTAGTTCTAAGACCTGTTAGCAAGTAGACGTCTATTGCGTTGGCGTACCGTCGATGAATTGCGTAAGAGTATAATTACCATATCTTTGGTTTTCAATTTTTCTATTTACCATGTCCTTATTTTTATACTCGATTTTTGAAGGTAGATCCACGTTGTTAATTTAAATAGATTCAGTACTTTAGCCTTCATACGTTGTAGTAAGACAGTATTTGCATACGCTGAAGATTTTGGAAATTTTGAAGAGAAACTATCGTTTTATAATTTCCATGTACTAATTACCGTATATTTATAATCACCGTTGTATGAAATTATTACCTACAAATTGCACTCACGATTGAATAAGTATGATGATAAAATATGAAATATATCTAGACTTTCGCATAAAAACTGTACGGACTTTTCTTCCAATCTTACAATCAAAATTTAAAAAAACTTTCGTTAGAGTAACCTCGAAATAGATTCGATTTCATGACGAATGTTCAGCTTCAGTTGCTGCATGGTTGTTGGATTTAAGAGTATATTTTAACCCCTAAGGTGACCCCACAAAAAGAAGTTACCTGGAGTGAAATCGGGGCTTTCTGATGGCCAGGAGATGTCACCCCTGCATGAAACATGTCTCGTACCAGATATTTATTTTTACTATTAGTATAATTGATATTAACATCTTAAATCATTAATGAATTCTAATATAATACCATTAACATCTATCCATAATACCTTTGCCCTAAGAAGATGAGATTTTCCAACAGTAACACTTACCTGGCGTGATCACATTAAGAACAAAAGAGAACAAATCAACAGACAATGGGACTTTTCAAGGCATTAGTGTATAGGCACTTTGTACCATCCTAAACTGCATCCTACCTGCTTTCTTATGCATAGAAAAAACTTCGTGATATGCAATGGGTACTGGACAGAAGAAGCTTGGAGAACAAACTATATACAAATGGATCCTAAAACCCATGTAGAAATGGCATCGACTTAGCCTTGAAAATATAGAAATACTTTAACGTTTTCAAAATAAAGGTTTAAAAATCTTGAGCTGTGCACCTTGGTTTACAAAGTCCAGTGAAGTGATACCAAACGTCAAAGAGGGTGTGGAAAATCCTGTAAAGCTTACAACCAAAGACTAGAGTCTAGTCTAGATTGCATGAAGGTCTAGTCACTAGACCTTCATGCAATCTATTTGCTGCATCCCTTCTAAATTCTAAGAATTCTGCATTTAGGCTCAGGAGAAAGCGAATAGCATCAATCTGAAAACTTATTGTAAAAGAATCGAGGTGACAAATCATGGGATATGCTGAGCTGGAAATGTCATTATTACAAATTTAATTTAATCTGATAATGGGTGATGGCTGATCGCAGATAGATTAAAAAGAGGAAAAATCACTTAAATCATTAATTAATTTTTCGATATATGCATATCCGAAAAATCAAATTTGTGAGATCTCCTGATCCATTATCTGTACGTTAAATCGTTTGTACCACATTGAAATCAAATAAATGATTATTAAGATTCTGATGAAATGTGACACGTAGCCCCATCTGGCCGAAACTAAGTGTTCCTGTTATAGCCTCAATTATTGCAGTATACTGAAAATATCTTGATACAATAAAAAATAGAAATGAGTGTTTTCCTTTTTTCAAAGGGTTATTAAGTGCACCTACAGCGTTTTTTATGACGCTATATATTTATATACAAATTTATCAATGCAAGATATTGTTTTCTTGCTATTTTACATATTTTTTCTAATTACCGTTAGATTCAGTATTAGCCTTATCTAATTACCGTGACCATAAAATTTTTGGGTCTCATTTACGCGAAAACCGCTTGGAATAATTTGACGCCTTAACGATTGTTAAATTCGTACTTTTCATGTGTTTCATATTTAAATGCGTTTAAGTCAATTAAGCCAAATTTCAAAAATGATATGGTAATTAGGCTGAGAACGCCTAATCGTGAGAATGGCCGAATAGACGTCGACATTGCAAAATTATTAACTTGAATAAAACCTTGAATATTGTCAACAAATATCATGGAATAATGGGATAAAATTCTATAAGATTTTTATTTGACGTTTTTGCTCATGGCTATGCCCACAGGCTATTATCAATTTAAACGAGCCTTTCATTGATAATTTGAACGCATTAGCGGACGAATAATAAATCGTCCTTGGACATTTTCACACTGTGATTTTTTAATCTTTACTTTGATGGAGCAAATTTTTCGCTCTTTAGCCTACCCATTGTGTGTTGCTATTATTGAAACCATAAATTAACTTCAAAGCTTACAAACATGCCTTATATACTATGACTAGTTTTCAAAAGCTTAATAATAATTAAAAAACATAGGTTTGTGTTGTATAAAATTACCGGTGGACAAAAAGAAGCCCACTTCTGTTTTTGAGACATGTTCATTATTAAATGTTCATCATCATCATCATTTCAGCCATAGGACGTCCACTGCTGAACATAGGCCTCCCCCAATGCTTTCCATGTTGATCGATTGGTAGCGGCCTGCGTCCATTATTAAATGTTATATTTTACTTTTTTTTGTCAACTCAGTTGGAGTATAACTAAATGTTTATTTAGCTTCAAAGACTGAGCATCTAATGATGCCTTTCTCTATGTGACATTTTGATAGTAAATAGTTTAAATAAACCAATATAAACATTGTATTTCCCAACCCAAGTCACTGTCTCATTGTTTAGACATCGACGCGTTAGCGCCCGAGAGCTAATATAACACATTCGCGATGCCATCGGTTGCCCAATGCGCCTGCGCGTGTAATTTTATTGTTCTAGCACTGTTGCCGATATGAATGAACTGGCCGATATCGAAATCTGTGGTTTTGGTTTGCTGTTCTTCATGTAGACTAGAATAAAATAGATTTGATCATGAAAAATTTTTCGCCGACTTTTTGTGATTTTTTTAGGACCACACTTAATAGTAGAACGCCCACCTGCTTAATGAACCGATGACCTCAGTAGACAGGCTGGCACAGACTATTGAAAAAATCGTGAGATCGTTCTTTGAGGGTTATCTTCAGCAGTGGACTGCCATAAGCTGAATGTATGATAAGTAAAGGTAAGCCATGTTATGTAAGTAAGTAGATAGTATGTATCAAGATTTGTCATTTAAGCGTTGCAAATATGCATTATTTGTAAATTACAAATACCATTTTAGATCTACAGTTGTTGTAGCTCTACAATAGTTCAAAATACCAAATAAAGGGGATAAAAAGCTTGCTTATTACCGTGAAAATGGGAAAATTTGTACTTGCCTCTTTTCGCTCTAAGAACAACATTCCAAAGCATTGTCTAGATATTCCCCAGTCTATATTCAGCCAATTGGTTTGTCTGTGAACAGTATCACGGTAATTGAATAACTTGTAGGGTCCAGGTAACGGTAACCGATTAGATAACATTATCATTGTTGTAGTGCTGAATGAACGTAGTTACGAATAACAATCCCATAAGTGTAATTTGAAACTGTTTATTTACATGATGAATTCACTTAACACCGGTCAAATACCTGCCTTGTCTAGCATAAAAAAAACCAATACTGTTAACATTGTGTTGTTATGGTTAATGCGAACAGAAAAAGCGCTACCGCCAAGTGAACTGAGCAGATTTTTTTCCCCACTGGGAATCGAACCCGGGACCGCTGGATCTAAGGAAGGTAGACTGGACCATAGAGACAATTCCTGTTACGTCGTTGAACAGATTGATTCTGCGCTTCAGTCAGATAATTTCATAGTCCTATTTAAGTTACTTGTATTTAGGCTAAGTTTTTATTCAATAAATTTATATTAACTTATCTTGTAATGGCGGCTTACCAAAAACTAGGATTGTTCGTCTGTTATTAAACGAAGAAGAGCTAGTGTTTCCCACGTTAAAAAGACTAGAAAAGGTTATGAAAGGATCATGAAACTGTCAGACAATACATGACATAATATTAACATCAATGACAGACAGACCATGAGACCATTATTGAAACATAATGAGTATTTTTTAAATTAAATATAATGTTTTTAATTATGGTTATAGCGATGAGTGCCGATAGCACGATCTCATCACCGTGTGATATCCGCTAGAGCGTGCGTGAGTCAATAAATAAAACTCATTGGCATCCATTGATTGATGGCTGTTTTTGTAAACAATTACGTTTATAAATAAACTTGCACCAGGAGTAAGGAAGTTATTGTACTTTGCTACGAGGATATAAATACAATGAATGCTTTTTCTGAGTACATTTGGCTGCTACCTACATATTTTTTTATTTATTTATTTATTTATACTTCAATGCCAAAAATATTAACATTAGGCGAACTTAATGCCATAAGGCATTCTCATTTTCTACATTAAGAATACTGAAAACGTATTTGTTAGTAAATGACAAAAACGCATTTTATATTGTCTTACGGAGTGTAGTTATATATTTAGGCCGAGTTGCACCACCTAACTTTAACGGTAACTATAAGTTAACAACTGGTGCTTTTTTCTCCGTTTTTTCAAAGTTAAAGTAAGATGGTGCAACTCAGCCTTAGACTACATGAATCTCTCTCAATTTCCAAGTGGAACATAAATAAACATAACACTTAAATAAAAATGCTTTGTGTAAGTAGTTTCCTTGTATGGATATTGCGTAATTTTTCAGTCAGACAATCATTGCGACTGTCTTTATAGAAATTCTATGCCTCAGACGTTAAATCGTCCGTCTGAATTAGTAGCTATGTCAAAGGTTAAAGTCTCACGCCAGGGTTGGCCTCGTTGATACACCTACGCGATGTTTTTTAAATAATGTATTGTCATCTCTTACATAAGTATGCAAAATTTCAGCTCAATCCGACTTCGGAAAGCGGGCCAGGCATAAAAATTAAAGATTAGGAATTTCCACACCGATAAATATAAACTTGCTTTAACTACTAAAATAATAGGTGAGGTGCTATTTCTTTCTACATATAACTATTACTTTACTTGTATTGCCCCTTCGGTAAAGACATCGTCGTTTTTTTCAGCCAATGGCACTCCACGATTCCTTAGAAGAAAATAATGAAAAGTGACTTTAGATGAAGTATACAATGTACTTTAGGGTGTCCCTTATTTTTCAAAGTTTTAAATCTGTAACGCATAGGTCTTAGTTTTGTTTGTTTGCCTCTAAAACACTCTGAAATAAATTTTTACCTTATTTGGAGTACGATAACCCGTGCCGACTTGCATCGAAACATGTTGCGCGGCAGTAGCGGTGCGTATTCGCGGTGTTTGTCATTTGTTCTCAATTAATCTCGTGATTAACACCTATTGTTTGACATTTAGAAGATGGCTGTGGATTTAAGAAGCAACAAAAAAAGTATTTTCTTAGTCGGGAACGTACATTTATCAAATAATAGGCACAAAGTTACCGTTAATCGTCAAGTTTTTGCAGTATTTTTTAACATATTTTGCGAAGTTAATTAAATGTTATTGAATCTAATCTCATCATTCGGGAGTGTATTCTATTTTGGGAAAAGGTATAAATCCTACCAGAGCCTAACTGTGTAAAAAAACTTGTGTATCTTCACCATGCTTGGAGGGAGTTGCAAGAAAAATTATTTTAAAAAATCAAGATTTATAAGCGCCGCGGTGAGGAGGATTTAAAAACAAATAAAATATTTTAACAAAAACAAATAAAACCAAGGCGTCCAGAGTGTTAAGGTGTAGACAAAAAGTTAGTTAAGAAAGTAGAAATTGCAAGACAAAGAAAATTTAATAAATAAATAAATAAAAAATAGAGCAAATATGTTTCGGAGGTTTATCGTCATCTCTTACTACGCAAGATTCTATACAAACGCAAGGACATCACGACCAGCTTACCAGCTCTGAGGAAAGCCTTAAGGAACTCTTGACATCCACTTTCCAAAAGGTATATGAGAGTGTTGACAAATTGATTTCCAAGGCAGCCCTGAGCAAGTTCAGTCAACATCTTTGGTACTTCATATCAGAAGAAATTGCCGTTTTATCACTCTTTGATGATGAAGGTAATGAACAAACACCGTCAATATTGTAGTAAAAGTACTGTTCACGCAGAACTACTTAATAAAATGCATTCTTGAGTTTGAGAATTTATTGTACTTTGGACAATATTACATTGAAATAATTTGTGAGTTAACGTGCCGGCCGGCACGTCAAGCCGTTTCGGTGGCTGATAGGCGAGAGAGGGATACAGTGAATGGAGGAGTGAACGCGCGCGCGGACCGAATGAGATTGAACGATAGTGATGTGAAGCTGTCTGTCATAGACATCCTCCGGGGCTTGAAAGCTAGGTAGCTTTCAGGAGTTCTTCGCTGTCTTCATTCGGCGACGGCAGTAGACATAGGCGGTTCATGGCCCTTCGAACGATGCCTTGGGATGTAGAGACGTCTGCGACTCGCGGCACTCCATCAGAGCCGGGGAAGAGTCTGGATATTCGTCCAAGGCGCCAGCATAGCGGCGGTGCGCTCTCGTCCTTAATCAGGACTAGGTCATCAACCTTGAGGTCTCTGCATCGCACCTTCCATTTCGTGCGCTGCTGCAGCTCGGCCACGTACTCCATTGACCACCTCTTCCAGAAGTCTTGACGGGCTTGCTCCAGTCGCTGAAACCGGTCAAGACGATTTGTGCTATAGTCAAGCAGGTACGGCGATGGCAATGAGGTTAGCGGCCTACCAATTAAAAAGTGGCCCGGGGTAAGAGGAGATAGGTCTTGGGGTGAAGGACTTATTGGACATAGGGGTCGGCTATTTAGGATGGCCTCAATCTGAACAAATAATGAGCTCAGCTCCTCAAAGGTCAAGTGTACATTTTTTATGACTCTATGTAAATGAAACTTCGCTGACTTGACCCCACTTTCCCAATAACCACCAAAGTGAGGAGCGTACGCAGGTGAGAAACGAAATTCGATGCCTTCACGAGAAGCGTGATCAATGATAGAATCGCTATTATTATTTAAAAATGAATTTATCTCTTTATTTGCTGCAACAAAGTTTCTACCATTATCACAGTAAATGATCTTTGGCTTACCTCTACGGGCTATAAATCTTTTTAAAGTCAAAATGAATGCATCCATTGACAGCTGACTGACTAACTCTAGGTGGATGCATTTATATCGGAAACAAATGAAAATGCAAAGATAACATTTACTAATCTTACATCCACGGCCCTTGCATATAACAGACCGTTATCAAAAATGGACCCGCGAAGTCGGTGCCTACTGTGGAGAAAGGAAAATCAGGTTGTACGCGATCTACAGGTAAGTTTCCCATAATGTTTTCCATAGTACGAGCGTTAAATCGGCGACAGGTAACACACTCGCGTGCTACACGCCTAGCTAGAGTCCTACCTCCTACAGGCCAATATCGTTCCCTAATCGAGGCTAAGAGATGTTGAGGACCTGCGTGTAACAAGCGAATATGTTCTTGTTTAAATATAAGTTTTGATAATGACTAGAATGTAACAAAATGGGGTGACGTTTATCATACTGGTAGTTGGACGTATCGATTCGTCCTCCTACTCTGAGAATGCCATTTTCATCAAGAAATGGAGTAAGGGATGAAAGAGCAGTTTTAGAATTTAAACATTTACCTTTTTTGAGCAATGCTAACTCAGTAGCAAAAGAATCTTGTTGAACTAACTTGATTAAAACATCGTGAGCCTTTTCTAGCTCTGAAACTTGAAGTGGACCTTGTAATCTATTAGATTTTATCTTTGTTCTACAATTATTGACGAATCTTAAGACTCTAGTCAGAACTCTAGTAAGAGTTGTTAATTTAGAAAATTTGCTTAAAGCAGCTGACAGACTGGGCATGGAAACTGCCTCCTCCCCCACTAAAGTTTGGTGAATCTTGAGCTCTGGCAACTCTATCGAGCCGAAATTGTGTACAGCTGGCCAAGAGTCTTCGGATTCTGAGAGGAAAGGTGGGCCGTGCCACCAGATAGAGAGGTCTGAGTGATCTGGATCAACGCCACGCGAAACGAGGTCTGCTGGGTTGACAGATGTGGGCACGTAACGCCAGTCTGCAGGATTGGTAAGCTCGTTTATAGCAGCTACTCTGTGGGTAACAAAAGTTTTAGTTTTATTTGAGTTTAACCAACCTAAAACAACTTGAGAGTCTGTCCAGTAAACCTGACGCTCTATAGGACAGCGTAGTGCGGCTATAACTGTAGAGCATAACTGAGCTCCCAGAAGGGCAGCGCAGAGCTCGAGCCTTGGTATGGTGGTAGGTTTAATTGGTGCTACTCTTGATTTGGCACATACCAAGACGACTTGTATTGCACCACTAGAAGAAATGGATCTCAAATATATACAGCTACCGTAGGCACGCTGTGAAGCATCAGAAAAACAATGAATTTGTGTAGACACAGGTTTATCAATTAAAATGCATCGAGGAATTTTTAGTAACGATAGACATGAAGATTTATTTGCATTGTAACCATGACCTTTCTATTTCTGAAGGAACAGGTTCGTCCCAATCAATTTTTTGACTCCATATTTCTTGTAACAGAATTTTAGGTTTTATTGTAAAAATTGATAGAAGACCAAGTGGGTCAAAAATTTTGAAAGTAGAAGAGAGTATAATTCTCTTTGTGACATTGTCTGATGATTCGATATTATGTTGGAAGTGGAGTTCATCGGTGGACGGCGTCCAACCTACGCCTAACGTACTAGTTGCCTTGCTAATCATGAGATTACCTTTTTCTAGGTCAACAGAATCGGCGAGTAACTCAGGTAAGTTGGAGCGAAATTTACGCAGATGAAAACCTCCCTTGGATAACTCAGAAGAGACAGCGAGATGGATATGACGCAGTTCGGGCTCAGTGCTGGCCCCGGTAAGTAGATCGTCACAATAGAAGTCATTTTGTATGATGGTTTTGATCTGCTGGTCTGCAGATTCCTCACCTATCTGCCAAAGACAACGAGTGGTAAAAAAACTGGCACTAGCAAACCCGTAAGTGACTGTGTTCAAACGTAGTACCCTAATGGGATTATCTTTGCTGTCGCGCCACAAAATAAGTTGCAGATCGCGATCAGCTTCGTTGAGGAGCACTGAGCGAAACATTTTCTCTACGTCCCCTGTCAAAACATATTTATGTTGCCTAAAACGGACTAGAATATTGAATAGTGGTTCTTGGACTACTGGACCCACCATCTGCAAATCGTTAACTGAAATACCAGAAGTGGTACGAGCTGACGCGTCGAAGACGACACGAAGTTTAGTAGACTCGCTTTGCTCTTTTATCACAGGATGATGGGGTAGGAAATAAGCGTGTAGTGGTCTAGGCACTGGAGATTCAGATAAATGACCTAAAGCTTCATACTCATCTATAAATTGACAATATTCCTTTTTTAAAGTTGGTTGTCGTTGGAACCGAGCCTCTAAATTCAAAAACCTCTTTTTAGCCAAGTTGTACGAGTCTCCTAAACGGTCTACACCATCTCGGAGTGGCAATGATACACAAAGTTGACCACTGTCAGTTCGAGTAGTATTGGCAAGATAATGTTGCTCGCATAATTTTTCTTCAGTACTAAGGGGTTTTTTATGTGGAAAAGTCTCTAGTTCCCAAAATTTTGTTAACTCGTCTTGAACATTACACAAGTTCTCATCTTTAGAGACGAAGTTGCACATGACAGATTTAGTTTTATTTTCATTGAAACGTGGCAAAGGTCCCGTGACGAGCCATCCTAATTTAGAGGCTTGAAGCTTTGGATAGCCACACCCTAAGGAGTGCTGCTGAGCACTTATAATGTCCCAGAATAAATCCGCACCGATAAGGATATCTACTGGAGATGGTTCGTTGAACGTGGGATCAGCCAATTGAAAGCCACTAATATTTAGTTGCTTAATATCAAAATATGATTTAGGTAAATTGCCAGTAATTTCAGGCAAAACCAAACAAGAAGCAATTACATTGAATGAAGTTGTTTGTGAATTGATGCGTAGAATACAGCGTTCTGTGTTTAATTGTAATTTAGTGTTACCAATGCCTACTATGCTAGTCTCGGAAGGCTGAGGAGTCAGGTTTAGGCACCGCTTTACAGCTTGAGTGATAATAGTCGACTGGCTCCCGCTGTCGAGTAACGCACGTACTACCATAGATTCATTTGTGGCTGGGTTGGTAACTTTGACCTTAGCAGTACATAAAAGTACTTCTGGTGAACATACCGAAGACAATGTAGTTGTATTCACAGATTCAGTTTCCTTCGGTTTATGTAGAAGAGAATTGTGTCGAGATTTGCAAAAACGACAAGTGCCTGAAAGGCGACAACGACTAGTAAGATGTCCCGCTCGCAAGCAAGTTTCACATAAATTATTAGACGAGACAAAATTGAGTCTATCTTCGACAGATTTCGTTTTGAAAGAAGGACACTCGAACAGACGATGATTATTCTTACAGAATAAACACTCTGGTTTAAATCTAGAAGTGTTGCCTTCGTTGGATGTACTCACTAATGACTTTGAAACATTTGATTTATTTTGATTATTGTTGTTAGAGAACTGCCTTTGCTTGTTATCTAGACCATCTTGCTTATGGCGATAGACAGTCTCCAAAACATCAGCGCGAGACTTCAAAAAACTAAAGAAGTCACTTAGCGAAGGTATTTCGCTTAAGTGATTTCTGTGCTCTTCCCACTTGAAATATGTGCTATTATTTAACTTTCCCGCAATAATGTATATAACTAAAACATCCCATTTATCAGTTGGCAACCCGAGTGTATTAAGTGCACGTAAGTTCTTAGTAACATGGTCAATAATATACCTTAACGATTTGTCAGTTTCCTGAATAGAATTGATATTGAATAATGCCTTAAGATGATTGTTTATTAATTGGCGTTTGTTGTCATACCGTTCACATAATAGTTTCCATGCTTCGGTGTAATTATTATGAGAAACTTCCAAATTAGCAATTACTCGAGCCGCTTCCCCTTCGAGATATGATTGTAAGTAGTGAAATTTGTGGATGCTCTCAATCCTATCATTGTTGTGTACAAGCGACATATAAGTTTCTTTGAATTCTAACCACTTAAAATATGTTCCATCAAAATTTGGAATTTTAATCACCGGCAAGCTAAAACCTAACGGGTTACAATTGTGTTCATTTTGATGACAAGAAGCCAAAGATGATTTACCTTGAGAATTATTATTATTGCAATTTTCAGCTTTGCTATTTTTTTTAATTAAATCTTGAGTTAATGCAAGACAATGGTAAAAATCTTGTTCTATGAGGTCCCTTGTAACTAACTCACTATCTAGATTTTCAGAGCTATTAACTTCAATAAGATTCTGAACCTCGTCAAATTCAACGAATAACGCTTCACATTTTGTCAGTTTCATCGAAAGTTTACTCACTTCTAAGTCTGAAATTTGTTCTAAAGATGTTAAAATATCAAGGTTATTTTTAAATTTAGTAACACGCCCTTTAATAGAGCCGCGTTTTGCAATTAATTCTTTTAACTTCATAGCTTCGGCCATTTTAAAGTAAACTTGCAATGAACCAACAAACTGCTATTGAAAGTAAAACAAATAGTTTGTATTTACGATACGCTCCTCGCTTTGTTGATCAGCTGATGCTCTGCCACGCGTAGACTGCGTGCAGTGACGTGGGGTGCAAGTGGGGCCGGCCGGCGTCGCAGGCTCGCAGTGTCGCTCGCAGTCAGGAAACCGCGATGCGCAGGCGATGACGCGTGACCGGGATCACTGGAATGCGTTTATTTCGTATGCCTAAGTAAACTGATACTAGCAAGGTCGTATGTGGGAACTAATAGATTGTAATAAGTGAGATCAAAGTTGTGAGGTTATATTTTTAAGCGCTTTACAGGTTAAAATAGTTGGGATTGCAATTAAATTGTTAGAATAGTGCTTTACTTGAGAAATGTCGACTTTTGACTTGAATTTATGTAAATAATGACAAGTTATTTAAATTTAAAGATAAGTTACTGTGCAAAAATAATAGATGTGTCAGCCAAATGCGATTATAGGTTATTTTGTTAGAGGTATTTGTGCTTGCCTGTCCTATAAAATTAGATAGCGGCACTAGACACAATACACAGAAAATACCTGACTAGCTAGACACTTGACCCTTGAGACACTGAACACACTAAATGCACAGATTGATTGGAGGATAGAAAATAGGTAGGAATAGAATGGAACGGGCTCACTTTTAGTTAGGCAGGCAGCTGGGCTCCGGGGCTTGACGGTGCAGTAGGCAGCGGCGCGCAAGGTAGGGCTCGGTGCAGATAGGCAGCGGCACGTCGCGTAGGGGCGTGCAGTGCAGGTAGGCAGCCGCGCAATGTAGGGCGCGCAGTGCAGTAGGCAGCCGGCTCCGGGCTTGATATCCAGACTGTCCCCTCGGTAGGCAGGAGCACACGTAGTGTAGTTATAGGAATCCTCGTGTCTGTTCGGAGATGTAGGCTTCGAGTTTCAAGGTAGACGTGCAGGTTAGGTTGGCTCGACGAAGGTTCTCGACGCAGGTAATCGACACGCAGAGTGATGTTGGCGTTTTTGGTAGATGGAAACTTGTCTGCTCGTGTTCGGGAATGCCTTCTCGTGCCTTCGACTGGACACGCGGTGTGAAATCTCGAAAAATTGCTTCGATCCGAAGACTGTAGGTCCTGTCACGGTCGCCACTTTGTTCACGCAGAACTACTTAATAAAATGCATTCTTGAGTTTGAGAATTTATTGTACTTTGGACAATATTACATTGAAATAATTTGTGAGTTAACGTGCCGGCCGGCACGTCAAGCCGTTTCGGTGGCTGATAGGCGAGAGAGGGATACAGTGAATGGAGGAGTGAACGCGCGCGCGGACCGAATGAGATTGAACGATAGTGATGTGAAGCTGTCTGTCATAGACAAGTACAAAGAGAGAGTATGTATGATTCTGGGAAGAGATACATTCCATCTGAAGAAGATATGATTATTTCTATGGTAAATAGGACTTTGTACCAATTTTTTTATCCTGTTTTTAATGAATTGATAATAATACTGCCTTATTTATTGTTGCTGGAAAACCATTGAGTGGTTTTGTGTCTGTCAAGAGTATAAATTTATTTTCTCGATTGAAAATTGATAATAATTTCCCCCTGAGACACATTTCTATATGAGATAAAGATGTTGCCTATTTAAAGGCAAAAAAGTGCTTTCTTTAAGGGTAGTTAATGATACAGCTGAAAGAGCTATAAAGCTTATGCAAGATTTTCATGGTTTGATCATTGCAAAGGAAGAGCAAAAGTTTTTTTTGCTTCGCACAGTGTAGCAAAAATCAGGCCAATATTCAAGAGCATGGAAATCTGTATCCAGAATGTAAAAAAGGTTCCCTCAAAAGTAAAATATATTGTCTGATCTGTAATGTTATCTTCTTTTAATAAATATTTTATAAAAATTAAATATTTTAATTGATTTAGCTACTTAATAAAAGGGGTAAAACAAGCATTTTTCAAAATCTTCAGAGCTCGGTCGGCACGGGTTAATGTTGACGTAGGAAGATGAAATTTTGTATTTAAGTATGTCTGAGTAGTACGAAAAGAAATAGGGGGTATGCATTTCAATATCTAAAAAAAAATTTTTTTCGGCCATATAAGGGACACCCTAATTACTTGCTTGCTTCTGAAATATATTATGGTAACGACGGACAACTACACTTGGCAATTTTTTCATCTAGACCCTGCTACCTATCTTCTGGAAGTCGTCATATCATCGAGGGGTAAAAAATTCAACTGACTGTTTGTTAAAATTATACCAGTATCCTAGGTAATTTTATTAATTGGTGCTTGAAGATGATCTCTATCTCATCTACCAAAGAAGGAAAACTACACTACAATATTGTAAAGAGGATTTATTGCAATTTTATCTAAGTTTACTTTATGTCATTCTATGTAAAGAGATATTAAGCAACATTAATATGAACCAACTCATCAAACAAGTAAATAGAACCTAATTTCCAATATCCATGGCCAGTTTATTCGGATGATCGGTTCATTTGATGTTCACTGCACACAAATATTGCCTACGTGTTCGAGTGTTTAACTATGCTTGGACAAACATGGCTGGACTGATTTTAATGTGAACTGCGCTAATCCGTATAAACATTTGATATAAGGTCATTGTACTTTAGGTTCAAGAATAAAAAAAAATGTGAGTATGTATCAAATATGATGACAAAATAGTGTATTATTGGGCTATGATTATGGTCATGAAAGATGTCACACGGAGAAAAAAGGTATACATATTACTGACAATCCGTGCTATTACAATCAAAAGAAGTCATCTAGGTTATTCATCATTCATTATCACAATCTGTTCTATTACTCTATTTCATTTCCGTAATACAGAACCACAGATTGCCTTGGTAACTACTAGATCCACTCCTTGCTAATCAGTCCGAACCTATCATATTTTCTCACAACCGTTTAGGACCAATGCCTATTTGATTTTATTCTCCAAAAAAACTCGCGAGCATACTATTTCTATATTTTCCATAAATACTGTATTTAAATGTGCGTTGTGTTGTAGAAACCAGTGAAGGACCGATGTTGCAATCCTAATCGTATGATGAACAAGAATTCAATCAAAAACTATAGAAGCCCAAACGTTGTTACGCAATAAAATAATTGTAATACAAAACGCTGTAACTTGTAAGCGAGCCCAGTCAATAATTACATTACATCGGAACATCGATACGAACACATTACACTTATGATATCTCTTGACTAACGTATAATTGTTGACATCTGACCTGTGGTGGACTCTCATAAAACAAAATTGGGTTTCGCAAAGCTTGTTCTAATGTATTGTACGATGTGTTAACAGTGGGTCTAGGCATTGCCTTGCTGAAGTCGTAGTAATACAGAATCGTAGTTATGATCGGTTTGGTATTTGAAAACCGATTTATACAGTAGTTAAATGTTTATACTCTTTTTGTTTCAAAAGTTTTATTTCATGATGAAACAGATCTAAGATAAAAAAAATATGACTGAATCTATATTCTATGTATTTATAATAATTCGCGATCAAAGTTACCCAAGTAATAGGAATGATGGAAAAAAGATACAGTTAATTAACTTAATAAATAAGTAGAAAAAACCAAATTAGCCTCCCATCAACACAAGACATAGTTACTTGTGTCAATTAATCGCTTTGCTACGATGTTTTTTCCAAGCAGATTACTTCGCTTCGTAAAGCAAATTTATAATGAAAACTGCAAATAACTGTAATTAGGTACTTTACGGAAAAAAAACTTCGACATCTATTATTTCGATCGTAACGGCTCTATTCTATTAAACTTATCAAAATGGAGCTATAATATGTAATTCCCAAGTAAGTAACAACTACTACCACTAAGGTAAAACGAGTATAAGAACTAATAAAGAAAGGCTTTTTTCAAAACGTTCAATTAAACATCGTACCTGTAACACTCTGATTCCTAACTTATTATTCGACATGACTTATTCGAAGCTGTTGAAGTCGAACTTTATGACTGGCAATAAAACTAATACATAATACGCTGCCGATCTACGGATTGTGATCAACATCAATTAATTGCCAAAAATGGGCATGAGGTGAGAGGTCAATCGAGCCTCCTCGAGGTCACTTGGACTCCTGTATAGGTAGAATATCAAGATTCATAATGGAGACGTCATATAATAATATGTCAAATAATATTCCAAAGATCAGGCCATCCCAACCCGTCTGGCCAGCGTGGGGAATGTAGGTAAAATCGTCCTTTTGCCTCTGGTAGATTAGAGAGGGTCGTTCTCCTGCAATGGAAAGTAATGACTTGATGTTGATAGATCAAATAGGAGGCAAGTTGATAAAATACTTTAAACTTCTTAAGTCAATCAAAAGAGTCAGCTACCCCACGAGACTACAAAACCTTCACAAGTTGGTTTTCGTTGGCGTTGGGATGTAGATCGTTTCATCCACGAAGACGCGCCCCACCATTCTTCCGCTAATGTTTGATTGTTATCGGTACACGCTAAATTATCCATGAGAGCACACGCACACTACAATAATGACGCTCGGATTGCTCGGATCAAACTCTCCGCACCCCGCGCTTCCCTCGACAAAAAATTGTCGGGCGCGTCTTCGTGGATGAAACGATCTATAGTTATGGTAGGAACTAGGTGAGATTAGTCCTTATATAGGCGGAGATTTTATGGCCATGACCATTAATATCTGATGACTTGGCAACCATAAGGCATGGAAATGATGCCGTGCCCCCTAAGCAAGTTATGTGAATAGGTAGGATCATAATTAAACATTCTTTCAACATAAATGACATAACTATTTAAAGTATTAGGTAGTTCCTTCTGTCTCCAATAGAAGACGGGTTGGTGTAATTTATTCGCTTTTTATTATTAACTGGCTAGGTTTTTTTACAAAATGTTGACATCTATCCACATAAAACACCATATCTTACCAAGTTAATTTCCAAATCAAGATAATGTAGAAAAGATTCAGTGGGTGTGTCACAAAATTGAATTCTCCTTATATTAGCCTAGTTAAACAAGCTTTTAAGAATAAAATCATGTTAAAGTTCGAGCATGCGTACCGCTTGACTAAATACTCACAAAAAAATCTCGTACCTACTAACAATATTATTTATGACTAGCTTTCTGCCTGCGGCTTCGCCCGCGTGATAAAAGGGCTGTTTTAGGGTTTTCTCGGAAATTATTGGAATTTTTCTCGCCGTAAAAAACATCCTTGGACTTCAACGAACAAAAAAAAGAATTGATAAAATTGGTCCAGGCGTTGTTGAGTGATGCGCTTATCAACACATTTTGCAATTAATTTTTATATTACTCGTAGATTATTAAAAAAACGGAATTTGAAATAGGTACACATTATAGAATGAGACCAAACTATTACAACAAAATTATACTGATCAAAGTAGGTACCTATGACTAGCATGTAGTTCGAGAGTCATGTTGCCATGTTATAGCATTTTTTTTAAATGTTTTTAGGTTTTTAGGATATGAATATCTTACTTCAAGATGGTGTAAACGAAATGCAAAAATGTATAATGAAAACGATATGGTCAAAGTTTTTACGTAACAATAAAATCAATAAATTAAGAAAAATACCTGTATGCTACAACCGTTAGCGTAATGAAATCATACAGGATATCTTTTTTTTTTCATAGTATTATTTGAATTATTTGTTATTACCGTACAAATAGTAAGAAAGTTGGTAATTAAAGAGTGTTGTAAGCTCACTTGCATAAAAAGCTCACAGGTCCATAATCCTTAAAACTTGACCCAGTCTCATGCATAGTAAGCTTTTGATTGATGACATTTCGTTAGCACATAAAGCAGAATCTAAAGTATAAAATATTTATTAGTTCAGTTACTTTACTTCAAAGGCGTGTGACGTCACATCGCTATACTCCCATCTACCAATTTTGGTGGATCATAAAATTAAAACAGTTAATTGATGCTGTCACCATACCTATCACACAATAATTTCTGTCTTAGTACCTACACATCCTTATTACCAGTGGCGGAGGGGTGGTATTTATCGCAAGCGTGTCTGGCATGATTGCCGTATGACAGTTGACATCTGTCATTTAAAAATAAAAAGAAGATATTGTGTAAATGACCGGAGTCAAATTTTACTTGCGAAAACGTGGTTATTATTTGGCAAGAAAATATGTGACGTAAAGTTACATGAAAACCTTCTGAGAAAGTCCAAAGTTATTAACTTGCAATTAATCTTAAATAAATTTATCAAAAATAAAAAGATTTGCTTTTTTAGAACAGTGACAGGACATTTTACAACAAAATTGTACTTCTGTTTTTGCAGTAGGGTATTTGACACCACCAATTAATTGAACTTCTTATGAGCTATAAATAAACGCGACTCTTCTAAAGATTTTGTTTCTCTAATGGGACCTATGAGGTCACCTTAGGATATAATCTAATCGTAAGTTTTAGGCCGAGCTGCACCACCATACTTTAACCGTAACTATAGTGATAACCGGTGTTTTTTGTATGGAGTTTGACAGATTTTTGACGTTTTTTAAATTCAAGTAAGATTGTGCAACTCAGAGAAAAAGACTCCTTAAAATTATGTCACAGCCACACAGCGCGCATTCTAGCTACAGATTTTTTTTTTTTTTCAATTTAAAAAATCGAATTTTAAAGAAAATTCATAATGACTCAATTTTCTAGGCTGTATTTAAGTGATTTTTAAGGAAAATTATCTTGTTATTTTTAGTTTATCATTTCAACTACACGATAGCAATAGAACTCTGAGCTACATACATGATTCTTGCAACTCACGAAGGCGAGTGAGCTTTATTTGTGTGTGTACGTGTACATGCACATAACGATAGTGTAATGTCTATCAAAACTTTTGGAAAACGGACAGTAGCAACAGTAGCGAGCCACCACACATGCAAAGCTCACTCGCCATCGTGATTTGCAACAACTACCTATACCTATCAATCTGCTAACATTTTGTTTCCCCAATATCTTGCTGACTTTAGAGAGCTATCGTATCAATATTATTTATCACTAGAAAACGCAAAGGTGCTGATTTGTGCCCAATTTACGGCTAAATGCAGCCTAATACGCGGTTAGCCACAATACAAGGTGCAACAACTTGAATCGACCGCACGAATTATGATGTGCGATTTACACCTAACGATTATCTTTAACAACATCAAAATTATCACTTACCTACTTGCATATTTTCAGGCATCCTGATTTTAAGACTTCAATCTTGTTATGAATTCGTTAAAAAAACACAATAGATTTTCTTTTTTTTTTTTTTTCCTTCACTTCATGTAATCAAATATGTCGTATAAAAGATCCTAGGCTATATTGTAGTCGAAATAGCGTACCACTGTGACCTTGTGCTTTTTATTGTAGAGTGAATTATCTTATTAAATTCTTAAAAAAACATAACCCTCCTTCTGGCGCAGTCGGGTAAAATATCAGCTTGTCTGAAACAAACCTTAGTCTTATGTCATAAATTCTAAATATTACAATTTTACACGTGAAAAGTGCAAACATCGACTCTATTAAATGCAATATTTTTGCACTTGTTGTTATGGCTCAATTCGAAACGGCCTCTTATCATAATAATATTATAATAAACTGTAACGTAAAATCGGTTAGTATAAATCGCGCTGTAAGAAGGAAATAAAACGAGTTCCCTTGATGAAAATGTTTAAATTGAGTGTAATAATTGTTTGGATACGGTCAAGCATGCTCAGTTATCGCCTGAGCACTTGAATACTGTTGATTGATTATTTAGGAATTTAGATAATTTGAGTTTACATGAATATTTATTTAGAATGCAAAATAAACCCGGTTTCTTGTGGTGGAATCTTTAAAGATTATACTTGAACTCTAGTATGAAAAACATATCGATGAAATAAAAAAGTTTATTGGTTACTCGTAATTTTGACTGTTTGTGGCATTTTTATTTTCGAATAATCAAGTTACAATTTTTACAGTGACTTTGTTCGTAGTGCGAATTATTTATTTACAAGTATGTACACGTAGGTCAGGTATTAACCAGCAATCAGAATGACCTTAATAAGTCATTCGTGCGAATTCATTCATTCATAGGTGCGAATAAGGCATATTTATTTATTTATTTATTTATATGGCATACCAACAACATATATATTATACTCTTATGATTAACATTTATGAAGATAACATTTCTGATATAGGTATATATGTCACTTAAGGGTAAGCACAACATTCAGACGGTTTTCTTTTAAATTACATATTATTTAAGAGATTTAAAACGAATACAAAAGCGACTCGCTAAACTAAAAAAAAACAATAATAACAAAAAAAAGTGTGCCCTACATCGCAGAACTTAAGTGCTTATGCAATTTATCTTTAAATTTAGGGTGCTTATCGTAAAATACATCTAAATCCCGAACCTTGCTCTGCAGTGTGTTGTAGTCATTAAGGAGTCTGTACATAGGAGATTGACGACCCAAATTGGTTTTCGTAGCCGGTATCTTGAAAATCTTGGTGATTATTTGTCTAGGATATCTGTATGGTATGGAGAGGCAGATACGCTGAAGGAGACTGCTACACCTCACCTGACCATTCAAAAGCTTGTGCAAAAAACACATGCTTAAAAGAAGTCTACGGTCGCTGAGAGAAGACATTTTGAGCTTGTCGAGGCGCTGTGTATAGGGAGCTCTATGGGAAAATTCGCTGGAGCAGAAGGCGAGATGTCTGGTGAAAGCTCGCTGAACACTTTCCACCCTCTGAGAGTGTATGGCGTAGTATGGATTCCATGATGTGGAAGCATACTCTAGGTTACTGCGCACCAGTGCATTATAGAGGATGATTTTAGTGCTCTGCTTAAAACCTTTACTATTTCGTTTTAGAAAGCCAAGCATACGGGCAGCTTTAGTGACCACCTTATCAACATGAGAGATAAAAGTTAACTTGCTGTCGATGACAACGCCCAGATCTCGAATTTCCCTAACTTCACCAAGTACAACGTTATCAATCCTATAGGTGGTAGCAAGCGCCTTTCTTTTTCTGGCATACTTAATGTGAAAGCATTTAGTAGGATTCAGGGTCATATTGTTGGCGTCACACCAATCTTTTATTTTGTTTAGATCTATTTGTATAAGGTTGGAGTCAGCAAGGGACCCAACAGTTCTGTAAACCTTAAGATCATCGGCGAACATGGATATTTTGCAATGTTTGATTTGAGCTGTTAGGTCATTGATAAAAATCAAGAAGAGGACCGGGCCCAGGTGTGAACCCTGGGGAACACCAGACTTAGACAGATATGTGTCCGAGTCATAGCCATTAACTGCAACACGTTGGTGCCTGTGTGTCAAGTATGACCTAAACCAGTTCAGCAGAGAACCACTCACACCAAGTACACTCAGTTTTTCCAAGAGAAGCCTATGATCGACCTTATCAAATGCGCTGCTAAAATCAGTGTATACTGCATCTACTTGGGAGCCTCGATCTACTTCCTCACATAGATCGGATATAAAAGGTATGAGATTCGTCAGTGTAGAACGACCAGCCCGGAAACCATGCTGATGATCCGATAGCATGTCATCGACAAAGGCTGACATGATTGGACATAGCACAGACTCGAATATCTTTGGGAAACATGAGAGTATTGAGATAGGACGATAGTTCTTGATATCGTCTTGCCGACCTTTTTTGAAGACTGGTATGACTCGGGCCTCCTTCCATGTACTGGGGAAAACACCTGTTCGAAGCGAGCAGTTAAAGATAATTGACAGTGGCAATGCCAGAGCAGGGCCACAGCGCTTGATGAAAAGGGGAGGTATAGCGTCTGGGCCAGCCCCTTTGAATGCGTCCAACCTTTTAATCGCATTGAGTACTTGTCTCTCAGTAAAGCTTAGTGAAGCAATATGTTTATCGTTCAAGGGCAATTCATAACCGAGGGCAGAGGGATCGACAGTTGGTGAAGGCACCGGCTCTGAATAAACAGAACAAAGTTGGCTACATCGGCACCAGATTGTGCAATTGCACCATTTAACTCCATATTTGTAGGTATTGTTGAGAGGCCACCCCTTTTGCTCCATAACTCCAAAAAGCCTTTGGATTAATATGCATGTGTGATTGTATTAAGTTTTTGTAGTCTCGAAGACATGTGTTGTGAAGCTTGTGGGATCGTCTTCGAAGCAGTTCGAATTCCAGCTTATCACGCGGGTTTCCAAATTTAAGATATCTTTTGCGAATTTTATTTTTTTCAGATAGCATTTTAATGAGAGATGTATTAAACCAGCACGGATAACCAGGCCTTGTAGGTCTTCTTCTTGGCACAAACTCCTCAATGGCATTATTTAAGTACTTGTAAAGCTTCGCTACCATTTCATCAACAACCGCGCAACAGGTAAGTTCACTGATCCAATCAATAGACTTCAGTTTCAGAAAAATCGCTTCGTAATCTGCCTTATAGTAATTATACCTAGTATCTGTCTTTGGTCGCAAATAATTAATACTATCGTTGTATAATATCAATAATAATTATACATACTTAGTTAATATAAAGTTATGTATAATGTAACGCTCTATGTATTGAATATTATGGAATAAAATAAATAATCAAACAAACATCAAACACGCGACTGACGCTACGTTTAAGTTTTAAGAACTAGGTACCAGGCTTATATGGGTAACAGTAGTTATTGCTTGTGTAGAGCTAAAACTATTATTATTAAATTAGTTTTGTTCATAAAAAAATCACTATTAGAGTTTCATATGATTTTTTTTATACTAGCCTATACTCGGCCTCACATGAATTAAGAAGATGACCCAGCCTTATTACAAAGTAGATTCTGGTAAAACGAAACACTAATGTGGATCTGTTCATAAGACTTCTTTCCTTATGTCGACATACGTCGTGGGACCTGTCTGAGGAGGTCCACTAGCTATATTATGATTAAGGAGGTCAGTCAGGGAGTGCCGGACATGTGTGGACGGTCATCCGATACTTCACAGCTAAAGCCTTTAGGCTCTATTGATTGATTTTGGTTTTGAGTGTTTGGCCCAAAATTATACGATATTTTGTCTGTTTTTCAATCTTTTTAATATTATATTATAATGTTTTATTTTCATTGCGTTAGGTATTATTTTGTCAGCGCGTTAGAAGATACTTTTTTCTAAGTTTTGTTGAATATTTTGCGTCCCTCACTAAAGAGTATCGTATAAATGACCCATTTTCACCACAAACTATTATTATCAACCGTTATTTAAAATATTTAAATTAGAATCAATAAACCTGACCAGCGCAGAAATCGGCTATAATGCCAGACTAGCGTTTTGGCTTAAATCTACATTGAAAAAACATTTTTGGTGTTTACCATTTGAAGTTTTGATCACTGAAAGTTCAGTTATTTTTGAGACAGAAATAAAACAGGTCAGCTATGTAATTTTTCAGTAGGTGATTTGTTGTGAAGTTTAGCAGGCCGTAACTGACCTATAATAAAGCTTTTTAACTTACGTGCGTTACCACGGTTTTAGAACATAATCAATTATTTCGTTAACACGGCACGAAACCAAAACAAGTATTAAAATATGTGAAGGCTCGATAGTTTTGAATTTCATTCATCTATTAATAAACCGGTAGATATGAATACCGATTGCCCCGATTGGATCTCCAACAGAATTAAGATAAAGTTTATTTATTAGGTGGTTTTAGGCCTAATATGTTATTGTTAGTTCACTTCTTTTTATATTGATGATGATGATGTTCCAAAAAAATAACTGCAGTGTAAGCTCAACAAACTCAAATAAAATCTAGAGTATTTTAGACAGCAACATAGCCTATTATTCCAAAAAGATCTTGAAAGATTCCTCTAATTACCCAACGTGTTGTAACATATCAAATCACGACCCGCTGGGATCTTTATTAAAAAACAAAAAACATGCGCTCGCGCAACGCTTCCTATGACCGCGCTGACACTGTTTCAGCCATTGTCTTAGTTGCCCAAATCTGTCGTACAATAGTTAATATGTCAACTGCTGATGATTAATCAAAGCAACTGATTTACATTACCAGTCCGTAGGCAATTATTGGAGATGGGATTGGGGATATTGAATAGGCTCTGTGAATGATTAGAATCTGCCCGCGGATCTGCTTGCGAAGTTTTGATGAATTATACCTCTGTGCTGTGCAATTGTGACTTCAACTTTAGAGCGTAAAATCCGCCCAGTAGTCTATTCATAAAAAAGTAATGATACATTCACTCCATTTACACCTAACTAATGTAAATATAGATTTCTATTTTAAGGTAATTTATTAAACTTTAAATGAATGTACCAAAATGAACGTAAAAATATTTTATGGCATCTGATATCATCCAAATAAAATAAATGAATACATAAGTATGCAATGACTGCTGTCTGGACTGGAGGTTTGGACACCGATTTTCAAGGCCATCTGCAGTAGCGGGTTCGAACCCCACTGGGTGCAATTCAATTAGAGAGATGAACACTAGTAACATGTCGCTCGTGGTCGAAAAGGTCGTGGGTTCAATTTTCACCTGAGGCAATCGATTTTACGAGTTTTTACTTGCATTATTGTCTGAAGTTATGATTTATTCTTATGTTTAAAGATATGTTTTGGATCTATGATAATTCATGAAATACAATAATCTACCTATTCATTTATAGTTACAATTTCGTAGCCGACTACTGGTTTGCATGCATTTCTACGAAATAGCATCCGTTGCTACCACGTCGTCTGAAAGTAGGTACACATTATGTCATAGAAATATATATGTATAGTATGTCGCGGCGACACATCGTCTGCTGTTGCTGTGTAAAGTCAGCTACTCACTTGCGCTTTATTTTTATCGTGTAAACTATCAAGCTTTGACTCCCAAGCTCTGTATCTTTCCTGTTCTATCTTTTTCATCTACATAGAATCTGTGTAATTTTTACTGTACCTTTTATATCATCACAGTCATCATCATCAGATAACCTTCTATATGGCAAACCTGACGAACAGCGGATTTGGCCTTAACGCGACCTCACGCTGAAAAGACGGCTTGGGGAGGCCTGGCCTTCTTTCCTTGGGGATTCTTATTCAAGGAACGTGGCAATGTAGTTTCATCAGAGTAGAATAGGACTACGAATTTCGATAGATTGCGAGAAGCATCTGGATGCAAACAGGACAGGACCTGTTGTGGAGATCCGTGGGATGGTGGACATCTTTGTCCAGCCGTGCACGGCATTTGCTTGAAACGAAAATAATACCTCCACTCTCCGCGTGTATAACATAAAAGTCATACAACTTAATTGAATTAAATCTCATTAAAGTACAAAGACACCGTTAACACCGAGAACATTGTAAGCTCTATTACGTAATTGTTTTTGTGCGATCCCTAATTAAGCCGTTTGAGATCCGCTTGCCATAAACAAAATGTTTTTACACCCGAGGTATTGCAAAAATTTACTACTCATTATTTCAACTGGAGACAGTAATCGTGATAACGAGGATACAAATGATTAAAACGTGTTTAAAGATAAAAATATTGTAGCTCTTTTTTGTTCGCGCATACCAAGATTCATAAGATTCATTTTTGATGTGTTTCTTTATTTAAAAATTGTATTGCACGGAAACAAAATACAGACGACAGTACATCACTATGACTACTTAAATTATTGTTATTTAGGTTGATGAGTCGTTATCATCCGTATAAAAGCCCGTACTTAATGCCACATATTATTGTGGTACTCGAGAAATTTTAGGCCGTTGGGGCAGAAAAGTTCTCGAGTGGCGACTACGGGCCAGATCCAAGTGGACCGTCTATCTGGTGAAAAGGTCACGGGAAGGACCTCAATGCAAGCAGCGGAGGACCGGTCGTTATACAGGGTGGAATTTTGAAATGCCACCTGGAGGGAAAGTACCCCAAATATTAAATTGTAGATACAAAATTTTACTCAAAGAAAACATTCCTTTATTTTTGAAAAGAAATCGAACTGCATTCAAAGATTTCCAAACAATTGCTTGCCACACCTGGGAATCGAACCAACTAAAATCTGTTAAAAATTACACCCTGTATTTTTATTACATCGATCGTTAGGGTTATGTATAAGGATGAAATCTCTCTAACAAACTTGATAAATCAAATGAAAGGAAAACCATGAAATCTTAAATTATTTTAATTATGTACAGAAAATTGTATGGTAGGGATGCAGGAATGCAGTTCTCTTTCTTTTCAAAAATAAAGGAATGTTTTCTTTCAGTAAATTTTTCTATCTACAGTATTAAGAGTACTTTCCCTCCAGGTGGCATTACAAAATTCCACCCTGTATAAATACTTTGGGAGGCCTTTTTCCAGCAGTGGACGTCATTTGGTTGAAACGAACGAACTTAATATCACAGGGATTTAGCAGTGTCTAGGGACCAGTGTGTGGTTTAATGACAACCTGTTTCAGACCTAGAGATCCCGGGTTTGATTCCCAATAGGGAAACATTTTCTGCTTGGTATAGTTGGTGGTAGGGCTTGGATTCAGTTTTCATGAAGGACCAGTCATTTCTCGATTAAGGGACCTGAATAATTATACTATGTAAGAGATGTAGTGATCACGTACCTAATATTTGAAAGTCCAAAAAGCAATCAAAATCGCCGGCAGAAGCATTAGCATATTATATGTTATTAATAGTATAATAATTTAATGATAATGAATGTTCGAAAAGGATACAAATACCTAATTATAGTAATAGAGCAATTTAATGGTGCCGTCACACTAATCATTTATTCTTCTGCCTTTTTATTGCACTAACGAGATTATAAAACAAACAACGACTGCATTTTAGTATATTTAATTGCAATGAAATATGAAAATAAGTTATGAAAAACTGCTGTTTGTCTAGCAAGTGCACATATTATCAAAATGAAGGTCCTGCAGGTAGTTTACGTACCGGCTCACGACGCCCGCTGGTTAGAGGTTCGAATCCAGCTGGGAGCAAAGATTAATGTAACAGGCACTATTATTTATACGCGAAAACAAACTTGTAGGTACCTATAGTATATATTATAATTATATTCACCATGTAGAGCCATTTATGAATGTTGATCCATTTTGCTACAGTTCAGTGATAGCTCGGCTTGGTTTTCAGTAAATGTATGATAATTGGAATAATCATACCAGATTCACAGAGTTTATGTAAAATTATTATCTGTGTTAAATGTAGCTTTGAGAATATTATTTTCAGTTGTTTTCAATTATAGTATGCCTAACAATCCAGTTTTTTCAGAGTGTTAAAAATGATAAAATTGAATAAATAATTTTAGTTCGACCTAATAATTATTATTAAGCCTTCGATTGTTATTTTAAAACAGTGTGAGTTATGTATAAAAACTTGAGAAGGCTTTCAATACTGTCATCGTGTTTAAGAAGTTCTTTGGCCAAGGGCCAATGTATACTAAGGGACTCTCCGGCAGACGCTGCGACTGCAATTCCGACCTTGACTGACTCATCCTAGCTTTCAGTTTCAATAGTTATTCAAGGGTCATCAGGACGGCCGCCCCTAAGCGCGCTGCAGAGGCTATATAAGCACTTTCTCTCTCGATGCGCACGAGTCGCGTTCGCGAGCGAACTCTAACCTCGCGTGTTACAGTGCTGTGAGACGTAGTGTCGTGTTTTTTTTCGTGCGTAAGGTGAGTTTTTTTTTTTGGAAATTTAAGGAATTGGGATGCCTTGTTTTGGTAATTATGAGAAAAATTAAAATATTTTTTTGTAAATTATTTTGAATAGTTAAAATTTTCAGTAAATATTTTGGTAAACAATAAAATTTATAAATATTTATAAATAATAATTACATAAAATATTTTAGAATCGATTACATTTTTCATAATTACCATGAAAAAACTTTTAGTAATTAATGATTTGGTTTGAAATTAAAAATTACGCAAAAATACAAATGATTATTACGAATTTAAAAACACATAATATTTTTTTTACATTTTATATTATTCTAATATTACTTTAAGTCATCGTAAATATTCTGTAAAACATTTTAAAGTCCTAAATTAAGTGTAAAACAAAATTGTACACCCATAGCAGTCCAATTTAACCGCAAACTGCGCGGGCGCATCAAAAAGACATCAACGACAATGCGTGGGAAGCGCGATGAGAACTAAGCTTGTGGGTCACCGTAGTACTACGATCATTTGATTCATTTTTAACCTTTAGGGTTCATTTTTTTACATATAAAAATTCTTTTTACATTTAGTTTTTTTATTAAAAAATATTTTTTAACTTGTTTGGTTGAATCCACCCTTAATAAATAATAGTTTTTAAATTAAGGGTGGGTTCGACCAAACAAGAGAAAATATTAATCTCAGAATAAATTGTCAGTTTAGACAAAATTCCCAAACTGAAACTGTCAATGTACCAGTTATATCAGAAGTTATTCTCGGATAAAAGTTTGGTCGAATCGGGCCTAAAGCTTCTAAACAATCTCTAAAAGCTTGGTTAAACAGTTTAATTAGTTACCTATCGTATAAAGATTACGATAAATAATAAATACATTTATATTTACAATAATGAGTATTTATATTCAATATCTAGAAATAACGATTGCATCTTACATTTGAATGTATGCAAAATATTGGAACGTCCTCTAATGGCATCGAACTTTAATATCTTTTGTTCGAACTTTGAATAAATTGCTTGGAAACCTTAACCTAAAATAAGCCCTAATACGAGGCAATAAGATAAGTTGTCAATCTTCTTGGAAACTAAATAATCGATTGGAAATAAGGTCTTATGTCGAGTGCAACAAGATGCAGCCTCTTGATGCGTTTTCCTTCTAAAGCCTCGTTCACACTTTGGATTATGTTTTAGGTTCAAGTTTGGCTTCCAATAGATAATAAAATATCAAAGCTTGTAACAATATTGGCCCCAACACTATTTATACTAGCACTTCCCCACTACCCCGACGCGATCTTAATTTCCCTTTTGTTCTAGACAAAGTGCACATTATAATTTGCAAACCAGTCGAAAAATGGTCGAAAGGCCTTATTTTGTACGGAGTTTTGATGGATTCGATTTTCGATTTGATCAAAAAGTGCAACTTGTCTAGGGGGGACAAAAATACACTATTGGCCTAAGCTACTAGAGGGTTGGGCCATGTGTGTCTCCAATGTTTGTCATAAACCGATACACACATTGGCGTATTGGCTCCAACATATCTCGGTGCAAATGTAATCAATGTATGAACACGGCTGATGTTGAACTTTACGTATCATATTCATGCCAATAGCTTGTGTACCATGAATACTAAATAGTTGTACACATACACACTAAAAGGGTTTTGCGAAATAAACACAAACACTTGCATTAAAACTGCATTAGATATCTGTTGTACAATTTTAAAATTAGTTTCGGCCGTTATTTCGTAATCACGTGAAAATTGGTTCAAGTAATCCAGGAATTCCAAATATTTAGAGACAAATTGAGCTATTGTAGCTTTCAATTGCAATTAATTACCTAAAGCATAAATCGGAATAGTAAATAAAACATCTTTATCGAAATTATTACAATTTTCGCAAATTGTCCACTATATTTTACGTAACCGTATTTATTCTCAGTTAAATGATGTCCACTAAGATTCAAGGTTAGAAGGTCAGGTTGACCTAAAAAATTAAAAGAAGACCATAGAGTGAACCTAACTGTGAGATTGTCAGATTGTCCATTACTCTACCACGCGTTATCTACATAATGAGTAGATACTTGTAACATACGAGTAAATCTTAAGTAGTCAAGCAGATCTAGAAACAATAAGTATCTAAAAACTTCATTCCCGAAAAATTTTGCTAATTTTAGAAGCGACACATCTCAACATTTGCGGGTTAGTAATGGTAGAGTCGTCAGTGAATGAGCAAGCTCAGACTTTCTATAAAACCTAAGACCGATGGCACAGCCACCGATGCCCGCCCCGAGTATCCTTAAAACCCCGAAAAATACTTAATAACATAAATATCTTTATACTAAATCATTTCTAAAAGGAGCAATAATACAAACACAGTCCAAAATGTATTCATTCTTAGTTGTTGCCAATATTTGGTAGAAATATACATGTTAGTAATCGGTAGAATCGTCAGTGAATGAGCAAGCTCAAGCAAATTCCTATAAGACCTAAGATCGATGGCACAGCCACCGAAGCCCGCCTTGTCCCTTGACCTTTAGGCCCCAGCCAGTCAGGCGCGCATCGCTTTCGATTTCTACCTCTGGAAACTTCTTCGGTTAGGTATTTATGTTATACCTAGGTTGTTTAATTGTAACCGGTCAAGTTCGAGGTATACTCGCGAGAACGGATTAGGGTGAAGTTGTTTAATTTAATGAAACCGCGAGTTGGGATTTCGTAAATTTTTGACGCATCGCAAGGTTAAATAGCGAATTGAATGCATCCTAAAATAATTTTATAGGTTTACTAAGTTTAGTTAAATTAGACTTAGGGGTCACACATAAAATTTAAGGTATTCAATTCAATTGTTTACTGCTTAAAACTAGGTATGATAAATAATATTATTATGTACTAAAGATTATTCATAAAGATTATAAACGTCATTCTATCGATAATGCTATATTACACTGGTTATAAGTTACTATAATATGTCAGTGCATTTAACATTTGAACTGCGTTTATTTATGTTTCTATTGCCTTTCGATATTGGCTTATTAACTTAAGAGACATCTGCAGATTATTATAATAATATGATTAACATAAGACTCATATTTGATGAATAGTGCAGTTAATTAGATAACTCATTAGCAAATAATATGAATACTATAGTACACCGCATTGCTAACGTAGTACATCTCTATTACTACTCGTACTACCTCATCATAACTCATTCACAGGTGCTCCATCATTCTGTGATTAACCGACCCCCTGTGGCACTCTAACTACCTTCATACACCCTATTCTAATGCCTCAAAGTCCACATTCGCGTAGCATTACTATAAAGGTAGTTCTTACTATAAACTATTGTCAGTTTTCGCTCCTTAAGTTCGAGGAAGAAGGTTGATTTTAGCGTGATTTTTGGTGTGCTACGAGGTATTGTTAACAGTATCTCGATCATACCTAATGTACGTAGCGCATCCGTAGTCGGTAGCTGGAATCCAGGCCAATCGCGTACTTAACTAGGTCTAGATTTTAGATGCTACTTACGAGTACATTCCGTCCGTTAATAAGTAAAGCACAAGTAAACAAGCATCTTGTGTAGTTGAAATAAGATCCTATTTTGCATCAAAATAATGCTGGTGTGCTGTTTGCAAGCTTTTTTTTTATTTGGGCAAAAATCTTGAGGTAATGACTGGAAAAGGCGATTTTGTTATTTGATTAATTTGATTTGCATCTGAGACTTGTATTATAAAATGACACACAAAACTGGATTCAAATTAACTTTGTAGTTGGTTGAATTTAGGTAGGTACATTTGGACAATCATAGGCTTAATAAATTGATGAGTGTATGCTTGAGATTGAATCTAGTTTTAATAAATTAATTCAAAATTAAAAGAAAATTGCAAAACGAGATAAACTCTGTAATTATCCATGTCTTCCTTTCTCTAAGTAAGAAATGGGAGGGGATGAGAAATGTAAAGGAAAACTTTAATGTATCTTTACATTCTCATTTCCCAATCCGTAGAGGGCTTATTAAAAATACTGTAAATTCTCACAGAGCGATGCATGTCTTTCATACAACAATATTTTATTGTTACGTCAAATCCGTAGGAAACATAGAAAAAACAAAACAATGTAAAAGGGCCCATTGTGATAGCTTGTTAGTTACTACCTAACTTTATTCTTACTGGGATTATTTTATTAAAATTAAATCCTAAAACATTTTGCTAGCCATTTATAATAGCCAGTTTAATGCCCGTTTTCAATATAATTTCCTATTTTTAAGTGACCCCTAAACAAAATGCCTGTTATGTGTTAACATAGGGGTCACTTAAAAATTATTGATTGATGGTGAAAACGGGCATTAGGCTCTTAAACTAAGAGAAACATGTAGGTACAGTCAAGTATTTCATAACACCCAAAGTAGCCAAAAATTTCGCAACACGTCTTTGTTACAATTTTATTGGCATAATATGGTTGTTGTCAATTTTTTGGCCACTTCGGGTGTCAAGAACTTGAAACTGACTGTACCTACTAGAAAATGAAATATCAACTATTTTTGTAAATACTTGGGTGGTTCTACTTTTAGAGTCCATCACAAAAATAAGGTTGTCCCCACAATAACGAAGGTTAATACTTAATACAAAATGAAGAAACTATCATTCATCTATACTTATAATAAATCTGTAGAGAGGTCAATTCTGTACATGAAATATATTTTCAAAATAACTATCAGGGGGTGATTAGTGATCGATACTGATGCCAAAAATGCAATCAGTAAAATTTTTGTCTGTCTGTCTGTCTGTCTGTCTGTCTGTCTGTCTGTATGTTCCTTATAGAAACAAAAACTACTTGACGGATTTTAACGAAACTTGGTACAATTATTCTTCGTACTCCTGGGCAGGTTATAGGATACTTAGGAATTCCCACGGGCACGGGAATTAGCGGGAAAATCCTTTTGTATGAAAAATCTAAACTGCTTAAGTTAGACGCTTGAAATTTGTCATGCAGGTACCTTAGTAAACTTAAAGCTTAGTTACAACAGGATATTTCAAAATTCCCACGGGAACGGGAGTTAGCGGGAAAAGACATTTGTATGAAAAATCTAAACCGGTTAAGTTAGACGCTTGAAATTTGGCGTGCAGGTACCTTAGTAAACTTAAAGCTTAGTTACAACAGGATATTGCAAAATTCCCACGGGAACGGGAGTTAGCGGGAAAAAACATTTGTATGAAAAAATCTAAACCGCGTAAGATAGATGAAGGGGTAAAACGGGATCCACGCGTACGAAGTCGCGGGCGGCCGCTAGTTTTATTTAAATAAAGTTAACAACACCTGTTTAGATTATCTAGTTACACTAAGTTTCAATTACAATTTAACTGTGTTAAAAAAATGACTTTAAACTTTTATAACAAAGCTAAAACGGCATGTCCCCATTAGGTGTTGCTTAGAACTATTACGTTTTTTAGAAATAATTTGTTGAAGCCACACAATTATTTTTAAATAAAAAGAGATATACATTGTTAAACATGGTAACTACAAAGTTTAATTTTATTTATCTGTAAAAATATATTTTTTTGGTGTGACGAAAGATTGTCCCGAAAATTGGAGTATCCATCGTCACGAAAAGTCAAATATTAAAATAAGTTCTTAAAAAATACGTGAGTAGATCACGTTTTTTAGTAAAACGAAAGGCCATAGACCATAGAGTATAGAACGAAACTCAAATCAAGTGTTTAACATAGCCAGCTTGTCACTTCTTTTACATCAAGCACGAAAACGGGCGGCGTGTGTTTATTGGGCGTATCCTTAGTCACAGCGGTTTTTGGTATTTATTTAACGAATTTTAAATTGTGTTACTGTAAACATGATTTGTTTTTATGTAATCTTTAAGATAAACTATAGTTTTCGATCCAAATTATCGTTATTTACGATTATTATTGATCTTTTTGGAAAATTGTATACTTCGTCACACGTATCCTTCGTAACAGGTGATCCTACATCTAAACGATGTGTCCTTTGTGCAGTTAGATAATATGCTAAGAATACTAAAAACACCTCAGAAAAAGGTATACGAATTTTGTATTCGTTTAGTAAAGCAGTTGAAGCAGTTTTTGAAATGATTTTTTTTTCCTTAATACTCTTAGTTTCAGTTCCTATTTGTGTAGGTTTTTGCTGATTTTCCTCATATTTTTCATTATCTATTTTAGTAATAAGCAAAGATATGCCTGTGCTTAGTGAAAAATGGCTGAGACACTCATTAGTTTTCAAGTTAGATTGATTATTAATTGTTAGATGTCTACTTCATCACATTTATGTCTCCTTCGTAACGAAGAGTTTGATCTCGTCCCCTAATAAATATTATCTCTTAAACAACAAAAATGAGAGTGTTAACTCTTTTTGTAACTCATTTTAAGTCGTGTAATACTTGGTTTTTAATGTGTAATACTACTTTTTCAATATAATTTTATAAAAGAGAAAAAATATTGATTTTTGTTAAGTTTTAAAGGTGTAAATGTGACGAAAGGGACAAACTGTTGATTTTTATGGAATTGTTACCTGATTAAATAACGATTAACTACCAATTGTCCAAGACTGATTTAAGCTGAGATTTTGTAATAATAAATGCAAATATCTATTGAAATTTCTTTTAATTTATCGAGTTTTAAACAACTGAATTTCGTGACGAAGGATACATTTTTTTCCATCTTAGTCTAGTAAAACGCAAAAAAATATAAGTTTTGATAAAAAACTGAGCTGCTGGTCTACAGATACCGAATCTATGGTAATTTTCCTACATTTGAGTCGTATGAAATGTACTAAATAGCTTTCTTTATTTTTTTTCATGGTTAAGACCTTAAAAGTAGAACGACCCACTTGCTGCAATGATAATGCTCTTAAACCAGCTTCCGCTTCCTCTAGTAAATTTGACTAAAGTTGGTATCTACAAGTACACTCTACACTTCTCTTAAAATAGTTTTTTCTTAAACCACTATTACGACATATCCGTTATAAGTTCATAGCACAAAGGAACACACTTATAAAATTAGCGAATTCTCTACCAAGTTGGAGTGCTTCTTAAAATCTCATTGAAGCATCGTAAATACCGAAGGCTGTAGAGCATAGTATTTTGAAGTAGATACTCAAAGTATTTATTTATTTATTCACGTAAATACAACTGCGGGAACTGTATAAGAATTTAAATAACATAATGTCTTGTTTTTTTTACAACGGACGAATTTTTGTATCCTTATAGGTATTAATATTTTAAATAGCACAATTTTGCTAAAAGTACATTTATTTCTAAATCGACCAAATAAGAGGTTGAGAGAAAATGTATAATGTGCTGTTGCCGTTCGCATAGCTACAATTCTAAACGAAAACGGAAAGTGTTGACATTGTACCATCAGAATGGGTAAAAATCAGCGAAACAAATGTAAATGAAACGAACAAACCGAAATTAACATTAATTTATAGTAATTTATATTCACTATTACAGAGCTATTACTGTTTTGCATACACGAGAGTTGTACATCGAAACATCCACCTTTTGACCCTACAATACAGTTTGAATTTGCATGTCTGGGTATTTGAGATCTACTGATTCGTTTGTTTTACAATTGTAGACCTTATTACAATGGAGGTTAGATTAATTATTCGTATAGTTCTATTTTGCATGCATGCATAACATGCATATGTATTTAATCGGCGAACTTTCATTGCTATCTCTGAAGAATATAAGATTTAGAGCAGAAATATAACCTCGCATAAAATAGATATCAAAATAGCTGTAATTAATTACTATAGACATAACCATAGGACCCATAACCATCATTACATAAAAATTTAATTGTACTTAACTGATTATATCTACGCACACAATACAACATAACTACTACCTAATGTTACATTATTTATAATTATTTATTATACGCGTACATAACATCACATCAAACGTAAAACTGACCTTAAGAACACCCTTTTATTTTCCATAGTTAGACCTAATTTTGCAGAGCAACTTTCAGGACTATTCCCACCTCTCGTTCCCACCGCTGCAACTCATGAGTAGTCAGGATCTACAGCTTGACCGCCATAAGAACCCAACCAGTGAAGATCAAGTAATTATGTCCCGGGGGAAAGTTAAACTGTCATTGGACCTGCAACGAAATTAATCAGAAGAACATAGGAGCAGTTCGAAGTTTTTTCTAGAGCAACTGTCACGTCTCTAGGCTAATTATATCTGACTTAAAATTTTAAAATAGTAGGTATTCGGTTTTTTGGCTCAACCGGTAAAATCCAAGCCTTATATGCTCGGTTTTTTGACTCAACCGGTAAAATCTACGCCGTATATGCCATTCATTCATACGACCTTTTCCACTGTTGACCACTGCGTAACATTGGTAACATTAAGTAACTTGCGGTCAACAGTGGTCATCCACAGTCTATCAAACATGCCCACAAAAGTGTGTCACAACCAAAAAGAGGTTTATTGATTTATCACACTCGAAGTGATGAATGTGTCAAATCTAAATACACTCAGTAGCAAAAGATAAATGAATATAAGATAGAGTTGAAAAGAGCAGGCAATGCATAAGCATCGCAGATGTTTAGTAAAAGCACAGAATAATAGTAAGTACTGTAAAAGTTTTGATTGTTATTTAATCGTGTGGTGGCAATAACGCTTAGGCTGGGTTGAACCATCTTACTTTAACTTTGAAAAACGTCAAAAATCTGTCAAACTAAAAACACCGGTTATCGTTATAGTTACGGTCAAAGTTACGTGGTGCAACTGAGCCTTAGAAAGTATACTTTCCGCAAAAAGTTTCCGAATTTTTATTATTTTTGTAAAATTTTAATCACTTGTTTTCTGCTGTACTGTACTATGCTTTACATTGTTTAGAAAGAAAAATAGAAGGCATTTCATTTCAAAATAAAATACGATACAATGTATTTGCCATATTTGCCAAACAAATAAATTAAAATTAATTTCTTCGTTCCTCTGTATACGTAGACACAATCATAGTGGTAGGTATCTAATCTAGATAGGAAATCCTCTATCTATAACAAGAACTGATCTGAAAGATCGTCAAGATTGTATCAATATTAAATTTCTAGATTAAAGACTTCTTATGTGTCCCATTATGGTAAATCATTATTAAATTTTTCATAATGATCACGACCCTGAGTATGGTGACCACGCTACATGACTAAGATATGGCTGAAAGGTGAACATAACTGCATCTTCATTCACGCATTGCAAAATCCATTGAATACCTCCGGGACTGGTTCTCGCTTGCATTTCCTTTTTCTGATAAACTTGTATGGTAAGGTAACCTTCAAAGTCTACGAAAATTACGTTTTAAACATTTTTATTTTTAGAGAAATCTTTCAAAATCTCCTAAAATTACCTATTTATTTATGACAATGCATTATGAGCATTCAGAACCGTCCACTAGGTAACAAATACATAAATAAAGAATAAACATAAAAAACTAAATAAATAAAGTTTCTAAACAAGTGACTTAGCAATGAGGGTTTTCGCGATTGAAAAATCCGCCAGATGGCAATACGTAGACGCGAGGTCCAAATGTTGCATGATTGGTTATTTTTGACATGACATTGACAGATATGTCAAAATCCACCAATTACGCAGCAGTCAGACCCCACATCCACGTCACGCCATCTGGCGGATTTTTCAATCGCGAAAACCCTCATTGTACGAAGTAGGTAATTTCTGGAACCAAAATTAACGCGGACAAGCCGCTGGCAAAAGCTAGTGTTGTATAATTCAAACAACAAAGATTAATTAACGATAACAGTCATTTAACTGCCAAAGTAATCGACCCCACTATAGTATGCGATAATATAATTTACATAACGTACATACAATCCTTCTCATTTGACTGTAAAGATTTGATAATAATTTTATATGCAAATCAATTATGATAAAATTTTAATTATTCATTCTGAAAAATAGGCTAATGATTTTATAATGGGCTTGAAGATAAAGCTATTAAAAGCTCATAAAAGTTATAACTATACAAAGGAAGTCATAATTTGCTAAATATAATTAAAAGGATATCCTTGCATTGCGATTGGGGCTAATTTTGTTTTGTTACTTGGTCAAGTTAATATAAGCACAGCCTACTTAAAGCACAAGTTCAAGTGAAAAGCTGTAAGTGGGAGCTTTTGCATTTACATGCATACAACAAGACCACACATAAAATTATTATTCATATAGAGTTCATGTCGTGACCTAGTGACGCATTTCCCCTTTTCAATCCAAAATCGAGCGTCAAGAGTCGAGAGTCGCGTTTTGACAGTTCGTTGATTCCCCTCTGACAGTTCATAAAACCTGCTAAAGATGATCTACACTGAACCGTCCCAGCTGTGACATTAACAGGAGGGCGCTACTATCGATACTGGATTTAGTTCCGGTTTTTGGGCGCTATACTATCAAACTAGGTTGTTACTTTTTGATTTTTTTTTCCACTTGACGTTTCAAAATACCTATTTTTTTAGTTATCAAATCTCTTTAACACCAATTTTCTAATTTCCTCGTCACAAAACTCTCTCATAAACACGTGTAATGGATACGCAGGCTTCATAGTAAACATGTATTGATATTGCACTACGCGTCTGATATTGGTGTTAGATAAGAAACTCCACGGTTATTACTATTCGCTAATTGAATTTATTCGCATATATTACTACTACGGACCTAGGTGTAGTAAGTAATACGATAGTAGTGGCTAGAAGATTTAATCAATTCAGGAATAGTTTATTGACAATATAAATTAATTAGAAATTATATAATATTCATATAATGTGATATCATTTTGTTTTTATGCCTTGACATTGAAAAACTAGAATATTTTTTAATTTTTTATATATGTTATTCAATAATTATAAATTATCATTTTGTATGTATCTGATGATGTTCCTTAAAATTATGCAATTTTTTTTTAAGTTTATCGTTGGTATTGCTTAAACACCATGATTAACTAAAACTAGCAACATAATAAACACATTAAAAATGAATGCTTTACAAAATTACTTAGCAGTTAACAATAACAGATTATGCTAAATGATACAACATACATCTTCAAAAATCCCATCGGCTTTAACAAAGGTATAAAATAAAGCTTTAGGGCAGAGTTTTACAATTTAAAATACATTAACGCAACTTGAGTACTTGAAAAAATATGATTGCATTTACATAATTCTCACACATTGCCCAAGAAAGGCCATGAACTAAGAGCATTTATTCTGTAAATCTCAACATTCGCGATGCTCGTGCTAATCAACGTTTACCACCTACCTGTCAATCGTGACATATCGTGACCTACAGATGATATACACATTTAGCGCAAATTAAAAAATATAGGTCAATCGGTAAGCTCAAATTGATTGATGTCGTCGTAAAATTGTGCAAATTTTGATTTACGGTGCAGTAAACGATGCTCTCTTGTTTTTTACGTTGCGATCGACTGAGTCATAAAGTTTAATTATATTACTTTTGCGATTTTTTTGCTAAAGCGTGCGTGTGAATCCAATGCGGCCCCTGCAAGGGCCCCATAATGCCCTACAGCAGAAAAGATCTGTTGTTTGGTCAAATCTCGGAAAAGGCAAACATTGGCCTAGAACTATGATAGTAAAAAAGGAAGATAACTTTTCAGATATGTGTTATGAGATAAGACATTTCAAACAACTGACAAAAACTTTAACTCTCCCTTTAAAATTCAGAACTAAGCTGAAAAAAACATTTTTAAGTGCCAAGCTTTTAGAATGGTACTTCATATCGAACCAAAACTGAACAGAACATCTTATTCCAAAGTTTTCTAACTTTCATCTACTCATCATAAAACCGTTTCATCTTTGACTGACGTCCAAAACAACCGACGCCACTTTTGCAACAAATCACAAAGCAAACACAGCTGACAAGTTAATCTAAAGAATAAATTGACTTCCTCAAAGGAAGACAAATAATTATTTCTCAATGCATCACTCATAAGGTCGCGCACCTAAGTTACTGAGCTTATGTAATGTGTCATCTACAATAACATTTTCGTATGCCCCAGCGACCATGTTGAGTTTATTTCCCAAACTTGAAGATCAGACACTATCAGTAAATGATTACATTATTTTAAGTCATTACTTACTAATGACATTACAGTGTGACACTGATTGTGTGGTTGGGAATGAAGGAATGACGGTTATAGTAAGGAATCTTTCCAGTTTTTTGAATGATCCCGTTGAGTAGTATACAGTCATGTTTTATTATTAACAATCCCTTGCGGTGTCCCGCAAAAAACGGATGCGTTTGAATTTGTAATTCCAATTTCAAACATATACTTGTAGGTATGTTCGCATGAGATGTTGAATGTTGCGAGAGATTTCGAATGACATTACCGAAAGAAGGAATGACATAGTTATAGTTCCAAAATACTGAACTGTCCTATCCATGACATTGACAGCGGGGCGCCACTGTCAATACCGGCGGATCGCTAGTTCCGATTTTTGCCATGTTGGAAACCATATAGTTGAACGATGGTAGCGCCCCCCCGCGTGGGTCATCTATGGAAGATTTGAAACGTCAAATGCAAAGATCGGAAATAGTAACCCGGCATTGATGACAGCAGCCTGCCATATAGAAAGAAAGAAAGAAACATTTATTACGATGAACATCACTTAGTTATGGACAGAGAACATATACAGAAAAAGACAGTAATAGCACATAAATAATAAAAAGTGAACTGAGCAGTGCTATCCTGTTGCAACAGCGATTCCCATCGCAATGGGACTCCACTCAGCATATGCCGTGGGCCACGGTGGGGATAGCCACGACCCTGGTTTTCAGTGTGCCCCATGATGACATATGACATTTCAGTGTTTTCCAACGTGGCAAATATCGGAACCAGCGATCCGGTATTGACGGTGGCGCCCCCTGTCAATGTCACGGGTGGGACGGTACAGTGTAGTTTATTAGTCTGGGTCGTGAAGTGACATTTTATTTGAATTTCATCACCTTAGGGTCGGTGAAAACTAGTTTGAAAAGGTCAAATGCAATCCCAATTTTAAATAAAACGCCGATCTGAATCAGTATTCTTAATTACCATTTGTTTTTTACGCATTTAGTATTCAATGAAGTTGAATTATGTAAATAAGGCTAAAAAATTCCAATAAAATGGTGTGACAACTCAATATCAAACTTAGATTTAACAAAAAATGTTCAACATAATATTTTTTTAAGAAGCACATGAAAATCTCACAAAAAAGTGTTATTTAGTGAAATATCTATAACGCAATCCTGCTTTTGAGTTATTTTTTTTTTACGGACCTACCACATTCTAATGGTAGAGGAATAATTTTGATGTTATATAAATCGTATTTAAAAACTTTCTGCATTACACTTGTTTTTTTCTACCTGTTGTCTGTCTGGAAATAATCTGACCATAAAATCGACTCTATGTATAATGCAAGTCTCTTATGCTTCATTTAAAATTTTGTGACTTTTATTGCGCAATAAAATCTTACATCTAAATCATTGCCATTATGACCTAATATACAACGACATATCAACTGAACACTAGCTCTTATTCAGTTGCAATAAGTTCTATATTGCAACAAATATGTGTAACCTGACGTGCTGTTACAGTACATCGATTTACCAGGTCATCCAAAACCATAAATTGTCTGATCTAGACAGTATCTTCTAAATAGAATTTTTAAGTGTCGCGGCATAAATCACTAGAAAAAAGGGTACTATTCTGAACGCTAGCGAATGTCAGAGGTCGAGCGACAGAAAGCGAAGACGTTACGTGGGGGTTACGTAACGTTGTGTCACGCAGAACTTTGATTACAAAGATAGACAGGTCAGTGTAGAGAGCCTATGTTTTAATTAGTTTGGTTACTGTGGTCAGTGTGTGATAGTTCTTGACTGGACTAACGACTTTTACACAAATAAATGAGAGCGAATAGTTTATAATTTGATTTTTGTCTATACGCTACAACAACATAGCCCTGTATCAGTCTCCTATCTGTTTACTGAAAATTTAGGTAAATTAGAAAGACCACATTTATAAAAAGAGGAAGAATTTAAAAAATAAATTTTAGTCGTTACGACATTATTAAAAACAATTAGTAATTGTAAGTAGATACAGTGTACCTGCCTACAAAATAATTTATGCTATCGCATTAGGTTATTGACCTGTAAAGATAGTTTAAGTTGGTGAAAATAAATAAATAAAAAATAAATAAATTAAAGATAGTCATCCACTTAAAGAATTTATTGAGGTCAATGACCTTTACTTCAGAAAAAGCTCAACGTAAATATTTCTTTTCAAATGAAAGCAGAAGATGAAATCAATAGATCTTAAATTAAAAAAAAACAGAAGAAACTGTTTCACAGTAAAATGTTTCTTATATTATTATGTCTACTAAATGCCATAACATAATGGATTTAGCTGGTGACATCAAAACCTTCTAAGTGTCACAGCGCCGTAACCTATGGGTCAGTAGGTAGACGCCCAAAACGTAGGCATTTCTAACTATCGTTTTCCACGTAACTCGTTTTGTAAGATGGTTCAAGGCTACCAACTTTGTGGAAATTCTTTGACAGACATAATGTATTGATAATGTAACGTTTCGGATCTTGAGTTACTGAGTTATTCGTTTATGAATTGTGTAATAGACGGATCTTTTTTTGAATAGAATGCGGTTGTTTTGAACTTTTACGGTTGTTGCGGTTTTAAGTTAGGCATTGTACGTTTAAAAGAAACATCTGTTTTATGCTAATCATTGTGAAAAGTTTTTTACGTGAATTTTTGCGCGCGCGCACTGCATCCTACAAATTATTAGGATGCGGTCTCATAGCTGTCAATGTCAACTAAGTGTACAGTAACCGTCAAATAGTTCCTGACATCCAAATTGGAAAAAAAGTTGATAACAAGAATAAGAATAAGAAATTTATTCATAGTGTTCATTACATGTCAAATTTTCAATATATTTTCTTATTAATAATAAACAATTGCAGTATTAATAATAACTAATAACACTACTGCAGTATTAATAACACTACGAGTATCAACTTTTTTGCTTTGGATGTCACGAACTATTTGACGCTGACCTACATAAATATTTTTATATGACTGAAAGATATTATGTGAAAAGACACCCAGACTATTTAAGAAGCTCAAACATAATTGAAGTCTGTAAAAAAATTAAAAACATCTCATTTTTGTTGCAGGTACTGCTGACATTACTGGCTACAATTTTTTGTAAGAAATAATGCGTAGGTACTAGAACTTACGCCCATATTCACAAACGATGCTTGCTTAAGTGACGCGCAGCAAATCGAACGCACAGCGTTGAATTCAGCTCTGTGATTGGTTCGTGTGTCACCCTGTGCGTCCACGCGCACTGTGAGACCTCATAGTTATGTTCGTGAATACGGACGTTAGACTCAAAGATTCGAATAGAAAAAAAAAGGAAAAAAACGATGTATGTGCTTACTCCTTTTTGATTACACCTCCCATAAATACTCATTAGGACCACACGGCTTATTAACCAACTTTATGGATGCTGTACATAAATTTACATCTGTTACTGTATATTTATTACATTCGCAACGTAACGTAATCTGGGTAACTGTGCCGAGCGAATCTTCCGTGAGAGCTCTACCAGATCCGAATGAGGCATTGTTTTTTCTATACGAGTATATTCGCTAAAATTCGGTATGTTAAGTACAAATTGGTTTCATCCGTTCTTTTTAGAAGTTGTTTAAGTACTTTAACCCTTTCGAATCGAATGGCACGCACTTGTGTCCCACGCAACTTATGAAGGAACAAAGTTTTTTGAAGTAAGATAGAAGACGGATGACTCAAACCCATTCTAGGTTATCACTTTATAAACTTCTGGATATTATATTAGCAAAATGAACTAAATGTTCTTGTAATTGAGTGGTAAATATGTATTATTATTAAATAAGTAAATTGGTAACCCTTATCGTACAAACAAAATGACATACATAAATTTCAACATTTTAATTCTTTTTAATCAATGGTGTCAAAATCCACATATCAAAATTCAATAAAAGTTAAAGATCTGACGTTACATACTGACATTTTTAATAATCTTAACCAATTTTACAAAAACATCTCTTAGTACCTATATTTTCCGATGACGCAATATTCTTTAGCTTTTTGCCGCCAAACCGTTGACATTTGATTCAAAAGCGAACAATCAATCAGTCTGCGGTCAGGATCGTTATTAACGGACTCAATTACGCCAACAATGCGCTAAGTTACTTAACGCTTCGGATCAGCTGATTCTACTCCCACGCCGCATCTTTCGTTAGACTAACCTAACTAATTCGCCATTGTCTTGTTACAAATTACAGATGGGCACACCATTTTGAATTATTGATACGGAAATGAACTTAAATAATTTAGATTTAGATACGGAAACAAATTGGTGAAGTACAATAAGGGTTATCTAAATTGTGATCGAATACGGACTTTGTTTACAAATCGCTTTGTCCGGTGCCTACAGTAACTACGTTTTAGTTGTAAGGTTATTCTTAAGTAGGTACTTACCTAAGTACATCTGTTTTTTTTTTTAAACAATTTGATGCTGACTGTACCTACCTACAAATAATCTTAGCACACAAAAGACAAATAGCTCCAAGATATTCAAAATGGCACTTGCGAGCTAAAATTGAAATTGGTTAACATTAAACGTTAACAGAAATAATTGCATTACATAGCTAATCCGGCATTTACCTGCACAATAATGAGATAAACCAAAATATTTGTTACAAAAACCCTAAATGTGAAGGTTCTTACGAAGAGTTGAGCCTCCATGATAATTATAGTTTAATCGCATGGAATAACAGAACGAAACATGTAATTTAATCGATTGAGAAATCAATCGATGTGCGTTTAATCGGTTGCGATCGTATCGATATCTTAACCTATCTATTGACACAACAGAGTAGTTATTAGGCAAATATTTGGAATGCTATCTGTCATCTTTCGAAACAAAAGGGCCACCCACCTTGATGAGCCTATATTACGATAATTTCAGTGCAGCAGAAGACTTAAAAGGCATAATTGATTACATTTAACGTCTCTTACTTACAAAAATGAATAATGATCGCGTAGATGATTCATGTTGATCATCATGAACATTTACTCTAGCTTATTCCCGTGACTCCGCCCGCTTTTTTGGCGCTTCATAGAATCTATAGCGCTCCTGAGGTCAATACTCGTACCGTAGTAAGATCTAAAGGTGATTATACCTAGTACCTACTTAGCTCTTTATTTCTCCTATTGTAAATAAATATGTTACAGCAAAACGTATACAGAATAGAGTTATATTTACTTAACCTACTAGGTATAGTAAGTAAGGATCGCATATGCAAAAATCATCAATTAGTACTTTCTTTTTAACATTCAAAGTAAAAGTAATATAAAGAAGAACGGTCACGCCCCATACAAAAAAAACCCAGACCCGACAGAAACGAGACATACCTCAGTTTTATTGTCTTGTCTTAATTAGTTAAATTATATATTTTTTATATTCAAAATCTATGTATAACACCAAAATATTACCCTTTGTATTTGTTCAGGCGATATACAAAACTAATACAAAATGCCTATTTATCACCAAAATTGGTAAATGTATGTACCTTAATGTCTATTACAGCTGCTAAGGAATGTATCTAGGTGACCTAGAGATATAGCCGGATTATACAGGGTGGTTATACATATGAAACGATAAGTGATCTCACTCGATTATTTCTAAACTATACAAGATATCAAAAACTATTTACTGATTCTGAAAGTGCTTCACGAGCTCTTTCAAATGGTACCAATAATAGGTTACAGATTATGGAAGCTGGTAACATTGAATTTTTGGATTTTGTAACTTCTCGTTTCCACCCTGTATACTCCGGCTGTATCTCCAGGTCACCTAGATACATTCCATACCAGCTGTAATAGACATTAAGGTACATACATTTACCAATTTTGGTGATAAATAGAAGAGAATGTCTCCAACTTCCTCATTGGCCCTAGAGCAATTCCAAGTATACCATCAATAAAAGCCTAATTAGAGTCATCAAACCTCTCAGTCATTCAATTAGAGCCATTAGAACTTCATAACTATGAGTTGTTTTCTATGTGTAAGCTGAGGACACGTGTCTCCAGCTGACACATCTGTATCTTCGTAAATATTTATGCTACGATAATGTATTATACCTCAAAAATTACAGTCGAATCCAAATAGTAGGCTTTCCACTTTTCAAGACTTTAGCTCAAATACTGTTAAAACCACGATCAAAAAACTATGTGCGAGCTGGAGTACCGTGTCTCCAGCTTACACATCTGTATCTTCGTAAATATTTAAGCTACATCAATGTTTTATATCTCATAAATTAAAGTCGAATAAAAAAACCCGACTTCAATTCTTTCAAAGCTTTATTTCGAACCGTTTTCGAACTACGAACCGATACGTATGTGTAAGCTGGTGACACGTAACACACGGTGAATTATTAAAACCGTATAAGTTAGAGTTGCGTTTTAAAGATCAAATAATTCGTTATAATTGAAGTACACACGAGACATAATTTCAAATCTCTAGGCCTCTTAGTTTCAGAATTAAAAGCCAAAAACTATTTTCCCGCCAAATAATTCAAATAATATGGGTCGACTGCGACGTTGCCGTTCCGTGCGTCCACTAGAGCAGTCGAATTTGAACCTAAAAACTAGTACTGTTTGAATCATTTTTATTTGTAGTTTAAATCATTTAATTTCGATTATAAGAATTTTAGACTAGGAGCCGGCTGATTTCTGTATTGAGTACTTAATAACCTATATTTTATTAATAAGAAAAAGCTAGGTAAAACAAAATTATATTTTAATATACAAGTATAATAACGAACTTGTTTTCAAAGACTCAAATATTTGTGGCGTTTCTAAACGCAACCACTTTAATTTTTATTTAAATACCGTGAAGTCCCACGATTCTGCCACGTCAAGTGGCAAAAATGGGCAACAACTATACAGGGTGGAAACGTTAAGTGATCTCACTCGATTATTTCTTAACTATACAAGATATTAAAAAACTGGTTACTGATCCTGAAAGTGCTTAATGAGCTCTTTCAAACGGTACCAATAATAAGTTACAGAATAAACTGGATCTATCTGAAAATTCAATGTTTCCAGCTTCCATACTAAATGTATGCCAGACACACAATATTAGAAGTGTAATTTTTTTAATTTAATAATAAATACTTAAAATAAACTCGTAAATTGTATTCTTATTTTAAATTATTAATGAAAAACATTGGTTTTAGGCTTTACTTGCTATAATATTGTCAAGAGATGAGTGTCATGACTGTGGTAGTACTAAATGTATGGAAGAAGGAAACATTGAATTTTTGGTTAGATCCAGTTTATTCTGTAACCTATTATTGATACCATACCATTGGATAGAGCTTGTGAAGCACTTTTAGAATCAGTAATCAGTTTTACGATATCATATGTAGTTTTTAAAATAATGTGACTTTACCAAATGTATGGAAGCTGGAAACATTGAAGTTTCGGATAGATCCAGTTTATTCTGTAACCTATTATTAATACCGTTTGAACCGTTTGATAGAGCTCATGAAGCACTTTCAGGATTTTCCAATCGCGAAAGCCCTCATTGAATTCTTCTTCTTTTGTTGAAAAAAAAAAAATTAACAATATTAACATCACAAATCACAATCACTACTAAGACATCACAAAATAGACGAAACACAGCATTTTGCACAGAATTGGCCGTAAGGATCTATATCCATAGCCGTAAAACTTGTATTAAAAAAAAAGATGACAGTTGACTGCAATATTGAGAAACAGTCAGTGTTGCCAGAAGGTTACTTTTGTAACCTTTTAGCTGATTTTTGAACTGCTTTGGTTACTTTTAGGTTACACTAATGAAAAGGTTACTTTTAGGTGATTTTTCGGAATTTGTAGAATTAACTTTTACAGGTTATTCAGTAAAAAAATATTAATAGTGTCAATTTACAAATTATTTAAATTGAAACGTGACACTCAAAATGTTGATGATTTCCAATTAATTTTAACACTTTGTATGAATTTTGGCTGATTGGTAAGATAAGAGTCGAAGATGAAAGTTGTTAGTACGAATCAGCTTTATGAATCAATATGATAATAATATCAATCGCACGTGTGAGGGTTACTTTTTTTTCTATTTCTGGTAATTTCTGACAAGACCCTACTGGCAACACTGGAAACAGTTTAAGTTTAGTTAGTAAAATATGATCTGTGGTAATTAAATAGATTAATTAGATTTACGAATCTCTGATGGATGAGTGATACCCGACCCGAGGTTTCCGCCAACTGGGACCGCAATCAACTAGGACCGCGGTCCCAATCGCCAGATCAGTAAAAATTAAATACTTTTCTGGGACCATTCATAAAGGACAATGATCAAAAATGTATGGAGTGTGGTCCAAATGTCAACCACCACCTATGTAGTAAAATAGTCTACTAAATACTGATTCATTATAACCAAACCGCAATCAAAAATATGCTGTCAGTAAAAAGTTTAAGACTGAATGAAAAGTCATGTTTTTACCTTTTCATCTGAAAATTAATGTTCTTGATATCATTCTATCCATCGCACATTTCGGATTAATCTATGCATATTATGTCATGTCGCTTAGTGTGCCGTGTTAGATTCTCGCTAAAATAAAAAAAAACTCAGAAGAAAGACAACAATATTGGAATTATGGTCGGGTGGTCGCTGCTCCGCCCCTATTGGTTGTAGGGTGATGTTATATAACCTAAAACCATCCTTGATAAATGGGCTATCCATAACAAAAAGAATTTTTCAAATCGGACCAGTAGTTCCTGAGATTAGCGCGTAAACTACTACAATTTTTCATACAGTCATAACTTTTTACTGACAGTTTATTTATTTTTCGTCCCATACTGAAAGTTAATCTCTATTTAATGGACCATAAGCCAATATAGGTCTCATTAGTGGTGGACATTTGGACCACTTTTGGTCATTGTCCTTTTAGTACGATACCGATTTTGGAATGAATAATATATTTTTTTAAGTTATCTATGAGTGAACCTAGTCGCTGGAAGAAAAATATTTAATTTTTATCGATCCAGCGACTGGGACCACTGTCCCAGTTAATTGCGGTCCCAGTAGCCGGAATCTACGGCCCGATCGCGAACGTCTTCGCTTTCGCTTCGCGAAGCCCACACTCGGCCTCGTCGGCACGCGCACCGACGATCGCCAAACGGCTAGAGTACCTTCTGTACTCGCCACTCTGCCCGGTGAAGCTGGAAAAGCTCCTCCAGCTACCAGCGCGCGTCCCTTCAAAAAAAAAAAAAAAAGCCGGAAACCTCCCCGACCCGACCGTGGATCACCAGTATTCTACTACACAGTAAAGTATAGGGTAAGGTGGGGCACAATGTTACAATGCATATTTCTCCGTCCCTTTCTATTAGTTGTATGATGTTCAGCGGCTCAGTTCAGCAGCTCTTATGAGCTTGACAAACGTGTATACCAACATCATACAACTAATAGAAAGGGACGGAGAAATATGCATTGTAACATTGTACCCCGTGTAACATTGTGCCCCACCTTACCCTACCTAGGTTATTAAAAGTTGATCGATCTGTGATAAATAATTTACCTGATTAATTAGTTTTATGAAGTAGGAATTTTATTTCATTAGTGATACCCGACAAGAACGTAGATCATCGGATTTCTAGTAAAGTGTATCTACCTTAATTATTAAAAATGTTAATTGATCTGTGATAATAATCGAGCTGAATAAAAACGTTTTTGATTGTTATTTTAGTATTTCATTCTAGCTATTATATTTCCAAGAATAACCTGGTTTTGCCATGTCTGAATACAGTTTTTTTTTCGGTTTCGGTAAAACCGGTTTTGTGACCCCCTAAATCCCACCCTTACGTTCATATAAAAAGAATGTGCGTAATCTATACGTACATAAGGCACCTAAAATAATAGAGAGGAAAGAATTGATTGTATTGAACAATGAACCGTCTCAGCTATAAAAGACCCACTAAACTGAACTGTCCCACCAAACACATTGATAGGGGGCGCCACCATTGTTCACCTGTACAAGGTTTCCCAAAAAGTACTGTCAAGCCGAAGCCCAGAGGTAGAGTATCACTAGGGCTACCCGAATACTCGATTTTTTCAAGTTATTTATAATTTTCAGATGATATGATAATGATGAAAATCTTTATCATTTTTCAAAAACTGGGATAAAATCTATCCTACGTCCTTTCCCGGGACTCAACCATTTCTATGCCAAATTTCATCAAAATCGGTTCAGTGGTTTAGGCGTGAAAGCAAGACAAAGTTACTTTCACATTTATAATATTAGTATAGATGCAATGTTTTTGCCTCGATTAAATAAAACATTGTGATCAAAATAAAAACTTATTATCAAAATATTTTATAGGTTATTAGGTACTCAATACACAAATCAGCCGGCTCCTAGTCTAAAATTCTTATAATCGAAATTAAATGATTTAAACTACAAATAAAAATGATTCAAACAGTACTAGTTTTTAGGTTCAAATTCGACTGCTCTAGTGGACGCACGGAACGGCAACGTCGCAGTCGACCCATATTATTTGAATTATTTGGCGGGATAATAGTTTTTGCCTTTTAATTCTGAAACTAAGAGGCCTAGAGATTTGAAATTATGTCTCGTGTGTACTTCAATTATAACGAATTATTTGATCTTTAAAACGCAACTCTAACTTATACGGTTTTAATAATCCACCGTGTGTTACGTGTCACCAGCTTACACATACGTATCGGTTCGTAGTTCGAAAACGGTTCGAAATAAAGCTTTGAAAGAATTGAAGTCGGGTTTTTTTATTCGACTTTAATTTATGAGATATAAAACATTGATGTAGCTTAAATATTTACGAAGATACAGATGTGTAAGCTGGAGACACGGTACTCCAGCTCGCACATAGTTTTTTGATCGTGGTTTTAACAGTATTTGAGCTAAAGTCTTGAAAAGTGGAAAGCCTACTATTTGGATTCGACTGTAATTTTTGAGGTATAATACATTATCGTAGCATAAATATTTACGAAGATACAGATGTGTCAGCTGGAGACACGTGTCCTCAGCTTACATATAGAAAACAACTCATAGTTATGAAGTTCTAATGGCTCTAATTGAATGACTGAGAGGTTTGATGACTCTAATTAGGCTTTTATTGATGGTATACTTGGAATTGCTCTAGGGCCAATGAGGAAGTTGGAGACATTCTCTTGATAAATAGGCATTTTGTATTAGTTTTTATAATATAACGCCTGAACAAAAACAAAGGGTAATATTTTGGTGTTATACATAGATTTCGAATATAAAAAATATATAATTTAACTAATTAAGACATGACAAAAAAACTGAGGTATGTCTCGTTTCTGTCGGGTCTGGGTCACAGATGACCGTTCTTCTTTAGTTTCAAATCATTTCAGATTTGTTATGCTTTCGTCGACACCGATCGTAGTTTGGAAGATTAAAATAAATCCTAGATTCAATGACTAAAAATGATGCTGCTATATCTATCCTAGGTGTGAAAGAAGTGATACAAACGGCGCCGCGAAAAAATAATATATTGTGAAGGCTATAAACATTAACATCCGTCTCGAAATACAACACTTATGTACAAAGCTTTAAATAGTTTTTTTAAAACATTTTAAGTGTGTCCTCAATATAAAATTTTGACATTTGACTTTGTTGTACTTAGCACATGCCATAAAAAGCAATCACCAATCAAATGCTAATCAATCCATCATGTGAGGATATCGATGTTGTTTAAAAATTAATTAGCTAATAAATACCAAAAGCCGCTCATTGAGTCATCAATACGCCCATACAAAGTTTTTCATTGTAGCTTTTTGTCACACCGAATAATTATAATATTGATTTCTGATTATTGATTGAGAATAAATGGTTAATAGGTCTTACACCTACTCGTACATACAATTAATATTTCGCTTATAACTACAGGAAACCATATTGAAAAACACACATCTAATTACAAAGGCTTATTTTAATTCGAAGCTTTCAAAGGCTTTTTTTTCTTCTTTTTTTCAAGGCAAGAGCTTCCTCGTTGTGGATAAAAAAAAATAGTTTCAGTATTATTGAAATGAAATATGAATAAAATTGATAACATAAAAATAAAATTCAAATTATAACGTTCTCACAGTAAATCTCATTATTGTAATCCTCAAATAGACTCAAAAACTACACGTTGCGAGTATTTACCAAAAGATGTGCCCATCAACATAATGCAATCGAAATTCTCATAATTATAGCTCTACCATAGACCAAAATGATGTTTAGACATGGCTGATTAAATAGGTCAGTAGCGACCTCTACAATTTGCCACAAAACAATCAGTGTCTTAGAAATGTCAGAATTAGTTTTAGACTTTAGTTACTAATTATACGGTATCAAATTTCATGCTAAATGCTGATCAGGAAGTCATAATTAATTAAATATTATGCAAGTTTATCATAGAAATAGATTGATTAAAATATAATTTTGATCTAATAACATTTAATAATGACAAAACCTGCAGAGAATGAGATATTTTCCACGAAATAAAAGTCATAGTGTCATTATTTTCCTTCATTCAAAGATATTTTTAATATCAGACCCATTGGAAGAAGTCGCATCCTGTTTTGGCTATTATAGCGTTTTAAGAAGGCTATTTAGTTAATGTCACTAATATGTTATATTATTGCGGTTAAATATGTACTCAGGATATTTAAAATGCAATACAAGCAAAGGTCATCTGTGTGATGATTGGAATAATAATAAGTTTCGACGCATTATGAGTGTCATAAAATTATATGCGTAGGCGTACGTTGACATAATATTCGCGATACGTAACAAAGTATTGGATTTCGTTTTGCAATATTCGGCAGTTTTTGACAATTTTATGGCGATTTGTTTTGACATGATTTATTGGAAAAGAGAGTCAATTAAATTAAGGACATCATTCATTTGAATATGGTATTGGGTCAAGATATGAATATTCAGTAAACTGGACCTTATTAGTTTGTAATTAATTGTTTTTGTTTTGATTTGTGGTACCATTTTAAATGTTAACAGTTCCAAACATAACAAGGTAAAAGATTGAGTTCTACAGCCATGAGAAATATAGCTGATATTTTGCAAACAATAAAACAGTAATGAAAGTTAATATGAAGCCATTAAGGCTAAACAATTAAGTCTATAAACAGAAAATGTCTAGTCTAGACCATCGCTATTTGGTGTTGAAACTCCAAACATTGCAGTGAGTCTCCATGTAAGAGCCAATACGCCCACACCCTTAGCTACATATGAGACAGCTTATTAATACTTCCATTTATTTTTAACTTAATAGGTTTTGAATAAACAAATATTAACACATTATACTTCGAGTATTGTTTTGCAACATCCTGAATTTACACGTCCACAAACAACCGGTAAAACTAAACAAAATAAAAGAGTTTAGCAAAATTGCAGTTGCGTGTTTATCTAAAATATTTAGTTTACTTATCAGAAAGCACGAGGTATTAATTAATATAAGAAATATTTACAATTTGATACACATCCGCAATGAGTTTAAAATTTAATTTAATTAACTAAGTGCGACAAAAAATATTACTTTCTTCTTTCTATACCGCACTATCTGACACTTAACACTTTAACAGCCGTGTCAAATCGGAGCTGCGCTTGCACATGTCTCGGTGCGTCACATAACGTCAAGTGTGTATCGTAGCCAAAACAAACATCGACAGATTCGTCTCACACTCGGCAAAAGCGAAAGTAACTACGTAACATTACCTACTAATACCTCTTGTATACATTTTGTTAAAAACGGCTAGTTTTGCATCTGTTAAAGAACTGGTAACTCTATGTTTTCGTGACTAACAAAAATTTTGCACGCAAGTCAATGTAAGTAAGTCCAAGTCAAAACTAATGTAGGTATTTAGACTGTTTAGAACTTTAGACAGTGGCTACAAATCATCAAATACTTTAAAGTTGCAGTCGCAGTTTGCAAGTCTAAAATAACCTGCTTATTCCAAATCACGAATTTCTGATTGAAACATGGTCCAGTCTTCCCCACATTTTACAGCTCTCAGATAGAAGAAGAAAATGAAAAGTTTGAATCGATTGATAATAATAAATTGGACTTAATCCTTTACTAACCAGCTCTTCAATGATCTGGTGTAATATCAATTATACCATCATCAATCATCTGTGAATCACTCTTGATGTAGTCAAAAAGTCATTAAGTACTTTTGTTGCATCATTATTTTCGCCAGTCATGATGGTTTCCATATGTTATATTGATTATTACAACTGTTTTGTTTGTGCTACCGGAAATGTACGCAAAAGTGTTAATTATTTCTTTAAACCATTCTATTTTCTACACAAATCACATTATAATATACGAGTAGTCACATAGTCCTACATATAGGACATAGTGAAAAACCATTTTCCAGATGTAGGATGTTTACAGTTACGGTCAAAGTTAGGTGGGGCAATTCAGCCTAAGCATCCAATCATATTACGTAATACTCATACTTATTGTTAATTGCTTTTCTAATAATAAACAACAATTTGATTAACACCACGTCCATCAAGCTACTGACATTTCATACGAAGGCATTAACTTATTGCAAAACTGTAGAAATACAAAACAGCTATTTATCACAAATTGCTGGCCGTACTATTGACTACTTAAACTTAACAATGAAGTTTACAAAATTACCGATTTCCAAGCGGTTTCATGGCAACAATACACATTGTATTATCACAATATGCGAAACCTATGATTGATCTTTAATAGCTTCAATTAGTATTATGGCTGTATTTTATCATTCTGAAATAAATAAACATTTATTTGCTGATTAAGTTTGTAAGCTTCACACTTCTTTTTGATCCTTTGGGCAGAAAACAGGTTAAGAAACAATTTGACAAACGATTAAAAAAGCAATCAAATATCAAGGTTTTCTTCATAATATGAGAAGTCTTACCATTTTATTTTTTCAAAATGTACGTATCTTCAGCAATATTTAAATGAATAAACACCAAAATGAAGACAACATTTGTAAATTTGTAGAACAATATTGATTATTTTTTTTTATCAACTTATAATATTTCCAAAATATCTAATCATTCTAAGCTCTATTATTTACCTTTTAGGAAAAAATGCTTTTTAAAAGTCGGATCCGCGGTTGTAAAATACAATTTAATTGCTCTATTTCATTAAATTAAGACTTAAATAAATAAATTTAGGTCGACATTTAAAGTTCAAGCGTGATTTATAAATAATACAGCAACAAAAAGTTTAAAGTTCATGCTGATTAACTAAGTAACACCAGTTCTAGTATTATTAAACAAACGATATAATTTAGTATCGCACGGGTCATGCCATTTACATAGGCCTGTATTTTATTATTAATGTATTTGCTTTAGTAAAAAAATTATAGATTTTAATAAGCTTGATCTTCTCTTCTACCTTTATTTTTTTAAGAGTAAAAATCATCGAGCGTTATTTATTTTTCAATCATCGTATTTAAAGAAAATAATGAACCGTTAGCCTTATTTATTAGCCGATCGATATATAATGTAAACCTTGACCCGCGATTAGCATAGAAATCATTTCCTGTAATTACAAAATAGCGATAATGCCACATAATGCACACAGTTTTATTATTTAATTAAATAAAGAAATAAATGTGATTATGCAAAAAAAAGTATAAATACTTATGCCTATTTTTCTCGCAATTCCTAGGGCATAAGTAGTTCATAGGTGTGCCTTCTAAAGATTTCCTAATCATAAAATGAATAATGCGATTCGTGTGAATTACACCGCATGCATATGCATTGATTGTGGGAGATTACAATCAGCACGTGCAATATGCAAATTAGTGGGACATTTTCCAAAGATAGTTGAGACAACAAGTTAGTAATATACTCCCAGCAGTCTTGTTATTAGAAGTCGCTTACCTACCTACTTAAATCTCAACTCACGGCTGTAAAAGCAGTCATTTATGACTCCCCTCATATCCTGTCATTAATTGTTAACAATAAAGCTCTTTCATACCAAAGCCTTAAGCTTGAGTCATCATCATCATAAGGTCATTTAGTCTCCCATGCAGGAGCTTGACCCTCTCTAATTTACCAGAGGCATATGAAGTATTTGGCCTACACTCCCTATGTTCACATATTTTTATCTTAGTCGCCTCTTACGACGTCCACGGGAAAAGCTTGGTGTTCCGATTCTTCTGTACCAGAAGTACACTGCTAAAGCCCCAAAACTTGAGTAAAATAAATAACACAAAGTATAGGCATTGAATCTACATTATTTATTACTGTTCACGGTAAACGGATCGCGTCCGACCTTGCAAGACCCGAGAGCGAACAGCTTCCAATTTTTGCACAATGTTTACTAAGTCCGCTTAGTGCGCTGCACACGCAACCAATTCTCGCTAGTTGGGACGGAAAATAAGTTAAATATTTGACGAACTACTGATTTGCAAATGTTACCAACTATTGGATAAGCTTTGGATGGCCTTCTTAGTACCTTCAAATCACGGAAAAGTTGTGTAAACAAGAAAAACAAAATTTTATCGGCCATTATAAAACTCGTCCGATCACGAGCGAAAAAAAAGCTAGAAAAAGCCTGAGAAACGGGAGTCGGAAAATCCTTCAATAGCTAATATACTTGCTTTAATCATGATAATTGAAATATAAGTAAGTAAATACATAGATTATTAAAATAAATTGACTAATCCTTTTATCAAATACCACGATCAGATAGCAAACCTAAATTAATTGTTCGTTTAGAAACGACAGACAGATCGTGATATTATTTTGGCAAATTATCTTTTCGCACTTCTTATGAACATTTCTTATGTCATGATGTCACCTAAAAAAGGTAAAAAAGGTAAAAAATATCTTGATGATAATAATGTTTAATACCAAAATTAGCATATTTTCGATCTACAAAATTATGCCTATAGCTCATATCACGGTCACAAGTACCGGTATAAAAATGAAGAGCCATAATGTATTGTGGTTGACCTTATGATGTTACTTTACTGGTCTTACTATGTGTCCGAAAAAAGCATGGAAGAAACCCTTTTACTACTGTAACTTTACACGTGGACTGTACTCTTTTACTTGTGAAAGAAGATTCAATTTGAACATCTAAATACTTTACGATCTATTCAAAGTGCCTAGTCTATGTATAGTAGGTATACGTACTAGGTATAAATTAATAATTATTTGTGAACGTTTATTATTCTGTGATTCAAATCCTATTTTATGGGCTATATTTTGTGTTTAAGTTAGCCAATTCACGTGGTCATTTTGTAGGTAATGTTCTTCTATGATGTATCGTTCACTAGCAATAGCTTTTAACACATACAAAAAACCTAGAGTCTTTTTAATTGATGAGTCGGTTTATCACCTACAATCTTTAGAATGCTAATTTTCAAGGTCGTCTCTTGTCCAGTATTAATGTATGGATTCTGTAATTTATTGTCTCAAACTTTAAAATATAATTTATTTTAATCTTAATTTATGCATAATATCAGATATCAGGTACATATCTAAAAAGTATAGGTATTAAATCATCATTTATTAAGATGCACAATGATCTAAACTAATATTAAAAAGCAGCACGATTTGATTGTTGTTTTTGTATTGAATAAGCTTCGGAACTACTGGACCGATTTGAAAAATTCTTTCAGTTTTAGAATCCTAAATTTTCCCTGAAGAACATAGGCTATAGAATATTTTTAAATAGGAAGTTCACTGGGTCAGTTAGTACGTAATAAAGAGAATGATAACATGAGTTGATTGATTCTGAAGACTGAACTCTCAAAGTAGCTGAAGGGCAGAATGATAAATTATACCCTGGGACCACCTTTATTGATTGGGTTTCATTAACAGTCACGCTGTACGTCCTACGGGATCTACTGTCAACAATCAACAATCCTGGATACAGGAGTTTAAGGCCAGGAGTAGACCCGTAATCCAGATGTTTTTTTGTTATAATTGGTCTTTTTACTGGTCGGAATAATATAATATTAGAATATTAGGTCATAAATCTGACTAAAACCAATACTAAAATCGTGAAAGCTTTACCGATATAACTTAGAACCGAGCATACAATCATAGTAGACAAAGTGGCTAAGTATTGTTTCAAATGAGTATTGATGTATATTATAAGTATTTCCTATCTGTCATTAGATGGATCTTACCAATCATTAGTCAGTAATCGTTGATAAGTGGAAGTGAAATATCGGAACTGCAGTGCACGATGCATCTCCACTCTTAGGGGCGATTCACAGTGAAATACATCGTTATGTTTATTGTTATCATCGTTATTAGCTGCAGTAAGCATGCTGAGACTTTGTTAAGAGCATTTAGGTATTAGGTATACAAATAATAAAGCAGACTTATTGGTTTACATACCTATGCCAAATATTGGTCTAAATTGAATAAAATAAATATATTTCATTTTTATAAGAATATCAGCATTATAGCGTGTATAAATTCATGGTTCATTGCTTTAAAATCCTTATCTCAATATGTTTACTTATCAAATACCTACGTTGACACTTACAAACGTATAAACTTGACCTTCACTGATTAGTTTATTCGCGGTCAAGCTGTAGATCCTACACAGGAGTTGCAGCGGTGAGAACAAGTTAGAGGTGAGAATAGTCCCTTTTCAAGTACGTTTTATGCATTGTAGCGTCTTCATGACTGTAGAAACACTAGCAAATAGTACTTTACACGATTTTATAATATTTTTCAACGATAACAATTCACTGTGAATCTCCCCTACACCGGTCGATCACGAGAGAGAAAGTACTTCTGTGGGAAATGGGCATTAAACCGATGTCCCATTGTTCGCGCTGCATTTGCGACATCTGTTATGTTGTATTGCGTGAGCGCAGCTTTTAGTGCATTTGTGGTTACTTCAATTTCAATAATGTAAACGGTGGGTTTGCGTAGATTTGGAAAATTGTTCGGATGGAATTTCAATTTTATCTTTATTAGTACTAAACGCTTAAACGAGTGTAACAACATATTTGAGAGAACTAATGAAACTGTAAAAGAAAACATACGGCTGCAGGATGATTTATTTATTTATTTTATTGACAAAGATCTACCAACAATTATTGGATAAATGGAGCGATTAATGGAGCATTTTTATCCAACAATACATAATTTAGGTATGTCAAAGATCATAGAAACGATTTACAAAGAATCCTACAATATTAGTTCACAATACAACCACAACCGTATTTGGCCTAAACAATTTTCTAATCGAAACATCAAAAGCTAGAAAGTTTCGAATAAAATCTGCAGACGGAATGACGTAAATATACGGATCCGATGTCTCTACACAATCTCGATTTAAAAAGATTGGCCATCGATACCTGCTGGCTCATGCACCATACCGTATTATATCATACAATAGCAACCAGTGTTCATATTGCATAACTTGATGGATGATCATCTGACAATACCAGCATTCAATAGAACAATCAGTGGTGGTCATAAGTACCATCCCACTTTCGGTTCTGACATTTGTGAGAATGTGGGCTTTAACGAATTCGGAAAGCGAGAATTTTAAGGACACAAAACTGTCAGTAATCAATAAAGTTGTGGAATTAATTAAACTGTAAGTTAAGGCAGATGCAACAGACCTGATTAACATTTTTAAGACGTAGAAGGTGCTTTATTCTTGAATATTGGAAATAGGTCAGAAGCCACAGCTGTTAATCGTCCAATCTTTGCATCGCAGACTCGTAATTATGACCTTAAAGTTTTCAAAGATTTAAAAGCTATGATCATTTAAAACATCGTGTTTAAAGCGATCACAGCAATCACGAACAATAACATCTGAATAGCTATAAATCATTTCCTGAACATTACTGTGATAATATAATGTTTAAAAATCATTTACAAAAAGTTATGAAGCTAAATTATTAAATTTTTCTAGTTAACACGCTAATGACTGTCAAGATGACACTTGGCAAAATAAATTAAACTGTTCATTGCCACCAAAACTGCAAATTGATCCAAAATAGAACTTGGTCGTTTATTGTAGCCTTAACCAGTTAGCATTTGATTTTTTATCGAAAACACACGAGCATCCTAAGTGACTTGCGGTTAGTTGAAAGATAATTTCTTAACTCTTTTGCAATGTTTACTAACACGATCTTTACGAGTACGGTGTAATTCTTAGGATCCATTTTAACAGCATCAACTTAGATTTGCAATAGTTGAAATGTTAAACTCGATTTAGAAGTTACAACATGTGCTCAACTATTTGCAGATTTGATAAACGTGATGATTCAGTTTTTATTAACGACTATTTTGTTAGAATAGATAGCTGCTTCTTCTCAGCACTGGCCCATTTATTGTCCCGAAGCAGTGGTGTACTGGGACGCGTAAAAGTGCTTTTTAAAAGCCTGTTTGCAAAAATAAATGACTTGTATGAGTTTTTAAGAGTTTTTTATTATTAAATTCTCACAAGATATTTATAACGATGAATATATTGTAATATGAGCTTGGGCAAATTTTAATAGGGCTAATCATATCATAACAAAACAAGTTTAAAATGTATTCCTAATTTAACTAAAAGGTTACAAACGATGACCTAAGCAAATGATTATAGAAATGTGGTAAAATTTAAATTTAATCAAAACTTGACGAAAGAATACCTATTATGGCCATAAATTAGTAACATAATAATATTAGCTCATCCCATAACTATCAACATCATGTAGAAATGATACCATAGAAACAACTTCATCATTAACATAATTTAATCATCAAGTTTTTCCAACCTGTTGTCACAAGTATTTACTTAGTGACCTGTCAAGGCCATACATTCTTTTGCATAAATACGACCAGTTTAAAAACGTTCTGACATGATTTTTTATTATTCTTATTTACAACGATTTGGTCACGGTTTGGCGATAATTTACCTGTTACCTGATTTTATCATTAGTGGGCATTAAATTGGGATTTTATATCTTTAAAAACCATTTGAAAAATGTATATTAAAATAAGTAGCGCATCCTTTTAGAAGATCTAATCATTATTTGCCATTATCTTACATTATTGGCCGTATTTTGTTGAAATCTTAACAAATATGTGCTTTTGCGAATTTTTATTAATAAACAGTGTAGGTACATAACGTTGTGGATTTCATCCTTTTCGTTTACTACGTCCATTTGTAAAACAAATTGGCCTCATAAAAATCAGATATACTTTTCGACCTCCAACCTCTCCGGCTATCATAGACAATGGTCGTACATTACCATCCTCGTTATATTTCAATAAACATTGTTTCCCATAGATAACATGTTGCAACATAGTTCAAAGCGTAAAATTGTTTGAAGACGCTGCCCTTTTGCGCGCGCGCATCGAATGCGGTTCGGCGAGCCGTCACTGTGTCAACGTAACGTGTGGTAACATAAACATGCTTATGTGGATGATAATTGCTAATAACGATTTAATTAACGCTTTTAAGGTTTATAACATGACATAAGTAAGTAATGACGTTATTTATTCGCGATTGATGACTTTAATCACTTTGACAATAATAATCACGTTACGCAGTCGTATAATGTAGTATTAGAAGCAGGTAGGTTCTTTATAGGGTGTAGACATCCACTAAGAACGGATTTTACGAAACTCCACCCCTAAGGGGGTAAAGCGAGGTCGAAGTCTGAACTGCTGATGGAAGACTGTTTAAGTTCTTCTTAGTTTGGGACTAAGTGATTGGTAGGATAATAATAAAAACAATTTACTTATAAATCCAACCGGACTAAGATCGTTGATTTATTATTATCAATTGTAGATTCGGATGATTTATCATTTTATAGGCCAATAAATTTTAACGCTACATTTGCATTAAAAATTTAATCAACTATTTTTTTCCAATAATCAAAATGTAATTCCTTTTTTTAAACTGAATTAGGTAGAGGTAATCCATGAATATTAACATATTATTTTTGGCATGTTTATGTTAAAAACATAGAGACTTGGCTAATCGTATGCGATATACTAGTTGACCCAACTACCCAATCCAGTTTATTGGGTATAAAGTATAGGTAATTAAATTAAATTTTTTGACCTCATCTAAAGCAATTCTATTTCTTCTCAATCGTAACATTTTGGATAGAGTTATTGTAGTCGTCATGTATTGTCTTTGGTTATTATTTTATCGCCATCTCTCTCTGTAATTAGGCTTATAGTAAACAAAACGGAAAAGGGATTAATCTCACCTCTCTTTCCCACCACTGTGCAACTCCTGTATAGCCAGAATCTACAGCTTGGCCTCCAATTAAATCCAACCAGTAAAGGTTGAGTAGTCCGAGGGTATAACTATCCACGTAATCAAAAATTTACGGATGGACCGAATAATATTGTACCTACAAGATACAACAATTTTGTAAAGCCAAGTACCAAGTGACCATAATAAAATGTCGTAAGTAACGCAAACTTTTTAGCGATACCCCGTGGGAATCCCCACCTTCTATTGTCCGAGATTTATGAAATGACACCCACAATGTTGCCCAACATCGCATTGTTTTACTCACTCAGTTATAACTTAACGCCCTTGAAACACCTAAAGTAATAATTAAAAGTCGAAATAGTCCAGTTTCTGTGAGACTGAGTTTTTTTACCCACAACGGAGAATCTCTGCCTACATCTCACTACAAGATCTCACCTGATGGAAAGTGATGATCACGCCTAAGGCTTGAAGTGACCTTCACTAGAAAACCTCAATCACAGAGGAACTGGATATCTTACCTCCAACTGCAGGAACACAACAATACTGTTAATATTGTTGCTATGGCGACAGACTTAGGTATAATAGTGGCTATTCAGTGGACTTAGATCAAGCTCTACCACCAACCAAACCTAGTAGAAAATGCCCACACTGGAAATCGAACTCGAGACTTCTAAATCCAACAGACTTCGGTAAGGTGGTGCTAGCTAGCGAGGCGGGCTTACATCAAGCCCTACCACCAACGAAACTGAGCAGAAAATTTTGCCCCATGGGAATCGAACCCGGGACCTCTGAATCTGAAGCAGGTGGATACCACTAGACCACAGAGGCGGTTTAAGACTACATTGATGATCTCTGATCTTCAGGAGCTTGTGTAATAAAATGACATTTCAAAAGAATCTCGGTCGTGAGGCTATCGCAAAAAATCGAAGAACAAACATTTGCACGCATACATATTCGGCATTGTACGATCCGATAAACAACGTAGTAAACAGATCAGTACAGATCTACAATGAGTATTGCGACAGAAATGGAGAGATATTTACTATGGCATTGCAATAAAATGTTTCATCTTGTAGCTATTTATCATATTCATGTGTTGACTTATTGCTTATCTTACTATTTTATAAGAATTTTTCAATCTTGCAAAAGTTGTGAGTACACCATAACTTACCAATAGTTTTAAGTTTTAAGTAATTTTGGACAATAATCACTTTTTACTTGACTGCCAGAAAGGAGGATCTTTTATCTTCACATTTGGCACATTGTATTGTATCCTATGTAAAAGGGTTATGTTACGATATAATTGTAAAAATATAAATGTAGGTTCTTAGGCTGAGTTGCATCAAGTAAGTTTAACCGTAACAAATAATAACTAATAACTTTAACCGTAATAATATTGTTATCAATATCGAGTGTTTTTTGTATGGTGATTGACAGACTTTTGACGTTTGTTAATAGTTAAAGTAAGATGGTGCAACCCAGCCTAAACGTTACTACGAAGCTTCTAATGGCCAACTATTGTCAATCCGGAATCATAATTTTGTGCCATAAACCTTCCTATCTCACGAATTATCAACCAAGCCCAATAATCATTGCGTCATCGAAGTATTACCATAATATCATCTGTAAGCTCAAACCTAGGCACTTATCGAAGCCATTGCGATCTTTCTTGTCTACAAAATATACCTTTACAGCTCTACAAATCACAGATCTAGAAAAATGACCTTAGAAAGAAGAACGGTCATCTGTGACCCAGACCCGACAGAAACGAGACATACCTCAGTTTTTTGTCATGTCTTAATTAGTTAAATATATATTTTTTATATTCGAAATCTATGTATAACACCAAATTATTACCCTTTGTTTTTGTTCAGGCGTCATACAAAAACTAATACAAAATGCCTATTTATCACCAAAATTGGTAAATGTATGTACCTACCTAAATAGCTGCTATGGAATGTATCTAGGTGACTTGGAGATACAGCCGGATTATACAGGGTGGAAACGAGAAGTTACAAAATCCAAAAATTCAATGTTACCAGCTTCCATAATCTGTAACCTATTATTGGTGCCGTTTGAAAGAGCTCATGAAGCACTTTCAGAATCAGTAACTAGTTTTTCGATATCTTGTATCGTTTAGAAATAATTGAGTGAGATCACTTATCGTTCCATATGTATAACCACCCTGTATAATCCGGCTGTATCTCCAGGTCACCTAGATACATTCTATAGCAGCTGTAATAGACATTTAGGTACATACATTTACCAATTTTGGTGATAAATAGGCATTTTGTATTAGTTTTTGTATAACGCCTGAACAAAAACAAAGGGTAATATTTTGGTGTTATACATAGATTTCGAATATAAAAAATATATAATTTAACTAATTAAGACATGACAAAAAAACTGAGGTATATCTCGTTTCTGTCGGGTCTGGGTTTTTTTTTGTATGGGGCGTGACCGTTCTTCTTTTACATGCAAAAAAACGGTCAAGTTCGAGTCGGATTCGCGCACGAAGGGTTCCGTACGATGCTTTTGTTGTTGTATGGGAGCTCTCCTTTAATTTTGATTTTATTTTATTTATTTTTATAATTATTTATAAGTACAATTTAATATTCTGTGAACATTTTAGTCCTGTTGCCGTTATTAATATTGAGCAAAAAACGGCAAAACATGTTTGCTGTATGGGAGCCAACAAATAATTTTATTCTGTGAATCATTTTTGAATATTTCAACTGTCTACCTATCATTGTTCATGTAATACAGTGACAGATAACGAAGTCTTAGTAATTTTAATAGGGTCCCATCACCCTTTGGGTACGGAACCGTAAAAACGATCTTAGAGTCGTTACATGCAAAAATAGATAACTTTAATGAGTCGTGAGAACTAACTTAAGAAATCCGCAATTTGTGCATCACATTTAACACTTAAACGCTATGGATATAAAGATTAAACTTGATTAATAGGGCTGGGTTTGACCGTATCATGCAAGGATGAAGCGCCGTGACCTATCCGCGGATATAATGTAGGATTCTAAATGTTATAGTGTCATGTGGTAGGGTATTTGAAAGTCTGTTTCAACGGGTAGGGACGTGACAAATAGTTTTGGAATCCACACGTGGTGTATAATAGGCTAGTTTCCTAAAAGAATTTTTTAGTCCGTCAATTTTAATATCAATAAATATTGGACACGTATATTTTTAATTAACAATCAAACAAATAATTACAAAGTTATGGTGCGTTAAAGTTCCGCGCGAAGTCACAAAGTGCTGCACTTTTAAGCACTCATTGACGTCACAGGCCTCTTCTTTTAAACTTTGGCGCGCTTTATCTCTTTATATTTTCATTAGTTTGAAAAAGTGAATTTGATAAGTTAACTGACGGATTAATTAAAACTCTTGCTTTTTACCCAGGAAACATCATATGATTTAATATTTGGTTACGGTCCCATCTATGGTATTACCTTGAGAAACTCTTTAATTACTTCTTAATAAAGCTGTGATTCTAATATAAGATTAAGTTTAGACTTTTCAGAAAAAACTCCTAAAAATAAAATTAGAGCTTTTGCATGTACGTAAATAAAGTGTCAACAAATCGATTTGTAACAAACACGACACAATCTGAAAATGCTTTACGATTAATTTTATAAATTTTTAGCACTATTTTTACACCTCGAGTGTAAAAGCTATCAATATTTAGACTACAACTTAATTATAACATTATAGATAACATTTAGTGGCTCTAAAATATTTACCCTGCCTAACTTCCTCAGCCTACAATGATATCATCAGAGAAATGATGAATACTCGTAGAGCCGGCATAACGTAATTGTTTTACGGAATACCGCCTCAGGCCTAAGCATTCTCTTAGCTCATCCCATATGGCGATCATTTATCAACGATCTTTAGCTCCTGACCGCTCGTTTGTCAGTAAAAGGTCAGATCGTCCATTCAGAACCTGATAAGAAATGTCACTACATATTTTATCACGTCATGCACGTGATTGTTCTATTTTTTTAAATTGTGTAATGCTCGTACCTACTATCTTCTTCTTCTTTTCGTGTCGACAACAAACCTACACAGTGTCAGCCCAAAACTCCGCCACACTACCTACTATGTGGGGCTTCGTTAACACTTTAAACCTAATTAAGCTTTAAATCCAAGAAAAGTTGTATTTCTAATTATAATGTAACGTAGGTACAGTTGTGCTGAGAGTAATTAAAAAAAAATAGATGTCAAATACATACTTATGTAGGTGTACAATATCGTTCTTTTTAAGCTTAAGAAACTTCCTCAAAGTTACTATTATGCTTTCGTGTTTAACCAATAAGACGATTATATTATTATCATGTAATACCTCATTAAACAACAATAACTAATGATTACATACACCTATACGGGGATTGGAGTCGTAAATACACGCCTTATAAATATTCTGCAGTTGATCCCTAACATTTGTCATCAACGGTTTGAATAATGGCATTCCGTAGTGCTTGTATCACACAATCTTTATTACTATTGAATACTACAATAAAATGTTCATTTAAAGATAGGTATTGCACAGTAAATTAGAAGTTTAATAGGTTCCCAAAACGAGGTCAAGAAAACTTTTAAAGAAGGCTTTATTCCTTTTTCGGTGATATCTAAAACTGACCGAATAAGATCCCATAATTTTACCCTTTTTTTAGCGATAAAATTCACCTAAAATCTTCCATGTTTTTCAAAGCAAAACCATAAATGAGATCCTAAAATTCTTAGTAAATGTTCAGAGATATATCTTGACGACACAGGTAGGGGGTATTATCCATTTAATACGTTTGTCCGTGCCATCATTTGCATAATTAAATGTATTATTTGAACTTGTTGAGAATTTAAAAATATCTTCTTGTCGAACTGATTTTTAGATGGAAGACCTAAGTCATAAAGCTTGCACGTAAATTAAAACACAGACTCTGCCTGTGTTACCTTTTCTAGATTTTTTAGTCCTGTGATTTTGTCGTTCTAATTGAGTTTCTTGGAATAAACAATAAAGAGTTTATAACCTTCCACTGTTTATTAAGATAATATTTTTATTCTTCCTTACTTAATCCTGCTTCAACTAATTCTATAAATATCTTACGGTAGCGTCTTCATTTCTCTCGCTCTCTCTCTGGTGTATTTTTTAAAGCAATTGTAGAGCATGCCTGTTTAATTAACCTTATTTAGGAAACCTTATCTTACCGAGTACACTTAAAATAAACTAGCAAGCTATAGTTATTAAATAACATTATATTTATAAAGACTCTACGTAAAGGCGTTAAGCTTTACCGAAGGATAAAGCAATATCCGATCCGACAATTTTTTCAATTACATCGATTTCACGGATATCTTCCGATGGAATCAATCATTCGGTAACGATTTAATCGCTCGAAAGTCGTGCTCGCTGCGGCCCTTTTCACAGCCTTGACAGATTCGTGTGTGGATTTTGGATATCGATTCGTGGTATATTATTTTTAAATAGCCACATCTTTCGGATATTTTATTATACTATTGACGATAATGACATGGAAATATAGTCACGTTTATAATCTCATAAATAATTTTAATGCCTATGATTATTTTAATAGAATTAGAAAAAAATAAAATCATTCAAATTTTAATCGTATTTTGATTCGATCGAAATGTACCTATTTTGTTTTAAAGGTTAATAAATTTAAAAAAAAGAAAAATAAACGAGATAGATTTATCGGAATTGCCTCAGATGGCTTCACTTATCTTATTATCAACTTTCTGGATTACTAACAAAATAACTCCAATAACAACATGTTAAATTGTTTAACACTAGCAAGAGTTGTAGTATTAGGAACATACCTACTACTTTTTCTTCCAACTTATGCCTATCTAAATTAAATTAAGTAATTACGCATCTAATAAAACGATCATCTCTTGTTTCAGGTACGTTTCATCTTCAGTTCCTGATTGGTTAATAGCTTAATGACCAGCAATTAACAGCTGACAGACGGAAAAGTTTGACAAGCGGATACCGTGAGCAAAACAAGCTTATTATTATAAAATAGTTTCGTATTATTAGTATTTTTTGTAATTATATTCTTGGCATTGGAATTTTTTGCATACATATTTTATTAATCATATAAAATACATATGTAAATTGTAAATGTATACAATATAAACAAAATTGAAGATCTAGACTTTCGTTTCGGGGGTCATTGCACCGACAAAATATTATGAATCATATTTCTATATACTATCAGGCTGATGTCCAGCTAGGACATTGCTATTTATTTATTTGCGAGGACATTGATATTTAGCTAAAATTTAAATATCAATGTCCTCACAAATTGATTTTATGTGCGTATTATGAAACGAAACTCAAAAAAGTCTTGATTTAGGCCTATAATAATATTGAATATTTAGACCAAAAATACAGTTTTGAATGTTGTTTTGCAACACTGACCTTAGAATTTGTGTGTCCCAACCAGGAATCGCCCGGAGAACCCCTAAGTCAAGAGTGTTCAATATTCGAGCCACTAAAATACGAGGCATTTCACAAAGTAGTACAAGAACACACTCGATAGTGTAAAAAGTTGGGACACTTTAAATTCCGAACTAGAGATTTTCAATTTTGGAACAGATAAAAAAGAAGAACTTCCGATGCTTCGAATCGGGTCTAACCTCGTTGAAAGTTGAACAAGAGATTTTAAATTCCGAATCAAGATTTAAAAATAGAACTTCCGATACTTCAAATCGTACTTATTTAACCTCATTGGAAGTCAAATGCCCGTTTTCACCATCAATCCCTAATTTTTAAGTGGCCCCTATGTAAACAAAATTCATATTATGTGTCATCATAGGGGTCACTTAAAAATTAGGGACTGATGGTGAAAACGGGCATAAGGCTCATAAAAACCCATCTATAAACGTCTTTACGACCAGCATTGTTCTGCTGTCGGTACAAACAAAGCGCTCATGAATGGAGTTGCCCAACGTCTATTAGCTGCGTTCACTATCGTTAAAAGGTGTATGTAATATGTCATAGTATAGCGCGGGTCGCGACCTCTAGCGCATCCGCATCATCTGTTCCCCATGATGGTGGTTATACTATGAGGAGGGGTAGAAGGACCAGTCTTACAACCACCTAGTCTAGGAATTGGCGTACAGGATAACTATGCCAGGGGTTGCAAATTGAAATCTAACACAATTTTTTTTTGTTCACTCCTTTGAGATTTATTGTATATTTACAAGAAGAGTATTCAAGTATGATGAATAGAAACGTTTAAACTTTGTAAATATTACAGCAAAGGTATCTATCTATCTTTTGGGAGAAGCCTAACTCTTCTGCCCGCGGCTTGCATTAAAATGTATTTATTTATTTATTTATTCATTTTTTACTATGGCATACACAACAGTAAAAACATGTAAAAAGAAAGACCCCTTAATCCTTCAAGGCCCGCGAATCTAGACACAATAGATAATCAATTGTTATGACATTAATGAATGCCGTCTGGGACTCAAGCGGTTAATAGACAATTTGTTTACAGAGTTCAGTATCAGCACAATTTTTAGCGTTAAAAGTCGCATCTCAATCTAATTTGATAATTAATAATAATCTGTTTGTTCCCCGTAAAAAAAAGTTCCCCAATTCACTCACGAAAACTTTAATTTTCACGAGAAAGTCCTATACTATCGATCTATGTAGGTATACTAAAAATTATCAAAATCAGGCTTGAAAAACAAACAATATTAGTTTCACGGTGTATTAGTGTATAGCAAGGCACTACTGTACCCATCTACCACAAAATATAACAGAAGACAAACTCCATACTAAACGCGCTCGAGCCACGCACACATAGACACCGCTCTAGCAAGACTGTCTTGGACGAATGCGAGCGCGACGTGGCGCGACAGACGTTCGCCACACGTTCGCTGTGGTTCGCTTGAGTCACGCGCCGGTCAACCGCCTGTGATATTATTTTGTTTTGCGAAATTGACGAAAATGAGTGAACAGAAAAAGTCGTATTATAATTGTTCGGTATTTGGTTGCTTAAACTCATCATTAAATACCGAATTTTCATTTTTTAAATTACCAGTTGATTCGGGGAGGTAAGTAAGTTATTTATTTGAATTTCAATTGAAATTGAAAGCCAACTCAATTATTAGGAATATCGAATTGTTTTAGAGAGGTTTAGGAATTATTGGATAACTAGCTTTTGCCCGCGGCTTCATCCGCGTGAAATTTAGTTTGTCACAGATCGTCATAAATTATAGCCTATATGTTATTCAGGGTTATAAACAATAATACTGTAAAGTTACATCAAAATCCGTTCAGTAGTTTTTGCGTGAAAGAGCAACAAACATCCAGACATCCAAACTTTCGCATTTATAATATTAGTTGGATATAATATTAGTTGGATAATAGTGTCAACCACTCAACTAAATACTACTTCCTTCTCGTGTATTTGTTTGCAAACTATTACTATAATAACGTACTAAATATAAATAAGTATACGTGGATATCTGTTATTGTCTTTCTTGCATAGTATTAAGAGTAACATTTTTCTATCATAACGAAATAAACGCAACACATGACAAGACAACCCTAGCGCGACGGCCGAGCGTGCGAGCGAGAGAGGTATGCAAAGCGAGGTACATACATGAGTTTACCTTCTGTTATATTTTGTGCATCTACAGTGTAACAGACGTCAAGAAAAGCTAGATCCGAATTACTTTCACACATTTGCACGGCGGCGAGTGCAATACGTTTTTGTTGTCATCACATCAAGCGATACTTTTGTTGTAAAATTACTTCTTTTACCACTACATAAGATATATGCCATAGTACATGATGATGAAGCTTGATGTGCCGCCGTCAGTACAATAAGGCTGGATTGCACCACCTTACTTTGACTATAACAGATGTCAAAAGTCTGTCGAATTCCATGCAAAAAACACGGGTTATGGTTAAAGTTACTGTTAATGTAAGATGGTGCAACTCAGCCTTAATACCTACGCATTTACAGCATCCCAACTAATATTATAAATGCGAAAGTAACTCTGTCTGTCTGTCTGTCTGTCTGTCTGTCTGTCTGTCTGTCGGTTACGCTTTCCCGCTTAAACCTCGCAACCGATTTGGCATAGAGATAGTTTGAGTCCCGGGAAAGAACATAGGATAGTTTTTATCCCGGTTTTTGAAACAGGGACGCGCGCGATAAAGTTTTTCTGTGACAGACAAAATTCCACGCGGGCGAAGCCGCGGGCGGAAAGCTAGTTATAATATAAAAGTATTAAGCAATGGTAGAGAATTTAAATCCAATACATTCACAGATGTCTAATATTCAAAAGAATATTATTTAACTCAAAAAGATGCATTATGGAGTAAGTCTCACTTAGCAGAAGAAATCAATGCAAAGGTAATTCATCATACTTATGTAGAGTGTGTAATGTAATCCCCCATCAATAAACCGAAACGTTTCCTAATTGACGTAAAACCATAGCTCCACCATGACCCATTAACTCTGACATTTAACACAACAATTTATTAACACTTATAACGCATTTAATTTCTTGTTAAGCTCAACTGGGCATCCGCGGGATTGTGCAAGATGGCCAAATTGCCCGATGGACGGACGGACAGAAGGGCAATTAAGGGACTGGGTTCATGCCCAAACACGCCCCTCTTTGCGCAACTGTTGAGGAAAATTCTGATTTTGTTGTAGTTTTAACGTTTATTAAGTTTTTAAATTATATTTTAGTTATGTTTATTATTTGGACTCCTCCATGGTACAGTACATTATCTACCTACTAGTACCCAAAGCACAACTATTTATTAATGTGGGACTGGATGGCGCAGTGTAAAAATGGAATGATATTTTAAGGCTGAGTTGCATCATCTTATTTTAACTTTGACAAACGTCAAAAATCTGTCAAACTCCATACAAAAAGCACCGGTTATTGTCATTGTTACGGTTAAAATAAGGTGGTGCAACTCAGCCTTAATCTATGAATGTAGCTAAACACTCAACTACAACAATCTGTGGCACAAAGTTTTACTTATAAAATAACACTATCTTAATCAGAAAATTTGATGCCGCAGCCATACACTAAAACACAAGTTACTTACATGTAACTTTGTGAACAACTGGCAATTTACTAACCCTAAACCTACAAACATTTAGTTAGACATGGGTACAAGCGTGTTGAATGCTCCTCCGAGCCTTTAATTAAGATTCTCGTTGCGAAAACCCATCAATTTTGACATTTGATTAAAATATAATTCCAGAACTTGTACATTGTATATTATAGTACCGATAAGCTTTATACCATTTTATCCAACTAAACAACCAACTTATATCAGACTCTACGTCTACACTGATAGTCTTTAATAATTATATTTAACATCATACTGCATTCATCATCATTGGTCATCATCAGGTCGTCATCAGGTCATTTAGTCTCCACTGCAGGAGCATGACTCTCTAATTACCAGATCAAGGATTGCTCATACTGCATTAGGAAAAACAATTTATTAAATTATGTACCTATTTGTCAACGTGAAATTATTGTGAGCTCAGTCAGTTTAATTAAATAACATCACGCGTAATATTGTAATTTAATAGTGGGTTAAATTAGCTTACATTGTAATTTTACTACGTCAGATTATAATCTGAAGGAATTCACAATTCTACATCTCTTTTATTGACAAAGAAAATTCGAGAGAAACTGCTTCAATAAACGTTTTAGCTCCTTATAAATAAACCTGTAACCTCCATAGCAGCATACAGAAAAAGACACAAATTATGCGACCATTTACACAATGTAACAAGTACATTATTACACAGTATCGGTCTTCTTCATGTTATCCAAACGAACCATCTACGGAGGGTCGTTCATTATCATATCCATTCGCAAATATTGTTGCCTCTCAATTCGTAAACTCAAATCTCGCAACAGCTTTCGATAGCATCAAAATGCTGATACTAAACGAAACTGTCGTGTAAATTACGATAATAAGAACACAATGGTTGGGAGTTTGCCGATCATCGCGAAGTCTGGACACTTTAAATTTCCAGTTTGGGGAAAGCCACAGTCTGTACAAAAACAGCTAACCAAGATGAGCCGATAAATCTTTAAAAGTAGCATTACTTAAACAAAAAACTAATTAAAACTTAGATACTTCCTACACTGAGTGGACTTTTAAAGCCTTAAAATTATGCATCACATTTCTAAAAAAATATTTAGGTGAAGTATTAATTGAACCACTGGTGTAACCCTTCTGTTGAAATTGTTCCTTATGAACATGACCGAGGAATCTCTGTGCAGATTCTGCCATACAGAAGAAGAAACGGCCATGCATGTTCTTTGCTCATGCTTCCCGCTTATGAGCAAAAGAAGTATCCATCTCGGGCGACACATCATGCACCCGGATGAGATAGCAGATATCACGCTCCAAAGAATCTGGAAATTTATAGACTCAACGGGACTAAGCAGTGAATTTTAAAGACAAGGGCTGCCACAATAGATCAAACCTGGTCGAGTTGGCGCAAATAAAGGCCCAAAAACCAATAATAATAACCCTTCTGTTAGATTTCGAATGCAATTCATTTCATGTGAGCGTAGGCTAAAACGGACTTCTACTGACACGCTTGCTACTCAAATTTTCCTTTCACTCAATCATATGAAGGTATAAAACGCCTGAAAACGATGGTTGATGGATCCCAGGTCTTAATTCACACCGAAATGGGCAGGCTGATCTTCCTTCACCTGTACCCAAAGCTTTACAAAACGGTGTCAACTGATCCACCGTTTATCGGCAGCAACTCATGCGCATGTAATTACAGCGTGCTGTAATAATTCCCCTCGATATTTATAGTGTGCCACATCCATATTATGTCTGTTACAGTCAAAACTCATAATCGGTCAAAACCACTTTTGACTGCAAAAAACAGTCAAAAGTGGTTTTGACTGATGCCTTTGGTCAATATCACTTTAGCCTGATTTATAATTTTATCAATCAGTCAAAATTCATACATAGTGTAAATTACTTGGAAATCATAAAAATGTGTTATAAAACCATTTTAAAGTGTAACATTTTTGTGATTTGTGCATACAAAATTATCACAAAATTATCATTTTAAGAAGTTAGGGTATTCTTATTTATTTTTATTATTTTTTTAAATCAGGCAAAAGTGATATTGACCAAGGGCATCAGTCAAAACCACTTTTGACTAATTTTTGCAGGCAAAAGTGGTTTTAACCGATTATGAGTTTTGACTGTAACATATCGATGCCCAATTCGATACTCGATGAATCAGTGAACTGCAACCACTTAATAGTGCAGGTCGAAAAGTTAATGCTTGGTTAATTTTGGTTTAAGATTATGAGACATGTAGAGGCTCCTTAAGAGCAAAATATTTGACGATTTGTAAGCACTATTTAGTAGTCTATACAAATAAAGAAATTTGAATTTGACTTTGATGAGTCAAAATAAATAGTGATGTCTCAAAATAAAACCACAGTTCAAACTTAATTACCTATAATAAAATATTTTGACATTTTTGCACTGCGCCATCTAACCCCAAACTAAGCTAAGCTTTGTGCTATGGATAACGGATAAACTTAAAAAAAAAATTGTACACTTAAATACACATTAGCACGTGAGTGTACATACATAACACATAGTAACACCCAGTCCAGTGCAAACAAATACAAACATGCGGTGCAATAAATAACAAACAAAATCAAAAATAACATAAAAATATATTTAAAACAATACAATAACGTCTCAATGTCAAAAATGGCACCTCTACACTTCTATTTTAATTCGTATTTATTTCTAACAATCCTAATATCGCCAATAAAGTTTAGGATATAAGAATAAATAACATATTTATGCATAACATCTAAGAATAAATAATAGAACCAGACTCATAAAACATTTTTTGTTGAAAAAACGTTGTATTATTATGACACCATATTATATCATTATTAAAATTAAGTTTCTTTCTGCATTATGTCAATGAACTCGCGTGGAATATTTTATTATTGCAGATTATTACTATTTAATAATTATTTTACATAACAGGTATATTCTATTTTACTATATTTCGAATATTTTACTATATATAAAAAAATACTATACAATAGAGGAAATTTGTATATTATTAACTAATAATCTGCTTCCAAACATCTGCTCTAGCGGTCTTTTTCATAATAATATGAATTCGTCATCAATGAACGTCATTCTATGTTCAGATATATTTTGCCTTCACTTTGTGCTTTTAAATAAATATATCAGTGTCGATTACAATCTCATTTCATACAGTGCTTACATAAAGCCATCTCTCTCCTTCTCCCACCTATCACCTAGTGAACCGATGATCTAGTAAAGGTTGTTAGAAGCTTCCCAATACGCCAAGCGAGAGAGAGAGCTTTTGAGAGCTCTCTCGTTCTCACCACTGCAACTCCTGTGTAGCCAGGATCTACAGCTTGACCGCCATAAAAACCCAACCAATGAAGGTCAAGTTTGTCCCGGAGGAAAGTTAAACTGTCATTGGACCCGCAACGAAATTAATCAGAAGAACATAGGAGGAGTTCGAAATTAAGGTTCGACTTCCCTCCATTGCAAAGCGGATGACAGGTGACAAACAAAGGTTTTTATTATACAGCAGTAGACTTAAAGATACTGATGATGATTATCAGGGTGTTATTATAACTTCACGATATTGTATCGTAGAACTGAGATATTTGTCTCTATATCTAGCATACCAAGGTCATGAAAAAAAACATGACAGTGACATTTAATTATGTATCATAACAATTCACGTCTTAATTCATAAATAATTCCAAAAATAAGTTGTCCTTGCGATCCACGAATCGTATAAACATAAAATATCGTCGCGGGCGCAACTAGTTTACCGTATTCTTACATAATTTCTGGGCGGATCCTCAATCGGTACAGATCACCGGTCCGACTGGTATCGTAGGGGGACCACGTTTGCCTAATCTTTACGGAATAAACAAAAAGATTATTCTTTCATTAATATTCTGCAATAAATAGTCACTAATAGGTTTGATGAAATGATATTTTTGTGGGTAGGCTATTTTGAATAATTTATACGAAATTGTTTTTTGTTGATTTTATTATCTTTTTTTTTTTTTGAAGAACACATTTTGCTTTTGAAGAAGATTTTTAATAAATTAACTCATTATTTTGTGATCTTGTCATTCGCTTAAGTCAACGGTTTATTTATCTTTCTGTTTCCAACTTAAGAGCTTTTTTTACATGCTTTTTTAGATCCGCAATACATATTTTATCTAGTGTATATGTTACGGTCAAAGTGATAAATGTGAAAATTATGAACAATCGCCGGTTATTATGAATAATTACCGCATGATTTGGTAAATGTGATTAATATGAGGTCATTTATGTGTGTATAAAACTAAATAGGCGGCTTAGGGGTGGCCCAAGGGCCACCCCCGCCGCACCTTAACCTATTTTTCACTTTAAATCAAAACATTATGTTATAGGTATCATGGAAAAGTAATATTATGCAAGAAACATTCCAAACTCATTATGCCAAATTATATTAATATATGATATCAAAACGTTCAAAAGTTTGGCTGTACACGAGCACGTACACAAGATGTTGTTCTCTTTTATGAAATTTGTTAGTACTAAGGTTGAATTATTAAATAATCACTGTTAAATGTGATACATTTATCACTTTTACCGCGACTGTCGGTAATTATTCATAATAACCGGCGATTATTCATAATTGTCACATTTATCACATTGACCGTAACATATACATACGGTTTAGATGTTCAATTGCTAAGGCCCCAAAAAACAGCAATATTTTTTCAATCTTTTTTGGGCCATGATGGGATTGAATCAGAAGCCTGGTCGCCCTACATCCAGGGCATAGGGTTTTCGGATGACGTCACAATGGCCATGGCACACATGAGGACCCGCATCGGCTAAAGTTACGCATTTAATACTGCACCTTATTGTAAGGTCGCCCAGTTAACGCGATTGGAGTAAATTAATGTCAAAAGAAGACGATGCTTGAATTCTCATTACAACTAATTCTTTATAGTATAATTATGTGTGATCGAAATGTTTGTGGTAGTCCCTAACGCAGTAGTAATTGAAACTAAGAAGATTAGCGGCCGCCCGCGACTTCGTACGCATGGATCCCGTTTTACCCCCTTAGGGGTGGAGTTTCATAAAATCTTTTCTTAGCGGATACCTACGTCATAACATCTACCTGCATGCCAAATTTTAGCCCGATCCGTCCAGTGGTTTGGGCAGTGCGTTGTTAGATCACGTCAGTCAGTCAGTCAGTCGCCTTTGAGTTATATGTCTGTGAGGTGAAAGAATATTTCAAATCGGTCCAGTAGTAGTCTCGGAGCCTGTTTAATACAAACAAACAATTAAATTATTAGTGTAGAAAGTGACAATCAGATTTTCACTGTACAGATTTAAGACTAAGTTACTTAAGTCTGGATAGTTATATAGAGAAACGCTAGGAGATTGGGCGAAGATTGGAATTGAAAGTTTTAATATCCTCTTTAATGTACAGGTTGCAGGATTCTATTACGAATAAGTTGACTTTGTTACCCAGAACAAACCATCTGCAAAGACAGACGAGCGAAAAATAGCTGTTTTTGTAGATGGGTATGATTAAGTATGGATAAAAACATTACGAGTAACTATTCCAAGAGTTATTTTAACCTCACATTCTGACCTAAAATTTCGGAAGGCACTTCACAAGTAGCATCTTACAAGTTAATTACGACCACGACTTGAGCTTAACCTTTGAATAAATTAATGAAACCTCGTGTTTTCATAGTTAATCCCCGCCCTTAGACCTTCGATCTAAAACTGTTGATTTATCATCATTTAATTGAGATTTTGTCATCAATGCTGATCTAATAAATTTATTTATTTACGGTCTACAATAAAACTCAGCAGTTTTATGATATTTATTGATTTATTTTGATTGATCGAAATGTTTCCATAGAAATATTATGTGTACGCCATATTTGAGATGCGGATCTTTTATGTCTTCATTCAAGTCTATAAATAATGCTTTTCTTGCCTAAACTTCTGAACATTAGAAATACAGAGTCCAGTCTAGAATACACGAAAAATAAGTGATGTGTGTGAATGTAAGTGAAAATGTAGGTTTACTAATCCCTGAAGATCTCAACTTTAGATCTTTTATATTGGACTTTAAGATATGATTGCTTAGTTTACGCCTGCTTAATTGAAGCGATTGTTGAAGAAACATCACATTTTACTTACTTTTGGATTGACAAACAAAGAGGCCGATAACTATGGGTTTTATTTGAGCAAAACCTTATTAACCATAGAAGCTTGCCATTATCAATGTCTATAGGCAAGAACAATGGCTTCTATGGTTGTGCATTCAATCGTGAGGGCAAAAACATGGGAAATGTGCTAAAATGCACCTCAATCTACGCAAAGATGTAATCGCTGTTCAGGTTTTTAAAAACTAATTAAAATATTTTAATTTACTTGTTTTATTTACATATTTGTTTTCCTTCTCACATTGTGCACTGTCGCATTTAGCTAGCTTGTTAAAGTGCTAGCTAGATGTTAAAGTGTTTAATTCGATCATTGATTTTTATTATCCACAACGAGGAAGCAGCTCTTGGCTTGTATCTGATCCTGATGGTTTGTGATGATCAGGCCGAAGGTGGACGCGAGCTTTACCCGGAATCCTCAACCACGGAGGAACTGGCTATCTTACCTCTAACTGTCGGATTAAACGCTAGTATGTAGGTACTTAACTACGACTCGATGCGCTTTTGTCCTTTTACAGCTGAAATTGTTAGACTACGAAAAGCTGCTTTTAATCATTCTAATGTTTCTTTAATGTATAATTAAGTTAATGATTTAAATTACTAGTAACAAGTGATACGTAAAGTTTTTAATACTTTTTAAATAATTATTGTTAAATGTAAAGTACATCCATAACAATCACTTACGAATATGTTTTATTAAAATACTTCAGTTAAACTAAACGCACCCGTTTTGTAAACTTACGTAAAGTAAGGCTGAGTTGCACCTACTTACTTTGACCGTAACTATTAACGACAACCGGTATTTTTTGTATGGATTTTGACACTTTTGACGTTTATTAAAGTCAAAGTAAGATGGTGCAACCCAGCTTAAGGATCATTAATGGTCCTCTGTCAATAGTTCACCGATAGTTAGCTGACCTTTCGATTAAATTTAGTTTATGTCCCATTGTCGTGTGTGTGCTAACGACCGCCTAAAACAAAGCATCGACGAAAGGCGGTCGCCGACTTGACCTGTCACCTTCAAGGATTTGACAATCCGTCAAGAGGACGACTCTGATGAATGGTCTACTTATGTTTAAATACAGGGTGGTACAATACAATAATGAACAGAAACAATGCATTGTCTGACGATTAAATAAGAATAACGAAATAAATAGTGTAATAATGTGTCTGTTCACACATAGCTATCATTTCGATGACACGTTTTATGAGTTTTATGACTTTCAAAAAGCCTAGCAACATTGCACTGATGGTTTGTCATTCATCGTCATCATTTCAGCCATAGGACGTCTACTTTCATTATGTACAGTCACAGAACGAAAAGGTTCGTCAGTTTTCAAATTGATTCCTTCAACGAATCGCGAGCACATATTACCTTTTGAAACTATGTTACAGAATAATCTCGAGTTAGAGAAAATAATCTTTAACTGTTCGTCAGTAAAGTTCAAAATTATTCAGATCAAAGTTGTTTGACGATTTTTCTTGTCAAGATTATTATGATTGATAAACTAAAACCTTCTTGTTGGTTCAACCTGCCATTATTATTTCTATTAAATAAAAAAACTATTAATTGTCAATTGGTCAATGTCATCATTGCATTGCACTGATGGGATAGAAAAATAAACAAGCAAAACCTTATTCGTTAGCAAACGTCATATTTATTTAAATGTTAGCAGCACTGCTTCTTGCACTGTTATGTTGGCAGATTTGACTCTTACAGTACCTAGTGCAAGCGAAAACCGACACTAAGGTGACGAACCTTTTCATTCCGCGACTGTACTTCGCTCTAAACATACAGGATATGCATTGGCCTATTCAGCTACCGGAAGTTCACTGCTGAACATTTAGCAGCTGATGGTTATAGTAACAATTAAATGAAATCCACTTGGGTGAAGCAGGTGAAGACAAAAATAGTAAAAATCTAACATTATATCTTACAACATAACTACAAAATAATTACATTTATTAATTTTGGAAGTCCAGTCATTTAAAAATTCATTTAGAAGTGGCATCTCTAATTCAATTTTAAAAAAATTGAAAAAATCCTATTCAGCCTGTATAATTTAACTTTGAAGTTTACTTCTCACGCTAATTAAGACGTGAAATAACATCATTGTGTTACGTTACAAGCGTGAGCGAGTCAGATTATGTTAAATGTCAAAAGATCGTACAACTTTACGATTATGATTATGAGATGACTGGCCCTTCGCGTAACAATTGACGAACGTTACAGTGAGCTCACTTGTTACAGTGAATTCACTTGTTTTAAATTCAACGTAAAGCTTACAGTAGAGAATGTGTGTGTGCCCTAAAATTGCAGGATTTTGTAGTACTATAATTTGTATTGCTAGAATTCAATAATTACAATTCCCTTTTCGGTGCACATTAATTTGGGTAAAATTAGTACCTCTTTTTTTAATCCGGTTTTTGTGGAAATCCTTGGGGGAGGCCTTTGTCTAGCAGTGGACGTCTTTCGGCTGAAACGAACGAACCTCTTTTCTATATTCGTAAATGTGAATGCACATAGACCCAGGAAAAATAAAGAGCAGAATGATATTTCTATCGGAAAATCAGTTTTCAAAATACGTTTATTCTCTGACTTTCAAATTCTTACCTCAGACCTTATTAGAATTGAGTTGAGGTCACTATTAGTGTCAGGCTTGATCCCTCGAAAAAACAGAACCAACTTCTTTTCAGGACGATCAGATTCATTTAAGTCTGTAAAGTCCTTTCTAAATGGCGAACAAAACTTAAATAGAGTGATTTTGAAATTGTCCATCTGAGAACTGAACTCACGGCCTCTATTATGAGAAAGCTCAACATTTGTTTCTAGACCACGGCACAGCATTATGTATTAGTATAATAGTATAATGTTACAATGCTTCCTATTAGCTACCAGTTCATCTTTTCTACGATGATTGATGAATCTCAAAATCAATTCATATAATCAATTAACGCACCGTTTTTGTAACATTGATTCATTGTACCTACCTGACCCTTATACAATACAGAGGTCAATCTCGATACGCCAAAAACCATAAATCAAAATAGTACAGTCAGCATTAAATAGTCCGTGACACCCAAAGTGGCCAAAAAGTTTAGAACACAACCTTTTATTTTAACAAAGAAGCGTGCTGCGAACTTGTGGCTACTTTGGGTGTTACGAACTATATGACGTTGACTGTACTATGTATGATAGACAAGCACACGAAGCTAAACACCAGCACCTTTAGTAGTGGTATTAAGCTCTAGTTTGCAACAAATATGCATAGTTTAATGTGCTCTGTACTCTGAATTTCCTTTTATGACGAAATCATTTTAATTGTAAGATGACACGGACCCGGAAAAGCAGGGGTCATCACCTGACCTCACGGTCCGACCTGAGGTTCTCATAAAGGTTGCCGCTCACGTGTCGAATCGGCTACGTATTAGTCATCTCGTCACCTCCTTTTTGAAATGAAAAGTGTCACGAATTGACTTTGTCTGGAGAGTCTGGTCTACGTACTTTGGGTTGTACTCCTAAAATGCATTTTGTAACAATTTATTTCTTCTTGATTCTTGGAGTAATGACAAAAATATCGCCAGAAATCGCCAAAAAGGAGACCTAATTTTTTATGCATAACAAGGCCGGTATTTGACCACAATCGCACCTGGTGTTAAGTGAGATGCGGTCTAGGATGCTGCCCTGTAAGTGCCTATTCACTTGAAAAGGCTCGGATTATAAATAATGTTTTAAATTTTAACAATATCTATACCTAAAGTAATAATAATAATAAATAAAATAAAAAATAAAAATCATTTATTTTCAGACAAAAGCAGTCCATAGTTCACATAATATCTAATACAAAATATTTTGAAAATAATCATATATTTAGAATGAAGCATTGCTATATTATTATAGCTGAACTTGAAACCCTCACGTTCGTTCGCAATAACAATTCGGCACGCTTCGAGCTCATCCGAACCTGAGTTAGTGTGCGGTAACCTTAACCGGTCGTGATCCGACATTTGGCTATCAATATTATAATGGCTAGTGTGCGTCACGCCTAATTTAGGAAGCACTTGAAAATATTTTTGTTTACATGCGTTTATCGTAGCTTTAAGCTGTGAGATTAAATCAGTTCCGAATGCAATAAAATTTATTGCCTTTTATAGCCTCGTTTTTTTTAGCATTCTGATTATGTAAGTTATTATGTGCTTTAATAAAATGTTAATATAGACGGAGAGATAGTGAATCCTTGTTTGAAGCGTAAAAATTATTTTGCTAGGCGACATCTCTGTTTACAGGTTCGTATCAAATTAATATCTAAGTGAAATGACCACGAGCGGACACACCCATAATAATAATGGGTATAGACATTATCCATAAGTATGTTTATCCAAACCCCATAGTACAAGCTTAATTTGGAGCTGCACAATTAGTGTCATAATTAGAATAATAATTTATTTACAAGATCCTATTCTGAAACTTACAAAACAAAGCCTTGTAAGAATAGTAAAATTTGCAACACAAAAAATAAGCTCTCACGTTAACCTACTTGCCTAATCCGAGTTAGTTCGTGCCCATGTAGGTTTCAAAACTGCCTGAAGCTCTTTAAAAGTCAGCTCTATCTCACGGGCTAGCTTATCCATCAAGATTTTCCTTACAGATCCACAAAAACCAATAAACATGCTAGCTCACATTTAGGACTCAAGCGCAAATTGAGTCTAGACCAAGGGCCTTTCTATTTTCTTTAGCGATAGAAAAGCGCCTGAAACTTATGAATCAAATTGGTTTTAATCTGTGATAGAATAAGGTCCGTGTTAGGTATATCTACAAGGTGATACAAGCATATTTAGCTTAGTACGAGGGGCTAACGGGACTATTAGTAATTAATTTGTGTAATATTTATCTTAAAAAAAATATTTGAAAACTCGATATAAACTCGATTAAGTTCATAATAAAAAAAAGTCTGTGAACCTCAATATTTACCTACACCAATCATAGACATAAAACTGGTCTTGAGTTTAAATTATGTTTCAGAGTCGTTTCTTGATACGATCTTGAAACATTTTGTATTCCCGGTTACAATTTCCAGTTAATCAATTCAGTTTCTATGGGACTCTGTTCGCAACATCATAGTCATTTTTAATAATTAAAAAAACTATGATGTTGCGTGAATTTCAAAAAATATGGAAACAATGCATAATTTTAGTTTTATTGTCAACAAAACAAATAAATCCTTTTTTATTAAAAGCTTTTCTCTCCATTGTGATAGAAATATACCGTGATATTTATAGAGTCGACCTCCAGATTACCCATCAGAATAATGACCCGATAAATGCCAACTAACTTAACAATGACCTGTGTCTAATCTTTAAGTTTATTTAACTGACAGCTACCAAAATAGTTTTATCATTTGTAGCATCTGTAAATACAGAATGATAATTTATTTAAAAGTTACTTGATCGAGTAGTTTTTGTACTGTATTTATATTAAATGATTTTTTTATAATATCTTTAAATGGCAGTTTTAGAATACTTAATCATGACTTATATGTATTATAATTGATTGCTTGTTTGTATTGAATAGGTTCCGAAACTACTGGACCGATTCGAAAAAATATTTCACCATTAGAATCCTATATAATTTCTGATGAAAATTGGTTTTTGGAAAATTTGCCAAGGCAGCTTGTTTTTAATATGACTGTTAAAAAATTGTAATTGAAAATACATTCTGAAAAATCCTTAAATCGTAGTTCCTATCATTAGGTACTCTAAGCTAATAAGCAATAACTATCCGCTCATCGACCCTTCACACCTTTCAAAAGGGCGTCACAACTATCACTTAAAAGCGATATTGAATATCGTTTCTATATAGTTTCCTTAGAAATCATCCAAATATTACGCCACGCTTCGCGAACGCTTGTTTACTTACACATTCGCATCTTGACACTATTGTGCTGAATATTGCGTACATTTTATCACCTTTGAGCGTTGGACACAGTTATGAAAGCATTGAACAAAAAGTGACCTTTTCATGACTGATTGAGATATTGTCATAATTGACATCTATTTCAGGTGTTATAATGAGACTAGTTTTTGCCAGCGGCTTTGTCTGCTATATTTTCAACAGAAAGTTGATATAACTTTAATTTTCTTAACTCGCGAAAACTGAAACTAATATGACAGAAGCACAAAAAATGGACTGTCAAATTTTTTCCCCTTATAGGTAAACTATTCTTTTTTTTTTGGCGAAAAGGTAGGCATTAGACTAGTGCTTGCTTATGTGAAGCAGGAAATCTAACGCACAGCGTTGAATAGAGCTCTGTGATTGGTTCGTGTGCTGGATTGTGTTACTTTTGCAACTGTAATATTGGCTGTATTGATGTACAACTTGTATGAGACAAGTGACCTTTAGGCTATAGATAATTATATCATTACAAGTTGTAATGTCTGATGAGTTGTATGATCAATAGGGATGTCTTATTATATCGATTGAATAGCTTAATATTTCATCAACATCATAATGTACATACAGTCTAACATCTGACTAATATTATCATACATTTTTATTGCAAAATTGCAGTTATGACAACTCTACATATGACTGCACGTTGTAAAAGTTTAGGTATAGGTAGAGTCAGCATCAAGGTTCGTTAAACCCAAAGTAGTCAAAAAGTTTGCAATACATCTTTGAAATGACTGTTAACTTTTTGCCCACTTTGGGTGTCACAAATTCGTTCGTTCGCCTCCCCCAAGGATTTCCACAAAGACCGGTCCTGCGCCGCTCGCATCCAGGCACCTCCCGCGAACTTCACCAGATCGTCGGTCCACCTAGTGGGAAGCCTGCCCACTGACTGATCGAATGAGAAATTAGGAGATCCGTAGGAGAACCAGAGTGACTGACATAGCCCGCAGAATCGCTACAATCAAGTGGCAGTGGGCGGGGCACATAGCTCGTAGAGCTGATGGCCGCTGGGGCAGGAAAGTTCTTGAGTGGCGACCACGAGCCGGAAGACGTCACAAATTATTTGACGATAACTGTACATAGCTTTCAGAGAAAGCATCGATTTTGATGATTGAATTATACTTTACTTAAATTTTGCTAATAAGTTTTTTTCTTTCTATTCCAGGGCCCCATGAAGCGGCTGTCATGCGCATAGCGGCACTGATCGCACTCGTGCAGGTAAACATTCACAAGTTTTTCCCGCTTTTCCACGCAGTAGCAGGTTCGAAACCCGCTAGTGGCAACAGCAACTACCATGAGCATACCCGGAGTAATGAACAGATTTAGTATCCATATCAGCTGCTATGAATTACATAATATACCTGCTAAGCGACAAACCAACATCCTAATCGTGAAGGGAAACGTCCTAAACGTAGTAAACCCTAAAATTACAAAATATTTAACTTCATTGGTCTAATTAATAACTTTTTCTTCTTATTACTAGCAGACCAATATTTAACCAGTAAGAGAACCATTTCAAATCAAATCATTTATTTGCATTACATGTGTGGTTCATGCAACTCACGAAGGCGAGTGAGCTTTACTTGTGTGTGTATGTGTACATGCACATAACGATAGTGTAGTGTCTATCAAAACTTTTGAAAAACGAACAGTAGCGAGCCACCACACATGTAAAGCTCACTCGCCTTCGTGAATTATTGCAACAACTATATTTCAAACTATTAAACAATAAATAAAATAATTGCTTCAACACATTTAAACAAAATAGTGCAACCCTCATTATTCAAAACTAACCAAATATGGTAGCAAGTGCCATAGCACTCACGTATTGAACCCGATCGTGAGGAATGATTTATCGGCGATCATCAACGCGCATGCGCCCGAGATTTATGCAGCACGTGATAGGGCTTTTAGATTGATATATCTTTGTCTTAATGCTATTTTATTGCTGCTATTACTAGGAAGATATTTGAAATCTCTAAAGTTATTTCTTAATAGTAATAAGGCTGTCTTGATAGACAGATCTTACTTTACTATCAAGATAATTAGTAAAATATCATCATCAAGTCATTTATTAACAGCAAGCATGTAGCATGAAGGCGCTGGATGCAGGCCGCTACCAACCTATGAGATACTAGCTTTTGCCCGCGGCTTCACCCGCGTGAAATTTCGTTTGTCACATATCGTCATATAGCCTATTATGTTGTTCTGGGGTATAAACAATAATACTGTAAAGTTTCATCAAAATCCGTTCAGTAGTTTTTGCGTGAAAGAGTAACAAACATCCAGACATCCACACAAACTTTCACATTTATAATATTAAGTAAGATAAGATGAGGCTTAGGAGGCCTATGTTCAGCAGTGGACGTCCTATGGCTTTTATGATGATGATTAAGTCGTTATTGTCCATGAAGCATAAACTGTTACTTAATTAATTTCGTTCGTTCGTTTCAGCCAAATGACGTCCACTGCTGGACAAAGGCCTCCTCCAAGGTTTTCCACAATGCACGGTCCTGCGCTGCCCGCATCCAGGCTCTTCCCGCGACCCTTACCAGATCTTTCTTTACTTTTTAGATATTCCTTTTCAACCCTTTCAAGATTTAGTGAAATATAATCATCAAGTCATTTATTAAAACAGCAAGCAGGTATCAGGAAGGAGCTGGATGCAGGCCGCTACAATTGGTCATTGTGGAAATTATTGGGGAAGGCCTATGTTCAGCAGTAGACGTCTTATGACTGAAATGATGATGATGAAGTCATAGCATAACAGTGTTGCCAGAAGGTTACTTTTGTATTGGATTGGTTACTTTTAGGTTACACTAATGAAAAGGTTACTTTTAGGTGATTTTTCAGAAATTGTAGAATTAACTTTTACAGGTTATTCAGTAAAAAATATTAATAGTGACAATTTAAAAATTATGTCATAAACTGCATTTAAACATGAATTTGATTTATTATTTGTTAAAAAAAATGAGTTTTACCGAATGTTTTTCGATAATAAAACGCAAATCCATGAAACGGTTTTATACGACCGGTCACTTTTCGGTCTTCATGGAATGGTCAAAATTTCGAATTTAGGTAAACGATTGATGATCAATTGTATTCATTTTTTATTCTATTCATGAACAACCTTACCTACACAATCGCTCCGCAAATATGAAGGTTACTTTTTATTCAAAAAGGTTACATTTTTTTAAATTTCTGGTAATTTCTGACAAGACCCAACTGGCAACACTGTAGCATGATCTGAAATTAATTTACCAGGTTCAAACTTCCAAAAAGGGCCCGATGTTCTCATATTTATTTTTACCTTAGTGGCCTTTTACTACATCCATGGGTAGAGTAGAGAAGCCTTCTACTCTCTCTTTCTACCTTCAGTCTGCCTGAAGTACACGGTCAGTCACTTTGGCTTGGTTGCACCATCTTATTTTAACTTTGACTAACGTCAAAAATCTGTCAAAATCCAGACAAAATACACCGGTTATCGTTATAGTCACGGTTAAAGTTAGATGGTGCAACTCAACCTTTGTAAACAAAACAAATGAAAGCTAAAATATCATAATGTTATGTTATTCAAGTAAATTTAAAAGTAGTTAACAATTTTTGCACGTTTCTTCCAACGAAAGTAACGAGTAATGTCACGATCGTAGAGATCTTGAGAAAATTATAGTTTTCATAATGATTTAAAAGTAATAATATAGTATTAAAGTAAAGAAGCAGAATGAAACGCTATTTAAGTACACATTGTATTCAGTTCCTTCTAAATTATTAACCCTGGGCTGCACCATCTAATTTTAAAACATAAAAAGTCTATCAAACTCCATTCAAAGACACGGTTAAAGTTATGGTTACGGTTAAAGTTAAGGTGATGCAACTAAGGCTTAGCCACAAAGTAGAGATTCTTTTAACAACCTAGAATCTGTGATCGTTGTTAACATTCCATTAATCCAATGGGACCTACATCGCCGACCTTTGTTCATGCTAATCGCCTAGAGCCACGTAATAATGCAGGTGAACTCCAGCCAATATGCTTATAGTACAGTCATGTACAAATATCAGATAGATACGAGAAAAACGTGAATAAAACAGTCTCAGTAAGCCCTAATGGTGGACTTTCTAATGGTCATTGGAGGAGAATGTCTGGCATTAAGTTCGCCTTTTGTACTATATACAGTGTGCAAATAAGTATTAAATAAATACTTAACACGATGATGAAAATCTATTTACTGAAATCGAAAGTGAGTAAGTATCTCGAACAATGATTAAATAATGAATTATGAGTCAATATTGGGAATGGATATAATGTTATGCTGTAATTATAATGTAAGGTAAAACGGCCCAAGGGTTTTGGCTTCGGATTCACGATTCGTAAAAACATTTATTCAGTTCCAAGTCCTCGTTGATTATGTTTAACAATCTAGAAATATTATACGCCATAAAAACTTAATTCTATTACTTATTAAAAATAAACTATTATTTCAAGTGTCAAAATGTCAAATTTCATATAATGGAACCTCAGTGACCATCTATGGTAGCCTGTAAGATCCATTGGCCCATAAAATCGCACAGCCATTATGCACTTGCCTGTACGGGCAAGGGCATGACTTATTGTTGCCATTAAACCCGCCATGTGCTTCTGCCGTGAGAATCATATTGCAAAGTGATAGATAGATGACATACGTGATTTATTGAAAGTACAGTCAACACACCAAACTACACATTTTGTTGCAAAATAACTCTTATTACAATAACATAAAATGTCACAGTGCTTTAATTGAACTTCTGTTGTCTGTAAAATTTTAATTTGTCGTAAGTTAAGTACAACATAAATTCCCGAAAAGAAGCGAAAAATTCACGAAGATAGCGCGCCTAAATGTGTGCGTTTACGAATGTAGTTAGATGTTCTAAATTCAAATTCAAATAACAGAACTTGGCTGTACCTATATCTTTTATGCCTTTGCGTTCCCCCAAGATAAGTAAAAATAAATGTGTGCGTTTTCGAATATAGTTAGATGTTCTAAATTCAAATTCTTTTATGCCTTTGCGTTTCCCCAAGATAAGTAAAAAAAGAAAAAACCATACGGCCATGTTTCTTTTCAAATAATATTATTTTTGACTTTTGAAGTTCCAAATTCAAATTGCCTATCAAATAGCAAAGTACCAGCAATGGGTGCCATCTCTAGCCGCTCCTACAGCCTTGAAGCTCACCGCCACATACCGGCACGTCTCCAAGTCAGCTCGATTTACACAATATTTTAAAGTATAGAATGTAGAAAAATAAAGAGACAATGTTAACAAAACTTAGGAACAGATTTTAATGTAAAATGTTGCTAAAACGAACCGTATGGCTTGCACTGTGAAAAAGTTATCAGAACCCATGTAGAGTCAAACTTTTAATTTTACAACTTAGACAAAATATGTGTGACATTAGCGTTTCATTTCTACCTATTAAGTATTCAAAGGCTCTCTAAGCTGATGAAATATTATGATAAAACTATAAGTAGGTACTTACTTATTTAACACTTAGCAGTTAATAATTTGAACCACAACTCAAAAAGGTGTCTAAAGAAAGAACCTTCACACACAAATAAATATGCAAAATATCTCACAATAATAGACTTAATATCCACACTATGAACTAATCAGCAATATTCCATCGTTTACATAATGTTATGTGAGCTAAAAGGCCTATAAACTTTTACTGCTTTGACGTAATCAAAATAAAACTTTGTACATGTCGGGTCAGAGTTGAATATTCTATGCATAATTAATTAATACATTTTAAGAGCTTTAGCAAAATGGACGATCAGCTAATGAAAGTAGTAACAGTATGTAATTATTACATAAATGATTGCGCGTGAGCATATGTCTAGGGCGAGGTAAAATTGGAGAATTTAAAAATTATTAAAAGCATCGATTAATATTTGGAATGCGAAAGTTGGTGAGAATGTATATTATGTATTATTAATTTACTCACCTTTACATAGAAAACAAAGTCACTCTCACTATCTGTGTGCATAAGTCTTTTAAACTGCGCAACGAATTTTCATGCAATTTGAGTGATCCAAGAGGAAGGTTTATTTCTTTAATACATTGCACCCATGCGAAGCCGGGGCGGGTTGCTAGTTTACGAATAAACTACATAAAAATGTTTGATAAAACTTTACTTTATTGTAATACATTGCACCCATGCGAAGCCGGGGCGGGTTGCCAGTTTACGAATAAATTTTTAAACAAATGTTGATAAAACTTTACTTTAAGATACATGAGACAGAAATTAGAGTTTTTAGGCTTATCTTTAACCGGAATAGCTTTAACCACTTTAACTGAGAAGACCTCAGGTTAATTGCTCAATAAGGCGATGCGTCACAAAGACCAAAGAAGTGTGGGAGGTGGTGGGAACCATCTCATAACCTGCACCATACATGGCATTACAGTAATAAATTAGAAACGATTAGCTAAACTATGAACTAAATACCAAGACCAATAGAAAAATAATAATAACAGAAGGTAGCAGGAAGGCGCTGGATGCAGGCCGCTATCAACCGTGCGATGTGGAAGTCATTAGGGGAGGTCTATGTTCAGCAGTGGACGTCCTGTGGCTGAAATGATGATGATGATGATGAATGATAACAGCCGTTTTTAAACATCCCGTTAGCCGTGACTCTCTTATCTGAATTTAGATAATTTCCCTTTCCTCACTCTATCCTCTCTTTCTTGAGGAGTAGAATTTAGTATGAATGCTAATGAAATAATTACAAATACCTGTAATATATTACTAATAATGTTGTCATTCCCCAGTTAAGTTGTAACTATTTTGTCATAGAACAATATAGAGTATGTTTCAAATTCACAAGGCCCACAGAATATAAAGTGCGTGTGAGTGGAAAAAAATCCCATTGTCTGCACCTAGAACAATAAATTATAGATATCATTAATTACCCCGTTGCCCCGATATGGGGGAAGATAAACTTGTTACTAAATCTGAACTAATTGATATGTTTTTGTGTGAAGTTCAATTAAATTACGACCGTGAATAATGGCTTAATTTAACTATGACGTAAATAATTATAGGGTGCCAAGAAAACAAGAAATACTTACTTAAATCTATTTTAAGAACACTTTTTTGTAATATTATTTTACTAACCTTGAGTTATTTTTATCGTAAATATAAATAGATTTGTTGTAGAAGTAGAAATAGCTTTATTGAAACCTAAATTAGCATTCATTCACAGTACTTATTCACTTGACTATTATTACGTAGAGCTATCTAACTCTATGCACAGCTCTATGTAAGCGCTAACAAATAACAAATCAAAGTACCTACTTACTAAAATTATGCCACACATACAATTTCTCTAACTCCTAACTCACTTCCAAACTATTGTCTCATACTCCGTTTTCCTCTGTAGCTGTCGCTAGCTACAGCTGTTTCAGATGACATCAACACGCTCACAGCTGCTGAGCTGAACCTCCAGCTCTCAGGAGAGAATGCCCTCTCTCCTTTCTTCTCCTACGAGAGCGATGAGGAGGCAGGAGTCACCTTCGTGAGGGGAGCCAGGGCGGCCAGTGCCCTTGCTCCGGAGATCGAGGTTCAATGTTCTGGAGACTTCATCGATGTGACGGTGGAGTTCCAAGACATTTACGATGGCATTATCTACAGTAAAGGATTCTTGAGTGACCCGAAGTGCAAGTAAGTTGAGCTAAGCTACCCAATACTATAAGTCTTGGCGCAGACCACCGATTTTTTGTCGGCCGATAGTTTAGTCGGGCTCGGGCAGTTAATCAGTACAAGCATGCATGGGAGTGCGCACATTGAATCGGCCGATTCTTCATACAAATTAAAATCGGGCCCAATTACTGTCGACCAACTAAAAATCGCTGGTCTGCGACTATGCTAAAAGAAACTACTCTCTTCTTTTATTATACCAGAAGTTGCTTGAATGCTCCTTCTTGAATGATCTTCTTTGTTGTGTTGTGCCCATTTGGCATTCTAGACATTTAGAGTCGAAACTTGAAAAGTTGAATACACAGAAAATGAATACAATAGGCAATTCGAAATAAAATTTTGAAACTGAAATATTTTTGCTTGCGTCTACAGCTGTAGCAATACAGCCAAAATATCAAGCTGTAAATTCTCATGTATTACCAAATAAATAACGCAAGATCCGATAACACAGTTTCAAATGAAAACGGAATTTGCGTTACATCATTATAATAGCCTTTAACCCTTAAAACGCTATTTCTTTTGCTATCTTCTTCATGAACAACATACCTTTCCAGATACGTATCCCTCGGTGGAAGCCAGTCCCGGTACTCCTTCAGGGTGCCCCTGAACGGCTGCGGGTCGCGCCCCCTCTGCAACGCTTGTGGGACCATCGACAATGTGCTCGTCTTCCAGGCTGATGACTTCGTGCAGGGCCCCTTGGACTTCGCCAGAAAGGTACTTTTAGGACACTTGAAAAAGACAAAGGCGCTGCTGTTGCGAATGTCCTGATAATTCAGCGGTCAATTTGAGCCGCCTTCTAGCTAAGTATTATGAAAATGTTTCTAGGTGCTTCCATGAAAAGTTATTTAAATACGCTATTGAGTTCAGTCTAGTCTAGTCTATTAAGCCCTTTTAAAAAGAAGATTATTCTAGAATCAAAAAGAAAACCCAATAATTTATTCTAATAATCTGATTTGATAAATAGTGCCAACATTTAAAAATATACACAGATAACTCTATTCAGAATCTCCACTGTCTACGCAATATGATTTCCCATTTTTCCTAAAATTTTCTAATTAACCCTTTTCTTGGCATTGTGCATTTAGAGATACGTTGACCAAAACAAAAATATGGGGGAGAAACCAAAAACTATCTTTAAATGTTTTTTTAATATAACGTTAGCCCAAATACTACAGATTGTATTACACAGTATAGAATCGCTACAGGCTGCACAGATTTAACAGTAATATTCAAAATGTCAGACCGTTGACAGGCGCCTACGCACCGGCTAATAATTTTAATTATTTTCGGTGTTTTTTTTAAAGAATATTGGTGATTATCTGTAGTAATATAGATAGTAAATAAAGGTTTCTTGATGATAATGCTGTTTTTTCATCCCAAAACTTGTATAATTATTCTTGTACGATGCGGATTGTCTGAATGTATCTCTAAATGCACACTGTCAGATACGTAATAATTTACATTCAATTTTGAATGTATCTTTAAAGACACATTGCCAGGTTCTCATTGAATTTATTTTATGATTTTTGTCATAGATTTTATCGCATAAAAAGGGATCATGTTATTAGTTAGTAATATTTAAAGCTGTAAATTATAAGCCGATGTGAGTTTTAATTCAAGTAATAAAAAATGTTGTTTTTTGGACAACTTTGTGCTGCAGCAACAAAATCAGGCGCGCAAAATGCTGGTTCTGGTTCCAAAATCTGGAACCAGGTCGAAAGTCAGTGGCGGTGACACTTCAGATGATGAATTAGAAGTCGCACTTAGCCTCCTGATTCTCTTGGGTGGTTATCTTCCTACTCCAAACAACCCAGATCACCCCCAAAAAGCGAGCTGCCTATTCAGGCTGCTGCATGCTTCTGGTTATAAAGCTGGTGATTGAAGAATTTCAGCCAGTTCGACTGCTGCATAGTTTCCCAGAGAGTTCTAGAGATCCATTTCCGCTATCTTGCGTTTCCACTGTAAGTTGGGTATCAAATTATCTTCAATCGAAGACGTGAACGCAGTTCGGTACCAGTTGGCGTCAATATCCCTCGTATTTTTTTAATGGTCTTGCAGGATTCCTATGTGTCCTATCTACATTTGCTTCTACTGGATGGTAAGAGGGGTGTGAGGTTCAGGAGGTACTCCAACGACGCTGATGGAGTGGTTCTCATACATCCAAATGCAGCTATACTTGCAAGGCGTTATAGACTTTAAAGTGGGTTTTTTACTTTGTTTTCAGTTTTTTGTAAAATATACTTATTTTTTATTTCTCAAATAAGGAATAGCTTAAGGTTTTGTAGTAATTTTCATTTAAATAACTATTTTTTACTAACAAATAAACCATGTTTTAATTTACTACAAAGCTGGCAATGTGCACTTAAAGATACATACTATATTTCCAAAACTACATACCTAAGATTTTTTTTCGTATTTTTTACATGATTTTTACTCGTCCTAAATCCAATATTTATAGTGTAAATCACAAATATTAACCAAAACCGTCTTTGCCAAGTATAGGGTTAAATAAGATCCATCTAAAGCTTTTGAACGCTTGCGAATAGCAATAACTATGCAGACTTCCTTCATTATTTACTCAATAACTTTATTGTGCGTATCTTTTAAGATTCTCACAATGATTACAATTTGAAATAGTTGCTGACATTATTTTGTAATAGGACAGAAAGTGTAGATCTTGCCCATTAGACGGATGGAAGGTCAAGAAGTTACGACACCAGTGTCATCGTGGATTGGTGTTTGGGGGACATGAATAATCAGGTTTATTATGATTAGTTCAGTAGTACTACCACTAGTACAGTCAGCGTCAAATAATTCGTGACACCCAAACTAGCCCAAAAGTTCGCAACACGTCTTTGTTAGAAATGGAATAAGGTGGTGTTGTCAACTTTTTGGCCACTTTGGGTGTCACGAACTATTTGATGCTGTCTGTACGCATGTTATGTTGACACAAAGTTACTAATAAAGGCGATTTCGTTATAGCCTTTTGTGTCTCTTTCACCAGCATTAGTTCTGACAAAGCGAAAAAGGCCAATAAATACATTGTTGAATCGCTTTACAGTGTTGACCTACAGATAATTAGCAAATAAAAAAAATATATTTTATAAAAATCCGTAAAACATATTCAAGTTAGGTACTCGTAATGTCACCGGAACTTTTTACGGACACAAACTTACTAACAAATGTCAGACATGACAGCCAGATAATTTACTAATAATTTGTATATTTCGAGATTTATTAAGGTTAACCGCAGGTAGGCTCGGCCTCAGCGAGCAATGAACTGGACAAATAATACTCAAGTCTTTAATTTTAATCAATTTTTAATAAAATACACAGGGGTGTGCTGGCTCTACCACAAGATTCAAAACCTCAAAATAACAAAAATGGAGATACGAGATATGTTTTTCGTAAATTCCGGAGGTTTAATATGTTAACAACTGTATTCATTAGTTACCCAGATTATTTCTAAAATTATGAAAATTACAAAATGAGGAATACCAACCTTTATCAATCTAAGAATGTAGTTGTCGTCTATCTTGCAACATGATCGTCATAACGAGATTAATACTTTGTATTATGGATCTACGAACGAGTTTTAACATTCCATACCTCTTCCCCCAGGTATCATGCGCCAGAACTTCCCTCGAGGTGTCCACAGGCGTGGGCAGACGCGAGGAGTCCCACACCCTCAAGCTGAAGCCCTTCATGGTGGACATGTTAGAAGTGGTTGCTGTGGAAGGACCAGCTGGAGGCGTGGAGTGCTGGATGGACATTCAGAAGGGTGTCTTCCCCAATGTAAGTATTTACTGGACTATTCCCACCTCTCGTTCCCACCGCTGCAACTCCTGTGTAGCCAGGATCTACAGCTTGACCGTCAATAAAAACCCAACCAGTGAAGGTCAAGTTTGTCCCGGAGGAAAGTAAAAGTGTCATTGGACCCGGAACAAAATTAATGAATTGAAAAACGTAGGTGGAGTTCGAAGATAATTTCGACTTCTATCTATTGCAAAACAAATATTTAGCAACCTTTAAGCAAAGATGCCCATCCATCATTATTGTCGTTATTCTTAACTGCAAGAATTAGACCCTCTCCAAGTTTACCAGATACCAGCGAATATAGTATTTGGCCTACACTCATCACCCAGGCCATTTTATAGACGAATAGAAGGAACATTTTACACTCCTTAATAATTATTAATATTCGTGACTACTGCTGCAGCATAGATTCACCATTACAGACCTATCTGATCCTGCAATGAAACATAAATAACAACAGCCTTCTTAATTATGAAAATACTTATTCGTCCGGTGACTTTAACCCTTTCTTCTTCGTTGCAGACTTCTCCACTGACTGGCTCTATCAAGATTGGAGAGTTCCTGACCATCCTGGTGTACCTGAAGGATTCGAGGAAACAGTTCAACCTGAAGATCCACGATTGCTGGGCGTACGACAGCGAGAATTATGACAGCCCTAGCACCAATAAGATCCAGCTTACTGACAAAGAAGGATGCCCTCAGTAAGTTGAGAAAAAACTGTTACCCTGGTTCTTCAGATCCTCGTTCTCCAAAATCGACTACACCAGCACCACCGAATTGCTATCCTGGATCCACTGATCCTCGTTGCAAAATCAACTATTCCTGCACCGCCTAACCTAAATTCGAGAGACCTTTTTGACGCATGCTGCTAAATATCTTTACATACTCGTTGCAGTTCTTTTACAATTTTATTCTTAATTTGGATCATTAGTTTATTAACAGCAACAGCAACATAAGAGAAAGCAAAGCTACTAGTAACTCATCTATTTCTTCCAAGTAAAGAGTCACTAGTTATTACTTGTAACTGTTAAAAAAATTCCAGGAAAAAGAAGCTCATCGACTTCTGGCAGAAGTCAACCAACACGGGAAAGAGTGGCGCTACATTGATTGCATACAGCAAAGTCAGCGCTTTCCGCTTCCCAGAGACTGATCAAGTGTACCTGACTTGTAACGTTGAGGTAAGCATTTACTTTACATATACTAAAACTTTTTGTGGCGGATACCATAAATTCTGCTATTTATACCGTGCTTCACTTTGATAGATTACTAAAGGCATTTAACTCTTTTTCAGTTATGTACAAATAACTGCGAAGCGAACTGCGGAACGACACAAGAGATAACGACAACATTCAGACCTAGGTGTTACCCAGGCTCAACAGACCCCAGCTGTGGGGGAGTCACAGCGCCACCACAGATTAAGTGCTACCCTGGATCTACCGACCCCAGGTGCCCGAGCGTGACAGCACCGCCTACAGCGCCTAACTGCTACCCAGGCAGTACCGACCCTCGCTGTCCACGACCCACCACCCCTTCAGCTCCCAACTGCTATCCAGGAAACACCGACCCACGCTGCCCTAGGCCTACCACGCCATCCGCACCGAACTGCTACCCTGGCAGTAATGATCCTCGCTGCCCACGGCCTACAACATCGGCTCCTAGCTGCTACCCGGGCAGTACTGACCCACGTTGTCCTCAGCCCACGACACAAGCACAGCCCAACTGCTATCCTGGCAGCACGGATCCTCGATGCCCTAAACCTACGACACCTGCACCGCCTAGGTGTTTCCCGGGCAGTAACGATCCTAGATGCCCATCACCCACTACATCTGGCCCAAGCTGTTACCCAGGGAGCACAGATCCTCGTTGCCCGAGACCTACGACACCTAAACCAGTCTGCTACCCAGGATCTCCGGACCCAAGCTGTCCTCAGCCGACACGTCAAACAACATTAACACCACCAACATATTTACCACCATCAACAGCAGCTCCGTCTTGTTACCCTGGTAGCACTGATCCTCGGTGCCCCAAACCAACTACGCCTGCGGCTGCTAACTGTTACCCTGGCAGCACAGATCCTCGTTGTCCTAAGCCGACTACGCCAGCACCACCTAACTGCTACCCTGGATCTACGGATCCTCGTTGCCCCAAACCAACGACACCTTCAGCGCCTAACTGCTACCCTGGTAGCACTGATCCTCGTTGCCCCAAACCAACAACACCTTCAGCGCCTAACTGCTACCCTGGCAGCACAGATCCTCGCTGTCCGAAGCCGACTACGCCAGCACCACCTAACTGCTATCCTGGATCCACAGATCCTCGTTGCCCCAAACCAACTACGCCTGCGCCTCCTAACTGCTACCCTGGTAGCAGTGATCCTCGTTGCCCCAAACCAACGACACCTTCAGCGCCTAACTGCTACCCTGGCAGCACAGATCCTCGCTGTCCGAAGCCGACTACGCCAGCACCACCTAACTGCTATCCTGGATCCACAGATCCTCGTTGCCCCAAACCAACTACGCCTGCGCCTCCTAACTGCTACCCTGGTAGCAGTGATCCTCGTTGCCCCAAACCAACGACACCTTCAGCGCCTAACTGCTACCCTGGCAGCACGGATCCTCGTTGCCCCAAACCAACTACGCCTGCGCCTCCTAACTGCTACCCTGGTAGCACTGATCCTCGTTGCCCCAAACCAACGACACCTTCAGCGCCTAACTGCTACCCTGGCAGCACGGATCCTCGTTGCCCTAAACCAACTACGCCTGCGCCTCCTAACTGCTACCCTGGTAGCAGTGATCCTCGTTGCCCCAAACCAACGACACCTTCAGCGCCTAACTGCTACCCTGGCAGCACGGATCCTCGTTGCCCCAAACCGACGACACCTTCAGCGCCTAATTGCTACCCTGGCAGCACGGACCCACGTTGTCCTAAACCTACTACGCCAGCACCACCTAACTGCTACCCTGGATCTACGGATCCTCGTTGCCCCAAATCAACTACGCCTGCTGCTCCTAAATGCTACCCTGGTAGCACAGACCCACGGTGTCCACGACCAACCTCGCCTAAACCAGTCTGCTATCCTGGCTCACCAGACCCTAGCTGCCCTCAACCACCTCGCCCAACAACGCTTACCCCTCCTACATATTTACCACCTTCCACTACGCCTGAAGCACCTAAATGCTACCCAGGCAGCACTGATGCACGATGCCCGAGACCAACTACACCAGCTCCGCCAAGATGTTACCCTGGAAGTACAGATCCTCGCTGCCCTCGACCAACAACACCTGAAGCTCCTAAATGCTACCCAGGTAGCAATGATGCTCGTTGTCCAAGACCAACAACACCTGCACCTCCAAACTGCTACCCTGGAAGCAATGATCCACGGTGTCCGAAACCAACTACGCCGTCAGCTCCTAACTGCTACCCTGGATCTACTGATCCTCGGTGCCCAAAACCAACTACGCCTGCACCGCCTAACTGTTACCCCGGTTCTTCAGATCCTCGTTGTCCAAAACCGACTACACCAGCACCACCGAATTGCTATCCTGGATCCACTGATCCTCGTTGCCCTAAACCAACTACTCCTGCACCGCCTAACTGTTACCCTGGCAGCACAGACCCACGCTGCCCTAAACCAACGACACCTGCGCCACCAAGATGCTTCCCAGGATCGAATGACCCACGGTGTCCTAAACCAACTACACCATCACAACCTAATTGCTATCCAGGTAGCACCGATCCTAGGTGTCCAAAGCCAACTACGCCTGCCCCACCAAATTGCTATCCTGGCAGCACTGATGCACGTTGTCCTAAACCAACAAGTCCTAAACCAGTCTGCTATCCAGGATCACCTGACCCAAGCTGTCCTCAACCACCAAGGCCAACTACCTTAACGCCTCCTACTTACTTGCCTCCATCCACAGCTACACCAAAATGCTACCCTGGTAGTACTGACCCTCGGTGTCCAAAGCCCACTACACCAGCCCCACCGAACTGCTATCCTGGAAGCAACGATCCTCGTTGCCCTAAGCCTACCACTCCTGGCCCGCCAAGGTGCTTCCCAGGCAGTACCGACCCTCGTTGCCAGAAACCTACCACACCAGCACCTCCAAACTGCTACCCTGGATCCACAGATCCTCGTTGCCCTAAACCAACCACTCCTGCACCACCAAACTGTTACCCAGGAAATACTGACCCAAGATGCCCTAAACCTACTACCCCAGCACCTCCTAACTGTTACCCCGGAAGCAATGATCCTCGTTGCCCTAAACCTACAACTCCAGCCCCACCTAGATGCTTCCCTGGCAGCACGGACCCACGTTGTCCTCAACCTACAACACCAGCTCCACCAAGGTGCTACCCTGGCAGCACTGATCCTCGTTGCCCTAAACCAACAACACCCGCTCCTCCTAACTGCTTCCCTGGCAACAACGACCCACGATGCCCTAAGCCAACGACACCGGCTCCACCAAATTGCTACCCTGGCAATAATGATCCTCGTTGTCCAAAACCTACTACTCCCGCACCGCCAAATTGTTACCCCGGAAACACAGACCAACGTTGCCCTAAACCCACTACACCTCAACCTTTGAAATGCTATCCAGGTAGCACAGACTCTAGATGTCCCCGGCCTACGACACCAGCGCCACCTAATTGTTTCCCTGGCAGCACTGATGCACGTTGTCCTAAACCAACAAGTCCTAAACCAGTCTGCTATCCAGGATCACCTGACCCAAGCTGTCCTCAACCACCAAGGCCAACTACCTTAACACCTCCTACTTACTTGCCTCCATCCACAGCTACACCAAAATGCTATCCAGGCAGCACTGACCCTCGCTGCCCCAAGCCTACTACTCCTGCACCTCCTAACTGTTACCCCGGAAGCAATGATCCTCGTTGCCCTAAACCTACAACTCCGGCCCCTCCCAGGTGCTTCCCAGGAAGTACTGACCCCCGTTGTCCCAAGCCTACTACACCAGCTCCACCAAACTGTTATCCTGGAAGCACTGATGCAAGGTGTCCCAAACCAACTACTCCTGCACCACCAAACTGCTACCCCGGTAGCAATGATCCTCGCTGCCCTAAGCCTACGACTCCAGCCCCTCCTCGTTGCTTCCCAGGCAGCACAGACCCTCGCTGCCCACAGCCAACGACCCCGGCCCCACCTAGGTGCTTCCCTGGCAGCACGGATCCTCGCTGCCCTCAACCTACTACACCAGCCCCGCCTAGATGCTACCCTGGCAGCACGGACCCCCGCTGTCCCAAGCCTACAACTCAAGCGCCTCCTAACTGTTACCCTGGTAGCAATGATCCACGATGCCCTAAGCCTACTACCCAGGCGCCTCCAAATTGCTACCCAGGCAACAATGATCCGCGTTGTCCTAGACCCACCACGCCAGCCCCACCTAAATGCTATCCCGGCTCGACAGATTCTCGCTGTCCTAAAACAACAACCCCCAAACCGGTTTGTTACCCAGGTTCGCCCGACCCTAGTTGCCCTCAACCACCAAGGCCAACTACCTTAACACCTCCTACTTACTTGCCTCCATCCACAGCTACACCAAAATGCTACCCTGGTAGTACTGATCCTCGTTGTCCAAAACCAACGACACCGTCCCAGCCAAACTGCTATCCTGGAAGCTCAGACCCTCGATGCCCCAAACCAACCACTCCGGCTCCACCTAGATGCTTCCCTGGCAGCACAGATCCTCGTTGCCCTCAGCCTACGACACCAGCTCCACCTAGGTGCTTCCCTGGATCTACTGACCCTCGCTGTCCCAAACCAACTACTCCTGCGCCTCCTAACTGCTTCCCTGGTAGTACGGACCCACGTTGCCCCAAACCTACAACGCCCGCGCCTCCTAACTGTTTCCCAGGAAATAATGACCCTCGTTGCCCCAAGCCCACAACTCCCGCGCCTCCTAACTGTTATCCAGGAAACAATGATCCTAGATGTCCCAAACCAACAACCCCCGCACCACCAAGATGTTATCCTGGCAGCAAAGATTCCCGCTGCCCAAAACCAACTACTCCAGCTCCACCGAACTGCTATCCTGGAAACACTGACCCCAGATGCCCAAAACCGACAACGCCTGCCCCACCCAATTGTTTCCCAGGAAATAACGACCCACGTTGCCCAAGGCCTACGACACCTGCGCCCCCGAATTGTTTCCCTGGAAGCACAGACCCTCGCTGCCCTAAGCCTACAACTCCTGCTCCACCAAGGTGCTACCCAGGCAGCACGGACCCACGTTGTCCGAAACCTACAACTCCTCAGCCGACAAAACCAGTCTGCTACCCAGGCTCACCTGATCCCAGCTGTCCCCAACCACCAAGACCCACAACTTTGACTCCTCCCACATACCTACCACCTTCGACAGCTTCACCTAAGTGCTTCCCAGGTAGCACAGACCCTCGCTGTCCAAAGCCTACGACACCAGCACCACCAAATTGCTACCCTGGCAACACAGATCCTCGATGCCCAAAACCAACTACTCCAGCTCCGCCTAGATGCTTCCCTGGCAGCACAGATCCTCGCTGCCCTCAGCCTACCACTCCTGCTCCACCCAGGTGCTTCCCTGGATCTACTGACCCTCGTTGTCCCAAACCAACTACTCCTGCGCCTCCTAACTGTTACCCAGGCAACACCGATCCCCGTTGTCCTAAACCCACTACTCCATCTGCACCAAACTGTTACCCAGGCAACACTGATCCGCGGTGCCCCAAGCCTACTACTCCTGCGCCTCCTAACTGCTTCCCTGGTAACAACGACCCTAGATGTCCAAAGCCTACCACACCGGCTGCTCCTAATTGTTACCCAGGCAACACCGATCCTCGTTGCCCCAAACCAACAACCCCCGCACCACCAAGATGCTATCCTGGCAGCACAGATTCACGATGCCCCAAGCCTACTACCCCGGCTCCACCTAAATGCTTCCCTGGGTCAACAGATCCACGTTGTCCTAAACCAACTACTCCTAAACCCGTCTGCTATCCAGGCTCACCTGACCCTAACTGTCCTCAACCACCAAGGCCTACCACATTGACACCTCCAACATATTTGCCACCGTCTACGGCTACACCAAAATGCTTCCCTGGTAGTACGGACCCACGTTGCCCCAAGCCTACAACGCCCGCGCCTCCTAACTGTTTCCCAGGAAATAATGACCCTCGTTGCCCCAAGCCTACAACTCCAGCTCCCCCTAACTGTTATCCAGGAAACAATGATCCTAGATGTCCAAAACCAACGACACCAGCTCCACCCAGATGCTACCCAGGTTCTACTGATCCTCGCTGCCCTAAACCAACAACCCCTGCACCTCCTAACTGCTTCCCCGGTAATAATGACCCTCGTTGCCCCAAGCCTATAACACCCGCGCCTCCTAACTGTTATCCAGGAAGCAATGATCCTCGTTGTCCAAAACCAACGACACCAGCTCCACCCAGATGCTACCCAGGTTCTACTGATCCTCGCTGCCCTAAACCAACAACCCCTGCACCTCCTAACTGCTTCCCCGGTAATAATGACCCTCGTTGCCCCAAGCCTACAACGCCCGCGCCTCCTAACTGTTATCCAGGAAGCAATGATCCTCGTTGTCCAAAACCAACGACACCAGCTCCACCCAGATGCTACCCAGGATCTACTGATCCTCGTTGCCCCAAACCAACAACCCCTGCACCTCCTAACTGCTTCCCCGGTAATAATGACCCCAGATGCCCCAAACCAACGACTCCAGCACCACCAAGGTGTTATCCAGGATCAAGTGACCCACGCTGTCCGAAACCTACAACTCCTCAGCCGACAAAACCAGTCTGCTACCCAGGTTCACCTGACCCCAACTGCCCACAACCTTCAAGACCAACTACATTGACACCTCCCACTTACTTACCACCTGCGTCTCCTGAGCCTAAATGCTACCCTGGCAGCAATGATCCTCGTTGCCCCAAACCCACTACACAAGCTCCTCCTAGATGCTACCCTGGATCTACAGATCCTCGTTGCCCGAAAGTAACTACACAAGCACCACCTAACTGCTACCCAGGAAGCACTGATCCTCGTTGTCCTAAACCAACAACGCAAGCCCCACCTAGATGCTACCCTGGCTCAGACGATCCTCGTTGTCCAAAACCGACAACCCAGGCTCCACCTAACTGCTACCCCGGTAGCAATGACCCACGGTGCCCCCGGCCAACCACCCAGGCACCACCTAACTGCTACCCAGGAAGCACAGATCCTCGTTGCCCGAAACCAACTACACAAGCGCCACCTAACTGCTACCCCGGCAGCAACGACCCTCGATGCCCCAGGCCTACCACTCAGGCCCCGCCTAACTGCTACCCTGGCAGCAATGACCCTCGATGCCCCAGGCCTACCACTCAAGCCCCGCCTAGATGCTACCCAGGAAGCACAGATCCTCGTTGTCCTAAACCAACAACGCAAGCCCCACCTAGATGCTACCCTGGTTCAGACGATCCTCGCTGTCCAAAACCGACAACCCAGGCTCCACCTAACTGCTACCCCGGAAGCAATGACCCACGGTGCCCCCGGCCAACCACCCAGGCACCACCTAACTGCTACCCAGGAAGCACAGACCCTCGTTGTCCAAAACCGACAACCCAGGCTCCACCTAACTGCTACCCAGGTAGCAATGACCCACGGTGCCCCCGGCCAACCACCCAGGCACCACCTAACTGCTACCCAGGAAGCACAGATCCTCGTTGCCCGAAACCAACTACACAAGCGCCACCTAACTGCTACCCCGGTAGCAATGACCCTCGCTGTCCCAAGCCCACTACCCAGGCCCCGCCTAGATGCTATCCAGGCTCAACTGACCCACGTTGTCCTAAACCCACAACACCTCAACCAACTAAACCCGTCTGCTACCCAGGTTCACCTAACCCTAACTGTCCTCAACCATCAAGACCAACTACATTAACTCCTCCCACTTACTTGCCACCTGCATCTCCTGAGCCTAAATGCTATCCAGGAAGCACAGATCCTCGTTGCCCGAAACCAACTACACAAGCTCCTCCTAGATGCTACCCTGGCTCTAACGATCCTCGCTGTCCAAAACCGACAACCCAGGCCTCACCTAACTGCTACCCCGGCAGCAATGATCCTCGATGCCCCAGGCCTACCACTCAAGCTCCTCCTAACTGCTACCCAGGCAGTAATGACCCTAGGTGCCCCAGGCCAACAACTCAGGCCCCACCTAACTGCTACCCTGGCAGCAATGACCCACGATGCCCCAGGCCAACCACTCAGGCCCCACCTAACTGCTACCCCGGCAGTAATGACCCTCGGTGCCCCAGGCCAACCACTCAGGCCCCACCTAACTGCTACCCCGGCAGCAATGACCCTAGGTGCCCAAGGCCAACCACTCAGGCCCCACCTAACTGCTACCCCGGCAGCAATGATCCTCGATGCCCCAGGCCTACCACTCAAGCTCCTCCTAACTGCTACCCAGGCAGTAATGACCCTAGGTGCCCCAGGCCAACAACTCAGGCCCCACCTAACTGCTACCCTGGCAGCAATGACCCACGATGCCCCAGGCCAACCACTCAGGCACCTCCAAGGTGTTACCCTGGCTCCACTGACCCTCGCTGTCCAAAACCGACAACACCTAGCTCTTGTTACCCAGGCTCTAAAGACCCTAAATGCCCACAGCCCTACGCTCCTAGCAGTACAAATCCACCTTCCACCTATCTGCCACCGTTCCCCGTTGATAACGAGATAAGGTCGTCTAGAACTGGCAGATTAGCTTCCAATGATGTAGATTTCTATGAAGATGGCGCTCAAACTGACGCAGGTACGTTGTTTTCATTTTTGCATTCCAACTAAGTTTGAAACACACATTTTGTTTTTTCGCCAGTATCTTTTACATATGAAATCATACTAAATTATCGCTTTCTTTTTCAGACAACTTTGAATTCGCCAGAACTAAGCCCAGAAGTAGAAAAGCGAGAGACGTCAGTCATCTCAGCAACGACATTGCACAGCCTGCCAGTGGGTCGTCAGTCGTCTACCTGACTGTTGGCTCAGCAGTCTTCATGATGCTAGCAGTATCCCTTGCCATTTACGCATTCAACAAACGCAGGCATATGTCAGTCAAACCAGCTGTCAACGCTCAAACTCTTTGTTAAATATTTGTACAGTAACGTTAAGGTTATGGTTAATATTGTGATATTATAATAATGAACCTTTTATTTGCAATACATGCTTGCAAACTTTTTTGTGAAAAGGTTTACTATCACTGCCTTATTAGCTTTATAAATCCAGGCGCTTTTTATTCGCATGCCTATTTTATATATGTATAAAATAGTGCCATAATATAACTTGATGCAGTCTCGAAATTATATTGATATGTAATTATATTCCCTAGTCAAAATAAATATTTATGTACATATAAACAGAAATGTATAAACCTGTATTCGGTGAATAATATGTATAAATCATACTTGTTTGTGATATTTTTGTAAATATATTTGCCAGTACGCTATGTGGCCATTCAATGACTAGAGTTACTATGTAATGACGTGAATTATATTCGTTTTGTTTTGTTACAATGATATTTTTAAAGATACGTTTTATATTTTAGTATGCCTATCGTGTAGTTACCATACAAAACAGAACGTGTATAATGGGTCACTTTGAATTTTGACTTATGTATGTTAGTAAGATTGCTTGTGGAGTCAATCTAAGTAAAACATTCTATGAATGTCACTCGTTGTTTCATTTATTTCATAAGATAAGTTATTACTTACTATACCTACCTAGTTCATAAGATCCCAAAATCTTAAAAAAAATAATTCAATATTCAGAATTATTGTTCACATTAAAAACAGTTAACTGCTTATTACACAGATTACCAGATAATTGATACTTAATACACCTACCTACACATTACACAGGTGATTCTCTACCTCTGGGCTTCGGCTTGACACAATTTTTTGGGACACTCTGTACATAGGACCTACACAATATTTTTACCACTCTATTGCCTTTATGGTACAGTAATTCAGAGTTTTAATCGATTCCTACAATTATCTAGAGCTATAAATACCTAGTAAGTACGTAGAATATTGTAGATTTTCAGTAGCTAATATTTAACAACTGTAATGTACTGAGTTGGTTGTAAACCAGTAACATAATTACGTTTTAAGCTTTCGGAATAAATAAAAATCACCTTTATAAAATACACCATATTTAATTCACACAAGTAAAAATATTTCTTAAATAATTTTACACAGAAATATTTTACTTATTCATTAAAATAAAGATAGGTACGTCTGCAGTTCTTGTCTCAAAATATGATATCTTGTACAAAGACTGTATTAACGCTATTTTTACATTATTATTGAAATATGTAGTTACAGTAAAATTATTTTTAGTAACTAATTAGGTACAAGTTGAAAAACTGTAAATATATTAAATCAGATACTTTTAGAAAACTTATATTTCTGTACCCCCAGTGAAAAGGGAGCTAAGTCGAAAATGGTGATTTTTGGGAAATCGCATTTGAAGTTAAAAAAAATCCTGCTTCGTCGCTATTAGAGATAACTGGGTGAAATATTTTTTAGGTGAAAGGTAATATTAGATATGATTAGGCAGTGTGCCAGTTTGGGAAATATAGCATGTGGTTTTTTCGTAATTAAATAAAAACCTAGTTATATCACCATGCACGACAACTTTACATTCGTGTAAAGTGATATAATGGGACATAAATCATTTTACACCACACTGAAATGACCACTCGCTAACAAGTGTAAAGTGATACATTTTACGCCATTTCTGTTGATATTTTTTTGTTTCTTCAATTTTAGAAAAAGTTGTAAAACAAACATAAGTAATTACACTATGAGGAATCATTATTTCAGGTCATTTAGGGTAAATAGTCCAAAAAACATTACTTATATCAATAAACACCAATTTTGTGGTGAGAAATAAAAGTGTAAACTGATCTAACTTACATAATAGCGATCTAAGTATCCTAATAATTTTGTGTAAAGTGATATAAGTGGCGACTGTAAAGGAATAAGGCTAGAATTTGAGACTGAATTCTAATTATTTACTCCTTAAATGTTTATTCTGATCTGAAACTACTATTTTATTAATTATTACACCATATACCATGAATGATATCGGCCTAAATCACATACATTATCTCCTATTTTAAAGTAAGTATAGCTGAAGCAATTGTGTAGTAAAGACCAGAAACAACAATGGTTTCACATCAACTAATTAGACAGGAGACAGAGAAAAGTTTGTTTTCTACAATTACCCTAATAAGAATCAAACCCTGGACCAGAGATGGTGATGTCAAGCAATATTGATTGCCTTTTGGCTACAGAAGGATAATATAAAAGTAAAGTCATAAAATGCATTTGTTTTCAACAAAGAGGCTTTTAAAAAGCCCTTTAACACGTCCTAGTATAACTTGAACCCTACAATTATTTTGGGACATAAATTTAGCCACCCTTGTCAGCCTATTCTTAAATCATAAATAACTTGAAAATATCGAACTGCCTACGGCGGGAATCTTCTTAAATCAATAGAGACATGAATTAACAAGACATGTTATACTTGCGAACTAAGCAGATAAAGTCCAGCAACACATGCCATTTACATAATTATTTACTTTATACATAGTATCCATTCATAAGGACTTTCGTAGTTAGTTTTTCAGGGCAATCGAATATTGCACTTAGCCTCTTGATTAGACCATTGTGCGCTATTTGTAGTTTATCTTCCTATTCCAACCGCTCCAGATCCCTCCAGGTAGCAGCAGCCTATCTAGGTCGCTACAGGCCTTCTGCAGCAACCCTGGTGATTGGAGAATTTGAGCCTGTTGATTGCTACGCTTGTGCACTCCTTGTGCACGTGCTGCGGTTTTTCTTCTGCCTCCATGCATCTTCTGCACAGTAGACTGTCTGTAACAGCTATATTGTGTAGGTGTTTGTTTAACATACCTGTTATTACACTTAGGACCTTGCGGATGTTGTCCATGTTTAGTTTTATGAGGCTGCGGGAAAACTTTTTCGATATATCTGCATCTTTTGTTTGCCTGCATCTTTCACAATCTTTCCATTCTGTGAGGTGTTATTTTTCTATTTTGGAGCGCAGCCAGGTCTTGATCTGTGCTTATGGTATCGGCATTATAATTGTTCCGGACCAAATACCGTCCTGTACGATCCCCTTCTGGCCAGTTCATCTGCTGCGTCGTTGCTCAAGGAGTTACTGTGCCCTTTGATCCACTTCAGGAGTGCAGGGTAACGCCATTTGCGTCTGCAATAACTTAGAAGCGCGTCATGGCATTCCAATATAAGTATTATAATGTAGTATATTAAGTTGCTTTGTATTGCTTGCACTATCTGAGATTATTTTTATATTCAGACCTCGGATATCTATGGTTGCAATCGCCTGTGCTGCTCTGATTGCATTCTGCTTGGAAAATTGTATTGTGTGTATCTAGTGTTGTAGATATTCTTAGTATATTTAGGTAATTCGAGAAGACACCAGCTCCCGTACCTTTTTGGGTTTTGGAGCCGTCAGTGTATATCCTAACTTCATTGATTCCAGAGCAATCTTGCGTTTCCGTTGTAAGCTGGATATTATATCTCCAGTCGAAGATGTGAACACAGGGAATTCTGTCGATGGGTGCCTCGGTGAGAGGTATTTCTTTTATTAGGGTTTTGTGCAGGATCGTGGAATGTCCTGTCTCCTTGTTTTGCTTTTATATGCCGTTCTTACCTTTAAGTCTTAGGGCGGCTGCTTGCGCTTCCTCCTGAATAAAGAGGTCTAAAGATCTAAGATTCAGAAGGTACTCAAGTGATGTCGATGGAGTGGTTCTCATACAACTAGTGCCCGCTATGCTTACTAGGCGTTGCAGGTTTTGGAGTTTTGATCTTGCTGTGGATAGTTGTGTTCTGTGCCACCACACAAGTGATCCATAATAATATGTGTAAGAGGGCCATACAATGAGTCTCTTGCACTGATGGAATGCTATACAGGCCATTTTTATTTTGTTCTCGACATGACTCGCCCAGTTCAATTTGTTGTCAAAGGTGATGAGTTTTGTTTATAAAGATTTCTGTTAGTTGGAGCTCTTGTAAATTCGATAATGCACTTATTAAGTACTTTTATTGACAACGTTAGGCACTATGAATTCAATTATATGTTTTACTAGTAGATTTATTAAAACTATTAACTAAAGTTCTTTGATTTATAAACTACGACATTATTTTTTCCTTTAATCTGACGTTTGGGCTAAGTTGTATCATTTTACACCAAATAATTAACCAAATTATTAGTTGCGATTTTCAAATGTTTTTGATCTAAGTAACTTACAACATTTTACACGTCATCTTATATTGTTAATCACAAATTCAATCTGCACAACTTCAATCGTGTAAAAAGTAGTAACACGAGTCATACCTCTTGACACAACAAAAAAGTGAAAGAAGCCTCCGGTACACTTTGTTAAAAGTAGACATGTATCAATATACACGAAAGAAAAGTTCACAAAGCCTTACTTGTATCATTTGGCACAAAATTATTTTCTTTTCTATACGTCGTAGAAACATACCGATTAGATACAAAAATAGCTAATTTTTCAGAGATTCACATTATGTTATAAAGTCGATTTTGATCTAAGTCGAGTTAGATCCCTTTTCACTGGGGGTACAGATTTCAACTAATTAATTAATTATACTAAAGTACAATGGTAGAGGCATAGATTCAAAAACAAATAGTAAAATAAAAACTAACTCCTTAATCGGAAATCAGTGAATTTTCCCAAAAAAACACAAGATTTTCACACGTTAAATTTTTTGTAATTAAAATTTAACAACATCTCATTTTAAGAAAAAAAAAATATTAACCAAGTCACTGAACTCGGTAATTTAACACCACTCTGGCACTACGAAATCATTCATGTCTGTGATGTACATTATATTTTATAGGTACCTACGACCATACATCGGAATAGATAGATAAGTAAATATTAAATAATGTAGAGCTTTTATAGTAAAACATCCCCCATCGGGATTCAAACCCGCGACTAAGCTACAAAGAGCTTTAAATAATTATGAAAACACAAACCCTCTACCTATTCTGACCTGCGGTCATAATATTGTTAAAGTTATGAGTAATTAATTTTATCGTTCAATCAGCTTCAACCGTATCGGGCCGTTGGGTGTGTACATGGGGTGAATGTGGTACTCCAGAGGCTCGTGGTGGTACTCCATCTTGAAGGCTTGCACCATCTGCAGACAAGAAACAGAATTACAAATTATTATGGCAATATAATGAAGAAGGGGGAGGCCTTTGTCCAGCAGTGAACGTCTTTCGGCTGAAACGAACGAACGAACGAATGAAGAATGAAATAACAATTAGAGCATCAAAGTTTAAGAGTCATTCATAAGGAGCTCGGTATTACTCAGCGTTTGACCGCCGCTGTACATTTGCGCATACTACAATACTTAGACGTTTGCCTCAACTCCATAGGGCAACTGGTCGTACCGGGAACAAGGTACTAGCATCGCGCTACAGGTCATCTATGCGCTGGACTGATCCAGTGAAATCCAAGCGTCTGCCACCAGGAGAGATGGCAGGAGATCGTGCAGAGCTGTAGCCGCCTCTACCATCTACTAAAGAAGACGCCTCAACGTGGTCACCACCGTTCTGGCAAAGAAAGAGGAAAAAGGACAGAGAAGAAGACCCTTACCTTGCAAATAATAGTATGTATCTCCAACTCAGCGAAGCGCCTGCCGAGACACATGCGCTTTCCAAACCCGAACGGCAGCGACGCGAAGGCGCTGTGCGTCTGACCAGGCGTCCGCCGCAGCCAGCGCTCCGGTATGAAGTCGGACGCGTGTGAGAAGTGGTATCTTGATTGAAATTATTGGTTGTTGCTGTCAACTACCCTTACCTTACTCTTGTTTCACCATTTTTCAACAGAGAGAGACGTGGACAATACACGAAAAAGAAAGATACTTAGATGGACGGAGTTCCGAACCAATGTGTCCATACTCCAGGAGCTCGGCATCACGCAGCGTTTATCATCTGAACAGTCGTGGACTGATCCAGTGAAATCCGGATGGAAAACCGAGTCTGACTACGCGAAGCAGTCTGCCACCAGGGAAAGTTGGCGGGAGATCGTGCAGAGATGTATCCTCTACCACCTAGTTAAGTAGACTCCTCAACGTGGTCACCACCGTTCTGGCAAAGAAAGAGGAAAAAGGACAGAGAAGAAGACCATTACCTTGCAAATAATAGTATGTATCTCCAACTCAGCGAAGCGCCTGCCGAGACACATGCGCTTTCCAAACCCGAACGGCAGCGACGCGAAGGCGCTGTGCGGCAGACCAGGCGTCCGCCGCAGCCAGCGCTCCGGTATGAAGTCGGACGCATGGGTGAAGTTGTGACTTGATTGAATTAATGGTTGTTGCCATCAACTACCCTTACCTTACGCTTGTAATCCCCATTTTTGTTTACACAACAGAGAGAGACGTGGACAATATATGAATAAGTAAGAAAAAAGAACAAGAGTTCAGAACCAATGTGTCCATACTCCAGAAGCTAGCCATCACGCAGCATTTGTCAGCTGCAGAATAGACTGATCCAGTGAAATCCGGAGAAATGGCGGGAGATCGTGCAAAGCTGTATCCGCCTCTACCGTCTACTTTAGTAGACGCCTCGACGTTATCACCACCGTTCTGGCAAAGAAAGAGAAAAAAGGACAGAGAAGAAGACTCTTATCTTGCAAATAATAGTATGTATGTATCTCGAGCTCAGCGAAGTGCCTGCCGAGACACATGCGCTTTCCGAACCCGAACGCGCGTCTGACCAGGCGTCCGCCGCAGCCAGCACTCCGGCATGAAGCTTACCTTACCTTACGCTTGTATTCCCCATTTTTCTTTACGCAACAGAGAGAGACGTGGACAATACACGAAAAAGAAAGATACTTAGATGGACGGAGTTCCAAACCAATGTGTCCATACTCCAGGAGCTCGGCATCACACAGCGTTTATCATCTGAACAGTCATAGACTGATCCACTGAAATCCGGAGTGGGAAACCGAGTCTGACTGCGCGAAGCGTCTGCTACCAGGGAAAGTTGGCGGGAGATCGTGCAGAGATGTATCCTCTACCACCTAGTTAAGTAGACTCCTCAACGTGGTCACCACCGTTCTGGCAAAGAAAGAGGAAAAAGGACAGAGAAGATCATTACCTTGCATATAATAGTATGTATCTCGAGCTCAGCGAAGCGCCTGCCGAGACACATGCGCTTCCCAAACCCGAACGGCAGCGACGCGAAGGCGCTGTGCGTCTGACCAGGCGTCCGCCGCATCCAGCGCTCGGGCATGAAATCGGACGCGCGGGTGAAGTTCTCGTCGCTGTTGCCCATGACGTAGTGTTGGAATATCACTTGGGTCTGGAACGGATGAAAAAGACTTTATATTCTTTCATTTTTAGCTGTCTGTTATATAAAAATATCGCAAAAGGCGGCTAAAGGACAAATTATGTGAGGGGAGGTGGCCCAACCCGTCTGACCAGGGTAGGGGCGTGGACTTTATTTCTCTTTAATTTACCTCGCTCGTTGCAGGCTTGTTTATCTACAATATAAAACTAATGCATACTGTTAACTAATATGTAAGTATCAGGATAATAACTAGGTATCAAATACTTACGCCTTTTGGTATGTTGTAGCCACAAATAACTGTATCTTTGGTGAGTTGCCGACCATTTCCAATTACAACTGGATACATTCTGAAATTAAGAGTAGTTTTAAACTTTACATGACTACATTGTGAAATTTTTAAGATTGATAGAGATTATGTAGAGAGAGAAAGATAAATTATATAGATGCTGTAGTTACGATGTTTATCACATAAGCAGCGCCTAAAAATCATTGCCAAAGACACCCTCAAGATCGAGTGTGTCTTGCTCGATCAACATTCATACTTCAATCTTTATTTCTAGAACCTTTGATTTTGCTTGGGTCTATGGTGAAGGAAGTTGGTTTATTTATTATCTACCTTAAAACCTCTTTAACACAAGCCTTCAGGTAAGGCATCTGGTTAATGTCTCCAGGTTTCATGGGCCTGCCCTGCAGAGCCTTGGTGACTTCCTCGTGGATTCTGTCCTGGACTTCCGGCCTTAATGCCAGCTGGTATAACGTTGAAGCCACCGCATTGGATGTCTGGAAATGAAAAATTGATTGTTATTAAAATTGTTGAACAATTGAATTATTTAAAAACAATAAATGAGGTAAGTAAACTAATTTTTTTTCAGTCTCAATGAAATGAACTAAGTTTAATTCTAGCTGGTTTTATGGGTAGGTACCTCAATAAAGTTTTTTTTCTGTATCGATTCTTGAACCTACAATAAAAACTAGTTTTTACCAGTAACTAAACTATGTATGTAATTATGTAGAAATATATTTTCTAGGTCTTAACAAAAGTCCAGCGCAAGTAACATTGACTATGAAAACTTCTACAGGCGCGTATATCAAGCAACTAATCCTAATAACTTCCCTTATACTTGAATCATTGGACATTATTATTGGTCTCTAACTATAAGAAGTAACTTGTATGTTCGTGTTATAAGAACCTTCAACTTTCAAGTAAGTAAGATACAACACTTCTAATCAATCCCTAATTTTTAAGTGACCCCTATGACAACAAAATTCCTGTTATGTGTTACCATAGGGGCCACTTAAAAAAAATTAGGGATTGATGGTGAAAACGGGCATTAGTGTGTCATTACCGTGTCAATTCCCACAAGGAACATGTCGAGAGCAGCCACGGCAGCCACCTTGGGCCCGGCGGCCGCGACCAGATCCTGCAGTAGCGACTTGTTGGTGGCGGTCTTCAGCTCCTCCAGCGCCCTCTCCACGTGTCTCAGAGTTACACTGGAAAAGAAGATGCAAATGCTGCTTAAACCATTGTATCTTCTTTGTATTAAGCGTTAGGGCACACTTAAAATCTGCAACTGTGCGACACCTCGCGGCATGTTGCAGAGTGAATACCGTTTGGTGATACGCACATTTCTTGATTTTCTTGATGTCGTTTTATGACGATGAATAAAACATTTCATTTTCATTTTTCGAATAGCTATTTAAGACCTTGGTTTCTGAAATTACTCTAAAAGACTAGTGTGAAATTTGTTCTAGGTACGGTGTCCATCAGTATAAACTCTCAGTGGATTTGACAGTGGCAGAAGTTAACAAAGCTACTTTTCTTATAGATCTACAACAATCTCAATCTGAATGTTTTATTTACTGAAATGATTGTTAGAATGTTGAACTATTCTGATAGAAGCATCTGAATGAGCCATTGTCATTAAGCATAAATTACATTAGCAAACATTTAAACACAATCCCATAGAGGAGAAGAAGAAGAAGCACTAACGTAAACTATAAACCGACCGACGATCTGGTGAAGGTCGCGGGAGGTGCCTGGATGCGGGCGGCGCAGGACCGGTCTTTGTGGAAATCCTTGGGGGAGGCCTTTGTCCAGCAATGGACGTCTTTCGGCTTAAACGAACGAACGAACGAAACGATAAACACCTATAGTCAAAAATTACCTGAGGATGGTGTCCAAAGCAGCGATGTATCTCCTAAACATAGCAGTGGGGTATATCCTCCACCACGGGGCTCTTAGCTCCAGCTCTCCCACGCACAGAAAGAACGTGTTGACAGCATCTATTAACTGCTGACTCTCCGAGCCAGAACGAGCTTCGAAGCAGCCTAGTCTTGTGTCAAGAGCTATTAAGCTTAGAGCTGAAATAATAAAATGGTGTTTTTTTATTATTTAGGGACCTGGGACAGCCATGAAAGTTTCATTTTGGATCTAATTCAAAAGAGTCTCTAATTCAAGAGAGAGACAAGGGGAGAGTGATTCAGCTTTTGAAGAATTATGGTTTTAATACACTGGTTGGCTACTTGATTTGCCTAATAACTCTAGAAGCAAGATAAGATAGAAAACATGTTTATTCAGTATCACACATACATAGTTTACAACAATTTAGAGTAGTATACACTGATACTGAAAAGATAAATTCAAATCGCGTGAAAACCAATAGCTTTAACTACGTTAACTCAGTTAAATAATGGTTTGTCAGAAGTAACAACGACTACTTACACTCTAGAGACCATTTGTGAATTTCATTCAAAAAGTCGTCTGGAGTTTCCAAATTTTTGTTTCTAATTTTTCGTACTCTGAAACGTAAACGTCAAATATGAAGAAAGGAAATAACTCCAAATACTTTATAAATAAAAGTTTTAAATCGAAGATATACCTATCGATAAAGGCATCTGCCACCTGTGCCACAGGTTCTGTGTACTGTGCTGCAGCCACTGTGCTCAGCGCCACTCGGGACACTTTAGTTCTGAAAGCTGACCAGGAGTCACCATGTCTGGAATTTGAAACAATTCATCGGTTTTGTCATCATTTATATTATTCACTAGCGGCCGCCCGCGACTTCGTACGCGTGTATCCCGTTTTATCACCTTAGTGGTTGAATTTTGCAAAATCGCGTCTCAGTGAGCACCTACGTTCTAAAAGGAACCCCCATGCAAAATTTGAGACTCCTAGCACTTGTAGTTTCTGAGATTTTGTGAAGAGTGAGTGAGTCAGTCAGTCAGTCAATCAGTGACCTAGTTCGCTTTTATAAATTAATATTGATTAGATATATTATTGTTCAAAACTTACACCGCTATAACGCCTGCGCAATTCTCTTCGGCACCAAAGAAATCTTTCCTCAAGACGTGTTTGTAGTAGTTCAGAGACGGCATTGATGGTCTGCAAGTTAAAATTGTTTTCAGTCAACTGTTTTACTAACAAAGAACAAAACGCATCTATTTTGTTAAGAAAAAGATCAATAATTATTAATTCTAGCTACAAAGTTGAAGAAATATGTAAATTAAATAATCTTTTAAGTAAAAACTTCCAGATGGGGCCATACGAAACTGAAACTTCGCAAATTACTAAAACTCACTCGTAAACCTTTGCCTTTGGAGCAGAAAAGTTCTCGAGTGGCGACCATTTAATAGAAAACGTAGTACAGACTTACTCGGCGGACCGACGATTTGGTTTAGGTAGCGAAGTTTAAAAGTTTCGGGCAGCCTCAGACCGGTCGTAATGGAAATCCTTAAAGAGGTCTTTGTCCAGCAGTGGACGTCTTACGGTTTTTTTTGTCTTCAGCACTTTTGCGATTTTGGTTAAAGTATTTATTTATTTATTTATACTTCAATGCCAAAAATATTAACATTAGGCGTACTTAATGTCATAAGGCAATCTCATCCAGTTTACCTTCGGGTTATGCAGAAAAATTAGTTACCTATAAAGTACCTAATAATGTGCTCACAGTTTATTGAACTTCGAAAATTCTGAGCTCAAAGGGCGTCTGGTTGCAGTCTGCTAATGGATACAGTCTGCTACCAAACGTGAAAAAAGAAAGATCCAACAATACGTAGCTTACAAGCTATGTTTTGTTGATCCCCTTGATAGTCCAGTCAATGAATGCCTTAACGACGGTGTAGAGAGAAATCCGTGGAACACAATTTCTGACCTCGGGACTTTATTTAGCCTAGTTAGGTGGTGAACATAGCAAAAGTCCCCGCCCTTAGCCCTTGAGCCGGCGGGGAGAGGGGGGTTTAAAGGTACCACTTTTCGGTTTTTCGCTTAATCCTCGGAAACTATGCGTCCTAGTGACATGACTACTATGAACCAAAAAAAGCTTATTCAATTTGCTACAGGTGAGACAGTCAAGTTTTTCTATATCTTGTATAGTTTTTGCGGCATCTGCTCTAGAAGGTCTGTAAAATTGGAAATTTTATTTTTGTCTTACATGTTCCCATCAGGAGAAAATCGACTAAATCAACATTGAGCAAACACTATAGACATGCGGGAGCATGTTAAGCTTAGTTCCATGGAGGGGACTGCACCGTGCGTATATTTAGACGAACCAATTAGAGCCACTTTTGACTCCTCATCATTCAAAAACTACTGTGCATTAACACTTCAAATTTGGCTCATGTATTGAGACTTGCAAGATATACATCAGCTTCAAATTTCATAAATATACCTCAAACGGTTATTTAGGTATTGACGTTCAAAAATCGATATTTAGAGCACTACTATCTATCTATCACATGTGAAATGTTAAAATTTACTGGTTTTTTATTTGTTCCTTTGTATTTACATAACTACCTTTCTGGATGCCAAATTTGAACCTTCGAGGTCATCTGGAAGTGGTTAGAATTTGGTCTATAGGTCAGACATGTAGATTTTTGGACGTCAATATCTAAAGAACCGTTTGAGGCATATTTATGAAATTTGAAACTGATGCATATCTTGCAAGTCTCAACACATGAGCCAAATTTGAAGTGTTAATGCACAGTAGTTTTTGAGTGATGAGGAGTCAAAAGTGGCTCAAAGTGATTCGTCTAAATATACGCACGGTGTAGTCCCCTCGCTGGAACTAGGCTTAACATGCTCCTGCATGTCTAGAATGATTGCTCAATGTTGATTTAGTCGATTTTCTCCTGATGGGAACAAGTAAGACAAAAATAAAATTTCCAATATTACAGACCTTCTAGAGCAGATGCCGCAAAAACTATACAATTCATAGAAAAACTTGTCTATCTCATCTGTAGCAAATTGAATATGCTTTTTTTGGTTCAAAGTAGTCATGTCACTAGGTCGCATAGTTTCCGAGGATTAAGCGAAAAACCGAAAAGTGGCACCTTTAAACCCCCCTCTCCCCGCCGGCTCAAGGGCTAAGGGCGGGGACTTGTGCTATGTTCACCTCCTAACTAGTCTAAATAAAGTCCTGAAGTCAGAAATTGTGTTCTACAGTTTTCCATCTATAATGCTTTATTGACTGGACTATGAGTTGATGGACTATTGAGTTGATGGCTATGAATGAGACGATTGGTTGGGATTTAGTTATGTGGTTTATAGGGGTCAATCCGTAAATTGTTGCATGTCATCTCGTGGAATTGTTACCTGTGAGGGGCAGCATCCTCTCCCCTGAAGACTCTCTCCACCTCTCCCGCGTCGAACACAAACAGCATGTCAGGCCGGCCTAACAGGCCAGCTACCTTCACGCACTTGCCGTACTGCTCTCGCAACGATAGGCACACCTTATCAATGTGTTCTACGGAGTAGTTACCTGGAAATTAAAACGGAGACGATTAGATTTACTTTTTAACAGGGTTCGAAAGGATAATAATTATCAATGATAATTATCACGATAATTATCATGACAATTATCTTGATAATAACACATGGATAATTATCGGTTGATAATAACAAAAAATGCACTCGTGAAAATGAACCGTATTCAAGGTTTTCGAATGTGTATTTCCGCACTTGCGTCTAGTGGTGGGTGTTAATCAACATAGATAGTTACAAAACCTATCTATTTAGCTCCACAATGATCACTAGTTATCTAGCGTCAAAATATTTATTTATTTTCCAAGTTTTATGCGACTAGCGATGGATAACTTGACAACAATCAGCAACTAAAAACATAAAGCAACATTCGCAATCAGAATTTCTTATGAAACAATATGACAAATGTATCTTATACTGTTGATAATTATCATGAAGCGTAATTATCTTGATAATTTCGAACCCTCCTTTTTAAAGGCGGTGTTTTAGCGTTATTTTTTTATCAGGGTCCAAAAACAATGAAATTTACTTTAAAATGGTATACGCTCGTTAAACTGTTTGATCTGATCATGTCTACAACTTGCAAAAGTCAACTTGGTCTTGGTAACTGAAAGAAATCATCATTATCATTTCAGCCATAGGACGTCCACTGCTGAATATAGGCCTCCCCCAATGCTTTCCATGTTGATCGATTGGTAGCAGCCTGCGTCCAGCGCTTCCCTACTACCTTTACGATGTCGTCGGTCCACCTTGTAGGTGGACTGAAAGAAATGCGCTATCCAAACTCTAACCCACAACGTAAGTCGCTTTTGGGTTGTATTTAGCCCGCATTGGGCAAATGACAATATATGTGTGCTTTACTGCATAGTAAAAAAAAATTATACAATATCATTGGGCGTAATCTGACCCGGTTTTCTTTTTTATCTTGATGTGCCTAAACCTCATACGATTTATCATTTACAATGTGGCTTACAAAGTACCTTAGCGGTTTTAAAACAAACGTCACCAGGGATTCTTCATCGCAATCGGTATAACTTGCAGTAAGGCCTACGCTTTCGATACTGACGCCCGTATTCACAAACATTACTATGAGGTCTGCCAGTGCACGTAAACGCACAGGGTGACCAATCACAGAGCTCTATTCGACGCTGTGCGTTCAATTTGCTGCTTCACTTAAGCAAACATCATTTGTGAATACGGGCGTAAATTTAATTAAAACTAAATAGGCAAAGAATTTTCGAAACCGGCGCCTACTCAAATGCCTCTGGGCTCTGCCTATCTTGCCATCTCGAAGGTAGAGACGGTACATCAAGCTAAACACTGTGGCATCTTACGTAGTGGTAATAAGGCATAATTTGGAACGAAAATGTATAGTCTAATGTGCTGTTTGCACTAGGCCGCTTTCATCGGTCACGACACGACACCATGATCTTTCCTATGAAAGTGAGAGGTAGTTTGTGGTCCCTTGATGAGGGATTAGGGTTATAATGCTGTAGTTATAGTCAGAGTATCAAAACACATAGGCTGTTAAACACATTACCACTCCTTTGCGTCGCGCAATCGGGTAAATAGGTATCAAATAAGTAGAACTTTCTACTGAAACTGTGAACCTTCACAGGAAGATTTTTTGACAGTACTAATCTCGTTTCAAAAAAAGGTCATCAATAGATGCCACCCGCATTAAGTAGTGACTTCGACTGAGCATCAATAAATGCCTTCCGTACAGAATAGTGTGATGATTTAATTTTCAGTTACACCATTTATAACTCGAGAACGACTGGATCGATTTCAATGATCTCCGATTTGTTAGATTAAGATTTTCGCAATCCGGATCTTACTTTTCATTTCTAAATTCCAAAATCGCTTACGCAATAATGATATTAGATGGTTGAATGTCACGCATAACTCAAAAACCAAGATCAAAACAGCTTGCAAAAGCTTTACATTCTTATCATAAAGCAACAAGGTACAAAGTCCTTTGAATCTGTAATCTGAGCTTCTATTTCAAAATGAAAGGCATCGCATATTTTGCTGATTTTTTGTGACCTTACATCATCACAAATAGTATCACAGGTGAAATACGATTTTAATGATTAAAATAATTATAAGTAATATAAATATTAAATGTAGTTAATAATTGAACTACTACAATATTTACTAGTACAACAACATTAATAAAATAAATTGTTTCGCTCTTACTGATTTCTTGTTTATTTGCTATCCAATGCAAGCATACTAAAAATTTCAATTCCAATTTTTTGTAGTAACTTATTACAAAACAATCTAACTTTTCTTTGCAACTTATTTTATTGTATCTTAATTCGTGTTCTTGCTGGTTGTCCTAACAAATAAAATAAAAATAAATAAAGGGTAGACTTAGGCTGAGTTGCAACATCTAACTTTAACAGTAAATATAACGTTAACCGGTGTTTTTTGTATGGAGTTTGACAGACTTTTGACGTTTGTCAGTTAGAGTAAGATGGTGTAATCTACCCTTAGATTTCAATCTATGAATCAAGATTTAACATAGTTTTTGCCAGAAAAGACAGAAGCCAAGGTAATTCAACGGAAATTGCTTATGCACACAGCAAGCTTTCCCTACGTCAATGTCATCATGCAGCTGCAGCATAGAGTCATTATGGCAGTCATTTCCTTCAAAAAATCTTTTCTAACTCATCGCATAGTTTGTGGCTTTCTGTCTTTTTATCTTAGGAGTCTACAAATAAAATATGTACTCTATTTGATACTTTTAAACTATTTTAAACCTCAGATATTTTTCACGTTCAGCTAATGAGTGATAATGAACACAAAGTTATGACACGGCGCCTATTTTGACTATTCGCTGTTTGGTAATTTTGCGACAATACATCATACTCTCAAAATTGTAGAACTACATTGTGTCGAAAATTTTGCTCGTCTTTTAGGACTCTTGCACCCCGTTACTATGACGTCGACGTTATAGACGTTGTTTTTAAAGTATTTCATAGTGTTTGTATCCGTATCGTAAGTGCTGTT